>NW_028093774.1:25673390-28270835 GCF_014824575.4 Sturnira hondurensis
GACAGTCACCTACAAAGGAGTACCCATCAGACTGTCAGCAGATTTCTCAAAAGAGACCTTACAGGCAAGAAGGGGCTGGAAAGAAGTATTCCAAGTCATGAAATCCAAAGACCTACAGCCAAGATTGCTTTATCCAGCAAAACTTTCATTTAGAATGGAAGGACAGATAAAGTGCTTCTCAGACAAGGTCAAGTTCAAGGAGTTCATCATCACCAAGGCCTTATTATATGAAATGCTAAAGGGACTTATATAAGAAAGAGATGATGAAAAATATCAACAGTGAAAGGACAGCAAACACTCAGTTATTAACAACCACACCTAAAACAAAAGCAAACCAAGAGGACAGCTAGATCAGGAGTGGAACCATAGAAATGAAGAACACATGGAGGGTTAGCAACAGGGGAGTGGGAGGAGGAGGAGGGGGGAGAAGGCACAGAAAATAGTATGGTAGATAGAAAATAGATAGGGGGGAGGGCGAGAATAGTGGGGGAATATAGAATCTAAAGAAGTTGAGACACGTGGTTATAAACTAAGGGGGGGAGAATGGTGGGGGAGGGAGGGTGCGGGTGGAGGGGAATGAAGGGGGGAATAGAACAACTGTAATGGTATAATCAATAAACTATATTTTAAAAAAATAAAAAGAAAAAGAAAAATCTCTAATCTAAAAAAAAAAAAAGAAAGTTCGTGTCTGAATTCATGGCATCAGCTCTTTACCCCGTAGAAAGGTATACTCATCTCTTTTCTGTATTCCAAATTAGGGCACTTTTTATTATTATCTCATAGATTAGTAACACTAGCTATAGTGTTATTTACTCACTATTACTGTATATTAGGCATTTTACATAATTATCTTTAATCATGGTAGTACCTTTGCAACCATGACTTATTATTTGCCGTATTTTATTGTTTAATAATTTTTATTTTTTGAATTACAGTTGATGGATGATATTATACTAATCTCAAGTGTACAACCCAGTGATTAGACATTATATAGCTTACTAAGTGATCATCCTGATAAATCTAGTGTCCATCTGACACTGTACACAGTTACTACAATATTACTGACTACATTCCCTGTGCTGTACTTCACGTCCCTGTGTACATTCGGTAACTGCCTATCTGTATTTCTTGATCCCTTCAGCTTTTTCACCCAGTGCCCAAACCCCCTCCCATCTGGCAACCGTCAAAATGTTTTCTGTACCTATGAGTCTGTTTCTGGTCTGCTTATGTACTTATTTTGTTTTTTAGAATCTACATATAAGTGAAATCGTACGGCATTTGTCTTTCTCTTTCTGACGTACTTTACTCAGCACAATGCTGTCTAGGTCCATCCATGTTGCTGCAGAGAACAGTTTAATGAGCCTCTGAGACAAGATTTCCTTCTTTTTATTTTTATAGCTGAGTCATTTTCATTGTATATATGTACCACTTCCTCTTTACCCATTCCTCTAGTGATGGACACTTAGCTTGCTCCCATACCTTGACCATTTTAAATAATGCTGCAATGAACATGTGATGCATGTCTTTTCAATTTAGTGTTTTGAGTTTCTTTGGATCAATATCCAGAAATGGAATTGCTATGTCCTTTGTTTTAATGCCTATTTTTGTTTGGTATAACTATTGCTACCCAGCTTTTTTCCCTTCATTTCCATTTGCATGAAATATCTTTTTCCAGCCCTTTACTTTCAGTCTGTGTGTGTCTTTCAAGCTGAAATGAGCCTCTTGTAGACAGGACATGCAGACAACAGATGTTATCCACTCAGCCACCATATGCCTTTCAATTGGAGCATTTAATCCATTTGCATTTGAAGTAATTGTTAATAGGTACGTATTTATTGCCATTTTATTATTCATATTTTTAATCTTTTTTCACTTCTTCTTAAAGAAGACCCTTTAACATTTCTTGTAATATTGGTTTGATAGTGATGATCTTTAGCTTTTTCTTGTCTGGGAAGCTTTTTATCTCTCCAGTTTTAAATGATGGCTTTGCTGGATAGAGTAATCTAGATTGTAGGTCCTTGCTTTTTACCACTTTGAATAATTCTTGCTAGTCCCTTCTTGCTTGTAAGTTTCTATTGAGATATCAGCTGACAGACTCACAGGAGCTCCCTTGTACGTAACTAACTGCTTTTCTTTTGCTACTTTTGAGATTCTCTCTTTGTCTTTAATCTTCGGCATCTTCATTGTGATGTGTTTTGGTGTGGGCCTCTTTGGGTTCATCTTGTTTAGAACTCTGTGTGGCCAGAACTTGTTAGGGAAGTTTTCTGTCATTATTTTTTCAAATAGTTTTCAATTCCTTGCTCTCTCTCTTCTTCTTCCAGTACCCCCATGATACAAATGTTGGTATACTTGAAGTTGTCTCAGAGGCTCATTAATCTAATCTCATTTTTTGGGTTCTGTTTTCTTTTTGCTGCTCTGATTGGGTATCTTCTGCTTCCTTATCTTCCAAATCATTAAGATCAATTGCTTCCTATAGCCTGTCCAAGGCCACCCAGCAAGAACTGCAGCTCGATCTGCACATGGCTGCTACCTGTGCTGGATTTGGAGGTGCCTGGGAGAGGATACTCTACAAACCAAGGTCATGCCAGGCTCAGGGCCACTAAAAAGGTGTGGGGAACACCAAGGCCAGAAGGCACTTGTCTGGGGCTTATGAACCTTTGAAAGGTTTTAGGAAAGTCCAAAGCACTAGCCAAGACAGACCCTTGTATGGAGGGTCTGGCCTCCATAGCCCAGACATAGACCCTTTGTATGGAGAAGTCACTGGAAATGGCATTGCTGGGCTCAAAAGTTGAGTGGAGTGGTGTCTCATGGAATCACCAGGCTGGGGCAGTGATTGTTAGCCAGGTTGATGGAGATGCAGATATGGCATCTGCCTGCCAGTTCTTTGGCAGAAGGGTTTAGCAAAGGAATAATGGCCTCTGCCAGCACTTCTGTCTGGGAGAAAGCTGACCCTCAAACTCTCACCCCAAAGACAAACAATTCAGTTCCTCCATGTACGTCTGTGGCCCCTTTCAAGCTGCTGCCCCAGTACTGGAGTTCAGAATTAATGAGTCCAAGTAAGTCAGTACAGGCCTTTAAAAAAAAACGCCTGAGATTTCAGAAGCCCTCCACCTCACTTAGCCACAATCTCTGCTGGTTTTCACAGACAGAAGTTATGGGGACTTCTCTTCCCAGCACTGGAACCCTGGGCTGGGGAGCCTGGTGTAAGGTGGCACCCCTCACTCCTCAGAGGGTACGTCCACAGCAGAGGTATCCCTCCTGATTTTTAACTGCCACATGTTGGTGTGAAACCAGCCCATTCTGTGACTTTTGTTCAGCTAGACTTCAGCTCAGGTGGTTCTGAGTGATGGCTCTTCTGTAGTTTAGTTGTAATTTTAATGTGGTTTTGGCGGATGTGAGTACCACATTCACCTGTGCCATCATCTTGACCAGAAGCTTTTTTAGTCCTATTTTAAAAGTATAGAAACTGAGAGTTCTGGCCAAGATGAAGGCATAGGTAGAAATGCTTCACTTCTTCACACAACCAAAATATGGGTAGCAACAAATTTAATAACAAAAAACAACCCAAAGTGCCAGAAAATCAAACTGCATGGAACTCCAACAACCAAGGAGTTAAAGAAACATTCATACAGTCTGGTAGGAGGGGCAAAGACAGGCAGCCAGGCGGGGGGAACATGTGGAAAGGCAGCGGACCACGAGAGTGAGGTGGGGGGTGGCTAACTGGGTGGTCCCACCTTTGCATGCAGATAAGCTGGGAGGAACAGTGGGAGCAAGACAGGCCACAAAACTAGGGTTTCAGCATGGGAAACTCAAGACTCAAAACATCTAGCAGTGAAATCCTGTGGGGGTTACAAAGGTGGGAGAAACTCCCAGTCTCACAGTAGAGTCCACTAGAGAGGTCCATGGGTACTAGAACATACATAAACCCACCCACCTGGGACTCAGCATCTGAAAGGGTACAATCTATCTGTGGGGAGCAAGGGAAGTGATGGAAAGAAGGGTGGAAGCTGAGCAAGTGGTGCTGTTCCCTCTCTGCCCCTCCCCCACAGAGCAACACACACACACACTGCAAAAAGGGTTGCCCAGCCCTGGCAAATACCTAAGGCTCTGCCCCTCACAGCGTAACAGGACAGCCAAGACAAAGAAATATGGCCCAAATGAAAGAACTGATCAAAACACCAGAAAAAGAGCTAAGCCATAAGGAGATAGACAGCCTAGCAGATGCAGAGTTCAAAACACTGGTAATCAGGGTGCTCACAGAAATGATTGAGTTCAGTCACAAAATAATGAAAGAAGTGAAGGCTAAACAAAGTGAAATAAAGCAAAATATACAGGGAACCAACAGTGAAGAGATGGAAACTGAGACTCAAATCAATAATTTGGAACAAAAGGAAGAAATAAACATTCAACCAGAACAGAATAAAGAAATAAGAATCCAAAAAATGAGGAGAGACTTAGGAAACTCTGGGACAACTTTAAACATCCCAACATCAGAATCATAGGAGTGCCAGAAGGAGAACAGGAAGAATAAGAAATTGAAAACTTATTTGAACAAATAAAAGAGAAAAGTTTCCCCAAACTGGTGAAGGAAAAAGACTTCCAGGAAGTCTAGAAAGTTCAGAGAGTCCCAAAGAAATTGGATCCAAGAAGAAACAAACAAAGGCACATGATAATTAAGTTACCCAAGATTAAAGATAAGGAGAAAATCTTAAAAGCAGCAAGAGAAAAGAAGACAGTTACCTACAAAGGAGTGCCCATAGGACTATCAGCTGATTTCTCAAAAGAAACCTTGTAGGCAAGAAGGGGCTAGAAAGAAGTATTCCAAGTCATGAAAGCCAAGGACCTACATCCAAGATTACTCTATCCAGAAAAGCTATCATTTAGAATGGGGGAGGGGGGCAGAAAAAGTGCTTCCCAGATAAGGTCAAGTTAAAGGAGTTCATCATCACCAAGCCCTCATTGTATGAAATGTTAAAGGGACTTATCTAAGAAATAGAAGGTCAAAAACTATGAACAGTAAAATGACAATAAACTCACAACTATCAACTGAATCTAAAAAAAAAAAAAACTAAGCAAACAACTAGAACAGAGAGAGAACTACAGAAATGGAAATCACATGGAGGGTTATCATTGGGGAGGAGGAAGGGAGAATGGGGAAAAAAGGTACAGGGAATAAGAAGCATAACTGGTAGGCACAAAATAGACAGGGGGAGGTTAAGAATAGTCTAGGAAATGGAGAAGCCAAGGAACTTATATGTGTGACCCATGGACATGAACTAAGCAGGCAGGGAACGCTGGAGGGAAGGGGAGTATAAGGCTGAGGGGGATATAGCGGAGAAAAATATGGGACAACTGTAATAGCATAACCAATAAAATATACTTTTAAAAAAGTAAAGAAACTGAAAGGCAGAGTATTTATGAAACTTTTCCAATGAGTCATGGTGGTTAAGAAGCAATAGCAGACATGTTCTATGATACCTTCCTACCTATAAGCTTCTAGGGGATGTTAATTCCCCTTGTTAAGGGGTAGCAATCATAATTTACTCCACGTGATTCCACCCCCCCCCCCCATGTCCCCACCAAGTAGATAAAAGATACCAAACCTGACCTAAGAAACCAAAATATATAGACTGGTCAGTGCCCTCTTTTTAACATAAAAGCTAATCTGGACTAATCAAGACCTCATCTTCAGCTATGCCAGTGGTGGGTTATCCTTAACAGTCAAATTTTTCCTTTAAAAAGTATTAAGAGAAGCAAAAAGCCAAGAAGTTCTAAATGGCCAGAGTCTTACAAACAAGTGGCAAAGGATTATGTTATATTGTTTAGCTCTATGCTACATTTATCTTTGTATATACAGCACTTCTTATTTAAATAAGAATTCCGGTTGCCCCTTGAACAACATTGTGGTTAGGGGTGCCAATCTTCCACACAGTCAAAAACCCATGGATAACTTTTGACTCCCCCCAAACTTAACTATTTATAGCTTTACTGATAACATAGTTGATTAACACATATGTTGTATGTTCTATGTATTATATACTGTATTCTTACAATAAAGCTAGAGAAAAGAAAATGTTATTAATAGAATCTTAAGAGAAAATACTTTCACAGAATTTATTGAAAATAATCTGCATATAAAGTAAACCTGTGTAGTTCAAACCCATGTTGTTCTACAGTCAATTATACAGCCTAACTGGAAGGGCTGTAGTTAAGGAACAATACAGTAACTTTTCCCACAAAATTACTCAACTGCTTTATTAAATCTCAATATTTATAGTCCAGAGGAAACAGAAAAAAAGAGCCACTATTAGCTTAAAATTTCCCTGCGTCGTATTGGTTAACTTTAAAGTATCTGTATAGTATTGACATAGCCCCTTGCTGTATTAGAAAAAGCCAAAGTCAATGATAGACATGCACGAAAATGTGCTTTTCCACTGTAATTATTACTAATTAAGACAATCACTTATTTATATATATATACATATATATCTATATATATACACATATATACACGTTATCTCTGAATTGTGTTGTGTGTTAGGGATATAGTGGTGAACAAAGCAGTTGGTTCTTGCCTGCATGGTATTTACATTGCAACAGGAAAAACAGACATCAAACAAATTAATGTATAAATAATTACTTATTATAGTAGCAGAAACTGCTATAAAAGGGATACTGGATATCTAACAAGAGAATTCAAGAATGAGGAATTAGCATAAAAATAAATCTTATAGACAAATCTCACTCATTATGAATACAAAATTCTAAATAAAATATTAAGAAAAAGAGTCCAGTAACACCTTGAAAAACTAATTAATAACCATAACCAATGGAGTTTATGATAGGAATGATGCACAGATAGCTCAATATTAGGAAATCTGTTAAGGGATACTGGGGGGTGGGGGAAACAGGGAAGGGTTTTCAGGAACATCTATGAAGGACACATGGACAAAACCAAAGAGGGGTGAGATCAAGAGTGGGAACTGGGATGTCTGGGGTAGAGTGGGGGATTGGTGGGGGGAAATGGAGACAACTATACTTGAATAACAATAACAAAGTTTAAAAAATAAAATTAAAATTAAAGAAATAAATCTGTTAAAATAATTTACAATCTTGGAATATCAAAAGAGGAAAATGATCACCTCTATACTAATGAAAAGCATTTTATAAAAGTCCCTATCTATTCTTAATTAAAACTCTTAGTTAAATAAGAACATGTGTTTATTGACTGCTTACTACATTCTAGGCACCTTTTTTTGCATATCTCAGATTTACTTTCACCAACCTTGTAATTGCATCTTTAGATTTTTAAATGTTAAATGTTTTATTTTTCAATTACAGTTGACATACAATATTATATTAGTTTCAGGTGTACAACCCAGTGATTCGACATTATACAACTAAGTGATCACCCAATAAATCCAGAGCCTGACGCTATACGCAGTTATTACAATACTGACCACATTCCCAATGCTGCTCCTCACATCCCCGTGACTGTTCTGTAACTGCCAATTTGTACACCTTAATCCCTTCACCTTTCCAGCTGTCCCCCGTCCCCACCCACCCGATAACCATCAAAACGTTCTCTGTATCTATGAGTCTGTTTCTGTTCTGTTTGTTTACTTTGTTTTGTTAGATTCCACATATAAGGGAAATCATTCCAGGCACTTTTCTAACTGCTCTAATGTTTCCAAAAGCTCTATGAGGTGATAATATTATGGTCTGGTCATACAAGACCTATATATCTTGCTCAAGATTTTGGATAGCATCCTAAGGACAATGGGAAGCCACTGAAACAGTTAAGCAAAAACATAATGTGATTAGATCTGTATTTTGAAAATATCACTCTGCCTATACAGGGCACAAGAGCAATGTGGGGCAGCCAGTTAGGAAGCTATCAGAGGGGTCTCAGTGATCAACAGAAACATCAGAGCTGCTAATTTAAGAAATCAGAAAACTATTAAGAAATTAAACTCAGGGAGAGCTACAAAGAGTTGCTGACCAGAGAGAGAATACACATAAAGAGGCATTTTTAGATGAATTGGAGGGGGGAGGGGAACTATAGCTTAAGCAAAAAACAAGAAATGATTGCAATAGAGAAAACATGAGGTAGTGAGAATCTGAAATAAGGTGATGGCAGAAGAAGCGGAAAGAGGCCAAGATGCAAGAGACCCTGAGTATCGTGAAAACAGAGCTGGACACACACCGACATCGTGGCTACAGACAGGCTTGCTGCCTTCCTGTACCATGAGCTCCTTTGCGTCCAAGCAAATCTTACCCTTTTTTTTATTGCAGCATTGGCAAAAACTGGGCACATGGGAGGCTCACAACTCACATAAATGAAAGAAAGGATTGACAAGACAGAGACAGAGAGACATTTTTGGAATTATATTCAGAGTCTAAGAGTCTTTCTCCTTTTGAAGGGGGGGAGGCCAGGCGTTCCTTTTGAACGTTCTCATTGGAAACTGTCACAGATTAGTAGACACCAAGAAGACATGACAACCAAATGCACTGTGGGAATCCTGGGTTATGTCTTGAAGCAGAAAAAGTGTATTAGTGGGGAAAACTGGAGAAATTAAATAATGTCTATAGATGAACAAATAGTATTTTATTGATGTTAATTTCCTGATTTTGATAACCGTACTACACTTAAGTTAGATGTTAACGCTGGGGGAAGGATATACAGGAACTTTGTACTATTTATACAACTTTTTTGTAAGTGTAAAATAAAAACCTAAAAAATAAGTAAATACACTCATTGAGGGCAAGTCTTTATTTTTAAAGTATAAAACCAGTTTTGAACACAAACCAGAAAAGTTAGTACAGAACAAAGGCAGGTGAGAAGGTCAATAATCTATCTTGGTAATGAATTTCTTTCCAGGGGAGGGGCTGATTAAGAAAACATGGTGTGACTTCAAGTACATATGAGACTGTTTTCTTTTACAGTTCATAAATGGCTTCTAAAGGCAATTCAAAAGGACGAGCTCTAAAAATATTTTCTGCAGCGACAGCATCACTGGATTCGTGTGAAGAGCGGCTCTGTTGGAGAATAGCGCTCATTTAAAGAGTGCACCTTAAGGTGTATTTATTTTAAAAAATCACTCTTCATTACCTTATGGTCACACCTCAGAGTGTTAAAGCAGTTTCTGTGCACTCAGTAAGTAAACGAAAAGTTAATTGAATGCAATAAGTTATCATGTTTCCTGCTTTCTAATGCAAGAGTCTGGGTAATTTTTAATCTCTTCTGTTTTGGAAGATTTTCTCCTTTCACCTTTTTAAGGGTATGAACAAACGTATTACTCTTTACCATGAATTTGCTGTTCTTCAGGGAGAAAAGGAAAGTACAAAGAAGGCAGAGGGACGGAGAGAGAGTTGCGTCATGCAGTGTGTGGTCACCAAGGTCACACCACCGCTGGGCTTGCGGTGCATTCTGTCCAGGTCAGTACCCAGCGTCCACTGGGCATACCCACCAATCTGCTGGTCATCACAGCTGCAACATTTTATTGAGAATGTTTAATCCAGAATCTTGTCCAGCAGTTAATAAATTTAGATATCCAGTCACTGAAATTTGTGTTGGAAGGCCTTTGAGCCACATAACCAGAAAGTGTAAGAAAATATATAAAATTATATAAATATTTATAAACAATTACCCAAGTAGGCACTATGCCCAAGTCTATAACAAAACAGAGTATTTTATTTCTTTAGTTCCTTAATGAAGCAACATGGTATACAATATAGGTCCATGCCTTAGAATCAATGTCTTAATTTCTCTTCCTTTTTGCCACTTAATTTGCCTATATTTTGCTTCTCTTGCTTATAAAACAGATGTAATAACATTGTTACCTTCCAGGGGACTTATGTAAATTAATGAATATGGCTGTAAAACATTTTGCTCACATGAAGTGTTACATAAATACTTACTAATTCCTTGAATGTGCTCATTATATTGCCCACTTTGAACCTTAATATTTGCTTATAACTCTACACTTCAGATTTCCCCAAGGAAGAAATTCCAACTTTACTTGCCTGTGGCTTTATAGACACTTCTTTATATAAGCCATGTCCAATTCAACAGGATGTAGAACCAGGAATAAACACAGCTAACTGAAAACCAAAGAGTATTCACAAATGCGAGAAGCCTGTGAACGCACAAAACACACCCTGGTAATAGCTAAGCACATTCACTCAGCATTTTCAGTTAGAGACTGTGACAGCAATGTAGTAACTTACAGAGTCAGGTAAGAAAGAGTAAAGGTGCAAATATAATCTCATGACTCTCAAATTCTCTGCTTAAACACAAGACCATATTTCCTCACTAAGGACAGAATCCTATGAAGGCTGAAGGAAAATCTTATATCTGAACAGGGGTTGAATAATTTAGCCTCTGTTGCTCTAGTTTTATACATGTTCTTAGCCAACCACTTTAGATCAATGCCACTGCTACTCACGCTTTGCTTGGCCAGTGTGAAACAATCACCCACTTGAAAGTAAGTCTTAGTGCGACACTGTGCTAAGGTGATTAAACAAGATAGTGCATGAAATGTTCTGCACAGTCTGTGTTATGTACCAAGCACACAACACATAGTACTTATTAAAATGATACACAATTAATAATAATTAACTCTGACATATCTTTGGTGTCTGACAAAAATGATGTTGTGGAAGACTTAGGGAAGTAACAATGTTTCTACTTGTACATTAAGACCATGACAGTGGAACATGAGTTAATAATATTCAGCCCATCATTTGAGAGTAAGAAACCCATCACAATGAGAGTAACAAGATTAAGAAAAAAACACTCTTGATAAATTTAACATGTTGCTATATTATAAAATATAACACAAAAACCATCATATGTAACTGCCCAAACTTAACGACAAAATGCTATGTATATTCCTCGGAAGCTCCAACCGGAAGAGTAACTATCACACCAAGATGGTAGATGAGGAAAGTAACTTGTCAAGTGCATTGTACTTGGATTGCATAACTGAAAGATTAATATTATAGCGATTCAGTATATATGCAATCTATATAAATGGATCTATACTAAATAATCTTTCAGTATAAAACAAATCGTTTCCCATATTGCAACTTGGAATAATTTCTATTATATAACAGAAAATAATCCTTCTCCAGCTTAATAGATTCAGCTATACAACAGAAAATATGATTTGGCACAAAGCGGCTGAAGGCTCTGCCTGACTCGGGATTGGATGGCTGTCAATCACAAGGATCACAAGTATTTAGGATAAAAGAGTCAGGCAAGCATGGCCCACAACTGCTAGGGCACCAGTGAGTTTACACAGGAGAAAAAATATATACATGTGCTGGATGCGGGGAAACCCTCACCAAAAACTTAAGACCTCTTTCCTATCAGACAATTTTCACTGGAGAGAAACCCTGCGTCTGCAGGAATGCCCGCAGGCCTTCAGACAAAAGTCGGAGGTGATTACCACCCAGAAGAGTCACACGGCAAAGCAGTTTCATGGATACAGTATCCGAAGAAAATCTCTTGCTAGGAAACCACATCTTCAACTGCATCATTTAACTCATACAGGAGAAAAACCTAAACCTATGCATCAACTAATTGCAAGGAGACTTTCACTGACAGGTCAGACATGAAGACACCTTAGGATGGTCCTACTTCAGGCTGATGGATACAGCGACTGTGCTAAGGCCTCCATCCACTTACCCTGACGGCCAGAGCCCCATTCTAGTGGGTGTCAGAGCGTTCACACACCAGAGAAAAACCATGTGTTTTTTCAAAGTGTTAAAGCCTCCTCACAGGAACCAGATCCAATTGTAAAGCAGAGGGCCCATGCTGCAGAAACCCATGGGAATGTAATATATGCAAGAGTCTTTGACAAAAACAGTTACTGTACTACTGAGAACCCGTTCCCACCAGAAACTCAAACGAAGCCGCTGTAGGAGCCTTACGTTATTTGCACCAGTCTCACTGAGTCTCACACCTTGCTGCTGACAGTTTAATGCACTAGGAAGAGCCTTCCCGTAGACTGCAGTAAAATCTGCATTTCTTTAAGTCTTATTGAGGTTATTATTGGCAAGTTGTAATGCTTCATCTATAAACTACTTGTTCAAAAATCTAGCCTAGTTTTCTTGTGGGTTTTCTTTAATTGATTTGTATGATTCTTAATAGATTATGGATATTAGCCACATATTTGTTATGCATTGCAAACATTTTATTCCAGCTCTCATTATAGTATCACTTACGACAGATACAATATTGATTAATGTAAGTTACAAATAATACCTGTCTTCTAAGAAAGCTAAAAGTAGCTAATGCAAATTCTGGTGAGAATTCGTCAGTAAACCAACTGAATATAGTTTAAACAGAAGTGTGCTATTTTACCCAAGAGAATTTATACAACATTTTCAGGCAAAAATGAGATATCATAAGATATGTTAAATAACATATCTTAACACATCATAAGATATGTTAAAATCTTATGACAGTATAGGGAACTTTAAGAGAGCCAATCTTAAGGGCATATCTTTGTAATTTAGGGAAAATACTGCCTAATTAATTATGTAAGGTAAATATACTTCCTAACATAGTGGGTTTATGGAATTTGTAAAGAAGAAAGAGATGATGACACACCCACTAAACATGCACTATATTCCTAATAGTATTTTATTTAAGTCTCACTTCCTGAGCGTTAGTTGCACGGGCTTCAAAGGCACGTGGCAGGTACTGCCTTGCACAACCAAAGAGGCCGTCTCCTGGAGCCGGGGAGCCTGGGGAGCCGTCACCGCTCCGCCTCCCCCCCCCACCCAGCACAGCTCCACAGAACCAGCTGGGGCACAGCTGCCGCACAGCTGTCAGCTTTGATTTCCTGTGGCCGCACTAAAAACAATCGCCCCAGCTGGATCACATGACAATTAAATCTGAATTACCACAGCCAAGACTCACAACATTACAGATTTAAATTTGCCAAGAGTTCAGAAAGACCATCCGCACAAAGCACCGCGTTTGTGGCTGCGTCATCGTCATCCTATCGCCTTACGCACATTCTGTCACCTCATTTGAGGTCAGGTAGACAAACGGGCTGATTGTATTTTGTGAAAGGGATAAATACATTGTCCAAATACAGAAGAGAATCACATTATGAAGGCCTATTATTGGCTTAAATGCCATTAATAGCAAGTAACCACCATATCAACACCCAGAAAAACACTTGCCTCACCACAGCTCAGCAGACTGTGAGCCCTCGCGAGCAGAGAACTCAGCTGGCCAGTTCTTCAGACATCAGTCCTTCCCCAGTTCCTGGCACAGAGCAGGTGCTCAGTACAGGTCTTCTGAGTGAATGAGGAAATCGGCTGGGGCAGAATATGTCAGTAAGTTAGGCAACAGCTCAATCTCTAACAAGGTGACAAGGGGACAAGTCTGGTGATACAAGTCTTTATGTGACACAAAAGAAATGAGAAGCTGACTGTTCCTAATTTCTTTAGAGTCTGTCCCTTCCAGCCATGACTCCCACAGAATGAGTGCTCAGGCACCTCCTGATTTACAGAGGAATATTTTTGGCATGTACTCTGGATTTTCATCAGGAGGAACAGGAAGAAAGCGTTCAGAGGAGCTGACCCAAAGCACTTCCAGAACTGAGAAGCAAATATTTTCACCAAAAAAATCACTGTTAAGTTCACCACACTCCTTTCAGCAATGCCATCTGCTTCAGTAACTGTCATTTTAAAGACGGGGAACCTTGCTCGCACCTCTGACCTGGGGCCTGCCCCATTTACTTCGTGGAGCATAGGAGCTGTGATGTGATCCACGCGGGGCCACTAGCCCATTCATGTGCGGCAGGCCCTCGAACACCATTTAGTTCAATGGCTCTCAAAGACCTGGGCTCAGCAGGCCCAGGAGCAGGGATCCGATACACACTGTGCTGAGGCAGGACGATGGGAAGGCAGGACTGTAGACGGCCACTCGACAAATCCTGTGGCTCCTTACCTCGGCTGAGGCAGAGGCTGCATTTTGAACCCGAAGACATGAAGGCGGTACTGAGGGGATAGCAGGCGAGATCTCAAAGGCAGGCGGTTGAGACTGGGCCTCAGTGAATCACGGAAGACCATTGTTAAAAAGGTCAAAAACGTAAACATTCAGTGCAAGCAGGGGCTCCAGAGACGAAGGCTGCGCTAGAGTAATGTCATCCTAAGATTCCTAATTTTGAATGCAAACTGAATTTCCTGTATGAGGTTATGCTGTAGACAGGTTATGCTTCAATAGTAAAACACCAAAAGGCTTTTGAAAAAATTCCTTTAAAGGCAGTTCCATGCGTAACCGTGTATCTGCGGAGGAAGGGCCCAGCAGAGACCCCACTGTGAGCTACCACCCAGCAGGCGGGTTGGAAAGACGGGGAGGGAAGCCTGTCAGCAGCGAGAACACATGCCCAAACGATGAGCACCGAGGTCTTGGTCGGGGAAGGAGGGAACATCACACAGGTAACATAACCTGCGTGCCTGGAAAGGACAAAGTACAGTCACCAAGCAAGGCTTTAAAAAGTTAAAATACTGATCACCTAGCTTACCATCTGCTTGGAGTCTGTTTTGGGATACAACTGCCCCCCTCTGGCTAGTAGCCGTTTCAGGAGGCCCCGGTGGCACCTCTGGCAGCCTCTGGTACTGTGGCAGGAACGAAGAGCTTCTGGGTAAAGGAAGTGGCTTGGTGAGCACGACTGGGTTTGCAGTATAACCAAAACCAAAGTACTCAGAATGACATTGTAGTGGGGCCGTGCGGTATTTACTTCTCAGAAGAGAAAAGAGCTGTCACATATTTGGTACATGAAAAGAGGCCTTGAAAGCAGACGCCCAGTCACCAAGAGCAAATAATAATTTCAGAAGGATGAACTGAAGAGACACGCAACATCACAACCACATGAGAGCTTGTGTGTGTGTAAATTTGCTTATTTTGTAAGCCACTGATATCCTGTTTCTGAAAACGTATTCCCAGCCTCTATTCTCCTCTAACAGAACCCAATCAGCGTCTGACAGCTCTTTCCCAAACAGCTGTCTTTCATTTAATTTCATTTAGTGTGCAAACCGTTTCATGTTGCATGCACAAGCACACTGTGAAGAATTCATTTTCTCTAGTTTCCTGGCGACGATAAAAGAATTTAATAATAAAAAAAAGTTGAACTTTGGCCTGAAATGTTGCTGTCCTGCTGAAATGGTGAATTCTACAAGTGGAAATGATCCAAAGGTTATCGGGTCCACCCCCTACCGTGCAAAAAGAGCCTAAACAGACCCTTTCATGTAATTATCTTACTTGTCCTTTTAAAATCTTGTAAGGAAAATTCTACATTCTCACCAAAGAAATTTGGTCCAGACCTTGGTAATTTGAAAAATGAACTTCCCTGGGGATAAAGGCATGGGTTGGGGGAGGACACAGAACTCACAGATCGGAACAAGTCAGAACACACAACAAAAAAATAGGTATGGTCCTAGAAAGCACACGCAGGAGAACAGCAGGAAAGACTTCTGTAAAGCAAGTTGTATTGTTAAAAGGAGGGAGAAACACAAATGTTTGGAACACGGGCGTTAGAGTTTAAACGCCATGGATTCAAATTCTACCAATGCTATTCTAAGATACAGTTCTCTCACCTCCAAAATGAGTATTAATATTTATTGAGCTCTTACTATACTTCAGGCACTATTCTAAGTGCTTTATATGTATTAACCTAAGAGAAATGCTTATATTACAGAACTGAACAGATCAAATAAAACGATGCACTCACAGTGTTTACCACAATTCCTGTGTTCAATAAATGGTAATAATTATTATTTCTACTTTTGCTCATGAAAACCTAAATTGACCATCCACAAGATGATGGCACCCAAAAGGCCTAAAAAAAGAAACTAAAATAAGTCATGCCTCTTTGTTCCCTCCTCTCTTCCCTTCCATCCAACGTAGGAAACAACCTTGAGATAACCATGAGAAAAGAATGAAATCCGGTTTTGTCCTTTCATTTAAGTAATAATGGGAAGGAGAAAGAATCACGGACCAGTGTGAATACCTTCCACTTCTTCTAGAACAGTTAAGAACCTCCTCATCCTCCACTTCTTGGCACTCTCGCCCCTCACGTTCATTGTACCATTCTCTGAGTTTCTAACCCACCAGGGGATCTCCGATGCCAAAGGGTGCCTCACAGAACAGGCCTGTTGCCCCTTGCACGCAGCTTTGTGCCCTCTTTCTCAGAAGGCACACCAAACTCACGTTTCCCATTTATCAGCAGCTCCTGAATATACCGCTCCTTGGAAATGGCAGATGTCTAGGTAGGAACTTCAGAAAAATTTGGGCTTTAAAGGCTCTAACACTTCAGTCTCAGCATCTTTCCAGGTAATAAAACCAGACTTCTATGACCAGTTCAAGCACAACTTGAACTCAAGGGTCACTATGACGCCACTTGTCCAACAGATTTTTCCCTATTTGGGGGAGAAATATTTAGTGTAGACAAGAATGACTTGCTTCAGGTTGAATAAATTCAGCATCTACCTCATATGACAAAACTGAATTAACCTTCCAAAGGAAATCAATTTAAAAAATTTTAAAGCACAATTTCACCGATAGTCAAAACTGGTAAACTTTGTAATGAGTGATCTAAGAGGTCTTCAAAATTACTTAAGATTGTTAATTTCCTAGGATGATTTTAGCTAAAGCATTCTGTTATGAAGAAGAGGGCGAATGATATCTCAGAGTCCATTAATTATATTTTTAATATATCTCCTTGATTAGGCTATTACAGTTGTCCCAATTTTTCCTCCTTTGTGCCCCTCCATCCTGTACCACGTTCCCTCTGGCAATCACTGCCCCTTAGTTCATGTCCGTGGATTACGCATATAAGTTCTTTAGCTACTCCAATTCCTGTACTATTCTTAACATCCCCCTGTCTATTTCGTGCCTACCAATTATGCTTCTCAATCCCTTTACCTTTTCCCCTCATTCTCCCCGATTCCCCTCCCCGCTGATAACCCTCCATGTGATCTCCATTTCTGTGATACTGTTTCTCATCTGCTTGTTTGCTTAGTATGTTTTTTAGATTCAATTGTTGATAGTTGTGAATTTATTGCCATTTTAATTTTTCATAGTTTAGATCTTCTTTTTCTTAAATAAGTCCCTTTCACATTTCCTGTAATAACAACTTAGTGATGATAACTGCTTTAGCATTACCTTGTCTGGAAAGCACTCTATCTGCCCTTCCATTCTAAATGATAGCTTTGCTGGATACAGCAATCTAGGTTCCAGGTCCTTGCTTTTCATCACCTTGAATACTTTTTGCCAGTCCCTTCTCACTGCAAAGTTTCTTTTTAAAAAAAAATATTTTATGTATTTATTTTTTTTAGAGAGAGGGGAAGGGAAGGAGAAAGAGTGCGAGAGAAACATCAATGTGTGGTTGCTTCTCATATGTCCCCCACTGGGGACCTGGCCTGCAACCCAGGCATGTGCCCTGACTGGGAATCGAACTGGCGACCCTTTGCTTCATAAGCCCGTGCTCAATCCACTGAGCTACACCAGCCAGTGCTGCAAAGTTTCTTTTGAGAAATCAGCTGACAGTCTTATGGGAACTCTTTTGTAGGGACTCTCTGCTTTTCTTTCACTGCTTTTAAGATTCTCTCTTTATCTTTAACCTTTGGTATTTTAATTATGATGTGTCTTGGTGTGGTCCTCTTTGCATCTGTCTTGTTTGGAACTCTCTGTGTTTCCTGGACTTGTATGTCTATTTCCTTCACCAAATTAGAAAAGTTTTCTTTCGCTATTTCTTAAATATATTTTATTGATTATGCCATTACAGTTGTCCTATTCCCCCCTCATTCCCCTCCACCTGGCACACCCCTCCCCCACCATTCCCCCCCCTTTCGTTTATGTCCATGTGTCACAAGTTCTTCAGATTCTGTATTTCCCATACTATTCTTGCCCTTCCCCCTGTCTATTTTCTACCTACTGTCTATGTTACTTATTCTCTGTACCTTCTCCCCCCTTCTCCTCCTCCCACTCCCCTGTTGCTAACCCTCCATGTGATCTCCATTTCTATGTTTCTGCTCCTGATCTAGCTGTCCTCTTGCTTTGCTTTTGTTTTAGGTGTGGTTGTTAGTAACTGTGAGTTTGCTGTCCTTTCACTGTTCAGTTTTTATCTTCCTTTTCTTAGATAAGTCCCTGTAACATTTCATATAATAAGGACTTGGTGATGATGAACTCCTTGAACTTCACCTTATCTGAGAAGCTGATAAGGTTTGCCCTTCCATTCTAAATGAAAGCTTTGCTGGATAGAGCAATCTTGGATGAAGGTCTTTGGATTTCATGAGTTGGAATACTTCTTCCCAGCCCCTTCTTGCCTGCAAGGTCTCCTTTGAAAAATCAGCTGACAGTCTGATGGGAACTCCTTTGTAGGTGACTGTCCCCTTATCTCTTGCTGCTTCTAGGATTCTCTCCTTCATTTAGTCTTGGCTAATGTAATGATGATGTGCCTTTGTGTGTTCCTTCTTGGGTCCAACTTCTTTGGGACTCTCTGAGCTTCCTGGACTTCCTGGAAGTCTATTTCCTTGGCTAGATTGGGGAAGTTCTCCTTTATTATTTGTTCAAATAAGTTTTCCACTTGTCGCTCTTCCTCTTCCCCTTCTGGTACCCCTATAATCCGGATGCTGGAATGTTTAAAGATGTCCTGCAGGTTCCTAAGCCCTTCCTCATTTTTTTGAGTTCTTGTTTCTTCATTCTTTTCTGTTTGGTCATTTTTTTCTTCCTTCTGGTCCACTCCCTTGATTTGAGTCCCAGTCTCCTTTCCATCACTATTGGTTTCCTGTGCATTTCCCTTCATTTTAATTAGTTTAGCCTTCATTTGTTCCTCTAATTTGTGACTAAAATCAACCAATTCTGTGAGCATTCTGATCACCAGTATTTTGAACTGTGCATCTGAAAGGTTAGCTATCTCTTGCTCGCTTAGATTTATTGGCTCTGGGGCTTTGCGCTGCTCTTGAGCCATAATGTTTTGGTCTATTCATGCCTGTTACGTATGAGGGGCAGAGCCTTAGGTGTTCACCAAGGCGGGGCGACCCAGTTGCTGGGTTGTGATGCTGTATGTGGGTGAGGGGTCAGAGAGGGGCAATGTAGTTTGTTCCATGCTCTCTCTCATATTTCTGTCCCCTCTGCAGCTTCCCACAAGCAAATTGGGCCCCCCTGGTGCCGGCTCCCAGGTGTGTGGGCCTGTGTACCCTCCAGGACCCTGTGGGTCTCTCCAACAACTTCTCTGCGAGCCTGGGAGCTTCTCCCGGCACCTCAACCCCAAAAGTTTTTCCAATTGGTGCTTTTAGGCTTTAATTCCCATCGCTGGGGCCCTAGCCTGCATGGCCTGTCTCACTGCTCGCTCCTTCTGCTTGCTTTATCTGCGTGCAAATGTGTGACTGTTGTCAACCAGCCACCTTGTGCCCTCACTGGGTCCACCTGTTGCCACCCCACACCTGGGATCTGCCAACCACCATCTGCGCTCTTGGGTTGATCCAGCCAATTTTTCCTGCCCAACCTCGCTCCGCCAGCTGCTGACTCCACCCCTCTTACCGGTCTAGATGAATGGTTCATTGTTGTCCGACTTCCATACATCTCAATTTTCTGTGTTTTGATTGCATTTTTGTTACTAAAACTTTGTTGTCTTTAAACCTGGTTGTGAAAGGAGGCACAGTATTTCCACCTACGCCTCCATCTTGGACAGAAGTCCAATGTGTGGCTTCCTTCTGCTATTTTTTCAAGTAAGTTTTCAATTTCTTGCTCTTCCTCTTCTCCTTCCAGTGCCCCTATGATTCAGATGTTGGTAAATTTGAAGTTGTCCCAGAGGTTCTTAGCCTGTCCTATTTTTTTTATTCCTTTTTCTTCTTGCTATTCTGATTGAATGTTGTTTTTCTCCCTTATGTTCCAAATCATTGATTTCATTCTTGGCTTTATCCCCACCATTGTTCATTTCCTAAAAATTTTTCCTTATTTCACATAGTGTAAACTTCATTTCTGCCTGGGCCTTTTTTATATTGTTGAATTACCCAATAAGTTCCTTGAGCAACCTAATAACCAGTGTTTTTAACTCTGTAGCTTATAGATTGCTTATCTCCATTTTGTTTAGTCCTTTTTCTGGAGTTTTGTTCTGTTCTTTCACTGGGGTCATATTTCTTTGCTCCTCATTGTAGCAGCCCCCCTGTGTTTGTTTCTATGTATTAGGTAGAGCTTCTTTCACTCCCTGCCTTAGTAGGGTGGTCTACTGTAGAAAAGCGCACCATAAGTTGGATGGGGAAGAGCCTCAGGTAACTGTCAGGACAGGGCAACCCGTTTGAACGAGGCTGATGGAGTTTCTGATATGGTGTCACTGCTCTTTGGCTCTGTATAGGGAAGGGCTCAAAAAAGGGACAGTGCCAACAGCCAGCTCCTGGAGTTTTGTCTGGGAGGAAGCTGTCTCCCAGCACTTGCCCTGATGCCAGACACTTCAGTTTCTCCCCGTAGGCCACTGGTGCTCTTCCAGCTGCTGCCCTGGTGCTGGAGCCCAGAGGGAGTGAGTCTGCATAAGTCCTAAGTCTCTTACAGGCCCTTTAAGAGGAAACATTTGAGAATCTGCAGCTTCTTTTCCTGCCCTATCCCCACTGGTTTTTACAGCCTGAAGTTATGGGGGCTTATCTTCCTGGCGCTAGAACCCTGGGCTGGGTGGCCTGGTGTGTGGCTGGGATCCCTCACTCCCGAGGTATCCATCCAGATTTTTATCCACCACACCTGGGTGTGGGACCTCCCGTTTCCCATCTCCGCATCTCCGCATCTCCACCCCTCCTACCTGTCTGGATGAATGTGACTTCTTTAATTCCTCAGTTGTCAGACTTCCATACAAGTCAATTTTCTGATGATTCTGGATGATAGTTGTTTTGTAGTTTAGTTGTAATTTTTGTTGTGCTTATGCAAAGAGGTGAGCTGTGTTTACCTATACCTCCATCTTCACTGGAAGTCCCCATTTAATTCTAAGATGGTGTAATAATTAGGATATGTTTCTAGCAGGAGACCTCTTTTTATTATTTTTTTTAGAAACTAGGTGAACAAACAGCCATCTTTAAAAGCTGAATAGTAGAATAGAATATCTTCTGCTTTAAGTAAGATGCGGCACTTTTTAATCTAGATTCAAAACTGCTTTGAAGAGTAGAAGATAATTTTTTTTAAAATATGCCATCTGCCCATAGGGCCACTGAAAGCAACAACTCTAGGGTCAGTCAAGGATTAGAGAGGTGCATTTGGACATTGCTATCACTTGAATTAGGCAGAAAGACTAAGAGGCAAAGAGGAGAGATTGATGGTGAATAGGACCAATACATAAAAGAGTAGATTAAAATTAACAATTCATATGTGGATGGAAACTGAAGCTGCTTTAGAGAATCATCTCCATGTATGTCAATGACTTGGCAGGCAATGGCTACAGGGATACCCAGCATGCAATTTGACAAGAGGCTAAAATACAATCTATTTTGAAAGGAAAGACCAGAATCAAAGTGATGGTGCCAATGCCTCACGTTATCAAGTACTGCCACCCACTCCTCCCTGTCCAACACATGCTGCCATCACTAGCAAGTAAGTAAGCCTGGGCCAGATACCACATTCAGAACCATGGCTCCTTGCTGTCTATACTCCAAGCCCCAAATAACTAGTTTCTTTATCCAATCACCCTGGATAAGAGGGAATATTGTCTAGCAATCCAGCAGAAGATTCTCCAGGCAAACCCTGGGAAAATGCAATGGGAGTAGCAGTGAAAAAGAACAGTTCCCAAGCAAAGATTTCTATCTTCTCTTCCTAACAAGCTCCTTATTTCTCTCAGAAAACATTTCTTCCTGTTATATAATGCTTTGGGTTGGACACTCACACTTCTTACTAGCACCATGCCAGAACATTCAAGAAATAAAACCTACTTCAATTCCACGTTTACCAATAAAAGAGACATGTACCAATTCATACCATGAGCAGGGCTCACAGCCACATTATAAAAGTCATATTCAACCAGCCTGCACTTTATCAAACCATGAGTGATTTTTATATGACACCCACCCACCCAAAGGCTCTTGTGGGCTGGCCAGCAAACATTTCAAGTGTGTGACCATCAAATACCACAGTCACAAAAAAAGTAGTTTCTAACTCAAATTCATACTCTTGAAAATAAACACATTTCCAAGTGATGTAATTACAACAATATGCCATTCTTGGTTTGAAAATTAATATAGCATTAACTTTTTTTAAAAAGCGATCAAGAAGAAAGCATAAACAAAATGACATCTACAGTAGTTTTTGCCTGTATGTAATAAGGCTAGCTGGTGTAAAGTAGGCCAATAAATACAAAAAGCAAAAAATAAAGGAGAGTAAAGGTCCTCATCAATAATAAAAGTCTAGATTGCATTGTACTTTCTCAATTTGAAAAAAAAACTCAGACAGATAATTCATTTGATTACAAACCCCCCAAAACAAAGTAATAGATTTTAAAAATACATATAACAGTTTTATTGACAAATAATTCACATACCATAACATTCACTCTTTCCAAGTGTTCAGTGTTTTCCAGTGCACTCACAGAGCTGTGCAGCCATCACCAACACCTGAGTCTGGACCATTGTGATCACCCCCCAGAAGAAACTCACTAGAAACTCATTAGTAATCATTCCCCATATTTCCCTCTATCTATATCCTGGCAACCACTAATCTACTTACTATCTCTATAGATTTGCCTATTCTGGACATTTCATACAAATGAAATCATATAATATGTAGCTGTTTGTGACTAGCCTCTTTCATTTAACATAATGTTCAGCCATGTTGCAGAATGTATCAATACTTTATTCCTTTTTGGTGCCAAATACTATTCCACTGTATGGATATACCACCTCGCTTATTTATGGATTCACCAGTTGATAGACATTTGAGTTGTTCCCACTTTAAGGCTATTACGAATAATGTTGCTATGGATATTCATCTAGAAGTCTTTGTGTGGACATGCTTTCAATTCTCTTAGGCAAATACCTAGGCATGGAATTGCTGGATCGTATGCTAACTCTATGTTTAACTATTTGAGGAATGTCAGTTTCCCAAAACAGTTACATTATTTTAAATTCCCAGTACTAGCAATGTATGAGAATTTCAATGTTCCCACATCCTACCAACACGTGATAGTTTGTCTTTTTGTTAGAGCCACCCTAGTGGTGTATAGTGATACCATGGTTTTGATTTGTATTTCTTCATTGACCAATTCTGTTGAGCATCTTTTCACGTGCTCATTAATCATCTACAGGTCTTCTTTTATTTAAAAGATTTTATTTATTTATTTATTTATTTATTTTTCAGAAAGAGGGGAAGAGAGGAAGAAAGAGAGGGAGAGAAACCTCAATATATGATTGCCTCTCATGTGCCCCCAACTGGAGACCTGGCCCACAACCCAGACATGTGCCCTGACTGGGAATCAATCCTATGACCCTTTGGTTCCCCTGCCAGTGCTCAATCCACTGAGCCACACCAGCCAGGGATATGTGTCTTCTCCAGAAAAATGTCTATTCAAATGTCCATCTGTTTTTATTTGTTGTGTTCTAAGAGTTCTTTATGTTTTCTGTATACTAGATTGTTATCAAATATAAGATTTGGGATTATTTTCTTCCATTCTGTGGGCTCTCTTTTCACTTTCTTCATGATGTACTTTGAACAACAGAAGTTTTTAATTTTGATAACATTCAATTTTTGGTTGTTTGTGTTTTGGTGTTATACCTAAGACACCCATGCCTAATCCAAGGTCATGAAGATTTATACCCATGTTTTCTTCTAAGAATTTTTTAACTTATATTTAAGTATCTATTTGGTATGTGGTGTGAAGTAGGGATTCAACTTTCCTCTTTTGCATGTGGTTGTCCACTTGCCTCAGTACTATTCATCGAAGAGATTATTCTTTCCCCCGCCTGTCTTAGTAACAATGTCAAAACTCAATTAACCATAAATAAAAGTTTACTTGTAGACCCTCAAGTCTAATCCATTGATCTGTATTTCTATCCTATACCAGCATCACCCTATCTGGCTTACTGTAGCTTTGCAGTAACTTGTAAAGTTGGGAAGTATAAGTCCTCCAACTTTGTTGTCTTTTTAAGATAGTTTTGGCTATTCTGGGACTCAGTGAATTTTAAGGTCAGCTGGGTTTTCATAGGTATTGTGTGGACTCTATAGATCAACTTAGGAAATATATATCTATTTTAAGAATACTGAGTCTTCTAATCATGAACGAGATCTCTTTCCATTTACTTAAACTTCTGTAATTTTTTCAATGTTTTATAGTTTTCAGTGTACAAGTCTTGTAAAACTTTTAGTTAGATTTATTTCTAAGTATTGTATTATATTTATGCTCAATTTAATAGGTTTTAGTGTATTTCTAGCTTTCTTGAAGCACCAAGGTTAAAAGGGAATAATTATATCCATAGTCAAGCATGCTTAGACCAATCCTGGATGTTTATCAAGGTTTTTAATGAAGGAGGAAATAGTACTGACTATCAAGAGGCAGTAGAATGGGTCAGAATGAGGATTAGAATCAAATAAGACAGGTTCAAACTCAACTTGATCATTTACAGACGACAGAATGCTGGAAAATGTATTCCTTCTCTAGCCTCGGCTGTTTCACTTATAAAATTAAGACAATATCTACCTTATACAATGACCTATAGATTAGAAACAATATGTGAAACACAGCTTCTTAAAGGTTTTGTCTTATCCACTATTATATCTTTTTTAAAAATATTTTATTTATTTTTAGAGAGAGGGGAAGGGAAGGAGAAAGGGAGGGAGAGAAACATCAATGTGTGGTTGTCTCTCATGTGTCCCCCACTGGGGACCTGGCCTGCAATCCAGGCATGTGCCCTGACTGGGAATCAAACCAGCAACCCTTTGCTTCACAGGCCCGTGCTCAATCCACTGATCTACACCAGCCAGGGCCACTATTGTATCTTTAGCCTTCAGATAAATGCCTGGGCATAGAAAGTATTCAGTAATTATTTCACAAATTATTATTGACAAATAATCCCCATACCATAGATGAATTAACAAAATGTCTAATATAGTAACTAGCCAAATTAAGGGCTTAATAAATGACAGCAGTAGTTATTATCATCATCATTTCATGCAATGATCAACATTGGGATAAATAACCTAAGACTCCAAAGAAATAATAAGTAAACCAAATTATAATAATACTGTAACCTGAATGAAATAGAAGTACAAATAAATGTAGCCAGAGATAATGTAAATTTAATAAGAACAAAGGAAAACCTGAACAATTTCAATGTGGCAGTTCACCCTTAACTTTGCTTACTTGCTATTGTTGTATATGGGAAAGCCTAAAAAACACTGTGCCAGATATGTAAAAATATTCGAGGTTTGACAGAACAATTGGAAATTAAAAAAATCACTATGTCTATATTACACCAATTATAATGTTAATTCATTAACAGTGCTAAGAAGGTCCCCTAAAATTTAAAAAGTAGAATGGAATGTTCCTGAGGTTTTCATTCTCTGTAAAGTCCATTCTTTTTCCAAAAAGAAAGAAAAATAAAAACAAAAAATATCCCTTAACATAACAGGCTATAAACATCTAGTTTCGGGGATGTCTAGTCAAGATGGCGGCATAAGCAGACATGGATCACCTCTTCAAAAAACCACATCAAAATTACAACTAAAATATAGACCAATTATCACTCAAAACTGGAATCAGAAATCAAGCTGAATGGAATTCTGACCACTACAGCATTAAAGAAACCACATCCTTCCAGACTGGTATAAGGGGCATGGATGCAGAACTGGCTGGTTCCTCACCCCATGTGGTAGATAAAAATTTGGTACGGATATTTTACTAGTGAAGAATCCTAGCCCTGCACCTGGCCCACCAGCCCAGGGTTCCTGTGCCCAGAAGTTTAGTCCCCCACAACTTCTGAGTACAAAAACCAGTGGGGATTGAGTCAGAGGAAGAAACTGCTAGAGCCCCAAGCTGTTCCTCTTAAAGAACCCACACATGGACACACCTACTCAGACTCACGCCCTCTGAGCTCCGGCACCACAGTAGCAGCTAGAAAGGCACCAGTACTATACAGGGTAAAACTGAAGTGTCTGGCATCAAGGGGAATAGAAACCATTGTCCCCTTTCTAAATCCTCCCCCAACAGGGCCAGCAAGCTAGTGTCATATCTGAGACTCCATCAACCTGGCTAAACACTTTTGTCCCCCAGACCCTGCCCCACCCTACTATGGGCCCACCCAAGCTACTTTTCCATATGAATGGCTGGGCTTGGCTCCTGCTTGACAACTTCCTAAATTCTATCAAACAAAGCAACAACCGGCCTCAGGGAGCCCCAGGCCTGGCACCAGCAGCAGCCAGCCTAGATTCATAGCTTGGCTTCACCTAGAAATCTCCAAGCCCAGGACAAGTAGCAGCCATCCTAGATGGCTTTATAGCTCAGGCAGGGTGGCCTTGGGCAAAACACAGGGATGGGCTGACCTTGGCCTGCACCACCCAGAGTACCCCAGGGCCAGAGTACTCAGTGGACACCTACAACCATGTTGGAGCACCACCATACTGCCCCTGAACAGATGATCCTTCACAGAGGGCAGAGGTTGATGGTAAGTGGTCATAGCCACTGCTTGCAGCTAACTGACCTGGATAAATCCCTCCCATTGATCTTCCAATAGCAACCAAGGCTCAGCTACAAGAAGAGGGTGTATGTAGCCCACGTGAAGGGTGAACCTTGAGTACCCAGCCTGGGTGATAGGGGAGGCTGTGCCTCTGGACCCCACAGGACACCTACTACATTAGGCCATGATACCAAGACATGGAGTCAAAGCAGCTCTACCTGATACATAAAAACAAACACAGGGAGAGTGCCAAAATGGTGATGCAAAAAAACATGGCACAAATGAGTGAATAGATCAAAACTCCAGAAAAAGAGCTACATGAAATGGAGATAAGCAATCTCTCAGATGCTGAGTTCAATACACTGGTTAGAAGGATGCTCAAGGAACTCAGTGAGAACCTCAGCAGCATAAAAAAAGACCCATCAGAAACAAAGGATACACTAATCGAAATAAAGAACAATTTGCAGAGAAACAATTGTAGAGTGGATAAAGCTGAAAATCAAATCAATGATATGGAGCATAAGAAAGAAGAAACAACCACGCAGAACAAGAAGGAAAAAGAATCCAAAAACATGAGGTTAGTATAAGCTCTGGGAAAACTTCAAGAGGTCCAACATTTACATCATAAGGGTACCAAGAGCAGAAGACAAAGAGCAAGAAATTGGAAATCTATTTGAAAAAATAATAAAACTCCCCTCATTTAGTGAAGGAAAAACATGCATGTCCAAGAAGCACAGAGAGTTCCAAACAAGATGGATGCAAACAGGCCCATTCCAAGACACATCACAATTAAAATGCCAAAGGTGAAAGATAAAGAGAGAATCTTAAAAGTAGCAAGAAAAAAAAGATGTTAGCTGCCTACAGGGGAGTTCCCATAAGACTATCAGCTGGTTTCTCAAAAGAAACTTTGCAGGCTAGAAGGAATTGGCAAGAAATATTCAAAGTCATGAAATGCAGGGACCTATAGCCAAGACTGCTCTACCCAGCAAAGCTATCATTTAGAATCAAAGGGCAGATAAAGAGCTTCCCAGACTAGAAAAAACTAAAGGAGTTCATCATCATCAAACCATTAGTATACAAAATGTTAAAGGGACTTATTTAAGAAAAAGATCAAAACCATGAACAACAGAATGGCAATAATACAAATCTATCAACAAATGAATCTAAAAAAAAAACAAACTGAGCAAACAAGAAGCACAGAGACAGAATCATGGATACAGAGAGCATTTGAGGGGTGTCAGATGGGAGGGGGTATGAGGGAACGGGTGAAGAGGTGAGGGGATTAAGAAGTACACATAGGTAGTTACAGAGTAGCCACGGGGATGTAAGTACAGTATAGGAAATGGAGTAGCCGAAGAACTTACACGCATGATGCAAGACCCATGGACATAAACAATGGTGGGGGGATTGCCTGAGGGAGTGGGGTGTGCTCGGGAAAAATTAGGACAATTGTAATAGCACAGTCAATAAAATATAATTCTAAAAAAATCTAGTTTCTGGGTTGTTACAGTTTCTCAAAATGTCATAGAAGCATCTATAAACACAGGGAAAAAGGACAAAAACTAATGCTGAAACCAAAATTCAAGTCCAGATGCCATACACAGCCTCGAAAAATGCCTTTGGTGTTTCAACAGGCTGCCTTTTCATTTCCTGTAGTTTTTATCTTCTAAAAAGATTACAAGAGAGCTACCATTTTACATTTAAGACTGTAAAGTTATCATTTTACATTTAAGACTGGTAACAGGAAAGATACTCAACTTGGCCCTCCTCACTACTAATTGGTTTGAAAACCAATATTTTTCCAACTCTTTCATTCCCATTGCTGAAAATCAAAGCAAGAGCATGCTAGGATCTGTCGCAAATAGGATAAAGAAATAATAAGACTTTCAGAGGACCAAATAAATAGAAGTTCTATAATCCAGTCATTAACTTTGCTAAACTTTGTTTCTATGCTATTAAAGCTGCTTGTTTCATCAAACAAAAGCAGCTGTTCTCACCGACAGACAAGGTTTAAGACACCTTTCTTAATATAATAAAAGCAAAAATCTACTGACAATTTCAAATAATAAAGACTTCAAGGTTAAATAAAATATTTTAATCTGAAATTAAATTCCAACTATTTTTATCCTGGTATGTATTCTGCAATGATTTGAGTTTTCTGTTTATCTTTTTTAAAAATAATAAAACCAATTAAATGTTTAACTTTAAACAATATATGGGCGTAGTAAAAAAAAATATATTAGCTAACACACAGTATAAAATGAATGTAAAACTCTCCCACTCTCACCACAGACACATTTTCCTGCTCCCCAAGAGAAACCACTGTTAACTGTATCTTATTAACAACCTGACATTTTCCGTGCACTGGCAAGTATAACCTATCACACATACACAAAAGAAAGTTCAATCCTACTACTGACAAATATAAATCATCTCCTTTACTAAAATACAGAAGTATGCACCTATCTACTTTTTTAATTATCAGTCTATGACTACAATACAGTAATTAGAGAACCTACGAGCTTGAAGCAACATTAGAGAACGTTTACCAATATCCTTGTTTTATGTTCGGGAAGTGGACACTCAGTCACTCAGCTAATTTGCTCAAAGTTAGTTAACTACCGGGGCTATTCCTCACTCTCACTACTCTAGTTTTTCTTCCTTGCATGGTTTTAAAGATACTATGTCTCCTAATGGACCGCTTCTCAAATTGAAAGACACGTTCCCTGAAGTTTAGTTTAAACTGAAGAAGACACACACTGTCCAGGTCTCTCCCATGGTTTCATCCCTCTCACCCCATCAGGGGCGTTTCATTTCGTTTCACCCACCCGGACAATTCTGCCACCTGGGCAGGCTCAGCAAGGCTATGCACATCTGTAGTCTTAAGTAAACAAGTGAAAGTAAAGTGTGAACCTTATGAACTTAGCTAACTCCTGTGAAAGTGCAGTGCAGTGATGGATTTGATTTTCTCAGCTGACCGCCTAAGAATTCAGAGAGCTAACAAGCCCCAACCTGGACCTTGAGTAATAAACGAATAAAGGATATCTCATCAAGGAGCTCACCAGAGAACGTTCTTGGTTGCATCAGAAGGCAATGGAATCTATCACGGATTCCTTGTAATCCACTGACCAGAACCATGTGGGCCAATATTCCCCAGTTGGTATGTGAGCAGAGACATGATGTCAACAGAATCTAGAGATAACCTTGTTCCAAAGCCACTGTGTTCACTGCAAAACTCCACAGTGATGAAAAGCACTTGATATAAAGCACTAGCGGAACAAGCCATGGAGTAGGTAGATCAGATAACTGAGTTTTAAGACACAGAATTGCTTTGGTCACACCACGTAACCCAGGCCTATCTTCGTAGTGTTTTGTTTCTCTGTTTGCCTGCTTTTCAAACTGATCACAAAAGTGTGTACTGGTTTGAAGACGGAGGTGGGTTTCAAACTTCTGACAAACACAGGCCTTGCTCAAAGAACCAAAAACCATACTGCTCTTTTGGAGGTCTCTTCATTAAAAACAGCAAGAACAAGAACAAAACTAGAAGCAATTATTTGCGTCCCCTCATACTTTCTCAGGGCTCTGTGGAAGCCAGACTCTCCATTCCACATTATCTCTTGTGTGATCTTTTGCTGATTCTTTAGACCTTTCAAAATCACACAGCTATAAAACTATCCCCTCAGCCTGACCTGGCACGAGATACTAAAACTTCTGTAGACTGTTGGCAGTAAAAATGCCAAATAAAAATCTCCCGGATGCACTCTCTCACTCCGTGTATGCTGTTACCTTGAGTTTCTGGGATTTGTCTCCAACATAAACAGGGCCATTGTCACCCTGAAGGAGGTTACATCAGTCTGAAAACTGGGACTGGGCGAGCTCTGGTCCCTGAAACAAAGACAGAAGGACAGCAGGCCAGGCAAGCCACAACGGATACTGACTAGTCCTGACAGCCAACACTGACAAACGCCAACTGTCACTTCTAATGGGGAACAAAATATATCGAATCTGCACAACTCCCTAAGTTTCTACAGGAGTAATGAACTATATTTTTATTCATGAAGCACCTTCCTTTTGAGGACTGTTTTGATACTAATGCATTTTTTAAAATTGATTTTTAAAACAATTTGTTTGCTCCCTGTCTGAAGTGGCCTGTCGAAAGCAATCAATAATGTATTTCCCTCTCCTTTACCCCAGCGGGGACAGGGCCGGGACAAGGACCCTTCCTTACGCAGCCTACCCACTAACAAAATCAGGATGGCTTCCCTGCTTCGGTTTACACTGACCCAGTAAATCAGTTCACACGCTGGGGAAAAGAGTATGAGAAATCCCTGCAGGTTGTGGAGACAGACATAAAACATTATAGGTCACAGAGACCCACACTATATTTATAAAAGTAATAGTTTAGAATTTCTATTATTGGCTCCTAATAACCTAATACCTTTGGGTTTGTTCTTCACCTCCCGGTTGCCAAACTTTGAGCTATTTCATTTTATTTCTTTTAATCGCCATATCCTCCACAGCAGGAAGAAAAACACAACAAATAGAAACCCAACACAATTAATTTATTTCCTAGTTGCTCTCATAAAAACTTTGATGGAAAAAGAGATCGAAACTATTATGGTGACTCATGTGAAGTTTTGAATTATACAAGGAATTCGTTTAACTACTTTATTAATTATTCTTTATAAGTCAATAAAGTAAACTGCGATCGTTCTCTCCATTGTACGTCCCACTGAAGGCTGTGCAGCTAAAAAGACGTGCACTGGCACAGAAGCAGCAGCGAGCCGGGGTCAGGATCTAGCCAGAGTCCCTGCACTTATCCACCCGCCGGCGGAGCGCCCCCAGGCCAGCCACTCAACCTCTCTGGGCTGCAGTTTACTCTTTGCGAAGTGGCACGGGTAGGTCAAATAATCTCTAAAGCTCTATAAATGTATGAAAAAAAGAATTATTTTTAGCCAATTAAATATTCATGGTCCCTCTGGGGTAGGTCAAGCTCAAGTAAAAATTATTCATTAAGATTAAAAAAATAAGTAAGGCACATGCACTTAGTATTGTTAGTGGCAGAATGAGAGATGGCAGAATGAGAGATGAGGTTAGAGTTTATACCTGGTAAGTTAGAGGAGTTAAGGACCATTTGACCTTGAGGTAGCCCACTGACCTTAGAACAGAGGCCATACCGAAAGCCATAAACTTTCCCTGGAGAAATTACAGACTCAAAATTCAATGTCCGTGTAACAAGCCAAAGCTTTCACGCGTTCCATAAGCAAATGAGCATTCGATGTGATTTATAAATAGTTTTAAAAGCCACTTTTTTCCTATAAGGACATTTGTATTTGATCTTTGCCCTCTACAGTTGGGCAAGGCACTTCTATCTCCTTCTTTTCCTACCAAACTCACACCTTTTTTCAAGGGCAGGCTCTAATCCGAGCACGAAGGAGGTCCTGAGACAAGAGTCTGATGAGGAAGAAAAGGCAGGGAGAATGCCCCCCACCCTTTGAAATTTTAACTCCTGTGCAGGCACTGCCACCTCCCCACGCCCCTCTCGCCCCAGTCGCCCCTCTCGTAAAGTGTGATGTTTATTTATCTTTGATTCTCCTCCAAGGTGCCCAGAGAAGCCTGTCAAGTGAGCTGCCACCTCCGAGACTTCAGCGGTTTTCCTGAGTTGCTGGGCCGATTCAAATGCAGAAACCGAAAAGTCTTCCGCCTGACCGAGCTTTCTCAACACAGGAGCTGGCACAGCCTCACACAAAGACCATCTCAGCGAAACAATAACAATACTAAGTTCTCTCCTATCACGATGGGCCTAGTGTCACTTGGTTGGGCTGTCATTCCACCTGTCAGCTGCTGCCAGAGAACAACAAATTTGCAAATTTACACAGTTTTCTTAGGAATGTTCTTTCTTTTTTCCCCCTCTTTGGACTCTATGTTTCTGTAGCTCTTATTTTTTTGATGGCATAGGGGCTCATGTAAACATAGATTTTTATAACTTAACTGGAAGGGTACACTTCTTATAAATGGCAACTGCCACAAAATAGACTTAACTTAGGCAGTGAGCAGGAGACAGAACAAGCAACAGCATCTAAAATTATGGTTTCTTGTCTACTGGGGCAAAAGGATCTACAAAGCTTTTATCCAGAGTTGTGGGCGGGGCTGAGGGCCTGGAAAAAGGGAATCGGTAGGTAAGGGAATTTTACGCAAATCCACAATTCGGATCAACTCAAAGACACTTTCACATGTCCCTTAACACCATGATTAAATAAGGACAAGTTGGAAATCTGGCCCCTGAATCAGTACCCTACTGTGTTAGGAGCCTCTAAACAATAACAATCTGTGGGCTCTTTGCCCAGAAAAAAGAATAGAAAGTGAAAGACAGGGGAAAAAAGGGACTTTCCCATGTTGGAATTTTTTTCCAAGCAATTAAAGAAAAGTATGATAAATGAGGTCTGTTTGGAAAAAAGTCCAGCCATTGTTAATATAACCAGAAGAGTCTGCACGACACCGATGTAACCTGGCAGCCAAGGAGAGTGGACTGGAATGCGCATGTGTGAACAATGATGACTTCACTGTACTAGTCAGTGGGGGTGGTAGATGCCTCTGAGTGAGCGTGTGTACTGTGTGGTCATCACATTCAAAATGACTGAATGAGTAGAGCAAGAAATCTGTATCACATTTTGCATTGAGCATGGATATTCCTCTGCAGAAACTATTCAGATGACTCAGAAGGTCACAGCTATGGGCAACTGGTGACTGGCAGCATGATCATGACAGTGCACCCACTCACACATCTCATCTTGTGCAGAGTTTTTTGGTAAAACATCTAATCACCTAGGTAACTCAGCCTCCCTACAGCCCAGATTTGGCACCCTGCAACTTCTGGCTTTTTCCAAAACTAAAATCATCTTTAACAGGGAAGAGATTTTAGACCATTGATGAGATTCAGGAAAATAGGACAGGGCAATTGATGATGACTGGGAGAACTGTGTGAGGTCCCAAGGTGCCTACTTTGAAGGTGACTGAGGCATCATTGTCCTACATACAATGTTTCTTGTATCTTGTGTCTTCTTCTTCAGTAAATGTCTCTATTTACCATTGTACATGGCTGGATACCTTCTGGATAGACTTTGTACATCTACTTGCTTACTTCCTAATTGTCAGGGTAGGTACCATTTTTGTTCACTGCAGAAATCCCAGACTCTCAAACAGTATCTGCATCGAATGAATACACGATTAGACTGGATTAAAACCTACAGACTTGTTCTATTCCATACTCAGTCCATCAATTAACAATTATCGGTGATGTGCTAAATGCTGGAGACTGTCTCGGCCTAAAGAACTTATAAGTTCGTTATAAGAACTTATAAGAAAAGGCCCCTGGGTAAGGAGGTCATAATAGCAGTTTAATATGGGGCATCTCACGGCACTGTGCATAAAGGGGTGTGAGGGCAAGGAGAAAGGCATCTAAGTCAGTCGGGCCGTCAGTCAAGTTCTCCCGGCGAAGCTGCAGTTAGGTTCTGCAGAACAGCATGTGGGAGGCAGTGGAATTTCTTCACGCAATCACATGAAGAAACTACAAGGTTTGTGAAATGGTGGGGACTAAAACCAGTAAGATGCAGGGAAGTTAGCATGAAGGGCTAAACTAAACGTACTCCTGGAGACTGGAAGCAGTCACTGAAGGTTTTAAACAGAAGAGTGGCATGATCTGACTTGCATTTTAGGAATATCACTCTGACAATGTTAGTGGGGACAAGGAGAGAGACAGGAAGACAGGGTTTTGCAGTGGTCCAGACAGAAACAATGAAACTAAGATAAACCATCCCTGCATTCGTTCATTGTTTCATTCTCCAACCAAGAACTCTTAGTGCACTTGGAATAGGTAACAGCAATGGGAAAAATATAAAAGTGCCAGTCTTAAAACTGTGAAGTAGGTAAAATATAAAGAACCAAGTGGCTGACTAGAAAATCCTAATACAACTGCCATGTTTATGGCTGGGGTGACTAGATGCAGAGTCACTCCATTCACCAAAATAGACAGTGAAATGCGGAAGTGTGAAGGGGAAATGACGGAAGTAACTCACTGGGAGAGGTGATAATATATGCCACTTCAGTTAATCTGAAGGACAAGTTCAATATCCAATTAGACATGTCTATCAGGCAATAGGCAGGGAATTTATTACACTCATAAGAACAAATTGAAAAAAAATTTCCCTTCTATATAACCTCTCAAAACTTCTATAAGGGCACTCCTTTGATACTCCAAATTTCCCTCCTCTTATTCTCAGATAAAAACATAATCAAATTAGTTAAATTTCTTTCTTACATTTTCATAAAAATTAAATTTATAGCTTTACTAAAATATGAACTTAGAGAATACAAATTAAAAAACTAATTTTTCAGAAAAATAACCATTGCCCTGGCTGAAGTGGCTTGGTTGGTTGCATGCTGTCCTGTAGCTGAGGGGTCGCAGGTTCAATTCCCCGTCAGGGAATGTGCCTGGGTTGTGGGATTTGATTCCTGACCCCAGAATATGATCCCCTGTCCTGGCACTTGCAGGAGGCTACTGGTTGATGCTTCTGTCTCACTTCAATGTTTCTCTCTCATGCTTCCTCTCTCTCTAAAAGCAGTGAAAAATGTCCCCCAGTGAGGGTAAAAAGAAAAAGAAAAAGAAAAACAACCCTCTGTGTTGATACTCAACAATAAAAAGCACCCTTAGACAGGGGGGAGGGCAAGAATAGTATGGGAAACACAGAATCGAAAGAACCTGTGACACATGGATGTGAACTAAAGGAGGGGAATAGGGGGAGGGGTGTGCACGGTGGAGGGGAATGAAGGGGGAGAATGGGACAACTGTAATGGCATAATCAATAAAACATATTTTTTTAAAAGTACTACTATAATTCTACTAATCTGTTCATCAAGGGGAAAATCCATAATTAACATGATAGAAAACTAGTAGGAGATCAAATAAAGGAGAAAAACAAATGAGAAAGACGAACAAACATGAGCGCATGACATTCCCGGTAGGAACGTGGTTTAACTGTCAAGTCCAGGAAGCCATCGACTGATCTTACACGAGACATCTGTGCATTTACACTCACCACCAGCAAAATGATTTGTGGCAGTTTACGCGAATGCATTCAACATAAACGAGTAAATGAGAAACGTGAGATCTATGAGGAACACGTACGGGAAGGAAAAGCATGCCAGAAGTGAAATCAGCACACACACGTACACTGTGTAAGCCTCCGTAGCTTATTAGAGATGGTCTGCAAATCTGGCTCTAACCTTCCTAGTCATCAATGTAAAGAAGAAAACACAATCAAACATAAGATTCATAATAGCCTCAAGATTTTTTTTAGAACATAAAATTCCATCTCCAGGTCTCTTGAAGATGAGGTGGTGTGGCATGCCAGGGGACCCCCTCAAATCTCCGTCACAGCCACGACAGTGAATGGCATCCAGCCATTTGCTGTAACATCTACCACTGAAGGCCAGTGGTTTAACAATAGTCTATAGACAGGTTTTTGAGTAGCTAGACAGCAGAGAGTTCAAAGTTTGAATCTTTCTAAAAGAAACCTGAACACAGATCTGTCTCTGGTGTAATGTTGAGGGACCTGTATCCTTTAGCAATAAATAGCTGGAGCAGAGGATAGGGTTAAAGTCCTTTTTTAAAAAATAAGGGCCCTGGCTGATGTAGCTCAGTGGATTGAGCACGGGCCTGTGAAGCAAAAGGCCACCGGTTCCCAGTCAGGACACATGCCTGGGTTGCAGGCCAGGCCCCCAGTGGGGGACCCATGAGAGGCAGCCACACATTGATGTTTCTCTTCCACTCTTCCTCCTTCCTGTCCCCTCTCTCTAAAATAAATAAATAAAATATTTTAAAAATAAATAAATAAATAAAAATTAAAAAATAAGGAACTTAAAGAAGACATTACACTGTACACACATGGATTTATAGAAGATACTCCATGAAAAATACAGTGTAATTGGCAAAAAGATGAGCTTTAGAGTTACACTTGGAATCAAATCCTGGTTTTACTACTTATTGCTATATGACCTAGAAAAATCACTTAACCTTTGTGAGTCTGCTTCCTTGATCTCTACACAAGTTGACATGAGATAAAAAATGTACAGTGCTAGCACAGTGCTGAGTGTGTGGCCATAATAACTGAGGGGTACAGGGCAGAATACCAACAGTATACGTGATATTCAGGGGAGGGACATACGGAATTCAGATCCAGCAAAGACCTATGTGCACTGTAGCACAGCTGAGTACGACGCCAAGAGAGCACACTTCCGTCGGCGCGGCTGTGTCCCATTCCTCAAGAGTGAGAGTGGGTTGAAAATAAGTCGAGAACACAGTTTTAAACCAAGACCTTTCTTGCTTCCTTCCATTGCATGTAATTAGTCAGTGATCAATGTTTGTTATAAATAGGAAGAACCTCTACATCAAGTGATAAAGGCCTGTAAAATAACTCATTCATCTAATTTCTAAGTAACCACCTCCATGTCACTTCTGCATGTCATCAAATTTAAGATGCAGCCAAAAGGACACTTATGATAAACGACTTAATTATAAACCTATGCTTGCCAGGAAACGAATTTTAATTTAATGAGCAACACAAAAAATAACCAGAGCCTGTTTGTTCTCAGTAGTAACTACTCATTTTGTGCTATGGCAGGTGCGCACACGCACTTAAGGAGCAACTGCTGTTCTCCTTACAGATAACTTCAACCAAGGAAAAAAGAGAAATCCCTGTTTCTCCCCCAAATGCTTTAAAAGCCAAAAAAGCACAACTTGACTAGTTATTTAGGAGTATTTTTGTTTCTTACAGACTTCTTACTTAAGAATCATAACACTTAAAATATTATATTTTCATTTTAATTCAATTAGCCTTTTTTGGCTGGTTACCTAACCTATTTTCTGGTCATCTCTCCTAAATTATATTCACCCCTCAGACCACTGGGTTAACCACACTTCTCAATCCAGAGTACACCATCAGTACCAGTCAATGGACAAGGCACCGCCCTTGCATAGACTGGGATTTTTTAAATTATATTTGAATCCCCCACCTTTATCTCTAATTCTCATTCTCTCCTCCTACATGAGCTAACACTTAATTTTCTGACATCTGTCTTTGGGTAGGAATTGTTTACCTAAAAAATATAAAGTGTTGTTTTGTGTATATACATGTTTTAAATTTTCATAAGCGGTAACGTACTATGCATAGCCTTCTTTTCTTTTCCACTAAATCGTCTTTCCAAACTGTTCCCATGATGCAGTAAGGCCCTTTAGTTCAGACCAAACTGTTGTACTGTATCCAAAGCATGAGTCTGCAACCTCAAACAATGCTGCTTTATCCAAAAGTAACCTCCAGATGAATTAAAATATAATTGTAAGTCAGTGAACAGAAAAAAAGTATCACATGGGAGATCAATCCTATTGTTCTGAATCTCAAAAGCATAAACTGTAAGGTTAAAAAAAAAAGAAAATGTGATATATTCGAAAAGCTCAAAATTAAGTTCTCCATCAACATAAAGCATGAAATCAAGCCACGATAATAAAAAGCCAAATAACTAGCATATAAAAGACATGCTTAACTTCATTAGTAATCAGAGTCATGTAAATCAAAATGAAATATCACTTTACACCCATCAGTTTGAAAAATGAGAAAGTCTAAATACATAAAATCCTGGCAAGGAGCATTCATTTACTCTTGGTAGGAAGTAGACCCCCCCGGAAGCAACCTGGCAGCACTCAGGACTTCCGGAACCCGCGTTCTCGCCGGCGCCGAAGTCCCAGTCCTGAGTGCAAACCCCGCAAGGGCAGAGATGTCCCTCATGCTGTCGTCTGTGGCAGCGGAAAAGAAGAGACAATCCACTTCTTTTTTATGTAATATAAAATTGTGCAGACCCCGACTATGACAATATGTATCTCTTATCTTGATAAACTTTTTAAAAACAAAAGTCTATCACAAACTTTTGTAGAAAATTAGAGCATGCCCACAAACCTGAAGTACAAAACAAAAGCATCTCACATTTCTGAATGTTTATGGTATTCCTATAGAATCAAGGAATTTTTGTTAAATTAACTAATTGCTCAGTACAAAAACCCTAAATATTTCATTCAATCTATAAGTATTATTATTTCATTCAATCTAAAGCTAATATCATAGCAATATACTTTGAGACTATATTTGAGAAATTTAGAAAACTGTATTACCCTGTAGCTATGATGTGATAATCAAATAATAAGAAAGTTGAGTTTTCTAAGGTTATACTGGGTCATTTAACAATAAAATGTTCCTATTTTGATTTCCCCAAGCTGCCTTAAAAATAGGCATACTAATCAGTTCCCAAGAATTATCACATACAAATGCTGGACGTGGAACAAGGCACAAGGCTCAGAGTACGCCAAGGGCTTTAAAGAAAGCCTTGATGGACACTGCGGCTCACACCTCACTTTGGTACGGAGTTCACACCTGCATGTGTCTCTGGAGTCAGGGAAAGTTCTCCAGGTGCCTGAGTTTTAAATAAGACAACAATCTGGTCACTCTGGGAAGTTAGGAAAAACAACTTGAATTATAAATATGGAACTCGTTTTTCTATAGCATCTCTAGTTTTCACATATTTCTCCAAACTTTACATATAAATCTGAAATAAATAACACTTGGGGCATAAAAGCCTACAAATATTTGCTGCCTACATTGCTCCTAAGAAACTACTCTCCTGAAGTGTGCTTTAAATACAAAGGGTCCTTGCCCAAAGCCTACATTTTCACACACACAGAGAAACATTTACCTAACACAGAAGCTACCAAAAGGACCACGTTCAGAGGAGGGGGAGAGTTAGGGGTGGGAAGGACTGTGCAAAATGCAAGAGAGGCTCTGGGCAAGGATGGCAATTTGAGAGGCCCAGGCAGATTGGGACGTGGGGCTTTGTTCCATCAAAAGGTCGTTTGAAGCACAGTATTTTATTTTTGTAGTAGGGTATTGAGTTCTGAGATGTCTGATACACCCCAGGGAACCAGCAAAAGCTGGTCTCAGCACTGTGCCAGCCCCCTGCCAGGTCACTAATGAAAGTGGAGAACTGTGAGTGCACCCAAATAAAACACAGGAAAAGGCGAAAAAGGACTCCGAGCTGGGTCCGTTCCTTTTATTTCAGAGGAGCAACCTTTTCTGTACTTAGGGACTAATGAGTCATGAACAGGAGGTGGGAACAAATCACACAGTGCGTTACAGGGAGGGACAACACAGGTTTGGCTTTGTGTTCAGGAGCCAGTTCAGTTTTCAGAGCATTTCCCAGCAAGGACCGAAAGCAAGCTGAACAAAGGAAACAGAGCAGTTAGATACTTGAAGAGTCTCCTTTAATATTCCAGAGAATTGGGTGCTTCAGAGTTGGAGTGTTGGTGGAGGTAGGGGGGAGGGTACAGGTAAGGGGCCCGGGGAAATCAAATAAAGATGACTTTATCTGAAAAGTACATAAATTTTTTCCACTGTTGTTACTTTGAACTTTATCTTTTCTAAGGGATAGGAACTCCAATTCCTCAGCAGACTTTTAAAGGGAGAACAGAAATAAAGCCTAAGGAGGTCTTTTATTTCTCCATCCTCCCCACTTAATTAAGAAGAGCCTTTACAGAGTTCAAGGTTTTAATTGCCTTCTCCCCCCTCCAACCCCTTTCTTCAGTTACACCCACAGAGCAACAGAGCCAGAGCAAAACAGGTATCTGAAACTTCTCTCAAGGAGGAAAAAACACCATCAGCACAATTACCCTAGAGACTATCTCTGTCCCTGCTTCCCTCCAACTTTTACTCCCCACCCTCTCCTCCCCAGCCAGCTCTCCACCTCTCTTACATGCACAAGTCCCACAGCGTTCCTGGTGCACAGACAGGAAGCTTCCCTGGTGCAGACAGGAAGCTTCCCTGGTGCACAGACAGGAAGCTTCCCTGGCATGGTTGACCTATTGAAGCAAATGCTGCAGCATGAGAAAGTTCCCGATAACCTGAAGAAAAGGAAAAAGAGAGAAAAGAAAGGAGAAACGAGATATTAAAGAGAGGAAAGATGGGCTGAAGAAGCTAAATATATAAAAACTTAATAGAAAAATGAGATACATTAATGAAAAATAATAGGTACCCAGTAAAAATTTTGATTTATTTCCATACATCTTAAGAATTGAGAATTTTAAATCTTTTATATTTATGTACTATAATGACACGTAGGCCAATAAAAGATGCATTTATGCCCAGGATTATTTCTGAAATTTTCTGTCCCTCCCAAAATTTAGACCACGGACATCACCACTGATCTCTCTTCAACTCATAGAGAAATAAGATCCTTGACTTTGACTTGGAATTCTAACAATAAATTCAGAGTATGCTCTCTAAGGGCCCTGTAATAGTAAATAATAAACTATTTTTAAGTAATTAAAAATAATGCCAGCCCTTATTTATTTAATATCAACAATGTGCTGGTATTTATTCATGACCTCTAGTCTTTGTAACTGAGATGGAAATCAGACATTACCAGGTATCAAAATGAGGATATCACACAGTGAGTAACCTGCTCAAGACCACATAAGCCGAGTCAGTGACAAAGCCAGGACCTGAATCCACTGTTTCCTGATACCAAAGCCTACCTTTTTCTACTAAACCACAGAAGAAACTGAGCTGTAGCAAGCCCCTTTAACATTTGAACACTTTACATTTCACATTTTTAGATTTTTTAAGCTTCATACTATAAAAACCCAGAGTTTTCTACAATCAACAATTTACCATATAGATCAGTAATAATAAAAAATCATAATGAGAATGACATTTAAAAATCACAATCAGAGCGGACCCCAATCCCTCACCTAGTACATAGGTTCAGAATGCAATCCTAGGATAGGCCTGCTACCCAAAATAAAGAGAACTACCAAATGAATGGAGCCTATGAGTAACAAAGAAACTTAGGGAATTCTTAAAGTGCATCGACTTTGCCCCTCTTAATGCCTCTGTAACTCTGAATCTTCAGGAAGCCTCGGAAGTATAATTCCCTGAAAAGGGCCCTAGACTGGAAGCTAATTCCAGCAGAATTTGGACCTTCTCTATCAGTAACAACATCCCTCCAGTTTAAATGGTATCCCTACCCAAGATTACTATGTCTCCCTGTGCTCTGCACCCATCTCATCTGGAGTTACTCCCATCTTCATTTTTTCTGATCCTACATCAACTGTTTAGCCTCCCTTGCTTCCTTCCTATCAGCAGCTAAACATGCTTAGGCCCTCCACAGAACTCCCCCAGCCCATATTGCCTTCATACCCTGGCTTCAGTCTCCTCTCTTCTTTAGAGCCAAAATACATGAAGGCGTGGCCTGCACCGGCTTATTCCATCTGCTGTCCTCCCGTTTACGCCTGAACTAGATTTACTGAACTCCTGCAGCCACCGGTCTACCAAACAGGCTCTCAAAAATCAACACTTTTTAGTTGCAAAAGTCAATGGTCTTCTCAGTCTTCACTTTACTTGACCTCTTGGTTGAATTCAAAACCATTAAACACTCTCTTCATTTTGAAATGCTCTCTTCCCTTGGCTTCCATACCCCACAAACTACTGATGTTCCTCATATGGGACTTCTCCAATTCTTCCTCTTGAGTTTCTTGAACAAACAGACCTGCAAGAATATTGCTGCTTTGGGCCCTCTTTTCCCTATGGGCACTCTCCTTGGACAATTTCAGCAGCTACCTTCATTTTAATCAAACCAGCTCTACCCTGAAGAATATCAAACCAGTGCCCCCAAGGCTAAACCTGTCTCCATCGCCATTCCTGGAAATGTAGATGCTATCCGAAGAATGGAGGATCCACCAAGGAAAGAATGACATGATTCCTGCAATTCCCAAGTTTATCAGCTAACTCACCCTCCTGGAGGTCTCAAGACACCTCCAACTGAAAATGTCAAAAGGTAAAAGCAATATGTGCCCCCACGCCTATTCTTCCCATTCCATTCCTCATCTGAATGAATGCCACCACTTTTCACCCTTTTAACTGAGAACCCTGGAATTATTCTTGACTCCTCTCCTCCCGTTAGTCAATCAATCACAAAATTCTAATATGTTTACCTCCTAAATATCTCTATATAAAATCTTTTCTCATCATCCCCGTCACTACTCAAATCCAGGCAACCATCATTTTTTTTTACCTATATTACACCCAACAGCTTCTTAACTGGTCTACCTGCAAGCTGACTACCCATTCATTACATACAGCCACATAACTACACAGCATCACACAAGCTGCCAATATTGAGACCAATCTATAGCCGAGGTCCAATATATTTTTGTTAAACAGATGAATCTATTGATTAATCAATAAATGAATCAAACAACCAATTCAGAGCCCAAGGGCTAGCTTTAATGTTTCCTTAAAAAATCTTCTAAAAATTCAGTGGTGGTTTTAAAGAAAAAAAGTGCATTGCCCCCAATTTTGTGTCTTTGTGTTGTTGCACTGCTCCAGATTACAAACCCTGGGGAGGTGCATCAGACCGAATATGTCTTGAATGCTGTGTGGGACCCATATTGAAACCTGCTGTGTAGGACCACCAGGTGTTTCTACAGTAGTGGTTCTCAGGTGGGAAAGTTTTAGCTCCACGGAGGGTGTTGCCGCTGGCATCTAGTAGATGGAAGCCAGGGAGGCTGCCAAATATGCTACAATGTACAGAATAGTCCCCCACAAAAAGGAATTATCCAGCCCAAAATGTCAAAAACACCCAGGTCTAAAGTTACAAGGCACTACCATAGTAACCCTAGTTCTAAATGCTACCAGGATGTCACAGTAAGACAATCAACTTGTTTATTTCCTCTGTACAATAACATATGACACATTCCACCTGGGTAAAAATTAATGAGCTTTTCTTCCATCTAAAAAATAGAAATAAAATTTAGATAATGGCTTAACATTCCAGCTCTGGGGATAAAATATATACATATTAATAACAACTTCTAACATGACTTATTCATTTCTTTATTGAAGGCTTTCTTTCTCTACTCACAACAACAAAAAATACAATAACAAAATGCCTCTGCCTGTATGTGCACACATGCACAACATTTTATCTTCGCCTTTTTATGGCTTTGAAAAAGGAAAAGCTTGTTTTTCCCTCACAACCCCTCTCTATTTCCTCCACTGTACTTAACCAAACATAACATAGTTGGGAAATATGTTTTATTGTCTGTTGTACTTATTGGTGTTTCCTATTCCTAAGATAAAAAATCTGTAAGTAGTATTCTTTATATTTCTCTCAGAAAATGAAACCCTCAATCAAGATGCTTCGCTTATATGAACAGAAAATGATTCTTTTTGACAATCAAGAAAGAAGAAATATTCTCCATTTTTATCCTAATCAAGTGGCCACCAAACCAATGCCAATGTGTAACAATTCTAATGGCTTCTTTACTATTACCTGTCTTTCCTGGGTACCACATTCTTAAGGCATCTCATTAAAGGACAGAATTTTTTAAAATTCAGTCAGAGCTACATTAAAGTGATAGAGACTTTATAAAGTGAACTCCTGACTTGAAAATCTACCAGAACAAGGTAATTATTTCCAGGTCACATTCGTGCTAAAGGATGGTGAGTCTTCAGCGACGTACTTGGCCCTCACTGGACACCATCAATCAGATCAGGGCCGGGCTTTCTGCACAGCCTCACAAGTGGTTAGGCACTGTTCTGGCTCTGACCTTCAGTGAAATTCTATCAAAGAATAATTTACGTCTAAGTTTCAATGCCCTCTTTTTCTTTTACTTATGTTGAAATTTAACTGTTAATAGTTCATATGTAATTGATGGTGACACCATATATTGACTGCTAAACTATGTTTTCTTTTTTTTTTTCCAATCCATATCAGACAGACCAGGCATATCCATGCGGGGGATTGTGGGAAAACATCTGTTCTTCAGATGAGAAATTAGACTCCTCAGTCAATGCTCTTGGAGAGACCGTCACACTCAAACCTCAGCCATGGCGCTGTTCCATAAACAATCATCCAGGTTAAAAGCAGAGAAGGCATCTAAGTAGACGAGAGAGAGGCTTTCAGAAAAGGCGGAAACCCTCACCTTGAAACTATCTGCACTTCAGACGGGGGACACCCCTCTTAGCATACCCTCCAAGGGGCTGGGGCGTGGGTTTTAATAGACACTTAAAAAAACAAATGCAGCTATTCAAACATTTGCCATATCTTAAAAGTACCTTAAGTACTCAAGGGCATTATGGAATGTGATTAACACGCTTTGATTTTCAAAAATCCTTGGAGAAAGAAAAGAATGTAAATAAAAGAATATATATATATATATATGATGAAATCAGAAGTATGGGTAGAAAATATGCAAATAAGATTAAGTCAATTTCAGGGGAGGAAAACAAACACTAGCTTGTCTACCCCTAAATTATCTATGAAGTAAATGGGAAGCAAATGTTTCTTTATTTTACAACCAGAAATATCAAAGCATGAAGCAGGAAAGTAAAAATGCGGAAAAAAATTACAGATTTACAAAAGTAACGACTGAGTAAGAACACTAAGGCTAAGTTTCCTGATGCCATACTGTACTGTCCTAATCGTTTTTATCCCATTAAAAAGGTTCCATTTTTTTTTCTACGTGTTCTTCAGGAAATTTGTGAACTACTTAATAACCACCAGATAATATGTAAATATCACTTTCATGCATACAGAGTATAATTTTAGCCAGGTTTAAAAGAGGTGAGAGAAAGGGACAGAAGTGGTCTTTGATTTCCAGGACGGGGGTGTGTGTGTGTGTGTGTGTGTGTGTGTGTGTGNTTACAAAAGTAACGACTGAGTGAGAACACTAAGGCTAAGTTTCCTGATGCCATACTGTACTGTCCTAACCGTTTTTATCCCATTAAAAAGGTTCCATTTTTCTTTCTACCTGTTCTTCAGGAAATTTGTGAACTACTTAATAACCACCAGATAATATGTAAATATCACTTTCATGCATACAGAGTATAATTTTAGCCAGGTTTAAAAGAGGTGAGAGAAAGGGACAGAAGTGGTCTTTGATTTCCAGGACGGGTGTGTGTGTGTGTGTGTGTGTGTGTGTGAGAGAGAGAGAGAGAGACAGACAGACAGACAGGCATGGAGCGAGGGAAAGAGACAGAGAGAAACATACCTGCAATCTTTAGGAATAAATAGGAATAAATAAAATTCAATTTATAATAGATGGCATAGATGTAGTCTAATACCATATTCAGTGAAAACGAATACAAACTTTAAAAGAAAACTTTGCCTTTTTACCTTTCATATTTTCAACGCACTTTGACTAAATATTCAGATAACACTGGATGCAGCAGCAACAAAATAAAAATCAACTAAAGGTTTAGATTTCACTGAGATAGGCAGGCTCATTCTAACTCTAAATCATTTACTTACATTATTATTAATACACAGAGTGAGGCAAAAGTAGGTTTATGGTTGCGAATATGCAAAACACACAGTCTATTCTTGTATTATGATTTGTTAATTATTGTGTTATTCTTCAACTGTAAACCTCCTTTTGCCCCACCCTGTATGCTACAAGTATTAATGAAGGGAAAAATACTGCTACAATACCCTCTTCTTTCTCAAACATACCAGAGTTTAGGCAAAAGTACATGCCAAATATTCGAGATAATTGGAATGATCTTCATTTTCCATGAGTTTGAAATATAGGTTTTCAACTAGATAACTGACGGAAATAACTTTTTAAGAGTATCTAAGGCCTAGAGAGTAAGAATTATAATACTCTGATTGTTAAGAGAACATCGTACCAGATAGTGGCATCTACTGGCAAGCAATAATACTGTAACCAGCTCCAGTAGGCATGGTGAGCATCCAGGATGTGTGTTTATCTTATGTTTTTTAAAGTGTAAGATATGACCCCATATTTTATCTTATATTTTTATAAAGTGTAACATATGACCCCATATTTTATCTTATATTTTTATAAAGTGTAAGATATGACCCCATATTTTATCTTATATTTTTATAAAGTGTAAGATATGACCCCATATTTTATCTTATATTTTTATAAAGTGTAAGATATGACCCCCTATTTTCTTACAGTTTTATAAAGTGTAACATATGACCCCATATTTTAAGATTCAGTAGGATTTCTGTGCGTAGCATTGACCTTGTGCCGCTGTCACATGACTGCTCCCCATCTCACGTGACAGGGCTCCCCAGTGAGGCCAGCTGCTCCTGGACGATGTCTGTTGGGGCGTTTTTATTACAGATTTAATCTCCTTACTAACAATTGGTCCATTACGATTTTCTATTTCTTCATGATTCAGTCTTGGTAAGACCCTTTATATTTCCAGGATTAATTGATCCATTTCCTCTAGGTTGTCCAACTAGAGGACAACACTGCCTAAATGTTGTTGGTTAAAATCCAACAATGCAAATTTTAGGATTGTTCTATTTTTGTGAAAAATGCCATTGAAATTTTGATGGGGATTACATTGAATCTATAGATTGCTTTAGGTAGTGTGGACATTTTAACAATATTAGTTCTTCCAATTCATGAGCACAGACTGCCTTGCTATTTATTTGTGTCATTTGCAACTTCTTTCATTAGTGTGGTATAGTTTTTAGTGTACAAATCTTTCACTTGCTTGGTTAAATTTATTCCTAGGTATTTCATTCTTTTTGATGCAATTATAAATGGAATTGTTTTCTTAATTTCTCTCTCTGATAGTTCATTATTAGTATATAGAAGCACAACTAATTATTAGTATATAGAAACACAACTAATTTAGACAACATTGCCTAAAATGCCATTGTTGGCATTTTAACCTTTTTTCAGAACCACATTTAGGGAAGAATTATTGTCTTTAATGATAAAGAATTTCTCTCTTAATGTAGGTAGTAAAAGATATAAACTAATACTGTTTATCTGCAGATCAGAAATACCATCAGAGTTCCTGGATAACCATACCATATATAAGTATATAACTAAATCAATAACCATCCATCCCCTGATGGATTTATTAAGGATGAAACACTTCTAATATCATCTTACTAAGGCCTACATTGCCCTGATACAAAACCAGAACACAAGAAAAGAAAATCGCAGGCCAAGATCCCTAATTAACTAAATGCAAAAATCTTCAACAAAATATGAGCAAACAATGTATTTTAACAATACATTAAAAGGATCATACACCATGATCAAGTGGAATTTATTCTAGGGATGCAAGGACGATTCAACATCTGCAAATCAATCAATCTGATACACCACACTAACAAAATGAAGCATGAAAACATGATAATTTAAATAGATGCAGAAAAAGCATTTGACAAAATTCAGTTATCGACTCATGATAAAAACTCTCAACAAAGTGCATATAGAGAAAGTAACTAAACACAATAAAAGTAATATAACAAACCCATAAAGGGCATCATACTGAAACTTTTCAGGAACAACACAAAAATGCCCACTCTTGCCACCTTTATTCCACATAGTATTGGAAGTCTTAGCCAAAGTAATTAGGCAAGAAATAAAAGCCATTCATATCAGAAAGGAATGTGTAAACTGTCTCTATTTGTAGATGTCATGATATTAAATATAGAAAACCTTAAAGACTCCATCAAAAAACTGTTAGAACTAATCAACAAATTTAGTAAAGTTGCAGGATATAAAATCAATATACAAAAATTAGTTGTGTTTCTTTTTTTTAAAATATTTTATTTATTTATCTTTAGAGGGGAAGGGAAGGAGAGAGGGAGAGAAATATCAATGTATGGTTGCCTCTGCCGAGGACACACAATGTATCATGCGTCCCCTGCCGGGAACTGGCCTGCAACCCAGGCAATGTGCCCTGACTGGGAATCGAACCGCGATCCTCTGATTCGCAGGCCCGTGCTCAATCCACTGAGCTACACCAGCCAGGGCTAGTTGTGTTTCTATATACTAATAATGAACTATCAGAGAGAGAAATTAAGAAAACAATTCCATTTATAATTGCATCAAAAAGAATGAAATACCTAGGAATAAATTTAACCAAGCAAGTGAAAGATTTGTACACTAAAAACTATACCACACTAATGAAAGAAGTTGCAAATGACACAAATAAATAGCAAGACAGTCTGTGCTCATGAACTGGAAGAACTAATATTGTTAAAATGTCCACACTACCTAAAGCAATCTATAGATTCAATGTAATCCCCATCAAAATTTCAATGGCATTTTTCACAAAAATAGAACAAACAATCCTAAAATTTGCATGAAATCACAAAAGATCCCAAACAGCCAAGGCAATCTTAAGAAAGAATAATAAAGCTGGAGGCATCACACGTCTCAATTTCAAACTATATTACAAAACTATAGTAACCAAAACAGTATGATACTGGCATAAAAACAGACACATAGATCAATGGAACAGAACAGAGAGCCCAGAAATAAACTCATGCATATGCAGTCAGTTAATTTACAGCAAAGGAACCAAGTATATACAATGGGGAAAGAAGAGTCTCATCAATAAAAGATGTAGGGAAAACTTGGTAGCCACAGAGTCACCTTATTCTTATCAAAGATTTGCCCAGGCATTCCTTTTCCACCCTTATTCCTAATTCCTGCTTCATCATCTCTAGTCATATGTAGATCTCTCTGCTCTTTTTCTGTGTTAGTGCCTTCCTTTTATCTGTCTCACTTCCATGCATCCCTGTCATGTGAACACCAAACTGCCTTTTCTGCCTCTTTTTGTTCTATGACTTATCACACATTAGTTTTACAGGAAGCCAAATTTATATTTAACCTACCTAAACTTGATCTTTATCCATAGAAAAAGGGAGACCTGTCCACTGAGTTGGAAAGAATGTTTCTTTACCTTCGTGTTTAATTGAGATGTGGGTACAATAGCTCAGATGGACCTGGAGATTACTATGCTAAGTGAAATTAGCCAGTCAGAGAAGGACAAGAGCCACATAATTTCACTCATGTGGAATCTAATGAATGAACTGAACTAACAAGCAAAATAGAGACAAACTTACAGATAGAGAACAGGCTGACAGGTCTCGGGTGAGAGGTTAACAGTGCAGGGATTGAGCAAAAAAAGGACTCGTGGACATGGACGACAGTGTGGTGATTGCAGGGGAAGGTGGGTGGTGGGTGGAGATAGAAGAGGGTATACCCTATTGTTTAGTTCATCCTGGCACTGGAATAGTGAACACCCAACAAATATGTCCGTATCATTTTCAAAGCAGCATTTCGTCTGGGAAGACTTCCTTACAGCTTAGTACTTGTTGACACACTAACCACTGCAGATACGGTTTCAGTTAAAAATATCTTATTTTTTAAAGCAGGCATGTTCCTTTTCCTTTCCTCCAAAATAAAACCTCAAAGACAGAGAAGGAGAGAGAGGCAGAGAGAAATACACACACATACACACACACACACACATACAATACTTGAAAAATGTCTAGCTTTCCTTCCTGTTATCTACATTCTCATCAAACAGTGAGGCCCACTTAAAGGAGCCAACTCAACTACAGACCGTCCCGGAAACACAAGCTCAAGGCATAATAATACCTACCCTCATGGGGTCGATGAGAAGAGGTCATTGTAAAGCGCTTAACACAGTGCCTGGCTCACTGTAATTACTGGGGATAAAAACACAAAATAGTGATCCACGAAAACAACAGCAGCCCAAGACTTTATTTGGCTTAATTGTAATCATATTAAAGTACACAGAAAAATATTTAAGACATACAGGGTCTGGCACAAATAACACCCCCTTTTTTAATTACAAACTCTTTTATTATAAAATCATAAGCATGTAACTCTGTAACATAACAATATCACACTCAAGCCCAACGTACGACATTTTAGGTGGAATGTTCAAATTAAAAATATAAATTATGACACCCATATTATTACCCTACCAAACACACTCAAGCAGCCATTACTTCTGCCGGACCCTGTACACTAAAGAGTTAAGAGTCCACAGCAAAAGAAACAATCAACAAAATACAAAAGCAACCTACTGAATGGGAGAAAACACTTGCAACTCACATATCCGAAAAGGGGTTAATATCTAAAATGGGCCAAGGACCTGGTCAGTCATTTTACGAAGAAGACATACACCTGGCTAACAGGTACCTGGGAATGTGCTCAACATCACTAATCATCAGGAAAAGCAATGCAAATCAAACCATAATGAGATATCACCTCACACCTGAGAGATTGGTTATTATCAAAAAGACAAGAGACAACAAGTCCAGGCAAGACTGTGGAAAACGAGCAACCCTTGCACGCTACGGTGGCATTGTGCACTGGTGCAGTCACTATGAAAAACAGTATGGAGTTTCCTCAAAAAAGAAAATCAAAATGGAATTACTATATGATCCAGCAATTCCATTTCTGGATGTGTATCCAAAGGATGAAATAACTGTCGCAAGGAGATAACTGTACCCCCATGTTTCCTGCAGCAACAACCTCCACAGTCAACACACGGAAATGACCGGTGTCCGTCAGTGGAGGAGTGGGCAGAGAAAATGAGAGAGAGGTACATATACATAAATTCAGCAATAAATAATAAAGAAATCCTACCATTTGTGCCAACATAGATGGACTTTCAGGGCATTATATTAAGTAAAATAAGTCAGGCAGAGAAAGACAAATACTCCTGACTTTTACTGCTTTTACTTCTCTGTCTCTCCCTCTCCTAACTGTTCATTTCTCTTCTGCAGAATCTAAAAAAAAAAAAATTCACAGAGAAAGAGCTGACCGGAGGTTGCGAGGGGCTTGGGAATGGGGGGTGGTGCTGAAGGAACTGGAAGAACCCCTACTTCCAGTTTTAAGATGGATAAGCTCTGAGATCTAATGCACAGCACAGTGACTACAGTTAACGATACTGTATTGTATGTTTGAAAGTTGCAAGAAAATAGATCTTGCAACTTTCTCACCACAAAAAGTTTATAAATATGTGAGGTGATGCATGTATTAACTAACTTATTCTGGTAATCCTTTCCCAATATATACACATATTGAATAATTACATTGTACATCTCAATTTTACATAATGTTGCAGGTGAATTGTATTTCAATAAAGATGAAAATGAATAAATAAATTATATTGATGAACTTGTGCAACTATAAAAAAAGTTAAGAGTCATTATCTCTTAGGTGTTAGGTGGTCGATTGCTGTTCCTTCTTTATTTTTACTCATTCTTTTCAAATATCATACAAATGCCAGTGTTTTTTATAACCATAATGTGAATATCTGTAACAGTAACAGGCCATTGCACAGAGGAGGGGCCATGAAAGGGACACTGACAGAATTCTGTGCCTCAGTCGGACACCTCCAAGGGAGAGAAAGAAGAAGAAATAAGAAAGAAAAGGCTATTTTTGCTAATAACTTGTCTGTCTTAAAGTAACCAGGACCAAAGTTTAAGAAGAAAAACATGGTTTTCTTTCTTATACTGTGAGGAACACTTAGAATTACTTAAAGAAATACATGGAAAGTGGGTCCAAATGAAATAATTTAGACCCACATCAGTGTGGATCTTCACATCCCACCCAATACCCTCACCAGCTCCACAAATGCCAGGGTAAAATCAAAGACCATCTTGCTTCTATGGCAGTCTAAACAATTTAAAGAACATATGGATTAAGGGAGAAGAGAAAACCATGATATGCTTATAACCTCCTGCACCCCACTACTCTCTGTGTCCTCCTCACTACACTGGTTTGCAGAATTCAGAACTAAAATTTCCCAACACTTCCTACCAGTTGGTTTCAAAACAACTGGAACGTGAAACATCCAAGTCAATTTGTTTAGAATGCTTCTGCTAAATGCTTATCTGCACTAATTTTTCTAGGAGATGGTGAGTAGTCGTTCGAGTTGCTGGCAATGCTTTTTCTGGGCCTGTCAGAAAAGACAGGAAGCTGACAGACAATAAGAAACCTGTTTTTATCATCATGCTTTGTTGCAACCTGATGGGCATAGGAAGTTCAGTGCCATATTTAGTCATGGCCTTACCCTGTTCTTTAAAAAAGTGTACGTCTTAGTCCTCAACTGTATAGTCTCAGCACGCTTCCTTCTTTTACAACCGTTTCTACAGACTGTAATGGAAAAGCTACTTTGTGGCACCTTGTATAACTTTAGCCCTCTCAGGGGTTTTGTCATCCCCGGTAATTTGGCCTCCAAACCAAAAATCTACCCCATGCTTATTAGTCTCCCTAGGCGGCTGTTGTTTTAGTCCCAAATTATTTCTCCAGAAGAGGGGTGCTCTCTCTACCACTTGTCGAAAACACTTTTTTAACATTAATTTTCAATTTAAGTGTTGGTCCAAGGTTGCAGATCACCTCTGTAACTTTTCTAAAGATCTGCAGATCAAGCCAGAGAAGTAGAGTCTGGTTTGCTTTTGTGGAAAAACTGATACAGACAAATTTGGAAAATACTACTTAAAGATTCCAACTTCTAAATCCTACTGAAAATATTTGGGGCTTGAATTGCATTTTTTCTCCCCATCTAAGAAAAAAATTTGGTACTAAAAAGATGTAAAGTTCCCATTATTTCTGTCATCAAGTATCTTTTCCAAAACAGCATCTGATCAGTATAATGCAAATGAATTAACAATAAAGCAACTAAATTCCACCCAAGATATTCTTGTACTAAAATTCAAAGGAAAGTGCTTGGCAAAATGCATATAAGTATCTGCCAAACTCTAAACATTTGAAAACAAATAATAATCATAGGACCCTTTGCCAAGCTCCAAAAAGCCAGCAGCCATTTCTCTTTGAGAATGAACATCTACTTAAGTCCTTGTGTGTCAAAGGTCAAGAACCACCAACGAAAGAATTAATAAAGCTGAAGCTCTAGGTAAATAAACCTCAAACTCAAAACTCTGTCAAACCGATTTGCATACCATTCATCTGTTGAAAGAAGATTTTTTTCCCATTCCAGGAGCATTTTAGCCCCAGGATTCCCTTTCATTCAGCCAGGATCACCTACATTCTAACTCTGCGGTTATTAGAGCAAATCATAGGCTGTTGAGAACTTGGCTTCCTCCATCTTAATAAAACAGTTCACCTCCCAGAGGAAGTTAATCCCTGGAAGGCTTTGTGATCCCATCCCCTGACATGTTTGATAAATATGGACATTGTAAAATGTTCTGACTTGTTAAATTTTTTTAGCCTGCTTAATGTGCTCTTTGGCCTTAACACGCACGAAGTGCTGACTTGGCATGTCTAGGAGCCTCCACCACCTTCTCCATTGTGTATACGCTGACAACCCCTGAAGCATAAATAAGTCACACTTCACAAAGACGTGTTTATTCTGCACTCTGAGAGAGACTCTCCCTTTCTCAAAGAAACAAAAGCATGGCACAAGGGAGGAAAGAAGGGTGTGTACCAAAAAATGTGGCAGAAAACCCCTTAATTCAAAATGATTGCAAAGCTGAAGACCATTAAAAAAAGTATCTGGGTTGGAATAGGTGTGTCTACAGTTGGCTGATAAACAGATCTTTCAGAGTCTGAAATTACTATGTTAAGAAACAACTATTTCTCTTTGTTTCTTGCTTTACAAAATGTAATGAATAATACAGTTTTCTTTCAGGACCTCATATAATTCAAATGAGTCAACTCCCCTTTAACACTCTTCAAAGTTGAGAAAATAAAATACTATTATAACCTGTACAGAGCTGCCAGTGAGCGGGAAGGCAAGCTCTGGTCCCATGAATTGGTCGAGCTTCCATTCATCTCAAACAACTTGTCATTTGGGAGACTGAATAAACAACTACATAAATACCAAGAAAGAGGGCCTGTGAACATACAAACTGGGTGCGGTGTCTAGAAACCCTGCCGAATGCTCCAGGCACAGGATTCACAGGAAAACTCTATGAAGAAACCACAGAGACAATACACGAACGAAATGCTGATGACACACTGAAATACTTCAAAATTTACAGCCAGCTACAATTGTCAGTCAGAGCCATTCCTAATATTCCCAGAGCCAACCATCAAATTCCCAGCACTCTGGCCACTTCCAGAAAATTGTCTTTATGGGCTCTCCTGAGGCTGCTGCGGGTGCTAAACTTAAAATTGTGAGAACAACTGCAAGAGTGAGAGGCACGGTAGAATGGAAACAGAGGCCGCACAGATGCCAAGGCACACCTTAGGAAAAAGAAAACAGGCAGTAAAACAGCTGAGTGGCAGAGACCAGGAGCATGAAGCTGAGAAGCCAAGAGTCACATGGGCATACACACTATTAAAGCCATCCACGAGTCCTTTTTCCCTTTTGCTCATGGACATGGACAACAGTGTGGTGACGGCTTAGGGGTATAAGGGTATAAGGGGACTAAATGGTAATGAAAAAATACAATAAAGATTAAATCCAAAAAAACAAAAATAAAATAAAACCATCACAGTATATGGAACACAAAAATATATGTAAGAGTAGCTATGTGTACTTTAGATTTGGCTATAAATTCTTATTTATGACAACATAATATGAAAGGCAAAAATTAGATAAATTGAATTTCACAAAAATTAAAATCTTTCATTTTTCAAATGGTACCAAATGCCTGAACTGTTAAAAAAAAGAAAAAGATAACTAGCTGTAGCTCTACAGACATTTCTCAGGTCCTACAAAGATTTGGGTAGGCAGGAAAAGGACCACAGTGGCCAAGGCAAAGGCAAGGATTTGATCTGTGGATGCTGGGGAAGGAAACAAAGAGAGAAAACAGTGGAAATGTTGACCTCTCAGCCTAGCCTTGTTACACCGATTAAGGAAAGAAGGAAAGTATACAAAAGATGACTTTAAGAGAGAAACGTAACCAAAATGATTGAGAATATTCTCCTACCTGCCCATCAATATCAAGTGTCTTAAAAATCATTGTAGCTCCGAGCAGTGAGGCATGTAGGAAATAACAGTTCGGAGACAAGCAGACCAACCAAACCAATGGCTGAGCCATCCATCTTCTCTTCAGGAGGCCGAAGGCTCTGAAGTCTAGATCAAAGCTTCTCAGGCTTTACTGGGCATGACAATCACCTGGGTATCTTGTTAAAATGCAGATTCTTACTAATTAGGTCTGGAGTAAGGCCAGAGCTTTTGCATTCCCGACAAACCCCCAGGTGAGGCTCTGACTGCCACTCCGCACACTGTACTGTAAGTAGCGAGGGTTAGCAAGGGTCTTGGTCAGGTACATTCTGGCTTGCCTCAAGACCCCGAAGAAGTCACTTACATGCTCTAACTTCTCAGTTTCCTCATTTATTAAGTGGAGGTATTAAGGCCAACCCCATCAAGTTGACATGAGAAATAAGACTATTTAACCTAATGTCTAGTCATTACTATCACTAGCACAGTCGTTCCCTCAGTGTGGTACAAGTTCCATTGGTGATACAAGGACAAACTTCTAACATTTGTAATCATTAAGCAATAATTTCACAGGTGTTAGAAAAAAGGCAACTGTTACTTAAACTCAATATTTCATGCATATTAGCACTTAAAAATAAAAGAAAAAGTCATTAAAAATTACTAAATAAATGAAGGTACAGTAGGTACATGGATCTGACAAAACAATGAAGGTGATGCTCAACTGACTGACATTTGGGAAACATCCGTTAACACAGGCTTACTAAATCTCTGAAGGCAGGGGCTTGACCAGACGACCCCATTATAGGAACAGGCATGTGATGGAGTTCTGAATGCATTTCAAACTGGCCACACTTTAACCAAACGGTATTCTTACCCACACTCACTTCTGCATATGGCATAACTACCCTACCACGGGTCATCAAACTATCCATAAAACTAAGAAAAACAAATTCTGTGGAATAAAGCCATTTTCCCCTTTATCTTTCTAAATTTTTATTTTTTTAAATTTATTGATATTTAGAGAGGGAGAGGAAAAGAGAGAAAGAAGTTTCAATTTGTTGTTCCATTTATGTATCCATTCATTGGTTGATTCTTGTATGTGCCCTGACTGGGGATTGAACCCTAGTCAGTGTACAGAGATGATGCTCTAACCAACTGAGCTACTCAGCCAGGGCCATTTCCCCCTTTAATACACAAATTAACCAATTTAAACTGCTTCCCAACAGAGAACTAACTAACAGTATTATGCCTCCAAGGAAGGAAAACTATGATTTCACAAATCCAGTATTATGATGTTTCTATTTTCCCATCAACATTTTGTAACACCATCCTAATATAATTTGTGGATATGAATGAATGACTGCTTTGCAAATGAATTTGTCATACCCTTTAACAACAACGGTTAGAGCAAAGACAGGAAGTTTGAAGTCATATGAGTTGGAAAAGGGGCGGCATGTTTGTGAGTGGCATGGTTTTCAAAAGAGAACTATAAAAGGCTTCCTGATGTGTTAGCATCTGTTGTCTGGTGTGCCTGGAACAATATATCATTTCTTATAATTCTGCTGTAGTTAGTTGGTTTTGTTCAAGCTAATGAGTAAAAAAAAAAAAAGAAGGGAATACAGATACATGTCAGAACTTCACTCATTCATTCACCCATGACGTGAATCCCTTCTTTGTTGAATAGGATAATAGGCTCAAATACTGGAAGAATATGTTTTCAAGTTTTTTATGTGTGCAATTCAAAATATAATGGCTATACACACGATACACTTTTAAGTTTAATCTGCATTGTTAACATTTTCTCCATCACTTTCTTAAGTCTAGACAATTCACAAAACAATAAATCAAGTCTTGATTTGCTGTGTTTGCCAATTTCCATGGTGTTAATACTTCTGCTATGGTTACCAACACACATTGGTGAACACAGAGCTGGAGGAGAAGTGCAATCCGACATGTCAATTTCCAATACAGATACAATAAAGATAAATAACTTCAAGAGCAGAGATAACAGTAAAATGTAATAAAAATAATTATAAGGTGATGAGTTTTGAATATTTTGTATTTAATTGTAAGCTCATATAGTTAAATTTTTAATGACAACCGCTCACAAAATTTCTGAACATTTCGTGGTTGGTTCTTGGCAGCTGGTGGGGGCTGGTTCGAGCACGTGCTGGCCACACACCACCGCCCACGTGGTATTGCTAATACCACCACATTTACACGTCACTTGAGTTTTAGAAGTTAAAGATCTCTTGGAGAAATGTGGTAAGGTTTGTGTGCTAAAGAGACGACAACAACAACAAACATAAGATAATTAATGTGCATTTTGTATGCAGCCCAGTTTGTAGCTAGCAATACAAAACTGATGAAACATCTACGCACCAAAACCTTTAGGAAATCAACTAATAAAAGCAGGTTTGTAGCTTCAGGGAAAGAAATGCAGGCAATAGATGCTTGTTTGGGTAAAAAAAAAAAAAAAAGACACCAAACTAAGAATAAAAATATGTGTCTGCATCAATTTTCACATATAAAACTGGTCAAAAAAGGAACCAAAAATGAAAGAAACAGCTGCTTATAAATGAATCATAAAGACTCTGTAGACAAATCACCATAATATAAATGTTTTAGATGCCGTCATTACATGTCAATACCAGTGTCTGAATCTGTAGAATACAAAAGGGGAAATTATAAGGAAATCCAAAGCTAATCTCTCTAGCCAAAGTAAACCACTGAGAGAACGAAAGAATTTATTCCATAAAATGGTCATTTATAATAATAACTCTCACTTTTAACGACTTTCAAAAACAGGTTTGCATGCCTGGGTAAATCTTTGAAAAACTAAAAGGAGTAAGTTACTCTCAATCCCTTGAAAAACTTCACATTAAAAGGGTGCAAATTCACCCTTCAATTAACCAGCTCACATTAAAAGGGTGAAAATTCACTGCCTTCCCTTTCATGGAGAATAATACGCTTACATGAATGACTTTGCAAACTGACTGTAACGTCCTATGGAATTATTTATTTCAGAAGTAAGTCTTCAAAGCTGAGGGAAATGTATAGCACACACATACTGTTTATCTCTACAAGATGCAGCACATGGAAAAACTTAACAACCGTCAAGCATTATCACACTGCAAAACCAACGCGGACGTACACAACAGGGATAAATGCAGTGAGCCTCATCCACAAACTGGGGCTGCTACGTTACACAAACTGCAACGTTCAAGGGATCAGGAGGACGGCCATGCTGACCTCGATTTACACAAAGATCGTGTGCCAAAGAGTCCGCTGCTGCTTCTGAAATGCAACACAGGTTTAGATATATGGGTTAACTCGAGAAGTGGCCCTTAAAGAAAAGGAAAGAAGAAAAACAATTCCTGTATTATATTAGAAATTCCAAATGAGCATTATGGATTCAGAGGGAGGGAGGGAAGGATAAAGGAAGGAAGGAAGGAATTAAAATCATATATTAAATAGCCAGTGAAAGATAAATATTCAAATAAAAATACAGTTGGAAAAATATTTACTATAAAGCAACCAATTTAGTTTATTCACAACTTTAATGTATAGCAATATAAGTTACTAAATTAAGGTGATTTTTAAAAATAGAACCCATTTTTGCAATGGCTTTTAGGCAAAAAAGAAAAAAAGGGCAGTAAACCTACATTTTAAAATGTAGAATTTTGCAGTTACCTCTCCAAATCCCCTTTCAAGTGGTCTCATGTCGAAATATACATTATTTCTAAAGTCTAATTTTTACACACAAAGCTATAATAAAAATTAATAATTCCCTCCAAATTTCCAAATAGCAGAGGCCATGAAGAAAAATTCTAAGTCCAGTATAACGACAGAAAAGTAGTCCCAAGGAAGTAGAAGCACTTTCTGTCCAAAGCTCACATGCACTAAATGCAGAGGCTGAACCAATGCTTGGACGTCCTTCCTATTTCCTTCAGTCCTCTGGTCACTACTTCAACAGGCAGCGAAAAACTAAACAAGCAGAGCTCTTTGACGGAAGCACATACTTTCCACACACTCTAAGCGTCAAAGGCCTGTTTAGAAAAAGGCCAAACAATCTACTGCATCTTAGACCCAAGGGCCAGAAATGGGCTCTGCTTCGGACTAAGGAGTCTACTTCTGCCTCCGCCAAGGCCTCCTTTTGTAACCCCGGGGAAGAGCTTTCTCTGTTCCTCACTTGGCTTTAAAAATAAAGATGCAGCCACATAACCTCGACTTAGTTCCTTAGAATATGGTGAGGCTACAATAAATAATGCCCATAAAGGCTTTGATCTCTTCAGGAGGAAAAGAATGAATTCTGACGCGGGCCGGAGAGGCTTCGGCGGTTCCTGAGAGAGCTGCGGTAAGTCAAGGTGGAACACAAGGAACAGATAAACCGCCAATCCCTGGAAAAGGCCTGTTAACCCTTCTTATTTACTTTCCAGGTAAAAATGGTCTTTGAAACTAAGCCCATAATCTGCCATCTAGATCATATCCAATTTTCATTTCTTTTACATCCACTTATGCTGTCACTACGAATTATAACATCTGAGCAGGTAAGAGGGAGCTAGAGTAACTAGACTCGTGATTGGAAAACCAGAGGAAAAACCAGGGCGCTTGATTTCTAGGCCTAGCTCGTCTCCTGGCATTTAAAAAAAAAAGAGGAATTAGAAAGTTGGTTTAAAAAGTAAGTTTCAGGCCTCTTTATAGTCCCATCTGCCTCTCTCATGAGAAGTCATCAATATGGCTGCCAAGATTTCTTGGTGGAAAAACGATTTTGTAAGATGATACAATTGCATTTAATTGACCTTAGTATTGGATATATGCCAGTATTTGCATTGAAGTTACTGGGCACAGTGGTTCCAACTGAAACTTCTCTCTAGTCTCTCATGTCTGTAATGCACAGAATTTCTATTTTCTAACTATTGGACATATAATGATGGCAACAGTTTCTTTCTTTCTTTCCCCAGACACTTGATTCACAATAGCCACACATTTTAAATGCCAGATTCCTACAAACATACTATATGAAAATAGAATAGCATTTAAAGATTTATGATGTGACATGAAATCACCCAGAGTAAAAAAAAAGAGAGAGAATAACTGAGTATATAAATAATCTTAGCAAAACTTCTATATTCTGACATAGTCTGTGCTTGTTCCCTTGACCACAGCCTTAATCCTCAGAGTTTGAAAACTATCATAGAACCAATCACCTTCTTCTAGAAAAGAGTAGTAGATCACTTTAAATTCCCCTAGCTTTAACTGATTCTGGTATGTTTGTGTGTGTGCGTGCTACAAGGATGCCGGAATGTGATGTTACCTTATCCTACAAATCTTAGTGTACATCGTTAACAGATCAGTATCAAGGTCACTAATAGGGCAATGATAGTGATGCGCCTCTGCCTGTCAAGGCTGTGCCTCCTTTTTTATGCTCTGTAACGGGAGGCTTAGCTCTACCTGATGAATCAGATCATAAAAATGAAATGTCATAACTTTTCTCACACAATTTCAAAGTCATTTAATCTCTCTGAACATGAGAAAATGTGGTTTGCCTAAGACTAAACACCAAGTAGATTGCAGAACAGGGACATGAGCTTTAAATATCTGTGTTTCTTCCACGGTGCCATGGGGCCTCCGACCAGCATGCAGTATTCTCCGTGCTACCAGAGGAAGGCACAGCCCTCCCAGTGCCAAGAACATCAGTGGCAGACTCCGCCGCCCCGACCCCCGACCCTCCCGATCACAATCACGCAGGAGGAAGTGGTGAAATGGGAGCACCATCTGGTTGCTCTTCCCTATCTAACTCTGGATATACATCTCCCATATAAAGAGTTAACTTCATTGATGGCAACTAGAATCCACACTCCGTAGTGCTGCAGCTGGGAAAGAGTACCAGGGTGAGCTTTCCTGGCATATGAATACTTAAAAGGGGGAGATCAACACTGTATTTGCTTAATTTGGTATTGTACCCAAGAATATAACTCAAAACCTGTTAATCTGTGAGAAAGCAACTCTTCACTTTTTAAGGACTTGAATTAATTTTCCTGTGTGAGCTGCTGTTTTTCACAGAGAACCTGAATATGTTCAGAAAACAAAAACAGCTCCATTTTGAACACTTTAAATCTGACATCCTGCCAATGTTCCTAGCATACAANGATGGCAACTAGAATCCACACTCTGTAGTGCTGCAGCTGGGAAAGAGTACCAGGGTGAGCTTTCCTGGCATATGAATACTTAAAAGGGGGAGATCAACATTGTATTTGCTTAATTTGGTATTGTACCCAAGAATATAACTCAAAACCTGTTAATCTGTGAGAAAGCAACTCTTCACTTTTTAAGGACTTGAATTAATTTTCCTGTGTGAGCTGATGTTTTTCACAGAGAACCTGAATATGTTCAGAAAACAAAAACAGCTCCATTTTGAAAACTTTAAAACTGACATCCTGCCAATGTTCCTAGCATACAAACATCTTATTTTTTAAAAGAAAAAGAAAAAAATCAGCCTCTGGAAATGAGAGATAAAATGGTAAAATTCACGAATATAAACTCTCCACAGCTTAATCTAAATAAGGAAAAAGAACTGGGTAAATTATCAGAGTCCGAAAGAATCTGAGATCCTGTTGCAACCAGGAAGCAGACCTGTCCCTGACAAGAATTTAGACTATATTTAACCCTAGAGACCCCAAGTTCATTCCTTTCAGTCATGTCCCCTTATGCTTCCGCTGGAAATCCAAGGTGCATGGTGGTAAACTTGCATAATTTGCACCATTAGGAATCTCCAGGCTTTCAGATGAACCCCTCCAGGTTCTCTGCTTAGACAATCACCGGAGAAGAGTTTGAGAGAATGGAGTGGCTTACTCTCCCGCCCTAAGGGACGTTTTCATGCCTGCGCATAACCTTTCCCTGGGGGACTTCAAAACAACGGACTTACCTTTTTTTTTTTCTAAGGGTGGTGTCTCAGTCTGCCTGAAACTATGCCCAAGGGACAACCATTATTTAATTAACTGTAGTTGATGACCATTTTGTATCAAATGGGGTTATGTAAAGAAACTAACTTCCTAACATTCTTGTTATAGATTAATTCAATAGCAAATAATCATTACTGATCTAAAAACAAAAGCATAAACAGTGCTGGGCCAGAAGAGAGTTCTGACAAATCCTATCTTCCAAAGGTATGAGAGGCCCAGTAATTGCAATGGTAGGAATATTTCCATGTAAAATTTTTCTAATTATGTTTTCGACCTAAGATGGACTAAAAAAAAGGAACAAAAGCTCCCCAAACTACACTATCAAACTGTCAAATAGTTAGTGGTCATGTTAGTAGGCAAGGAAAATTAATGAATAATGATCTATTTGTACCTCAGGTAAAAAAGAGACATCTTTCTTAGGACCAACACAATCAAACACATTGCGTATCAACTACCTTCCATATAAAGCTTTCATAAATAAACATGAAGAAAATGCTGCTTTGCTAGCAAGCTACATTCACCCAGGTCTTGCCAGAGAATTCATTTTTCCGTGTCGGAGATGGTTCAGCTCCACTGCCCACTTCAGCCCAATGGTGACAGGGAAGGACAGGATCATCAATCCATCAGCGGGTCCCCCCAAGCAGTCTCCATGAGCAGCCTGTTGTATTATTCGCTACGAAGAGGCCAAAAAAGACTATGTCACGGCCCTCTGCCCTCTGCCCTCTGCCCTCTGCCCTCTTAGTGCCTTGGAGAACAAGGCAGTGCAGCAGGGTTCACTATGTTTTAGGATGCACAGAATTGAAAGCTGTATAATTTAAACTCAACTTCAAGTTGAAAAACTTCACAAAATTAGCCAAGAAAATGCCATCCAAATGTAACTGGAAGACTAAATAAAAGTTGGCAGAAGTGCTGACGTTAAGTGGCATTTCACTCAAAAGCGTCCAAATGGGGGGCGGGGTAAGGGATTGGTATCTGTGGTACAGACTCAAAACAAACATTAAGAAACTTCAAATAAGGGAACGTGTGAGGACAGAAAAATAAGAGCATGTGTTGAAGCAGTCTTATTATTTTCCACATTGACTTATACTTAAATAAATACTCACAGCTAAATACAGGAATACTATATACAAACAAACGTGATCCAGGATGGTTTTTCTCCTCAGTGAATTAATTATTTACCAACGACATTTGACAAAGTTTTCCTGAGTGTCTCCTATAGGCCATGCTCTGTACTATGAAATACATTGATGAACAAAAGAGAGTGGCTGCTGCCATCAGGGACCTTGAGAGCAGACAAGGAACTGTGACATTAACAAACACTAAAATGACAGGACAATATGGAGCAGACCACACGGACACCCAGACTGCAGGAAGACCTATATGAGAAAGTGAAGTTTTGATTGAGACCAGAAGGCTGTGCAGAAATTAGACAAAAGAGGCAATGAAAGAGGCAGAGGAACAGCATGTGAGCCCGCTCCGAGCTCAGAGAGAGCCACACAAAACGCAAAGGCATTAACTTCCGCAGGGCTCAGCCATGGCCACGGGGAGCCGTAGTGCAAGATGAAGCTGGACAGATAAGCAGAACCTGATCAGGAAGGGCTCTGCCCTGAGGACAAGCAGAAGTCTCGGCAATGTTTAGAAAGGGAAGTAACATTACCCGCTCGCTCTGCATTTTTTGGAAAGATCACTCAATCTACAGCAGAGTATGGAATATACTGTGCTGCAGGAATAAATGGTAGAAGGCTACTGTCACAGAGAAACGATAGCTCCTTGGACTGGAGTAACAGAGACGAAGCAAACCACCATTCCATTCTAACGTAACAGAGATGAAGACAAATTCAGGAAGGATTTAGGAGGCAAAATTGTCAGAATTCTGCTCGAGAATGGAATGTAAGGAGGGAAGGAGAAGGAACAAGGGTATCTTCCAGGTTTCTAGCTTGAACCACCACAGGGAGATGAAGTCACTGCAGGCGGGATAGCCTTGGAGAAGGAGGAGTGGGAAAGTAATGAGACCAGGATTGGGAACAAAACTTGAAATGGTTGGGAAGCCAGACTGAAGTGGGTGCTAAACTGAGTAGGAGGTAAAAAGTAGAGAAGAGGTGTAATAGGGAAGAAAAAGATTGAGTGGTAAATAAACAGCTGAAATAGAACAATTTTTAAAGACAAACAACACACTTAGGAGCCAGTAGGAAGTGAGATAACAATAATACAAGGACCCTTCTTTTTTAGTGCTTTGTATCTGCCGTATAGCTTAGCACTTTAATGGTATTATCTCTTTTAATCTTCACAGCAACTCTAGGACATTGGTATGATTATCCCCAACTAACAAACAAGGAAACTGAGGCCAAGAGATATTATATAACTTGTCCAAGATTTCATAGAGATAGACCTCAAATGTGAACCCAAGTATGTCTGATTACAAAGCCCAATGCTCATAATCTCTAGGCAAATACAAGATTTGGGGGAGAGACATTAGAGAAAAACCAAGGTCTCTCTAAGGTGAAAAAGGAGAGGACCCAGACTTTCAGAAATGAAGGAAAACCTTTTTTCGTAACAGAAGGGACAGAGGAAAAAGAACCACATGGGAAGATTTATACTTTAGATGGCAGACGAGGAAGGAGTTTTCCATCTAAAGATTATTTCTCTTCCCTACTGACCTAAAACTAGTCATTTGCTGAGTATCAAGACAGAATTACTGAGTAAGACATTTGAGAAGAGTAGAAAACAACTGAACTCACCATTTATTTATTCACTGAACAAAAATTTTTGAGTGCCCACTATCAACATAAGAAACATTCAAACCTGCAGAGAATTTGTGGTGAGTTTACTGGAGCCAAACTGGCAAGGGCCAGGAAGCAACTTCTCGATGGATTTAGAAACACTCTGGAGAGCGCAGTGAGGCACCCGCACCTCACTCCGTGCACTAGAATCAGAGGAGGAGCCATGCACTGGGGATATACTGGGGAGGCAGGAGACAGCTGAGTGGGAAACCTCTGGGACTGTATAAAAGTCAAATGATAAAATAGACACATACTTCTTTTACATAGGTGGGTAAAGATAGTTAACAATCTACAATTAACATAACAGTAACAATGAGGGGATTTGTGGTCTCAGCTTGTGCCCAAGGGGTTTGGAAAAGGGAAGTTATTTTGATATTCCAAAAGTATATTATCATAAATGAAAAAGCAACAGACAGGCTTAGTTAAGGTACAGACAGACCTTTGTTAGGGAAAAATACTGGTGTAAGACATGATCACACACCAGGAACTGCTTTTAGTTAATAAGTTTCAGTTTTAGCCCATCCTTCATGGTTACCTTAGGTCTATGAGTTTGTAAGGCTGCCCCAGGGGCCTCCCCTGAGCTTGTCTGGTGATTATGCGGCTCCTTATTCTACACACCACTAAGTCTTCGGTACTATTCTAGGCACTTGGAATCACAGCAGTCAAAAAAAGAAAGAAAATTCCTATTCACATGATCCCTAATTTTTTGTAGGGGAGCACATACAGTAAGTCAGTAAGCAAATCAGATAGTATCATGTAGTGACACTGTATTAGTGGAAATCAAGCACAGTAATGAGTGTGGAGAACTGCTTTACATAAGGTGCTCAGGGGAAGGTTTGTATGAGGCGGTAGACATTACCTGAAACTGGAAGAAGCCTTAGGTGAAGCATACTGTCATGCAGAAGGGAGGTCAGAGTTATTTAGGTCATGAAACAAGATTGCTGGGTAATTCTCGGAGGCCAGATGAGGTGGGTGCCCACGTAGTTATGGTGATGTGAATTCATCTGCCTCGCTACATTTTCCTCCAACTGAACTCAGCAGCTCCGGAGCAGTCACTGGAAACGCTCGAAGTTACCCCCAGGTGGGACGTTACCAGGCACATATGACTGAGAGTGGGGGTGTGAGTTCGGTAAGTTAAGAGAGAAGTTAGAGATACGGTCCACGGAATCTCAACTGAGGAGAAAGGGCAGCGAGGAGCTTGTCCCACATAATTTAGTCCCCACAGGCTGAAGATCTGGCATGTAAACTGGAAGATAAATTATGGCCACAGAGAAAAACATCTGAATTTCAGGAGAGAGGTGAAAAGAGGGTAGAAAAGCATCACGGAAGAAAGGGGTTTCAAAGACGTGACTTTGTTTTTTCAATGGAAAGAAAAGGGAATTAAAAGAAGAAGAAGAAGACAAATGGAGGTACAAACACAGCAATCCTGCCTTATCTGTCATTTCACTTTCTTTGGTTTGAGTTACTGACAGTCAACAGTGGTCTAAAAATATTAAGTAGAAAATTCCAGAAATAAACAATTCATAACTTTTAAACTGTGCCCCATTCTGAGGAGCGTGATGAAATCTCACACCATCCATCTATCTCCATTCCACCTGGGATATGAATCATCCCTTTGGTGAGAGCATCCATGTGGTATATGCAACCTACCCCTCGGTCACTTAACAGCTGTCCCAGTGATCAGATCGACTGTCATGGTATCACGGCACTTGCGTTCAAGTCACCTTGAGAGTAGCCCGACGCTGCATCACAGTGCCCACGCCATTTACCTCACTCCATCTCATCTCGCAGGCTCTGTCGTACCTCACATCATCATAAGGAGAAGGCATGCAGTACGATAATTATTTTTGAGAGAGAGAGACAACATTCACACAACTTTTTAAAAAGTATATATTCTAGAGAAAGAGAAGGGAGAGAGCAAAACATCAGTGTGAGAGAAACATCAATGTGTTGCCTTCCACACTCGCCCCAGCCAGGAACCAAACGCACAACCCAGTCACGTGGCCTGACTTGAAATCGAACCCACAACCTTTCAGTTAGGGGACGATGCTCCAACCAACTGAGCCACACCAGCCAGAGCTCACACAACTTTTACTATAGTATATTGTTATAATTGTTCTATATTGATGATTAGTTATTTTTTATTTTCTTACTGTGTCTAATTTATAAATTAAACTTGATCACAGATACATACATACAGAAAAAACATAGTATATATAGGGTTTGGTGCTATCTGTGGTTTCAGGAATCCACTGAGCATCTCGGAACGTATCCCCCATGGATAAGAAGACAAAGCACGAAGCAGGGGACATGGTAGCACAGAAAAGAAACAACAGTTGGTTTAGCTAACTAACCGAAGTATATTCAGAGAAGCAGAACATTTTACAGCAAGAAATGGTGGTCTGTAAGCAGTAGCGGGTACTTAAGAGGACAATGACCCTGTGACAGTGAAGTTGAAGGAAAATGAGAGCATCCTCTCAGAAAGGCTGTAGGGGCAATGGCTTCCCGGGGAGAGCCAGACCTCAAACCAGGAGAAAAACCTTCCGAAGAGTGGATTACCACGCTGAAATTTCAGACAAGCCTGCCATCACTGACATCTGATCCTTGTGTGAAGGAACCACTTCTCGGGGTGGGATGTTCTCCATCTATGCTTCTCTTTTGCCGTGATTCCTCTAATACGACACTAATGTAGTAGGGAAGAGGTCCAGGAGAACCACTAGTCTGGGATAAACATCCTTTCAGACAAATTTTAAAAATTGTACTTGGGGGAAAAAAAGCAAGACTACCATGTTGACATCAGCACAGTAAAGCAGTTTATTTAGAGAGTCATTTGAACAAGGCCGACACAGTTTAAGGACCCAAGGGGGGTTTCAGTTTCCACCATCTGGTTATTTCCCCAGCCCTCTGCCATGCATCACAAAGCTCTCTGTGAATCCACTTAAAAAGGAAAGGGCGAATACTCCTCTTTATTTGCTTTAACACTGCCCTCAATAAAAGGTGGTGCATCCAAAGGATGAAGTAAATATTTGGCCACAGAAATCATAATGCAAAAATATATTTACTTCTGTGGAAAGGGGTTCTCTTTTCATTGTTGAGTATACAGAGCAGATCATAAAGTAAGATGTTGAATATGATCTCATTATGTAAACAATAAATTTTATTGTGGTAAATTATATATAACATAACATTTACCATTTTAACCATTTTCAAGTGTACGTTTTAGTAGCATGGAACACACTCATGTTGCTGTGCAACCATCACACAATCCACCTCCAAACTCTCATCTTCCCGAATGTAACCTCTGGACCCACTACACAAAAACAATGAATGTTGACATATGGAGACATAAAAAGTCTGAATAGGCATATACCAAAATGGTTAATGGGCAGTGAAATTATAAGTAGTTTTACTTTTCTATTTCTTAGTCCTATATATATTTCTGACTTTTTTCTAAAAGAAACTGCATTTCTCCTTGGCCAGATACCATCCTGATACACCAGGTTTGCAGGTTTGATCCTCCGTCGGGGCACATACAAGAAACAACCAATGAATGTATAGATAAATGAAACAACAATTGATGTTCTTCTCTTTCCCTCTTTTATTCTCTATCTCTCCCTTTCCTTCCTCTCTCTAAAATGAGTAAATAAAAATAAATAAGTAAAAGAAATTGCATTTCTAGTGTAATTTAAAAAATAATTTTAAATTATTTTTTTAAAAGACATTGAAAGTTCAAAACAGATGGACAGCTGTCAGAGGGGAGGGACATTGGGGGCTGGAGGAAAGAAGGTGAAGAGATTTAGCACAGAATAGGCATACAGAACACACAGACCCGGACAACTGTGTGGTGACAACGGGAGGGAAAGGGGTCTGGGAGGGTGGGGCAGGTGGAGGTAGACAAAAGGTGGGAAGAAAACACGGACCAGGACTTTGCTTGTGGCAATGGGCCTACGATGCAGTGTGCAGATGAGGTTTTGTTGAGTTGTGCACTTGAGATCGGTATGATTTTGTGAAGCAATGTCACCCCGCAAGATTCAATTAAAAAAAAAAAAGAAAAACAGTATTAGGGGCCATGCTCATTGTCTTCTGTAGGTCCAGACTAGTAACTAAAGGGCATTCTATGAAGGATCTCAAGCAACTCAAATTTTCTATGTGTTTTTGAGAATGAAAAAAAAAGCCAACACATTATCAACTGTGTAGTAAATATTGCAATACTTGAAAATAAAAACGATTACTGCAGCACAGATAAATAGATTGTCTCATTGCCCATTTTTCTTGTCTTCCTAGTAATAACAACCCTGATTCTTAGCTGGATACATTAATACCCAACCAGTATTTCCTGGCTACCACTCTTGCAGTTAGTCGTGGCCATGTGACTAAATTTTAGCCATAGAGGAAGTGCTCTTAAAGGGAAGGGGCACATTCTTCTTCTCTCCTTCTCTCTACCTGTAAAACTGGACCAGGAGCCAACACGACAGGAATGAGGAACAAGGGAGCAATAAGGTAGATCTCTCTTTGCCCTGGCTGGTGTGGCTCAGTGGACTGAGTGCTGGCCTGTGCACTGAGAGTTTGCCGGTTTGAATCCTGGTCAGGGCACATGCCTGGGTTGCAGGCCAGGTCCCCAGTTGGGGGCCTGGAAGAGGCAACCAATTGCTGTTTCTCTCATACATCATGCGTCTCTCCCTCTCTTTCTCCCTCCTTTCCCCTCTCTCTAAAAATAGATAAATAAAAGTTTTAAAAATCTCTCTTTTTTTGTTACATGCAGTCAACCTAATGTTAACTGATAAAATTACCTTCTAAACTGTGTTTCCTTCCAACTTGTCTTATGTTCAGTCTTATACCTTTATCAACAAGGATCATTAAAAAAATACCAGTGGAAACTGGTAAATAATACACATGATCAGATTCAAAGAATACCAAGTCTTAACCTTCTTCCCACTTGAATTCTCTATAAAAGTTTCCACTGTCCACCATGCCGACTTTCTGAAGCTCTTTTTCTCCACTGAATCAATACTTTCTTGAGTGTGCTTCCATCTATTTATTTGCTCCTTTTCAGTTTCCTTACAAGGCTCCTTTACAATCTTATGATGGTCAATTCCTCTAAACTGTTTTGACTATTAAATGTTTTGTATGTAGTTAATGGCTCTTTTAGTAATCAAGATTTCCCTGAAGCAGTCCACTATGGACTTAATCATGTCTCTCCAAAATGTACACGTTGAAGCTGACCCCCAACTTGATGGTACTTAAAGATGGGTCCTCTGAGCTCTGTTGAGTTGCTTGGAACATTGTCTCATAAACTGAAAAGTTTTAGGTTCGATGCCCAGGCAGGATACATACCTAGGTTGTGGGTTTGATACCTGGCTGGGGAACATGGAGGCGACCAGTTGATGTTTCTCTCATTGATGTTTTTCTCTCTCCCCCTCTCTCTCTTTCTGTCTCTCTCAAAGCAATGAAAAAAACGTCCTTGGGTGAAGATTAAAAAGAACTTAAAAGATGGGGCCACTGAGAGGTAATTAAGTTTTGACTAGGTCATGAGGGTGGGGCCCTCATGGTGGAATTAGTGCCGCTAAGAAGAGACACCAAAAAGCTTACTGCTTCTCTCTGTCTCGACCATGTGAGGACACAGTGAGAAGGTAACCATATACAAACCAGGGAGAGGAACTGAGTTAGCTGGCATCTTGATCTCAAGCCTACAGAACTATGAGAAAATACATTTCTGTTGGTACCCAGTCTACGAAATTTTTATAGCAGCCCAAGAATACTAATATACAGTCATTTATTCAATTATTACTGAATACATAATAACCAATTACGCATGGAATGTCTACTATATGCCAGGAATGTTACATATCTTATCTGTAATCTTCTTAGCAACCCCACAAGCTAGAGATTACTATATTCATATCAGAGATAAGAGGCCTGAGGCCAGAGGAGAATTACCCAGGGTCCCATAAAGGCTAAGTGAAAGCCAGACTTTAAACCCAGTCTTACTCTGAAGTTTACTACCCATTATATACCCGATGGTGTACACAAGTCTCTCCCTATAGGAGTTTTGGAGAGAAGGTCCAGACAAATAAAAGCTGAATAATTCAAAAGGTTAATAATAGTGCATGAGAAAAACACAGAAATAATAAGCACAGAGGAGGGAAAGATTGCTGAGTGTGAGAGATCACGAAAAGCTTCAACTTCTCTGCATATGCATATAGGAAATAACTTTTAAATCAAATCCTTCTGGAAACCCATCCAAACTAAGTAAATGAAGTGGTAAGAGACATTACAACTTTGAAATAAAGATAAAAACCTTAATAGAACTTATATTGACATTTAAATTAGTACCCTTTAAAAGTCATCAAAAAAACAGTTTCCTCCCATCAGGCATGTGGAATGCCCGTGGGGGAGACTTGTTTCATCACATCTTAACCTTTAGGGCAAAAGAATCACACAGAAGCTTAGTTTTCCTGAATTGTCTACTAAATTAACCAATTATTGATGAAGAATGTACAAGAAACATTTTTAACACTTTTCTGGAAGTGTGTGAAATTAGATTATCTGCTTGTATTTGAAGATAATTTGAAAAGGTCTGAAAATTTCCTTCACAAAAGACTTATAAATGGTTAAATAAAATTTTAACAACACATAGATTAGACAAAAATATGGGATTCACAAGACCCAGCCTCAATGTGGGAATAATATGCTTTAATTTTCTTAAAATTATAGTTACTTAATTACTAAGCAGTTTTTAAATAGGTAATTGCAGAGTTTAATAATCTTAATGTAGGATGCTTTTATGAAAATTCAGAATCTTCCATGGAAATCTATGATAGCCTGTACAATGTAGGGGAGGAAATCCAGAATTAATCTACATAAATAAATTCAATTTGTATATCCTATTGGTTGTTCAAAGAAAGTATTTAACTTCTAAACCAAAAAAGATCTATTTTAATAATGTCTTTTAACTCAACAAAAGTGTAGAGCTATTAATTATAATTTGATTTTGCAACAAAAATATTACATTTTCAGCATAAATATAAAATACATTCATTACTGGAAACTTGGAAAGTGAAGAAAAGAGTAAAGAAAAGAACACAGCCATATCCTCAATACCTCCAAACACTAACATTTCTGACATATAGAATATTTTTTATCTCATTTAATTTTGATCATTTTTTATAAATTAGATGTTCAACATTCTATCTTTTCTCTTTTTTTTCACTCAAACATATGGAATTTTCCCCCAGTATTATAAAGACTTCAAAGAAGTCACATGTAATTTTAGTCAGTGTAATCAGGTCATTCACATTCAGAGTAGTGCAGGTCTCTCTGAGATCTCTAAATTTTAAAATATAAAATAAGTCAGCCTCAGATGTGCTAAATTTAGATCACGCAAATTTCTACATGTACTCCTGATCAAATATCTGTTTTTAAGAATATCCCAATTTTTCCAATTAGAAAGAAAAATAAAGATTAAAAAAACCCGTTAGGCACTCCAGTTGAGTTTTAATAATCTAACAAGGATACACTTTTCTTACCTGTACTTTATACCTGTTACATATTTTTATATGTAGTAGTGACTAGGAGATAAAAGTATAACGGTGTCACATATGTACAGTGGGTGAAAGTCACTTTAGCCCGCCCTTCAGATAGCAGGACTGAGTTCTGAGGGACAAACACGACGGAAAAGCCTCTAGGCAACTTGATCAGACACTGCTAAATCTCCACAAAGCAGAATCAACCAAAGCAGAAAAACAAAAACGGGGCTTGAAATATGCCCAACAAACATTCATAGTGTTCATTTCAACACCAAAGAAGGAAAAGATAGCCATTAGGTAAGATCATCACACCAAGGCCCAGATATTGTAGTTGTTTTCCTAAAAGGACACAGTATCGATTTATCAATCAAGTTTGGTAAGTTGGTGCCAGGATGCTGTCAAACAGAACAGTATTTGTAACTTACTGCTTCATCTGGACACTACTTCATAACCCAGCTCTATGAATGCATACGGATGGAATCCTGGATGCCTGACCACTGTACTCATTTAAGAATTACTTGATTAGAAAGTGTGACTTTCTTAAATCCGCCTAAGAAATAGAAATATACATTTGAAATATTTTTAAATGTTTAGGTAAATAATACTATGTAACGTTAAAAAAAATCACAGTACTTTCTTTGTTATCCTTCCAGGTCAGACAAAGTTGTATTCCAGTTAATCCAATATTACGATTCAGTTTGTTCATCTGTTAAATAAGATTGTTATGGATTAAGTGAATTAACATTTGTAAAATACTTGGAATAATACTTGGCACATAGATTTAGTGCTATAAGTATAATTAATTGTGTGATATAACTGCGGTACATTAAATTCCCAAAAATGTCCTCAGGCATATTTCTGGTCCCACATGCTCTTCAAGAACCTTACCACTCCCCTTGAACCTAGAGGGACATGTGACTTGTTCTGATCACCAGAGAAGGATCGAAATGTTGTTGTTCTGGGACATGCAGAGAGAAACGAGAGCTCTCCTAGCCAAGAACCCACAACAACTGCCAGATAGATGAATGAATGATACTCAGCTACCCCCTCTCCCAGCCTTTAAGTGTTCCAGCTTCAGACACTGGAACAAAGAGAAACCATCCTTGCTGCGTGCGCCCTGTCCCAATTTCTTATCCACAAAATCTGTGAGCATAATAACTGATCAGTTTGTGCCACTAAATTTTGGGATAATCTGTTACACTGCCATTGTTACCCCGCTATAAAATTGCTACACTTAGGATTTGCCTTCCAACTGCAATCAAAAAGATTTCGAAGTGGTGTGAAACAATGGGAGTTGTATGGAAAGAAACTCCGAGGGGCGATCTGATCATAAATTCCTAACTGGGCAGGCCCTGGTGGACAGCCATACTCCAAGCACACTGACTGGTTTAGTAAGAGGTTTATCTTTGCTTTAAGCAAGTCCAGTCCATTGTTTCTGAGCATCTAGGCTAATACACCTTTTGAAATTTTTTAAACCCCTCAGAAACCACCTTCAAGAAAGGATATAATCTTGTTAATTATCCTATAATACAATACCCAATTAAATTTCTTCTTTACATTCCCTCTTTAATTCCCAATGCATAAAAGAAGCTGCAAACTGTCATTCTGGGAAGGATTTTTCTCAGTGTTACAAAATTAAATGTTATACAGACAGGGCTGAGATAAAAACAGAACACTCAAAGTAGAAACAACTGTCAGGAATCCAACAAATTTTTATAACAGCAGTAATTGTTACTGTCCTGTATGTGTAAAGAACTGCACAGAGCCATGACTCAACACTCTTAAAAATCCTATGAAAATGCTGTATTATCTCTATTTTATATCTCACATGCAAATCCAAAATAAAATACCTCAAGATTAAAACTATGGAAAACTCATTTTCATCTTGCTTTGTTGACCCAAATGGCACTCTTTGAATACTTGTACTAGATCATCATTATAATTATTGCTCATATAAACCAGGGGTTGGCAAACTTTCTTAAAGGCCCAGATAATAAACACTTTACTCTTTGAAGGTCATATATAGCTTTATCCCACCATATTCTTCTTTGTTTGTACACACACAGCTTAATCAACCAAATTTACAGCCATTAACAGGCTGTGCCTCTATATTTCAGAACATTTAAACAAACTTCTTAATCAGAACAAAAGCAGGTTCAGAGTCTAGTTACTGAAACTGAAATTGGGACAGGCATACCTACCTGTTGTTAAAACGACTGTCGGTTGAGGAGAATCCTAATTTTAGTAGAAAAGCCATTTTCCAGTTTCCTCAAAGCTACAAGGATGCTTCTCAGCAACTTCATTTAAAACTGAAGTTGCATGACCTCATTTAAGAACAAGACGTCCAGTCTAACACCAAATCACACACACACAGTTTCAAATTGAAGTTCCAAACTGGGAAGAATCTAATTACTTAACTTCAAATTGGAAGACGAAAGATTTTTGAGAGCCTGTAAATCAGAAGGCCCTTGGAAACGAGAATGAGTATTGGAGGGAAGAAATAAACTTGTGTGTGTGTGCGTGTGTGTGTGTGTGTATAATATTTTATTCATTTTTCTTAGAAATGTAAAAGTAAATAAAGTTTAAGTAAGAAATAATAACTATAGGTTTATAGACAGCCCTCCTGACAGACTGAGAATGGATATGAGTTGATTACCAGTAGTTAAGGTGTTAGCCATATCATGTTAATGGAAATGACTTGCCTTGCTAAATTAATTAAAAGAGTCATCAATAAAAGTAACCAATCCAATCCCTAAAAAGGCAGAGAGCTAGCCAATTTGCATCCACTGTTTCTGAAAATCCCTAAAAAATTAGATATATTATTTCAAGAAATCTGGTATTTTTACTACTGTATATTACTCTCTACATTTTCTGCATCCAAAGACAAAGAAATATAAATTTTTCTGTATCATGTACAAACAAAATAGAGCAGTTAACCCCACAGAAAAATCTATCAACCATAAAAAATAGCATTTTTTAATTTCTATGACTACATCATTGACAAACTATTTATTATAAGTTAAACTTAAATAATGCCATACTCTGGGTGAAACCTAAATTTCATGATAGCTACTCAAATGCTATAATATCTGCCAAATTCTACTTTTCCTCAAACTATTCCAATACAATGTCAAACTAAGTGTCCACAGCAGAAGCTGGTCAGAAGAAGCGGCTCAGGCGTATACATTTTCCAAGTGCTGGGAAGGGTCCAATAGCATTTAAAATAGTATTCAAATGTCAATTTGAAACTGACATTTAAGCAGGAGCAATTACTTGTAAGTATCTGAATTCTGACACAGGAAATATTTCTATACCAACAAAACAGAGTCTATCACTCTAAACTCTTAAATGGTTGTATTACAAAAACAAGGAGAAATTTGGTCTTGATGAATAAAATGGACAAGTGTTACTGAACCCCAAACAACCCTAAGCTTCTCCAATGAAGTTCTATTTCTGGTAATGCAAGATTTCAACGATTCGTTACTCTGAACCCTATAGCATTTGCAGACTAATCACACGGTCAAGCGGCTGATTTAACTATATTGGTTTGCATTGTTTTCAAGTAATTTCTTATGTTACTCTAGGTCTTTAAAATCTTTTGAATCTCATAGCTGTCCAAACATACCATTAAGCAAATCTTAGGAACTAAAGACTTCCTTAAAACTCTCTTCAGTGCTGTGGAAAGGGAGGTTTCAATGAGACACAGAGAGTTTTGAATACCAACTTAAGGATTTACACTTAATTCAGGGGATCATGGCAAGACATTGAAAAGGAGGAAAACAATTTTTTGAAGAAGAATAATCTAGATGTCTTGTGCAAATTTGAATGGAGGGTTGAAGGACAAGAGGGGGGAAAAACAAAGTTAAGAAACTAGTCAATTACCCACAACATAGGTGGCCAGTGCCTGAACTAGAATGATGGAGGGAAGTAGAAAATGAGCATAGAAATAAATAAATCAATTGAGGGAGACAGAAAATAAAGTTACAAACTGGTAATTTATTAAATATGAAAATAATACAGACAGAATTGTCAAAAATGATTAGTTTCAGTTCAGCAAACCTTTGTTGAGACCCTAATTTGTGCAAGGCACTCAAAAATATAAACAGATTAACTCTCAAGGTGCTCAGAATCTAGTAAAGGACATAAGGTCCATAAAAATAATGAAATTTTGCCATAATGAATATAATAATATTTATATAAACAACATAATATTGTAGTCCAGAGGATTATACAATCAATCCTGAGTAGAACTAGGAAGACCAACATTTTAAGCCTGAGTAATGGCTGGAATAATGATACTTTTCTAAAACAAAACAATGTGTATTCTTTCTTCAAAATGTATCTTAAGCTATCTCCTTAAATCTCTTTCTACTAACGAAGTCCAAGCACAGGTCATGTTTGTTGACACTTCATCAGACTTCCAGCATGAAACATAATCAATCACGTAGTTGCTCCTCACTGGAGCAAATAAGACACCCAAATTTTAGCAGGCTGCTTCATCACGCTACTCTTTCTACTATAAGGAAAGGACTTTGGTGACTTCCAATGACTTTGAGGGTCAACCTGTTGCTCACAGCACAGTCCCTTCTCTAAGGGCTCCCATCCTACCTTTCATCTGAGCTCTTCTCCTTTTGGTCGTAACAGTTTCACATCCCTTTTTTATCCTGGTTAAAGAGACATATGCTGTTGTAAAGAGGATCTGAGGAGCACCTGACTTCTGCATCAGAAAATCTGAGACTGCATACTGGCTCCGCCACTGCCTGGTTATATGATACTGGACAAGTCAGTCTGCACCCTCATTTCTGTATCTGAGGAAATAAAGCCAACCTCATGGGGATAGTTGAGCATTTATATGAAGTTTTTATAAAGTGAGAAGAGCCAGGATATAAACTTCTACAAATATGAAGATGATTATAGCCCTGGCTGGCATAGCTCAGTGGATTGAGCGCGGGCCTGCGAACCACGCGATCGCGGTTTGATTCCCAGTCAAGGGCACATGCCTGGGTTGCAGGCCAGTTCCCGGTTCCCGGCAGGGGACCCATGAGAGGCAACCATACATTGATATTTCTCTCCCTCTCTCCTTCCCTTCCCCTCTAAAGATAAATAAATAAAATGTAAAAAAAATTGTTTCAACCTGTCCCATTTAAAAAAAAATGATTATAGATCCATATTAGGTAGAGTCCATTCTCTACCGAATGAATGACCAGTCTGAATGGGTCAGACCCTAGATCAAGGATTGGCTCTGGGTTGCTGACTCCATTTGTTTTGGAGCCAGGCTGATGGGGGGAGGGAGGCAGCATATTAGATCATTTTAAATCTATATCCATAAAGTGATCTCCCAAGACTATGAAGCTTTTGGCTTGTATCCCTGTCCAAGTCAAATGAACTAAAGTTTTCATCTACAAGAAAAACAAAAGTCCTTACTGGTCTTTTAAAGCTTGATTAGATCAGAATTCCGAATAATTGCTCCCCACTCTGTTTTTCAAAGCATTGTTAGTTTGGAAAACATGCTTTTTTTCCACTATTCTCTTCTTCTATGTAAATATTTTGCTAGAGTCCTCTATCTAGTCATTCATTAGCTACCTATAGCAGTGCTGTCCAGTAGAACGTTCTGCAGTGATGGACATGTTCCACATCCGTGCTGTCCAGTGTGGTACCCATTGGACACCTGTGGCTACTAAGCACCAATCATGCAGCTAATGCCTCTGCAGAACTAACTTTTTTCTTTAACCTTAATTAATCTAAACTTAAATGGCCACAGACATCTCCAGGCTCCCATTTTGGACAGTTTAGGTCCACTGCATGTGGGCCACAGACAGGCCCACTGAATACTTGTAAAATCCACTAATAAGGCTGGCAGCCAAAGTGTCCACACACCCCAGTCACAAAATTCTGCTGGTGCTCTTCAGAGCTGGAAGCTGGGACATGGTCCTTGACACAAATGCACCTGTACATCCATGGTTCCCATCACTGTTCACGGTGCTGCCCCAGCTCGGAATGCCCCTAGCCTGACTGTGTGCCCAGAACTCTCGTTCATTTTTGAAAGCCAGTTCAAATGGTGCCTTTCCCACAAGTCTCCTTCGGGGTTTTTTTTAAAGCAACTTAATGAGAGGAACTACAGTTTGAATTCCTGAGATAGCCCTTACTAGCCAGAACTTTCTGAATTCTGAATACATCTTTAGCCTCAACTTTCTCATCCATAAAATAGTAATATAAATATTAATTTTGCAAATTTAAAGAATCAAATTCTGAGCAACATTATATTATGGGTAACATTTATTATATATCTACTTGTATCAGTCCCCATGGAAGTGAAACACTTTGATTATTCTATTTTATTTTCATAGCAACCCCATAAAGCCATATTCCTTTACCTATTCATCCATATGTTCAATAGCTTTATTCGTTTATTCAGTCAACAAACATCTGAGAGCCTAATATGTCTGGTGAAAAACTGAGGCTAAAGGGGTAAACAAAGTCCAGGCACTCACAGATCTGATGGTCTAGTGGAAAAGACAGTAAGGAAACAGACAGGTGTATAATAGATCAAGAGAGTTAAGTGTTCCAGAGAAAAATAAAGTAGGATAAAATAGAGAAAAGGATAGGATGCTATTGTATACAGGAGGCTGTCTAGCAAGGCCTCTCTGTTTAGGTGGCACTCGAGCAGGGAACTAGCTAAGCATGGGATGCGCTCTGTGCACATACGTAGGAAGAACACTCCCAGAAGGAACAGCAGTCCTGGGAACTATTCCGCCAGATGTTAGAAAACATAAATGAACCAGACAAACGGATTGTATTCCAAGATTTTATATTGCTGTGAATAAATGAACAAAACCATAATGTCTTGGAAGTGAAAAAGTCAATGAAGAGACAAATACAAGGAAACAGAGCGGCGATTTTCAATCTTTTTCACCTCATCACACACATAAACTAACTACTAAAATTCTGCAGCATACCAAAAAATCTATCACCAATCCGACAAAAAAATAGGTATAATTTTGATTCATTCACACAGGATGGCTATTGTGTTGGCCATTGTCATTTTTTATCGGACAGTCTAAGGGGAAAGGGCAGTGCCCCTGACTGCTCAGGCGGTGCCGGTTTGAAACCGCCCCTCGGCACCCGTGTGCACTGCAGCAGACGCGCTGGGTGAGGCAGCCGCACAGGGTGACAGGAGAATCGCTCTTATTCCTGCTTTACGGATAAGGGCACTGGGAGGCAAAATAGCAATCTGGTAAATTAGAGAGCAAACATTCAAGCCCATTAAGTAATTCATTCTTTCAATTACTGTGCCATTCTCTCCCCCCATATGATAAAGTATCCACTAGAATCACAGTCTCCTCTGTTACATCTTTGTATCAGTACAATGGCTCAGGAGACGCAAAGTAAGATTTAACTCAGATTTGTACTCTAGATATATGGAAACTCTACAGTAATTAAAGAGACCAAGATGAGAGATGGTTCTCCTTATTTAGATAAATCTTATTTGAAAATTCACAACAAGAAATACAATGTAACATTTAAAGGGAAAAGAAATACGTTCTGGAAGGGGGTTAGAGTGAGAGAAAACTGCCCAAACATGCCTAGTGCTTATTACTGCAACACTGAACTGTTTGCATGGGCTTAGCAGAGGGTGAAGCTAGGACACTGTAATAAATGGGGGAGAAATAACAAAGTTATCATTACTCAAATGTTAACAAATCGGTGACAAGTTACCAATACATATTAAAACTTCCTGACATGATTTGCCCCCATATTCTCTTCACTGTAGATCCACAGCACTTAAAATACTTTGAATTTCAGAGCTGCTTCCATCCCTTTGCAAACCAGCTCCCCACTGCCGGCACTCCAATTTATGACCCAAGGGAAGAAATCCCCAGGGCCGTATAGAAAAAATTCTCACCATACCACAATACTCTGTTTAGTCTGTATGAAAACACCTGACTCATAATTATTGTACTTTTTTCCCCTAATTAAAAAGCAATACATATTTATTCTTGAAAATCTGAAAAATTCCAAAGTATATAAACAAGAAAACTTCAATTCCATCACCTGAAGATAAACTGTCCATGATAATATATTTCTTCCCAATATGATGGATATTTATTTTTCTGTATGTATACACATGTATGTGTTCAATGATTTCTGTGTGGGTAATTGTTTTTTATAGAACTGTTATCATACTCCTTGCATAGCTTTGTACTCTGTTAGCTTTCACTTAACATTACATTACATGAAGAACAATATATCCATATTATAAAACACAAATTTTAATAATGGTAAAATATTCTACTACATGCAATTAACCATCTCTATATTGTCAATTCCAAATTTATGCCATTAAAGGAGATGCTGGGATAAATGTTGTATTTAACCTATATTAAAAATAACAAAATTCCAAGAAATAAAATTACTAGGTTAAATTGTGTAAATGTAGTATCTCAAATTTAGAAATGTTGTCAAATGTCCTCCATACAAGTAATTCCAATGTAAATTTCTGCTATTGAGTTATCTGAGAGTTTCACTCCATACTCACCAGCAAAAGGCATATAGATTTTAAATATGCAAGGTAAAAAAAGGTATCCTAATTTGCATTTATTTTGTTAATAAAGGTAAATATTTTCTCTATTAGCCACATGTATTTCTTATGTAAATTTCTTTTTAAAAATATATTTGGCCAATTTTTATTAAGAGCTACCATTTGTTCTCTCATTGACTTAAAAAAATACTTTATATAGAAAGATATTTGCCCCTTATCAACATACATGTTACAAATATTTCTACATCTTTCATTTTCTATTAAGATTTATTTATTTATTTATTTTTAGAGAGAAAAGGAAAAAAAGAAGAGAAACATCAATGTGTGGTTGTCTCTTACGCACCCACACATATATGAATATGAAATATATGTGCATTTCATATATACATATATGTGAGTATATGTGTATATATGTGTAAAATAAGTGCTGACAAAGAAGGGAGGAAATCAATGTGAAGAAATCCCCACCTCACACATTGCTGGGGGGAATGTGAAATGATAGAGCTGATAACAGTTTGAGGTTTCCTCAAATAGTCAAATATAGAGTCACTATAAGATAGAAATTCTACTCCCAGGCATAGACATAAGAGAATTAAAAGCATATGTTCACATACAACCTGCACACAAATGTTCACAGGAGCATTATTCATAAGAGCCGATAAGTAGAAACAAAACAAATGTCCATCAACTAAAATACGGCATCTCCATACACTAGAGTTAGTACTCTTTTTGGCCATAAAAGGAATGAAATACTAACACTGACTACAATATGGATGAACTTTTGAAAACATATGAAGTAAAAGAAGCCAGACACAAAATACCACGTTTTATATGGCTGCATCTGTATGAACGGTGCAGAGTAGGCAGATGCAGAGACAGAAAGTAGATTAGTGAACGCCAGGAGCTGGGGGAGGGCAAGAGCCTGCAAATGAGCATAGCATTTCTTTGGGGGGTGATGAAAATGTTCTGGAATTCCACAGTGGTCATGGCTGCACATCTCTGTGAAAATCCACAGAATTAAACCATTTACGAGGGTGAAAGTCATTGTATGTGATTTAGATCTCAATTTTTTAAAGATTTTAAAAATTAAAAACAGAACAATAAACCTAAAAGTTAACCCTGTCCCAGCCCAGGAATTAAAGAGGCCAGATTCCACTTGATGAATTTATCATATTGCAGCTGTGCTTGTTATGACAAAAGACTAAAAATAATTCAAACACCCATCAATAGGAGACTGCATAAATATATTTACATAATATTATTAAATACTACAAATCTATTTTTAATTGGGAGATATACATACACAGGGTATGTACATATATATACATATGTATACATATACACATATATACACATATACAGGGTCAGGCACAAATAACACCCACTTTTCATTACAAAATCATAAGCATGTAATTCTGTAACATAACAATATCACATGCAAGCACAACATATGACATTTTAGGGGAAATGTTCAAATTAAAACTATACATTATCACACCCATATTATATTACCCTACCACCACACTCGAGCAGGCCTTACTTCTGCTGGACCCTGTATATATATATAAAAGCAATGGTTTCCAAGAAATACTGTTAAGTGAAAAAAACAAAGTACAAAATAGTACGTAGAGTATGCTACCCATTATGTTAAAAACACACATGCATACTCACATATGCTTGTATATGCAATATTTAAAGAGAGAGTGACTGACAATATTCTGGACTGAAACAACTTTTTATCAGGAGATTTAAAAACAGATAAATCAATAACTTGCTAGAAGAAGTTATTAAAATGACCTCAAAAGAAAACAGAAAATTTAAATAACTATTAGAAATGGAAAAACGAATTTAAAAACTACCCATACAAGAAGGTATTTGCAGTATATAAATATAATAAAGGGTTGGCACCTGTAATATATAAAGAACTTCTACAAATCAATAAGAAAAGCAGATAATCCAAATGGAAAAAAACTTGGGTAGGCACATTGCCAAAGCAGTTACACAAAAACAACCAATGAGCACAGGGAAAGGTGCTTAGCGTACTTGATCGTCAAGGAAGGGCAAATTACCAGCATGTTATATACTGAACACACCCACTAGAATGGCTAAACTAAATAGTTGAATGCCAGCCTCAGTAAGAATGTGGTGCTATCAGAACTCAAACACTGCTAGTAAGAGGTACAAATTAGTTCAACAACTTAACTGTTTGGTAACACCAACGTATGCAAACCCTATGACCCAATAATTCAACTCCTATGTTAAAGAGAACGTGTAAATATGTTCACCCAAAGACACCTATAAGAATGTTCATAATAAGTTCATAGCAGCCCTATTCATATTAGCCCCCAAATTGGAAAGTACTCAAATATCCATTAATAGTAGAATACTATACAGAAAATAGAATGAATGAAACATTATAAATGTCACAAACACATTGTTGAGTAAGAGAAGCCATATGCAAAAGAATGCAGGATGATGGCTATAGGGGTGGAGCAGAGGTTAGGGGCTGGAGGTATGGAGCAAAAAAAAAAAAAAAAAGACTCACAGACATGAATAACAGTGTGGCGACTGCAGGAGGAGAGCGGGGTATAAAAGGGCTAAATGGTAATGGAAAAAAAATACAATAAAAATATTTTTAAAGAATTCATCCTGTATGATTCCATTTATATTAAATTCAAAACCAACCAAACCAAATCCAACATTACATAAATTTTTCCAGATAACAGAAAATGAAGACGCTACCAAATTTATCCTATGATCTAAAAGGTGCAATACTAGAAAGAAAAATCACAGGGCACTGGGATTTTTCTAATTTTTACTAAACCAAATATTAACAAAAGAAATCTAGCAATATATTGTTTTTAAATAGCCAGACTGAGTTTGAGAATATAAGAACAATTAAACACTAGAAAATCCATTAACTTATTTTACTAAATTAACGGAATAAAAGAGAAAACCCAAACTTATATGATTTATCTCAGCAACAATAGAAAAAAAATTTGTAAAATTCTATATCGGTTCACTACTTTTAATAAATGTCCACCCATCCAGCAACAAAAAGAAACTTTCTAACACGAAACATACGTTAGGCATCCCTTTAAACCAGGAACAAAACAAGGGCCCGCTATCACTACTTTTATTCAAGAAAGAAAAAGAAAAACTGCCAGTGCATATGCCATGAGTCTCTCCCTGGGAAAATCCGAGAAAATCTACAAACCATTTTTGTAACAAGTAGAGCAAGTCTGCTGAACTCAAAATCTATATATGCAAATCAGTTTTTCTGTGACAACAACCAATTTGACTGTGCGACAAAAAATAACTCCCATTGAAAAAAAAAACTCTTAAAAACCCATGAATGAATTTCATAAAAGAGGTGCAGGACAGTTGAGGACAGAATTCTATCAATATTATTGAAGAAGACCTAAATAAATAAATAGAGAGATACACCATTTTTAAGAATGAGAAAATTCAGTATAATAAATAGGTAAATTCTTCCCAATTTAATTTATGAACTCAGTGTAATTCTACTCTGAACACAAAAGATCGTTTTACGATAACACATCGCAGAGCAGAGGGATGGGCTTCCAAATGATTGGTAGCAGAGACGGGCAAAGAACTTTTTAAACACTGATATCCTGATTTCTGAATTTTTTCCCCATTTCTGGTCTCATCATCTTTCAGGAATAACAGCTCTTCTCCATGAGCCTTATTTTTCCTAAAACATCCCAGAGTTTCTGAAACCAAACAAAACAGTATTAGAATAAACATCTAAAGGTCAGATAAAGGTTACCCACTGGAGAAAAGAAACAAACTCAATCTGGGAAGCCATTTGATTCTTACCAGACATTACAAAAAGTAAAAATTTAAAACAAACCAAAAATCATCATTAGGACAAATCTTAACCTCAATGAAATCAAATACTTAAGTCTAGAAATCCTCACCAAAAGAAATGTAGAAAGTACATTATATATTTTATACTAAGCCCTTGACAGTGCTCCTATCAAACGTGAAAACAGAAAGACATCCCCGAGTCTCACGGAAGGCTTTTTAGTATTTTCACATAATCAATCTCTTAGATAACCTAGGGAATCAATTTTTACAACACAAGAAAGAAAAAAAAAAGGAAGTAACGCAAGGAAATAGATAACACAGAAAAAACAGTTTAGCAACTCTTGGAAACTTGGGGACATGTTCTGGAGTTCAGTATTAATGACATGATCAGCTTAGAATATCAACTTAAAGTAGTTTTGAATAGTGGTTAGGAAAGTATCAGCCCACAGGAATTTTCCACAGGCCTTCCCAAATTTATTAGTCATGGCAGTAAGGAGGAGTGGCCTGGGGAATATACTTTTACTATGGGTTAGATCTTGTTTTGTTTTTTCCTTCATTTTTACTTTCCTATTACCAGGCTTTTGTTCTCGGTGATGGTGGTGGGTTGTTCTGTTTGTTTTGTTTTGTTTCTGAGACCCAAATGGCTTTTTCAAGGCTCTGGGCCAAGCTGACTTTCCTAAGTATATTTGCAGGCTTCCCCTCCTTTTATACCTTAGAGCCGTTGCTCACTCAGTTCCTTTAAAGCAGAAGGTCCCTAGAACTCATCTAAGAAACAGCAAAATCCTACTCGACCTTTGCGGCACAACTGAAATGTCATTTTCTCCCTAAAGAAGTCTACATTAATATTTTAACTGCTCCTCTGTGTGTTAAGTGCTCTATAAAATATTTTATTTTAATCTTCTCGACATCCTGCAAAGTACTATTTTCTCCAGTCTGCGGAATGGGAAGCAAAGGCTATGAGAGGTTACACAGAACAACAATAAGTCACGGAGTTGAGATTTAAATGGAGCCTGCGTTATCTGAGTTCACAGCCATGGATTTTATACGACTTTGAGTTGCCTCTGTTAGCCTATCACAGACTCACTTATAACAAGTCGTTATGTCAGTCCGTTTTTGCAGGTTAAATGACCTTTGAAGGCAAAGGCTTCAGAGGCTATTCAGGTTTGAATCCTCCTGTGCTAGCCCAGTGTCTCGTATGCAGTACATACAACCCTCTAATAGTAATAATGTGAAAGAAATAATGTGAGAAAATGAATACAATGTTCACTTTTCTCATAAAATTAGTTCTCGTGTGACCTCAAGGCCATAAAAAAAATAAGTACCTGGCTTCCAGACAACAAGTAACTGAGACCACAGCTGCCCTTCTATTACAGTGAGAACACTGGACAAAATATACAAAAGAAGTATTGTCACACATTGGACAGAAGTCAGTGTAGGACTATGATCCTTAAACAAAGGAAAATGAAAAAAGTACTCTCCCAAAAGGCCCCGGATGTCTGCCTGAAAGCACTTTTTAAAATGCAAAACAAGGAGTGGACACCCAAACAGAGTACAGATGTCTTGTTGAGTTGGGGTGGGCAGAATTCAGAGTTTCACCACGAGGAAAGATGGCACCTGCGGGACAGAGTACCAATGAGAAGGGAGCTGCACAGAGAAGAGCTTCAGAAATCTGCATGGGGGTCTTGAGACTATGGGTGAAAACTGAACTGCATGTGCATAGAGTAAATGCCACCCAGTCAAGCAAAGTACCACAAGTAGTAATCTGAATGATATCCAGAACTCATACAAGACTGTGAGACATCTGGACTAGCTACAGACCTTGAGTATCTAGAGCATTGCATAAGACGCCAGGAGAGTCACACCTCATTAGCAAAGCTCAACTCGCTCTAGAGAAGTGATTCTTCCAGATCAGAGCACACCAGAATAACCTGGAGGGTTTGTAAAACAGACTGCTAAGCAACAACCCCACAGTTTTTGTGTCAGTGATTCAGGAGCAAAGGTCTGGAATTTGCATTTCTAACAAGTTCCCAGGTGCTACTGAGGCTGTCAATCTGGGCACAAACTCTGAGAACGGCTGCCCTGGAGGAAAGACTGCTCTCGGCACACTCTAACAAGCTTCAGAAGAACTGAACTCAACTCAAACTAGTACATGCTGTAACTAAGCCTGACATTCTATATAGAAAGACAATTTCAGCAGTCAACACTATATATAACATTCACGATATCCGGCATGCAGTAAAAATTACCAGACATGCAAAGAAGCAAAAAAATGAGACCCATAAACAGGGAAAAAATCAGTAAATAAAACAGGCATGTACAGGAAGTGACAAAGATACAGAAATAGTAGTAAACACTTGCAAAATAACTAAATTTATGCTAATGAATGTAAAGGAAATGAGAGAAATTAAAGATACAAAAAAACAAACAAAACAGAGGATGGTTTCTGAAGTGAAAAATTCATTGGGTAGAATTAATTGCAAATTAGACACAAGAAAAGATCACTAAATCTGAAGCACAATGGAGATTGTTCAAACCAAGGAACAGAAAAGAGACAATGACAAAGGTTCACTATCTGTGGAATGATAACAACCTGTTTAGCATACATGTCATTAGAATACCATGGATGGAGTCAAGGGAGCAGAAAAATATTAGAAAAACTAATAGCCAAAGGTACCATCTATGATGAAAAATATTTTTAAAAAACAGATAAAAGTAGCTCAACAAACGACAAGCAAGATAAACATAAAGAAAACCACACAAAGGCACATTATAATTAAAATGCTTTTAAAAGTTATAAGCAAACAATTTTAAAGCAGTAAAAAATAGACATCATATACACGCGGCTAAGAATTCCATTGAATTCTCATCAAAAACAATGCAAGCCAGAGTACAATGGAATGACAATTTTAGACTACTACGAGGGAAAAAAACAAAATACTGTCAAGTTAAAATTCTGTATCTAGGAAGAATATTTTTAAAAAATAAAGGTAAGCTTTGCTGTACATCCAAAACTAATATAGAATAATATTGAATGTAAATTATAATTAAAAATAGTATCACTGATCACATAAAATGAATTGCATAGTCATTCAACAGAACAGAGCTTTACTCATGATGAGGAATATCTAGATCAAATTTAAAAATTAAGTTGCAGTATTGCGAAATGAAGCATTATTCTGAAAGAGTGTTAACTCCAAATAAAGATCCTTCAAATAAAAAAGAGGTAAAAAAGCTACCCAGCTACATAAAAAAATAAAGGTAAATAGAGATTTTTTAAAAAGATTTTATTCATCTTTAGAGGGGAAGGGAAGGAGAGAAGGAGAAAAATATCAATCTATGGTTGCCCCTCATGTGCCCCCTGCTGGGAACTGGCCTGCAACCCAGGCATGTGCCCTGACTGGGAATTGAACCGTGATCCTTTAGTTCGAAGGCCCACAGGCCCGCATTCAATCCACTGAGCTACACAGCCAAGGCAAGATTTTTTTTTTTTTAGAAAAACAGAATGAGAGAATGTGTTGCAAGTGTGTCTGCAGTATAAGAAATGTAAAAGGACATTCTTTAAGCTGAAGTTAAATGATGCCAGGTGAAAACCTGGATCCACACAAGAATGAAGAATTTCCCGTTTCCCGTTCTCCCGCCCCTGGCAACCACCATTGCACTTTCTGTCTCTCTGAGCCTGACTACTCTAGGTACCTCACATAAATGGAATCGTATAGTATTTGTTGCTTTGTGACTGGTTTATTCACCATAATGTCTTCAAGGTTCACCCATGCTGTAGCATGTATCAGAATTTCCTTCCTTTTTAAGGCTGAATAATATTCCACTGTGTGTATATATTGCTTTTTGTTTATCCACACACCCACTGATGGACATCTGGGTTATCCCACCCTTTGGCTACTGTGAATAATGGAGCTATGAAACACGAATGCACAAATATCTCTCCCATTTTTCTGCAAACTTGAGACAATTACAGGAAATGTCAGAGAAGACCCTAGGCTGCAGATGAAAAGGTTGATGGACAGGAGCTAATATTTTGCCAGAGAATCCTGGTGAACTACAGAGAAGGACAACAGGGCAGTAACAACAGCCTCAGACATGCCTAGGTGACCTGAAGATTAACCAGCAGGGACCCCTTCCTTCCTGGAACCCTGCTTGGCTAGAGTCACAGGGAAACACTGGCTTCTCATTTTATATTTCTAATTATAAAACTAGACACTACTAATCTACCCTACCTGGATGTGATAGTGATTTACAAGCTAACGTTAATAGATGTTTTTTTAAGTTAAAAGACAGAGGGTAAACCATCTCCTATTAAAATAAAATAAAGATAAAACTTGGCAGTATAACTGGTGAATATGTTCAAATATTAACTCATTCTGCAGGCAATGTCTTTGTTGGCTTAATATTTCAAATGCTCTCTTTTTTCAAGATCATCCTGGTCTACCTAGTAGTGACACACACTGAAATTACAACTCGCTGAAAACATTCAGCCAAGAAGACAGAAAGGCTCTGTTCTTCAACAACAACAACAACAAAAATAGTGGTCAGCATGTATTTTCAATCCCCTCACACACTATTTTACTTTTCCTTTCGAAGAACAATGTGGAAGTTAACAGTCTAAAAAAGAAAAAGAAGGAACTATGCAAAACTCTGATATTAAATAAAGAGAACCCTGAAAAACTACGTTCTCCTTCAGAACCCAGTTTCCAAGTAATGTCCACTCCGACCGTGCACACAAAGGTGTGGTTTCTGCAGGGAGACACACCCCAGTTAACGTGCAGAGTTAAACTCAGGGTCTCCCAAGGTTTCTTTTATACTTCCCTTTGTAGTTTATTTCATGAAAAAGTTGAAAAGAGTGATACTGGTTTCACCATTCTAATAAAACTGCTTCTGGATACACTAGAAGAAACAAAGCCTAGCAACAGATTTTCAATCAGAGAAATTATAGTAAATATCAACTTCCCAGCACTGAGCAGTGTCCAGCACTAACCAGGCAGTCAAACAACATCAGTGAGCGAAGCAGTAAAAGAACAAATGAGTGAACAAACCAATGGACTTGGTTATTCCGATGTGTCTGTGCCCTTGGTTCACAGTACTAGCTTCTAATAGCTGCCATGTGATCAATCTGGCTTTTGGTGCTGATCAAAATGTGCCAAGTACGTGAATACTGTTTCCTGGAAACAACATTATTATCCTTTCTAAATTCCTACATTACGTACTTTTCATTTCAGAAAGATATTTTAGGAGTAGACAAGAATAAAGCTCCATGCAAAAGCAGCAGGCATTTTTTATGGTAAGAGATGATTCCTACCACTCACTGTGTGGTCAAAGAGATTCTCTTCTCCTCAGCCAAATGACAAAGAGTAAGAAATGTATTTCTTACTTTTCTATTTGTTATAAACAAATAGAAAACACACAACCTAGAAAAACCAGACTGCGTCTTAAAAATCAGTTAGTTTTAGTCCCCATCTGATGAATAAATTTCCTCTACTACCACAGGCCCAGAAGGCAGTTCAGCAGCACCCTGGGAAATTCACTCCTTCATTCCCAACACAGTCCATCCTGCGTTTCAGGACACCTCTCAGGATTGCAGAGCTCTCCTTTACATGGAGCCGAAATCTCTCTCCACATCACATCCAACCGCTGGCTCTCATTTCGTGTTCTGGAGCCTCAGAGATTCTAACCTCTCTTCTATAGGGCTGCCCATCAAATATTGGACGATGGCTATTATGACCCTTATGGGGTAACAGCCCTTCCTTCCTTAGCTTGCTTATATTAAAACATCCTCTTATTATTTTAGACATTTTCTTCCAGATGTGCCTGAAGCTCGTTACTCTAAGTGCAACAATCTAGTGCAATACAGCCTGGTGCACAGAGAGTAGAGCAGGATCATCACCAGTCCTACTCCAGACACCGTTGGTGCAGCCTAAGGTGATACTTCGTTTTGCAGAAAGGAACATGACAAAGTTGTTCAGACCAAATTTAGAGTTAACTTAATAAGGACGTTGTCTCTTCTCTTCCTCTGCCTACATCTCAGCCATTTCTCCCCCATTCTGAAATACTTAGTGTTACGTATTACATTACAGACTTGTGCTTGGTAAATTTTATCTTCTTGGTCAAACCCGTCATTCTAGAATGTTTAAGCCTTTATTTTTTTGACTCCTGTGTCTATCACCTAACGATTTTAGACGTCCTTCCCCAGTTTGTGTTACCTACAAATCTGATCAGCGTGCCAGCTATATTTTCTTTTAACTCTTTGTTTATATAACATGAAGCTGAAGACTGATTCTTAATTTCTGTGGCATTCTAGAATCTTCCTTCCAAATTGTCACTTTTTCTTTTAAACACTCTCTCATATGGCTGTTAAACCAGTTACAAATCAGTGTAACTGTATTATCATATCATATCGCTCCTGTCCATTTTACCCACAATGATATCATGGTGGACCATGCCAAAAAGCTGCAAAAAATTAAGACACTGGTATTATGTGATTAACAGTCTAGTTACCCTCCAAAGAAGAATAAAATTTAGGTTAATCTATAATAACATTACTTTGTAAATGGAGGCTGGCTCCTAGAGATCAACATTTTTCCTTCTCAGCACTAAACAACCACCTGCTAAAGCATCCACCCTGAAATTGTCCTGAGAATTCCCTTCAGATTCACCAGTGTAGAGAACAGAGAGGGAAAATCTACAGTGCTAACGCCTTAGGCTCAGCGAGCTGCTCTCTCTCCTCTCCCCTCATCCTTCTGCCCGAAGCTCTGTCTCAAGGGATCCTGACCAAGCTGCTGACAGAGGCAGAGGCGGAAAAACACCAACAATGGGTTTTCCATATTTAAGTGCCCGCCCAGGTCCTGTCCTCAAACACCTTTCCTGTATTTTTATATCAATAAAAAGGAGGAATCATCTACTGTTTTGACTTAACTTTACTACTTTTCTCCTCCATTAATATATGAAATCCAGTTAACTACCCTGAAATGGTTTATATCAAGGTTTCACCTCTCCACTCTCTAAAAAGAAACAAATGCTAAAACCTTAACACAGCAATAGTCTGTGAGCAAGAAAGACAGTGGTCTGAGATGCAGCTGTATGTTAATACCTTACAGGTTCTGCTTCTCACTCTGCCACCTCCTTATTACAAATTAGACACGTGTACAGGCTTTTAGCTTTTAAAAATCCCAAAGTCCTTACAATACTATGATTGCCAAGTAAAAAGAAAACAACAAAACTAAGCTAATTCAAATATAAGTACCCATATTTAGTTCTTAGGCAATAAAGAATCATACTCAATAATTGTGTGTGACAGATCAGAAATTTCAAGTAGTGAGTCTTATAGTCGATTAAAAAAGGAGAAAAAAATATAATTCGTCTGTCCTACAAAGGTACTCTAGCATTTATTAAGAAGCTTCCTAACTTCAAGCATGAATGCACTTCAAGTCTTTCATGCTTATGTTTGAAAAATATTTCTGAAATTGCAATTCACTTAAATATTTGAGTGTCTACTACTTCCCCACCACTACACATGTTTCTAGAAGGTGCTACCCTTAGTTAGGTTTCTTACAATGGAAAACATCGCAGCAGGTTAGGAACTGGTTACATGACAAAGATAAGCAAAATTCTGGACAAAAACACATGGAATATTATGCTCCCTAATGATATTCTCTAAATAACCACTGGACTGAAGGATTTTGTTTACTCACGTTTGCTTTTTTTAAAATTGATTTGAGAGAGAGATTCATTGTTCCACTCATTTACACACTCATTCATTGATTCTCGAGTGTGCCCTGACCCCAGGGGCAGAACCCACCCCCTCGGTGCACCAGGGCAACACTCTAACCAACGGAACTACCCAGCCAGGGCCTGCTTTTGTTTTTTGCCTGATTGTCCCATTAGGAACTTTAGCAACAATGACTTAAATGGTGTTAAAAGTCAAATCACTGTATCTGGCTACCATTCAAAAAGAAAGAATTATTTTGTAATTTCCTCTAGAGAATTACAATCAGTTTAAACTCTTACAGACATGTCATAGATAGGGCACATTATTGAGAAAAATCCAGAGCTTGGCATGTAAATGCAAGTAAAGCAAGTGATTTCAAAGAAGGGCATCGTATCCTCAAGGCTAAGGTGATGGCATAATCCCGGAAATTCCAAACGAAACTTCTCTCCACAGTTGTGGCCGTACCGTGGGGCTGCCTGCCAATCCGAATACCCCTCCCCAGCAAGATGAAAAAAATCACTGTGGTTTTTTTAAGTATTTCATTTCATATCAAAATACAAGCCAAAAGCCAATAACTCATGCAGTGTTTTTTTAAATCTTTCTTTTAAAAAATGTGTCAGGGATTTCTGTTGTATTCTGAATTATGTCTATCATGGACTTTTACAGAAGAGTGGAATCACGGAATTTCGGAGTTGAAACCTGCGAATCATCGAGCCTAAGGCTTTCATTTTTCAAGGGCCAGGGAACCTAAGATATTTGCCTAAAGTCAGCCATCCAGTTGGCAGAAATAATAACCACACATCATTCTGTCACCTCTGTAAAATAAGACACTAGGTGCAAGAGAGCACACTGATAATCCTTACCATACAAGAGTCACACTTTTCCTGACACCCAAACACTTTACATTTGAAGTGTCTACTAATTCAGAAATCTAATCGTTTCCACATAAACAAAGCTAAAACATCTCTCTGCAAACTACAGAAAAACGGAGGCTGAAGTTGTATAGTACAACTACATTTTACAAGCCACATTATAATTGTCTAAGTGTACAGTAATCAAATGTCATCACATGTAATTAAAGATAAACTCAACATGTCAAAACAAAAGATCAAAGCACTTTCAACACTGCAGGGGCCATCATTTTCAATGCCCTGTTCCTTGATGGGGCCTTTAATCCACACGATTCAGTGAATCACAGCGCTTCTTCCTGCTGCAGTAGGAACAAACCTCAAAAAATTCTGCTTTTAAAAAACCGACAAACACATGAAATACTCCCAAGTCATGTCTGTGAAAAGATTAGTGTATCACCACTTTTCTATTAAACTTGATCCTGGAAAAAAAAATAGACAAGATGTTTTTCATTCTCAAAATCAGATTCTGATCTCAGCATACATTTCTGAGTTACAGGACATGTTCTTGGCTTAACAGTGTGGCAGGAAAGTAGGTCATCCGAACTACCTGGCATTTCCTACTGGTTGGCTGTCGTTGGTTTTCCTTTGTTTGTTTTGTATTGTTTTGTTTTCAATACCTTCCAAGGCAACGAAACACTACCTACTACCCGAACAATTAATTCAATAAGAAAGCACCAAGGATAGTATCACTTGGCATTATACAAAAAACTACCACTTCGGTTATTTCATTCCTTTAAACTTTGGCTGAACCACACTGACTGTTACTTCACCGAGGAAGTGATTGCCAAGTTATCCACGGGCACATACACTGAGACAAACCACAATATGGAGAACATCAGCCGTTCCTCCTAAGAGTATCTTCAGTGAAGTATGTGCTGAGTAATGTGGCGTTACTCAGGAAGTTCAGACAAATGCAGAATTAGAATGGGCCTTCAGAGATAAACAATCAACCGGGATCATAACTGTCTCCAGATGAGTTATGAAAGTCAATACTCAGAAAACCAGTATATTAAATGTTCTTCATCAAAACAAGAGAAAACAATGTTCCTAAAATCCTACCAACTTAAAAATCCTAAATAATCCTAAATAACAAAATCGAGCTTCCTCCAAACCTTCACAAACAAGCAGTGGGTTTCGGACCTCTAAAATGCTCCTTCAGAGGCAGGCTTCAAAACGAAAAATCTCTGACTTGTGCTCCTCCCTAAAACTTTAGATAAGTCACTTTCTCCTAACATTGCTTACTTGATAATGAAAGAATAAGGATAATAAAAGACCTTTTCTGGACAACCGTAGGCACTTCCAATCTTGAGAAACAAATTTTTTAAATCTAAGATCTTTCATGCTAATTTCAGTGCCCACTGAAATACCAGGTCAGGCTCAACTGCTGTTTTGGAACTCTGTATATGGAAAAGAGGTCGAATATTATGGCTCAGGGTTTCCTTAGAGGAATGATGAAAAGAAATCACACATGTCCATTAGTACAGGATTCACAGCGTTCTGTGCATGCCCCAGATTATATTACGCTCTATAGCAGCCAATTTCCTTCAAAACTCCGCAAGTGGAAACATAATGCTTCTATTGTTACCATGGCATGCTTTGACGTCCTCAATTACTGAGTTAATTAATCTGATATATTCTTCTCTGTATGCTTTAAAGCATCATTTTAACCTCTAGAATGGGTAACAACTTTTGACTTATGAATATATTTAATTTTTATGGTAGGCAAAGTTTATGTGGCTTGAAAGCATGAAGAACAAAAATGAACAAGATGAATCATTTTGTCTCCAAGGAACTTTACAGTCTAGTTTGGAAAGAAGACTCACACATAAGCACGCAGCACATGTATACACACACACAGAATTAAACTACAACAAAGGGGTGAAATTGGGTAGAGTGGAAACAGGCAAACCCAAATGAAACGTTGTACAAAATTAAGGACCTGTACTCTTCAAAAGTGTCAATGTCAGAAAAGACAAAGAAAAGGTAAGAAGCTGCTCTAGTAAAGAAAACTAGAGACATGACAAAAAAAACAATAAAAATCCCTATGCCCCAATCTTTGGATTTGGGGGGAAAAACAGCCATAAAGGTCACACTGCGATAAAAGCCAAAACTTGCATGTGACCCATATCCTAGATAATAACATAGTACTAAATCTGATCAATATACATACGGTGGTTATGCAAAACAGTATGTTTGTTCTTAATATATGTGAGCTAGAATATTTAGGGTGAACGCTCATGACCTCTTCAACTTACTAGCAAATGGTTCTTAAAAGTATGAGATGTGTTTGTGTGTGTACTAGAGAAAGGGGAAATGTAGCACAATGTTGACAGCAGAGAAAACTATGTGAATAGCATACGGAAGTTCATTACACCAGACATGGACTTTAGATTCCAGTGAAAAAGAAATCAAACATAGTATTTCTATCACACTAATATATACTTAGAAACAAAAGTACACATATACAACAATTTTTAAAACTTCAATAAATCAATATAAATATAATAAAGTAGGTGTTTAGTTGAAAAGTACTGAGGAAAAACAGGGCCAGATGAGATTATCAGGAAGACTCCTTACAGGAAGGTATAAATCAGGCTTTGGGAGAAATATTGGTGAGGTTACAACAAACCAGATCAGTTGATGGGAAAAGGCATAATGTTATTTAAGGAAGATCACCCCACAGCACCAGGCAGAACAAGCTGAAAGGGAGGGTGATCCTCCCTTTAGGAGGGTCAGGGGGAAGACTATGGCTCTGATCAGGGCAGGAGGCACTGGGGGCCCAGCCCTGAGCAGCGGTGATGGAAACAGAGGCCTTGAACGACACAAAGAATCTGAAAGCAAAAGGAGTTACTTAAAACGTTCAAACCTGTTGCAAAACTTTACAAGCATATACAGATCACAACTGCTTTTTTAACGACCTCTGGGGGGCAAAACCGCCCTGCACACTCGTCTTGTACAGTAGCAAGGGCCCGAGGCTGCAGAGTGTTTGCAGGGGCTGCCGAGGCCGAACCTGCCCGCACGGCAGCGTCATGTTTACAGGACCGCAGGTCAATAAAGCACATTTGCGTTTTCTTCTCCTTCCGCAAAAGGAGTACACTAACTTTTAACATATGGAGGCGTTTTCCTATGGCCGGTTCTGGTGGGGGTGGGATAATTTGCAAATGCCCTCAAACAAAATGTGCACTTTCAAATCAGGCTGATTAGACAAGATTTCATGTGGCAAAAGTTGCGTTCAATAAGTTATTTCCTTTTTTTCAAGAAGGGAATATTCAAATTTGTATAAAATGCAGCAGAGTGATCAGGAAGACGGAGACACGGCAAAAAAACACGAGATTTGGTTTGGAGGACATCATTGGAGATTTTCAGAAAAGTACTTTTATTATGTGAGTGTTGCGGCCAGAGATTTAAACAGATTTGTTTAATTTTCATTTCAAACTCCTTTTAGAAACTTGAAAAGGGCGGGGAACAGGACCGAGGCAGAGGAGGGCAGCAGCGAGAAAAGGCAGCGAGGCCTTTGGGGACGAGGCTCACCCGCCTCCAGACACTTCCGCGTTTGGCTCCGTCTGCCCCGCCTCACTCGCTGCTCCCACTTGTTCGCCTCCTTTGCCTTTAAATACAGCTGCAGGTTGCTCACTGGGTAGATGAGTGGAGTATGTGAGAAGTACGGCGTGAATAAAGAAGGAAACTGAGAATGTAATGGAGCTATTCCCACCAGATGGGTTATTACGAGGTGGCCCTTAGGTGCAGGGGTTCCAGAGGGAGAAATGCAGACACAGGTTGCATGAAATGAAGTAATCTGGGCTGTAACCAGGTAAACTCATAACTGGTATCATTTATCTTCTCCAGGGCACAAATCCAAAAGTTATTACTGGAGGGATAAAAAGCAAGAGTCAAGAGCTTTAACCTTGTCAATGTCCCCTAATTTCTCTAACTGAAATATTCCAGTACTAAATGCAGGGCTCTTGACTAAAACACCTACATGAACAAATAACAAGAAGAAAAACTTTTTTGCATGAACCCCAGAAATTAAGTCACAGGGAAACCAAAAATGTGCAAAGCGTAAACTCAATCAAATACCTGGTATTATAAATAACCCTAAAATACAAACCTAATAAGAATTTGAGATGGTTGTAATGAAAATTTGAATGTTCCTCTTATATATTCTAACCACGATCAAACACCCTGCTTAGGGCCTTAGGGGAGAAATAATGGAGAGGAAAAAAAAGGGGAGACGGGGAAAACAAGAAAGTTCTAAGTGAGTAAATTATAATATTAATAGAAGCTGACAATGTGAATAGTGTTCTATCTTAGCAAAAGCACAGAGGAGCTAACATTAAAGTTACCAAAAGAAAGCAGGCTTTAGTTCCCACTGCTCTCAGGCTTCATTCTCCAAGGCTGGGACANGTTGTAATGAAAATTTGAATGTTCCTCTTATATATTCTAACCACAATCAAACACCCTGCTTAGGGCCTTAGGGGAGAAATAATGGAGAGGAAAAAAAAGGGGAGACGGAAAACAAGAAAGTTCTAAGTGAGTAAATTATAATATTAATAGAAGCTGACAATGTGAATAGTGTTCTATCTTAGCAAAAGCACAGAGGAGCTAACATTAAAGTTACCAAAAGAAAGCAGGCTTTAGTTCCCACTGCTCTCAGGCTTCATTCTCCAAGGCTGGGACATAACATACCAGGACTACTAGAGAATATGATTAGCCCCAACCTTATTTTCAGGCTGTATGTGTATTTGTTTTTTTTTTTATATTTTACTTATTTATTTTTAGAGAGAGGGAAAGGGAAGGAGAAAGAGTGGGAGAAAAACAGCAATGTGTGGTTGCCTCTCATGTGTCCCCCACCAGGGACCTGGCCTGCAACCCAGGCATGTGCCCTAACTGGGAATTGAACCGGTGACCCTTTGCTTCACAGGCCCGTGCTCAATCCACTGAGCTACACACGCCAGAGCTGTACTTGTGATTTGATTAATATTATTATATTGCCTGCCTTCAATTTTTCTAGGTGAATGAGAAGATGCTGACCCAAAATTTTAATTATTGTCCTTTCTTTGTGAATTGAATCCATGAAATTTTCAAGAGAGAGAAGATAAAAGTATATTCCTTGTTCTACTTACCTATGCCAAAGGGCTTGGCCAGGCCCATTGCTGAAGCAGGCTAGAGATCAGAGACCTTGAATTGCTTGCTACTTAATACCTGTTGTGCCCCAGGCTACCCTGAAAGTAGCTTTGATAGTTCAAGGCTAAAAGCCAGTTTTGATAGTAGGCCAAAGGGAACCTATTTTAAAAATTAATTTCTTCATACAGCAATGCTCCTTCATGAAGATGATGAAATGTAGTTACAAACCATCCTGAAGTCCCAGTTTATCCTCATTTATGGCTCTGGGAGTTACAATTCATCCAGCAGCATTACAAAGAGAATTTTTTTCAGCCGAAGTCAGGTTTCCTAATTTTCCATCAATCAACCAGCATGTACTTACAAAGCACAACACAACAGAGACAGGAGAAGTGAGAGGATTCTGCCCTGAGATCATTGGAACTCTAGTGGGAAAGGGCAATTAACTCAAACAAACTAAAGATAAAGAAATACACTGTTTGATATTGAGCTCAATCCTATAACAGGATTTCAAGAGTCAAAGCTAGTGAGCCAGAAAAGTCCAAAGCAGCTTCATGAAAAAGGTGAAAGGAACACAATAAGGAACTGAGCTAAGAGACAGAATCAGTAAGACATGAAAAAACAAGGAGAGAAAGCATTATAGGTGAGGGAGAAAATCAGTAATAAAGGCAAGAAGTAAAACTGAATACAATATAAGGAATTGGGATAGGGGTTGGTACAAGGTGTAAATAACCAGTATGAGTAAAGTAGGTGTTTGTTAAGAAACATGGTTGAATAAACAGGTATATGGAACATTTTGAATGCCACGAAAACCAATATAAACTTAAAGATTAGGCCAATGAGAGTCACACTTGGTTATTGATTAGGGAAGCGGCAGCATGAATTTCTTTAGAGAGGGTAGTTTAACAGCAGCATGGGGGTAGAGATTAAAAGCCAGCAAAGAAGTTGGTGGAGGCAATCAGGTTGGAAGTGATAAGAACTTCAACAAGAATAATTGCATTCATATATGAAGTACTCAACAATATTTACTGACTGCATGTTTACCTTGTAAACGTAAGTAAGATAGATATAGTATTACTGCCCTACAGAAACTGTGAGGTAATGAATATTTGCCATTTTAAGCCACTAAATCTTAGGGTAATTTGTTATGGCAATGGATAACTACACAGAGGTGAAGCCAGCAAAGGGGACACAAAGTCAGGTTAGAAAAGCAAGAGAGGAACCAAAAACACACTGCCACTGAAAATCACGGAGGGTGGGGGGAGTTTCAAGAAAGTCACACAGTCAAGGTCAAATATAAAAGAGGAATACAGGATGATGAAAGCTTTAAAAAGTGTTACTGAAGTTGGTATAGTTCACAACTAATTAAAATGAAATAATGTAAAAGAAAGTGCTTAGAATAAATTATCATATTGTTACTTTCTTCCTTAAAAAAAGAATGGTAGAGAATAGTATAGGCAGCTGACAGACAACAAAAATTTAAACAATTTATATTCTTAAATCCAATGGGTCAACTAATAACTGACTAAATGGCTAGTGAAAAGTATGTCTCATGTATAGAGGTATTTTTTTAAATACCTTAACTTTAATCCTACACACTCTCCATAACAAAATACAAAGCTTTGAATTTATTCAAACCTCTATTACTCAACAACATGGTGCTATAATTATTATTTACATGCTTGCCATTCCTATTATACATAAGTTCCTCCAAAGTAGGACCTGTCACTATTCATGTTTGAAGGCTCAGTACCTAGAACAATACCTAATCTGCACCAGATGTTCCGTTGCTAACAGAAAATTACTAAATGTAGTGGGAAAACAATGTTTTTTCCAAATGTATTCATATATCATAGGTCATTTTTGAGGAATTAAGATTTTTCTTCCATTTCTGTCTTTGTTAGATAGTATCTCTCCACTGTAATTTTCTTAGTATCTGTCCACCTTAGAAAATTAGTTGAGGTCCTTCTATCATATTACCTTCTATATTGATACTCTGCATATTTCACTTCTAATATCCTTTTCCTATCCAAGTTAGTAATATGCAGTGAATTAAACTAAGTATTTGTTCAAAAGATGACTCTCCAGAAAACAACATAATAATCATTAAAGACGGAGATGAGTGGAGGTCGTTGATACCACCTGTTAAGCAACGACCAGATAAGTGGCGCCTGTATCAGCTTTTGCATAAGTCTTTGGGGTTTCAATGTCTTCACTTCTGTAAATTCAGACTCAACTCTAACTCAATTCTAACTGAAACCTCCATATCACCTATATTGAACTGAACAATATTTTTCATGCCTTTCTTCCCCGATTATTCCAGACATCAAAATATTTATTTGGGTATATCAAAATCTAAAATGCTCTATTTTCCTGCTTTCAAAATGATAATTGCCTAAATAACGTAATTAAGAGGCTGTTTTGGGGAGAAACTTAAGTAGAAGCACAAGAAATAAGAAAATGAGGTGAAGTAGTAAAGAAATTTAAAAATTAACATTTAAAATACACATGAGATGTTTAAGTTTTAAGTCTATTTCAAGAACAAGCCAACTGAATTTTTACTTTTTAAAATGGTTCTGATACACCAAATTAATCTATAATTTTGCCCATTAAAATAGAAATAGGCTACTACTAATCTTAAGGAGTTATAATCAGGACAAATTCTTAACATTGAAAATGTTTGTGGGCATTCACACAGAATAGCTGCCACCCAGGATGACTAAAATAACACAAATTAGATGTAATTGAGTTAAAGGACCACACCAGGTTTGTAATTCAATTTGTTCTATGTGGTTTGGGCTTGGGGTTTATCTTCCCCTCCAGCAAACCTCAGTTTGAACACTTCATCAAGTGGGAAGTACAAAGGAATAGGAATATATCGTGCAAATATTTAGCACAAACAATTTACATAAAATCCACTATAACAGTTTAGACAATGGTTATTTGTATGTTTGTTTGTTTGTTTGTTTTAAATCAAAAAGCCTGAATGCAACAAGCATTTATTTAAGCTTCCTTTGAGGGTCTTACTCACTAAAACTTCTTACAGCCCATTTCTCATTCTATCCTAATTTATCCTAGCTGTAAGATATAGTTTCTTCACTTTGTACCCTTTTCACCTATATGTACAGTGTAGATTCCAGGTTAGACTCAATGCCACTCACAGAGTTCTGTCCACAGCCCTTAACCTGAGTTATGGGTAGGGCCAGAATTTCACCTCAGTGGACTTGTCAGCAGCCTCAGATGTAGCTGATCACACACTGCTGATCGAAGTGGCTAATTACACTGTCATCACTGGGTTGATAATGTTTATTTCTGGGGGTCTAACCAGCAGAGACCTATCCCTAAAAGAATGTTTAGATAAGATGTCCTGAAACTAACCAATCCCAAATCCTCAATGGGAATCTATTCATGCAAGGCAATTTGATCACTGGGGGATTTTTAAGGAAAAGAGTTAAGCTTAGAAATCTGTTGCCCCTCACCATGCTCTCTTTCCATTAGAAATCATGGATTTGAAGCAAAATTTGAGGTGAAGAATTTTCCAAATAAGTAGGTTGCATGATCAACTCTCAATTCACGCCATGACAATAGTTCCACATAAAGCCAAATGGTCTGATGTACTTAACAGGCTTCATTTCAGAAAATCCTGTTTAACAAGATTTCTCTGATAATTATGGTTTAAGCAGAACACAGCAACAGGAGTGTGTATCAACTTGTAAACAATCAGAAACAAACCCACTTTGTGCTGATATTGATTACTTATGAAGTATTTGGACTCTTGCACATATTTACGTTCCTTTTGCCCTGGGAAGAGAACATATAAAAACTTACACTGAGATAAACTCTTTCCTCTACAGTTTTTTACTGTGGCAGATACAGACATGAAAGACACCTGACCCAATAATTCTTCCTTGAATAACACTCCAGAACACACCACAAGCCTAGCCCCTCTAAAGACTAGCTCTTCCCAGATTTCCTAAGACTCTAAAACCACACCCAAGAACTTTAAGCCTCTTAGGTTGCTCAGAGAATAAAGTTATCAATCATTTCAAATGAAGAGGGAAACCAATTTTTAAAAAAATAATATTTTATTTTAACAATGTTGGCATCAAGTAGACACAATTTTTCTAAACTGAGAGAGCTACTTAGTCTTCTGCCTGCTATCTGACACCATCTGAGGTGTACTGTAAATCTTCCTGAAAGACAAGGCCATGAAGGACTGCTGGCTAATTATAGAGGTCTCATGTACAAACCAGATGCTGAATTGCAAGATGGTTAAGATTACTGCCAGCTAGAACATGCACAGGCACTCAAACTATCTGGGGAGCCTAATCATTATTTTTATGCCAAAAAAAGTGGTTCCATTCTTAAAGGTAAGAGAATGCAGTATTGTGACAATTCACTGTGAAATTCATTCACAGTGAAAGTCATCTCTGAAACTTAGAAGGTTTACCTCCACTGAATGAAATAAATCTCAAATTATATAGCCATTATCATTTTACAGATGAAAAAATTCAGGCAAGGTAGAGTGATGTGACTCATCCAAGTCCACGTGTTAAAATTATATTGTAATTGGAGATTAAGTATACACTCTTCTCCCCCGCCCCGGCAGGACAACTCCTGCAGGCATACAACATGTAACATACAACATTCACCCAGCACCAAAAATCTCCTAAGGGAAGTCTGGAATACTGTATTTTTCTGATCATAAGATGCACCTAGGTTTTAGAGGAGGAAAATAGGGAAAAATTTTGAAGCAAAAACCATGGTAAAATATTTAATAACATAAATAACATGTTTCACCAATATAAATGTAAACAGAACTCAACAGCAGCATTAATAACCAGTATTCCTCCCCAATGTAGGGGGGTATGTGGCTTATAGTCCAAAAAATACAGTACATCAAGAACTATGTATTCCTCAAGACTGAGAGCAAATCCTATCTATTATAGCTCATTCCCCTCTGTCCATTTTCCAAATTTTCTATTATGCTATTAAACTGTTGTTATTTTAATAGTAATTTTTTTAAGTACAAAGCTGCATTTCAGCTGATGTGTTCAAGCAAAGAAAGGAAAAACAACAAAAATGCAAAGCGTGTCAGTGGTATCCTCTCTGATTATCCTTCTTGGTTACTTGGCTGATTTGAATTCTGAACTTCAAGAGGAATCAAAAGAGAAACTTTTTTTTCCTTTTTTACCTACAAAGCCATACTCCAAAGCCAATTCTCCTAAATTTACAGATAGAAAGGAAACACAGTCTACTGGCACAAGCATAACGAACTTAAATTGGAAACTAAACCAAACACCAGCCACCTTTTCAAATTCACATGAAACTGCTGAATAGGGAAACAGTCCCTTCCTTACCAAATCAGTTCAAAATGTCTTGCCTCTGCAGAGACTGGTCTGAAGCACTTCAGAGCAGTTTACCTACTGAGTTACAAACATGACCATTCCATTTCTCATAGGTTACACACAGACCAAGTTTCATGTGTGTTTATAAATACACTGATTGTGAAATACATACTTTAAAAACCGTAATCTTAATTTTTCGCATCATAACAGAACAGCCTCCAGATGCAGAAGACACACAGCAAGTGCTCCTGGACTTCACACCATCCAGTGTCAGTTTTGTTCACCAGCTGGACATTAAGCTTTGACAGAATTCTTACACCGCCTGGGGTGACATCAATTTGGAAAGCAGGGTATTGAGAAAAGAATGCATTTCTTTAAACTCCTCCTTCAAAAGAACTGTCTCCTTTTCTACAATTGTTTTTTTCTTTAAAGAAAAAGTTTACTGGTGTTTTGTATCAACCAAAAGGACAATGGGCATTTTTCAAGGAGGTTAAGAGTCTCTTACATGTTTCTTATAACAAAAAGCAACCAATTAATTACAAGAAGGTGTAAAGTGTAATTTACAGAGAGAGCCTAACACAGTAACTCTACAGAAAGGTTTAGAACTCAAGTGGCAAATTTTACATATGGCTTTCTATTCCAAGAATATCTAAATGGCTGAACTCATGGAGAATATTTGAACAACATAAAATACAAACATACAAAAAAAACTAAAGTAAAACATAAGTGGCTGACTTTTATGAAAGGCACCCAATGACTCAGACATTACAGTTGGTTCTGTCTGGCTCTGATGGGCTCCTACAGTGTATAAACCTTTTACTGATCTATCAGTTTTCAGCATTGTTCCACCTAACATGGCACACTCTTTGCTGACCTGAGAAACAATAAAAACTTTAGATGACCTATTCTGGGTACATTTGTTACTTTCAAGAACTTTCTTTAAAAATGCAATAGCCATCCTACTCCTGCCATTAACTTACGCAGAATCTTTACCAAGGAGAACAAAATAACTGGCAGTGATTATCTTTATTTTTTTACAAAACATCCCTGGGTAAGGTAAGAGCCAGGAATATCTACTACATGTTACAGATGGAAAATTTAAGAGCAAGGAGTGACCTGTAATCAATCACAAAGAGAGTCAGTGATGGGCTGGGACTGACTCCCTCAGTTCCTGACTCCTAACCCTTAGCTCCTGGTATATGATGGTGCCTCTTAAATCTTTATATAATCAAAGCATATGATATGTTCAAACGCCCCATTCACTTTGACTCAGTCCTATACGTCTTTCTGTCTGTAACTTCAAAGAATCCCAGAGGTGCAAAGGCCTAAAAAATTTAATTCCCTCACTTTACAGATTTCAAATTTGTTTCTTGAACTAACTTGGGAATTTAAATTAAGTGCAAAACAGAAGCAATTGAGAAGGGAGGACTCACGCATATGGAAAAGGAAAAACCAGATGTATACACACTGCAAAGATTGCTGGTTACGTTTAATTTCCAGCAATGCCAGTAACAGGGGAGGGGAAGGGAAGAGAGGGGAGAGGGTGTTAATGTCAGTGATGTCCTTTGAACTGAATCCAACAGTGTTTTTAAGGCATTTTGAGTTTTAAGGGAAACATTCCTCCCCCAGCCAGCAATGGCAAGCTTATTCCTTATGTAACTGGAATCAAGGTCAATACTTGGTGCTGTCATTTTTTTCTCTTTGACCTTCTAATTGTCCATATGAGACTACCAAGAGAAGAAGAAGAAGTCAGGCTAGCACTAAAGATGTTACCATGTGGTAGAAATTGATTTTAAAAGTGTGATAACTCATCTGCATGTACAAATATGCAGAGATCTCCAAGATGTACTGTAGAATCCAAAAAGCAAGACTGCCAAAGGAGAGGCAGTCACCGTATGATACTGTTTTTGTGGGAAAGAACACACAAACACAAACACAAACACAAAGCAATAAAGCAAAGCTGCGTGTCTTCCTAAGCCTAGTTACCAACACATCCACTTTAGTCAAAGCACAGAAAGGTGGGAAGGACAGACCCCAGACTGAAAACAGTCGTCCTTTCCTGCTGTTGGTGAGGAGGCAACTGGGAATGGGGATGATGGTTGTGAACTTAAAGTGGTCTCCACAGATACTCTCTTTCGAATATTGTAATATCTTACCTAATGAAAAAAACTGAACAATCAGACATATACAAAACAGACAAGTTCATCAAAAATGTGCACAGGTTAGGTAGAAGCATGCGTGGGCACAAGCATGGGAAGGCCCCTGCTTCCTCAGGAGCTCCAGGTAAAGAGCTGCTCTTTTCCTCGTTCTGTTTGCTCCTCTCGACCACTGTCTCTGGCTCTGCTGTGCTGACTCTGTAACAGTGCATCAGTGTGAGGCTCTTCATCCTGTGGTTTCCTACCCATTCTTTACTCCCTTGCAAAGTGAAATAAGGTAGGAATAGTAGGGAGATGAGGATAATGGGCTTTCTTTTTTTACTTATTGATGAGAGAGAGAGAAAGAACATGGATTTGTTGTTTCACTTACTGATGAATTCATGGTTGACTCTTTTATGTGCCCTGACCGGGGATCAAACCCGCAGCCTTGGTGTAGCAGGACAATGCTGTAACCAACTGAGCTACCTGCCAGGGCCAGTAATGGGTTTTCCCGGACTTAACTACTCCACCAGGAATCTACTATGGCTCTTTTCCTCTATCTTCCAGCTATTAAAATAATAAAATAAGAGTGGGCTCTTGACTATCTGCATTAATAGGAGGAAACACTCATTTAATACCGTTACAAACCAGTTTCATCACTGCTCTGGCTCTAGTGCCTTATAGAATCGAGTCTTTCCTCCTGGCTGGCCTCAGAAGGAAATAGTCTGCATTTACTAGGCTGAACTCTTTTCTAATGGTTTCGCTGTTTGCCTGGTTCTTACACATGGCGTGTTTCTTCTGTCCTATTTTGTCAAGCGTAGTCTTTGTAAAATTTGGTTTCCTCAGTTTCTCCATATAAACTCCAGCAAAGAACAGTTTGATCAAGGAGAAAGCAAGCTCAAGGAACTATGAGGGAGCTGGTGGGACAAGAGTAAACATATATATATGTTTGGCAACAGAGAGTGGGGGTGGGGAGGGAGGAATGTGGCCGAAAATGAGTTGAGAGTAAACAGGAGAGGGCCAGACTATGAAACCCTTGAATGACAAGCTAAGAAGTTTAAACTTTACTCTTTAGGCATAATGTGGACCCATCAAAGGTTTTTCAGCAGGAGAACAGTATGACCAGATCTGTCTTTAAAGAAAGAGATTTGCGAGCACTATGGAGGATGGACTGGAAAACGGAAAGCCTGCGAGGAGAAAGCAGCTCTCCCGAGAAAGAACAGAAAGACTAAACAAGCCAAAACAGGGCAGTGGCTCTGAGAATGGAGAAAAGGAAACAACCATATTCAAAAGCAATTTTGGAGATAGAAGAGACAGCACTTGTTGATAGATTCCTTGTGGAGACTAAGGGGACATAAGGACTCAAGATGAACGTGAGGTTTCCAGCTGAGAGGGTGGGGAGGCCATTAAAGGAATGGAGAAGGCGAGAAGGGGTTGTTTACAGAGTGTATGAAAAATGAGTGAGATCTGTTTTGGTTTGTTTGGGGGGGCGTCAAGTGATACAGGAAAGGGGAGAGAGACAGACAAGACAGACGTTAAGTTGTTGTTTCACTCATCCATGCATTCACTGGTTGATTCTTGTATGTGCCCTAACAGGGGATCAAACCCGCAACCTAGGCCCATCAGGATGACACTCCAACCTACTCTCCCCAGCCTGGCTGAGTCTGGGATGTGTTGAATTGCATGCTAGGATAGCAACTCTTTGTAAGCTCCAATAAGATAAGAATCTTGTTCGCTAATTTCCTCTGTGTTATACCGAGTGCAATGCCCTGTGCATTTAATGCAAGTTTGAGAGGATGATGATAATGATAACCTATCCCAGCAGAATTAAGACTTCACAATATTTAAGGTATCTCTTCAAAGTGCTTATGTAGAAAGGAAATATGAGACAAAGTGGTTTATTCTACTTTTCTGTCAAATTTCTTCTTTCATAGTTTCCAAAATAAATTTCCAATAATAATAGGGCTTTTAACAAGAGGGTCTATTACTAAGAGCAGCCTCAGGCGAGCTATAATACCTCTCACAACTTCACATTCTACACATTCCAATAAGCAAGCCACATCACCTTTAATTCTCTTTCTTGCTCAGGAACCTGTACTACAACTTAAGATTCTAAAACCTGCCATACCTAATAGTTGAACATATCAAAGACTCTTAAACAATTTGAAATAGACAAAAAATTTTAAAAACACTGCTGTTTTATTTGAAAAACTTTTAAGGGGGAGGAGGAAGATTATAGGGGAAAAAGCGTGATTTCTTCTGGTTAATGTTGTTGTGCACTGTTTTCTGGGGTTTGCCTTGTAGGCATGTTGAAATCACGACTAAATAAATCAGCCCTGGCAACACAAAGAAACGAGGCTCCCTTCCCGCTTGGACGCCCGGAGGAAAAATGGCGTCTCCTCCACGCTGCACACACACTTTGGGGCTGCTTTGTTTTAATCCTCTGCCAAGCCAAGTTTTAGCTTTATTTTAATCTCGGTAACCACAGTAAATTCCAAATCTTTGACAAGTAAATGCTTTTTTTTCTTCCTCGCCAGAATCCCACTCACTTTACTTTCTAACTCCTGGAGCTCCAGAGTTCAATAATGCCTGCACTGCTGATCTCCTTCCATGAGGAAGAAAATAGATACACTATAAATTAAGTATACTTCCTGACATTTACAAGTTAGTCTATAAGTGAAATAGGTTAAGATAAAGTTGTATCTCTCTTGCCTATCATTTAAATATATATTCACATGTACTGTAGGACAAAGAACAGCACAGCAAGTCAGGAGATCTGGACTCAGGTCTCATTCATTTCAGTCAACCAACTTAAACCGGCTTCCTTGTACCTGAAAGTTAGGGAAATTGACTGGACAACTTTCACATGACCCTCCCTTTCACTTTAAAATTGTGACTCAAGATCATGGCTATTACCTGAATTTTTTTTTAAACGCATGGAAAGCACTCAAAAATATATTCTGAAGAAAAAGAAAACTAGTTTTTATGATGTTGGAATAAACCTCAGAAATTACCTAATTTGTTAAGCTTTGAAACTATATTCCAAGAGTTATAAATTGTTTTCTTTATTGGAATGCTCTACAGTTTAAAGAAAAACATTTCAAACTACTAATCCAATCCAACTCTGTCATTCCAGATGAAGAAACTGAGATCAAGATCAGAAAAAGAAATAGAACACATCCATAAAATACTGTGCAGCTATTAAACATGATAGCAAGAGGAAAAGAGTCATGAAAATGTTTAAAAGAAAGGAGGATATATAAGACTATGTATTTAAAAAGCATAAGCATACATCAATTTTCAGGGTAATAAACTCATTGTATCACTTTCACTGAAACATTCGCACTGTCAACATTCAAATAATGTAAAAATAGACAAGTGAAAAATGCAATAAGTGATCCAGAAATCTCACCATTGAGAAATACACAGTATTAATATTTAGTGAAAATCACTCCAAACAGCTATTTCACATATAGAGATGGATAGAAGAATGAACAGAAATAAATTTATTATTTGGGGGATTATTTTTACTTTAAAAAATAAAAAAATATATATCGATCTTACTTGAAACTAACAGAAGCTAAAACAAAACAGGAAAATCTAAACCTTAGATAAATTCTTCATTTACAGAATATTAACTGTAAAAATCTCTCTAACTCTGAGGAAAAAGTGATTTTAAAAACTATATAGAGTAGATTAATATTACTTAAAAACTATTTTTAAACTGAATTGTTTGAGTTGTTGCTATGAAAGATAAGGAGATTAATAAATTCCATTTCCCTTCTACCTACCTCTGGATTTTTGTGTTATTTGATATCATGTATAAATACTTACATTCTGTTTTGTGATCACAGTTTCTAAATCTTAGATCAATACATACACTCATTTAATATTCACAACCAGTTTTTATTTGGTTGGCTAAATTTTAACCGGCAGATTTCTCAGTAAGATCTCGCAGATGCTGTATTCCCTGAATTCTTTCACATTTGAGTATCACATGCCTGTGGCCGCTATTCCTCAAAGACGACTTGACCATGAACGATATTCTCCGGCCACACTTTCCTTCCCCAGGGCCTGGCTGGCACTGCTCCTCCACTATTGTGCTCAGAGGTGGGGCCCGAGACCGGTCCAACTTCCCCTGCTTTCTGTGAGAATGACTTGGGGTTTGAGGTGGTTTTTCTTTCCCAATTTCAGTACTCAATGTATCTTTTCTACCTGCAGATTTAGTTTTCCATTTCAATGCAGTTTTGCTGTATCGCTTCTCTAAAAACTTTTCGTTCCATCTGTTGTGCCCTCTTCCTCACAGATATCAGTAATCCTTTTCTTGACTCCTCTCTGTCAAATCTGTCATTGTTAACTACATTGCCTTAGTATTGTATCCCTGTGTTTACTGGGATTAGCTCAAGCTTTTGCTCCAAAGCAGGAAATTTCCAGCCCCTTCTATTCCTTACTTGTTCTATATCACTTATTAGTTCTTCAGTGGTGTTCTGCTAGTCTTCAATTTATTTCCTTAGCTCTATAAAATCTCATTTTTCATCAATATGATGTTATTTTAAAAAATCTATTATTTATGTGTATAAAAAGGGTCAATCACAATTTACATAAAAATATTGAGACCAAAGTGGTGAAATAGTTTGTCTAAACAAAGTTGGCAGGACGGTATCCTTCAACTGGACTATGTTGTTTCTGAGATATTTGCTTCTGAGAGCATAGCTACGGTTTTAAGAGAACTGAAGTATCTAGTCAAGGACTAACCATCTTTACATCAATAATCCAAAATGCACAACTTTCCAAGAACAATACTCTTCCTCGAGCTCCATGTAGTTCCTGTCTTTGAAAAGACAGGCAAGCACGGTGCGTCAGCAGTCTGCTCACCAGCACTGCTCACCAGCACATTGGTGAGCAGTCTGCTCACCAGCACTGCTCACCAGCACGGTGCGTGACCAGTCTGCTCACGCCTGCGCTTCAGAGACACGCGGGGCGTGGGAGCACAATCCCTCCCACTTTCTTCTCAACTGATTTTGTTCTTCTGTTTCAGAGGTTAAGCAATTACAGACCTCGTTGTATAATTTCTCTATCAGAACTGAATCTGGAGGAGGAAATTCCTTGGAGTCTGGTAAATTATTTATTAGTATGTCTGGGCTCCATTTCCTCTTAAGATATGTTATGGGTACATTAATATACCTATACTCATTCTGATGCTATCACATTCCTGAAATCTTGGGACAGGGTCCTGGAACAAAAAACTATTTTTTCAAAGTGAAAGATAAAAACTACAGGCCTTCTGAAATGTTGAGCTGGGGTGGGAGGGGGGAACCTTTATTGATGGTTAAGAAAACAAATGCGATTTACAGAAAACAATCATTAAAAAGATTTGGGTGTGGGTTTTGGGGGAGGGTTTTGTTAGGAAGAGGTGAAACAATGTCATAGAAAAGTCAAATGGAGTCAAACCATTTTGATGTGAGTCTCAACTCTTACCAAGCTGTGAGACTTTGATTTAACTTCTCTAAACCTGATTCTTCATTTGCTCCATAGATGAACAGTATTATTTTTGCCAAGTAGTCCATTTATGTTTAATACAGAATGTTAACTTCATATATCTCTATAAAAGTTTACAAACTGATTTTACAAAGAAAGCTTTATTCTTGGCAGGAGTGGGCAGATATAGAATTGATAAAGAAAAGTTTTAGTTACATATATATATATATGTATATATATAAGACATAGTCTAATAACTTTAGATAATTTTATAAACCAATCATTAATCATCTAATAACACTTAGAGATACAACAGCACATTTATCCCTGGGCTAGCTTTATTTTTCAATGCTAAAATAAACTTTTTTTTTTTAAATATATTTTATTGATTATACCATTACAGTTGTTCTATTCCCCCCCTTCAATCCCCTCCACCCACACCCTCCCTCCCCCACCATTCTCCCCCCCTTAGTTTATAACCACGTGTCTCAAGTTCTTTGGATTCTATATTTCTCCCACTATTCTCGCCCTCCCCCCTATCTATTTTCTGCCTACCATCTATGCTATTTTCTGTGCCTTCTCCCCTCTTCTCCCCCTCCCACCCCCCTGTTTCTAACCCTCCATGTGTTCTTCATTTCTATGGTTCCACTCCTGATCTAGCTGTCTTCTTGGTTTGCTTTTGTTTTAGGTGTGGTTGTTAATAACTGTGTGTTTGCTGTCCTTTCACTGTTCATATTTTTCATCTTCTTTTTCTTATATAAGTCCCTTTAGCATTTCATATAATAAGGGCTTGGTGATGATGAACTCCTTGAACTTGACCTTATCTGAGAAGCACTTTATCTGTCCTTCCATTCTAAATGAAAGTTTTGCTGGATAAAGCAATCTTGGCTGTAGGTCTTTGGATTTCATGACTTGGAATACTTCTTTCCAGCCCCTTCTTGCCTGTAAGGTCTCTTTTGAGAAATCCGCTGACAGTCTGATGGGTACTCCTTTGTAGGTGACTGTCCCCTTATCCCTTGCTGCTTCTAGGATTCTCTCCTTCATTTTGGTCTTGGCTAATGTAATTATGATGTGCCTTGGTGTGTTCCTTCTTGGGTCCAACTTCTTTGGCACTCTCTGAGCTTCCTGGATTTCCTGGAAGTCTATTTCCTTTGCCAGACTGGGGAAGTTCTCCTTTATTATTTGTTCAAATACGTTTTCCACTCGTGGCTGTTTCTTTCCCCCTTCTGGTACCCCTATAATTCGGATGTTGGAACGTTTAAAGATGTCCTGGAGGTTCCTAAGCCTCTCCTCATTTTTTTGAATTCTCATTTCTTCATTCCTTTCTGGTGGGATGTTTTGTTCTTCCTTCTGGTCCATTCCATTGATTTGAGTCCCCGTTTCCTTTCCATCACTATTGGTTTCCTGTGCATCTCCCTTCATTTCAATCAGTCCAGCCCTCACACGTTCCTCTAATTTGTAACTTTGTTCCTCTAATTTGTGACTATAATCAACCAGTTCTGTGAGCATCCTGATAAATAGTGTCCTGAATTGTGCTTCTGAGAGGCTGGCAATTTCTTGGTCGCTTAGAGTTATTGGCTCTGGGACTTTGAGTTCTTCTTGTGCCATCTTTCGGGTTGTTTGTGCCTGTTCCATAGCAGGATCAGAGCCCTAAAGTGTTCACTAGAACAGGGCAACTCAGTCGCTGGGTTGTGACATTGTAGGTGGGGGCGGGGTCAAAGAGGGACAATGGCTCTCACTGGTCTTGCAGGGCAACTAAGTCGCTGGGTTGTGACGCTGTATGTGGGTGCGGGGTCAAAGAGGGACTCTGGTGTCCCGTCTGCAGCCTGCCGCCTGCCGCCCTGGCCCTCACCGGTGCCGAAGGGCAACTAAGTCGCTGAGTTGCGACACTGTATGTGGGGGCGGGGTCAAAGAGGGACTATGGCGTCCTGTCCGCCGCCTGCCGCCACGGCCCTCACCAGTGCCACAGTTGCTGCCGTCACCGGGCCCCACGAGTTTCGTCCCACTGCACGCGAGTGTGCCACTGCCGTCAGCCCTCGCCCCCTGGGGCCTGCGTGGTCTGTCTCACTGTGCGCGAATATGCGCCCGTGGTCTGCCCCGCACCCCAACTGGTTCCCGTCCGCCTGCGAGCCTGGGTCGGGGGCCCTGTCCTGCCCGACCCTGTTCGCTGCTGGCTCCGCCCTTCTTACCGTCCCCGTTGAACGGTTAGATGTAGTCGGACTTCCGTATAATTCAATTTTCTGTCTTTTGGTTGTGTCTTTGTTTCTCCAAACCTTTGTTGTATTCAAACTTGGTTGTGGGAGAAGGCACAGTGTTTCCACCTATGCCTCCATCTTGGCGGAAGTCCAATAAACTTCAAATGAAAGTAGTGGCCGAAGGAACCCCAGAGAATCAAACAGAAACATTGTGAAATGACCAAATTCATAATCGGAATTTCAGGACTGATGAGACTGGCAGTTGAGTCCCACTTTATATATATAAACCTCAACAGGTTACAGAATAAAATGTAAAACTGAAGAATCTAGAAATCAACACAAGAAAAACTGACTCCAATAAAAGGTGTAGCAGGAAAAAAAAGTTGCCAGTAAACCTCTGAAGGTGCTTTGAAATGTAATAGAAAAACTCATGCTCAATTCAGATAGAGGGCAGAACAGGCAAGACAAGGGAAAAAAGAAAGGATTTCAAGGAATTACTTAAAAACCACCATGTCAGTTAGGAAGTTTCTTTTTAGTGTCTGGAACATTCTAACAAAGAAAACTAAATAATAATTGCGCCCACATAATGCCTTTGGATGCCCTGTTTTATGATTTAGTGATGCTGGTAAAAACATGGTAACTATGAAGGAAGATAAACTAGTAAAATTTGTTGTAACTAAAACAAAAGCTGAAGTATCTTCAAAAAAGTATTGAGACCTTATTCACTTGGCCCCAGGTCCATTTCACCAAATTTTCATTTAACCCTCCGACACTATTCCAGAAGCCTGTCCCAGATCAAAATCGGGATGGAAAAAAAGAGCAATATTTCTTTACTATAGCTTTTATCTGAATTTTCTGTTTACTATACTCAGCCTTGATTTCATACCAAGTTTATCTGACAAGCACTTGGTGGTAAAACTAGACACCAGATTTTTCCTTCATAAAAACCAACGTGGGTGGCATCTTTGTATTTTTCATCCTTTTATAAGAGGGCACCTTGTAAGTGTGTGAGCAACTCCACTGCCCGGCCCAATTAGGCATTCAACAGTAACGCCCCCTCTCCGTATTCTACTGGACTAATAGTTATTAGCAGGTTTGGTCGATCTGAAAACAGGAAAGAAGAGAAATGTAGAAAGAAAATCATCATCATCAATAAAAATAAAGTTTCAAGTATAGAGTTTTATGCTAAGCGTTATGCAAAATAAATAGACATGACTCCTGCCTTCCAGAGGCCTCCATGCAAAGGCAGATGATGTCGACACAGACAAATAAACAGAATTTCACAACGCAGCACAGAGACACGATGGCAGCCAGGAGGGCAGAAATAAATCAACAACAGCTAAACATTTACAAGATGTGAAAGATTTATTACGTGCAATGTATTTTGTATGATACATGGAACAATCTCTGGAACTGGTGGGGGTTCAGTAACGACACAATCCTCTGGTGTCCTGAGACCCTACTCCATCTCTGACTCCTCATGTAACCTTAGCTTCTAATCTTACAGCAACTACCCGTTGCCCTATAAAAATGAAATCATAGAATTTAAATTTCTCACAGATTGTATACATCATAAGTGCATAGACTCATGAGAAAGTAGCATGGAAAATTCTATTATGATTTCTGGTGAAGTGAATCAGGATAGAAATTCAATTTTTAAATCCCTCATCAAAAATGTTATCCCATAATATACTTTGTGATACCTAGTCAGCCGTCTGGGAGTCTGACTGCTGCTAACACAATCGGTGCTGTCGTTCCCCATCACGTTACCTGTCTCACTTCTCTGAAACGTCCTCCGCCTCTTCATTTCCTCACTCCTTCTTTTCTGCAATTTCTTTTCCTTTTAACTTTTTTTGTCTTTGTCTCACTGTGGGATCTACAGATGTAAGAGACCGGTAAGAATCTCCCCAAATGGTGGGAGGTGAGGGAAGGGGGAACCAGGGAGCTCTTCCTTGCAGTTTCAGAAATGGAAGAAGCCTGGTTTTTAAATTTTTTTTTAAATCAAGAAAGGACTCTGAATTAAGAGACCTTAGAGGTTACCCAGCCACAGCAAACATCCTTCAGCACCTGAAATGCGCCATGTTCTCTCCTATCCGAGTGTTTCACGATGGTTGGATCACCCTCTCACTCACTGTCTCCAACCTAACCCAGCCAATACCCACTCACCTTTCCCCAGAGGAAAATCTTGAGTTTTGCTTCTGGCCTTTTCTTAAATACGTTCCCAGCCTCCTGGACTGCTCCTACTACACTGGCACGTATTACATCCTACTTTACTCGTCTTTATCTCTATCATCCACAAGACCGAAAGGCCCATGTGGGCAGGAAGTGGGACTTTCCTCGGCTCTTTCATTACCTGGCTCTAACGCAACACCCAGCACACAGGAGGCATTTAATGAAGGTTGTTGGAGAATAAATACGCCAGCTATGTGACCCAAACAATTAAAATACGCCTGCACCTCTGAAGCAGCACTCCCCAGGAGGGCTTCTGCAATAATAAAAATGTTCGACATCTGTGCTATCCAGTACAATACCCACTAGTCACGTGTGGCTACTGAGCACCTGAAATACAACAGTGGGACCGAATTTTTAATCTGACTTCGTTTTCATTCATTTTAACAGCCATGTGTGGCTAGTAGTAGACATATTGGACAGTGAAGCTTTAGAATCACAATGGGCCTATAAAATAATTATGCATAACTTGGTTTGCTTATGTGGTTTAATACACTGGACATTAAAGCAGTTTGAGCGAATACATAAAACTTCTGCAGTACAAATTCTTTTAACGGAATATACAATTTCTGAGGCCAGGATTTTTATTTTGTTCATCATCATCTTATACATAGTAGCTACTTTAAAACATTGTACAGTTAAACTGAATGGAGATGACAACTGCTAAACTGTAAAGACTTTGGTGTCTCTTTTATTTTCTTCCCAGTTTGAGAGTAGCAGGTAAAACCAAAAACCAGACAACTACCATTAAAGCAGAACAAAGGAAAAACAATGTTATGTCATCTGGACTGTGTCCTCCACAGTATCAATAAGCAGCTACCTAATGGCTTCAAAGGAACCAGGGAAAGAAGGATGTACTTTTTCAGTACACCCCACATCTGCAGCCAGCTCTGTTCCATCTTTGCTCACCCCATTTTCTTTACCAAAAGCCTAACTCTAACTCCAATCCCATCTTAATCTGCCCAAACTCTGCAAGTATTACAGTGTCAAGTTCATGCGCCATTCGTTCATGAAGCATTTACCATGACAAAAAAGCACGGGATCTGTCTTACCTACAAAGTCCTCTCAGATGGTTCAATTCTGCTTTGTTCTGTAGATGTTGGTCAAGTTCATTAAATACAATTAATGTTAGCCACATAGAATTGATGTCTCACCTTTCCAAACTATCACCAATACCTGTATGCAACATTTCATTTTTCTGATCACAAATTTTAAAAATTAAAAGTCTTCTTGGATTGAGTCGAACACCTTTTACACATCAGGCTGTTCTTGATTTGGTGGATTTCAAACCTAGAGAACATCTTTCGTGGGGAACAGAGGAAATCAGAAACAAGAGGGGTCGGACACTGTGTCACGCAAAGCCAGTCACTGAGTGACAGAAGAGACATCCTTGGCAAAATCCCAAGTTACATTCCTAGAACCAGTCCCTGGAGAGATTCTCTTTTCTTATAGCACTTGAAAATATCTTCAGGTCTTAAGTGTATATTGCTTTTTTGTGATCCAGACATAAGCAGTAACAGTACCATCATCACTTTTATTCCTGAATCCAAGACATGTGCACCGTACAAACTAGCTGCCAACAAAAGTCTTCACAGTTCTCTTCAATAGTAAAGCCATGTTACAAGCCTGAAAGACAAGGAAGTCATTAAGGTCCCTGAAAAATGGCTCTAAGAAAAAAGAAAGAAAGTCTTCACAATTCTGAGTGCAGATATTCATGGAATTTTCTTCTGTAGCTTTACAGGGAAAAAAAGAACTTTACTAAAGAAGGGCAGCAAGAAATAAAGTTAACTGTTTATCCTCAATGGCGTCCTCACGAAAACTCAGCAACTCGTCTCAGCCATCATTTGTCTCAGCAACCTCCCCACCTCTTGTCTGGTCCCCTTTCTCCGCATTCCCAGATAGTGGCCTCACCTGTCTCTGAGGGCATGTCTGCGGTCACAGGGCATATCCCCCAGAGCGTCCGTCTTCTGCACCAGGAAGCTCCCTGCACCTTCCCCCGCCTTCTGTCCTCTCTCCTCTGATCTCTAAATACTCCCTCCTAATGTCAATACCTCAACCCATATACTTGAGCTCTTTCTTTCCAGACCCTTCCAAGACCTGTCAATCAGTTATCAACCCCCTACTCTCCAGTAATTTCTCTCCCTCCGTCTCCAAAGGCTCCTTTGCCTGTGCATATAAATATGTTCATTTTCCCATTAAAAAGAAAAAAAAGACAAGGGGAAGAAAAGCCTGCCTTTCACCCTCGTACTATTATAGCTAACGTCTCCTGAACCCCTGAAGAGTAGTTGGCAATAGCTAAGTTCATTCTTCATAATTTCCTCATTCTTTACCTTCCTGGATTCTTCCACCTACATCACTGTACTAAAGCCATCCCCTCGAACGCCATCTGTGACCTCAAAACCAGCAAACCCGAAGGTCTTTTCTTAATCCTCATCTCCTCCCTTCCACCCCCCACCCAGTCCCTCGGAGGACATCTTGACTTCACCGCAGTACATTTAATGTAAGGTTGTGATGCCACTTTTTCTTTTTTTCCTTGTAGACAGCAGCTATACCATCTGTCCTTCCTCAAAAGATGTTTTCAGGCCAAGCCAAACTTCAGGATGTCATTTAGGAAGAGGTTTGGACCGCAAGATGCACATCTTACTGTGGTGGTGTGTTCTGTTGTTTAGAAGCGCTCTAGCGGTGTTCACATACATTGTCAGAATGTATGACGGTTTTAATATCACTTCTCCCGTAGAGCTGATAATCCATCAATATCGTAGAAACACTTGGCTCTTCTCCCACGCACAGATTTTATCTGCTTAAAATTTCACAGGGCTATGCACTTTGTTATTGACAATGATAGTTGAAAGTGATACTTTCAAAAGTTCGAACAAGTTTTTAAAATTTCCAGTTATGATTTTCTCTATAGTGAAGCCGGCAGAGTTTTTTAGCTTTGGTCTGGGCAGCATTCAGTAACCTGAGGAGATGACTATAGTCTCCTTTGTGATGATACTGATACCACAGTAGCAATAAAAAGTTTTTAAGTTCTGAAATTAAAACACTGAAAAGAGTGATTAGTCTTCATCATTCATTCTAGTCCTTATTCCAATGAAGAACTTTTTTAATAGCTGTATATTAGTTTGAACATTCTAATAGCATTTGGAAATATCTAGTGCTTTTACCAACATTTGTAAATCACATCGGGTTATGTGCTCAAAAGAACATGAGATTAAAGTGTTCTCATGTGTTAGGAAACAGTTCCATCATTTTAATAACATGGGGAAAATGTGGTTTGTTTTGCAAATAAACACTAAGCTATAGAAGGTGCCCTTATGAGAAGGAGGGAACTTCAGGGTTAACTATAAACACCTTTGCAGCCACCTGAGGTCACCTGGCAAAACAACAGAACAGTCAGAAGTCATTTATGGCTTATAGAAGTTTTAAAAGCATGCTACTACGGTTAAAACATAATTGAATATTCCAAGTTCAGATCAGCTTGAACTCTTGTCCGCTGATAAAAAGACCCACTCTTTGTGCTTCTTGTGATCACACAGTTAAGGGGAGACAGGTTACGACTTGGCAGTTTCAAAACTTTCAGCCGTTCTTGCTCCTCTCTGTCCAAGTGTCCTAAACAAAGAGGACAACGCCTTTCAGGGGAAAAGTGATGCTTCACTAAAGGCTGGAGGCTGTTGCCCTATATGGTTAATAAATAATTCAATTTTCAATTTCCATGTTTTAGAAAATTTTCATAAAAATTTCACTTAACCGTAGCACACTGCCATAGAGAAAGAGACCAAGGCCCTTTGACAGCCAGACGACATTGGTATTGCAAACCCCACCAATGGATACAAACACCACGGGCTACCGACTGCGTATGCTGTAAGCAAATTTACCACAAAAAATTCCTGTGACGCTGCACATCGAAAAGCATTTATCTCCAGACCCCAATTCCTACGGCAAGAGAACTGTCCTGTTTCTACTCCATCCAAAAGACATCCAGGGTTCATCGTCTATTTGTAAGAAGTAAGGAGACAATATTTCTATGACCAAAGAAGACAAAATGTCCCCTAATCAGAACCCAACCTTGGGTGATTCTAGAACCAGCCAAGCCTGATGAGAGTCCATTTTCCTAAAGGTTTGCACCTACAACGTTCCTGTAGACTGTAACAAATTACTCTGGGCCTGTGCATACCTGACTCTGGCATGCAACATGAATCCTCACACCATATGTGAATTTAATATTTAATTCAAAAACAGCTCCAAAAGACAGAGAGTGCTTCCTAAAATGATTTACCTAACTCAGTCACAGTGGCCATACTTCCTTATGATTGGTATTCATTTCTAAAAAATGTCATGTTTCCTATACTTATAAATGTATTTCTAGTCTATGTAAAGTTCTCTGAAATAGGAGACACCTTAAATATCTCAATGAAGATACAGTTTTTTAGGCAGCAAGTTTTTACATTATCATTTATATACCAGTACACAAGGTAACTTAAGTATTAAACATCAGTGATTGTGCCCTGGCTGGTGTGGCTCAGTGTATCGAGTGCTGGCCTGTGAACCAAAGGGTCTCCAGTTCAATTCCCAGTCAGGGCACATGCCTGGGTTGTGGGGCCAGGTCCCCAGTAGTGGGCGCATGAGAGGCAAACACACATTGATGTTTACCTCCCTCTTTCCCTTCCCTTCTCCCTAAAAATAAATAAATAAAATCTTACAATAAAAAATTAGTGATTGCCTCATATATGTATAATGAAGATCAAGTTTCTTGTTTTTTAAAAGCAAATGTTCACCTTTCTACAAAAAAAAAACATGTTAAGCCTGAATATTAGGTTGAATTAACTCTTGTCTTCAATTTGTTTCTAATGAAATAGTACCATCTTTAAAATATCTGTATTTTAATCAATAATTCTGAAAGAGTCGTGTTACTCATGTAACTTTTTAAAAATTCTGAATATGGAGACAGCAACTATTTTGGAAACTGAATGAAAACAAGTAAGAAAACACAGAAGAAGACAAATATCTAACGGAATTCCAACCTCGGGCCAGACACTGCAGTAGGAGCTAACAATACAAGGAACATAAATGACGTGCCCTGCCCTCACTGAAGCTTACGATCAACTGAGGACACTTCTATTTTTCTCATATCAAAAGGGCTACCACACTGTCATCAATCCATGAATGAAAGCTACCCATGCCTTGCAGGGCACTCTCTCCTAACTCCTGTAATAATCAGTTCCTCTAAACGAGAGGCTAGCCAGCTTCGCCTCCCCGCTCCTCTACGTCATGAGGTGATTTTACTGTGTGTGCTTTATGCCGCTCGTCAGGCACGAGATTGTGTAATGTACGTTATTCAGGATCCTGATGGCAATGGCGACAATGATAACAGGTAACACATCACACATTTACTGAATTCCGATCCTGCACTAAACATTTATTATTTAGTCTCGTGCTCCCATACACTATTTGGTAGGTACCATCACTCTGTGTGACAGGGTAATAGTATTAAAAGGTCACTATTTAATCCAAACATATTAGATCAAAATAAGGGACTTAAATACACCAAACTGAAAAACTATTTTTACTTCTTGATTTTTCTATCTAGAACCACAGGTGACAGCTTTATCAGAAATACATAACTGAGTTTAAGTTATAACTGCCCACTCTTGAGCAGAGCACATGCAAAGATTAGGACAAGGCAGGTGATAAGGAAGAGAACAACATATGCATCCCCTCTCCCCTTCATCCTGTACACAAAGAAGCACAAAATCAGTTTGTGTTACCAAATGGCTCGTACCAAAGACTTTGGTCTGATCTAAAAGAACTCTTTTAACCTGCGATGAAATTAAATATTTAGGAGTTAATTTCTTTAGTTGCTTATCCCTCTGAAAAGATCTAACAATTCTTCCCTTTCCTACTTCTTTCTATTTCATTTTCTAAAAATAACCCTCCACCCGACTAAAAGGCTGAACTGGAAAGAAGCAGGTTTTTCAAACTCCCCGAAGTATCCCTTAATTCAAATCAGGATATCTGACTGAGAGTTGGGAGTTACAAAACTCCTTGTTAAACATGTACCTTCAAATCAAATTCACACAGAATCTCAAAACTGCTGCCCCTAAAAGGATCAAAAACTGCCCCTCTTTCTCTAAGGTGCCCATTTGGGAAGAAACCTCTCTTTTTATGATCCTGAACTGGAGTGAATCTAGCAGATCCCTTTGGGTAAAGTCCCAATTACAACAATTCTTCACCTTTCAAAGGTCACAGAACCTTCAGAAACTTGTGAAGGCTATGACCTTTCTTCCCTGACTAATACTCCCAAGTACATACAGAGAAAACTTTACATGATTTCAGGCATCCTATACATTAACTGAAGGCCAGTCATGGACCTCAATTTAAAATTCTTGGTCTGTGTTTTCTGATCAATTACATACCTTTCTATATCAAAGGAGCTTGGGGTCACACGTGAAAATTTAATAGAGTGAAACTTTTTGCAAAAAAAATTAATCAAAAGAAAAATATTAAATGTCCCAAGATGAAAGGGGTTCTTAGCAATTCCAAGTATCACTAGCCTGACTGTACATAAAAAGTTTTCACCAAATGGCACAAGCCACCAAGAAGTCCCCACGGTCTCACTGTGTACCACCTGCGTCAGCCCCTCAGTCTCCCACTGCCTGGCAGCCTTGCTTTAGGCATTTTAACGCCATTTCACCAGCGGAGAGTTTTGGCATTCTGGAATACTCGTGTTTTCTTTACTGTTCCTGATTCCTACCTGGAAGACAGTTTGGCTCATGTTGTTTTTTATGGTTGATTTTATGACTTAACTGTCAAGAGCTGGAAAGAGAGAGGAGGTCTCACTTTTCCCTTGGCTACAATAAGAACACTGAGTGAATATTCGAATACAGTGACCCACTCAAAGCAGGTTCAGTGCTTTCTCTTTGGTGACAGTGCTCCGTGGTCTCTCCAGCAGTCACGGCGACTGAACACATCTTTGGCTCTCCATGACCTACTTCCAATCCTAAGGATTTCAAAGAGATTCTAGCAAGCATTGAATAACCTACAAGGGCTAAGGGCAGGGCCCCTGTCAGTTTTGGTCACTATACAATGCCTAGTGCTTAGAATGCCTGGCACACAGTAGGTTCTCAAAAACTACAACTTTAATGCATGAATGTAACCCTTAAAGCAGTTGCTTGTTCAAACACTTAAGTATGTGAGCTTGGCAAGTTCCTATACATCTCTGAGACAGTTTGTCTTTTGAAAAGGGGAGTGTTCATCCTCATGGAGTTATTACTAAGATTAAGATCAAGAACAGAAAGCACAGTATAGTAGTAACAAAAGTCCTGTGAGTATCCTTTAATGTACATCTAGATTTTAAGGCCTATTAGAAAAACTATAGCTGAATTGCTAAACCCAACTACATTTTTATGAAATAAATAATAAGTATAAAGGGCAAAAAAACTAAGAGTGAAAATGATAAATACCAAGGCAAAGGGGGGGAACTCTCATAAATAAGACAGTATTTTGAAACAATAACTTGCCTATATATTTATGACTGAAAACACAGCTAATACTTCTGAAGTGATAAACCTGGCCCAAATATAGCATCTAGGAGACTCATTTTAGCTAAATGTATTACCCAGTTCTGTCAGAAAAGTCCTTACTTCTTAGAGACACATACCCTAAGATGAAATCATCTTGGTGGTAGGAGGAAAAAGGCTCATTAGAATGTGCTTCAGTTTTCTTTCCCCTCCTGCACTGGTTTCTTTAAAAACTAAGTCTAAAGCGCCATCTACTGTGTCTGCTAGGGTACAACACTTCTGTTGGTTTTATCGCACAGTGCTGCAGAAATGCAAAGTGTAGCAAATTTAGAATCGTTACTCTAAAACCCCACGCCACAGAAATTAAAGAGGGTGTGCTATTTTCCAATTACATATCTTTATACGATATACTTAGACGTAAATGCACACCTACACACACCACACACACATTCTCATATCTGAGCAATCATAGTTCCTGCTTTTTTCCCACTTTCTTCTAAGTAGGCCTGTACTCATTATTAACATCATCGCAATAGTGACCAAAATGCTTACTTCTATAAATCAAAGGTACAAGTAATGATAATAGCAAATTTTTTTCAGTTTTCTCAATCCTTGATTTTCTTCTTTGTTTTTCCCAAACTTAAAAAAAATTAAAAGGAGGTAAAAAGTGTGTTCATATTTTTCCTGATTTGTTCGTAATTCATGTTTTTTAAAGAACATGCTACATCCAAAAATTTCCCTGGGTTAAGATATTCTTTCTTAGCTTTGGTTCCTGCTCTTCTTTTTTTTTGGTAATAGATAAAAATTTTTATTTATTTAGTTAGTTTTTTAAACTTAATTATTGTTCAAGTACAGTTTTCTGTCTTTTACTTCCATCCCAGCCCACCTCCCCAGTGCTCCCCACCTCCCTCCCATTTCCACCCCCCTTCGTTTTTGTCCATGTGTCCGATAATAGCAATTTTTATGGAGGGTTTACTGTGTGCCAAACAGTATTTTATGTGCTTTCCATTCTTTTCTCATGTAACCTTCACAAAAATCCTTGAGACAGGTGCCATTAATATTACCTTCATTTTACAGATAAGGAAGTTGAGGCATAGAGGAATTATTAAAATTTCGCCTAAGGTTATATCATACTGTTACTAAGTGACCAATCTATGGTTGAATCCAAACATTCTGGCTCCAGAATCCACCGGTAAACCAAGCTTTCTCCTATGCTCAGTGGGTTCAAAGATTAATCACACTTCTCTCATCAGAGCTGTGTAAGATAAACTCTGCATCATGTTTTATTTCAATACGGTCTAACACCGTCCTTCCTTTAGGCTTTTTTGGTGTGTATCTGTATTTAGAAGGTATTATTTTTATGCAGGGAAAACTTGTTAAAACACCAGGGCCTTACTCTGGAGGTTCTGAGTTGCCGTCTGAGCTGGAATTCGAAAGCTTTGTTTTTCACAAGTTCTCCCCTGTGACCCCGACACAGCTCCCCCACCCACCCACCCGTGTGGGGCCCTGCATTCAGAACATGAACCTCTGTGAAATATCTGCTCTTGGGCCACTCACCTGCTTTTGGAAGTTCTCCTAATTTTTCTCGTATTTTAAGAGTTTAAATATACAGAACTATGAAGGCAAAATATGCAGGGGATTTTATGTTTATGCCGACTTTCAAGTTAGGGAAGCATAGGATTGGTAAACAAAATGTCTTTATTTTGTTTTAATAATCTCAGGAGAGTAGAGAAAAATGACACAAGTCTTCCTAGCTGCTCCTGCACACAAACTCTGCTTACACTCCAGATGACTTATCCTCTGAACTAGTGGTTTTCAAAAGTGACCCCAGGGATTTGCACTGAGGGAGAAAAGAGAAGGCAAGGATTCAGGGTCATTCCCCTCTCACCCACACTTAAGCAAAACAAAGTTTCCGCAGATAACACAGAAACCACCGACTACTCTGCTGACATGTGCAGTTGACTGCTGTGTGTTCCCATGAATATCCTCCCGTGGAAATCAAACCGAGCATTTGAGGCAAAGGGTGGCAACTCGTTGTTCTTTGGAAGTAGATGGAGAGATGGATGGATGGAGGGATAGATGGATAATAGATGGCCAGCCCACAGCTCCTGTGACACTGGCTATCTTATTGTACCTATCAACCCACAGGGTCTTTATCATTATACAGATGCAGGCTCTAACAAGAAAATGTCAATGTCTTAAAGGAATCACCAGTTACTACACAACCTCCTGCTTCCTCCGTAAGAGTACATTGGGAACACAGAATTCTTAACAATTTTAAAAAGAGAAGGTCACTTCTAAACATGGTGTCTATAATGCAATGAAATAGGTGTTTTAACAAGCCTCTATCACATACCTAAATGAATGATGTTTGTGAAATAAATCAACCAGGAATTTACTCTAAAAAAAAACCTCCTGCCATTTGTGACAACTTGGATGAACCTGGAGGACATTATGCTGAGTGAACTCAGCCAGCCAGAGAAAGACAAACACTGCATGATCTCACTTAAATGTGGAGTCTAAAAGGGAGAAGTTCATAGGAGCAGAGAATAGAGTAACCTAAAAATGAAGACCTGACACTGCAGAAAAATAGTCAAGGGGAGGTGCTTGAAGTTCTCCCCCTCCGCAAAGGAGCATATATAAAATGAATATATCATTCCCTGTGGCCATTTCAATGGAAACATCTTCTCTTTGGATGTACTACTGTGGGCATTAATAAAGAAACTCAGACACCGTATTTCTCAAGCACTACACCTCATAATCACAACTCCTGGCACAGTCATTTTCATCTTCTATAGATCAAAAATGTCCTTGTCCTGAGTCTTCCTCTCACAGCAGGAGTCAGGCCTAGGTCCCTCACAGGGACTCCGCTGTCTTCCTCTCATTGGACTTGGCGGGCGTGCCCTGCGCCCCGCCACTCCACACAAGCCTTCGCTTCAAGTTCGGCGTGGCTGCCACCTCATTGCCCAATTCTCCCACTATTCCAAGTACTGAAGAAGTTTCCCAGAAATCCCTGTTTGGATCAGCAGAAATAATCTGGTGTCATCAGCAGATTTCACCATTTCCTTCTGGAGTCATTAAAACACCAAACAGGCACGATCTTGTTATCAGCCCTCCGGGCTCCTACTAGGAAATGCTCTCCGGCCCAAGCCATCCATTCTCTGCTATGTGGACATTCCCATCCTAGGACTAGGATGTGTTTATTCACTAAAGGTTTAAACTGCGATGGATTTTTTAAACTGAAAGTTGCAAAATGCATTACAAAAGTAAAGGGGAAGAAGTTCCCAAAGGGAAGGCCAAAATAACCAGCAAAGAAAACAGCTCCTGCTTGAACGGTCTTATCCAAACACTCAAACCACCTCACATTCAACTGATCCGGAAACCTCATCAGAATTTCGACCTTTGCCCTCCAATTATTTACTTCTTTTAAAATCATATGAGGAAACTTATTGAGCATATTTGAAAATTCTATATGAACTATAACCAGCAGTTCCAACTATTTTATTAGCTTTTTCCACTCTTTATTACATTTGAAGGGGGAAAAGCAAACAGCCCTTATGCAGAAAGTAAAAAAGCAAACAACTTTCTCCTCAAACCAGTCTGTGCTCTGAACAAGAGAAATCACTCTTTCTTTTATTCAAGTGCAAATCTGTTTGAAGCTTTCATTTTGCTTTCCCAGCCTGCTCTCTGCAGCTGCATAAAAGATGAGATGCGGGAATGAAAGAAGACCAGACTGAGGCCAGAAAGCAATGCTGCCCGTACGCAAACTCATTCAAGAGCAGTGTGGCTCCTGTACATCCCTTCCACTTCTTCCCTCTAGCAGAGCCCTGGCCAAAAGGAGGAGGTGCTGAGCCATACCGCGTCCAGTCCTGTTTAAAACAGCACGCCTGCCCCGACACAAGCACCTGAGGTGTTCTCAGCTCCAAAGTAGGTGGAATGAGGCAGGATCGGGGGTAACCGCACCCGTCTCTCTCAAGGTGCCTGTGGAGCAAGCGAGTGGCAGGGCGAAGCAGCAGTGAGCAGAACCACTTTCCCTATGTCACCCCATGCAAAATCAGGGCAAAAATCTGCCCCCACACGCCAAATCCGCGGCAGACTTTCAGAAAGTCTGGCAGTCAATTGGCCTGCGTGCAAGGGTATCAGGTAACCTTATAATCCCAGTAATCTACTCAGGCCAACAGTGAACCACACAACTGAAAAAGTCCACCAACCAAATCGAACTCTGCTGGGTTCTGAGGCATATTCTCAGGGGGGTTTGTCTCAGCAGGCATTTATAACTCCATGTTATTTTTAATACTGTTCTTTGGATTTTGCCCCACACAGAATTCCCAAGTCACAGGAGGACCATGAACAATGTCCAGATGTATAAAATACAAAAATACTTCCCTCCTACTTGTGCATTCCAAGACAAACACCACAAGAAGCACGTGTGACTAAACTCAGAGCCCATTCCAAATTAAATACTGCATCATGTGCACAGTGTAGGGCTCAAAAAACAAAACTGCACAAACATTCTGCACGGTTCATAAGCCAGACTTGGGCAAGCACATGACCGTGTTATAAGAAGAAAACATGAATTGGAGTGTAGGGGTAAAGGGTGAGAAAATGCTCAGTCATGACCTTTCCCAGAAAATTGGTGCTATTTTCAGAACACTTGTATAATATGGGACATAGATGAAAGAGGAAATAGTATTTTTCTTTGTTTTTTTTTTTCCTTACTGATGGCCCTCAATTCTAAAACCACCCAGCAAATAGGAAAACCCTACAAAGATTTCAAAACCCCTTGGTAAGCCATGCACAAACATGAGAGAGCGAGCGAGCCTGAGAGATAGAGAATGAATGAACACTTAAACGTCTGGCTGGCCGGCCCAGACAGAGTCCTTTTGACCTATAAACTGAGTTCTGGATAGAGTGCCTGGAACTGGAGTGGGCAGGAAAACAGGACATGCAGGTCATGAGAAAAGACTTCTACATTATTTTCACTGTTTCAAAAATCAAAGTGAAAACTAGAGGGATGGACAAATAGATAGTAGACAAGCAGAGAACAGTTCGGCTGAGTGAGTTCTTCTCTTACACTTACCCCTAATTTAATGAAAACTTTTAATAAATTAAGATTGTGAAATGTTTAATGAATTATCTTTTTTTGAAATTATGTAACATTTGATAGATACAAAAGAATATATACAGGGTGGGGCAAAAGTAAGTTTACAGTTGTTCATATGGAAAACAATACAATAATTAATAAGTAGTAAAAGAATAAACTCACAACTTTTGTGTACTCACAACTGTAAACCTACTTTGACTCTGCCCTGTGTGCACCATGGAGGTTATGCCGCAGCACAGTGATACAAGCACATACCCATGGACTCACCACCTAGTTTATTAATTTATTAATTAGAATATTCCCCGTTCCCATGAAGTTGCACGTGGTCCCCTCCTGACCCACCTTCCTGCCTCCCTCCCATTGGCCATCACTGTTCTGAACCGTGCATTTATTTCACTCTTGCCTTCCACGAAAATAGCTTTCCCCGCAGCTGATGGAGTGCTCAGATGCACTTGGTAAGCCCCCTTCAGGAATGCTTTCACACTGGGGAGAAAAATGTCCCTCCCCCAATCTGCAGAAAACACTACCTGCCCGTATGTCTCTCTTCCCCCAAATGTATCTTAAGATCAGCAATTATGTTTTATTTGTTCCAGTTTCCCAGTACCCAGCAGAATGATAGGCACAGAATTAAGTGTCAAATAGTTATTTTTCAACTGATCTTTCAGATTAGAGCCCAAACACCTTAAATCTTTCACAACCAGAGCCTGGTCAGCAACAACAAACTCGACCCTTTCGGCGGTTCCCTCTCTCCGCCGGCTCCCCTATCTCCCAGCCCCAGGCCCAAGTTCACCAACGATCTCCCTAGACTGCCACCACCTCATCACACACCAGACAAAATCTGAAGTGGCAGTGACAGTGTCGAATGAGGCTATTTCCTCAGGACCCACAGAGCGCTACAGCATTTGGGCCATGCTTAACCACAGGGGCTCGTGAGACGCAGAGGAGCCCACTGTTTCCTAGTCAAGGACAGCATATCACCTACAAAGAAAACTCGAGACAAATGGACTGAGAAGTCCCTGCCACTTGACAGCAAGGACTTTCACAACCACCTTAAAATGGCTTTGCATTGTGTGCGGAACCCAAGTCTCTCGGGGGCTATGTTCTAAAGGAGAAGCCCACACCCTCAATTATGTCACCATTATGCAACATGCTCGTGATGACAAATTTGTCCATCAGCCTGAAAGAGTAAACAGACAGTTAATGCCACTCCAGTTTCAAATGAGATCGTGCGGCCTCCCCCGGAAGCTGCCGTGTCAGCACACTTCTCGGACTCACCTCTCCACTCCGATCAAAGCACAGGATTAAGAGTAAAAAGATCCAAAATAACTTTCTGGGAGTGGAGAGGAGCCAGAAGAGAATGTCCCCAGGAACTTAAACCAGTCATAAGACATCAATCTAAGGATTTTTCTTAAGGGACAACTGCATTGTAATTCCAAAAGGGTTACTTGTTACACTTTCAGAAGCACAGGTTAGGCAACTGTTCACATAAATGTTCACTCAGAATGAAATTTTTAAAAACTTAAAAGCACAACAGCACGTGCCAGGCTACTTTCCAAAACCCACATCTCTGCAATGATGCAGCTGAGAAGCCTTGGTCAAGGGTCCACACTAAATCTGCTAGAGCGACCCAGGGAAAAATGTGGAGAAGGTGAGCATCTTTCTTGGAAGGCTTTGAATGCTGTATTTCAAACTCTTAATGCTAAAAAGAAAAAGAAAAAGATCCCTCATCTGTGCCTGTCACTTGTCAGAGATGACCATTCTTAATTTATCAAGTCAACTTAAAAAATATCTTCACTACTACCACTGTACTCTGATGTCGAGCTGAAAGTTTGGTAAGGAGACAGAGAATTCCCTCGAATGCACCGCCCGAAGGAGCCGGCCAGATGACGGGCACGCAACTCACGGCCACCCAGGTACTTCACTCCATGATCACGCTGCCAGGGAAACATCTCCAGTCAAACCCTGTGACAAACCCACCCTCCGCTTTCTCCACCTACCTCCCCTCCACCGTCTGAACACGAGTTTGCATCCAAAGGGTTACTGTCACCACACGTAAGTCACAGAAAGACAGGAGCCTGTGGCATCACGGTGTTGATCAGCTGTGAAGGCGTCTCTCCGATGGGGACTTAGCAAAAGCAGAATGTCTGCTGGAGTCAGACGGTCCTTCACCATTTCTGTTTTTGTTTTTAGCTGTATCTCTAAGAGTGTATCTTGCATGAACCACAAAAAAAGGATACAACTATTCTTTCCTCGCTATCCCAACCCCTCATATTTCTCTACTGGTGTGTGACCAGGATAACACAGACCGAATGAAGAAGGCGTGCTTTAAGCTAGAGGGCACTACGTTTCACTCTCAGCAGGTCAGGTCTTTGGGGGCCTCCTCTGATAGCATTCCATGTGGATGTAGGGAACAGCCTTAAGTAACAATAAAAGACAACTGTTAGCCCCCTGCCCATCCCCTTTCATGGCAACGTACACAACACAACCACACACACTCACTGCAATAAATCTGAACCACCTTATTTCATAATGGTGTACATACTGCAGTTTTATGCATGTAAACATAGCTGTGCTTCGAAAAAGCAAGAAAGGGAACAGACAAATAAGACCGAGGACACTGAAATAGAGAACAGGGGGACAGCGACCACAGGGGAGAGGGGAGGGAATTTTAGAGGGAAAAGGGAAGGATTTACAGGAACTAGTATAAAGGACACATGGACAACAACTAAGGGGGGTAGAAGTGGGAGGGAGGTGGGGAGCACTGGGGGAGCAGGCTGGGATGGGAGTAAAAGACAGAAAACTATACTTGAACAATAATTAAATATAAAAAGAAAAGAAAGAAAGTGAACAGACAAAATGAAAGAAAACACTGAAAATCAAATATCTGGTAAAAGACATATCCAGAAAACATAATGAGCTTTTTAATTCAACAATAAGAAAGACAAGCAATCCAGTTTAAAATGTGCAAAGGGTTTCAACAGACTCTTCTCCAAAGAAGATGTGCAAACAGCCGGGAAACACATCAAAATAGTCTCAACTTCATTAGCCACTAGGGAAATGCAAATCAAAACCATAAAGAGATACCACGCCATACCCACTACTACAATGGTTATAATTAAGCAAACAAACAAACAAACAAAGACAAGTACTGGCAAGGATGTGGAGAAACTGGGGCCCTCACTGCTGACAGAATTCTAAAGTGGTAAAGCCACTTTGGAAAACAGTTTGGAAGCTCCTCAAAATGTCAAACACAGTCACCACGTGACCCAGCAACTCCACTGCTACCTACAGACACAGGAGAAATGGAAACATATGCGCACACAAAAGCTGGCACACGGACACTCATACCTGCGCCCATTATTCATAACAGCCCCCCTAAAACAAACCAAGGGCCCATCAACTGATGAATGGATAAACAAATTATGGATATCCATACAGTGGCATATTATGTAGCAATGAAAAGGAATGAACTGCTGGTTACATGCTACAACATGGATAAACTTTGAAAACGATATGCTAAGTGACAGAAGCCAGTAAAAAAGACCACATATTGCATGATTCCATTTTCGTGAAATCTCTAGCACAGGCAAATTCCTAGAGACAGAAAACAGTAGTTGCTAGGGGCTGGGAAGAGGTTTTATCTCATAGGAAAATGAAATAGTGGACATGAAATATGAAACTAAAATTGAAAAGTACCTCTCCATACTATTTAATATACTCTACAAAGAAGGGACCAAGATTTTAAATTACCTATAAACTCAGAACGGTTTAAGTTACCTATAAACCTTTCACCACAGTATCCTCAGCCAGATTCCCTGACTCTCATTAAATACATGTCTAATAACAATAACGAAAGAAATGAACCAGCAACAAATGCCATAGGAACCACTTTCTTAAGCCAATTGACAGCATTTGACAACTTGCTTCACAATACACCTGTTTCCCTTCTTCTTTTCTATTTTCTTTCCCTCCTACTTCTTTTCTCTCTGTTTATCCTTCTCTCTTATTTTAAACCTATGTTTTCGGACTGCCATAGATGTTCTCACTGGCCATTGCTTTGCTGGATGGATCCTAGTGGTAGCAGTAAAGCACTTTCATTTTCTAATTATAAAGCGCCACCTAGTGGTCTAATCTCCCTTTACCCAAAAGGTACCAATGAGTAATAAAACTGGAAAACCTGCAAGTTAGCTAAGAAACATCAGTGAATCCCAGGTCTTCTGTCCTACCGGATGGTCTTCTGGCAACATCAGACACACTGAACCCATGTGTTCTCATATATACAACCAAGCTTTCAGAGGTAAATAATGTTCACACTGTACAAAGATTCACAGTCATACATGTATTTACTTTGCTTTTTACCCTAAAGTAGACAAATTATGTTACTTCATTTCTGATATAATTAGCAAAGGTGCAATTCCACTAAGAGATTTTTATCCCAATTACACTTTAAACACTATGAAGTCCAAATTTGACATTATTTTCTGCCACCTACAACGTTTCTTAAATTTCCCTGATCGTAATCTAACTCGATGTTAGGTGGCATTTGTCCTGTTGTCCCAGAATCGGTAAGGAGGGCCTACACGAGAGCAAGAAGCAGTAAATGTGCAAAACTGAGGGAAAGCACCCAAAATTATGTCCATCTATCTCCCCCAAGGTTTATTAAGTGGCGGTGCATTCAACCAACCCTCCTGAGCACAGAACTAATAAGGCAAGGAGAGGGGAGCCTGGACGTCTGGACGCATGGGCGCGGTACTGTTCAGCAAGCACTGCAGGAGAGCTGGTCATGCAGACTCAAGGGAGCACTCCGTACAGACCAGGAGGTGACAATGTCTGCAAGAGGAGACCCTGGCAGCTTGGTCCCAAGTTGACTGCCTAACAGGCTGCACACCGGAGAGCACCGGAACCTGGAGAGGTATGGAGCTGACTGTCTGGAGATCTCTGAAAGAAGAGGACGAGCTGGAGCAGTCCAGGCCCAAAGCCCAAACCCCAACAAAGGACTGTGGAGTACGCAGCTTGCCTGGCAAGAAAAGGGCTGCAGCTACTGGAAGGCACGTAAGATCGCACAATCCAATGGTCCCAAGGGCAGCAGCATGAAGTAAAAGAAAGATGGAGAGAGGGGGTGTCTAGGAGTACACCCACCATGAGAAGAATGGAGCACTAAGAGTGACCAGTGTGGCCAGCCACAATTCCCTTCTCTGTGAGGGTCCTCACCAAGAGAAACGGTCCGATGTCATTGAACACTGAAAATTTGACTGATTGATCAATTTATCATCCTCACCGAGGATATGTTTATTGATTTTTTTGAGAGAAATATAGATCAGTTGCCCCCCACTCCTCATACACACCCTGACCAGGGATTAAACCTGCAACCCTTTTGTGCATGAGACGATGCTCCAACCAACTGAGCCACCCAGCAAGGGCTGGACAACAGAATATTTAGAACACTGCCCCCCACCGGGCCGCCCTGAAGACCTGTAATTCCGCTCTCCCCAAACTCCAATGCCGATACAGAGAATCTGGGCCTCAAAAAGGGAGGGCACTCTCTCTGAGCTAGACCACAAGCAGCCCGAGTCACAGGTCTAGCCTGCACCAGGAGGATTGAGTTCCCAAAGTTTAGTGCAGGCCCAGACTGCTATAATAATATCAAAATATACATGCACACACACGGGGGGCGGGGGGGAGAGAAGTTGTGTGTGCACTTGCTTGGAATCTTACATAGATCAGAAAATTTTGGAAACAATACTTCCTTACATCCTAATAAACTGAACTTTCTCAATAAACTGGTTAAAAGAACTACCAGGGCACTTAATTAAAAACACAGATTCCCAGCCCTGTCTAAAGATTGTGATTTTCCCAGTCTGAGGAATTTGGCTTGCGTTTTGTTTTGCCCATCTGAGTGACCCTTACAATCACACGAATAGGAGAAACACTGCGTAGGAGGACTGGACCGCACTCCTGAGTGCCGCACGCTACTCGGCGAGATGGCTGGCACGTGTTTCCCCGTGCTACAAACAAGCAGAAATGCTTGCTATTTCTGCAGACAGTATTACATCTCCACGTCTGTCTTCTTCATACGTACTTTTCCTAGGATGACTTTCTCTCTGTATTCATTTGGTAAAGATTATCTATAGTGCTTATAACTCTCTGTTGCTTATATTTCACACCTCTTTCTTTTGGACAAAGAATTATGAGAGGGCAAAAATGATGTCATAACTTGTCCTGTATTCCCAAGATCTAGCACAAAGCTTAACACACCAATGTTTGTTGATTGGATCAGCTGATGTTCCCTGTCCCCTGGATGACTGTATATTACAGAAACTTAACCACAGTAAAATCTTGCGCAATATGACTAAATAATAACCTTTGTATGGATTATCTCTTTCTCCCCTTGCAATTTTTCTTTATATACTTGCTTAGTTTATCTGTGTATACATTCACCGACCAAATGACAAATAAGATGAGACATAGACAGAGTTCCACACTGATATAAAATTACCAATGTAACAAAAAATATTATACTTTATTTTATATTATAGTTATACAAAGGGAAAAAAGCAAAATTTAGACCAAATGGTTTTATAGTTAATTAGGGAGCATAATTTATATAGTAAATCGTAGTGTGTTTTTAATCCATCTTTAACCACAAAACAACTTTACAGTGAAGAAATCCATAAGAAAAAACTCCGGTATTTTACTGGGAGGGCATGAGTCACTGGGAGGTAAGCCATCTGGGAGGGTAAAGTACATTATTGTATAGGAAACACAGTTCCTTTCTATCCTAGAACTATCGACTGGAAGTGTCTCCTTGCCCCACTGTACAGTCATTTGAAAAGCAAGATTTCTTATGAACATGATAGTGTGATGCATACAAAAATAAAAACAGATAAATGCATATATATGTATATATGAACTTTAAATTCTTTGACTCACAATAAACAATGGATTCCCCCTGCCCAACCCCTGAAACAGAAAAAAACATTCAAGCTTTCTTTTCTGGAGCGCAGCCGGGACTATTATTCCTCAGCTAATCCAACAGTCAGCCCCAAGCTGCTGTTCTGCCAGTTCAATTACAGATGCTCAAGAACTTCAATACTGCATTTCTAAGCCTCCCTTCCAACTGCGGGTGGTCTAGGAACAGGGCACTAAACTTTACCAACCTTGACAGAATACTGTAATTGCCTATTCCCTGGGGGTGCCCCCTACTGCAGTATAAACTCCTTTACCTTAGAACAGTTCACACTCTAACTCTCTGAAAAACGATGGAACTCTTTCAGAACGGTCAAACACATCACGTCTCAGTTCAATGTGCTCCTACACGACCTCTCCCTGGTCTCCCGTCCTCCGCTGCCGGCTGTCCTGGTCCTCTCCGGACCAGCAGCCCACGGTCATCCTGGACTTCCCTTCATCACCATTCCAGGGGTCTCCTTTCTCTCTCTCCACCACTGTGCCCTGTTTTCATGTCTTCTTTTTTCTTGCATGTCTCTTTCATGTCTTACCTCTCCTTCTGATCCCTCCATACCTTCCTGAGGAAGGAAGGGTAGGAGATAAATTTTTGAGAACCTGAAGTTGAAAATATCTTTATTTGACGCTCATAACTGACTGGCTGTTTGGCTGGACATAGAGTCTATGTTTGGGGTAATTTTTCTCTCAGAACGTTCGAGACACTGCTCCACTGTCCAGCAGCTTCCAGGGCTACTTTTGAAAAGTCTGACACTCTGCTCTTCCCTGTTCCTTTGTGACTTGTTTTTACTACCTGGTGCTCTGAAATGTGCTGGCAATATATCCCCCCCCTTTTTTTGTCCATTCATAGTGGTTAGTACTTTCAATTCAAAACCTCACGTCTTTCAGTTCTGGACATTTTTCATGTACTGCTCATTTCACTGGTAATTTCTTCCCTTCACTTTCCTTTATCTGTCTCTCTCAAAGTCCGATTAGAAAAGAGTTAGGCTTCCTTCATGGGTTCTCTGTTATTTTTAATACTTCTCTAATATTTTTTAATCTCTTTGACTTTTATTTTCTGGAAGATTTCCTCCATCTTTCAATCTGTTGTTTTTTAAGTTCTCCTATTATACTTCACGAGCTCTTTTTCCCTGAATATTCCTCTTACAACCCATTATTCTTGTTCCACATCACAGTATATTCTCCGGTGTCACAGCGATAATTACGTCAGGCACTATGCTAAGTGATTTACATTCGCCATATTTAATTACCACAACCAACCTAGACATAAACATCATTATTCCTGTGTAGATGCTAGCACACATCTCAAACTCAGTATCTATACAGGACTGAGCTCCTGATCGCCCCCTAAAACCTGCTCTACCCATAGTCTTCCTCTTGTCAGTTACCAGCAACTCCATCCATCCAGTTCCTCAGGCCGAAAGCCTAGGACCCTCTTTTCGTTTCACTAACATCTCCAAACCACCAAAAAATCCTGTTGGCTGAAGCTCCCAAATGTATACAGAATTCAAAGATTTCTCACCATCTTCTGTGCCACTGCTGTGAGTCACCATCATCTCACACCCAGGTACTAGGAAGGCCTCCCAACAGTTCTCTCTGCTGCTATCTGTCACTCCCTACAGTCCACCTTCAAGACTGCAACCAGAGTGAGCCTTGGAAAACGTCATTCAAGTCTTTGCTCCAAGGTCCCCTTCTCAACGACGCCTCCTTGACTACTCCAACTCTGCACCTGCTCTCCTCCCTAACCTGCATCTCTCTCACCCTGCTGTACTTTTACTTTTCTTACAGGGATTACTATCTTTGACACACAATTCCTGTTCACCGCTTCTCCCCTCACTAGGACATAAGCTGCCCCAAGAAGGTTTGATCTCCATTGTTTTCTTCACTGATGTATCCTCAGCACCTAGAAGGTGACTAATATTAAATATTTGCCAAATGAATGAATGTTGAACACCGATTTCATATATGAGAGAAGTGAAGTCTACGGACACCCAAAACATAAAAAACCTGGTTAGAACCTATGCTGGCCTGGGGTCAAAGTCCACGTGTTTAGGTTAGACTGCCCCTCATCCATGTCTGTGATTAAAATGAGGTGAATTATCCACGAACTTGCAAGTTAGGGGCGGGGGAGCATCATATTTCTAACACATACAAAATATATATTCCTTTGTTTAAATTCAGAGGGAAAGTGTTTATGCAAATCAGTGAGGCTATAGAACATTTAACTCAACACAAAACCCAGAAGATTAAATAAAGTTGGAAATTTCTTTTAGCACTTCCACTACCAAGATGGGAACAATGTTGCCACAAAAACTTCTAAGTGAGGACCCCTGACCCCCTGTTAGGGTACATACTGCTGAGGCATATGATGTATGAGTTTATCCAGGATTTTCCAATCCTTCCTCCAAAGATTTACTTTAAACACATGCTATTATGTATTTTAACTGGACTATTGAAAAGTTTTTGGCTATTTCCCCTATTCCTATTCAAACATCTAAATTACATATTCTTCTTAATAAGAGCTAGGGGGAAAAAAAGCTTCAGGCTCTAAAAGGAAATACTACTTTTGTTTTTGCATTGGCAAGCTTAGAAAGCAAGGATAGAGACTTATTACATGCAATTTTAGACAATACTAACAAACTCCTGTGGTACAAGTATGTAATTTGATAAATGTTCTATGCGTTATGTAAGAATGACAAATTTCACCCCTCAAAGTCAAGACGAAAGCTGGGACAAAGCCTTTCATGTCTTTGGCAGCAGAGCTGGTAGGCAGCACTAAGCTACAGGAAAACAGGACCCTTACGCTTATTTTCCTTCACACTCCCCATCTACCTGATGTCATTTCCCTTCAGCAAGGATGATAGAAGCCCATAAAATAGAGGAATCGGTTCTGGAAAAAAACAGTTAGCCATTGCCATAAAGCAAGGGAGAAAGCAAGCAGTCAGGCATCTATTCCTAAAGGATTCATCCGGGCCCTCTTCTTTCTCCAAAGTACCACCATTTTTTTATTCACTATGAAATTAAAGTCTATCCAATGAACCTTGTAGCAAACAGTTGTTAGCTGTGCCTACTTGATATCTAATTCTACCTTCTTCTGATAAATATGCCCCATTTCTTTTGGAAACCTTTCTTCCAGACCCATAGTCCACATGTTTTAGGAGATGCTGCACCCCTAACAATAAGAGTGGAGCATACCATCTAGGTCCTGCAGAAGCAACAAGTGCCCCAGCCACAGTGGGCATATGACCAGGCTTGTCCAATCAGAACGAACCTCAAGAATGTGTACAGGAGCTAAAAGGAAGAGGCAACATAGGTCTAAAGCAATTTGCCAAAAGTAGACCCTGAGAATGAGGGTAACACTGAAGGTAGAATAGAAAGATCAAGAGAAAGAAGACTGAGCCTCTACGGAATCACTTGAACCCTCTGGATTAAATCTCACTTGGAGCTAGACTACTCCCAGAAGAGCAAGGGGGAAAATATATGTCTGTACACATATGTGTACACATATGTGTACAGACATATATATATCCATGTGTGCATATATACACATACATACATACATGCTCTAATAGGAGGCAGTCAACAGACATTCCCTGTTGCTGCTGGAAGAAATGCAAATCACATATGATTTCTGGACAAGCCGGAAGCTCAGAGATGAGACAAAGATCAATGTTCAGGGTTCAAACTGTGCAGGTAGTCATTCTGTCCATTCACGCTGCCAGAACAGTCCAGAAGGATGGTAAAGGGAGAGTGGACACAATAAGTTTAGAATTATTTCTACTAGTTTATTCAGCAGATGTTCAGTCTCAATTAACCAAGTGAATAATAAAATGCGGTATCAGTCAAAACCGCATCCTCTTTCTCACTGAGCAGTCTTTCTGGTAGTTCCCGTGCTTCTTCCTTCCTTATTTGCTTCCTGCTTCTGTCCATCCCAACTTCGCTCCCTCCCTGTTAGGCACCAAGACCTTCCCAGCACTAAGTTAGAATATCATGTGCCTTCTGATATAATACACTGAAAAGAACACACATTACTTTTGTGTTGTGTTACTCTTGCCAAAAAGAAGAGTATATTCTACATTTAATCATGAGAAAATTCAAACTGAAGAGCTTCCTACTATTTAGGTACATGTTTAGGTAAATAGGCATCATATATATTTAGGTAAAGAAACAAGACAATCATACTTAACCTATCCAGATTTCATCCCTTGATAATTATTACTTTTTATAATTGTATGTGCTATACTTTTTTTTTAAGATTGTTATTTATTTTTAGAGAGGGGAAGGGAGAGAAAGAGGGAGAGAAACATTGATGTGTGGTTGCCTCTCCTATTGGGGACCTGGCCTGCAACCCAGGCATGTGCCCTGACTGGGAATTGAACCAGCGACCACTCCAGCCTGCTAGAGTGCCAGCAGGCTGACCCTCAATCCACTGAGTCACACCAGCCAGGGACAACTGACAATTATTGACTAAATCAGTGATTTCTTTCTTCTCTAGAGACCCCAAAATGATGATCTATTTCCATCATTCCTTCCTTATTTCTTAGCTAGGATTCTTCCGTAAAGGGTTACTTAATCTCCCTGAAATAGTCAACACAAAAGATAGGGTAAGCCCTGGCTGGTGTAGCTCAGTGGATTGAGCGTGGGCCTGCAAACCAGATGATTACAGTTCGATTCCCAGTCAGGGCACATGCCTGGGTTGCAGGCCAGCTCCCAGCAGGGGACAAATGAGAGGCAATCATACACTGATATTTCTCTCTCTCTCTCTCTCCTTCCCTTCCTCTCTAAAGATAAATAAATAAAATATTTTTTAAAAAGACAGGGTAAAAGCTGAGTTCTTTCTTTAAACCAGGAATTGTCACTTTCCAGACTAAGGAGTTAGTGCCCTACTTTCTTCAGTGGTTTCCAGTGAGATGTTGAATATTTTCCTTTTATTATGATATACATGGTTTTTAGGTATTAAATGTGTTTCAATCAATTGTGTGTGGGGGGTGTATTTTTGTTTCTTTGCTTGTTGGTTGTTTTATTTTTTTTAACTAACATTTTCTCACCTTTGGCCAATAGGAGCTACATATACATTTGAAGTTCAGTTTTGAGTATGAATTTGAAGAGCTTATGGGACATCCAAGAAGACAGAACCAGTAGACAATTAGCGGGGCTCTGAAACAGAAGACTACCACCCGCACCCCACCAAAAAAAACCCTACTATAAAAATATATTCTTATTCCTAAGACATTCTATCCACCTACAGAGGTGTGCCTGGGAAGACTTTTTAAATATAATTTTAAGATTTTAAGATTACTATATTCACAGAACATTTGTTTCATGTCTTTTTTCTCCTTTTCTTCTATTGACAATATGACGGTAAGTCGGCCACAGCCTCCTCGACAAGCTAACAGGCACTGCCCATCCGGTCCTCTCCAGGCCTGTCTGTCCTGCGTGCCAGGTGACAGACACAGGTCAGTACCAACACCTCTCAGAATAAAACCAGTGGTACAGAAAAAGAAGTAAGGGATTGGATCCAGCCAGGGGGATCTCAAAAGAAGTAGTATTTAAGTCAGAAGCAAAGGATGATTTTGGTGAGTAACATGAAGAAAAGCACACCAGGGAGCGGCAGGGAAGGGGCAGGGGGTGTGGTGGGGAGAGCCACTGCAGGGAAGGGCATGGTGCTGAGAAAGGAGAAAAATGCAAGGTGTCCTGGGGACAAGTTGAATAGCGCTATCTGAAAGAACTTTCTACAATGTGGACATGTTCTCTGTCTGCACTGTCCCGCACAGTAGCCACTGGTCACGTGTGGCTATTAATGACCTGAAATGCAGCTACTGAATTTTTTTTAGTTTTAAGTTTAATTAATTTAAAATGCATAGCCACCTGCAGCCAGTGCTGACCGTATTAGAAAGCACAGTATGGGAATGAAAACTCAGTGAGGTCAGGTGTTCTAGTTTGGCGAATGAATGAACGAGAGAAGGCACACTGAATGAACGCACACCCAGGCAAACATTGCAAAGGGTATGTCTCAGGGAATGTGGAATGCACAGTGGGAAAGTATGTTAGGGCCAGATTATAAATGGTTTGGAACACAAACTTAGAGTCTGAACTTCATTTTGAACTGCAGGTACAAGGAACCACTAATATTGTCTTCATACGAGGAGCATAATACTTGTTTGAGGATAAGTAATCTTCAGAAGTGAGCAGCATGTCCTGCCAGGACAAGCTCTGGGAGAAAAGTCAGATGGGCAGCTATTTATAACAGCCTGGTTTAAAGATTCTCAACTTTTTGTTCTCAAGACCAACCCCATGTTGGTTTTGAATGCCGCCATAACAAAGTACCACAAATGGGGTGGGTTAACACAACAGACACTTGTTCTCTCCCGACTCTGAAAGTCGTAAGTCTGAAATCAAGGTACTGACACTGCCCAAAGTCCTAGGGAAGAACCCCACCTTGCCTCTTCCCAGTTTTTGGTGGCTCCCAGCCAGTCCTTGCTTCTCCTCAGCTTGTAGCTGTATCACTCCAATCTCTGCCTGTCTTCATTTGCTATTCTTCCCTACGTGTCTCCTCTGTGCCTCTACATCCAAATCTCCTTTCTCTTTTAAAGACATGGGTAATTGGATTTAAGGCCCACCCAAACCCACTATGACTTCATTTTAACTTTAATACGTCTGCCAAGATGCTATCTCCAAATAAAATCATTCACAGGGAGCAGGGTTAGGATTTGAACATATTCGGGGGGTGGGGGGAGGAACACTGAACCACTACAGATCCCTTTACACTCTTAAAATTACTGAGGCTCCCAAGGAGCTTTTTGACATGTGGGTTACATTCCCTGGTATATGTGTTGACATAAGAAAAATCCAAACCTATAGAGAATTTTTATAAGAGTTTATTTGAGCCAAACATGCCAGGAAGCAAAATCTCAAATGCTCTGGTGAATGACAGTTTTACAGTTTATTTTATACATTTGGAATTAAGGAAGGAGTAAGGAAGATTACGTGAACCTGGGAGAAAGCAAGACAGAGAACTCTGTATGATTGGACACAGGGGTGTCCAACCTTTTGGCATCTCTGGGCCACACTGGAAGAACTATCTTGGACATTAAATACAGTGTGACATGTAATCATCAAAAAATCTCATAATGTTTTAAGTATATTTACGATTTTGTGTTGGGCCGCATTCACAGCCATCCCGAGCTGCATGCGGCTCACAGGCCACAGGTTGGACACCCCTAGACAGGAGAGTCCACAAGATTATGCACTCTCATGAAGGCAGTTATGCTTCCAAGAGTCTGGGAAAGAAGCATTTCAAAGCTGTAGTAACCCAGACGCACAAAAACAATGGGCCAGGCTTGCTTACGGCAAAGATACACCTTTCACAGGACTGGGAGGGGACTACCCACCCTGAGCTGCCCAGCTAGGAATTTATGACAGATCACCGTGTGAGGTTCCTGTTGGCCAAACTGACTACAGAGACCCTTTTCATCCACTTGTGCCGTAGTAAAAATGAAAACCCATGAAGTGCTTAAATACTTATCTATTCATTTATGTTAAGGTAACAATATTAAACTCTTTGTATTTTAACTTAAATGACACATTATTGAAAAATATAACTGTATTTCAAAAAACCCTCATGAACAGAATGGCACTATTTTATGTGTCTGCAAATCACAACACAAGACAGCGAGAGTCTCGTGTCTACTTCTGCGATCTGTTGCAATGGACGGTTTTGGTTTAAGTACCCGAAGGTGGTCTGTCCTCACACAGACACATGGCTGGAAAAAGAAGTGTTTCAGTGACTTATTCTTCCTTGAGAGTACACCAAAACTCACGCAGTCATTTTTTAAAGGCAGGTTGCAACTTGGACTCTGAAGCTGTATCACTGAACTTGCTGTTACATTAAAATCCGTTGTTCTAGCTTGCACTTTGAATGCGTTTATAATACCATGCACCGGTCACGTGGAGTAAGTTTGTTAGGAAGACCTTCAAAATGTTAGCATTTTGAAATGCTAACACATTTCAAACACCGTCAGCCTCATCAGAGAAGTCTTTGAGTATTGGAAAGTTTTCCATATTTTCATAGTTGCTTGAAAGCTAAAATTGTATCACTAGCAATGACAAAATTGTTTTTGTCCATTTTGGGGGAAATTTCTGCCAAATATCAAAGTCTGAAAAATCATGGTTTGTTTAACAGTCATGTGTTCCATGGAAAAAGAACTGCGCAAGCGCTGCTCCTTGAGACCCCAGCAACACTTCGGAACACACCGGGGCCTGACGAGTGTTTGCACTGACAAACAGAGTAATGACATAACCGGTCCTCAAGGGGCAAGGTCTAAGGACATTAATGATTTTTACTGACTCATTAAGAACATTCTCAAACAAAACTACATTTCTCCACAACTGTGTGGCAGTGAAGACCTTTATTTGTGTAAGGCACTGTAAGTGCAAGTGTCAGCACAGTGAAAAAGGCAAATAACGTCTTTGAGTAACTATGAAAACAGTCACCACTCCGTACACCCTCAGGGTCTCCCCCACCACTAGGGGGTCCCCAGATCAAATTCTGAAGACCACTGCCCTAGATAAATGGTTCTCATCTTTGACATGCATCAGAATCCCTGTGACCTTATACTAATGAATCAAATCTCCAGGTTGACAAAGACCATTAGATAAACCTTAGGTGCATGGAAGGTTAACAACCACTGTTCCAGATGGTACAGTGAGTGATGGATAAACGTAGGGTTAGAGCAGGGAGAATGGACCGTCAGAAACATCAAGAAACTCCATTAAGAACTAAAAGGTTCTAAAGATTGATGAAATGTGAGAATACGAAGAAAATTAAGGTGGGGAGCACTGGGTGGGGCAGGGCTGGGAATATAAAACAGAAAACTGTACTTGAATAAGAATTAAATTAAAAAAAAAGAAAATTAAAGTATCAAAGGTTTTGAGTTTTGAGTACCAAGAAAATGGTGATACCATTAACAGAGTAAGTCAGGAGGAGCCTATTGAGGAACTACAGAAATGAGAAGGAAGATCAATGATTTTTTCCTGATCTTCCTGGTCAGATTCGTGCCCTCTTCCTCTATGCTCTCACTAAATAATGCTGTTTGTTTCCCTCTCTTTAATTTTACTCCATCTCACATTTTATCACAGGGAGCTGTTAAACACGGGTCAGTCTCCCGCCCGGCAGGCAGGAAGCACCTCCAGGGCCTATGTGGGCTTGGGGGCACCAGTCCTGGGCTCTCACCACATGACCTTAGGAGTGTCACTTAATCTTTCCAGTCTCAGTTTTATCATGTCTAAAATGGGGACAAAATCATTTACTTTTTAGGATCAGAGATGAATTTTCATAGTAATTAGCATAATAATGCCTAGCACATAATATAAACTCAACAAGCAATAATAAAATAAATCAGCGTAGTTACATTTCCCTTAAAAGTACTCCTTTTAGAACTAAAACTGTTTTGAGTAAATATAGACCTTTAAAGAACACCCCAGACACAGCTCACTCTCAGTTAACTATAGAAATGATCATCTGATTTGTGGATTGAAATCACCCAGTTCATCCTGTCACGGGCTTATTAAGGCCTTCAGAAAATGGGAAAATGAGAATTATATAATATGTTTTGCTTTTTGGAATGTTGCATCCAACTCTGTATAAAAACTGAGAAAATTTTCTCAAATAAAATTCCTAGATTGCTACTGGATTTAATTTACTCGTGCTATATTTAACGCTCATATGCACAGATAACTTACAAGTTATAGCAGTGGAACAAAATTCCTTTTTCTGTTCATGTGACTGAAACACACATCTGGTCTAAAAGGCAGCAGTACTCCAGAGTCACCGCCCTGAGGTTCATGGTTCTAGAGCAGAAATACAGCACAAACCCTGTCTAGTCGAAACAGAAAGGGAGCTGCGGGGAGAACGAGGGGGAGTAAGCCTAGGGGAGGGTAAAGCCAACTCCCCAAGCTGGCTCCCAGCCAGCACCGCTAGGCTCGTATCTCCTGACTTGCCATAAATAACATTAGGGTCTTTTTGACCACGAGTAATAAGGACTACAGTTTAATGTTTCATCTAAAAATAACTATAGAAAGCAACACCACCTAAAAACCATACATCAGCCAAAGTGTGATAAGACTTTTTATGAATCTATCATGACCCAATAAATGCTGTTTCCAATATAATCAGAAATGGTGCCTCCCCCTATGATTTCTATATGGCGTGCTTGAAGGAAGATGTAACTCAGAGAAAAAACTCTGGGATATCATATCAGAATGCTATCATTAGTGAGTAAATAAAGAGCCAAATAACACTTCTCCAGGTTTGGGGGGCACATAATTCATCTGGAGATCCTATTAAGACAGAGATTCTGATTCTGTAAGCCTACGACTGACTGGGGCAGAAATTCATTTCCAACAGGCTCACAGATGGTGCTGATGCTGCCAGTAAATGCACCACAATTTCAGTACGAAGGACTTAAACCACAAGGGAATACACAGATGAACATATCTGGAAACTCAGAGAAAAGGCTATTCAGAAATGTCACGAAGGACCCATAGCTTTTCTCTCTCCCTGTGTTCTACCATCCAAAACGTCGGCTTCACACTCAGCCTGGCTCTACCTTCTTGAAACAGTATGTCTGACCATAATAACCAGGGCCATTCACTTCCTTGATCATGTCCTGCAGAAGATACAAAGTATCTTCCCACGGATCTCCAGTAAGTGCAAGAACATCCCCAGAAGCTTAGAAGACTTTCCCTGCACCCCATTTCCCAGAATTAGGTCAGGTACTCACACCTGAACCACTGACTGGCAAGAAAGAGGAGACAACCTCTGGGCCAAAAAGGCCTACCCCTGACCTGAGAGTGGGATCGAGTTTCCTGATGCTTATTGGTGACCTGGGAAAAATCAGGGGTCCATTAGGATGGAATAAAGAAAAAACAATGCTTAGAGGCAGTAAATGACATCCAATATAAGTAAATATTTTCTTCCCTTATCCCATCCAAGTATCATTTCATTCTGAACCTACTGCATCAACTTTTTCTGATTTTAGAAATCCCATTTATAGCCCTGGTTGGTGTAGCTCAGTGGATTGAGCATGGGCCTGCGAACCACACGATCGCGGTTCAATTCCCAGTCAGGGCACATGCCTGGGTTGCAGGTCAGTTCCCAATTCCTGGCAGGGGACGCATGAGAGGCAACCATACATTGATATTTCTCTCTCTGTGTGTCCCCTTCCCTTCCCCTCTAAGATAAATAAGTAAAATCTTTAAAAAAAAAAAAGAAATCCCATTTATAACCTTTACTCTACGATGGCTTATAGTATATAAAATCATTCTGCAAGGTGGCTTCTAAGCTCCTTCATCTATTAGCATTTTGTTCATGTTCTAGTATAACTATAATTTCAAAATACTTTTATCAACCTAAAATGGCATAGAAGTTAATTAGAATCTATCAGTTCTAGCATAATAAGAATAAAAATGGCAACAGAATATATAGTAGCCTAGCAGTAAAGTAAGAAATAAATTCAGCCCTGGCTGGTGTGCCTCAGTGTACTGAGTGCTGGCCTGCAAACTGAAAGGTCCCCAGTTCAATTCCCAGTCAAGGCACAGGCCTGGGTTGCAGGCCAGGTCCCTGGTTGGGGGCATGTGAGAGGCACTGTTTCTCTTTCAAACAGTGTTTCTCTCCCTCTCTGTCTCCTTCCCCTTCCCTCTTTCTAAAAGTAAATAAATAAAATTAAAAATATAAATAAATTCATATTGTAGGATATATAAATGAATAAATGAATGAATGACGATACTTGGGCTTTGCTCATGAATCCATCTTTGCATGGAAGCAAAACTCCCCCTAGGGTGAACTTTGTGATATGTCTTTAATGACACAGAGCTTCAACTTGTAGAGAAAAATACCTAAAAAAGATTTAGCCACATGTGTCCCAAATGCCAAACATTTGCCACTTAGTTTAATCAAAAATCAGGGTCACATAAACTGCATCAGAGATCCCTGAAATCAATACCACCAAGAATGTGGGCTGTGTGATCTGAACCTTAACACTGCTCCTCCTCACAGGACCCGGAGACCCGGGAAACTCGATGCTCTGTAAGAAGCACGCTGTGTGGGCAAACAGACGGCAAAGCCTGGGGCCAACCGTATGGGCTCAAAGCTTGTGCAGCACTTGCTCCCAGGAAAAAATGTGGCAAACATCTCAGTCATAACACACTAACAGATGAGAAATTTTTATTTAAATTAGTAATCCTAAAGGAATGTGATCATTTTACAGACTGGGCTCACTATTTCCAGGTCTACAATGCACAATATAAAGTATTATACAAGACTATCTTCTGATATAGATCCATGCTTTTCAACTTGAATTCTAATTGGTTCCTACTTCAAGTCACTGCACTAATCTAGCACTATACAAATCTAGTGAAATGTAAAATTTCAAAGGCATTATTTACAATAGCTGAGATACAGAAACAACCTAAGTGTCAACTGATGAATGGATAAAGAAACACACAGGAATATACGTTAGCCTTAAGAAAGGGGGGGATTCTGTCATTCGTGACAACATGGATGAAACTGGAAGATATTACATTATTGAAAAATGCAAACAGAGAAAGACAATGATCCTTCATATGTGGAATCTTTCTTTTATTTTTTTATCCTCACATCAATAAGGATGTGCTTATTGATTCTAGAGAGAGGGGAAAGGAGGGAGAGAGAGGGGAAGAAAAACCTCAATGTGAGAGAAAAACACTGGTCAGTTGCTTCTTGTATGTGCCCCAACCAGGACAAAAACCTCAACCTGGGCACGTGCCCCGACTGAGAATCAAACCCTCAGCCTTTCAGTTTATGGGTACGACACTCCAACCAACTGAGTCACCCTGACCAGGACTGTATGTGGATTCTTTAAAACAAAAAGTCAAAATCATGGAAATGAAGGGTAGAACTGTGATTAGCAGGGGAGGGGTGGGCAAAATGGGGAACGGCTGGTCAAAGCATAAGGCTTCATTAGTCCTAAAGAAAGACCTTTACACCTTTTTGCCTGCACGTACTTGTTCACGGCATCTGTAATACTTCACTCTTCTCATCTGTCCCAAGTTCCACCCCTCCCTTGAAGTCAGCCCTAGGGAGCCGCCCAGTGAGTCCTAAGAATGCTCAAGGTGGACAACCACAAGATTTGGTACTTATGATTGATTATAAAAAACTAAAAACCTATCTGACACTACACATTAATTCTTAGACTGGTGTCAGATTGGTGTGAGATTTATTGAGATAATCACATACCAGTAAATCCCTTACTAATACCCAGTAAATACTAATCAAATACCCAGCAAATCACTTAGTAAATTACATAAATGTCTAATTACTGGAGTGTACACCTAAAACTAATATAACAATGTATGGTAACTGCAATTAAAAAATAAAAAATAAATTTGGAGGGAGGTGGAGATGGGTGGAGGTGGAAGAAGATATAAGGGGAATAAGTGGTAATGGAAAAAATGTAATTAAAAGGTTTAAAAAAGACCTTGGATGGTATGGCTCAGTGGATTGGGTGTCAGCCTGTGAACCAAAGGGTTGTCGGTTTGATTCCAAGTCAGTGCACATGCCTGGGTTGCAGGCCAGGTCCCCAGTAGGGGTTTTGCTAGAGGCAAGCACACACTGATGTTTCTCTCCCTTTCTTCTTCCCTCTCCCTCTCTAAAATTTAAAAAAATATCTTAAAAAAAAAGTTCACAAAATAAAAAACAACAAATCTGAAAAAGCTAAAAGCCTTACAATAGTAATGTAAACAAATAGATATATATTTGTCTCACAGAAGAAAAAGTCTGGAAGCAGTTAGCCCAGGGCTGACATCCAATGATGTCAACATCCTCAGCATATTGGTTTGTAACCTCATGGGTACAAAGTGGCTGCTGCTCCTTCAAGGCAGAAAGAAGGAATAAATGACAGAGGACCATGCCAGAAATATCACTTCCCTTTCACCTGGGAAATGAAAGCTTTCTTAGTAGCTTCCCCATACCTACTAACAAGCCTTCCCGTAAATGTAGTGGTGCCTGTATTTTTCAAAGATGGCCACACCAATATATTTATCCCATCCCACATGTTCTTTTCACAGTGCGACAGGCATGCCAACTGAAAAGTCGTGTTCTCTCCCTTCGAATCTGGGAGGGAACCTGTGTCAATCTCTACTAACAGAGCGCAGCAGGCTTCTGGGGCAGGGTCGCAGAAAGAACAGCGCTCCCATCCAGGGCTCCGTCTCAGGAAGCTCCTCAACCCCAATGACCACGCTGAAACCACAAGCGAATGTTCCAGCTGGGCTCCCAGTAAACACCAGCATTAACTGCCAAACAACATGAACGAGCCTTCATGCTATTCTAGCCCTGTCTTTGGGTCTGCTAGCTGAGGCCGCAGACCTGATGGAGCAGAAACAATCTGTTCCCAGTTTTATCTGAATTCTTGGCCCATGTGGGAAATAACAAATGGTAACTGTTTTTGAGCCAGTACATTTTGGAGTAATTTACTAAATAGTAATACAGAACTAAAACAGGTATCATTGGGCAGAACTGGGTCTCACTGCCTACCTGCCACTGGAGAAGAACATGACTGCCATGGACTTTTGGTTGAGGTGGGCACACTGCCATCAAAACAACCAAGGTTCTATTAACAGGGGGGGGGGATGGAAATGAGCACTGGGTAGGCAAATAACAGTTCCTGCCACAGCTACTTACTTAATACTTATTATCTACTAGCTTGTATCATCTTGATTGTTTCCTAAATGTGTCTTTTTCCACTAAGAAAATACAATAGAGTCTTAAAGGCAAACACCCATATCATTACAAAATGCCTTAAATAATGGTTACTCTAAAATTATCTATTTAACTTCTCAACAGAAACGTTTAAGTTATACTTTAGGACTTTTAGGTCCTAGGAACTTTCAAGTTCTGAAATAGAAAAGGTTTTATAATGTTTTTATGAACTTTTTCAGAATAATTTTCCTGGGAAAATGCGAGTGCAACTGAACAATCGAATAAGCTTTGAAGATCCCTTATACTATACAGACAAATACCAACTAACTCCAGAGTGAATATAAGCCACCCCAACCATGTTTGGAAATCCTGCACAAAATACAGAGATAAACATTGGAGTAGGCTAATTAACAATTGCAGGGTATTTTGTAAACATAAAGTTCCTAAATATTTATTCAGAAATAATCACACTGGTTTATCACTAAATGATAAACTTACTCTTAGTTGAGCAGGAACCGCACTGGAGCTCCCCAAAATGATATTAGCCCCCAAGTACTCCTGACCACTCACCTCCTGACCCACTATGAGCCACTGTGTCTATTTCTTTAAACGAAAAGTAATAATATAGAAAGCAGATAGATGTCCATTTTAATTTTAAAGTAAATCTTAAAAGAAAGCATTCCAAAAGTAGTTGAGCTAAATAGGAGTTCATTATCTGAACTTAGAAAACCCTGATTTATCACTGAAATAACTAAAGTGAAAATGGCCACTAATTTGGGTTCAGTTGGTTATGAAAATATCAACCATTATTCACATAATGCCTCATAATTTACAAAGTGCTCTCATGCATATATATCATGCAGATACAGATACAGATACACACACAGCCACCCCTCGGTATCTGTGGGGACTGCCCCAGGACCCCCTGCAGACACTAACCTAAGGGTACTCGAGTCCTTTACAGAAAACGGCACAACATTTGCGGTTAACCTATGCCACCCTCCCTACACTTTAAGTCATCTCTGGATTATTTATCATACCAACTACAACATAAATGCTGTGTAAATAGTCATTTAGACTGTATTGTTTAGAACAATGACAAGAAAAAGACTCTGTTCGTGTTCAGTCCAGATGCAGCCATGGTAGGCCTCAGTACACAGCACACACCAGCAACAACATAACACTGGTTTGTGTCAAATGGTTTTGATCCCAGGTTGACAGATCTGATCTGCAGATACAGAGCCCATAGATATGGAGGCTCAACTGTATAGACGTGCTTGTATATCTACATATATAAATTATGATATAAAAGTGCTTTGCAAAATGTAAAAACCTCCATAAAGATTAGTAATCTAGCAACATACAGGGTCTGGCAGAAGTGAGGCCTGCCTGAGTGTGGTTGGTAGGGTAATAATATGAGCGTAATAATGTATAGTTTTAATTTGAACATTTCACCTGAAATGTCATACAGTGTGCTTGGGTGTGATATTGTTGTTACAGAATTACGTGGCTATGATCTTGTAGTAAAAGGTTTTGTAATAAACAGGGGATGTTATTGGGTCAGACCCTGTGGATTTACTATTATTCATCTCCTAACACTACTAGCAATAATGATAATAATAAACCTCATGAGGCAGGAACCTTTATCCCCTTTCTACAGAAAAGGGTACCGAGGCTCAGAAAGGAGAACTGGCTGGCCCACGATCACATGGCAGGCGGAAACACAGCCTGTACTCAAACTTGTATCTCCTGGCCTGAAATTCTGGGTACTTTCTACTGAATCAGGCTGGCTCGGTATAATGTTTACTTTAAAAGCATGATTTCTACAGATTGGAAGAGAAAAGTGAAAGAAGAGTCTAGTGTTGGGCACCAAACTGTCATTTCTAATGTTTTAAGGAAGGCCAATCCCATATTATTGGACGTCGCAGTAAACTAAGCTAAAGATCACAAAGAAAACAAAAAGATTCATCATACTACAGTCTCAGAAATGAAACCAATTTTAGCAACTTAAAGCTAGGAACAAACAAAAACACTTTTCACATTATAGCATTTTCACTACTTCTCTAAAAGAGCGCACTTCAGTCCACAGGACTGCAAGCATCACTGCCCAGTTCATGTCGGACTGCCCCTCCCTCGAATACATGCACCGAAGATCCTTTGAGTCGTGATGCTTATAAAAATGACCTTAAGTTGTAAGGTCCTCGGGCCTTTTCATTAAATCCATGAGCAGTGATTTTACTGGACACATCTGGCAATGCATGAAACTAGAATGTCTCCTGTCCAGTCGCAACACATATTAAGTCTTCATTAAACCTCAAAGCAGAATCTTGGGAGGTTTTCTGTACTTCAGATGTTCCCCAAAAGAGGTCCAAGGTACAAATATTTAGTAACTATTTTCCTAAGACAGCAGACTTATCACAGGATTTCAGCTATAAGTTTGACAATTTCAGCTTTAGAAAACAGATACCCAACAAATCTTTAGCATATTGACTGGCAGATAAAAGGCATTAATTTTAATCTTAACATGCACATATGATTTATATATAAGTGATAATGCAAACAAAGCTGCAAGTGTTCAAGTATTTCTCTTATTTGAAATACTGGTACCACTAATAGAAGCAAAAGCAACAAAGCATAAAGCAAAGTATGAAACTTTTCATTGAAAAAAGACTAAAAGAAAGAGTTCTGAGTATTGAATAGCGTTTAGTCAATAAGAGGCAAAGGAGCAGAATAATTCTGACTTCCACACTAGGGAGCAATGGCATACTGTGAATAAGAACACATGCGCTGGAATGAAACAGATCTGAGTTCAAACCCTACCCCTTCCACTTACTAGCCATGTGATTCTGGGAAAGTTCTTTAACCCTGATAAACCTCAATGTCTTCATCTATAAAACAGGAATAACATATCCTACCTCACAAAGTTATTTAAAGTATAAATAAAAATGTCTTAAATGCATTCACTACAACACCTGGAACGAAAGTAAGTATTGAGTAAGACACACCTATTTATTAACAGCCTTTTAAAACTGTAGAATATTAGCCCTGGCTTGTTCGGCTCAGCTGATCGGGCATCACTGGCAAAGTAAAAAGGTCACCGGTTCCATTCCCAGTCAGGGCACATGCCTAGGTTGTGGGTTCAGTTCCCAGTCAGGGTGTGGACAAAAAGCAACTGACAGATTTTTCCCTTCTCTCTTTCTCCCTCCCTTCTCCTCTCTCAAATAAATAAATTATTTAAATAAGACAGGACAATTTCAACAATGACTTACTTTTGCCAGTAAAACAACACAAATGATGCTAAAACTCTGAGATGCTAAGTAAGGTCCTTGATCTTAAAAGGGACTTTAAATCCCAATCATTAATTCAAATAAATCATTAATGATCCAGTGATAGGGCTTAAGTAATTAGTGTACAGAGGAACTCAAGATTTAAAGATTTTAGTTGTAGTTTGAGTTGACAGGCTTAAATGAGTAATGAAGGTGGAAAGGTGTTATTCTAGGAACTGGAATGTGTGACCACAGGAGGTCTATAAGCAATTCAACTCCATGCCCCAGGGGGTCGGCAATGATATCTGAGCCACTGTGTTCTGAGGAGGAAACTTCTGTGAAGCAGATAAAGAGGTACTAGGAAAATTTCTGCTGGACTGCAACTCTTATCTGAGTAACATTTTTATCCGAATCCTTACCTAAGACTGTTTTTGAGGGTACATGATTCCCCATCTTCTCAGATCGCTGGCATTTGAGTAGAGCGCCCATAAAGATTCAGTCCTTGTCTCTATTTATTGGTTCCGGTAGTGACAGGCAGCACGAATACCAACTTTTCCAGTTTCAGTATCACTAAAGACTAAGACAGTAACACAACTTCCTTTCATTTCTAATTTTTTTCTGAGAAACGACATGCGAATTACGCTTGTGCTTTAACAGTTTAACCACTATCTATCTGTCTCGAAACAAGCACTCCCTTTCGGAATAAGACGGACAGCAAGGGTCCAGGTCAGCCGTAATAAAGAGTTTAACTAGAGCCCATGAAGATCTATGCTACCTGCCTTTATTTCCCTGTGTAAGCTATAGTTCCAAGAAAGGACAAAGAAATTGGTATCAAATTAGTTCCATATCTGTTAGAAACAGAATAAGAACAGTACACAGGATACGTACTTATTTCATTCTCCATTATACCACAGAAAGCTAAATTAACTTATTTATTTGTCTCCTACAATTAACTTACTTAGAGAAGCCTTAAGGGCAAAGACTATGCTTTATTCATCTTTATGACTCACAGTGCCTAGCACTGAGTTTTGTGCACAGCTGCTGAGGGTGGCATTCAACACAGAGAGTCAGCAATCCAAAGAACGAGTGAGTTAACCAGGCATAGGAGGATCCAGGCAGTAGCAATATCCATCAACAAAGCAGCTCAAAGGAGATATGACAGAGAGTAGGACATGATTTTTCCTTTTGAGGAGACTGAAGCCTTGTGAAAATAAATATTAAGAAAAGAAAGATACAATATACTGAGCATCTGGAATGAGGTAACTACTAAAATTAATAATTAATGGCTACCTTTTACTGAATGTGTCAAACATTATGTAAAGACCATTACAGATATTATCTCATTTAATCATCACACCCCCGTGAGTCAGATATTATTATTATTCCCTGTTTTAAATGAAAAACTAAGAGTTGGAGCTAGGATAAGTAACTTACTCAAGTTCATAAAATTAGCAAAGAGAGAGGCTATGGTTCAAACCGATACTCAATTCCAAAGCCAGGACTCTTGACCACCAGGAACCAGAGAAACAGCACTGAAGGTGGTAGTAACTAATCAGGTACTGAATTGTATTGAAATGGAGCCAACCAGATGTGCTAAAAGATGAAGAGCAGTGTTTACATTAAGGCGGTACTGGGTAATATCTGTAAGACGGGATGACTAATTGGATGAGATCTAATTCATCAAAGGTTAAATCACCTTCTGGCCCCTGCTTTCCTCTTCCAGACGCAGCCAGCAGGGTTTCTTTATGAGCTTCCAGAGCCAATGTATGCATATGAATTAATAAAATAAGCATATATACTTTTTCATCAAGTAACTATATAAAATATTTTTTAAATTCCCTTATCCTCCTTTCATATAAAATATTTTTAATATTTATTTACTTATTTTTAGAGAGGGAAAGAAGCATTGGTGTGTGAGAGAAACATTGACTGTTGACTCTCATACATGCACCGACTGGGAATCAAACAAGCAACCCAGGCCTGTGCCCTGACCTGGCAACCTTTCACTTTGAGGGTAGACGCCCAACCAACTAAGCAACACTGGTCAGGGGAATATAAAATTTTTTTAATTCCCTTATTCTCCTTGACCAGGGAAAACATGAATTTGAGTTATCATTTTAAGCAACTACAATAAAATTTAAAAGATGAGCATAATCCATAATAAACTTTAATGTACTTGACTTCACCAGGAATTATATCATATAATCTAAAGTACAAATTTAAAAGACACTAATATACGCAAAACCTTCTTAATGCCACAGTTTCTCCCTTGACTTGTTGCTTGATTTCATAAATCTCAGAGGCTGTGTGGTAGTTTACACTATTGGTGCATATTCTTTATGTTATAAGGTCCAAGATTTTAATTTTCCAAACACAAATCTAAAAGCTATAAAATCATAACTAAATGTTATCCCAGTGTAAAAAATTCTTATCTTCTGTTGAGATGACACATGGCTAAAACTGAAAAGCCTGACAATATTAAATGTTGGTACAGCTGAAGAACAAGTAGAACTCTCCCACACACTGCTCATGGGAATGTAACTCAGCAAACACTTGTATTTTGCAGCTTATCCACCACAAACTCTTGCAGTATATCCTCACCTTCATTCCTGACCACAACTCCCACTACTGAAAGTCTAGCCAACAGTAACGGGCTGATCACTTTGCATATCATGTAACTGTCTAATCACTATGTTGTACACTCGAAACTCATACAATATTATACGTCAATAAATAAATAAATCCGCTCCAGGCTCAAACTGTAAAAAGGGAAAGATGGTCTCAATGAATGAACAAATGTAGTAAGATGATGATATTTGCTATAGCAATTAGACTCGGCTCTTTAGAAAGATTTTACATTTCTTTCTAATTACATTATTTGATACCATGTCAGTGAACTTAATATATATATTTTTTAAAGGTAAAGAAAAGAAGAAAGAAAAAGAAAAACTTACTGGGATTGAAAATTCCTCAGCCAAATATTTCAAGGAGGCTGCTTCCCTTGCCAAAAACTTGTTCCTTTCTCTCATGTTGCCCTGAAGTTGTGTGTCAAACTCCTTTCTTACCACAGACGCAACAGAGTCGATAATCACAAGTTTAACTCCTTTTGAAATAATTTCTTCTTCTAAGGATTCAATCCTGTAAAAAAGTGGAATGTGTAAAATAGTAAAAAAGTTTACGTAGTAATAAAAATAGGGCATCGTGAAGGTTGACCAACTCAAAAACAACAACAAATTGTTCTTTTCTAAGTTATAGTGATAATCACAAGTATCCAATAAACATAACTTATTCTCATGTATCTCTTCTATACATGGTACTCTCTTGGAAATAAACCAAAATGTTTTCATTCCTTAGTTCTCCTATGATATTGCTAAAGCTCCAATTTTAGGGTAAAAATCCCTAAATTTGTGGTAGCCAGTCTCCAAAATGGCCCCTGTTTACTCCCAACCCCTATTTTGACACCCTGAGGAGTCCCTCTCACACTGTACTAGGGTGGGTGTTGTGACCAATAGCATATGACAAAGTCAGGGCCCCTCATTTCTGAGAGCACGTTATAAAAGACTACGGCTTCCATCTTAGACCCTCTCTCACTTACCCAGTCTCTCTCAGTTGATTCTTTCTGGAGGAGGCTAGTGGCTGTGTTATAAACAGCCCTGTGGAGAGGCCTACAGGTGAGGAATGGAAGCCCCCGGCTAACATCTGGGAGAAGGGGGACCACCCAGGAACTACATGAGTGGCCTTGGAATTTCCCAAGATTCTCCAGCCCCAAGCAGGCCTTGTGATAACTACAGCCCTGGCCAACAGCTTGACTTCAAACTTTTAAGCAACCCTGAGCCAAAAATACCTAGCCAAGCCACCCCCAGATACCTAACCCTCAAAAACTATGTGAGGCAACACATGTTTTCCATTTTAAGCTGCTACACCTTGGGATAATTTGTTATTGAAACAATAATCAATACGCCTCTTAATTTACGTAAACTATTTTATTCATTTCATTTTCTTTTTTCATTTTTAAAGAAATACTTCAACAACAAGCCACAATGAATAAAGAAGAACACAGCAATAATTATTTCCTATAATCCTAATACGTGGGGACTTTTTTCACTCAGAAACTGAAAACGTGAAAAACAAAAAATAAATCTTCAAAGTATTATTAAAATACCAAAACCTAAAATGGCATACCTGTGAAGAACTTCATCACAGCTGAGTTCCCGATAAAGATAAACTTTACTGCTTGTCAAAAGTAATTTTTCCTCAGTGTTAAAATATCTGGGGAAACGAGATTCTGCTATCTCAATCAGTCTGTGGAAAGAAAAACTAGCATGAGTGAAACGACCCAATGATATTGAAGGCCACATGGCTGAACCTCCAGTGAATTTTACTTAGGAAACTCTTACGTCACAAAGAACACCACCACAAAACAGGCTTTTCCAACAGAGCAGGCACAAGCAAAACGGCTTCCCACACCAGTTTGCAACACAAGCTTTAAGCGAGGTCAGCGCGCAGAGCATGAGGTCAGCCAGGACTTTTACAGCTTGTCTAATGCTGAGCAAGCAACAATGCCTCTGAGAATAACCATGTTTCTGAGAGTAAGTATTGTTTGTAAAGGACACTTTGACTGGTACCTATAATATGTGTTTAATAAATAAGAAAAATGCTTGCATTTTCATGAGAAAATATATTTTAACAAATGTACAATATTATCACTCTAATAATCAAGTATCAGTAAGTCTCCATGTCTCAGACCAAAAAATATACATACAAAATAAATGCTATCCAGTAGGTTCTTGGTAAATGGAAAATTATTTTCTATGCAAATAAATGTTGTCCAATATTTCCTTAGTAAATAAAAAAGTGATTTTCTAAACACTGAATTCCGACCTCAAAACCAGATCTAATGCTGGGGTCAGCACAGGACAATGATAAGCTGACACAGATACAATTACTGTCGTCAATAGCACAAAATACGGAGAGCAATACTAGGAACTTCCAATATTTCTGATTAAAATGTAAAAATATAAATCTTTGAGTATAACTGTCTATTTAAAATGATACTTTATCAGCCCCACACTTAACCACCCAAGGACAACTGGGAAAAAGGACTGGACACACAATGACCATCCTATATTTTATGCTCCATTTAAAGACACAAAGTATGAAAGAACAAGTGTTTTCATTTCTAGATAGTTAAAAGTTGCAAGAAGAGGCTGAGAACTTTAAATGGTTCAACAAAATAAGTTCCTCAATATGCCATTATCAGAAATGGAAGCTGAAAAAACAGGAATTATTTAGATAATAATTATCTAAATTATTATTAATTTAGATAATAATTAAAAACATTATCTAAAACAGGAAGAGGGAAATATTAAAGAAACCTAGTCAATAACATTTGTAAAGCATATTTTAAGCAATTGAAAAAAAAGTAAACATCGTTAGGTTGAACAGGATGAAGAAAACTTATTTTAGGAATAAGGACGCTTAAAGAGAACAAAATGGATCAAAGGACCATTCCAGAGAAGTTCCTGAGAAAAGCATAGGAACTGGGAAAAAGCGGAAATGAGGTAAGAGACGAGAGCAAGAAGAACAGAGATGGCACTGGCAAAGGCAGGGCAGGCTTACGTTCAGGGTTTGGGAAGATGCATAAATTTTCTGATTAGGGTAATTATTTGCTGAGTTTAGTCAAAGAAATCAGCTAAAAAGCTCTGGCACTTGGAACCCACTGATTTTTAAGGATAGGTATGACAACATCTATCAGAAACACAGAAGGTTTCAGAATTTGGACACTCAGTTGATTAGGAACCAGACTGAAAGTACCTAACACACTGGCAACAGCTAACAGCTGACAGACAATAATTCTCTGCCTCCCACACTGGGCTGGATTTCAATTACAGGCTTAAGGCTCTGGAACTTACTACTACTCTCTCATTCCAGTGACATCCCTCAGGAGGAAGGCAGTCATGACATGGACATGAACTTACTTTATTCGTAGTTATACTTTCTTCCTTCCCTAGTGCTCTGGTGAAGAGCAGGGTTAGTGGCAATATCTCTAAAACCATGAAATGCGGAGTCCACAGTTCTTGCTGATGGCAAAATTTACTTCTACATATTAAATACATCAGATACGCCATTACTAAGCAATGGGAGTATTTTCTCTTTCTATCCTAAAAATACACAATTTATCTGGCTTGGAATGAAATAAGCTCAAAGAGCCTTACTGACTTTAATAACCATTAGAAATGGCAGGGGGGAAATAAAATTGTGTATGGTTTTTGCCAAAAGGTTTAAGTAGGATGGTGGTGACTTTAAGGTCAAGTTTAATGAACTTAGACAAACTTAGGGTCAATAACCTTACTAACTTAGGAGCTGTGCACAGAGGTAAAAAACAATAACTGTGTTATCAGGCTAAATGACTATCAAATGGTTATTAACAGGCCAATATGCTCTAACTTTCTATAAGTTTCTTTACATGTCTTTTTAATTTTAGAAATCTAAAATTTCTGTATTTGTATATTTGTACAAATACACAAATATAGCCCTGGCTGGTGTGGCCCAGTAGATCGAGTGCTGGTCTGTGAACCAAAGGGTCACAGGTTCAACTCCCAGGGTACATGTTTGGGTTTCGGGCTAGGTCCCCAGTAGGGGGCACACAAGAGGCAACCACACACTGATGTTTCTCTCTTTCTCTCTCCCTTCCCTTCTCTCTAGAAGTAAATAAATAAAATCTTTAAAAAAATAAATGTAAATGTAGTATTCTATATGCCTCACATTAATCACAGCAATTTCTCATGACAATCTTCATCACAAAGATCTGTGTTGTTTGGAGCAACACAAAAGAATCCATCTTTTGCTACCAGACATTAATTACATAAAGTTTGAAAGCAATGCCATCTAGTGGACATCTTTTTTATAAAAAATATTCCTTTCAAGCCCTGGCTGGTGTAGCTCAGTGGATTGAGCGCAGGCCTGTGAACTAGAGATCGCGGTTCGATTCCCAGTCAGGGCACATGCCTGGGTTGCAGGCCAGTTCCCTGCAGGGGCCAGTTCCCAGCAGGGGATGCATGAGAAGCAACCATACATTGATGTTTCTCTTCCTCTCTCCTCCCCTNTGTAAATGTAGTATTCTATATGCCTCACATTAATCACAGCAATTTCTCATGACAATCTTCATCACAAAGATCTGTGTTGTTTGGAGCAACACAAAAGAATCTATCTTTTGCTATACCAGACATTAATTACATAAAGTTTGAAAGCAATGCCATCTAGTGGACATCTTTTTTATAAAAATATTCCTTTCAAAGGACTCACTAAAGATTCAACAAATATTTACTGAGGACACACCGTAAGCCAGGCATTGTTCTAGGTGCTAAGGATGTAACAATGAACAACAACAAAGCAAAACAAAAGCCTTCCCTCATGGATGTACATTCTACTGAGAGAGACAAGCAATGAAATACAGTGTACCATGCACCAGATAACAAATGCTCTGAAGAAAAGTGAACCAGGATGAGGGGACAGACTGTCACAGAGGGCAGTTCATCCCATTTCACATAACGTGGTCCGGGAAAGCCTCTTTTCAATAAGGTGACTTTGAGCAATGGTTTAAGGATGATGAAAAAAATGAACCATGTGCATATCCAGTGGAACAGTGAACAGGAAGAGAGAACTATAGCAAGTACAAAAGCCCAGGTGTAAGAAGATGCCTGGGTTGTTTGAGGAATAACAAGGAGGCTAATGCAGCTGAAACACAAGAAGCAAGGAGAATGAAAAAAGAAATAAGGTCAGAGGGCCAGCCAGGGGCCAAAATCACAGGAGATCCTTAAGTCTGTGGGTTTTAGTGGATTTCGTTCAGTAAAAGCCTAGGAGCAGGATGGAACATGATCTGACTTATTTATAAAGAATCGCTCTGGCTACCAAATGAAGAAGAAACTGTAGATGGGCCAGGGTGAAAATAAGATCAGCTAGTGAGATAGCCCAGGTAAGGGATGATGGTCTCCTGACCTAAAGAAGAGCTCATGTGATTACAAGCAAGTGAACCCAAGATGTAGTTCAAACGAGGAGTTGAAGGGGTTTCTTGACTAAATGGATCAGCATCTGGAAGAACAGCATTAACCATTCACTGAGTGAAGAAGAGTGGATTCGGACTAAAGGTTTTGTCATTAGCTCCCCGTTACTTCGTAGCCCTTGTATAAAAGGAAAGTTAAAAGCTCTACTTTAGTGACCACGGGCCGACTTGAAGCAAAACATATGCATAATGTAAAAACAAACAAAAAAAGCTTTCCAAAACTCTAGTTGAAATATTGCATCATAAATGTGCTGAAATAAAAGTTTATGGGTTTTCAAAGCTTCTTGTACATGTGTAGCATTTTCCTGCTCATTAATTCAATATGTGCTTTCTCAGCACTGTGGGATTACTAAATAATGTCAATCTATTAGTTCCCTACAGATTCCAGAAAATTCCAAAGTTTTGTTTTAGTAATAATAAGTATGTGCTTATAACTAATTTCCATTTTGTAGCCTAGAAACTCTTCAGGATCACCCTCCCTGTGAATTCGCCAAGATTCACAAATGATAAGGCAGCTGAAACTGGACTGATGAAAACCTACCCAGACTCATGGAGCCACCTAAACAAAACGGTGAGAGGGAATTTATTTCCTCTATCTATCCCTGGGTCAAAGACCCTGGATTTGTACAAACTAGCAAATAAGTGGCTAAGACTGTAATCGGGCCTTGAGCTGAAAGTCCCCAAAATGGAGAAAACCCCCATAGCAATCACTTGGGGGATGCGGGAAATGGAGCAGGGCCATGGAGAGTGACTTCGGATATTTATCTAAAGAACTCGTCCAGTGGTTTAATCATATTACAGCTGTGCATGCACTGGGAGCCAGGGAGCCGGGCATGACTCTAACCGGAGAAGTGTAGCCGGAGAGGCTTTCTGCACCTGCCTGCGAGAGAGTGGCTTGGAGGCGGCCTCTGAATCACGGCATCACGCCTGCCCGGAATAACAATGGCAGGAGAGAAAGGCAGAAGAGACCAGACTGCTGGCAGGTGCAACCCAGTGTGGAAGGAGTCGGAAATGGGGTTACGTTGGAGGATCCACGCATGGGATTTAAACCCGGGTGTGGCAGCCATGCTGGGGCTTAACCAGGCAGTTTGGGAGCTGAGAAAGAGTTCTCTTGACCACTCAGCTTGGAAAGCAGAACGTAGCGGCAGCTCTCTCTTGGTCACTCGGTTTGAAAGGATGAAGAAGGATTCCCTGGCCACCATGAGGACATGGTTTTGGATTAAGAACGGGAGCCCAGCCGAACTACAGACTTTTATTACGGTACCCCGACTGGCTTGGTTTGCAAGGGGAGGCAGGAGTGTGTGTTTGTGGTGTTTTAAAGGGACTTTGGGATTTAATGGCGACATTCTGCCATTACTCTAAACCTACATAACTTTAATTAAATAACTCCTTTCCTTTTTTACCAAACTCTGGCATCGAGAGCCACAACTCTTAGCAGCAGCAGGCAAAAAGAATCATGGAGTAACAAGACCCCAGGAGTGGGGTGGGATTTTCTATAACAAGACCACACTGGTATTGCCGTCAGAGTCAGCTAAAGTTATGGCTGGCCACTACCCCTAAGGTCACACTGATTCATAAATAGTGACACTTTAAATAATTTGGCAGGAATTAAAAGGCACTGGCTTAGGGGGATGTGACATGCAGATCCTGCCATTGCTTTCGCATAGCACACCTCTGCTGTGTGTCCGGTACAACTGTTACCATTTCACATGTGTTGATTATCTGAGTAACGTCTTTCTCCCCTTCTGACTAGTCCTCAAAGCTTTTCTGATTTCAGGACAACTCAGGAACGGCTACTCCTATCTCATAATATCTCATCATATTCTGTATCCGGCCTCCCCTTCCAGAGCCCTGGGTCCTATCTCTTCCTCCCTGAATCCTTCAGTTTTCACCACATGTCCATTTGCAGTACTAAGACTCGGCTTTATTTTCCTTTATCTATTTTATTTCTCCCAAATTTTTTCTTTGGGAGATTTACTTTTATTATTATTCACCATCCATATCATCTTCCTTTTTTTCCAATTTGAAATCTTTATTGTTTTTTTTATTCTTAACCTCCAGTTCCATCTTTTTCTAATTATCTCCAACTGGAATGATACAGTGCCCACTCAATTCATGGGTCCTGGAATTCTCATGGTTGCCAAATTTTCCATAAACAGATCACCAGATTAATCTATTTATCCATATATTCAAGTATATACAAGTACATAGCAATTAAAACTACATCGGATCTTAAGTACAAGTCCAATAGGTAAAATACAGGGAACCTATCCATGTGGCAGGGGCAAATGTAGCCCAGCCCCCGGTTCGGAAAACCAGCAGGGAGCAAGTCCGCTCACAGGAACTGAGCCCACGGATCGGTTTTCCCGTGGGGAATCAGGCCTGCATTGTACCTAGGCTGCTTTGAGGCTTGCTTTTTGCCAGAACTCCCTCCCCCTGAATTGAGTCAGCAAATGTTAACTGCATATCTTTAAAGTAACTTCCTAAAATCTGTGCTAAACCTCCCAAGTATGGAGTATAACCAGTTAAACCACCTTTCCCCTTGAACTTGCAAATATCCTTTTTCTTTGTAGTAATTAGCAACTTCCTCTCCTTTGTTATCTGTAAAAGGTAATCACCTAAATCGAACGTGTGCATAGTAAATGAGGACCATCCTCAATGTAATGTACCCAGAAAAGTAAAGCCTGTCCAGGTAGGGGCCGGGGCCCTCTCTCTCACTTAGAGAGCAGCCACACCGTCCCTTTTTCTCCACAGGACTTCTGTAGTGCACATGTGAATTTGTTTGTCACAGCCATAATACAGGGACCCTGCTGGCCAGAGTCCACATCAGTAAAACAAATTAAAAACAGGCTATTTACGGAATCAATCAGAATTTGGTCTCCTTAGCATTCTCCTTTCCCCAAGGAAGAGCCTGAATACCCCAGGGTTTAGCACCAGGCTATACTATCATTTAATTTCTAAGCAACCTGGGAGATACAATTATAGCTTATGATAAATAAGAATGATTAATACACTATCTTAAATGATCTTCTCAAAGTCATATAAAAATAAGCTACTTAGTGTATTGCTTTTAAAATTGTAACTACAATAAAAAATTTTAGAAAAAATATATATAACTAATGTTGCCCTGGCCAATGTGGCTCAGTTGGTTAGCGGGTCATCCCAACACCAAAAAGTTAAAGGTTCAATTCCCAGTCAGGGCACACATCTAGGTGGTAGATTAGAGCCCTAGTCTGGGTATGTATGACTCCCCAGTCTGGGTGCCTACAGAAGGCAACCAACAGTGCTTCTCTCCTGTATTGATGTTTCTTTCCCTCCCTCTGTCCTTTCCTGTCTCTCTAAAAGCAGTAAAAAAAAAAAAAAATGTCCTCAGATGAGAAATAAATAAGTAAAACTAATCTTTCCAAAGTGCTTTTAAGTACATCACCCACAGGGTTTTCTTTTTCCAAGTACATTTTTTAAATTTAATTCTTGTTCAAGTACATTTTAAACAAAAGTAATTTTTATTTACTGTTTTCTCCCTCCTTGGTAAAAAGATATCTTAGCAATTTATTGGCAGAAATTATTTGCCATTTTTATCACTTACCCTAAATTCTCAAATTATATGTGAACCTTTTAAACTTTCCTCATATTAATCTTCCAATTCACTTTCTCATTTGTGCTGATCAGACCGCTTGCTTCTAAGTACAAAATGGAGACAATGCTACATATAGAGTCACAATGAGAGCTAAAATATACTTCTCTTTGAGTCGTATATTTTCCTGCTTTATTTCCTCTCTAAGTCCAGAAATCAACCCAGCTGTGGCAGACACTGTTAATTACCTACCAATATCCACTCTACTTCTTCCTTGCTGTGAGAGCTCTAATTTTATACAGGAAGTAGCATTAACCAACCCCAGGACACTCATCAAGCTTGTTAAATGATCCTTCCCCCGACTTACCCCTCCTCCCTTGCACATAGGGGTGGCCCAGTGAGAAACCTGCAGGATTCCAGACGATGGAAAGGAAACTGGCAGAGGGGAGGAGGCACCGGCTCTGAGGAAAGCAGTAGATTCTTTCCTGATAAGAGATACAGCTGACCCTTTCTCTTCTCACTGACTTGAGCACAGAATGGATACGATGCCTAAAAACGTACCAGTCCCAAGTCTCTGTTGTCACTGAGCAACAGAACCAGGCCAGCAGTCACCTCCTCAGGTCTTCTTGTTATTTGAAAAAAATGAAACTCTTTGTTGAAGCCACTGTTCTTCCCACAATCACAACAAAATTACAACTAAGTTACACACCAACCATCATGAGAACTGCCTGCAGACTAGCTGAACGGAATCTTATAACTAAAAATATAAAAAAGAAGCCATGTTGAAACTTTAGCTAAAATTTTTTAAAAGTTAGAAATAAAAAGTATGCAATGTGATGAGAGCAATATATCTTTTAAATCTCTTTTAATCCAAAAGTTACCCTCTTTTTTTCCAGCAGTTTAATTTTTAAGTGTATGTTATTGATGACGCTATTACAGTTATCCCATTTTTTTCTCCCCTTTCTTCCCTTCCACCCCCTATTCCCACCAGCATCCCCCTGCCCCTTAGTTCACATCCATGGGTCATGCATATAAGTTCTTTGACTTCTCTATTTCCCATTCTATTCTTAACCTCCCCCTGTCTATTTTGTGCCTACCAATTATGCTTATTCCCTGGACCTTTTCCCCCATTCCCTTCCTGCCCACTCCCCACTGATAACCCTCCATGTGATCTCCATTACTGTGGTTCTGTTCCTCTTCTAGTCGTTTGCTTAGTTCATTTTTGGTTTTTTTAGATTCACTTTGTTGATGGTTGTGAGTTTGTTGTCATTTTACTGTTCATAGTTTTGATCTTTTTCCTAAATAAGTCCCTTTAACATTCCATATAGTACTGGCTTTAGTGATAATAACTCCTTTAACTCTTCCTTGTCTGGAAAGCACTTTACCTGCCCTTCCATTCTAAATGATAGCTATTCTGGATAGAGTAATCTTGGATGTAAGTCCTTGCTTTTTACAACTTTGAATACTTCTTTCCAGAACCTTCTTGCCTGCAAGGTTTAAGAAATCAGCTGATAGTCTTATGGGAACTCCTTTGTAGGTAACTCTTTCCTTTTCTCTTGCTGCTTTTAAGACTCTCTCCTCATCTTTAATCTTGGATAATGTAATTGAGATGTGCCTTGGTGTGTTCCTCCTGGGATCCAACTTCTTTGGGACTCCCTGGGCTTCCTGGACTTCCCCTGAAATCTATTTCCTTTGCCAGACTAGAGAAATTCTCCTTCGTTATTTGTTCAAATAAACTTTCAATTTCTTGCTCTTTCTCTTCTCCTGGCACCCCTATGATTCAGATATTAGAACATTTAAAGTTGTTCTAGAGGTTCCCCAGCCTCTCCTCATTTTTTTGAATTCCTGTTTCTTCAGTCTGTTCTGGTTGAATATTTATTTCTTCCTTCTGCTCCAAATCACTTATTTGAGTCCCAGTTTCTTTCCCTTCACTGTTGGTTCCCTGTATATTTTTCCTTATTTCACTTTGCATACCCTATACTCTTCCCTCTATTTTCTGTGAGCATCCTGATTACCAGTGTTTTGAATTCTGCATCTGATAGGTTGTCTATCTCTTTACTGCTTAGTTCTATTTTTGGAGCTTTAATCTGTTCTTTCATTTGGGTCATATTTTTTTGTCTCTGTGTGCCCGTTCTGTTGTAAGGGATGGAGCCTTAGGTATTCACCAGGGTGGGGCAACCCTCGTGGCTGAGTTGCAGTGCCGTACGTGGGGGAGGGGTCTGAGAGGGAACTATGTCACTTGCTGGATTCTGGGCTGGCTTTCACTCACTTGCCCTACTACCCACAAGCAAACTGGGCCCCTCTGGTGCTGATTCCCAGGTTTGTGTACATTCTAGGATCCTGTGGGTCTATCCAATGGACTCTCTTGTAAGGCCGGGAGTTTCTCCTGCTGCCACAACTCCCATAAGTTTTTACAACCAGAGGTTTTGAAGCCTTCTTTTCCTACATGGGGACCCTGGGTTGCTCACTCTGTCTCACTCCCCATGTTCCTCCCAGTTTATCTGCATGCAAACGTGGGACCATCTGGTTTGCCTGCCGCTGCCGCGCTGCATGTCCTCTCCACCCTGCCTGCCCACCTCCGCCCCACCTACCACCAGTCTGAATGAATGGCTCTTCTTAAATTCCTTGGTTGTTGGACTTCGATACAGTTCAACTTTCTGGCAATTCTGGTTCTTTTTGTTTTTAAATTTGCTGTTGTCCTTTTTTTGGTTGTGTGAGGAGGCAAAGTGTACCTACCTATGCCTCCATCTTGGTCCTCTAATTCTTTTTTTGATCTAACTATTCATTTGTTACAAAACCAGACTGTTTATTCTGCCATTTACCACACTTTGGTTTTTGCTGATTGCATCCCTCTGGTATAGTTTAACATGTACCTCTCTTCTGTGTATACGTTGTAAGCTGGTAATTGGCTCAGAAAGCTTGATTATATTCAGGTTTAATTGTTTTTCCATCAGGAGGTACCACAATGACTGGTTGTCTTTCTGTGATGCTAGCAGGCTTCTATGTTTATGCACTGGTTTTACCCACAACACTTCTGACACCAAATGTGTGGGTTTTCCACCCTACACAGTTCTCCAGTTCCAGCTGGGTGTCCTACCAGCCAATTCAATTCTGACACGAACGACTGGTAGTTAGCTCAGACCCCACAGACTGACGGCTCGTTCCGACAAGATGGCCCTGACGTCTGACGCCAAGTGCAAGTCTTGGCCCTCTTGTGCTGACTGACAAGCTAAAAATCGGGGGTTCCCACAGCCGTCTCCTCAAGTTCAATAATTGGTTAGAACGTCCCACAGAACCCAGGAAAACACTTTACTTACTATTATCAGTTTACAATGAAGGATACATCTCAGGATCACCCAAATGGAAAAAGGTATTGAACCTAGCATCTTGGCTTCAGTTACTCCTCATATGAGTTATTCTCTAGGTCACAACAAGGATGCTAGGTTGTCCAGCATCACCATCCTCTAGACACTGCATAGGCTGCTTCCCAGGGACACCAGACTGATCTGGACTTTGCAAAATCCTTCTTCCCCATGTGAAGACTCGAGTTTCCTGTTGCTCCTTTCTTCCTTTGGCAGATAGGCAGAGCCTCTGGGCCTGGGGATAGGCAGGACTATGCCCCTTGATAACAAGGAGCAATTACAGAAAACAAGACCTTCATCAATTTACCCCTATGAGATTATAAGGCCCAAGGTCTTCATGGGGGAGATGTTACCATATGTAGTTAGCTAGATATTAATAAAAGAAGGAAGCAAAGAGAATCAGACATCGTTGAGCACAATCAACCAGGGAGCATAAGCCTGCTTGCTTAGTGAGGAAACTATAGGTTCACACACTCCAGTGGATCTCAGCATTGCCCCACCAAGGATTAACACCCCTCCGTTCCCCCGTCTGGTACCAGATTGTTGGCAGGGCATGGGGTGGGGGGAGGCAGAAGTAAGCACATGCACAGTAGAAGTTAAATGGTGCAGGGGCAGATGCTTGACCATAAAGGCCTATCAGTCTAACCTGGGAAGGGATCAATTGGCCAGGGAGTGGATCCATTAGAGGCCTGCAAAAGCTTGGGAAGTTGGTTACTTTGAAAAAGTGCCTGGTCCATCCCAAGCCTGAGATAATATAACCCAGCTTAGCCAAGAAGCTCTCTCTCTCCCCCAGGAACATGAGCTGGCCCCATCCATTCAAGAATTCTCTCCATAGTAACCATGCAGGTCTAGCAGCCATGTGGTTGGCAGCCACACGGACTCGAAACGCAAGCTCCAGACTGGAGCCTGCGTACAGCAGCACAGCCAGGAATAGCGCTAAGCTACCTGGACAGGGACTGGTACTCCTAATGCTGGAGAAAAGAACAGAAACCATGGACCCTGGGCTTCATTTTGTCCTTGCTGAAGATACAGTTGGACTGTTTCCATGACACGACAAACAGAGATAGGACACAGGGGCAAACTTCTATTTCCACCCAGATAAATCTTACCACACTAAGCTACAATCCCCCATGTGTGCTTCTCCAGGAATGCTTTCCTTGCAACACCACAAGAACCCAACTTCCACTGGCAATAATATTCTCTCCAAAGAGGACATACAGATGGCCAATAGACATATGTGATGTTCAATGTCACTAGTCATCAAAGAAATGCAAATTAAAACCACAATGAGATACCACCTCACACCTGTCAGAATGGCTATCATCAACAAACAAGTACTGGTGAGGATGTGGAGAAAAGGAAACCCTAGCGCACTGTTGGTGGGAATGTAAACTGGTACAGCCACTGTGGAAAACAGAAGGTTTCTCAAAAAATTTTTAAAGAGAACTGCCTTATGACCCAGAAATTCCACTTCTGGGTATATATCTGAAGAAACCCAAAACGCTAATTCAAAAGACACATGCATTCCTATGTTCACTGCAGCACTGTTTACAATAGCCAAGATGTGGAACCAACCAAGTGTCCATCAACAGACAAGTAGATAAAAAAGTTGCAGTCCATATGTACAATGGAATATTACTCAAGTATAAAAAATGAAATCTTACCATTTGTGACAGCACGGAAGGACCTAGGAAGTAGTATGCTAAGTAAAATAAGTCAGAGAGCAACAAATAATGACTTCACTTATATGTGGAATTGAAAGAACAAAATAAACAGAACAGAAGCAGACTCACCAGAGAACAAACTGACGGCTGCCAAAGAGGAGAGGGGTTGGGGGCTGGGTAAAAAGAGTGAAGGGATTAAGAATTACAAATTGATAGTTATTAAATAGTTATAAGGATGTAAAGTACAGCATATGAAATATAGTCAATAATAATGTAGCCCTGGCTGGTGTAGCTCAGTGGATTGAGCGCGGGCCTGCGAACCACACGATAGCGGTTTGATTCCCAGTCAGGGCGCATGCCTGGGTTACGGGCCAGTTCCCGGCAGGGGCCAGTTCCCAGCAGGGGATGCATGAGAAGCAACCATACATTGATGTTTCTCTCCTTCTCTCCTTCCCTTCCCCTCTAAAAGATAAATAAATAAAGTCTTAAAAAAATAAAATAAAACATCCTTCTTAAAAAAAAGAAATATAGTCAATAAGAATGTAATAAATATGTATCATGCCAGAGGGGTACTTGAAATATCAAGGGGATTATTTTGTAAAGTATTTGACTGTCTAATCACAGTGTTGTACACCTAAAACTAATATAAAATAATACTGAGTGTCAAATGTAATTAAAAGAGAAAAAGTAATATCAGAATTTCACTATCTGACAGTAACACCCATCCATTCATTTATCAACACACTGAGGTTTTTATGTGTCAGTCACTGGATTTGGCTTTGAAGATACAAAGCCATACCACAAACTCAAATTGCTGACGAACCAGTAGCATATACTTAGAATAGATAACCAAGAGATATAGAACGAAGCAAATACACTCTACACAGAATAATCGATGTGGAACCTGTCTGGTCAGGGAATACGCTTTAAGGAGTATTCACTGAGAGAAGGGAGAGATCTGATTCATAACAACATAGTGAGAGAAAGACTCAAAGGCCTGTACCTATACCACAACCTGACTAAGAGATCAGGATAGAGTCAGAGTCTAAATAGACAAGCACTCCTGCTTATGAGTATCAATCAGAGCAGAGAAGGATGAGGACCAAACTTATTTTCAGGTGTACAGAAATACACAAATGACAAAATGCCTCTTACAAAAGTTCCTTTCCCAACTAAGGAAATCTTTTCTTTCCAAGCAAAGATACACTTACTATCAGTGTGTTTCTTACAATGAATACCGTATTATTTCAAAGATTAAAGTGAAATACTTCTCAATCAAAAAAAAATGTTCAGGGGAGGGGAGTGAAAAAATGTTCAGAAATTTATAATGTTTCTATTCACTAACATTTTATATCCAACTAGAAATTAGTTACAAAACAGCTTACTTCCTCTCTTTCTTACTAGTTTTCCCTTTTCCCCATTTTCCACTTACATTCTCTCTCTTACTTGAACTTCTTTCTTCCTGACTTCCTGCAAAACATATCGTATCTAGGAACCCCACTTAAACCAATAAACAGACAAGATAAAAAGAAACTGCTTCCTCTGTCAATTTTTAAAGGAAAATGCCTTTAAAACAGTAGCATTCTGTGTTCTCAAAAAAGAGTAAATGTTAACCTATTTGAAAATGTTACATACTATCTATGTCACAACTAAACTGTTATAATGGAAAGTAGTAACGCCTCCTACCTTTCAGCACTAAACGCTGATTCTGTGTCGATGTACACAACAGCTCCTTCCAATCCCCCCATGCTGGTGGGCAAAGTGGCCAAGACACTCATCATTATACAAAACTGAGTTTTTCCACAACCTGGTGGACCTGTAATCTAAAATAAAAAATAACAAGTTATTTGTATAAACATTACAAGCTAGTCAAAGCACAATCCTTTAAAAACTTGCCAACACACAGTCCAACTAACCTGGATTCCTAGATTTCCATTGTACATAATGAATTCACTTTTCCCCTACTCATGCAGAAAAGTACTAGTTATGGGCTATCCTTGGGAGAAACAAGAAAATGGTCACTCAAATCATCCTGTGTGTTCTGGAGTTCAGGTGAAAAATTTTGGTTAAGACTAGAGGATTCATTTATACATTCACAACTTTTCTATTCCTCGGTAATGCATTTATGAAAGGATCTTGAAAATACTTAAGAGGTTGCCCTGGCTGGTGTGGCTCAGTGGATTGAGTGCCAGCCTGCAAACCAAAGGGTCATCAGTTCAATTCCCAGTCAGGGTACATGCCTGGGTTGCAGGCCTGGTCCCTAGCAGGGGGTGTGCACAAGAGGCAACCACACAATGATGTTTCTCTTGACTCTTTCTCCCTCTCTTCCCCTCTAAAAATAAATAAATAAATAAACCTTTTTAAAAAAAGAAAATATTTAAGAGGCTTTAATAATGGCTTAACATTTGCTAAGAATTGGCCTTTTAGAACAATTTAGTACTAGCACCTTTAAAAGCTACTTTGACCTTTATTCTTAGGTGTACAGTATTCAGGGGTAAGGGTACTAATGTATACAATTTGCTATCAAATAGTTCAGCAAAAAAGTGTGTGTATGTGGGTATATGTATATGTATAGAAAGACAAAGCAAATATAACAAAATTCAACAATTGCTGAATCTAAATAACTCATACTTTAAAATGTCCATTTTGAAATTAGTTGGTAGAGAGGTATTTCAAGATTATAAAATTTGAAATCAAGAGGGTATAGGTGGAACTTGGAATAAAATCTGGCATGCCTCAGCTTTTCAGGGCAGAAGGTCATGTGTGATTTCCTTTGCCTTCCTTTGCCTGCCTACATGTCTAAATAAATAAATAAGAAGGTATAGGCAGAAAAACAGAATATTAATCATGCTTATACCAGTCCAACTAAAAGTAGTTTACAAATACTACTTTTAAAATGTTACAAATGTTCCCTTTAAATATGTCACATTGGCTGGCATCCAAAAGATAAGAACCAAAACACTACCCCTCTTGTGAAAATAACACGAAGGAACAATGTTTCACAACAGGGAGAGGAAAAAGAGGAAGAAAGAAGAGAAGAAAATCTCAGGCAGAGATGGAAAAAGTCTGGGCTAAGACTGAGACATACCAGAGATAGGAAGAAACTGGCTCAGACAAATCATGAAACAGGAAGAAGGGATGACCCATCGGTCTAAATCAGTTAGGCCAGCAGTTCTTGAACTTGAGCGAGCACTAGAATTACCCAGCCACCTTGTTAGGCAGTATCTCTGGTTCAACAGGTCTGAGACGTGGCCTGGAAATGCACATTTCTACTATGTTCCTCCGTGATGCTGGTGCTGCTCTACTCTTTTTAATAAAGATTTTATTTCTTTATTTGCTTGTTTGTTTGTTTATTTTTAGAGAGAAGGGAATGGAGGGTGATGGAAAGGGAGAGAAACATCAATATGAGTGAGAAACATCAATTGGTTGTCTTATATGCACCCCTACTGGGGACCGAACCTGTAACCCTGGTACACACTGTGACCGGAAACCAAACCAGCGACCTCTCGCTTTGTAGGACAACGCCCAGCCAGCTGAGCCACGACAGTCAAGGCACACTCTACACTTTTGAGAACCGCTGTTTTGGAATTTACACTAAAGCTAAACTTCATTTATCAAGGCTCCACATTAAAAAATAAAAGCTCATGAGTTAAAAATACTTCGTGCTGATTTATAATCTCTAAAACAGTGATTTCGACTTTAAGGATAAGTAGTTGCTACTCCCAGTAATAGTTTGCCAGATCATGAGTGATCAGTGAACAGGTCTCCAAACGTTGATTATGTACTCTGACAAACCAAATGAACAAAAGTTTAGTGTGGCCCTCCACTATATGCACATTTATTATGTACATTTTTTACTATACATTCTATACAGTACTGCAACATAAAACATACATAGAATAGGGATTCAAAAGAATGAAACGTTACAAGCATTTAAAAATAGTTTCACATCTTAGTTTCATGGTAGGCAGTTAGACACCAGCAGAGCCAGGGTGATAGCCAGGTACAGAAGGTCCAAAGGTGGAAAGCCCACAGTGCTAAGCAAGTAGAAGAACAAGGACCTTGTTCCCAGGGTGACCTTTCTCCCAAAGCACATCGCTGGTCATGCCATTTCAACCCTGACATTTCATATCCCTGGCGCTGAGGTTTAAATCCTCTCCTGACCTTCCACATTGCTGATCATGCAGCCGGGACCCTCCCCTGACCTTTCTTCCCCTGGCCTGTCACTAGTCACTAGTAGACCTGTCACTAGTAGACCCCCTTGGAGGAGGAACCGGGAACCGAAGGGTGGCCTCACGTGACTCCCATGTGGGCCCTGGCACAACCACTCCCTTAAGCGTTAAACCTTGGGATGAGGGGGGTGGGCTGGGAAAGGAGTAGGGATGGAAAACTGTACTTGAACAATAATTAAATTTAAAAAAATTTTTTAAAAAAGAACCTTGGGATGACATCTAGGCCTCAGTTGTGTTTCAGTCCAGACACAGAAAAGCAGCAAAACCAGACAAGTGACTGTACCGCTGACATCAGGACCAGATGCACTATGACCCCCTCACCTAGCACCAACCAATCGGTGGAAACCACGACCCTGAGAGGCACACCTGGAAAACGGATGAGTATTCCACTGAGATCCTCCTGGGGACCTCCCCAGAAACCCCACCTTTGGGGAGCAAACGAAAGCCTTCAAGACGAAGAACCCAAGGGGCTCTCTCTCCAGAGCACACCCCTGCCTTTCCCCACCCGCTTCTCTCAGGCACCTGTTCCTTGCCTCTCTCTTTCTCCGAAGCTCTAAGGGCCCTTCATTGCCTCTGTAACTTGTTTCCTGAGCCCTTTTCTTCTACGACTCAGTTGTTCTACCTCTGTGACTTTCTAAATAAACTTTCTCTTATAATTTGAGTCTTGGCTCCAAATTCTTTCTTAGCCAGAACTCAAGTACTGAGGTTGCTGAACCCAGGTTTGATCTGACCCCACCAGTCCAATTAATATCTAATGCTGTTTTGCCACCAACAGTTAGTTGTACAGGTCTTTCCACTCTCATAAAGATTATTAATACCGATAGTGGAGCAATGGTAATTTTTTAAATAAATGAAATTACATTATTTTTTAAATATTGATTTCAGTATTTTGTAATTAGGTGATCGAAATGTCAGGTCCTAAATTCTGCTCATTACAGCACTTAACTGTAACGGCTGCATAGCAGGGCAAGGGAGAAGTGCAACGATGTGAGGACTGGAATTAAAGTAATGCATCATTTCTGTACTTACTAAATCACTGCTCTCATTTTCTGATAACTCCCATCAGTTCATTTTTGTTGGATTTTATCTAATAAATTTCTATCTTCCCTCCTGTCAGTTGTTCTTGCAAAGTAATCAAAAGATATTGCATTTTTACTTTCTTAATAATTGATTTAAAAATTAACTGAAATTACTTGTAAAGTTTCAACGGTATAGAAAATACTCTTACACGCTTTTCACAGGGTGCAGATACCAAAGTTGTCATTAGGCACATGTATCTCTTACAACAAAAATCACATTATAAAAGAAACATTTCCAAGAAGCGACATAAAAATTCTCTGTATCTGAATCTCTGNCAGCACTTAACTGTAACGGCTGCATAGCAGGGCAAGGGAGAAGTGCAACGATGTGAGGACTGGGATTAAAGTAATGCATCATTTCTGTACTTACTAAACCACTGCTCTCATTTTCTGATAACTCCCATCAGTTCATTTTTGTTGGATTTTATCTAATAAATTCCTATCTTCCCTCCTGTCAGTTGTTCTTGCAAAGTAATCAAAAGATATTGCATTTTTACATTCTTAATAATTGATTTAAAAATTAACTGAAATTACTTGTAAAGTTTCAACGGTATAGAAAATACTCGTACACACTTTTCACAGGGTGCAGATACCAAAGTTGTCATTAGGCACATGTATCTCTTACAACAAAAATCACATTATAAAAGAAACATTTCCAAGAAGCGACATAAAAATTCTCTGTATCTGAATCTCTGTCTTTAACAAGGCAGTTACTCTCTCACTCACTGTTAAAACAGCATCTTTACTTGGAAGGGCTGGAGTACGAGTGTTCCGCTGGTTGGCTGGTAGGTTGGTTGGTTTTAATCTGCTATGAGGCCTGTCGAATAGCCACTTGTCATAAAGAAAAGATCAGCAAATCTTTTCTATCAAGAGCATGCCCCAGGCTTCATTATCTTTAAATTCAACAATGTTTTTACAATATTTGCTGTGAGATAACCAAAGAAGCTCTTGTAATTCAACTGAACTTCAAGTCACTCCCCACCTCATCACAGCACTATAAAAACTCTATGTCTTATGTAAAGAGGTTGGCTTTTCAAGATGGAGGTGTAGGTAGACACACTTTGTTTCCTCGCACAACCACAAGGAGGACAACCACCAATTTAAAAACAAAAACAACCAGAACTGCCAGAAAATCAAACTGTATCAAAAGACTTTGATACAGTTAAAAGGAGTTAAAAGAAGAAACATTCACCCAGACCAGTAGGAGGGGCGGACAGGGGAAGCCAGGGTGGAGAGGATGCATGGCAAGACGGTGGCTGGTGGACTGGGTGGTCCCACATTGGTGTGCGGACAAACCAGAAGGAACAACTAGGGAGTGAGAGAGATCGTGCCACCCAGGGTTCCAGCGTGGGAAAAGAAATCTTCAAAAATCTCTGGTTGTAAAAACCTGTAGGGATTGTGGTGGTGAGAGAAACTCCCAGCCTCACAGGAGAATCCACTGAAGGGGCCCATGAGGTCCCAGAATGTATACAAGCCACCCACCCAGGAATCAGCAGCAGAGCAGCACCTCGAAGGATGCAATTTGCTTGTGGGTAGCAGGGGAAGTGACTGAAGGCGGGGTGAAAACTGAGCAAACAGCATTGCTCCCTCTCACCCATCCCCCAAATACAGCACCATGATGCAGCCATATGGGTTGCCTTGCCCTGGCAAATACCTAAGGCTCCACACCTTACAATATAACAGGTACACTCAAAGAAAAACTGCCCAAATAAAAGAAGAGATCAGAATTTCAGAAAAAGAACTAACTGACAAAGAGACAGCCAACCTATAAGATGCAGAGTTCAAATCACTAGTAATCAGGATGCTCACATAAATGGTTGATTTTAGATGCAAAATAAAGGAAGAAGTGAAGACTATACAAAGTGAAATAAAAGAAAATACACAGGGAACCAACAGTGAAGGAAAGGAAACTGGGACTCAAATAAACGATTTGGAGCAGAAGGAAGAACTAAACATTCAACCAGAACAGAATGAAGAAACAGGAACTCAAAAAAATGAGGAGAGGCTTAGGAACTTCTGGGACAACTTTAAATGTTCCAACATCTGAAGCACAGGGGTACCAGAACGAGAAGAGGAAGAGCAAGAATTTGAAAACTTATTTGAACAAATAACGAAGGAGAACTTCTTCAGTCTGGCAAAGGAAATATAGACTTCAGGGAAGTCCAGGAAGCTCAGAGTATCCCAAAGAAGTTGGATCCCAGGAGGAACACACCAGGACACATCTTAATTACATTACCCAAGATTAAAGATAAGGAGAGAATCTTAAAAGCAGAAAGAGAAAAGGAAAGAGTTACCTACAAAGGAGTTCCCATAAGACTATCAGCTGATTTCTTAAACCTTGAGGCAAGAAGGTTCTGGAAAGAAGTATTCAAAGTCATAAAAAGCAAGGATCTACATCCAAGATTACTCTATCCAGCATAACTATCTTTCAAAATTGAAGGGCAGATAAAGTGCTTCCCAGACAAGGAAAAACTAAAGGAGTTCATCATCACAAAGCCTTTATTATATGACATGTTAAAGGGACTTATCTAAGAAAAAGAAGATAAAAAATGTGAACAGTGAAAGGACAACAAACTCACAGTTATTAACAACCACACCTAAAACAAAAGTGAACTAAAAAGATAACTAGATCGGGAGCAGAACCACAGAAATGGAGATCACATGGCGGGTTAGCAACAGGGGAGTGGAAGGAGGAGAAGGGGGAGAAGGTACAGAGAATAAGTAGCATAGACAGTAGGTAAAAAATAGACAGGGGGGAGGGCAGGGATACTATGGGAAATACAGAATCTAAAGAACTTGTGCCACATGGACATGAACAAAAGGGGAACAATGGTGGGGGAGGGGTGTGCAGGGTGGAGGGGAGTCAAGGGGGGGAATGGGACAACTATAATGGCATAATCAATGAAATACATTTTTTAAAAAACTATGAACAGTAAAATGACAACAAACTCACAACTATTAACAACCAAACCTAAAAAGAAACAAGAATAACAACAAACTAAGCAAACAACTAGAAGAGGAACAGAACCACAGTAATGGAGATCACATGGAGGGTTATCAGTGGGGAGTGGGCAGGAAGGGAATGGGGGAAAAGGTACAGGGAATAAGCATAATTGGTAGGCACAAAATAGACAGGGGGAGGTTAAGAATAGAATGGGAAATAGAGAAGTCAAAGAACTTATATGCATGACCCATGGATGTGAACTAAGGGGCGGGAGGATGCTGGTGGGAATAGGGGGTGGAAGGGAAGAAAGGGGAGAAAAAATGGGATAACTGTAATAGCATAATCAATAAAATATACTTTAAAAAGTCATATTTTTAAAAAAATTCTACTCTCTACCATTCAGCTTTTTATAAAATTAACAACATTGGTATCATTTTTAAGCACTCATCATACATCTGACGTCTAGATAAAAATTAAATTGTATTATTTTTTCAGGTTTACATAGTACGTTAAAACATTTCAACATTAATAATTTTTAGCTTCAGATAGTTTAGCTCTGAATTCTAGCAGCCAAACCACAAAATTTCAAGTTGTGTTCGGTTCCCAGGTTCAGCTCCAACGTGGTTAGAAAGAGAGAATACGCCAAACCAGAATATTTGAAGTTATTTGTGTCTTGGAAACACAGAATGAATACAACATTTACACACAGAAGATACCAGTAAAATATGATTGGCTTCAGATAGTTAGAACCCGAGTTTCAACCCTGCCTGCAAAATGTGAAAGAACTGAAAGAAAATAACTAGCGCAGATCACTCAAATGTCAACAAGGAAGCAAATGCAGGGTATTAATAATTGGTTTAAAAAGGAAAGAGAATTACTCCTAAGAAAAGAAAGTCTACCTGTGCTAAAGTAAAAATGAAGCCTAATCATTTTAATCTTAAATGATACTAAATGGTTGCAATGAATGAGAAACCCTGACCAGTTAGGATCTAATATCTACCAAGCTAAATTCTCCCCACACTCAAGGCGGGGAGGACAGGACGGGGCAAACTTCCCACCCAACACTTTGCAGAAGACAATTTATGGACTGCCTGGTTCTCATCTGAGAAAAAAGCATGTGGAAACTTTTACCTTTTTTTTTAATGACCACCCCCAAACTTCCAGCCCCTAACCAGCCTCTATTTGTCTCCATTTGCTCCACAATTGTGTAGAAATATAATTAAAATTCATTTCAAAAGCAAATAACTTTCTAAATCCTAAAATAAACAAATGAACCCCCCCCCCCAAAAGCCAACAATCTCAGAAAAGCCAGAGAGCACTTTGCCTTGATCTTAAATTACTTCACATCAGCATGTGGAAAATTCTGTATCTTGGATTCACTACACCAGTCCCTGTCACATTGACCACTACTGTTTCTGAAGTAAATAAGAAGGGAGGGAAAGAAAAAGAAGGGGAACAACTAAAAAAAAAAATAAAGCAGGAGGACATGGAAATGACAAATGTCCCAAGTTTCACAGTTAAAATAAAAAATTTAAACAGTATCAAGGGATATAATCGTTCATTTAACAATCAAGCAACATGTAACATATGAAAGACTCTACAAAACCTTTATGGAGAAAGAAAGATGTTTCCAGTCAACCACATATGCTAAACTCGTACATTAGGGCCTGACTACCCTGCCTTTCAAAACACTGGGGAGCAGACTCCAGCCAAGGAGCACCAGTGAGAAACCTCCCTAGTCTCCCTACTGCTGCCATTGCACATGGACTTCACCGGAACATGGACTTCACTGGAACCTGGCTGCAGCCAGGAGATGAGACCCCACCTTGACCGGCCTGCAGATCTGTGAGCAAGAAAAACACATTTTGCTGCTGTTGTAAGCAGTGTCGGCAACCAAAATTAACTAGTGGAACAGTGTGTCTTACACCTCACTGCTGATGCACTTCCATCACATGCCCGGCCTGTGCAAGCATTTGAGTTTACCACCCTCGTGAGCCCAGGGACCATGGCAAACTCTGTCCATGGAAAGAAATGGAACTGTAACATGCAGCTGTTCTGAGGGAAGGTTAGGATGCCAAGATAGGACTCTGTCATCTGGTCTCTACCTGTTTGGGACAGGATAGTCCCTTCCAAAGCAGAACTGCCTCACTCAAGGAGGACCGCAGGCCTCCTGCAAATGTGAACATGAACGAAATGCAATGTAGAATGTGCTATATTGTTTTCATTGGGTTGGCCAAAATGTCCATTTAGTTTTTTCCATAAAAGACATCTTTTTCATTTTCACCAATAACTTCATTGATTTGGCTAGTTTGAGCATGTCAGCTATCTCGTGTGTGGTATAGTGCTGAGTGTTCTCAATGTCTCAATTTGATTGCTATCAACTTCAACTGGTCTACCCGACCACGGAGCATTGTCTAACAAGAAAAAAGTTCACAAACCCCTTTTAACACATTCGATCAGTCACAGCACCTTCTCTATACACTGCACACGTCTTTTTTAACTTTTTGCAATTCAGTTGCATCTTTACCATTCTTGAAATAATAGTGTAATATGCCAGAAATGTTGCTTATTTTCTTCCACCCTCAATATTAAAATGGCTATACAAAAATTTGCCAATTTTGATGTTTTTTTAAATGCATGTTGATATGACAGCTGTCACAATATAATCTAACAAAATTGTTTCCAATAAAAGTTAAAGACAACTAAGCCCTACTAGAGCCATCCTAAAGAAACAAAAAACAAAAAACTGTTTGGCCAACTCAGTAATACTTAGAGCGAGGACCTGGGTATAATCATCATTCTTAAATGTTGCAAAGGTTTGACCGTGCTTCCCAGGTTTTCTCTTCTAGGGATACTCTTGAGCTAAGACATGCTACTGTTAAATCTCTTTTTGTTAACTTGAATGTGGGCCAGTTCTCTAGTCCTGTAATCTCTGGATTACAGTATGAAAATACCTTTTTTGATGATCCCTTCAAATAGATTCGTAATTTTCCCTAATCACATTAGCATCTTTGTCGTATGTTCCCAGCAGGGGTGATACTAACCCCAGAATAAAATGTGGTTGATTGGGGAGCGGAATAGTTTTACTGTTTTTATGTAGAAAGCACAGATGTACATACTGTACATAAACATATACGGTCTATGTGTGGTATTCAAATCTCATGGTGGGGTGATTAAGGAAGAAAGGTCTGTGAACTCAGCCCTTTAGGAGGGGATCATGAAAAAAGGGTTGAGAAACACTGATCTGATCTGTATTGTTCTCATATGGCAGGGCTACCGGCATGTGGTTTGATCTCCACATAATGCAAACTTTCAAAGTTTAAGCTTCAAACATATCTTTGCTACCAATATTCAGTTAGAACAGATGCCGAATCATCTGCTTATACACCCCACGAATGAGGAATGGGATGTCCTCGGGGAGGGGACAGCACCCTGCTGTTTGCTTCCACCGGTGACTCGGCAGAGCTGGTCTCTCTTTGCTTTCCCCTCTGCTGCTCGGGCTTTGGGCACAAGCAGTGCTTCTCTAGCTCCACTTTTAATCTTGGTGCTGGAACTGACTAGACACAGATTCGGTGAAGTTCACATAAATCAAAACTGATGATAAATAAATTAGGGAGCTTTGAAGTGGAGTCAGGAACGAGCAGCTATACAAATGACAGCAGAGTGTTTCCAGATTTATTCTTCCTCCTTCAGTCATCTCCTAGTCCAAGTTTACTCAGCTGGTTGCCTTATCCCTCACCTCCACCAGAGCTAAATTCTACCTGATGTCTGGGCTCTACGTTTGACCTCTTAACCAGAAACAAAGATGGTGCAATGCAATTAATTAGCCAACTCCAGTGATATCTGCATTAGGTCTCTATTGCTATGTAACAAATTACCACAATCTGAACAACTTAAAACAGCACCCATTTTTATCTCACGATTCTGCAGGTTAGCAGTCCCGCTGGACTCAGAGTGTCCGCCGAGCTACTTCCTATCTGGAGGCTGAGGGTAGGGGAGCACCAACGTCCAGCCTCACTCAGGCTGCTGGGAAAATCCACTTCTCCGAGGCGGTGGGGCTGAGCTCCCTATTTCCTTCTGGCTGTCATCCAAAGGCTGCTCACTGCCCCTAGAGGCCCCTCCATTCCTTCTCACAAGGCCCCTTCCCTGTTCTGAATCCCCATGTTTTGAATCTTTCTGGCTTCTCTTCGTCTTTAGCCAGAGAAAGCTCACTGCTTTTAAGGGCTCATGAGCTTAGACTGGGATAATCTCCCTATCTTAAAGTCGACTGTGCCACAGAACATACCATAATCGTGGGAACGGCAGCTAATCATATTCACAGGTTCCAGGGATCACAGCAGAACATCTCTGGAAGGACATTTTAAAAATCCTACCTTCCAAAAAGTCTCAAGGAATGGAGAGGCAATAAAGTAAAGTTTTTAAAAAACTGTATACACATATGCACATACATGCATGCTTACATACATGTATAAAAAAACACGTTAATAGTGATAACCAGCCTCTAAGCAGGACCCTGTGATCCTCACTTTGGTATTCGTGCCCCCACCCTGCGTCACGCATGTCTGTGTAACAGAACACAAGAGAAGTAAGTGACAGCATTTAACTTCAAGGCTACGCCATAAAAGACACGCCATTTCTACTTTGTTCTCTTACACCACTTACTCTAGGGAACGCCAGCTGCCGTGTCATGAAGACACTCAGGCAGACATGCGGCGAGGGCCTTGTGGCCAGTAACTGCTGACAGTCAGGACCAGCCACGTCAGTCAGCCATCTCAAAGCACCGCCCCGGCTCCAGTCCAGTGGTCAGGTGACTGCGCTTCAGTTGGCATCTTGATGGAAATTTCCTGAGAAGTCATAACCAGAAACACCCAGCTAAGCCGCTCCTGAATTCCTGACTCACAGGACCGTGAGATAAATATTCACTGTTGTTTTAGGCACTAAGCTGTGAAATGATTTGTTAAACAGCAACATATTAAAAAAACAATATATAAATATGTAGGTATATAGACATCAGAGATACGACTTTAAAAACATTAAGAAAAAACTTTGAAAGTAAAAGAATCACTGGTGTTCATTAATTAAAAAATCAATTAAGTAGAAAAATCATATTCCTTAAATGTAATATTGAATATTTTCATAATTTGAAGAAACAAGGGGCATACAAATAAAAATAACACTGTAAATAAGTACTCTGGAAAAGCAACAATATTAAAAGTTCCTGAAGTTCAGATTATTCCAAAATAAAAAGGTAAAGTGTAAACGAGGCAGTAGGAACTCAGGCATTAATAGTAAAAACACCCTATACAAGTGCTAAAAAAGAGCCCTGGCTGGTGTGGCTCAGTGGATGGAGCGCCAGCCTGTGAACCAAAGCATCGCTGGTTCAATTCCCAGTCAGGCACATGCCTGGGTTGTGGGCCAGGTCCCCAGATGAGGGTGAGAGGCAGCCGATTCTCTCTTCCTCTCTCTGTTTCCCTCCTTTTCTTTCTCTTCTCTCTAAAAATAAATAAATAAATTTTTTAAAAAAATAACAGAATCATAAGTAAACCTAACTTGGCAATATAAGGGACTATTTTAGCCGCCTGACCTGATAGACTGAACAACACCAAAATTTTAAAGTTCAAAAGCTACCATTAAGAAAATGAAGAGACAAGCCCCAGACTGAAAGAAAATAATTATAAGTCATTTAGCTGAGAAAGAACTTTATATATCCAGAATATATAAAAAACATTTATAACTCAAAAACAACAAAACAAACAACCAGTTAAAAAATAGGCAAAAGATTTGAATAGATACTTCAATAAACAAAATATCAAATGGCCAATAAGTACATGAACAGAGATGTCCAACACCACTAGTCATCAAGAAAATGCAAATTAAAACCTCAGTGAAATACAGCTACACAGCCCCTAGAATAGCTGAAATCAAAAAGGTTACACCGAGCCCTGGCTGGTGTAGCTCAGTGGATTGAGTGCGGGCCTGCGAACCACACAATCGCGGTTCGATTCCCAGTCAAGGCACATGCCTAGGTTGCAGGCCAGTTCCCAGTTCCCAGCGGGGGACGCATGAGAGGCAACCATACATTGATATTTCTCTCTCTCTCTCTCCTTCCCTTCTAAGATAAATAAATTAAAATCTTTAAAAAAAAATAAAGGTTACACGAAACCCTGGCTGGGCAGCTCAGCTGGTTGGAGTATCGTGTCCCATACACCAAAAGGTGTTCTAGAGGCAACTCATCAATGTTTCTCTCTCTCATCAATGTTTCTCTCTCTCATCAATGTTTCTCTCCCTCTCTCAAAAAAAATCAGTAAATATATCCTCGGGTGAGTATTAAAAAATAAAGATGATACTAAGTCTTGGTGAAGGTGTGGAGAAACAAACAATTCATTGTGCATTGCTGGTGAGAATGTAAAGAGTTACAGCCAGTTTGGAAAGCAGTCTGACACTTCCTTAAATATTAGACTCATAACCATCATATGATCTAGACATTCTATTCCTAGGAATCTACTCAAGAGAAATAAAAACCTATCTTCACACAGATGTGTCTGTGAATGTTCACAGCAGCATCATGGCCAAGAGACAAAAACGGGAGCAGCCCAGATGTCCGCCGACTGACGAGGGGGCGCAGGAAATGCGCACAGCCGCGCCGCAGGGCACTGCTCAGCACCGACAAGGAGAAAACCGCCTGCGCATGCAGCAGCGACGATGGGCCTCAAATACATCACCCTGCGTGAAGAAGCCGAATACAAAAGCTGCATACCACATGCTTCAATTTGTATGAGATGTTTAGAAAAGGCAGATTTATTAAGACAGAAAGCTGGTCAGTGTGGGTGCCCAGGGATAAGGATGGAAGCAGAGAGTAACTGCAAATGGGCACAAGGGAACACTTTAGGATGATGGAAATGTTCTAAAACTGGGTTAGGTGATGATTTAATATAAATTTATAAATTATATAGTTACAATGGTTGAATTTTATAGTGTTTAAATTGAACCTTAATAAAATTATTTTTTAGATAGACAAATGATTTATGAAAAGATATTTAAGCTCATTAGTAACCAGGAAAATGAAAACAAATATCACAAAGATGGGCAGAAATTAAGAAGTCTGATTATACCAAGGCAAGAAAATATGGAGCAAGAGGAATTCGTGCGCATCACTCCTAGGAATGTAAAGAGAAACCACCACTCTGGAAAACAAATTGCCCTGACCCTGCAAAGTTACACATGCACATAACCTATAACCAGCAAATCACTCCGAAGTGGATGCCTTAGGTGGGCCAGAGTAGTATTTTAGGCTTTATAGACCAGAGGTCTGTGTCACAGCTGACTGGACTCTGCCTTGTAGCCACAGACAAAATGTAAACGAATGAGCACAGCTGTGTTACAGTAAAACTTTATTTGTGAAAACAGGCATTGAGCCAGATTTGACCACTGGGCAATAAGTACGTTGCCAATCCCTGCCTTAAAGAAATACCTGTACGTATGATCCAGGAGACATGTGCAACACTTTCACAGAACTTATTTATACTAGCAGCAAACTGGAAGCATCCCACATATTCATTCACAAGAGAAGGGATAAATGAATTGTAGCCTATCTTCAAAATGGAATATAATACAGCAATGGATTATACTCTTGTTAACTGCAACAACATGGACAAATCTTAGAAAACAATACTGAGGGGAAGAAGCAGATAGAGGAACTACGATATGATTTAACCACAGATACCTGATTTAACAGAGCTAAAAATAAGCAAAACTAAATAAAATGTCTTATCTCTTATGCATGTAGGTGGAAAAGGAAAACTATAAGCATAAGAAACTACAGGGGGAAAAGGAGAGAAATGGTAGAAATTCAGGGTGGACATTACCTCCAAACATAAGACCAAAGATAGGACCAGGGAGGAGTCCACAGCTTACAAACGCAGGATATACCTAATTCTGTACACATAAAATAAATACTAAAATTTTGTTTTTTAATAAAAAGTAAATAGAATACTCCCTGTAATTAGCTGAAAAATCCTAAGAAGACTGAAAAGGCTACCTGTAGCTGAAACAGAAAGTAGAGAATCTGCCCTAATAAACAGAGATTTATATTCCAATTTGGCCAAGTAGATCATGACAAAACACTTAAGTGGCTTGTAACTACTGCTTAGATTCCAAAAGAATTGCTAAAAACTAAGTGAAAAGGTATTGAAAATTATTCTAAAACTTAAAAAATAAGAAGTAGTAGTTATTGACTAATCTGCCTTACATTCGATTTTTGTTTGTTTATTAAATTAGTTTGTAACTATGGGTCACTACTAAAAACTTATCTGAGCAAAAAAAGGTCCAACTAAAAGACAAAGAGTATATGAACTAGCATTCTGGCACCACCTGGTGGCAGTACTCTGCAGTAGCAGGTTTTCTGTTTGTTTTTTTAGATTATCATATTTTTCAGACCATAAGATGCACCTAGGTTTTAGAGGAGGAAAATATGAAAAAAAATTTTGAAGCAAAAAATGTGGTAAAATATTTAATAATATCAGTAACATAATATTTCATCAATGTAAATGTAAACAGAACTCAACAGCAGCATTAACAACCATAATTCCTCCCAAATTTGGGGGGGGGTGTCTTAGTCTGAAAAATACAGTGCTTTATTCATTTGTTTACCAACTATCTAATACTAGGCATAGCTGACAAATACTGGGCATAGTACACACACATTTTAAACCTTTCTCAGAAGGAAGGAAATAACATAAGGCTTAGTATCTAAAACAAGGCTTTAGATCATAAAGGAAGAATTTACAGTTAAATTTTTGACTCTCAGTGCAAGAGTCTGCCGTTGTTGGGAGGTTTGCTTAAAGCATCCACACCCCTGGCACTCTCAGGCGAGAAGCCCCTCAGGAGTATGCTGGTAACAATAGTCTATTGATTCACCACGTCAGGACCAGTAAGCACACCAATGCCGTTTTCAAGGGAAAGAACCGTGGTGGTTTTTCAATGTCCTCAAATTTTTTCTCGACACTTCTTCCCAAGGGCAGAGCCCAACTGCCCTTTCCTTGAACGTGGGCTGGACTCGATGACTCACTACTGGCCAAGACAATTTGGCAGAAGTAGGGATATGTAACTCCCACAGTTAAGTCCTCAAAGGTATCCCACCTCCATCTTCCCCTCTTTCGGATCCCTCGTCCAAGTGCAGGTCAGCCATCGCGACGTGAGAGGACTCAGGCAGCCTGTGGGGAGCCCGCAGGGCAAGGAACTGCGACCTCCTGCCCGCAGCCAGCACAGCTTGCCCGTCACGTGAGCGACCCCCTTGGAAATAACTGCCAGCCCCACCAAGCCTTCAGATACTGCGTTCCTCACCAGTATCACCAAGCTAAGCCACTCCCAAAGAAATAAAATCAGTGGGTTTTTTGTTGTTTTAAGCCATTTAGTTTTGAGGTAATTTGTTATGCAACAATATACAACAAATACCTATCACTTCCTGGAACCAAACTCTATCCATAACAGGAAGTAAAAAATAGCTCATTTCAGTTTAATACTGTTATTTTCCCAAATATTAATAAAATTTCAAATTTCCTTCCCTAATACACTAAGTAATGATCCTTTTTTAATTCTCCCAAATTGTTTAATGTTATTTCATAAGACTCATCATTTTCTACATTAATTCAAACAGCAACCAAAGCAGACCAGTCAGTCAACAAGGATTTTTTTCAAACTTTTTTTTGCAGAGCAACTATATTAGACACTGACTAGAGAAGCATGCCCTGAGGTGCTCGTAATTTAACTCACATGAATATCCATGAAATCGTGTTTTTTTAACTAAACTTCCCCCCCTCGCTCTGAAAGTAATGTGATGGAAGAAAGGTGTGGAGAGTGTCTCCGTTACCTCTGTGAGGGACCCGCAAGCCACACCACCGTGCAGGGCTTCATCCAGTGCAGAGAGGGCTGTGGGTAGGAACGCAGGTGAGACGGCAGCAGCCCTCTGTGCCTTTATCTCGTAGGCCTGCACAAGAAAATGACATAGTTCTTTTCAACACCAAATCTATTCAAAAACATAAACCAACTCTAAACCTCAAATTTTAGCAGCCAGAACACCAATTCCAACTTTTTTCTCTATTATTTATTTATTCAACAAATATTAACTCTTTGCCAGGGACCGAGCTAGATTACAGGGACATGATGCAACAGGTGGAGCCCCTGCCCTCGCAGTACTTACAGTCACCCGTTAGGACTAGAAACCGGGCAATCACTAGGCAAGGAATAAGAGATACCATGACAGAGAGAGTGGAAATATAAAGTCAGTATACCTGACCTTGATTTTGTGGCCCAGGAAGACTCCCTGGAAGAGCTAAAATCTGAAATAGCTGTTAGACAAGCAAAGGAAATGTGCATGTTCCTGCCAAAGACAGAGAATGTCCAAAGGTCAAGAAGCAACAAAGGGAGGAAATGGAAACTAACCAAAACTACAAAAAAACAAAGAGTTCATTTAGAATCTGTTCAAAGATGGAGTGTGGCCGTGGTGTGGCAAGCCATGAGGCTAGAGAGGTAAGCAGAGGCCAAATCATCAAGAGCCTTGTTCAAGTTTGGGGTTTAAGCCAAGAGCAACAAAGAAGGACATGATCAGGTTCTCACTTCAGACTGAGGTTGGTTTGTGAAGAATGGCTAACAGGCAGGTGTGACAGGCTGACAAATATCCGTATCAAATCCTTGCAAACTGGGAAAGCTCTTATTTGAAAAAAGATCTTTGCAGTGTGATTAATGTGATTATATGTTCACTGGTAATATATAAGAATGCTTGTCTCTTGCAATCTCTCCCATTAAAAATTTCATTTTTTAAAAAAAAATTTCATTTTTATAAATGAAATTTTATGAATGAAATCATAAAAACTCATTCATTCAATAAATTAAGAGTGCCTATTGCCTGCCACGTACTATGATTGGCTCTAGGAATAAACCGGTAAACTGAACAGACTTAGTTTCTTCCCACTTAAAGTTTACAATGTAATAAATCTGTGTCTCAAATCCAAGGCTCTTCTGCCTCTGAGAGGATGTAGAAGCACCAGCATATTAACATTTATGAGCCATAAAGGTGCCCACTCTTCTCTAACCTTACCCACTGAATTTTTATTTCAGCTAAACCATGGGTTACCCCAGATTTTTTAAGGCTATATTCAGGCACATAAAGTAATTTGAAAAGCTACTGTCAAAGAAGTGTCGTTTGCATCTGATTTAGAAATATGTGAATATTGTCCACAACCCATCCTCAGGCAACATAGGTGGACATGGGGACACTTCATCAAGCCTGTAAAGGCCTCCCAGTCTGTCAGCATTAAAGTGCTTCATTGGCACTATGGTAATTATAAATGTAATTACTATAATAATCTATTTGGTGACTCTCAAAAAAATAATAAAATGAACAAAACAAAAAGACTCCAGAAGTAATATTATGAAAGGGGACCCCCAGAAACAAAATGAATTTATAAAAGATTATATATTTATTCCTACATGTTTAAACTTTAGTCACCCTCAAAGTTCTCTCCATTTCATGCAATGTGCTATCAAGACATTTTTCCACTGCCCAGAACAGGTTTTGAACTTAAAAATTTTGATGCCTTTCGCTCAGGGTGAGATCAGGTGAATAGAGAGGGTGGGGCACAGGGGTCATGCCATTTTTTCGGTCAAAAAATGCTGAACACTCAGCACAGTGTGGGCACGTGTGCTCATAAATCACCCATCATAAAATGAGCAAAGGGGCTGAAAAAGTCTTTTAAAAAACTCACTGAAGCCGAACACAGCCTCTCATAACAACTCCAGCTGGCCCACTGATACAGGTGGGTTCCTAGAACGCTCATCTTACAGGAGAAACCCGTACTACACAGGGCCCACCCAGAAGATAACGCTGGGCTTTTTTGGGTTCCCCCACCTCATGTGCATATATGAGACAAGAACTAACATTGTGATAGGATACTCCACCAGGTTTTCTTCTACTTTGGTGGTTGCTTCCTCTCATATTCATCATTGTCTAGGCTCATCTTTAAATGTTGGCTGCACTCAGAACTTGGTCTTAGGTATATTTATCTTCTCATTTTCTAAGCAATTGCTCATCATTCCCATGGCTTTGACTATCACACTTACACTGATGATTCCCGAATGTGTACTTCTCATGCAGACCTATCCTCCAAGCTCCACGCCCATACAGACCCACTAGGGTGGGGCAAAGATAGGTTTACAGTTGTGAGTACACAAAACACAGTTTATTCTTGTGTTATTTACTAATTATTACATTACTTTACATACAAAGAACTGTACTTTTGCCCCACCCTGTATTCAACTGCCTATATCACATTCCCACTCAATGTTTCACAAGCACCTTAACTTCAACAAGTACTGACTGGATACCATGATCTGCCTTCCTCCAACCTGATCCTCTTCCAGTATCCCTTATCTTAGGAAATGGTACCACACAATTTCTCAAAGCAAAAATCAAGGACTCATCTCTGACATTTTCCTGTATTCACCACCACCCACAATCACCAAATCCTATTCATTCTACCTCCTGAATGTCTCTCATATTAATTGACATTATACCTTCTGCATTAATACCACACTAATAATCCATATCACAATCACTTTCTGTCTGGAATATATTAATAGATATCTAACTATCTGTTGGGAACCGCCCTGCCTGGTTTCAGGAGCTGTAAAACCCCACGGCTAAGGCTGAGGGAGCAACCTTTGGACCATAAGCCACTAGGGGACAAAGCTTATCTTCCTGGCAGGAGCGCTGCTTCTGCTCATTTTTTCATAACTGGCCCCCAATGCTTGATCAGTTAGCCAATAATGGGTAAGATTCCCCAAAGGGGGAACAACCTAAGATAGGCATGATCGTGTGGAGGCCCCAGGGAAGGACTTGGGGGGCTATGGAGAAAGCGGGTGATAGACCCTCGGCCCTTGGCTTTGATGAAGCCTGACTCCCCTAAGTCTGCAAGAAGTCTCCGAAAATTCCTTGGCTATCTGCCTCCTCTGCCTGACTTAAGCCTGAAACAATGACTGAGGGTGGCAAGCCCTGTGCTGGGAATGGCGGGTTCCCCACGTGATCAGGCCTGAGAAAGGATAATGTAAAATTCTGTGAAGCCTGCTTTGCTAAGTATGCTCTTAGTTAAATGATAAAGGCCCAGGCAGAAAATGAGTTTGCTTTCCCAAAGTTTTGTAGCCTTTTAGCTGATAGACCCTGACTTAAAAGAAGCCCTAATAGTTCTTTGTATGCTATTTACTGTTTACTGCCTGACAATGATTAATAAGTTGTACTTGAACTCCTATGCAAATAAATAAATAAATAAATAAATAAAAGCCTGTCTAGGCAAGGGTCAGGGTGCTCTCCCCTTGACAGGGTGGTCAGGCTGTTCTGTGGCACTGCAGGCCAGTGTCTGCATCAACTATCCTTCAAAAATATTTCCTTGTTCCTTTTCAACTACACGTCTATGTCCAAGACTGAGTTTCTAAAAACACATGTTTGATTACAGCCTTTCGTGTCTTCTCATTACCCGAAGAATAAAGTCCAAACTCTTTAACATTGTCTGCAGGCCCTAAAAATCTGACTCCTGCTTACTTTTCTGACTTCCATCTCCTGACATCCCCTCCCTCACTGCAACGTGCCACTCACACCAGCCTGACTGTATGACCATGCAAGCACCACCATGCTTCTTCTCTTCACAGAGCCTTGGCCCTTGCTAGTCGCCCTGCCTGTGAGCCCTCCTCCACGCTCACCTGCCTCCCCAACTCCTTTGCTTATCTCTCCCCATCCTTCATCCTTCATCCTTCACGTTTTAGCCTAAGTGCCGCTTCCTTAGGGGAGCCCTCCCTAAAGTAAGTAATGCCCCTGTTATTAAGTTTCAAAACTCCTTGAACTTTTCCTTAAGAGGGCTTACCACTAATGCAATTAACTAAATATTTACATAAATATTTGTTTAATGCCTCACTTCTCCCATTAGTATAAGCTACAGGGGGGCAAGAATGTTACCAATCTTGTTCACTACAGTACCTGCCAAAGTACCTAGCTCATGGCTGGCACTCAATAAACATTGGCTGCAAAAATAAATGACTGAATAAATAAACAGACAAAAAATTCTTCCCTGAAAGAATGAACTAAGGCTAAGCCAATGTTAAGGCAGGACTCAAATCTAAAGAAAGGTACCTGAGTGAATATAAAACAAAAGAGAAATATGAGTTATTGGACTACAGCTCAAGTGGCGATGTAAGTGGAAACTAAAGTGAGTTCCTGCCCATGCTCTCTTGTTACCTAACGAGAAATACACCAAACGTATTGATTGTAAAGAATGGCAGCTGTCAATTACACACATACCGTTTGCATCTGTGGGGCACAGGCCCTGCTGACCACACGCAAAAGTTCATGGACGCCTCGATAACTAAGGCCAGTGATCTTCATAAGCTCCAGTGGGGAAAGACATAAAAAGTCCTAAAGAATCATAAGGCGAATATTTTAAATATAAGTGTAACAAAGACATTGACATTAAAAGGAAAATTTCCACTGATACTGTTCGTGTACAGACAAAAGTGAAATTTATCGTAGATCAAAGAGTTATGTGTTTCTTTTAGGACTTTCCCCTCAAAGTATGCCTTAAACTAAAAGATGATCATAGCTTTATATCATATTTATCCAACTGAGCTGGCATGTACCAGAGGGCACACAAGCAACATCACAGAACAGCGGCATCCAGCCCATGTGTCTCTGAGCACTACACCTGGACCTGACACGGTCTGGACCCAAATTAGGCCCAGAAAGTGTCAGGTGGAAATGCGCTTCCTCCTTAATTACATGATATGCAGGGGCAGTACTGGATAATTGACAGAGAATAAAACTGACTATGGAATGAAATGTTAAATTTCATACTTTTAAGAATGTTTCAAAATATGCACACGAGATTATTAAATATATTAACCAAGGAACCAAAGAGACCTTTAACATACAAGTAAATTTTTTTTAAATTGCAGCATGTTCTAAAAGTTTGTCTAAGGATTCAATCCTAATCTAAAACCTTAAATCTCATTTAATCTGAGAAATTTTCTTCACTATTGTGCTTAAAAATGCAACATCTCTCTACACATTTCTCTCCCTCCATCAATAGGAAAATAATCCCAACTATTAATTTCTCTTGCTTTTGAGAAGAATTATCCATTGAATACCATCTCCTTATTCAAGTCATAGTTCTCATATAATTACAAAATTTCTCTTACGTACGTACGCCTTCTCGAGAATCCCAAATAGATGGCACAGGCGCACTTCACCTTATGCCATGAGCATCCATCCCCACAAGATGCAAAAATACTGAACTTGGACAAATGAAATCATATCTGGAAGTTTAACCCAAGTGACTTATCACTTAAAATTTATCTATGGATTCCTGGCTGGTGTGGCTCAACAGACTGAGCACCAACCTACAGACCAAAAGGTCGCTGGTTCATTTCCCAGCCAGGGCAAACGCCTGGGTGGTGGGCTGGATCCCTAGTTGAGGGCATGCAAAAGGCAACCAATCGATGTTTCTCTCATACAGACTGAGTTGCTTCTCTCCCTTTCTTTCTCCCTCCATTCCCCTCTCTCTAAAAATAAATAAATAAAATATTTTAAAATTAGTCTATGGAGAAGCACTATTATTTATCCCTTTTTTCTATGAACCTAAGTTTTCACATTTCAGGTTTATTTAAGAGTTATTAAGTTATACATGTACTTAAAATTAATTTGTACTTAAAGTTTCTCATTGAAAAAAATTAAATAGAATTTACCCGACAGGTAACAATCTGATGTCTGTTCAGACGGTCACATAGCTCTTGTGATAAACCCACTCGTCTTAGTTTCCTGCTGCTCATGACTCCAGATTGGAAAAAAAGAAGCACCTTGAAGACAAACCATTGAAAACAGCATAAGCAATAATAGATGGCTACTGTCCAAAATACTTTCAAAAATAAAAAACCTTCGAATTTTTCACATGTATAAAGAAATGCATAGTATTTAAATATTACTGACAAAATAAAGGAAGGCTATAGAATCTTTCTAAATATTTTAAACAGGGGAGACAACTGTTTGTCAAACACAAAGAAACAAGGTATGATGAGAATATCCATTTCACACCATCCTTTGATACTTATTTCATGAATATAATAATACCACTTGACATTTGTAAAGCCTCTTGAGCTTTTCAATCCATTTATAAATTTGGATTATAAATAACCTTCAAGACATATTTTGAAATAGGACTCCTAGAAAGTCTTTACTTTCATTGTACTGAAATGACAACAAATTTATTGAGCATCTACTGCACCAGGCACTGTTGCTACACATAAGTTATCACAATTAATCTTCTCAACAGCCCTATAAGGAAGGGTATTGACCCAATTTTTTGCATGTGAGAAAACAAAAGCCTGAAAAGCTTAGTTATTCTATGATCGCCAGAAATAGTAGATGGTGGTTCCAGATTTCAAACTTAGGAGTTCTCACTCTTGAGGTCCCTCCTCCTAACCATTACACTCTACTACCAGTCCACAATCATATTTAATTCCTTTTCCTGAGTCACAGCAAATCTCCTAATCAAATGCTATTTTATTACTCCAGGTGTTACTTACAAGCTGAATTTTGCTTATTTATTATACTAGCTGCCCGCATTCCTACATACTATACTAGCTGATCATATTCCCAAATACTATTAAATTTCACTCTTGTTGAACCTCAGTAGGGCTAAATAAGGTTTCTGAAATAATTGCCTACAGGGAGCTAGAACAGAATCACCATGACTCCCTTATTAAGGTCCACAAAGGATAGGCTTTGTATCTCATTGAGACAGCAAAATATCCCCTGGATAAGGTAGAAACAGGAACTCTTCCTTATTCTGGGGGATAAAGCAATATAATCAGAAAAGTAAAATTTTGAAAAAATATGTACTGAGAATGTAGATACTTATTTCTAATACCATGATCCAAATTTCTATTTAACATCTAAATTCTCTGAATCAGTCTGAGTATCTCTGTGTATCAGATCAAACCTCTATCTCTCTCTTACACACACACACACATGCACACACACATACCCTCCCACAAACACAGAATACATCCCTTTCATTTCTCTTAATGGGAATGAGTCAGTATTGATTTGTTTTCCCAGTAGGAAGTTTACTGAGTGGCATGTCCTATGTCATTGCCTAGTGTCTTTACAGATCAGGTAGTTCAGGGAAGGACACCATTTAGACTGGTAAATTCAATGAAAAAGGAGACCTTTTTTCATTGTCCAAAGTCCAAACTGCCTGGACTTTAATAAAGACCAACTCTGCTATCTCTGCCTTTATTAGGGCCACTACCATCACTTGCCTGGACTTTTGCATACATATGGTCACTCCCTGCCTCACCAAAAAAAAAAAAAAATCCATTCATTTACTCCTTCTGCAGGGGCTTCTTAAGCACATACTGTGCTAAGATCTGGAGTACTAGTTCTAAGTTCTGGGGTCCAAGAATCATTTAAAACACTGGCCTGGTAGGTCTGTTGGTTAAGGCACAGTCCTGATAAGCCAAGGTTGTAGGTTCAATCCCTGATCAGGGCATGTACAAGAATCAACCAATGAACACAAAAGTACATGGAACAATAAATTGATGTTTTTCTCTCTCAATGAATTTAATAGTTTTAAAGAATCATTTAAGTACATTTCCTCCCCTTTGGCAACTCACAGTAAAAGATAAAAAGTGATGTATAAAGCCCTGGCCGGTGGCTCAGATGGTTGGAGCATCGTCCTGTACACCAAAAAGGTGAGAGTTTTGATTCCTAGACAGGGCACATACCTAGGATGCAGGTTCAATCCCTGGTCAGGGAGTGTACCAGGAGCAATTCATCCATGTTTCTCTCTCACATCTCTATTTCTCTCTCTCTCCTCCCTCTTCCTTTCTCTAAAAAATGAATACACATATCCTCAAAAGAAGAAAAGCGATGTATACAAAAATAACTCGTCATGCAATAAGTACTGTCAGTATTTAAATGTGCTATTTAAATACTGACAGGAAGCAGCACAACACTGGCCTGCAAATACAGGCCGGTGCCATAAGCCTGCCAGAGTGAGCTTCTTAAAAAGTTGCTCCTATCTCATCACCTTCATCCTTTAAAACTGCCCATGGAACCATCGGACTACAGGATATATTCCACACTTCCTAGGATTAAGACCCTTCATAAATTGGTTCCTCATTTCCCTCTCATTCCTACATCAGACTGCAAGGCCCAGATCCTAACCTTTCTAGCAAAGTTACTGTACCTCCCACTGTCCTACGGTTTCTTCATCTGTAAAACAACAGTAATTCAAATACCTACTCCATAGGAATGTAATGAAGGTTAAAGGATTTCACATTATGCTCAAGGTTAACAATCATTATCATTATCAATTTACTGAGCAAAATATCATTAGCTGCCTCACTTGACGGCTCTCCAGCCCCAACAGTATATTGGTAGTCCAGGCAAGTGCCATCCTGCCTCCCTGACTCTCCTTCACAAAGCTTTACCCAAACTCAGTCTCTTCTTCTACAACGTTCTCATCACTTTGTACATATCTGCCCAATGATTAACTATTATTATGGCTTGAATGTTTGATTCTTCCACCAGACTGTAAGTTCCTGCTCTGTACGTGTGTGTGTACACATGCTCATGTGAATGGGGAGTGAGGGAAGATACTCAACCCTGGAGAATGAATCCTCTCCGCCTCATCATGAAAAGAAAGAAAAATCCTCCTTTAGATGTTCAATGAAAATTGTGAAGTAACAATAATAGCTAATATTCATTGAGCCCTTATTAGGTCCCATACACTGTTCCAAGCCCTTGGGATGTTTTACTCCTTTTACAGATTAAAGACACGGAGGCACTGAGTTGAAAACTTTCGCAGTCTAACAGCTACCATATGATGGAGTCTGCATTCCAATCCAAGGATCTGATTCCAGATTTCACGCTATTATCCACCTCCCCTACAACAAAACATGAAAGCGGGCAGACCCTAAACTTCCCCCAATCACGGGCTTCCCTGCCTAGGCACCAAACTGCCCGGAAGTGAAAGAGGAGGAGAGGAGTATCAAGAGGCGAAACATTTCCCCAAAACCCCCTAAAAAGAGCTTTTCAACAAGAAGCAGCTTCCTTGCAACCCCTCAGACAGGAAGCCCACAGATCCACAGCAGGGCTCGGATTAAGGTTCCCTACCCACTTAAGGGGGCGTACCCTGAACCCAAGAAAGACTCTCCGCTGCCCCAATATCAATACCATGGTCCCAGAGAGAGAGAGCAGAAAATAATGCGCGCACCCCACTTCCCCACATCTACCCCCAAGATGAAACTTTCCAGTACCCGGTCTGCAGCATCCAATTTTCAAAGTTTCCTCCACCCATCACATAGTTCCCCGCGGAAAGTGCTGCAAAGCAACAATCAAAACGCTGGTTGGGTTGCCTCCCGGTGAAATATCCAATCAGAAGCCGGAAGAGCCAGGTCGGCTCCGCGGCTTGCTGGGATTTGTAGTTCGCCCTTCATAATAAAGCTATAAATCCCAGTTTCTCCATCTAGTGATTATCAAAATGGGTTAGAGGAATGTCAGTAAGGAGTCTATGGAGCCAAAAGAAACCTTGCTAGAATCTTTCCCTTAACTTTCTTTTGTCACTACATTTAAAAATTGTTTAATGGATCAGAGAGACCATTTTAGTTTTCTGGAAATATATGAGAATTCACCTATCTTAGGAGCAGTTTTGGAAGAAGCTTTTGGTTTGTCTTGGCTTGTTTTCTTCATCAACCTTTGACGGTGAAATATCTTGGGAAATGCTGAATAATACTGCTCAAACCGTTACTTTCTCAGTTTCAGATTATTATATATGCCAAAAGTTTTGCTCTTATCTCTCCTGTGCCTATCTATATCTTATAATTTAGCGCACTTTATCCTAAGTATTGATTGGCACCCCTCACTAGACTTCTGAACTCCTTGAGGACAGGGACCACAACTTACTCAGGTTCTAAAGGCTAGCACACCACTCAATTAACAATTGTCGGATAAATGAGCAAAATCGAGTTAAATAGAAGAAAATGCGAATTCAGAACGCAGGGTTCTGAGATTTAAAAAGAGCTCAAGTGCGTAGAATAACTATGGAAGTGGATTCAGGTCTCTCTCTGGGTATCCTGCCCAAGACCTAGCAAAGCACTAACACTGGCTGGAACTCAGTAAACGCTGACTTCAAACTCTAGAGAAAAAAGAAAGCGGAAAAACAAAATCAAGGAACATAGCTAATACTGCCACCTGCTCTGCGGAACGCAGAACAGAAGGTGTCAAGAAGAGGAGCTGTCAAAGCTGAGAAGGATGTTCCTTAGAAGGTAGCTGATTCGCAATCTTGGAGCGAACTAGCTTTCCCTGGTCCCTTGAGGGGGGCCTCACGTGACCCAAACAAATATGGTACCTTATTTGCATCTTTCCTTCATTGACCAATAGGAATGACCGTTGTCACCGTCAACTCCTCCCCCCCGCCCTCCCGCCGCAGCAACCTACGGAATGGGATCCGTCACCTGACTCGTCTCAAACATGGCTGCGCTCGAAGTATTATTTCTCTGGGTACCGGGAGTAGGTGAGTGTAAGACACCCCGGAGAAGGCTCTTCAAGACCCCTGTAGGGAGCGCCCTTGTGCCCCAACTCTTACTGCCCTCCAGTTCTGAGACAGATTCCTCTACGGATCCTCAACTCTCTGCCTTAAGGGAGGGCTCGAACTAGGGAGGTTCCTGCTGAATTTCTGGTCCATAAGGAGGCGACCACCTGGGGATTTGGAGCGGGACTGCGTTTAAAGTTTAGGAGGGAATACGAAAGTGGAATTATAGATCTGTGTCCCGAGCTAATATGACCGTTAATACTAAACGAATATTGGATGCTTGTAGAGAGATGAGATCAACCCCTTGGGGAAAGGTAGAACTTCTCAAAAAAAAGCCAGTAGCATGTCAAATCAATCTTACAATGATAACTAGGAAAGTAAGTTCCCCCTTTTCCAGTCGGGCTAGTAGTTACTATTTACCTAAACACAGCTCCTTTGATTTCTTCTTACTCTGGTGTATATTTTTTATAGGAGATGCTCCAGGAATGAGAAAATTGACAATGTGTTCTGTGTAACTCATCTCTTTCTATCTCCCTGCACTCTGTGCTGGGAAAATGCATCCATTTGGAAAAGAGGAAACTGCTTCCCAGGAGGAGCTTTTGGGATTTTTCTGTGAGTGCCTTCGAAGAGGAGAGTGGGAGCTGGCACAGGCATGTGTACCTCAGCTACACGAGGCACAAGGGGACATCCCAAAGAAGGTGGAGGATATACTCCAGGCGCTGGTAGTGTGTCCAGATCAACTGAGGTAAGAGATCTCTCTTTCTGCCAGGCAGTCACTGTGGGGGAGACACAAGGTTCAATCTTTGGGCTCTGGTCACTGTGCCTCACTCAACTGCCCTCTGAAGAATTAGCAGAGGAAGAATGTATTTTGCATGCTCTAAAAATTTACCTCTGTAAGACATGCCTGGTCCTTAATCAGTATTGGCTTTAAATTATCATTCGGAACTGTGTTTAAGCCTGGCCAGCAAATTGTGCCTGAAACCACCATTTCTTGTTTATTGTCGTTAAAGTAGGTGGGGCTGCATTGAAAAGCATTTTCTCTGCCTCCAAAAAAGAAAATGCTGCTCTCTTCTTGCTTATGAAATTAAAGTGAGTTCATGTCAAAGAAATGGAAGTAAATTCCCTTAAAGCTTTTTATTTTGAAATAATTGTAAGACTCACAAGACATGCAACAATAATACAAAAACTACCTTCTTGATAGTTTCCCCCAATTGGGACATCTCATAATAGCTGTAATACAATAGCAAAACCAAGAAATTAACGTTGGTAATTACTGTTAGCTAGAATGCATTTTTTAATGTGCATTCATTTTTATGCACATAGTTCTGTGCAATTTTAATCCTTCATAGATTCATGTAACTACCACTGTAATCAAGATAGATACACACTATTTCATCACCTCAAAAGAACTCCCTCACTCTTTGTATTTTGACCCCACCTTGACCCTTGACAACCACTGTTCTCTACGTAAATTTTTAATGAAATTCTTCCAGCAGTGCTGATAACTAGAGGTATAGGAATTAAATATACTGTTCAGCCTATTCCTCACTTTTCCTTACTTCATATTATATTGTTTAAGTACTGTTTTAGCATTTACAGGGTGGGGCAAAAGTAGGTTCACATCTATTCATATGGAACTTAATAAAATAATTAGTTAATAATACAAGAATAAGCTCTTTCGTGTCCTTACAACTGTAAACCTACTTTTGCCCCCTGAATGGAGTAGAGCCTTAGGTAACTCTTCCTTTATTTGTCCCCTTAAACTTGGATTCTAGCCTGTTACTATCTAATTTAAATTAATAACTGCAAAGAAAAACTTATGAATTTCTATAACCCTTTTCTTCATATAGAGTTAAAAATAAACTTTAGTCAAGTTCCTTTTTTTCTTTAAGACTACTTGATTCAGTTTCTGTTTTCAAGAATACACTTTCGATAGCTTTGCTTTTATGGTTTTCTATGTAAAATTACTTTGTTGAAAAATACTAAAGAGTAGACAGGGAACTAGAGGTAGGGTTACGATCTTTTTCTTTACATTTTTATGAAAGCTGCTAGCTGTATTCTGGTTCTAGTCTGACTGATTGTTTTACCTACTGGGGTTTAAAATAGACTAAGCAGTGAAATATAAATCTTGGACAACAAAAGAGAAAAAGTCCATGGAAATTATTTGTCTAGAAATTCTTTTCTTTTTACATTTTTCAGATGTGGACGGGACATCAACCCTCAAAGATTAGCCTGGCTCTGGCTTCTTGTACTGGAAAAATGGTTTGCCCAGGAAAAGGTAAGTAGATTTTTATTTCACATTTTCTCCTGAGGCCGAGACTGAGGACAACTTGAAAGTAGTTATGAGATTTCCCATCTGTTTGTTACTTCACTTATTATGAGGTTTTCATATCCTCTCTCCATGTTGACAGTGAGAATGGCTTAAATTATTACTGCTGTCTTCTTACCTAAATTGATTCATTAGTTTCGCTATCATTCATTAGCATATAATACCATGTGAAGTGATACCATTTTGTTAAATACCGTTATGAGAGTTGTGCCCGAGCAGAACATTGCAGGACACCACGAAAGTGACAAGTCAGGGAATAAAGTATGAGCCTCATATGCTGAAGTTATGGAGAGTGGACTGAGCTGAAACTTGTTTGTTCTTCCAAGAATCATATTTTTACTCATCCAGGACAATGAAATCTTATAGATTTCAACCTCTAATAATTTAGCAACTCACATGAATTGAATGATATTGTACCAAATATAAAAACAAAGTAAGCAAATTAATACTGAAAGCAAACTTGTAAGGAATGGCTTTTTCTCAAAAGAAAAATTGCCATGGAAAGCCTTTTTTGGAAGTATGTGATAGTTATCAGAAATTGATATCCATTAATGGTATTTCCCTGAGGCCGTTTTGTGTTAAATCTCAGACTAAAATTGAAGCGAGGGACCTCTGACCCAGAAGGGAGATGACTGGCCTAAGGCCACACCATAGAGCTGACAAAATGAGAGCCGGAACCAAGATCTTCTGACTTTGAGTTCCCATTCCTCTGCTTTTTCCACCCCAATATCAGTTTCTTTTAAGCCTTCATGGGTTTAAAAGAAAGAAACCATAAATGCCATTGTGTAAATTTCTATAATTGAGCCTAATTTTCTTCTTTAACCTCCCTCAGTCATCAGAATTCATTTTGTCTTTAGTTCCAGTTGTGCTCAACACCTACCCTTCTCCACAGAGCTGTCAAAAAGTAACAGATATTACTGATCTAAATGTATTTTTTATCCAAGCTTGAAAGACTAGGAGGAAAGAAAGAGAAGCAAAATTGAAAAATATCCCAGGATGATTAAGAATTAGCTATAATTTCAGATTTGAAAGAGCAAAACTTGAGCTAAAACATTTAATAGTATCTTCAAAGAGAAAAAGCATAAATGTTTTATTGTTATTGACTCAGGATATTTCCAGCACAGACATGGAATTTATCAAACCAGATGAATTTTCCCCTCACTAAAGGGTATTTGATTACTTAATGGCTGACTGGTTGCTTATTTTGTGGACAGTTGCTCAACCCCATCAGGAGATGGGTTTTACTTCCCTGATCCCTTAGCACAGACTAAGAGTTGTTCTTGTTTTTGCCGGCACTGAAGATCATTTGGTCCAGTGCCTCAGTTGTTTAAACAGTGTGGGGCTGTTTTAAACTTTAAACAAGGACCTCAGAGAATTTTAAAACTTTATACAGGGACTTAGATTTCAGGTGAATCCTTGGAGCACTTCTACAAGGCCAACCATTGTCCTGGAGTGGCTTTCATCTTGAGACTTGCTGGCTTCCTGTCCTTTTCCAGTCTCCCACCTTGTGCCAGAAGCTTCCTTCTTAATTATTAGTTGAAACAGTGACTCCATTTCCCCTTTCCTTCATCCACTTTTGCCTTCTGCCTTTTTATCTTGTAACGACTATCTCTACATGTGTCAATATGTGTGCCAGGATTAAATCGCAGAAATGTTCGCTGCCCTGCTGCTTCAAACAGGAGCATTGGATCTTGTGTTGTGAACTCCCCTCACACACAAGCACACACAATGCTGTAGGTATTTCTTGCCTTGAGCTAAGGGACCTTTCAATAAAACCCAGCTTCTGGAGGCTTTAACCAGCTACACAATTTACAGGTGTCTCATTTAAAACGTGTTTGTCAGGATTCATCTCTTTGTACAAGTGTCCAGAGAAAGGCAGATGATAATTTTGCTTTTAAGAACCAGGTGGTTCTTGAAATTCACTTGAAATCTTACTACCATGGGAAGTAGTTATGAAACAAGAGTTACCAAAAGAGAGGCTCTCTCCTCCTTTAGGCCCTAGTCTTCGCCCAGGTGTGTCATTAGCAAACATTGGGATCACTTTTTCCTTTTCATGGTTGAAATAATTGGAAAGTACTTTCTAACTATTTCATTTTTAGTAAAGATTATTTTTTAAAATATCTACTTAAGCCACAGGTTTCTGTGATTTAGAGAGTAAATGATATTTTTAAAAATATGCAAAAATATACACATAGCACCTGGAACATAAGAAGTGTTTGGTAAACATTAGCTCTTGCCTGTTTACTTTTGTTTTCCAACTTATAATAAATACCAAAATCCAGGATTTGGACCAAAAGAGGATGATGTGGTCCTCACCCTCCCAGGTTTACTTATAACTGGATATTTTTGGTCACTGCAGGAGAGATTTTTGGAAAAAGACTTCAAATGACATAAAAAGTTACATGAAATTAGCAAAACTTGAATCTGAGGCTGATCAGTGTGGGATTTAAGTGTTAGTATTTAAGAAAAGGCCCTGGCTGGTGTAGCTCAGTGGATTGAGCATGGGTTGTGAACCAAAGGGTTGCAGTTCGATTCCCAATCAGGGCACATGCCTGGGTTGCAGGCCAGGTCCCCCCTGGGGGCCATGTGAGAAGCAACCACACATTGATGTTTCTTCCCCTCTCTTTCTCCTTCCCTTCCCCTCTCTCCAAAAAGTAAAATAAAATAAATAAAATTTTAAAAAGAAAGATATGTATCCAACCTCAGCTGTTTTTGTTTTTAAAGGAAAGTATCTCAAAACTTTTTTAGGAATTTAATGGTTATCTTAGAGAAACAGCAGAAATAAGAGTAGCTGGAGACATGAAGAAGTGTTCTTCCTGTTTCGGGCCCATGTACCCCGGCCACGGCATTGTGTTTGTCCACAACAAATGCAAGGTGTTCAGGTTCTGTAGCTCCAAGGGTCATAAAAATTGTGAAGAGAAACACAATCCTCACAAAGTCAGGTGGACTAAAGAAGTCTGTAAAGTAGCTGATAAAGAGTTTACAGTAGACAATTCATTTGAATTTGAAAAACGTAGAAATGAACCTATGAAATACTAGCAAGAGCTGTGAAATAAAATGATTGATGCAGTGAAGAGAATCGAAGAGCTCAAACAGAAACATCAAGCTAAATTTATAATGAGCAGGTTGAAGAAGAATAAATACAGAAAGCTCAGGACATCAAAGAAGTCAATCCAAACATTTATCTCATCTGGCCCCCTTTCCATGCAAAGAAAGCGGCGAGAAGACAAATGGGCACAGAAACGCCAAGAGGATGTGGACATAGAAGTTGTTTCTGACAACCTTACCGTTTAACCATTTTTATGAGCACATTGGAAAGTCTCCTCTAGAGACTTAGAACCTCGCGAAGTTACCGATTTCTTTACGTAGGTGACTCAAATGAAAAGGTAATTAAAAATACATCTCTTCTAAATTGCTACGTGCAAAACCTCAACAATATGGCAGATAGAGTGCATCTCAGAGTTAAACCTTCACTGGTAGCTGTGCTTATGTAAATCATGAAAATTCTGTAAAGACAAAGTGAGTTGTGGACATAAAATGACCATACCACTTGGATAATGGCATGCGGCAGCATTTATGTGATAACTAATGACAAAAATTTACGGCTGATGCTATATAAAATAAAATTTTTTGCAAGTAATGAGAGAATATTTACTTAACAGTTTGTTAACTAAACCATGCTAATCACTGTGTTTCCTTCTAACAATTTTTCTAGAAGTTACTCCCAGCTGTTTTCCGGAGAAAGCTGGAGTTTCTTTTATTGTCAGAAGACCTCCAAGGTAACATTCCCGAGGATATCCTCAAGGTGAGAGAAGGCTCTGGAGCCATCTGCCCCAGGTCGCAGTTACTCAGCCACTTCAGTTTCCAGAGATGGGTTGGCAAGACCAGGCTAGATAGAGGTCCCACAAGGGGACATTAGAATTAGGATAAACTTACCTGATTTTAGAATTCGTAGAGGTGGATTGTCCAGAACTACTAAGTATAGCTGTGGATTAAAGTTTTTCATCTCATGTAAAAGAAATACATAACTTGGGCTTAAAATAGGTGTCTGAATTTTTCACCAGTATGTGCTAGGAAATGTAAAGGGAGAAAGGACTAGTATTCATTAACTATTCCTTCTGTAACACGTACATTGAATACGTTAGAGTTAATTCTCACAGCAACCTTCAGGGGCCAGATTCAAACTAAGTCTTAACTGGGTCTGTACTTCAGTGCCTGAGGTGTGCTCTGAGGCTCAGTACTTATTTTTTTCATTACCGTATCATCTGCTAATAAAGACATATTAGCAGTAGAATTTAAGGTACATACTTTCACTTATATTAAGTCAAGGAGTCGCAGTTCTGTGATGATATTGGAAGCAGTTAATGAAGAAGCACCCCTGAGCACCTTCCATGGCAGGGTGCTAAAGCACCCCCTTTCTCCCTCTGCCCACTGTGCACACAGATTGCAGGCAAAGAGGTTCTTGCCTCTAAGGGCCTAGTCTAATAGACTAATAGACTCGTGAGACAATATAAACCATAGGGTACTAATTTGGAGTACACTGAAAGCTTAATAAAAGGGGGAGTTGTATGGTTGGAGGTATTGGAGAAGGTTTTATGGAGGGATGAGGAAAGGGCTGTACCTTAAAGCATGGCTAGGATTTAGATCAGGGATTTAAAACTGGTGTGTAACGTCCTTTTAAAAATTGAATTTAAATGCCTCACGTTAGGCATAAGCTCACATGCCTGTTGTTACCGCTTGGTGTGTGAGTTTGTAGTCCTTGATTTAGAGTGACAGTGTGCACTTTGGAGGCAGTAAGGAGGGACACGCTTGAGCATGGAAGCCTTGGGCAACTGAGTAAATCTCTTTGCCTCAATCTGCTCATTTGTAAAATGGGCATAATAGTAGTGTCCTCCTCTTAAGGTGGTTGTAAGGACTGATTTGATTTTTCTGTGCAAAGGACATGGCACATAGTAACTACTACAAAAGTGTTTGCTACTGTTACTAATAAATACATACACTCACGTACTGAAAATAGGAGAACAGAAAGGCACACAGGTGATAACATCCTAGGTGTGCTCACGATACGCCCCTCCGTCCTCTGTTTAGGAGCTATATGAGGCTTTATCCCAAGACACCGACTCTGTGGACCCTGTGCTTGACAGAAACCGGAGGCCGGAGAGCTGGACCCTTCGGCTCAGTTCAGAAGCCGTCTCCGTGCTCTTGGATCTTCTGAGCCAGGCCTCCCAGCCAGCGCAGGCCCTGCTGGAGCTTCTGCTTAGGGAAGACAATGGCACTGGCCTCTGTGGCCGGCCTCTGCAGAAGTCACTGGTGGACTTCATTCGAAAGGCCCTGCGAGCTATACAGGACTCTGCCACTGGACCTCCTGGGGGCGTAGATGCCATCTACAGAGCCCTGCGGACTCTGCGCTGCCCTGCGGAGCCGCTCGGGGTTGAGCTGCGTGTCCTGTGTGAGGAACTCCTGGAGGCCTGCAGGATGGAAGGGAGCCCCCTGCAGGAGCACCAGCTGCTCAACTGCCTGGTGCACAAGGCTGGGCGGAGCCTGCTGTTCCTGTACTGCCAGACCTATGCAGAGAAGGCTGCAGAAAAGCCACCAAAGGCCACCTTGTCGGAAAAAGGTGTGTTCCTTTTGCTGCTTCTCCTGGTGTGCTGATAATTCCAGTATGCCCATCCTCTGGAGTTCCTTTCATGTCGCTCAGGAAGATTAATGGGAAAGGATAAGCAAAAAACAGTGAGATCTTTTGTAAAAGCACCAATTTTGTAGTCTAAGATGGAGTGATGGAGAAAAAATATATAAAGTAATAGCAATAGCAGCAAGAGCAATAGCAGTAATAGCAATAGCAGCCCCTTTTCAGAGGCTAATGAGAGAAGGAAAGAGTCTTTAATATAGAAGTATAGGAAACCTGCTGTAAGTTTTTTAAAAAGAGGGAACTCTATCGGTTGGTTTTTCAGATGTGCTTTGGAGCTCCAGTTCCCCAGTAACCGTGTCTGGTTTGATTTTCAGTCTCACCAGATCATCTAGATCCTGAGCGAGCAATGCTGGTCTTGTTCTCCCATCCCAACCCAACCGAGGCCTGGAAACTGGCCTGCTTCTACTGCCTGAGCAACAGCAAGCACTTCCTTGAGCAGATCCTGGTAGGTCAAATGTAATTATTTTCCATCACCAACATACCTAGGGACTCTTTACAGGCTTTTTTGTTTCCCATTTCTCTCCCACTCATCCAACACAAAAAAGTAATTAGTGGGAGGCATTTGGTTCTGTCCATCCCTTAGTCCCAGGGGACAGAAGTCTTTCAGAACCAGTATTACTTATAATTAGAACTGTAGCCATTTTATATTTGTCCTTTGGCAAGAACTAAAATGTTGGATACTTATAGGCTCTCCGGAGGGTGCAAGATAAATAAGATGGTGGTAGCAGTATGTTGCCCAGCTCACGCAGATTTAACAACTCTAACCTTCTCCTTCCAGATTGCAACTGAGCTTCAGACTAATTCCACAGATATTTATTAACTTCATCCTCTGTGCCCTGTACTGTGCTAGGAGCTGGGATTACAGCAGGAGTCAGTCCCTGCCTTCAACGAGCTTATAGTCTAGTGTTTTCTGTGGACCTTTTTTACTCAGCTGGCCACTTCTGTCATTGTTGGAAATCTCCCCACTATGCCAAAAAGCTTCTTACCCTGATGAGCAGCAAGTCCACCCAAGTGCCTACAGCAGCCTCCTCTGACTTACAGGTGACAGCGCTGACACTGTTGAAAGAGGAAGACTTCCCAAGCCTTGGCTGCCTGCTAGATAGAGAATTCAGGCCTCTCAGTCGACTGCTTGTGCTCCTGGGCTGGACACACTGCCAGAGCCTCGAGTCAGCCAAGAAGTTACTGCAGACACTCCACAGGACCCAGGTAACTTGCTCTGCAGCCTGAGCCTCTTGCCAGTAAGTGCAGTGGGACTTTCAGTTAGGGCGGAATGCAAGGTCCTGAAGCTCATTGTAATCTCTGACCCCAGATGCCTACGTCACCATCTGTTTCTTCTGTGTCAACACAGGACCAGAGTTGTGACAAGCTCCTCAGGGATGCCTGTGATGGGCTGTGGGCTCACCTGGAGGTCCTGGAGTGGTGTGTACAGCAGAGCAGGTACAGCCCAGTGCAGCCAGTGCCCTTCCTGCCAGGGCACACTTGACCCTGGGTACTACTACACATGTGACCATTTCAAGACGTCTTCCACGTAAATGTTTTGAGCTGACATTGTTGACCAGCAACAAATAATTATTCCAACTATTAAACGAGGAAAGAAACTTAAGTAATAATTACCTTCACCATAACCATGAGGTTATAACTAGAGGATGATTCAAGGACGGCATAAAAGTGCAATAGCTCACAATTTCCTGGGCACTTACTTTATGCAAGTCATAGCTCCAGGCTCCTCACGTGGGCGATTTCACTAAGCTGCACCGTCGTCCTATGAGGTGGATACCAATATTATCCTCATTTTAAAGGCGGGGCAACTGTAGCCCAGGGGTGTTAAGTGACATGCCCAAAGTGACGCAGTAAAGGTGGCCCTTATTCTTAGCCACATGTTATCCTGGGTCGCACTTCCATTCAGTTACTGCCTGTTGAGCTGTGATTGAGCTAGGCATCCTGAGGACTTAGCCTTAGGTCCTCCCCAGGTCCAGGTTCCTGTTTTGTTCTTCATCCACTTCAGCAGCACTTCCTGAAGTCGGACAGGCAGAGTGGGAAGCAGTGAGAGGCCCTTACTCAAAGTAAACTAGAGAAGCTTGTGTCGCTTCTTAGCTACGAAGAGTAGAGAAATTAGGAAGCTTAATCCACAGGCTTAACTGACCAAAAAGGTCCTTTCTAAACAAGAAGAGCTGACTTGATGGGTGTGCTTCCCTGAGGGTAAATAATTGCTCTGCTGTATCCCAAAGCAACTGAAATTTAGTGCTTGGGGAAGTGAAACCTGCAGCGTTATAGGCCAGAGGGGAAGAGCAAGAGGGAATTGAGTTTGGTCTTTCTCAGAGCAGTTACACAAACTGCCTCTCCTTCCATTTTCCCGTCTTTCCCTTTCAGCAACCCCATACCAAAGAGAGATCTCTTGTGTCATTTACATGGTGGAGACAGCCACTCAGTGCTATACTCTCTCCATCACCTGACAAGCCTTCCAGCCCTCAGGGAGGAAGATGTTCTCAAGCTCTTACAGAAGGTGCCAGCCAAGGACCCCGAGCAAGAGCATGGTGAGTTGGTGATGGAGTCACTTGGGCAAGGTTTCCCCTTAAGACAGTCTTGCCCAAGTTTCTTTCAGCACAAGATTTATCTAGGTGTAATCTGTCAAAGTGGGGGGTCTAGCAGGTCCCCTGCAAGTCAGTGCTGTTTGCCCCAAGGAGATGATGGGCTGTGGCAGCATGCCTCCCCTTTCTCGATGAGGTGTGGGGAACCCTATGAGAATAGTCCCGTAGGAACCTTGGTCCTTGTGAAACTGTCTCAAGAACCACGAGCACATCCTCCTTCCACTGAAACGGGATTAGGAACTGCCCTCAGAATTCACGGCGTTGTCTTTGGCCATCAGTATTTCTGTCAGTTCTTGGTAAGTCTCTCCCCTCTTCATAAGCCTTCTCCAAGCACACTTTCTGCCTGCCTTCTTTCCCATGTCTCCTTCATACACTGTTGAACAGATGAATCAGTTTAAAAGGAAGACTTGCCTGAAACAATAGCAAAGCCTTGTTTAATCCAAGTTCTTTGCTTAAAATTGAAGTCCCAATTAACAAAGCTCTTTTGCTGTCACAAATGATACCATAGTGCAGTCGCACCCTGCCACACAGGCCTTGGGACACTTAGCTTTGAGAGAAACAAGCCTTCGCACATGACCATAGATGTTGCCCAGCCTAGGTATTGCTTAGATTGATTTTGAAAAAGGACCTACCACTAACTGGAAAACCAGTGTCGTTTCATTCTATATTTTTTTCTAGAAAAGTAGGCAACTTGTTCAACAGATTTCCTAAAGGAACTAGAGCTCTGTTTTCTACATTCAAGTACAAAAAGCTTCCAAAGAAGCCCTTTAATTCTGACTCCTGATGACCCACCAGGAAAAGGTACAAGAGGAACAATAAGGACTGGGACTATGGTGAGGCAAGAGAGGCATCTGGGGCACAAATTTTACGGAGCCACTCACCCTCAGGGTCGTGCAAGGGCCTGCAAGTCCTGGGCCTGGGCAGCAATGCAATGTAGAGGCCAGGGGCATAGAACAATATTGATCTTGTCCAATTTCTTACCCTGACTTTGGCAAAGGAAGAAGGGATTGCTAGGAAGCCTATACATATACTAAGGGGGTTTATTGCAACGTCACAGTAGTAAAGCGTTCCTAACTCCTGCCCTAGAGGACTGTGCCTCAGTAGCGCTAGACGCAGCCATCAGAAATTTAGCTTAGGAAGAAGCACAGTCAAATGTTTATACGATAATGGATAAACATTTTCCTACTTCTTAAAGAAGTAGGAAAGTTAAATAGCATAGAAAATGTCATGACACTCAGTGTACACACACACTCACACACGTATACGCAAAACTATCAAAGGGGATGAAACAGACTGTTAACGCTGGTTGTGTGTAGCTGGAAGGACTATGGGTGATATTTTTTTTCTTCTTTGCTTCACTACATTTAATGCTTTTTCTTTGAGAATGTTATACTTTTAATATGAAAAGGATTAGAGGCAAATTAAGATGTTTAAAGACTCTTTAAAAATTACGGTGCCCTTCCTTTCTCCTCAAGCTCAATATTTTTAATGAGGAGTTGTAAATTATTAAACAAGTACAAGGAATTTCAGAGTTTGTGTTTTTCCTTGTGTCTGCTTTATTGCTTGCTTTTTTTTCTTTTTCTTTTTTAAACTATTTTTTACTTTTCTTTTATTTTAGAGAAGGAAGGGGGAGAGAGCAAGCCATCAATGTATTCTACTTACTTATGCATTCACTTGTTGATTCTTGTATGTGCCCTGACCAGGGATCCATCTTGCAGCGTTGGTGTATCAGGACGACACTCTAAACAACTGACCTCCCCAGCCAGGGCTTCATTGCTTTCTTAAAATATAAAACATTTTTTCAAAAAAACTTTTGCTTCCTTTGCTCTCATTACTCTATCTAAACACATTTTAAGCCTACCTCTCAGATAATGTGGCACTAGGTAGACCACACATTTGCCAAGTTTTAATTTTTTAGAAAAGGGAAGCCAAAATTTTAAGGAAAAGTCTCATTAAATAGCCACGAGGGCTGTGTTGAACAGACATGTAGAAGAGAGGTTAGTGGGAAAAGGAAATGGAGGGGCCCGGAAGTTGATGATGAGTAGAGGAAAAGGCCTGGAAGGGCACCGATCAGACTGACGGAAGGACGGAGAAATGCAGCGTCTCTTTGCCTCAGCCATCCTTGCAGCCCATACCTAAAAGAACCAGCTCTGAAGTTCTGCCTGTGCCTCTCTGCCATTCAGATTCAGCTGATGCCCTGGCCCCTGAGCACCTGAGCCAGTCCCAGAACCTGACACTGTACCAGGGCTTCTGTGCCATGAAGTATGCCATCTACGCCCTCTGTGTGAACGCGCACCAGCACACCCTGTGCCAGAAGTGCAAAGACAGCCCCTCCGAGGACCTGGCCGCGGCTACAGAGCCAGCGAATGAGCCCTCTCCAGGTACAGCACCGCCCCCATCGCTGATATGAGCTGGTAATCTGTTCCAGAGATTTCTTTATGTGGGAACCCCTTCCCTCCAGGACTGGGGAAGTGGCCCTTGGTTTTATTATGCCCAGGAATAATTTCATCTCTTTATGAGCCTGTGTTAATCAAAGAGACATGGAGAAAGCAAGTGACTTGCCTAAGTTCTGATAGAGTCTGATCACTTTGTGCAGTGTTTTCCAAATGCTTTTTCTTTTACTGTAATCCACAATAAAAATAGCATTTCACATTACACTGCAGTCTGCCCATAGTCATATAATTTGTGTGTTTTTTTGCATATGTATATATCTGATATATAAACTGAAATCCATTTTGAGAAACAACATACTCACCCTTCCAAACAGAGTATGCCCTGATTGCTTGTTGTATTTCATTTTTTTTAATGCAGCCTCTAAGTCAATATTATGGGTCATAGCTACAGTGTGAAAGAAGCTATTTCCTATCCTCTGTCATTTTTCTTTCTAACTTACAAAACTTTAACCTGCCATGTGTGACTGCTGGTCTGTTCTCTGTCCCTTGTAGCTTTGGAACAGACCTTCAGCTCTAAGCTTGGTCATTTCTGACCAGTGAGTATTTCTCAGGAAGTCTAGGTAGCCCTTGATCCCCATGAATGTAACAACAAGTGAAAATAGAATTCTGAAGTAAGGAGTCTGTGTGCTGGAGTGCTTGTTAGAGATGAGGAATAATGTAATATATGGAAAGCAGAAACAAAATAACAAGTATTCAGTGAGCTGTACTTTTAATTCAGGGGACAAAACCTTTCTGCAGATCATGAGAAGACATCGCTGAAGAGCCCTATTCTCCTGACCGTGACCGCGCTTCCCTTAGTCATTACAACATGAATAAATAAATGAACTAAAGTTGTGAGAACATTTGAGTCTGGCAAGTAATGTTTCTAATGTCTGCATTTCCTCTCTTCTCTTTCTCTGCCCACTTGTCTTATATATGCTTCTGTAGGTGCTGCAAACCTCTTCTCAAAATACCTGGCCAGGTGTCAGCAGTATCTGCGCAGTATTCCTGACTCTTTGTGCCTGGAACTTCTAGAAAACATCTTCTCGCTGCTCCTCATCACCTCTGCCGATCTGCACCCAGAGCCTCACCTGCCCGAGGACTATGCGGAAGAGGATGATGTTGATGGAAAGGGGCTGCTGGGCTTGAAGTCCCCTGATGAGAGCCCTCAGCACGTAGCACAGCCTGAGAGGAAGTCAGAACGGGCTTCCCTGGGAGTCCCCAGGAACCTTGCTTATGCAGTTCCAAGTTGTCTGAGGACAGAGCCAAAAGACAGTTCCCCCGGACCCCATGGGCACAGCTTTTTGGACCTAAAGCACTTCACTGGTGGTATCAGTGGGTTCCTGGCTGATGAATTTGCAATGGGGGCCTTCCTCGGGCTTCTCCAGGAGCAGCTGGATGAGCTCAGCAGCCACAGCCCCCCTGAGGATCCAAAGCTGCCCGAAGGCCAGAGCTGCTCGGGGACCAGAGATGGACTGCAGAGCCGCCTGCACCGCTTTTCCAAGGTCCTCTCTGAGGCCCAGTGGAGGTACAAGGTGGTCACAAGCAACCAGGGCTCAGGTGAGAGGAGGTACAGAACCAATGGTCCAGAAAGTGAGGAGGGAGAGAAATCCCAGGAATGTGGGAGAGAGCGAGGAGTGTGTGGGAGTTATACCGCGACTCAAGGCATGTTACCATAGCAACTAGTGTCAGAACCATGTCTCATGGTCCAGTCCGAGTCTTCCCCTCCTGTTACCCCAGGAGGTGTGTCAAGTCAGCATTGATCACTGCCACATGACACTTTGGGTTTGCCGTTTCAGAGGAGCAACCTTCCCGAAGATACCGGCCCATGGCCACACGGCACCCCAGTCTCCGCCGGGGCCGTCGGACACGAAGGAGCCGGGCAGGTAACCTGACAAGCTCTCCCCGTGCCTCATCCCTGTGCACCGGGCAAGTGTATATCGCCGCTTGTCTAATACTCTTTAAGATAAAGCACGTGGGCCAAACAAATAGAAGCAATCTAAGACTACCCTAGTCCCATGCTACCAAGGTAACCCATGCCGATAGTTTCCTTCTCCATGCACTACAAGTATATAATTTTATATATGGGGATATAACACTGAGGACTGTAACTTTTTTCACTTGTGTCCTTTATAGTATGATACATCTGTATCATACTATAAATGTATACTATATATTGAAAACTTATTTTTTTTTGTTTCACTCATTTTGAATGCTGCTTAATATTTCATTATCATATGTACATTTTTGTAGTCATTTAAATTGTTTCTGGGTTTTTTACTATTATAAACAATGCCACAGTAAACAGCCCTGTACATACACACCTGTGTGTACTTGTGTGAGTCTATCTATAAGATAAAACTCTAACAGTAGAATAACAAAGTTTAAGATAAAGTGTGTATATAAAATTAAGATATTACCAGATTGCCTAAAAACACAAAGATGGGCTAATTTACATTCCTACCAAATGCTGTGAATGCCTATTTGCACATATACTCATTGAAAATGAGTAGTATCAGATTTTTTTCAAATCTTTGCCAATATAATTAATATAGCAATATATCATTATTATAATATTTGTTTTTAGTTAGAGATTGAATGTTTTCATGTTTTTTTGGCTATTTATATTTTTTCTGAGAGCTGCCTATTCATGTCTAAGGTCCATATTTTCTATTGGGTTCATCTTTCTTTCTGGATTATAAGAAGCTCCTTACATATTATGGATAATATTTTGTCATTATGTTCTAACATTTTTCTCCATTTTGTCTTTTGACTTTGAATTTTTCTTAAGAAATTTTATACAGGAGTATTACATTTTTACATAATCATATTTCCATTTGGTTTTTGGTGCTGGGTTTTCGGGGTTTGGGGGTTCCCCCCACCTCGGGTACCAGGACCAACAATCACTAGCTGCCCAGGTACCAAAAAATTATGCTTCTGAAATCTCTTGATGCCGATTCCACATGTGGATCAATCAGGCTGCCCTTGGTGTACCACTCATGACAGAAGCCCTTTGGTTTTTAAATAATTAACAGGGAATTCCTAGGAGTCTCCTGTATCCTAAACAATATTAAATATTGTTTAGTTATCTTGAGGGAATTGAATGAGGTGTACCTCAGGACTTTGCCTTTAAAAAATTTTAAGTTACCTTCATAGATGGTTGATATGAAAACCTTAAACTTCACTGAGGCACTGCCTGAAAACAGAAGATACCTCTTAAGTCAGAAAAACAGATTTGATGGAAAAGTTGACTCTTGAACCAAGCTCAGAAGAATGCAAAGGCTGCAGCTAAGTGGCAGTGAGAAAAGTGAGCAACTGGGTAGAGTGGAGAGCATTATGGGAGAAACCTAGGAAACGTCAAGGCTGAGTTGCTGAGGCCCTTAAGCTGCTCAATTAGTTGGTTTGAGTCAAAGGCGCAGTTTGCATCCATCTGACCCACCTACTCCAAGAGTGCTCAAGCCATCTTTCCTACCACTATTCCTTTCCAGTGAGCCAAGAAGACTCTCTCTCATGGGGCTGATACTACCCTCGAATGCCCACACTAAGGAGCAGTGAGCCCCATTCACTAGGAGAAGCAGGTGTTGAGAAGAAGCTTTTCCTCTCTAGGGGTGTCTGACCTATGGCTCAACACAAAATCGTAAACTTAAAACATGAGATTTTTTTTGTGATTACATGCTGCAATGTATTTAATGTGTGGCCCAAGACAACTTTTCTCTGGTATGGCAGAAATGCCAAAAGGTTGGACACCCTGCGAGGGCTTTAAATAATGTGCTCTTTAGCAGACCAGGTCTTAGTCAAGTATGAGAACAACTTCTTTTATGTCTGCAAGTTTTGTGGCCTCCTTTGTAGCCTACCACTCTGTTCATAATAGTTGTGCTTTTTTTCCTTCAGAATATTGATAATGCTTAGTGAGCAGATGGGGGTTGCTAACCCCTACAAGTAACTTGGAGGCCCTGGGGCCCTGAGACCCACAGGTTAGAGACCAGTGGTATAGGCTACTACCCGAAAGAACATCAAGGCCATCAAGGCCGCGCTGAGCCTGCCCTTCCCCTTTGGTCCATAGGAACTTGTGTTTGGCTGTAGAAGAAGCAGAGATGTAACAGTTAACCGTTATCCTCTCCCTCTAACTATCCAGCTCTTCTTGTTTTCAAGCCACGTTCTCACTTTCTACATTGTAAGGACTTGCTGGTTGATTCTCTCTGTTCTTCCCAACACCTCCAGATGGCCGGGACAGAGGCTCCAATCCTTCCCTGGAAAGTACGAGTAGTGAGCTGAGCACGAGTACTTCAGGTATGGGCGACCCGACCAGTTGCCAGCTCCAAGCAGCTTTGCCCTGGTAGGGAGTTGCCATTTACCCTGGTGTGAAAACCTGGACTGAGCAGTTCAGGGAGGTTGTGTTCAGGAAGATACAAACTTCCACTTATAAAATAAAACAGTTCTGGGAACGTAATATACAGTGTGGTGATTGTAGTTAATAATACTCATTATGTATTTGAAAGTTCCTAAAAGTAGATTTTAAAGGTTCTCATCAAAAGAAACAAGAAATGCAACCATGTGTGATGATGAATGTTAACTAAACTTTGGTGATTATTTCACAGTATATCAACTCGTTATGTTGTATACCTAAAACTACAGGTCAATTATATGTCAGTTTTTCAAAAAAAGAAGCTTGTTTCTTTAGATGGCCAAACAGATTTCAGTAGGGAAGGGGCTGTTTCACTATCAGTTTAGTTGCCTGTCAGCAGAGAGGACAGAGGTGAATCCCTAAGATTCAAAGACAGTAGCATACGTAGATTTGCCCTTCAATTGAGGAAAAATCAAGACCCATTTACACACCTTTTTAAAGAGAAACTTGAGCCCCAGCTGGTGTGGCTCAGTGGATTGAGCTCCAGCCTTTGGACCGAAAGGCTGCCAGTTCCATCCCCAGTCAGGGCACGTGCCCTGGGTTGCAGGCCAGGCCCCCAGTTGGGGGCATGAGAGAGGCAACCACACATTGATTTTTCTCTCCCTGTTATTTCTCCCTCCTTTCCCATCTCTCTAAGAATAAATAAAGAATCTTTGTAAAGGAAAGAAACTTGAAGATATCAGAGTGTGGTGGGAGGTCACAGCAGTAGTTTTTCCTCGGTTGCTGTTGTGTCTGTGGCCCCCATGTTCTTGTGTCCCAACAGAGGGAAGCCTGAACACTGTGTCTGGAAGGACTGAGTTGAATGGTCGGTTGCAGCCCCAAACCCAAAGTTCATTCATCCCCATGATGTTCTCCCCACCCGAGTCACTGCTGGTATCTTGCATCCTCCGGGGGAACTTTGCAGAAGCCCATCAGGTAAGGGGCTGAGCAGCAGGTGTTAGCCTAGGCCTCACCTTGTCATGGTAAAGAATGTGAAGTCAGCCCCTAGCTGTCTGGGACCTGCTGGGCCTCAGGTAAACCTGGACACTCGTGCAGCCAGAGCCATTTTGGAAGGTTTGAGGGGCCACATGCAGCAGGAGAAATAGGAGAGAGTTTGCCTAGACATGGCCCGGTCCTCAGCCTTGCAGATTTCAAGACCCAAACTGGAGGAGGTTTAAGCTGTTGAATCCTTGGCTTGTTTTCTTAAATAGTATTTTAAAAAGATAAAATATTCAGCTACAGTATTACCATTTTAAAACATGGAAATATTTTTGTTTCTGATAAACCTTTTCTGAACAAATATATGGTTTTATATACTTAAAAATCATGATGTAGCCTTGGCTGGTGTAGCTCAGTGGATTGAGCACGGGCCTGCAAACCAAAGGATCGAGGTTCGATTCCCAGTCAGGGCACATGCCTGGGTTGCAGGCCAGTTCCCAGCAGGGGACATACAAGAGGCAACCATACACTGATATTTCTCTCCCTCTCTCCTTCCCTTCTCCTCTAAAGATAATAAAATTTTTAAAAAATTATGATGTAGACAATATTTAATAATAAATGGTGTCAATTCAATATACAAGTATAGGGGATACCAAACTAAAACATTCATGTTCTATAGGAAAAAGCACAAGAAGAAATCAGAAAGACTTACCCTCCCTGAGCTTCTGTATCCCCGTATGAACATTGGAGTTAAGTCCTGGCCAGCATAGCCCAATTGATTGAGCATCATCCCACAAAGTAAAAGGTCGCCAGTTCAATTCCTGGTCAGGGCACATGCTCGGGTTATGGCCTGGTCCCTGGTTGGGGGCCTGTGAGAGACAGTTGATCCATGTTTCTCTCCCTCTCTTTCTTCCTCCATTCCCCTCTCTCTAAAAATAAATACATAAAATCTTTTTAAAAAATAAAGAGAATTAGAGTTAAACATAATACCTGCTTGTCCTACGTCATGGGCGTGATAAGAGGATTCTGTACAAGCTGTGAGAAATATAAGAATCCTCTGCTCTTGTTTAAATGTAATAGCATAGAAACATACCATTCTAATTTTTCAAACTCCATTGGTCCATGTGTATTTATCACACTATGCTCGTCCCTTAACACGTAGATCAGAATTTTTCTTTCTTGTGAGCTCAGTTGTTGAGGAATAAATCAAGGGGAAATCCAGGTGATAGGAGAATCTTTGCTTGGCTTCTGGTCATTTTAGGCCCCATACTTTAATAATAATGGTGATTCTGACCATCTGAGGAAGGCTAGGGCCCACCCCGCGTTTCTTACCCCCAAATCTGGAGGAAGTCAGCTCTCAGCCCCCAACATTCTACCCTTAAATGTCTGCACTTCCTGTTCTTTTCCTGGGTCCTTACTCTTTCTTTTTAATAAAAGCTTTTTGTTTTTTAACCTCACTACAGTAAAAGCAATGTGTATTGTAAGTAAATACCAAAAGTATTAAAAAGAAAATATTATTACTTTTAACCCTATTGTCCAGGACCAATATCAAAGGGGAAGTGTATTTTTTGCCTTTATTTTTCCAAGATGTATGCAACTTTTATATAGCCAAGATTATTTTTAATTTAAAATTTTATATAAAGCATTTTTAATATTCACCTTATAATTGATTTAATGACCTCACAGTGGTCTGATCAAGTAGCTGCGTTTGACCATCCTCTTATTATTCAACATTTAGATTGTTATCAGCCTTTTGAATTATTTCCTTAAGAAAAAGGTTGTGACAGTTCATCTTACCACCACCCCTGAGTGTGTGTGTGTACACTTTGTCATTGGTGCAATGGTAAAGTGTGTAAATAGGTGCAAACTGCTGTTAATATGACTTACATTTCCTAGATTACTGAATGGAATAACATTTTTCACCTATGTATCAGTCACGTGTATTTTCTCTTTGAAACTGTCCGTATCTTCTGCCAATTTTCTAATGGGGTTTTGGTGGCTTTCTTGCTGGTTTGAATATTTGATCTAGTCTTCTAACATGCAGTGTTCTTCTCTCCCTATAAAGCAGATGTTTTAGAGTTACAGTCTAATAATAGGCAAGGTCCCACACCTCAAGGTGTTCCCCAACTCAGCGGGCTCACCGTGACCCACACCCCTCCCTTTCCTTTGCCAGGTGGTGTTCACGTTCAACCTGACGTCCTCACCCAGCTCGGGGGAGCTGCAGTTCATGGAGCGCTACCAGGAGGTGACCCAGGAGCTGGCCCGAGTAGAACACAAGATTGAGAACCAGAACTCAGACGGGGGTAGCAGCACCATTCGAAGAACAGGCAGTGGCCGCTCAACTCTACAGGCCATTGGAAGTGCTGCGGCGGCAGGTCAGTCTTCCCTGTTGCCACCATAGGTGGTGAGGAAGCTGGGGAAGGTGGGTCTCAGGAGAAAAGCCACCCAAATGCTAGGTTTCTCTTGAAGATGAGCTGAAATCCAGAGCAGGACACTTGCCTTGAGGAATAGCAGTCCTGACACACTGAGAGTCAGTTTCTACATGTGCCCGGCCGCCCAGAGCATGATGGTCACATAACCTGCCACTTGAACTACTCCTTTAAGCTTATCCTGTGTGACCTGAACTAACATGAATGCTGTCTCTGCCGTGTGTTTTTCTGGCCACTATTTCAGACTTTGGGGGATGGTTAGGAGTTTATTTCCTTCCCCTGTGGTTATTCAGGGATAAAATATATCTTTAATGTTTCTGTAAAGTGAAGAAGTAGTGTATAATACCAGTGGTCTGCGATTCATAGGTCCCAGTTCTCAGCCTTGGCTGCACTGCAAAAACTCATTCTTTCATTCCTTCTTTCTTTCTTTTTTTTAATCCACTGTGCAACTTGCTTCAGTGCCTGCAGCCTACAGGCAGGGGCCAGGTGATGGTCCAGGGCCATCGTTTGCTCTGGCGTGGGGCACTCTGAGAGACTTGTGAGTCCAAACTGACGCATTTTCTTGGGAGCAGCGTCTCACCCCACATCTTCGCATTGTCTTACTGGTCTAGGCTCTGTGGAGCAAGGAGTGTCACACGTGGCTCCTCTGTTCTCCCAGAAATTTTCAGTAGCTATTCGAAAACATATATACACTTCCTTTTGTTTTTAATGTAAATGGACTCTCTCCCCAAGTACTATTCTCTACCTTGCTTTTTTTGCAGTGCATTTTCTTTTCTGACTGGCACACAGATCCACCTCATTCTTTCCCAGCCTCCTTTTACGTCCCATGTGGAAGAAGCCCTCACTCATCTCAGCCGTCCTGAGTTTCTCCTGGTCTTCCTGTCCCCGCCATTGCTTTGATGCCATAGGAAGGGGCTGCAGTGAGGGCACTAATGCACATAGAAGACACCCCATGCGGAAGGACCTCCAACACTTTTTATTTTAAGTAACTGCTTTTCACAATGAAAGCTGTGTGTAGAACTACTTTAACCTCTTACTTTTTGCTCCACTGCCGGGTGTCCAGGGATGGTGTTTTACTCCATTTCTGACGTGACGGAAAAGCTGCTCAGCCTATCTGGGGACCCCGTCCCCACGCTGCAGGAGGACTTCTGGATAAGCAGCACCCTGGTGGAGCCCGCCAACCCCCTGAGAGAGGTTCTGGAAGACCTCAGTCCCCCCGCCATGGCTGCGTTTGACCTCGCGTGTTCTCAGTGTCAGCTCTGGAAGACCTGCAAGCAGCTCTTGGAAACGGCCGAGCGACGTCTGAACAGCAGCCTTGAGAGCCGGGGTGAGTGTGCTGCCTTCGCTTTAGTCCTCACTTCTCCAGTGGATTTCTGAGATAAAACGTGCGAGGAGAAAGTGCTCGCTGGGGAAGGAGGGACAGGGAGGACAGAGTGTCAGTGCCTTTCCTCGTGTCCCATCTGGTGGCAGAAATAGTCTGTTGAGAGCCTCGCCTTCTTACTAGACATAGCAGTGTGCGGTCCTTTGGGGAAATTCTTTTCTGATTTATGGATAAATTCAAGGAATAAATATACATTCAGAAATGTTATAAATGGAATTTGTGTCTTTAGAGTGCATTCGCCCTCCTGGTGAACCCCGTCTGCCCTATAACCTGGGCATGGTCTCGAGTTCGTAGACCAGGTGTGAGGGAGAACTCAGTGCATCTCAGTTGGAGGCAGGATTGTACCTTGAGGTAAATGATATCGAAATACGTACATGGAAGTCTTGGAGGAATGAAGGTAGAAGAATGTGAAGACAGAATTAGGCCAAGCTCACACACCAAACATTGGAAGGTCTGACCACTGAGGGAGAGAGAAGTATGTTATCTCTCAGTAACAGGGAGGGAGGAATGATGAATAGGTTAATTATAACCTATTCATATTAATGAACAGGTTCGGTGATTCACTAGAGAACTCAGACGACTCAGCATATAGTTATACTCGTGGCTAAGATTTATTCAGCAAAAGGATACAAAGCAAAATCAGCAGAGGCAAAAGTTCATGGGACAGTCTGGAAACACTAGGCAAAAGGCTTCCAAGAGTCCTCTCCCTATGAAGTCACACAGAGTGGGCTTAACTCCTCCAGCAAGGAGTTGTGACAATGGTGAAGTGTTGTCTATAGGGAAGCTCATTAGAAACACAGTGTCCAAGGTTTTCACTAGAGGTGATAACAAAGGTACCTTCTCTGCCCGTTGTGTACCAAAATTCCAGGCTCTCAGAAAGAAAGCAGGTATTCAGAGAGCCATTCTCATCATTTAGGGCAAGTTTAATATCAGTAGAGGAAACGGCTGACCGGCCAAGTCCGCAGGAACCAGCCAATGGCTAGCCTTGCGAGTGTGCCTTTCTAAGGACAGACACCTCGGGTCTGCTGTGTTAACTCTGTTCTGCACACCTCCCCAGATCACTTCTGAGCTGTTGGTTAAAATGTTCTTTAATGTGCATATAGTCCTGCTAAGTAAGTAACAGTGACACACAGAATTCTTTCTGAGGGGTGGGGACAATTCCCCTCCCCTTGGTCTAGCACTTGTATTCTAAAATGAAAGGAGATACAGTATTATTCAAACTCTTAGCAGCTGAAACAGTCTCAGGTCAGTCAGTTAGGATTAATTTAGTACCTCCTGGGTTTCCAGACTATACCAAATATATGGGGGTACAGGAGAGGTATCATGAGTAATCTCTTCATAAAATTGTTTGTAGTCTAGTCAAGATCCTACTTAAAGCAGCTAAAGAGGAATGTGATCTCAGGTCAAGTCCTCAGCTGAGGGCACTGCCAAGGCAAACCCACAAGCAGTACCTGGTTGGCTTCAGACAGCAATTCCATAGGCGTGCCAGAGACACTCCACCTGCTATGCTGACAGCTCAGGCATCTGCAGGAGGTAGCCCTGGAATGTCAGGTGTAGAAAAGCCAGGTGTGCTGGTCGTCACCCAAAATGGCACAGCATGTATTTCCTCCTTAACATTAGAGAAGATGAAATTGTACAAGTAAACACAGGACTGAGTAACAATCTCTGAAAGTACCTTGTTTTTCTGCATTCCCTCTTCCTTCGCCTGTGCCCAGGTCGCCGGCTAGACCATGTCCTCAATGCTGATGGCATTCGAGGATTTCCGGCTGTTCTTCAGCAAATCAGTAAGATTCTCAATTATTCACTTATGTCAGCCGGACAAACCAAATCAGGTGAGTTGCTTTTCTCCCTTTTTTTTTCCTCCTGGACTCAGAACATGAGGTCAGCATGAGACTTCACTTTTTCTTTCTGATTTGCATTCCATAGAGGGTGGAGAAGAAAAAGGCGGCGGTGCTCCGCGGTGCAGCATTGCCGAGCTGCTGCAGATGTGCTGGCCCAGCCTCACTGAGGACTGTGCTGCTAGCCATGCCACCCTCTCCCAGCAGCTGGACCAGGTCCTTCAGTCGCTGCAAGAGGCACTAGAGCTACCAGGTACTGGCCTGAGTGTGGGGGCAGACGAGGACTGAACTAGGGAGAGGAGATGGCTGAAAATGAAGGAACACTTTGGAGCAGAAGCTTAGGGTGTCAGCAGTGAGCCCTCCTAGTACTGTAGTTAGCCAGCTCATGTCCCGTATCTAATTCTGCCTGTTCCCTTCCCTCTGTAATGAAGGGATGGGTAACACTCCATTAGCTGTTACATCTCTCTTATTCCTAATGAGCAATATACCCCAAAGTTGCTCAGGCAATATTGATCAACCTTTCACCAAACGATTTGTGTGCTCTTTATAAAGCCATTCCAACCTGACAGACACCAGGGTGAAGACAGAACCATCCACCCCGATTTCTCCAGACTCAAAGCTCTTCCTCACTTGCAGTCACTTGTACACGAGACCAACTTAGGATTTTATAGCTGCCCTGTAAGTGGAGCACCCAAGCTAGGAGACGCCATCTAGTGTTCAGAGGCCCAGTTCACGCAGTTGTGTTGGAAATTGACCCAAAGCTGGATGCACAGACTAAAGCCAGCATCCCCTCTGCCGTTACTCCTGTCAGAGCCCAGGAGTCCTCCACTGTCTTCCCTGGTGGAGCAGGCGGCCCAGAAATCTCCTGAGGCAGAGGCCCACCCTGTGTACGTGCAGACTCAGCTCCTCCAGAAGATCCTGGACAAACAGGCCCCAGCAGGCAGCGGGCAGACTGACTACATGGGCACCTTCTTCAGTTACTGCAGCACCCTGGCTGCAGTGCTTCTTCAGAGTTTGCGCAATGAGCCCGGTAAGTAGCAAGAAAGAAGGAGCAGTCATGACTAGTCTACAAGTGTTTAGAGCAAAGAAGAGGAAAGATACTCAGTGGAGAGGTTCTGGGCCCAGCAGTAGCCAGGGATACTAGGTTTATGAGGTCTTCCCTTACTCTTCTGTGTTGTATTTATCTTTGTCTCCCCAGTACTAGTACGAGCACAGGGTAGCGCCCAGTGAGTTTTGATGGCGTGTGACTCAAAAATATCTCTCTCGGACCTTCAGTCCACTGTGGACTGAAGATCCAGCAGAGGGTCCAGGTCTCCGCTGTGAGTGCCAGCGTGTCCCTGGAGTCTGCAGAGCAAGAGCTGCATGCACTGCAGTCATGCAGGACGCACAGGATGAGCTGTTGGTGCCTGGACCTGCCCACTGAAGTTTCTCTGGTGGGAAGTGTTTGCAGCTGTAGTAAGGTGTGGACAAACTGGTGGTCAGGGTCATGCTGAGAATACCCTCTACCTAAAATAATACCAGCAGAAGGGCTGGCGGTGTAGTCTGCGTTCTGACACTACTTTTTTATTGTTCCTGGAAATCGGGGCTCTGAACTGTTGCAGTCAGTGGGGCAAACAAAGGTCATTTTCCTTACATTTACAGATCACGTGGAAGTCAAAGTAGGAAATCCCTTTGTTCTCCTGCAACAGAGCTCTTCCCAACTAGTGTCACACCTCCTGCTTGAGCGACAAGTCCCACCAGACAGGTAGGAGCTACCCTTGAGAGGCAAGCATGGGCCTTCCTAGTTGTTTCATCAAGGGAACCGAGGGCTCCGTGGGGCTTCATGCGGGTTCAGTATACAGGGTGGCTGTTCTTCTAGACTTTCCCCTTGGTTTGCATTTACTCTTACACAGCTACATTCAAAATCTGTGTGCCCCTTTTCTCTCTCTCTTGCTACCATTAAAATTTACATTTCAAATAGAAAATTAAGGGCAGAATCTTTGCTTAGGGATAGACAAAAATCCAAAAACTTGATAACACAATAGTTGCCCAGGCTTTGGAGAAACAAGCATTCTCATAGGTTGCTGGTGGGATCGAAACTGGTGCGAGCCCCTCTGGGAAGGCCATGTGTCCACAGCTGCTAAAATTACAAGTGCATGCACTCTCTGACCTAACAATGTACACCAGGAATTTATCCTGCGGCTTTCTTATGCATGTGGAAAATCATGTATGTATAACGTCATTTTGCTGTAGTCATATGTAATAGCAACAGATCAGAAAAGCCATTGTGTGCTAACAGGAGATCAGATAAGTTATGGTTCATCTCCATAACCGAATACCATGTATTTGTAAAAAGAAATGAGGGGCCTCTTTGTAGAGAAATATGGACAGATCTCCCAGTTATGCTATAAGGAAAAAAGCAAAGGACAGAGCAGTATGTCTAATATCTACCTTTTGTGTTTAAAAAAAGAAGTGGGAACAATCGAAGAGCCTGCATTTACATTTGCTTGTGCAAACACAGAGAAATTGAGATTAGGTGACGGTGCCTATGCACTCAGGCTTTGCGTTCCCTCTGCCTCTCCCTCCAGGATAGCAGCCCTTCTGGCCCAAGAGAGACTCAGCCTGAGTGTGTCACAGGTCATCGTCAGCTGCTGCTGCGAGCCCCTCGCCCTGTGCTCTTCCCTGCAGAGCCAGCAGACATCATCTCTCCTGACCCACCTGGGCATCCTGGCTCAGCTGCATGCCTCCCACTGCCTGGAAGATGTCCCACTTTCTACACAGAGCTCCCCAAAGCCAACTGAGAACCCCACATCAGAGAAAAAGCCCCACTCCTCCCCAAGGGATTCATCACCCTCCGCCCTCACCTCCTCTACCTTGGCCTTTCTTAAGTCCCGCTCAAAGCTGCTGGCTGCTGTGGCCTGTCTGGGGGCTTCCCGTGGAACAAAGGTCACCAAGCCCAGCTTGTCATGGAAGGAGCTTCGTGGCCGCAGGGAGGTACCTCTGACTGCAGAGCAGGTAGCGCGTGAGTGTGAACACCTTCTGGAACAGTTCCCTATGCTTGAGGCCTCCCTCCTGGCTGCCTGGGAGCCCCTGCGCGGATCCTCCAAGCAAGAGCAGAGCCAAGCGGCGAGCCTCTGTGGCCAGGCTAGTCTCTCTACTGTCCTCCTTGGCCTGCATTCTCCTGTTGCCCTGGATGTGCTCACCGAGGCCTTCAAGGAAGCCCTGGTGGCCAGAGACTGGCCCCGGGCCCTTCAGCTCACTGAGGTGTACGGGAGAGAGGTGGAAGACTTGAACAGCACACAGGATGCAGTCCTGAGCTGCGCTGCGGCCTGTGGTGAGCAGAAGGCTCCGCTTCCCCTCCACCAGTGCTAATGATAGTGAGCATTCACGGAGCATATCAGCACATTTGACCCTCACCATAACTCCAGAGAAAGCTGCCACCATAAGTGTAGGAGACTTGCCCAGGACAGTAAGTGGTGGAGCAGCACTTAAATCCTAAGTCTGTCTGACTTTTGGACACATATTCATAATCGATATTCTCAACCCTGCATATCAGAATCATTGGAAAATTTTGTAAACCACAAATATCTAATCTCCATCCCCAAAAGCCTGGGTTGGAAGTTAGGCAAATGTTTTCTTTAAAACAGGGGTGCAGATGTTTTCTCTTAGGGGCATTGAAGGCCATGGAGTCTCCATTGAATCTACGCATGTGTTCATTGTAGCATGAAAGCAGCCATAGATGATATATAAACAAATGAGTGCAGGTATATTTTCATAAAACTATTTATAAAAACAGACCCTGAACCTGGCTGGTGTAGCTCAGTGGATTGAGTGCAGGCCTGCGAACCACACTATCGCGGTTCGATTCCCAGTCAGGGCACATGCCTGGGTTGCAGGCCAGTTCCCAGCAGGGGATAGACCAGAGGCAACCATACATTGAAATTTCTCTCCCTCTCTCCTTCCCTTCCCCTCTAAAGATAATTAAATTAAATTAAATTAATAAAACAGACCCTGGGCCTGTTTGACAACCCCTACTTTATTTTTATTTATTTATTTATTTATTTATATTTACTTTTTATTGTATTTTTTCCATTACCATTTAGTGCCCTTATATCCCCCGCCCAGCAATCGCCACACTGTGTGACAACCGTACTTTAAAAGCTCCCATGAGCCCTGGCTGGTGTAGCTCAGTGGATTGAGCGCAGGCCTGCGAACCACACTATCGCAGTTCGATTCCCAGTCAGGGCACATGCCTGGGTTGCAGGCCAGTTCCCAGCAGGGGATTCACAAGAGGCAACCATACATTGATGTTTCTCTCCTTCTTCCTTTCCTCTCTAAAGATAAATAAATAAAATCTTAAAAAAAAAAAAAAGCTCCCATGAGATTTTGGTGTGTGCCTGGAGTTGAGAGCCCATGACCTACAACACTCCACCAGGGGGAGCAAGAGTTGGGCGGGCTGCAGTGAACTGCTTCTAGGCCCAGGGCCTGGCTTCCCTGTGGGAAGGAGAAAAAGTGCCCTGGAGAACTCCACTGGCTGGTTATTCAGTCTTACCTGCTTGGAGTCTGTTTTTCAGCTCTGAGATGGTGTGTGTGGTGGGGAGTGGAGAGGGGAGAGATCTTCTGAGTAATAATGATCGGATATTGAGGGGGTGAAACTGGCTTGCCCGAAATAACTTTCAAGTAGTTATGTATGTTGCAGAGTGAAAATTGCAAGGAACACTGAAAGTTCCCCTGACTCACTGTGTCTGACACGTTGCTGTGTGTGCAGCATGCCGGAACATGGAGAGGGCGTCGTCTGTTCTGTCGTCTTGTCCTTCTCCCTCCCTTCCTTCCTCCCTCCCTATTTCTTCCTCTCTTTCTCCTTCCCTTCCTCTGTCTTCAAAGAGTCTCACGACCCTGACTGAGTTTGCACAAAGAGACGCACAGGGGTATAACACTGCTCCTTGCCATGTAGTAACGGTTCCAAATGTGAAAACTAGTTAAGGTCAGATGGAACTTAAGGATCCTCCGAACTCCCGTTTCACGACATTGAACAAAGCTCTTCTCTTAAGAAGTAGCCTGGACTCTGGAGCTCTTTTGGTTCCAGGCTTGCTGACTCTGGGCATCTTTTTGTCTTGTAGACAGAGAAGGTTGGCAGTACCTGTTTCCTGTGAAGGATGGGTCGCTGAGAAGCCGGCTGACCCTAAAGTTTGTGGACAGGTGGCCCCTGGAGTCGTGTCTGGAGATCCTGGCCTACTGTGTCTCAGACACAACTGTCCAAGGTGAACTAAAGTGCGAACTACAGAGAAAGCTGTCGGAGCTGCAGGTGTATCAGAAGGTATGGACCCTGGCAGCAAGAGAAAGGAATGGACCATACCCTGTTACCAAATCTGTCCAGTCTGTTCTCCGGTGATGGTGGGTTTTAAGGAATAGGAAGCTAGGCCTGGCTTCTGCTTTGTATCTGGCTTCTCTTCTAAGGTGAGCAGTGAGGAGGTCTCCATCTGGTTCCTGTTTCACTTACTCCTATTATTTTAAATATATACACATCAAACCAAGATTAAAAAATTCACATTGGATGATGCTTTATAGTCCACAGTCTTTTGACATATACAGGGGATGAGTCAAAAATAGGTTTACAGTTGTGAGTGTGCAAAACACAGAGTTTATTCTTGCATTGTTATTTATTAATTATTATATTATTTTCCATGCAAACTACTATAAGCCTACTTTTGTCCCACCCTGTGTATTTGAGCTTTGTATATGTTTTATGTCCACTGCATTTTTTGTTGTTCTTCAGTAGCTTTTATGGAACTTAACTCATAATATGTCTCTTTTAAAGATTATTTCAATCTCAGCTAAATTTCAAGAGCTATTTGAAAGAATGTATGAATGTGACAATTCCAAAAATGAAAGATTCTTGTAGGATATATGTCACATTCAACATCAAGAGGCTCAGGGGGACAGATTTAGGTGATAACAAGTATAAAACTTATGCCAATGTTCCCATGAGTACTTGGAACTGAACTGAGTCCACAGCCCCACCAGGGAAAGGCAAGTGAAATTGGCAGGTGAAGATTTTCTTTCCAGTCTTGCTCAGAAGCTTTTGCACAGAGCTAAATGCCGCATGGAAGTGATCCCACATTCAAGCCAGCGGACTATCTCAAGTCGAGTTTTGAGATGGAAGAAGATGGGACAAGAGGCCCTAGAAGGGTGAACAAGCTGTAAAGTTACGGAAACATCTATGAGAATTGTCCTCACAAATGAAAGGCTCCAGTCCTGCCCCCCCAACTCAGTCTTTGCTCCCTGGTTGTGCTTCCCCAGTAGGTTCACTGTCCTTTAACAGTCTTTGCCCCATTTGCTCCATTTCTCCCTCTCCCCCGGCAGATACAACAGCCTGACTTTGGGACAGAGACCTAGGGATGGCTCGTCCCTGCAAACTCCGGTGACTCATCCATGGAGGAAGAGGCTGCATTGTGGTTTGAGAGTTTTTCCTGTCTTTCCTTAGATTTTAGGTCTGCAGGCTACCCCAGTGTGGCGTGACTGGCAGACGCTGAGGAACTGTTGTGTGGAGGACCCATCAGCTGTCATGGACATGATTCTAGAAGCAAAGGTACCATTTTCCTGGGCGGTGTCCCCATCCTCCTCTTTTCAGATCTTTAACCAGTAGTGTACACCCCTCCCCCACACCACCATCCACAGTTTTTATAACTACGTCACATTCTCTTTTCTTTCAGGTGCGTGTGTGTATGAATTGACCAGTGTAGAGAGAAGTGTAAAACTAACACCAACTGATGCTTTTGCACTCTCACCTTGCACTCCTATGTGCAACTTCACACACTGTATTCTTTTTTATAATACAGTGGAGATGATAATCGTATCATTAACAATCAGCCTGCTCTCATCATTTTCATAACTTAATTTGCCACGATAGTCCTTTGGGTTTATGATCCAACTTTAATCCTGTAGTGAAGTTCCCATTAGCATTTACCAAACTTTCTGAGAGATTAGCAGACTCGATTGCTAAGAAAAATTAGGCAAGAGTTGAATGAGTGCCAAGGCCAGTCATTGAGAGGGTTTGAAGGTGTGTGTGTGTGTGTTTCCTTCCAGGAGTACCAGCTGTGTGAGGAGTGGGGCCACCTGTACCCCATTCCAAGAGAAGATTTAATCAGCCTACATCAAAAGCATCTTCTTTACCTTCTAGAAAGAGGAGATCATGAAAAGGCTCTGAAAGTAAGCCTCCATCCAGCTTTTCCAATTTTGGGGGGTGGGGAGGAACAAGAAGGTTAGTCGCATCACATGGCTTTGTTCCTGCTCAATCCTACACAAATATTCCCAATCTCAGATCTGCCCCTTCTTGTCCTTCAGGAGCTGCTTATGGTCTGAACCTTGAGCAGGAAGTACCTAGCCCTGAATTAGGTGCTTCAGGGTCCAGGAAGTACCTAGCCCTGAATTAGGTGCCCCTTCAGAGGGGCAGCAGGGTCCAGGATTCTGCTGAGCTCTGGTCCTGTCAAAGCCATCATTTATGAAGCCATAGGGGTAGGGAAAAAATGAGTGCAGAGAAGTTGTTCATCCAAAAACAAATAAATGTTTTGGTCTCAACCAAAACAAGGCTGGCCTAAGTGTTCTCCTACGGGCTTCACCTTTCTTCTCTACCCTTCTCCTGCAACAGCTTCTGCGAAGAATTTCTGACCCCTCCATGTGCCTTGAGGTGACAGAGCAGTCCCTGGACCAGCACCCTAGCTTGGCCACTTCTCACTTCTTGGCCAACTACCTCACCACCCACTTCTATGGAAAACTGACGGCTGTTCGACACCGTGAAATCCGGGCTCTGTACATGGGTTCCAAGGTAGGGAGGAAAAGCAGGTGCTGGGAGAGCACGCCTGAGGAGGAGTCTGCTGGCCCAGCTCCCACTTCAGAATTTCCCCTGTCAATGGCTCCTCTTCCGGGCTCCTGCCATCTTGGGCCTGTGCTATGTAAGCCCTTTCCCCCAGCAGCGCACCACAGCTTAGGGGAGTCCCTTAGGACTCGCCTTCCCCGTCACTGCCCTGCCTCCAAAGTGAATTTGACCTGACGCTCTCTTTATGTTTTCCCTGCCGTCTGCTATCTCAATTCTGGCCATGTATTGGAATTGGAATCACTTGGACTTTTAAAAAATACCAGTAACGGACGTCTTTACCCAGATCAATTAAAACTGAGTCTCTTGCAACAGGGAGTGGCTGACTTCCAAAGGGAGTCTGGTGTGAGGATTTAAACTACTACACGATAAAGGATTAATTGTGTAGGTAATAAGATAAGGTAATAGGCCTTTACCTTTAATACGTAACCTTGGAGACACTAACAGAAAAATAATGTTAAACCCAAAAGAAGTAATCCAGCGAAGGGGTGTTTGGAGAGAGATGGGGCCTTCTGATCGTTCTTGTTGGCAGCCAGATGTGCTGCCCACACACAGAACGAGTGTTGGGAAGCCAGGACTGTGACTGCTGGCCCACTGGCTAAGAGTTCAACTACGCAAAATGTCCCTAAAGACAATGCATCCTTTTTTTAATCTCTTTTATGCACTGTACCTAAATGGGGGACTCCTGAAAACTGGCAGTCAGCAGTTCTTTAAAACATTTCACGCCTAGGAATAATAACCTCTAGGAGAAGTTTAGTCATATTCACCTGTAGGATGCCGGAGGTGCCAGGTTACACAATCCACTGATATCACCTTATGTTGCTCATTCCAGCAAAGCCCAAACGGAACCAGTGGTGGATTTGAGTTCAGGCAGAGCTCAACCACTCCTGGAGGGACTGGGCCAAAGGTCAGCAGCCTACCAGCTATGGGTCAAATCCACTCCTCAGCCTGCTTTTGAAATCAAGATTTGTTGGACAGAAGTACTTGCATTCATTTACATATGGCTGTTTTCCTACTACATTGGCATAGTTGAGTAGTTACAACAGAGACTTTATGGCCCAAAAAGCCTAAAATATTTACTTCCAGTGAAAGTTTGCTAACCCCTCCTCTAGGCAAAGGTATTTGGAGTGTACTTGTTGATTGCCACCAAGGGGGTTTACGTAGGAGGCCATCGTTGCTTCCTAAAAGACTACTAGCCAGTTTCGGTGGTGATCCTTGTACCCTTGGTGCCTAGCACCCTTCCCCTGCCAGTAGGAATCCCAGCTTCCTTCTCAGTTAGTGCACTGTTTAATTTACTCTGTGGATGTACCCCACAAACAGGTCCTGCTGACCCTGCCTGAGCAGCACCGTGCCAGCTATTCCCACTTGTCCTCCAGCCCCCTGCTCATGCTGGAGCAGCTGCTCATGAACATGAAAGTGGATTGGGCCACTGTGGCCGTGCAGACGCTGCAGCAGCTGCTGGCTGGGCAAGAGATCAGCTTCACCATGGACGAGGTCGACTCACTGCTTTCCAGATACGCAGGAAAAGCCCTGGACTTCCCGTACTCTCTGAGGGAGAAACGATCAGGTAACTGCCGGCACCCTAGCTGGGAGTGTCACATGGAGGAGGAAGTTCTGCGTTACATCTTCAGTTTTAATTTCTCCTCTTCTATTATTTTGAATTGGTGGGGATTGAAAGAGAATAGGAGAGTTCTTGGTCTTGGAGGGAGTGACAAGCTAACCAGAATTTTAAAATGGCAGATAATCACCATGTGCTTGATAACAAAGTTTTGGGAAGCCTACATACTAGCAGCGGTCTCTGTGTGGCCGTGGTGCAACAGGCTCCTAAGTGCCATTGTCCATACTGAGGGTATGCTCTGTCCCCAAGTCTTATCAGCTGCCCCTGGTATGTGAGCTGCTCAGCCTCTTCGAGAATGAAGAACAGGAGGAAACACCGGCTGATGTTCCCAGCCGGCTCCTTTTTCTTACCGCCTACTCTCCAAAGGCATTTTCTTCCACTTGCCTCTGGGCACTTTTCAATTAATTTTATAAAATCCTCCTGTCTACTTCATTTTTCTCATGTGCCTTTATAAACCTACCTTGTTGAGGACTTTAAGAAGCACACATGCTACTGGCTTAGAAGTACCTCGACCGTTCCTTTTATACCTGGTAGAATTGTGGGATTGTAACCAGTGAAACCAACAGGGCTTCAAACTAGACGCCAGGCACAGTGAGTAAAGGTGCCCGTGTTGAAGCGATATTCTGATAGCACTTTCCCTCTACAGATTCTGTGCTCCACCTCCAGGACATCGCCAGTCAGGCTCCAGACCTCGAGACCTTGGCCAGGTCCCCATCCGCGGAGTTCTCTTCTGCTGCTGTGCCTGGTAAGAACAGGTTCTGAGAGCTACCCAGACTTTAGCTCAGTCTTACTGCATTCTGACTTTCTGATTCTTCTACCCGCTTTTTTATTTCCAGTTAGCACATACTTACTGTTTTTCTTCATTTGTCAACATTGCATACCTCTGAAAATTCAACATATAGTTGATTCTCATTTTTTTGTGGCAGTATGTCTTTAGCTTCTACAAATGGTGAATTAATGACTACTGAACCATTGCTGCTAGAGAAAATATGTACGCTTGTGTCTGTAGATATATACCGCGTATATATGTTACGTATATTCATATGTGATTTAGACATATATCATGTATATGAATTAGATAGCTATATTGCATAGATTCTAATCTTAAGTTGAAAACAGTTCGAACCAGTAGATTCTATTTTACAAAAGAGAGAAGAAGGCTCAGCCATGCTAAGTGTTAAGGCTTGTGAGGTCGCCCACTGTTGGTGCCAGGGCAGGAATGCAAACCCTGCTTAACCAGCCCAGAGCCCAGCTTCTCGCGCCACGCGGCGCTGCACTGCACTGCACTGTCCCCTCCGTCTCCATCCTTCCGTTGACTCTGCATGAGCACTGAAATGGGAGAGCAGACTGCGCCTTTCCAACCGTTGCTGAGAACCTACAGCTGGGAGACTTAACTTGCTCACCACTCTGCATGGCTGTGAAAGCAGTGTAAATACTGATTTTGAGATCACAAATAGATTTTAGTGAGTAGGCAAATTTGCAGAGAAGGAACCTGTTAACAAGGAGGAATGGACTGTATTTAGTCCTCATGTTTATTCTCCTAAACTGCACTTAATTGCTTACATCTGTCACTCGTACGGGGCACAAGCTCCTCGAAGGCCTCAGCTCTGTGTCAGTTGCCCCTTTTTGCCATCCCTCCTTTCCCACCATCTCTGGCCCCTTGCACAGTGGCCTCGGCTTAGGGAAGCTCAGCAAGTGTTTGTTTTGACAGCAGTCAGAGCAGGATACTGGGGAGAGATCTACAGCCTCTCTCTTTTGGGTACTGCTAAGAGTCAATCTGTTTTTCAGTTTTCTTTTTCTGTGACCAGCCACCATTCCTCTGCGAGGTGACCAGAAATCTCCTTAGATACTGTAGAGCAAAGACTGTGGCATTTCATGGCCATTCTTTGAATTTGTGATGGCTCATGAAAATCATTGGACCTGAAGGGAGAGCTTAGACTTACAGGCATGCGAGCAGCTTTACATATCAGCACAAGGCAGCCTGGGCAGCTCTGGTTTATGTTTTTAGGGGGTTTTTATCTTTTTATTGTGGAAAATTTCCAAAACACAAAAATAGAGACAATAGTGCAATAAAGTCTCACATACCTGTTGCCCAGCTATAATAATTATCATCTCACCCTGACTGGTGTGGCTCAGTGGATTGAGAACCGGCCTTTGAACCAAAGGGTCGCCGGTTCTATTCCCAGTCAGGGCACATGCCTGGGTTGCAGGCCAGGTCCCCAACAAGGTGCACATGACAGGCAACCACACGGTGATGTTTCTCTCTCTCTCTTTCTCCCTTCCTTTCCCTCTCTAAAATAAATAAATAAAAATTTAAAAAATAATAACAATTATCTCATGATGGCCATTCTTGTTTCATCTATGCCCCCATCCTTCTACTAGATTATTTTGAAGCAAATCCTAGATATAATTTCATTTATAAACATATCAGTATATGAGGTTTGTCCAGAAAGTGTATCATATGAAAAATAGAGACATTTATTAAAGAAGATATGAGATACAAGAAACATTGTACATAGGATAATGACACCTCAGTCCCCTTCAAAGTAGGTACCTTGGGACTTGATATAGTTCTCCCAGTCACCATCAGCTGCCCTTGTCATATTTTACTGAATTTCATAGACAGTCTAAAATCTCTTCCCTTTCAAAGGTGATTTTAGTTTTGGGAAAAGCCAGAAGTAGCCGGGTGCCAAATCTGGGCTGTAGAGGGACTGAGTTATCTGGGTGATTTGATGTTTTGCCAGAAATCTCTGCATAAGACGTGATGCATGAGTTAGCACGTTATGGTGATGAAGCTGCCAATCACCACTTGCCCATAGCTGTGGCCTTCTGAATCGTCTGAATAGTATCCAGGGAGGATTGTTCAGGCTTAATGCAAAATTCGATGCAGATTCGTTGTTCTACTTGCTCAGTCATTTTGAATGCAACAGCCACACAGTACACATGCTCACTCAATGGTGAAGTTGTCATTGTTCACACATGCACATTCCAGTCCACTCTCCTTGGCTGCCAGGTTACATTGATGTCATGCAAACTATTCTCATTATATTAACAATGGTTGGACTCTTTCTGGGTAGACCTTATATATCTCTATAAGTAAGGACATTTATAAAATAAAACCATAACATTATTTCACACCTAAAAAATTAATAAGTCCTTATTATTATCAACCACCCAGTCAATATTCAGATTTCTCCAGTTGTCTCAAAGATTTTTTTAGAATTGGTTTTTCTAGAATCTAGATCTAAGTAATGTTCACATATGGCATTTGGCTAAAATATATCTTTAATCTCTTTTAATCATTAGGTTCCCTACCTCTTTTTCCCTCCTGCCTCTTTTATATTTGTGGAGGGAACTAGGTCATTTGTCCTGAAGAGTGTCCCACATGCTGGATTGTGCTGATTGCTGCCCTGTGGCAGTCTGGGTCTTTATCTACTCACTGAATTTCTGGTATACTGGTAGCAATATCTAGAAAGTTGATTTGATTCAGGCTTAATATTTTGGGGTATGTATATTTGATGGATGGCTGTGCACCCCCCACCAGGAGATACACATGTGCAGTTGTCTCTCTTCTTGTGATGCAATGAGCTATTAATGATCATTAACTGGATCTGTTATTCTAGTCGGGATTAGTAAAATGGTGAAAGTCTAATTCTCTCATTTCTTTCTCATTTATGAGCTGAACTATTGATCATCTTGTACTCTGACTTCTGGCTCTGACCCCCAGGTGTCTCCACTGTACATTCCCCCAGTCCGAGGGAGAGGACTGATGCACAGAGTCAGCCCCTGCTGCAGTTCGTGCCCCCAGAGACACCCCCAGCCAGGCACCAGTGGGTACCGGACGAGAGCCAGAGCGTCTGCATGGTCTGCTGCAGGGAACACTTCACCATGGTAAGCAGCGTCAATCTCCAGCTTTTCCTGAAGAAATTAAAGGAAAACTCTAGTTCATGGGCCTGAGTTTATAGTCACCTCATAGCCCCAAGAAGATACTGGTATTTTCTGCAGAACTGCCAAATTAAGACTCTGGATTTATCTTTGACCTGACCAGAATGTATTTTCTGGATGCAAATAGGTAGGAGATGCCTACAAGTAGCCTTAAATTCTAAAATCTTTGCCATTCTCATGAAAAAACAAAAAAAGAGGCAGACCAGGACAGCAGGAGGAGTTGCCAGACATCAGGCCTTGTTCCCAGCTCCTCTGTCTTTCCCAGTCAGACAGGTGACCTGATACTGATACCTGTGCTCCTCTGGAGGCCGAAGCCCTCGTTTCTAATCCCAGCTCTGCCTCTTATTAGCAGTGTGACTATTAACTATTTCTGTCTCAGAAACTCGCTTGTAAACTCAAGATGACACATTATTTGTGTCATGTCACTGAAAGGACTGATAACAGTAACAAAAGTTAGCGTACTTAACGTAGTGCCTGACCAGTGTATTACTCCGTGCTGATGAAAACAATGGTGGTGTCATTTCTCACTATCTGTTCCCTCCTTGTTTATAAAAGAGGTAATCTCGTGTAATGAAATGCGGCATACTTGTGAAATATTTTGAAAAAGAACACTTTTGTCATCATTAATACTGTGTAGAAATCTGATCTGCCTTGGCTGAGAAAGTCACCCTTCCGCATTATTTTTTGCTGTATCTTTACGTGTTGCCTCCATAGACAAGTAGGACTTACCAGGAACCACTACAAAACTGTCCATGACTTGGGCTCCTTTGCTCATCAGCTGATAGATATCTTTAAATCTCAGCTTCTTAAAAGCAAGCACTAGTGTGCTCTTTATCAACAAAGCTTCAAGCACCTGGTGCTTTTTAATATATATTTTATTTATTTATTTTTAGAGAAAGAGGAAGGGAGAAAGAAAGAGAGGGAGAGAAACATCAATGTGTGGGTGCCTCTTGCACACCCCCTACTGGGGACCTGGCCCTCAACCCAGGCATGTGCCCTGACTGGGAATTGAACTGGTGACTCTTTGGTTCATAGGTTGGCACTCAATCCACTGAGCCACATCATCCAGGGCATCACCTGGTGTTCTTAATAAGTCACAAGGACTGATGCCAACAATAAATGGGTTAATGGTTATCCTCGATTCCCAAAATCTCACCTTCTCTTCCTCCCCCCTTCCTCCTTTTCCTGCTGACACTCCTCAGTTTAACAGACGTCACCATTGTCGCCGCTGTGGCCGGCTAGTGTGCAGTTCCTGCTCCACTAAGAAAATGGCTGTGGAAGGCTGCAGAGAGAACCCGACCCGCGTGTGTGACCAGTGCTGTCGTTACTACAACAAAGAGTGAGTGTTCCACAGCGGGGCTGCCGCTGTTAACTGACCACTGCACCCTCCAGCAAGTCCTTACACTCCCAGGAGACTCATACTGTGGAGAGCGTCTCAAATCTGGAACAATTACAGAAAGTTTAAATTTAACACTCACACTGAAATGCCATTAACTCTACAGTGAAATGTTTGACGTTAGTCAGAGGAACTTGTAAGAAAGGAAATAGGGGTGAGAGGAATCCAAGTTCAAGGTTCTTAAATGATGTTCCCTCTGAGATCAGCACATGCAGTTCTACAGCCCATCCCTTGAGTGCGGTCACGGATCTTAGTCCATCAAGCTCCTTGCCTGGTTTAGAGCCACATTTGCTCCATTTGGTCTCAGCTGGACTGAATGGAACACATTCATACCTGCTAAATGTTTGGACATCCCTTTCATCAGCTCTAATCTAGCTAGTCATCTTGGCTGGTTATCCATAATTAGAAGGGCCTTTCCACTAGTCCGTACTTTCCTACACACAGTTCACTTGATGACAGATTACAGAAACTGCTCATACTTCTTACAAGACAGATCAGGGCTGCGTTGGCTGGCCCATTGTTGCTCAATTTTTTCCACTATTTCCTAGCAGCAAAGGAGGTGGAACTAAGAATCCTAGAGCATATGAGCCAAAGCAACTACCCAAAGGCAAAATTACTTTGAATTCTTCATGTTTTACTTACAGACATAAATAGATTTTACATTCTGCTCAGTAGTGTAACAGCGTTTTTGTGGGGTTTTTTAATGAGCATTTTTTGGCATTCTTTGCCATGATGATGACTGATCTTATAGAAAGGAAGATGTGTCTGTGCTTATACTGCAGTTTTGGTGACCCTGGCACACCACTGCCTCCCTTAGGGTGGGCGTGGAAGAGTTACCTATCCACCACACTGCTAAGATTTGAAATGAACAGTAATACGGATGGGGAGTCTTCCATTCAATAATCACTCCGCAATAATCACTTTACTCTCAAGGAGCCCCCATTTTAGTGGGAGGATGGCCCACAAACAGACCACAAAGTCACTGAGTAAGTATAGTGGTCACGAGTGTTTCTCAGAGGTACGGCACCTGGTCTGAGCCACAGAGGATGAGAGGTTACTAGGAAAAGAAGCCAAAGCAAAGCATGCCCAGAAGTGGGAAGGGGGAGGAACAACTGCAAGTGTAAGAATCAAAGTAGGCAAAAGTGTGGGTATTTGTTGAGAAAGTACAGATAAGTAGGTGATGGGCTATGGTACTGACCAGCTTACCTTGGATTCAGAGGCTGGCAGCTGAGCCAGAAGGACTTGGGAATGGCACAGAGGCTTGGAGCTTGCCCTTTGGGAACATGGGTTGGGGTTGACCAGCAGGCTTCTAATGCAGGTCACAATTTATGACCCAGGTCAGGACTTGGGCTCTAGTCTGTGGCATCGGGACTCCATGCTTGGTGGTGCCACCTGAAGTTGCCCACAGTGGCAGAGTGGCGAGGACTTCTATGGGCTGAGCATAGGTCATGGGTGGCAAGAGATGGTCTCCAGAGGTCGCCAAGTCAGGGGATTTTGTCTGCCAAACTGCAAATGTGGAATAGTTTTATCCTGAGGAGCTATTGAAGAATTTTAAGCTGAAGCATAATTTGACCAGTTTTGCATATCTGAAAGCTTACGGTAGCTGCAGAGGAAAGAATGGGTTGACAAAGTCAAGGAGACCAGTTGGGAATCTATTGAAAAGGCTCTACCAATAAACGATGATGACCCTCTCTGAGGCGAGGAAGAAGAGAAAGATGGGAACATTTGAAGAGATAGTTAGGAGCCGAAGTGAGTAGGAAATGGGGAGTGAGTGGCTGTGGCAAGTGAGGGAGAGGAGTTGGGTAAATCCCTGATGTCTCACTCAGGAAACAGTAAATGTGTTATATAGCAAGTGTTATACAACAAGTTCAAAACAAAGAGGAGGAAGGATTCAGGCATTGAATTTTTTTTCTCTGTTTCCAGTGTACCAGAGGAGAATCTGGGACAACCAGAAGGTGAGGGTGAATCACATTCCCTGTGACTGTTTATACGCTCACATTGGCTTGGCTACGCAGTCCAACAGGTTGGCCGAAGAAAATTCTTAGCATTGGAATCAAGTGGTTTCCTTTAAAGTATGTCATCATATTAACCTGTCATCCTCACCAATTACCTTCCCGCATTGAGAAGGCCAGTAACCAAAGAATTTGGTCCTTTACTGTTAGTAGGTTCTTTCTTTTTTTTAACCCCTAGATTCCCGTTCTCCATCATCCTTCCCCCCAAAGTGCCCTCCTTCCCCCAAGTCAATTACTATTAATAGCTTGGCCTATATCCATCCACAGAAGGGTAGTTTTTGAGTAGCCAGTGGCTCACAGATACGACCCTTCATGTACCTTTCAGGGTTGTACAACAAGCACTCTGACACTCATCCCAGGTCACCCTTGGGTAGAAAGTTTGAGGTACCTTAATGAAGGTACCTTCTAAAGGAAATAAAAAAGGGCCAAGGAAAGAGAAAGGGCACTCTGGTAGCAGGCAAGGGTCTGCCTACGACTCCTGCTGGCTCACTGGGCTGGGCTAGGCTGGCCCACTGGCCGTTGACTGACACGGATGGCACTTCTCGTCTCAGCGCCTGACAGCCCCAAGAATGAAAGCCCTTCCTACTCAGCAGTGGTGAGAGTCCCCAAAGCACCTGAGGTGGAATGGATTTTGGACCTGAATGAGGAGGAAAATGAGCTGGTGCGGAACGAATTTTACTATGAACAGGTAATAGCAATAAAAAGTAGTGTTCGTTAGAGTGTATATATGATGTGTATTAGTGTGGTAGGGAATGCATAGAGAGGTGAACACAGCCTGACCTTCGCTTGCTTAGTGTAACACTAGGGGAGTTAAAACAACCCAGATAAGGTGGAAAATGAGGAGCATCTCAGGATATGCAAAAGAGGAGATCAGGAAAGGCTTCGTGAAAGGTATCATTTATGATGAGCAGTAGGAGTTTGACAAGCAGAAATGTGGGGGTTGTGAGGGGAGTGAAGATGGGGAAGGACAAAGAGTATAAAACTAAAACATCAACGTACAGTGTCAAAAATTGCAAGGCATGATGGGGAATTGAAAATGGTTCTATTTTGAGGGATAGGCTTCTGGTAGAGAGGTAGGAAAGGGTGGAATTGAAATGAGCCATAATGTTTAGGGACTTGAATTCTGCAGTAAGAAATATGTGTACTGAGTAGGCGTCAGGGACCAGGAAAGGTTTTGGAATGTGCTTTTGGAGCACTGATGTAGCAGCAGTGTGTCCAGTGACTTGAAGCAGAGGCTTCTCCAGGTGGTCAGAGAAGCAAGATGGGTGTCATAGTCCAGGCCAGTACTAAGGAAGACCTGTGTTAGTAGGACAGCTGGCTGGAAAAAGGAGGGACCTGTGGACATTCCCAGGAAGTAGGTAATACGGGAACACTGCCACATTCTTCTCAGAAAGGCGACAAAAACTAGCAGACAGAGCCTTGGTGGTGCTGCTTAGAACATCTGAAACCTGTTTTATTCCGCTTCTGCTTCGCTGTGGAATTTTGGCTCCTTGGTCAGTGTTTTTCGAGCTTTGTGCAGCAGAAAGCGTAATTCCCACTGTCTGCATTTGAAGAATGCTCCAGTCCCTGGACTCATGGTGTTTCTCCCTCCTCTCCACCGGCCAGGCCCCCAGCGCCTCCTTGTGCATTGCCATCCTGAGTCTGCACCGGGACGGCACTGCCTGTGGTCACCAGCTGATTGAGCACTGCTGCAGGCTGTCCCAGGGCCTCGCCAACCCGGAGGTGGACGCGGGGCTGCTCATCGACATCATGAAGCAGCTGCTCTTCAGCGCCAAGATGATGTTTGTCAAGGCTGGCCGCAGCCAGGACCTGGCCCTTTGTGACAGGTGGGTGGGGATACGCCTCCGTTCTTTTGCATGGCAGTCATTTCTTTCCAGGTTCTCTTCCTGACCCCACTGTGAGTTTCCACCTCGCCATCCTTCCTGACAAGACATGCTGAAATGATTGCATCTCAGTTAGGTGTTGATGTGATGCTGTCACCAGATCACGGGTGGTCTTCTTTACCTGCCTCAGCAGGCTGTCCTTCTCCTTCCCTGAGTGGGTCCTCAAAGCAGAGTGTTCTCTAGCTCTACCCAGTCAGAAAGGAGTGAAAGCCTCCAACTGACTTACTGTAAGTGATACCAGTTTAGAGGAGCAATGAGGACTGTGGTTGATGGGTCATTAAATCAGGTCGGGGAGCACCTTTAATCTCTGTGGATCTTTCTGGCTTTTAAGGATATGTCCTCCCTGAATGTCCAGTGCTCGCCCTTGACCAAAATTCTGCCTGCTCCTTGACCAAATTCAGACGGTGGCCTCGGGGTTCTGAGGAACTGATCTATAAAGTGCACTGGGGACCGATATATCCCTGTGTCATGGGTAGGAATCTGAGTCATATAGTAGAAGTCTCTTTGGGAAAGCTGTGATCAAGCCTCAGGTCCCTGCACAACCTGTTCTGCCTCCGTGTATTAACCCAGCAATGAAAACTCATAGTTCCCGGCTTATCCACCCAGATGTATGACTCATGTTGTATGTTCCCAGCACTCAGTCCCAGCCAGATTTGGGAGCAGAGGGCCTACTTCCTAAGTACCTTTGGGGGCTTGCTCAGAGTACTTGCCTGCAGACTCACCAGCCAGCAGAGTGTGCAGTGAATCTCAGCCTCACCGCTTCCGAGCTCTGTGACCTTGAACAAGTCTGCTAACCACTCTGGGCCTCAGTGTCTTCCTCTGTAAAGTGGGGGTGATGATAATACTGATGTCATGGGCTGTTACGAGGATAAAGTGAGAATATCCATGTAAAGGGCTAAGAACTCAGCCTACTATTCCAAAAATGTTAGCTTTATTATTTTTAGTAACAAAAAGCCAAAGGTTGAGACAGACAGAAGGAAGTGGGACAAAAAATGGAAGGAAGTATTAAGGAGTTAATGTCACTGTTTTATCTCAAGACGCATTAGATGCTACGTCATTTTTCAAGTTGCTAAATGAATCCATATACATAGCATGCTAAGTAAAGTTTTTAAAATAACCATGAAAAGAATCAGAAATGGAGGAGAGAGGGAAAGAACAGAAACCCCACCCTATAGCAAAAAATAAAACTTAAGGCAAAAATAAAAATATATCTAAATATATCTTGAATATCAGTAACATAACTGGAGTAAAGTTTTATTAAAAGAAAAAGGTAGATTGGGTAGGGGGGCAAAATTTACATGAATTCCTATGCTTCCTTCAAAATCTAAAATATAGATGGAAGAAATACCCACTTCAGTCCGAGGGAAGCCAAGATTAAGGAAGTCCTGCTCCAGAGGGTTCTCACCCACCCCCGTGCCCTGGGCTTCAGCAGTGGTTTCAAATGGCACGCTCCTTCTCCCCCACCCTCGATGCAGATACGCTCTGCTGTCTCTATGCTGTTTTGCTGAGGGGGGTGGATACATCTCCCACATGTGTTTAGAACTCCTGGTTTGCAGAATATTTTTCTACTGTTTTTAACCCATACAAAACTCACACCACCTATTACAAATAAATAATACACAGCGACACCAAATTTGCTTTTACACACGATACTTTCCTACTCCATTCACACTAGGTTGAGCATCACTCATGCACTGAATCTCTTTTCAGGGAAATCTGTGGACAAGTCAGGATCCATAGGGTTTCTTGCTAGAATTATGATACAAGATTTGAGAACCCTGAGTTCAGGCAACACTAGACAGAACAGTCCACCCCTCTGGGCTTTCTGTCATTAGAAGGTTTTTGCAATCTCCACGTGTCAGGAGCACATCAAAGGTGGCTGTCCTAGTAAGCTGTCATGAAAGCTTATCCTTAGCCCAGGGAAAGGAAGTCAAGTCCAGGAGACTAGAACCCAAGGGAAGGACCAGGAAGCCCCTCCCTGCCCAGCAACACCTCCGGGAAATGGCAGTGATGTGACCTCCGTACCAACCAGGAGCACAGGCCATCAATACGGTCTCTGTGCTCTCTCCCAAGCAGGCAGGGTTCAAAAGGACCAAAAGGCAAGCAGGTCTCTTGTGAGCCTCCAACATTCAGTGTGAAGTCCATGCCGCAAACGGAAGACCTGAGTGTCCCTACCCCTATTAATATCTAACATGTAATCATGAGTGCCTGCAAAGTTCCAGACACTACCCTAAGCCTCTTACCTGGGTGATTTCATTTCCATATTCATTTTACAGATGAGTGAATTGGGACAGAGCGAGGTTAACTAACTCGCCAAAGATCATAGAGCTGCTAGTTGAGATGCAGAGTCTGACTCCAGAGCCTTCTCCCCTGGTGTCTGTATGTCCCGATTCTCATGATCCCATGTCACATGGGAAAGGAAACAGAAAGCCTTTAAGCAGCAACTGTTCTTAGAAAGACTCGGTGGAGCCTCATTGCCTTGTCCTTTTCCTCCTGTAGCTACATCAGCAAGGTAGACGTCCTGAATATTTTAGTTGCTGCTGCCTATCGCCACGTGCCATCTCTGGATCAGCTCCTGCAGCCGGCTGCAGTAACCAGGCTAAGGAACCAGCTTTTGGAAGCTGAGTACTACCAACTAGGCGTTGAGGTGAGGCGAGGATTAAGGTTACCCCTACCTCACTGTAGTGAATTGCCTCTGCCTAACCTTGCAAACAGGGATTTCCATCTCTCAATTGTTCTTGGCCGTGGGGAAGTATCTAGGGCATGACCAGTTTGTGGAGGTTGAGGGTGGGGACAGATGATGGCAACAGGGGACTTATCAGGTCTTGGGGACTCTCAGGCCTTGACGGAGGGACGTCTAACTAAAAGGAGCAATTTTTCCTCCAGGTCTCCACAAAGACTGGGCTTGATACCTCTGGGGCGTGGCATGCTTGGGGAATGGCCTGCCTCAAGGCTGGGAACCTCACCGCAGCTCGAGAGAAGTTCAGTCGCTGCCTGAAGCCCCCCTTGGACATCAACCAGCTGAGTCATGGCTCAAGACTGGTCCTGGACGTGGTTGAGTACCTGGAGTCCACAGTGAGGCCACTCCTGTCTTTGGTGAGAGCACAGCAGGCAGAGGGGCCGCTCGGGGAGGGAGGCCCAGGAGCAGTAATGACCTGGGGAAAAGACCCACTTGCGCTCAGCTGATGGGGCAGTCCTGTGGGGCTGCCGGGCTTGGACTTTATTCTCTGTACTATATGTGGTTGGATAAATAACTATATGTGCTGAGATAAGTAGTACAGGGTCAGTTTCTTTTCAAAGCAAACTGCAGAAAACTTTTTTAAATGATAAAAATCACATAGATTTCATACCCAGACTTAAGTAGTATTTATTTTTTATATATTTTTAAAGATTTTATTTACTTTTTTTTTAGAGAGAGGGAAGGGAGGGAGATAGAGAGGGAGAGAAACATCAGTGTGCGAGAGATACATTGACCAGTTGCCTCTCACACTCCTCCAACAGGGAACCTGGCCTGCAACCCAGGCATGTGCCTCAACTGGGAATTGAACCTGCAACCTTTCGGTTTGCAGGCCAGCGCTCAAACTACTGAGCCACACCAGCAGGGCTTAAGTAGTATTTAGATTTTGGTGAACTTTCTTTTATGTTTTTGAATGACATTTGATATTACACAGTATTCGAATATATAGAATTTTGTATCCTGCCTGTTTTTCTACCCTTAAAATGGTATCATGAGCATTTTTCCACATTGTTAAATATCGTTCGAAAGCAATAATTTCAGGGGCTGCTGAAATTTCTCCCTCCCACTCCCTTCTGTCCTGTCAGCAAGACGATGATTACTCAGCCACCTTGAAAGAACTAGAAGCTGCCCTTCGGACCCAGAGCCTCTCTCTGGAGGTGATTCCTGAGGGGAAGATCACGAGCAACACCTACTACCAGGAATGCCTCTTCTACCTGCACAACTACAGCACCAGCCTGGCCGTCATCAGCTTCTACGTGAGGCACGGCTGCCTGCGGGAAGCCCTGCTGCACCTGCTCAACAAGGTGAGGCACAGGCGCAGCTTCTGGAGGGCGGGGCCTGCTGTGCCTTCCTGGTTGGCCACTCAGCTTTGGGGGAATAGTGGGGAGACCTATAACTCCTTTAAACTAAACCCAGTGTCAAGCTATGGGATCACCTCTGACAGGTCAAAGTGGAAAATTCTGTCTACACAAATCATGATTCGATGGATGTGCAGCCAGTCCTAACGGGGATCCCAAATTGCCTTTTTGACTGGCAATGACGAATTTCAGTTCTTCTCCCAAAGCTTACAGTGGAATCAAATAACCATTCAGAGCCTGGTCTCTGGAATAAGATGTTTGGGCAAATTGCTTAACCTCTCTGTTTCCACACGCCTTGCCCCTGTGTCCTCCTGCTGACCCAGCTTCTCGTCCATTCAGAGCTTTTACCACGAGGGCCAGGAATTCCCCACAACACAAACCCTATGTTTGGGCCTCGGTCTCCAATGGAAAGAAGCTGTGTTCTCCTTCCCCCTTTCCCACCTGGCATGGCTTGCCTCCTCCCACAGCTGGCCGAAGCACCCTGAGGGCTTTTTATTTTCGGAGCCATTGTTAAGCAAAGTTAAGCCAAGTCTGGCCTCTCTCTCAATGTAACCCTGTGGCATTCCCTCTTTTATTGGAATGGTCCATGAAAACTTTATGAGGAATTGACGCGTGCACAGGCCTGCAGTACCCACAGTGTTATGGATGGAGAATCAAGACAAATTCACATGGACTACCAAGTCCTGTGGAGGAAAAGGGACAGCACAGCTACTCCCTCAAGGGGGGAGCACCTCAGAATGGCCTGGCCACCCTCTCAAGGGGAGAGCACCCCGACCCTTGCCTAGACAGGCTTTTATTGGGTTTTTTGCACAGGAGTTCAGGTACAACTTATTAATCATTGTCAGGTAGTAAACAGTAGATAACATACAAAGAACTATTTGGCCTTCTTCTAAGTCAAGGTCTATCAGCTAAAAGGTTACAGAACTTTGGGAAAACAAACACATTTTCTGCTCAGGCCTTTATCACTTAACTAAGAGCATACTTAGAGCAAAGCAGGCTTCACAGGGTTTCACATATTCTTTCTCAGGCCTAATTACCCAGGGAGCCCGCCATTCCCAGCACAGGGCTACACCACCCTCAGTCATTGTTTTCAGGCTTAAGTCAGGCAGAGGAGGCAGATAGCCAAGGAATTCTTGGAGACTTCTCACAGACAGACTGACGACTTCATCAAAGCTGGGGGGCGAGGGTCCATCACCCTTTTTCTGCTGCAGCTCCCTGAGTCCTTCCTTGAGGACCTCCCAAGTCATCATGTCTGGCTTAGGTTGCCCCTTCCCCAGGGGTCTTACCCATCATTGACTAATCAACCAAGCATTGGGGGCCAGAGATGGATGAAGCAGAAGCAGCGCTCCTGCCAGGGAGATAAGCTTTGTCTCCTTAGTGGTTTATGGTCCAAAGGTCACTCCCTCAGCCTTAGCCATGGGGTTTTATAGCTCCTGAAACCAGGCAGGGCGGTTCCCAACAAAGAATTAGCTGATTCATACCAAATTTTATATAAAATTAAAGAACCTCAAGGTATACTTCAGTTTCAGTCTGCCACCCTAATTCAAAATGGCAGCCAGTGGAAGTGTGCAAATCCTACGTTGGAGGATTGCTCCAGGTGAGGTCAAGAGTTCACAGGGCCATGGTCACTGTGCCTGTACAGGACAGTGAGAGGGGAATGCTTCACTGCACTGCCTTAGCTACTGCCTGGGCCTTAGCTACGAACCAGGTCTCAAGAAGAGTCAAAAGTTATACTATTTGGAGTTTAATTGCTAACTCTTTCCTTTCCCTTGTTTCCAAATGAGTTTGGAGGTAAGTCTGCTTCTCCCAACCACAAACAAAGAATGGAAATCACCCAGTTCCGTTTCCTCTAACTAATGACTAGTCCAGAGGGTTAAGCTGCTTACTTACTTATCTTGCGGAGAGCTGACCACAGCGTTCCCGTACTTTACAGTTGTCAGAGCCAGAATGGAAGCTTCCTTTCCATCTCCTGTAATCACAGTTACCCTTGAACTGGGTTACCTTGCCTCCATTCTCAGGCAGGCTGAGAACAACAGAAAAAAACACATAGTGACAACCGTGACTAAACGCCTATGTCACAGGTGTTATGCCCTTTTCACCCCTTTCCCTACCACACTGCCCCAGAATGAGCCTTCTAAAACATAAATACATGTTCACTGGACGACGTCCAAATGCCCTGGCAGGCATGTAGGACCCACCAGGAGTAGGGCCCCTATTTCTCCTGCACATTTTCACCACAGATCCTACCTGTACCCTACAGTTCAGATTTACCAAATCACTTGAATTTTTCTGATTGCACCATGGACCACTTTCTCGCCTCCCCGAGTCTGAATGTGCTCTTCCCTCTACCTACAACGCGCTCTCCCCTCCTTGCTTTCTCTGAGCATACTCATCTGTCTTCTCACACCCTCTCTGTTGCATGTTCACAGAACATGCTAGTAATGTTAATAATTCCTTCCTTTTCACCACCCTTACACCTACATCACAGCTCTGTTAGTGCATGTTCCCCACTGGATTGCGACTGTTTGTTTACCATTGTGTCTACCCATCTGGACCGAGAAGGCCTGTGTTTAACTAATCTGTATCTTCAGACACCTGGCCTAGTGCCAATTTGATGAATGAATGAGCAGATAGACGAATTGATGAAATTAAAGTCTTTGATGTGTTGCTCCTCTGAGGAATTCCATCTTTCCTGTGGAGCTGATGCTTCTGCTTCTTAAAGTCTGTCCTACCATGTGTAGGTTAGGTCTGGGCTGCTTAGGTAGGAACAGCCTGAATCAGAAAAGAATCACCATCTATGGACGTTCTCAAAGCTCAGGTCTTATCCGCTTCTAAGCAGCTCATGCCCAGTGCTACTGGGCCAGCAGGGTTATACTACCATGAGCTTACAGCCATCTTTTACTCTCCATTAGGTCCTCCTGATCGAAAATCTAAATGCCCAAATTATTTTTCTTTTCTATGACTATGTAATAGGGGTTTATGGCTCATGGTCTCAGAACCACAGCTGAGCTTCAGAAGTAAGGAGGTTAGTCTATTATACACTTTCCTGAGGAGTTACATAATGTTTATCATTCATTCATTCATTCATCCACCCAAGAAGTGTTTGTGATAGCCGAGAACTATTCTGGACACTAAAGATACAGCAGTGAAAAAAACAGACACAAATATCTGCCCTCATAAAACTTACATAATAATGGAGAGAGAGAGACAATAAGCCAGATAAATAAAATATATGGTGTAGGTCATGAGTAATAAGAAAAACAAAGCAGAGGACAGAGTGGGTTGTGCAGTTTTAGATAGGGCACCAAGGGAAGATGACATCTGAGGAAAGGCCTAAAAGGGGTGGGTGTGAGCCTTGCAGACTGGAGGAAGCACAGGCCAGGCAGAGGGACTGGCAAAGGTCAGGGTGGCTAGAACAGGCTGAGCTGAGGACGGGTAGGGACAGATAAGGTCAGAAAGGCAGCAGGAGCCAGCTCGCATAAGGCTGGGTAGACATTGGAGGACTTGGGCTTTGCGATGAGTGACAGAGAAAAGCATGGAAGAATTTTGACCAGAAGAATAACATGATCTAACTTACGTTTTACAGAATGACTCAGGTGGGATTGTTGGCATTGAACAAAAGAAAGGCAGAAGTGGAAGATGGGAGACCAAGCACGTGGTGCTGATGGCTTGGTCCAGTAGAGGTGGCGAGAAGTGCTCAGATTCCTCCGTACTCTGTATGTGTTTCAATAGCAGAGCCAATGGAATTTGCTGATGAATTTTGCATGGGGGCAGGGGATAACTGAGGATTTTGACCTGAACAGCTAGAAGAATGAAATCTCTACCTGAGAAAGAGAAGACTGCAGAAAGAGCAGATTTGAAAGAAGCAACTGCCGGCACAGTTTCAGATGTAGTAGGTTTACTGGGTACCCGAGAGGACATGTTGAACAGGCCATTGGAAGTCAGCTGGGGATAAGGTGCTAGCGTTCAGAAGGAATAGACAGGCTGGAAACGGGTTTAGGCACAGTTGTGCAGTAGACGGTATTTAAGCCCTAGGGAGATGAGGAGAATCAGCAAAGGAGATTGAGAATAAGTAGCCAGAAAAGTAGAGATAAAACCTGTAGAGGGTGGTGTCCTGGAAGCAAAAATAAAGAAAAATTTTCAAGGAGGAGGAAGCCATCAGCTGTATCAAAAGCTGTCAATAAATCAGACAGAAAACAAGGACCAGGCCTTAACTTTTAGATCTAATACTATAGAGGTCACTGGTGACCTCAGGGACAGTTTCAATGGAGCTGTGGTTACAAAACTAGGTAAGAGTAGGTTCAAAAGAAAACTCCTAGGAGATAACAGGAGACAGTGAGCACAGGTAACTCTGACAAGGATCTTTCGGTGCAGGGCAGGAGGCAGTGGAACGGTTGTGAGCATGGGATTTGCAAAGGCGTCTGTGACACCCAAAAGGTCTAGGACAGGGGTGTCAGACTCATTTTCACTGGGGGCCACATCAGCCCCGCAGTTGTCTTCAAAGGGCCGAATGTAATTGTAGGATTGTATACATGTAACTACTCCTTAACAGCTAAGTGAGAGCTCGTCACTGCCACCAGGTAGAAACAGGGTGCTGGGCTGGATAAAACAAGGTGGAGGGCCGGGTTCAGCCCGAGGGCCTTGTGTTTGCCACCTGTGGTCCAGGAGGATGCAGAAGGAATTCAGAGTGGGTGCCGGACAGCGCCAGACCCAGGCTCAAGACTCGTGACTTTCTGCTTTGTCCTGCTGCAGGAGAGTCCTCCGGAAGTCTTCATAGAAGGCATTTTCCAGCCAAGCTATAAAAGTGGAAAGCTGCACGTTTTGGAAAACTTGCTAGAATCCATTGATGCAACCTTGGAGAGCTGGGGAGAGTACTTGCTCGCCGCCTGCCAACATTTACAGAAGAAGAACTTCTACCACATTCTGTACGAGCTGCAGCAGTTTATGAAGGTGAGAGTGGACCCCAGCCTGCCTCTGTCTCTGTTGCTGATGCCCTGCCCCGTGCCAGCGGACACTGCACATGACCAGGGGAACAAGACTCATTTTGTCCCAGCCCAGCTATTTGACTGATGCTCCAGCAAATCTGAGTTGCTCTCTAGCGTTGTTAAGTAATAGGATTGCTCTCCCCATCCGAAAGAAGTGGCCTTTGATCTTGTCAGTAGTGGCATTCTTTAGAATCTGAGTAACATAAAGGTAAAAAAAGGTAGGTGGTAGTTTCAGGGTGAACATGAGGCATGAATGCAAAATTCATTGGAATGAAGGAGTAAGTGTTTTTAGAGAAGATGCATGAAGGGAGAGGAAACAGGTTTCTCCCAGTCTGTCCGAGGGTTGCCAGTACTACATCACAGGGAAACCGAGTTACTCGGTACCACAGTGAGAGTGATGCCAAGTTGAATGGCAAACCAACAGTGTCCTTCTAAAGCTCTCTTCTGTAGTGGAATACTGTCCTTCCCAAGAGCTCAGCCAGTCACTTCACTGTGGGATCTCTTGGGCCTAAGAGTGACTGATACAAAACAGCCATGCAGCTGCCAGTGGAAAGGGGTGCTGGCAAGCAAGCGTCACGGGTGGGAATCAGATCAGAATTCTCCTCAAACCCCCATCTCCAATATCCCTGACCTCCTTTGACCCGAACCCCCGTTTTCCCTTCTAGGACCAAGTCCGGGCGGCCATGACCTGTATTCGGTTCTTCAGTCACAAAGCAAAGACATACACGGAACTGGGAGAGAAACTCTCATGGCTGCTTAAGGCCAAGGATCACCTGAAGATCTACCTCCAAGAAACCTCCCGCAGCTCTAAAAAGAAGAAAACCCCCTTCTTCCGAAAGAAGATGACCGCAGCCGATGTGTCAAGGTAGCTCCGGGTTCAGGGAACAAGTCGGGTGGGGCAGAGAGGGTGGAACTGAGCGTCTGTTGGGGAACCAGCTGCTCTTGCCCATCCATGCCTAAACCCTCGGGGAGGGGGAGTATACTCATCTAAAAGGAAGGATTTCTGGAAGGCGAGTCTAGTAGCAGCGTGGAGAGCCTGTAGAGGAGAGTGAGGGGGGTTGGGATCACATGTCACAAGCACATGAAACTCTGAACCCCTCGCAGTAGGCGCAGTGTGCACCATCTGGCCCCGGCCTGTGCCTCCACCTCCTCTCCCAGCTTCTGTCTTCTCCTAGCTGAGCGTCCATCATACCAGCCTCCCAGGGTCTCCTCAACACACCCAGTCCTTCTGCCCTCGCAGCCTGTCTGCCTGCTGGTCCCGCTGCTTAGGATACGACATCTGAAGTAAATGCACCACTGCCGTCACTTACTGCCCCACAGACCCAGTTGCTAGTTATGTTCTGTGTTTGCTCATCATCCACCTCCCCTCAGCCGGTGGACTCGGTGAGGGCAGGGTTTGTGACCTCTGTGGTTAGCAGCACCCCGGTGCTCCGGAAATACTTACTGATGCGACCACTGGGCCTCAGTCAGTTCCACGAAGCACCTTCACTATTGTGAGTCTGTGCAGGGCACCAGACCACCCAGTTTTGTCTTCTCGTAGCCACTCAGAGGGTATTTTGCTCTCTTCTCCTTCTACATCATTTCTTTTGCCTTTTCCATTGCTCTGTCATTATGATTTCCCAGTCACCCAACCCTGGTCATGTCACTCCTGAAGCCCCTCAGGAGGCTGGATGGTGGGTCTCCTGTCCCTGCAGGCACATGAACACCCTTCAGCTGCAGATGGAGGTGACCAGGTTTCTGCATCGGTGTGAAAGCGCTGGGACCTCTCAGACCACCACCCTGCCTCTGCCGACCCTGTTTGGAAACAACCACATGAAAATGGACGTTGCCTGCAAGGTACGCGCAGTGTTTCATGCCTCCAGCAGACTGTTCTCTCCGGTGCATTTATCACATGTTTCTGTTGTTCCGTGGCTGCCACCCAGCTGGAGCGCGAGCCACAAGCCTGGGGAGCAAGTCCACCACCATTACTCCTGTGTTCCTACCGCCTAGCTCTTAGAGTCTCAACAAGTGTTTGTGGAGTAAATGAATAAGTGGGGGCCCTCACTCTTGTTTGAGGGGCTACTCCAAGAATCTGCTCCTTTAAGCACGTTGCCTTCTCCTTTTCAGGTCATGCTAGGAGGGAAAAACATAGAAGACGGTTTTGGGATTGCATTCCGTGTTCTGCAGGTATGACTTGGCTTGCTCGAGACCTTGCTGAGGGTGATCACACCTGACCACTTCCAAGAGAGGTTACTTTTCAGAGAATTTTTATCTCCAGAAAAGCAGATTTACGTGCACATCAAGGATGAAATTAAGGAGGTGGCTATTAGAGAACCGGGTCAAATTCAAGACTCTAGGCCACTTTACCGAAAGTCAAGTAACCTGTGACAGATTCATCAAAAGCTAGCAAATAACTACCTGATACAAGTCGAGGACACTTCCCCATAACTGTTTACCTGCAGACCCTCTGCTCACCCCTCAGGGGAATGTGGTTAGAGGAGGTGGCCACTGAGGGGCAGGTGGGTCCTGCTCAGCAGGGGGGGCCACTGGCAGCCAGGCTGCCCCTCCACCCTCCACCTGCCCAGGAGCTGGCTTGATGAGAACCATAGTTTGCCATGTGTAACATGCTCCCATGTATAGTGTGCACCCATGTTTTGGCCCCAAACTTTCAGGAAAAAAATCTTTTAATTTTTTAATTCAATTTTTCATTTGCTTATATTCAGAAACAAAACCAATTATCTTATTCCAGGGTATTATTTTGTATACAGATACCATTATTGCATTTTAGAGTTACACTTTTAATGTAGTGAGCATAAATAAAAGAATTAAAAACGTTTATATAGCCCTGGCTGGTGTGGCTCAGTGGATCAAGCGCCAGCCTACAAACCAGAGTTGCTGGTTCGATTCTCAGTCAGGACACGCATGTCTGGATTGCAGGCCAGTGAGGGGCACATGGGAAGCAATTACACACTGATGTTTCCCTCTCTTTCTCCCTCCCTTCCCCTCTGTCTAAAATAAATAAATAAAATCTTTAACAAAAAAATGTATATAGATACGGAATTAGTACTGCCCATGTATAATGTGCATCCTTATTTTTTTCCTCAAAAATGGGGGGGAGGGGCATTACACACAGCAAAATACCGTACATTTTCTGTTGCCTGTGATTAGAGGCCCCAAGTCTAGCTGTGTCACTGGAGCAGTGGCTAGTGCAGGGCGCTGAACACGTGGAGCAGAGGGGTTTCTCCAGACCAGCCCCTGCCGCACAGCCGCTTGCAGATACCGGGGGACCACCACTCTGAGCTGGCAGACTCTTAAACTTAAGCATTAGGCATGTCTCATGGATCAGTGGCTTCATGAACAATGGAGAGATTTCTTTCTTCCCACCCCTCTCAGTGCTGGACAAAGCTCCCCACACACAGCTACACCTGGTGATCAGGCAGCTCCTCCCAGACCTGTGGCAGGGGTCAAGGGTGGTCCTAGACCAGGCTTAAAGTTAAATTGCGTATCTGGCAGCTTCCAGCAAATCAATCTTTTGGTGAATTGGTCTATTTCCGAATAATAGGCGCCTCTTAACAGCACCAGGGCAGCACATACCTGCACCAGCATCTGTTTCCCAAGAACAGGTGACTCAGAGAAAGAATGAACTGCTATTATGAACTTGATTAGAATCTTTTCACAAAGTGATACAACAGCAAGTGAGATGTATGAGTTTTGATATTAAGGTTAAATTTTAATGGTTACTTCCTAAATGTCTGCTTAACTCCAAAAAAGGAAAATTTTGCTTGTTTTTCTGTTTGTCTTATGTGTCTTCTCTATTGTGACTGCAGTCAGTACGGCTTACCTGCATCGGGCATAGTGGGAGCTTTTTAAGTGCCGCCTTCTTTCCCACTGCCGATGTACCCTCCTCCCTAAGCCCCGCATCCCTCCTTCTGTTCTAGGACTTCCAGCTGGATGCTGCCGCAACCTACTGCAGAGCTGCCCGGCAGCTGGTGGAGAGGGGCAAGTACAGTGAGATCCGACAGCTGCTCAGGTGTGTCAGTGAGTCAGGCGTGGCAGCCAAGAGCGACGGGGACACGATCCTCCTCAACTGCTTGGGAGCGTTCAGGAGAATTCCGCCGCAGGTGCGCTCACCCCCAGACCTCTTGGCTCCTCCCTCTGTTTCAGTGTTTCTGTTCCCCACAATGTGCCTGAAGCTCTGCAAGACCGCCTTATCTTTCTAACCCTCCTGTAATAATGGCCTCGTTCTAACCAACCTTTCTCTGGAAGGAAAATTCATGGCAATAACCTCTCTACCCAGAAGGTAGCCCTCAGCATCCATTTTAATGTTGTTCACACATGGAAGTGTCCATGGCTGGTTGGCGTGAAGCGCCTCCCTGTCGTTGTGGAGGAAGTCAAGGTGGGTCTGCACGTGGCCTTGGAAGCATGTCGCCTGTGAAATTGTCCCCCTGTGACAGAGCCACATCATTTGTGAAGGCCAAAGACAGGCCTTTTGAGAGCTATTCCTTCTCCTCAAATTCCTAGGCTCAGTGTTATCGTTAGTGTTATCCTAGGCTCAGTGTTATCCATTTCTTTGTTGCTCTTACAGCAGGGGTTGAGTTTAAACAAAAGAGTCCAGTGGCATCCGCCTCCCAGAGTTGGAGCAGCTGGGCCGATGCTGGACCGGGCCCCAGCTCTCACGCCGGCGCCCTTCCCCCTCTCACGACTGCTGTGTTTCTGTTCTGCACAGGAGCTGGAGGGCCTGATCCAGGCGATACACAACGATGACAACAAGGTGAGCAGAGTTGTCTCCACACCCTGGTGGTGCTCACGAGCATCGCCGTACACTTGCTTTATCATCTTTACTCGTTGCTCCTCATGACAGTTCCATCCAGCCTGGCATCTCAGCGTCTTCGTCCTCCAGAGCTGGAGCCGGGACCCGGATCCGGGTGACGAGAGGGAGTAGACGGGGAATGCCTGAACTTTGACCGCATGAGCCTTTGCCTTCACATTTCTTTATCCCCAGGACAAACGAGTCTTTGGCTGCTCTTGGGCCTCCATTTTCTGTGGTCTTCTCTCAGGCAGTCCTAGGAAATCCCCCACTTCCACCATCAGGTGACTGATGGAATGAGGTTCTCAGAGTGGGCAGGCATTTCTTTTTAAAAATTTTTATGTGTTGATTTTTTTTCTTTTAGAGAGAGAAACATTGATATGTTGTTCTACTTATTTATGCATTCACTGGTTGCCTCTTATATGCACCCTGACCAGGGACTGAACCCACAACGTTGGTATATCAGAACAGTACTCTTAACCAACTGAGCTACCTGGCCTGGCCTGGGCTGGGCAGGAATTTCTTTCTTCTGAAGGGACAAGGGTACCATCTACAGTAGGATAAAGACTCCACCTGACCCTTAACCAACACGTGCCCACTGGGGTCTCATTCTCTGGAATTGGCCTTTCTCTGCCCCCTTTGAGCTCTTCCCTGTTTAGCAGGAAGTCAGTGAACCACTGCGTCACATTGCCTTTGTAAAGAGTGCCAGCCAAAGTAAAAGTATTCCCAAAATAAAAGTGCTCCTGGCAGCAGACCCGATCCACCTGCCATTAGAGGAAGGCCCACTGCCCAGGAGAGGGATGGGAAAACCCAGCCAGACCGCATGACCGTAGCAGTGGGATGACCCAGCAGCTGAGTGGGAAGGATACTGGTGTCTGGCAAACGGCTTCTTATGCAACCACAGACTGACTCCAGGGGCAGTACTCCTAGTCCCTGGAGTAAATTTTCAGGGTGCTTTCCATTTAAGGGGTTAAGGCAAATATGTGCTTAACGTTTCTTTATTTCTGCAACACCCTGATGGGTTCCTGCTGCAAGGGTCGAATTCTGATATTTGGAAACATGGAGGCTCACTTTGCTAGACTCCCAGTGAGAGCCTGCCAGCCAGGCCAGACACGTGGGTTCCCTGAGTCCCAGACTGCAGTTCTTTCCACGCCTTCAGTGAGTCTCCCACTCAGCAGGATGGGGGCTTGGTCCCTGGGAAAGACATGCACTAAAATCTAGACAGGCATTACTTTTAAGAGTTGTTTCTTTTTTCAGCAGCTGTTGTACGTACTTAAGTAATCTCCAGCACAAAATCTTACCAAAAAATAGCTTTATTTGGTTCCTATTCCAACCTTTCTGGCAAAGTGCCTTCTTTCTCTGGGTAGAGATTCTGCCTGCCAACTTGTATTATGGATTTAACGTACACATAGGTGCCAAGTGGGGCCAAAGTCCTGGGTAAGAACTAACGTCGTGGGGCAGCAGGCAGACACCCAAACAGCAGGACCTGACGATCACTTCAGTGAGCTCGGAACACACCAGACCACTTCTGACTATAGATGATGAGTAGGACAGGACGACTGGGCTTAGGAAAGAAGGACTTTAGTGACCAAGACAAAACAGTGTGGAGCACCGCAACATGCCAAGCGAGGGATGTGTCCCCTCCAACCACCAGGAGGGACTGTCACAGCCGAAAGGGAGCTTCTGGAGGGCCTCGCTGTTGGCTGGCCTGGAACACCGGCCAGTCGGGGAGGTGACAGTGAGATTGGGACCTGGGCGAAGGGGTTCCCATCTTCACCAGGCTGGGGACCCTGAGACGGAGGGTGTTGGGGTATAGGAGAGACACCCCTTGTGCCCAGAACTGAGCTTCCTCTGATACAACAACAAAAGTTAGACCTTTTCTAATTATGTTTACAAGTTTTATTCCCCCAATTTCTGTTAAAAGTTTTTACACTGAGCAGGTTAAAAAGAGAAACATCAGCCCTGGCTGGTATGGTTCAGTGGATTGAGCACCAGCCTGCAAACCAGAGGATCGCGGTTCGATTCCCAGTCAGGGCACATGCCTGGGTTGTGGGCCAGGTCCCTGGTGGGGGGCATGTGAGAGGCAGCCACACATTGATGTTTCTCTCTCGCGCTTTCCCTTCCCCTCTCTCTAAAAGTAAGTAAATAGAATTTTTTTTTAAAAAGAAAAAATCAAGAGTGAGACCTGCATGCCCATCGTGGGGGGACAGGGCAACTGTTCACTCGGTCACTCGTTACTCATTTGATGCTTACTCACTGAATCCCCACTACATGCCAGGCTCTGTGCTAGGCGCCAGGAATGCAAGGGTAGAAAAGCAGACACTAGTCCTGTCCCCATGGATCTTGAAGTCTAGTCAAGGAGACAGACATCAATCAAATAATCACCCAAGTAACTGAAGTCCTAACATGCGGGCAGCAGACCCAGGGGGAGGCGGAGGGCCCGGGACGGTGGGGGGAAGGCCTCAGAGGGGAAGGACAGCCAGGCTCTGCCTGCCTGCTTGCCTCCTTCTCTTTGAATCCTTATCTTATTTGTAGTAACTTTTTATACTATGAAATAACACAGTGTAATAGCCTAGTGCCCAGTATATTTAAAGAGTTGCTGTAATGTAATACAAGGTAAGACCAGTGACTGACTCGGCGGGGGAGACGCCATGGCTTATATGCCTGAGCTCCGGGGCAGTGCTGTGTTTCTTGGTGGCTGGTCACTGAGGTTTCCTCTCTTCTGTCTCCTGTACCCATTGCCAGGTTCAGGCCTACCTGACGTGTTGCAAGTTGCGTTCCGCCTATCTGATTGCCGTGAAGCAAGAACACTCACGGGCCACGGTCCTCGTCCAGCAGGTGCAGCAGGCCGCCGAGAGCAGCGGGGACGCAGTAGTGCAGGACATCTGCACCCAGTGGCTTCTGACCAGCCACACCCGAGGCGCGCTTGGCTCCGGCTCCCGGAAGTGACCGTGGGCAGCGGGCCCTGACAACTGTGGGGCAGGGTTGGTGGAGATGCTGCCACCTCTTTCCTCCTGTGCAGTGAGACTTCCTGGCTCTGCCCAGGTCGGAAAGAGCTGGGTCGGACGCTACTTGCCGGCTTGGGCAGGGACAGGCCCTTTCACACAAGTGCCACGTTTCTAAAACTGCGGAATCTGTGTGTGTGTGTCTGGAGACGGCCAGTTCTTCCTACCTCAGAGTGAGTGTGTGTGCACACCCCTGTGCACGCGTGTTTACGCCCAAGCATCTCTGAACAAATGAAACTCTTCTCCTACTAAAGAGGCACTTTTGTTTTAGACTACTGCCGGTCTGAAAACCTTCCCTGCGTTTTGGTTCTTAACCCGGGTCATCCTCTTTGTACACAGCCCCCTCCGTGTGGAGACATTCCAGTAGTTTCTCGTGACAAGGTGCGTTTTACTGAGAATCACAGAGCAGCGCCGAAAGGGTGGCCTCTTTTCCCTGCTTTGCCTTCCCAACATTCAGAGGTGGCTTCGGAGCAAGTGCTTCCTGTGGAGTAAAACCGCTCCGAGTGTCTCCCCTCAAAAGCACAGGAGTTACGTGAGTCTGTGGTCCGGAGTCCGAGCAGAAGGCGCCTGCCTCAGGTGCTGGCATCTGGAAGCTCTGGCTGCACGAACAAGTGATCTGGTCTGGAGCCCCAGGCACCGGCAGGAGGGCACCGGGGCACTCATCCCCCAGGGAGAGAAAGGCGAGCCTGTGCAAAGGGCATGCAGGGGTTGCTTACGAGCACGGGGCTGGCGTTTGTGAATGTCCCTGCCGCAGTGAGAGGACGTGGCTCCCTCGGGGAGAGGCTGCTGGAGGATGGCAGCCGGGATCCTGGAGCTACGGTCCTATTAGAACCCCTTAAATTGGTGAGGAAACCACTTCCTCTTCTCTCCTGCTTCCCTTCAGTCTCTTCGGGACCCGAGGGCAGACAGGCAGAGACCCTGGGTCACTGAGAAGGCAGTGAACTGCTTTGCCTTAACAGAGGGAGCCAAGGGTTTGCTTTGGAGATGGGCCTGCAGGCAAGAGTCAGACAGGAAGGCCATGAATAGGCCCCATCCAGTTGGTGAAAGTAGGTGATGTGCTCCTTTAATATGGGCCTGTCTTCCCTCCCAAGATGTGACGCATTTTAGGAACAGTCTGTCATCCTCAGTGACTTGGATTTGCAGATGAGAGGCCTAAGAAAAGCTCCAAGCCTCCCACCAGCCAGAGCTCAGGCTGTCGATCTCACACCCGCTGCTGAGACGGTCAGGAGCTAGCAGCAAAGCCAGTGTCTCTGGTGCTTAGAACCCTGTGGATTTCCCTCCGAGCCAGGAGTTTTGATAGTAAAATAAACAACTATTTTGGGCCTCTGTCAGGTTCAAAGTTTTTCTCCTGTTAGAGAGCAGAAAGTGCAAACAAAATGCTAGATCTCTTTTGGGGGAAGTTTGACAAGTGGCTTTTCCTTCTTCGAGTTGTAGAATAATGCATCTGTCTCCGGGACAGGCCATCCCCGGTGTCTGCTTGCCCTTCTGGGTCTGCCCTTTTTGCACTGAACATACGCACTTTATATGAATGGTTTGCAGCTGTTGCAGCCCTTACCCTGGGATGTTAAACCAGATTTCCCTGACTTTTCCCTGTTACAAAATAATAACCATTGACTAGACTGACAGAAGACGAGGACAGAGGCCTTTGAGCATCACACCGTGGTCTCCAGCAAAAAAAAGAAAGAAACAAGCAAAAACCTAATGCACATGTTGAAGGGTTGAATGTTTCACCACAAAAAGCCACAATAAAGTCTCTGTCCTACCAGTGCTTGGCTTTGTGACTTGTTGGTGATGTTGCTCTTACCCTTCCCTTTCTTTTTGCTTCATGTTCTGTGTGGAGACAAAAAGTGGATGGGAAACGTCTGATGGCCTCCCATTCTTGAATGTCTCTAAATGATTCCCATTATAACTAATGACTTTGTCTCAAGTTTCCTGTGTGTTAAAAACGGTTATCGTACTCCCTACTACTGGAAGACTTTTTATTTTATTTTATTTTTTTACTTCTGTTGGAGTAAGTGGGTGGAATCAGTTACACATTAAGTGAGAAACCCCTCCTTCCCTGTCCCCTCAGCCCAGTCCCCTCCTGGGCGCTGCCAGTGTCAACAGTTTCTTGTAGAGAGTTCCAGACCTGTTTTGTACATAAACGGCAGTGACAATGAAGGGTTATTCTGTGGTGAAGATAGGCCACAACTATTTAACCAGCCTCTATTAATGGGCATTTTAGCTCACTGTCATCTTTTGCCACTAGAGAGTTACACTACAGTAAATTATCTTGTCCAGAATAGCCTGGGTGAGAGGAGACGTGCATTGGTGAGTGTTGCCAGCTGCCATCCCGAAGTCACAGCAGACAGATGTCCCCCCAGCTGTGGAGGACAGTGGCCACTTCCCCACGCCCTTCCTCCACAGTTATCAAACTTTGTAGGTCCTTGCTGGTGTAACGAATGAAAAGTGGTACTCTGAAATTTATTTTACTACTGTTCGTCATTTTTTTAATTCTGTATCTTGAACATCAATGAAATTGTGAATCTTTGAAAACAAATGTCGGGTCTTTGGGGAAAGCAGGACTCAAATTGCTTTCTCGCCACATTCTCAGAGCGAGCGTTTGCAGTATGACACTCGAGCTGCAGAGAGTGGCGTTGCTGCCTTTTCCACCTTTCCCCAGAAACAAGGTCTCATCCAGTTCCTTATTAAACACACACGGGTGTGCGCACGTGCGCACACGGTAATATTAGAAGTATGCCTGAAAACCGCCTGGTGCACGCATGGCACAAAGACCAGTCACCAAAAAGAACGCTGGAACGCCAAACTAAATCTAGGAGAGAGGACCACTGACTAAGTTTATAAACCTGAGACACCCCAAAGTTACCAGGTACCTTTGGCTAGAACCTAAGTAAAGCAGGTCAAATGCTGTTAGACTCTTTTCATACCTGAGCAACCAAATAGCAATAGTCGCAGTAACCCTGGGGGAAATGGCCTTTTCTTGGCCATCATCCTCGCTTCCACGACCGTGATGTGGACGAACCCATCCTGGAAAGTTCCAATCCTTCCCCAACAAACTCAGCCAACATCTGGTTGCTGAGTGGCATTGTTGGTGGAGTGCTGCCGTGCCCCCGTCTCTTCACGCTGTTTCTGCTTGGAACCCTTCTCTCGACACCGCCCTCCCCTGCCCTCCAGTCTTCTGTTGCCAAAACCCCTCTTCCAGCCCATTGCAAAGTGCCATCTCCACTAATTATTTGCTTCTCTGGCTATACTTTCTCTGCATTCCACTTGAAGGCTGAAATTCTTCAAGGCTCTCTATTCTTTCCTGACACTCTTACACTCTCCCAGGCAACCGAATAGTTCCAGCAGTCACCTTGAGTTCTAAACCAGATGTTTCTGCCTAAATTCTTTTCCACATCAGACCTGCATTTTGACAGCTTTTTAGAACTCTCACCCACATGACTGACTCGCACCTAAAAACATGAACACGTCCAAAGTGTAGCACAAAGTGTAACACATCCTAGTCCACCCATAAACTTGATCTTCCTCCTCCAGTGGATATTAGTAGTATTCATTAACGTCATTATCACTATTGAGCATGCTGCCCGAGTTACAAACCTCAGGGTGTCTCTGTATTCACTATTTCGTCCTGCTCCTCTTTCAACAAATATTCCGGTACCTACCATGCAGCAGGCTCATACCCAGTTGAAAGCCCATGTACTATCATCCTACCTTCCCAGTCAGAAGAGCCTGGTCCTTCACCCTGATCACCTCACTTCAGGTCCTTGTCACCTCCTCCCCTGGCTGCCACAGAAGCCTCCTCTTCACCTCAAGCACCTATCCAAAAAGTGTGCCTCCTACTACTCCATGCGAACAAATAATACTGCTAGAAGAATAAACAGACTTCCCTATAATCCTGAGCTATGAAGTCTTCTTAAGCAGATGTAAACCCCAGAATCCTTGGACCATCCCATTGTTTTTTCTATGGTTAAAATACACATGACATAAAACTTATTCCTTTAACCCTTCTGTGTGGCTTAAAGCTCTCCCGTTTCGCCCACTTGACAGTCACTTTGTGCTTGTTCTTTGATTACCTGATAGACCATAGGCTCCTTGAGGACAAGCATCACCTCTTGCTCACCTTCATGTTACGTGCAAATTATTTGTGCATTATTTGCCAGTAAATGAAGATTTGTTTAATTAAACTGTATAGACTATAGTATATCCTGAATTAGTAATAGTTGAGAAAGTAAACATTTTAAAGTTATCTGTTTGAGAATTTTTTCTAAACCGCAAGCTTCTCAAGGTCAAATGACTCCTCTCTTACTTTCCATCCCACCTCCCCTTTTCTGTTTCCCAGAGGAGACCCACTCTTGGCCCCTTTGAGCCTGCTGCCTGGTGACTCATCCTTCAGGTCTTCCCGGTTCAGGAAGTCTTCTCTGATTTCTTCTCACTACCCCAGACTAAGATGGGCGCTTCTGCCTTGTGTCCTTATGGTAAGGGCAGAAACAGGAAAGAGACCAAGAGGGTGACAAACAGAAATGAACTCTTTCTCTGATTAAACGAGGAGACCGTTGTAAGAGAAATTCACAATATGAAGATTAAAAATGGATCAAGTGACACTCTTTTAATGTAGAAGTTGGAAGGGAAGAGAGTGTGAGTGGGATACAGATGAGTTTGCTGGTTTGGTAGCAGAAAGTTGAGGGAGCTTATGGCTGATGGTTTTCATGTTGTGTACGAAATCAGAGGAAGAATCACCTATCAGTGGTCCGAGGGAGATGGTGGACTCAGTGGTGTGAGAACACGGAGAGGACATGAACCACGGAGAGGCAGTTTCACTGTGAAGCTCTTAAAGCTTCCCTGGGCTCCTGTGAGTTGCTGGGAACTGTGTTCCAGTTGTGGAGGGCAAGCCACGTTGCCCTCAGAAAGCCATTTTCTTCGAGCATCACTAGTAAAATTCCTAAAGAGACCTCAGAAGACCTGAAATTTCCACTCCAGTTACTCATGGGTTTTTTTTTCCTCTTTCTAGGTCTACATCCACTTTTGTACCTAATTTTGTATCTGTAATTTTTGTATTCTCTTCTGAAAGATGGTCCCACAAGTTGTATACACTCCCCTGGATCCATCCTGAGCCATGGGAGAACAGGCGATGAGGCGGGCCTGAAAGCCCAGGTGACCCTGATGGCAGGTGATGGACAGTGGCTCCAGTCTGCCGGGGGGGTGTGATTCCCTCCAGCACCAGTCCTGGCATGTACAAATCAGCTGGATTCTTCCATGCTCCACCTTTGCTGGAATACCAATTCCAGCCTATTGCCTCGATGTGGCCGCCGGAGCCAACTCGCTGCAGGACACATGTTGCTTTGTTCCTTCTACCTACAACCAGCCGTCTCCGACAAGTGTAAAGCCCCCACCCAAGCCCATGCCTTGTGCCTCAGTGTTTACCGAGCCTTTGCTCTCACACTCGTGGTTGGCTTGCTGCCCTTGCTGCACAGACAGCAGCCCTCCTGGTCCTGAGCGCTGGCGTCTGCTTATTCCTCCAGCCCAGAGGAGACACAGGACCATCAGTGCAGTTCATGCCCTTCACCAGCCCCGTCTCCCACCCTTGCATGGCCTTTTCCTGTCCCCCTACCCTTCCTCTTCTCCACACCCCCACCAGTCACCAGGTGTGGAAATGGACCCAACAACCTGTGAGGCAACAGGTCTCGGGAGTGAACGTATATTGATTGCTTTCTCAGTATTCCCCTTCGCCCCTCTACCCTTTTGCTCATTCACATTGCCAGAATTTTCCTTGAGGGAATCAGTTGCTTCTTCCACTGTGGGAAGCCATAGAGCAGGGGTGTCAAACTCATTTTCGCCAGGGTCCATATCAGCCTTGTGGTTGCCTTCAAAGGGCCAAATGTAATTTCAACTCCTTAACAGTTAAGGAGTAATTACATGTATACAGTCCTAAAATTATTTCGGCCCTTTCAACGCAACCATGAGGCCGATGTGGCCCCTGGTGGAAATGAATCTGACGCCCCTGCCATACAGCATGGCTGTTAAGCATGCGGGTGCCGGAGTCAGACTACCTGGGCCCACCCTGCCGCACATGTGTGTGTGAACTGGCCCACTCTACCGCACATGTGCGTGTGAACTGGGCCAGCTGCTCGACTTCTCTGGGGCAGTAAAATGAGAACAACAGCACCTACCCCAGGGGGTTCTTGTGGGGACAGCTAATCCTAATTAACCCAAACACTTTACATTCCCCACTGGGGGGGCTAGGTGGGATGGACCCCAGCTACAGGTGTGGGAAGTGATTGGTTTAAGCTGATTAATATAGCCCATCCTTGGCCCATGGCGGTTTGTTTACAAGGGAGCCAGTATTTATTTGGGCCAATGAGGCACAAGGAGATTCGTGCCTCCGCTTTTTGTAGGAAAACCACTTCTCTTTCCCTGACTTGAACAAACCAGCAGTAAAAAGACTTTTGTGAGATAACCAGGGAAACTTGAACTCCAAGTATTAAATGATACTCAGGAATTCTTCATGTTGCTTAGCAGCTACATGTCGATGTAAGAAATGTCCGAGCCTATAGAGAATGTTTATGAGTTTATTTCAGCCAAACTGATGAAATATTATGGGAAACAAAGTCTCAACAGATTGAGAAATGCTCTGGAGAATGGCAATTTTGTGGCTTATTTTATACATTAGAATCAAAGGAGGAGACATAAGGGGATTACATGAAACCAATTGGTGGTGGATTAAGGAGGGGGTAGAAAACATGGATAAAAGGCAACGTGGAGAAACACACTTACATTGGTGAGCAGAGGACAGTTAATAATTAACATTCACAGCAGGTAGAAACAGGATTCAGGGAACAAGGTAACAAAGGGACTCTGTGGTCTTGTGCTCGGATGCTGGTGGCTGTGCGTCGGAGGGGTCTGGAACAGAAAATTGCTCTGATACTTCAAAGATATGTATGTCATCCCAGATGCATAAGAACAACGAGCAGAGCTCACTTAAGGTAAAGATCGTCCCTTGCTAAGGAAGCCGTAGACCTGGGACGTGACTACCTGCTGTGACCCGCCCAGGTAGGACTCCGTGGCCAGGCCGTCCTGGGCAGTTACTTCTGATCACTGAGCTTGTCATGTTCTTACTTAGACACACATTAAAGTATTTATTGATGAATGTGTGGTATCTGGATATCCCACCACACCCCCCAAAAAATGTCATGGGGGAAATGAGATGAAACAGGATTGACAGGATGTCAACGGACGACAGGGCGCTTTGCGATACTATTTGCTCTACTTTTGTCTATTTGAAAATTGCCATAATAGAAAGGTTTTTTTTTTAAGTCTACTTGCTAAGGAAGAAAAGGACATTTTGTCACCAGATGCCCTTTGGATGCTTTAGAACAGGACCAATAACATGACTTGGGCTAATTGGCCGACAGATTAGGCCCATCTCTCTGCCTCTTCTTGGTGACCTTCGGCACTGGAGGCAAGAAGCAGGCGGGTCACTGAGCCACAGAACAGGAGAGCAGGGCGGCCAGAAAAGAGAAGATTTCGGGTAGAGAGTTTATCAGGGCTTGGCGTTTCTGCATCCACGCATCCAATTAAGTGAAACCCCATATTCCCTCTGGCCTTCATCTACAGAGGAACTCAGCCTTGCTGTGATTTAAGTCACTTCTATCACTTCTTAGATAATAAAATGTAAGAGCTGGAAGAAACTTGAGAAAAAACCCAACCAGAGCATCTTATTTTACACCATCTCAATAATGCATTATAAGATGCGATATTATAAAAAGGTTGTGGGTAGTGAGGAGGGTGAGATACTACTCGCTGAACCAGAAGGCTGGCTTCCTCACTTTGTCCCATCTCTCTCCTGCTGCCCTGGGAAAACAAGAAAGCCAATGAGATGTGTAGTCTATTTCCTCTGCAAACTGAGGTATAGGGTATGTTTTAGGGAAGGAAACCGTCTGCATGGTTGAAAATGAGAAGGTCCATACTTACACGCTGTTATATGTCAATGATATCTCGATAAAGCTAGGAAAAAATTCCATTTTTAAAAAAGAAGTGGGAAAATAAACTGGGAATGTCCAGCTTCACACAATGGCCCCAAGGTGCTCAGAGAAAGGAACCAAAGCTGGCCACGGTTAAGCTAAGATTTTCCTGAGTTGGTCCAGACTCCAGAGATGTGACTAAGCGTTTCAAAGAAGAAAAAGATCGGTCAAGAGTTTGAGTCTATAGTCCCTAGAAATGCATAATGCTGATGCTCCTGTTGCCTCCGCTGAGCATGCTGGCTGGTGTTTCTGGTACTGGTGAGGAAACTGACCCCAAAAGAGCCGGACTCTTCTCGCCATCCCTATGCTCGGCGTGACATCTGCCCACTCCTCCAGCTCCGAGAGGGCGGCTGGCCAGCTCTGCAAGTCTTGGAGAAAACGCTCTGTGGCATCTCATGCCACGAGCCAGCCCCATGAGAGGGTGGTGTGCAAAGGTTTCCGGGAGGGTCAGGAGAATCAGAGGACAGGTTTTGCAACAGCAGCCTGCTGGGAGGACAAGCCTTCAGGGGCGGCCTTCTCCTTGGTCCCCTTTCATTACGATGCAGACGAGACCTGATGAAGCTGTGGCCCCTCTACCAGCTCTACTTCCATTGGATTCCGAGGAGCTCACAGCTGACGTCCCACAGGCGTTCAGCCGTCTTGTTGTTCCGGGCCCTTGGAGACACCCAGGCCCTCTTGCAGTCACTGGAGGGCAGAGAAAGAGTATAAACGTCCAGGAGTGGAAACGGACCATCCAGAAAAGTGTGCGGCCTTTCTCAGAATATGTTTCCGGATGTATATAACATATCAGATGAAAAGAAACAAAATATATTGAAATGCACTTTTTAGATATTGTAAAGAATCCATGACATAGTAGTACATGCGCTCCTTTATTAACAAGAGTCAGCCCTGGGCCTAAGAAATGCTGGATTTCAAAGTAGTGGCGAGCAGAAGTGACATCGTGAGAAAGCTGCAGCAACTGCAATGTGACATGCAAATATCACACCTTTATGGGTGACAAAGTCATAGGTATTTCTACTAATTCTGCAGTTCATTGCCTACATTCACAGAAAATGCAGTACAGATAAACAAGAGAAGCCTATGAGTTCATTACTTTTCCTTATACTCTTGTTTGCTTTGTTTATATGAATATATAAATAGTTCTACAGTCTTTCACTCTTTAATACAAAGCGGGGATTGTATCTATTTGGGGAGGGATAGCTTTCTCTTGCTAAAAATATATTTTTTAATTGTACGAGTAATAAATAAGTATATGACCTTTACCTTTTTTTAATAATAAAGAAATACCTGGAGGAAAAAGTGACACTCCTCCTTCCCATTCCCTCTGACTCTCCCCCAAACTCCTTCAGCGTGACCACGACTGCAGTTTGTTGCATGTCCTTCCGGACCAGATTGACTGTATTTACAATGATGATTACACACTTCTGTGTCGCAGCTTTTCTCATGATATTCTATCACCAACATTTTCTCACTAAGTGTCATCTGGAAATGTTTCATTCAGTGAGAACACTATTTATCACGTATGTAGGGCAGTGACGTTAAATTCAGACTCTAGAATAGCATCGTCTAATAGAAATGTGATGGGAACCACACATGTGAGTCACAGATTTTAAATTTTAAATTTTCTAGTAAAAAATGTTAAAGTATATTTTAAAAAGTAGCCCTGGCTGGTGTGGATTAGTGGATTGAGTGCCATCCTGTGAACCAAAGAGTCACTGGTTTGATTCCCAGTCAGGGCACGTGCCTGGGTTGAAGGCCAGGTCTCCAGTAGGGGAGTGTGAGAGGCAACCACACACTGATGTTTCTCTCCCTCTCTTTCTCCCTTCCTGCCCCTCTCTAAAAATAGATGAATAAAAAAAAATTTAAGTGTATTTTAAAAAGTAAAAAAATAAATAGGTGGAATTAATTTTAGTAATATGTTTTACTTAACCCAGTGTAGCCAAATCATTTCAGCATGTAATCACTATTACTAATTATTAGTTAAATATTTTACATTTCTATGCTCATAATCTGGTGCTCATTGTACACATAGAGCACATCTCAATCTGGACAAGCCATGTTCCGTGTGCTCAGTAGCAGCCACATGCAGCAAGGTGGCAACCATGCTGAAGAGCAGAGTTGGAGCCAGACTACCGCGGTCTGAAACCCAGGTCTACCACTTACTAGCTGTATGAAGTTAATTATCCTGTGCCTCAGTTTTTTCACCTATAAAATGGGGGGAATAATATTATCTACCTCATAGAGCTGTGACGATTATGTGAATTAGTACAGGTAAGACACTTAGAAGAGCACCCACCACTTGGCAAGAGCTCAGACAACATTAGCTATTATTTATCCACCTCCTAGTGTTGGACACTGAGGTTATTTCCTATGCTTCACTGACGAATGGTGCACCGAAGAGCAGCCTTGAATGAAGTGAGACAAGAAAGCAGACTGGGCAGGATCAAGTCACAAAAAAGGAAGGAGTTTTAATCCCAGGCTTCTCTTTATTCCCAGACTGAGTTTGTGATAAGACTCAACATTGAAATGTCTATTTGTAGATTGCAACGGATAGTGCTGGTCTTGGCAGCGTGGGGACAGTGGCCTTGTTCTCATGCTTTGTGCTAAGTAATATTAAAGAACACAAGAAAAAGTCAGCCAAAAGCTTCAACAAGGAGAAAAAGGACCCAGAGAGTCTGCTAATGTCCTTTCCAAGGCACAATCAATAGAGACAGTCTTCTCTAACAGCTCTCAGAAAGCTATAAATCTTCCCAGGGAACTTGGCACACAGGTACACAATATTGCCACCAAAGCAACTCTTGCCAAGTTTCTCATGTAAGTTCCCTGGGAGAAGTAACAGCATTTGGTTTGCAGACCCAGCTCAAACCTGGATTCTGCTATGAGGTACAAACTCGGTCGCCTGGGGTGCCAAGCCCAGGGAGCCCTGTGTCTCACCCCACACGCAGGCTGGGGAAAGAATCTGCCCTCACTCCACGCACCTGAAGTACTTGCCACTCAGGGGCTCCAGGCCCTCAGCCAGGGCGCAGTGCAAGCTGGTCTGCGCACCCTCCCGCGCCGACTTGACAAAGGGTGAGAAGAGCCGCCAAAGCAGGCACAACAGGAAGGAGTGCCGGACCAGCTCGGAGCGGACGACGCCTGGGTGCACTGCGTAGGTGGTGACCCCCGTGCCTAGGGCCAAGAGAGCACAGTGAGCCCGGGGACACACTCTGAGCCCCCCAAACAGCTCACCTCCTGCTGCAAAATGCACACGTGCAAAGAGCAGACTCAGGGAACAGAACTCCTCTCCTAGCCAGGTACAGTCTGACTAGTAATTAATTAATCTCTTCCAGAAAGATCTATAGTTTTCTCAGCCTTCTGTGCCCCAAAAGGGATGCTTGGTTAAAGGTCCTTCTATGTCAACGTCACCTTTCTCTGCGCCTTAAATATTGGTAATAGAAACAACATGTACTAGTGGCGCTACTATTACTAGTAGCAGTAGCAGCATCAGTTATTGACAGTGGCGTCTTGGGGACTTCTGTAGGAAGGGCTTGGGGGAAGCAATCTGGTTGGAAGGAGGAAAGCTGGTGTTTGGAGCTGCATTTGCCAGGCAAGCACACCGTGTGAGGTGCAGACTGAGGGGTGCTGATGGAGATGATAGGGATTAACACTCCCCAAGACCCCCCTGGTGCCTCTACTATTTTTAGTGCTTGTTGTGTAGAGGGCCCACTCTATGCTTTACCTGCATTATCTTGTGATTCTCAAAGAGACTTGTGAGGTGGTTATGTTAAGATGCCCTTGCACAGCTGAATAAACTGAGGCTCCTCGCAGAGAGGTAAAGTAAATTGCCCAAGGCCATTCCTAGCAGGTTTCAGGGCCAAGGTCCGAACTCTGAGGTAAATAGCATTGACTCCAGAGCTAGACTGTCCGGATTTGAATCCTGGCTCAACTAGGACTCTTGCTTGGTCAAGTTTCCCAACCTCTCTCTCTCTCTCTTTGTAGAGCAGGGGAAAAACAATAGCACCTGCCTCACAGGGATGTTGTATTAAACGAGTTAAGCTATGTATAGTACATGGCAAACACAAAACTCTTGATTATTATCATCATTATTATTACTTCTTTTAATGATTACCCTAGTCTTCTACCTTCTGTGTTCTGATAGTAAATACCATTGTTCCCAAACTCTGCCTTATTCAGTGTAGCAAACGGTCCCCATGATTTGCAGGTGTCAAAGGCAGTAGGAAAGGCAGATGTCAAAGGATGAGTCAAAGGCTCAAGGAAAAACTCCAGAAAATCACAGAATCATAGGGCTGAGAGAGGCGTCACTTCATTTGAGAGTTGAGAGGGTGAAGTCAAGGAAGGTTAAAGGGACCACACACACACACACACACACACATATATCCATACATGTCTAGTATGTGTTAGAGCAAGAACTCAGAGCCAGGGGCTGGACATCCAGCCCTGGCTCCCTGGCTCCCGGCAGTGGCACCCCTGTTGCTCAGTTCACCGTGTGAGCCTCAGCAAACGGCATGCAGAAGCAAACACCCTGGATTTAAAGCAGAGTGCTCACACTCCAGCCCTGACTCCTTCCCTTGCCATATAGATTTGGACTGGCCACCTCTTTGGACCTCAGTTCGGACCCATATAATAATAATACCTGCTCTGCCTGTTGCAAGCAGTTGTTTGTAAAAAATAAAACAAGATAATAAATATAAGAGTTGACAAACATGTAAGGTAACTTTATAGGTTCCTAAACTTCATTTAATTGTAAGCTTCCCAAGGGCAAGAACTCTGTTTTTGTTCTCTTTGAATCTCATTCTCTGAAGTGCATAGAGCTACCACTGTAATGTGCGTGCCTGACATCCTGGCTTCAGAGATTTCTGGGAACCTCTGATCTGAACTGAAGGCCCTGCTTTCGCTATCCAAACCCTGGCCCTTTCTTCAGACTTACCTTGGAGCCTCTTGGCCAGCTCGCGAGTGAAAAGTACATTGGCCAGCTTGCTCTGGCAATAAGCAAAAGCCGGGCTGTAGCGCTTCTCACCCTGGAGGTCGTGGAAGTGAATCTTGCCAACAATGTGGACCAGTGACGACAGGTTCACCACCCGTGCAGGAGCAGACTCCTTCAGCTGCTCCAGGAGCAAGTGGGTGAGAAGGAAGTGGCCTGCAGGGACAGCCAGCAGGGGAGACCAAAGAGTGGAGTGGCCACCCAGGCTCAGGGTGTGGGTGTTGACGACAGGTCTCTGGCATTAGCTCACTATCTTCTGGGCATGAACAAATTTGTGTGAAACTCAGTGCTAATGATCAGGTAGTCTGATTCAGTGGATTCCTTAAGGCAAGGGCCGGAGCTAGACCAGCAGTAAGGCCATACAGACTTAATCTGTCCTTGTTTGAACCTCTGCCCTTGCCCCAGTCAGCAAAAAAGATGCTACCTGATGGCTTCCAACCCCACTATGGCCATGATCACTCAACTGTGGGTCCAGGCTTACCTGTGTACAGAGGGAAGAGTGGCATGATCAGGGAAAAGGACATTTGTCTAGGATCAGAGGATATGTTCCATGATCTCTCCTCCCTTAAGCCATCACCTTGAACTCTGAACCCAGCCTTTCTCATACCTCAAGTCCTCAAGGTTTGCCTCCTCCACCAACCAACTCTCGGCTTTCTTAGCCCTCAGTTATAGATGTGACCACCACCCCCTGCCGCCAGCCAGTCGCAGATTCTTGCAGCCCCCATGCCTGGCCCTGTTTGGCAAGCCTTGTGCTACCACAGCACCATCCAAGAATGGCCTTTTTCTTCCTGGTGTCTCCAAAGTTTGGGATTTCTATTTTTTTTTCTTTTACTCTTTGATTAAATTTATTGGGGTAACATTGGTTGATAAACTTTTATAGGATTCAGGTTAAAATCTATGATACATCATCTGTACACTGTATTGTATATTCACCACCCCAAGTGAAGTCTCCTTCCATCACCATTTATCCCCCTTAAACCCTCTTGTACCACCACCCCCCCACTCCCTTTTCCCTCTGGTAATTTCTTAATGGTATGGATAGAAGGATCTCACTTTTGTGGACTGCTCAGGAGAGGGATAGTGAACAAAAACCCCCAGTAGGTCCAGTCTGGAACCCTGGCGTCTAATAGGACCACTGGAGATCCTCAGCACTGGTATAAGACCATCTGTACCTACGGAGAGCAAGGTGGGGTCAGCCTCACTGCTCAGCCACTCGAAGATACTTACCCAGGTGGTTGACTCCTATGTGCGTCTCAAAGCCATCCGCTGTCTTGGAGTAGGGACACATCATCACTCCTGCGTTGTTGATCAGAATGTGGAGCTGCTTTTCCTCTATAACACAACCAGGGAGACCCTGAAGTTTGCAAGGGGTCTGCTAAACTATCCCTCACAGACCTGAGTATTTACATTTTGCCCTGCCTTTGGATCTGGCTTTAGTTACCACTATCTCCCTGGACACCATTCATTCATTCATCCTTTCTTTAAACAAAGAAGTCCTGAATACCGACTCTGGGCCAGGCTCACTCTGCTGGGCACTGGGCATATAGTGTAAGACAAGACAGACATTTCTCCTGGTCCTCATGGATTTCATAGTCATTGGTAAAAGCTGGTTATTTTCCAAGATACGGAAATTTTGGCAGCAACACAACCTCACTTGGTGTCTGTGGCCACAGAAGGGTTGCTTCTCAGAATCAAGAAGAGAGTGGCAGCAGGGCCACACCTTGATGTCGAGGTACAAGCCCAGACAGGGAGTTGATACTTCAACATTCCCACTGCAGAGGAACAGAGATGATGAGGATCCTGCCCAGCTTGTCCACCTGCCACCACCTTGCCCCTTTGCCACTTTCCTGCCCAGCTGGTTCAGGTCGTAGAACCTGTCCGGTGGAACCCATGAGAGTTCTGATATAAGGGTCAGAGATGCTTTAGGGTGGAACAACCCTTCCCACACCCAGCTGCTTGCTTTCGTAGCTACCCACTAGGGCTTTACCTGCCAGAAAGCCCTGGGCAAAGGCTCGGATGGATTTGGTATCCGATAGGTCCAGTCTCCGCACCAGCACCTGGGAGTTCTTTGTATCAGCTCGGATTTCACTGGCGGCAGACTCCCCCTTCAGTACGTCTCGGCAGGCAATGTATACTCGGGCTCCTGAGGCCACAAAAAGAAGGGGAAAAAAGGCAATGTGTTCATGCCCTAGGCTGAAAAACATGCAGTAAGTGAGCTTGGGACTGGAGGACAGAGCATCTTCTAGCCGTCCCTAAAGCAGAGGGTGGCTGTATTGCCAATTTGGGACCCTTACTGCTCATTCTTCTGGTTATCAGCTCAACCCCAGGCTGGGAGCCCTGGTTTTTACACTCAGATATTTAGTGTTGCTTAGTACCTCCTTTTAGAGTAATGGACTTGACCAATACTGTACACGGACACCACTGCTTTTCTTACTTTATATAATAGGAAGGGAGCAGGGAGGAAGGAAGGTTAAGGGCCACACAGTAAGTTGGTGTCACAGGTGAACTTGAATCCCAGGTTCCTTGAATTCCCAGCCAGAGCATCCAAGACCAGGAAAAAAGACAAAGAGATGTGGGCAGAGCCCGGGTGAGAAGGGCTGTCCCATGGGCACGGAAGTGGAAGGACTTGCCTCTGCGAGCGAGCTCTCTGGCCGTCTCCTTGCCGATGCCCGTGTTGGCACCGGTGATCACCACCACCTTCCCGGGAAGCTGCAGGTTTGTTTTACAAACCCCACCAGCAAAGAACTTCCTACAGGCAAGGGAAACAAAAGCATTCACGCACCATCCTCCCCAGGCCCCGGACTAAGAAACATAAAATCCATCCAGCTTCAGAGAAGAATTCCTTTCCATTGTCAACAGGAGACCTAAAGCAGCTGACCTGAAGGGGACACCTTCCCAGTGGGCAAGGGGTCTCCTGCTCTTCAGTTAAGGTTAGACAGTCATATGTCCAAGAGCTACAAATGGTCACCTGGGCAAACAGAATAAGTGCTCTTGAGCCGGGGCCACAGGAGACCTTCCTTATTAGATAACAAAAACAACAAAGCTCTTCACTCTAGAGGTTCCCAGGGGTCAGCTTCCTCCTCTAACCTGCATTTTTTTTAAAAATGTGCAAAGAGCATTAGTGGAATCAGTGGTCCTGAGCATTACGTTTCCAAAAAGCACCAATAGCGAATGACTGATGAAGGAAGGGTCCCACAGACAGATGTGGCTCCGGGGCTCCCGCTCCAGCTTTAGAAAGCCAGCCAGCCTCTTCAGAGGGTTTTTGCCGCCCTCCTGGAGCCTCCATTATGGCCCTCTCTCTCCAGCACAGAGAGCAAACCTCCTTTTTCAGACCTCTGTCTGGGGAGCGTCTGTTTACATAGAGTTTACCTGAGAGGTCCCCAAAAGAGGATGGGAGGGGGACCCATAATTTGCTGATCATTATTCAACTGCCAGGCACTAGGCTAGGCACTTTCCACAGGGAATTTAGTTAAATCCTCTCGGTCTCTCTCTTATTATCCCGACATTACAGTGGAGAAAACTGAGGCTCAGAGAAGTTCAAATTACTTGTTAATGGGAGCAAAATTCAAATGAGAGCCCAGGTTTCTATGCCAGGACCTAGAGCAACACCCTGTCCCTGACAGGTCCATGTAGCCTTTGTTATCATTAGCAATTTAAAAATTCTCTACTCAGAACACACATTTCTTTGACACCTCCAGAAACCCCACGTCAAAAGAGCCATCCCCAAACCTTCATTAGTTGAGAGAGGAGAGTTTGTTTCCTTCCCCAAATGCCTGAGGAAGGCATTTGAGTCCACCCATGGTAACCCAGCAGGGACACCTTAACTGGAAACAATGAAGAAAGGAAGACCTTCCGAGGAGCCCAAGGGAACAGTGAAAGAGCAAGGACTTCCACATAAGACATCTGTCAAGCTACTTAATAGTCATCCGCACAGCCTTCCATTCGCACCAGAATTCAAATCAGCCCCTCCACTGCTGGCCCCAGGTGCTTCTTTCTTGTTTTCCATCACGGTATCCGTGATAACCTCCTTCCTTTCCGCCTTTTCTGCCCTGACTCTCTCTCCCTTGACCTCTGGCCCTTTCTCTTCTTTCAGCAGCTGAGAATTCATCTACTTAAAAGTTCCATGGCTCCCGACCTAGGACTTTGTAAAATTACTTAAGTTACTGAATTAACACTAACCTGATGAATGGAGCTGTCATGTACAGGAAAGAAAGGAAGGAGGTGAGCAGTCCCAAAATAGCCATCATCGTTTGGACTTCTTTAGTTGCTGCTGCTTTAGCAAAAACAGCTTCAGCTCTAACTCTGGCTCGGACTCCTGGTCTGGCTCTAACTCTTCGCTGCTTCTTGCTGCTTCTCCCTCTTCTAGCTCCTCTTGAGCTCTCAGCCACAGCGTGGCTCTAAGCGTAGCCCAGAATCCTATTTAAATCCGAGAGCTGTCAGGGCACAGCCTGCTGGGAGATGTAGTCCCGGGGGAGGACAAGAGAGGAAGGAGTAGAACCTCACACTGACTAGCAAAGAGAATAAAGGAAAATGGAACAATTGCCCCCTAACTTTCCCATCCCTGATCATTTCTTTTATTTAGGGAATGTGTTCTCTCCAACCACCCCCACCTCTACTCCTGCAAGACAGAAGGTTTTTAGCTTTAGCAACAGACCCCGTGATATTTGAAATACAAACGTGATCAAAATGGAAAGACAGGGAAGAAACACCCAGAAAAACGGTGAGAGAAGCCAAGGTGGTGGTTCCCCTTGGTGGGGAAGGCGTAGAGATCGGGAAGATACAGGCTGGGAACTCCAGTGAGCACTGAGTCATACACTTGATTTTGGCACTTTTCTGTGTTTTATGCAATACTTCAATGAAGTTAACACACCCACGTAAATGCCAAAGGAAAGGTACAGTGTTTCAGTGCGTGGACATCCTGGTTCAAATCCCAACTGATCTACTTAACAAGTTCCATGACCTTGGGCAAACTATTAAGCCTCTGTGTTAACTCGGTTTCCTCACTTGTACAAAGAGCATGACAAAAAATACACACCTACTTGTTTCAAGTTTTAAACAGGTAATGAAATAGGTAGATAATTTGAGAGAGAGACTAGCACATAGAAAACACTTATAGAATTGGCTGTCATAATTAGCTGTATTGATTCCTATCTCCCTTGCTATCACACTTGCTTTGCCCAAGCATTTGGTATAGATAAGGGGGAGATAATGAATGAAAGTGATGTTTCAATTGAATGCTATTACAGAAGAGAGGAAACACAAGGGCAAAAGCTAGCAGGAAGTCTCACAACCCTCTGGAGGTGGAAAGTAGTGTTCACAGCATTTCCTCACTTGGCATTCCTCTCCTAGACAGGACAACAGTCAAGGAATTAAGACAGGACCCCAGTGACCATGCCCCAGTTCTTTTTTTTTTTTTCATTTTGCACCATTTTATTTATTTTTTTTTTCAATTTTTTTATTTAATTATTTTTCAAGTACAGTTTTCTGTCTATTACTCCCATCCCATTCCACCCCCATGCTCCCCCCTCCCTCCCATTTCCATCCTTCTCAGTTGTCCATGTATCCTTTATATATGTTCCTCTAAATCCCTCCCCTATTTCCCCTGAAATTCCCTCCCCTCTCCCCTCTTGTCACTGTCAGCCTGTTCTCTATTTCAGTGTCTTTGGTTATATTTTGCTTGCTTGTTTGTTTTGTTGTTTAGCTTCCTGTTAAAGGTGAGATCATATGGTATTTGTCCTTCAACACCTGGCTTATTTCACTCAGCATAATGCTTTCCAGTTCCATCCATGATGTTGCAAAAGGTAGGAGCTCCTTCTTTCTTTCTGCAGCATAAAATTCCATTGTGTATATGTACCATAGTTTTTTGATCCATTCATTTACTGACGGGCACCTAGGTTGCTTCCAACTCTTGGCTATTGTAAATTGTGCTGCTATGAACATTGGGGTGCATAGGTTCTTTGGGATTGGTGTTTTAGGGTTCTTAGGATACAATCCCAGCAGTGGAATTGCTGGGTCAAAAGGCAAGTCCAATTTTAGTTTTCTGAGAAAATTCCATACTGTTTTCCATAATGGTTGTACCAGTCTGCAATCCCACCAACAGTGGACCAGAGTCCCCTTTTCCCCACACCCTCTCCAACATTTGTTGTTTATTGCTTTGTTTATGATAGCCATTCTCACCGGTGTAAAGTGGTATCTCATTGTAGTTTTAATTTGCATCTCTCTGATAGCTAGTGATATTGAGCATCTTTTCATGTGTCTCTGGATCCTCTGTATGTCCTCCTTGCAGAAGTGTCTGTTCAAGTCCTTTCCCCATTTTTTAATTGGGTTAGTTGTCTTCTTAGAGTGAAGTCGTGTGAGTTCTTTGTATATTTTGGAGATTAAACCTTTGTCTGAGGTATCATTGGCAAATATGTTTTCCCATACAGTTGGTTGTCTTTTTATTTTAATGCTGTTTTCTTTAGCTGCGCAGAAGCTTTTTATTTTGATGAGATCCCATTTGTTTATTCTTTCCTTTATAGTCCTTGCTCTAGGGGACATATCAGTAAAAATGTTGCTGCGTGAAATATCTGAGATTTTCCTGCCAATGTTCTCCTCTAGGACTTTAATGGTGTCACGGCTTATACTTAAGTCTTTTATCCACCTTGAGTTTATTTTGGTGTATGATGTAAGTTGGTGCTCCAGTTTCATTTTTTTGCATGTAGCTGTCCAGTTCTCCCAACACCATTTGTTGAAGAGGCTATCTTTACTACATTTTATGTTACTGCCCCCTTTGTCAAATATTAATTGACTGTAGAGAGTTGGGTTTATTTCTGGGCTCTCTGTTCTGTTCCATTGGTCTATGTGCCTGTTTTTATGCCAGTGCCAGGGTGTTTTGATTACAGTGACCTTGTAATACAGTTTGATATCAGGTATTGTGATCCCTCCTACTTGGTTCTTCTTTCTTAACATTGCAGCTGCTATTCAGGGTCTTTTATGGTTCCATATAAATTTTTGAAGTGTTTGTTCTATGTCTGTGAAATATGCCATTGGTGCTTTAATAGGTATTGCATTGAATCTGTAAATTGCTTTGGGTAGTATGGACATTTTGATGATGTTAATTCTTCCAATCCATGAACACGGTATATGTCTCCATTTGTTTGTGTCTTCCTTGATTTCTTTCTTCAGTGCTGTGTAGTTTTCTGCATACAGGTCTTTTACCTCCTTGGTTAGATTTATTCCCAGATATTTTATTTTTGTTTTTGCTATATCAAATAGGATTTTTTTTTATTTCTGCTTCTGCTGATTCATTGTTGGTATACAAAAAATGCCTTTGATTTCTGGATATTGACTTTGTATTCCGCTGTTTTGCCAAATTCATTTATTAGTTCGAGCAGTTTTTTTGGTAGAATCTGTAGGATTTTCCATGGACACTATCATGTCATCTGCAAACAATGACAGTTTTGTTTCCTCCTTTCCAATTTGAATGTCTTTTATTTCCTTTTCTTGCCTAATCGCTGAGGCTAAAACTTCTAATACTATATTAAATAGAAGTGGTGGAAGTGGTGAAATTGGACAACCTTGTCTTGTTCCTGATCTTAGTGGAAAAGCTTTTAGTTTTTGCCCATTGAGTATGATGTTGGCTGTAGGTCTTTCATATATGGCCTTTATTATATTGAGGAATGCTCCCTCTATTCCCACTTTGCTGAGTACCTTTATCATAAATGGGTGTTGTGCCTTATCGAAAGCTTTTTGTGCATCTATTGATATGACCATGTGGTTTTTGTCTTTGCTTTTGTTTATGTGGTGTATTACATTTACTGATTTATGAATATTGAACCATCCTTTGCATCCCTGGGATGAATCCCACTTGGTCATGGTGTATGATCTTTTTGATGTATTGTTGGATGCGATTTGCCAATATTTTGCTGAGGATTTTAGCATCTATGTTCATCAGCGATATTGGCCTAAAGTTTTCTTTCTTTGTTGTGTCTCTATCTGGTTTTGGAATTAGGATGATGCTGGCTTCATAAAAAGAGTTTGGGAGTTTCCCATCATTTTGGATTTTTTTGAATAGTCTGTGAAGAATCGGGGTTAACTCTTCCTTAAATGCTTTGTAGAATTCTCCTGTGAAACCATCTGGTCTGGATGCCCCAGTTCTGCCCATTCCTGTGAAGCTAGCAGAAGTTCCAGGAAGACATATAGGTCAGTATTCACTGTCTGTCTCATCAATCCATCCATTTATTTAATCTATACTTATTTCATACTTCTTGATGCCAGGCATTGTGCCAAGTACTTCAAATACACAATTCCTGCTCCCTTGGAATCCTATGGATCTGATAAATAGAACAAGGCAGTAAATTGATTCCCAGGGCCTCGCCTATCTTTTCCCCCTTCTCTTACTCTGGCTCCAGTTCCCTGCAGAGACCTACAATGTCAGTTGCAGAGACCTCAACGTCCCAGAAGCTATTGACATCTTGTGGCTGGAGCCTCCTAGAAGTTGATGTCCACTGGGCCAACACAGTCCTGCTGATTGGACAGAGTCCTTTTCCACCTACCACCTGGTGACACTGACCCTGCCACACCTTACAGATTGTGTGTAAAGACAAGATATGCTGGTGCTTTATGCTTAGAGTCCTCCCTATCCCATGTAATCAGGGCTGCAGTCAACCATTGGGACAAGCACAAGGCTATGCCATGCAAGGGGCAGACAGTACATCTAATAACCTCAAATAAGGGTACCTTTGTACTAATGTCTTCTGGGCTCCCCAAGATGCCCCGCATTTGTGGAGATGATGCTCAATTTACAATTTACCTTGAGTTTGTCTGCAAGGCAAAGAACCCTGACAAAGAGGATGCAGTGTTCTAGAGCAACATAGAGAAGGTACTAGGAGGCATATGAGACATCTAGAATTGTGAAAATACACAAATAGTTTGTTAAAAAAATAACCATCAGGTGATTGACTAGTCTTACCAAATATTAAATTATATTATAAAGCTATAATAATTTAAATGGTGTGGTATGGGCAGGTGAATAGTCAGACAAATCAATAGAACAGAATGGAAGACCAAGAAATAAACCGCAATGCATATGGAAAATTTTATTTATTTATTTACTTATTTAAATATATTTTATTGATTATACCATTATAGTTCTTGTTATACTCCCCCCTTCATTCTCCTCCACCCTGCTCACCCCCTCCTCCACCATACCCCCCCTTTAGTTTATGACCACATGTCTCAAGTTCATTAGATTCTATATTTCCCTTGCTATTCTTGCCCTCCCCCTATCTATTTTCTACCTACCGTCTATGCTATTTTCTGTATCTTCTCCCCCCTTCTCCTCCTCCCACTCCCCTGTTGCTAACCCTCCATGTGTTCTTCATTTCTATGGTTCCACTCCTGATCCAGCTGTCCTCTTGGTTTGCTTTTGTTTTAGGCGTGGTTGTTGATAACTGTGAGTTTGCTGTCCTTCCACTGTTCATATTTTTCATCTTCTTTTTCTTATATAAGTTCCCATAATATTTCATATAATAAGGGCTTGGTGATGATGAACTCCTTGAATTTGATCTTATCTGAGAAGCACTTTATCTGCCCTTCCATTCTAAATGAAAGTTTTGCTGGATAAAGCAATCTTGGTTGTAGGTCTTTGGATTTCATGACTTGGAATACTTCTTTCCAGCCCCTTCTTGCCTGTAAGGTCTCTTTTGAGAAATCCGCTGACAGTCTGATGGGAACTCCTTTGTAGGTGACTGTCCCCTTATCTCTTGCTGCTTCTAGGATTCTCTCCTTCATTTTCATCTTGGGCAAAGTAATTATGGTGTGCCTTGGTGTGTTCCTTCTTGGGTCCAACTTCTTTGGCACTCTCTGAGCTTCCTGGATTTCCTGGAAGTCTATTTCCTTTGCCAGACTGGGGAAGTTCTCCTTTATTATTTGTTCAAATATGTTTTCCACTTGTGGCTGTTTCTTTTCCCTTTCTGGTACCCCTATAATTCAGATGTTGGAACGTTTAAAGATGTCCTGGAGGTTCCTAAGCCTCCCCTCATTTTTTTGAATTCTTGTTTCTTTATTCTTTTCTGGTTGGATGTTTCGTTCTTCCTTCTGGTCCACTCCACTGATTTGAGTCCCTGTTTCCTTTCCATCACTATTGGTTTCCTGTGTATTTCCCTTCATTTCAATTAGTTCAGCCTTCATATGTTCCTCTAATTTGTGACTAAGATCAACCAGTTCTGTGAGCATCCTGATCACCAGTATTTTGAACTGTGCATCAGAGTTTTGCTATTTCTGGGTCGCTTAGAGTTATTGGCTCTGGGGCTTTGAGTTCTTCTTGAGCCATATTTTGGACTGTTCATGCCTGTTATGCATGAGAAGCAGAGCCCTATGTGTTCACCAGGGCGGGGCAACTCAGTCACTGGGTTGTGACACTGTATGTGGGGGCAGGGTCAAAGGAAATCAATGGAGGTCCCCTCTGTCTCCTCCCGCCTCCGGGGCCATGCAGTCTGTCTCACTGCTCACTTCTTTGCTGGTTTATCTGCGTGCTTGCGAATGTGCAACCACGGTCAGCCTGCCCTGCACCCTCACTGGGTCTTCGATGCCATCCCAGCTGCCTGTGCACCTGGGTCGCCTGGGTTGCCTGGGTTGCCTGGGTCACCTGTGTCCGGGGATCCCTCCTGCCTGACCCTGCTCCGCTGCTGGCTCTGCCCCTCTTACTGGTCCCCCTTGAACTGTTCATTGTTTTCGGACTTCCGTATAGTTCAAACTTCTGTTCTTTGGCTGCGTCTTTGTTCTCCAAACCTTTATTGTATTCCAACTTGGTTGTGGGAGAAGGCACAGTGTTTCTACCTACACCTCCATCTTGGCGGAAGTCCTCAATTCATTCTTTTTGCCTGTTCTGTGTAAGTGGAAATGGACTGTTTATTTTTTCTTTGCCGTCTGGCCCAATGTTAAGCTTCATCAGCAGGTGGCACCGGAGAGATATTGGTGGGGAAAGGAGTTTGCCTCCAGGTCTGGCGATGCTTAAAACTTCCCCCGTGCCACTCCGTCAGCATTCCTTGGCCGGTGGCCTCCCCCAGCAGCCCTCCCCCTGGAGGGTTTGCAGCAAGGTGCCTCCAGTGAGACACTCCCTGTGGACAGCTTTCCCTGGCGCCCTAGACAGCAAATTTCCAACAAATTCCTCCGATGCACCACCAGAGCAACTTCTGTGCTTTTCCAGATGCTATTCCTGTTCGTCTCCAGCAGGGTCTGGGGCTCAGTCTGGGAGTGGAAGGGGTCTCCTCCTAGGGACTTCTATCTCATCCCAGACAGTGACTATGATACATTGTATTATATTAAATCATGTTGTTTATGTTATGATATTATATCTGCTTTAAAAATTTTACATTCTATCTGCTATTATATTTTTATTATCTCTTCTTTTTACCTTCTTTTGAGTTCTCTTTACTTCTTACTAGCTCATGGGTTGGCAAGCCATGGCCCACAGGTGAAATCCAGCCCACTGCCGGTTTTTGGAAATAAAGTTTTATTGGAACACAACCATGCTCATTCATGTATACATTGTCTATGGCTCTTTTCACGATACAACAGCAGGGATGAGTTGCAACAGAGACCATAATGGCCCCAAAGTCTAAAATATTTATTTTCCTTTACAGAAAAAGTTTAAGAACCTTTGTACCAGCCCACCTCTCATTACTCCAATCCCCTATTATGATTAATAATTCTTTATAGTAAACTTTCCCTGTTCAGGTGCTGTGTGTTTTCTCCAACCTGATTGGACCCAGACTGACACATCTCCAATCTCCCTGTCTCCTTTTTCTCAGGCCACTTGCAGGCTTCCCTGCCCCTACCTAGCCCCTAGTGTTTGTGCTCCTCAAGGGCCTCCTCCCTGCTTTTTGTCATCGCCTCTCTAAACGACATGTTTGTTTACCCATCTCCAGTTATCAGGTTTAACCAGTGGTGTTTAATCTGGGTTCTACAGATGAAATTGCATGCCTGTTCTGTGTGGATGTGCAAATGTGTCTCTCTGTCTCGAGCCTCATCTTTTGGCAACATGGCTCAGTAGTTAAGGACACAGACCCCGGAGAGAACCTGCTTGTGTCTGAATTCCAGCCCTGCCACTCTGACCTGGGCTGACTCAGTCAACCTTCCTGTGGCCTCAGTTTCCTTGTCTGTAAAATAGGGGAAATTATAGTACCTACTTTATAGAGTTGTTAAGGAAATAAAAGGAGTAAATAGATATAAAGCACTTGGACTTGGCCGGGCATGTAATACGCACTATATAAGTTTTGGCCATCATTGCCGTTTCTGGTCCTCTGCCCTGCCCCATGCCTCGGCCAGTCCAACGTTCCCCATCATTCTCATGCTGCCTGCTCTGACTCTGATCCCTCAGGTAGGCTCTTCCTCTGCTCAGGACACTCTTCCCTATAGGGTTGCTTGCCCCCTAACTTCTGACCTGCCCTCAGGCTTCAGCTCAAATGTGCCCTCAAACAAGCTGTTCCTGATCTCTAGACCAGGAGGGGCCTCCTGCTAGGAGCTCCCAAAGCTTTCTCTTTTCCCCTTCTTAACCCTTATCTGAATTATTCACATTAATCTCTTGTTTAAGGTCTTCCCTGACAGGCCAGAAGTCATTTCTGCCTGGCTCCCTCTTGGACCTCAGCACAGGAATACATGTGAAACAAAACATGGGAAAAGCTTTTAATTAAGGTGTAAACCCTGTACAAATATTAGGTAACACAGCAAGGAACATATGACGAAATTGGGTAACCTGATGTCCAATCAGCAGAAACTTGTATGAAGGAAACCCTCTCTTCTCCAACTGACATGTCAATTTCAACTGACCTTGGAGTCTGTGTCTTTCAATCAAATGGACCAGAAGAAAGATCCAAAATAGGTTTGTACGGTGCAATAAGAAATCACAGCCAGGTATTGACTAGCTAACCACCCGGCATCTTTACCCCCTGGAAACCAGATATAGGCCTCAGACGGCAGAGCTGCAGGGAATGACTGAACAGGGAGCCTTATTCCCACAGAATTTTCATGGTCTTCATTCTGCAAAACCAGTTGTGGTGTTAACCTGAGAAATGCATTGTTACCTTGGGGTTCATATTAGTAACCCAAGTCATCAAGAAAACCATATTCTATTGCCAAGCAACTGTCAAAGTCAGGAAAGTTATGATAATTACCATCATAATTAAAAATAGACACAGTGAAGTGATTCTCCTGGGAATGTGTTCAGGGACCAATCGCTTCTGCTCCATTGGAATCCCTAAGGAGGAAGAATTCTCACCTCCTCCTTTCTTACCAACTGTCAGGCGCCAACTGCTTCTTTCCTGTGTCAACGGCCTTAAAACATTTCCCAGATGCCAATATTTGATCTCCAGGAGAAACCATGTGGTAACTGCCTAACGATCATTGGGGGAAAGTGAACCGGGGTCTGGACGTGGGCACCGGGAGATAGAGGTCTGGGGAGATTTCCCGAGAACCACCGGTAGCCAGAAGGGCTAGGGGAGAGTTGGTTGGATGGCTCCAAAGGCCCTGGACCCTAAATGGTTGGGGATCTGCAGTGCACCTGGCGTCCGGGTCAACCTTTCTAGGCGACTGGGAAGAGCACGCTCCCTGCCTGTTAGCCCCCGCCAGGCTTTGGACTACATTTCCCAGACGGCCTTGCTCCCCGGCTTTGAGGTCGTACTCGACTGGGGCGTGTTTGGGAAGAAAAGCTACCGTCGGTGAGCACCGCGGGAGCATCACCCTACGTGGTTGCCTCGCGGCCGCTGCTGATCCGCAGGATGATTGGGGTCCTGCTCCTACTTCTCCTCCTCCCCCTTCTCTTGTACATCGCTGCACCCCAAATCAGGTCTGTGCAAATATAATGCCTTCTTTTGAGAAGTCTTTGTGGGGGAGGGCGGTGTAAATCCTCAATGAAGCTCTGTTCTTCAACCGAAGGAAAAGGAAACGTCCACGTGGGTCGGGTTAGGGTGGTCGGAAGAGGTCCAGCTGCTCTGGATGCGGGGCGGGTGATACCAGCGGACCCCAGGCCGTGGGAAGGGACTGCAGACCGGAGCTCCCTGCTTTGTTTCTCCCGGTCCCCTTTTCCATCTAAGCAGCCCTTGCTCCCGGCTCCAGCGAACCCCGAGTGCCAGGCTATCTCAAACACTTAAGTTTACAGCTTTGGGGGTTTCAGACCCAAAAATAAGGTGTGGACCTCAAGACTGTTTTCCCCATAGCTCCCACTCCTTGAACCAAGTCTATTTAGCCTCTTGCTTTCAGCCTCTAAAGTACAATGGAGCGATTCAACTTTCTGCTTTCTGAAACTGGATCTTGACGGGAATCGTGGCGTCTGCATCTCCGTTGCTTGCTCGCTGGTTCTTACTAGATTCGCTGCGCCTCTGTGGGCGATGTTACAAAGGAGGGAAAATGATAACCCTGAGCCCTATCCTGCTTTCGGAGCAGAATTATCGGGATCGGAGGCGTGCCCTGGGATTTCGGCGCGGGGCGGAGAGCGTAGTGGACTCCCAATCAGGTGGTAAATCAGTCAGTGGCTGACTGAGTGCCCCGAGGGAATCGGCAGTGAGCCGGAAAACAGGCAGCCCGCCGATTGGTTGTGAATACATCACCAGTGGTGACGGTGAACCAGAAACTGAAAGGACGCAGAGGGGTAGGGTGGTGCGGTGTGGGTCGCTGGGTGCTGGGATAGTCACCGTCCCAATGGGACTGGGAGGCGCGCTAGATTACACCGTCATTTCTTACCCCGTTCACCTCTCTTTTCCCCTCCCCGCTTGTGCCTCTCGTCCAATTGTATTTTTTCCTCTCCTCTGAACACACAGTGCTCCCACACCCAGGCACACTGTGCGCCGGTACTCAGAAGAAAACGGCTGTTTTTAAAAATCCACCACAAGATCCTCTTATCTACATAAAATCTCACTGAAAAGTTGAACCTGAAATTAAAACAATGCTCATTATCTCAGCGAGATTGTTCTGAGAAAGATAATACCCCCAAAGTTACATTCCTAACCACCTAGTTGGATCACGGGAGCTAGTCCAGAGCTGGACGTTCCCAGTTGATTGTCCTCTTCATTCCTGCTTGTTACGGTAAAGGAAGAGCTGAGTAGAGGTCCTGAGACATTCTCCCTCCTGGAGCTGAAGGGATGTGGGAAACTAGCAGAGGCGGCTTATTCTTATCCGCCCGGTTGCACTAAGCCGCTAGCTTTAGTGGCTAGGAGTGTGTGTGGCTTGCAATTCCAAGTTCAATGAAAAAGGCTGAAATGCCCCTTAAAAGTGCATCTCCTAGTCAACAGATTCTTTTAACATGAGTTTCAAGATTGGCAGAGAAGAGAAGGCAACAATCCGAGACCTGCTGACTCCTGTTTGTGTATTCATTCTTTTAAAAAAGGATAGTATGGTGCTTCAGAACAAGGACTGTAACTAATTAAACCAGAACTTGAATCTCAGCTCCCTTTTGTACTTATTTATGTGTTCTTTGTCTTATTTTTAGATGTAGGTGTGTTTTTTCCTGTTTCTTTTGTCCCAGATTGACAAGCTTTCATACTTTTAACTTTTTGTGTTGAGTTAGCTGTTTATCAAGGCATAAAGGTGCCAATTATTGATATAAACTGATTGGCATATGTGGGCCAGTTCTTTCTTCTTCTAGGCTGAGTCTTGTGATTTCCTAAGCCAATGGAAGAGCTTAGACCTAAGTCAGATTCCCAGCTACTCAAATACTCATCCAGTTCTTATAGGGTAGGGAGTAGCTCTAAGCAGTTGTTATTGCTTTTGTAAGAGGCTTGCTTTTATTCTTTTTAAAAAATATTTTACTTATTTATCTTTAGAGAAAGAGGAAGAGAGGGAGAGAAACAGCAGTGTGTGGTTGCCTCTCATACCACCCCCCACCCCACCCCACCCCACACTGGGGCCCTGGCCCACAAACCAGGCATGTAACCTGGCAGGGAGTTGAACCGGCGCCCCTTTGGTTCACAGGTCAGCACTTGATCTACTGAGCCACACCAGCCAGGGCCTCACTTTCATTCTTGAGCGAGAATAGAAAACTTTTGTTTTCTTTCTTCCAGCCTTTCTTAAACCTATGAAAGGACAACAGTAGAAAGAACCAAAGCAAACCTCATCCTTGGGGCCTGAAGGCACAGGGGGTTTGCAGGGCCCTCTGGTTGCAACCAAGGAATTGAAGAACTGATGAGCTCTCCTCTGTCTGCAGGAAAATGCTCTCCAGTGGGGTGTGTACGTCAACTGTCCAGCTTCCCGGGAAGGTGGCCGTGGTCACCGGAGCCAACACAGGCATCGGGAAGGAGACAGCCAAAGAGCTGGCTCAAAGAGGCAAGTTTATCCACTTCTGATTCCCTCCTGCTGCTGCTGCTGCTTTACCTCCCACGATGATGACCGTTCTCATTTACTTCCTCCAACCCTGGAAGTTGAGAACATTCCAAATACCCACTGGTTTGCTGGTCTGAATCTAGCACACTGCTCCATATATAATGGACACTTAATGAATGTTATTGATTTATTTTTCTTCCTTAATGTACTTATCATATACCTCTGTTGAGAAGTAGGGGTAAAAAAAAATTAAAGAGGAGAAAATAACAGTCAGCAGTAGTATCAGAGCTAGAATACCTACTCTAAAACAGAGCTGACAATTTGTCTCTTATATGTTGATTGACAGGGGCCCGTGTGTATATAGCTTGCCGGGATGTGCAAAAGGGGGAGTTGGTGGCCAGAGAGATCCAGACCATGACAGGGAACCAACAGGTTTTGGTGCGGAAACTGGACTTGGCTGATACTAAATCTATCCGAGCCTTTGCTAAGGGCTTCCTGGAAGGTGAGTGTAGAACTGGAGACTGTGTTGTGGGTCTTGTGATCGATGTGGCAGATTTAGCTAAAGGGAAAAAGACTCCTCTCCCCCTCTAATATGTAGAAATGCTATATCAAATATAACCCAAAGCTTCTGATTCACAGTTGAACTCATTAGTAACAAAGGGGACTCCTCGACAGGCAGCAATAAACGTGAACTCAAAAAGCGATAGCAGTACGTAAGAACTAAAGCCAAAAATCTCACAGGAGTTTCAGAGCTCAATACGAGTTTTAGGGTCTGGAAAGGAGGCCTCAGCTCCTTGAGAGCTGGGGAGCAGTATCTGAGGCTCCACATAAGGTTGGGATTCACAAATGGCCATCTGGCCCATGGTACAGGAGATTAAAAAAGCCCAGGCCACCAGCTGAGGGACATGACAAAGAAGCTTATCATCTGTTCAGGACACAGGTGAACAAAGAATCATCTGCAAGAAATTAGAACCTCAATTTGGCATTATCTGTGGGGGACAAGGTAGAAGTCACACCTCCAGATAGTGCAAGGATCTTAAACTGAGAAATTAACATAAAGCCCGGTAGTATCACATGAAAAACAAACCCAAGAGCCTTCTGTAGGCATATTCTCTTGTAGCCCAGGGAGCCAGGCCTCCCAAGAAAACCAACTTCCACCAATATGAGCGCACAGTCAGAAATTACTAACCACGTGAGGAAATGAACTGAAGGAAAGTTGGCAGATGCAACAAAGAAGTGAACCCAGTATTTCTTTTGAGGCCTGACCCCCAGTGGTGGGAGTGCGTAGAAAATGTCATTTTTGCTCTTGCTTTGGAATCTTCCCATTCAGCTGGGAGGTCTTTCTGTTGGGAGAGGTGGATGGAACACTTCCCAGCAGCAGTAAATAAGTAGCTCCTGGATTGGAAGGACTGACAAGGCCATTTGATAGAGTGAGATGGAATGTGGGTGTGTAGTAAAAGTATGCGGGAGTTCCCTGAAGTCTTAGAGTGAAAACAACACAAAATAAATATAAGGGGGACATGGAGGGAAGATTGGAGTCCTGCCTCTCCATTTCCGGAATCTGGGTGTGAGCCAGTTTCTGAGGTGTAAGAGCCGCGGTTCCGTCTCCTCCTCCCTGCAGAGGAAAAGCAGCTCCACATTCTGATCAACAACGCGGGAGTGATGATGTGTCCCTACTCCAAGACAGCGGATGGCTTCGAGACGCACATAGGAGTCAACCACTTGGGTAAGAAATCTGGGCTCATCACACAAGCTAAACGGAACCTGAAGTTCTCCTTGGAAAACTTAGGGACCAGACTGAGTCTTCTTTGTGGTGTGATCGGACCTCGGGGCCATAATAGACCATAAGTAAACAATACATGTCATCGTCCTGCCTGATAGCGCAGAGGTAAACTTGAGGCCCACTTGGTTCTGCCGACTTTTTCAGCAGTGATTCAGGTTCACTTTACCTTGGGGCGTTTTGAACAGCCTAATCATACTGGGGGTGGTGTTGCTTTCTTCGTAGTGGTCCTTGTGGCCACAGTCAGGTAGAGGCTGCCTGCTCTTAAAGCATGATATTAATCAAAGCTGGAAAGAGACAGGACGACATGTCCACGTTCACATAATCCAGACGTACCTCACAGAAGGGTGTCTTGTGTCTTTGGCTATTTCTCTTTCCTTAAACCCATGCTGAACTTATTCTGTAGGTACAAAATTACGAATTAATTGAGGCAAAAGGCCTTATTCCTGAGTTCTCTGCCTCCCATAGCAGAGTCGTGCTCACTTTACCCCTGCCTTGTTCCTGAACTCAGTTAATTTTGTTTTTTCTTGCAGGTCACTTCCTCTTGACCCATCTGCTGCTAGAGAAGCTGAAGGAATCAGCCCCATCAAGAGTAGTGAACGTGTCTTCCCTGGCACATCACCTGGGAAGGATTCATTTCCGTGACCTCCATGGCGACAAATTCTACAATGCAGGTCTGGCCTACTGTCATAGCAAGTTAGCCAACATCCTCTTCACCAAGGAGCTGGCCCGGAGGCTAAAAGGTAGGCTTAGAAGGAATGAGTGTGGGCACAGGAGTCAGGAAGGTTGCTAAAAAAAAAAACACAGAAATAGTGACTGTCTTCTGGAGCCTGTCCTCTGGACAGCACCTGCTTCCATGACTGCGTCTGGGTTTAGTTTGGAGAAGCAGCCCACAGTGGGACGTTGGAGGTGACTCCCAGAGGGCGGGGAAGTGCTGACAGAGTTCAGAGGCTTGGCTTTCCCACTTACTAGCTGCGTGACCTGCAGCCAGTTACTTAACTTCTCAGGACTGACTTCCTCCTACAGGAAATGGGACTGCTTCACAGATTATTGTCATAATTAACTCAGGCTTCCTGAGCTAGCCAAGGTTTCTTACTCATAGTGAGACCAAGTGGAAGAGAGGGACCTGAATTGGCATGAAATGCAGTTATTGGGATAAAACAAGGGCTGGGATGGGGCCGGAGGGGTGGGGTGTCTCCCTAATAGCAAAGGGTCTGATACGAGGGAAATGTATGCTTGAGGAAGGCACTCTCCAGTCACAAATTGAAACAGAGTTCCTTTGCCCCATTCATTCTGGATTTCCAGTACAGACAAAGGAAATCCAGGCTGGATAGTTGCAGTTGCCTACGAGTTGAAGTGTGCAGAATGCAGGCTTAAGGAATCAGACACAGGTGCCCCATTGTTGGAACAGGATCATTAAACCATTCAGACCACTCTGAGATGAGGCGGAAGGAAGCTGGTGGTCAGCTCAGTTCATAGTCCAGTCTCTGCCCAGGGCGTGACATTCTTTATTGGCTCTATCCCAAGAGTCGGTCAGGGAGCTAGAGTGGCCTGGAGGTGGGCGAGTGGGCTCAGGATCAGAATAAAGCAGAGGCTGCATGAGTGAAGAAGACGGATAGATGTGAGGATTAGGTGGGAGGTGGCTATGGTGCCATGAAAGAAACCTGGGCATTTCAGAAGAGTCATTCACTCAGTCATTCAACAGACGAGTTTCCAGTGCCCATGCCATTCTGTGCACTGGATCTGGGGCTTGGGGTTGAGGTGGTACACAAGGCAGGTACAGTCCCTTCCTTGATTTGGTTTAGATCCAATGGGGGGGAGATAATTAACAAGTACTTATACAACTGTAAGATCAGTTGTATAATACATGAATAATTTCATGTATTGAAAGCAGTCTAATATGTGAATAATTTTCACTGTAGAAATTCAAATAATGTGGAAGTGTATAGAGTTAAATGTGAAAAAGCCCCTTTTGCCCCTCTCTCCCCCTCTTACTTTTCTCTCCTCAAGAAACCACGGCCAACAACTTTTAAGGTACACCTTTCCAATCATCTTAAGCATTTACGTGGCACATATTTATCATATATAAGGAACTGAAATTCCAACAGAATATCTTGGAGATCTTTCTGCAGAGTACATAGAGGTTCACCCATCCCTTTTGTTGGCTGCGATGTGGTTTATAGTATAGGTGTGCCTTAGTTTTATGGATTCATTTCTCTAACAACATCTAGGTTGTTTCTTTGTTGTTGTTGTGTAATTATCGTTGTGGTAAATGCTATAAAGGGGAAGTACAAGGACCTGTAACAGATTTGCAGGGGGTCTTATTCAGTCTGAGGGACCAGGGCAGACTTTTCTGAGGACGTGAGTTGCAAGCCGAGCCTTTGCAGGGTGGTTCGAAATTAGATGGGTTACAGCGTGGGGCAGACGAGGAGGCTGAGGAACGGGGAGAGCAGGGACAATGCATTAGAAGTTGGGCTCAGTCTGAGAAACAGAGAGAAGGCTGTCGTGGTTGGAACTGAGAATATAAAATATGGGTCATGTAGAGTAGGGTCGAGTTGAAAAGAATACAAGTCCACAGTCCTTTGTCTGCAGCTTGTAAAATCTACAAAGGCCTAAAAATTTGTTTTTTTAAAATAAGCTTGACACCAAAACACATTGGGCTACAAAACCTCACCTCTAATAGGGAGAGTAGGTGATAAGCAGTATAGGTGTATGTATTATAATACCTTTATAACACAGAAGAAAGTTGGAAACATTTCTGGCCCCAAGGTTTCCAGTGAAGAAATGGGGACCTGAAATAGCATATGTATAAATGCCATTTCTAAATGTATAAATGCACCAGACACTGTTCTAAGCTTTTTTACATATGAACTTATTTAATCCTCAGAATGATCATGTGAGGTGCAGCTATTATTATCCCCACTTTACAGATGAGGAAACTGAGTCACACCATCCAGAGCTTGCCCAAGGTCACACAGTTAATGAGTGGTAGAGACGAGATTTGAAACGGCACAGTGTTTATTCATGTCCTCTGCTCTTTATGGCCATTCAGCAACATTAAGTCCTGCTTTTGCCTCTCTCTCTGGCACCTGCCCCCCATCAGGCTCTGGCGTTTCGGCATACTCTGTACACCCTGGCACGGTCAAGTCTGAATTGACTCGGCATTCATCTTTTATGCAATGGATGTGGCGGCTTTTCTCCTTCTTCATCAAGACCCCTCAGGAGGGAGCCCAGACCAGCTTGTATTGCGCTTTAACAGAAGGTCTTGAGATTCTAAGTGGGAATCATTTCAGGTATGAATATATTTGTTGTTGAAGATGGAATGTTATTGCCTAAAGGAAATAATTTGAATTTGTTTGATATACCATGTCCTTTTTTAAAAAGCACGTTGCCTCCCTGGCTGGTGTGGCTCAGCGGGTTGGGCACCAGCCTGTGAACTGAAGGGTTGCTGGTTCGATTCCCAGTCAGGGCACATGCCTGGGTTGTAGACCAGTTCTCCAGTGGGGGGCACACGAGAGGCAACCACACATTGATGTTTCTCTCCCTCTCTCCTACTCGCTCCCTCTTTCTAAACATAAATAAATCTTTTTAAATAAATAAAAAAACTAAAAGTGTGTTGCCTAACATAGCTTTTGTTCTTTAACTCTAGGCTTTTTACCTTTTAATAGGAGAATTTGACCCATTCACATTTTTTTTGTGTATGGTAACTGCTAGGTTTGACTGTATTCATGTCATCTTTTCTACTGATGATCATGCTTTCTGGTTGTTTCTTTTATTCCTGTATTTTGTTATGTCAATTCAGTTTTCTTTGTTCCTTTTTGGACTTCTAATTCTACTTTTTTATATTAAAAAGAATTTGAACCCGTATTTCTGTACTGTCTTCAGGACTGAAATAGTATCAGTGGACTCCTTTCTTGAGTAAGTGAAGACCTTTAAAACTTTATTATGGAGAATTTTGAATATGCATAGTAGCAGACAAAACAGCACGTTAAATCCCCACACACCCGTAGTCCAGCCTCCACAACCAGTAACTCATGGCCAGACCTGCCCCACCCCAATCTACAACCCCTTCCTATATTTTTTTCAACTTATATTATTTTGAAGAAAATCCCAGGTATCACGTAAGATCACATTCTTAACATGTTTTCACCTCCGCCTTCATGATTTTGTGGAAATGACCCGAAACTTTCAAGAATGGACTATACATAAATTAAAAGTAGAAAAAGACATAATCTTTTCTGTGCTTCTACAGAAGCATCCCTGGTGACTTTGTTTCCTGAATAAGTACCCTAGGTGGGAGATAGTGAGTTCCCAACTTAGGGTAACGACAAGTGGAATGAAAAGAATGGCTAGGTGAAAAGGCAGAATTTTTACCACTCGTTGACCAACTGAGTGAGGGAATCAGGGAGGGTGTGGTGACTTGGGTGGAAGCCTGCGCTCTGAGGAGATTGGTGGTGGTATTAACTGAGACAGCACACATGGGGGATCTTACCATGCCGATTAAAACCCCACTGTGAATGTCAGCACCGTGGCTGTGCCTGTGCCTGAACCACACTCAAGTAGCTCTTACTGGAGTATTGGACTAATTTTCACAGCATGTCATAGCTTACAAGGCACTTGCGTGTCCATTGTGTCATTTGCTCTTCACCATGAACCTAGAAGAGTGTGAGGCATAGTGCAGTGGGGGCTGCAGAGGCTGGCAGAGGCCAAGTCCGTTGCAAAGTCGTACAGAGGTGCTCCTCAATGATGGACTTCTCACTCAGAAATGGCAGGCCGTGCCGGCGAGTTCCCTTAAACGGAAGTGCTATACTTATAAGGCTTGTTTTTTAAATACTTTATTTATTTTTAGAGAGAGGGGAAGGGGGGGAGAAAGAGAGGGAGAAATATATCAGTGTGTACGAGAAGCATCGATCTATTGCCTCTCGCACACCCCCAGCCAGGGACCTGGCTGGCAACCCAGGCATGTGCCCCATCCAGGACCCAAACCTGCAACCCCTTGGTTTGCAGGATGCCTCCCCCCCCACTAAAGCCACATCAGTCAGGGCTTAAGACTTGTTTTTCAAATGCAAAGGTTTCTTTACATGGTTTTCTTCAGACTTTTGTGCATTTAAGAACCATCTGGGGCACTGGTTCAAAACAGATGTCTAGGCCTCAGCCCTCAAGATTCTGATTCAGTAAGTCTGGGGAGGGCCTGAGAACTGGCGTTTCTGACGGGCTTCCAGGAGATGCTCCTGCCCCTGGTGCACAGCCCGCACTCGGAGCGGCACTGTCGTGATGGACACAGTGGGAGGTGTTTGCTTCACATCGTTATTCCAGACCGGTCAGCTCAGCACTTTTTCTTCAGAATTTGCTTAGAATGTCCAAGAAGCAGTTTTCTTGAAGTAGCATAGTTTTAAAAAGTGCTTTATATATGATTTCAAAGATCATGATCCATTTATTCAATCATTTTATTAAAAAACCCTTCATTGAATACTGGCTGTGTGCTAGATGCAAAAAAGACAAAAATGAGTAAAAGAATTATCCTTGAGAAAAATTTCTGGGTGCTGAAATTAATTAGTAGTTGAGATACCCCTCCTGCATTTAATGGGCACCTATAGTAATTAGAATGACAGCAATGAAGAGCAGGCATGTGAAACACTGAGTGCTGTATTACCATTTCTTGTCTGCTATCATGTCTTCTCTCATTATTTATGAAACTGACTTTACTTGTTCTTCCAGTTTAAAAACAGGTGGACCAGAGATAAGAAGTGTTTTGTTTACTACTCTGAGCTTCTCTGACCAATGTAAACAGCAGGATCTAAGCTACGTGCACTGTACAATGTCCTGTAGCGCGCACCTCAGAGACTTATTTGAACAAGATGGAACATAACACAGGTGGTAGACAGGCACTAATATTAAGATTAAATGCTTACCTACAAAGGGGGATATTAAGACTAAGTGATATGCATTTATAGCAAACAGAGCATTCTGATCAGAGGTGGTCTAGTGAGCTCCATCCTGGAAATTACGTTTTCTCCAGGTAAAGACCGGAGAATGGAGACATAGCTTGAACCCTGGGCTATGAAACGCCTCAAGGACGTGCCGTCCCTGGGTTGGTTTTCTGTCGTATTTCTTATCCCAGGCAGAAAACAGGCTCCATTCTTTTCTTTAATTTTTAAAAAATTTATTGATGTTCAAGAGAGAGGAAGGGGGAGAGAGAAAGAGAACCATTGATTTGTTGTTCCACTTATTTATGTATTCATTGGTTCATTGGTTACTTCTCATATGTGCCCTGACCAGAGATCAAACCTGCAACTTCAGCGTATTGGAATCATCTTCTAACCAACTGAGCTACCTGACCAAGGCCCAGACTCCGTGCTTAACCCTGTGCTTCACACCTCTCTCTTTCCCTTCCAGTGACTGTCATGTGACATGGGTCTCTGCCCAGGCTCGTAATGAGACCATAGCAAGACGGCTCTGGGATGTCAGCTGTGACCTGCTGGGCATCCCTACGGATTGACAAGTGGTGGCAGTTGGACCCAAGAGACGTGCGCAGCAGACTACTCAGTACTCCCTGCCGAAATGACTCTCCTTCAGGATGGCCAAGACCTTGGGCACAGAGAGAGCAAACCGTCCAGACTCGCCAGCTTGGTATCTGATAAAAGCCCAGCATACACTGCCAAATTCTTCAAAACGCCTTGCATTTGTCCAGATTTACTTTGCTCCTGTTATTGCCAGTTACTAGAGACCCCATAAGATAAGTGCACCTTCATGAGTACACCTGCAAGCCCATGTTTTCCTCCTGACACCTACTACCCAGCAGAACCTAAGCTATGGCTGGGTTGGTTTATGGCAGTTTTGTTCAGAATGTAGTTCCTCCCAACCAACCAACCCTCACTTCGAGAGGGTCACACTGCAGCCTCCACCAAACACCAGGAGTCACTGTGGCTTGGCACAAGAGCAGGGCTTGTCCCTCATCTGATAAAACCATCATGGTGCCAGCCTCTGGATTCCTTGGGGAAATTTAACTGAATCCGGATTGTGGCACAGCTGTATCTCTGACAACCTAGAGCCGCTGCTGTTAAGGCCCTTTCCCATGCCTGGACCATGGGAGAACTTCCTTTTCTAGGGCATTAGTGGGTTCTGGAGGATGGCAGAAATGAAAATCAAGTTTAAATTCTCATTTTCCTGCTGTTTCTCTGACTTGCAAGGAGATAGTGAAAGGAGCCGTTTGAGAGGGTAGGCCTCCTGACTTCTGCTGCTGACCTCAGACCCACAGAGGCCCTCCTTTCAGTGCCTTGGTTTCCCTTCGACAACCAGAAGATGGGAAAGGCTATTTGGTGATGGCTACTGAGTATGTGTGTTCCTATGAATTTTTGCAGTTGGGAGTATTTTCACCAAATTCAAAACAGCCCTAAAGGAACAGTGTTAAACCAGACCCTGATGCAGGTAGATGATCAGAGATGGTGCCAGCCAGTGTCACGCACTCTCTGGTGGAAATGGGAGACTTGCTACCCACCACCAAGCACACAGGTAGCAAGAAGTTCCAAAAAGAGAATAAGCCTGCAAGATAATGAAGGGACTAGTTAAGGACTTTAAAAAAAAAGCTGAAGATGCTAATATCCAGCTCTAGAAGAATTAAGAGGGAGCAGTGGAGTTAGCAAGGCTGACTGGGGCACTGTCGTAAGCCCCAGTCAACCAAGGTGGCAGAAAACACCGCCAAAAAGAAAAATACCCCTAGATTTTTTATTCAGCAACATTAACTTAAGGACCGATATTGGTAGTTACAGTTGATTTAATAATCTTTTAGGGCATTTGTTTACTTTATCTTGACAAGCGTAAAAGGTCTATTTCCTGAAAAAAAACCTACATTGTATTTGGAGAACTTTTATTAAAAAAAAATGTTGCCAAAGGAAGTCCAAGTAATTGGTAAGCTTCCATCACCTGTTTACAGGATGTCATCCTAATGGAATTTGTGATTTTCTTGGACCAAAAATTATATGTTCACTTTGGTGGGGGAGTTATTGGACCACAGTCTTCTCATATTTGTAAATTAATAATTATTTGTTGCACTTGTTTTGACCATTGAACTATATATTTGGAAGTGGTTATTTTATGGAAAAATTGCAAAACTTGATAATAGTGCAGTGGAATAACTGAATTCATATTTTACTTAACTGAACTGTCAATGACAAATAAAAAATCTTGATTACTTATCGTGTTTTAATTTACCAGAATAAGAACTGCAAGAATTAAAGGAAAGTTTATTTTAGGGTCAACAGAAGAAAACAATTAAGTGAAAATTTAATTATAGTCAAAAGAAGAAAACTCTTTGTTATTACAGTTATGCAATTGTTTCTCATCTAAGGATTGTCCTGAAGTGTAGCTACAGTACAGTGTCAACCGAAATGCCATTAACTTCAGTTGTGTAATAATTTGATCTTTCAGTTACCCATCTTCTGCTTTTCTTTTGTGATGCTCTTCAAGGCTTACTTTTTCTTTTTTTTTTAAATTTATTATTTTTATTTATTTATTTATTTATTTTTACCCCTGGTCACACCACGGATTGAAGCGAAACAACACGACATGCTGCCACTTCACCCAAGAGTGGTGTTTTTACTTTGCCCTTTCTCGACCGCTCAGTGGGTCATTAGCGAAAGGCCCAACGAGTGCTCTTCAAAGGGGCCAAGGATGACTTTTTCCATCCCAGGTTATTTATCTTCTTTTTGTACGTGCCCCTTCTATAACAGTGCTATGTGACTTTACAGTACACTGCCTGCCACCGACAATCTCAGACTTTGCTATTTCTCTATGCTTAATATCAGGAACTTAACAAGTTTCTTGAATCAATGGTTAATGAGCTCAATCTAGTAAAAATAAGGGTCCAGGAGATAAAAATCACAGTCATGTATCTTTTAATCCGTGTGGGCAGTTTTAAGTATTGGGCTGCTAAGCAAACATTCCAGAACCAGCTCCGAAGGCAAACCATGAAATCAGTGAAAATAGGAATTCCTTTCCAGTGAACCATGGAAACTCATGGGCTGCAGGAAAGGACTTTGTTATTGTTGACACATGACGCTTAGGAATGGAATTTGAAACCGGGTCCCCCACGTTCACCATATTATAAATTGTCCAGAGAATCTTTTCATCACCAGCGTGTACTCAGGCCCCCGCACAGTGACTAGGTTTAACATTAACAAACATCAGCGGAGTGAACGTAAAGCCCTAAGGCCAACCCGGCCGTTGAAGGCTGAGTACATTTTGGGGGGTCACATTCCTCGGGGAACGCTTCTGAAAGCAGGTGGCCCTGGTCGCTTGACCTCTCCAGGAAAAGTGCTTTACCGCTCAAGGCAGGCAGGAGCCTTGCCCGACTACGTTTCGAGGGCTGAACGCTAACATTTTTGGTCAGGACACAAAGTAAGAAGTCAAGGGGGGCAAAAAGTGCTATGACAGTGACATGACATCCAGGCGCACAATGATACGTAACCAATAAGCACAGAGTCACTCCGTTGAGCCCCGGCGCAAAACCGCGCCCCTCGACGCGTGACCTCCGGTAGGCGCGCTTTTCTTGCCGAACTACAGCCCCCAGCATGCACTGCAGCGTCCGCCCTACGCTAGAGGGCGGGGCCCTGGGGAGAGGCGGCCGCGCTGCCAGTCCCGCTAGTGCCCACAATCCCTTCTGCTGTGGCGCTCTCCCCAAATCCGCGCTGAGCGTATCCGGAGGTCTGGGACTGCTGCTAGCAGCGGCGCGTCCCAGCTCTCACAAGATTCTCCTGGGAAACGCGGTGCGCGCGACCTTTCCGTAAGGCTTTCGCACCTGGCGCTCTCTCCGTGACGGGATGAAGGGGGTGGGCGTTCCGTCCCGGGAGGACCCAGCCGCGGCCCCGGAAGCGCCTTTTCCAGGGTGGGCGGTGGAGCTGCTAGAGGAGGTTGCCGTGATGCCTGCGGAACTGGGCGGCTGACCGCTGTGGCTGGAGCGGGTCCCGGGGCCGAATCTCGGCGGCCTCTGCTTGAGCGCTGCCTGCGCCATGGCCACCTCCGCTGCCTCTTCCGAGCATTTCGAGAAACTGCACGAGATCTTCCGCGGTCTCCATGAAGACCTACGAGGGGTGCCAGAGCGGCTCCTGGGGACTGGAGGGACAGGTGAGGCGGAGGCGGGCCGAACCCTGGGTAACGCAGCTCCGAGCGTTCTGGGAGGAAAAGCCCTCACCCTCTTCCCAGACTTGGGCCTTTTTCTTTTCTCTTCAAACACGGCCCCTAGACCTGGCTGGACCCAGCGCTCAGGTTCTCTCCCTGCTTTCACTTAGGGTGCTCAGTGATGGACCTCGGAGTACCATTTCCTGGGGATTCTTGATCCTCCGATAACCTTCAAATTTTTTTGGTCTCATTCTCACTGTGGCAAGAAGAGCATAGGAGGCTTTAAATCTGCGGTCCTGTATTTCAGTAGAACTGATTGCTTTTGGAGCCCTCTGTATGCATTTAAAGGATGATTCTCAAGAGAGGTCCATAGACCAGACTGGCAAAGGTCCCTAGCACCAAAATGGTTAAGAACCCAAAGGAATCCTACCTTTTGGGGTTGGCAAATACCGGTTTGGGGAGTTTGGTCTTTAAAATCAGGATTGTGGCTTTTAGGTGCTGTCCCGTTATGAACTTTCTGCTTAGACTGTTTCCTGCCCCACGGTTTCAGAATTCGGGTTGCTGCAGTCTTTGCTTGGAGGAGCTTGAGTTGTCCTGTTAAATCCATAGGAAGCACAGTTCTTCGCCTCAAAACGAAAAGATCTTGATGACAAGGCGGATAAGACTTTGTTTTACTGTTTGTACTTAAGGGCCAGAGCTTGAGGGTTAGCTCTGTGAGTTACCCAAGGTTATATGAACCAAATGACTGCTGAGAATGAAGTTCACGTTTGTTTAACTTGTATTTATTGGGAGAGGTTACTGTTTGCCAGACACTGCCTTAGATGCTGTTAATATTGTAAATTCTAGTGAAAAGACCTACAAATCCCTGTTTTAGTGGCGTGATGACATGTAACCATTAAGAGGCCATGTTAAGGGCAACACAGGCATACTTTGTGTTATTGCAGTTCCCCCTTTTGGCTCCACAGATACTGTATTTTTAAGAAATTTAAGACAAGATCCTCCACCTGCAAAAAGGTTACAACTCACTTTATTGCAATAGTTGCTTTATTGTGGTTCTCTGGAACCCAACCCACAATATTTCCAATGTATGCCTGTACAGGAAAATAAAGCAGAGTAAAGGAGTAGAGAGAGGAGGAGCATTCTGATTTTAAATGGGGGTGGGGGCTGTGAAAGGCCTATTTAAAGAGATGGCATTTGAGCAGAGACATGAATGAAGTAAGGGAGGAAACCATGCAAAAATCTGGGAGAAGTGAGTGTCAGGAGGACTGAGTAGTACTGAATAGGTCCTTGAGCAGAAGTGGGGTTGGTATTTCTAGGAAGAGCAGGAAGGCCAGGCCAGTTGTGTTGGAGGTGGAAGGAGCAAAGGAGATAGTGGTAGTAGGCACGGTTGGAAAGAGGTAGGCAGGACCGGATCGTTTGGGGTGTGGTAGACCACAGTGAAAGTTTGTATGTTGCTAAATGAGATGGGATGCAGTTAAAGGATATTGAGCAGGAGAGTGATGAGATCTAATTTATAGGGTTGAAAAAATACTGGGATTTTTTTTTCAGCCAGGTGCTGAATTTAATTTCACAATAACCATTTTTTAAGGCTAAATAATGTATTCTGTTTGAGTTAACTGAGTTAGTTATATTCACTTTCGTCATCTACCTGACCTTTTCATTTCTGCAAAGAGGACAATCAGAACGATGGGAATTTCTGCCCAAGCACAAAATACTCCAATGTAAGTTGTTGGTCACAGACTTAGTTGTTTAATGGATAAGTAAATACATTATACACATATCCTCTGGTTATAACAAGAACTTCAACAACTTGGAGTTTTCTCGTTCACTACTTTGTTCATACTACTCAATGAATATTTTTTTAATAAATTGAATTTAAGTAAGCAGACCAGGCTTCATCTCTGACTTCTTATTTCTACTTCAAGGACTACTTCATAAGCTTTCCAGAGCTTTAATTTTCCATCATGAATTATTAGGCACTGAATAATGTACATAACATGGCCCTTGCATTTAGCTTATGTGGTATAATCGAATTCAATCATTTTTCAGTAACGTTTGTTGAGAATTATTATGTATCAGTCAGTGCCCTGGGCCCTAAAGAGTTCCAAGAGTTCTTGCCTTAAGTGTGAGTCGAGAAGCCGTGAGTAGTTGTATATTTAACAGCAGGGATTCTAGAGCCAGACTGCCTGGGTTCAAATCCTAAACTTACCTCTTAGCAGCCATGTGACCTTGGACAACTTACTTTAACCTAACTACTTTGCCCTGAAAAATGGGGACAAATCATAGTATTTAATTCATACAGGTTTTATATGAATTAAATAAGTTAACATATGTAAAGCCCTTAGAATACTGCCTGCTTAACAATAGGAAGAGCCGTCAGCCATTGATACGGTTATATGGGAAAGTGGATATTTTATTTAAATAAAATATGAGAATACTAGCTCTGTATACAGCTACTCTTGCCTTGTTCTGTTTTCCCATTTTGCTCTAGAGCACCTATCTTGTAACACACTAGACACTCGACTGGATTTATGATGTCTGTAGTACAGGTCCAGCACAAATAACACCCCCCCTCCTTTTTAAAAGGTTTTATTTATTTATCTTTAGAGGGGAAGGGAAGGAGAGAAACATCAGTGTATGGTTGCCTCTCGTGGGTCCCCTGCTGGGAACTGGCCTGTAACCCAGGCATGTGCCCTGACTGGGAATCGAACCGCGATTGTGTGGTCCGCAGGCCCACGCTCAATCCACTGAGCTACGCCAGCCAGGACAAATAACATCCCCTTTTTATTACAGAATCTTTTATTACAAAATCATAAGCATGTAATTCTCTAACATAACAATACACACTCAAGTACACCATACGACTTTTAGGTGGAATGCTCAAATTAACACTATAGATTATTACACCCATATCATTGCCCCGCCAACCACAGGCCTCACTTCTGCCGGACCCTGTGTGTTGCTGGTCTTCCACTAGGACGGCGGTTCTCAGTGTGATCCTTGGACCACAGCATTAGCATCATCTGGGAACTTGTTAGAAGTGCGGATTCTTCGGCCCCAAACAGTCATTAATCATTAATTACTTTAACATACTGTCTCTTTTAACATCCATCCAGGGGATTTCTGATGCATGTCAAGTTTGAAAGTCTCTGAGCTAGAACATAGCTCTGTATATTCTCCATCTCCTTGCCAGCACTTGTTATTTCTTGGTCTTTCTCGTAAGAGCCACTCTAACAGGTGCAAGGTGATACCTCATTGTGGTTTTGATTTGCATTTTCCTGGTGTTTAGTGATGTTGAGCACTTTTTTGTATACCTGTCAGCCATCTGTATGTCTTCTTGGGAAGATATCTATTCAGATCCTCTGCCCATTTTGTAATCAGATTATTTGGGTTTTTTGCTGTTGTATGAGTTTTTAAATATTTTTTGGATATTAACCCCTCATCAGGGGTTAATGATTTGCATATATTTTCTCCCATTTGATAAGTTGTCCTTTCATTTTGTTGATGATTTCTTTTGCTCTGCAGAAACTTTTTAGTTTGATGTGATCCCACTTGTTAATTTTTGCTTTTGTTACCTCTACATTTTGTATCTTATCTAAAAATCTTTGTCAAGACTTGTGCCAAGACTTGTTTTCTTCTAGGAGTTTTATTGTCTTATGTTCAAGTCTTTAATCCATTTTGAGTTAATTTTTGTGTGTTGTGTGAGATAGTTGTCCAGTTTCATTCTTTGTATGTGGCCGTCAAGATTTCCCAACACCATTTACTGAAGAGACTGTCCTTTCCTGTGAGATGGTAGAAAAAATGTATATCGGTCTCTGCCTTTAGTTACTGGCACAGAGCTCCTAAAGCCCTTGTAATTTCCTAAATGATAAGAACACTAAGAACATCTCGTTCTGATGTTTGGTCTTTGACTCCGTCCCTGACACAGGGCTCCGAACCCCCTGTACGTTCCTACGAGATAAGAGCACTAGGAGCATCTTCTGTTCCCGTGAGGCAACTCTGGGTGGGCTCCAGGTGGCTCCTCGGTTGGGGTGGATCTCCAGAAAGACCAACCCATGGTTAGAAGCTTCATAATCAACCCTGCTCCCCACTTCTCTAGAGAGGGGGAAAGGACCGGAAATGGATTTTAAAGTTGATCATGCCTGAGTGAGGAAGCTTCCATTAAATCCCAGTAGTATGGGATTCAGAGAGCTTCCACATAGGTGAACACAGTCACACCAGGAGGGTGATACGCCCAGCTCCTTGGGGACAAAAGCTGCTGTGCTGGAGACCCTCTCAGACCTTGCTGTGTGTATTTCTTCATCTGGCTGTACATCTGTGTCCTTTACCATATCATTTAATAAACTGGTAAACCTAAGTAAGCGTTTTCTTGAATTCTGCAAGCTGCTCTCCAAATTAGTGGAACCTTAGGAGAGGGTCCTGGGAACCTCCAGTCAGTGACCCAACTGGGCAGAAGTTGTGGGTAACCTGAGCATCCACTGCCCGTCATCAGATCTGAAGAGGGCAGGGAGAGGCAGTGCTGTGGGGTCTGAGCCCGCAACCCGTGGAACCCGATGCTGCCTCTGGGTAGTGTCAGCATGGAGTTGAGCTGTGGGGTGCTCAGGTGGTGCTGCAGTTCGTGGTGGGGGAAGCCCCCACGTGTTTGGGGGCTAGAAGTGGAGTGTTCCCTGTGAGTAGTAAAGGAGACATGCAGGAAAGAAACACATGGGAGGAAGGACTGGGTTTTCCCCAAAACAGGAGCTAAAGACATAAAGGGGCAAAGACTGGGTTTTCCTGATATGTACATTCTCCATTGTATAGTCTTGGCTCGTCCGTCATCAGTTAATTGACTGTGTATGTGGGCTTCTTCTGGGCTCTCTGGCCTGTCAGTTTTTGTGTCTGTTTTATGTCAGTACTGCACTATGTGACTGCTGTCACTTCATACCACAGTTTGAAGTCAGGAAGCGTGATGCCTCCAGCTTTATTCTTTCTCAAAGTTGCTTTTGCTACTCAGGGTCTTTTGTGGCTCCATAGAGATTTTTGGATTGTTAGTTCTATTTATGTGTACAAGACTTTCACTTCCTAGGTTACATTTCTTCCTGTTTTATTCTTTTTGATGCAATTATAAATGTCATTGTTTTCTTAATTTATTTCTGATATGTTTTTAATGTACAGAAATAAAACAGATTTTTGTGTACAGGTGCTCCTCACTTTATGATGGGTTATGTTCCAATAAATCCACTGTGAGTCAGAAATATAAGTCAGAGTGCGTATAATACACCTAACCCGCCAGACATTGTAGCCTAGCCTCTTCTACCTTCAGTGTCCTCAGAACAGTTCTATTAGCCTACAGCTGGGCAAAATCATCTCGCTGTCAATGCCCAGAGTCACAAGAGTGTATTGTACTGCATCTCACTAGCCCAAGAAAGGATCAAAATTCAAAAATCCAAGTGCAGTTTCTGAGTGCATATCACTCTCACACCATCAAAAAGTCCAGTTGATAAGTTGAACCATCATAAGTTGGGGACTGTCCGTAGATTTTGTATTCAGCAACTTACTGGATTTATTTATTCTACCAGTTTCTTGGTGGAGTCTTGAGAGTTTTCTGTATATGATATCATGTCATCTGCAAATAGTAACTGTTTTACTTCTTCCTGGTTTGGATGCCTTTCATTTCTTTGTCTTGCCTAATTGTTCTGGCTAGGACTTCCAGTACTCTGTTGAATAAAAGTGAGAGTAGACATTCATGTCTTCTTCCTGATCTTAGAGAAAAAGCTTTCATCTTTTCGCCATTGGATATGACGTTAGCTATGAGCTTGTCTTATGTGGTCTTCATTATATTGAGATATGTTTCCTTTATATCCATATTTAAAAGTTTTTTATCATAAGTGGATGTTGAGTTTTTTCAGATGCTTGTTTTGCATCCATTGAGATGATCGTATGATTTTTTAAAATTGATTTGAGAGAGAGAGAACATTGATTTGTTGTTTCACTTGTACGCATTCATTGGTTGCTTCTTGTATGTGCCCCAACTGAGGATCGAACCTGCAACCTTGGCATATCAAAACAACGCTGTATGAGCTACCAGGCTGGGGCCTGATCATGAGTTACAGTCTTCACTTTGTTGATGTGGTTTATCATGATTGGCTTGTGGGTGTTAAACCATCACTGACTGCATCCCTGGAATAAATCCCACTTGATCATGATGTGTGATTCTCTTAATGGATTGTTGATTTCCATTTGCTAATATTTTGTTGAGGATTTTTGCACCTTGTTCATCAGCGATATTGACCTGTAATTTTCCCTTGTGTGTCCTTGTCTGGTTTCGGTATCAGTTGAAATGTTCCTTCCTCCTCTGTTATAAATTACATATTTTCTTTTGTTTATTATGTATCCTAGGCACCCAGAACAGTGCCTAGTACATACTAGGTGTTCCACAAATATTTGGTGAATGATTGTATAAATACTGTGGATTGTTAGGAAGAAAATAATATGTGATTGGGTATTGAAAGGACCATCTTTCTCATTTTCATCACTTTTAAAATGGATGTATACATACCTATTAGCAAGTTTATATGACAGTGGCAATTTATTGTTATATGTGCTAGTTATTAATCTGTTTAATATTAATATTGTTACAGACAGTTATAGTTTCTAGTCTTAGTTTTGCAGATGAAAAGGTCTTTCTAAAATACCTCAGAGTGCTATAGATTCTTACCCAATTAATACAGTAAGTGCCTGTAGACATGATTTTTGTAGCACCATAAGACATTTCTCCGCATGTCTTACTGAGTGTTGTAAGATTATTGAAAGTTTTTTATTTTAATTTTTTATATATATAAATCATTAGTTTGGAAACCAGAAAAAATAATCACTATGAAGGACAGCAGGTTGGTAAATGCCAATTACTCACTGATTGCAGAATTTTAATTTTTGCAACACTCTTCATAATTGTTCAGTTAATTTTATTTTTGCTCTTAGTTCTTCCTTCCTAAGGGTTTACTTTAAAAATCAATGATAGTTGCTATTTATTGAACCCTTGATACACCTGGCATTTGCCAAATACTTTTTATGTTTATTACCTCTAATAACCCTTTCAGATCACCCTGTGAGGTGAGTACTTTTATATTTCGTATTTGCACATGAGGAACTAGGCTTAGAGGGGTTTGATGCTTTGAAATTCTAGGTGGTGTAAGATTAGGTAAATCATAGTAGTCTGCAAACAGAGGATGTAGGTCTTAGAAATGCCACACTGGGGCGCCAAAAGCAAATTAGTCACAAACTGTAAAGGTCCTGGTGAAACTCAAGTTATTTCCATGGCTCTAATGGACCAAAATTCGAATCTGCTCATTCACCCTCCTGAGAGAGGGTGTCACTCTGTTGAACATTAAGGCAGGCTTCCTCGAGCTGTCTCAGAGCTGACTGCTTGTGCTGTGTTCCTTGTCTGGGACACGGTGCTGCTGTCCACTCAGTTTACCAAACAGAATCAGTCTCCAGTGCATAACTCCCATGTGACTGGCTTGGGAAGAGGTGAGGCGAACAAGTTTTACCCGTTGCTAAAGGCTATACTCTGGGGGCCCCAAAATGCCCGTCAGTGCTCTGTGATGTACAGAGCATTGGATTGGTAGTCAGGAGGCTGGCATACTCCTCCTGTGAGCCTGAGGCAGGCAGTTTCTCCAGGCTCTGATCCCACAATTGAGGATCAGAGGTTAGAAAATGAGGTTAGACAGATGGATGATCTCCGAGGTCCATCCCAGCCTAACATTTTTTGATTCCACAATTCTGCCACTGCAGGGCATAGTCGCACTGCAGTGGCAGAATTATGGAATCAGAAGGGGTGATTTCCAAGGCATTAAAAATCTTAGGATTGCATAAAGGATCTCATGTGATGAAGTGAGTATATTTCTTTTAAAACTATATAATTTGCCACACAATCGCGGTTCAATTCCCAGTCAGGGCACATGCCTAGGTTGCAGGCCAGTTCCCAGCAGGGGACGCTCAAGAGGCAACCATACATTGATGTTTCTCTCCCCCTCTCCTTTCCTTCCCCTCTCCTTTCCTTCCCCTCTAAAGATAAATAAATAAAATATTTAAAACAAAAAACAAAAAAAAACTATATAATTTGTACAACACTCCTAGGAGAACATATATCTTATGAAATCAGGTAAAGAGTGGAGTATTCCAACTCCAGAAAGATCGAGAATAACTGAATCATGTAAAGAAGTTAAAAGAGTCAAGATTCTGTGGGTTACCTCTTTTCTCCCTACTCTTATTTTTATGTAGCTCTTTTCTTTGAATCATTCTAGAATTTGTCCCTTGAGAATGCAGATTTTCATGTCCTTTAGCAAAGGAGGACTATAGGAGGGGACTTTATAACTAACAGAGTTGTAGAAAAATCGGAGCAAGGAAGGGAATGTGCTGATATATAGACTACTTCTTCATACTGCCCGGTTTGGCTCAAGACAGAGTGTGCTGGAGTTTGGACATGGGCCCATTCAGAGGAGTGGTGACACTCAGCACTTTTGTGACAAAATAATATAATACTCTTCCGTGGAAGTAGCCATTCGTGATTGCAGACATTATTTCACGGCCAGTGGCTGGAAACACAGCCCACTCAGGGGTAATAATGGCTGCTTTGGTGCTTATTTCATCAGGATGGTCAAGGTGCACGACATTTGCCATAGCTGAATTTTCTTTTTCTTTCTCTTTTTTAAGACAACAGACCCTGGTTTTTGCAAGTGTTGTGGAGTAAGAAATAGTTCACCTGGAGTGCCTTGTGTACATTAAAAGGATGTCACATGACAAGGGATGAGGCATAATAAAAAGTTCATTGTCAGGTTTAAGGTTCTAGAAATTGTGAGACCTATAAAAGAAAAGGTTAATTTCCTTGTTCTGGAGTAGCTTGATTTCAAGTCGAGAATATATTAGAATGTACACATCCGAAATAATTTATAATCACTTAAAGCAGCAGACAACTGACATGCTAGATGCCATTGTGATTAACATAAGTGTAAATCCATATAAAGCACAATGGTGATACTACATCTTTTATTGGATTGGGTTTGAAAATCCAGGATCAAGGGGAAAGTCAGGGTAAACAAAACTGTCCAGGAAAATTTTAGGGCAGCATACTGAGTACCTATGATCCCAACTCAGCTGTTTTCTTTGGCATTAGTAAAGATTGCTCTTTCTGCCCTGGCTGGTGTAGCTCAGTGGATTGAGCGTGGTGAACCTGTGAACCACACGATCGTGGTTCGATTCCCAGTCAGGGTACATGCCTGGGTTGCAGGCCAGTTCCCAGCAAGGGATGTGTGAGAGGCAACCATACATTGATATTCTCTCCCTCTCTCCTTTCCTTCCCCTCTAAAGATAAATAAAGTCTTTTAAAAAAGAAAAGATTGCTCTTTCTCCAGTGGGTGGAAGTGCTGGCTTGTATTTAGGAGTCACAGTGAATAAAAAATACATNTCAGTGGATTGAGCGTGGTGGACCTGTGAACCACACGATCGTGGTTCGATTCCCAGTCAGGGCACATGCCTGGGTTGCAGGCCAGTTCCCAGCAAGGGATGTGTGAGAGGCAACCATACATTGATATTCTCTCCCTCTCTCCTTTCCTTCCCCTCTAAAGATAAATAAAGTCTTTTAAAAAAGAAAAGATTGCTCTTTCTCCAGTGGGTGGAAGTGCTGGCTTGTATTTAGGAGTCACAGTGAATAAAAAATACATAGCTCTAAAAGACTGTGGCCCCATACTTCCTACAACAATGTGGATGAACTTCAATACATGATACCAAGTGAAATAATCCAGACACAAAAGGACAAATACTGTGTGGTTCCTCTTATACAAGGTGCCTGGAGTGGTGTAACTCACAGACACAGAAAGTAGAGGGAGGTTACCAGAGTTTGGGGTTAAGGGAAGTTGGTGTGTAATGATTCTGGAGTTTCATCTGGGATAATGAAAAGGTTCTGGGATAGTGGCGATGGTTATATAACAGTGTGAATGCATTTAATGCCATTTCACTGTAAACTTAAAAATGGCCAAAATGATAAATTTTATATATATGTATACGTGTACACACATATATATCTCCACAATTAAAAATAAGACTATCCCCAAATTGTGAAGGTAATTCCAAAAGATGAGTTCAAAAAACATTGCAAGCAACAGTAGCTTTGTGGTAATAAGTAGATTACCAAATGTTTCAGACTGTAAGACGCACCAGACCATAAGATGCACCTAGGTTTTAGAGGAGGAAAATAAAAAAAATGTTTGAAGCAAAAAATGTGGTAAAATATTTATTAACGTAAATAACATAGACTACTGCCCCACCCCCACCAGCGAGCCAGGTAGGCTACATTCAGACTATAAGACGCCCCACAAATTTGAGGGGGGTGCGTCTTATAGTCTGAAGAATACGGTGTCTGTAGATTTCCGGGAGAACATTCATTTGAATGTCTACATTTTAAAAACCCAGCTCCAGGCCCTGGCTCATGTAGCTCAGTGGATTGAGCACAGGCCTGTGAACCAGAGGATCACGGTTCCATTCCCAGTCAGGGCACATGCCTGGGTTGCAGGCCAGTTCCCTGCAGGCCAACTTCCAGCAGGGGACACATGAAAGGCAACCATACATTGATGTTTCTCTCCCTCTCCTTCCCCTCTAAAGATAAATAAATAAATAAAATCTTTAAAATAAATAAATAAAAATAAATAAATAAAAACCTAGCTCCTTGTAAACAGGGCTAGTTTTTGCTTGTTAGATATGAAGGGAAGACCTATCTCACTTTATAGCCAAAGAAAGTCAGACCCCAAAGAGATGGAGACTTATCCAAGCTTACACAGTAGGTCACTCCCGAAGCTGGGTCCAGGACTTAGTCCCCTTTGCCAGCAGTAAACCCTGTACAAAGTTTACCAGGTGGCCGCATGCTGGGACTCCATCATTTTTGCCATGTCTAATAGTAAAAATAGTACCATTTTTACTATTACTTGTTCTCCTTGTTTCAACTTACTTCATGTAAAATACATTTATTGAATACATGAAGTTATTTAAAAGGAGATTTTATATCACTACTTTAAAGAATTTTTATTTATTTTTAGAGAGAGGGGAAAGGAGGGAGAAAGAGGGAGAGAAACGTCAATTGGTTGCTTCTCGCACACTCCCAAACTTGGGACCTGGACTGCAACCCAGGCACATGCCCTGACTGACTGGGAATCGAACCAGCAAACTTCGGACCTTTAGGTACACAGAGTGACACAGCCCAGAGCCACACCAGTCAGGGCTGTATCACTACTTTAAATGGAAGATCTATAGAACCTATGTAAATGATCGGAAAAAAAAAACAAGAAAGGCAAAGCAATGCTGTTTTTAGTAAGATGTTAATTGCTTTGAAGCTGAAGCCTCTTCAGTTTTTGTTGAAATGGGGACAATAGTAATTTTTAGGCATTAAAGACATTAGCACCAAGAGGACATGATGTGAAGGATTGAAAGAGAATCGAAAGGGGCGTGACTTTCTCGCTCTGAGCAGCTCCATGGTACCACCAGTGGGCATGGCAGAGAGACGCGTGCCATACCAGGTAGCTCCCCCAGCAAGCAGAGTAGGTGGGCTTTGAATTTGTTCTGCAGAAAAGCAGTGAATATGGGCTAAATAGAGAAGTGGTTCATATTGTGGTTGAAAGTGGAGACCAGGATTTCAGAAACCAGTATTGTTAAACACTCTGATTGATGTGCCTGGTCTCTCTGTTAGGATTGTGGGGGAAAGATGGACAATGCTTAACTTAGACCTGAAGTGTTTCTTTGTGGGGACACTGTTGTCCTTCAGGGCCAGATTATTGTTACACAGGACGGTCAGTACCCATGGATATTCTGGTTCCCTGGTACTAAATGCCAGTAGCAATACCCCCTGTCGCCTTCCCCCAGTCGTTGTGGTAACAAGTTCCCATACATGTCTAAGTGCCTTTTGGGAGTGACTAAGCACAGCTGCCCCAACAGGAGAGGAATGGGGAGTGTACTCTACATAGAGGGAATAGGCTCTAAATGTGTTAGGAAGCAGGACTGAGCACTTGAAACTTGTCTTATCTTTTCCAGAGGAGAAGAAGAAACTGATCAGAGATTTCGATGAAAAGCAACAGGAAGCCAATGAGACGGTGAGAACAGGGGACCACAGGTTCTTCTGCCTGGGGTTCATTTTTTCCAAAAGTAATGCTATGATCTGATCACAGGTTAACTCTTCCTGCCTTCCTGCCCCGCCCTGACTTTGATTATCTCTGACTAAATGAGGCCTATTTAGGGGGATTGGTGGTGGTGGTGGGGGGGGTTAACAAAAACAAATGGGTAAAGTTTGAAGCCTCTCCTGAAATGAGGCTTTGGTAACACATTCCTGATGGGAGTTGTAAAGGGTATTCTCATACCTTTACCTGGGTGGGCTTTTAAAATCTCATTTAAAAGCTGGCTATTTGGATCAGTTAATCTTCTTAAACTTACTGTCACAGAAAATGTCAGTCAGAGGTGGCACTAAGCCACATTCCCTGCTGTTTTAAAAGACAGGGTAGTTAGTGTCTGGATCTATATCTTGACATGCGTGGGCAGGATGAGTGCCCAGGCAGAACCCAGAACCAAAACTGGCAGAAGTTGGTCCAGGTTGCTGAGCATAATCTGTGGCAACAACAAAACACAAAAAACCTGCTTTTACCTATCAGAAGAGCCCTACTGTGTCCATTGTGCTCTGGCTTCAGCAAACCCTTCAGGAGTTTGGGGCTAAAATCCAGCTCCCTCGTAGTACTCCAGAAAAATAGTTGGCCTTAGTTTTTACTTCCCTGGCATAGGTTAAGAAGAAAAATTCCTTTTAAACCAGAGAAGTTCCTTCCTGCGTGTTAAAGAACAACTTGCCTATTGCAGTGAAGTTCTGGGAAGTTAAGCTTTTCTGCATCCTTTCCTCTGGTGTGTAATCAGTTTTAAGAAGGACCAGACCACTGGACTGCGGAAACTATCTGCTTCGTGATGGCAGCACTAGAAACTTCTCTTAGTACCTGTGTACAGCCGTGATACCCATGATGCCTGTTACAGACCAGTCTTCTTTTTTGGTTAACATCTTAGTAGCTTCTTTAAAATCTTTCAGCTGATACCTGTTTGGTGCTCACCTTCTTTCTCTGAAGTTAGCAAAAGTAACCAGTCCTACTCTGCCCATCCTAGGCAGATGAAGATAATTTATGGCCTCTTGTGAATGTGTTCAGGTTTCATATTTTACTTATTCCAGACAAATGGAAATCTGACATGGGACAATTGATTTTCAGAAAGAGCAGGTGGAATAGAGAACCTTGATGCCAGATCCTTACCATTTGAATACAGTAGACTGAAAGTACTTCCTTGAACCATAATACAAAGGCTAAGCACTTTGTATACTGAAAAGAGAATTCGAAGATACAGAATCCTAATTTCTCTTGTTGTGTAATCTTGAGCAATTTTCATCAAGTCTTATGTATGAAAAAGAAATAGTATTTCCTACCTTGTTGATTTGCTGTGAGGATTAAATTAATGCTATAAAAATGTTTAATAAGCTATAAGGTACTAGTTAGTTTTTCCACGCATTCATCACATACCGTCTGAATGCCTGTTCTGTGCTTGGTGGGCACTGTGCAGACATTCGAGTAGTGGAGTGAACACGTTACCTGTGGGCCTGCCTTTGTTAACATGAAGCATGTGGCCGAGTAGTATTCGGGGTCGTCCGTGGGTTAAGTAGCCCAGCCACATGTGGCTGAACTGTGCCCAGATGAGACAGAAAAGAACCGGGCCGTTTACTCACCGTTGTCACCTTCCCAGCTGGCAGAGATGGAAGAGGAACTGCGATATGCACCCCTGTCTTTCCGTAACCCTATGATGTCTAAGCTTCGAACCTACCGGAAGGACCTTGCCAAACTCCACCGGGAAGTGAGAAGCACCCCTCTGACAGCCACACCTGGGGGTCGAGGAGACATGAAATACGGCACATACGCCGTAGAGAATGAGCATGCGGTAAGCGTCGGCTCTTTCCCCCCTTTCGGGCCTGTAGTACAAGAATTAACCATACTGAGGAGTGTGCAGTTCATGTTACAGGGTGTACCACACTCGTTTTTCCCACTTTGTCCTCTTTCCTGCATTGAGTTCCCTTCTCCCCTTGGATATTTGCCATTTTGTTTGTTTGTTTTTCAAATTATGAGAAAGTTTAGAAAGTTACAGAGGTGGTGGAAGTGAGCCAGCTGGGCTGTGGAGGCTCAGGAAACAAGTTACAGAGGCAGAAGAAGGGCCCTTGGAGCTGAGGAGAGGGAAAGGGGAACATGCCTGGTGAGGAGAGGGGGAGGGAAAGGCATGGGCATGGTCCCAAGAGAGGGAGCGCTGACCCCTACTGGATTAAATGCAGATCTTCTGAAACCATAGCTTGCGTCCATTTTTTGTGTCCTTTACGTACAAAGCGGTGCTTAGTGTGTAGTGGCGGTATACAGGTGCTAGCTAATCTCACTGTATCTGAACTCTGTGTTCTCACCCGTTGATCTAGTTTCCTTCCCACATGTGCCCAAAAAAATTCACTTAGGGTTTTAACTTATCAGTGTCGTTGCAAAATTAACCCAAGCTTTCTTTTATGTTTATATCCAGATGTCCCAGTAGCCCAGATACAGTAGGGAAGGGCAGGTACTTCCTCAGAAGGGGCTAATGCCTTGTGCTGTTGTAATAGAAAGTGAGCCACAGGTTGCTTCTCTAGCCTCCAGTAGTCTGATTTATGGAAAATCTATATTCTGAAACTACCTAGAGAAGCTAGAGAATTAAAGAAATAAAACTTCAGAAAGCTTAAATGGAGTATGTTGCATTTGGGATTTTATCCCGTAGTACAGAGTAGAAATGGCCTGGCAAGTGGTGAGAGAGAGATGGAAGTGCAGACTGCACAGGTGCAGAGGGCTGGCGGGGCCGTGTTCAGTAAATCCCATTTCGTGACACATCCTGATTGTAGTGGAAGGGACATTCGAATGCTGCTGGCCTGACATTGCTGATGTCAGAGCTAGAGTGTGTAAGAATGGTGTGAAACTTTCAGTTTACTTGTGAGGGACGGGGGTTGGGGAGCAGGCAGGTGGAGCTTGTTAAAATGAGAGGTGAAAAGTGCTTTGGTCATTTATTTCCTACCCCCAAAAGACCCAAAACAACAAAAGGGAGAGTAAGTCCAAGGAATAATTTTGCTTTAAAATTATTGGTTTAAGCCCTGGCTGGTGTGGCTCAGTGGATACAGTGCCAGCCTGTGGGCCAAAAGGTTGCTGGTTCAGTTCCCAGTCAGGGCACATGCCTGGGTTGTAGGCCAGGCCCCCAGTTGGGGGCACATGAGAGGCAACCACACATTGATGTTTTCCTCTTCTCCCCTCTCTCTAAAAATAAATAGATAAAAATCTTTTAAAAAATAAAATCATTAGTTTCAGAAGTTACAAAAACAATTTAAATACATATACCACTTTTAGTAGAATTAATTGTTACAAATCTGGGGTTTATTTATGTGCTCTTACCATTTTTTTCCTATTTCTCAACCTGATCAGTTGAAAAACCCCATCTTTTATTTTTAAAAAGCCTTATTCCTGCTTCTTTTAAGCAGTAACTGGGGTTTGGCTCAACTTGATTCAGTAGTTTTCCTTATCCACTGGTCTTTGTACCATACATGAAGACTTCTTGTTACTTCTGATCTGGGAACCTGGTTTTGGGTTGATGGTAGTGTCTAATGCTTCACAATAGGCCCTGCAAACTGCCCCTGGCATCTGTGTGTGTGCGCGCGCGTGCGCACATATATGCTTTAGAGTAGCACCCGTTTCTGTCAGTGGTGAATTCTGGTCTCACAAAGGGCACTTCTGTCCTCATGTCTTCTGTACTCAGGATTATAGGTGGAATGAAATTTGGTGGGCATTTAGAAAGTCAGGGCAGCTGGAGCACCTTATTGGTCCCAAATACTTCCTTCCCTGAGAGCAGATCACCAGTGTGGCAGCTTCAGAAGTTTTATTTTCTCTTTGGCCTGAAGTGAAATTCTTTTGGGGCTTACCAGTAGTGTGGCCACTTTTTCCCAGAATGTGGCAGTGTCACACCCAGACTTCTAATTGATTTCTGTATGTGCTGAAAATGAGTAGCTTATTCATGGTCCCTCAGTCCTCAGTCCCAATCAGGTTGGAATCTTCAGNTTTCCTTATCCACTGGTCTTTGTACCATCCATGAAGACTTCTTGTTACTTCTGATCTGGGAACCTGGTTTTGGGTTGATGGTAGTGTCTAATGCTTCGCAATAGGCCCTGCAAACTGCCCCTGGCATCTGTGTGTGTGTGTGTGTGTGTGTGTGTGTGTGTGTGTGTGTGTGTGTGTGCTTTAGAGTAGCACCCGTTTCTGTCAGTGGTGAATTCTGGTCTGACAAAGGGCACTTCTGTCCTCATGTCTTCTGTACTCAGGATTATAGGTGGAATGAAATTTGGTGGGCATTTAGAAAGTCAGGGCAGCTGGAACACCTTATTGGCCCCAAATACTTCCTTCCCTGAGAGCAGATCACCAGTGTGGCAGCTTCAGAAGTTTTATTTTCTCTTTGGCCTGAAGTGAAATTCTTTTGGGGCTTACCAGTAGTGTGGCCACTTTTTCCCAGAATGTGGCAGTGTCACACCCAGACTTCTAATTGATTTCTGTATGTGCTGAAAATGAGTAGCTTATTCATGGTCCCTCAGTCCTCAGTCCCAATCAGGTTGGAATCTTCAGTGAATTAATCTGTCCAAGGGCTGCAGACTTTAGTTGGTTTGGTTGCTGGCCATCCAAGTTACAGGCTATATGCATTTTCAGGTAGCTCGTGCACCCCAAAACTTGGCCACTGCCTTTCAGAAGTTGCTGGTTCGGCAAGCACATAAACAGTTCAAATTCATTACAAACACAGGAAAATGCTCTGATATTTTTCACCCTTTTTACCTTACCTTAAGGTAACAAGCAGTAGAATGGGAGGTGTTGTGAATCTTATAATGAATTTCAAGTTCTGCTTTAGTCTGACCTTAAATAGGATCTTATAGTTCATTAGCATCTTTTGTTTCTTAAAATAATGGAAATTCTTGCACCCTAAATCCCTTCTTCCATAAGAGCGGTGGTAAGGATTGTGCTGACAAAGAGTATGGAAGAAGTCTAACATTTCCCTTTCATAACCCTGTCAGAATCAGCTACAGTCTCAACGGGTGTTACTTTTGCAAGGCACTGAGAGCCTGAACCGGGCCACCCAGAGTATTGAGCGTTCTCATCGGATTGCCACAGAGACTGACCAGATTGGCTCAGAAATTATAGAAGAGCTGGGGGAGCAACGTGAGCAGTTGGAACGTACCAAGAACAGAGTAAGTCTGGGCAGACAGGGAAAGGGACGAGAGTGGGCCGAGCAGGTGGGCCTTGCTACAGCAGTTCTGGAATCGGGGTACATGATCTGTTAGGTTTTTACGCTTTCCTCGGTTTTTATTTTGCATCGCTAAGAGATCTCCTTTGGAATAATTTTACCCCTAAGATTTAGAGATCATTGGAATGGGGAGAAAGAAAGATTGAAAAAACTCAATTTCTGTATTTATTAAAGATTGTCAAATAAGCATAAAATTGCAGCCACTCCATCCTTTTATTCCTGTATTACCAGTCTGAGACTTGTATTTCTTTTATATCTAGTGGAATATTCTGCTGTCCTTATGGAAAGCATCATCTACTTAGAAGGTCCTAGCTTTCCTGTCATTTAGAGACAAGGAGATTTTCGTGTGTCATAAAATAGCACCACCAACCGTCTATAGAGGTTCAATCCTGGACTATCACTCTTTACTGTTATAAGATAAACTGGTCATTGTGGGAAGAAAATGGAAATAGGGCCATGATGGCTCTATTGGGGCCTCTAATCTGTCATTTTAAGAGGCTCTGAAAAAATTTATTCCTTCTTTTCCGTACACCTGCACAGAAATTTTGAAAATAGTACAACTTGCCAATGGAATGCTGTTCTTAATAGCAAATCCAGACTGAAAAACAGGTACTGTGGGCAAACTTGAGAAAATACTAGTGCAGTGTGGGAGTTTGGGATGGTTTTCTCTCGCCTTAATAGCTGTAATTCTCCATTCTTAAAGTAAATCAGAATGATGCCCTTCTTTCAGTAAAAATTCACAATAAAGCACATAATTTAAGGTAAACTACAGAGAAGGCAGCTTACAGATTGTTTGGTTTCTGACTTTTGAACACGAGGTGGATTGGCTGAATTTAAAAGCCAGGAATGATCTGAGGGATCAATTTACCGAGTCTGCCAGGGATTGGGAGCAGAAGGCAGGCGTCGGTCAGACATACCCTCCAGCTATGTAGATTAGCAACAGGCAGGCAAAAGGGACAGGTCAAAAAAAAAAAAGGCTTTAAAAAGATTAATTCCATTCACAATTCAATGTAAGTTTCTCGTAAAGGAGTAAAGAAAAAAATAACCGTATCCCAAGAGTGGTAATCCGCCCGCCTACAAAAACAAACTGTAACTCAAGAGGCTCTCCTGGAGTTGGGCTGATGAAATTCAGTTCTGAAGTTGCTTCAGTGTACTGGCAGGGTGCCCTTGAAGCTTTTCTGTTTGAGTAGCTAAGGACTAGCTCTGTCTGTCCCAGAGGTCCCTCACTGCAGCCTGGGGATGTAATTCCTAAGCCTACTTGACAAGTACTAAAGTAACTTGTCCTCTCCAGTTTCTTCTAATTATACTCTGAGGCCACCATTTAAATTGGTTTGATTTCAACATGTGCCCCTAATGCCCACTGTCAGTTTAGGAATGTTCAAATTCTAGAGTGTGTACTTTGAAAGAAGGGGGAAATAATCGCTATTTTCTCTTCTCAGCTGGTAAACACGAGTGAAAACCTGAGCAAAAGTCGAAAGATTCTCCGGTCAATGTCCAGAAAGTAAGTTTTAAAAATAGTCACAAAGTTAATTTCTCTTTAACACTAATGTCTTTCAACCAAGAACGTCAAAACTTTAATTGTGACGTATAAAGATCCTAATAAAGCTGAAGAACTAAAGGATACCGTCTTGTGTAAGACCAAATCTTTTGTTAAAAGTACATACTGCTCTGACTTGGAGCAGTAAAGTTTGTCCACTGGAAGCAATTTTACTTCCAGCTTACATTCCTTAAGGAAGGCAGCACATGGGAGTGATAGAGTTTCACATCTGTAAAAGCTTGAGTGGAAAACTTCTCACCACTACTGCTTAGTACTTGCTTTTGGCTCTGCTTGCCTTTCATGGGAGTCAACCCATTACCTGCGAGTTCTCTCGTGTTACCAAGAAGTTAACTCTGAGAAAACCCCCAAACCCCTAGATTTGCGTGCTGATAGCAACAAAATCAGGGGCAAAGGGGGGAAGCATTGCCATTGAGGATGAATTTGGGGTAAGTGGTAGTGTGCATGAAACACAACCACAGCTGAGCCATGGAACTAGGAGAGATTTCCCGACACAGCAGTACATTCCTTGTGCAGTAGGGGGAGACCTTTAGTTTAGAGGGAACATGAGAACCACACGGGATTCTTTTTTACTAGCAAAAGACAGTAAATTTTTTGTGAAGCTCCCATGTTACCTTTGTAGAGTTATCCATTTGGGTTCATGGGGGAAGAGGGAGCACGAGAGGCACTGTCCAGCTTGTAGTTACTCAGGACCCATCCCTGAGCTGGACGTCAGCACTGGCGAGTCTGCCGCCAACAAGTCTCCCAGCACGTGCTCCCAGCTGCAGTGTGGAACTGATGCGGCTCTGTATGGTATCGAGTAGTTACTGCTGTTTCGATGCAGGATTCATCCTACTTCCAGGAAATGCTATATTTTTCTCACATTATATTTAATAGTATTTTTTTCTAACTAAACCCTCCTAGAAAAGATAGTTTTAAAGTAAGGAAGTAGCTACTATTTGAAGACATTTTAAAACAAAATTCAAAAAAGAAAATATTTTTATCCTTTGGTGTATATTTCTGTGATGTAGATAGTGTTTTCCCTGTTAACAGCTAAAGAATTTTATACGGGCATACTTTTAATTAATATGCTTTGCAAATACGGCATTTTTTACAAATTGAAGGTTTGTGTCAGGCAATCTATCAGTGCCTTTTTCCAGTAAGCTCAGATGATGGTTAGCATTTTTAGCAATAAAGTATTTTTAAATTGAGGTATGCACATTTTGGGGGGGACATAATGCTATTGCATACTTAATAGATTACAGTCTACTGTAAACATAACTTATATGTACTAGGGCACAAAAAAATTCACGGGACTGGCTTTGTTGCTCTGTTTGCATTATTGTGGTCATCTGGAACCAAACCTGCAGTATCTCTGAGGTCTGCCTGTATATACTTTGTGCTGAGTGGCCATGAGGCCAAACGGAAATTCAGTCTGCCTCACATGACCTAGTCTTGTCCCTAAGTCAGACCTCTGCATCAAGAGTGGAAAGAGATAAGGCCATCCAGACTGCTGATTACTCTCTTTGCTTCTCTTTGTAGAGTGACAACCAACAAGCTACTACTTTCCATCGTCATCTTACTGGAGCTGGCCATCCTGGGAGGCTTGGTTTATTACAAGTTCTTTTGGAAGCATTGAACTTCCTGCAAGGAAGCCTTTGTGGACCAGAACTTTGAGCTTGTGAATGAAGGGTGGTAGAGATGTGGAGTAATTAAGCATATTGCTGCTGTGAGCTCACAGTTCAAGGATGCACTGTGTAGCCAGACTGTGGGAAGAGGGAGGGAAGACGGACAGCCAGTTGAATGTGAAGGAACTGCAACGAGACCGGTGTGATATTCCAAGGTAATAAATGCCGTTTATGGTTTCTTTAAATTTACATAATTCAACATGTTAATACCTTGTGAATTGTAAAAAGTCAAATACATTTACAGTATAATTATTGGTCACCAAAACGGAGGAGGAAACTTTACGATTGTGAGAATATGCAAATGTTCTCATTAAGGCAGTACTGACCCAGATGACCATGTAGTATCTGTCCCCTCAAACACTGCACAACTCTGGAATGCCCGACGTGACAAACGCGTGTTGCATACAGTACTTCCTAAATTCTCACACGTTCTTCACTTTCTGATTCGTGTGGGGAACTGGGAGTAGGCAGTTGGTCGTAGACATTGTGCCCGCCCTCCCTCGTCTGCCCAAAACTCGAAGCAATCACGTCCACTGCCAGGCCAGCTGTAGCCTTGGCTTCCTCCTCAGACACAGCCAGCCGAGGATTGACCTCCACAAGATCCAGCGCTGACAGCAGCCCTGCAGGAACGAAGTGTGACAAAGCCCCAGGAAAGTCCTGGCTTGCAGTGAGAGCAGAGTAAGCCAAGGTTTAAAAAAAAAAGTCATTTTCTACTATAAAAATAACCAGTGTCAGGAAGCCCCTTACACCTCATCCTCTTCATGAATTTATTAAGACACTGCTCTATTAGAGTAGGATTGAAAGAAACCTTTAAGGTAATAAAATCAATCACCCCCGTTCAACTAACATACAAGGCACAGCTGTCAGGCCTTCTGGAGAGAATAAAGAATGAGCCCGGGGGTTGGTGGGGAAAGGCATTGCCAACCCGCTTGTTGGGACAATATGTGCATTTCCAGTATTAAGGAACCTTCCAGATGCCTGCCTGCATGTAGCCGTGTGAAGGGAACTCCCACTTCTCACTTGCCAGAACTCTGTTCCCACGTTCCAACTCTGGCACTGTATCTACATCTCCTGAAGCACCACGTGCCCTGGAGTCTCGTTACAACGGCATGTCTTACTGTCGCCAGCACAGGTCTGAGCCCTGCGGGTGGTTCCACAGCTGACAGTTTTTAGGTCTCCCATCAGAATGACTTAGTATCTTGTATTTGGTCAAGGGAAGACCTGGCTATACTTTAATTTGGACTCGAGTTGCCATCTCTGAGGGTTTGAGAACTTGTGCTAGAGGGTTTGAGAAGGGAAGATTAGACCGAAAGAACCTACCCAGACCTGCCTTCTCTCTTCCCACCCCTGTTCCCTACTTCTCTGGGGTAGTGAACTCTTTAGTTGGTTATCCTGAGTGAAGTGAATCTACCTCTTCAAGAGTTATGTGAACAAACTAGTTTGAGAATACAAGGCTGTGTTTTCAAAGCTGTATCTGAGACACACGGGGGAAGGGAATACACCTAGTGGTTTATTGATACTGCATTACAGTACATGGCATGCTCGTTGCCACTACATCTGTTCAGTGTGCTATCCCTCCCCCATTAGTGCATATAGTTCAAATGCACTGTGCAAAATGTGAACAGGCACGTTACTGTAACATTTCCAACAATTCCTGCACATGCCATCTGCGTCTGATAATTTGGGTGTCTGAATTCCACTGACGAACGCTGGACCTTTGGCATAGCTTAGAAGTAATCAAGAAGGTTCGAGCTATTTAAAATATATATTACCCGTGTTTCCAGATTATCGCCACCCTATAAAAATTAGTTTAAACAAACTGTTGGTTCAACAATCTACTTGACAGTGTCGTGATAGACAGTCTTATAGAACAGAGTAATATTACAGCAAGAGAGGGGGACAAGGTGTGACCTCTGCTCCATCTAAGGCCAGAGGTTTCTAACCCCTGGTTCCGGTGCTGTCACTGGGAACCAGAATGGAGGATTGAACTCCCAGGTTAATGGGCCACTAACCCAAGGACAGTTAACCAACATCTGAGAATGTGAGTCTGAGTGAGGATGAGACTACTTGGCCACTGTCAGATCTGATAATCGAGCATCGTTTTCCTTTCTGTGGTGCCTTAGGAGTGCAGTCAGTTCCAGAGCCAGAAAACCAGTCTTCAATTTTCATATCTGTCCTAAATATTCGAGTTTCCTGTAGCCCTGGACTTCTTAGTCTGGGGTCTCTAGGCTAAAAGACCCTAATCTCATGAGATGGTATTGAAGATCATGTGGTAGTTTAAATTTTGTAATTAAAGATCATTTAAAGTAACCTTAAAGCCAGAAGTTTTCTGATAGAAATGGTAACTGTTTGCAAGCAAGTGTGAGTTTTGGGACAGTAACCCCTTGGTAGCCACTCTTGATAATCAGTCTAACATTCATTTTATTAATCTTTCTGTCAGCCTTTCATTTAAATCTATTGATGAGCTCCAGTGTAAGTTTATCCTACACAAAAGGACCCAAGGTATTGTAGCATTGAAATAGCTTCAGAAGAAGCTTTAATTTCACCTTCCCAACTCCCAGTAAATCAACCTCTTAAGGTACAGACTACATCTGACCTTGCCTTTTAATCTTAATCTGCCATTAGACAGTTCAGATGCAAAGAACTACATTAGTTTGGCAGATTATTCTTTAATATGTGTCTGAGAAGACATAAACAACTTTTTATTCAATATCACCTTACCATATTTTGGTATGAGATCCAAACATGCCTCTAAGTGACTGTCCCTTATTAGTTTGACCACATGACTTTTAGCTATAACAAGTTTAAACAGAAACAATGTCTACAATGACATGGTAGGAAAGATTCCCCTGGCAGACAAGAGGCTTCAGCATATTTGCTTATGTCGTAAACACACTGATCACTACTTACCTGTATTGTGTATTTCCTCAGTAATATACATGCCTTCTCGATAGGTCAGTCCCCCTACAACAGGGGTTCCTGTGGCTGGAGCCAGTGTCGGGTCAAATGCATCAATGTCAAAACTCAGATGGATTGGCCTTTGTCGTCTTGCAAGGAGAAGAATAAGAGAATAGTCATTTGGTTGTGCCTGAACCTTCATGCTTCCTACAGATGCACCTCTCTGATTTTGTTGATGTTAGTTTTGGTACTTTGTTGGTACAACAGATTTCCAGGTTTCCCATTTCAGAAGTTACTGAATATTTGCATTTAGCTTTTATACACCATTTCATAATTTTGCCATTTGTTCTGTGTGCCTTAGTCTAATTCCAGTTTATATTTCTGACTTACCCTAAACATTAAAGCCTCTCACTTCCCAATGACCTTGGGCTCTGATAGACTCTAACTTCATTTGCTAATTACAGTTGCTTTTATTCCTCAGAGTGAAACAGCAGCTGAACTTAACTCTGATTTTATGTCTACAACCCTACCATCTCCCAGTCCTAATTCCAGTTTAGCCTGGTGTCCAGTGGCTGAAACTAACATACAGTACCTACCGTATTTTTAAGACTGTAAGATGCAGCACCTCCCCCCAAATTTAGGAGGAAAATGGGGGTGCATCTTAGAGTCCAAATGTAGCATACCTGGCTGGCTGTGGGGGCAGGGGCAGTGAAGTGGGGTCACAGGTTATTAAAGATTTTACCACATTTTTTGCTTCAAAAAAATTTTTTTTTACTTTCCTCCTCTAAAACCTAGGTATGTTTTATGGACCAGTGCATCGTATAGTCCTAAAAATACGGTATATGCTAAATAACTAAAAATTTTAACAGGTGGCAATTAATTACATTCGTCATCCAGAAATACAGACTTGGCACCAGGAAAATACTCTTAAAACTAGCATTTGATTAGCATTCATCCGCCATCTTTATCTACGACCAAGTTTTGCTTAATAAAGAACTACAGTCTGCTTTCAGACGAAGAAATAGTGAGGCTCGGAAGAATGGGACAGTTGGAACAATGGATGCTTCTCATCTCAAAAGACAAACATTAAAAATGGAGCTAAAGAGCCCTGGCTGGTGTAGCTCAGTGGATTGAGCACAGGCCTGCAAACCAAAGGATCACGGTTCGATTCCCAGTCAGGGCACGTGCCTGGGTTTGCAGGCCAGTTTCCGGCGGAGGACGCATGAGAGGCAACCATACATTGATGTTTCTCTCTCCTTCTCTCCCCCTCTAAATATAAATAAATAAAATCTTTTTTAAAAATGGAGCTAAAGAAAAACTGTGCAAGAGGGAGGACTAGGCAGTGAATTTCAGGAAGCTCCCTCCCAACCCAAGGAAGAATAGGACTTAATATGTTTTATATTCTCCCTTTCTAAATTATTTTAATTTTTAATTTGTACATTTTGCTTTTATTTGAAAGAAAAGCTGCTATCCTCAGAGAAAAGCTAAAGTATGCTGCCCACTGGGAGCTGCCTTATTCCCCTGGGAATAGGATATAGTTACTTACTTGCCAATCAGCAGATCAAATGTCCGTTCCATGACCTTCTGGATACCCAGTCTGTCTATGTCTCTCATAGAAAAATACTGGATATCGTAATTCTTTAAAATAAAGCTGTGATGAGATATAAAGGAAGGAATTCTTAGTTTAAATAGCGTTTTTAATCAAATGCATATATAGAGAGGGTATTGACTTTATAGTGATCTTCAACAAATTAAGGCAAAGAACAGCCTGTCAGATGGAACAGAAGTGGCTGGGATAGGCCCAGAGTGTAACCCTATATCAACTTACTGTTCAGGAGGGTCCACATCTCTTAGACCAATGTACACAATACTTGGGGAAGAGATACAAGGTTTGATCCAGGAGAATCCTGGGAGCTGTGGTACCTGTGGAGAGAGGAATGAACAGGATTCACCAGGGATTGCTGGTCTCGTCAAGACCATCACTGTGTGCTTCCCCTTGTATGCAGTCTGCTTTCTCCCCCCCTGCAGGGCATGCTCAGTGCAACAGCACTCACTTGGTCTGGAAAGAACTGATACGAGTGGAGTGGAGTTGGTTCGGAAGGGCAGCTGAGGAACACAGCAGAGCTTTCTCGAGAAGAGTTAAAAAATAAATCACATCTCCTAAAGTGGTCTCGGTTTCTCACTCTCACCCAAACAGCAGGAACACTGCTGACCAGCCCTTTTACAGCACTGACTTATTTACAGATGGGTTCTTAAAACATAGCCCAGCTGTCATGCAGGTTGCTGACAGCCAGGCCATGCATTCTGCCTAATGAGTAACCTTCTCTGTTCCTGGTTTAACTTGGTCCCTCACTGAGGGGAGGAATAAACAGACTCGTCTATGCCTAGGCTCCCATGTCTTTTGAACAGCCTAGAAAAATAGAGGTAATCATGATTTTACTTGGACTCTAGACCAGGGGTGTCAACCTCATTTTCACTGGGGGCCACATCAGCCTCATGGTTGCCTTCAGAGGACCAAATGTAATTTTAGGACTGTATACAGGTAACTACTCCTTAACAGTTCAGTGAGAGCTCGGTGTTGCCACCAGGTAGAAACAAGGTGGAGGGTCTGGAAGTGAGGCCTGGGAGCCTGTAACCGGAAGTCCCCAGTCCGTAGGTCTATCATTCACTCGAGTTACCTGGTACCACCTGCCTTTCCTTAGACAAGTATGAACCCCCTGGATGCAGGGAGAACCTTTCCCTCCCGTCTGACATACTGCCTGGCCCATAATAATGTTTGAGGAACAAGTGGGAGTGCAAAGCGTTTCTACCACTGGCAACCTATCCTTCACAGAAATCTTTCTGACCTAGACCCTCCCAGCCCCTGCACACCATTCGACTTGTCATTTTGGCCGACTGACCTTGTCCTGTAGTTCTCTGAGGAGAAATGAAACTGGCTGTCCGTGGAGACATCCAGATGAAGTGGTCAGGGGGGTGTTGATGTCCGCATGGGCATCCACCCAGATCACACACAGGTCTGCGTGGTGCCGGGCGTGGCCGCTGATGGTACCGATGGCCAGGCTGTAAAGACAAAATATACCTGACCCTGAACAACACGGTTTGAATTACATGGGGCTACTTACACATGGATTTTTTTCAATAAATAAGTATGTTCAACCCACGGTTCAAAGTCTGTGGGTGCAGAGGGCCGACCGTATGCATTGATCTGTGCCATTTTCCAATAAGGGACTTGAGCATGCACTGATGTGGTATCAGCAGGAGGGTCTCAGAACCAGTCCCTTGTGGATAGCAAGGGACAACTGAAGTTTTTGATGAGTCAAAAGCTACACTTGGATTTTCAACTGTGCAGGGAGGTTGGTGCCTTTAACCAGAGTTGTTTAAGGGTCAACCGTACAAGAGTTTCCAAGGCCCTCTGCTCGGAAAACATCACCAATAACAAATATCTTCAGCCAGTGCGGCTCATACTTTGCCCTCAGGGCAAAGTCAGGGGCCTGACTAAGCTGGATTTGGAGGAGGCAGAATCCCTGGGGCTGTCGTTCCAAAAGGTAACCTTCAGTGAGTGAGGGAGAAATGGAAGGCTCCAAAGGGTCAGAGCTGACCACTGGCAATCCTCTCTTCGCTGTCACAGACGTCATTACTGCCCACAAATCCCTAAAGTTTGGTCCATTAGCCCTGGCCCAGAAAAGGACCTTAAATATTTGTTCAAGAATGAAATCCAGTTAAAGAATATGGTCTATATGTAACAACTCACCAGTATTGCTTAATACCTCTTCAGGGAAGCCAGGGAGATCTAATCACTTTTAAAGAATTGGTTGCATTAACTTTTTAAGGATAAAAATCAGCCTTATAGCTTTTTAAAAATATTATGTACTTTCTAAAAGGAAAAATCAAAGTCGTTAAGTCTTTAACAAGTCTTTAAAGTAACAGGGCAACCCAATTAAAGACCTCATTTAGAACAATGAATAAAATAGAAGTTTATTTGCATGTTATATACATTAGCATGATATTCAAATATTGTTTTTTTTGCCTTTCCTTGTCCTTGGTCTCTGCTTACTTGGTCAGCTCTCCTGTCTCGGTGGTAGGAATATGGCTGAGGAAATAGTGGTTGAAAAGCTGCCCAGCTTCCCAGTAACTAAAGAATCGGACATAGATGGGAAATGTAGCTTAAGCATCTCAGGAACTAACTCTATAGCCATCCTTGGTCAACAGTACAGCATGAGACAGCATTTTAAGCTGCATGTTCCACATAGAACCGTTTTGAGGGACAGCATGGTTTAGTGCTAAAAGCAGTGGATTAAGGCAGAATGCTGTCCCCATCCGCCCCACGTCACCCCCGGGAAGAGCTGTGTGATTAGGATAAGTCACCTAACTTCTCCAGACTTCAGTTTCCTTTTCTACACAATAAGGATGATAACCCCAGTCTGTTTAAGTGAAAGTTGGTTTGCCCTGGCTGGTGTAGCTCAGTGGTTGAGCGCGGGCCTGCAAACCACAAGATCGAGGCCAGTTCCCAGCAGGGGACGCACGAGAGGCAACCATACATCGATGTTTCTATCCCTCTCTCCTTCCCTTCCCTTCTAAAGATAAATAAATAAAAATCTTTAAAAAAAAGAAAGTTGGTTTGATGATTAAGGCGATATGGTACGTTATACTTTGTAAAAGGAGCAGAGTAACCTAAAAATGCCTCTTCCTTTAAAATGTTCAATAGCTATTCAGGTTTTATACTCATTTCTGCCTGTCTAGAATCTTCCTAGATAGCCTAGGTTTTAGCACTGGGGAAATTGGGAGCCGTGACAGGGCTGCAATATAGAGAGCTCCAGAACAAAGGAAAACCAAGGACTACGACAGTCACATTGATAAGCAGTCCCCACATAGGAGACAATGAGAAGAGGGACAATACAAATGGACTTAGAGAGTGAGCACTGAGCACAGGAGATCTGCACTGTGGTTGAATCTTAGTAGAGAACCTGGGACTCCTTCCTAATTCTACCTAAAATTTTGTTCTTGAGGAATCTACCTGCCTCTCCCCTTACAACAAAGATGTAATTTCTGTTAAATGATCTGATTCTCTAAGCACCTTAAGGAAAATTGCTATATTGGATCTCAAAAGAAAAGAAAAGTGCCTATAAAAGTCACACTGGATTTGAATCCCAGCTCTGCACCTTGGGTAAGGTATCTCAACTCTGACCCTTGGTCTTCCCTGCAGTAAATCAGATAAACTGTATTTGCCTCATGTCATCAATATGATGATTAATTGAAAATATACACGAAGTACTCAATACTCCTAGTACTCAAATGCTGGGGTTTTCCCCCCAACAAAAACCATTGCTTAGCTCAAATCATACTCCCCTGTGAAATCTGACTATGCTAGCCCAGACTGATTTCTGAAATTCTGTAGAATTTTTTCATTCCACATGTATTTATTTCATCCAGACCCGACAGATCACAAGTTTCCCCCAATCCTTAGTGCCCCTTCAGAACACACCAGAGCAGTGCTGTGTAAAGTACATGCTGATTCATGGAGAGAGGAAGGTTCTATGCTCAGTCATCTAGGACAGCTACTGTGGAGGTAGAGAATGTATTCTTATGCCAAGTGGGGAATTTGGGACAAGCCTATTAGCAGAACTATAAAAAAAAGCGCCCCAATCCAGCCTATTGATGGATCCTTCCAATTCTCCCAGCAGCCAAGTGAAAATCATAAGACCGTTTCTCAAGAAAGAGTTCCAAGAGGTAAGAATGAAACTGTGCTGTGTGTCTAAAAACTTCGCTCAGTCTTCCTCTGAACTGTCCTCCTATACAACGTGTCCTAACAGGACCACTTGTGCCTCCAGCAGCTCACGATCTTAGACATCAAAATGCTATTATGCACACTGTTGACCTTAAACAAAAAGCCGGCTTTTTCTCCAGGAAAATGGGTTTCTTCGGGAACAACAGAGAATTGTAACCCAGAACATGCAAGCACGGTGGGCCAAACGCATATCCACTAAAAAAAAAGAAGAAATTCTTTTATCGAGGGGAAGAGAAGTCGGGAGTGCTGTTGCACAGTTCCTCCTGCTGGACTTCAGGATCAACTGACAGGGCGTGTGAGTTTCTCCTCCTGGCCTCCTGCTTCACTTTAAACGAGGTTTCTGTTTATGAATTTTTTTCCTCATACCCTAAAAACTCTGAAGGGTGTGTGACTCAGGAAACTGAGACCAGCTGACTGGGGAGCCCAAGGCACCACGCCGCCTAGCCCCACCAGCACCCCAGCTCCCAGCTTACCTGTGGTCCCCTCCCACCGTGACACAGCTGTAGCCGCCCGACACTGCTCTGCTCACCACTTCAGCCAGTTCCTGGTTGGCGAGGCCCACGGAGCGAGGATTCACTATCAAGTTGTTGTAGAGATCGTCTTTGGGGACTGGAGTGAAACTCAAATCTCCAAAGTCTTTTACGCGACAGCCTGGGAAAAGCGGGGAATGGGAAGATTAACTGGAAATGTTATTCCAACTTTTACTGGCCTGCGCCACAAACAAAAACTTGTGACAAAGTCCACATCCTCCTCCTTTTCTCAGAGTGTGAAATTCAAAATGTGGCCTGACTGGCAGGAGTATCTCCCAGCAGGCCTATGGGGAGGTGCTATTAGGAACACAGTTTTGCAGGTGAAGAGGGGGTTTCGGAAAGCGAGGCACAGAAATATTACCTGACTTTAATGATCACAAATTGTGTAGCAATTAGACTTCTAGTCAGACTTCTAATGTGGAAGTAAAATACTATGAGGAGCCAACAGGATTTAAAGAAAGTTTATTTAGGACAAAAATACATATACAGGAATTTTCATGTTATAAACCTAGGTCTTGAGGTCACACAGCTGCTAAATGTGAGAATCTGGATCCAAATCCGGGCCATCTGCCCCCAAAGTTTGTGCTCTTGACTATGCAGTTGTCTCAAAGAGTCTCACTTGATTACAACACTTTAAGAACCAGACAGTCCTCTCCGGAGAATGAACAAAGCAGAAGTGGAGCAGACGCAGACCTTCCACAAGGTCTCCTACCATGGTGTGCACCGTGGCCAGCTGCTGGACGTGGCCTCCCAGCGCTGTTGCAGCTGCACAACACCCAGCTGCGGCGGCAGAAGTGGCCCTCAAACCACCTGTGCAGAGCCAGCCAGGAGCCACCACCCACATAGAAGCCATCAGGGTGAAGATGCACCAGTGGGACAGGATCCTCCTGCCTGAGACAAGGGACAGGGACAGCATGGTGGGCGACTACCAAGGCAAGACCTTCACCCAGGTGGGAATTAAGCCCGAGACGAGCAGCCACTACTTGGGCGATTCTCCATTGCCTACAAAAGCCTGTGAAGCAGGGCTGGCTGGGCAGCAGGGGCCAGCCACTCCTGCTTCATCCCCTTCAAGGAGCTTGTTCAGCCAATAAAGACACTGACTTCCCTTTAAAAAAATAATTTTTTAAAAACAACTAGTGATATATTCTGACAGCTGTAACATTTTCCAATCCAGGTTGCACATATTCTAGCAAACTGTGGTATCAGTCAGTACATATTAATTTTTATCCTTGGTGTAAGTGCTGGCCTTTCCATCTTAGCCACATTTAGGGTGAGGACTAAATAATCCAAATCGATCAGGGAGGGATCTGAACCACCAGAGAACACAGTTATAGCCTTAAGACCCCGATGCTTCAACTGGAGTGCAGGTATGTTGGAGAAGGAAGGGGAAGTGGTCCCAGGACAGGAATCGTAATATCTGCAGAGGTTTGTATTAAAGATTCAGATTCTGACAGACCAGCATGGACCCAGCTTGAACTTAAGTTGTACAATTTTGAGCTATACTTCTTTTTTTAAAAAATATTTTATTTATTTATCTTTAGAGGGGAAGGAAAGGAGAGAGGAAGAGAAACATCAATGTATGGTTGCTTCTCCTGCATCCCCTGCTGGGAACTGGCCTCTGCCAGGGACTGGCCTGCAACCCAGGCATGTGCCCTGACTGGGAATCGAACCGTGATCATCTGGTTCGCAGGCCCGCGCTCAATCCACTGAGCTACGCCAGCCAGGGCTGAGCTGTACTTCTTGAATCCAAACGCAACCCAAAGCCAAACTATTGATAAAATGTTTAAAAACGCAGAAGTATAAAATGTAAAATGAAGCAGTGGCCTATAACCAACCCAAGCCCAACAGTGACCTGGAACATAAGGCCAACCAAGGGGTCACCCCCAAAAGCACACCGGAAGCATAACGGAAAACTATCCCATTTTCAGTTAAAGGGCAGCTGCAGCTGGAATCCTCTACATGTCTTTTGGTCACTGCATTTCCAAAAATAGACATATAAAAGGCCCAGAACCAGAGACGATCTGGACAACTCAACACAAAGGGGAGGGAGGTGTTGAAGGTAGAAGGAGCATATGACAACTGGCCGAACAGCGGGAAGAAGGCGGGGGGGAGACTAAATAAAAACACAAAAATCTTTTACACAGAAAGAAAGACAGCAGTGAGTAAAGCCATTATGTACTTCTAAGTCTCAAAATATGTGAGGAAACTTGAGAGCTAAGAGAAAGGAAGTTTTAACTGACCTTCAGGTCAGTGTCAGGCCTTGCCGCTGTTGGCCACAGTCCAGGCCGGGCAGGGTTTGCACGTGAGCACCTGCACTTTGATGCCTCCACTTCCCTGTGCAAGTTTATCTCAGCACCTCCTGACGCCACGCCAGGCATTTGAGTCCTTACTAGGTAGAACACACCAGGGCTTGCCTGGTGACTAACATGAGGTGTATAATTTTAAAAAGGTTTATAATCTAGTTAAATAATGTTAATATGAACTGATTTTTGAAAACTACTTTAACTCACTTAATCCTCACAGGACCAAGAAGGACATGGACGTTAACTCGCTCGACCTTGTGGACGAGTGACGGAGCTTGGGGAACACTCAAGTCCAGCCACGGAATCTAGAACGTAGACTCCGGGAAGTGTGACAGGAAACAGCACTGGACTCACTATTATTTACTCATCAGGAGAAGGCTGCAGAAAGCCCAAAAAGGAACCTGGAGAGAATTTGGCAGTCTCATGGCGACACTCTGCCAGGAAGAGAAACTGAATTTCACAAGAGGATTTTGGTCATTAAATGTGTGACTCTGTGGAGCGGATCACTAGGTTCATTCACAGGCTGGAGGGTGGGTTCTTCAAGGTCATGCAACTCCCTTTGCTCCGATTCCTTGCTCAGCAAACAGCCCTCTGGTTATTCACTTAGTTTCCCAGTTGCCCCCATATCGGCCAGAGGGCTTCCCAACAGTGGGTGCTGAAGGGCCGTTGCCCGCACGACTATGCACGGACATCGTGGTTCGCATGAATCTCTGGGCCGGAAAGTCTGCTGAGCCCTCCCCGCATCCACACTTCTGTTCCCGGGGGACCAGACCCCACTAAGGGATTACTTCCCTGTGAGGCCCCGCCTGAGTGGCCCACCCGACATGACTCCAGCTCTGCTCTTTGGTTTCCACACTACGTCCCAGGGAAGGACAAGGGAGAGTGAGTGCTAAAGGAGCGAAAGGAAATTCAGTGATAATTGGGGTGGCCAAGGAAGGACTCCTACAAGTAAAGTTCGTGCCAGCACTGTTTTTGCTAATTTTTGTTGTGCTCTTTCCTTACTGGCAATAGACATTTTTTATAACGTTGATAAGGAAGTGTCTAATGGTGAAAAGTGCCCTGTCCCACTCCCTAGGTTGACTACTGGGGAACCTCAAACAGCATCCATACTACTCTTTTCAATAAGGTTGTTGGATAGGACGAAGTGCTGTAACAGAGCCTCCCCCAGACAATGGCTCAAACCCAGTAAATTGGTTTCTTGTTCATTTAACACCCAGGTGGATATTCTAGGTCAGCAGGAGGCTTTCCTTCATGCAGCAATTCACAGACCAGGCTCCTTCTGGCTTCTGGCTCTGCCACACCTAAGGCTTTGCCATCTCTGTGGCCAATCAGGTCTCCCAGCCTCAAGGCAGCGGAAGCAGCAGCAAACACTGAGAAGGCACGCTTCTGCTTTTAAAGGCCCTGGTCTAACAAGTGGTACGTCACCCCTGCTCACACGGCCCTGGCCAGCAAATGCAGGTCTAAGTTAGGTCCAGGAGGTGATGAAAATGGGTTTTGGCAGACAGCTAGCAATCTCCGCCACAGTGAGTACTTTTAAATTCTACTGACTGCCGTAACCTTTAAGTGATTAAGAACTCCAATACGTATGTTTATGCTCCTAATTACTGGTAACCCTAACTACCGTAGTTCATTCCAGAGCTGAATCAGTAAATACACGACACCATCCTGGTATAGCCTCTTGGGACCTTTCTCCTCTAATGCCTACTGTTCCAATAGCACTGTGGCACCCAAAGGACTAGTGAAGCAGAGCCCAGCACTGGTTTCTAAAGAGTGAACCAGAGCCTAAAAGAATTGTACATGCTGTGTTTGGAAAACGTTTGAGCAATTTCATAGAAATGAGAAGTCTGCATATTGGCGCGGTGCACTATGAGCTTGTAGAGAGCATGACGTGCAGCCCACAGGCCTGCAAGGAGTGGGGAGGCTGACGGGAGGTTATTTTACTATAAGAACACAATGAGCTGAGTAATACTGAAGCTATGACTATCAGGGTGCTGTGTGTGGCAATTCTGGTTCAAAAGGCACAAGAGCCCTGGCTGGTGTGGCAGCCTGCAAACCAAAAGATTGCTGGTTCGATTCCCAGTCAGGGCACATGCCTGGGTTGCGGGCCAGTTCCCAGTTGGGGGTGTGTGAGAGGCAACCAATCCACATATCTCTCACACGCTGATGTTTCTCTCCCTCCTCCTCTCTCTAAAAATAAATAATTAAAATCTTTTTTTTTAAAGGCACAAGAAATGGTCTAATTTTTTTTAGGACTTGAGTGATTTTAGAGAAGGGGGAAAGCAGGGAGGAAGAACAGGACAGAAACATCAGTGTGTGAGGGATCAGTTGCTTCTCTTACCTGCCCCAACCAGAAATGGGCCTGCAACCCAGGCACGTGCTCTGACCAGGAAACGAACTAGCAACCTTTCACTTTGGGGGACGATGCCCAACCAACTGAACCATGCTGGTCAGAGCAGTCTCCCTGATTTTTTAAAAATCTTAAAGTAATAGTGAAAAGAGCAAATATTGTAATATGGAAGGAATACCTGCCTGTCATATTTGAGGGAACTGTCCCTTTCGAGAACTTCTTTGTGCTTCAGGTTAGCTCATCTGCAAGTCAAGCCCAGAGGAGACTTAATGTTTCATCGCTGCTCTTTCCAGTCTTTTAAGAAGGCAGTGCAGGACAGAATGAACCCGAGCTTCAAGGATGCCCGCGTGACAAACAGACTTGGAACCAACTGGACAGGGCTCTCCTTTCTGACTGGCAGTGGGGAAAAGCAAAGGTTTGCAAACTGACACAGCCTCATTGCTTCTCTCCCAGTGCTGGTAATAAAAATATACTGAATACTACTATGATCTTTTAGGAGGAGATGTCACCTTTGGCCTTGATAAACATCTCCAGGCTCCACTGGAGTGAAATGAGAACACAAGTGCATCAACGGATACCACCAGCTGGTGGGGAAGAAATCAGAACAGCCCTACCTGACCTTAGCAATGCCTGTGGACAGCACTTCTATTTAGGGTCCTGATCACTTGGGAATCCCTGGAAGAAGCCAATGATAGCAAGGAGGGAAAAGGAACATAATTGTCTGCCTCCACACACCACACTATGCCTGAAGCCTTACGGATAGCTGCAAATCCTCACATCTTCTGCTGGTTTCACAGACTTTGGAAGGAGAAATTCAGCAAAGTTAAATAGTGCCAACTGTTTAAGAGCAAGCCTGCTTCACGCTTTGGTTGGAGACTCACAGAAGACAGTGTTATGAGTAAGCAGATATTTTTCAAAAGCATAGAGGTAACTCCACTTTCCCTACTGCTCTGACCTCCACTTACGGGGATCTCCACCTGCTCCCAAGGCTCCCAGCAAGTCGAGGGAGATGGGTTTTGAAGTGGGCTGACACACAGGAGAGTCCACCGAGCCCCCAGTGAGCCCACTGGCAGAGTAACAGATTTGGAGGAAACTTAGGGTACATTGGTGTCAATTTTTCAAACTGCCTGAATAGGACAGAGTGTCTATGACTCATCAGGAATAACAAGTCTGTGAAACCTGGAGAAAAACAAAGACACTGAAATTATAGACTCAGTCCTGACTGGTGTGGCTCAGTGGGTTGGGCATCATCCCACAAAGGGAAAGGTCACTGGTTCAATTCCTGGTCAGGGCACATTCCTGGGTTGCAGGCCAGTCCCCAGTTGGGGTGCATTCAAGAGGCAACTGACTGATGTTTCTCGCTCCCTCTTTTTCCCTCCCTTCCCCTCTCTCTAAGAATAAATAAAACCTTTAAAAAATAAAGTTATAGACTCAAACGTTGTACATGGCACATTTAGCTCCATGCAAAGGGATTTCTAGTATTTTAAAGAAATGCTCCTGCTAATTCTTAAAACCCTAAAGCTGTCCCTGGAGAACCAGCTCATTGAAAACACCATTGTGGCATTACTGGAGGTGGTCTGAACTAGGAGAAGAATGCCCAAGTCCATTTGGGCCATCTGAAGTAAGCAGAATTTCCCTCATCCCTAAAATGTGACTTGAGTGATAACTTTGAAGAGACTGTTACTTGAGGTAAACTCATTTGCTTACCATCAATAAAAGGAAGATGTCTTGAGTTTTATTTAGTGCATTTAATTCCCCAAGGCTGTACAAACTCAAGAACCTTGTGTCCTGGGGTTTCTAAAAATCAGCTCTTTGCTTCTTCAGGCCCAATCTCCAAATGTTTGGTACCTTCAGGAAAGAGATCGTATCGTGCAAGTACACAGATCTGCTCTTGTTCAGTTCTTCAGAGTCCTGAGGAGACTCCAACCAGCACCCTCAACATCTCCTTCCTCCTCACTCTGCTCTGCAGTTGCCTCCGCAATAGGTACGTGTTGCTGGACACAGTGAAGGCTGCCACTGAGGGAGACGGGCGGGGAGACTGGTACTCGGAGCTCGAATGACAAGCAGATTTGGAACCAACTGGACAGGGCTCTCCTGTCTGACTGGCAGTGGGGAAAAGCAAAGCTCTGTGCAGACTGGCACAGGCTCATCCCGTCTCTCCCAGTGCTGGTAATAAAAATACACCGAGTACCAGTAAGATCTGTTAGGCCCACATGGCACCTTTGGCCTTGAGAAGGTGACCCTGGGCATCCTGGCCAGTGATTTCAGACCCATCCCTCTAACATATACCAGAGTTAATCTCAAGATCAAATGATACAAACACAGTGTTTAATAGATGCCTTTGTACAAATGTGATCCTTGAGTAAAGGGATAAACTTGAAAACTTGCCCCTAGACATGTAACTGTGATGACTCACAACACCATTAGTGTTTCCTAATAACTGCTGCTCCAACTACATCTTTCCTCCTTTCCTAAGGAGAGCAGAGAATATCGCTGTCTGAAGACGGGCTTAGTAACGTGTGCCCTGTGAACCACACTCACGTTGGTCCTCGACACCTCTAAACCCCTGCGCGTCAGCTCGGTCTTCCGCAGACAGACGGTCAGCCGAGGGCACCCTCGCATCGGGCTTCAGCACAGGCAAGGAGGTGGGAGGAGGGCTCCCCTGGTGTCACGAGTCACCATGACAAAGCCAGGCTCCTGCATTTAGGGCAAGGCTCGAGCTTCACTGCGAAATGGTCTGCTGACAAAACTTCAAGCTACTCCCCCGTCCAGCTGCAGGAAGACACAGCAACAACCCCTGGGGAGAAAGAAGTGCTGCTCTTCAGAACGTGACCTTTTTTTCTGTCCTGGAGTCTTGATACTCCTCCACCCTGTTCCAGGAAGCACTGAAAAGAAGACACATCGGTCTGGTGGCATCATGAGGCACGTTCCCCAGGAAGCTCACACTCGACAGACCGCGCCCCACGCTGCTCTGGGCTGCGAGCAGAGGGCTGCCGCGTCGTCGCCTCCTGCCCACCTCGCCGCAGGGGGTCAAGCGCCACGGCAGATGCAAAGGAATATTTCCTGTCATCTGGCCCAGAACTTCCTAGAAGGGTTGAGATCTCCAACAACGGGCAGTTTCTAAGCTCATCCTACCTCCCACAGTTGCTATAAGGATTAAAAGATAAGAAAAAGCCAAAGTGGGCCAGGGGTTACATATCTGTTCACCTGGATGAGGCATCTCTGTGGTTCTTCCTACAGGGGAAGAAAACTTTTCCTTTCTTCCCTTTTAGGTTCTTCCACTGGTTAAATTGACTGCCCCAGACAACTGGAGAACAGGGCTGGGTGACTGGGGCTTCAAAGGGAAAGAAGACACTTTACGGGAAGATGGGAAAAGCAGATTTTTTGTTAACAAAAGTTTGCTGTACCAGGCAGAAATAGAGGACTTCGGACTTTGAACAAACAGGACCGGCCAAGCTCCTTGCAGCTTACCGTGCCTAGCCCATACTCTTTGCAGTTATCTCTGGTGATAACTCTTCCTGGACCAGGCTTTCTATCTAAATGCATTTAGGCAGTTCAAGGGGAAATGAGAAAGCTCTTGCTGAGCCTCCTGGGCCTTTGCTGACTTCGGCTGAAAGTAGTCCACATGCCAAAGTGGCACAGTTGGGGGAGGCTCATTCTGAACCCCTTCCCTCCCATCCTACCCATTTCCTGTTCCTTGAAACTGGTGGTGTAATCTAAGGCATCCCAAAACCTGTTGTGCTATGACTATGTCATTTTTAAGGACAGGATTTTTGGTGAGAATTTTATACAAATACAGGCCCACTGATTTCTCATTGAAATGGTTCCTAAAGAGTCCGGCTCTCACGCACAGCTCCAGTTTTCTACGTTCCCTGTAAAAGCATGTACAGGCCAGGTTATGTGGATGAAAAGGCGGCTCTGTAATCTGACCAACAGTGACAGCACAGGGTGATGCCACCATGAAATTCTAACTGGGCAGGTCATGGTGGGTAGTCAGGTCAGGACCTCAAAAGGTTTACCTTTGCCTGCAGCGAGCCCTGTGCATCTAGGTTCACAGGCTTTTGAAATGACAGAAGGAATCCTCTTTTCCAGACCTTTCTGTCACCACCCTTCAGGGAGAATGTAATCTTAGATATCTTCTACCTTGCTTCCCCCCACTTCATGTAATTTTCCTTATTTCCCTTCTTAATTCCAAACGTATAAAAGAAACTGCTAAACTGTTGTTCTCCAGAGCATTGAGATCTTGCTTTCCAGCATGTCACCAGTTTGGCTCAAATAAACCCTTATAAAAATTTTCTGCAGGTCTGGACATCTCTGACATCAAAATTTACTTGGCGTTAGCAGGATTCTGAAGAAGCCCACCCAGGACCACCCTGTGGGCTGGAACCTGGTGCTAGGTACCAGCATGGACCCGCTGTGCCCCACCTGCTCCCCGCTTTGCATTGGGGGAACAAGGGTGAGTTTTCTCTTGGAATTCTAGCTCTCCCAGCGTTAAGTGGCAGGTCCTGTCTTTATTTGAGCTGTTTTTATAAAACCTTCAAGGTGGGCCCTGGCTGGTGTAGTTCAGTGGGTTGAATGCCAGCCTGCAAATTGAAGGGTCACTGGTTCAATTCCCAGTCAGGGCACATGCCTGGGTTATGGGCCAGGTTCCAGCAACCAATCGATGTATCTCTTACATGTTTCTCTCCCTTTCTTTCTCCCTCCGTTCCCCTTTCCCTGAAAGTAAAATAAACAAAATCTTTAAAATCCTTGAGGTGGATAAAGGTTGAGAAAGGGAAAAATAATGGGTGACTGCTCCTTTTAATTTTGACTTTTAATTGGATTGCTTGCTGAGAATCTGAACAAAGCCACTGCTGGTTAAGTGAGAGATTGAACTTGCCTTGGCTCTGAAAGAGACAGGAAGGATGCTCGCTTCCACAACCCAAATCTCGGGTGTGTGTAGATGCCTAAGAATCGCTGTGAGGTGGCCTGAGGACAAATGTCCTGCAGGGCCTGAAGCAGTCCTAGAGGGGTAGCCCCCACAGTGGACTCATCCAGAGACATGCTTGTGAAGGCTCGTTTTCCCTAGGGGCTTGTTCAGACTTCACAGATCTCAAAGGAAACCAAAATGAATATGGGAAATCGTGCCTCTAAGGCCCACGAGCCTAACCACAGGTGGCCTCCCATCAATACTCCCGCAGGAAGATGCCGAAATGGGGATCCTTTGATACTGAATTCATCGTTCGCACATACAGCTAGAAAAAGCCAGCTATAAATGAGGAAGATGAAGGGAAGGCATCTTTAATTGGTACCTCAAAACTTCAAAAAGAGGATTTAAATAAATGGATCAACCTATGATGCCATTTATATGGCAATCCAATTCTCTCAAGGACTAAAAAATAGCTGTCGTTATTTTAAAAGGGGGAAGGTCATTGGCAACTTGCTTGACTCGTCAAGGACAGACCCAGATTGTGCGTGTCTTCTTCCCCAACTGCCAGAACCAAATCTGGATCCAAATTTTTATAAACAAGTTTTCCCTCAGGACTAAGGTCTCTGTGTGTCTACATATGTATGTTGTAAATGTGAGATAGTTTTCCTGCCTTTGAAATTGATCTAATAAATTAAAATTAACTGATTTGAAGGCAAATGATTGTAAGGATTGGGTATTATAAAATTCTCAGAAATACAGAAACTAACTGAAAAGCTTTTCAAGTTCATGTGATCTAAGGTTAGTCCTTAGTAAATTAAAGTTAATTTAAGTTTGCTGATCTAAGTAGAACAGACATATCTTTTGAGTTATTGATATTAGATATAATCTTTTATCTAGGCTTTACAAAAATAAGTCCATGTTACTAACTAATGTTGACGTCTATGAAATATGTTTCCAGAAGTTATAAAATGTCTTGATCAGTTGGCCTAGCTAAAAAATGCTAATTGCTTACTTCTTAGTTTTCATTAGAAATTAAAGTTTTAAGGGTTAAAATATCCATATACATAGGAGTAACTTTGTGGTGTGAAAAGATTTTTTTATGCTAAATTGCATGGGAAGCACTGTCAATAAGTGATAAAAAATTCTAGGAGCTACAGTATGGGTAAACAATGGGTGTAAATTACACAAATAGCTGGGACATGGGAAACCCAAAATAGCTGCTTGGTTCTTCTGGGCTACCTAGAAAACCATCCTTTTAAAAAAATTCCTTCATATATCACAGTGCATTTAAGCTGGACTTAAATTAGATGAAGGAACTTATGAGCTGACATTACTAAAAGGATACATCTTACACTATTGCCAAGGTTTCATAAAGTCACTTTCAGAGAATACCAAATAGGTAACGACTTCCTTTAACAGAGAGCTCCCAGGATGCAAGGACTTTAGAGATCACTGACTCCACCTGGAGATCCTGTTCATTGGAACGGACATCCCGTAAAATGACATTCTCCAACCTCATTGAAAGGGACATGTCAGGCGCCTAACTGAACGGACACCTGCCCTGGACTCTGCCACTCACCTCCACCTACAGCAGACACCATAGACTCCACAAGGACAAGATGCCACCACCATCAGAGGTAGCATCTGTCCTAAGACATCGACGAGTCCTGTTTACCTGAACTCAACAGACTGATGTTGAGTTCAGAAACCGGTTGTTCAATTGTCTTTACCTGGCTGCTAATCGTATTAGTCATTATAATAGTTATACTTGGTCTTTGGGTTTTTCTATATATTCCTATATATTCCACCTGTTAATGATTACTGAAGATGTGTAAGATAACTTTTAATTCTCCCTTTATGGCTTATGTAAATGTCATTCTAGATGCAGAATATAGAAAAATAAGAAAGGGACAAAACAGATCATGATAATTCACAGGAGGGAAATTATCTAAAGTGCGGTTGTTTTTGTTTTGTTTTTTGCAGTGAATGATAGAGATCTGATCACATCACCGGGGAGGAGTGCGAAGGAGGAGGTTGCCCAAGGCAATGGTAAACAGTCCAGAACAGGATTGGCTGAGAAGCTGAATACCTCCAAAGAGCATGGAGTTATGGGCCAGAAAATTTAAAATAAAAGGAGGGCAAGCCCCAGCTGGTGTGGCTCAGTGGTTGAGCGCTGGCCTGCTAATCAAAGGGTCACCGGTTGGATTCCCAGTCAGGGCACATGCCTGGGTTGTGCAGGCTGGGTCCCCAGTAGGGGTGAGTGAGAGGCAACCGCACATTGATGTTTCTCTCCCTCTCCTCCTCCCTTTCTGTCAAATAATAAATAAATAAATCTTAAAAAAATAAAAGAAGAGAAGGGCAGAAACTGACTCTCTGGCTCTTTTTCTCAGGGATGCCTGGGTGATCATGCTGCAGCCGTCTGTGTTTCCCAAAGGACTGTATTTTGGATGGAAGAAGAAACTCCAGGTGCAGCCCAGGATCAGGCTGGCCTGGCAGAGGGTGGCGAGGTTATTCTTCTTTGGGTGTCCTAGAGGGGACAGGCTCGGAGGCAGAAGCCTTCCATTCTTCCAAAATTGTGTAGCTTTTGTATGGTGTGTTGTTTTGGTTTGTAAACTAATCCTATAGAAATAAGATAATTAAAAACCAACTGGGCCCTGGCTGGCGTAGCTCAGTGGATTGAGCACGGGCCTGCGAACCAGAGGATCGCAGTTCGATTCCCAGTCAGGGCACATGCCTGGGTTGCAGACAGGTTCCTTGCAGGCTAACTACCAGCAGGGGACGCACAAAAGGCAACCATACATTGATGTTTCTCTCCCTCTCTCCTTCCCCTCTAAAGATAAATAAATAAATAAAATCTTTAAAAAAAACACACAAACCAACTGGGGGAATGATAGGGGAGCTATGGTGTCCTCCAGATTTTAGCCTAATTGATAGATTTAAGTGATTAAACTGTAACTAAAGAGTTTAGCCTTAACTGATAGGCTTAAGTGACTAATGCATGTGGAAAGCTGTCTTTCCAGAATTTTGTAGCTTTTGAATAAAGACAGCTTTCCTTTATCACCAAATCTTTGACTCTGGACTTTCGCCCAGAGGGTGGCGGCAGGCAGCAGGCCCCCACTCGCTGTTCTGTAATGTGAAGACCATGAGACCTCACTGCCTTCCATTTACCCGCCCTTCCCTTTCGGGCAAATGTGACAAGATGACCTCAGTATTGAGACTTCCTAGCACTGTTTGAGAACACACTATCCCACCAAAAGGCTGGTCATTGGTGCATCCTCGGGATTGAGTTATGACCAGTAGGGGGAGCTGTAGATAAAAGGGGGCTCTATAATAAATCTGACCAGAAGTGACATAACAAGGTGATGTGATCACAAATTCTTAACTGGGTAGATCCCACCCCAGGCCTCTAAAAGGTTTATCTTTGCCTTAAGCAAGACATGTCCTCTGTTCTCGTGCATCTAGGTTCACAGGTCTTTGGAGTGACAGAGTAATTCTCTTTTTCCAGACCTCTTTCCCACCCTCAAGGTAGCATATAATCTTGTTAACTATTCTGTGATCCAGTCACGGGGATACCCCACCTGGCTTTCCTCCCACCTTCAGGTAATCTTCCTTACATTCCCTTCTTAATTCCAAATGTATAAAAGAAACCACGAAACTCCTCCAGAGATCTTGCTTCCCAGCAGTTGTCATCAGTTTGGGTCAAATGAGCTCAAACAAACAAACAAAACTACAGCTATGCCAACAGCCAGTTCACCCTAAGGCCTAACCACAAGGCCACACCCTGCAGTGTCGTAATTCTTGAGTCACACCGGAAGGTATTTTCTACTTCTCTTGTATTCAGTGGTTCTAGCCTCCAGGGGTAAGGGAGGGAGTCTGGAGAGTTCCTCTTTCTTCTCTTCAAATCTGAGCATTCCACACCTATTACATTAACACACACACACACACACACACTACTAAGAGTTTGGTCATTAATAGAAAATAAATTTATTCAAGAATTCAATTATTTAAACCAACCACAATAATTGCTTAGGTTCTGAGCCTCTGACTTGTGCTGTTTTGGATGTTTAAAGAATAACACAATATCTGTCTGAATAACTAGAGATCAGCCTTACTCAGGTAAGCAGTCATCATTAGCTACACAGGTGCTGGTTCAAAAACAAATATGTTTCAAAAAAGGGACAAAAATTGGCCATTATCATCTACTAACATTTAGCTTGAATAATTCATTAGCTGGTAGCCAAACACCTTTTAAGAGTTAAACAGTTTGATATATGACAGTTAAACTGCCTCAATATTAATGCCATCTTGTCACATTCTCTGAGTCATACATTCTTGTGTGTGTGTATAACTTATTACTTTATTTTATTTTATTTATTGTTCAAGTATAGTTTTCTGTCTTTTACTCCCATCCCAGCCCACCCCCAACCCCTCCCCACCTCCTTTCCATTTCCATCCTGTCCTAGTTTTTGTCCATGTGTCCTTTATACTTATTCTTGTAAACCCTTCCCCTTTCCCTCTGAAATTCCCTCCCCTCTCCCCTCTGGTCACTGTCAACCTGTTCTCTATTTCAATGTCTTTGGTTATATTTCGCTTGTTTGTTTGTTTTGTTGTTTAGGTTCCTGTTAAAGGTGAGATCATATGGTATTTTGTCTTTCACTGCCTGGCTTATTTCGCTTAGCATAATGCTTTCCATTTCCATCCATGCTGTCACAAAGGGTAGGAGCTCCTTCTTTCTTTCTGCTGCATAGAATTCCATTGTATAAATGTACCATAGTTTTTGGTACATCCATTCATTTACTGATGGGCACCTAGGTTACTTCCAACTCTTGGCTATTGTAAATTGTGCTGCTATGGACATTGGGGTGCATAGGTTCTTTTGGATTGATGTTTCAGGTTCTTACGATATAATCCTAGCAGTGTAATTGCTGGGTCAAAAGGAAGATCCATTTTTAATTTTCTGAGAAAATTCCATACTGAGTCACACATTCTTAAAAATCTGGGAAACTGGATGGCTTCTAAGAAGCAACTCATTTTAAGAGAAAGGAAATAGTGATCTAAGAAAATCCCACGGAAGACAATGTGAAGTGTGGACAAAAAAAATCTCTGATTAAGTTGACAAGTCCAGAGACTGAAAGTAATCTCACAGGGTGATCTGATCACAAATTCCTAACCAGGCAGGTCATGGTGGGTAGTCATGCCCTGGGAATACAACCTCTTTAGTAAAGGTTTATGCTTTAAACAAGCTCTGTCCACTGTTTCTGTGCATCTAGGTTAACACCTTTCCTCTTTTTCCATACCCCGTGGAGGCATGACCACCCTCAAGAGAGCACACAATCTTAACTATCCTGTGTAATCTACTCCCTTCCCCCACCTTCATGTAATCTTCCTCATATTCCCTCAATTCCAAATGTATAAAAGAAGCTGCAAAACTGTCATTCTCAGGAGCATTTTCTCAGTCTGTTGAGATCTTAACTTCCAAGAGTGTCCTCTGTTTGGTTCTGTGGGGGTTCAGAATGGCCACCCCAAGATGTACCTTAGTAGTATATAGATTGTTTTCAGCTAAAGGAAACTTTGGCTTCACTCAAGAGAAAGTTGTGTCTCTCCCTTAACTACCTACAAGAACTTACATTAGGGGCCCTGCCTATAAAAGATAACCTCTTCTGTCCTACCTGTAGGGTAGGGCAAACTTCTATTTATGAATCATCTGCCCTTATCATTCTGAAATGACCTTTTGAAGCCACAGGTACTTTACCTCATCCCTGGCTCAGAATGTCTTTTATACCCATTTTCCCTCTGTTTTTGAACCTCTTATGTGTGGGGGGTCTCTGACTCTCTCATGTATGTGGGTCTCCCACACATACATATGTAATGAAATTTGGTTATTTTCTCTTGCTAATCTGTCTCATATCAATTTGATTATTAAACTAGCTGAAAGAACTTTGAGGGTACAGGAAAGTTTCTTCTTGTCCCACAACTCAAATAAACTCTTACAAAATTCTTCTACAGGTTCTTCTACATTCTTCAACAGAAGTTATGGGAGAAAACTAGCATGTGTTGGGGAGGAAAAATTTCCTCTACTCTTCAAGGTTCTTCTGACTGGTCTAATAGTCAAACTAACATGAGACAGATTAGCAGGGAAAACATGTATATCACCTGTATACATGGTAGAGACCCAGGAACACCGAGTTCCACCAAAATGGCAGAAGCCACCACCTAAAGACCACCTTCAGCTAAAGACAAAAGATGTTGGGGATGGAGAGAGAAAGGTCAAAATCAGTGCCATTTGCTACGGTGGCACCACTTGCCAAGCAGGACTATGACCTTGTTAAACATGACTGCCATTTTACTCTTCAGAGCTTATGTCCCCAGGACTGGAAATTACAGGGAAGCAAGAACAGTAATGGGACAAAAGCCCCTTTTTCAGGCTCTCTTGGCCAGAGCTAGCTTGACTGACTCTCATTTTATGAACCTCTATTCTCAGTATTAGAAAATTACTGGAAGCACCCTGAGGGCACAAAGGTCCAGAGAACTTACAAAACAAGATGTGCCAGACTGCAACGCCTGGACCCTGCACCCAAATATAACATCAGAACAAGCTGCAGCCTGTGTAAGACCAACAGAAACATCATCCTACTCTACAACCACCCCAATTAGCAAAAAAAAGCTCAAAGACCCTACTTTAGCTGCTGATGTATTTCTCCACACCATGCCCCTTTCCCCTCTTGGAAAGGGAATAAAACCTTGCTCTCTGCCTTTTCTTCTCTTTGTGAACTTTTTCACAGCCCGCATTACTGACCACCCTAATAGAAAGTAGACTATGGGAGGTTACTAGGAAAAGCACAGTACACAAGGGTAAGGTTGTTATGAAGATTAAGTCCCTGCCTTCTACATGAATAGTGAGTGCAGGCCTGCTACAAAAGGGAAACACCATTACACATGTAAATGTGCTTTTATAGAAAGTAACTTCTACATGGCTTCTCCCATGCCTGCCATTTCTTAAAATTGACCAGCTGAAATAATAAACTTCCCAAAGAGCCATTCTTTGGCTAGAAAACTCTGATCTCCCTTCAGATGCTTTGCCCCCTTTCTTCCTTCAACAAAAGCTGACTGTGTGCTTATCGTGTGCCTGGCACTCTGCTAAATCCTAGGGATATAAAGTTTGGTTGCTGCCTTCAAGCTCAAGCCTAGTGAGAAGACAGGCAGGGAAAATGCATACAGTGCTAACTGTTATGATGCAACTGTGTACGGGGTGTGGTCAGAACAGCAGAAGGTGCTGACTCAGACCCAGGAAGAGCAAGGGAGACTTCTCAGAAGAGGCAATACCTGAACCTTGAAAGTTTTAGCCAGGAATCAAAGGGGAAATGAGAAAGGCTTTCCAAGCAGAATAGGCAAATGTCTTCAACCCTAAGAGAGTGATTCACAACCCCCAAGGCCCAGGGTTTATTCAGGAGGACTTTGGAGAGATGAGGTAGGAGGACGGGCCAGGGCCCAGATTCCAAAAGCACTAGGGAGCCTCTATGGTTTTCAAGTCAGGAAGCGGCAAATCAAATCTGCATTGTAAATCTAGTGACCTGGTGTCCTGTGGAAAATCAACAGGCCTGGAGAAGACCAGCTCCCTGACACAGCAGTGGGAGACAACTATCAGATTTCAGCAATACTTAGAGAGGAGGCGGTGGGGAGATAAGAGGTCTGCCTTCCAGCTTTTTAGGTTTTGAAAAAGACACAGAAGAAGGGAGTGGAGATCTTAAGTTCAGCTTTGGATATGTTGGCATTGGGGTGTTACATCCTGTTGAAAATACATGGAAATGAGGCAAGATAGTGAGAAGCTAGGAAAATTCTTCGGCAAATGGAATGGGGAAACTGAGACAGATGGCTGATTCAAACTGGCCTCAGCCAGCACCCTGACTCACCCACCTCCTTCTCCCTTAATCATTAAGCCCTCAGGACACTGAAGTTCTGACCAGCACCATTATAATCTTACGGACAAAGCATCAGGTCTGCTGACCACAGAGACAGTTTTGATCAAACTACAGGTAGCATCTAGGCCCAGTTGTGTTTCAGCTCCAGGCCCAGAAAAACAGCAAAACCAGATGAAGCAACATCATGGCTGGCATCAGGACCAGATGCACTGACCACTGACTCCCTACCCTAGCACCAACTAGTCAGTAGAGACCATGACCCTGGACCTATATGCTCATTTTGATGAATCAGTGTATTAAAGGGCACACCTGGAAAGTTGATGAATATTCATTCCATTGAGATCCTCCTGAGACCTCCCCTAAAATTCCTGCCTTTAGAAAATAGATAAAAACTCTAAGACAAAGGACCCACTGCACGTGTGCGCTCTCTTTCTCTCTCTAGAGCACGCTTGTGCCTTCTCTCTTCAGGCATGTATCTTTACTTTCTCCTAAGCTCCAAGGGTCCCCCAGAGACTTGCAACCAGGGGAGCAGCGGGCAGCGGCAGCTCATCCCAGGATAACTCCCTAAATCTGTCTCCAAGGGCCCTTCTTTTGCCCCTTTAACTTGTTTCCTGAGTCCACTTGGCCCACTTGGCTCACTCCGTCTGCCTCTGTGACTTTCTTTCTAAAAGGCCAAGGCAGCTCTCACTTCAAGACCCTACTTTCAATGTTTGGATATATGCCTGAGTGGAATTGCTGGGTCGTATTTTTCATTTCTTGAGGAACCACCCTAATGGTTTCCATGGTGCCTGTCCCATTTTACACTCCCACCAAGTGCACAAGGGCTCCGATAAGGCCACATCCTCACCAACACAGTATGTTTTTTGATGCTAGTCACCTAATAGGTATCATAATTTGCTTTTAACAGATTTAAGAATGATACAATAGCAAGAGCCTAGCACGGTGTCTATGTTAGATATCAAACTACTTTGAAATTAAAAAAGTAAGTTAAATTATTTGCTGCTTTTATCAGCAGGAACAATATAGTTATATTGAAATTTGCCAAGTCCCAATAATATCTACAATGGACTTACCTATATTCAGGCACATCATCAGTGATGTATGCTTTTGCTAAGGCATTAGCACATTGCTAATTCCAGGTCGTTTCATCACACTCCAGAAAGAAACAGTACTCACGAGCAGTCACTCCCCACTGCCCTCTCCCCATAGCACCTGGAAACCACGAATCCACTGTTTGTTTCTGTGGATCTACCTATTCTGGACATTTCATATGATGGTATCATACAATATGTGGCCTTTTGTGTCTGTCTTCTTTCACTTAGTATAATGCTTTTTCAAGGTACAGCCATGATATTGCATGAGTTAACAATTTGTTCCTTTTAATGGATCAATAATAGTCCATTGTATAGATGGATATATCACTTAAAAAAAATGACTCAAATCTCCCACAAAAATCCAGACTTCTAGCTTTTCTTGCAAAACCAAAGCTAAAACAGCAGAAGGCCTTCCCTGTCCCAAGGCAACCACTGGCGACAGTTTTTTGTTCCCTGAACACTCCAGGTACCGGTTATCTCAGGGTTTTGGCATTTATTGTTTCCTCTGCCTCGACTGCTTCTCTCCCAAATATGCACCCGGCTCCTCTCCTCACCTCCCAAGGATCTGCTCACATGACACCTCCTCAGGGAGGCCTCCCTACCCACATTACACTGCTTACCTTCTCCCCAATACCTGCTTTCCTCCCGTCCCTTACTTTCATTGACTCGCTAGCACCCATTACCATCTGATTCCTATGTGTTTTACTTACGTCTGTTTCAAACCACTCCCCCTTAGAATGAGAGCTCTATGATAGTAGGACTTTCTGTTTTGTTCACTGCTGTGTTCTCCGTTCCTAGAAATTAGTAGTGCTCAAGTTCCTTGAATATAGTGAATGAATGAACGAACATGTTATAGTGAATGAATGAACATATTACAGTTTTTAGTGATGAAAAGCTGTTCCAAGGGAAAATAAACCTGAAAAGGATGTTTAAATAGTTTGATGCATATTTACATTAATTCACATTTCAAGTCCAATGAGTTCAGCACATATATATTTGACACACACATATATATTCCTGTAACTGCCACCATGCTTAAGATATAGAACACTTAAAACCATGCACAGTACCACATTAAGGGAGGTCTGTCTACTGCAAGCAGGTAGGCCTGGAACTTGCACAAAACTTTAGGCCATTGTTTTCAGAAGTCACATTAAGGAACATGATGGTTCAAAAATCAAAGCACCAAGAGAACAGACAATTGTTAAATTCCAAAGGGACTAAAACATAGTCCTAAATTAACTAAAGGATACACTAACTATATAACCTAATATTAACTTTCGAGAACATTGTGTAACATACTAGGGAAAAAAGCGAACAAAAGAACAAGAATTTATTAGCAAAGACCGGGAGAGAAGGCTTGGAGAATTTCAGTCCAAAATTTTTTTCTCATTGGAATTTGTAAACTGTTTTTATCATTAATTCAGGCAACAGAAAAGCAATCTGTTCAACTTGTCTAATTCCCAGAACCTGGTTTAAAGGCCACACTGCCAGAAATAGTGGCCCCAACAGTCACCCCGCGGGACGGTACCGTGAAGATATCATTGCTGCTCCCACCTCCACTCCTAGGGAAAGGCACTGGCAGCTCGGGTGGCTGACCCTGCTGACCCTGCTGACACTGGACAGATGCGACTGCTCACTGCTGCCGTCCCTGCCCATCACAAAACGAGTTCTTTGCCTCTGCCCTTTCTTGAATTTCAAATCAAAGTTTAGGACAGGTGCTTCCGTTGGTGGAGCTGAGATCAAGTGCCCACAACCCTAGCTTGCAATGAAAACAAGGTGAAATGTGGATGGAAATAAGTCAAAAGAGGCAGATGAAGGTCAAATTATGGAGGGCCTATTCTATTGGTTGTTCAGTGTGGAACACATACCATTAGTGGATGGAGGACATGATAGGTGTCCACCTTTCATGATAGGTGTCCACCTTTCAGGTGCGGCAGAACTACCGCCAGGACTCGGAGGCTGCCTCCAACCCGCCAGATCAGCCTAGAGCACTGAGCTTCCTGAGCCTGCCTGTCCCTGTCTCAGAACTCTGACTGTGATGATGGGGCTTTGCAGAACTTTGACAAGTTCTTTCTTCGCCAGTTCCAGGAGGAGAGGGAACATGCTGAGAAACTGATAAAGCTGCAGAACCAGTGAGGTAGCCGAATCTTCCTTCAGAATATCAAGACACCAGACCGTGATGACTGGGAGAATGGGGTGAATGCGATGGAAAAAAGTGTGAATCAATCACTACTGGACTTGCACAAACTGGCCACTGGAAAAAAATGACCCTCATTGGTGTGATTTCATTGAGACTCACTACCTGGATGAGCAGGGGAAATCCATCAAAGAACTGGGAGGCCACGTAACCCACTGGAGCAGGCTGGGGACCCCTGAGTCTGGCAGGGGGCAGAGGATCTCTCTGACCAGCGCACTCCGGGGGACAGTACAGAGAGCTAAGCGTCAGGCTGCCTTCCCATGGCCATGGGGGTGACCTCCCTGGTCACCGAAGCCGTACATCCATGTTGGAGTCACCTTCACCTTTTCTATAACTTGTACCAAATCATCCACTTATGTCCTTCATTTGTATCATTCCTTCAAATAAAGTAATTTGGTACCCCCTCCAAAAAAGAAAATTATAGACCAATAGCTGATGAACACAGATGCAAAAATCTTCAATAAAATACTAGCAAGTCAAATATAATACATCAAAAAATAATACTTCATGATTAAGTGGGGTTCCTTCTAGGGATTCAAGGATAATTCAATATATGCCAATCAATTAATATGATATACCACATTAACAAAATAAAAGATAAAACTAATATGATCTCATCAACATGTTGGGAGCCGCCCTGCCTGGTTTCAGAAGCTGCAACCCTCATGGCTAAGGCTGAGTAAAAAGGCCTTGGGACCATAAGCCACTAAGGAGTCAAAACTTATCCTCCAGGCAGGAGCGCAGCCTCTGTCCCCTTTACTTCACTCAAATTGGCCCCAGGCAGATGACTGGTTAGCCAATGACAGGTAAGATTCCTCAAGGTAGGGACAACCTAATATAGGCATGGTCACAAAGGTGCCATTAGGGAAGGACTTAGAGGACTATAGAAAAGGGATGATGGACCCTCATCCCCTGGCTTTGTTATAGCCTGAGTCCTCATTGTATCTGTAAGAAGTCTCCTATCTCTTGGCCACCTTACTTCCCCTGCCTGACTTAAGTCTAAAACAATGCTGGAGGTGGATACGGCCCTGTGCTAGTGGGCAGTTTCAGCAGTGGGAAGGGAGAGGGGCAATCAGGCCTAAGAAAGAATGCATAAATTCCTGTGAAACCTGCTTTGCTAAGAATACCCTCAATTTTCTGATAAGGGTCCAAGCATAAAATGAGTTTGTTCACCAAAGTTTTATGGCCCTTTGGCTACCTGACCCTGACTCAGAATAAACCCTCACAGTTCTCTGATAAGCCCCCATAGTTCTCAGAATGTTATCTACCGTTTGATCATTACTGGCTAACAATGATTGATGAGCTTTACGTATATGCCCTGTATTCCTATGCAAATTAAACCAAATAAAAGCCCATTGAGGAATAGGCCTCAGATCCTTCTCCTCTGAGAGATTGGCCACCTTTCCTCCCCAAGCAGATCACATCTTGGTAGACATTCTCATCTCCAGCAGCCTGGGGGAGCTCTGCTGGACAAAGCTCCCCCACATCAACAGATGCACAAAAAACATCTGACAAGACATAACACTCCTTTATGATTAAAACACTCAATGAAATGGGTATAGAAGGAAAGAACATGAATATAATAAAGGCCACATATGACATACCCTCAGTTAATATACTCAATGATGAAAAACTGAAAGCTTTTCCTCTAAAATCAGGAATAAGACAAGGATGCCCACTTGCACCACTGTTATTCAACATAGCACTGGAAGTTCTGGCCAGAGCAATCAAGCAAGAAAAAGAAATAAAAGGGATCCAAATTGTGAATGAACAAGTAAAACTGTCATTATTTCAGATGACAAGATTCTATACAGAGAAAGACCACACCCAAGAGACTATTAAACATAAACAAATACAATGAAGCTGCAGGATACAATATTAATAACCAAAAATCTGTTGTGTTCCTATATATTGACAATGAAACACTGGAGAAAGAAATGAGAACAACCACATTTGCATCAGCAAGAGAAAGTAAAATACCTAAGAATAAACTTTAAAAAGGAAATGACAGACCTATTCACTGAGAACTACAAGACACTGTTGAAAGAAACTGAGAAAGACAAAGAAACAGAAAGATATTTCCTGTTCATGGACTGGAAGAATTAACATAGTTAAAATGGCCATATTACCTGAAGCAATATGCAGATTTTATGTAATCCCCACTGAAATTCCAATGGCATTTTTGAAAGAAATAGAACAAAGAATTTTTCAGATTTGTATGGAACCACAAGAGACATTAAATAGCCTAAGCAATCCTGAGAAAAAAGAACAAAACTGGAGTTGTTACACTCCCTGACTTCCAATTATACAACAAAGCTATAATAAATAAAACAGTATGGTGTTGGCAGAAAAACAGACATACAGACCAATGGAATAGAATTAAGAGCCCAGAAATAAACCCACATATATATGGGCAACTAATTTTCGACAAAGGAGCCAAAAACATACCATGGCAAAAGGAAAGCTTCTTCAATCAATGGTGTTGGGAACATTGGAAAGCCACATGCCAAAGAATGAAGCTAGACTGTTATCTGACAACATACAGAAAAATTAAACTCAAAATGGATTAAAGACTTGAACACAAGATATGACACAACAAAATACACAGAAGGAAGCATAGGTACTAAACTATGCACCTTGGTCTCAGAGGGGTTTTTATGAAACTGACCCCAAGAGCAAGGGAAGTAAAAGTAAAAATAAATGAAGGGGACCACATCAAACTAAAAAGCATCTGCTCAGCACAAGAAACCATCAACAAAATAAAAGAGCAGGTATAATCAATAAAATATATTAAAAAATAAATAAAACCACTATAGTTTTATAGTATTTCAGCCATTAATAAATTATCTTACTTTGTGTAAACAAAAAAAAACACAAACAAAATAAAAGAGCAAACAACTGAATGGGAGAAGATATTTACAAACAATACCTCTAATAAGGGGCTAATATCCAAAATATACAAAGAAATCATACAACTCAACAACAAAAAACCCCCAAACAGTCCAATTAAAAAATGGGTAGGGGACCTGAATAGACATTTTTTCCCCCAAAGACATACAGATGGCCAATAGATACATGAAAACATACTCAAACTCACTAGCTATAAGGGAAATGAAAATCAAACCACAATGGAATAACACTTTGCATTTGTTAGAATGGCTACTATCAATAAGGTAAGAAATAAGTGTTGGAGAGAATATGAGAAAAGAGAACCCTCGAACACAGCTGGTGGGAATGTAAATTGGTATAGCTGCTGTGGAAAAACAGTATGGAGATTTTTCAAAAAATTAAGAATAAAGCTACCATATGACCCAGCAATCTCTCTTCTGGGTATCTATATCAAAAATTTGAGCCCTGGCTGGTGTAGCTCAGTGGATTGAGCATGGGCCTGCGAACCAGAGGATCGAGGTTCGATTCCCAGTCAGGGCACATGCCTGGGTTGCAGGCCAGTTCCCGGCAGGGGACACACAATACATTGTGTGTCCTCGGCAGAGGCAACCATACATTGATATTTCTCTCCCTCTCTCCTTCCCTTCCCCTCTAAAGATAAATAAATAAAATATTTAAAAAAATTTGAGAATACTTATGTGTAAAGTTATGTATCCTTATGTTCACTGCAGCAAGGGTTAGTCACAATGGCCAAGATATGGAAACAGCCTAAGTGTCCTTCAATGGATGACTGGATAAAGGAGATTGCAATATATAATACAATATTACTCAGCCATAAGAAATGATGAAATATTGCTATTTGTGGCAACATGGATGCATCTTGAGAGTATCATGCTAAGTGAAATAAGTCACTTGGAAAAGGACAAGAATATGGAATATACGATAGAAAGCAACAAATGAACAAAAAAACCCAATCAAACGCATAGGCACACACAACAGTATGGTGGTTACCAGAGGGGAGGAGGGTGAGGGGAGGATGAAGAGAGTAAAGGGGGCCAAACGTGTGGTGACGGAAGAAGACTAGAGTGTGGGAAGAAGACTAGAGTGAGCACACAACGCAATAGGCGGATGTTGTATCATAGAATTGTATCCCTGAAACTTACGTAATGTTACTAACTAATGCTATACCTGTAAGTTTAATAAATTAAAAAACAAAAGTATAAAGCTTTAAAACTGATTTAAAAACCATGAAAATAAATCATATGGCAAATTAGATGGCATATGACGAAACTGAGAAGCATGGCTGCATGTAAAAGAGATCCATCAACATTTGAGGGCTGGGAAGAGGAAGAGGACCCCACAAAGGACTCCAGGCAGGACCAAAGAGGGGCGACTCTGGGGAGAGTAGATTCTTGGCTAACAGAATATTTTAAGAATAAAGTGGTCAGTTGTGCAATAGAGATGTCCAGTAACATAGCATCTGATAAATCAGTGCGCTTGCTCAAGTTGGTTTCAGTGGAATGGCCCGACGGGAACCAGGCTGCAGCATCGCTATTGTTCAACTCAACTTGTGATTGCTGACATTCTCTACCAGCCACTGAAAGCAAACACAGATCCCTGACCTCATGCATTGACCTGTTCCAGACAAACAGCTCTCATAAGTCAGAGCCTTGCGTTTAAACAATTCTCTCAGGCCCTCTAATCAACTCTTGCTGAAGCAGATCAGATTCCTGAGTCTCAACCAAAGAGATCCCTGTTCCTTTGAAGGAGCACCAATGGAACAGAAAGAACAAATGTCCCAAATTGGGGCAAATACGTGGGAATAAATGTCCCAAATAGGTTAGGATAGCTCTCACATGGCTCCGTAAACTCCAAGACTCATGGCCTGGGCACAGTGGCACATGAATTTAGACAGTTGTGGCAGAGGCTGTTACCTCTTTGAAGTACCACATTGAGGTCAAATTACAACTACAATGAGACAGACCTCAAACAGCTAATCTTAGTGCACAGCTGTATTTCCCCACAGAAGGAAAAAGGGCAGATTACCATGGCCGTCAGAGCTAACGGGAATCAGGAGCAGAGGCACTGCATCTGAGCCTTGCCAGAGGGATTGCCTCTTTATTTCTCCCAGGTTCTCTTTATTATATTGCAGTTAGGTGCTTACCTGAGCGAGGAACCACTGAGTGTCCTACCAAACCCAAACACCAGGTCAAATACACTCATTTGAGAAAACAGGAAGTTTGGTACCATGGCAACATTGACAGCCAGTGACATCAGCACAGAAGGCGAGGGACAAAGGGATCTGGGAAAGTTACCGTTCCTTGGGTCTTCTCTTTCTCAAAATTTGACGCATGCTGCTTGTTTGGAAGTGCTCGAAGGAATTAAGTTATCCTGGTACTATTGGTGTTTCAGAATAGGGCACTGAAACTCCTCTCAGTGCTTTTCTCTCACATGTTCCTGGAGATCTGCCCAGCCACACACTGGAAATCTGCTGAGTGCCACAAACGTATTAATATGCAATGAGATTCTACTTCAGACTGCTCACCAGCAGTCTGGCTACCGACTGCTACCATTTGGCTACAGGGTAAGAATATAGTTATAAAACTAAAAATATTTATTTCATGAAGGGGAAGATTAAATAAACTGAAGCTTCACCATCAAGCTTCACCATTTTAGGTTGAGCATTTACAGAGGAAGTACTATCGTATTTAAGGGAGAATGGCTGCCCCAGGCTGGAGTGGAAAAGTACCTTGAGCTGGGACAGGAAGGAAGGTCTACAAAGCTCCAGTAGGACAGGCGGCTACAAAGGAGCCCCTCCCCCTCACTCAGCAGCCTTAGCGGAGTATAGGCTCCTCCTGTGTGAAGGCTGAACATGATTCTTGTCAGGAGACTTTGAAGGCAGAATCCAGCAATGAGCAGGCAGTTCGATCAACGGCAGGCCCAGTTCATCAGATGGGCTGCATAGGTCTACCCAGTATTAAAGAACAGTGATTACCAGAGATGGCTACCTTCAGTGTAAAATACTGCTTTTAAAAAGGCAGAATGTGTATAACTGATTTAAAGGGGCAGTACCCTCATTTATAAGCAGGAATAAAAACCTTCTCCATTAGGTAATGAGTGACATATTAAGACTAAATCTTAACAATTTGTCTTTCGTATTTGATGGTGAACTTGGAGGATAATCCAAGTGGTTAAGAAAGAACTGCAATTATTTAACAAGAAAAGTTTTGAGCATTCAACCCAATACAGTAGATTCTGTATTACTATCTCCAGCGTCTACAGCCTCTTGCCACATGCCTGTTGCTCCAGAAAAGCTCCAGAAAAGATATGTGAATAGTCCTAACCCAAGTGGAGGAAATGGCCCCTAAAACTTGAGTTAGGTACAAGGAAGCACCTTCCTACCACAAAGATGACGGAATTTGGTGCCCTACTACTAAAAGAAGGGCTCTCTCTGCTACATACATGGCATTGATCTTTGGGTCCCATTGACTTCTGCTTCTGTAAATTTAGACTGCAACTTTTCTCCTGATTATCTGGGGTGTTTGCGAAAAGGTACCTGTCTGGGTCCTGCGTCAGTGCCAATGAACCAGAATCTTCCATGGAGGAGTCTAGGAGTATTTTCAACAAGTAGTCCAAGTGATTTTCATAATCAGGAAGTTTGGAAAACATTAATCTAAAGCTCTGCTTACTGCAATATAAAGCTATCAATCCTAGGGAAGAAAGGGATGATTTGAAGAAGGAAACTGGCTAGTCTGATAGGTCATGAGCACCTCATGATTGACCTAGCAGAGGTAGAATTTCAGGGGGAAAGGTGGGCCATGCAGTTGGAGTAGGAGCTCGCATTCTCAGCACTACTGTGCAGTCATCGACAGCCCGTTCCAGGTCCTCCTCTCTCCCTCCTGGCCTTCCAAACACTCTCTTTATTGCAACAGGACTTGGCCTGAAGACTCTGATAGATCTTAAGCTGCAGAGGGAATTCAAGGGAAGACGAAACACACTTTCCAAGGCCACGCACAACTGACCCCGTGCAGTCCCTGGATATGACAGAGAAGACTCTGAACTGGTCTGTCACCACCCCGCACGGAACCTCAGATTCCTCCACTCACCCAAGTTGGAGAGCCTTTTCATCAAGCCAGCTTCTCTTATAGCAGCAGGGCCATGTTCCACTCCTTTTCTTTTCTGTCACATAAATTACACAGTGAGGTGTGAGGGAAAATGATTGAAATAAGACTATAGTTCACAAAAACACAGAAATCTGCTATGCTATATGGCAATTCCCCCTTATCCACAAGGAATACATTCCAAGACATCCCATGGATGCCTGAAATGGCAGATGGTACCAGACCCTGTGAAAAAGTTAAATTTATAAATTAGGCCCAGTCAGAGATGAACAACAATAACTGATAATAAAATGGAACCATTAGCCTAGCATGCACTGCGATATCTCAACAGTCAACCCTAAAACTAAGAGGGCTAAGTGACTAAGCAGTGGGTGGTGCCTGCAGCTAGGACATAGTGGACAAAGGGATGATTCCGGTCTCCACTAGGACGGAGAACGACTGCTAGAGATTTCACCATGCTGCTCACAACAGCGTGTGATTTTTAAACTTGGGAATTGTGTATTTCTAGACTTTTCTTTTTTATTTTAATTTTATTGTTTTCTCTTATAGTTGCCTCAATTTTTCCCCCTCGCTCTCCACTGCCCCGCCCCTCCCACAGTCAATCCCCACTCTGTTGTCCCTAACCATGGGTCATTTATACTTGTTCTTTATCTGGGCCCTCCCCCCTCCCCCTTGTCCCTGTCATAGACTTTTCTTTTTAATATTTTCAGACCGCGGTGATCATGGATCACAAATATTGAAAGGCGAAACCGAGGGAGGACTGCTGTACTTAGTTCCCAATAGAACCCACTGAAAACCTGAGGGTTTTATCATTAATAATAGAAACTAATTATCATTATTTTCTCGTGAGGTCTCGTTATTTCCAACACTTGCAGGGACGGAGGGCAAAACAACAATCACTGGAATCAGATTAACCTTCTAAGCCCTATGTGTGAAGGGCAAGCTGAGGCCAACACACGCTGAGCCAGGTGAGGATCTGGCTGTTGGGTGCGTGTGCCCGGCAGGGTACAGATCCCGGACTTCTCTCTACCAGTGAGCTCTCCAAGGCGGCAGATTTCTTTCATTGAACAGCCCCTCCCACCGCTAGAGCGGCTAGCGCCAATTTCCTTCCCAGTTAAAGCTCTGAGAATGGATCCTGAGTTCTTGGATCGCTCTTTTTTAACCTCCACTCCCTCTATTTCCACCGAGGATTCATGCCGGTTTCTCCTCTTCAGGCCCTTCGTGGTGGAATCCTCTGCCTCCTTCCCTCTCTCCTCCATCACCCCAAGCGGGACCCACCACTTTCTCGCTCCGCCTCGGAAGCCGCAGAAACCCGCCAGCTCGTAGCACCCCGTCCGAACCGCACAAAGGGTACCCTCCATCCCCTCCCTCCTTCCCCATTTTCTACGGGAAAAAAATCCCACGTGCTCTCCCGATGTCCAATCGCGGGAACCCGCCAGTACGTCCTCACTACGCTTCTCCCCATCCTCTCCTCGCTACTTCGCTCCCACCCCAGTTTTCTCTGGTTCTGGGGAGCGCGGAGATCCTGCCCCGCGGTGCCAGGTCCTAGTTCTCACCTGCCCCCGTGAGAATGGGGCTCCAATCACAGCCACGGAGTGGACGGACCTTTTCAGGACGAAATGCATTTGTGTCCGGAGACTCGAGAGGCTGCTTCTTAGGGACATTGTGAGCACCGCGGGATGTTGCAGAGCGACAGGCTGCTCAGTGCGACTCGCCGCCTTAAGTGAGAGTCGCGGCGACGGGCCGCTGCGCTTACCTACCCGTGCGCTAGCGGAACGGCACCACCCCGAAACGTCACGGCCCCGCCCAACCGGCCGTGCCCCCAACCAGCCCCCGGCACACCTTCCCGCAGGCCCCGCCCACTGCTTATCGGGGGCCGGACACGCCTTCACTGACGTCACCTCACGACCCAGCGGGCTTTCGCGCCAGGGACTAGACCCTGCCCGCTGGCGCCCTAAAGCCAGTATCAGGGTCTGGCCATTAAGAGCTTGGTTACCGACAGGTGTGTCCCTTAGCGGGGAGCGGCCGTCTCTTGCCCAGACCTGCCTGCTGACAGGACCCTACGTGAGTGCCGTGACAAGACCCAGCCCGCAGGTTTCTGCTCCTGATCTATCTTAGAGCTTAAGGTCCAAGAAACGCACTTACCTTTGGGAACTGAAGGCTAAGAGATCAAGACTAGGTTAGAGCTCTCTGGGACAGGTAAGCTAATCAAATGCCACCTAGTTTAGGTTGGAGAGACTAGGATTTACAAAACAATTACTTTCTAGACGTTTTCAATTTTTACCTGAATAACGGGAGCACTGGGTATTAAAAAACAAACATAGCAAGATATCTGGACTATTTCTGAATTTTGGAGAGACTAAAAAGCTAAAAATAACAATTAACTAGAGCATTAATAATATCTTTTTTTAAAGATTTTTATTTATTTATCTTTAGAGAGGAAGGGAAGGAGAGAGGGAGAGAAACATCAATGTATGGTTGCCTCTCGTGCGTCCCTTGCTGGGAACTGGCCTGCAACCCAGGCATGTCCCCTCATTGGGAATCCAACCGCGATCGTGTGGTTCACAGGCCCGCGCTCAATCCACTGAGCTACACCAGCCAGGGCAAGTATTAATAATATCTTAATGCCCTGGCTGGTGTAGCTCAGTGGTTGAACGGGGACCTGTGAACCACACAACCTGGTTCAATTCCCAGTCAGGGCACATGCCTGGGTTCAGGACAGTTCCCACCAGGGGACGCACGAGAGGCAACCATACATTGATGTTTCTCTCCCTCTCTCCTTCCCTTCCCCTCTAAAGATAAATAAATAAAATATTTAAAAAATACTTTAATAATAGGAATCAGCAATGGTTCTAAGAACTTTTAGCCTTCTAACAATTCTATAGAGTAGAGTACGATAATACCCCCTTACTCTGGTTTTGTTTTCCCAGGTTTCAGTTAACCACAGTCAACCAAGGTCCAAAATGATTACATGGAAAATTCAAGAAATAAGCAATTTCTAAGTTTTAAATTGCATGTCTTCTGAATTGTTGATGAAATCTCCACCGTCCTGCTCTGTCCTGTCTGAGACGTGAATCACCTCTTTGTCCCACATATCCATTGCTGCATAAGATACCCATTAGTCACTTAGTGGCTGTGTTGGCTATCAGATCAACTCTCTCAGTATTGCTTCATTGCAGTGCTTGTGTTCAAGTAACCCTTATTTTACTCAATACTAGCCCTCAAGGGCAAGAGTAATGATGCTGTAACTCAGTGATGCCCAAGAGGAGCTGCAGAGTGCACTTGCTTTAAGTAAAAGGTATGTATGTGTAGGAAATCACACAGTATACATAGGGTTTGGTGCTATCATTGGTTTTATGCACCCACGAGGGGTCTTAAAATGTATCCCCAGGGATAAGGGGGGACTACTATACAGACTAGTTTAAAAACAAGGAGTTATGATCATAGAAGGTAAGTGATTTCCCCAAAGTCACAAACCTTGGAAGCTGCAGAGCTCTGTGAATCCAGATTCCAAATTCTTAACCATGACACTACTACAGCTTGTAGGAATCTGGGTGTTAATCCTACCAAAACACATTTTTATGTAAAAACCTGAAAAATATTTCACCCGTTACCAACTTACATGATGCTTTCCAAAATTTTTCAGAAGTCTTCATGGCAACACCATAACTCCAAGCAGCTTTAGTAGTGTAAGGCAGGGTATTTATTTTTAGAGAATAAATTTATACCTGTCTCCCCCTGCTGGTTTAACAAAGAAATGTCTTTGAAGTCAGCAAAATAAGGAGGTATTACTATAAGGCAGCAATTTTCAACGGGTGTACTGCAAGATTTTTGAAACATGCAATACTCAACTATTTAGTCAGGGGCACTGATCTCGTCTCCATTAAACTTTCAAGTTAAAAAATGACAACAGCCAACACAACACAAGCTGTCTTGGTGTGAATGCCCTGCCTCGAACCATAAATACATAGGTCACATAATAGAGTTGCATCTTATTGGTCATGTCACATAATAAGGCTGTGTCTGACTGCTTAATTCTTGGTACTAGAAATCCTTACATACAAGTATAGGCACTTGATTTTTTTTTAAAGTCACTTTGGAGCAAAAAGGGTAGGTAATTACGACTATTATTATTTTTTTGTAAATCAATCTGAAGTATACCTACTTTTTGTCAGATCAGCAAAAAATATTTTTGTGTGCCACAGAATTTTAGTAATTAGTTTATGTGTGCCATGAGATGAAAACAATTGAAAATCACTGCTGTAAGGCGATGGTGCTGAAAGTGTGGTCCCAGACCAGCAGCATCGACATTTGCATACTTGTCAGAAATGCACATTATTGGGTCCTTGACTCAAACACCAGCCTGCAGTGCCCGTGCCGTCATAGATGAGCTATGAGACAAATTCACCCAGACTACCAAGTCCTGTGGAGGAAAAGGGATGGCAGGGCTACTCCCTCAAGGGTGAAGTGCCTCAGAATGGCCTGGCCACTTTCTCAAGGGAAGAGTGAGCTGACCCTTGCCTAGACAGGCTTTTATTGGGTTTAATTTGCACAGGAATACAGGCACAGCTCATTAATCATTGTCTGGCAGTAAGGATCAAACAGTAGATAGCATACAAAGAACTGTTAGTGCTTCTTCTGAGTCAGGGTCTATCAGCTAAAAGGCTACAAAACTTTAGGAAACAAACTCATTTCCTGCTCTGGCCTTTATCATTTAACTAAGAGCATTCTTAGCAAAGGCTTTACAGGATTTTACATATCTTCTCTCAGACCTGGTCACCTAGGGAGCCTGCCCTTTCCAGCACAGGGCTGCACTGTCATTGTTTCAGGCTTAAATCAGACTGAGGAGGCAGATAGCCAAGGAATTTTCAGAGATTTCTCACGGACTAAGGGGACTCAGGCTTGTCAAAGCCAAGGGGTGAGGGTCTATCACCCGCTTTCTCCATGCCCCCCAAGTCCTTCCCTGGGGCATCTATGTGATCATGCCTATCTTAGGTCATTCTCCCTTGGGGAATCTTATCCGTCATTGGCTAACTGATCAAGCATTGAGGCCAGTTATGAAAAAAGGAGCAGAAGTGGTGCTCCTGCCAGGGAGAGAAGCCTTGTCTCCTTAGTGGCTTATGGTCCAAAGGTCGCTCACTCAGCCTTAGCCATGGTTGGGCGGGGGGTGGGGCAGGGGTGGGGGTGGGGGTGGGAGCGGATGGTGCCAGGCGTGGTTACAGCTTCTGAAACCAGGCAGGGTGGTTCCCAACAGGTCCTATTCCCAAACTTAGTTACTCTGGGGGTGGGGCACCAGTGACCTAAACTTTAACAAGTTCTCCAGAGTGGGGAACTGTAGGAAAGAGGAGGGGCACAGTCAGGGATTCACAGTCACTGTTACTGTCACACTTGGGCAGATCCTTGGGATTATTTTGGTACCTTCTTCTTGCCCATTACCACATCCAATTCTTCCTCCTTTCCTATGTTTTCTGAAGTTGGTACTGGTACAGACTACCTCAGCACCTCCTAGACTATTGTAAAAATCTCTTGGTTTTTTTTTCAGTGTTTACTGGGAGTCACCAGATTGACCATCTAAATTCATCCTGCATGTCACTTTCAGTGTTTTTCCGCTACTTATGGTTTAGTCAGAGATAAATGACTAGTTTCACATTATTATGCAAGAGAGGAGTGAACAGTATATTGTGATGTTACTATTATCCTTCAAAATTTGAATTACTGCCCTGGCTGGTGTAGCTCAGTGGATTGAGCTTGGGCTGTGAACCAAAGGGTCGCCAGTTCAATTCCCAGTAGGGCACATGCCTGGGTTGCAGGCCAGGTTCCCAGTGTGGGCCATGTGAGAGGCAACCACACATTGATGTTTCTCTCCCTCTCTTTCTCCCTCCCTTCCCCTCTCTCTAAATAAAAATAAAATCTTTTAAAAAATTTGAATTACTTCTATATGCCTGAGATCTTTTATGTATTTATTTATGCAAATTACTTTATTGATCAATTTCACTAAATTGCAACAAATTTTAAATTACTTTTCATTTGCTTTTTTAAAGAAATTGAGATATAGCCCTGGCTGGTGTGGCTCAGTGGATTGGGTGCTGACCTATGAACTGAAAGATCACTGGTTTGATTCCTGTTCAAGGTACATATCTGGGTTGTGGAACGGGTCCTGGGTAGGGGGCATGTGAGAGGCAACTGATTGATGTATCTCACACAAGGATGTTTCTCTCCCCCTCTCCCTCCCTCCCTTCTTCTCTCTCTAAAAGTAAATAAATAAAAATTTCTCAAAAAATTGAGATATACTTAGCAATACTTCTCTTTTTAAAAGCCTACTTAGGATTTCTTTATATTCATTTGGGTCCCCAGTTGGTAAGTGGTCATAAATAGGGGACCTACTCTATTAGCATAGAGTTAATCTACTCAGCATAGTAGCAGCAATCATTAATTCTATATTATGAAAAAGTAAATATAATAAAAACTACAGCGTAAGACTGTAGTCTTAGAACCTTTCAATCCATGAGAGTAAGCAAATACTAAAAGGGTTTTTTTAACTTTAAAAAAATTTTTATTTATTCATTTTTTAGAAAGAAGGGAAAAGAGAGAGAAAGAGAGGGAAACATCAATGTGAGAGAGACATCGATGTGAGAGAGAAACATCAACCGGTTCCCTCTTGTCCACGCCCCATCCAGTCCAGTCCAGGGATGGAACCCATAACCCAGGCATGTGCCGTAACTGGGAATAGACCTGGAGACCTTTCATTTTGCAGGACAACGCCCAAACAACTGAGCCACACCGGTCAGGGCTAGTGTGTTTTATTATTATGCATATTCATAGACACTCAGGTTCCAAGAATAACTTCACCAATAGAAATAATTACTCATCTTATCAAAAGTCGGTCAGATTAATCCTCTGTACTGCCACTATGATGCTCAATTCACTCATATATTTGTGGGTTTTGTAGCCAGAACTCTTTGAAAAGTACTGCAAAGACTGCCTAGTCATTCATCAAATCTTTTCTTTTTCCTCATGGGGCTTACTGATAGGCTCTGTTTCCCAGCCTCCTTTGAAGTTAGGTGGAAGCATGATAATGAGTTCTGGCCAATGGAATGTAGGTGGAAAGGCTGGCCATAAAATCCTTCCACATAATCCTCCATTCTTGCCCCTCATCTGTTGGCCAGATGCAGAGGATCCAATGGAGAGGACCATAAGGAGGCCCTGTGGATGGCGAAGCCACTAGATGAAGGGGCCTGGGTTTCTGAATCACCACTGGGCAAACATCACCAGCCATCTGACCAGAAGCACCCAAGTGGCATTGTAGATAGATAATACATACTAATTTATTGTGTTAAACCACTAAAAAAATTTTTAATAGCAGTTAGCCTACCTTTACAAATATCAAGTACACATGTTTCTCATGCTTCCTTTCTGTGCTTCTCCACAACAGAATTTACCAGGGAATTAGTTGTGAGACTCCTTCAGTGACCCTCCAAGAAGATGTTAAATCTCCAGGGGGAACTTGCCAAGTGCTATATCTAAGTTCTTCTCACTGCTGATATAATCCACCAAACTTTTGAGGCTTGTTAATACTTTGAAGTCCACACTGAGAGCTTAAAGAATCACCCCTTGCTATTTTCACAGGGTCGTGATCAAGACAACTGGTCACTTCACATCCCAGGTGGCTTCTAGGTATATGGCAAATACAAAGGTTTCTATTTCTACTGGGGTGCCTAACTGTATAACAGAGTTACGATGCTGCTGTGATCTGACAGAGTGAAGTGGTTATACAGATTTTGGAATTATATTACCATACTGTTTATCCCTAATAATTTTTTTTAAAGATTTTATTTATTTATTTATCTTTAGAGGGGAAGGAGAGAGGGAGAGAAACATCAATGTATGGTTGCCTTTTGTGCATCCCTTGCTGGTAGTTAGCCTGCAAGGAACCGGCCTGCAACCCAGGCATGTGCCCTGACTGGGAATCGAACCGCGATCCTCTGGTTCGCAGGCCCGCGCTCAATCCACTGAGCTACGCCAGCCAGGGCCCTTATCCCTAATAATTTAATATCCAAAAAATTAAGTAATTTTGTTGTCTTTTTCCCCCAGTGACTCTATATTGTGAAACGTCTGAGTCTGCACAGGTTCTTAGCCTTTTTGTGTGCTATGGACCCTCTGTAATTCTGGTGAATCTAATGGACCCCTTATTACAACCATGTTTAAAAAGGAATAAAATACATATGATTTTAAAAAACTAAATTCAAATAAAGTTTTAAAAATATTTTTAAATGTTATAGTAATGTGTCTCTATTGACACATTAGATAACAAGATCTAGTAGTGGGTCTAATTACTGCAATTTTGAAGTAGAGAAAAGTGGAAATGGCATTTTGAGATAAGTAACATTGTGAAATGAAAGTATCTGGGGTTTCTATCATTGCCAAAAATCACAAGTATTGTTAATACTAATTGGTTTGTTGCCTATGTTCATAACCAACCAAAAGAAATGTTGAATTTTAATTACAAGTTAATGAAACTAAGGATGAAACTCCACTCTCCACCCACAAAGCCCAGGTTAAGGACTCCAGGATTAGAGGTTCCTCCAAAACATAAACAGTGGTTATTTCTGAATGGTGAAAATAATGGGTGGTTTAAGTTTTTCTCCTTTTCTGTATTTTTCAAAATTTCCACAATAACCAAATGTAACTTTTATAATCATAAAATAATCACATGATATTTTCCAAAATGAGAGGGGTGTCTTGCATGGTAAGATTCAGCAAACACATCTTGGAAAAACAAAGCAACACTTAAAGAAAGAAAATCTTTTAGAAAAAGAAAAAGAAACAAAAGCTCGGATGAAGATGGAGAACCTTAACCTCACTTTCATCAGAGACTTAGAGCTGGTGAGACCGTTATGCGATTTATCTTTATACAAAAAGGAATCAATTCTTTAATGCATGATGCTGACTCAGGCCTGAAGCACCGTAACTCTTTAACAGGCCACACTGCCATTCTTGGACCGCATCCTAAGGAGAAAGAGGGAACCCACAGGCCGCAATTACTCATGAGTTTATTAATTTTATTATCCATTACCTTCTGCGTCCTCCACTCTTGCCTACCTCCCAGCCAGGACTTGTCTGCCTACTCAATGCTCCACTCAGTGGTTTGGACGACAGAACTCCCAGGGAGTGAAATCCAAACTCCGTTCCAAGGCCCTACCAGCCGTCCTGGATCTGACCCTTAGCTGCCTACCTCCCCAACTTCCAACTGCATTTCCCATGCGTCAGCTTCTCGGATCTTTGATTCCTCCGAAAAGACAACCGTGCTCCAGCCTCAGAGGCTTTGATTTTCCTGATCTTCCTTCCGGACAGTTTCCTCCTCCAGTGCTTCTGAAGAGCTGTCTGGCTCCTCACCCTTGCAGCTCCAATTGCCCTCCTCAGAGAGCCTTTTCCTGATTGCACTGTTGTAAGTTCCCAGGCTATCCCCGCCGGCCACAGTATTGCCAACAGCACTCTCTGAATATTTCCATATTGTCTCTCTTACCAGGAAGGAAGGTACTTGAAGGCAGGGACCTTCTCAATATTGTTCACTGCTGTATCCTCAGCACCTAAAACTACCTGAATGAAGGAATGAGAATGAATGAATGAATACCTGTGGCCCGTCTCCTTGGGGTGTACTCTGGCTTAGAAATAAAAATCAGTTTATCAAGAAAAAGCACGTTACGGCGGTTTTAAGCTGTCCGCTGGGTTGCTGGCTCCCCAGCTGAGGCTTTGGAGTAGACAATCCCAGAACCCCAGCCGAGACAGCGAATAAACTTTAAATCGCAAGACCGCGCCAAAGCCGCGGCGCGGAACTGAGGCTGCGCGGAGCAGGGGCGGGGCGGGGCCTACCCGGCTTTCCGGAAGTGGGCGCAGAGCCGGCGAGAGGACACCGGTTGACAGCCGGGGGCAGGGGGGGTCGGCAAGAGCGGCGGCGCGGACCGGTGGGTTCCCTCCGGCCATGGAGGACGAGCTGAGCTTCTCAGATATTTACGGCGGCCGCCTGGCCCTGCAGCGCCGCTACTACTCCCCATCCTGTCGGGAGTTCTGTCTCAGCTGTCCTCGGCTCTCCTTGCGCTCGCTCACTGCTGTCACCTGCACCGTGTGGCTTGCGGCCTACGGACTCTTCACCCTTTGTGAGGTAATAGCTCCTCGCCCATTTCCACGGTCGGTGTCCGGAATTCGATTTTGGAAGGGTCCTTGGGATAGAGCCCAGACCTCTCGCGGGACCCTCCTGCAGTCCTAAGGCTGGAGGGCAGGAACTCGCTGTCTCTAGGGACGTCGTCCCGCTGCTGGACAGCATTTTTAATTACATTTAGTGAAGTTTGGGCTCCTGTACTTTAGCCCTCACATGGGTCACTGTGTGGTTCCGCCCAACATGCATCCAGTCCTTGCACGGCAGCCTAAAACTTTAACTTGCATGTGCTTTATGTAGTGCATGCGCATAGTAACTCAGTTCCAAGGGTTCAGAGAACCAGGTGGATCATCCTCACTTTCACTCCTCAGACGAATCACTGCTAACAGTGCATTGTATATAGTTTTCCAGAAACTGTCATTGTCTCCATTGTGTGTGTGTGTGTAGCATGTGTATATACACACACAAGTTACCTATTTAAGCCCAGGCTGGTGTAGCTCAGTGGATTGAGCACGGGCCTGCCAACCAGACGATGGTGGTTCGATTCCCAGTCAGGGCACATGCCTGGGTTGCAGGCCAGTTCCCAGCAGGGGATTCACGAGAGGCAACCATACATTGATATTTCTCTCCTTACCTTCCCCTCTAAAGATAAATAAATAAAATCTTTTTTTTAAAAGTTACCTATTTAAGAGCTTGATGTTGATAGTTCTTCCCAATCTCTGTTTTTCAAGGCAGCCTAATCCCTCTCCTCCCAATCACTTCCCCAACTTCAAGTGCTTCCAAGAAACTATGAAATTTCAGAATGGGCGGTTTCTGTGCTCAATTTCCAGACTCATTCCTATTCTCTGAGCCTCAGCTTTCACATCTCTGAAATGGAATTAATATCTGCCGTGCCAGCTCCAAGTATCGTGAGGGTCACATGCAGTAGTTTTGTGATAGCCCTCGAAGAACAGAGATCATCCTAATTGCCTTTTTCAGTTTCATATGTAGTGCCCTGAACTGAATATGCTATTCCAGGAGAGACCTGATCAGAGCTAAGTACAACAGGGCTGTTTATTTCTGTAATTGGCATATTGCTTCCATTACTGCACCCTTTACTGCATCCATTTAGCTTTTTCGCCATCACAGCGTATTTTTAAGTATGGCAGTTTAGCATAGATATATGCATAATTATGACTGCCCTAATTTGTACCAAACTGTATCTAAAAGTTTGTTTATAAGTCATTTGAAATGTTAAGCTGCCAGGACTGCCTGTCTCTCCCAACCCTCCCCAAAAGATTTAATTTATGATACATTTGAATTTTAATACTAGCCTGGGTTCTGGTCATGTGGTCATGTGAGGAGGAGACAGTACTCATTAAATGCCCACCGAGTGCCAGCTGCTTTACTGAATGCCTCATTGTGGCCTTAGAAGAAAGCCAAGGCTCAGAAAGACTGATAACATCCAAGTCACAAAGCTAGTAAATGGCATACTTCGGCTTCAAACCCAAGGCTCTCTGATCCGACTCTGAAACCCTTTCTTTTCCACTAAACTATGATGTCTCCTCCTTGGGGAGGGCTTGCTTAGACAAAATTTTTAAACAGAGAAGTGTGTTTCTTGTGATAGCTCCCGTTTATACTCTCTCATCATGGTACCACCTAGCCGCCTCAAGTGCCTGGGACTCAGCAACCTCCTCTTCCTTTAAACTCCACGGCAGCAGTTTTTAAGGGCTCTGTGTACCAAAATTTCTTATCTTTCCTCCTATTCACAACTGTCATCAGAGTCATGAATCTCAGCTAGGAATGAGAAGAAATCTGATGAAGGTATTCATTAAAACATGGCTGACTTCAACCTAAATAAATATTGAATTGTGCCCTGGCTGGTGTGGCTCAGTGGATTCAGCGAGGGCCTGTGAAGCGGGGGATCCTGGTTCGGTTCCCAGTCGGGGCATGCCTGGGTTGCGGGCCGGTTCCCGGTGGGGGACGCATGGGAGGCAGCCACGCATTGATGTTTCTCTCCCTCTCTCCTTTCCTTCCCCTCTTTCTGATTTAAAAAAAAAATTGAATTGTTAGAAAAACGAAGCACTAAAAATGTAGGTAGGAATAAAGTTTGGGCAGGGATTACCTTCCTAAAAAGCTGATATGTATTAAATTTCCTAAGCACTTATTGCTCTTTAGCCCTTCTTCCAGTTTTTGAATTCACAGTTCTATTAAAACTCCAGGTTTTTACCTTATTTATTCCAACCCAGAATGTTGTTCTTTCCCCTTCCTATTCTCAACTAAGTATACGTATCCATAACCACTACCTCCTCTGCACCAATTTAATCTTGCTTTCTTGGAAGTCTTCATAGGACATTCCTGTGTGCTTTAATTTGCTGCTGCCCCCAACCCCCTTAGTGCTTTCTTAGGCCTTTATAGTTAGTATCATAGTATTCTCCAAAAATATTTTATATATGAATTAATCTTGTCTCTAATAAATCTTTAAGGGTCAGGACTGAATTTTATTTCTCTCTGTTCTTCCATAACGCTTACTCAGTGCAAACTACATACAAGACACTGTACTAGATACTAGGCATTTAATTAACTCAAAGTAGGTATATCTGGAACATCAGACACTCAGAATATAGATTTCTCTATTCTCCATTCATTAATCAAAAATTAGTTATTTAGCACAGAGGTCAGCAAACTTCTTCTTTAAAAGGCCAAATTGTAAATACTTTAGGCTTAATGGGTCTTGGTCTCATATTCTGTTTCTTTTTCTTTTTTTTAAACAACCCTTTTCAAAATGTAAAAACTGCCCTGGATGGTATAGCTTAGTGGATTGAGCGGGGGCCTGCAAACCAAGGGATCGTGGTTCGATTCCCATGTGCATGATTCCCTGCACATGCCTGAGTTGCAGGCCAGTTCCCAGCAGGGAATGCATGAGAGGCAACCATACACTGATATTTCTCTCCCTCTCTCCTTTTTTCCCCCTCTAAAGATAAATAAATAAAATGTTTGAAAAATTTAAAAATGTAAAAATTGTTCTTAGCTCAAGGCGGACCAGACAAAAATAAATCACAGGCCCAAACAGTCTGCAGACCCCTGATCTAACGTTTAGTACATGCTAGGTAGAAGAAAGTAGAAAGGTATTTTCAAAGAAAATCAGAGCTTGTCAGTAGTTAAAGTGGTAAAAAAATAGATTTTATTTAGAAACTACTGCAGTAGAAGAAGAGACCTTAATATAGAACAGGGCTCAATTCTGAATACAGCATAGACAGTCGAGAATTTATAGCTGAGGAGTAGGGTGATGATCAGTGGGTGGGAAATTACTAAAAGGAAACCTCAGGGGTAAAGGGAGATTCTAGCCAAACTGATTTCACAGGATTCTTGCTGAAGACAGGCCAGGATGATCAGACACTAAGGGTGGGGGTTCCCTTGAACTGATTTAGGGAGATTCTTGCTTTGCAAAGGTCAGCGGCTTAGAAGAGCTTGACTAGAGTTAGGTCAAGGGGAGCATCTTGTCACTAACAATAATAGGACACTTCCTGCCCTGAAGGAATGAGCCATAAATTCCTGAATCTCTTTTGATTCCAGGTCAATGGTTCAACAAAACACGAAGTCAGGAGTAGGAGGCCTCTAGGGGGCATAAAAGGCTCAGTGGATTTTTTTTTTTTTCTATCTTGGTGTACCCTTTCTTGGCCTAACTTTCCATGTGGTCTGACAGAATCCATAGTAAATAGTTCAGAAATCAAAACCTCAGGATAAAGGGACCTTATCTTCCCTAGATCTCTTTTTTTGTCTTGACTTCCTCTTTGACATACTTTTTTTTTTTTTAGATTTTATTTATCTTTAGAGGGGAAGGGGAGGAGAGAAGGAGAGAAGTATCAATGTATGGTTGCCTCTCGTGAGTCCCCTGCTGGGAACTGGCCTGCAACCCAGGCATGTGCCCTGACTGGGTATCGAACCATGATCATGTGGTTCCCAGGCCCACGCTCAATCCACAGAGCTACGCCAGCCAGGCCTAGATCTCTTTTTAAGATGGACTTAGTTTTCCAGAAGCCTTTCCAACAGATACCTTCTCACATCTCATTGGCTAGAGTTGTATCATGTGTCCATTTCTAAACCATCAATGGCAGGAGTGGGAACCAATCATGATTCACTACAAGTTTTATTACGGAGGAGAGTGGTTGTTTAATCGCATATATTACACTGTGCGAAGCATTTTATTATTGTCCAGTCTGTGATTTTGCACTGTGCTTCTGAGGGAGTGTGAGAGGAAATGGTCAGAGTTCTTAAGTTGCAATTTTGGAAGAAAAATCTGAGTGGTGTGATGGTGGGTCTCTTGCTGATAGAGGTTCTCTTCCACAGACCTACCCATTTGTTGTCTGGATGTCCTAAATCATCATATGCTTTCATAGCTGTACCGAACACAAGGGTGAGCTCGCCCTCTGTGTTCTCATCTGTCCAACTCACAGCAGAACGGGGGCTTTTTCCTGCATTGCCTGGAGTTGACTTACTCAACAGCAGGATGTGCAGAGGACCACGTGGTAATTTTACTGCCTGTGTCTGGCTCTCTCTTCAGAACAGCATGATCCTCTCTGCTGCCATCTTCATCACCCTCTCAGGCCTGCTTGGTTACCTGCATTTTGTGAAGATTGATCAGGAGACTCTGCTAATCATTGATTCCCTGGGCATCCAGCTGACTTCATCCTATGCCTCCGGCAAAGAAAGCACCACCTTCATTGAGATGGGCAAGGTGAAGGATGTTATCATTAATGAGGCGATTTACATGGTAAGTTTCTAAGTGGTCATACAGGCCTCTCTGGAGGAGCTAGCCCCCCGGGGTGTGCCTGGATCTGAACTGTTTTAATACATACAGCATTAGATGTTAAAAAAATTAAATTTGAGGTCTCTCTGTTCTAGTACTTGATGTGTTTCTTTCTGGGCTGGCATGTCTAAAAACCATAAAAGTGAAACTTATATTGGAAAAAGATATGTCCCTTTATTTTTAGAGACACAGCAGGTTTTCATGGACAGGGAGTCAGCATTTACTTTATTTTCTGGCTCAGCTTCAGAATCATCTCTGGTTGTTGTCATTGCTGCTGTTTCATCTTTTTTCATTTAAAGCACAAGAATATACTTCTCTCTCACTTCAAAGTCTATCAAGTGTTCTACTACCTAGAGATAACCATTTGTGAAAAAGTTTTAGCCAGCCCTTGATGAAATAGAAAACAAAATGAGTTTTACTTAGATCACTATTTGGTTTATTTTCTTACAGCAGAAGGTGATTTACTACCTCTGCATTTTACTGAACGATCCGGTGGACCCGCATGGGATATCACAAGTAGTACCTGTCTTCCAGGTGAGCACTCCGCCTAACTTCCTTCTCCGCAGAAGTCCTGTACCTCCCCCCACACTCTCTGCACATCCACTGCTACTGATGTAGCAGCGTCAACTTTCCTTGTCACAAGTATTTGAAGATACCAGACAGCTATTTATAGTCAGAGTTAGGGTTTCAGAAGCTCCTGAGGCAAATACACTTCCAGAAATACCATGAATACAAATAATTTTAGAGAAAAAGTAAATAGGTAGCAACTTCTGCCTACAAGTCACCATTCCTTTCCAATGCTTTGTCGGTTCTACAATATGGTTCTACACAGATGTTACTGATCTACACACACTGTTCACTGTTTGGTGTCTCCCTTTTAAAGTCTAACACGCGCATTTTCATGCATCTACAAAGGCCATTTTACTTGTTATTATAAATAAGTATGTCATCATGTTGAGTATCAGTTTATTCAGCCACTTTATTGCTGGCTTTTGAAATCACATCCAGGTTATTTGTTGTCTTGCTTTTATTAAAAACACATACAATAAATTACTTTATAGGTGTATATTTATGTATGCAGTTATCTCTGCCTCACTGCCCTGCTTCACAGAGTATTTTTTTTTTAGATTTTATTTATTTATTTTTAGAGGGGAAAGGAAGGAGAGAGGGAGAGAAATATCAGTGTGCGGTTGCCTCTCATGCGTCCCCTGCCGGGAACTGGCCCGCAACCCAGGCATGTGCCTTGACCAGAAATCGAACCACGGTTGTTTGGTCCACAGGCCCGCGCTCAATCCACTGAGCCACACCAGCCAGGGCCACAGAGGATTTAAAGCAGCTAAAATTCTTTTGCACTGTAGTCCAAAATTATTTTATTAAAGCACATGAATAGTTTCATGGATTTTTACAGTGTTTGAGGTTTGGCTCCAGACAGGGGACAACCCTACCGTACCCTGGGCAATCTGTGCTTGTTTTCAGACAGTCCTGGCTAACAGTGGACTTATTTTTTAGTTTATTGTGCAAGTAAAGGAATTTAAAGTTTTTAAATTTGTATCTTTAAATGACACCGACTTTTCATATTTCCTTGTATTTACCTATTAGTATTGCCTCTTGTTTGAACTATCCATTTCTCCTCCATTAATCAAGTAGAATCTAGATATTGAGTATGCATTTGTAACAATTTATATGTTTTGGTAGCAAACTTTTATTAAATATGATTTCTACATACCTTTTTCCCATTCTGTGACTTTTAATTTTGGTGGTATTACATTTCATTATACAAAATATTTTTCAATCTCAAACTGCCCTTCTTGTCTCTGAGGACTGTCTCACCGCTGTGACACTTCCCTGGAGGGTCTCTGGTGTTCTTTATGCTTGCTCTTAGATGGAGATCATGGAATTTGTACAGATTAAAAACGAGATCCTGCTTCACAGTTCTCAGGCTGGGCCATGGGCCTAGTTAGGGACTCTGCCAGCAGACCGTTGTGGGCCTGGACTTCCGCCTTTCTGAGCTCCCCCCGTGCCACACTGACCCCCTGGTAGGGGTGAGACTGAGGTTGCACATGGGTGCAGCACTGCTAAGCACTCTCTTACGTCCATCTTGACTGTGCATTTCTCCCCTTTGGACTTCAGAGTGCCAAGCCCCGGCTGGACTGCTTGATTGAAGTGTACAGGAGCTGCCAGGAGATCCTGGCACACCAGAAAGCTGCACCCGCAAGGCCATGAGTCCCAGCATTCAGAAGGCCAGGACTGTCTTCCGTGGGAAATGACTGCTCGGCCCTGGGGACTGGTGCATTTTCTGTATTCTAATCGTCACGTGGACACGGCCCTAGGAAGCAGGACGCACGCAGCGGATCTGAGCGGGTGACTGGAAACCCAGCTCACTGTGCGGTGTTGAGCAGAGCATTTCTGTGAAGGCAGTGCTCCCCTCGTAAGGTATTGCCTCCTTCCCCAACCGAGGGGAGACCTTAAAAAATGGTATGTCCAAGATAATGCCGACAAAAAGCACTTTGTGAAATTCCTAAGCACATTCAGGTATACTTCTGGTTGAAATTTGTGGAGCAAGACAACGGGAAACTGGTAACAGATCTACTGAGGAAGACAATTTCCAACTGTATAGTAAAGTCAAGTCCTTCAGGTACTGGGTGAGCAGGAAGAAATGTCCTCCGAAGCCAAGTCTCTGTCCACCTAGCTCCTGTGTCTGTACAGGGCCAATTTATGGCAACCCTCTTAATAAACAGATCTCCTTCGAAAACACACACAATCGCCTGTTCACAGACGGCTGCGTTTTATTGACACACAGACGGGGCATTCGTCATGGCGTCAAGCACACTGAAGCTCTTCGTTACTCAGCACTGTGTATGGTTCCGAAAGCTGCTTTTGCCAAGAGAGATGGGACAAAAAGGCCAGACAGAAATTTGACTTTGGTTTCCAGGAATGTTAAAGAAGGATAAACATGCAAACTACAGAAGCCTTTGTTTATAAGGCAGTTTCTTCTGAGGGAGAATTCATAAACTAAGGGTGAGTTCCTGAGGGCTGGGGAGGAGATAAGAGTGGGGGAAGTGGCTTGACCTCCAAATTCAGTATGAACACAGCTCCATTCCTGCTTGCTTTTTCTTCAGGATCCCAACATTTAAAAAATTCTCAGGCAGATAATATCCTCATGGGCCGTAGAGACATTTGGGGTACTACAAAACCAGAGTCGTCATTTCTGCCTTTCGCACAGTGCTGGAGGGGTCTTTCAGAAGCCTGTGGTACGTGAGGCCCCTGGGCCTGTTTGGGGTAGAAGTGTTCCCACTAGATCCCAAACGCTGGGGGAAAGGCTGGCACAGAAATGGGAGACAGCTATAAAACTGCCAGCCTTGCAAAGTCACGTCTATGTGGAAGGCAGACACTCTGACGTGCTGCTTTTTTATTATGCTTGTCGGTGTAAAGGATGAGGAGAAGCGTACTGCAGCTGAGGTACTCGCATACACTAGTTCTAGCCACGCAGTTCCGCGTCATACTACACACGCACACACACTTGGGATTAAAGGCTTGGTTCTTGGACACTATTGCTAAAACCATAGAGTTTCCAGCACTTTATTGACAAACAGTAAGACTGCCTGCGAGCTGTCAAATAAAACTCAGTTTCTCCAGTGTTGGGAAGTCAAGAGTACCAATGGACTCTTTTGTCCTTTTTCCTGTTAGGGGAGGGTGGAGACAAAGATCATCTCTGTATGCAACAGAAGGTCTCAGTTGGAGGTGTCGGAATACTGGTATCGTCAAGAGGGCAAAAGGTGAAGGAAACCTTCAGTTTCGTTCACCTGATGCTCTGAGGCTAGGACAGATGTCAGGTGTCCTCTGCCCTCAAACCAGTTCCCGGCGGAAGTTCGCCAGAAGTCGTGAGGAGCGAATCCAGGCCCGTGAGCCTAGAAGGGTCTTCTGTTTCTGACTCGTCTTTGGTGGCTCAGAGAGCAGCAAACAGCAGAGTGCATTTGCTTGGTCTTTCGAAGAGCAGGGAAACAAGTGGTGACCACCTCGTCCTACAGTAGTGAAGTGAGCACAGCCTTCACTGAGCCCTGTCCAGTAGTTAAAATGAGACACAGAGAGGTCAGGTGAGGCCTGCCCACTGCCTGTGCCTGTGCCCAGGTGGGCTCCCAGTCCAGTGTGAGGGAGAACCGCTTCAGTCCCTGCAGGGGAAGTGAGCCACGGCCTGGAAGGAGCACCGCACAAACGCCTACTCTTTTGCAGTGGGGGGAGGGGGAAGATGACTCTTTCTTTCTCCTCCAAATGGGAAAGGAAGGCCCGTTTTAGTGAGTTCTAGGCTTTGGTCAGAGTTCAGGCGAATGGGAATTTGAGTCCTATTCGGGGATGTTGGGAAAACGTCAAGTATAAACCCCCACATAAGGACCGTGTACAGTGTAAAGAATACCAGCCTCCCAGGGGTGTCAGCGGGGAAAGCTGCGCCCACAGCACCGATGCCCTCGGCCACTGGTAACACCCCTGTCTGCGTCTAGAAGCAGGCACCGTCTAGAGCTCAGTATTCTTGTGGGGGGAAAGTGGTTTTTATCCTGGGTCTGCATTTTTAAAGTGGGGCCCGGAAGCATTATAAGGCACCTAGAGAGCAAAGGCTTCCAGGACACGGAAATGCACATTTCAGGGAACAAACCAGGGCGGGGCGAGGGGAGGGCCGTTAGCCCCGTCACAGTAGTATCATGCCCCGGCACACACGTCTCCAACCCCAGGAGGTACCAGGTGGCGATGGGGAAAGGGTCGGAGACACAGTCACAACAACGTTGGCCTCTTAGCAGCACGTGGAATAGAGAACTGCTGTCCACCCAGTTGCCATGGCTGGTGGGAAGCAGGTGGGTAGTTGAGTGGGTTCACAGTTATGGGACAGTGGTTCATGTAGCTGGCTGTGATGAAAGTCGCCTCTGCAATCTAAGGAGACAACAGAGAAACAAAAGAATTGAACTAGCCTTGGCTTGGATGCTGGCTTTCTCCCCAGAAGTTAAATAGGGTAACCTTCCTGGGCTCCACCCGGGGGCAAATGTCCAAAGGGGGTCATTAGGGTGATGTTCTGGGGCCCAAGGAAATGGGTGCCCATAGTTCTGGAGGTCCTCTGAGATGCACAGCACCCTCCTGAGGACAAGAGAGGTGACTCCGCTCTGTGAGCTCCACACTAGGGGCGGGGCCTCTGGAAGGCAGGGTCTGCACAGCCTCCCCTTTGGCAGGGATGGTATTGAAAGGAGGAGATTTGGCCAACTCCAATTTTAGGATCACAATCAGAGGGGTTCCAGGTACTCTCAGAAGGGAGTCAGGAACTATCAATCAGGACAGAAGATTTCTGAGTCTCTGCAATTCTTATTTTTTGCCAGCCACCATTTCCTGTTTTAGGTTGGGATGAAGCCCTCAAGGCAAAAGAGGTCTGCATGGAATTCACACCTGAACGAAAGGGGCACATGTGCAGACTGTCCACTTTGTGACTAGTTTGAGACCGGATAGGGAGAACTTTTTTTTCTTTCATTCTTTTCTAATTTTCCTTTTCTTTAAAAAAAAAGTTATAGGTCTCACTGTTACCACTGCAATGCAATTACTGTGATGGCAGTATAGCCTATCTCGGGGTAGCCCCATTAACAATTTCTGGGCACCACACACGAAAACAGTGCCTGTTGTCATACAGAATGAGGCTTAAAGTAAGAACATCTTGAGCAGGCAGCTGCCCGGCCCTAGGCCTGCTGCAAGGAGAACAGCAAGTGCGCGCCCAACTCGGGCCGCAGGGTGCTGAGGCTGAGAGAAGCAGGACACACGATGTGGGGAGCACAGGAGCTCCCTCTCTAGCCAGCCCCTCCCCTACCAGCTTAACGGGGGCTATGGAGACGCAACTCCACCTGGACTTTTCAGAGTCATGATTATAGACAAGGCCACAAGTTTAATTTGAGACAGGCTCTTCTAGAATATTGTCATAATCCCAGCTTCCTTTCTAAGTCCCAAACCTACCTGTTTTTTTTTTTAAATCCTCACCTGAGGAAATATTTTCATTGCTTTTATGGGGGGGGAGAGAGAGAGAGAAACACTGATACAAGAGGGAAATATCTGTGGCTTTCCTCCCGCATACATCCCAACCAGGGATCAAACCTGCACAACCTGGGTTGTGCCCTGACCAGGAATCGAACCCACAACTATTCGGTGTATGAGACAATGCTCCAAACAACCGAGCCACCTGCCGTGGGCCCAAGCCCATCTCTTCCTACCAGATCAGAGGAGAATATTTTAGTAGCTCTCAGACCCACCTTGGGAGCAGACATCCGGAAGATCAACTTCTCAATGTGGCCCTTCCCAGAGCTCTGGTCTGGGATGGACCTAATCACAAGCATGAAGTCATCGCGGCAGCCACCAAAGGTCATCACGGAAGAGTAGGGGTAAGTGGCATGCACTTGCTGTGGAAAGAGCCCATTAGTATGAGGGGAACTTTCCACCTGCCTCCCAAGCTAGGAACCAGCGTCCCCATCTCTTCTAAGCACAGGTCTCCTTAGTCAGAAAGGGGGTCTCTGATGTGGTCATAATCTGTAGACCTGTACCTTCCACGTCTACAAGTTGTGTCCAGACTGGAGGACCGTAGAGCTTGGGTAGCGGGTGGGGGTAGGAGGACCATGGCCACTTAACTCAGGCCTTTGAATCCAGAGAGGAGGAGAAAAGATTATTCAGGAGGAGGGGGTCAGGGAGCCAGCCCTCACCATAGTGTTGTGGTCCAGGATGCTGACGCCGTCCTCGTTCACAGCAATCCACACCAGAGCGTTCTCCTTGGAAGGCTGGGGAAACAGGAAAATCCCATGAGACACACCGGCAACTAGGGGTTCTGGAGTATGAGAGCTTTGTGAGGAAGAAGACACATGCAGCAGCAGTGTCTGCTAGGCAGTGATTTCCAACCTTTTCTTCATCTTGGAAAAGAAAAAAAGATGGCATTTGTACAGCAGGCATCTGGCCCTGGGGCCCTGGCAACCTACTAACAGGTAGGAGGAGGTGGGAGGAGGCCACTTTCTTGGAGCACCTGTAGCCTGTCCCGCCACGGCACACTGGTCAGGGGGCTCCGTGCTACAGATCACAGCACCGCTGGCTGCTCTGTCCTGGGCGTGGAGGACAGGCTGTTTGCCCCTAGCTCTCAGCAACCGAGAGCATTCCACCCACAGCCTCCCCCTCAGTTGAAGCGCGTCTTGCTTCAGTCAATTTCCTAGGGGCTATAAAAGAAATAGGAAAGCAAGAATGAAATCTTACAGGCCTTAGGCCCTACCTGTAAGAAAAGTGACTATTTAATGGACAATTCCTGGTATGACTGATGTACACTGCCAAGGCCGCAGGAAGGCAATCCAGAGTTCCTATCTCCTTCCTCAAAGGCTGGGGAGGTAGACATGTCACCCTCTTCAGAAGGCATCCCCAACTTTTCAGACCAACCAGGGCCCCCTGTGATATGCCCTTATAATTAGTTGATCCTCTCTTTTCCCCCAGGGGTGGCACTGAGAAAGAAGTCAATGAAGGAAAGAGGAGGGTAACGCAGAAATAGTCCTGGCCCCAAAGCAACGAATGAAACACAACTGCTTCAGACCACGGAAATGCAGAGTAGGCCAGAAATGGGTGGAGAGACAGCGACCTCTGGTGGTTGCTGGGTTGCAGGCCACATGCTGCAGACTGGACTTAAAGGATCAGGTAGGGCCAGCAGTTCCAGGAGAAACAGGGCATTCCTGAGTGTGGTCACCCCTCTGTCCACTGGAAACCACCTGCACTTACCTGAGCAGCAAAGAGCTTAGCACCAAAGAAGGGCCACTTCCGGGCCACTGTCAGGTAGATGCGGATGCACTCTGGAGAGGAGCAGCCTTGCAGTGAGGCCCACTTTGTGGTCAGCTGATCTACCAGGTGCCTTCATGGGACAGACAGTGAAGTACCAACACAGTTTCACAGCAGCTCTGGGACCTCCCCAACTCCGCGCCCACATCTCCCACAGTGACTCCCCACAAGACCTCGCAGCCTACCTCAGCTGTTCAGGGGGGGCCCCGTATCTGTAGCGCCTCGGGTAGAACCTGTCTAGGACCTGCTGTAGGTGATGTTGGGCCTTGGAATGGGGTGTGCCCCCAGAAGTTGGTGGGAGGGACCTCTCCAAATCCCCAAACTCTACCTATAAGAGAAGCACAGGGTGGCACAAGTCAGGAGCCTGGATGTGGAGGAGCTGAGGTGGGGGTAGGGGTTAGGGTGGGCTGCTGAGAGAGAAATAAATGGGTGAAATACATCATCACTTCATAACTTTATTGGTGAGGTGGGAATGAATGTGAAAAAACACTTCTTGTGAACAGACCCTTTATCTCCAGTTTCACAGACACTAGAGAAACAACTTTAGAGTCTTAGAATATTAGAGATTTTCTAGACCGACTTTCATTTTCTGGTCGAGGTGAAGTGCTTATCCAAAAAAGCTAAGTCGTGGCAGACAAAGGAACATAATGTAGAAATTTTGGCTTCCAATCCAAAATGATGGGATACAGGATTGAAGATGCCGCAGATCCCAGGTCCTTGAATAACACTGGTCTGTTCAATGTCATTTCGTTACAACACGGAGGAGACAGCCTTGCTTAAAGCTGCAGAACTGGGGGACGATGTTAAGCGAGGACTGACTGACTACAGAGCCGACTGTTCCTGATGTGGCCTTTGGAGCCTGAGGCCTGGCTCGGGTCCCAGCTCTGCCACTGACCAGCCTTGCAGTCTGCTCAACCTACTCAGACTTCCTGAGCTTCGACATCCTTGTCGATTCCATGGGGATGAGAATTAAATGGGATAATATATAAAATGTGTAGCACAGGGCCCTCTATAGAGTATTCCATAAGCTTTTATTATATTAAAGATCAGCTACTATTCTTTCCCCTTCCTTTCCAGCATGTAGGTCCATGCAGGTATCCCAGACACCTTTGGCAAGATGGTCTCCTAAAGGTAACAGGGAGAAGAGTCGAAGTCTGAATGTGTGTTCCTTTTTCTAATTCTAGTTAAAATGTTCGGCAACTTTAAGTACAAATTTTATCACATACATTATGGGGTATGCATTATTTAAGAATCGTACTTAGTACATCAACCCTGCAGGGCCAGTATGGAGGTATTTTTGTTTTCAGTCTACAAAACCAGAAACTAAAGCATAGACAAGTGACAAGATGTGGTGAAGGTCTCGCAGCATGGGAATGACTAGGGCTCAAACCCAGGTCTCTGGGTTCCACATCCAGAGTTCTGCACGTAGCCTGTACCTGCAGTGAGGACCTTTGCTGAGTGAGGAGTCAGTGTCCCTCCACAGCCAGGGACAGCAAGGCCACCCTCTCCTCTGGCACCACCGGATCTGCGGAACCTCCTATTTCAGGCTGTGTGGTGCGTTCCACTCGTCAGTCCAAAGATGACACCGTGACCCTCCTGATTCCCAAACAGAGCCTTACCTGGGCCATTAGGGCAGCCATCTCCAGAGCCAGTTCCTTGTTGACAGGAAACCTGCCTGCCACGATCTCGCCACTGGTTTGGAAGGCAAGCAGCAGACGTTCTCGCTCCGTCTCCCCTTTGACCTGACTCCGGAAGTACAGCCTACAGAGCAAAGTGAAAAGCAAGTCCGCTGGGGTCCCGAAAGGACGAGGTCAGCCTGGCATCTGTTTACCTTGATTTGCAAAGATAGGAATGACTCTTTCTACCATTTGTGAGCCAATTTTCTATTGCCTCTGAAAGAAGCAGGCATGACACAGAGCAGACATAGGGCTATCAGATCTCAGAGCAATGGTAGCGTGTGGTTAATTCTGGATATGCCATCAGATTTACTGCGTTTGGTGAAGGGAATCTGGTACTAGGAATCATAGCTTGTCAGAGAACGGGATGAATTTAGAATCCAAGAGACTGATGGAAAATTATTTGCCTGGAGACATAACTGGGATGGAATCTTCTTTCTTCTAGATTTCATCTTTAGAGAGGGGAAGGGAGGGAGGAAGAGAGGGAGAGAAACACCAATGTGTGGTTGCTTCTCATGTGCCCCTTTCTGGGGACCTGGCCCACAACCCAGGCATGGGCCTGGACTGGGAATCAAACCAGTGACCCTTTGGTTAGCAGGCTGGCACTCAATCCACTGAACCACACCAGCTAGGGTGAAATTTTCTTATTCAAATTAATACAAAGTCAGGATGTCTACTTCTGTATTCCCTGGAATTGGTATAAGACCAATTTATTTTTAGTTTTAAGTATCTAGTGCTTATACAAAATTTCACTCTCCTAAGATAATGCATGTGGCCATCTTATGAGGCTGGTCTGTGTTCTTGGTATGTGTGTTTGTGTGTGTGCACACGCTGCCCAAGAGCCTGAGCTGCCCAGTGGGCCTGGCTCCCACCCCACGAGCACTATGTGGTGTTCTACTGGGGGCCTCCCGCCGGTGCACCCCTGTGGGCAGCCCTCAGACTCAGCCCACCCCGTGGGCAGTGCCCAGACCTGTTCTTGTATATCAGCTTCACAACTCGAGTGCCACCCTCAGATTTCCCAGAGTGCAGCTCCTTCAGGGCCTGCTCCCACTTGGAGATGGCATCACAGACCTTGAAGAGGCAAAAGAGGAAACTCAGAAAAGCACCCAATGAGGGGAACAGGGTCCAGACAGGGCCCGACTCAGGCAGAGCAGCAGGGCCGAGCTGAGTGACTGAGGGCCGAGGGATGACCTGCGGGGCTGCACATTCCCACTCCCAGGACCCCGGGTCCCTGCGACCTCCTCACAGAGAGAGGTGGAGCCTGGGCGTGGCGTGAGCAGCACCCACAGCAGAGCTGCCCCTCTTGGTCTCAGCATCTGAGGGGGCCCCCCCAGGGGCAAGGCAGGTCCCGGTCAGACACAATGGCCTCATGTCACCAGCTCCCATTCCCTTCCACTGACCACCACCCCGCTCAGCAAACACACCCACAGACCTGCTGGGGAACAAAGCCTCGCAGATGCCTGGACATTTACAAAGAAAGTGGGTGGTACCACACACCCAGGCAATGGCAGAAGACTACAGAGGGCTCTGTCGTATTGCCACCAAGAAAGCAGACATTGACCCAAACATTCGGCCCTTTGAGTGTGACAGCACGTTCCCAGGAACACTGGGGACCATGGCTCTGATTTCAGACTCAGATACAAGGCAGGCCCTTAATCCCATCGAAAGGCCTTTAAGACAGAAGCACCATTTGGCTCTATCTCCGTAAAATGTGGCTGAGCCTGCGGGCATAGCACAGGCCCTGGCAGACAGGGTAAGAGTGGTGCCGGCTTAGAACACAGCACCCCGTGGGTCTAGGTATGCAGCTGTCTACCCGCGTGTGTGAGCATGCACACGTGTGTGTGTGTGTGTGTGTTGTGTGCGTATGTAACCAGCAGGCTCGGCTGGGGCTGCGGCTGACCAGTGCCTCCCCGTCCTTCCCACACTGGCTGAGGAGCAGCTTCCCCTGGACGCTGCACAGCCGCTCAAGGGAGAGGGATGTAGAGATCCTCTCTCCCGAGACAAGGGCACAAACAGCTTTTCACGGCACAGAAACAGGGGAAGCGCCTTGGGCTCAGCACCAAACAGGCTGTGAAACAGGCACCCCTCACACAGGTTCTTCCCCACCACCAAAACCCCGGGGCAGGTGGTGGCCCAGGAGAGCCTCCGCTGGCCTAGCGGGGAGGCCGTCACCTTGACATTCCCCTGCAGGCAGTGCTCCAGGTCCCTGCCGGAAGGGTCGTCTGTGAAGAGGGCAAAGCCAGAGCAGGACGACGTCCTCATGCCTGTCTCCTGGTTCAGCCGCTGGAGGAACTCCTCGACGGTGGAGGATCCGTCGAAGCTGACCACCTGCAGGGCAGACACCTTAGTCCCAGAGGGGGCTTCCTGGGGGACGCTCACTAGGGCTCATGGGGGGGTCTGCATGGCTGAAAGGAGCGAGGGTGAACGCAAGAGCCAAAGAAAGATTCTATTCTGTGTTCACATGCAGAGGGTGCGTGCCTAAGGCATGAGCCTGCCCCCTGGATGTGGAATCGGACAGAAGCTCTGCTTCCCCTTTGGAGAAGGCCGTTTCACGCCACTTCTCAGTCAATGTCTCAGCTTCCCTGCTCACACAAAGGGTTCAAAGGACTTACTTCCAGGTCATCAAACAGGGGGGTGCTTGTTTTCATGGTTCAAGCTCTTTTTTCTCGCCACACTGGCACTAACCACCCCACCCCCGACCCCTAAGCCCTGGGCCTGTTCTTTTGCTGGTTTGCCTATTAAGGATCTGCTGATCCTAAGGAGGCTTTGCACTCCCCTGACCCTATGATGCCCCTCACCCCCCGAGACAGGGATAGGAGAAGACTCAGGACGGCACACACCCGCCCCCTCACCTGGTAGGTCCCGTTGGCGAAGTGCACGGGGATGCTGAAGGGCAAGGAGTGGTGGAAGGGGTTCCGCAGCAAGATGGACATCACCTCCATGCGTGATGGCCTGGCTTCCCGATCCCCCATCTGCAGGGTCCGCTCCACTGCCCGCTGGCAATAGATGGCATACTGGCCAGTTTCATTGCTAAAGAGGCAAAGGAAGACGGGACTACTGGGGAATCCACTCCTCTTTGCCACTTTGACACCCGGCTCCCAGCCCAGACCCGGCCAGGACCAAGTCGACAGCTGGGGCAGGCCGTGAAAACGCCCTGAGGGAGCCTGGCCTGTGGTGTTGATTTGCCATTCAGGGCCTACATGAACACAGCAACAGGGAATGAGAATTTGGGAATAAGCTGGAGGCAATGAGCCCCCACAAAACACCCACGCATGCGTGAGTGGTGTGCAGACAAGCCCAGGTCTCCAGGGGCCCATTTGTGTATACCACAATGGGTGACGTCTCTGTGAGCACTGAGCAAATCTCAGAGGGTGGGGGTGATGTGATCCATCCCGGTCTCCCCCGTGACACTTAGTTGTGCCACAGCCGGGGGGACGGGGCGGCAGAGGAAGTGGCGCCCACTCACCTGGGGTCTGCGTGGCGCTGGAGCTGCTGTTTGATGTACCAGAGGAAGTGGTGCTGAGGCAGGAAAAGTGGGGTGCACAGGGCCAGGAGCTGCCAGCACTACGGGGGAACCAGCAGCGTGGGGTGCATGTGGGGTCAGCAGCATCCCTGCCCCCACGGCCCTGAGCCAGCACACTCTGTGAACCAGAGCCCCCCGCCTTCTCTGGGGGCTGGGACAGCCAGGTTGGTCAGGCTGTGTCTGGAACGGCAGTTGCCCAATCTGGGTACACAGACACCCAGAAGGGACGGCGAGAGGACAGCTGTGCCAAGGCAGCTTGGGGCGCTGAGGCCGCCCACCGGCTACCAGGCTCAGAGGATGCCCGCCTTGTGGCCTCCTCCCATTTCCCGCCTCCCGGGCAGCCCTTGCCGATGGCGCCTGTCAGCTGGTCGCCCTGGGAGCCCCTACCTGTGTGAGCGAGCACTTCTGAGGCGGGCGGCAGCTGGCCTGCTTCATGAGCTGGCAATAGATCTCACTCTGCAGCTCGGGGTGAACCAGGCAGACCTGCAGGGCCCTCTGGGCCAGGGATGCGTGGTAGTCCACCGAGGTGGCTTCCACAGGCACATTGATGAAGAGCTGGCAGGACTGGAGGGAAACGACAGTGGGCACAGGCGGCCCAACAGCCCCGATTGGCCCTCCGTGACAATGGACAGACGGGGCCGTCCCCCCCAGGGCTCAGGAAGGCTCAGATCACCACAGAGAATGTCTCTGAGGGGAACACTGCTACTGCCTGAGAGCATCTTGCTTGCTGAGAAGGCTGCTTAGGGATTCAATCCTTCCTTCTTTAAAAGTTCCTATTGCCTAAGCAAGACATTCATTTCTTTAAAAGATGGACTATTCAGACAGGTGCAAAGACCATTCTAAAATAGGTCGGAATCTCTCAGGCCCAGAGACAACACAAACCTGTCCTTTCCTGCTGGTCACTACAGGAGACGGGGAGCCCCTCTGGCTTCCTGCCAGTTTCACAGGTGCTTCGCCAGGGCTCGTGAATGAAGTCCCAGAGCTTCCGGCCTCCCTGTCCCGAAGGACATGGTGGGGACCCTGTGGGACTCTCCCTTCCCTTCAAGATCCTTCTGCAGACCACCCCCTAACTGCATGGGTCTCCTCCCCCAGGGGAGGGGCAGAACTGCTTGGGGCAGAGCCTGGGGGCACACACAGTAAGGGTGCCCACCACCAGTTGGCAGCAGGACTGGGCTCCGCTCCCCCTTTACCTTGAAGAGCTTGAGGGCCTCTGTCTGCAGGGCCTCGGAGGGCAGGGTGGTGAGGGAAGTGTACAGCCCGTCTTTGCTGTAGCACAGCACGGGGTGCCTCCAGATGGGGGAGTCTGCCGAAGGGCAAGCGAAGCCACCATTACCACTGGTCAGGGAGCCTACCTCCCCCCGGCCCTGCCCCCCACCCCACTCTGATCTGTGGGGAAGACAAGGGGTAACGGGCCTTGCTGAGTTTACATGCAGCCTGTGGGGCACACAGCTGTGCACTGCACTGAGCACACTCACAAGCACAGCTTACAGGAAGGTGGCTACTGCTTTGCTCAGGGCTGCAATAGGGGTGAGTGCGAGGTGTGGGCACCTGAGTGCAACGCAAGCACGTGCGTGCTGGGGAGCCCCTCCCTGCAGGGGCAGCTCTGGGCAGAAGAGGGTGTGGTGTGTCAGTCTGAAATAAGCAGGCTGTGGACCTCGGTCCAGGGGTGTGTGTGGTAGGTTCTGTTAGTGCCTCTGGCTCCTAAAAATCAGTAGCAAAACAAAGACCCCAAGGTACCCCAGGTCTAGGTCAGGCGTCACGTACTGATTAACAACGCTAACTATAGATTAACCAGCTACCTCCTCTCCTCAGTCTTCCTCCCAGCCAGCAACGCTGCAGGATGAATAAAGTAAAACATTGACCCAGGTCCCTGGAAGGTCTGCTTCCCAGAAAGGCTCCCCCAGATATAGAGTGGTCCCTTTAGTAGCTTCGCCAGAGACAGGGGCCCTGGAGCTTGGGATGGAAATGCCCTTCTGCAGCTCAGGTGGTTTTAAAACGGTGTCGAGGTACAGCAGTGCTTTCTGTGAGCTCCTGACCAAAACTACCCAGCCACCAGCCCCCGACCCAGGCCATGATGGCCCAGCTCCCCTTACCTGGGTCTCCCTCATCATCCATCAGTTTGCCAATGAGCTGCTCATAGGCGGTCCCCACCCTGGCACTGCTGCCACCTGCAGCCACCGTGAGATGGTAAAGCCAGGCATCCTGGAAGAGGACAGAAAGCTGATGAGCTGCGGGGTGGGGAGGTGGAGGCAAGAGCTCCTGGGAGGGTTCCTCGAAGGGGCCCAGCCCAGGGTGGGGTCAGCTGGTTGGGTGTGCACAAGTCAAGGCCACCGTTCCTAGAAGGAAAGACTTGGGATCAGGTGAACACGAGCCCTAGTTTCTAAGCCTGCGGTTCTCCCCCAGTGAAGAAATGGTCACTGGGAATAAGCTTGGTATCAGGGATGCTCAGAATCAGGGAATACTAGTCGCCAAAATGTCCAGGAGGAAAATAAACAAGGACGTGGGGGAGATGAGGGGACGAGAGGAGGGGAGATGGGAATCACTGGCCCAAGCGTGGCCAGCCTGTGGCCCAGCCCCTCCCTCACCTTTTCGTGCTCGGTGCCAATGAGGAGGTAGGTGGGGCTGTGCTCCGGGGGCTGGATCACCAGGGTGCGGTGGGAGGACAGCAGCCGCCGGGTTCCGCCGGCCTCGTAGTCCTCGTCGGAGTCACAGGACCGATCCACTTCCTCTATGAGTGCGCCCTGCACAGGCAGGTGGCCCAGGGGCCGCTGTGGACATGAGCCTTCCGTGAATGGGAGAGCCAGCAGGGGGCAGGGGCGTCTCCCCTCTTGGAACTGTGAGGCCCCAGGATGAGGCGGGGGGAGGTCAGCTCCCTGGCTGAGGCCTGCTTGGGGAGCTGCAGTGAGACCCCCCAGAGGGTTTGCGGGCCCTGCTCTCTGGAAGGAGCCAGCTGGTGGACTGTGCACTTGTGGTGGGTTTCGGTGGGGTACAGGGGAAAGATCCATAGGATGAGGAGCAGCAGGGTTGGGGTCCGGGGGAGGAGAGAGCAGGTGCTGTGTGAGGCTGGGGAGTACCTTGTCCTCATGGGTCCGATAGTAGTAGAAGGTTCTCGAAACGAGAGCACACCACACCAGCTTGGAGTGGCCATGCTTTACCTGGAAGACAGAAATGAGCCAGCATTACTAGACCCAGGTGATCCAGAAGTACATCCAAGGACTGGCAAAGAGAAGTCACCGGGAGGCAGATGTCAAACCCCTGGTCAAACTCAGGTCCTTAAGTAGAGATGCCACTCACACTCCCTACTAACGGAACCAGCCCTTCAGCAGCAAGGGGCCACGAGGGTGTGTGCTGTACAATGCCCACCCATCCTCTCAAGACCTGCCAGGAAGAGACTGACCAGGCCAATCAGATGGCCTGTCCCAGGAGAGTGAACTCAGGAAAAGCATGCTGATCAGCAGAGCTGGAGTTGTAGGGATGCCGAGAGGGAGGGAAGGGCCACGGGGGCAGGTGTGCACCGTGCGGAGCCATAGATTCACGCACAGGAGACCGAATGGGGGGTAACAGTTGGAGAGCCAGCCCACCAGCACTGAGCTTGCTCCTACAGGCCGGTTTCCTTCCTGATGGCATCAGGGCCCGGTGAAGGTGCTTCCTTGTTAACTTGCCTTTTCCTTGGGGTTAACAGGTGCTTCTTGGCTCCTTGCAACCAGCAGAGCCCTAACTAAGATGCCTTCGGGGCAGACCTGGGATAAGTTTTTGTAACTTCTATTCATACTGATTGGTACAGATGAGGGGGCAACCCCTAATGACCTCAAAATAGGGACGAGACAGCCCTTTCCTCCCTCTGTTATAATAGCTGTTGTTCTAACAACCTTGACCTCTGTTTCCAGGGAATCACTCACCATCCCGTGTGGTCAGACTACAGTTAAGGTCAACGAGCTAAGCCTGTTGGGGAAATCCCTGGAGAAAGGGGCTGGGCATGACGAGGGGACCCAGTGCTCCCTGGCACTCCTGCTCCTGGCCACCCCAGCTCTCAGGAAGCTCATGTTCCCCCTCCATCAGCCCCAGCCATACCTTGGTCAGCCAGCCCTTCATGGTGGGCTTGGTACCACCCTGAGACGGGGCAGGAGGCCCGATGGCCTGGACCTTCAGCAGGCTCTGCAGGACTCGGATCCACTCCTCCAGCAGGCTGGGCGAGTCAGCCGTCAGGTAGTAGGTTTTCTTCTCAGAGGTGAGCTGTGCAGGAGTGAGGGGTGGGGGCAGGGCCGAGAGACGGGGGGGACAGAATGACAGAAACCTGGCTCTGAGGTGCTGTAAACCCCTGGTCCACTTCCTCCTCCTCCTCCTCCTCCTCTTGTTCTCCCTGTTTCTTCTACCTTTACTCTCTCTCACATTCTGCGTCTGCTTCCATTCTCGCACTCACAGATTAGGACCAAACCCAAGGTGGGTGTAATGGCTTTCACTCATGTCTGTTTTGCCCCGTCTTGGTCTCCATCACAGCCATTTCCAAACCCTGCACTTCTTCTGTCTAAAATTCTAGCTGCTAGGACCATCCTTACCTGGAATGTCTGGGCACCCTCCCCTCGAACAATCTGGCAGTGGGAGTTCAGTTCCACTTGACCCTGAGGTTTCCGGATGACGTCACTCTGTAAAGAAAGGAATGATCTTATTCCGGGTCACAGGCAAAGGAGTGATTCCCAAGCCTTCCTGGGCTCTGTATGATGGGCAACTTGTTCTGCATCCTGGTTCTAGCTAAACGGAGCAGGAATGAAACACGGGTCCCTCTGACCCAGCTGACATTCAATATTACTTTGGATTAGTTTCAGGCGTACAGCATAGCAGTCAGACAACTATAAAACTTAACAAAGCGTTCCCTGGATATTTCCAGTACCCGGCTGTTCCCCTAGATGTTTCCAAGGCACAGCTGTGCATTAACAATCTCATTGACCGTATTCCCGATGCTGTGCTTTACATTCCCATGATTATTTTGTAACTACCAAACTATACTTCTCAATCCTTCACCTCTTCCCCTGGACCTCCAACTCCTTCCCCTCTGGCAATCATCGGTCTGTTCTCTGTATTTATAAGTTGGTTTTTGTTTTTTGTGTTTATATTATTCTTTAGATTCTACACATAAGTGAAATCATGCGGTACTTGTCTTTCTCTGACTGGCTTATTTCACTTAGTATAAAACCCTCTAGGTCCATCCATGCTGCCTCAAAAGGTAAGATTTTGTTCTTTTTATACTGAGCCTTCAAAATTGGGTCAGAAGCCACCAGGTTATTACTAAGCTACACAGCCCTTAAATCCTTCCTACTATATCCTTTATATCAAGAGTGGCATATAAGCGACATATAATCACCATTCCCATTTCCAATGCCACTGCAGACATTACTAATCCATCAGACCATGCCTGCCTATTGAGCAATACAGGCTCAGAATCCTTAACACGGTGTTTGAAACAGCCACTACCAATCAACCAGATTTGCACAAGAGTCAAGGCCTTTTCACCCTCTCCAAACCACTAACATGGGTCATTGACCAGGGAGGGCCTGTCAAAGTAGGTCCCAGCATCCAAGGCTCCCTAATTCTGAACAGTGTAGAAAGGACGGGGAGGAGGCGATGGGTCACCTGTTAGAACAGTTTTTGTTTTTTTTTTCCAGAACCAGGAAAAGAAGAACTTGGCTTCTGAAGGAAGAAGGAACCTCCAAGCCAGCTCGTCTGGAACTGCCATTGCCTGCCCAGTGCCAGAGTTTGTGGTGAGAACCAGGGACCGTCTTCTGGTCTGTGTGTGGCTCAGAGCCGCTCCCTGCCTGCCAAACCTCTGCCCTCTGACTGTGGGCCACGCTGCCCCTCTCCCAGTGCCACCCCCAGACCTGGGGGAGGGGCGTCTCACCGGGGACTTGTAGTACAGAATCTGCCCCTGTCTCAGGACAAACCAGCGCCTCTTCCACGTCTTCCCCCGACTCCCCATCTTCAGCAGGTAGCCCGACTTCTCCAGTGCCTCCTGTGGGAGTGGAAGGGCGCAGAGGAGGAGGAGGGTGAACAAAGAGGGGAGTCCCTGAGGCTCCTGAACGTCACACAGACCACAATGGCCCCATTGAGTCACGGCTCTGCCACTGGGTAGAAAAAAGTTGAGTACCTACTGTGTGTGCTTTCAGGGCACTGTGTCTTGCTAAGGGATCAGAGGGAACAACATAAAGCATGGGTGGCCCTGCTGCGGGAGGGTCCTGCTGTCTGGGGAGCATGCCTGACCATGAGCAGAAGGCTGGTCAGGGGCTGCAGGGGAGAAGCTGGCCAGGAGAAGGAAGGCGGCCCTTCAGGCAGCAGGGAAGGGAGAAGTCTGGGGAACAGTGGCCACATCAGCCAGGCTGGGGAGGAGGGTTTGGGCAGCACAGTGGTGTGGAGCCAGGGCTGGGGGACGAGAGATCTGGTGTCACTGCTGGCTCCCACGGTAATGGCATGTCTCTGAGCCTCAGGCTTCTCATCCACAAAAACGGGGTAATAGCCCTAAAAGGACTGCAAGGGCCAGTGAGACAGTGTGTGGAAAGCATGAAGCACGGGGCCTGGCACACTGGAAAAACCCAGTAAGTGTCAGTGCCCAGCATTCCAGGGTCAGCACAGGGCTAAAATGAAGGGCTGTGTGCAAAGCCCTGGGGCTCAGTAAGCCGCAGGGGTTTTCTAACTGGCTGCTCCTAGTTTGACACAGAGCTCAGCAGGCCTCCTCTCCTCCTCATGGGCTGTGCCTGATTCCATAACTGTACCCCCCTGCCCCCACCCCATCCCCTCTGGCCTCCTCCTTCCCTTCCTCGATCCCAGGGACCCCTCCTCTTATGGCTGCTGCCCGGTGTCTGGCACAGACGGCCCAGGCAGGCAGCTCCCACATGCCCCGCCTTGGCCCCACCGGGTGGGCCCCCCAGCTCACCGGGCCCAGGCTCAGCCCCTCAGTGGAGTAGGACGAGGTGCGCTGCAGTTTGTGCTCGGGCTCTGAGTAGTCGCTGTCCAGGGAGCAGGCGTCTGGGGGGATGGCGTAGTCGCCCTCAGAGCTCAGAGAGGACATGGAGACACCTGGCCAAGAGGGAGGATTCAAGGCCTATGTCCCATGCCCTGCCCCAGTTCCTCACCAGCCTGGGGCCCCAGAGTCTGGGGCTGAGGGTCATGGGCAGAGATTGAGCAGGGACCCCACGGATGAAAGTCCACGAGGGGGTGAGAGGCCTCTTGCTGCCCCACACCTCTCCTGCTCCCCTTCCCCATACCTCTCTTGATAGCCCGGGGGCTGCCCAGTCCACTGGTCTTCCTGGACTCTGAGCAGGAGACTGATGTCCGGAAACTTGCCTGCGAGCTACAGTCGTCATCAGACCCAGAGGAGTCGTCCACAAAGGGCATGCTGCTGATCTGCGTGGCTCTCTGCAAGACAGACCCCCATCCCACTGAGGCTCAGGCTGTGGGGCAAGCCCCACCCCAGCTGCGCTGCACACTGGCTCCAGGGCTCAGGGTGTGGCCAACACGGCCCGCCTGGGGCCCATGGGCACCGTCACCTGGCCAGGCCCCCCAACAGACCACTGTCCCTTCCCGACCTTACTCCTGTGTCCTAACCCAAGGCTCTCCTTGGGCTGATGGTATGGTCCGTCAAGGAGCTGCCCCATCCCAGCTGAACACCTGACCACTGTATCTTCTACTTCCTGCCACTAGGGGGCCAGAAAGCTACACCACGGCCCAAGCGTGAGAGGAACTGCCAGTATGTGTGGGGGTAAGGAAATGAGAGATCATCTCAACTGACAGACATTTTGAAAGTCTGATTATTTCTTCATGGCTGGTGTCACTCAGTGGGTTGAGCTCCAGCCTGCAAACCGAAGGGTCGCAGGTTCAGTTCCTAGTCAGGGCACATGCCTGGGTTGCAGGCCACATCCCCAGTAGGGGGCATGTGAGAGGCAACCACACATTGATGTTTCTCTCCCTCTCTTTCTCCCTCCCTTCCCCCCTCTCTAAAAAAATTAATTAAATCTTAACAAAAAGTCTGACCTCAATGTTGGTGACATTGTCAAGACAAGGGTACTTTATAGTGTGATAGTTTTTTTTAGAAGATAATTTGGCATTACCTGTCAAAATTTAAAACATGCATAGCATTTGCCCATAAAGTCTGCCTCTAGCCCTCTGTCCTACAGAACTATGTGGATATATGTGCACAGAGATGTATTTGCGCAATGATGCCCATCACACCATTTATTTCAGAGAAAAATAGAGACATGACCTAAACTGCCAATCAGTGCAGGACAGGTTAATGTAGGTACGGGGCATCTAAGTAAGGGGTGCTGGGCAGCCCCAAAAGGGGAGGAAGAGCTGGCACACAGTTGGGTGAACAAGCAGGGACAGAACGACGCATACAGTATGATCCCCACTGTGTGCACACAGGTGTGTGTGTGAGCAGGAGAGAGTGCGACACAGAGGATGTTTGTACACGCATTTCCCAGAGTGGCAGAGGCCCTTAGTGGATCAGCCCCGACCAGTGGTGACAGCTGCTGTCCTCGGGGCTCAGGACAGGAACGTGAGAGGCAACTTTACTTTCGGCTTTTTATTTTTCTACAAAGAGTTTTACGAAACGCAACTTACGATCTCAAAAACTACTAATAAAAGATGACAAAGATGTATATAAAAACACGTTTCACTGATGTCTGGTTTTTGCTTTTAAAAGTGTAGGGATGTTACGGGAGTGTACATGGGAGTATGTGTTTGAACACACAGAAAAAATTCCGGAAGGAGCCGCACTGCCCTCTGGGACATGCGTGTGACAAGACTGGGGGACAGGTGGGACAGCCATAGGTTTAACCTCTAACTTTTTACTTTGCCCACAATTATACTGATTCAAAATTTTGTGTTTGTAGAATTTTTCCACTAAAAGTATGACAAACGAGAAAACAGAAAGGACACTCAGAGGCCTGAGCTCCCCGCCCAGAGCTGTGAGTGTGGAAGCCTGAGCCCGGAGCCCCGCCCCAGCCGCTGATGGACAAGTGGCCGGTCTAGATGGGGACACCCCCTCCTGGGACAGCAACTTCTTACCCCCTTCAGGGCTGTGTAGACAGGCGCTGTGCAGTTCTTGTAGACAAGGCCAGAGAAAGGCCCATGGGACCAAAGGGCAGGAGGCCTTGAACCTGGAGGGGCAGGGGAGACAGATGAGATTAATTCTAGTGCCTCAGCCCAGGAGGGGGTGTGCGGGCGGCAGAGACCTGGGCAGAGTGAGGAGGAGGAAAGATGCAGACAGTGTTCCCTGAAACAGAACTCGGGGTGACAGATCTCAGGATGGGGGCCAAGGCCTTCTCCAGTCTCACTCCACTGTGGGCGTTCTGTGGGTGGCCCGTGACTTAGGAGACACTGGTGGGATGGCCTCCCTTTAGGGGGCTCACCTAACAAGGTATTGGGGGCTCCTCCTACACACAGCCCTTGCACTGCAGAAGGGCAGCCAGTGCAAGTGGGATGCTGGGTTGGGGGGCCCTTCCTCAAAAGTCCCTTCCAGCTCTTTAATCAGCTACAACCCTGTTCGAGGCCATTCCCACCCAGCAGGTGATGGGCTGAACCTGCACAGCTTCCTTTTCTCTCCCAGGTGGCCCTGGCTGTATGATTTCACCTGAGCATTACCTGCTGGGGGAGGGAATGGGGTGCCAGGTGATCCTAGCCTTGGATGCTGCTCAGAATCCTCTCCTCCCCTGCATGCCCACCCTGCTCATTGTGGGCACCCCACTTGGCACTCACCGCAGCAGGTGGCATTGCTCCTGGGAGATACGTCCGAGAGACGCATGCCTGACGTGGCCACAGCGTAGATCCGGCTCTCCTGGAATGAGAGGTCCCAGGAGGGTCAGAGCCCATGGATGTGCTCGCCCCCGCCTGCCCCCAGCCGGGGGCGGGGGGAGAAAAAGCCTGGCTTCGGAGGCAGGCAGACCTGAGTCTGCATCCAGGCCTGGCCTCAGGATAGCCACCTTTCAGGCTGTGGGCAGCGCTCAGATGACACCACGCAATGTGAGCATCTAGCACCTGGCCTACAGTCGGGGCCCAACAAACACTCACCCCCTGCAACACCCACCCTTCCCTCAGGGAAAGGAGGTTCCAGAAGAGAGGGGCCAGGGACCTGTGTCTCCGAACCTGACCCATTCTCCAACTCTTGGGTCTCAGGCTCCACCTCTGGAAGTGGCATGTTGACAATGAGGAAGTCAGAGCCTCATGGGGAGGGCACGACCTTTTTTAAGCCAGGTGTTTGGGACACGCTTTTTCTATGATGGTAACATTATGTCACGGTTAGGCTTCGGTCCAAGCTACAAGCCTGTGTGGCTCATCCGGGCCCAGGGACCCCACTGTTCAAGACCCTTGGATGGGGAACACCTGCCCTCAGTTTTGCCTGGCCCCTGGATATCCCTGGGACTGAAGTCTGCCCACTGGTCTGAAGTCCAACTGCAGTCCTGGGGAGCTTTTCTAATGGTTTTTGGTGGCTCCCCAGGCCCCACCTATGCTTCTGTGTATTTCTTTTCTCCATTCAAGATAAAAGGACAACAAAGGCCCCTCAGGTGGCCGGTGACTCACAGGGACCAGAGAAGATCCAGGCTCAGGGCCTTAAGGCAGTGGCAGCTAAGGCACCCGGGGGAGAGGGAGGGCCTGGGATGGCAAGGGCGGAGGCCCGGGGCAGTGGGGGGGCCCAGGAGGGGCACTGGAGTGGGCAGAGGAATTGGGGAAAGGGAGTAAATTAGGCATAAAAAAGATTACCACTGTGTGTGTGGCGGAAAAGGCCCCCCACCGCAGAGGGGATGGAACGCAGCTTGGGGAATTTAAGTTCACCTTCCAAGGGCTTCAGGCGACCATCATTAAACAAAGGGGAGTGCTTCACACAAGGTCACCTAGCGTCCCAGTCACCTCACTCACCTAAGGTTATTTTGAAGGTCAACAGAAAAAGGGCTCTGCAAACTCTAAACTGGCAAACAAGTCTATCCGACTCCCTCGGGTGGGGGGACGTCCTTGGACTTCTGGTCCTGACTTTTTTCCCCAGACGGTCACTGACCAGTTGGTCTCCCCTGAGAAGAGAGGCTGGGCTCCCTGGCCCCCGGCACTTCCTACGCCGACAGGAGAGACCCAGGCTCAGGGCCCAGATGGAGCCGAGCCCCTTTCTGAGAGCGTTTCACTGTCCACCCCGGTGCTAGGATTCCAGAGCCCTTGTGTTTACAAGACAACAGTGAACAAGAGGAGAACTGGTTCGGAGGGCATTCCACCCAGCCTGGCCCCTCCTCCATTTTCAAAGCCTCTCCACCTTTCTCCCACTTGCCTTTACTCCTTGTCTGCCTGCTGCACCCCCACATTCCCCTTCCCCTCGGGAGGCAGCTCACTGCGGCCCTCCCATGCCTCTGGGGCTTCAGGGACAGGTAGGTGAGCAATCCTCGGCCTGAAGACTGGCTGGTCAGGGGACCTCCCAGCCCTCCCCCAAGGCAGGGCGGTGTTTTGAGTCATCCGGGTCCCCTTGCGGCGCTCACTGCTAAGGCTGTGTGGCCCACAAGCCAGGCTGGTGAAGCACTGGGAACTAACAGCATTTCCACAACAGACCTGGGGGGGGGGGGGCTGCTGAAAAGGCGGGCCTCCCAGGCAGTGGTGAGGGGTGGCCTCCCCCCAGTCCCCAACTCCCTGCGGTGCTGCCTCACGCACACCAGCATCCAGGGGTCAGACCTCCCTCCAAGAAGAGGATGACGGCCACTCCCTAATATCCCCTCAGAGGCAAGTCAGCAGGAGCGTTAGAGCCGGGCTCCGGGGGCGGCTGAGCCCACACTGAAGGCTGGCCCCTCACTAACTACTACATGACCTTGGGCAAGTAACTACGTCTGTGGGGACAGCAGTCTCCTAATCTGTAAAAAACAAATGAACACACAAACCACCACCACACAGCTTCTAACTCCTTGCATGGGCAAGGAGCCCTGCCCTAGCAGCAGGTTCTGCGCTAAGCTTTCCACATCTCTCTCACCTCATCCCCACCGCCAACGATCTGCACAGCCTTATGAATGCCCTCCCCACCCCCCTTCGTACTTTACCTTTCTATCATGGAAAATGTCAGACACAAAAGGATAGGACAGAATAAAGTAGGATGTCGTCACCCAGCTCTGCACAGACATGTGCCTGGCTGTTCTCGTTTCATTGGTGCCCCTGCCCCAGGTCACTGATTCTGAAGCAATCCCATCGTCTTACCCCATGGTGCAAGCCTGGAAGCTCAGGCTCAGCAACAGTGACAGCCAGACCTTACCTGCCACCTCCTATGAACTGCTACTGCAAGTACTTGCTAGATCATGAACCCTACAAAGGAGACACTATTATCCCCATTTTACATATAAGGAAACTGAGGCCCTGAGATGCAGTAGCTTGCCCAGGGTCACAGAGTTAGCCATTTGAGCCTGGTGGGTTGATTCTGGGACCTGCGCTCTTAGCCACCACTGCACTACCTCCAAGAGCCACAAAGATTAAATAAGAAAACGTGCACACAGCCTGGTGAGTGACACACTCAGGACACGACAGCTGGCCTCCATCCAGACATCCTTAATCTTGGCCCTGACCTCGATGATGGGCTGATCTGGGCAGGCTTGGTGGAACCCCGCCTCATCCCAGGCTCTGCGTGTGGCTGTGCTTGACCAACAGTCGACATGGCATCAGCTCTGCCCAGCCCGCTGGTGGCCTCTTACCCAGGATGGAAACCGGTGCAAGGGGGGCGTGGGTGGTTTGCTCCCCGGATCCACTTCCTTCAGCTCAGCTCCTGGAGCCACCAGGCCCTCTTTTCCCCCCTTCCTGCTGTCCAGGAGTTGCTCATCCATCTCCATCTTCTCTGGTTCCCCCTGGAGCTCAACTAGGGTGGCCACGTCAGGAAGGCCGGAGGGGTGCGGGACAGAGAGGGGTCCAATCGCACTGTTCACCACGTGGTTGAAGTGCCCAGGGCCCACCTGGGGCTGGCTGTGGTGTCGCTTGGCCAGCTGGATACTGTCGTGGGGGGTGCTGGGAGCCCGCACCTTCGGCAGCGTCAGGCTGCAGCCCGGGCCTCCTTCCCTTACAGAGGTCTTGGTCCCAAGGAGCAGCTCTCCCTGAGCAGTGACCGGGCATTTGTTCCAGGAAGCCAAATCACCTCTGGCAGTCGGCACCAGCTGGTCAGGAGAGCCCTTTCTTTCCAGACGAGGTGGAGGGGTCTTGGCCTCTGATACACCCCCAGGACGGACCACGATGGAACTGGGCTCCTCCACAGGGCTTCGCACTTTGGGGACAGGTGTAGAGTCCTGGCTCGGCAGAGAGACTGGAGAAGGTACAGGCAGAGCCGCAGGCAGAGCATCCAGGGTGTGAGGACCACTGTCCTGCCACATCAGCTGGGCTCCTGGCCCTAAAGGGATGGAGTCCTCCTCTGGGGCTCCCTGGGGGACCACCAGCAGCTTCTCTGCAGGTGCCACGTGAAGACCTGTGGATGGGGCCAAAGCGGGCACATCAAAGAGCTCCCTTATTCAGCCCCACAGCCCAACACGCCCCCACACGCGGGCACATATACATGCCTGGTGCACACACACACATTCTGACACCCCCCCCAATATACATACTGAACACACACCCACATCCCAACAGGCACACCCACTCTAACACAGCCCCCCGCCATTAGCCCCCTTACCTTCCAGAGCATCTTGAAGGGCTCTCACCTGCTCCACCAGGTGCTGATTGCAGCTTTTCAGGTGCTGATTCTCCATCTCCAGCTGAGCAAAAGGAAACAGGAAGGTTTAGAATCCTCAGCTTACAAGTTTAGAGATACATTTCAAAATACGGCAAAAATCCTTTTTGAAGGTGAAATCTTTGAAAAGGAACAGTGCCGCCCCGACCCCCTGCCTCCGTCTGCACTGACCAGTCCTGTCTGGGACAGAATTCTGTTCGACAATCCCTACACATTTTCCCCCCAGCTTCATTTCTAAGCTTTTTAAAATTGTGAAATGCACATACACAGAAAGCTGAATACCACATCAATGCACAGCCTACCAAACCATGCTGAAATGAACGCTCATGTGACCACCACCCAGGTTAAGAGACTGGCCGGCACTCCCAACAGCCCTGGACTTGCCCCTTTGTGGTCGCTCGCCCCTCCCTCCCCAGAGGCAGCCACGGCTCTAAGTTTACAAGACCTTAACTCACTTCCTTGTGTTCTGGGTTTGACCATCGAAGTACACATCCCTACACATACCGGCTTTGCTGTGCCCATTTCTGAACTTGATATAAATGCAATGCTACAGGATGTCCTTGGGTCTGGCTTCTTTTAAACAACAGGATGTTTATGAGATCCATCCTCCTGGTTGCTGCATTCTCTTTTAAATGAAACCCAACACACCTTTCGGCAAGAAGTCAGAGCTATGCCACGCGGAGGTGTCAGCTCTGCCCCCAAGAACCTTCAGTCAGGAAGGTGGCCTGAGTGGTGTGCCCACAGACGAGGACAGGAGGCAAAACAAGCTGATGCCCTACAGGTGTGAGCCACACATATCAGTGCAGAGGAAACAGGAGTGAGTCTTCATCCTTTCCCAAACTTCAACTCCTTCTCCTTGAATTCAGAAAGAGGAGTTTCTTGCTTTTTTTTGTTTGTTTGTTTGGCTAGCACTGTAGCTTCAAGTCCCGAGTCTCCTAAACAAAGCCGTAGCAAGTGAAGAACTACAAAAATGGTGAGTTTCTAGAAAGCAGACTAGGATAGAGGCTGTCAGGGGCTGGGGGCAGGGGAGAAAGACTGGAGTCAGTATTTAATGGGTACTGAGTTTCCATTTGGGGTGCTGAAGTTTTGGAAATGGGCAGTGGTGATGGTTGTGAAAGTATTTAATGCCACTAAATCCTACACTTGAATGAAGTTATATATATTATCTATCTATATATTATATATTATATATGTATATTGTATATTATACATTATATTATTTATATAGATAACTACTAGATATATTATATATTATATAGACAATATATTACATAGTTATATAGACAACATACTATATTATAGATATATAATATATTATATATCTGTATAGAGATATAGAGATATAGAGATATATAATATATAGAGATATCTATCTCTATCTATGTATACTATATATCTCTATATCTATCTATGGGTATAGATATTATATATAATATGTGTGTGTATGTGTGTGTGTGTGTGTGTGTGTGTGTGTGTACATAATCCTGAGGACATTTTTTCATTGCTTTTAGAGAGAAAGGAAGGGGAAAGGGAGGAAGTAGGGAAGGAGGGAAGGATGGGTGGAGAGAGAGAGGCATCGGTGTGAGAGAGAAACACTGACTGGTTGCCTTCCACATGAGGCTCGTTCCTTTTCCCCAAACTGAAATACAGGACACAGCTAATCAGGGGCTCTAGGGAAACCCAACCACGACAGAGGACGGGGAAAGTGAAGCAAAGGGTCTCAGTGCTTAAGCTGAATGAAGGACAAATAGTTAACAAAATGAAGGTCAGTCGAGGCCCCTCCAAGGGCAGAAGGCAGAGAAAGGCCGGAGGCAGGGCAACCCCCACATGCATGCCCATACCATGCTCCCCTCCTGAGAAGAGAGTGGGACTCACCTCTGCTAACTTGAGCGTCACCCATTCCTTGATCTTTGCAGCTTTTTCTTGTATAATTTTTGCTTCCTCGGCTCTCATCTGCTTCTAAAAGAAAGAGAGAGCCTTGAGCCCATGGGTTTGGTGGGGAATGGGAGGCAGGATGCCCTGAGAAGAAATGTCAGGCAACTGGATGGGGTGTCCTGATAGAAAAAGATAAATTCCTTCATGACTATGTTTAATATTCTTAAAGTGGGAAAGGCCTTTCTAAGCATAAGGGAAATCCCCAAAAGTCATGAAAGAAAAGACTACTAAATCTGTATCATCACTATAAATTACTATCTAACCAAAAAAAAATCCCTTAAACAAAATCAAAAGACCAATTGGAGGATGATTTGTAACACAAATGACATACATACATACAGACAAACGGCTGATTTAAAATAAACTGTCCAAAGGATATGAACGGTGTCCTTTAGCATACAAAGGACAGGAACTATACAAAAGATATGAACAGGAAATCAACAGAAAAAGAAGGGAAAGAAACCCATGAAAAGCTGCTCATCCTCAATCACAACTCTAAGAAATATGATAGAATTTCAAATTCTATGAGACAAATTTCAAATTCTATGGAGGAAATGAGACATCATCTTCCTCCATTGGCCTAACACAATTTAAAGGTTTGATTATCAACCCCTCGGACACACACTGGCAAAGCCTTTTGGGGAGCAATTTGATAATATCAGTTAATGTTCTAAACATACGCAGCACTGCACTAATAAATCCACTGCTTAGGAATCGTTAGTTACAGTTTGACAAAGCAACCAAAACAAACCCCTCAAAACATGCCCGCAAAAATGCTCAGCTGAGTACACAGCGTGAAAGCGGAACCCCGCGCTTTGGTGCACAAGAAACGAGTGAATGAGGTTAACAGTGAGGAGCAGAAATGAAGGGCAGACTGGGGACAGCAGGAACATGTTGTCACTTTATACTCCTCTGGGGTTTTTGTGTTTTTTACTATACACAGGTATCGTCTTTATAGTTAAAAACAGAAAATAAAGCTAATTTAGCCCACGGGTACTGCAATTCCCTCAAAGCAATCAAAAGCATGTGAGGTGGTTGGAGAGCGAGGTGTGAAGCACAGGCAGCCCAGGATGGGAAGAAACGCCGGCTGTGGGACTCCGACTCCTGTGGTTAGGGCAGCGTTTATGTGCCGTGGCAGAGGCCTAACCCCCGGGCCTGCCTGTCCTCTCTGGAGGTGGGGATGACACAGCTCCCCCCTGGATCCCTGAGGAAGGAGGGACGCAGTGCCCGGCACAGTGCTTACGACACAGGTAATCAACCAGTTCTACAATGAGTACAAGTTCCCTGATCTAAAATGCAAGGAAACTGGTGTATTCTGGAGAAGTTTTAGAGACCAGCAGCAACAGCTTTGGTTATACTTCCAGGGAGAAGCTGCGCCACCAATGAAAGATACCGGACATAGGCATGGACAAGTGCATCTGCACAGGTAAGATGGAGTGTGCAAGTGTCAGGCGCAGTATTTCAGAGCAGGAAGGGCCCGAGGGTTTTCTGGTTTGGGGGTTTGCGAACCAGCCCCCAGGCCAAATCTAGCCTGCTTCCACCTGCTTTCGCTCCTCCCTGCCTACTTTTGCAAATACAGTGTCCTGAAGCCAGCCACGCCCCCTCATTTATATGTGGCCAAGGGCTGCTTTCACACCCCAACAGCAGACCTGAGTAGTCGCAACAGAGACCACGTGGCCCGCAAAGCCAGAAATATCTGCTCTCTGGCCCTTTATAGAAAGTCTGCCGACCCCTGATGTGCCCTGATACCCTCTTTGTGTGGCTGTGGAAACCAAGGCCCCGAGGGGAGAAACCACTTGCCCATCCATTCCTGGCACAGCTGGGACCGAAGCCAGGTTACTGACTTATAGAACAGCATCCCAGCATTCTTTCGAGTCTGATCTTGACTGATTATTATCATAAAATGATGTTCCCCCAACCTAAGTTTTAGCAGAAATCATGTTGCTCACCAATCCCCAGACAGTGCCACTCCTGTGAACCACTCAGAAGAGAAGGTGTCCTTTAAAATCAGTGGAACTTCATCAGATTCCACATGTCAAAATTCTATTTTCCCATCATTTACAAGAACTCACGGTGCCCCACAGATTACAAAGCCACACCCCACAAAGGAAATGTCAGTGAATGCTGATGAGTGATTACGAATTTGCCCGTGATGGTGGGAAGGTACACCAGAATTAGCTGGGACCTTTCGTAAAGAATTAAAAGTCATCTGGCCACACTGCAGTATCGTTTGTTGGAAATGATGAAGCCCTGACACCAGAAAAGGTTGGGTAGGCAAGGCCAAGGGCAGAGGGAAGGGACAGAATTAAGATGAAGTTAATAAGATTGTGAAGGGGAGGAGGCTAGGCATAGGGAACTGGTGGGGGATGCTCCAAATGTCCTCTCAGGAGTAAAGGGGTGCAACCTAGTAGCAATGCTGGGCAGTCGCCTCTCCTGGGCTTCCAAGTGCTCAGGACAGGAGGCCCCACTTTTCAGAGGAGGTAGCAATGTTGGTCTCTGCCAACTTGGGTTCACAGAGAAACTCTGGCCAACCAGCTGACCAAGGCTGCCAGGCCAGCTTGATGCCGCTCTGACACCAGGGCCAAGTGTCGGGTCCCTGTGCTGGTGGGGCATGAGGCCAAGGTGGGGAAGTAAAGCTCTCCTTACCAAACACCAGCCTCATGGCTGAGCAACACTACAGATCACCGAGTTCATTCTCCTGACAGCTCTCTGATATATGGCAACATTGCATTGATGTATAAAATGAGAATCAGCAGCGGGAGTAATTTGCCCACAGCTAGAGAGCAGCAGGTGCTACAAGTGGGATTCAAACCCAGATCCATCTGCCTCCAAGGTCCTTTTCCTGCTACATCCCCTGCCTGGCTCCTAACGTACCTGCCAATAACGAAATCTCCATGTGAAAGAATAGTCCCAAGAGGGAGTGAGCTCCCCACCACTACAGGGTCAAGCAGAGGGGCTCTTTTCAAGAAGCTGGGGTCAATGGGTGCAGATGTTGCAGAGGGCACGGGCTCTCTGCGCTCTGCTGCTGGGTAGCCCTTACCTGCTTCTCCAGCTGCGCCTCCAGTTGGATGATAAGCTCATCTTTGCACTGCATGGCTTTAAGCAATTCTTGGTACTTCTGGTGCAGGCTGCCTGCTGAACCCACATCCTTCAGATTGCACAGTTTCACCTTCTCTTCCATCACACTCACCTGAAAAGGACCAATTGTCTCATAGGATTGGGACGTGACTGCTCCTGACACCCCAAACCGTGATGCCCAGACAGAGTCCTTATCCAGGGCTGTTGGGCCAATTAATTCAGTGACCATTTATTAAGCCTCATCTCACGGGGGAGGGAAGGAATTGACAAGGTATTGGGTCCTCTAATTCTGGGGTTCAAATTCTTGTCCACCTCTAAAGCTGGACAAGACAACAGCCCTGAGGAGGAACAGCCCCGCTGTGGCACAGACATTTGCTTCTCACTGCTTGTCTACGTGCTTCCCACTATTTCCAGCCCTCCTAATAGTTCAACAGGCATGCAGTTCACTCCAGCCAATGGGCCTGAGAGGCGTGACAAGATATTTCTGGGCTCGAGTGCATCAGAGCTGGTGCCCGAGCACCCAGCTCTCTTTCCCGACAATGGCACCCAAGGAAGCTGTGTGTTCCAGATGGTCCAGCTGGCAGAGGGGGCGCTCCACTAGCCTGGATCCCTGAATCACTGTGTGAAGCAGGATGCCCGGCTCACCCTCAGTGGAGAGGTACCATGAGTGAGGAGCAAATGTGATAAACTGTGAGATGTCATGCCTAATTTGCTCCTGCAGCATAACCTAGTCTATTTGGACTCATCCACTCACTCACTCACTGTACTGACACTTAAGCAGTCATTTACACCCATCGAAAGCTCCACACACCTTAATTTGCTCAGCAGTTCTAATGTGTGACTGCTGGTTTTCCTTGTCCCTGTGAGGACCTCTCCATGGGAGGAGTATATCCACATGAGTCCATGGGAAGGGGAGGAAAGGGCAACCCCCTCCGCCGGTTACCTGGGTCTCCGCGTCCTCTGCTCTCTGCTCTGCTTCCTGCAGCCTCTGCTCCAGCTCCTGCATCTGCTCAACCCAAGACAAAGAGGAGAGGCAGGTGTGGTGTCCGCAGCGTACACAGGGCATCCAGGCTGTGCGAGTGACTGTGCAGACACTCCTCACGGGCTGGGCTTGAACTGCCCATCTCAAGGGGGTCAGAATAGAGATTTCCATGGCAACCGTGGGCACTTATATCCTGAACTTACGGGAGGGGAAGCACCCACGGTTGCTGTCCTTTCTGCCAGGGGAGGAAAAGTCTTGTTCTTGCTTCCTTGTGCCAGGCACCCAGAGAGGGTTGGCAGTGCTGCCGTCATTCCTCCTGAGGCACGCCCACCCCGGTCTCAGCCCAGCTTCAGTCTCCTCCCTCCTCTCAGCACCGATCACAGGCAGCGCCCTCCCACCGCTGGCCCAGGCACCTGGCAAGGAACGTGTCCCCTCATGAGCCGCCATCACGACATCAGTGGGAGAATATTCCTTCCCACCTCAGAAGGGCTCCCTGGCTGGGGACAAAGACTCCCTCGCCCTGTCAAGGATGCCTCTGACTGTAAATAGCGATCACAGACATCACCTTATTTGATTTCTTTAGTCTTAAAGTAGAGGAGCTCAAGACTCATTTTTAAAATTCTGTCTTGCTACCAGTAGAGGTATGTCATTCAGGTCTGAGGAGGCTGGTAATTCCGGAATCTTAAGTCCAAGCAAAGAGACCAATGTTCTTATAGATGGAGGCCTGCCAGGGACCAGGACCTAAGCTGAAGCCTAAGGTGCTGCTCGCTGGCCCACAGCCCACGGAGTTCATGGGTTGGCATGGGCAGTGTGGCTGGGTTTCAGTGCCCACCTTCCCCCTGGGTCAGGGCTTGGCTGTACACTGCCCTAACCACACAGCATCACACAAGGCTGCAGAAGCAGACTGAGTCCCACATCCCAGTCTCCTGGGGGTTTTTTTTGTTGTTGTTTTTTAAGATTTTATTTATTTATCTTTAGAGGGAAAGGGAAGGAGAGAAGGAGAGAAACATCAATGTATGGTTGCCTCTCATGAGTCCCCTGCTGGGAACTGGCCTGCAACCCAGGCATGCGCCCTGACCGGGAATCGAACCGCGATCTTGTGGTTTGCAGGCCTGTGCTCAATCCACTGAGCTACACCAGCCAGGGCCCAGTCTCCTGTTAAAGGCCCCCTTCCAAAGCCTAGTCAACCAACTGCTTCCTCCCCAACCCACCCTGCCCCAGAGCAGCACAGATGCATTCAGTGTACACCAGAGGCACAGTATTCTAGCCTCGTCCTCTGTAAAGCTGGACAGGCCCCCCGCTCTTCAAGCTCTGGTCCAGCCTCTCTGCAGACACGGCACTTGCTCCACAACTCAACCTTCTCTTCTTGGCCTGGACCCTGGCTTGACAATCACTGATGAACTGAGCAGTTCCTTCTCTTTCCCAATCTCTCCTCTTCTCAGCTGAAATTCTGCCTTCTCCCCCTCAGTAAATGGTGAAAGAAGAGGAGCCAGGGAGAGTTACCCGGGAGTACTTCAGGCCTGAGAGGCTGGGGCACCTCTCTTCTCAGGGCAGCCCTTCCTCACCCAGCTGTTTCTCCTGCGTGGCATTGGGGAGACACAGGCGCTTTTGGTACCTGTTCCCTTTGCAAGGATCTGAGGTTCCCAAGCAAAACTCAAGATTTTAAACAAAAATGTCCCTTGGGCTCCCAATGGACAGGGCTACCTGTGACAGGCATTCATGTGCGCAGGCCAAAGGAGGCCTCCATGTCTTCCTTCCTCTCCTGGGTTCAATAATCACAATCAAATATCTCAACTCAGACCTGAGGAGAAGGGTTCATTCTGGCCAGAAACACGCAGCAGAACCAGCTGACCTTTCCAGAACCAAACTAGTCCTTGGGCCTGTCTTACAGGAATCTTTCGACCTTCAAACATTTGCTCGAAGCTACAGGGAAGATAACAACACAGCACAAGCCGGTATTATGGTCACAGGGCGGCTACCCAGTGCAAAAGGAATTCCACTCGGGGGCAGGGGGTGGTGGCCCTCAGTGGCCAGTTAGTGCTGGGACACCAGAACTGACTAGGCCAGCCAGGTTCTCCTTCCAGGAATCTGAAATCTGGGATCAAAAGACAAGAGATAAGAGCCAGCAAGCTGCATCAGAGAACATGCACAGACGTCACCAGGCTGCGATTATCAGGCCGTTCCCTCGTTCTGTGAGCTGCTCCAGATCCTCCAAGCAAATTCCTCATTTGCTTAAGCCAGTCAGGGTTGGAGTTTGCCCCCATCGAAAACAACTCTAAATAATGCAGCTACCGGGAGCATTAAAAAAGAACACAATGAAATACTGCATGGGAAGGCTTTGGATTCTCAACAAGTCTCCTCGATGGACCGTCACCTGGACCACTTAGATCTAGCGTCTGCTCTGTAGCTCCGAAGACATGGGCCTTCCGCAGGAAGTCATCATTGGTGTTTGTGACCTTTGCAATGACAGATGTTTTCTAACTTCATCTGATGGAAACATTTGTCTTCCTATTTTTACAAATGGAGAAACCAAGGTAGAGTGAAGAACAAATGATACTTGAGCCCTACCTCTTAGCTAGACATTTCTTTTGGGGTTAAGAGTGGCCAGGGACACTGGTCAGAGCCAGAAATCACTCTGTTATTGACAGCATAGCGAGCATTTTTTCCCTTGAGACTTTAACATCCCTTTAGGCTATGCTATCTCGGACGCAGATAGAAAGGAAGGGCCCCTCCCAGCCCTGGGCCAGCTGCCACAGGGTCCCATTGCTGCCGACCCTCCCTTCGGCCCTTATCTTCCCTGCAAGGACATTGCAGACTCAAAGCCTTTTTGTACCCACCCCCACACTGGAGTCTTCTCTCTCCCATAAAACTAACTTCTGAACGTGGAAAACATTCTGAACATCTGAAACTTTTAAAAAAGAGTGTAAGGGCCATCTGTGTACCCATCATTGCACTCTAACTATTCTCAACACTGTGCTGTCCTTGTTTGCAGAGAATATTTTTAGTATCCTGTTTCCCTCCATTTTTCATGAAAGCACGTTTTCTCCATCGCTGATGCAAGTCCCAAGTGTGTCTGGGTTGGAACGCCTTCTCTCAGTCCCAGCACCGACGCCTTTCACAATGGTAGATCATTCTTCTCTACACTCACTGGAGGGCCGCAGCACCTGGAGCTCCGAGATGCTGGAGCTTGGGTTGGGCCGCCCCTCATTTCAGTACTGTTCCTCCTCTCAGAGGGCTCCTTAGGACTGTGCCCTCAGCTGTCCTTTTAGTCTATGGGTCTCAAGTGACTCGCCAACCAAGGAGGTGTCGGGTTTAGGCGGCTGACTTCTAGGCAGGATCCACTTTCGCCAGCTGCGACTCGCACATGAGACTCATCAGCTGCCAGAGAATTGGCTGCAGTGACCTGATGAAATGCACTTGGCACCGACCTGGTATTTGATCCCCATGTCCGCAGCTCCTTGTAACCCTGGGTGATGCTGTGAAGTACCAGCCCCGAGACGGTGGGCACAGCGAGTCTCCCCTGAGGGCCAAGCACAGTCTGGCGTGAGGAGCAGTGGCCTGAGCCAAGAGCCATGCCATCCTGGGTCTTAGCTTCCCTTTGAAAAGAGGGTTTGATGATGTCCTTACCTAAGGCTCTGGAACCCAAATGGCTCTGCCAGGGTGTGGCTTTAGATAAGTCCCTTAACCTCTCTGTGCCTCAGTGTCCTCGCCGGTATAAAGAGAGTTAACTAGTCTCTACCTCCCGGGGTGATTGTTGAAGATTACACAAGATGCCTCCGTAAACTCGTGTGGGCCTTACTGAGGCACTTACTGAGCAGTGTACATACAGATGCCGCTTATTGGTTTTTCGTATACAAAAATGGCACTTAGGACCAGGGCCATCAGTTTGCCTGGGACAGTCTGATCATTTGTCATCCATACTAATTAGTGATAGGGCCTCCCTTCTCTTTCCAAAGTGTCAGGATTCGCACTCAGGAGGGCTGGATCCAGAGACTATTGCAGAGTCAGGGGCTGTGCCTCCCACGTGCCACAGAAAAATCCAGAGTCCACAAACAATCCCCGGCTTCAGCTTCTCTGGAAAACTCAGGAGATCTGGACACACTAGGGTTCCATTTTCCCTTGGCAATGACCACTTCCTCTTCTAGCTACAGCCCAGCCCTCAAGTCCCCCGGAACCCTGCTGTGTCACTTATCTAAGCTACCTGCAAGCATCTGAGTCTGCCAACCCCAGTTCAGCTATTAAATGATTCTAACTGCTGTAATCAAAGACAGTGGTTTTCAGATTTATTTTTGAGTAGACCTTTTCTTTTGTTCAACTGAAAACATGCATATTCCCAGATATATAAAATATATGACCTTGGGGGCTGCCCTGGTGTCTGACTACAGAAGAGGCAGGAGAGAAAGGGTGCTATGTCTGGTCTGCGGGTTGCACTGCACCCCCATAGCCCAGAACCTCCTTTGGGCACATGGGGCTCAGGGCATCCATTAGGAGAGCTGAATGGGGCCCTGGGGCTGGGCCAGGCAGGAATTTGTGGTGGCAGATCTCAGACTTCCAGGCCGCAAAGATCCATGTGGACCCTGTTACAGGCAGATTCCTTGGCCTTGCCCACAGAGTTCTTTATTTGGCAAGTCTGAGGCATGGGCCCAGGAATGTGCTTGAAAAGAAAATCCCAGGTGATCCTGATGCAGGTGGTCCACAGACCACATCCTGAAAAACACAAAACTGGCCACAGAATGCAAAGCAAAGCTAACTGACTGCTTTGGGGATGCCTTCCCAGGCTGAGCCCATCAGCACGGGGCTTCAGGAATGGCTTCACAGGAGTCCGGCGCTCCACTGAGGCTACAGTTCCCAAGGAATACTGCTACAGTGGGCCTTATAAAAATGGGGCGCTCAGGAAGACACTAAAAAAATCTCTCCACACACACACACACACACACACACACCCTGTGTGCATGCACACATTCCCCTAGTGAAGAAAAGTTCTAGAAGGCCTCTGCTTCCAACAGAGATCTGCGAAGGCTAACTGTGATGACTTGGTGCTGATTTCAACACATTTCCCATCACTCCTCACAGTCCTAGTAGTCCCCTTTTATAGTCCCTGGCCTTCCCCAAATTCTGAGGTGTTTAGGATACTTTACTGGGCCTCGTGTTCAATCAACACACTGCAAAGCTGGTGCCTAAGCCCAACTGCTGACTCCGTATAACCCACCGTCAGAGTGGGGAGGAGCGATGTTTGTTGTTCTCCTGTTTAAGGAAACCGAACTGAGTCCGTCCTACATTCAAAACAGGTCCTGAGTTACAAATTGTTGACGCATAAATATAAAACTGAATGTATTTCAAAACCTTGGGTAACAAAATTAGTCAGGGACTCTAAAAAACAGGAAGGGCACATGGTCCCATCGAAACAGGACTTGGGAAAAGCTGCTTCAGTTAAAAATATTCAAGCTGAAGTGTGAAAATTGTTTGATTAGTTAGATCTTCTTTTAAATTAAGTCCACTCAAATCCCTTTTGGGAACAGTTAGGAAGTAAATAAATAAAAAGTGTAAAACCTGCGTCAGTTCTAATATCGATGCTCTGTCTCCAGGATACTTCCTGCAAAGCTCTTTTGTGGACCGACAGACACATTCCGGTTTTCGGATGGGACAACTGAGGCACAGGTTTAGCAGGAATAAAGAAAGTGCAAGGGACTTTCAGGAGCCATCGGCACGGCCTCCTGCAACAGCATCCAATTTTAGGCTGACAGGGACTCGCCTTCCTGACCTCTCAGCACCCTGAGGAAGAGGATTGCGAAATGCCTCCCCAGGAGCAGAGCGCATGTGGACTCGGAGACATTAGCCAATTCCTCAGCTCCTGTCCCGGATGGAACGTGAACCCCCAATTCATCTGGCTCCAGAGTGGGGTGGCCCTGGCCGCCATGACAGCCGCACACCAGACCTTGAGAGGTGTGACTGCAGAAACAGGCTAGCGCTGCCTCCCCTCTCCCCCTTCGGTGAGGGGATTACCTGGCAGCCTTGACATTTTTTCTTTAAAAAGGAATTATTTTTAGCTCAGATTATTCCAAGAGCAGAATGTCCGTCTGCAAGAGGAAGTCGGGTCTGAGAGGGCTGCGTGGTGGGGAAGGGGGAAGGGCGCGTTTCTGAGCTTCAGCGGCCAGGGGCTGGAATCTGATCCGGGGCGGGCCCGTCCCCTGGGAAACACCCGGGCTTGGCTTGCCTTGCACGACAGCCAGCAGTGAGTGAGAGGCCATCAGTCATCCAGGCTCTGCACCTTGGCACAGATGAGCAAGCTGTGGGGACAGGTGGAGGGGGCAAGTGGGTGAGAGGGCTGGCCAGAGGGACCCCACTGACCTGGCTCACCCAGGTGCAGTGGGTGCTGATGATGAGTGACAAGCTCTGGGATGAGTGACAGAGACAGGACTGGGCTCAGCCTCAGCGGGAGCTCTCCTGAGAAACCCAACCATCTCTTCCCGGGATTTAAAACTTACCTTGCAACATACCCAGCTCTTGGTTTGGGGGATGATTGCACAGATCAGGTGGCAGGTGGGATCAAGTGACAAGCCCAGATCCCACAAGGAGCAACATAGTGTTTAAGGCCTGAAGAATCCCCACCGAGAATTCCAACACACCTCTTCCTTAAGTCTCAGCCCTCTTGCTTGCTTACTTATGTCTCCCAGCCCATGGTCCCTACTTAAGGTATCTTCCTCCCCTCTCTCCTTCCACATTCCTGGTCTCTTCTGCCCTGCATCTGCATTGCTCCCCTTTCTTCACCCAAGTCACACTCTGAGCTCCCAGCATATTTATGGGAGGTCATTCTGGTTACAGGAAGATCAAAAGCGGACAGGAAGAGGAGGAGCTGATAGTATGAAAGTTCAAACTACCCAGACCCAAGGAGCTAAGGAGAAAGAAGGTGCTTATTAATAACGTGTTTAAGGTTCCTGGAGTATAATTCCCCAGGAGGCACTTCAAGACATCTCTTAGTTTGAAATATTTTAGGCCAATAGAAACATGTACAGAATGATTTTTAATAAAACATGTGTCCCCCATCCAGCTATGCCAGATTTTAATTCGTCAGAAATGTTTTTAGAAATGGGTCATCACAGAGAGCCAAGGCCTCCTGTGTGCTGCTCCCCGATGTTACTCCTCTCCTGGTATTTGCGATTTGTATGTGCCCCTAAACAACAGACTCTACCACTCTGTATGTTTTAAAACTCTACACAGACTTTATTGTTATATATCACCTTCCGAACTTTTTGGTTCAGTGCTGGTTTTTGAGATGTATCAAATTGACCAATGCACCTGTACTTGATTTATTTTTAACTGCAGTGTCATATTCCGCTGGACAAACATACTCAATGTTTATCCTTCCCCTGTGGAGAGACACTTAGAATTTTTCCATTTTTTTCATATACCAGTGCTGTAATATACATTCTTGTGTATGTCTCCTTATGACCAATATATTTGAATTTATTTCTACTGTTGCATTCGGTGCTTACTTTTTTAAAGTATATTTTGTTGATTATGCTATTACAGTTGCCCCATATTGTTCTCCCTTTTATCCCCCTCCACATGGTACCCCCATCCCCTCTAGCATTACTCCCATTAGTTCATGTCCATGGGCTGTACATATCAATTCTCTGGCTTCTCCATTTCCTAGACTATTCTCAACCTCCCCTTGTCTATTTTGTACCTACCATTTATGCTTCTTATTCCCCTGTACCTTCCCCCCGCCATTCCCCCCCACTCCCCACTGGTAACCCTCCATGTGATCTCCATTTCTGTGATTCTGTTCCTGTTTTAGTTGTTTGCTTAGTTTGTTTTTATTTTTGTTTTTTAGGTTCAGTTGTTGATAGTCGTGAGTTTGTTGTCATTTTACCGTTCATAGTTTCGATCTTCTTTTTCTTGGGTAAGTCCCTTTAACATTTCACATAACAAGGGCTTGGTGATGAACTCCTTGAACTTGACCTTATCTGAGAAGTGCTTTATCTGCCCTTCCATTCCAGATGAAAGCTTTGCTGGATAGAGCAATCTTGGATGTAGGTCCTTGTCTTTCATGACTTTGAATACTTCTTTCCAGCCCCTCCTTGCCTGCAAGGTTTGATAGCATTATGGGAACTCCTTTTGTAGGTAACTGTCCTCTTTTCTTTTGCTGCTTTTAAGATTCTCTCTTTATGTTTAATCTTGGCTTAATGGAATTATGATGTGTCTTGGTGTGTTCCTCTTTGGATCCAACTTCTTTGGGACTCTCTGAGAGTCCTGGAGTCCTGTAAGTCTATTTCCTTTGCCAGATTGGGAAAGTTTTATTTCATTATTCTTTCAAATAAGTTTTCAACTTCTTTCTCTTCCTCTTCTCCTTTTGGTACCCCTATGATTCGGATGCTGGAATGTTTAAAGTTGTCCTGGAGATTCCTAAGCCCCTCCTCATTTTTTTGAATTCTCGTTTCTTCATTCTGTTCTGGTCAAATGTTAATTTCTTCCTCTTTTCCAAATCGTTGATTTGAATTTCCTTCCCTTCACTGTTGGTTCCCAGTATGTTTTGCTTTATTTCACTTTTTATAGCCTTCACTTCCTCCTTTATTTCGCAGCTATACTCAGTTATATCTCTGAGCATCCTGATTACCAGTGTTTTGAACTCTGCATTTGATAGGTTGGCTATCTCCTCATCACTTAGTTCTTTTTCTGGAGTTTACATCTGTTCTTTCATTTGGGCCATATTTCTTTGTCTCAGTGCACCCGTTATGTTGTAAGGGGTGGAGCCTTAGGTATTTCCCAGGGCGGGAAACCCACTTCTCAGCATTGTGGTGCTGTATCTGGGGGAGGGGTCAGAAACAGAACAATGCTGCTTGCTCAGCTCTCGCCCCCCTTCCAGTCACTTGTCCCACTACCCACAAGTGAATTGTGCCCTTTGAGGTGCTGCTCTGATGCTGATTCCTGCGTAGGTGGGTTAGTGTACATTTTAGGATCCCATGGGCTCCTCCAAGGGACTCTCTTGTGAAACTGGCAGTTTCTCCTGCTGCTAGAACCCCCACAGGAATTTACAGCCAGAGGTTTTGAGGCTTTATTTTGCCCGCACTGGAACTCTGGGTTGCACGGTCTGTCTCACTTGCCAGTTGTTCCTCCTGGTTTTTTTGCATGTGACTGTGGGACTGCCAGGTCCACCAGCTGCCCCCTAGCCATGCACCCTCTTCACCCGGGCTGCCCATCTCCACCCCTCCTACCAGTCTGGATGGATGTTTCTTCTTTAACTTGTTGGTTGTTGGGCTTCCATACAGTTTGATTTTCTGGCAGTTTGGGTTGTTTTTTTGTCATTAAATTGGTTGTTATCCTTCTTTTGGTTGTGCAAGGAAGTGAAATGTATCTACCTATGCCTCCATCTTGGCGAGAAGCCTCCCAAAATAGGCATTTGGTACTTTGTATTCACTCCTCTTTTTCTATACTCTTTTTTTCCTCTCCCTGCCTGGATTTAATAGACTTCCATTATTCCATTTCCCTGCTCAATTGATTTGAAAGTTATATACTCTATGTGTTATTCCTATTATTCTAAACTCAAATTCTAGACTTACCAACCGCTAAATGTCCTCCAGTTCTGCTCCCCATCTGTTCTCCCCTCTCTCTCATATAAATTAAACTTCCAACTTAGCAGAGCACATGGTTATCCAAATAAAAACTCTACTTTCTGATCTTCCCTGCAGCTGGGTAACCAAGTTTCTGCCAGGGTTAAACGAAAAGAAGAAATGAATGCAACCTCCTGGTCACACACTTTTAAAAGCAAGAGTTGGGCGGACACCAGGATGAAGCATCTCCCAACACGCAGCAGGGCCCTGGCTGGTGTAGCTCAGTGGATTGAGTGCGGGCCTGTGAACCATATGATCGCAGTTCGATTCCCAGTCGGGGCACATGCCTGGGTTGCAGGCCAGTTCCCAGTAGGGGACTCATGAGAGGCAACCATACATTGATGTTTCTCTCCTTCTCTCCTTCCCCTCCCCTCTAAAGATAAATAAAATCTTAAAAAAAAAAAAACCATGCACCAGGTATTGCTCTAGGGTTAGACTGTTTATGTCTAAGGTGCCACGTGAGCAGAAAGTAAGCCTCTGTCTGATACAAGCCATTGTTATTTTGGGTTCTTTCTTTTTTTAAATAAATTAATTCTAGAGAGAGGGGAAGGGAGAGCGAAAGAGAGGGAAACATTGATATGAGAGAGAAACATCGATCACCTGCCTCTTGCACACACCCGACGGGAGACCAAACCTGAAACCCAGGCATGTGCCCTGACTACAAATCGAACCCGTGACCTTTCAGTTCGCAGGCTGGTCTTCAGTCCACTGAGCCACCCCAGCCAGGACCGTCTTCAATGGTTTTAAACTCATTTATTTTATAGTATCTTCCCAATGGTTCTATTATGACTAGACCCCCACAGTTGTATATTTGGACTCTCACTCGGTGTGGACTGCTTTCTCAGTTTTTACCCATTCTGGATCATATGTTCACCTTCCTTAAGGCTTATTTTTTTTCTCATGAGGATTCTGTAGGATCTGGGTTGAAGTCTGTTGCTCCAGAGAGGTTCTGTGCCTGTTCCAACAAGGACTGCCAGGGTTACGTGTGGCCCAGAACTCAGGGTTCCTGATTCATACGGTAGAAATTCTAATGTTACACCAATATCACCATCAGGTCTTCAGGGAACATTTTTCTTTCTTTCGTTCTTTTTTTTTTCCCCTGCCCAGAGCCTTGGCTCAGTATGAGAAGCTGTTCTGTCATCTCCCCTGTACTGGCAGGTGGTTTTCTTTTCTTCGTCTACCTTCCTTTAGGGCAAGGCCCTTCACAGTCCCGAGGTTACACAGAAGTTTCAGTGTCGGGCCCCGCCTCCAAATGGCCAGACCTCACTCCTCTCTCCACAGATATTAAAACTCAAACCTCAAACCTTTCATCACCGAAGGGAGACCAGCCACACTCCCCATCCCACTCAGCTGCCAGAGTCGAGTACCATTTGGGTTCTTCCTCTTTATTTGGGCCGCTGAGGATCCCCCCTCTTTTTTCCCCCAGTATGCAGCTCTAAACCAAGAAGAATATTTTAAATATTTAATCCAGTGTGTCTAGGTGTTTGACAGTGGTCATTTTTTGAGGTTGTTTCGCTGTCCATATTTCTAGAAACGAAAGTCCCTTTCCTCCGAGATGTGTTCAGACTAGCTGGCTGCTCCCTACTTATCCTTACCTTCCCTCACACACCTTCCCCAATACCATAACCTAAGGCAAGGTTCTCAAGTTTCATAGTGTACGAAACCCATTTCTGGGAGCTTGTTAAACATGCAGATTATGAGCAGCACCCCAGGAGACTTGAATCGGGAGGGTTGGGGGGTGGGAATGCACATGCTGAATAAGCACTCTGGGTTTCTGGCATAGGGGGTCCCAGAATCACTGTTTGAGAAGCACTATCTAAAGCCTGCTTCCTTGTCCCTGAGGTGGTAGAGTTCTACCCTTTCTATTTGCGGGGCCTGAACCACAAAGTAGGAACCCTGCCAATCTGTTCGGCAAAGCCTGAATGAGATGGCAATGCCAACAGACCCAAGGTTCACAAGTTCTAGTCCAGGCTAGTTCAGGGCCCCTCCCCTCAGCAGTGGAAATGCAAAGGCGATGCCAATAACTTGTCTTCCTGGACTCCAGGCTTGGGCCTATCACTAAGGCAGGTCATTTATTCAGGCTTTACTAATCAAGACTTCGACATCACTGGGAGGAAGTGGCCTGAGTTTTACCTTTGTACTATAAAAGAAGGGTTTGCTAAGCAGACGGATGCTATAAACAAAACTATACAGAGAATAGTTGACTCAATTAAGATTTTATACACACACACACACACACACACACACACACATATATATATATATATATGTGGAGAGAGCGAGCACTTTAGGGCAGGTCTCTACTCTCTAGATGAGTCATATTCCAAAATACCACTGAAAGACATTTGGAAGCTATCTTCCTACAGAAACATTACGAGTGGTGGTCACTTCCCAGACTGTAAGATAATAATTGTTCCCATTTAAGACCTATTCTATGCCAGAACCTTTGAATACGTCATCTGATACAATTCTCAAAACAACTCCAAAAGGTAGACATTTGTGTCCCTACCTTAGAGGTGAACGGACTTGCTCAGAGTCACATAGGTAATAAGTGGCAGAGCCAGGTACGTCTGGCTCCACAGCCTGTGTCCTTGTCACCAGGAAACCAGGCTGCCTTCCGTGGTTCCTATGCTTAATAGAGGGTGAACGGTGGGGTGGAGATTTCCAGTCTTCTCTCCTCAAACACCCCCTCCTCCCCACGGAAGAGATGTGAATGGAGTATCAGAACCTCTGCCATGGCCACATGTGGTGCAGGAGGTGACGGAGGACCGAGATGGTTTGTGTCATTTCTTTGGTGTGCCACGCAAAGAAGCAGAGCAGGGGGCAATGCCAGATGACAACGGCTTAATTAACTGCTTTGATTTTGGTCTTAAATACAAAATTCCTTGGGTGGGTTTCATTTTGCATGTTTGAAAAGCATCTTATTAAAATTCCACCTATCATAATGAGTAGTAAGTATGCCCTAAGGATCAAACATGCAGCATAGTGAATACGGAGAATGTAATCATTCCGACCACTGAAAAGAAATGACAGCTCTGGCCAGTGTGGCTCAAAGGGATTGAGCACTGGCCTGAGAACCAAAAGGTTGCAGGCTTAACCCCCAGTCAGGGCTCATGCCTGGGCTGTGGGCCAGGTCCCCAGTTGGGGGCATGAGAGAGGCAACCGATTAATGTATCTCTCACACATCGAGTTTCTCTCCCTTTCTCTCCCTCCCTCCTCTCTCTCTAAAAAATAAATAAATAAAATATTTAAAAGAAATTATAATACTAACCCAATAGAGCTAATTATCACTATGATGGCAACCATATTACAATGTATAAACGTACCATATCAACATGTTGAACACCTTAAATTAGACAAAGCTATGTGTTAAATATATTTCCATTAAAAATGCATCAATAAAACAACACCAAAAGAAAGTTCACCTCCCCCAACTCTTCCTCTCTAACTCTAGCCCTCTCTGACACAGACTTCTACAGTGAGGTCAGGCAGCCAGCCACCTGCTCTCCAGAACTCACCTTGTCAGCAAGCAGCTCCCTTATCTTGCCGGCCTGTAGGCGGAACCGGAAAAGCTGGGTTTCCAGGGCCAGGTAGCGTGTCTGCCAGTCCATGCTGGTCCGTGTCTCCACTTTGAGCTCAGCCATGATGGAATCAACTTCTGGATATTCCAGGGAGCCCTGAGAACCAGCACACAAAGAGGGAGGGAAAGATAAGTAAGCATGGGAGGAAGAGTTGTTATGTTGGGAAAGGAGAAGAGGAGACCAAAGGAGGGCAGGGAAAACAGGGCAGGGGTAGGTGAACTAGTCCCCGCCCTCGCTCTGCCCTATGGCCCCCTTTCTCAGCTCAGTGTGTCTCATTCTATCACAGGTTAGCTGAGCAACCTCAGGGGATCACAAAACCCAAGACACCACAACAAAAATCTAGTCTCATTTATTTTTTATCCTCACCTAAGGACATGCTTACTGATTTTAGAGAGAGGGGAAGGGAGGGAGATGAAGAAGGAGAGAAACATTGATGTAAGAAACATCGATTGGTTGCCTGTTGTATGTTCCCAGATGGGGACCCTAACCTGCCACTCAGGCATGTGCCCTGACCAGGAATCGAACTGGTGACCTTTCTGTTTACAGGATGATGCTCAACCAACTGAGCCACACTGGCCAGGGCAGGGGTCATTTATTTTTCATTCAATAATTCCATTTTAACAAATTTTTATCCATTCAATGAACATTTATGTGCCAGACACTGTTCTAAGCACTGGAGATGCAAAGATAAATGACAGAGATCCCTTGTCTCTGAGTTTTTCAAGGAAGTCTGATTGCAAAATCACAATGCAGTCACAATAGCTAATCAATGCACAGATCAATAGGAGCCGGGAAACGGGGCAGCCTGTGGAGAAAGCCACAAACCTTTGGAAAACACTTTATAGAAACTCAAAACAAATCAAATAGACACCTACAATTTCTCCAGCCAGGGGAATGTACCCGGACTCTCCTGAACACATTCTAGAGAAGAACAAGAAAATGAAGGCTGTGTGTGCGAGCATGAGGGAACAGATACAGGCACAGATGCGCACAGAGGGGAGGGCTGGAAGGCATGGCCACCAACAGGACTTTAATCCCTCCCCCGCCCCCCAGGCTGCTACTAGTACTTATGTTTGGCGACAAGCAAAAACTCTCCCAAACCATGACTAGTATCAGGTAATTTTAAAGAACAATCGTCCTTTCTTTAAGGTTGATATTTTTAAAATGTCATCTGAGCCCTGGCTGGTGTAGCTCAGTGGATTGAGCGCGGGCCTGCGAACCAGACGATCGTGGTTCGATTCCCAGTCAGGGCACATGCTTGGGTTGCAGGCCAGTTTCCAGCAGGGGCCAGTTCCCTGCAGGGGATGCACGAGAAGCAACCATACATTGATGTTTCCTTCCTCTCTCCTTCCTTTCTCCTCTGAAGATAAATAAATAATAAAATATTTTTTTAAAAAAAAAATAAATAAAATGTCATCTGTTAGGGATACACATGATTTACAGGTAAAATGATATAATGTCTGTGATCTGCTTCATGGTAGGGGGTGAGGAGTGGAGGGGAGGAAGATACATAAACTAAGATTTGTCCAAATGTTAATTTTTGAAGCCGGATGAGGGGTACATGGGGGTTCTTCATACTGGTCTCTTGACATGAATGTATCCCTGGAATTTTCTGTAATGCACATTTGCTCTTTTTCACATCCCCGTTCCCCTTCCCCAGGAGCCACGTGGCCTCAGAAACCCCAGCCGCCGCCTGCACTGCCGCCGCCGACTGCGCAGGTACACCAGGGAACCGGGAACCTGTCTTCCACGGGTTAACCACCAATGATGCTTCTCACCTCGCATTGGACTTTTACAAGTATCTTCCTCCCATTACATACCACAAACAGCAATCATTTGTTGAGTTCTTGCTGTATGCCAGGCACGTGTGGCCTCTTTAATCCTCGTAACCCATGAGTTAAGGGGTGGGCAGCAGTCCACTGTCTCACGTGAGGACCCCGAGGAACCGAGAGACTGGCTGGTCTACACAGAGAGTCCCACACCAGGACTGCCATTCCAATGTCCCTGTTCTTAGCCACGATGCTCTTTACCCATCCAGAAACTGGAAGGAATTCTGATTTCACAAAGACTGAGGTAGATTGTTAGGAGTGAGAGAAACGTTTTATAAGATCTTTCAGGATTGTGGGCACTCAGAGGAGCCTATATTCCAGATTTTTCAGGGTACTCTGGTCTCAACTATTCTGACCCCATAAACTCCATAAGCACAGACGTTGATCACATGTCCTGACTTTTCATTTGAAAAACAGGGTCAACAGACCTGCAGGGAAAGGCCCAACAATTAAACCACTGATGGGTCTGGTGTCTTAAGTCTTCGGGTTCTGGGCTACTCAGAACACTGGACCCATGATCTCAGCCCCGCTCTCCCGGAACTGCCACCGCAAACAATCCCGACATTGTGACCTCCCAGCAATCCCCACCTCAAAGGACCGGGACCGACAAAAGACAAAAGCAAAACATGACCTCCACTGAGCTAAGATGACAGCTGACAAGACAAAACAAAACCCCGTGGGGGTCCCCAGAGAAGGCTCCGAGGCCTTGCATCTGATTTGCTCTGTCCCGTAAAGGGCTTTTGCTTTTCTGCAGATCCATTTTTAAAAAGTGGTACATGTAAAACTAGGATCTGAAAGTCTCACACCTAGCCCAGAGCTGAGAATCAGCACTGAGAGCATCCAAGTGAAAAAAACAAGGGGCGGGGGAAACAGCTGTTTTGCGGTGTTGAGTCTCGTGGATTTTAATGCTCTTATTGATTGTCAAAGCTGTGGCTCAGATTCCCTGGGGAGTGGAAATCCAAAGTATCAAAATCTCCCGGTCCTTTGGAAATTAAATGCGTCATTGGCCTCTGCCTGGCCCTGACATCTAGGATTATACCTAGACTGAAAGGGGTGCTTCCCCAGATCAAGCGTCTTCATGACATCATGGATTCAAACCAGTCAGGTGCCTGCTAATCCTCTCCCTGCTCTTTGGGATGCTGGCCAGAGGGCTGGCATCACGCTAGGCTTGTCTCCACATGCGGAGAGCTAAGAAGTTTCGAAACAGATCTGGAGCAAGGTGTCTGCTGCCAAGCACAAGGCCCACTCAGAGGCCCTTTGAACAGAAGCAGGTGGTCAGAGAAGCAGCTATAAAACCCGAGATACAAAGGGAAGATACCAGTAAGTTGAATCTCACCTGCTAAGTCACCTTGCACTTGTACCTCCCATGAAGATGCACAGGGTGAGCAGAAATAAACTTACAGAATGGTTCTTAACTTTCTACGGCACTGCCACAAGCATTACTTGTTTCCTTATCCTCGCAGTATCCCCGTGACGCAGGTCAATGAGCAGATGAGAAAACTCACCACATCTGTGACTTGCTTAGAGCCAGAGCTAAGTAGTGTCAGTGCTGGGCCAAGAATCTGATTCCCCAACAGAGAGAACATCCTCCTTCTGTGAAGATGCTTCCCCAGTGGTGGCAGAGTCTCACGCCACCAGGCCGGTTTAACGCAGATACAACATTAATGGCAAAAACAGATGGGGAAAATGAGAAAAGGGACATGAGCTGAAGACAAAAACAAGTTCAATTTTCTCTCCCCCCCCCATAATTAGGGAGAACAGTACAATAAATCCCCATGTACCTACCCCCCCCCCCCAGCTACAATTATCATCAACTCATGGCCACTCTTGTGAAACCTAGTTCTCTTGATTCCCACTGGTGCCCAGCATGCTGAACTGCTTAGTAGTGCGAGCGAGCCAAATGACTGCCATGGGCTTCGCCCCAGCTCCAGAATGCACCGAGTTCCCTAGCGACCCGGACTGATGCCTCACAGGGGTCCGCAGAGGTGTGCCTCAGAGGAAGGGGCTTCGGGTAGGACGGGTGGTGGAAAGAGGGCACAGGGAGTAGTTAGGTGACTTCAGACTCAGGCCCACGTCAGAGAAAACACAAACTTGGCTTGGGAGGCCTCTGGCAAATTGAAGAATTTGACCAGAAATTGACAAAATGCTGAGATTAAGCTGAATTCAACCAACTTTTGTTAAGTGATTCCTATGTCCAATGTTGGGCCCATAAAGATGAATAAAGACTGGTGGTTCACAAGGCCCAGCCCTCCAGTCTGAATATCCTTGAACTTCTCTGCAAAGAGAACCAATCAACACAGGAGCCTAAAAGAAGGAGGCCAGAGGTCACTGTAGGGGCATCAGAGGGTAATGGGCAATCTGTTCCAGGTAGTTTCCATTGGGCTCTCTCGCGTCACCTCACTGCGGTTCACTCCCTGAGTGTGGGCACCTCCCGTGACGTTAGCTTGCAGGTGATGGGCTACCACATCTTCCGAAAGTGCTCCGCTCAGCGAGCCCGACCACCTGCCCAACGGTGGGAGAGGAAGAGCTCTGTGCCCCGTTTCTGAGGATGGACTGCGGGAGGGTGAGTGGACACAGGGCACAGCTCCCTCTGAGCTGGCCTCATCATCTGATCAAGCCAACCACACACATGTGACCTGTGTGCCGAGCATCCCATTTTGCAGCGTTGGGGCAGAACAGGAAAAGGTAAGTTCCAGCCTCCCAGGATCTAAATACCAAAAGAAGGGGCTCAGACAGCCAGGAATAGCATCCCTAGAGAACAAACCAGCGAAGAGAAACAGTGGAGTACAGTGACGAAGGTCCCGCTCTCATGCGCCACACAAGCCTGGGTTGGAATACCGGCTCAGGCACTAATTAATCCTGTGACCTTAAATTATTTGCTCAACTTCTGTGAGCCTCAGTTCCAGTTTGAAATTAAGGGCAATAACATTAATTTGAACCATACAAAACTGGTAATTTTGTAGCCCACGCTATGCGGGGTTTTTTTTTTTCCTTGAGAATTAACGGGGATATGACAAAAACCTGGAATGCAGTAAGCAATCAATAAATGACAGCTGCCATCAATAAACACAGGCAAACCAGTGGCACCCTGGGCAGATGAGGAGATGTAGCCCCTAGATGCGCTCATCACCTGATCCACCTTGGAGAGAAGGTCGGGGGGGTTTAAAAATGATTTTATCTTTCAATCTTTGAAAGGTGAACAAAAAAGTAAACAAAGCAAAGTAAGGATTCTTCTTAGCCCTGTAGTTCATCCATAGTTCTACTCAGAAAGCCATTGTTACAGGTTTCTATGTCCTTCAGAGATATTAGGAAACCACTGGCATGGAGGTTTGTGTCTTTCAGAGAGGTTCAGTGTACAGACAGGCACTCATATATATGTTGCACATGCACACAGGTGGTGGCACACTAAACACACCGTACTTAATATCACTTATATAGATCATCTGTAGCAATACACACACCTACCCCATTTTCCCTCCACGCTTTTTAACATCTTTATTGAAATCTATTATGTGCTACATAACAATGCTTGGTCAATGATTAAATGCATATACCACGGTTCCCAAAAGACAATGGAGGTAAAAAATTCTTATCTCCTACAAACGTCACAGCTGAGGTAATCCCATAGCACAATGCATGCCTCACATATTTGTGGTGACGCCAGTTGTAGAGATGTGCAGCACATATTACATACATGTTTTTAAAATATATTTTACTGATTATGTTATTACAGTTGTCCCATTCCCCCCCTTTATTCCTATCTGTTCTGCACCGTCCCTCCCGCCCACACTCACCCCCCTTAGTTCACGTCCATGGGTCGCACATATACATTCGCTGAATTCTCCGTTTCCTAGACTATTCTTAACCACCCCTTGTCTATTTTGTACCTACCATTTATGCTTCTTATTCCCTGTATCTTTTCCCCAATTCTTCCCACTCCCCTTCCTGCTGATAACCCTCCATGTGATCTCCATTTCTGTGATACTGTTCCTGTTCTAGTTGTTTGCTAAACTTGTTTGTAGGTTGTTTTTTTTTTTTAGGTTCAATTGATAGTTGTGAGTTTGATGTCATTTTACTCTTCATAGTTTTGATCCTTTTCTTTTTCTTAGGTAAGTCCCTTTAACATTTCATATAATGCCTTGGTAATGATGAACTCCTTGAACTTGGCCTTTATCTGGGAAACACTTTATCTGTCCTTCCATTCTAAATGATAGCTTTGCTTGATAGGGTAATCTTGGCTGTAGGTCCTTCTCTTTCATGACTTTGAATACTTCTTTCCAGCCCCTTCTCGCCTACAAGGTTTCTTTAGAGAAATCAGGTGATCATCACATGGGCACAACTTTGTAGGTAACTGTCTCCTTTTCTCTCGCTGCTTTTAAAATTCTCTCCTTATGTTTAATCTTGGCTTAATGGAATTATGATGTACCTTGGTGTGTACTTCCTTGGGTCCAACTTCTTTGGGACTGAGCTTCCTGGACTTCCTGGAAGTCTATTTTCTTTTCCAGGTGAAAGTTCTCCATTATTTTTTCAAATATGTTTTCAATTTCTTGCTCCTCCTTTTCTAGTTCTGGCACTCCTATGATTCTGATGTTAAAGTGTTTAAAGTTGTCCCAGAGGTTCCTATGTTCTCCTTATTTTTTTGAATTCTTGTTTCTTCACTCTGTTCTGGTTGAATGTTTATTTCTTCCTTCCGGTCCAAATCGTTGATTTGAGTCCTGATTTCCTTCTAGTCACTGTGGGTTCCCTGTACATTTTCCTTTATTTCACTTTTTGTAGCCTTCACTTTTTCCTCCATTTTGCAACTATACTCAACCACCTCTGTGAGCATCCTGGTTACGAGTGTTTGAACTCTGCATCTGATAGGTTGGCTATCTCTCTGTCACTTACTTGTATTTTTGGAGTTTTGATATGTTCCTTCATTTGGGCCATCTTTCTTTGTCTCAGAACAGCTGTTAGGTAATGGGCAGAGCCTTAGGTATTCACCAGGGTGGGGCAACACACTTGGCTGTATTGTGGTTGTGGTGCTGTGGGGGAGGGAGGGGTCCGAGAGGGAACAATGCCACTTGCTTGGCTCTCTGCCAACTTTCAGTCACTTCCTCCACTACCCACAAGCAAATTCTGGTGCTGATTCCCAGGTGGGTGGGTGGGTTTGTGTACATTCTAGGACCCTGTGGGTCTCTTTAATGAACTCTCCTGTGAGGCTGGAAGTTTCTCCTGCCACCTCAACCCCCACAGGTTTTTCCAGTCAGAGGCTTTGAGGCTTTATTTCCCCTCATGAAACCCTGGGTGGCACAGTCTATCTCGCTTCCTAGTTGTTCCTCCTAGTTTACCTGCATGCAAATGTGGGGTCCCCAGCCCTTCAGCTGCCACCTCGCCTCAAGTCCTCTCCAGCCGGCTGCCTGTGTCTGCCCCTCCTTTCCGTCTGGGTGAATGTTTCTTCTTTAATTCCTTGGTTGTTTGACTTCCATACAGTTCGATTTTCTGTCAGTTCTGGTGATTTTTAAAAAAAATTTGTTGTCCTTCTTATTGTTGTGTGAGGAGGCACAGTGTGTCTACCTACACCTCCATCTTGGCCAGAAGTCTAAATAGGTATAACTTTTATTCCAGTACATAATACTTGATAACAAAAAACAACCATGCTGCTTGTTTATGTATTTACTATAGAATACTTTTTATTGTTACATTAGATGGTACTCTTTCTACTTCCTAAAAAAAAATCTATCGATTGCATCATTCTGTTTTGGGTTTGATTTAATCTCTCTCTCTCTCTTTTTTCACAGTGACATGCTGTACAGGTCTGTCTCTAGGAGCAATGGGCTACACTACATAGCCCACTGTGTAGTAGGTTTACCACCTGGATTCACGTAAGTACACTCCATGATGTCTGCACGTGACGGCATCACCGAACGACGCATTTATCACAGAGTAACCCCCTCCTTAAATGGTGGTGACTGTATCTAAGGGCCCCTTATTGACAGACATTTGGGTTGTTTGAAACCCTTTGTTAAAATAAACAATGCAGCAATGAATATTCACTGAGCATACATCATTTCATACACATTGGAATATATCTGAACAATGAAGTCCTAGAAATGGAATTCTAGGATTAAGTGATATACATTTTTTAAATGGCTGAATAGTCTTAATTGGCCTCCCTTGCGGCTATTCTAATTCTTACTCCAGCCAGGAAAAAGCACCTGTTTCCCTGGGGAAGAGGGCAATTTTGCATTAGTTTTCTACAGAAGGGAGAGACTGCTCTGCAGGATGGTGGCTCGGCAGTCAGCCTTCTGTGAAGTTACCTGGATCAGGAGTGAGGAATCCTGGCACTTCGCAGTCAGCATGCACAAAGCACTGCGCAACCCAGAAGGAGCACAGATTCTGCACAGAGAGCACTCAACCTCCTAGAGAGAAGGGACTAGTTTGGAAGGGTGCAGGGGGAGGAGAGAAGTAGCTGAGAGGTACAGACTTCTTTCTCTTAGCTGGTGATTTCTGAAGAGGGCAGAGAGGGCACCAGAGGTTCCCAGCTGTTAGTTTCAATGAGTTGGGGAGCATAGGACGTACCCCATCCTAACCGAGCTCTGACCCTCTCAGCAGCCTACCACGGAGGGAGGGTGACTGGACAGTGGACCAGATCCTCAGGAATTTAAGACGGTGGGATGTATCTGGCCTCTTCCACTTTTTAGCTATATGAACTTGAGCAAATCACATTTTTTTTCTGGTTCGGTTTCCTCTTGTAAAAGGGAGATAATTATATGCAGAAATACTGGAATTAATGTTTTATAAAGTGTTAAGCGATGTTACTAGATACAGTGTCTGGCGCATATCAGTCCAAAAAGTCTTATGAAAGAACCAATGACTTTTCCATTGGAATTGTTACTAAAAGTACCTTTCACGCAGAAGTTTTAGCTGGAACTAAGGCTCCGTCTGGAAGCGTTTTGTGCGGTGGATCCATAGTGGAAGCTTATGGAGATGACCCAACACAGAGCAATCAACAGGGAGCGGATTCTGCTCTCTGATGAGCGTCTTGACTGCTTCTGCCATCCCCCGATTAAGGGCCCCTGGTCCCTAGTGACCGATTCTTCTCTGAGGCTTCTAGGACACAAAGCTCCTGGTGTTCGGCGCCCGACTTGTTTTCTTTTCTGCACGGCTGACCTGCCTCTAGTAGTCGAGCCTGAACCCATTAGAAGCCCTAAGAGAGCCACCGAGAAATCACAGAAGAGAGAAATCTAAGATAAGGTGGGTAGGACAGAGGGAAGAATGAAACCGAGCTAGAGCACAGGCAACGCGGTGGAAAGCCTGCATGTACGCTCCGAGGGCCCTTCCCGCGGGCAACTGGATCCAGCTGGTCCCAAACTCGCCGTGTTCCCTAGAAAGTCTACTCTTCGCCTCCCGGTGCTGCGGGTACGTGAGTCCGACCCGCGCGGCTCCCAGCGCTCCCAGCTGCTCGGTTCCAGGCGGGGAGGCACCTGCTCGGGAATCGCCCTCCGGCCACAGGTGGCCGGTCCTCTCTGCCCAAACACCTTCCGGGCCAATGCACACCCCTAGCCCATCTCTGCCCAAGGGGCGCATGGTGCCACTCACCTCTAGCGAGCTCGCGGGAGTCCCAGCCGCACACCCGGCACACGGGCGGGCACACGGACGCCCTCCGCGCGTGTCCGCCGCTGACCTTGCGTCGATCTCGTTTGAGTCCACCAGCCGCCGGGTCTCCGTTTCCCGGCAGCAGGGGTCGGGATGGGCGGGGCGGGGAGAGGCTTGGGCCTGGAGTGGTGCCCGCAGGCAGGCGGTACAAACGCGAGGCGAGCCGCACCTCCCTGCGCCCCATTCAACGCTCTGCTGCGCTCCCTCCCTCCGCCCCGCCCGCTCCCCGCCCGCTCCTTAAAGGCAGAGCTCGGCTCTCGGGCAGCTGCGGAGAGAGGCACAGGAAATGACCTCAGCAGGTTCCAGCTTCCCACCTCTCCGCACCGCTGGGCTCGTCTCTGGGGTGGTGGGGGCCCCGTGGACTTTGCGGGTCTCCCGAGCTCCGGCCCCGAGCTCTCTACGGAGGCCGCACCGGCCGCCACAAGGGACGGCGAGTGTGCCCTTGCGTCGGCTCTGCTCCGGACAAGCTTGGGACCCTCTCAGTCGGGGCGCAAGACCAGACCCTTACCCCTACCACCAAAAGAATTCCAGCGTTTGTCTGGTGACCTGTACAAACTTTAACACCGGATATTTGAAGCAGAAGTTCTTATTTTAAACAACCTGTCCCACTGGGGTACAGATTGATTTGTAATTTGGATGGAAAAAAAAAAGTCACCGCAGCCCAGAGCGTAGCTTGCTTATGTATTTACGTATATGCGTGCATATGTATGCATGCATTACTTATTTAAAGGAGAGGGCCAAGAAGGCGGAAGGACAGGACACAGCCTGTTGGGCAGTTTGCAGGGCTGTCTTCAGTGCACACTTGTTCTTCAACGGTTTACAGTCCTTCAGCTCACCAGTGTCATCCTACACGCCGCACATCGCTCAACTTTCGGTTAGGTGCATATGGGGTAAAAGCTTTCGTTCCCAAAGGAATGAACAAGCAAATACCACCAGGGCTGGCTTCTCCAAAGGGGCTTTAGAAGACGGTCCAGGTGGTAGGGAAGGATCCCCTGGCTTCAGCCCGGGTCTGAATCTGAATCTCTGGAGGTAAGGCTGGGAAATTGGTCCGCTAGCAAGCTCCCCAGGTGATTCTCCTGCACAGTATGGGGAGCCCAGACACTATGAAACGATGGTCCTGGTGGTTCAGGAAGCCAAGGCGGAACGTTAAACGGGGCCAGTTGGACTCCTGGGACTGAACTGCAAATAGACTCAGATAGATTCATAGCTCCTGGGAATTGGGATAGGTCAGCCCAGTCTGTGGGACACGGGCCTCTGCTGTCCCCTTCAACACTCTGGAAATTGCCTAAGGAAGCCCAAGAGCAAGTCCTCCGGAACTTGTAAGGGAGGTTCATTCATTTACTTTGAATTGATAACCATGCACATAGTATACACTTCAAGTATTACAAGACTAACGGCAAAAAGTGAGTCTTCTACCCTAACCCGTGCCCCCCCCCATGACTCCTCCCCTCAAACAACTACTGTTGTGAGTTTGGGGCATATCTTTTCTAGATACTTTATGCATATGTGCGCATCCATGCTTTCATAGATGCATATGTACGCATATCCCCCTTTCAACACTAAGGAAGGATACCTTGCTTTTTCCCCTTGACATTGCCATTTGTTGAGTCTAAGTGTGACAAATAGAGATGACATATGACACTTAAAGATGTCTTATTTTTTAATGGCTTCCTAGTATTCTTAATGATGCATATTCCGGATGTTTTCAATCTCTGGCTATTATATACCTTTGCTACAGTGACTGTCTTTGTACATACTTTTTGGTGCACATGTATGACTCTAAGGTTTAATACTCAGAAGTGGGATTACTGGCTCTAAACACAATGGGAATTTTAAATTCCAATGGATTCCGCCAAACTGCCCTCAGAGGAGCCTACACTTCTACCAGCACCTGTGAGTGCCCGTTCATTCCCTCTCTCCCGCACCGATGATTAATTTGTCACAAAGTGCACAGCCTTCAGAAAGGGGAGGAGCAAATGAGTCCATGTGCACAGGCAACTTGAGAACCCGGCTCGCACCTGGAATGGCTCGAGGAAATGTTAGCCATCAGCCTCCCAGCCACATTCCCCTCTAATGGCTCCCCACCCTGCGGTTAGTTTAAATCCCAGCCCTGTAAACTTGGGCAGGTTCCTTGGCCTCTGTGGGACCCGGTTTTCTTGTCTTTAATATGAGAATCATAAGATCTGTTTCTAGAGTTGGTTTGAGGATTAAATCAGATAAAAGAGTTCCATAAATTTTAATATCCAATTATTATTCAATAAGTGATAACTATTCTTTTTCTTCAAACTTTCCTCCCAGCTTTTTAATTAAAAAAGTTTTAAACCTACAGAAGTTCCAGAAAACAGTACATTAAATTATTATTATCATATTTCCACATTTTCTTCCCCCCCCCCGGCCCCTCTCCCCCATTTGAGAGTTACTTGTACACAACTTTTTTAACCTTTATTTTTTACACAACTTCTTGAGCTTTTATTCCTGAATACTTTAGCATGTACTTCCCTAAGAACAAGGATGTTCTCTAAATATCACTCTTAGGAAATTTAACATGGATACAATACTATCATCTACAATGTAGGACATATTCTAATTTCCTCTGTTGTCCCAATAATGTCCTTTATAGCTGAGCTTCATAGCTCTTTTGTTTATTATTATTAGTCCCTACCTAGCACTCACAGAGTGAATGGATGATTAGAGGGGAGTGGGCACGTCCCCTCCTCCACTCCAGGGAGAGACTGACCCCGCAGCCCCAGAGCCTGACAGGCTTCGGGCACTGCAGGCAATCAATAACCAGGCACGAGGCTCACAGACAGAGCAGGCTTTCCTGTCTAAATACTAGGGACTGTCCTTTGCTGATGTTGCCTCCTCTGCTTCACCCCAGCCACCCCATGCTGGCAGCCCAGCAACTCTGCCCCACCTCCCCACAACTCTGGTTGGGTTCCTGGTGTCCCCTCTACCTCCCCCACTGGTACCCAATCAGCAGAAGCAGCTGTTCTGGCTCCAGTGAGACCTGGCTCCTACGTCGCTCTGAACCACAGTCCCCACACTTGTGCATATCCAACCCTACCTCAGGGATGGATCCCTATGGACCTCCAGACTGGCGTACCCCAACTTACTCCTGAGATTAAGGGTTGGGGTGGCTGAGTCACTGTCTTTTACCTATGTCTTCTGGCACTTTCAACGTAGCCCTCTGTGGACCTGAGACTGAGCATCTACCTGTGGCCACTGGCCATATCCAGACAGTGACATCAGCTGACACCGACATCCCTCCCTTCTGCCCTTCCTCCCTTCCTCTCACTCATTCATTCATTCATTCATTCATGGTAGCTGACTTTTAAGTTGTCCAGGCATGCTGGTAGATGCCCAGCTGTAAGCCTGGTGAACTGTCTCCTTGCTTCCTTGCCTCCCTTTGTCCTGTTGTAAAGTGGAGAAATTATTGCCTCATCTCAGCTCCCCTTCCATTCAGAGGATTTGAAATTTGGAGAAAAGTCAGGGTTATGAGGGAGTCACCACAGCAAGGGGGACTTTGTAAAACTGTAGTGAGGAAAAAGCCATCTCAGGCACCATCTTGGGCTGGCGCTGTAGTGGGTGGGAGCTTAGGGGCCAGGGGCCTGGGAAAGGCCCTGACTCCGAGGCTCCTTCAAGGATCCATGGAGGAAGGGTACCCACCACGCCTGCAGCTCATTTCTGTTCGGCCTGAGCGCTGAGAGAGAGGGAGAGAGCCACCATGGGCCCCAAGTCTAAGGGCCATTTCAGTCACTGAAACCGAGGGCCTCCTTTTCTCTTCTGAAAGGATGGTGAGCCTGGACGACGGCCACTTGTTGTGAACAGTCTGGACCAATTTGGCCCATCGGCGATTTTCAGGTTCTTATATTGCAGCCGCTGAGATGAGAAGTATGTGGAGGCTGTCTGTTCCCTCTTCCATAACCTCCTGCAGGTGAGGTATTCAAAATGGCCAGAGCCATAGCCCTTGCCAAATATACAAGCATTCGTTAGCAAGCAGGCACGAGAAGTCCCGCAACTTGCTCCGAGGGAGTCAGGCAGTTGGCCTGTCCGGATTGTGCACATGGTTCATACGAGGGCCCAAATCATCTTTCTCTGTCCATATTTTTTAAAAGATTTTATTTATTTATCTTTAGAGGGGAAGGGAAGGAGAGAGGGAGAGAAATATCAATGTATGGTTGCCTCTTGTGTGTCCCCTGCCAGGAAGTGGCCCACAACCCAGGCATGTGCCCTGACTGGGAATTGAACTGTGATCCTCTGGTTCACAGGCCCGCGCTCAATCCACTAAGCTACACCAGCCAGGGCTTATGTCCATATTTTGAAAATCACTCATTTCACCGGTGAGAGATTGTTTCTAGCATCTCTTAAGTATGTTCGTCCTGCTGGTGTCGATTTGGATGGCGGTCGAAGTGTTTATGTAACCACCCTCCCAAGCATGGATTCCTGATTAGAGTGCTTCGGAAGCTTACTAACCTCTCCAGGGGTGAGAGGAGAGTCCAGGACTGTGCGCACGCCCCACATGGTTCAGACTGAAATAGTTAAAAATAAATTCCCATGGAGTCATTGTAACAGCATTCCAGTCTGTGCCTGTGTCCCTGGGCAGCATTGTGGGGAAGAATGGGGACCCTGAAACTGACCAGACCTCAGTTCGAGCCCCAGCTTTACCATTTATGTGCTGATATAACCTTGGGGCGCTTGCAAAAGCTTTCTGAGTTAATTCCTCACTTGCAAAATGGTGATGATACTTTTGCCAGTTAGTGTCATTGAAAAGATTCAGTGAGATAGTGCAATGTCTGGTGTAGTAGCAAATTCTGTATAAAGAGTAGCTTTCGTTATTTACTCTTTGAGCAAATATTTGCTAGAGGTTTGATGTCTCCCAGGCACCTACTGTGTCAGAGGTGGTATCCATCCCAAGAAGTTCTCTTTGCTGTAAGACTGCCATGGGTAAGCAAGATGGCTTGAGAGGCAAAAATAACTGAGAGAACTGGTGAAATGTTTGACACTTTATCTTCCCCATGTCCTGGGCTTTCTAGAGACCTCGCTTGCCGACCCCACTCATTTTCTCTGAGCGGGGTTCTGGGCTCCTGAGAGATCCCTCCTGCCTCACTGGAACCCTCCCAAATGAAGCACCCGTTCTCCTGCCTTCCTGGCTTGGTTCTATGGCAGTTGGAAGGACAGTAAAGGGCACGAAGGAAAGGAAGAGAAGGAGAAGGGCTTCAGAGGTGGAGGAGCCCTGGGCCGTCCTGGTCCAGCCTTCGGCCTCAGGAGCTAGGAGCAGAGCTTGGTAGCTCGTGGGTTACAGAGAAGTCAGGAGGCTGGTTCTGCTGCGGATTCTCTGGGAGCAGCCAGGTCAACCGTGGGCTGGGTCAGAGAGGCTCAGGGTCACCACCCAAGTGGGACTGGAAGGGCAGCGGTCAGATGTGCAGGGAAGTGTAGGGTACACGGTAGGAAGAACATGCGGTGGTCCAGAGGCAGAGTTCTGTGTACGTGAGTGTCTGTGTGTGTTGGGGGGGAGGGGTCCTAAATTTGAGCGCAGACTCTTTTCATTTATTCATTCAGTTACTCCTGAACAAATATTTGCCATTCTCCAGATGCTGTGTGAGGAAACAGAGTGTGAGGACTGCGACCCATAAACTCAGGGCACAGGCTCCAGAACGAGGTATGATGGTGGTTGAGTCCTGGCTCTTCCCAGAAAGGATCGCAGGTAAGAACTGACGCAATGACCGCTTGTATCACTGGGGACGATCTGTTCCGTGCGCTGTGGGCTCTGGAGGCAGAGGGCCAGGTGCATGGTGTGGGGGAGGGAGGGGTTCTTCCTGTGTAAAGCAGGAATCCGAATTCTTTCCTTTCAGGGTGATTGTCAAGGAGGAGATAAAGGGTCTGCCCCAGTGCCCAGTAAGAGTTAGTGAACAAAAGTATAAAGGAATAAAAGACTAGCAAGATGCCCAAAGACCTAGGAGCTTGGGCACTAACAAAGAGCAGTGGGTGGAAGGAGGGTCTGGTCGAGGAGGACTCCAATGAGGAGGTAGGCAGCAATTCCCCACCTAACCTCATGTCATAAAATCCTGGGAGCACTGATTAAAATACGGACTCAACCCCCAGGCTTTGGGATCGCAGGCCCCGGGGTCCGTATTTTCATGTCCCTTAGGACCAGTAGGGTGCCTGGTAGTGGCTGGTTTGTCATCCATCCCGCTCCAACACTCCAGAGACCTTCTCGGAGAGCAACAACAGTGGAGGACCACAGGGCTGAACTGACGCAATTACAACATGTATCAGTGCAGAATGATCTGTCCAGGGCAGCTGTGGGCTCCCCAAGCAAGCGAGAGCCAGGAGGAAGGGGGCTCGGTGGGATGGAGGCAGAGAAAATGGCAGGGAGGGAGAAATGGGAGCTAAGACGGGAGCTGATGGGACTCAGGGAAGAGGACCAGGGAAATGCAGCCTTCTGACTGGGATTCCAGATCCTTTTACAAACTGCAGCATCGTGGATTTACACCAGCTGTCTCGTGTCCATCAGCTTTCATCACCCATGGAAACAATGGCTGCTCACATCAGGGCACAGGAGGGGCTGGGCAGGGCCCAGATCCACGTAGGTGGCGTGTTCTAAAGCAGCCTGGAGAGCTCTGAGGGAGAGACGCCGGGGCTCTAAGCAGCCAAGGAAACTCAGGCCAGTCATGGAGCTGGTTATGGCGCCTGGGCTCCTTTCCTGTGGCACGTGCGTAGCAGCTCCAGACACTTGAGTTCTCAAAGTGACAGTGTATGGTCCCTGGGGTCCTACTTCCCGAGTTCAGATCCCAGCTCTGGCTCTGAGCTCACTCCTGCCATGTATTTAGTAAGTGCTCGGTAGATGCTGGCTATCACTATGATCTCTTCAGCTGATGATGGACCCAAGCTGAGAAAAACAAGAGTCTTCCTCCCGCGCTTACCTTACCCCCACACGCAGTCCTGCCTGAGTTTCCCACTAGCTCATCTCAGAGCTGGACTAACAGTGTGAGAGGTTCTGTGAGCCAAGATGATGTTTTCGTACATTTAATACACTTTTGGGGAATGTCCCCTGTGGGCCAGGATGTAGGGGAGGGAGAGAGTGGAGGAATAAGTGGCTCCCTTTAGGGCGAACCAGACCTTGGGTGGCCTCTGGCCTCCCCTCCTGGAAGCAGCCGCTTCACCTGACAGGAAGTGGCCTACTGTCTGGGGTGGGGCCCTGCACGTAGGGCTGTGAGTGTGAACTTCCTCTGCTTGTGGGATGCAGACGTTTCTCTGCAGGGTGCCTTCCAGGCTGAGGGGTTGCTGTAACAGTGAGCCAACAAATGGTCCCAGAGAAGAGAAGACGGGAAATCCAGGAATAGACTGAGAAGGCATAGCCATTGCAGCTCTTCCTCCCTCTTTCCCTCGGTGGCCTGGCTTGAAACCAACAGGGTCTATGATCTTTTTTGGTCCATCAGGCCTTTATCTTGTGCTTCTGATCCTCTTGCTCAGGCTCAGGATTTTTACTAGAAGTGCCAGGGCTCATATCCTATTGGAAACTCTCTTTGCCAGTTCCTTTTTGTGAAGGAGTTTTAGTCCAGATGACAAAACCTGTCTTTCCTATCAAAGCCCTGGTCGATGCCATTGACCTCCCAGGACATCGCAGGCTATCTCTCAGCGCCATCTAGTGGTGAGGATTGTATGTTTTCTCAAAAAATTTTTTTTTTCATTTACGGTTGTCATACTATTATTGTATGTTTCAGGTATACAACATAATGACTAGACATTTATATAACTTAAGTGACACCTCTATAGGGATCTCCCAGATGACAGCAGGTTGGCTTGTTTTCATAAAGGACCCCCTGGGAGTAGAAAAGGACATTTCTACTCCCATACCTAGGACCAGATCTGGTCCTTTTTGATCTGGCCACAGCATGCTTTAGTCACCTCAGAAGGTGGTTAATGGGGCTTTAAGCTCTGCCTAAAGTGGAGACTTTAAACTCTGCATACTTTGTTTCTGTTCAATTTTGCTCAGTTTCAGGGAAGGGGATTGAAAAACTCAGTGGTATTAAAAGGCTGGGGGGACGTGAGGAATGATGGAAAGAACAATCTCCCCATCCCCAGCTCTGGATGCCTGGCTCCAGCCGGGCACAGGCCATCAGCTGGGCACTTATCCCATGTCAGCCAGACATGCCATGAGAGCAGGGGACTGGGAGGGTATCTTTGATGCAAAGTCCAAGCTGCGGGCTAAGGAGCATCTTTGCTCTGCCACGGGTTACGTGATAGGACACAGAGCTGGAACCACACTGCTCATCTCAGAACACCGAGGGAATCCGTATACTGGGAGCTGTGCTCATGCAGAAGCAAGCTTTGGAGCTTACCGAGAGATGGAATGCACAGAGCACCTTTCCAAAAAGGAATCTCCGCATACCCAAGTTCTGAGTTTTGGGCCCAGGTCCAGAAGAGGGAATACTGGTCCCTTTCCCTTCACGGAGTGGGGCCCACCCAAAGGAAACGGGTAGAGGTGACAGGCAGGTCTTCTACATCAGAGGGGAGTTTGGAACAAATGGTACCACGCGTAGGATGGGGGCCCAGGAAACTGACAGACAGTGCTCTGCAGGGACCCGTGGCTGCCACTCCTTCCAAGCGGCACACGTCACCACACCAGGGACACCCTTAGACGGCTCTGGAATNACTGGTCCCTTGCCCTTCATGGAGTGGGGCCCACCCAAAGGAAACGGGTAGAGGTGACAGGCAGGTCTTCTACATCAGAGGGGAGTTTGGAACAAATGGTACCACGCGTAGGATGGGGGCCCAGGAAACTGACAGACAGTGCTCTGCAGGGACCCGTGGCTGCCACTCCTTCCAAGCGGCACACGTCACCACACCAGGGACACCCTTAGACGGCTCTGGAATTCCTGGTCCCTAAAGCAGAAATTTCCCAGCAGGGCATGGGGACAGTCCTGTGTAGACCCAGGATCTCTGCCACTAAAAGTGCTCCTGGGAAGAGCATGATCTGGGGGGGAGGCAGAATAGTAGTGTTGCAGTAAATCCACTGGCATGTTCAAAGTAAGAAATTTCCCTAAATACACTGGCCACTCAAAGCCAGTGGGATACTAATGCACACATGTAGCAGTGATCATGAGATCCGATGTCGTTTCTACAGGTCAGATCGCTGAAAACTTCCTGGCCCTTTCCCTCCACTCTGAATTCCTGCCTTCACTGGCATGGTCTTGCGATTCTTGTGTTCTTTCTTGAGCTACATTATTCAACATTTCTCACAAGTTGTGTTAGGAGAGGAATGGTTAAAAGGACTATCTTGTCCTTAACATTTATTAGCAGCAATAATAACAAAATAGAGAAAAAGACACAACCTGAATATCCATCAGCAGTGACCAGTAAATTAGTATGGTTTACCCAGAAAATAAAATACTGTGCAGCCACTAACATTTATGTTGTAGAATTATATTTAGTGACATGGAAAGATATTCATTACTTAATTTCAAGTAATGAATTGTAATTTCAAGTAATTTCAAGTGACACAATTTCTAGAAAAGCATGGATAACATGACTTATTTCATATAAAATTATATATGTATATACATAACGATATGTATATCTATGTAAATAGATGTAGGTAGAAGGTTTTTTTCAAACATTAACGGTGATTATCTCTGGGTTTAGAAATTTGGTGTAATGTGTTTAGTTTCTGATTTTTTCTATATTATATAAATGTTTTATAAGGAGTATGAATCATTTTTCTAATAAGACTATTAAAATGCTTTAAAAGTATTGATCTCATCAGTAAAGTAGGAAGCTGAGATTCAAGGAAGTTGAGAAATAACTCAATAAAGCCACAATCTGCCAGTCAAAGAGTCAGAATCTGCCCTCGAAACTTTCCACCCCTCAAATTTCATGCCAGTCCTCCTGAGTAACGGCCTTTCACTGGTTAAAATCTCGGGGAAGGAGATGGCCAGTGGAGACCTGAGGCGGGGGGGGGGGGGCAGTGTTCAGATCAGAGGGGACTCCCATGCCCTTGATGTTGCTGGGTCTCTGCTACCTCGTCAGAGCAATAAAGCTATAACCACAACGGCATTACTGGATTCCCATTATACACTATGTGCTTGTGGTCTGGCAGTCGTCCAGGTCTGGAAGGAGCAGACACAGGTCTGGAAACAGAGTTGAGTTGGGCCTAGTTCTAACCCAAACCCATTTTCCGTCTCCCTGTTCAGCCATGTTCTCTCCTCTTGGGGCGAGAAGGACCGCGCAGCTGGTTGGGTGTAGTCCAGAGGCTTGACTTCGTGAGGTTCTGGGGGGAATAGCACAGTAAATGAGTTCAAGGAGGAAATCTGGAGTAACTCTTCCTTCTCTCTGCCCTTTTCATTCTTCCACACTCACCTACACTCCTCTGCACTCCTTTCTGCGGCACTGGAGACCCTTATGGCCCTTCCTTTGACGCTCTGAGAGTTTGGGAACATCATCCAGCTCTCTCTCTGCAGCCTGGTTGGCAAGTAGCAGTTAGGACAGGGAGGGGGACCCCCTGGGTCCAGTGTCTTTCTAGAACATGAAGTTTAAATAGGGGGTTTAAATAGGAAAAGCTCAAGGATGTGCCATAGTATTTATTTCCATCACACAAATGCCCGTAGGGACACTGATTAGATCAGCATAAGCTCCCTGAGCACCCAGTTTCCTTCTCAGGCTGTGCCCTCTGAACACAGCCAGTACGTAGCCCCCAAACAGAGCTTTCAGCCCTTCTGGGTCCTCCTCTTGTGTCATTGGAAACCCCACTATTCTTCCCTTCCAGTCCCCAGGCCCCCTGGGAGGGTACAATCCTGAACACCTGACATTACTGCCCACAGATATGAAAAACACCACCAAAGATGGCTTTGCCCTCTTCCCAGGTCTGTGTCTTGCTGAAGGAGAAAGCAAACCTTGACCTCAGCTGTGGGCAAGAAAGAGGGACAAAGACTGTTTTGACAGAAAAGGGTATATAAATTTGCAAATACTGATCAATTTTCAGCCAAAGCCCGAGAGTTTACTTGACGAACGGAATGTGGTACTCGGACCAGAGCGGCTGGGTTGGCTGGGTGTCATCCCACAAACTGGAAGTTCAAGGCCTCGATTCCCGGTCAGGGCACATGCCTGGGCTGCAGGTTTGGTCCCTGGCCAGGGCACCCACAAGAGGCAACCGATTGATGTTTCTCTCCTTCTCTTTCTCTTTCCCTTCCCCTCTCTCTAAAAATAAGTAAATAAAACACAATAAAACAAATGAACAGAGTATGGTAGATGGAAAGCCAGACATGGAAACAGCCCCATCACAGAACACAAATAATGGTACACATAGCTTCCACAGCATGGGGGGTGCAGAATTTAAAGCAGTCGCTAGGAGCTCGTGGTGGTGCTTGGTCATGTACATTGGTCTCATACCCACAGGGCAGGTCTCTGTCTTTTTACTCGCCTGACCTAATCCTTAGCACAGTATGTGGTACATTAATGGTTGTTGAACTGAGTAACAAGTTCTTTGCAGTGAGGATTCCAGTCCCCACAAGGGTGCAGTGCTGGGGAAGAAAAGACACTCAATACATACTTAGTAATTAATTAGCATTTAGGACTAATAGGACACCTCAAGTGAACTAATTCCCCAGACGAGACAAGCGTCCCTGGGATCATCAATTTGTCAGGCTTATGCAGCCTTTCCTGAAGGTGGCAGAATTCTCCTAGAAGGGCCAAGAGCAGGAGGGTAAACAGGACTGAAGCAGATTTTATCCTACCCTCAGTGATGCAATCCGCACCCCCACCCCCACCCCCAAGCTGGGCTGCCTCTCAACCAGCCTCCACAGGAGAACCCTTTTGACTCTCATCTACAAAAAAGAAAGATTTTTCCACTCTAACCCATCCCAGGACCTAGTGGGGCCAGGAATTGGGACTTGGATAAGATGTTGCGATAGAAATTCTTAACCTACTAATGTTGCCAAGTCTCCAGATAGCTTTCTGCAATCACTGCTTCTGGCTGAAATTTCCCTTTGAACTGATACAGTGAAGTTGGGACAGGCACACAGTGTCCCCCTGGGCAGAATGGTTTAGATAGCAGCGCGAAAGCTTTTAGTTGCAAAGCCTTCTCATAAGCAGGCTCCTCTTAACAATACTCCTTTGTCCTGCCTCAGACGACTAAGCTCCTGGTATCCTGGCAAAGGGAGGCAGGGAGGGGAGGTGATCAGCCTGGAGTTTGGTTTCTGATCTCTAGGGCAGAGATTCTTTCAAACTTGCCCCACACCTGGACTGACTGCTGAGTTAGAAATGAGAGCGTGGAGAAGTGGGGGTGTCCCCCCCATGATTTCCAAGATTCATAATCAATCCTATCCTGCCAAAATGTACAACCTTCACAGTGAAGTCCAGGCTTAGAAGTGAGAAGTAGCATAGTTTTAATGTATATTCATGTTTTCACTTTAATTATTTTTTAGCATTGGTCTTCCCCCCTCTTTAATTTACCGCTAGTCTCATGCAACGACCCTAATTTTCAGAGTTTTCTTGGTGCACACACATTAATGTCTTAATGCTTAATGGATGAATTCATTTTTCCCCCCCAGTATCTCCAGGTTATTTTCAAACCAGAAAAGACTACGCAAGGACAAAAAGGCCAGGGCTGGCCACACATTCATCAAACCTGAGCCTGGTTGGATCGGGAGCTGATAGGTCTCAGCCCCGGGTGCGGCCAGGGGCTGGAGCTCCTCTCCACCACAAGGAGCTTGTTTTCCCAGAGGAGCCAAATGACCAAGGCTGGGAGCTGTCATCATCAGAGGACCAGCGAGGGGACATCCTTTCGGTGCAGGGGAGACCGGCTGGCCTAGGCTGCTGTTGCGGCGAAGAGCTGGCTCTCAGCAATCGAACCCGTCTGTTTATCAAAGTTTCTGCTGTTTTGCAGGCGCCTCCTCTCCTCGTTCAGGCTCCCGCGCGTCAGGACAGCTCTCCTTGGAGTTACAGCTGGATGAATTCACATTGTCGCAGGCTGGTGAGTTCTTGTTTTTTAGGCTCAAGGTGTTTGCAGATACCGCATAGAACTCCACTGCATTTTCATTCTGATGCCACAAAAATGAGAGAGGACATGACTTTTAAATATCCCTGACATAGTAACACTCACATTCTTTTGGGAGCTCTGAGAAAGTACATAACCCTGTCCCACGTGGACAGATGGACAGCAAACTTCTGAAAAAGCTGCAGTCGACTTGACCTTGTTTCCGGGGGTCTAATTCCTCTTTCCCCCTCCACTGGTACCCCTTTCCAACCCTCTGAGGCGATTTATAAACATTTGGGGACATCCTTAACAACCTTTTGCACTCACTTTCCTTATCACAGTTCACCTGTTCCTGGGCCAGCTCACAGAGGCCATAAAACGCCTGTCTGCCTGCAGCTCTATGCCAACCCCAGCGCCAGTGGTGGCTTTGCTCAGCCAGCTGTGCTGTCTGTCCTGGTGCTTTTCAGAGCTTCCTGCTGCTTTTCTTGAGGCTTATGTGCTTTTCCTTTCGCCTTCTCTCATAACCAAGAACCTTTCAGGTACATTTCCTGAAAGGGGCGTTTCCTGGGCTGCCTGCTCCCCCGAAGTTGGGAACATGCATTTTCAGGGGGCCGCCAGGCAGCTTTTCTCTTCCTTGAATTAACACTTTAATTTCTCTTTCTCTACTCACCTCTCACTCATGGTGCAGGGTGCTGGTAGAACTTACATCAGAATACTCTGCCAGCCCTTCCCTGGCCAAGAGGCGGACGTGTGACTCGACTTAGGCAAATTTGACTCAGTTCCACTTCAGCAGAAGTGATAAAAAGATTGAAGTTGTTCTGGCCGAAGAGCCCTGAGGAGGCTTTCAAATACTTCCCATTATCTGCGTTCGAAAGCTGCCCTGGCCCTCACATTTTCAGTACTGTTTTGCCAGCATTCCCTTAAGATCCGCAAGCCACCTGATCGTGTCCTTCCAATAAATTCCTTTTAGATGTAGGATAGCTAAAGCTGGCTTCTGTTGCTTGCAACCAAAGAATTCTAAATGAAAACTGGTTCATGTTCCTTAGCCTCTTTCCTTCCTGTTTCAAGAAGGGGCTGTTACAAAGATACTCCCCCATTTTCAAACTCCATCGAATGACCTTCACTCCCTCTCTTACTGCCAATACTCTCTCCCTCCCTCCCTCTCTCTCTCATCTATCGTCAGCACTATTGAAGATGTCCCTCGTTTTTGTCCCCCTTTGCCCCATGCCCATATTTTTTGAAAGACGAGAACTGTCCTGCCAGTCTAAAAAGCACTCCATCTGTAAAGGGATTGCCCTAGTCCACAATAAGTAAGTTTCTGGATGCCTTTCAGGGAAACAGAGAGATTTCCGTATGCATGTTAGGGAGCATTGACTCCCCGCGGTTCCCCCTCTTCTCTCTCACCCAGCTTGCTTTCCTGTACAGCGGGCTCAAGTGATTTCAGACTCGGGGTTGACGCCAGCGCTTCCTCTGCTCCTACCTCACTTCTCTCTTTCTTTTCCAGCATCCGGGACAGACCGTACACAGTTTTCTCCTGGCTTCTCATTCCCACGCTCTGGCTCCCTACCAGGTTCTTCCTCACCCGGCTGTGGACCCTGTCCCTCCACAGAAACCCCCTCAGGAGCCACATCTCTCCTGACTTAAGGGCAGAGGGCAAGCCCCAGGGAGCCAATCTGCACAAACAAGTATACAGAAAACCATCAAGAATATCCTGTATAACAGACAAGAGCAACTCCTTCATGGGTGGTTTGCTTTGTAGAAGGGCAGGGAACTTCTTGTCTTTCAGAAAACATGACTAAGAGCCTACAGTGTATATATACAAGGCACACTGGAGACGAAAAGGCATTTGAAGGTCTGTCTGCTTTCCTGCTTGGTGATAGGAGAGAGGTGTGGGGAGAACTACCGCCAACTGCCTGCTGTGGGAGTTAAAAGTCTTTTTAACTATGTCTACATGCCTGCCCCTATGCTAAATACCTTACATGTATCATCTTATTTGTGCTCACAGCAGTCACGGGCTTGGGTGTTACGGCCGTTTCCATTTTGCAGGTGAGAGAGTAGGCTCAGCGTGGTTAGACAGACTGCCTTCAGCCTTCTGGCTAGGATGTGGAGTCTGCGTCAAATCCATGTTGCTTTGATAAGACAAAGGAGGAGCTGGCATCCTCTGGGCCTTTGCTTGTCCCGTGGTCCTCCAACCTGACTCTGTATTCGAATCATCACACTGCTACTACTGTGCCTACTGCTCCCAGGGTCCCCTTCTCACCCATTCACACAACACTGTATGCACATCTCAGCCTTCTTTGGGTGAAAAGCCAGAGAGCCACTCAACGCATTTTTAGGTCTGTGTCTGCAGCGGACCGCTCTGCCCTCTACACACTGGATCTTGTTTGAAATCTAGGTGCAGCTGGAAAGGACCTTGGATGGGGTGCCGGCAGACCCGAGCTTGAACTGCATTTTCCCTTTGCTAGTAATACAACCTTGACCAAAACTTATAATCTCTCTGAGTCTTGATTTCTTCTTTTATAAAGTGGGGATTAAAATAGCTATCATACCCAAAGAGAGACCATATGTCCATTGTAAGGCATTATATACATTTTGGTTGGGAAGAAATGATTCCTACTTTAGGAATGAGGAAAACCCAGATCATGGAGCTAAGACCCTGGGAGAGCTGGATGAAGTAGAGACTCGCTGATGCCAGGTCTTGTGCCTCAGTTCCTCACTCTTCCTTCCTTCTTCTTTTTTTTAAAGAATTCTGTTTTAAAAGATGTTATTTATTTATCTTAGAGGGGAAGGGAAGGAGAGAGGGATAGAAATATCAATGTACGGTTGCCTCTTATGCAACCCCTTCCGGGAACTAATCTGCAACCCAGGCATGTGCCCTGACTGGGAATCGAACCATGATCCTTTGGTTCGCAGGCCCACGCTCAGTCCAACGAGCTACACCAGCCAGGGCTCTTCCTTCTTTCTGATTCTGCATCTGGCACCTTGGCTTATTATGTATGCTATGGCTTCTATGCTAAGGATGAAAATATTTATTATATATGAAATACACATTACATATGAAAACATTGTCCTAGACTTCGAAGTTTATTTTTTGGTCTCTGATTTAAAAAAAAATTGAAACATTTTCTTGGGCCCCAAAACACTGCAGGTGCTAGGCACCTCCTGTGCCTGATGGATAAGTCACCCTGAATTCGGATCTTCTGCCTTGCCAGCCCATTGTGCTTTCCTCTGTGCCACACTGCCTCCCAGAGTCCTAGAGGGAGCCAGGTCAGCTAGCTGCCAGTCACAGACTGAGAACTAGAGTGGGAGCACGGGGCCTCCAAGGCCAGGGCACAGCGGGGGTTCTTCTTCAGCGGGTGGGCTTTGCTCTTAGATTCACTAAAGCCACTTCTTCCCAGGTGTTCCTCAGAGGTAGCTGTCTCCTGCCTCTTTGACAGTGTTCTAGGGACAGCTCTCCTCTTCACTATAGCCTTGGCCCTTTCTCTTCACTCCTCTCGGAGGAATCCCAGCAGAAAACACTGTTGTGTTATCAAAAGCCTATGCATTACATTTCTGAGCCATCAACATACGCTTCTGAAATAGGCAATATTATCTTCACTTTACAGAGTAGGAACTAACTCAGGGAAGCCAAGAGCTCTTGACACTGACACCACATAGCTGTCTACTTCCTATACTGGTTTGAGAAACCCAACAGAACTCCTTCTGCCCCCTTGGGCTTTCCATGTGGAAAGTGACGCAGCCAGCCAAGAACCCGGTGTGTGTGGGATGGGCTTAGAACTCCTTGTCCACATTGCTCTAGTTGGGATGCACCTTTGAACATCCCGGCTGGGGGCAGGAGGTTGATGGAAGACCCAAGTCCCCATCAGGCAACTAGGGGAAGCCACAGAATGGATTAGGTTCAGATGGCAGGAAAGCAGACCAGCTGCTCCCCCAGAGTGGGGCAAGACCAGCTAGATGAACCTCAAATTCCTTTTCTTAGAAGACTCTGACCTCAGACCTCTGAGAACTCTTTGTCACCATGGCATGTGATACAAAGGGGGAGAGCTGGGAGAGAAGCAGTCACCAGCCCTTGCAGTTCAGGCCTAGGCACACATCAGGTTTGTGCGAGAATTAGAGAGGGTGCTTCCTCTGAATGAATTATTTACAAAAGGACACTCCAGGAGTCATGTAAAAATTTTTAAATGTCCCTTTCTCCTGGCTGCAGCCCCCAGAGAAAGCAGCCAGGCTTGGGTTCCTTGGGTTAAATCGCATCCCCCTCGCTGCTCAGCCTTTCTGCAGGACCCAGGACCCATCTGAGTGGCCTGTCCCGAGTCAGGGCCCTCCGTTAGGATACCCCACCACCCACATTCCAGAATCTCTAGGCTTTCCAGATGACATCCAATATTTTACACCTTCCAATAGAAGTGTCTAGATCGACCTCAGAAAGAATATCTTCTGTTTAATCTTTGCTATATAAACCAAATTGCGGGCATTGGAGGTTCAGGCCTTGCCTTAGGCAAATTCCTTAACTTCCTTTCCATAGGCCTTAGTTTCTCCATCTCGAAAATGGGACTAATAAAACAAACTTGCAGGGCCGTTTCAATGGATGGACTGCACAGAACATAATGCTGGCACATAGTGGGTCTGCAACTCCATGTGGCCCATGCCTTTCGTTAGTAGGGGCCTGCAGGATACCCACAGTGGATTTTGTTCACACAGTCCCCTACAACTCTACAAGCCAGGCTAGTCCTCTCCTCCTGTCTCCTGCAAACATCTCAAATGCTGGCAGGGTGGCAGGGTGGCGTGGGCCAAGAGGACCAAGAAGCTTTGCACTGCAGCCACCTGCGCAACGGCCCGGCTGTGGGGCTGTGGATACGCTTCCTAGCGCCGCGCGAGCGCGGCAGACTGTCGGCTGCGAGAGGCTGCAGGGTCAGCGGGGTAGCGCACCCAGCTGACGACCAGGCGATCAAGGAGTTAAGCGGCGCCGGAGGCAGGGCGCCTGTCAGACGCGAGCATGTGCAGTTTGCATCGCATCCGTACTATGGGTGAGTGCCGCCGCCGCCGGGGGCTCCGTTTGGCCCGGGCAGCGGCGGCTGCAGACCCCCGGCCCCCGAGCCGCCGTGGCGGGCGCCGACCCACAATGCGGGACTAGGCGCAGCACGGGAGGCCAGGCGGCGTGGGGGAGGCACGGCCGGCAACTCTGCGCGGGGGGAGTCCGAACGCAGGGCGTGGGGGCGGGGAGCAGGCGGCGCAGGAGAGCGCCTAGAGTCCCGGCGCGGGAGGAGGAGCGGGAGCGAGCCGGCGAAACGGCGCTCCTGGCCGCACCTGCACGGGGCAGGCAGCCGGCCCAGCCCTGCCCCTGCCCCTGCCCCTGCCCGCGGCCCCAGCCCCACACTGGTAGGTGCCCCCGATGCCCGCAGAGAGGCCATTCCACCACCCAGGGGGGTGACCGCGCAGGGGGGTCAGCGCCAGTGCAGGGGGTGCGGACGATGATACGGTGAAGAGGAAGATCGAGAGACCGGGCTGGGGGCGCTGCCCCATCCTGCTTCCTCTTTGCTTTCGGTTTCGGAGTGGCGGCCCCAGCTAAAGAGCTAGCCGCGGATTAGAGGGTGCGCCCAGGCTTGGGTTCCCTAAGGGGGATGGGCGCACAGGGGGGCGTGTTGGCAACTTTCCCCGCCTGAAAACAAAGGGCATTGGGGAGATGTAGGGGAAGGGGCCAGACGAAGATCTCTGGCAGTGGAAGGTTGACACCCCCTTTCCAACAGGCGGCGAGCGCCGCCCCCTCCCCCCCAGGCCGCTTCGGGAGAGCTAAGAGGGGCGGCAGTCTGGGGAGCCAGGGCTTCGGAGTAGAAACCACAGACCCTCCGGAGTTTTAGGCTGGGGACCTTCCATAAGGGGAGGGAACCGTCGTGCCAGTATGACCCTGCTGCCTTCTCTTGGGGATGCGTGGAAAAACTAGGCGATGGTGGACTGCACACCCTTGGCCCGGCCCACCCCCTGGCTGCTAGCTCTCCAGCTGCCCTCTCATCGCCAGTCCTCTGTGGGAGATGCAGGGCTCTGAGATGAGGACTGGTTCATCCCTGTTGTCCGCAAGGGCAGAGAGACGTTGGCCTCTTTCCCGGGTGTCTTCCTTCCTTTCTTTCTGTGTATGCCCAGTCAGAAACTGACCCCTACCCTTCCTTCTCAGGACTAGGTCTCCTTCTTTTCCCTTGTTTTCCATGGGCGGGGGCGGGGGATGTTTAGTTGCCCCAGGTGCAGAGAGAGCCTAGGGTGGCAGGTAGTTGAGACGCTGCTGCATGCAGGAGGAAAAGCGCAGGACCCTGGGGGAGCTGGGCCCCTGTAACCTTGGGGGCTCTGCTCGTCAATTCTGGTGTGTTCTCACACTTAGTAACAAATGAGCTGTTACTCTGGCCCTCAGACTTGGGTCATCAGGAGGCCTGGGTTCTGTCTTTGCTGTAACCAAGAAGATGGATGAAGGGGAAGGCTGAATGGCCTGCCCTGGAGGTGGTACAGTGACTTTCTGTCTAGAAAACAAATGGGCCAGGTTCCAGGTCCCAGGGACCTGTGTCTTCAGAAATGAGTTAACTCCAGCTCCAGGCCACTTGCATTGTGACCATAGGCTTCTGTCCTGTGGCAGGACTGCCCATTGCCTTTCTTTTTTCAGAAAGGACAGCCCTTGGAGAGTGGGTTCCCCCCCCCCCCTGCTGCAAGGCAGAGCTACATCTGCTTGCTGGTAGAGCCAGAAGGTACAGGGCAGGGGTGGGAGGAGTAGCAGGTTTGCTGGGTGACTCTCCTGCCTGCTCCTGAGAATGAGCTAAAGATACAAGTGACTAGGTGAGGGGTGAGCCTGCAGGACATCTTGGTCTAGCAACGCATGGAGGGGCGGGCTCAGGAGAGGCTTGGCCCTCCTCTGCAAGGCTTTGTCTCTGGGGACAGAGGTGGGTAACTGGGGAGACAGTGGGGGCTGGGCCAATTTATTGGATTGGCCAAAAAAATCCCTTTAGTTTTCTTTCCTGTAAAATAAAAGACACATTTTACATTTTCACCAATAACTTTATTGATTTGGATATTTTGAGTATGTTGGCCATCTCCTGCTATTGGCTTCTAGTGGGTAAAGGCCAGGGGTGTTTCTAAACATCTTCCAGTGCACAAGACAGTCCCACAGCAAAGAATTACTTGGCCAAAATGTCAGTAGTACCAAGAAACTTCACAAACCACTTTTGACACATTCATCAGTCACAGCACCTTCTCCACACACTGCCCCAAAATTTTTTTTTGCATTTCAGTTGTATTTTTACCCTTCTTGAAATAATAAAACATAATGTGCCAAAAATGTTGCAAATCTTCCATCTTCGATATTAAAATGGCTGCACAAAAACTCACCGATTTTGATGCCTTTTAAGAAATGCACATTGATATGACAACTGTCACAATACAATGTAACAAAATGATTTCGAATTAAGTTAAAAAACAAAAAGCTTTACTAGAGCCATCGTACAGAAAAAAACTAAACGAACTTTTTGGCCAACCCAGTATTTATCTGGTCCTTGTAGGGAAATGACAAGCTGATTTAGTGTTGACTTCGGTCACTTAAAGGTACAGGAGTGAGGGATGTTTCAGGACCCCTAAGGGGCAGGAGGAGAAAAAAAAGCCCCCTGAGCTACCACTATGTCGTTCTGGAACTTGTGACTGGAGTCGGATGCAGGCTCTAGACCAGAGAGCACCACCAGTCCCATTTCTAGGGCCCTTTCCCCTCCTGATGGCAGGGTGGGCATCGCTCAGCCCCCACTGGGTTTACCAAACGATTTATTCAAAGCTGAGGTTACCGATGTGGAGTCCTGGCCTCTCCACCCCCAATGGTGAGTGAAGGGGATTTTTTCACAGATTGCTCCTCACATGTACTGCATGTAACGTGGGAAAACGATGCTCCGTCTGATTCCCTCTTGTAAAGTGATGAGGCATGACGTTTTACATTTTATACGTGCGGGGGGGCGCCTCAGGCCTTTGCATGGAAGATGTGAAATGAGTTAGGGAGCCTTATACTGTGTTTATTTACGTGTATCTGATTTACATATCGTTTCTGAAGGGAAAGGTGTCTTTTTTTAGCAGGGAAGGGCTAAGTTACCGCTTTGGGACAGGGAAAGCTCAGTGCCGGTTTTAAAAGTATAGTTTTTCATCAGAAAGACCCTTGCTGCGGCACATGGGCAGCGGGTGATTTGGGGTCTGCCTTTGCTCTCCAGATGTCTTAGAGCGCCATCCTCCTGGGATTTCTCCAGACAGACGGCGTCCAGCCTGCACATCAGGGACAGTCATGAAGCTTTGACTGAGAAGGGTCACCCGTGACGTTGGGGACACCGACGATATCAGTTGAGATCTGGGCGAGGGCACTAAAGTGAAGCTGCTCCTTCTTATCAGCAACCGTATGAGGTCTGGCTGTCCTTGAGGGATGGGAAACCTAACCCTCTGACCGCCTGGCTGTTTTCAAATTTGTATCTCTTTACTTTTCTCCCCCAATTTACAGACAAGGCGGTTTGGGTTTTATTTATTTTTATTTTTATTTTTGCGGGAACATTCCTTTTAAGATGTGGGTAATTTCTTACTTGGCAAACTCTCAGATCCCTTGTGGCAACACCTGGCCAGGGAGGGGATGTTGGAAGGGATTCTGATGTTCTGAACAGGGAGAAATTAAGCCTTTCTGGTCAGGTCTTTTGCTGTCTCCGCCTCCACCTCTCAGACGTCAGAGGCTCTGTATCTGAGAAGTAAAGCGTACGCTGATTTCTGGGGAAGGTCTAGGAGGCGGCACTTTGGGTTATGATTCCCCTTGCGGGAAAATGAGTCACACCGAGCGCACACTGGCCGTGGTTTGAATGAATGTCAGTGTTGGGAAGTTTTCCTGTCCTGGCATTTAAGAATATTTAGACTCAACAGGGCAGGAGAGAGAATTGGGGGAAAATCGAGACAACTGTAACAGAACGACAACAACGAAAGAATGTTTAGACTCAGGAACTGGAAGAGGTCCAGGGGGTGCACTGTTGTCGTTATGAGTCAAAGAGGCGCGGGTAGAATGTAGGCACCTGTGTGTTTGGTTTCAGCGGTATGTTTGCCTCATACTTTGAGCTACAGGCGGCTCTGTGCTGCTGTGACTTCAGGGAAGGTGTGGTTTTCACCCTGCCGCTCACATCCATAGATAGAACCACGGCTAAACAAGTGATCTATCACATCTCCAGATAGAAAGCAGGCCTCGCTCCCTTCCCTGTGCTCACGTTGTCCTGCAGGTGTGGATTCCACTCTCCTCCACCCCAAGGCTGTCCTCAAGGCTCATTTTCACATCAGTTCCCCTCTGCGTAGATTTAGTGGCGTCGAGGCCGCAGAGTGATACTGGCCGGCTGCTCCTTTGAAGGATGGCTCGGAAAGGCCACTTTCCAGCCTCCACTGAAGTTGGTGCTTCCACCTTTAGGGGTCGGTTATGATCCAGTGTGGCAATTTGAGGAGTAACCAAAGTCATTGCCAAGTTCAGTTTCAGAACATCAAGCTCCCTGTTATCCTTTATTTACTCTGCTGGCTCCCCAACAGGGAGTTTGATATCTTTTCAGGGCTCTTGGCTCCCAGTGTGCCTGGTATTGTAGCAAGGGCAGCATTGAAATTAGGGCACATAGTCTACACAGGCAGGACTTGGGTCCTTAGATTGCTCCTTCCTGTTGCTCCATCCTCCAGAAGCATGGCAGTTAGAGAGAGAGAGAGAGACCTACATGGTCAGATTCTAACTTAATATAGGAAGATCTAATACATTGGGAGGCTGATCAGAAAGCACACTTTCTGCCATTCCTTTCCATGCCAGAAGCCCTGCAGGCAGATACACTAGCCATTTCTCACTGCTTCTGTGGGTGGACTTGAGTACCAGTGCCTCCTAGCTGATTCGTTCATTCATTGCTTCCTTTCAGTTTTTAAGAGATGTCCCATTGCATGAGTTCCTGGAATGGTTCATTTCTGTCAGAAGGGTCACTCATCCCGAATCCTCGCAAGGCCTTGACACCAGCCGCGAGGACACAGGGATGCCCGCCAAAGACGAGAAGGCCGTGAAGGAGAGGAATCTTTTCTGGGCTTCTGAGGGGTTATTCACGCTTCGAGATAAAATGTGCTTCCCGAGGCTCCATGCTTTCCTTGCTTGCACCACCCGTGGAGGGTCAGGCCCTGGCGCAGTGAGAAGCCCACCTTGCGGACGGTCACCGCCCTTCTGCGGAGCGGTGGTGGGGCCCTCTGTTTAGCCCACTCCCAGCCCCAGCTTCTTTTTCCCTGCTGTCCATAGCCAAACCCTGTTTTAGTCTCTAGTCCCGAGGATCCACCCACCCCCTTCTGGGGGCTCCCCCTCTTATTCCCAATCAAAGGTACCTTTCCAAAGCTAGGAATAAGGCAGCCAGGCATTGGTCTTACTTTCATTTACCTTCTTCAATATGGACGAGAAATATCATCACCACGGGGTAACTCAAGCAAGCAGCAGCTCCAGATTGTTGCTTTTTAATTGTGTTTCTGCCTGCCATGAACAAGGAGATGACCTTCTTCCTGCTGTGATCTGTGGAAGCCTTAAAGCTTTCATAGAGCCTGCACAGTTTCTGGTACATGGTGAGGGCTTATTAAATCATCAGCTGTGGTACTTGGTGTGATCTGATCCCCAGATTTCTAGGTCATTGGGCAAGGATGTTGTTTGTGTGGGAGCTGATGATTGGCAAAGGCTTCTGGAATCAGGAAATCTGTGGTCCCTTCCTGACTCACTGTATGACCTTTGACAAACCATTTCGGCCCTCTGGGACTTCATTCCACACACGGAGCTGCTGCCAGCTTCAGTGCTCATAGCAATAATGACAGTAACAGCCACCATTTATTGGATATNTATTAAATCATCAGCTGTGGTACTTGGTGTGATCTGATCCCCAGATTTCTAGGTCATTGGGCAAGGATGTTGTTTGTGTGGGAGCCGATGATTGGCAAAGGCTTCTGGAATCAGGAAATCTGTGGTCCCTTCCTGACTCACTGTATGACCTTTGACAAACCATTTCGGCCCTCTGGGACTTAATTCCACACACGGAGCTGCTGCCAGCTTCAGTGCTCATAGCAATAATGACAGTAACAGCCACCATTTATTGGATATTTACTTTCTATCCAGCACTGGGCTAAGCATTTGATGCATGTTCTTCTTCTCTCATAACCATGAGATGGCTACTTACTTATCCCCATTGTACAGCTGGAAAAACTGAGCCTCTGCAAGTTAAAATGGTTGCACACATCACACAGCTTGCAGAGGTCCAAACTGGGCTTTGATCTGAGGTCTGCCTGATTGCATTGTGTTCTGTGGATTGCATGTTGGAGAGAAGGTAAAAGTGGAGGTAGTGTTAGTTCAGCTATAAGAAGGAGACTTCATATGGATTAAACACAGCCCGTTAAAAGGAGTCGAAAGTCCAGGTTCTTATTTGAGAGACATCCTGGTGAATGTTCAGGAAGGAGAGAGGTCAGTATCCCGCACTGGGGAAGTAGACCAGATGGCCCGGGGGTTACTGTAAGGACACACTTTCTGTTTGGCACAGGATGTATTTCATAAACCCTGTTTCATTCTGATGCTGACTTTTCCCCTCTTGCTTAGCAGACTCTCTGGGTGGCATTTTTCTTTCTGTCACCTTACTCTCACTAGTCATAGAAGCTCATCCTTGACTCCCAGCCCTCACCCTCCAACCTTGTTTCTGGGCCTCTTGCTGCCCATTAATTACAGCGCAGCTCTGGAGACAGGATCGTGCCCCTGGGCCCCAGGCAGACCGCCCCATTCTCCTGAGAGAGGGTTTGTGGCCACTGATGACTCCCTTCAGAGGTGACCAACTAGTTCATTGTGATGCTTCTCATCTCTTTCATCCTTGTTAGTTTCAGGCACGTTAACTCTGAGGCTCTTCTGCCACTTTGAGGTGATTGTGGGAGAAGGATGAAGCTTCAGGTGGTGGTCTGGAGGAGCTGGCCCCTGGAGAGTTAGCACGATGGTGTCTAACGGAGCATTGTGCCAGGTGTCAGGAGACTCGGGCCCTTGTCTCAGCTCAGTGACTCTGGGCACGTCACACGAGTCCTTCAGTTTCCTTATCTGTGAAACGAGAATATTAGAAGAGATATTCTCTAACAACTCTTCCAGCAAAAGTACTGGATGATCCAGTAGAATCTGGTTAATTTGGTCCCATCTCTGGTAATAGCTCAGCTAGCCTGGCACTGTAGGAAGACAGAGCTGGGGAGGCAGAGGGGAGGTTGAAGGAGAAACCCCAGAAGAAAGAAGCCACATTGGAAGCTGAGGGACAGAGTCAGAGCTGGAGTAAGTAGCTGTTGGTGAAGGGGACGCCAGGCCAGCTGATTCTTCCTGTGACTGTGTGAACGAGGCAGCTGCGAGGCATGTACTCTGCATTTCTTAAACCTTAGGGAGCACTGCTCCTATCTTGTCTTAAAACTTCACAACCCCCTCCCCCTGGCACACTCCAGCTGCCCCCAGGTGAAGGCAGCAGGGAGGCTGTGCGCTGGTGTATGCTTCACGTTCTGCCCTTGGACTTGGCAGACTCCAGGGACTGGTGTGGCCCAGGATCCTCCAGTGCTCCAGGACTTGGGGGCATTGACCGATGCTTTCCACAGCATCAGTGACACAGTGTCATGAGAGCATGCCTCTTCCCTGCTGCCTTTGCTCAGCCTAAAAGAGCAAGAGCCCATCATGAGCTCAGCTTAGAAACTCCGGGAGTCACAGCTTTTCTGTACACGGAATCGGGCCATCTGCATGTCCCTCTGAACAAAGCTATTTGTCCAGGGGCGCGTGGATTCTGCTATCCATTGATACACCTTCTATTTTCATTTCATCATATTCAAAGTTGAGGAGTAAATGAGTTCCCACTGAACCCAGCAAAAAATAATCTTGCCTTGGATTATTTTTTGCTTTGCTTTTCCCCTTAGTTCCTTATTGCCCTGTACCATTTATTTCTAATGGTGGTTACTATACCAGTGGGAATATGAGAGATGATTTTAGTTGGTACAGGGACAAAGATTCCATTTTAATAACTATGTTTCTAATTAGTATAAAGATACGTGACTCATTGGGATGTGCTCATAAAGTGACTTAATTTTATCTCCTACTGTCCCTTTATGTTTCTCAGCGAGATTAGTTCTTTCCCCGCCCTGGATGAAAACTCAGTCAGTCGCCATCCTTTTTTCTGGTCATTCTTTTTTTTTTTTTAATTTTATTTATTTATCTTAGAAGGGAAGGGAAGGAGAGAGAGAGAGAGAGAGAAATATCAATGTATGGTTGCCTCTCATGTGTCTCCTGTTGGGAACCGGGAACTGGCCTGCAACCCAGGCATGTGCCCTGTTTCTGGTCATTCTTAGGCAGTAGAAGGTCCCGTAGTCACTTTAAGTTCAATATTGAGTATGTCCAGCCCTTTGTCAGTGGGCCGGCGGGGACAGGAAAGGGTGCACTTGGCCAGCACTGCTGGCTGCCAGCTTCTAGCTCCCTGGGCCTGGTCGGTACTGAACGCCAGTTCTCTCTCTTGCAGCCGTGTTCGTGGGTTCTCATAGGCATCCCACCCCCAATTTCTGGAGTCATTCACTTCCATTTGTCTCGAAAAGAACAAATAATCTTCTATGCTACATCCTTGTTCTTTCCTGAGTTTCTAAAATCCAGTGATTCACTCCAGCCCAGTTTGGCAAAGGTCCTTCAGTCTGGCTGAGGGGCCCTTTTGGACGAGGGGGCCTCTCTTGCATGTGGCCCATATTAGTGCAAGGAAACAATCCCACGTCATTTGGCACAGCGACCTCCCAGCGCAGCCATCTCCTTGGCTCCTCCGGCAGCAGATGGCCAGCCTGTGTCTCGTGCCTGGGGTGTCTCAGGTGGCGGCGGCCAGATGCCAGTCTACCCCGTCTGCCCAGTTGCAGGGTCAGACATCAGGTTTCCTGAGTGGTCCTGTGGACGCCCTCTTACCAGCTTGGCAACGTCAGACCTGTTGTTCTTGATGCCTTAGTTAATACTCTGTTTTCCTCACCCGAGGATATGTTTATTGATTTTAGGGAGAGGGGAAAGGAGAAAGAGAGAGAAACATTGACCGGTTGCCTGCTGTAGGTGCCCCTACTGGGAATCGAACTGAACCTGCAACCTAGGTATGTGCCCCGACCTGGGATCGAACCCACAAACTTTTGGTGGCAGAGGTGTCCAAACCACAGCCCACAGGCCGCATACAGCCCAAGATGGTTATGAGTACGGCCCAACACAAAATCACAAATTTATGTAAAACATTATGAGATTTTTTTTGTTTGCTTTCCTTAGTGTTTGTGTATTGAATGTGTGGCCCTAGACAACTCCTCTTCTTTCAGTGTGGCCCAGGGACGACAGAAGGTTGGACGCCCCAGGTTACGGGATGGCTCTCCTACCAAGGGATCCACCTGGCCAGGGCTCCAAAGTGCTTCTGAAAGTCGGAGCCCACCTGGGCTACCAAGGCGTGTTTGACCAAAAAGCACCTCAGCTGGGGTCTTTTGTGCCTCTCGTAGTTTCATCGCTGTTGGCAGTGATTGTGCAAGGACCGGCTGAGGGGCAGTGCAGGGCAGATAGCTAACCCTGATTCCTATCGCTTCCTGCTGTTAACTGTCTGGTTTCCTCACTTTTAAAGTGTAGCCAGGGGTTAGCTCCCTTCACTTGTCAGTGTCCTGTGATTTATGTGTACCTCCTTGTCCCTCCTACCTCCTAAGCTCCTGAGGGCTGGACCTGGGTCTTGTATGTCTTAGTCCCTCCCAGGACTGTGTACAAGGGTTTACTCGTAGAAGGTGTTTAATAACCCCTGTGGGCTTCTGGTGGGAAATGCTGCTGCCCTAAGTCTGCCCTGGCCTTGACCAGCTTTTAAAAATCGCCTTCATCTGGGGGCTCACTGGTGAGGACTTTGCAGAGGTCTTTCCTGCATAAGTTTACCACAAAAATGTTGGGTCCAATCTGCTGCCCTTTTTCTCAAAGAAAGCTCATGCAGTGAGTGCTGTTACGACTCACACTCCTCTGTCTGTGGTTTCAAAGTCCAGGACGTGATCAAACGGAAAGCTTTTCTGTAACTCGTGTGATGGCAACACCTGACCTAAGTGAGGCCCCTGGTCATCTGTCCGGCGGAGTGTGACCTCATAGATGTGGCTGCAGAAGTGTCCATGTGTTGGATGGGAGGCAACCCCGCTGTGGAACTGAGCAGTCTCTGGGATGTGCTCTATACCACCTTCTTAAAATTGTTTTTGAAAGATTTATTTATTTATTTTTAGAGAGAAGGGAAGGGAGGGAGAAAGAGAGGGACAAAACACCAGTGTGTGGCTGCCTCTTGCATGCCCCCAACTGGGCACCTGGCCTGCAACCCAGGCGTGTGTCCTGACTGGGAATGGAACCGGCAACCTTTTGGTTTGTAGGCCAGCACCCAGTCCACTGAGCCACACCAGCCAGGGCTTAAACATGTTGTTCAACCCTGAATTCCAGGTGTTTGGGATAAGGGGTTGTGGTGCTGGGTGGTGTTTCTCCACGGAGGTGTTATTGGCACCAGGGGTGGGCCGGGGCTTTGTGATGCGAGACTCTTCCCACCTCACAGAACTCCACCTGACCCTGTCTCACTGCCCCACCCCTGGTTCTAGTGTAACTATAGGCTGCGCCTTAGTTTACCAATCTGATTCCGTAAAACGTTGCATTACGATATCATGTATCTTGATTACTAAGCTTTTGGGGGCACACCTTAAATTTAAATTTTGTGCCTGGAGTGAATGCCTCTGTTGGTTGCCTCACCCTCGTCTGCCCTGGCCCTGCAGGACTCCTAAACCTAGAAGGCTTTCCCCCTCCCCACAGCCTTGCCTCTGAGATGAACTGGTGTGCCCTCGGGGCGGGAAGTACCTGCTGGCTTGTTCCTGTTTCCCTGGGGCATGGGTGGGGGCCTTATTGGCCTCTTAGCTGAGTCAGCTCCCCAGAGGGACTTGTAAACTGGTCCCGGATGCACTTCCCACCTGTGGGGGAGCCTTTAGAGCCCCAGGATCCTGCTTCCTCTTCTTACTTCTGGGAAGTGATGCAGCTATGCATTTGAGAATCTCTCTGCTTGTTAAATTCCCACAGCTGCTTTGATGTGATGCTTTAAAATCTTTTTAAAGACACCAATGCACCTGGGAAAATATGAAAACAATAGGAAAATGTACAACGATGGAATCTAAAGTCTTCTATTGTGTTTCATTCACTTTTTGATGAGAACATTGGGAGGAGAGGCGTGGTGAGTGTTAGTGGAAGCCAGCAGGCTGCCCCTTCCTTTCTCCCAGGCCTCTTGCGTCCTCAGGTTGCGGGGGACGCCTGAGTGAGTTAGCTATCCCCTCTCAATTGAAGGACATAGTCTTTTTTCCCCCCGGGTCCCTGATTGGCAGTGATGGGCATGCCCATGGGAATTCGTGCCTCATTACCCCCCATCCCCACATTGAATAACCAGCCCCTCTCAGAATCTGATCCCTGAGTATTTCTGGCCTGACTTTTTAACCTATGGGAGGTCCTCTGAGATCATTTCTCTACCCCTCTGCCTGTCCACTGTTCCTCACGAGATAGCATTTTCCATAAATACATTTCCCTAAGCGTCCACTTACAAACTGTTTACTCATCTTCTCATCCATTAAGAAGATACTCCCCAGACCAAGCCTGGCACCTATTGCTTTGACTTCTTCTAAACTCATCCTCGCCTCTGGATGCTGAAGCATTTATCATTTCCCTGACCCGTGCAGATTGACTTGTGGTCTTTTACCTCTAGTCATTAAATGCTGGAACATGCTGAGGTAGGGGATAATTTGAATTCATCATAGAAATGAAATTCCCCAAAGGTGCCCACGTGAATAGTCTTCGTAAGCCCCACAGATTTACCATATTGCCAGTATACCTGTCATCCACGAGCTTCATGTAAGTAATCTGTAAATGACCATGCGTTTATTCGGTGGCATCGGTCACGCAAAGCCACCCTGATTCCGCCCACCCCCGCATTTCCCTCGGCACCGCAGTTTCTCCGGCCCCTAGGTGCACCTGATGTGGAATGGTGCCCCCCATTATTTAGCAAATATTTGTGATGCCTCCTAATTACCCTGAACAGAATTTATAGATAATGTGATCTACCTACTTACGTAAGTGTAGAAACACCAGTAAAACGCCTTGACTGTAACAGAAGAGAGAAATAAAGAACAAGTTAGTTAGGATACAGTATCGCATTTGCTTGAACGTGGCTGCACGGAGGACGGAAGGAGGAAGTCAGATGCCCGAACCTGTACACAGAGTCACGGGGGTGCAGCAGCCTTGACCCTCCCACAGCCCAGGCTGACCGTGTGGGCGGCTCGAGCGCCAGTGGAGATGCTACTGAGCTTGACCTGACTGTCCAAAGGGGTGAACCACTCTCGGTGAGGTTCCAAAGAACATAAAGAACAGGATCCCCCCCCTTTGTACTCTAAGGCAGCCAGCGATCCCCAACCTTTTTGGCACCAGTGACCGGTTTCGTGGAAGACAACTTTTCCACAGACTGGGAGTCGGGAGGAGGGGGACAGCTTCGGGATGATGCGGGCTCACCTCCTGCTGTGCGGCCCGGTTCCTAACAGGCCTGGACTGATGCCAGTCTGTGGCCTGGAGGTTGGGGACCTCTACTCTAATGACATTCCTGGACAATTCAGTCCATGGCAAAACTAGGCAAAAAACCTGTGTTTATTTGAAAAAGAGAGTTTGGTTCTGGAAGCAGAGGATCACAAACGAGCTCTTCGCCTCTGAACGTCCAGGGGGCCATTCTGAAGTCACGGGGGACAGTTGTGTGTGGCGGCTGTGGGAGGTGGGGGTGCCGACAGCACCCATAGTGCCCCCCTCCCCCACGGTGCTGACACAGGGGCCCGCCCGTCCCAGGGGTGGCCCCAGTGAGGACTCCTGGTCTGGAAGAAGGACCAGAACTAGGAACTGGGAGACCTGTGCCTGAATGTTTGTGCAACCTTAACTCTGAAGGTCAGTGTCCCCTTCCTGTACAGGGATTTAATGACATGCGTGTCCTGCTGGCCTTCAAGACTGGGGCTCCTTGTGCTCCCTCCACGACCTCAGGGCAGCCGGAGCCTCCATGTGCGTCCCACAGCATGTAGTCCATCCCCACCCTCTCCCTCGCTGCGGTTTTTCTTAGCATTTCAACATCCTCAGGTCTCCCTTACCCAGGAAAGAAGGCAGGCAGGGAGGGAGGGAGGAACGACACCCTTTCATCTCTGCTACTCTGGCAGCTTTCTCTCTCATTTGCTTCGCAAGCAAATTTCTCAAAGGTTGTGTACACACAGTCTCAGTCACTCCTTCCTAGATGGCCCCCAGTGACCTCTGTGCTGCTAAAGCCCTTCAGGCCCCGTTGGCCTGGCCTCTAATTGGCCACCGCCCCACACTCTCCTGCCCCTCTTCCCTGACAGGGTCCTTTCTGGGTGTCCCTCTGCCTCCTGGGCCCTCCCTCGGGCCCCTCCCACCTCGTCCTCTGCCAGGCCTGGCTGTCACCCTCCCACCTTCTCCCCGGCATGCTCCGCTCTGTACTGCTCCATGCAGTGGGGTCCCAGTCCTGCCCCAGGCTGGAATCCCGTGGGCTGGCTTCCAGGTGTCGAGCACAAGAGACGCGGTCACTCATTGTGAGTCACCTCCGGCGTGGATCCTTTTCTCGGGGAATGAGGCCACCGTCGCTCCAGTCGGAAGTCAGGGTGTCAGCCTCCATCCCCCACCCTCTCGTCCCCTCCCAGGGATTCCCTCCCCAGTCTTGTTAGTCCTGCTTTCTTCAGAGCCCTTCGCTAATGAGAGCTGCCTGCTCGGTGGCATTTGGGATTGCCGCCTCTGCTGACTTGTTGGGATGGCTGACAGCTTTTAGAGGCCCTCAGTGCTGGCCAGGCTGGGGGCCCATTGATAATTAAGAATGCATCGATATGGTTCTGAGTTATAATAGAAAGTGACGGTTTTAGAAACAACATTTACTTGTGCAGTGAAGACACAAGACCTTCTTTTTGATTGTCTCTCTTTTTTTCTCATCTTTGAAATAATTTTCTTCGGTGCCCCATGGCAGGGGTACCCTGAGCATGTGTCTAGTGGGGCACCTGGGCGATCCAGGAGCCCGAGAATGTCAGCCTCCTGTGGCCCGGGCTTGGCTCTGGGCCCCTGGAGTCTCTGCCTGTAGCCCGGTGACATGGGACAGATACTGTTAGTTAATGAACGTGTAGATGAGTGTGTGAATAATGAGATGAACTTGAAAGGACTCAAGGAAAACGCACTGCCAGAATGTAAGTTATTATTTATTATTAGCTTTCTGCTGCCTGATATTACGGTCGAAGTTCTGATGTGTTACATTTCCAATGTGTTAAAAACAGCCAGCCCCACTGTTGTGCTTCAGTTTTCATATCCAGCCTACTTGTCTGCCCATGAACCATGCATATAAGGATTTCTGAATTAATAAGTAAATGAATTTGTACAACATGATGGCTTGCTCCATTCCCTTTAGCCCACAGCGAGGCCGCTTAAAGAGACTCTTATCTGGCTGAGAGTCATTTAAAGTGACCACAGCCAGCTGTGACAGACAGTGAACCTCAGGAGGGAGGCTGTGCCTGCGTGGGGGGTGCAGGAGGGGGGTCATGCTGGTGATGGTGGTGGTGTGGGGAGTGGGGTGTCCACCCGGGAAGCCTGCATGAGATCTCAGAAAGGAGGAATGTGGCCTAAAGCCCGGGGTGAGGCAGTATGAGCCGTATTAGGCACAGAATTGGAGGGGGGAATGAAATGCCTTATAAAGCCCAGAAGACTTAATAAATATGGCTTGCCTCATTATTCCGGGCTTGTGGACAAAATAGGTGTCAAAACATTTCTAGAAATATTAACTGTATATAAGAATATAGCCAAAAGGTTCATCAATCTTGTCCCCCAGTATTCATCGGGAGGCCCCCTAGGAGCTTGCTGACCTTGGGAGAGGAAGGTGTAAATGGATGAAGAAGTGAGAAAAGAGGAGGGCCAGAGAGGACGTGTGTCCACAGGGGACATCCTGGCGAAGCAGGAAGTTTTAAGTCCAGCGCAGACACGTGACGACCAGTGTCCTCCCCAGATTTGCCCCCTGTGTCGGCTCCACCCTCACCCAGCCCCTGTCTAATGGAAGGCCCTTTCGTTGTTTTTTCCCCCAAATGTTTTATTTGGAAATTAATTTCAAACTTACAGAAAAGTTGCCAGAATGGTATGAAGCACCATATGCTCTTTATCCAGATTCACTCTTTTTAACATTTTGCCTCGTTTGCTTTATCATCTTTGTTTCTACTCTTTCCCCCCTGCCCCCACCATTTAAGAGTGACTTGCCTCCATCCTGGCCCATTAACTCTAAATGTTTCGGTGTGGGTTTCCTAAGAACAAGGACATTGTTTTACATAACCTTCAACAAACTGAACGCTCTAGGACGCTTTAGCTAGTCTGCTGGTCGTGTGTCAGGTTCTCCAGTTGCCCAGTCACGTCCTGTAAGGCATATTTCCTCTCCGTATGGGGTCTGGTCTGGGGGCCCTGCTGCACGTGGGTGACATGTCTCTTTAGTCTCCTTTCGTCTCGAACAGTTCCTCAGGCTTCCTGTGTCTGTTGTGACACTGGCATTGTTGAAGGAAGTAGCCTCCTTCTTCTTCCTTAAAAAAACAACATTGTTCTCTTTGGATCTGCCTGATGTTGCCATGTGGTTAGACTCTGGGTTACACATTCCTGGCCAGGATCCTCAGGGACAATGTGCGTGTTTTCAGTGCATTATATCCAGAGGCACCGGACGTCCCTCTGCCCCGTGCGTGTATGTGTGCGGTTTGATCACTCGGCCAAGGTGGTGTCCAGTGTCCTCACTGCGCATTGACTGTTTTCCTTTGCTACCTATACAGAGTCTGTGGGGCGATACCTTAAGACCATGTAGATCTCCAGCTCGTCATCCATATTTCACCTCTGGATTTGGCAGCCTTCCCCTCTGGGTCTGCAGGTATTTCTGGATGCCACACAGGTTGTGGGAGGGCACAGTGCTGTGGGGCCAGAGAGGCCACGGAGGCCTCGCCCATTTGCTGCAATGGGCCCAGCCCTGTTGAATAATCGCTTCCACAATAGTTTTCCTCTTCCCACTCCCACCAGGAACAGAAGCTCATTTGTCATTCACTCAACTGACATCTGAGAATGTTCTTGCAAAAGCTTCTCAGCTTTATTTGGGCAGAGAGGGCTGTGAAGAGAAGGCTGGCGCCCTCTCGGTGATGTTAAGGAGCCGCCGTGGCGTTGGGGAGACGAGACTGTGGCTCACTCACAGGTACAGGGTATAAATGTTATCAGGGCTGTGACCCCAGAGGGCAGCTTGGCCAGAGCCGTCCCATGACCCTGCAGACGCAGGTGCCCTTTGGAGACTGGGGGAGCAGGGGTCGGGTGGGTTAGGCAGGGTGACCTTTGAGTGGGCATGAAGGGCAGGCACGTGTGGGGAAACAGAGGAGAGATAGGGCCTTTCTTCCAGGAGGGGAACCGTGTGCACAGGGACCCAGAGAGGGGCGCAGGGACGGTGCGAGGTGAGGGCCACCCTGGCTAGGGCCGAGGGCTGTTGTGGGGTCAGAATCTACCCCCTTTGCTTTGCAAAATAACTACTTTGCAACTAAATCCTATTGAGCACCTACCTCGGGCCAAACATTTAAAAAAAAGAAACTTTTCCAATTTTAAAAGTAATGTATGATCAGTATAGGGAGTTTAGGGAAATAGAAATATGTAGAGAAAGTTGTAATGAAGCCACGCTGGTTTTGCTCCAGAGACAACCTATGCTTCCTCCATTTCCAAGGTCTTCAATGGCTGTCTGCTAACAGCCTGGTTTTGTTTCCTGGGTTCAGTAGCCCCTCTTGCCCCACAGAGGAGATGAATCGCACTTTTAAAAACATTTCGTTCTGCTGACTTTGTTAGTTTTGTCCTCCAGCTGGAACCTCTGTGTATAGACTTGGTGCTTCTTCCAGGGCGTGGTTTCGGTCAGGTGTTTGGTGAGTCTGGGCTGTGTGCTCCTCTCTCTGCTCCAATTTGGGGTTTCCCAGTCGCCTCTCTGTGAGCACGATTCCATGCTCCACAGCCAGATGTCACTGGCTGTGGCCAGAGGGTAGGATGTGCCTGCCGGGGACTTGCAGGGGACTGGTCTAGGTGTCCCCTTGCCTCGCTACCCCAGTGTCTAGGGCCCAAGCATGGCTGAAGAGGTGGGCAGGGGCCCACTTGCCCTGGTGGCCTAAATCTCCTCAGGGCTTCTCCTGGGCCCCTGTCTGCTGGCTCCAAACTTGGAGCCCCCAGAGGGGCTCATCCAACTGAGTATGGAATCCCCAGCAGCACAGCTTGGGTTCAAATCCCAGTCCTGCCACTTACTTAGCACCATATCTGGGGAAAGCTGTGTCACTCAGGGTCTTGTTTGTAAAGTGGGGATAATAAGAGCCTCTGTCTCAAAGGATCTTTGGGAGGATTAAATGATGTACTGCATGCCAGAGTTCTTAGAACAAGGCTGGGCGAATATCTGTGCTGTGAAAGTGTCTACCATCATTCTTGTTATTATTGTCATGATTTTATTTTGGGGGGTTGCGCTTTCTCCATGTTTATTCCCATCTGCCTTCCATTTTCAGGGAATCCATACAATTCCTTCTTGTTTTATAGGGCTGTAATGGATTTATTCTTCGTAGAAAATGCCTTTTCTGTTATTCTTTAGGGCCTTAGGGGAGGGGGGCATATGTCCCTGGCCTGCTGTGTAGAAACCGTCATGCACTTCCTTTCAGTTCTTTTTCTCTGTGTACAAGTGTGTTGTTGTTACCTGTAACACATACATCGGGGCATCCAGTGCATCGGCGTGCCTGAGAGCCCAGCCCAGCACTGGCCTGGCCTCTGGGTCTGAGTTCCCCGCTGCTGACACTGGCCTGCACGGGCCTGGGAGGGGATGAGTTCTTCTTGGCCTTGCTCAGGCTGTTTGAGGCCGTCCTAATGAATGGATTGGGTCCTCTGTTTCCTTTGTCAAAAGGAATGTTAATTATTTTCAGCACTCTAATTATGTGGCTAATGAGAAACTGAGTGAGATAACATTCCCTTTAATTACTCTTGCCTAAGTGCTATTTGAAGCCATATTTTGAGCCTGTGGCGAGGCTCAATATTTCAGAGCTAGAGGGAGCTGTCCAGGCAGAGGCTGAGCGAGGAGCCAGGGTGTCCGGGCTGAAGCTCATGGGCCCAGGGCCTGGCTGCAGTCAGTGCCCGGCCCAGTGCATGCTGACCTTCCCTCCGTGCCGACCTTCCCTCCGTGCCATTACTTAAGGGAAAGGGACCATTGGATTGGGTCAGGTGCAGAGCAGACAGTGTTGTCACAGCTCCGCCAGAACAACTCTCCTTCCTCAGTCGTTGACCCAGTGCACTTGCCCTTCAGGCTTCTCTTGGCCAGGTCCCCTCACTCTTTGAGGACCTTATTTTGCCTTCCCCCACCCCCATTCAACACTTGGATATCAAGTCTCTGCTGTATGTCAAGTTTTATCCAGGACATGGGGGCAAAGATAAGGGACTCATGGTCCAGATGGCTTTCTGGGATGAAATTGTGATGGTGCCCCTCCCCTCTTGGTCCAGAAGAAATGCCGTGTGTCTGTGTTCTGTTCCCTACCGCCTTCCCAGGCTGGCCTGTGCTAGGGCCCTGCTGTGGTGCTGATACGATGTCTTTTATTACCTGGGCCTTCATGGGTAGATCCTTAGAAGGAGGCTCTCCCAAGCCCCTGGGTGGACTTGAGGCTGGAAGTGGAAGCTCACACAAGACTGTGTGCCATGAGAACTTCTCACCAACTGTAGGTGTCCCGTTACCATGGGTAAATTAAGTCTCCGATTCCCGGCCACATGTCCGTGTCTCTCATGAGAGTGTAGGGAGGGAAAGCGCTGGCCCTCCCGTTAACCTCTTCGGGCTTCTCTTGCCTCGTGAGCAAATGGGAGTTGCTGTCTGCCTCCTAGACCTGCGCAGGCCACTGCGGAGATCGTCCGTGTGAAAGCTGCCTGGCACATGGCCGGCGCCCAGTACTGGTGTGGAGTTCTGAGCGCTCCCAGCAACACCTCTAGACTGAGTTACAGCCAGAGACCCAGAGGCTGGCCTCACTCCCCCGCAGCCAGGGCACTCTCCTGGGCTCTTGGGTGTAGGCCACTCTTTAGACCACGCACAGTGACTTTCATGAGCCAAGGGTTAACCCTCCCTCCAGCTCACAGCGGGGGCCCTGCTTACCTTGGCCTGAGCCTGAGAAAGAGGCAGGGCAGGGGTGTCTGTTCAGAAGGAAAGGGTTTCCAAGAGCAAGGAAGTGGAGCTTTAGGTCTGTGTGTCCGGCAGCCTTCTGTTTACCCTTGGTAAGCTCTGGAGCAGTGCGATCCAACAGAACTTTCTGTGGTGACGGGCACGTTCTGAATCTGCACCGTGCCTGGTGCCAGACACCAGCCACACGCGCCTCCTGAGCACTCGGAGGGGGCTGGTGCAACTGAGGAACAGAATTTTTCATGTTACTCACTTTTAGTTAATTAAAATTTAAATGGTCACACGTAGCTAGGGGCTATCAAATTGGATAGTACCATCCTGGAGTTTGTAGAAAAATAAACTATTTGTGCACTACCTATGCTCACCTTGTGCCTTGTCTCTAGGCTACTCGTTTCCACATACCCTGTTTGCAGAAGGCAGCTGAGGTGTGCTAGGTTGCTGGCCAGGGTCAGGTGAGTCATCCTCTGCCAGTGGAGGGGACAGGACGATAGTCAGGAGGAAGGGCCTCCAATGCTGCAGCCACCTGGCTGGGACCGCCCTGCCTTGCCCGGCATCCGACCCGTCTGGTCCTCCTTCCGCACTTCACTGCCTGCCTGCCGGGGGCAGTTTTCACAGTAACAGAAGTGGCAATGGCACTCGGATGTGTGGTCCTTGTGCTGGTTTGGTACATTCCTGGGGAGGGGGGAGTCGCTTGTGTTAGTTAAGATTTTCTTTTTTTTAATCCTCACCCAAAGATATGTTTATTGATTTTAGAGGGGGTGGGGTGGAGAAAGAGATAGAGAGAAACACCGATTGGCTGCCTCCTGTGCACACCCCAACTGGGGAGATTGAACCCGCAACCTTTGGGTGCACAAGACAATGCTCCAACTGACTGAGCCACCCAGACAGGGCAAGATTTTATTGATTGCAAGTGACAGAAAGCCCAAGAAACTAGCTGGAATAAAAGGGAATATTTTCTTGTTAAAGTGGAATACCCAGGCCAGAGGGTCTGGTGAAGTTAAATTCCTTTGATCAGAAGCAGATGGAAATTACCCGCCTTCAGTCACACAACTCATGTTCCCATCATGTGTCAATAAACTCAAAGCCAAACAATAGCCCAGAATGAGGACCCACAGTTCCCAGCCCCCGCCTGCTGGGGGAATCTTCGTTGACTGGCCTGTTCGCTTGGCAACTGGGGGCTTTGCGCTGGCCCAGCTGGCATTGCAGGGACCACCAGAAGACTTTCGAACTACAGGGTCGGACATGTCTGACCTTTCATTCTACCTACTCCAGCTCTTCTGGCCCTACTGTTTCTCAAACCTGTTTAGCTTGCTCTACCTCAGGGCCTTTTCACTGACTGTTCCCTCTGTGTGGAATGCTTTTCCTAAAGCTCTTTGCCTGGCCTCTTCGCATCTTCCGGATCTCTATGCCCAAATGCTACCTCCTTACAGAAGTTGAAGACTCACACTCTGAAGTCCAGTTTTTTACTGTCCTCTCTCGGTTCTCGCCCTTTCCCCGTGGCCCAGCAATCAGAAATCACAGTGTGTGTTGGCCGGTGTACCTGTCATGTGTCCTCTGCCAGCCTGTGAGCTGCGAGGGGGCAGGGCTGCTGTCTTGTTCACATCGAGTAGGGTGCCTGACCTTCAGTGGGTACTCAGTAAACATTTGTTCACTACTGGAATACAATACCTTGAATAAACAAACCAGCCTCCACAGGACTTCTTGGACTAGGTCTCCTGGTTGTTTAGAAACCTCTAGGGCGACTTGGCTGGAGAAAGCTGGGAAAAATCGGGCTATGGGCATCACTCTGTTGGGGCAGTGCTGGCTTGTCCTCCACTAGGGAGGCCACAGAGGAACAGGCTCCCCGTTGCTACAAAGTCATGGTGTGGTGGGGTATCCTGGGGGACACCCCGTGGCAATGATAGGGAGAGCCCAGATACATACGTGTCCGGGCACTTTGTGGGTGAGGCTGTGAGACAACCGTCTGTCCCTCTCCTGCTGGCAGGAGGAGTCTTCTTGGTCTCATGTGACTCTGATTCTCAGGGGCCCTCAGCTGCCGCCTGATGGGATCTGCATAGGAGATTATTGATGAAGGGGAGGTGAGGCAGCTCTTTACAGTAACACATGCCTCGCTCTGGGATGGTGGCCAGGCAGCTAATTAGAGAGCCCAGCAGCTGTCCAGCCTTTCAGCCAGGCAGCAGGCGGCAGTTTCCTGGTGCCAGGAGGTGGGATGGGAGGGAAAGGAGAGGGGCGTGGGGCCAGAGACCACCCTCCCAAGGTGTAGGGGCTGGGCCGTCACGGTATGTGCTGAGGGGGTAGTGGGGGGCGTGTAAAGTAGGGTGGGCTGGATGGGAAGAGGAAGGGAGGAGAGGAGGGTGGCAGGAGAGGGTGACCTCCAGGAGAGACAGAAGGCTGGTGGTGAGATGGTCAGCAGACAGGAAAGCCCAGGTCCCAAGCCCTGAGCGATGGGCACAGGGTGGAAAGGCACGGTCAGGTGAAGTTCATCCCCTATCTCTGCCCACCTTCCCTATGCCAGTCAAGTCTCCAGGGCCTGGGTCGCCTTGCCGCCCAGGGGGAGCCGATGAGGCACAGCCTTTCTTCTAGAGGGATTTGGAAGTCCAGTTGCCTCTGTAGCCGAGCGTGGTCACTCCTTGGTTTGGGAAGCTGCCAAATCCATTTGTGTTCAGGGCTGGTCTTACTACAGGACAAGTAAAAACATTTGTTCTGGGTCACCTGGGAAGCACTTGAGGGGGTGGGGGATGCTGTGGGTCACTGGAGGACTCCCCAGTGGATTTTCAGGGCATCATATTTTTCCTTTGTGGGCACCTGGGGTGAAGGAAACTTGGGGAGGGTTAAGGAAGAGGAGAGTGAGAGAGAGAGGGAGTTTTGCCTGCTGCTTCCTGGCTCCAGTCTTAGGTTCTGGGCCACAGAGGTGAGGGCAGGGGTGGGGGTAGATTTGGTTTTTAGGTTCTGGTCAGAGAAGCAGAGATTCAATCCTGCAAGCCCAGCTTACCCTAAATAGTTATATGGGCAGAGGGTGAATGGTGCAGAAGGAATTTCCTGCCAGCAGCTGCTGATTAAACCTCTTTGGGAGATGAATGCTGCTTGCACGAAAACTGGACGTGCCTTTTGAGAGTGCCAGCTCATTGTAGACATAACAGAATAGGCATTGTTGTTCTCTGACCTGAACCCGACCTTGGCCCTGTGCCCACGCAGGAGCCTGCAGTGTCTCTGGAGATGCCCAGGACGCTGTGATCCTACCCCAGACTTCCTTGTGTGACACGTCTTCTGGACTGTCTGGACCCAGGGCTCCCACCTCAACCTCGTCTCTTTGCCCCCCTCTGTCCAGGCGATGGCTCTGGGAGGTGGGAGAAAGGAGAGCAAGCATTCTTTGTTCCCTCGTCTGCGGAGACAGCCCTGACCATGGTGAACCACTGTTTACGGTGCTTTGTGGAGGAAGCCTTTCCATGAAGGAAGCCTGCAAAGGAGAGAAGCTCCCCAGCCATCACCGTGTTTGGTTAATGTCACTGGGTGGTGTGGTCACCCCCAAATTTACCTGGACCCTTCTCTTCCTTGCTTGTCTATCCATCCAACAGAAGTTCCACAGTCTCAACAAATTCATTATGTGGAGGGGAAACAGACACATAATATGTTTCAACACAAGGGTGTTTGTTCAAAGGCCTGTGGGAACACTGGCGAAGGGATAACTGGGGGGCTATGGGAGATGGCATCACGTCAAAGGAATGAGGAGGGAGCAGGGTCCTGGAGGAGTGGGTGTGGGCTGCGGAGGAGGGCAGGGAGAGAGGGCTCGGAACCACAGTAGTCTTTGCTCCTTCCAGCTCCTAGCAGCCCCTGCATGTTGACGGAAACCCTGTATGGACAGACTCAGTTGTGTGTTCACAAATAAGCAGCTTACAGGGTGGACGGAATAGCTTACATGTAACAAAGTGTGTGTGTGCAGACGTGCGCCTGAAGAACGAGATTTGGATGGGAAGCGGCGTGAAGGCATGCTGCGTGGTGGGGGCAACCCCGGAGCAACCCTCAGGGGCAACCCCGGAGCCCGAGGACCAGGGTTTGCATCACATGTGTGGATTTGGCCTGATTTCCTAATATCTTGAGACTCAGTGTTTTCATCTCTAAAATGGGAGTGAGGGGCGATATTTTCTGCCCTCCCTGCAGGACTCCTGGCAGAATCGTGGAGGTGATGTATTACTCAAAAAGGTCTAACTTCTACCCACGTTAGTCATTATCAGTGTGCCTCACACATTCATATACTCTTAAAACTTCTGGCTCAGGCCATGCAGTTCGTAGAGGAGCCTAATGCCCTGTGCACCCTGGGACCTACCCTCAGGGGTAGTGTGTGTTGGAGGGGCTGGGTCCCCTGTTACCTCCCCAGCTCCCCAGCAGCCCCACCAGCTCCCTGGGGAGGAGCCTGCAGACCAGGGGGCAGGACGTGTGCAGTGTGAGGCTGGCTGGGGAGGGAGCCTGTTCTCACTGCTGCGGCTTCATCTGCCGGGTGGTACCTTGGCCAGCAACGGGCTCCCTGGGATGCCTGCAGATACCATAAGGCTGTGCGGCCAGGATGTGGGCTTTGGTTTCTGTTTCAGTTTTGCATTGGACTTGGGCTATTGATGTGGTCTGTTTAGAGCCCAGGGGAGGGGAGGGGCCCGTGCCCATGGGTGGAGTGAGTTCTCTGGGCCACAGGGTGGTACTGGCGCTGGGGCTGTTGAACACACCCCATTAAAGCCCTTTCTTGAGGTGATAGGTACGTACATGTCTTGGTGACCCCCACCCACCATCAGGCAGGCAGGGAGATAGGAGGAAGGTGGACAGGTGGGACAGGGTTGGAGGCTTCTGTTTGTGGAGGAACTGGGGAGGTACAGGGGTGAGGTAGAGTGCAGGAACCCAGGGCCCTTGGTGCCCTCTGCCCCAGGGGTGCACACCGTACCCGCCTGCCAGCACACGCACACACAGTAGTTTCGGGTCCCCAGCCCCAGCCCTTTGCTTCTCAGCTCCCCTGCTGCCTTGCAGGTCGTCAGCTTAGGGACCAAAGGCTGGAGTCCCCCCTGCTCCGAGAGCCTGGGGTGGGGGAGGAATGCAGGTGACCCTGGGTGTCAGCACAGGGTGGCCCCTCTGCGCTCCACCCTGCCTGGCCATCTGCAGCGGCAGGGGGATGGTGCCAAGTGCCACCTCTTCTCAGCTTCCGAGTGGCCAGGGCATCCTTCCACGGGGCCGTGCTGGACCCGTCCTGGGTTTGTGCACTGGTGCGGTGTTCAAGGGGCTTTCAGGAAAGCCTCAGCACCTTCACATAAAAACTAAACATGTGGCACTCTCTATCAAATGGTCAAGTCTTGGGGTTTGTGTAAAATATGTACGTGGCAAGGGACCTCAGATGGATGGCAGCTTGTAATCTGTTACTGATGTTAACAGGAAGGGCCTCAACATCAAAGTGATAAAATAACAGAAGGAAATAAGTATTAGGGTGGTGGGGTTGTGGGTTGAGGGCTTCAGCAAGTATCATTGGTGTGCTTGTTTTTCTGTGTTGTTCTTAACTTCCCGAACGCTGAAACAAACAGCCTACCTTGCCTGTCTTCCGTGAGGCTCTCGACCGCCCTTGAGAATAGATGTGCCAACGACACGGTGAAAGCGAGAGTGTAATTTGAAGCTTAATGAGAATGGAGCCGGACTCTAAAAGTATATCCCCTCTCAGATTATGACTGAGCACTTCTCTCGTGGTGAAAGAAGCCCTAAGTCCCGGCCCACATGTGACTTGGGACGGATCCCAGGCTCTCGTCACTGGACTAACCAGACCCGAGCAAACAGAACAGCCTAGAGGAGGTGGCAGGTTCCGGGAGAGGGGTCAGGTGTCCTGGACAGAATGAGTGTCTGGTGCTGAGTCTGGAGCCGGGGCCTTGTGGCATTTGCCTTAGGGCTGCTTCTCTGGCTGGCCTGGTGGCTCAGAGCTGGGGAGAGTTTAATCTAAAGAATGCCTCCTTTTTTCCCCAGGGACACATGGAAGCCCCTTGCCTACTAGCCGAAGATCAGCTGAGCCCCGGGACTAATGGTTACTCACACTGCTGAGAATGGCACCGTCGCCCAGCCAGGCACCGGGGCAAAGGATAACCCGGGACACTCCTGGAGAGTGAGCCTGATGTCTATTCTGAGCTGCGCATTCAAGGGTGTGATAAGTGAGTATGTTACAGGTGCCCTGGGGATGGCTAGCCCTCCCTACCTCAGCAGCGTGGGCCAGGTCCGGAAGTCCCGGTTCTGAGCCCACTTTCTGTCCGAGGGCCTGCCAAAGATGGCCTCTGCTTCTGTCCAGTGACACCCCCTTCTGGAATTACGTGTTAAGAAATAGTCCCAGAGAAGACTAGGGCAGGGATGGGAGGAGAGTGTCCAGCAGTCTCAGGCCATGTCCTTTGCTGAAGCCACCTTAGAGGCACTTGGCCTCTAAAACTGGGCCAGACCGCTGACGTGTGTGATGTGAGACACCCAGCACACGGGAGACTGCATCTTCCCCAATTCTCCTTCTTGCGGGTACGCTCATGGATGCTTTGGGCCCTGGGCTCTGTTTGCGTGCAGTAGGAACTGCTTCTCACCTGGGACTTCTACTCGGTCCAGATGCCACGAGCAGTTTCTATGACAACCCTGGGCAAAGCATCCAGGGGAAGGGGAGGGATTTGTGGCACTTGAGCTGCCATAAAACTAGCCACCAGGGGGTCTGCTGGTTTTGTGCCTTTAGCTGTGTCTCCTCTTCAGTCCAGATAAGCTCCACGTGGAGTGTGAGGCGCCCAGCTGTGGAATATCACCCGTCCTCAGTGGCCTTTCTTTGCAGCCTGGGCCTCTGGCTTTTCCTGGATCATGCTATAAAAAATGACAACTGGCTGCATTTCTAAGCCCCAGAAGCCTGTTTGCGTGAAGGCTACTCCGTCTGTGGGACCAGACACCAGCAGATGGAGTGCTCCCCTGGAAAGCAGGGCCGAGAGAGCAGGTGCCCTGCACTCCGGACTGGACGCTTTTGGGGGCAGCTGGGCTGCTCCGTGGGAGCTCGGAGCCTTAGATTCCACAGACGACTTTGCAGGAGGAGAGTAACTAGGTATTTCTCAGCTTTAGGTAGGGCTTGACTCCACTGCCATTGGAGAGCTTCAAACTCAGGGCTAGAATCTATTTTCACCGAGCCCAGACTTGCAAAATCAGCCTGTGGTAGGAGGGTCTTTCACGAAGCTGTTCTTGGGTTGAGTTGCAGTTGGGGTGGTGTGAGCGTGCTCGGAAGGCAGGGGTGGCGTGGGCATAGGTGGACGGCCGCAAAGCCCACCGCGGGAACACGGCGGCTCAGTCCGGAGAACTCTTCCCCACATACCACAGAACTCCCCGGAGCGGTCCACACCACCCACCTCAAAACCGTCATACCTCTGCGCAGTCATCGCATTTTCGGCATCGTTCATTAACAGGTAGTCCCAGAGAAGAGAAGGGCCAAGTTCCTTTAGTTACAGGCACAAAAAACATGCTCCTGGTGGCGTCGGTGTAACTGTGGAAATGGGAAACTGTCATTCTCCCTTTGGTGGCCACCTGCGTTATTAAGCAAATTACCGTTTTCTACTTGTGGAATGTTACACAGCCATTGTAGTGACGAGCACATAGACGATACATCAGCTTGGAAACGGGATTGTGACGTAGTAAGCGATAGTGTCAGGTTACAGGATGAGCCCATTGTGGTAACTCGTAAAATGCACACGAGAAAAGGCTGCAGCGTGGAAGTGACCATGGCTGCTGGCTGAGTGGACCTGTGGATGCCTTTTCGCTCTACGGTGCATGGATTTTCTCCTAAAACTATGTTTAATCTGGATGAATACACGACACACCGTTCCTGGTGACTTTCTCTACCAGGTGGGATGATGGGGGGACTTTGCTTTCTGAGTCATTCCTTTCTGTACTGTTTAAATTTCAGCTGTGAACACATTACCTTTGTAATCAGAAAACAATACAGTTTAAAACACTAGAATTAAAATTTTTTTAAAAAGCTGTACACCCCAAGAAGGAAGAGAATAGCAAGGCTGCGCTGGCTAGCTGTCTGTGCCTGCCCTCATCAGAGTTGATGGGCCTGTGCCGTGGGGGCCCAGTCACTCATTCATTCATTCACTCCACAGGCCTGAGCGGGCCTTCCCGCCAGGCACAGGCTACCTGGCAGCCAACGGGACAGAGCCCCTGTCATTCTAATTGGCAGACACAGCGAGCAAGCGGCCACGTGTCAGGATGTGAGAGGGCTATGAAGGAAATAAGGTGGGATGGTGTGAGTGACAGGGGCTGTTTTGGAGTGGAGATCAGAGGTCTCTGAGGGGCGGTGGAGCTGAAACCTGAGTGACAACAGCGAGGCAGCCGCGTGAGGTCTGGGAAGGCCTTGCAGGCAACACACGGGATGCCCAGCCTACAGGCCCCCTCCCCAGGGTGCCCTTTGTTGCTTGAGCCCTGGGGAGCCTGTGCCTGGGCTGACTTGGTGTTCCAAATGCAGCTGGGATTTGCTTAGTGCCTGAGACCCTCTGAAGTCCTCCCCTGCCACTGGCCTATGTGGATTGGTTGGTCCAGGCACAAGGCTTCTCTGGGCAGCCTGCACACTGGCTGCAGCCCTCACCTGGCAGGACTGGGCCATTGGAGAGTCCCCGCAGCCTTGGGGTGGGCTGGCAGTCAGGGAGGCTCTAGGTAACACGTGTCCTGGTGAGGGATCTTTGAATGGCACGTGCCTTGAGGCCCTGTGAAGGTCAGCTTTTGACCATGGGCGACCTTCACATGGATCCTGCCAGACCTTGGCCTCAGAACAGAGCTTGGTCTCTCAGAATGGACTGAAAGCCTTTGGTGGCTCTGACACCCAGTTCTGAGCTTCCCTGACGATCAGCCTAGAAGCTCATGCCCTCCCTGTTTCCTATTGTCTGTCCATGGACTGTCCCAGGCTTCCAGAAGCAGAAACCCAGGAAATGATAGCGCCCTCAGAGGAGCTATAGTCGGCCTCAGGCAGTGCAGTATGCTAGTTGAAAGTGAAGGCTCTGGAGCTGGGTTCGAATCCCACTTCTGCCTTCTATAGCTGTAAGAACTTAGGCTACTTATTAGCCTTTCTCTGCCTCAATTTCACCCTCAGTAAAAGGGACTTGAAGATTATTTGAGTTGATACATGGAAAGTTCTGAGAAGAGTGGTTGATTATTAATATTATTGTTACTTGAGAAGTGGAGGGAGGACCGTCCCAGGGGGCTTTCCCAGGGGATGCCCACAGTGAGAGAGGGTGGAACTCTGGCATCTGGGCCACCCAATGACCACAGGTATTTCCCCACCTTTGCTTCCCTTCTGGCTCTGAAGCAAATTCACATTTTGCTCCCCACCCTCAACCTGATGACCACAGGGGACACTCAGGATGGTTTCAGACCCTGCGTCTTGCACCCAGATGCAAAGGTAGCTCACTGATTCCACTTCGCTCCAGCGTGGGGTCTACCAGGGGACTGGGCTCAGTCACTCAAGCTGTGTCCCCACTGCCTTGCCCTCAGGGTTGTGCATCTCCCCAGAACACAGACCAGACGTGATGTTGGTACCTGGGGATGGGGAGTGGAATTTGGGAAGTAAATGGGGTGAAAGAGGAAGACCTGCTCAGGCTGGCCACACGGAGGGGAAGCCCAGTTTTCTAGCAGGATGCTCTTCTGGACAAAGATTTCCAGAGTCACTGTGTTGTGGCGCCTCAGCTTCCTGGAACAAGATGGGAGTTTCTGGCAAAACCAAGGGCAGTCATCTCATCTGGGTTTGCTTTCAGCCTGCCTTGGACTTCCATCACATTCTCTTCGCTCCTCTCAACTGTTTTCTGTGCTTTCTGCCACCCTAAGGAATAGCTCAGCTGGCTCTTTGCCGGAACTCTGCACTCCAAGGAGAATAGTAGTTGAGATAGTCCTAGGCCCTGGGCTCTGAAAGCCAGCCCCTTCCCCTCAATCACCTGTCCCTTGGAGGGGCAGTGCCCTGCGCTGGTAAGGCTCCTTCAGTTCTGGGCCTTTCTTGGAACTCCGTGTCCTTGGGTCCTTTGATCAACAAGTATGAAGAGTTTCATCAACACTTGCTTTACCATCCCCCAAATCCCTCTTGCGAAACTCTCCACTGCTCTCCAACTTTTTTCTCCTACCTTCAGTCTTTCTCACACGCTCCTCCTCTTGACTCCACCCTAAATTTTCTTTCCTGGGCTGTCCCATTTGTCAGTCACGGTCCTGAAGACAGTGCATTTGTCACCAGGAGAAAGAGGCTGACGTCCCCTGTGCTGCTGGTTCAATCTGATGCTGGCTGTCCCCGGGCTCTGATCCCAGGACTGAAGGAGGTAATGGAGGGGTCCCAGGCAAAGGGCTCAGGTGGGACAAGTCCAAGACAGGAACAGGTATCTATTGGGTCTAGCCAAGGATGGGCAAGCTCAAGGTGTGAGCACAGCTCCTGTGGATATTAGACATGGGTTTGAGGGGTGGCTTCTGAAAACCCACCCAAGCCAGTGTCTGCCCCACCAAGAATGTCTGTCCCACCACAGTGTGAGCTGCCATCCCAGCTGACGACACTGTTTCAAATCCCTGTTCCCTGTCTGTACCCCCATCTCCTGGCCCAGCCAAGACTTCAGGGTACGCCCCCATTGTCTTCCACGGACCAGACATATTCTCCCAGCACAACATGAGACACAGTCCGACCTTGCCTAGGTATGCTTCCCCTCCCGTTCTTCGGGTTACGGAAGATTCCAAAAACGGAATCTTTGCCCCCGTCACCCCTGCTCTCCTCCCCCGACCCTCTCTTCTGTTTAGCAGCTTCCCTTCCCTGGGACAGCCGTCTCTTTAATCTTGCTTCTGCTTGTAGGGTTTAGGAGTCCAGCTCTTCCAAGTCACCTGTTCCAGGAGTGACTGGAGCCTCTGATTTGTTACCCACTTGGAAACCATTCTTGGCTGTTTCAAAAGATGAGACCAAGAGGCAATGAGAGCAGGATTTTAAAAATCAGCATCAGGGTGGGGGCTGACCTGCATGGTGAATGTAGCCATGCTGGGCTGCTGGACGGGAAGCCCCTTCCCCGGATCTTGGGGGATGGAGGAGCCAGGGGTTCTGTGTGCAGGTCCGGTGGACAGCCCCAAGTTCAGAGGAGTCCGAGTGGGTGGGAGGCAGAGTGGTCTGTCTGGGGTTCAGGATAAAATGAGCGTATGAGAAGCTGTACCAGGAATGCTGGCCCTTTCATTTCCCCTATCTTTTCCAGTCCAGCCTTCAGAGGACTGGTGCCGAGACCCTCCACTTCTCGGCCACCCGGAAGCCGGGAGTTCACACTGACTCTGCTTGGCTGAGGCCTAACTCTTCCTTGGGCCGTGTACACAGTTTCTGTTTTCACAGGGTGCTTTGGTAGCCAGGTTGGTGCTGTGGGTGGAGGTAAGGACCTGACCTGCTTGGCAAAGAAGGCTGCCTGGCCGCTAGTGCGGGCAGGGGCCAAATGACCCTGTCTCCAGTAGAAGGGGCACTTCAGGAGGGGCAGGTGACCAGGAAGCCTGGCTCTGTGCCAGCCATGATGGCCACCCTTTCTTGAGCATTGGCTGTATTCTCAGTAGGGTGTGTCTGTTAGCTCATTCCTCACGGTGACCCTCAGGGATAGTGAGTTGCTCTATCTTCACTTTACCTACAGGGAAACTGAGGCACAAAGAGGCCAAGTGAGATGCCCTAGACCCTGCGGGTGTGGGGTATTGGCCAAGATGCAAACCCAAGCATTTAGGATCAGGTTTCCTGAGGTTCATTTGCCTGGCAACTTTATTGAGCATCTTCTATATACAAGGCACAAAGATGACTAATACATGTTCATTTAATACTTTTTCAAGATAAAATTTGTTTTTAGAAAAGTTATGCATACTTGTTAGAAAAGTACAAAGAATGAAATAAGAGTCAGTTATGTTACCATCCAGAGATGATGGTGGCTAAATTTTTTTTATATACTTACATGTAGGTATGTATGCCTTTGCCAAACCAAAATCAAATTAAATATTCAGTTCCGAGTCCTGCTTTTCTCTCTGAGCATTGTGCTAAACGAGCGCTCCTTCGGTGGCCAAGTGCTGCCCTTCAGACGGGTTATGGCGAAGCTGAGTGTGCAGTGGCGCCACAGGCGTGAACCGGTTGTAGATTTGGGCACACAGGCCAGTGGGCGGCCCTGGAGGGGGAGGTGCTCGGGAAAGTCTTCATGGAAGAGGAGCTGGATCTTGAAGGCGTATAGGTTCAAGGGCTGTGGTGGCGTGGGGCGTAGCAGTTGGAAGGGCACCCCCGTTAGCCAAAACAGCAATGGAAAGATCCAGAGGACGGGATCTGAGGCAGAAGGGGGGTCACGAACGGCTTGAGCAGCCGTCCCTAGGGGTTGGAGTCTAATGACGTTAAAGATCCACTAATGGGCTTTAAGTGGGGAGAAACATCGGATTTACATTTCAGAAGGATTGCCGTTTGTACACACTCTTGGATAGTGTGATGGGTGCGTTGCAGAGGAGGCGAGGAGGGAGACGATCTGGGAGACGATGGGAGTCGCCCAGGTGAGCGATGAGAAGGGCTTGAACCGGAGCAGCAGCAATGAGAAAGAGGAATGAAGAGCGGTGGATTTCAGAGATATTTAAGAGGTAGAACAGACAGGGGTTGATGATGGCTGACTTGGTGCTTTGCCACATGACTTGCTTCAGCCTAAGATGTCCGGGGGTGTTCTTTAATCAGAGTCTTGAAAAGTGCTGGTGCCCTTGCCCTGAGAAGAATGTGTTGGGGCCAAACCCCTAGGCCCAGGAGGAGGAAGAGGAGAGACAAGCGGAGCAACAGCCAGCCCTGCCAAACACAGGACAGAGTCCCCAGAGGACTCCCAGTCTCAGGATGGAAGCCTGAGTCCCAAGATGTGCCAACCGAATGAATGGACATGTGAGCTGTAATAATGAGAGTAGGTTTAAGCCACTGAGTTTTGGGATGACTTGTTACGCAGTAATTGCTAACTGGTAAAGGAATGCTCTTTGTTCTTGCACAGAATGCTTATCTTGTGCCAGGCGCTATTCTAGGCACAGAGGATACACAGACAAGTCCTTGCTCTTAGGGCGCTCATGTGAGAATGGGGATGCGGCAAAGGAAGCGAGGAAGATGCCAGGGCTTCTGGCTGCGAACTGGGTGCCTGGTGGCACCAGCAGTGGGTCATAGGGGGAAAGCAGGTTTTGGGGAAAAGACAATGTTTGATCGAGGAAAGGAGTTGGAAGTGCATATGGGACATATAAGTGGAGGTGTCCAGGAAAGAGTGGGGTATGCGGGTGTAGAACACAGGACGGGCATCTGGCTAGGGACTGCAAGTTATCAACAGGAAACAAAACTGTCGGGACCAGAGACAGAATAAGTGTTGTGGATATTCAGAGGAGGCATAGAGGACTGATGTGGATGTGAAAACGTTTTCTTGAAGGGAACCTGTCAGCTGGGTTTGCACTTGTGGAGGTGAGAGGAGAAAGGCCCCAAACACAATGGGTAGGCTACGAAAAGGCTTGGAGGTGAGACAGAGCTGGCCTGTGAGAATGAGGCTGAAAAAGTAGATTGGAGCGAGATCACGGAGGGTCTTGAATGCCAGGCCAAGGGCGCTGTGGGGTTTCACTAGGCAATGGGGAGCCATTGAGAGTTTGTGAGCAGGGGCGTGGCATTAGGCCCTCATGTCTAGGAGATGGGCAGTGGTATGTAGTGGGTGGGGGGGGGTTGAAGTAGAAGGCAAAGGTGTAGATTCTAGTCTCGGTTCTTCTATTCACCGGCTCTGGGGTATGGGGCAAATGACGTGCCCTCTCTGAGCCCCCCTGTCTCTCCTAAAAAATGGGAGTAAAACTACTTGCTCTTCAGGTGGATTTTAATTAGGTAGGAACCAATGGCAAAATGTGGATGAGAGTGCTTGGGAGCCCCCAGGGCCATGCACAAGCGTGGGTATTTTGCGACTGGAGGATGAAACTGCGGTTCCTAGATAGGTGGGCAGGGTGGAGATCCATCTTGCTGACCTCTGACCCTTCTCCCACCTTGGAGAGGGCCTGACAGCAGTGTCAAGCCTGGTGCCCACTGGCATCCGGCAAGCTGGGATGTGCGTTCTCATGCTCCGCCTTCCTGTTCTTGACGCAGCCTTGTACTCCCCCATCCCACTGTCCACATGAACAACACGTGTGTTTCAGAGAATGCTGCTCGGGGGAGGCCACGGCTGCAGAACAGAAGGCTGGGAGCGTTTGCTGCCCTCTGGGAGTACCCAGGCTAGTTGGGTCAAAGGGCATGTGCCTCAAATAGTAAACAGGGTGGCCCCTGATACAAGGCCACGTGAGTGGTCCAGACCATTGCTGGTGAAGGGCAGGGAGAAAGCAGCTAGGCCTGTGGGCTGGGCCTTAAAAGAAAGGAGGGGGAGGGGCACAAAAGTGGAAGGGAAGACTCTCTCCTCTGTCAGCCCACTGGTTTCCTTTCCACATTGAAACAAGACACCAAAACCCTGCTTAATGGAGCAGTTAAGGACAAATGTGACCACAGGGAGCTGTCGCTTCACACCCACTAGGGTGGCCATCATCAGGAAACCAGCCAGTGGCCCAGGAATGGGGGTGATTGATGGGCCAGGCAGCTGACTTTTTCACGGACCCCAGGTCATCCAAAAAGTTACAGGGAGGGTAGTCGACACCTCCTTCCGAGCGGCATTGGAGTAGGGTTACTCAGACGAAGCCAGTGGGGTTGTTTACTTTCTTCATTTCTCATGCCCCTCTGGCTCAGGTGAGGAATATGGAATAAAGTGATGACCATAGAATAAGGTTATGCTTACGGTTGGTAACCAAAGAAAAAGGGAAACGCAGGTTTGAAATGCTTCTGCCCTGGTTACATCAGACTTGAATGGGACAATGGGAAGGCAGCAGGAGAGGCTCAGCCCTCCCTCCCTCACCTGTCTCCTTTGTGTCCCCAGCAGCTGGTCCCAGTAGGCACCATGGCTTCTGCGGAGCCCCTGACAGCGCTGTCCCGCTGGTACCTGTATGCCATCCACGGTTACTTCTGCGAGGTGATGTTCACAGCGGCTTGGGAGTTTGTAGTGAACTTTAACTGGAAGTTCCCAGGGGTCACGAGCGTGTGGGCGCTCTTCATCTACGGCACCTCGATCCTGATCGTGGAGCGCATGTACCTGCGCCTGCGCGGCCGCTGCCCGCTGTTGGCGCGCTGCCTCATCTACACGCTCTGGACCTACCTATGGGAGTTCACCACCGGCTTCATCCTGCGCCAGTTCGACGCCTGCCCCTGGGACTACTCCCAGTTCGACTTTGACTTCATGGGCCTCATCACCCTGGAGTACGCAGTGCCCTGGTTCTGTGGGGCCCTCATCATGGAGCAGTTCATCATCCGGAACACCCTCCGCCTCCGCTTTGACAAGGATGCTGAGCCCGGGGAGCCCGGAGGCCCCCTGGCCCTGGCCAATGGTCACGTCAAGATCGACTGAGTGGGGGACTCGGGGGGCGGTCTCTCATGCACCTTGTGGGGAAAGGTACCAAGCTGGTGAAGCCACCCCTTCTGTACAGCACAAGCCCTGCCCCATCCCGGCCACAGCCCCATGGGGCCCACACAGCCCCCCTGCCCTCCACTGTGAGCTGGTGTCGGGGGGCCGGCTGTTCAGGCAGCAAAGGTACTTTGGGAATGGTCCGTGGATCTCAGCCCAGCTCAGAGGTGGCAGTAGGGGGCTTGCAGCAGCCAGAGGACATGGGTGACTTTGGAATCAGCAGGCCCTGTCCTGGCTGAGGGACTCTTGAGAAATGAGCAAAAGGTGGGAGGCAAGGTCTGAGGAGGCATGGGGGTGCTGCCTCTGCCACCCGGCCTCCTCTCACCCGGCTTGGCTGGGCTTTGGCTGGTTCCATTAGGCAATATTCAGGTGCTTGCTTGCAACCAATACCTCCCCCGGGGCCTGCTGAGCTGCAGCCTAAGGAGAGAATGGGCAGCCAGGAGGCTGCATGGCACCTGTGCTGCTCTGCAAGGGCTGGGAGGCCTTCCCTTGGCTCCTCTTCCCTCCCCCAGGGCTCCACGCTGCTCTCTTGGCCTTCTGGGGGCCCCCTGGTGCTGGATTCCCACCAACCTTGGGCTTTTGGAGGTTTCACTCCCTGTGTGTTCGGTGGTGTTTCCCCCTTTTCACTCTTATTTTCAAGGCCTTTACCACTCTCGGCCCTATATCCATGTCAATCACCCCCCAACCCCCAACTCCGACTCCCCAGCCAACGCAGCTGCTGCCCAAGACAGGACCCTGGGACAGACCCGCCCACCCTCTGCAGCCTCCCCTCCGCTATTACCCCCGCTGGGCTGTGGCAGTGCCCCTGGTGCTCTCCTCCATCCATGCCCCCTCCCTGCAGTGGTCCAGCTGAAGAGGAATGGTACCCACCACACACAGTCAGGCCAAGGCAGGTCCCACAGATCCACAGTGGGGACCTGGAGACAGATCAGTGTGTTGGGGGGGGGGGCCATCAGGAGGCAGGTAAAGGCACACCCGACTGGTTTATTTTCAATCCATTCAGGGCCAGTCTAGCTCTCTAGGGGATGGGGGAGCACTACCCAGTGTTGGAGATCCATGGAGAATGAGTGAGGGAGACCCTCCCATCGGCGGTGGGAAGGGGTCAATTCTGGTTCTGCTGTAGCCCTGGCCCTGCAGCAAGACCTCCTCAGGGCCATGCCTCCTCACCCTTCTTAGCAAGGCTGACACTTTGAGCTTGCCCTCAAACACTATTACCCTGCCACGCTCATGGGCATTGTCATCTTGGTTGCCCTGCCTTCCCCTGTGACAGGTCCATTGCTGGCAGTGGACAGGTGAAACCCTCACTCCAGCCCACTTCCGGCTCTGCTCCCACTCACCAAGGGGAGAGGTCCATCAGAACACAGCTGATCCCATGGTACATGGTCTCTTCTTGACCGCACTATGACTCTTAGGTAGAAATTAGCCTTCCCCTTTTTATGGAACATTAAAAAGTGACAATGCCACCAGTGCAGAGAATCTCCTCTTCCTTGCTCTGCCGCAGCTCCTAGACTGTGCATACAGCACCGGCCTAGGGCAGGTGGGCGGGGTATGGGCAGGAGGCGTGTCCCGGGTTGGGAGAAGGGCTGGGAGACTGTCTCTGGAGGGTTGCCTTCTGCAGTTGACCCCATCCAGGACGGGATGGAGGGCGTTTCCCAGCCTCTGTGTCCTGGGTGGACTGTCGCATGCAGGCACAGAGTGCATTCTGCCGGGGCCAGCCCCACCCTTGATTTTCCTGCAGCCCCAATTCCAGGGCTTTGGGGCATCTAGGAATTCAGGTGTCCAGTGGGGGCAGATTGCTTTCATCTACAGGGGGTTCCAGGGGAAGAATATTTTCTGGCTTCCCTGTTCCCTCTCAGTCATTGTTGCCTTGGTCCTCTCCCCCAACTCCATGCTGTTTCAATCTCTGGGAGCCCAACACCCCAGCAGGCCCTCAGGTGGGCCCCTAGACCACCCTGCCCACCTTTGCTCTCCCCTTCCGAGACAGTCTGGTGGTCAGCTTGTTGATGTCTCCCAGCATAAGGCCTCCACAATGCTCAGCCCGATGAAGCCCCTGGGCGGCCCACTGGATCTGCCAGCTCCAGATGTTGCCCTGTGGGCCTTCCTTGGCACCATCCCTTCTCTGGACCCTCTGGACTCCGAAGCGCGGGAGGCCCTGGAGTAAACCTGCCTTGCTGGCAATGCGCAGAGCACTGTGTTTCTGCCTCCTTCAGGTGCCCCGTGGCTCCTATCATCCCTCATAGGGCACAGAGCCCCCCGCAAAGGGAGGCCATGAGCCAAGGCTCCACCACAGGGTCTGCAGGCTCAGAGCTCACCAGGGGAGTCCAGACTTCCAACTCCTCTTTTTGGGGTATCTTCAGGGCCCCCCATTCCTTAGTGCCCAGGGACACAACATTTGGGGTAATCCCAGCCCTGCCAAGTAGTTGGGGTGCTGGCGGAGAGAGTCTGCTTGCTGTTTGTGAACCGCTGGTGTTCTGGGCCTCTCTGCTGGACCTCACGGCGTCTCTGAGTTATACAGATCGCCACGTGCTGCCCTGCATGGTTGAACCGCTTCCATGTCTGCTGTGTGTCCTGTCCTTTGTGCCTGGTCCCTAAGAGGCCAGTGAGTCATAATGGCGTCACAACGGCCTATGCTTATTCTCAGCAATAATACCTAGGGAGTGCCCGTGTGTCCTTTTGTCCCGGTCCCTTGCCCCTCTGCATGGGCCTCCTGGGGAGGCAGCCACTCAGTGTGGGTCAGCTCCTGACAACCTGTACTTGTGAAGGTCTGGGCTGTGCAGACATCGCCGCAGGGGATGCAGAGGGAGGCCCAGCCCCAGAGGAGCTATGGCTAAGGCAGGGAGAATACCTTCCACCCTGAGGCCGTCCTAGCCCTGGAGGACCTGCAGGTCCTGGCTCTGCAAAAGGGCCTCTGAGGCAGGTGGGACTGTCTCCCAGCCGCGGCAGCTCTTCAGAAGGACACACGACCGGTTTGTGCACCCATTGCCTGCTCTGTCTCTGTTAGTCTCTGTCTTTTCACGTTTGTGCACCTAAAATATACTGGTGTTTGTGTTCCAGGACTGCCTCCGGCCCATCTCTGTTTCTTCTTCTTGGAGCCCTTTTCTAGGGCCGATGGAGACCAGGCTCTTCACACCCTGGCATGACGCTGTCCTGAACCTAGAGGCTGCTGTGTGTGGCCACCCTGTGCGAAGGGCAGGTGGCACACACTGCCAGTCCTTTTCACTATCTCTACTCTGACCCTGTCTGGTGACCTGAATTCTCCACCCAATCCCCGAGCGCCCACCAGTATCATAATCTCATAATCTGGTCCAGGCCTTCCTTTGGTCCCAGGCTGCAAGGCAGCTGGGGGTCCTGGGCAGTACCCAGGTTGGCTACAGGCTAGCAGCATCTGCCCAGGAGCTGAGCTGCTCTTGAACATGCCCGCCATGTGCTGGGGTGTCTCATGAAGTGGGAGGGCACAGGGTCGGAGGCTGAGGGCACCTCAAAGAGCTGGAAGGCCAGACTCCCTACTTTCCATTGTGTTAAGAGTCACACTTCGAAGGCACAGAGTCCTGCCCCCGCGCCCCCCCCCCCCCGGCAGAGCTGCCCTCTCTGAGACGTGCAGTTGCAGGAAGCAGTGGCTCCCTACTTTGTCTACCTCTGCTCTATCTAGTGGCCCTTGTCCTCCCCTCCTCCCACCATTCTCCTGCCCACTTTCCTGCTTCCAGGAAGAGGGTGGGGCGTTCAGAATTTGCTCAGTCAGTCCAAATAAACACCATGGCTGACCCCTCCCACTGGCCCCCATTCCCTGAGCCTGCCACAGGCTGGGTTTCTGGATGGAGGGGCAGCGTGCTTTCTGAGCACTGAGAAGGCCCTCTGCCTTCCCCACTCACCTATTTATATCTTTGACCGAGACATTTTCCCCTTATGAAAACGAGCAAGCATAAAGCCCCAACAGTCATTTAAATGTTAGTTTAAACAAATCTGTAAGGCTTGTTTCCTTAGAGTAGGTTTCTGTGGAGAGAAAGAGACAAGCATAATGATGCAGGGTCTACCTTATGGAACTTCAGAGAAGAGGCCAAAGCGGGGCTCAGAACAAGAAGGCTGAGAGGACTCAAGACTCAACTGGCCGACTCTTTCTGTCCTCTACTCAATGGGTGCCTTTCTTTCTTTCTTTTTTTTAAAGACTTTATGTATTTTATTTTTAGAGAGGGAAAAGGAGGGAGAGAGGGAAACATCAATGTGTGGTTGCCTCTCGAGTGCCCTCTACTGGGGACCTGACTTGTAACCCAGGCATGTGCCCTGACTGGGAATCGAACCCGCAACCCTTTGGTTCACAGGCTGGCACTCAATCCACTGAGCCTCACCAGCCAGGGTTGCCTTCCTTTCTTGATACTTTCCTTCCTTACCTCCTCACCTGGTCCAAAAGGACCTTCTGACGACACTGTATTGAGAGAAATTCTCTAGGAAGGCTAAAGATCTTGGCTGCATCTTATGAAATCTGCCCAGCGTTGATGAAAGCCTAATGCATCATTAGTAATAATGAGTGAATGACCACATCCTTGCCTTGTCTGCGGAGGGTACCTGTCTCAGCAGGGTGTATTGTTTGTACTGCCCCTGGTGCAACCCAGGGACAGCTGGCTTGTGTTGGGTGGACAGGGAAGCCGGTCCAGCAAAAGGGAGTGACCGACTCACCACACAACAGGTCAGAAAAGCTGGCCTCACTTTTAACGACGGCGGTGATTCCTACCACTGCTAGCCCCGAGATGCTTTGCACCGCCAGCCAGCGCAGCCAGGCACTGCACTGAGCGCTCAAAGGCACATTTGCATTTTCCCCCATCGGAGGTGGGCACTGTCAGTTCCCTGTTTCACAGAGGAGGTCTGGTGGCAGCCAGTCTGCAACCTGGATGTACCACGTCACTCTTTTGTTTTAGTATAAGCAGAGGCACTTTGGGGAGGAGTCATGGTGAATCAGGTACCCTGTTGCACTTTGTTGAGGTTGTGGATGTCATTAGAGTCTGACCCACCCAAATGCTGTTCACAGAGAGAACTTCATGTCTGGGAGTTGGGGGAAGAGGCGGGGCTCTAACGAAGGAGGTGTGGGGGGGCCACCTTAGCTGAGACTTCGAACAATTGGCACAAGGGTCAGTCCCCGGGGAGGGAGGGCCGTGAAATTGTGGCCTCGTTCAACCCTGGGTTTGGGGTTCATACCTCTTCCTGCTGCATATCTTTTGTTTATATCCCGAGTCTTTCCCCTTTGGCCCTATTTCATTTACTTAAGATTCAGCCTGGGCCCCTATATATGTGTCCTCAGAGGGTTTCAAACTACCAGATGAAAGCTTTCTCCTTCTGAAAATTCGGATGGGCCTGAGCATTGACCTGATTAGTTCTTCATTTTCTTATTGGACACCTACAGTGAGCCAGGGACCGGGGCTAGTTACTGGGGTGCACACAGCTAATGGGGGAGAAAAATGTTGTGCGGGTGCTCCCCACGGTTGTTCTGTCACTATGTTGCTGACAGTCCCCTGAAGGAGCAGCCTCCAACAGAGGAACCGGTCTTGTCTGCAAAGACAGGAAAGGGCTCCCCAGGGGAGAGGCACTCGGACCTGGGGGTCAAGTACCAACGCTCTCAGAGGAAGGCTGGCTTCTCACCATCTGGAAATGCAGATGTTGACTGTGCTCCCGGAGGTGCCTAAAAAGATGCCATGCAAAACAAAGCCGGCACCCAGTGGGTGCTTTCAGAAACTCTTGATGAATGAAGTTCCATCAAGGGTCAGCCCCAGTGAGCCTACCCTAACGGCCAGGCTGAATGTTCCAGAGCACCAAGGCTCCTTTGGGAGCCTGACGCTAGGAATCCTGTTTGAACAACTACCTTCCTGCACATCTGTGCCCCCCACTGCAGAGCAAGGCCCTGCCCTGCTTTCTCTTCCCAAATCATTAGTCCCTCCAGAGCCCCCCCAGCATCCCAGCGTCACCCCCAGCGTCTTTGGGCCTTGTCCAAAGACTGAGCTCTGCTGATTTGCTTATTGCTTCACCCTGGGAATACACTTTCTTGGTGTGGGAAAAGGTGTCTTGGAGTGCCAATCAGTGCAGAGAAGAAGGATCCATTGCTGGTCTGGTCTGGCTCCTTGCCTCTGTCAAAACCACGCCTTCCAAAGGAAGTGTTTTGGTGTGCAAAGGTCCACCGACAATGAAGGGTACGAGAATGAAGCTTCCTAGTTCGAGAGTAGGGTTGTATTAGTTTTTAGGGCTGCTAAAACAAGGTGCCACAGGGGGTGGCGGCTCAAACAACAGAAAGGCATGCTCTCGCAGTTCTGAAAGTCGAAGTCCAAAATCAAGGTGTCAGCAGGAGGCTCTGGGGGCTCTAAGGGAGAACTGCTCTCTGCTTCTTCCAGCGTCTGGAGGCTGTGACAGGTCTTGGTTTCTTAGGCTTGCGGCAGCATCGCTCCAAGTTATGCTGCTCCTCTTGTGTCTCTGTCTTCTCTGCCTCTTCCCAGGACGCTTGTCATTGGACTGAAGGCCCGCTTAGGTAATCCATGATGGTCTCATCTCAAGGTCCTTCATTTTATTACACCTGCAAAGATCCTTTTTCCAAATAAAGTCAGTTGCACATTTTCCAGGGATTTTTGACATGGACATATCCTTTAGGGGACCACCATTCAACCCTCCATGGGGCTAAGGAGGGAGATTGCTTCTGAAGCCCTTGTATCCTGCACCCGTGTAGAAATTCATTAAGAATGAGAGCTGAAGTACAGTGTGCTGTGACTCGAGAAAGAACCTAAGGACCTAGGTTGAGGATGGAGCTGTCCACCCTTAGGCGCACCCTGTAGCTGCTGTGATTTCTCCGTTTCCATGTAGATCTGATGATTTCACTCCCTACCCCAGACGCTTCAGTGATTTCCCATTGCCTTCAGGATCAAGCTCACTGCCATAGCAAGGCTTCCACAGCCCTTCGTGGTTTGGCCTCATTTCTCGCCTGCCTGTCAGACCCACACAGTCCAGGGAGAATGACTTGTAGGTTTCCCATCAGCTCCTCGCTCGCTGCCTCTGGGCCTGCAGTCCCTGTACTCCTGTTCCTGGAACACTCTCACTCCTTCTCCCAGCCCAACTAGGGACTGGGGAGTGCACGTACAGTGCACCTTGTGCACCTTCAAAGTCTTGCACCTTTGGTCTCTGTTTACTTCGAGCTCTCCCTGGCCCCAGCTCTCAATCTAGTTCAGCAAACGCAGGATGGGAGCTGTCGCCCTGGAAACTCTCCATGTGACAGCCTGCCAGCAGCAGTAGCTAAGTTCTTCCAGTGCAGCCAGTGCCGCAGACTTTCATTTGCCCTTGCACCGGCCGTGCACCAGGACCTGCGCTGGGCTTGCGGGATGAGGGCGAGCAAGGCAGACTTAGTCTCCGCCTTCCCTGCGTGATGCCCTCACCTGAATTACAGGGTGCCCGGAACTCTGATGAGCTGACTTAGAGGAAAAGGAATTAACTTGATTCAGGGGGTCAGGAACTACTTCTATGTCTGTGGCAGCCCGGAGAGGGGGTGGAGGGGGAGGCAAGGTGAATGAAGAGCAGGTCTCCAGATAGAAAAGACAACATGTGCCAAGGCTGGGAGCCCGTGGGTCTGCGAAGCAGCCAGGGAGGGATGGTGGAGCTCACGGGAAGCCAGGCCTGGATCAGGACATGTCTGTAAACCAAGGCAGGGAGAGACCAATGATCAACAAACCAGAGAAAAACAGGTTGTGACACATTAAGAACAGAGAGGTGTGTAAATGAATCAGAAGCTCATTAGATTGGATAGCCCTTAAAAGGTCTTTGGGAAGAGATGATATTTTGGCTGAATCCCGGATAACGAGGAGGATCAGCCATGAGAAGGTGGGGGAAGAATATTTCATGGAGAGGGAACAGCTAGGGAAAAGCCCAGAGACGAACTGAGTTTGAACAGTTTGAGGAGCAGATAAGAGGCGGGTAAGGCTGCAGGTTGGCAAGAAAGGGGGCGAGGAGCACGTCGGGCACGCAAGTGAGAGAGACGAGGGGGGGTCAGAGTGCGCAGGGCTCTGGGGGCCTGGGTGGGAGGAGGCGGCCGAGAGAAGAGATGGATAGGAGAGATTTTGAAAAGGAGAATTGGCGGCGTGGGAATCCCTCTTGAAGGGCAGGACCAGGCAGGGGAAGACGGTAGGCAGAGCCTGAGGTCCCTTGTCCCCCTAGCATTTGTCCGGTCTTCCTAGGGGCTGGGTCATGGATCGGGGCGAGCGTGAGTAACCTTGGGTCTGTTTGGTTCCTGCGAACCCTTCTCTCTACCTGTCACATAAGCACACCTGTCCTCCGGAGTAGCCTGCACCAGGCCGGGTCCTGCAGGGTTTCACAAACTAAACCTCAATCTGTCTGTCTCTCTCATTCACACACACACATACACACCACACATTGTACACCCTAACCTTTGTGAGCGGGGCCTGCAAAGGCCGTCCTGGAGCTACCTGGGAACTCAAGCCCTCATTGCACTCACAGACCCAGGAGTCTCTGGGGCCTTGGCGGTGTTAGGGTGCCCCACAGCAGGTCGGGGGGAGGGGGGCAAAGGCACAGGCATTGGGTCCAACAGGCTTTCATTCTAGCCCTGCCTCCGCCACTTACTGTCTGACTTTTGACAAGATGCTGAGCCCCTCTGGGATTTAGCTAAGTGGATTTAGCGCAAATTGAGTCAGTTTATTTAACTGACTGGGAGCACATTCTAGCCTCTTCTCCTCCAGGGCTGAATGTAGGAGTAACTATGTTGAGGGTTTGGAGCAACTAGAGCGGGGTTAGATTCCAGTTCAGCACAGTAAACGTTTTAAGATGGAATGCCCCCTAGACACCTCTGTCATTAAAAGTCTTGTGAGCCCTGACGGGTGTGGTCCAGTGGTTTGGGCATCATCCAGCTCACCAAAAGGTCGCTGGTTGGATCCCCAGTCAGGGAACTTGCCCAGGTTGTGGGCCATGCTCCTCGTTAGGGGAACGCGGGAGCCAGCCAATTGATGTTTCTCTGGCACATCGATGTTTCTCTTCCTCCCTCCCTTCCCTTCTCTCTAAAAATAAATAAGTAAATAAAACCTTTAAAATAAAGTCTTGTGAGCATTGCCCCGTCTTGTGTTCCGGGACTTCCCCTGCTGAAGCCAAGACAGATCTGATGTAGGAGCTCTGCTTGTCTGCAGTGGGGTCCCCAGGAGTCCTTCAGAGGCAAGCAGTCTGCCCAACCTCTATGGGTTCACGGTCAAGGACGGAGAGTGCCGCCACCTCCCTGGCTCGCCCAGTCTCTCCCGTGAACCAAAGCCAAGGGTGAAGGCGGGAGGCAGAACCTTGTCGGCTCCTCTTCAGCACCACCTCCTCGGAAAACTTGAGATCTGCAAACAAAGTGACGGGAGGGGTTATTTCGCTGACTTTCACTCAGTCTGTCCCCCGGGGATCTCAGGCCTGCTGACCAGCAGGACCAGATGGCACCTTTGTAGGAATCTCTCATCGTGTCTGCCTCTGTGTACGCCCTGAACTTCTGCAGAAATAACTTTTCTCTCCTTCTGATTGACATATTGGTGCATTTCTTCTTGTTGCTCACGTATTTTTTTCCTTCCCATGACTCTATGGAAAGCGCCTGACACCGAATCCTGGCACACACTTCATGGCCCTGAGGTGACAGCTGACCTTGTTGTCCGGGAGGAGGAGGGAGGGGGAGGGGGAGGGAGGGGGCGGGGGAGGAGAAGGACCAGGAAATGGAACGAGCCTGATTGCTCCACTTTTATAACTGTTTACCATCACCCCCTTTCTCAGTCTTCCCAGAATGGGGCCCTCTGTACTTCGTGTTCCCCGGGGAACTTCCTGATGGCCCAGGAAAACATGCAGAAGGCTTTAAACTCATTAGACCTGAGTTGGAATCCTAGGTCTCTGACGCCCTTGAGTGTGTTACAATCCTGTGTATGCCTCGGTTTCTTCATCTGGAAGTGGGGCCCACGGTCCATACTCCCCACACCGCGGAGATCCGAGCACACAGTGCTTAGCATGCAATGAATGTCGGATGCCAGGCGAAATGTCTCCCTTTGGAAGCCTCCCAAGTCAAAAGCTCTGGCAAGCATTTCCGGACTCAGGCCACTTACTATGACCAGGAAGGCAAATTAACCTTTATACACACAAGGTTTCTCATCCATAAGGGTTAAGGTAAATAGAAGGATATGTCCAATATGCTTAGTACAGGTCCATGATTTCCTACTTCAAACCCATGGGATTTTGTAAGACTTTTTGGATTTAAGAAAAATAAAACTCGTATGCTATATATTTGGTAACGCCTGAGCCCGATGTGGGTTAGAACCCCAAAGTCAACATGGGAAGCCTATGTGGAAACCTATGACTATCACACTGAGTGGGGGGAATAAAGGCTTTGAATGGCCTTACATCCTTACCTTGTGAGACAGGCAGGGCCCGTATTAAAGTTCCTGCCTGACAGATAACAAACTAAGGACCAGAATAGTGGGCTGTTCGGGACCCCGTGGTGCACGCTTGGTAGCAACAGGACCCCTGGGTCATCTGGCCACCTGCCTCAGGGACTCTTCTCATCACGTCACACAGCGGGATGAACACGACCCTGTTACAACTGTTCCCTTTGCTTAATGAACTTTGTAAAAAAAGCTACTCAATATTCAAGTTTTCTTCTCCTCTCCGAGTGTATATAGGTATATTTGTATACTCTTTTCGCATTCTGTTTTTCCCACTGTGGTAACTGGAACACACTCCTCGATTCCATTGTAATGTGTTGTAGTGCAGTGTGTTGCCATTTTTTAAAAACGATAAAATCTTCCAGAATCTTAAGATAACCTAGTTAGCTTAGCTACTCCCCTATTGCTAGGTATTTGCATGTCTCCAGTTTCTCACTGCTCTAAAAGAATGCTCAGTCACTCACTTTAAACTTTGCCTTGGGGATGAGCAAGCACATTGATCTAAAAACACCTGTCCCCTGAGCCCCCAGCTGGCAGGCAGCCTTTGGGAGATGGTGTTTCCAGGCACTTTGACTACATAGTTGCTATTCCTAATCAAGTCATCGGTTGGGGGTTATTGAGTGCCTGTGTGGGGAACAGGGTGCTCTTTGGTGTTTGCAGGCGGCACAGAACCACAAGCTATGGCACTTACCCTTAAGAAGCTTATGGGTCCCCTGGGAGGCCTTTTAACTTCAGACCAAGCTGGGTTTGCGTCCAGCCAATGTGGCTTTCTGAGAGGGCTGGTCAAGATGCATACCGGAGTGTGTGGCCTGAGTGGTGAAAGCAAGAACTTTAAATAGGTCTCTGATGTATCCCCTTGCCTGGCAAGGGCCTTGCTTACGCTCAGGAGGAAGGTGCTAAAAATGAATAGTGAATAAGGACAATAAGGAAGCCTTCCCTAACTCATCACGTCATACTTTGTTAATGGTCAGGGTGAACCATTAAAATAGATATAAACTATGCCTTCCCTGATTCCCCTTGGTGCAGGGTTGGGGGCAGTCGGTGAAGGGCTAAGCAAGACTTAGTTGCTGTCCCATCCAACTCCTTTAAGTGAATGACCGAACCCTTCTCTGCCTCCTCCTGCCCATCTGTCAAATGGGAATGAATGACTGGGATGCTCCCACAGGACGCATGAGACTGTGATGAAGATCACTTGAGGTCCTGACAACTACTTAAGAAAGAACAGAATGTTGCTCAAATGACCTGAGGGGATCTGGGGACCATGTCTCATTCTCTGCCTCATCCCAAACACCCAGCACAGAGTGGGTCTGGCACATAGTAGGAGCTCAACAAGCTTTGTTGAGTGGACAAGGGGAGAATGGGCAGGTGTTACTGTGAGTCTATAAGGGCAGAAAACCCCGCATCATTCCATCAACTCTGAGCTTGAGGAGGAGGCTGACTCTACTCCAGCCTCATCCCCCCAGCTACCACCCCTACAGCAGTCCCCACCCTGATCCTGTCACCCATGAATCCACTATGAGGAATCCCTCATTCAGGGCAGCAAAGGGCCACGCCTCAAGTTCACCCCTCATTGGGGAGCAGAGGCAAGCACTGACCTCAGCCTGTCTCCTCAGGTTTCACAGGCTGCAAGACTCATTGTCACGAGAGGCTGACCAGCTCCACTCTCATCTCCCGTGCCCGGCTTCCGAGGCAGGGAAATGCCAGGCAGCCAGCAGCTGCTCTCTGGCCCCAGCTGAGGACAGCTGGCACCAGAGAGCAGCCATGCCCTTACCCACCACCAGCCAGGATTTCAGGTGTTCTGTCACCTGGCACAGCTAGCTTGCTGTTCCTGGGCATTTAGTGCCAACAACAGAGACCCCCTGGGCAGCATGGGCTGTGGAGCCAACTCACGGGCTCACACCTGGCCCACCAGCGGGACTCTCCCAAGTTTTCCTGTGTTTCTTAGGTCAGTGTCATCCTTCTCATTGTGGTATCTTAGAAAACAAGACAAGCTGTGAAAGTCTGCGGCTGTGGGATTGTGACAACCATCCATTCTCCAAAGTCTGATTTATTTTCTTTGATTTATCTGTGTTTTCACCACCCAAATGTAAGGTCCAGAGGGCAGGACACATATCTTACCCATCCCAGTGCTGAGAACTGTGTCTGAAGCGAAGCAGGTATTTAATTAATACTTGTGAATGAATGAATGAATGAACCAACAAATGAACTCTTTTTTAATGTTTATTATATATGTGACAATTATTATAAATAAGTGATTTATACGTGATTTTTAAAGGAGGCAGTAATTTCCGTGGTCCATGAGGAGTGGCGTCACATTGTCCTGCCTTATTCACTGATTATGATCCATTCAACCCTGTGTTTGGTCTCTAGGAGAGATGAAGATAAAATAGCCACACGGTGTGTACGCCAGGGCTACAAAACAGGGGCACAGCGTTCTGTGAGCATCTGCGATGGGAGCGTTGGACCCTGTCGGAGGTGTCAGTGGAAGCTCCCTGGAGGAAGTCCCGTGTGAGCCAAGATCCAAAAGAAGGAAGTCATTTCCTGGGAGCCAAAGTGGGGAGGGAAGAGAGCTTCGGGGGGAGGGGGCAGCTGGGGAAAGTCCCAGTGATGAGGGCCAGTGGGCAAGGAGGAGAAACTGAGGGACAGCCGGAAGTGAGGGGCAGTTGAGACCAGGCCAGCCCCCTTGGCGAGGCCAGAGCTGCAGCAGATGGCCAGCAGTGATCAGAGGCGCTCAGCAGGTGCCCTGGGCCAGGGCGGGGTGTCCTCCAGGAGACGTCACCTCTTCCAGGAGATGTCACCTCCTCCAGGAGACTGTCCCCAACCCCTCAGCCTAGGTTAGGGCTCCTCCTCTGTGTTCCCACGGAAGCCGGCTTCCCCCTATCATTCAACTTACAAAAGTCTACTTTAGTCATCTGTTGTTTTACTTTTTGGTCTCCCCGTCCCTCGATTAGTGAGCTGCTGGAAGGCAGAGATCTTGGCTGTTCATCCTCTGCCACCAGCGGCTCCCAGAGGGCTTGGGACGTGGTGAGTGTCCCATTAGTGTTTGATGAATGAATGAATGAGTGCTCCCAGATCAGGGAGGGCACCGGACGACCGTTTGGATTTCTATAGCCAGGAAGCCCCAGCTAAGCTCTGCTGTGGACAGGAGAGCATGGACGGGGGTCCCTGCTGCCTTTGGAAGGGGAGGGGTCCAGAAGGCTAAAGAGGAAGGTCAGGGGATGCTGTGTAGTGAGGGCCACGCGAAGGAGGGAAGGACTGATGGTGCTGTCTTTACAAAGGGGGGCTGACGGTTTCAAGGACGACTTCTGTACCAGTCGCTTCAGGGAATTTCAACAGGTAAAGTCCCATGGATCCATAAGGGTGAGTGAGAACGTCAGCTGGGTGCATAGCAGATGCTTGCTGTATTACGCACCAAGCACTGTTCTAAGTGCTTTGCAAGTATGAAGCCATTTAACTCCTCATAACAACAGCATGAAGCATTTAACTATGACTATGTCTGTTTTACAGATGAGGACACTGAGGGGCAGAGAGTTAAGTACACACCCCAGGGCTGAGCAGCCAGGAAGTGGTGGAGCTGGGCTCGGAATCCCAGCACTTTGACCTGGAAGCCAGGCCCTTACCCAGACCCCAAACTGCTCTCCAGCCAGTCCTTGCTCTGCTGATATACCTGAGCGACTGCTATCTTTTTAAAGACCTTCCTGAGAGGGAGGTATGGTTCCTTCCCATTTTGCGGAAGAGAAAACTGAGACTCAAAGAGCTTAACTTACCAAAGATCAGCTAGCTGGTAAGCGGCAGAGCCGGGATCTTTGCTAACAGCCACTCTCACCGCCTTCCGTGTCCCCCTGATGCTCTTGGCTGAGCTCTAAACCTGGTGTTTTCTATGCCATGCCCTCTGTGGCTCGTGGGCCTCAGCCAACAGGCCTGGCAGATGGCCGTGCCCTGCGCACATTTCTGACTCAGCGGCCCCTTCCTGGCTCCCCAGCTTGCCACCCCAGCTATGAGTTTCCAACCCATCATGACCAAGATGGGGACACCCTCCCAGCCTGGCACGGGTTAAGAATAGCTAAGTCCATCAGCAACTTTGTGGGGTGAAAATAGGTGCAGCTAAAATTAGTTTGACACCCCTCCTGGACAGGCAGGCGACGGCCTGACCTGGGGGAAGGTGCTTAGGGATTCGGCGAGTCAGCATCCCAGGGGCCTGCAGGCCGAAGGGAGGCCTCCCAGGCGGGGCTTGGAGCTTCAAGCAGACCTGCCCTCCGCCATTTGGAGGCCAGGATTCTTTTCCTGCTGCTGCCCTTCCCTGCTCTCCTGCTTCGCTGTCAGGGGCTGCCTTTGCCCTGTGGCTGACAGGTTCGTGATGCACCTGAAACTGGGGAAAGGGGCAACTGGATCCTGCCCTTGACACAGAACCCTAGGGTCAAGCACACTCCTGCACTCCTGGGCCTGTCGGGGTCCTCTGAGCAGCTTGTGAGCGCACAGGCCACTTTCACCTCAAGAACCTGACCCAGAAACAGGCTTGACCTGTCTTGGTCAAGCCTTCTGGCGCAGGCTTCACTACTCACACGTCACTGTGACAGTCTGTGCCTCAGTTTCCCTATGTGTGAGAACAGACGCTTTTCAAGCTTCTAGCACATACTGGCTTGACCCAGGGAGCCCTTTCCGAGACAATAACAGAGAAAAAAAAATTTCGTTTGTAAGCTGAGGAAGGCAGCATGGCAAGGGGAGGAGGGGACAGGAGGAGCTTGGTTTTCCAGATCTGGCAGATCTGGGTTCAGATGCCAGATCCGCCTCTTCCTGTCTACGTGGCGTCCGTGTGGGTCTTTGCGCCTTGGAAATAACAACCAACCCAGTCCTCAAAACAGCTCTCGGAGGTAGGTGCTCTCTCTACTCACATCTTGTATTTGAGAAACTGGGGCACAGAGAGATAAATGGACTTGCCTAAGACCACACAGCTTGCAAGTGGAAGAAGCCGATGGCTTCACTCTGGCCTGTGCTGCTGGTTACCACCCTACCCTGCCTCCCATAAGACCTTGAAGAGCAGAATTCTGATCCTGGACCTGCCAGTAACTTAAGTCACATCCCTACTTGGGCTTTATCTGTAAAGTGAGGGAGAAGACCCTGATTCTACACCGTGTTGCACTGTCTTAGCTTCCAAGCTGTTTCTGAGAGTGTTGTCTCTGCCCATTGGCCCACAAAGTACTGGGACAGTTGTCAGGAGAGGGTGCCCCTTGGCCTCCCACATGGCCATACCTTGCCTCCTAGCCTTGGCTTCAAGGACCCGCGGCAGGGCCATGAAAGAGTGTCTTCAGGGTCTCCTGAGAGCCCACACTGCCCTCTCCTAATGCCAGAGCACTGTGAGGACAGTGGCTGGCTTCCAGACAAGGTGCACCACGCGGATAGGCTGTATCCTCTCCCACATTGGAGTTTTCTTGGCCTCTGGGTCACACTGGAACCAGTGTAAAGAAATTCTGAGAATCTTAGTGAGGGAAAGCGCAGATAGACAGGAACGCCAGCATTTCATCTTCAGCAGTTCTCACAAAGATGGCGCGTGTCAGCCAGCTCAGCCCCTCAAAAGAGCGTCCAAGCCCCTCCTGATTGGCCAAAATTGTTAGCAGTTCTTCCTGAAGTTCGACTCCAGTCTGACTTTTCTGTCAGGTCCACCTCCTGGGCCTGGTGTGGCCCTTTGGAGGAGCACAGGGTCCCTCTCATGCGACGGTCCTCTGCCTACTCAAAGGAAGTCCCTGTGCCCATGTCAAGTCTTCCATTTTCTGGGTTAAATATCCTCCACTTCTTTCAGCTGTACTGCTTAGGTCAGAGTTCTTCAAGGCTTCTTCCTCATCTCCATGCCCCCTCCCTTCCCAGTTCCTTATAATGGATTTGTCAGCAGTCCTGACTCAGGATCCCTTTCAAAATACAAGGTCAGAGCACGACATTCCAGTGCTTGGCAGGCTAGCACTCATGTGTTGTCTCCCTTTGTCATTCCCCCCCCTACCCTTTTCAGCTCCCCAGGCCTTCTTTGGGAAACTGCACCCTCGGAACTGCACCCATGTGGTCCTTGTAGGGGCGGTCATGCTCACCTATGATTCTGCCTCCAGGGAGAGTTCGTGGGTCAAGAGGTTTGGCACCACACCTGGGCTGCTCCAATCAATTCACGTTTTGGGTTTGGGGGGCTTCAGTGGCCTCTAGTGACTGAAACTGTGAGACGTAAAACTCAGTGGCTACTGGCTCCTCTATTGCCCAGGATGCAGTGGGCTGTGCTGTGGAAAGGAATCAACCCTGAAGTGCTAGTGGCTTCATCTAATAAAAATGCATTTCTTTCTTAGGCAAAATTTGACGGGTGGGGGGGGGGATCAGGGATCCAAGAGCTTTCTAACCTGAGGCTCCACCTTCTAAGCATGTCTTCCACTTTGAGCTGTGAAAAAGGGGGTGAAGGGAGTGGAGGAGCAGGAAGGGTGTGGGGGGTGGGCGGGGGGGAAAAGCCCACCTGCTCTGAACAGCTTCTGCCTGAACTAATACACGTCACTTCCACCCCCATTCCTCCGTCAGATTTCAATCTGTAGCCTCACTTAACTGACTGCAGGGCATGCTGGGAGATGTAGACATCATCCTTCTAGGTGCTGAGGAAGAAGAGAAAAAAACAAGGATTGGTGAAAAGCAGCAAAGTGGTGACAGAAAACTTGTAGTCGCCATGGTGTTGGCCACGCCCAAAAGGCGGGTCTTCGGGAAGCACTTATAGGCAGAGAGGTGAGAGATGGAGAGAAAGTTCCCGAGTCGACTGTGTCCGAGGCTCCCCCACCTTCTCCGGAGCTTGCTTATCGGTGAGCGAGCGACCATAACATCCCTTCAATACATTTCTCCTGAGTGAGCCAATCCATGTTAGTTTGGTCACATGTTTACATCTGAAGGAGACCGATCTATCTAACACATTTCTTGTCTTAACGTTATAATGCCATTAATGCAGACTACATAATCACAAACTTCAAAAACAAAAACGAAAAACCTTTACACTTCAGATCTCCCCATCTGGACTTCCTTGTCTAGTTCAGGGGTCAGTCAGACAGCAAACACGGTAGACTTTGGGGACCACACACTCCTGGGCCACTGCAGCGTGAAAGCTGACACAGACGGCACACCAACAAGTGAGCCCACGTGGCTGTGCTCGGATTAGACCGAGTTTTACATGGGCTCCGTCAGGCTGGATTTAGCACACGGCCATGGCTCAGCAACTCCTGGTCTCGCTGGTCTTTCCCATCTGAGCCTGGGATTTTCATTTCCCTGTGTTGAACATCATCTCGTCAGCTCCAACCAGTCTTTCAAGTCTTCAGGCCTATTTTTGAATCCGGATTCTGCCATCCAGCGTAGCAGCTCTGTGTCATGTCCATACCAAACGGGCTCTCATTGTCCTCATGGTGCATCAGACCAGCACGCTGTGGAAGGTGTGCTGGGTAATGACCGTGCTGCCCTCTTGGGAAAGCGCACGCTGTAGAGAGGCCAGGACCACAGAGAGCAGAGGGTATCTGGCGGGGCAGGAGGAACTTGCAGGCTGTATGCCTCTCTGAAAAAATCTTTTTTAAAAACATTGTATGGATTTGGGAGAGAGAGAGAAAGAGATTTGTTGTTCCATTCATTTACGCCTTCATCTGTTGCTTCTCGTGTGTGCCGTGACTGGAGATCAAACTTACAACCTTGGCCTATGGGAGGAGGCTCTAACCCACCGAGCGGCCAGGCCAGGCCTCTGAAGAGCTCGTCTACTGAACACTCACTGTGCAACCGGATAGAGGCCCACATCCATCTTTTATTGTGTCCCCCAGCAATCCGGGGCAGCCTCCCTGAGCTAGAGCCTTGCCATCCCACTCTTAGGGCTGAGGGGGCCGTAGCATCATCAAATCCAGTACCCCTCATTCTACAGATGGGAAAACTGAAGCCCAAGAAGGGAATAGTGTGCCCAAAGGCATGGAGGGCATCCGTGGAAGAGCCCGGCTGAGCCCAGGGTCCTGCTCCTTCTTCCCCTTCCCTTCCGGAGGAAACTGCCTCCAGTGAGAGTGCAGCCATGAAGCCCCTGGAGTCCTTCTCTTATATCGGCCCTGAGATAGAGAGGACAGGGACTGGGGGTGCTTGTGTATCTGGGCCCCCTGGCTTGCCATTAAAATGAACAGAAGATCTAGATTTACCCTGGGAAGACCCCTTTTTTTCTGGGATGTTTCTCACAGGCTTGGCTTTAAAGCCAAAAGTACTTTGCAATAGCCAAGAGCAAACCGGGACGTGTGTGAGCTGCTTCGTAATTTGTCTCCCTTAAAGCCAGTTGATGGTGTTTCCTTGTGAATTATCATTTCTGTGTGCAATTATTTTTTTGATTTCAAATGGATGGTTTGTTTTCCAGTACCAAACAATAAATATGTATTGTTTTTCTACATCAATTCTCCAATTCTCCATCACCACCTAGGAGTCCAATAATTGAATTCAATTCAATTCAACTCAATTCAATTCTGACACCGTCTACCTGGGTTGAGCTTCAGATGCCACAAGTTAAAGGACTCAGTCCCACCGACTGATCCTCCTTTAAGTGCAGCTGAGATGGGGTCCCCAGGTGACCCCCATACTTTCACCTGACCGATTACAAATAGGGTATTTCTCCAACTGCCCTCCCCCCAATTTGATAATTCACTGGAATAATTCACAGAACTCAGGAAAATGCTCTATTTACAATTATCCTGCAGGGGTGTCGAACATTTTGGCCTCTCTATCTCTGGGCCACACTAGAAGATTGTCTTGAGCCACACATTAAATACATTGTGACATGTAATCACAAAGAAATCTCATAATGTTTTAAGTAAATTTACGATTTTGTGTGGGGCCGCATTCACAGCCATCCTCAACTGCCTGCAGCCAATGGGCCACCAGTTGGACACCCCAAAGGATACAAGGCAGGAACAGCCAAATGAAAAGGACACATGGGGCGAAGCAGAGGGGTTGGGGGAGGGGAGAGGTTCCATTGCTCTCTGGGAACATCACTCACCTGCCCCTTGCTGTGTTCACCACCCCGGGGGTTCTCCAAATCTCCTGGTTCCAGAGTTGTTGTAATTCAATTCCCAGCCCCCTCTCTTCTTTAGAGTCTGGGAGGTGGGCCTGAAAATGCCCACCCTCTAACAGAGTATGTGGTCTTTCTGCTGATCAGCCCCCATCCTGAAGCTGTCTGGTGGTATCACCCAGAATCACCTCATTAGCATAACTCCAGTGTGCTCCGAAGGGCTTGTTATGAATAGCAAATTACAAGAGGTCGAATTATAGTCTTGTACACCTAAAAATTATGTAATGCTATTAACAAATGTTGTCCCAGTAAGTCTAGTAATAAATAAACCAGTACATAAATAAATAAATAAATAAAAGGAAGACCCTCTTATCAGGAAATTCCAAGGGTTTTAGGAGTCTATGTAAGGAACCTAGGACAAAGAAAGACCAAAGTTTAAAAAATTTATTTCACACCGTGCCACATACAAGCGTATATTTTCTCAGCTAGGCTGTTTCTAGCTAGAGCCCTAAAACCACAACTCCGGGCACACGCTGTATCATGCTCACCATGAGCGGGCCATCCTCCACCCATGAGAGGTGAGGATACTTCTCCTCTGGTATCCGGCTCCTCCTTTAGGGTCAGGGGCTTGGTCGGGGCCGCGCCCTTCTCACTCTCTCTCTTCTGACTGGACAGGACTTCCCGCTGTTCCGGGGCGCTGGCCCTCCTCCCCGCCCGCACCGGGCCCTCTGCTGGAAGGCCCCTCTTTTTCTTCTTCCCTGTCAAGTTGCAGCTGGGTAAAAAGGTTTCGGGGCACAGAATACTCTAGGGGGGTGGTACATCTTCTAAGACAGGGCGCTCTTAATTTGCATTTGTTTCTCTCTCTCTTCTTTCTTGGCTGGAATAAACCATTTTACCCTGTCACAGAACAAACTGAGTTGTACTTTTTGGCTTACGACGTCCAGAACTCAAAGTAATTTGTATTGGTTCTATCAAACTTCTGACCATCGCCAAAAATTCTTCCTTATGGGAGGCTGGAAAGACACGCACCCACTCGTCCCTACGCCCTGGGGCTGCATCTGTGGTCAGAAATCATATCCATTTTTCCAAGCCCCGATCAAGGGCCGCCTCCCCTCTGAAGCCTTGGCCATTCATCCCGCGGCACTCACCGTGCACTCTGCGCTCTGCCTGCGTGTTTACGGCCGTTCGCCTGCAAAGGCTGCAGCACCTGGCTGTTTATCCTTCTCCTGAGCAGTAACCGGCACACCTTGTAGGCTACGTATTTAGTCCTGGTCTGTGAGAGAGAGGTCCCCCTGAGTAGACGAGAGTCAGGACAGGGCACAGGGGAGCTGGAGATAAAAGCAGGGAGGGGTGGTCGTTGGTAGGCATCCCCTCTTGAAGTAGAAGCTGTTGCTACCGTCTGCCTGGTGCTGGCTCACTGTGCTTTCTGCTCTGCTAGATGCATGCCCCATTGGACACACGCAGAGTTCTATTTACAGATAAAACTCAAGACAGACAGCTCCAGAAGTAACTACCTCTTCTTCAAGGTCAGTGCAAGGCCATAGAGACACCATCCTGGTCAACCCCCTGAACCAATGGTGGGACACTAGCTCCCAGGTAAAAAGACCCCTGACCCAAGGATGGAGCGCTACAGAGTATTAGCAGGGTCGTGTTACAACTTTTATAGGTTTAAGGCACTTGTGTCTTCATGGGCCTATTACTCTAAACGTATATTTTAAATTTATATTCTACTCCACATTATGTTCATATTTATTTTTCTCCAAAATAGTTTGATGAAAGGTGATGCTCCATTTTTACCCTGTGGCTTCATTATCCCTGGAATGTTGGCCCCTTGCTTGGAGAAAAGTGCATTAGAGAGAAAGGCCTAAGGCTTTTTGGCAGAGACTAATGACACCGTAACAGTTAGAACTGAGAGTCTGCCGTCATTCCTATCCTCTCTATCTGCCCATTTTCCAGATGGAAGAAGGCCTAGGGAAGCATGCACATTTGCTCAACGTGTCAAGGCAGGAGGGGAAATGCCAGAGTCAGGGCAGCACCAGGGCAAACTGGGCAATTTGTGGAGTGCGTCTTCCAGGCTCTAGGCATGACTGGCGGCCAGGGCTAGGCGAGAAAAACAGGTTTTGCAGCTAAGGTTTTCCATGCAAATCCTCCTCACCTGTATATCTGAACCACAGACCACAGTCCATGCAGCTAAGGCCCATTTCCTGTGACTTAACACCCGTATCAAGGAGGTTTGATCTTTGAGAAAAATAAACATTGACCCAGCTTCAAGCAAGTTAGCCCTCCTGCTGTTTATTTTTAGTTCTTTGGATGTGTGCAGATCATCACCAACGCAATAAAGAAAATGCAGATGCTTCCCATAATTGCCTAGCTAATAAATCATGGCTGAAAGGCTGCTGGGGACAGTGTGTCCAGATGATCTTTGCTGGGGAGGTAGCTTCTCTGCAGAGCAAGTGAGGTGGGTCGGATGTGGGGGTAGGTCAGGTGCTCCTGGCCAGTCCATCCTGAGACAAGGCTTCAGTCAAAGAATGGGCTTCCTCAGAATGAGGTGTGGTTGTGTGGTGTGTGTGGTATGTGTGTGGTGTGTGTGGTATGTGTATGGTACGTGGTACATATGAGATCTGTCTGGAAAAAGTTAAACTATTGTTAATATAACGAGAATGGTTTGAGCCACATTGATGTAACCTGGCAGCCAAGGAGAGTGGACTGGAATGCGCATGTGTGAACAATGATGACTTCACTGTCCTAGTCAGTGGGGGCAGCAGGCATCTTTGAGGGAGCATGTGCACTGTGTGGATGCTGCATTCAAAATGACTGAGCAAGTAGAGCAATGAATCTGCATCAACTTTTGTGTTAAGCTTGAACATTCCTCCACAGACGCTGTTTGGATGATTTAGAAGGCTGCAGCTGTGGGCAACTGGTGGCTGGCAGCTTCACCCCAACAGTGAGCTTCACCCCAACAGTGAGCCCACTCATGGATCATGTCTCGTGCAGAGATTTGGGGGCGAACCATCGAATCACCCAGCTGACTCAGCCCAGATTTGGTGCCCTGTGGCTTCTGGATTTTCCCAGAACTAAAATCATGTTTGACAGGGAAGAGATTTCAGACTAGTGAGATTCAGGAAAATATGATGGGATAGCTAATGTGATTGCGAGAACTGTGTGAGGTCCCAAGGTGCCTACATTAAAGGGGACTGAGGTGTCATTGTCCTATGTACAATGTTTCTTGTATCTTCTTTAATAAAAGTCTCCATTTTTCATATTACATGGCTGGATAACTCTGGACAGACCTCATATGTGGTATTTGTATGTGGTATATGTGTTTGTGCAGGGGAATTATGTGTGTGTGGTTGAGGGTTTGGAGAATAAGAGAGATGGGGGAAGTCTAGTGACGGGTATAGAACCAGAGAGGGGAGACTATTCCAGGGGTTTTAACAGCATCCAGTATTTTTTTTCCTACCAAAAATCTATTTCTTCTTTTTCAGGTTGAAATACTTCTTGGATTTTTCTTTTGCTTAAGCCAGTTTGAGTTGGATTTCAATCACTGGCAAGTAAAAGAGCCCTAAATAGGCTGTAGAAGAGACCAGTGAGAAGAGTGTGGGGCTGAGTGTCGGGAGACCTAGGTTCCAGCCCTGGCTCTGTCACAACCAGCCTTCCGACCTTAGGCAAGTCACTCCTCCTCCTGGACTCGGTTTTCTCATTTGTGAAAAGACAAGTGGTTTGGGATTTTGGATCCCATGGACCAGTCGTCATAAAGAACCACATCATTATTAACAACAATCTCCAACATTTTATAAAAGAAAGTGTACTTTAATACTGAAAGTGTCAAGGACAGAACTGAAAATGGAACAAATCTAGATTAAAAACAATCCACTAGCTTATTTGTCATTTTCTCCCACATTGCCCTAGACAGGAGAAAACATCATTGCAGACTGGTACTGCTCTGGTGCCGAAATTCAGTGGCTACAGAGTTTCATGCACTCTGGGGTCCAGCTTCCAGCTCTGATGTGGTGGGATTAATCTTTTGGCTATGCACCTCTTTTCAGAATTGTCCGTCTGTGCGTTGTCAGTAGCCCAGCCCTTAGCCATCCTTCCTTCCTTCTGTAGCTGAGAGAAGGGGGTGTCTACCACAGTGAAGAGACGTCCCCCCACCCCCCGCCCCGCAGGACAGATCCTGGTGAAAACCTACTGCTCCCACCACTGCAACTGCAGTTACTAAGATCAAACAAGAGCCCATGCCTGACATTATTCTGAACACTTTACATGTTTAACATTTAAAAAGCCAACTCGAGTTTCACACTAGCCCTGTGAGAAAGTCACAATTATTATTCACAGTTTACAGGAAAGGACACTGAGGCATGAAGACAAAATAGTGAAGTCACAAAATAGCATTCAGTGGTCCTTGAACTTTTCCTAACTCTGTAGAGGTCAGGACAAAATATATGGGTGTGTTTAAGGCTTGGGGCATGCAGGCCAAGGCTCATTGTCCTGGATCCTATAATTCNAGAGACGTCTCCCCACCCCCCGCCCCGCAGGACAGATCCTGGTGAAAACCTACTGCTCCCACCACTGCGACTGCAGTTACTAAGATCAAACAAGAGCCCATGCCTGACATTATTCTGAACACTTTACATGTTTAACATTTAAAAAGCCAACTCAAGTTTCACACCAGCCCCATGAGAAAGTCACAATTATTATTCACAGTTTACAGGAAAGGACACTGAGGCATGAAGACAAAATAGTGAAGTCACAAAATAGCATTCAGTGGTCCTTGAACTTTTCCTAACTCTGTAGAGGTCAGGACAAAATATATGGGTGTGTTTAAGGCTTGGGGCATGCAGGCCAAGGCTCATTGTCCTGGATCCTATAATTCCTACCTACTTTGGGAACTGGTGCTTGTCCACTGTCCCCTGTGGATGGTCTCCTTAAGTGTCCAACAACAACACAATAGCACTAGTCACAATCTCTCCTGATGGTCTGGGTGTGAGGCACTTGACCTCCATAATCTCTCTCCTTACATGACTCCCATAGGGAAGGTATCATTTCTCTTTCTCAGGTGACATAACTGCAGCTTCGAGAGGTGACCTGCCCAAGGTCACACAGCCAGCTGGGATTTGAAGCCCCTACATTCAACCACACAAAGAAAGGAGGGCTTGTGTTCCATTCTGCAGTCAGAAATAAGAAGGTCTCAGAGAAGAGCAGTAACAGGCCCCGACCAGGTTGGAGCAGAAAACAGCTTCTGGCCCAGATCTCGGTGCTTCCTAGGTTCCAGTCCCAGCCCAGGGGCACCCTGCCTTCTGGATGCTGGCCCAGGAGAGGACACTGGACAAGGAATTTTGAGAAAAAGAGGGAGGCGCAGGGGAGACTAGGGATAGGACGAGGTATCTTGGGGCAGAGCATCCTGTCCTGAGAGCTGTTGCCCAGATGGTTCACAGTGGCCTGGGTGAGATGCTTGGCGGGGGTAGCTCATTGCTGGGCTTGGAAGAAGCGTACTAGATTGGGATCAGGAGGCCTTGGGTGCAGACTGGCTCCTTGGTGTTATCTCTCAGCACTGACTCTTAACTCACCATGCTCAACCCGGCTTTCGCAGCCTACGAAGAGGGAGAGACTGGGAAGGAACATGAGGTCGTGATTTCCTTGACTTTGGAGTCAGGGCAAACCTGAAAACCTTGTTGTGTTCCCACCACCAGTCTTTCCACCACGGCAGATGGTACCACCCATGACCAGGCTGCTCGAGCTGGAGGTGGGAGATTCGGCCTCATTTCCTCTCTCCTGCCTGCTGCGGCCTACCAGCAGGTCCTCTAGGGCCAGCCTCCCAAATACGTCTCAAATCCATCGCCTCTCTCTTCACTCTGCCGGCGAGTCCAAGTCCCTGTCCCCTCTCACCTAGACCCTGCAGAGGCTCTGAAACATTCACCTGTCACCCAGTCCTGTCCCGAAAGTCTGTTCCCACACGAGCAGCCTCACTGATGCTGGAACACTTACATCAGATCATGCCACTGCTTAAAACCCTTTGATGATTTCCCACTCTATTCAGACAACAGTCAAAATCCCTGAACTTGGCCTGACCGGCTTGGCCCCCGCCCATCCCTCCAATCACCTCAGGCCACAGGTCTTGCCCTCACTCACTGAATCCCAGTTTCCAGAACATCAGCTCTTTTCCTCCATTGGGCTTTTGTACCTGCCCGTCCCTCAACATAAAGCCCTGTCAACAGTTTCCGGCCACCCAGGCTCAGCTCCAAGAGGCCTTCCCTGACCATCCGATCTGAGGCGAAATTCCACTCATTTTCTATCACAGCACCTGTTCATTTCCTTCCGAACACCCTCCACAATATAAACATGTCATTTCATGACTTTTTGCTTCCTTGTTTGGTTTGTGCCTCCGCCACAGGACTGTCATTGCCATGAGGGCAGGGCCTTGTTTGTGTGTCCATCACTGTGGCTTCCTAGAACAGACTGGGACACACGGCAGGCACTCAGGAAGGTCCACTCCACAAGTCACCGCAGGACCCCAGGGGGCTGCCCCGCGTCGCTCTTTGCCCTTTCAGCTTCTGCTCCTTTGCTCTCTGCCTCCAGAGGGCAGGTCGCTGCGTAGGAGGCTGGGGAAGCATCACCTCTGCTCTCGGGGCTGGCTCTGACCCCACGGGAAGGACCAGAGGTGGCGGTGGGATTATGGGTTGCCAGGTGGAGGCCAGGAACGCAGTAACAACTCCCAGGTGCCCCCTCTGGTGTTCTGAGGGAACTCTTTCCTCTGCCTGGTCTCCCTCCGGAGAAGGGGCCCCTCTGCTGGGCCATGCAGGGCTCCCAGACGCTGGCTACCACTCACAAAGGAAGTGGCATTGAGACAGCCAGGAAGGGGCACGATTTGGCATTTCAGGGCCAGGAACAGATGTGCCGGTTTGAGAGAAGGCGTTTGTACTCTCCCTCAGGGCTGCAGAGCTGGGAGAGTGACATCTTGGGCCTGTTGTTGGGCAAGGCCTGGCTGCCCCACTTCCCCCAGCTACCCCGTGGGGCGGAGTGGACTGCTTTCCGGCACAGGCGCCTACTAGCCTGGCATCTTGGGCATTTGCCCAGTCTTCTTGGGGGAGGTTGGCCAACCTTAACTTGACAATAGTATCTTGTGACATCCACAGGTCCTGGCAAGGATCCCCAAGGCTCTGGGCAACAGTGGGTCTGTAGGTGCCAGGACAGGGGTTTCTGTGGGAAGCAAAGCTGCGGAGGCATTTCTATGTCTCAGGGATCAGTCCCCAGGGAAGTAAGCCCTGTAGGGCTCAGAGTTGCATTTGCAACCCAACCCATCAGACCTGTCTCCCCTCCTCACCCCCCCAAAAAAAACTCTGCAGTGTCCAGCATGCTGCCTGCTGAACTCCCCCTCTTCCACCAATTTGGTGCAAAATGTAAGGTCGGTGAAATGCCTGGATGAAAGGACTGCATCCCACACCATGGCTCCGGCACCAGACATGGCCAAGGCCACAGTGGGGCGATGCTTAATGGGGTGCCAGGGCTTGAATCAAATCCAAGGGGAAAAGGCTCTGTTGTCACCTGGGAACTGGGGGTGACATCCAGGCAAGTAGGGCTTGAGGCAGGAATGCTGGACTTCCTTTATAACATTCCTCTTCAAGTGACATTTCTGGGGGCTTGACAAATAAACAAAAGCTCGTATGACCACGATGAATTTCTAAAACCATCTATAGAACGAAACAACGTGACGGACACCCAAGGACTTTAGCTACTGTCTCCCATGTTGGCCTCTGGCGGTGGGCTCTGGTGTCTCTCCATGGCCATCACTCTCTTCCCTAATTTCCATGTACGCCCAGGATCTGTGGCTTGAAACACAGTCCGGTCCTCCAGATGCTGCCGCAGTCTGCAGTTTGCTCAGGGTTTAGTGGCTCTCAGCCCTCAGGGAGAGGAAGAGTCATCGGGCCTGCTTGGTGAGATGAGCACTTCCAGGCCCCCTTAGAGACTGGGACCTGCCCGGTCAGACCTGTGGCCTAAGAGTCTGGGTTTCTACCAGCTTCCCAGGTGATTCCTAAGATCCCCCCTTCCTTGAGAAACACTGACTTACGAGTAAAGACTTTATTTATTTTTAGAGAGAGGGAAAGGGAGGAAAAAAAGAGGGAGACACCAACTGGTGCCTCCCACACATGCCCCAAGGGAGACGGGGCCCCCAACCGAGGCATGTGCCCCCAATAGGGAATCGAACCAGCAACCCCCTCACCTGGCAGGATGGTGCCCAACCTACTGGGCTACACCAGCTAGGGCTGACTTTTCATTTTTAAAATAATACTGCAATAAAGGCTGTAAAAAGGATTTTTGTTACACTATTTTCTTTACACATCTCCTTAAAAGTAGGATTACAGAATCAAAGGGCAGGAATTGCTTTGCAGCTCTCGCCAACTTAGTCTCCAGGGAATCTGAGTAATTGAACATTAACTTTTAGCATTAAATTGATTTTTATAACAACATAAAAGTTGCTCAAACCGTAAGTTCAAGATTTACAGTGGGGCCGCTCATTTTCCTATGTAAAGCTTTGTCTGTAAACTGTCCGCTCATTTCCTGGGGCCACTTATCAGGACAGGAGCAGGATACCGGCTTTTTATAGCTGTATCAATTTCTGAGTTATTTTGGATAAAAAGCTTTATCTGCCACAGGTACCTCTCCGTCTTCCTCGGCTTTCATTTTTGTATTTGCTTTATTCCGTTCTGTGGCACAAGAGGCTTTTAAAAACACATTTAGCTCCATCCACCCTGTTCTGGGTGTCTGTTTCGTCAACAGGCAGAATGTTTTCTCCTCCTCACAGTCGACGCGCGTTGGCTCTCCCATTTCCTTCTCTGGCTTTTTAGGACCCATTTGAAATGTACGTGCTGCATGGCGTGAAAAGTACGGATGCAGGCTAATTCTGATCCAGGCGGATGTCCTACCATTTAGATGACATTTATTAAACAGCGACTTTCTTCAAGGTATTCATCGTACATCAAGTCCTTAAATAAGCCGAATTTGTTCCTATGAATTCCATTCTATTCCCCTGGCCAGTTTTTCTTGTCTTCACCTCAATAAAATATAGCAATGGGTATCTTGCTATTCCAAGTCCCTCCCAAACATTTTTTTTGGCATTTTGTCCACTCATATTCCAAATGAGTTTCACCATTTTATTTTTTAACCCGCCCCCCTCGCCCCAATGCATCTCATTGTCTTTAACTTGTATTCCACTGCGATGGCAACTCACAAGCAGAATCATGGGGTAGCTCTTCATTCATCCACAGTTTCCTTTACTCTTCCCACTTTAACATTTTCTTTGAAAGAGTATCATTTATTCCCACTTAAATTAATTCCCCACTAGTTACTTGGTGGGGGGTGGGTAGTCATCCTTACGAATAAACCAGACTCTTTCCCTCCCTCAGTCCCGCTCTTGTTCTCAAGCTCACTAAAACACAAGCATTTTGACCCAAAGCCAGGCAGATAAAATGACACACTCCCTGTCCCCAGGCCCAGCATATATTGCTTCTTGGCCTTGGCCAGCAGAGTCCGTGAGCCACGGCGTGGAGACCTCCGTTTGTCCGGCTCCCGTCTCCTCTCTCTCCCTGTGAGGGGGCAGTACTGCTTTGGTGCCACCTTTCTGGGTTAGGACACGGCTGGTTAAGGAGGGCACAGAGTTTTCTAGAAGTGCCACCCCTATTTAGTAAACAAAACAGGACGCTATCGTGTCCTTGAACAAGTATCCCTCCAAAACTCATGGCCACACAGAACCTCAGGAGGCGACCCTATTCAGAAATAGGGCCTTTGGAGATGTAACTAGTGAAAATTCAGCCACACCTGGGTGAGAGAGGGCCCTAGACCCAATGACTGGTGTCTTTACAAAAGAGAAAAGAGAGGCAGAGATGCACATACACAGAGAGACACACACAGGGAGGAAGAACGTCAGGGGACAAGGCCGGCAGAGACTGGGTGACGCCTGGGGTTTTCGGCGGCCACCAGAAACCGGGAGCGGGGCCTGGGACAGACTTTCCCTCCGAGCCTCCAGAAGGAGCTGCACTTGCGAATGCCTTGATTTCCTACTCCGGCCTGCAGAACTGTGAGAGAATGAGTGTCTGTTGGTTTAAGCCACCCAGTCTGTGGTATTGTGTGGTATTGTCTTCTCCGGGAAGACACTTTCCCCTAGGATCCTGGCCCATGCAGGATCCTAGGTCTCACCCAAAAGCTTCCCCAGCACTGACTTTTAATTGTAGGATCACCTTAAATACAGAGGAGAAGTACCCTTGTAAACAGGCCCCAGAGGGGAGGGTGAACAGTCCCCTCTGGAATGTAAATAATCAAGAAATGATGAGAGTTTTCCTAGTTCCTGACCAACCACAAGTCTCTCTTTGTAGCAGGCGAACTATTTATAGCGTGCTCCGAGTTCTGAGAACCCAGGGCTCTTTCGCAGAGGGAGGCAGCGTGGCGCAGATTCAAAGGGCTCAGAAGCTGGGCTCCAGCCACCAGGGTCTCAGTCTTGGCTCTGCATTTCCTAGAAGCATCGCCCAGAGCAGGTCACGTCATCTCTTGGAGCTGGACTCTTAACCTGTGAAAGGAGACAATCAAGATCTTACCCCCGACATATTTTAGGGAGTTGTTGCCGGGATCTGATGAGATCATTTATGGGGAATCATCGTTTCAGCTGTGGAGAGCTGGTCAGCAGTGGTTGCCTGAGGGGCAGGAGGGACGGGGTGAACGTGCAGGAGGGACACTCACTTCTCACTGTATCTCTTTGTTCCATGTGTATATTGGAAATCATGTGTTAAAAAACCATTTCTATGTGCAGTGAAGGGGAGACTGTAGCTAAACCTGCGTGCCCGACTCCGATGTCACCCAAAGGCGACATCTAGAGTTGTGAGTGCTGATGGTCCTTGAGTGGGAACCCAGGGCTCCCCCGGAACTTCCGACAACTGGAACTGGGTGTCCGAGCCTGCCATAGGTTTCACGCCGCCTGATTTATCTTTCTGAATCTAGGGAGAATAGGGACCCTCTTCCCTAGTGGCTGGGCCAACTTACAGGACTGTGTGTAAAGACAAGGCATGTCCGGGAAGACACTTTCCCAGAGAGCTCTGAGGTCTCAGGCGCCTCCCAAAGGCGAAGCCAGACATGCTGGCTTTGATGGGAATCCCCACAGGCTCAGAAAGGGAAGCTGAGCCCTGAAGTCCACAGAATGAGGCTTTTTGACCTACTCCTGCCAGAGGATGGGCAGGCCCTCCAGGGTCCTGAGGTCTCAGCGGGGTCCTTCCCCTTGATTCTATGTCCTGGGGCTGCATCTGACACTTGCACCAGCCCCCTTGCTGCCAAGACCCCAACTCCTCTTGTGTCCCCACCAGCCTCTGGAGCCCTCTCCCCTTGCCGCCATCTACACCAGCCAGTCAATGTGACCCCCACTCGGGTTGCCTCTTTGCCAGCAGAGAAAGGCCCTGCTTCCTCCTTCATTGGGCTGGGGAGCTTACAGCAGCCCCTTGAGCCCCCAATGGGAAGGCCCTTTCAGCTCTGCCGATCAGCCCTCTGCTTCCGAGTGTGCAGACATTCCTGTTGGGCACGGGGCACGGGGCCAGCACAGGCTCCCACCAGAACCACGGCCACTGTGGCTTTGTGTCTGAGTCGGAGCCACGAGGCCAGGACCCTTCCTTACCCACAGCCGCTTCCCCTGCCTCTGCCCTCACGTTATTCCGGGTAACCTCCCTTTCCCTAGCCCTACGTGTGCACTAATAACAGCAAACTGTACACAGGACTCAGGTTCCATCCCCTGGGTCAGGTGGGGGGTTTTATGGGGTATAAGAGGGGATTAGAATGTGTGATCGTGGCCTGTCTCCATGTGCCATCGTGTCCGAGCNTTACAGCAGTCCCTTGAGCCCCCAATGGGAAGGCCCTTTCAGCTCTGCTGATCAGCCCTCTGCTTCCGAGTGTGCAGACATTCCTGTTGGGCATGGGGCACGGGGCCAGCACAGGCTCCCACCAGAACCACGGCCACTGTGGCTTTGTGTCTGAGTCGGAGCCACCAGGCCAGGACCCTTCCTTACCCACAGCCGCTTCCCCTCCCTCTGCCCTCACGTTACTCCGGGTAACCTCCCTTTCCCTAGCCCTACGTGTGCACTAATAACAGCAAACTGTACACAGGACTCAGGTTCCATCCCCTGGGTCAGGTGGGGGGTTTTATGGGGTATAAGAGGGGATTAGAATGTGTGATCGTGGCCTGTCTCCATGTGCCATCGTGTCCGAGCCTTGGCCATTGAGCCTGCTCTGCTCGGCGGGAGTTCAATGAGGATGCCGTGATTCCCTTTACACAGCAATCCTTCAGGACAGCCACTGTGGAGCCAAAGACAAACCTGGGTTCAATCCCAGCTCCACAGACCCCAGGCCAGGCCATCTTGAGTACATTGCTTAATCTCCTGGAATTTTTTTTTCCATTTGTAAAATGAAGATAGAACCAAGCTGGGTTCCAAGGCTGTTGCAGGGAATGAACGAGATCATGCGTAGAAGGGGCTTAGCATTGCTACCTGGCAGGTGTGATCGCAAGGGGCTAATAAATGTGAGATAGCGCAGATGTTGCTGTAGTTAAGAATGGAACAATCTAGTTTCTCGTTGTGGCTGCAGCCCAGCTGAGCTCTGTGACCTTGAGTAAGTTATTTTCCCTCCACAGGCTCTTTTTTGATGTAAAATNTGGGTTCCAAGGCTGTTGCAGGGAATGAATGAGATCATGCGTATAAGGGGCTTAGCATTGCTACCTGGCAGGTGTGATCGCAAGGGGCTAATAAATGTGAGATAGCGCAGATGTTGCTGTAGTTAAGAATGGAACAATCTAGTTTCTCGTTGTGGCTGCAGCCCAGCTGAGCTCTGTGACCTTGAGTAAGTTATTTTCCCTCCACAGGCTCTTTTTTGATGTAAAATGAGACGATGGGCCTTGAGCCGTGATATTCCTTCAGACTTTAGGGTCCTGCAATGCCTTTTCCCCTAATGGGGTAATTCCTGCCATTAGTGCCATCAGACAGGGTGGCTACCACTAGGGTGAGAAAAGTGAGGCTGCCAAAGCCCACCTGACTTCTCCAAAGCCAAGGCTATCTGGTCTGCACGGCAGGGTAGTGGTGGGGACGGACTGGGGGGAAGGGGCTGCGGGGAGCTTGTCTGAGGAGAAGCCCAGTATACAACTAATACTAAAGGAAGGCATGCTGGCCCGCAGGCCTACCTGAGATTCTGAGATTGGGAGGAAGGGGTCGTGCTGAGTAGGTCAAGACTCTGCCTCCACTGAGTCCTAATGAGAAAGGGGGTTATGAGGAGGGGCCAAGAATATGGTTTCCCAAGCTCTCTGAAGAGGCAGCATGTGCACTGGCTAAAACCTGGCCACAGAGCCTCATGCTTGGGTTCGAATCTTGGCTCTTCCATGTACCAGCTGCGTGACATTGGTCAAAGGACTGAACCTCTCTGGTTTTCTCAAATTTCTCATCTGGGAAACCGGGTAATAACAGCAGTTTCCCTGCTGGTTGTTGTGAGGACTAAATGTTTCTGGGTGCTGCGGAAAGTGCCAGGCCTGTGAGTGTTATGTAAGTGCTGGCTGTGAAGTGAATGTTATAATAACCAAAGGGAACAAGACACTGCTCTGGGCTTTGTGTAGGGGGAAGCCAAGGTCCCTTCAACACTGCAGTAGACACAGCCACAGCCATCTCCATGCGGACTGTGGCGTTCTGGGGTATGGGTGGAACTCTTGCATGACAGCCCTGGGAAGTCTCAGAAATGAGTGCAGGAGATTTTGGGACGGGCCCCCAACGATGGCAGAATAATGCAGGAAAGTATGGTGTCTTACTGTTACTATAAGCCCTCAATGCAGGGTCTTGAGGAAACTAAAGAACTAAAATTGGATGAGGCAGGTCAGTGCTGGCCAGTTCTGTGGGACAGCAGGTGGGCGGGCGGGCAGCTATATTTTGGGCATAGTGTGTAGGGTCTAGAGAGGACTGAAGGAAGCACCTGACCAAGGTGGCCTGCTCCAGCTTTGCCTCAGGGCCACTGGGTCTGCCATTGGCAGAATATCTATGGGCCACAGCCCCCCAGGTCTGTCTCCTCTCCTCCTGTCCTTGGTGGACCATGGACCTTACCAGGCCAGGGACCCCATGGGCCATGTGGGACTTGTCTGCCCCCTAGTGGCTACTGTGCAGAAGTTCTTCCTTTAAAATTGGTGGAGACCAGATTTTATAATAGCATCTGGATAGTGCTTTACAGTCAGTTATAAAACACTGTTGTAAATACTAGCTTTTTTGGCTTGAGTATGCTTACCACCTTGAGCATGTCTCCCCTCACTCTCCCCAGCCACACCTTTCAGATTCCCTTGGCATACCTAATTTCTCCTAATGGGTGGAGGAAAGGGTCTGTCCCTTCAGGAGCCCAGAGAAGCCTGTGAAGAACTGGGTGAGTTCTCACTCCAGCCAGAGGACTGGAAAGTGCGCTGCAGAATGTGGTAGCCCCCTGTGCCCAGCTTGCCCACACTGTATCTTCTCAGAGGGTGGTCCAAGGAACCCTGTACCTGCCTCAGGCCCAGAACTGCTCTGAGTTGTCTTTGCTGTTGAGCTCAAGCCCCAGGCACCTTCAGACTTTCAGTTCCTTTTACAACCAGACAGACCTCTACTATGCCCCTGAACCTGCACAAAACCTGCCCTTTCTCTGCCACTGCTGAAGGTAATCGCCCTTGACCATGCGAGAGGCTGACTGATTGTCCCTGCAGAAGATGAAACCTCCAACAGGGCAAGTCACAGAGGTTACCATACTTGCCAAGGTTCCACAGCCATGGCTGGTGCCTTGGCTTCCTAACTCCTCTGCTGAGGTCACTGGGAACCCTCTCACCTCCTCAGCAGCTCAGCAGAGATGCTATCGACCTTAACAACGCCTTCCCTTGCGTGGAGAATGTCCTAGAGCCTGCTGCTCTGATTATCTTTCTGTAGAAAAAGGTAATCTGAGAGTCACACTGAATATTTTAAATGTTTGGTATTGGGTGTGTTTTTGGTTTTGATGTCTTATTCTGAGAAGCCACTTGAATGTTTTGTTTGGGGCAGTGTAAGCCCGTCACCAAGATGACTTCATTCCCAGAATTTAACTTTGTTTCCCCAGGCAAAACAAAGCAGTGGAGCCAGTTGGGATGGTGGCCTTCCTTTCCGGGTAGGACACGAGAAGAATTAAGGCAGTGAGAAGGAAGGAAGCAATGCAAGGGAGCTGCGCTAGGACCCTGAGGGAGCCAACGTCCAAGCTCAAGGTGGGATCACAGCAGAGGGCACGCCCTTCCTGATCGATGGCACCTTGAGAGCAAGCCCCCGACCCTGGCAGTTTTATCCCTCCACCCCACAACCATGAAAACCTCAGCAGGGACCCTTCTAAGGCAGGACCTGAGACTAGAGAGAATGCCAGATGTTGAGAATGGACAGGAGAGGGAGGGGGTGGCCGGGGGATTGGTTTCATGTGCTTCTCTCCTTAACCACCCCGTTTTTTAGCTTCTGTCCCTGTACTTTAAAAAAAAATGCCTGGCGTTGAGCATTCAATTCCATTGGACCATAAGATCTGAGAAGAGGGAGGTAGATTCAAAACCCTTTCATTCCTCCCACTGTACGGCAGGTGCTAGCAGAAGTATCCACCCAAGGGCTCGCTTGCACTTCAACCCTTGAGTAGTAGGGTCACGGCCACCCATTTGCCCCTCTCAGGGAGGGAGACACACCACTGAGATGGCAGAGACGCACGGGGTCGAAACGAAGCTGAATTGGCACAAACCCGGGGTCTGCTCCCTTCTCCTTTGGGCAGCCCTTCGCCGACTGCACTGGTATTCGCCACAACTCCCTCCTGTCTTTTCCCAGACTCACCACTTCTCCTTTGCTGTGCTACAGCACCCTGATGCCCACTTTCCCTCAGTTCCCCAGTCCCGGCAGTAGACACAGCCTCTCCCCATTCTGTGGCCCCTCCCACCTTCCTCTCTCGTCCCCCTGAAATTCTGCCCCCTCTGAAAGCACATGGGTGCCTGGCCTGTGTTATGGGCTGCTGAAGGGGAGTCCCCAAACACGGGGACTCTGGCATAAAGAAGCTGGTTGGAGAGATAGTGGAGGGGGTGGTCACAGTTAAAGAAATAACTGTGGAACCACGTCATAAGTACTAGCCTGAGGGTCTTACCCCAGTTGCCACTTTGTATTTTTAAATCATTCTTGCACACAAATAACCTCCCAATCCCTCTTTGTTCTTTTCTTTCCTGCTTGCAATACTGTTTTGGGAGAATGTAATGTTTGTTGCTGTGGCAACAAATGCACTGAGGATGACAGAGCAGAAAAATGGGGAAAACCTGGTTTTTAAACGTAGCACCAAGCCATTGACTGCCCCGTGGAATCACCTACCTTCAGGCTTCTTGTCGATTGAATAAAAACATCTCCCTAGAGTTTAAGTCACTGTTGGTTGGCTTTCTGGTTACTTGCAGCCTACAGCATTGTAACTCATTTTCTGCCATGTATGAGAGAAGGAAGTTAAGGCAGACTTGAAGATGGACAGAACATAGTTCTGGTGCTCAGTCTGGGCAAACCCAAGCTGTCTGTGGAAAGGGGCAGAAACTCCCATGTGGGTGGAGACACTTCACCTTGATTCACTTAACTTATTCAGCTGATATTCATGGAGTGGCACTGATGTGCCCGGCATCATTGTGAGTTGCTGCAGCTAAATCAAGAAAAACCACACATGGTCCTGATACAGGGTGCAGCCAAGACGGGGGCCTCAAAAAGTGATTTGGAATGGTGTCCAGAATTCGAGGTGTATAGGAAATATTGGAGAGACATATAAGATGTCCTGAGTTGGGGGAAGGGACCCATGGAACATGCAGGGCTGTTTTGTACAGCCACAGCCTTGCAGCTAATCCATGGCATGGTCATTTAACATATCTGTAGCCTTTGGTGGGTCACTTGGATATGTTAGATGGCTGTGGCCAGGCTTGGAGCCAAGGGGATGGAAGTCACTTCCCCCCAAGATATAACTGGGGAGCAGGGCCCCTGAGCGAAAGCACCAATCTTGGAGAAGATTGGCTCCATGACATGAGGCCACACCTGCCCAGACTCACGATGGCAGCCCAGTAAACTTGAAATAATACAGGAATGCTGGCAGGTGTAACTGGCTGTGGGAGGAGTTGGAAATGGGGGTACAGAGGAAGATTGGCTCGGGGATTTAAACCTAGACACGGCAGCCATTGAGGGAGAACCACGTGGCTTTGCCAGAGTGGGGACCCCTGCAGCCAGGTGAAGAAGAAAGCCAAGCGCTTTTGGCAGAATGAGGACCCCCTCTTGGCTCTGGTGGAAAAACAGAGGACCACGTGGCTTTGGCCAGAGTGCAGACCCCTGCAGCTTTGGTAGAAGAGGCCCATGCAGCTTTGGGGTGCTCGCTCTGGCCATGTGGCCTGGGAAGCTGGAGAGACTTTGCCTGGAAAATGGGAACAAAGAACTCTTGCCACTAGACTGTAAGATGGTGCCACATGGCTTTGGATTAATTAGAGATCCTGCCTGGACAGCGACACAGCTGATGGTGCCAGCGGCCTGGAAACACAGACATGTGCTCTTTTCCTGAGTTACGGTACCCCGAATTAGGGGAGGGGGAGAAGGGAGCGCTGTATGTCTCTGTGGATATCCTAAAGGACTTTGATATTTTAATGAAGACGTTAGGTCACTACTTTAAGTCTCTATAGCATTAAATAAAATTTCCTTTCCTTTTTACAAACCTCTGCCATTGAGAGATGTCTTTCTGATTGGCGGCAGACATTCGAGCCCAGTAGGTGGTCTGGACAGTGTTAGTATACCATCCTCCAGAGTCTGGGCCCCTGTGTGTCTGTTCTGTAACAGTCCCAGGTCTCATGAAGCTTGGAACCCAGTGAGGGGGTAAGACATTAGCCACACAGTAATTCGAACAAGTCAGTAATGAAAAGCTGAGCTAAGCACATGCAGGAAAGGAACAGCGGCTGTGAGAACATGGGGCACAGTCCATGCAATAGGAAGCCTGGGAGCCAGAACTACCTCGCTGGGAAAGGGATCTCCCGTCTGGGAGCTGAAGGAAGAGGAGAAGGGGTGAGACAGGCTGAAGCCAGTGAGGGCTGGGACTACAGGGAGCAGTGCATGCCAAGGCCCTGGGGTGGGCGTGAGATCCCTGAGAAGAGTGGACTGCGTGTAAATGGGTTGAAAGATTTACCTTCAGTCCCACCTCAAAGTCTGGCCCACCAGCTTCCCCCACCCCGTGTGTCCTTGCTCATCCCACACTGTCCCTCCAGGAGCCCTGTGTCTGGGCTTGGACTAAAGTTTGCCCACCCTGGGGTTCCACTCAGATCTTCTCCTCCCTGTACCCCCCCTTCAAATGACTCTCCATCATCAACACCTCCGTTTCCTCCCTGGAAACCAAGATATTTTCTCCTGTATTTTCTTCCAAGGGGCAGGGAGAGAGAACCAGACTGTCATTGGTGGAATTCATACAACAAGCAAGGAATTTAAGGTCCGAGGAGGGCTCTGGCATCGCACCTCCCATGAGGCAGTCCCCCTCCTGAGGACACCTGTGGGCCCGCACCGGGAGTCTGGGGAGCAGGCTGGGCTCGGTGGGTGGGCCAGCCACTCCCTTGCTCCCAGCTTCTCACAACAGCAGCGCCTGGGGCTTTGTGGGAGGGCCAGGCACTTTCTGAATAAACTGCCTTAAAAGGTCTAAAGAGGGACAGTGTGGCCGGATGGGAGGAGTCCAGCTTTGCAACCTGAAGCGGGTGGGGGAGGGTGGGGGTGGGGGTGGGAGGTGGCGACGACCCTAGCTTTCTGTGGCAGCCGGCACTGTCGCTTGGCTCTCTGAGCCTCAGTTGCCTCATCTGCAAAAAGGGTGTAAGATGATCTTCCTTACAGAGTTGTTGTGAGGATTGGAAATAAAAATGCATAAAAGGAGGACAAAGATGAGGTTTAAAAAGTTTTTGTATCTTTATCCAAGGACATTTTTCATTTTTTTTTTTTAGAGAGAGAGGAAGGAAGGGAGAAGGAGAGAGAGAGAGAAACATCAATCGTTTGCCTCCCATACGTGCCCCGACCAGGGATGGAACCAGCATCCTAGGGTGCCCTGACGGAATTGAACCTCAACCTTCCAGTGTATGGGACCATGTTCCTACCAACTAAGTCACGCCAGCCAGGGCGAAGATGGGGCTTTTAAATTTGAGCTGGGGGGCAAGATCTAGTGTCCAGGAATAAGCAGTCTAGTCCCAGTTTCCAATAGTTTGCCCTACACTTCCACTTCCACATATCAGGCCTGGGCTTCTGCGTTTCTATCTGGCAAGCATGATGACCCCTATTGGTGGCTGTAGAAATTCTAATTGAAATGAAACAAAATTTAAACTTCAATTCCTGAAACCAGTCACATTTTAAGTGCTCAGTAGTCATTAATGGTGTTGGATGGAGCAGATACAGAATATTTCCATAAGCCAAAAAAGCCTTACTGGACAACACTGGCTTAGAGAAAAGGGCCGCACGTAAATAGAAGGTTGGTCTGTTTTCTTTGTTAGCTCACTCCTGGACCAAGACACTGATTGGGAGGAACTGGCTATTAGAGACCCACTGAGAGGTTGGTGTGTGTGTGTGTGCACGTGTGTGCATGTGTGTATGGTTGGTAGATGAGCCAGGAGGCCTCACTTGCTGGGCTGGACCAGGGGGGTAAAGTCACAGAATGAGAGCCCGCCCCTGAGGTCCCAAGCCTGCCCCCCCTGTCAGACAGTGAGGCCCGGGCTAGCCCATGACCCTGGAATCCTATCCTGACCCTGGGCCCCAGGAGGAAGGGCCTCCCGGTACTGCTCCTGAGGTAGAAGGAAAAGACGGTTCATGTGCAGCTACAAGATGTAAGGGAGAAGCCCTGACTGCTACTTTGAGTCACAGCCTAAGACAAGGACTCACTGGGTAAAACAAAAGCCTCAGTGGGCTTCCTGGGGCATGTGTTCTATGAAGTCATGTAAGAGAGGACTGGGCTGTTCCAGGGCCAGGCCTCCCTCCCTGAGCACCTCAGGGTCTCTCACAAATCTTGCATTCTTTCAAGTCGTTCCTGGTCACGAGGGGAATATGGCTCTTCTCCATCAGGACTACTTCCCAGAGACCTTGGCATCATCCGTGACAAGTTGCTCCCCAAGTCCACTTCCAGGAACCAGCAATGTCCTGAGCAGGCCATGATGACAAGGAGAAGCAAAGCATTTCAGCCCTGGAGGCCCAGGCAACTCCCTGGAGTTGTGCTGTGGAGTGCCAGCCCTCCAAAACGCCTGCACCCCCCATTTGTGCATGCACACACGCAGGCATTCGTTCATCCACTCCACTCGGAATTCACTGGAGCTCCAGGCCTCTGTGCTGCTCTGCTCCTTGGCACATCACCTTCGTGGGATACGATACATGGTCAGGGCTCCTCTGAGGTTAGGAGCCCAGATTTTGGAGTCAGCCCCATACAACCTGGCAAGTCATTTCTGTTTCAACTGCAAATGCAAAGAACAGAAGCTGCCCTCACAGGGGTACTGGGCTTAATGGGCCCTTGAGGCTACCTGACTGGGCTGACACCTGAGTCTCGACCATCTCTCCCTTCCTTGGCCAGTCATGAGATGGATTGAGGGGGAAGAGGTGACCGTGATCTGTGCCCTGGTTTGGAGTGGACAGAAATCTGAGGGCTAGACAGCGTTCCACCCCATCTTCATATCTCTGGCCAGAGTGAGCCCCTATGCCTGGGAAAGTGCACTTGGGGGCAATCGCAAAGCCCTGCCCTTAATATAAATTGCCCGAGGGTGTCCTCTAGGAAGAGAAGGTACCCTGCCCTGGAGGGTGGATTACCCTGACTGGTCATAGGAAGTGGAGAATAGTAATGGCGATTTTTAAAACCTGCAATTTTTCTGTTACCAGTTTCCTACTCTTAGAGGGGTAACTCATTCATCCAGAATTCAGTATCTGGTGACCTCACTCATGTGAAACAAAGCACAGAATCAGAAGTCAGGTGAAAAAGACAAAGCTGGAGAAGATGAACTAAATGTCATGTGATGGAAGCACCAATGCTTTCAGGTGCCATTTATTCTTATTTTAAGCACCACTGTAAGTAGCCTGGGTTGTTCGTCCCAGTCTCATCAGAGTGCAAGCAAGTCATTGAGCAGCTGCTGGAGAGGGGGCCCCGATGGCAATGAGAAGTGGCAACCGGCAGTGAGGGAGGAGACAGAGGAACTACAAGGAGTTGACCTAGAGCCCACAACACACAGCAGCCGGGGTCTGTCTCCGAGGCCAAGTGTTTGAGGGCCTCCGTGGTCCCCGCAGAATTCCACGGTCTTGCCAATGGGCTCGGAACTCGCACCTCTGGAGGCCCAACATGTGCATGATCCTACCTTAGAACCGTACTGGTCCAGGGCCAGCTCTCGCCCCCTGAGACAGCAACAAGCTCTCCGCATTCCCCCCACATTTTTCTTTTTTTTGACCATTGAGAAGACAGCCAGGAAGGAAAAGCCCCAGCCCGACGACTGGAGGCCTGAGTGGACCCTCAACCAGTCACTCCATTCACCCAGCATTTACTCTTTGAACTCCTATGATCTTACTATGGGGCTCCATTTCCTCCTCTGTAAAATGAAGGTTGGTCTACAGGCGCTAGCAGCCTGGCCCTTCACGTGTTCCAGGAGAGGCTGCTGGGGCTGGACAGCGGGATCGCTGCTGTTACTGAGGATTCACCGCGCACAGGGACAGGGTGCTTCCCACAGCTAAGCTTCAGTCCTCTCAGCAACCTGACTGCGGCTCTGAGAACGGCACAGGTTCCCTGTGATTATTTTAATACTCTGAAGAAATTCTGATTTTTTTGAACCAGGAGCCTACCTTTTCATTTTGTACTGGGCCCTGCAAATTATGCAGCCAGTCTGATTCAAGGTCTTCCCTTTAGAGGGGCTAAATCCTTACTCCTGTCGTCCCCGACCATTGGCATTTGCATCAACTAAGAGGTGGTTAGAATGCAGAGTCCCAGGCCCAGCATAATTGTCGGGAGTCAGACACATCCAGAGCCTGCCATCTCAATCACTGGGTGTCTGCTATTTTCTTCCATGTCTGCATTTACTGGAAACGTGTCCTTAATTAAGACCTCAATGCCTGATCTTCTCGGGAGAGATTCACCCTGTTCGTGGGAGGTGGGCTTCTAGGTGTTCCAAATGCTAGAACTGTGTGGGTGGGCGCCCCACAGGCTGTGAAAAGCGCCAGCTAGTTCAGACGTTGCACCTACGCTGAGTTGGGATTTTGCCGGGACTAAGGTGGGCTGGCAAAGCCCTGGGGCGCAACATTTAAGGAGGCACTAAATTTCTGGCACCGACCCCCGCACCTGCACGGCTAAGTACGTGCTCCCTTAAACTTTGTGTCCTAGGCTCTTGCTGACCCCAACCTAGTCGGGCCGCGAGTGTCCTTGGGATTTCGGTTAGCTGGGGCTAGGGACCCCCGGGCTTTGCCTCCCTTCGCTGCGGAGCGGCGCTAGGCGTGCTGTGGAGCGTCTTAGGTCCTGAGAATTTCTGGTTTGGGCCACCCCCAAAAGGGGCGTGATTGCTCAGCATCAGAATTCAATCCTCCCACAGTCACTTACCATTTTTAGCCCCAGGAAGCACAAAGCAGCCCTTTACCTTTCACTTGTCTGTAAATTCTGCAGTGGAGATCGCTGGAGCTGGCTGGCTTCACCCTCCTCTCAACTCTCCAGCAAACTACTCCACCTAGCAACAGATAGCTTCTCCCCCCTGGGGCCTGGGGCCTGGGGCTGCTTTTCTGCCAGCCTCAGGGTGCAGGTGGAGTCCAGGCTGGGGATTGATTGGCTGCTCACCTGGGCTCAGCTCTCTATTCACATCACCTGGGAGAGGCAGGCATCTAGCTGGGGCTCCACCTCAGCCAGGGGGCTGATTTGCCCCTGGCCCCTTAGGTTGTTGGGGTTGAGAGGGCCCTTCCCAGAGGAGGGCCGAGATTCCCAGGGCCAGCTCAGCCTCTCAGAGCCTTTCCTTACTTGGCGAGATTTCTAAAACGAGCATTCCCCAGCCCACGAAGCAGACTCCCCTGGGGGTGGACCTGCTCCCTGCTGCTTTTGCAGGCACTAGAAAAAGGAGCCTCACTCTGGGCAGAGGCAGCCCTGCTGGGATGTGCCTTGGCAAGTGGACAGAGACTTTAGGTAAAGAAAAGTCTTTCCCCTTTGGGGCTGGCAGCCCTGGGTAGGGGGGCGCCCGTGGACGGTGGAGCGGGGCCTGCCATGCGCCCTCTTTGGGCAGCACGCAACCTGAGTCGTGGGAGCAGCAGCCCTGGGTGCAGCTGGTAAAAGCCCTGCAGGTGGTTTTGGTGATCAGCCAGGTGGGAGCCTCTGAGGCCCAGAGAGTGGATGTGACCAGGTATGCACCACCATGGCCAGCATGTGGCACCATGGCCACTACCTCCCTGCTAGGGTTCCTCAGACATTCCCAGGCCAAGGTTCTGCCCTTTTCTTTTTTTTTTTACTCACACAAAATAAGCAAAAAGAAGGCCTAACCTCCAGGAGTAACACTTAGGGAATGGAGTGAGGGAAGAAAGGGGAGGGGAGGGGGACGAGAAGGAGAGGAGGGCCCTTATCTATATTAAACAGGTCCAGCTCTGCCTGCTTGCCCAGCTGAGTCATGCTGTGCATCCTGCCCCACCCCTCCTGGCCAGGAGACAGCTGCCAAACGGCATTTCTCCTTCGGGGCTGGGTCTGAGGGGCAGGCAGGGTTGACGGCATTGGTGGGGAAGCTGGGAGTCTAAGCTGTCCCCCACCAAAGGCCGGCTGAGCATCCTGGAGAGAGTGACAACTCTCTCAAGGGGTTCCAGCTTTTGCAGTGGAACAGGGAGGTGGGTTTCGGGGTGTTAACGAGAGGCTGCTGCACCCCTCCGTGTCAGGGAGGTGTTCCAAGCCACACAGTAGAGGTAGGATTCAAACCCATGCTTTGGTTACAGAACCCACGCTCTAGAGCAGTGCTTTTCAAGAGTGGTTTGTTTGGTACTGCTCTGTGACAAGATAAGAACAGACACAGAGTCAATTTGGGAACCGACAGCAGCTGGGCCCTGCCATGGCATTCAAGTGTGTGGCCGAGGCCTCGTTTCACTGAACAGAATGTCCCCCAGTATGGGGGACGTACACGTCTCTGGGAGGGTGTGTGTGGTGGAGGCTTGCTCTGGTCGTGCTCAGGAGGGCCACACCGCTGCCCCTGGTTGGGATAAATGGAAAAGGCTGGCCTTCACCGTGGAAGGTGTGAGGAGGGCTGCCCCGGGACACGGCGCTGTCTCAGTGGCAGACCAGGGTGGCACAGTTGGCCCACTGCAGCTGTGGGCTCCGCATCTGGGATTTGACCAACCTCTGATCAAAAATACTAAAAAAAAAAAAAAAAAAGTCACACTGTTACTGACATGTGTTGGTAGTTGGGCCTGTGATGGTGGTGTCCATATTGAACGTGTTCAGACTTTTTTCTCTTGCCATTGCCCCCTGAACAGTACGGTATTAATAACTACTTGCAGAACACTGACATTGCATTGAGTATTATGAGTAATCCAGAGATGGTTTTAACTATACAGGAGGATGTACATAGGTTGTATGCTAACACTACTCTGTTTTATGTAAGGGACTTCAGCATCCCAGAGTTTGGTGTCCACGGGGTCCTGGAACCAGTTCCCCAGTGGGTACCAGAATGTGACTGTGTTCCTAGTTAATCCGAGTGATGTCTTGCTTGCACTGGTGTGTGAGGCTGGGGGTGGGGGGCAGAGTCAGTGCATTACTGCCCATGGCACTTGGTTTATGTTCTGTACACAGGACACAATACAAGTCTCCTGCACCAGAGAACGAATGAATGAATTGACAGGTGAACGAATGATATGTTTCTGGTTGTAACAGAGCAACGTGATGGCCTTGGGCAGAGCCATGAATTAGGAAACATTTCTCTTCCAGCTTTTCCTGACGCCTCCTCCTCTGGGTCTCTGCCCAGGCTTCTAAGGGCCTTCAAAGTGCCCTTCTGGCTGCCCAGGACCCCCCCCCACACATACACCCTGCCTTCCCTGGGAGTAGCATCTGGCCTTGGGCCTCTTACTGCCCTCTTCCCCAGCAAGTCCTGGGTCTCTTTCAGGGGCGCCTCCTCCAGCTGCCTGATGCCTGGGAGTCCCCCAGAATTGCCCCGACAGAGATTACACAGAGCGTATACAGTTGGGATGGTCTCTACTGATTCTGATAAAATCAACAAAGATTTCCAGAAATGCTGCACTTGAGGTTGGTATGAACACCTGAGGCTGGTCTTATCCTACATACCTGGTAAAACGTTTCTAGGAAACCTGAGGAATCATGTGAAACATTTGTAGGAAGCAGCGTGGTGATATGTATCAAGACTTTTTAGAGACTGTGCCCTTTGACATAAAACTACGCTGTAGGTATGTATATGAAATAAACAAGGGCATGACAAAATGTTTGTGTGCAGAGCATACACCAGTAAACCATGAAGCAGGAAACGCAACCTGAAGGGAACTGATCAAGTACCTTATGAACCAGGCATGATACAATATTATACAGCCATTAAAGTTACATTTTTGCGTTGTTTTTAATGATTTGATAAGATGCGTATTCACTATTATAAGTGAAAAAGGTAGGGCACAAATTTTCAAAAAGTATGTATGTGCATGTAAGAATATTTACCGTCTGTCTAGGACAACGATTATTACCCCACGTGCCACAGCGCCCTGGCGTGCCACGGGGATTTCCAAAACATGCGCTACCTGACTGCTCAGTCGGGGGCACTGACCTCATTCCTCTTAGACTGTCAAGTAAAAATAAGAATGACAACACAACAAAAGCCGTCCAGTGTGAGTAAGTCAAATTCATACTTACTGTGGTCAGATCAGTAAAAAATATATTATTTGGCATGCCACAGAATTTTAGTGAATGTGGTTTATGTGTGCCATGAAATGAAAAAGGTGGAAAAGTGGGATTTGAATGATTTTATCCACTTCCGCATTTCCTAAATTTTCTATTACAAGTGCACATTATGGTCATGGTTGGAAAAACAGAAAGCGTGGTGTAAGGTCTTTTCTGACTTTGTAGGCAGCTCTCCCCGGCCTGCGCAGTCCCTCCCTCACTGCCGTGGGGCTCTGTCTCAGGCCACTGTGGCGGTGGTGGGGGGGAGCCCCCGCGTTGCCGGCAGGCAGCAAGGTTTTGAGCCCTTACACTTTTAGCCTATATACTAGTTCTGGCTTTGCCATTAACTGGCTGCGGGACTGTAGACTCATCATTTTACTTTTCTGGGTTTTGGGGTGCTCATTTATACAACGAAGTGTCTACATTTGATGATTCAAGGGTTATGTTCTGATTCTGTGGTTCTGGCCAACTCACTGAGTCAAGGTGTACATTGTGAATAAGGCTCCATGATTACCTTTCTCTACTGTAAGGATCTCAAACAGGGGATTCTTGTCTATATCTAAAGGAGTGGCTCTCTAATGGTGGAATTCAACATCAGACTGAATCACCTACCCCCAAACCCTGGCTTTGTAGCTCTCTACAGATCACACATTCTAGACATGATCTGGCCCTTCTGAGAGAGTCAGGGTCCCTTCCACATCAGTCTACGGCCCGAGAAGGAAAGGAGAAATGTCTGCCTGGAAGAGCCAGACAAGTTCCTGGGTCAGGAGCTTCCTTCCCTTCCCTGCTCCCTTCCCCCAGTCTCAGCTGTTCACTACTTTCCATCTGCTTCCTCTGTCTCCATCCTCTTCCCTGTGGTTGAGTCTGGGCTTATGTCAGTGGTTCCCTGGTTGACGGATGGCTCAGCTGCCGTGGCTGGGGGAGGAGGGGGTATGACTCACACCCTGGGTCTGGTGAGTCAGACTTGCGGTGGGCTGGCCCAGGGGCTATCCTAGGATGGGACACAGGCTCCAAGTATACAGAGGACTTAGCTCCTTCTGGTAGGGGCAGGAGAGAGAACCAGTCTTTCCCACTTTCCCATTTCTGTGAACTCATTCAGGAACCCTTCTTGCCCAAGAAAATGCCACCTCTGCTGAGCCTCACAAGGTTGTGTCTGAGTAAGGCCGAAACAACCTCTGTGCCAACAGCCTGTTCTCCGGGCATCTTGGAAGAAGAAAAAGAGACCATAGTTAGAGCCACAGAGGATGGGAATTTCCCATTCCACCTTCTCACGTGCTGGGTTTCAGCCCAGCATGGCTTCAGGCCTTGTGCCTTCCTCCGCTTCCCTGCTGGTGAACTGAGGAGCAACTGCCTTCACGCTGCCCTGGAGTTAAAAACTGGGGACCTTGGGCGAGTTATTCAACTGCTTCAAGTTTTCAGTTTCCTTGGCTAGAAAGGAAGGGACAATGAATTCTCATGGAGCTGCTGTGTGTCCGATAAAACCTAGCGCCCTCTACAGGCCTGTCTTTCACAAGGTGCTGAGCAGGACGTTCATCCTGAAACCAAGGGGAAGCACGGCTCTGCTGGGACTTGCTGGGAGCCCTGAAAGGCAGTTGGTGTGGAAGGCAGAAGTGGGCCATTTCTGGGGCAGCCTCACCCTCATCCCATCCCCACCGGCAAGCCCGGAGATTTAGGTGTCAGCCGCAGGCTAGTTCTGAAAGGCGCAGCTGACCTCCCATAGCCTGGGGCACCTCTTCCCCGTCTAGAGCCTTCTCTTCCCTTGGAGGCATTTGGGGCCTGTCCTCTTCCTGGTGAATCACCCTAAAATTCAGCTTCAGGCGGTAGCACAAATAATGAATAAAATGACTACGTCCTAGGTGGAACCAGCATTACTGAGGTTTCCTTTTTTCACGCTCCAGTATGATCTGTTGTTGATTTACTTGTCTTTCGAAATGGTGGTGTTTTGCTCAGCATGGGTTTTGGCCTTAATTTTCATTTAAAAAATGTTGTGTTAAAGTGTTTGCTATCTACCTAGAGTACTGAGCTCCGTGGCGCCCCATTACATTTCACCCCTAAGGGTGAAATCTTCGCTGTGGTCCTGTTTAAGAAGAGGAGTCCTGAGGGCAGAGACCCCTGGTGGATGGAGCCTGCTTCCGCGGGCCCCCAACTTTGCTAAGGGGGCGTTCTCTGCCCCCACCAGAGGCCAGGTGCCACCCCACCCGCTCTCACACCCCCTTTTCCATTGACCTTGAGGATGACTAAAATCAGCTATTTTCAACTACAGTGCCCCCAACACTTTTAAAAGAGGCACTGCCTGACTATTTAGTCAGGGGCACTGACCTATTTTTCCTCAGATTGTCTAATTTAAAAACTGAGAACAGCTAAGACAATAGCTGTCCAGTGTGAAAATGCCCTGTCTGAACTGTAAACACATAGGTCATGTCAAAGAGTCTCATCTTATTGGCCACGTGCTGCAATAAGTCTGTGTGCGCTTGGTTAATTCTTGGTACCAGAAATCCCCATATACAAGAATAGGCACCTGATTTTTCAAAATGTCACTTTGGAGCAAAAGGGGTAGGTAGTTACTATTATTTGTTTAAATCAACAACATTTTGTCAGATTGGCAAAGTGTTTATTTTTTGGTGTGCCACAGAATTTTAGTAATTAGTTTATATGTGCCATGAGATGAAAAAGGTTGAAAAACCGCTGCTTGGAATCCTTGAAATCCTTCTGTTCTGTTTAATTCCATAACTATTACTCAAAGGCAATACACTAAGCGCCAGGCAGACACCCGGTTGAGGCCGTGGGAGAAGGAAGAGACAGGCAGAGACCGGTGTAGTGAGCGGCGCGGAGCTGGATGGAGGCACCCGGGTGGGGCGCCCCGCCCAGTCGGAGAGAGCAGGGGCGGGAAGGCTCTAGGAGGCGACTCTGGTCGCTAGAGTCTGTACTCTGAGGACTGACCAGAACTCCTTGGGGGTGGGGGTGGGTGGGGTGGGGGTGGGTGGGGGACGTCAGAAATCCCAGCCTCGTCTCACTTCCTCCCCAGCCCCCGCCCGGCAGCCTGGGTTCTGGACTCCGGCCAGGGAGGCGGCACCCGCCGGGTCTGGGGCGCGTCCGCGCAGCGGCCAGGCCAGTCCTCCCGGGAGAGGGGCGCGCGGAGGAGCGTGTGGCGCGGTGAGACCGCACCTGGACGGCGCGGGTGGCGACATGGAGGACGGTGTGCTCAAGGAAGGCTTCCTCGTCAAGAGGGTGAGGGCGCGGACCTTGGCCAGGGCGGCACGTGGCGGGAGGGCGTCCGCTCACCTGGGCAGGGTTGGCAGCCCCAGCCACAAGGCGGAACGGCCGCCCGGGGCTCTTCCGGGCAGGGATCACGGAGACGGGGAGAGCTGGTGGGCAGTGGTTGGAGGTCGGCTTTCTATGGCAAAGGGGCCAAGGCACAGGGGACAGTCCCGATCAGCTAGTGCAGATGGTGTGCGGGTGGTGGCCACAAAGTGGATTATCTTCACCACAACAACTTACTAAAATATGAGGAGTATAGTATTTAAATATGATGGATTAAAACAGCATAAGTGTGCCCTGTAGTTTACTGTGCCCATCCACATAATGCTTGCCTGTACCCTTCCCCCATGGGCAAGGAGGAAACCTGTGCTTCTTAAGTGCTTACTGTGCACCATTCGTGGGCGTTACCTCCTTTAATCCTCCCAGCGCCATGCAGGTGGTCGTACCACGTGGCCTCCCCTTTCTCGAAACAAAAAGGCTGCTAGCTGGGGAAGGAGCAGGGTCAAACAACTCAGGTTGACCCCCAAACCTTTTCCTGTCCACCACAGGGTGGGTGTTTATTATTGCCTGGTCACAGATGAGGAAACTGAGGGCCAGAAACATGAATTCCTTGGCCCAGAACCCCAGGGCCAATAACAGCTAGGACCAGAACCTCCACCCCCAGTGCTACCCCGATCCCCACCCCACCTGGCCTTTCCCACAGCCAGCAGGAGAGCAGACCGACATGGACACGCAGGGGCAAGGTGGAAATGAACCACGAGGAGGTACAAAGGGAAGTTTGATGTTTTAAAATTCTTTCAGCATTGATGGTCACGCTCAGCACTTAACGCTAGCGTGGTAGTGGAGCATAAAACCTGGGGAGGAGCCTCTGGCCCTTTAGTTCAGTGCGGGGCTTTGGGAGGAAGCTCTCCCATTGCCTCCTCTGGTGGCCAGACCAGTCCCCAAGTCTTGAGTGGCAGTCCGAGGGCAACTAAGGCAATGCAGCCACGTTCTGTTACACTTTGTTTGTTATGGGAGGGCGGGTGTGCTGTTTGCTCAGAACTGTAAGCAGAGGATTGCTCGGAGGTTGATACCAGATCAAGGGTCAGACTGGATACGAGCAGGTACAGAATTCCATACCTGCTTCATGCCATTGTGATTAAAGCCATAGGCTGGTCCCTTACGGTTTAAGAGGTGGATGCACCTCAGACAGACCACCTATGGGGGAACTTCTGTGATCTCCTACTTTCCTGAAGCTTCTGAAGTTTGAGGGAAGGCATTGAGTTGAACAGGGGCTTTTGGGGGGCATTGTTGATTGTTGGGGTAGTTGGGTCCTGGCAGGGGCCTGTGGAGGGCAAACCGCCTCAGATGGGCCCTTGTGGGCCACCCCCTGTTCCCAGGGGTTAATTTACAGGATTCCCACCATTGTCACCACGCACAATCAGGGGACAATGAAAAATGAGGAAGGATGTGAGCTGTCTTTGGTACAGGCTGTACCAGTCCTGGGTACCCAGCTTACAGAGTCCAGGGTGCAGAGAAGTGAGGGAAGTCAGCAGGCCTGACCCAAACCCCCCACAATAGGGGCTTGGCCAAAACCCGTGCATAAAGCTCATTACAGCCAAACCCAAAGACAGGAGTTTAGAGCCTGACCCTGAGGGAGGCAGAAGCCACACCCTTTGGGGCAAGGTGAGGGATGCGGCCCCATGCCCCTACACATGTGACCAATCTCAACTTATTCTCTCCCACATATCCCCTTTTCTGGCAGCCCCGGTGTCCACTGGAGAGCTGTGGCCTGTGGCCTGTGGGATCCCACAGATGTAGGAGGCTTTGCAGTTCTGGGGGTCGGAGCAGGGCTCACGCTGGAAGCCCAGCCTACAGAAGAGTCATCCCCAGAGAGGGTGAAGCAGGGGCAGGCAGGGGCATGAAGGATTTGGCTCCTAATCCTGCCCCGGCAAGAAAGAACTAGAGCTCCAGGCAAAACGCAGGGTGCTCACTAGGTCTGGCTTTAAAGGGGGGAGAGGGGGTAGGAAGCCAGGATCTCCATGGGGAGGACTGCTTTTCCCTTCAGAAGAGCGGGACGTGCTTCTGGCATGGCTACCCCTCACCCCTTGAACAGCACCCTTAGAAAATGGCATGGCAGTGACGTGGCAGTGATACACGCCGTGGCCTGGAAGTTTCCTAGTGGGACTCCACCTCGAGGGAACCCCATCAAAGGTGTGTGGACAAAGTGTTATTTAGGTAGTGAGATGTTGGAAACTACCCATATATCCCCCCAGACAGACAAATTATTAAGTCGATTATGGTTATGCCAATGCTTAAAATGTTCCCAATATTGTAACTTAAGGAATAAAAATGTAAGAGAGAAAAAATGCAGGAGAGAAAAGCCTGGAAGGAGTTCTGGGGGCTGGAAGTCTCGGGGCAAAGGGTTGGCAGAGCCATGCTCCTCCCGAACCCGCGGGTGCTCAGGCTTCTTGGCCTCTTTTGCTGTCGGTCTTTGCAGGCTGTGGAGAAAACCCCCAGTTTTTCCTTCGTATGTAGAGAAAACCTAGTTCTTTCCTACTGTGTGAGTGTATGTTTATCTGGTGAGTCTCCTTTACTTTTGCACAAAATACTTTACTTCTGACACTTCCTGTCCCTGAATGTGTGGAGACTTTCCCCCACACCAGGCAATTCTCTGCTGCACCAGCTGGGTGTCTTACAATTGAACTGAATTCTGACACGGTCTACCCAGAGACCGTGTCAGATTCCACAGGCTGAGGGCTCAGTCCCCCAAGACTGCCATCCCCCAACACACGCACACTTCAGCTGCTAGTGCAACCGAACAGCTCTAGATGGGGGGTTCTAATGTCCCGCTCCTCGGATTTGATTAATCTGCTGGAGTGGCTCCTATAACACAAGGACACACTAGCGTGTGAGTACCACTTTGCTGAAGGATCTGATAAAGGACACAGATGAACAGCCGCAGGGATGCCTCCCCGGGGGGTGGGGTATGTGGGGAGGGGCGTGGAGCTTCCAGGCCTTCTCGGAGCACACCGCGCTCCCAGTGTTCACCAACCCAGAAGCCCCCTGAACCCTGAGTACTTCCGTTTTTTTTTAAAAATATATTTTATTTGTTTATCTTTAGAGGGGAAGGGAAGGAGAGAGGAAGAGAAACATCAATGTATGGTTGCTTCTCATGCATCCCCTGCTGGGAACTGGCCCCTGCCGGGAACTGGCCTGCAACCCAGGCATGTGCCCTGACTGGGAATCGAACCGCGATCGTCTGGTTCACAGGCCCGTGCTCAATCCACTGAGCTACACCAGCCAGGACTTCCCGGTTTTATGGAGACTTCATCCCATTGTCACGATTGATCACGAACTCCATTTTCAGCCCCTCCCCTTTCTCAAGAGAATAGGGGTGTGAGGCTGAAAATTCCAAACTTCTAATTATGGCTCGGACTTTCTAGAGATCGGCCCCCACGCAGCAGCCCACCCAGCAGTGCCCCATTAGAACAAAAGACACTGCTGTCACCTGGGACAGTCCAAAGGTGCCTGAGCTCTGCACCAGGAACGGGGGGCAGACACCAGTACACACATTTTCTGTTATCTCACTCGGACAATCCTCGGTGTTCGCTGCCTCGTAGATGCATCTCCGCCATCCCTGTCTCCACTGTCACATGACCATCTCTGTGTGTGTCTCCCTGTGCAGATTTTCCTCTTATAAGGACACCAGTCATATTGGTGTCATTGGGGCCACCCTAATCCAGTGTGACTTCACCTTAGTCCAATTACATCTGCAAAGACCGTCTTTCCAAATAAGATCACATTCAATGGGACCAGGTGTTAAGACTTCCATACCTTTGGGGGGACAGAATTCAACTCATCACAAGTAGCATATCTGCTTCTTTGGGGTCGTAGGGTCTTGGGCAAGGCCTTTTTGAGATTCAGTTTCCTCATCATTGCAATTAGGAGTAGCCTAGGCTTATTCAAAGGGCCCCTCCATCTGGGACATTCTGTGCCTCTCAAGCCCAGCCCAGAGTTGCCATCCCAGTTTAGAGACTCTTCTTCCCCCTAAAGAAGCTTTAGGGGCCCTAAGACACCGATGGTGGGGCTGGGTTATGGACCCAGCCAAGCACTTACAGACAGGGAGGAAGCTGCCCAGGTGGTGGACTTCGTTCAGTTGACAGCACTGTATTTTTGGCCTTTGACCCCCTTTGCCTGGTGACTTTGGACCAGCTCCTTACGCCCTCTGAGCATGGTGTGACTTCTCTGTGGAGCTGGGGCGATGCCCTTCCCTTCCCATCTTGTGGACTAGTACAGCGGCCGCCCACTGAGCTGCCTGCTGCAGCGTGGCCCACTTCGTTCAGCTGCACTGCTGCAGTGAGGTAGACGACCTTTCTAACGGGAGAGCCACACTTGGCATCCGTCGCCTTAAAAACCCTTGAAGACTCCCCTCTGGCCCCAGTACAAAGATCAAACGCCACAACACAGAACCTGAAGGGGCCCGATGGGGCCCTCATCCCTTCACCCATCCCCTCCTCACAGCCTCTGAACTCCATCCACAGAGAGTTGTTCGGAGTTTTCCAGAAGTCACAGCAGTTTTCTGGCCTCTCTTCCTAACCTGGCCAACTTCACAGAACCTTCCCGACTCAGCCCCGGTTTCCGCTCCTCAGGGAGCCTGCCAGGCCCTCCCCCACCCTCCTCCACTACATCGGAATGAGCTCCGTCCTCCATCTGAGCTCCTCTGTGGGGTCTGCATCACACCCTGTATTAGTTATTTCTCGAGTAACTATTACCCCACAGCTTAATGTCTTAGGATGACAAACATTTAGTATCTCACACAGCTTCTAAGGATCAGGTAACCAGGAACAGCTCAGCTGCAAGATTCTGGCTCAGAGACTCATTCGGTTGTAGCCAAAACGTTGCTCAGTGTGGCGGGGGCCTGACCGTCTGGAGGACCCATTTCCAAACTCACTTTCGTGGGCAGTGGCTGGAGGCCGCAGGGCCTCACCTCTCCACTCTCCACAGGGGCTACTACAATGTGGCAGCTAGCTTTTCCCTGGGGGCTGGGGGTGGAGAGAGAGAAAGAGACCCTAAGACTACAGCCACGGAGACTTTCACAGCCTAATCTCAGAAGTGACAATCACGCAGCCACAGTTTCTTGATCCCACAGATCCGGCCTCTGACTAGCGTGTGGACACCGGGAGGTGGGGATGGTGGTGGGGGCCCCACCAGTCACCTGTCTTGGAGCCAGCGCACTGTCTCCCCTACCACCTTGGGTCAGAATGCTGTTCATCTTTGCCGCCCTGCTGCCGGCACCATGCTTGGTCCGGTGGAATTTGGTCACTGATGGTTGAGTGACCAGAGGAAGGAACGCTTTCCCTGCTCATCTTATCAGGAGTTCTGTTTATTTGGGTTTAAATTCATTTCCCATTGTAAAAATAATACTATGTTTAAAAACTAGGAAAATACTCAAGGGTGTAAAATGAAAAGTCAGTTTCCATTTTAACTGACCGCATCCAGTCCCAGTGCCCAGAGGTGATGACTACTGGCATTTCTGAAATGCCAGAGGGTACCCCAGATGGATACCCTTCCAGAGATTTTCCAATACAACTGGTAGAGCTATTTCTAGGTAACGTGTATGAAGTCATGGAAGTAAAAGTGCTTTGCTCATGTCAGAGACCGTGGCTGCTCTGATTCCTGGGGACTGCCCAGCGGTCTCTCCCACCGCCTGTGAGGACTGCAGCCCCTCCTCCGCAGCCACACAGAATTGTTACGCATTGGATATTTTGCATTGTTTTCCTTTGTGAGTCATGATCCTGCAAGTGTCTCGATGAGCAGTGCAGGTCCCTGTAAGTGGAATTACTGGGTCGAAGGATCTGAACATTGTTCTGAGGGGCACCAGCTGCTTTGGGTTTTCTACCTACATAGCAAATCCTTTCTCGCCAGCCTCTCTCTTCAGGCCCGTCTCCTTGGCCGGCAGCCAGGACTCTCAGCGGCTCATCACACCCTCCCCTAGCGAGTTGGAACAGTAGGGTTTCATGAGGACTGACGAGATTAAGGAAGTCAGGGATGGCTGGGAAGGCTAGAGGGCCTGGCTGGGATGCTCCCCTGGCAGGACACCGTGGCCAGACAGAAGTCCTCAACAGCAGGTCTCTAGTGGAAACCACGGCTGACACTGTTTGCCACTTGTGCCTGATACCCCTGGGACTGGTGTCAGAACAGGAGAACCTGTTTTTCCACAACGTCCTTGCCAAAAATTCCTGTTTCCTATGTTTGGTTGCTTCCAAACAGGCCTCGATGCTCCATGCAAGGGACTGGCAGCTCCTTAGTCACCTGCCTGTTCCCCTTGCTCCAGGGATTCTGGGAAATGTGGCATTTTGTCCAGGAAAGTACAGTATCCCCTTATTGGCTGGTTCTGCTCAACATCTGTTACTTACACTTCTCTCAGTCACATCTCCAGCCTCCTTTCTCCTTTCCCTATTGATTTAATTTGCTAGGGCTGCTGTAACAAAATACCACAGGCAGGATGGCTTACACAGCAGAGATTTATTTTCCCACAGTTCTGGAGGCTAGGGTCCAAGAGCAAGGAGTCAGCAGGACTGGTTTCTTCCGAGGCCCCTCTCCTTGGCTTGCACACAGCCACCTTTTCATGGTGTCCTCACATGGTCTCTCCTCTGTGCACGGGTCTGTCTCCCTGACCTCTCTCTGTGTGTCCAAATTTCCAGATTGGATGGGGCGCACCTCATGCCTTATTTTAACCTAATCACCTGTTAAAAGGCCTTATATCTGAATAGAGTCACATTCTGGAGTAGTGGGGATTAGGATTTCAACATGTGAACATTGAAGATATAATTCATCTTGTAACACCTCTGTTTTAAGATTTAAGATTAGTGGCTCAGTGGATTGAGTACCTGCCTGCAAACTGAAAGGTCACTGGTTCAATTCCCAGTCAGGGCACATGCCTGTGTTGTAGGCTGGGCCCCTGGTTGGGGACGTGCAAGAGGCAACCGATCGCTGTATCTCTCACCCATCAATGCTTCTTTCCTTCTCTTTCTTCCTCCCTTCCCCTTTTTCTAAGAATAACTTTTTTAAAAGACCAAGATTATTTCACCCTTTCTCCTTCTCTACCTCACACCAGCACCCGTGGCATCAGCTTAGATTGTGTTCTCCTCCCTGTGCACCGGCTGCCATTTCTGCGCCAGCATTCTCCTGCTCACTCTGGTCTGAGGGCCCTCAGTAGGCGATCACCTGGACAGGCAACGTGGGTGGGTGAGAGCAGCAGGGAACCCCCAGCTGCTGAGGAATCGGAGCCAAATCTTTTCTGTTTCTTTAAGTATGTCTGCCCGTGTCCAGGAAAGCTGTCCACTGTTACATTCCACATGGGCTTAGCGTACTGGGCGGAATGAAGGGAGCGAAAACATAGAAACCCACTTGGCTGCCTGAGCGCTCTCGTGTGAATGACGTGATCACCGTGCAGTGTGGTGACCCTTAGATGTGGCAGTGAGCTCTTGTCAGATTCACTTTGCTACAAGCTTGGTTTAGGTGCCACAGTGAATTCTGTTTTGGTGCAGGCCAGTGCTTACAAGGTCAGCTCCCCTGTACAACTTCGGCTCCCTGGTGGTGCGCACCGAGCGTGGAATAGCCACAGCACCACGCATGTGGGACCTGCAGGGGCCTTTGAAACGAATACGTGCTGGGGAAGGAAATGAGTGGATCGGGGGAATGGTCTCTGGTTGAGATAAAGTGCATCTCTCTTGGTTAGAACCTAGCCCGTGATGGGCTCTGCTCAGGAGATGTGCGAGGAAAGTTGCTTCCATGAGTGGGTTCTAAATCCATTCCTTTACATCCCCCAACCTCTTCTCTGACCTAGGAACAGGTGCTCTGCCTTCATCTGACTACCCTATCCATTGGCTCTGTGGCCGACCTGAGGGCCCCCCCAAACTGCCCTGCCCTTGAGGCTTGCTGTGCCAAGCCTGGTAAGACTGACAGCATCCTCTGCCCCAGCAGACTGTGTGTGGCTTCGGCTTTACAAATTGCCCACATCGTTTGACTAGTAATAAATAGACTTCTAGGGATATATCCTAAGGAAAAAAAATGGGAGCTGAAGATCAAAATTTTGTGCAAGGATATGCATTGCAGAATTGCTTATAATACTGAAAAAAAGGAAACAGCCTCCGTTACAAACACAGGAGATTGACAAATGAATAATGCCCCCACTTAGTGGTCATTTAAAAATATGTTCTAAAGAAATTTGACAGTGTGAGACAATGCTCAGCAAGCTCAACAAAACAAAAACTGGGAAATAAAAGAATATGTAATGTGGCCTTGACTTTAAAAAAGCCTGGAAAATAAATGCTAAAAGGCAAAAAGACTGGAAGGAAATACAGAATGTTAGCTGTGGCTTTTGTCCTGAAAATAGGGGTTTCTCTTCTGTATACTTTGCAGTGTCTTCCAAGGTTTGTAACCAGAAACAAGGCTAAGTGGGAATGAGAAGGCCAAAGATCTTAGCTACACCCTCCAGGGAGATGATGAACAGATCCAGATAGGCAGTGCTTTCTTCATGAGAATAAACATAAAACATATGATGTGGAATTGGATCCTTTGGCCATTAAAGACATTATTGGGGCAATTGGTACAATTTGAACTGGGTTTGTGGAGTAGCTGAGAGCAACATATTAATGTGAAGTGCCTTATGTTAATGTTGTATTGTGGTTTTATCAGAAACATTTTTTATGTAGGAGATACACTATAAAATATTCAGAAGTGTTGGAGCATCATGTTAAAAATTTCCTCTTAAATGGTTCTGTAAGAAAACTTCATCTTCCTTCTGAATTGAAATTATTTCAAAATAAAAAAATTAACTTAAACTAATAAAAGACAGTGCTATCCCCCTTGCTGGAGAGTTGCTGCCATGGCCCAGGCTGGCCCCCTGTCCCACGGGCGCCTCTCTCCCTGAACACAGTGCCGTCCCCTCGGCGGCCTCAGTGCCGGGCTCTGCTGTCTGTCCGCAGGGTCACATCGTCCACAACTGGAAGGTGCGGTGGTTCGTCCTTCGGCAGAACACGCTGCTGTACTACAAGCTCGAGGGGGGTCGGAAGGTGACCCCCCCCAAGGGCCAGATCCTTCTGGATGGCTGCACCATCACCTGCCCCTGCCTGGAGTATGAAAACCGACCTGTAAGTTAAGGCCTCGGCTTCCCAGCTCTGCCCTGCCCTGGGCCCTTCCACCTCTGGCCCCTTTGGTGAAGGTGGTATGGGTAATGGGAAGAGCTGAGTTATCACTGAAGAACCCAGTTCAAATCCTGGCTGCACCACATACTGGCTCTGTGACCTTGGGCAAGTAATGAACCTCTCTGGGCCTTAGCTCCTCATCTATAAAATGAAAAACAAGCCCTGACTATCTCCTGTGACTGTGATGAGGATCTCGAAGGTAACATCCTGTCAAAACACTGCAGGCTAGGAGGCACTACACAAATGTGAGTGATCACTGCTATCTTGAGGTTCAATATGATCACTTTTGTCCCCAAGGGGTGCGTGTTCCGAAAGTCAGGGGCAGTTTCCACCCTGTCATCAAAAAAGTGTCTGCCTCAACCATTTACCCAAGGTCCAGTATGTGCCAAGAAATTCGCTAGGCTTGGAGGAGTCAAGGAAGACAACAGTGAGATTGCTTCTTCTTGAGTTAATAATCTTACTATGAAAGCATGTGGTTAACTGAAAAACACTCAGTGTTTCAAATGTCGGTTTAACCATCATTAGCCGTAGACAATGCTGCGTCCTGGAGAGGAGGGAGAGGTCTGGGTCAGGAACGCCTTTGCGAGGAGTAGAGATCTGGGAAGGATCTAAAAGAGGAGAGAGGCAGGCGTTCCAGATGGGGGCAGGTCTTGAGCAGAAGTACGCGGGGAGGGAAGGATGCCCATGGCCGATGGTCGGTGTGGCCCGAGCAAAGTGTTCGCTGAGGGAGCAGTGCAAGATAGCTGGGGCCAGGTGGAGGGACCGGGGAGCCACTGAAGGTTTTGAGTGAGAGAAGGGACTGATGAAAACTCTGAGGAACGAAGCTCAGTTCCCAATAAGATTGCTAGATTTATACAGGCTGCTGGATGTCTCTCTCTGCAGTTCCTCATTAAGCTGAAGACGAGAACATCCACAGAATACTTCCTGGAGGCCTGTTCTCGGGAAGACAGAGACGCCTGGGCCTTTGAGATCACAGGGGCCATTCACGCTGGGCAGCCAGGGAAGGTGCAGCAACTCCACATGCAGAGAAACTCCTTCAAGCTGCTCCCGCACATCAGCCTGCAGTGAGTGCTCGGCCCCCGCCCCCGCCCTCACTCCCCCTGGCTTTGCTGCAGCCTCTCCCGTCTGTGTGCACAGTGGGCAGGGGGCTTCATTCTCACTGCCCAGGCCTGGCTGGTGCTACCATTGTGCATCAGTGCCTTTCGCTGTCAGTGTCCCTTTGTATTGTTTTCTCTGCCTGAGAATGGCCCTGCCTACCCACCCTGCTCCTATATAACCTGTTGGGGCCTCTGCTGCTTCAGCCCCTCTCAGAGTTGTTGAGAGCCTCCCTCCAACTTCAGCCAGGGTGCGCAGGGATACCTCTCGGTCCCCCAGAAATCTCCACGCACCAGGCGTGGGGCTTGTTTGCAGCCTGGTGGCAAGAACGATGTGTTCTGGTAGCAGCTGCATTCTTGCCCTGTGGTGTTCCTCATTTATTCATTCATTAACTATCAATAAATAGTTCTTGAGTGCCAACTGCATGCCATACGTGGCGCTAGAGTTTTAGGTGATCGGATGGGGCTTTCCAGCCCAAGTACATAAACAGAAAGTGAAAAAAGATCTTCCGTTGGTGGCAGGAATCACCCCACAGAACAGGAGGAAAGCAGGTCAGGGGTGGAGGTGGTACTGCGAAGTGGGGACGTATGAAAGGAGTTCCCGGGATGGGAACTGTTGTAACAGCCCATTTGCAGGAAACACCCCCAATCTCCCGAGCAGCGGAAGGGTTAGACCCATCAGAGATGCAGTGTGGGTCCATTCCCGGGCTCGCCACAGCCTCCCGCACCAGGCCCTGAAACGTTGACCTGCATCCCCAGCCACAGTGAGAGGAGGGGATGAGGTGGGAGCAGCGGCAGGTAAACGTGGGTTCAAGTGATGGATGACTTCGAGAAGTGGTTGGCGGAGTTTGATCACAGAGAATCACTGTCCATTCTTTTGTTTTTAAACTAAACGTCAGAGCTCTTTAGTTTTACCACAGAAGCAATACTTGTGTAGCATAGGAATATTCAAACATTTCCATGAGCAAGAAGGAAAGAAATCATCTAAAATCCTACCTCTCAAATTCTGACCTTTCTTTGTGATGTGTACTTCACTGTTTGCCCCTTGCTCGCTACCCTTAGCAACAACCCTTGGACCCTTTCTCGTATCTGGCAGTGTGATGAAGGTCCCCTCTCCTTTGCCTTCCTTCCGTATAGTAGTATCGTGGACAAGATGCACGACAGCAACAGTGGAATCCGGCCGAGCCCCAACATGGAGCAAGGGAGCACCTACAAAAAGACCTTCATAGGTGAGCCTTCCCTCTCAGGGGCCAGGCTGGGCAGTGGAACCCTGGGGCATGGGGGTCTGGGACGTAGCTGTGCTTGAGCAGCTTGTGTTGAGGCAGGAGCTGTGAGCGTGGCCACAGCTCTGTGTAGCAGATGTGGCCTTTGGGCTGCTCTTGTGTAGAGCCCCACGGCTGCTAGGGAGGTCTAGGTCAGTGAGAGTCACAGCCAGGCATCCTGGATGAAGCTGGCCAGTATCCTGTCATCTGACTGGCACTGCCCTTGCCCTAATGATGCAGGTTCCTCCCTGGTGGACTGGCTCATCTCCAACAGCTTTGCAGCCAACCGCCTGGAGGCCGTGACCCTGGCCTCTGTGCTCATGGAGGAGAACTTCCTTAGGCCAGTGGGTGCCCGAAGCATGGGAGCCATCCGCTCTGGGGATCTGGCCGAGCAGTTCCTGGACGACTCCACAGCCCTGTACACGTTTGTAAGTTATGGAACATATTCCTCTTGCCACCAGGGCAGAGGGAAGGGAAGGGGCAGAGTGGAGGCCAGGGGGTCCACAGTCATGGGTGAGAAACCCTGGGTTGGGGGTGCCGATTCACCCCCAGATGGAGTGGGTTTCTATATGGAAGATTTTCCTTTCCCCTGTGGGAGCCCCATAGCCTGCATCTGGGGCAATTTGTGACAGGGTCCTAGCTCTGTTCTCCCCACTAGGCTGAGAGCTACAAGGAGAAGACAAGTCCCAAGGAAGAAATGAATCTCAGCACCATGGAGTTAAGTGGCATGGTGATAAAACAAGGCTATCTGGCCAAGCAGGTACGGCTGCCTCTGAGCAGAGGCGAGATGGATGTTTCTCAGATTCCAAGGAGGCAGGAGTTCCCCCAAGGCCTGGGGAGGGCTGAGACTGCTGGAGGGCACTAACCATCAGCAGAATCAGCTAAAGTAGGAGCCCAGCAGCCAACCACCTGGAGGCCGTGGCCCTGGCCTCCATGGCCCCCATGCGTGTGACCCCCACATATACACACATGCACACACACAGTCCCAGACAACGGGGTATTCAGGGAAGAGGTAAAAAACGTCTGCATCCCTGCCCAGTTCACGGATTCGTCTGGAAGGGCACCGTCTCTGGGTTGGTGGGTTGCATTTGCTACCTTCTGCTCCCTGAGGCTTTCTGGGGTCTCTGCCTTCTTTCGTGGGACTCTGCACACCCCCTTGATACACTTTCTGAACAAAAAGTACTTTCTCCACCTACTTCAGAAGGTTGAAGATGACATTTTACTGGGTAATCTCCCTGTTTAAAAGCGGATCTTGGCCACCACTCCAAGCCACGGCTGGGAGGGCAGCCCTGTTTGATGGGAGACACCTTGTCACAGTGACACCTGCGGCATTCCAACCTGTGCCTGACAAAAAGGCTGTTCTTACATTTGGATTTTAACACCCGATTGATCATTTACATTTTCTGATGCAGAATGTTAAAGTGGTTCTTCCCATGTATGTGTACACGTACCTACACGCAGCTGTAGGTGTGTTTGGGGACTAAGTTGATGTTTAAGTTGGTGCTCTTGGGTTCAAGTTTGCTCATGAGCTCTCAGTGCAGTGGACACCTGGTGCCCCCGTCTTCCTTATGCCCTGAGCGATGTCCCGGTAATGCTCCCCCTTTCCTTCAGTGCTGAGCCTCTTTGGCTTTGTCAACTCAACTATATGTGGCAGTGTTTTGGCTCAGTGTCACCAAGCAGGGAGGTCCATGACACGTCGCTGCAACCTTCAAGTCTCCAGCAGGCTCTTGAAAGTAGTCCCATTGGAGCAAACTGACTTGGAGGTTTGGCATTCGATGGAAGAGGGGACTCAGAGCTGTCCCCAGCGAGCCCTGCACCCTCTCTTTACCTCAGGGCCACAAGAGGAAGAACTGGAAGGTGCGGCGCTTTGTTCTGAGGAAGGACCCGGCTTTCCTGCATTACTACGACCCTTCCAAAGTGAGTACCGTGGGCTTACATGGTACCCATGTGAGATTTCCAGAGACTTCTCTCCCAAGCGTGGTAGGCGGCTGGCTCGCTTGCTCTCAGCACCTGTACTGTACCTTCTGCCACAAGGTGCCTTTCCTTCCCCAAACTGAGCTTCTCTTATACAAAGTATAGTCACTCTTTTCTTTCATCATGTCTTTGCCTGCTCAGGGGATCTTTATTATTTTGTGAGGAAAAGCATCTTTTAGCTTCTTCAAAGCTTGCTATGTGGCTGGGGAGGGTGAGGGGGGCCGGCAGACTCCAACCTGGTGCTTCTGGTGCCCTTCACCCCTTTCTGTCCACAGATTCCACGAACTCTGTCGTCTCAAGCTCTTGTCCCCACCAATGTTTTGTAAACTTCCTTTTACTACATAATATTCAAGCCATAATTTAATAATTTTCTTTTTTTTCTTGATTGAAGAATTGCTATTCTGAGTTTCAGATAGTAAGTATTACTGCATGCTGAGTTGATCCAATTCCGGTCCAGAGAGAGGAAAAATGGCCTTTTAGTTGGCCTGTTCAGCCTTGTCGCTGGTAGATGTATGGTTTTCATTCATGTTTTGAAAGAGGACCGCTCGGTTCCTTCCTCCCTGAGCTTTGGTCAGGAACCGAGGCCCTATGCCCAGAATGTGAAGGAACTTGAAGGAGGCCCTGGGGCCCTTTCAGATGCAGTGAGAGCCAAGGGCCAGGGAGGGGTGAGGCACTGCTGCCGCTGGTGGGAAACGAGGAAGCCCAAACCTCCTCACTGGTGCTTTTGACCTGACCACGTGATGTCCAGGTCCAGCCTCATCTCTGTTTTCAGTGACTCTCGCTGGCTTCTCTGGCTCGCATGACTCAGGGTGGTTATAGGCGAGAGTGCACCTCTTCCCTTCCGTCTGTCCACACAATTCTTAATCAGGTCTCCTTTCCTCTGCAGGAAGAGAACCGGCCGGTGGGCGGGTTTTCTCTTCGTGGTTCACTCGTGTCTGCTCTGGAGGACAATGGCATTCCCACTGGTAAGATGCAACTTCGGTCCCTTCTGGCCTGTAGATCTCGGGGGCCTCCCTCCTGTGCTCTCAGTAATACTCTGCTGACGAAGGATTGAGCTATGGGAGTTGAGTAGGGCTTTCTCAATGAGACGATGAATGTGTGAGTTTTAAAGCGAGTTTCAGAATGAAAGGGCATGTATTCTTGGTGTTTTAACACTATAGCTGTATAATCCTTGTCATTAATATTCTTTCCCTTCAGTTTCTTTGTTTACTTGCCCATAAGCTTCCACCTAATAAGAATAATATTAGGTTACATAGTGTTTAAGGGTTAGCAACACATTTTAATATGTTATTACACTAATTTCACAATAGCCAGCCGAGGCAAGAAGATAGTATTATTCCCATTTTAATGGATGTGGAAATTAAGGTTCAAAGAAGTTAAAGTCAAATCCCAAGTTTGTGCCTGCTTTTTCCATAAACATAGAATCTTTGATGTGAATGAAATTGTAGATCTAAGGTTAGCGTAGGGTACAGGCCAAGAGCTTCCAAGGATGTTCTGATATACCACTGGCAGGCCTTAAGACATCAGTGAGGGAGAGGGAATGGAAAGGAGAAAAAGAACAAAGCATGCATCCGGTGGGATTCCTTAACCATATACATTGGTATTTAATAAGTACTTCATTTGTTTTTGTCTGTGTCTACTTGATTTTCAGCTGGTTCCAGCAGAAAGCAGACATGGATACTCACTCACTGATTTTTTTCCCCTCTGCCTAGGTGTTAAAGGGAATGTCCAGGGAAATCTCTTCAAAATCATTACTAAAGATGACACACACTATTATATCCAGGCCAGCAGCAAGGCTGAACGAGCTGAGTGGATTCAAGCTATCAAAAAGCTAACATGACAAGGACCCAAGGGGACAACCAGGATTCCTCCCACCTACCAGATGATACAGACAAGGTTTCCTGGAAATGAGTGTTAAGACTTCATTTTGTGCTGTTGTAGAGTGAGACTGGTGAAGAGTTCTTTAGATTACAGTCAGTAATGGTGCTACTTCCTTCCTCACCCTTATGTTAACAGCCCGGAAATGCTACAACAGCCATTAGGTGCCATCATCTTGACTTTTGCCAATTACCACAACCAGCCATTCTTTGGCCGCCAAAGTAGGTTTTCCTGGTAACACTAACCGGCCACATTATACTACTAAATAAAATGCTAGTCTCACAGTGGCTCTCTCTGAAATGCTGTTAGCAATTCTTAACCCCTTCTCTGAGTTAATAAAAATTGACATTTGTCTCTGGCTATTAGAATTCCCTTACCAAGTTTCATAGTTTTCAAAGTTTTTTCATGCTTGAAGATATACAAATTAAGCAAGGTGATTATGAAGACATCTCAAGTGATCTCCGTGATTAAGTTGTGCTTCATCTTAAAGTAGGGATGGTGGCAAAATTGTGCCAAACATTTAAAGAATATTGTTTTCTTCTGAAAGATAAGCCTGTGTGTTACACATCACAGAGAAGTCAGGGACTCATTTGAAGAGGTTAGACACATACCAAAAGGAAAAGATAGGTGAAATTATAGCTTCACTATGGAAAATAGCATTTAGAAAGACGCAGAGCAGGAGCTCTGGAAAGGACAAAGATGTACATTGGAGAGTTAAATCAAGGCATGACATCTGGGTTTTCAAGTGGGCCTTCAGACAAACAGGTACCAAGAGGCTTCACTGGTTGGGAGGTTAATCTGAAGTAGTGAAAAGATCTGTATGATACTTTTAAAAACATTTTTATTGCGTTCAAGTGTATACAGTAACCTGGCACAAGCTACTGTCAGCATTCTTGCTAAGTACAAGGGCTTGGGCTTCCTTTAGTGAGTGGCATGATGCGTAACTTACATTTAAGGGCAGTAGATACTTTCAAACTGTTTTAAGTAAAAATTTGTCCTCTTCAATAGTTTGAACTCTTCCCTTAATCTCTTCTAAAATACGTCAACAATCACGAATTCCAAGCTAATGAGGTTTTCACTCATTCCTTCCATTGTAGGAGAATGCCTTTTAAAGCCCTATTTTCCGTTTGGCATTTTACCAAGGTCTAACGTCCCTGGAATTAGTTTATTGCTTTTTGAATATCAACAGGTGTTTACCTGAATTCAACTGCATTTGGTTTGATGGCTTCCGGACCCTAAATTGGCACAACTGCACCACACTGTAGAGGAGATAGCAGAATCCTCACGCACTGAAAAGTAAGCAGAATCCTCACGCACTGAAAAGTAGATGACCGTCACCTTGAGGCAAATCAGGGAACAACTCTTGTCAAGGTACTAGCATTTGAATTTTTTAAAATCCTGATCCAATTTAATTTGATGGTTTGATGTGAAAGCAGCTAGATCGAGGATGTCGGAAAGTACAGCAGCTGAGTAACTACTGCTTAGCATAATGTGGTGCTTTGCATGTCGGTCGGTTCCCACCAGCTAACCATTATCCCAAGTATTGGTTTGTCTTGTTTTGCTTGCTCATACTTTTTGTTAGCCATTTCCAATTAATTTCAGCTAATTATGCGTAAGACCCAAACTATTGCTAATGTTCAGTTTTGAGTCAATAACCACCTGATCTCTGTCAAAGGCAGAATGGGACGGAGATGAACTTGTGAATTTTTAAAGAAGAGGTTCCTGGGGGAGATCCAAGATTTGGATAAACTGGTCAGTCTGTTCCTCAAGTTATTTGAAGCTGGGTGTGTATCTTGTCCTATTTGAAAGTGATACTTTTAGGTCAGTAGCCTTAAGTTTAGTTAATTCTTTCTTTATATCACTGAGGTATTCATCTTTTTTCTGGCAAGGGTCATGAATTTGCAACTGTTACAGAACTGACCAAAAGGCCTGCATGGGATAAATTCATTTGCCACGAAGGCCACTGGTGTTTCTCACTAGTTACGACTTTTTTAGTATAAAAATAGTCAACAAAAATTCAATTCCTCTGTCTATAGCTAACATTAAGGAGCACCTCATATTTTGATGACATCTTAATGCTGTGAGCTTTAGGGATGTATTTTTCGACTCTTCAAAAAGACCAAGGTGAAAATGATGTGCTAGTTTTGAACATAGCCAGATGCTCCTCTAAATATTCCCAGCATGGCACGTTAGTTATCACGGTTCTCTTGTGGAAATGGCTGTATGAAGCCAGCCTTCTGGATCTAAAAAGCTAATAAAGGCTGCTGAATTAGACAGAGGGACAACCTTCACATATGGCACAAACTATCTCCCCAACACTTCTGTTTTCCAGTCCCTTTAATGTTGAGTCTAGTATAGGATTGATGAAGGTGGACATGATTTAATCTAAGTATTTAAATGGCTATTCTTAAGAATAATTAATAAAATTAGTGTATCTAGTTTCTCAGGTACGGTAAGAGAGTAGATCTACAAAAACCAAAGTAACTCAAGACAGACATCCTGGCTACTACAGCTATAACTTCAAATCATGTATTATCTATGGATTTATTTACCTTTAAAACAATTAGTTCTTAAAGGATAAAAATGATGAAAATGCAGAAAAATTGTTGTAATTGTGTTCAAACAGATTTCTGTTCTGTTATAAAGAAAACTGAAGTTCTCTGGGAATATTTGTGAATACTCCTAAGTGAATATTTTAATGGGAAAAAAATCAAAAGTTGGGTGATACTCAAAATACCTAAATTAAAGAGGCACCATCTAAAAAGGAAAAAAAAACTTTACTACTCTGAAATACAAACTCAAGGCAAACAGCTTAGTGTACCAATCAGGACCAGTGTGGTCAATTCTCCCTCACGTGTCATCAGTCTCAAACAGTGAAAGTAACACAACTGATATAATCCTTTACTTGTATTTTAAGGCTTCCCCCACCAAGAGTCAACTCTTACTGTGGTTGAAATTAAAATGATTTCCTCTAAGCCCTCCCAATAAAAGCACCTGCCATATAAATTCTTTGAACACTTGCCCTTATATTTCCACATCTAGACTGAAAAGAAGGGAATTAGGATCTTAGTAATCATAATGCTTTTAACTAGTGACAAGAAGGAAGAAGCCTATTAATTAAATATCCCAGAAATTTATTTAACGGTTGCTTGATACATTTATATAGAAAGGTTGGGACTATTCACTCTGGGTGCCCCTGGTAAATTACATGGAGGCACTGAACTACCAAGGGGTGTCAGTCTGGAGACACCAGAAATGGAAAACCCACTTTTATGACTGTTCTTAGCTTAAAAATGCTCAATGTGTTGGAGCTACTGTGTGAAAACAGCCGACATTTTAGGAGGGCATATCGCATTTTGGTCTATTAGAACATTTAAATACTTGGAAATAAAAAAATGTTCAACTTTGAAGTTTTCAATACTGGAAAACTTGTAAGTCTAGGGTTTATAGCCAGGAAGGGCTGCTTTGTGTTCCTTAAACTGGACTCTTTCCCACAACATTAATCTTCAGCTTTGGCTTCCATTTCCTCTGCATCATCATCTCCATCCACTTCTGCATTTTCTCTCTCAAGCCTTTCCAGCTGCCTCGCAAGTTCGGTTTCATCTGTATCTGTGACCACTTTGGGCTGTGGAAGCAGAGGCATAATTGCAAAGTGAAGTAGTTAAATTGTACACAAAATTCAATTTCAATACTATTATTGCCTAGTATTTTAACTCTTAAAGAAACACTTTTCTTTCTAACAACTCTACCATGTCTATTCACTTTTGTATGCCAACATACCACTAATCAATTTCATTAGATCAACATGGAAGAAATTTATGAGAATCTAATACAGAAAAGATGTGTATATTAAAATATTACTTCCTATTTTTATAAGCTAAAACTGAAAATATATGAAAATACTCTCAGTGGCTATATATATATATATCCTATATATATGGCTATATATATATATATCCTATATATATGGCTATATATATATATATATATATATATCCTTCAAACCCAAAAGAGGTTCTATAAAAATGCATCTTCTAGTTTTAAAATAAACTATTTACTATCTTTTCCAGAGAAGGAATTGCTATATAAATATATATGTAACATATGCATATGAAAATTAGGTTTTACTCTTGTTGAGAGGAGAAAAATATAGGCAACTACTCGTTTCTAATTCTGAGATCAAAATTTAAGTATTTCACATTAAATTCTGACAATAATCAGTCACTAACTTTCCCTGTCTATTATTTCCTTGGTAGGGGATGCGGGGGAGAGGGATAAATGACACAACAGGATACCCAACACCACCAGTCACCACAGTTCTTGGTAACTGTCCCATGATAGTTCCTCTTTACTTGTAAGAAGTCCTTTTAGGAACGCTCTGAGTCAATAATTATTTTATGCTTAGCAGAGTTGTAGCCCTAGATGTATCCCATTTTTAAGAGTTTAGAATGCAGATCATTTGTATGTTTTAAATTTCTTAAAAACTTTTAAGAACGAGGCAAAAACAAACTTGGTCTTACCTCCATTTGAACATTGAAGACACCCCTCTTTTCTTCAATCTTTTCTTTAATAACAGCCATGGCTTGATTGAGAACAGAGAGTCCTTCTGTCCTCTCCAGGGTTGTTGTAGTCATCACATACCGAGGAGGAGCTATGAGATTAATCTAAGGAAAAAAATAAAAATTCAATTAGGAGTGCACCTACGGAAACACAACTATGAGGATGTTCAAGAATTATTTTGCTAACTTGCCACCTTCACAAATCACCCCAAAACTTAACTCCCAATTTTATAATCAGCAATTTGGGGTAGTTTGTTAATGTAGCAAAAGCTGCTGACACTATAATCTAATCAAATCCACTGATACAGTGGAAAAGAATTGTAACTTCTGGGTGTCTTTGGTAGCCACACTAACTATAGCCATCATCAGCGTAATGAATAATGTCTTTAAACAAATAAAAATTCCAGTCTGGTTCTAAACTACACAGACAGAAGAAATCCTTCTAAGAGATTCTAAAAATAAGCATTCAATTAATTTTCTTGCTAATGAAAGATTCAGAGCAAACCTCCTAAAAGCTGTGTATGAATATGAGAGAATATGTTGCCTTTCTTCAAGACTCTGAGCATTATGGGCCTTGAAGTCTTTACTATAAAGGAGCCCTTTGCACTGAATGAACTCCACTGAATTCTCTATCCACTGTGACAGGAACAGCAGCTACAACGTCCCCTAGAATATCACCAAGAACCACTTTTTGTAACACTTGTTATGAAACACGATCATCACAAAATCTGATTTGGCTCTGGTAGGGATTTCCGCAGGGAGGGCAAAAACTGACCACTCACCTTGATGGGCATGGTCTCTGTAGAACAGTTCAAACCTGCTCGTAGGGCTTCTTTCACAGCATCGATGCCCTCGTAACCGTAGCATGCCACCTCAATATCTGAAATTAGAAAGTGCAAGAGTTTACAGCAAAATATGGCAAAAAACATTTAAAGGCATGAAAGAAATCAGACATGTGGCAGATGATATTCAGACACTCATGACAGCGTTTTTCATCCTTTCAATTAGAAACCAATCCCAGCTATTAACTTTCCTAATTAAAGCTACCTGAAATTATATTCTCTCATCCACATCAAGTCCCTGAATGATGAAACTCTAAGACAGACACATTTAATAAACACCTTTAATTGTAGCTATGCCTGGGTTATAATCATGATTCCAACTTCTTGGCACCCTTGGTTTCTTACTTGTAAAATGGAGAAAAGAAGGAGTATTTTAAAAACCGAGGGAAATAATAATTGCAAATTGTTGAGAACAGTTTGGAAACTGCACACAATCTGACCCAGCAATTCTACTTTTAGGAACATGCCTCACAAAGACACTGTATAAATGGATAAGTATATGTACAGTGCTTTTTATGGCAATAAAATTGGCACAGCCTAAATGGTCTTCAAGAGTGCACAGGTTAAATTGAAGTTTATCAGTGTATAGACTTACCTAGCCATTAAAAAGAATGGAAAAGATTCCTATATTCTACACAGAAGGGCAGCCATAATACACGAAGTGGGAAAAGCTAGTTGCAGGAAATTGTGCATAGTATGACCTCATCTTTGTAAAACAAAAAAGTTATACCTGAATATAAACAGCAGACACTCCTATACAGTATATGAACATAGGGGAAAATGTGTAAAAGAATATATTCTAAACTATTAACAGTGGTTAATCCAGGGACATGGGAGTACATTACTGTACTGTTAGATTATTTTAAACTATGCACTAAATGAAATAACCACGCCCTTAAAAAAGGGGCTGACTTAAGGTTAACCTGTGTCAATATATACATTTTATGATAATTCAGCAAGATACTTTAAGTTCTTAAACCTTTCTTATGAAAAATACGCATTTAGAAAAACTTAACAGATGTTGATATAGTGATGTGTTCTGTAAGACTACTTAACAGGTTTATTGATATATACAAAATCTTTTAACATCATTTAAAAAACCAACCTGCTCGAATTTTGACAGCCTGTGGGGTCAAACGCCTATTAATATTGTTAATGAGCACTTCCCGTTCGTCTTCGTTCAGATCTAAACTATCCAAAATAGATGGGTCTCTGATTTAAAAAAAAAGAAGAAAAAAGAGGTCAAAGTTACTTTACTGACAACTGAAATACCAAAGACAATACTGTGTGAGAACAGTGTCAGAATTAGAGTTCAAACTGTAGCTCTGCCGATTGATAATGATGTGTCTTTGGGCCTTTCCAAACCTCAGTTTCCAAATGTGTAATGTGAAGATGAAAACAGTGTATCGCACTGAATTATGGTATTAAATGACATAATGCAGCATTTAGTAATATATGACAAATAGAAAATACCTAAGTAATTGTTATTAAGAGACAAACTAGAGATCTGGCTAAGACTTTCAAAATGTCTCTTAAGACACCTGACACCCCACTATAATTAAGCACTTTAATGTAATTAGCAGTCTCTGCTTCAAAGAGCTTACAGTCTAACTTGAAAAGAACGAAAGCATGGAATAAATTAAAAACTAAAACTGCATCTGTGGGAATTAGGAGAGAAAGGTATTACTTCCAGTGAGTGGGTCATCAAGGGCTTCATGGACAAAGTGGCATTTCATCGGACTTCCTAAGTGTCACAAGACAGGGACCAGAGTTAGTCAATGACATTTTGAACAAATGACGAATGAAAAAAATGAAATGATTAAAAGAATAACAGAATTTTAACAAGCAAAGTGTTTTAAGAAAGGTACGATATATTAAAAAAGAAATGGTGTGGTCAAGCACCAGACTTATAAAGCATAGGTTAGGGAATGAAAGGCAAAATAATTTGGGTTGAGAGAACTTTCATTCAACTACTACTACCTACACAGCAAAAGACAAACCAACAGACAACGGCAGATGAGATAAACAGATGTTTCATCTCATAGAAGAGATATTAATGGTCAATAAACATGAAAAGCTGTTACGTTCACAATCAACAGAATGTAAATCAAAACAAGATACTATTGTACATCCATCAGTTTGACAAGAGGAAAAAAAATCTGCATATGCTAATTGTTGGTGAGAACGAAGAAAAATAGGGATGCTTGTACAATTGCTAGAGGCAATATAAATATGGAACTGATTTGGAGAGTATTTTGGCAAAACTGAGTAAATTTAAAGATGCATATAATTAATCCTGTGACCAAACAATTTTATGCCTATCCTAGGTATACAGAACTCCCAAATGTGCACACACATATACACATACTGCAGTGTGCATCACAGCACCATTTAAAAAATGGGGGGGAAAAAGGGTCAGGTGGGATCACCTAAACACCTCTTTATGCAGGAACAGATGAAGCATATTCTTACAATAAAATACTACCTAGAAACTAACACGAAGTAGGCATACATCTATCAATTTGGAGAAATTCGATTTAATAATAGCCTTGTGAGGAAATATTCAAGGTTCAGAAACATAAGTTGATAGAATTTTTAAGTACAAAGAAATAATTTTATATGTACTTTCTGAATACCCGTACCTATTAAAACCATAAAAACTGTAATGATACATACTAGTTTGAGAATAGTGGTTACCATTGATGAGTGAAGTGAATGGATTGGGAAGGGTAAAACATTATTTCCAACTATCTTAGAAATTGTATTCTTAATTTAAAAAATATGAAGCATACGTGGCAAAGAATTAGTATTACTTAAATCTGGACAGCTGCTTTGTGACTGATGACATGAGAAGAATGTTAAGGGAATGGGAATAACACATGCCAAGGCTGAGCAGTAGGTAATGGAGGGACTGCTGGGGATGGAAGACAGAGGTCAGCTGGGGCCGGATGACGACAGAAGCCAAGGTAAGAGACATACTGACTGAGGAGTGATGGACTGAAGTCAGGGAGGATTGAAATATGAAGCAGTGCTTAATGGCTAATAGCATAAACTCTGGATGAAACCAGGATGCCTGGATTTGAATCCTGGCTCTACTGTTTGCTGTGTCAACTTGGACAAACTATTGACTCTGCCTCAATTTCCTCATCTATAAGATAGGGATCAATAGAACTTAGAAGTTGTTGCGAGAATTACATAAATATTAGCTACTATAATTACTACTATTTTCATCTCTCTGACATGATTTGGAAAGTTACATTTGGGGGTAAACCAGAAGGGATCTGGAGAACTGAATGAGTCAGCTCGAACAGTCCCAGGCGCCACTCGCCAGGGCTGAGGCCATCACCGCCTGGCAGCACAGAGGTTGGGGAAGTATCCTCTGGGCAGTGCGGGGCTGCTGGTGGAGCATCAACATCTAGGAAGGAGTAGGAGGCGCAGAAGTAGAGAGAACTGAGGGAGTCTGGCTATTAAAAGGACAGGACACAGTGCTTGCTCAGGACAAAGTAGAGAGAAGATTGGGAAGTTCTGTTCTCTGGTGTCAATGGGAGAAATCAGAACATATTTTTATGCTGCTATAAGGAAAAGACTGAAGACCCAAAAGAGGGAATGAATGACAGAGGGAAAGAGGTCCCTGAGCAGTAGCTGGGCACAGGCGCTAGGACTGTTTGAGAGCAGGAAGGGTACGAACTCGTGTTACGGGAGCGCAGGAAGGAGGTAATGACAGCTGAGATGGTGGAAGGAAGTAGAGGAGATTGTGCGCAGTACAATGGCTTCTGTTTTCTTTACAAAATAGGTAGTGAGTGTACCAGGTGAGGGAAGAGTATGGAGAAGCCCTGAAACAGACACTCTGAGACGGCGAGGAAGAACTGACCAGGAGCAGCGAGAATGTGGGGCAGCGTGAAAGCCAACTGAGGCCGAGACCATGAATATGCAGGGCACCAACCCTCAAGACTGGTTTTTCCTGGCAGCACCCAGCAGTCTACAAGTGCAGAGAAGGCAGGGACACCGCTCCAAGGCTGATGTAACAGAAGAAAGAGCAAAAGCTCATGATACTGGCAAGAAAGCTGTTGAGATGGTGGATCATGGTGCATCTATGTAGAGTCAGAAAGAGAAGGCAGGCAGGAGTGAAAAGGAGGGAAAAAAAGATTTGGAATCAGAGCCTGATATAAGACTTATGAAGACACAGAGTGGGACTAACTATAGGGGAGCTGGAAGAAGAGGAGGCTGTGGTGTAAAAAAATAATTAATTAGTGTATGAACCACAGGTTTTGGAGGCAGAGCAAATCCTGGCAACAGGAGATTCAGGGTGAAGCCATCTGGAAGACTGGCTAAGGGAGCATGGGCTGAAGGGCTGAGGAATGGTGAGGAAAAGAAAGCAAGAGGTCATAGTTCTAGATGAGACATCCATATTGGCCCTAAAGTCATCTAGGACAATAAAAAAAGTAGGAGAAGGAAATGGATAAGGAAGTAGTATAAGATGAAACTATATATGCAACCATGTAACTGATAAAAGAAACTGTATAGGCTTGGCTATACAGGATTGGCCCATATGATGAGACTTTTATACTGAAACACTGTAATCTAAATTTGGCAGGGACTTAACACATGGATGTTGTACTAGTACATGTCAGGCTCTCAGTCTGCATGCTAGACCCAACTGGCAGCTGTGATATGAAGGCAGAAGCAGAGCCAACAAGACGTGCTTACGAGACTGCATGCTTAAATGCATCATAGGCACCGTATCCGGGTCTCTTGTACTTGTCATCAAAGACCCAAGCAGTCCTCTGGAACAGGCTTTCCAGCTGCTCATCCTTGGTGTACTCTAACACCTCAGCAACGTGACGGAGAATGCTGTAAACCTAGAGACAAAATGAAGGGCTCAACAATTCAAAGGTAAGAGAGGTATTAAATAAATATTTTTACACCTTACTGAACTGGGTGTAACAAGTAGAAATAGAACAGAAATAGTCCTAACACCAAGATTAAGTCTCCACTCTGACATAGAATAACAACCTCTCTGAATCTGTCCCCTCATTTGGAAAAGAGAGATCCTGTATCTCTCCTTTTCACCGTATAGAGCACTTACACAGATCAAACACAAATGGATGCAAACTACAAATGGAAAACATCATACAAATGCTTTATATGAATGTATAAAATTTGTATATTATACGAATCCTGTTAAACCAATGCTTACTGTGGGGAAGTAGGAAATCATAGCAAAAATAGCAGCATCAGCAACAACAAAATAAAAAAGAGAAGAAAAAATATAACTTTAGGGGAAAAAAGCCCCAAGATATTATTACTACCACTCCATATGAGCACATGGAACCAAGATTGAGATTTTAGTATTTCTTTTGCTCTGTTATAATTTAAGTTATCCTTCAGTCTCACCCACTGCTGCCAAAACTTTTTCTAATCTCCAAAAAATAAAAGGGCCTAAAGGAAAGTATAAGAAAGGAGATTTTCATGTTAATTACACATGAGAATTGAGCGAGAAAGTACTAACACTGGCTATTCACTCTATCCTGGTAAGATCTACTAACAGAGTCACCTTACACCCCGCTGACAAAACAAAATGGAAGTTCCCAACAGCAGTGTTTCTCAAATGTGGACTCCCAAATTTGTCAGCGCTTGAGGTCGCACAATTCTAATAAGCAATCAGGTGATGCCAATGCTGCTGGTCCACAGACTATACTGAGTGGCAAGGCCCCAAGTTTATTAAAAAAGGATGTTAGTGATAGTGCTTTTGAATGTGTAAACCACAATGCAGTAATAGTAAACACATCAGTAAAACAAAGGGAAATCTGGCAAGGGTCTGATGGCATTTAGATTTTTATTCTCTCTGTTTCACTAGGGTTAAGCAAGATTAAAAAAAAAAACAAACCTTTCCATTTAAACATTGTTTTCTTGGCATTTTATCTTAAGGGCAGAAACACTTGGCAGAAGAGAAAAAGACACAAGAGAAAGGCAAACAAATGAGAAACAATGGAAACAGTGCCATCAAGAACCGAAGATCCAGGGAATGAAGGATAATCTAAACAGGACCAGAGAATAGAACAATCCAGGCACAAGATGAAAGCAGAAATGGCTGTCCTTGCTTTATTCATGCTTACTGTGGGGAAGTAGGAAATTATAGCAAAAATAGCAGCATCAGCAACAACAAAAGAAAAAAAAGAAGAAAACAAATAACTATGGAAAAACAAACAAACGAACCCCAAACTAGTAATAGAGCCCTACCTTGCTTTCTTAGATTTATAAACATTTTACAAACCCTACTCATTCTTAACATACAACATCAGCTGGTTGACTCTGTGACCCTTATTCCAGAAGAGGGACGAAAGTCAACCAACTCCAACATGAGTCAACAACTCATGTTGACAAGTCAACAATGCCATCACAACATGTAATGACAAGCTAAATCAACTGAGACCACAGATAATTAATTTATTCTTAAAATAGCTTAAAAACACTAACACCCAATACCGCTTTGAGAATGTTAGATCATAAGTAGTACTTTAAGGTAGTAATACCATGAGATAAAACAATGTAGTCATACTCTTTTGAAATTAAGTTTTAAATCATTTTCTATGTAATACATAACTGGAAATGAAAATATACTTACAGAAAATGTAAGTTTTTTAATTTTAATTTTTTGCCAGGAACATGACTTGCACATTAAACATTGGATTAATTTGACTCAAAAATCAACTTACAGCCCTGGCTGGTGTGGCTCAGTGGATTGAGCACTGGCCTGCGAACCAAAGGGTCACGAGTTCGATTCTCAGTCAGGGCACATGCCTGAGTTGTGGGCCAGGTCCCTGGTGGGGGGCATGCAAGAGGCAACCACACACTGATGTTTCTCTCCTCTCTCTCCCTTCCCCTTTAAAAATAAATAATTAAAATCTTAAAAAGAAAATCAACTTACAGTTTTGGATTTGGTGAATTTATCTTCACATTTGATTGCTTCCTCTGGAGAAACTCTTCTTTTTGACAAATCAATGTATCCTGCATGAAAAAAAATCATCTCTGTCTAGATGTCAGTATACCACTGTGGCAAAATTTTCACAACCAGCTGTCTGGTTGGTATACCTGCACTTAACTCTCCACTAAAATCCTATCAACAAGATACTGCACAAGATGAGAAAATTTTTTCAGAAATGTATCTTTATTATCATGTAATTGTATATTCTCTACTAGCTGTATATTTTCTATTACCTCATTGGAGGGAACTAGTAAGTTTTCAATTACCCAAATGAAAGCTGGTCAAAAGATTCTGCTTGGCATCCATGCATCACAGGGTCAACTGTATAAACTACGTTTTCTGTATTCTCTCTTTCTTCCCCTGTACAATCTGGTATTAGTACTTTGGTCACGGAAATCCAAAGTCAACCACATTGGAGAGGCTCAGAAATTCCAGGTTGTCTCTTAGACTGTAGGTTGCAAAGCCTCAGCCTGTCATACTGGATGACGTATGCCCAGGAGACAGATGTACAACTTCAGCAGCAAATACGCTGAGAGGAACCCTATTCTTCTGGCTGGGGCCTATGGGTGAGACTGATATAGGCAGTAGAAAGAAGAGTTGGATATTTCATCCTCATCAGGAAAACTTAAGTTCCATGACTTAGGCTATGGCACAGGTGTTGGAGTAAAAAGCAGGAACTGAAGCTACTAGCCCTTCTAAACGAGGAGCCTGCATTTGGACATCACTTGTGGGACTCTCAGTGACGAGACAGAGCCGCATGAGGTGGAATGGAACTATAGAAATCTGAAACATACAGGGGGAAAAATAAGGACTGGTTGATATTGTGGGTGACGTGGGCATGTTCTTGGCTGGAAGAATCTGGTTTGGTTGCTTTGGTGACAGCTGTTTTTGCTGCTGCTGCTTCTTCAGTTGACTCACCAATTCCTAAACCAAGCCTTTACTGCTGACTCTGGTAGGCTGGGTTTCAAAGCAAGTTCCTTCTGGAGATTTTTATCTGGAAACATGGTGTAGGAAAGCAGAGCCTCCAACTGCTCATGCTGCGTGTGCATGCGAGAGGTACGTTTTTGGTGTTTCTCCCACACTGCGCGACCTGCTGGATTCTGTGGTACCAAGCTCATGGTGGAATCATCCATGTGGATAAAGGGTCTGGCCGGGGATGATCATGGCCACTCTGATCATCAAGGGTGCTACCACATGGGATGACTAGATGTGATCAACTTTGTCCTGCTGTAGCATGTCAATACTATAATCACACATGTGGACAAAAGAGTGGGTCTGGGGAGTCCCAGAGGCTCTTCTGTTCATCTGAGCTGCACTGATGCATTGATATTTGCGGCCAGGCTGACTGGGTGAGAAGAAAAGCCTTCTCCCAGGGCTAGTTGATTCTTAGTGAGAGCACAGGGCTCAAGTGGAGCAGTTTTTCACATGCAAACTAACCAATCCAGAGCCCATACCTCCAACTATCTCCTCATCAAAGCCTCACACATGAAGTCAATATTCCTCCCGCCCTAAATCAGCCCAGAGCCAAGGTACCAGACCACCAGGAACAGATCTGATGCCCCAAGGCCTCCCAAAACTATTCAAACTAGCCAACCCTAAACTGTTTACCACATCTGCCTTTTCCTTGGAAATCTTAAGGCTCTGGCTTTTCCCTTGCTCCTTCTGCCTTTTGACCAAATCTGGTGCTTCCTCAAGTGGGTCTGCATGGCATGGGTATGTCCCCATCTCCTGGGAAACTTAATAAAATTCTTCTTTCAATGGCATTGGTCTCTCCATGTCATCAGTCACCTCCATAAATTAAAAACCTGCTGGTACAAAATGAATTGAGCAGTAAAGTGTATTGTAAAGAATTTAGGAGAGAAAAAAGGTCTTTAAAATTTACCTACATATTTTTTATTTTGGGTATCACACCTCTTTGGTCTGAACAACTTCTTTACCACTTCTGATAATGCAGGCTTATTTGGTAAAAAAAAAAATCCTCTTAGTTTCTATTTCCCTGAAAAGGTCTTATTTGAGCTTCACTGTCGAATATTTTCTTTAGATACAGAATTCTGGTTTGATAGTTTTTCTTTGAGTGCTTCAAAGATGTCTTTCAATGGTCAGACCTCCACAATTTCTAATAAGGATGCCACAGTAATTTGTACTAGTCTTCCTTTGTAAATAATGTGTCATTTTCCTTGGCTGTTTTCAAGATTTTCTCTTTATGTTTTTCAAGTCTGGTGTGCCTAGATGCCATCTTGTTGGTATTTATCCTTGAGATCTGCTGAGCTTCTCCAATTTATAAATTTACATATTTTCAGCAAATACGGGAAACCGTTGGCCATGATTTCTTCAAATATATTTTCTGCCCTTTCTCTCCTTTTCTTTTGGAATAGGCCTTTTGATATTTGACTGGTATTTTTCTCTTTCCTGTTCTTCGGATTAGTTCTTTTTAAAGCGAACTATCAATTTTCACTGAGCCTCCTGTCATCTTCAATCTGTCAGTCATCTGGTGTATTTTTTAGATATTACACTTTTGATTTGTAGAAGTTATTATTTATTTTTGCTGAGAGTTTCTAATTTCTCTATAAAGATTTTTGTTCATTATAAGCATACTTAATATCCTTGAGCCGTTTTAATACCTGCCTTACAATACTTACCTGCTAATTCCAACATAAGGGTCATCTCACAGCCAGTCACCATCAATTGTCCTTTCTCTTCTGCATAGGGCATATTTTTCAGTTTCTTCAAATGCTTGGCAAATTTAGACTGTATCCTGAACATTGTGAGTGATATGTGACAGACTCTGAATTCCTTTATTGTCCCCTTAAGTATGATACTGATTTTGTTTTAGCAGGCAGTTAATTTGTCTGGGTTCAAAACTGTAAGTTCTGTCTTCCAGGTGGAAAGCAAATGAAATCTGTTTAGAATTTTACCCTGTTGGGTTGCTTGCAGTCCAACCTGTGTATTAGTATTTCAGAGGTCAGCCAGAGATTTGAGTATAATTTACGTGTAAGTTAATTTTTTTTAGAAGATCTTATTTATTTTTAGGGAGAAGGAAAGAGAGAGAGAGAGAGGGAAAGAAAAAGAGAAAGAGAGAGAGAGAGAGAGAGAGAGAGAAACATCGATGTGAAAAACATCGATCAGTTGCCTCTCATATGCACCTGGACCAAGGGCTAAACCTAGAATCCAGGCATGTGTCAAGACTGGGAATCAAATGACAACCTTGATGCCCAACCAAACCACACGGGTCAGGATGTTATATATAAATTTAAGGGTTCTCCCTGTGTCTCTCCTCTTTGTGATCTCTATAACTACTTGCCAACTGCTTTAGTTGTCCACAACTTTCACCTCTGGTTCTCAAGGCATTAAGACTGCGGGTTTCCACTATAATTTTAACTGTCCTGCTTGAAGACATCTATGACATGCATTCAGAGAAAAAGCTGCAGATCTTCCCTAACACGATTCCTTTCTTCTTTCACTTTCACCCTGCTTTTGATCATTCCCATGGTCTTTAGTTTTTTTTTTAAATAATTATTCAGGGTTTATAGCTGTTATTTTTAAAGGTTTTTCCAGTGGACCTAATCTCCTAGTATCAGAAATGGATCCTCTCCATAGGAACTTTTCTTATCTTACTCTGCTCATCTTTCCACATCAGTATATTCAGATCTCATTCTATATTTATTTTACCATGCTTTTGATTATTTCCTGCTTTTAATACTGTACAAACAGTATTACTATTGTTTAATACTGTATAAATAATGAAGCTATGGAAATTATTTTTACACGTAAATATAACATCTTTCTGACTGCAAGTGGAAGTTTGATTCCTTCTTGTTATAAATAAGGAAGAAATACAAGATAAGATAGTAGGCAATCTAGGTTGTTCTGGGGCACTGGTGTGAAGACTTACTAGGTTTAAGGAACACAGTATTCCCCTCTCATCTGTAGGGCATACATATCAAGACCCCAGGGCATGCCTGAAACTGCAGATAGTACCAAATGCTATATGTACCATTTCCCTCCTACATATACATACATTTTCATTTAAAAGATGCACTTAATGGCTTTTCTTTGGCATATCTGAATTGCCAGCATCACTACTTTGTACTTTGGGGCCATTATTAAGTAAAACACGGGTTACCTGAATACAAGCACCGCAATACCTTGATGGTCAATCTGATAACTGAGATGGCTACTAAGTAACTAATGGGCAGGTAGTGTATACAGCGTGGATACGCTGGACAAAAGGATGACTCATGTCCTGGGCAGGATGACTAGAGATTTCACCGGGCCACGCAGAATGGTGTTAAGGTAAAACTTATAAACTGTTTATTTACCAAGGCCTAAAAATATTAAATGGAAAATTCCTCTGGGAATTTAAGTTTTTGACCCATAAAAATGAGCCTTGGGATGTACTAATTAAATTACTAACTTAAAGAGATTTTGCTTAGATGGCTAACTAGCATCCTTCTCTAATAACTCTATGTAAGGATGTATAAAAAGGGGTTTTTTTTTTACTGCAGTAGGCAATTTATAAAAATACACTTTATAAAAAAACATTTTAAATCTGAAATTTATACAGGGTGGGGCAAAAGCAGGGGTACAGCTGTTCGCATGGAAAATAATAATGCAAGAATAAAGTCTGTCACATATAACTGTAAACCTACTTTTGCCCCACCCTGTATTTTAGATATTCTTCTCACTTACCTTTTTCTTTGTCCACTCTAATGACGACCACACATTCATTCCTGCCAATTCGGATGAGTTTGTTTATGGAACGAATACGCCTCCTGGACAACTCACTAAGAAGAATCATGCCTTCAATATTGTTGTATTCCAGCAGGCTGACGTAAGCCCCCATTTCAGCAATGGATCTTACATTCACCATCACTACATCTTCCACCTCAGGAAATTTGTGTTGATAAAATCTACAACTTAGACCCGGCATTCTGCAATTTAAACAAAAGAACCAAGTAAGTGCTCAGTTAAGGTGAAAAATAAAGAACTGTCACTCAACTTTCCACATTTTGCCACTGGAAGAAGTTGTTAGTCTTTTCACCTCTTTAAACTTCTTAAACGATATCAGAAAACAGATGATGTCTAGGAACCAAGCTTTAAGTTTTATTTTGTCCACATTTTTATAAGTCTTGGGTGATTCTCTGCCATGAGTTTCAGGGGAATCATACAAAATAATGACAATCTATAAAGTACTCTGAGATCTAAGGAGTAAATGTACAAATACCTCTAGACTAAAATACTATTTTAATACTACCGCTTTGTAACAAATGGCCCTGACTGGTGTGGCTCCATGGGCATCATCCTGCAAAAAGGGTAGTCACCAGTTCGATTCCCAGGTCAGGGCACATTTCTGGGTTGCAAGGTAGGTTCCCAGTTGGGGGTGTGCGAGAGGTACCCTATTGATGTTTCTTTCTCATATCAATGTTCTCTCCCTTTCTCCTTTCCTTCCTCCCTCTTTAAAAATAAAATCTTAAAAACAATAACAACAAATGATGGGAAGCATCACTACTATTATAAACCTATCAGCCAATTCTAAAATTATTCTTTCTGCAAATAATCTAGGACTGTATATGCTACTACCCACTACATAAAAAGGGAAGAATCTTATTAGACTTAAACCTGAACCCTGAACAAATAATATACCCTATAATTTATTATAGCCAAAATTACAACATCACATGCCAGGACATAAACTGAGTCTATAATCACAAAAGATATTAAATTTACTATCATGTATCATACTCTCCATTTTTTCCTTTTAAAACAAACTTTAATTCACAATTTCTATAATTTCTAACTTCTTTTTCCAGCACTCCCAAATACTCTTTTCTTTTGTTGAAGAGCTATACCCAATCTTGGGAATAGCTTTATAGATCCACTACAATAAAATTCAAGTTTCTTTTAATCTCCAAGCATTAAATGCATTTAAAACTACTCCCTTTGATCTACCCAACCTACTTTCAGCACCATTCCTTTTATGACCCACAAGCCTGAAATCATACCACAAGCAGAAATATATTTCTACATAGAAGCTCTAAAACTAATCATAGTTGATGATTTTCATATTTTTCTGCTAAACAGTTTACCCTTATCAAAGTTCAGAAGACAAGCTCAACTTATAAGACCTAAGTGACCATGAAAAGTTTGTGAAAATCACTAACTTATTTTTTTCTTAATGATTGGGAAATAAGCCTGCCATTGCTCGATCTTAAAGACTGAGCATTGACATCCAGCTCATAGAACACGGGTTCTCTGGAGAACTGCTTAGTGCACCCACGTGTATCTTCCCAGTGGCTTCCCATTTGTTGAAATACAACTTTCCACTACCTACAGGGTCCTATACCATCTGGCCACTGTCTAGCTCCCTGAGATACCACTTTCTTCCGCGTCCTCCGCATTTTATAGATGAAGAAACTGAAGCACAGGTTAAGCAACTTGTTCTGTCATATACTACTAACAAGTGATAATGTCAGAATTTGAACCTATGAAGTTTGGATCCACAGTCTCTGCTTATTCATCAGGCAATCTCAACATTATTGATAAATATATTATACTAGAAACATTTTAAACAAAGAGCAACATTAATATAAATATTCAGTACTGAAGCATATACTGTAGATTAATGAAAACTCTCAGTACTAAGCTATCCTGTATAACAACAAAAAAGTAGCACACTGATAATAGCTGGAGAGATGCTAATTCTCTTGTAGCTCGACAAAACAGGGATTTAGCAAATAAAGGGAAGTAGACATTCAATGGCCAGAATTACTCATCAAGAAAACAGCTGATCTGGTCATTTCAGTTTTAAGAAGGGCTTCCTTTGGGGGCAGAGGCAACTGTTGTCAAATATCTGTATATAAATTACTAAAATTTGAGAGATCAAAATGCTTTGAACTGGGTATCAAAATAAAATGTCACGAAACTATAAAATAGTTTTAATAACTTTTTAACATGTGCTAACCACATTTACTTATCAAGTTTCTTCAATTAGTAAAGCTGATAATTTTGGGAAAGCAAGGCTTAATTTGATGGTTAAAGAACATAGGTAATAATGTAAAAGAATCCTGAAGGGACATATGAATGCTACAGCTTTAGGAGGTTCAAGTCTCTCTGCAATATATAGGGAAAATAAAGGAATACTGCTGATGGCAAATATGTTACTCACAGTAAAAATAGAAAGTAGCTGGTAAGTACAAAAAGAGTGCATTTCACAAAGAACCTGCAATACTGGCTCATAGATTTTGATCATATCTCCATATTTATGCTGATAATTACAATAACTTTTAAAAGAATCAGCCAGGAAAAGAGAGGCCTCAAGCTCCATATCTATCAAGTCCTCTATCCAGGGGTCCCCAACTCCCAGGCCACTGACTGGTAGGTGTCAGTGGCCCGTTAGGAACTGGGTCCACATCACAGGAGGTAAGTGCCAGGCAAGCCAGAGAAACTTCATCTGTATTTACAGTGGTTCCCCAGGCTTGAATTACCACTTGGGCTCAGCCTCCTGTCCCCCCACCCCACCCCCAACCATGGAAAAATGGTGCCATAAAATTTATTTAATTTTCAAAGCACATTGCCTTATTTTATTGGGCCCTCAAATAAATCCTCAGGTCAAGTAAGTAACTTCAGCAGAAGTGGTTAGATGTACCAATCCTTACTATCTTGCTCACTAGTAAGTAAGCAAATGTAACTTGTTGTAACTAGTTGCTTGGGAAATGTATTTTCTATACATGTAGCTTCTAGTCTGGGCCATCCAACACACAGATTTGTAGAGAGTATCAAATGAGATAAAATACATGTAAAAATGCCCTGGCTGGTGTGGCTCAGTGGATTGTCTGCCAGCCAGTGAACCAAAGGGCTCATGGCTGGGTTGCAGGCCAGGTCCCAGCAGGAGGCCTGCGAGAGGCAACCACACATTGGTGTTTCTCTCCCCTTCTCCCTCCCTTCCCCTGTCTAAAATTAAATAAATAAAATCTTAAAAAAGAAACATGTAAAAGCATTTTGAAAATGTAATGTGCTATACAAATATGGCATCTGTATATAAATATAAAAAAGGCAAAGGAAGTATTATTTCCACTTTGTAACTTAATTTGATAATTACTCTTGCAGTACCTACTACGTAATGAGCACTACCTATAAAACAGGTAAGGGCCTTAACTAAAGTTTGGAGTAGGAAACAAAGTAATAAGCAAATAATTGCAATATAAAGTATTATGAAAGGACATAATGGTGCAATCGAGTACCAGGGAACCAAGGAACAGAAACACTAAGTGACTTTCTTAAGGACAAATGCTTAATAAGTATTAGAACACGAGCTAAAACCAGGCCCATGACGTTAAATTCAGAGGGTCTTTAATGCACAGAACCTATGTCACAGCACTACAGTACCGTATGTGCTTTGTTAAAGAACATCCATCTTTCAGAATACATTCACTGCACTCCAAGCTAATTTCAGATGCCCTGCATGGTCAGTGATTTTGCCTGGTCAACTGGTAGGTAGGATTTCTTTCTTAAATCAGTGCATGATCAATCATAACAGATATAGGAAGCCCCCCATCCCTTTTCAAAGGGAAATGTATTATGTGTTAGAAATAACTGGACTCTAATATACGCTCCCTAAATGCTAATTTTTAATGTAGAAGTGCTACAGAAAATAAAGCTTTAAATTATTTCACTGTAGTTGAAAAAGGAAGCGCCAATATCTACCAACATCACCATGCATCTCTGAGGTCTTTTGGGCATCAGTCATCTGGTATCAGATGAACTGAGAAATGGCAGTACAGCTCTGAAAGTAGAAGTAATTCTCCAACTGTTCAAAGACACGGACTCACAAGTTTTTTCCTTGAGTAACAACTTCGAACGAGAAAAAACAAGACTTCTCTTCTACACGTTTTCTACAGCAAACAATGTTTCTTGATTAATGAAAATTCAGGTACCTTAAGTTTGAGGGATAATAAAAGGGACCTCAGGCTGAATACGTCCGAACCCTAAAATTCCCTTACCTGTTTCAGCTTTACTTAACTGGAAGACCACAGCGTGTGCTTCTGTAATTCTGTTCTCATCGGTGCTGAAATACGGCAAACCGACAGGAAGCCTATTAAACTCTTTAACAGCGTGTTTTAGCTCAAGGGGTGACTCATTTTACAGAAATGCACATCTCGGACGGTAAGGTGGCCAGAGCTTAAATTTTTAAAAATAAGCGGTCAAATGAATAAACTACTCATGGACCCTTTATAACCCAGCTATCACAAACACTGTGACCCATCCTACTAGTCCCTTGAGGTGTCGTCCTCTCCGGTTTACACTGAGGGGTGACACTTCCCGGGGACGAAAGTGAAAAAATAAGGCGGAATTCTCCAGCCCGGAAAGAGCCAAGTGCTGAGCGTCCTGGGGCGGCGGTGTCACTGCGTTCTCCCGAGGCGCCCCACCTCAACGCATCCTCACTTTTAACTATTACATTGGAAAGGCTGTAGAGTCACTTGGCCCACTTTCCTCCACGAGATTCCTCCGTTCCTACAAAGGCACCTCCGCAACACGAGAAGCCGGCCACGAAGCCGGCCGGTGGTGTCCAGACACTTCCCGCGCCGGGACGGGAGAGGAGCGAACCCGGGGCCTACCCGCTCTCGACCACCCATGTACTGGGCACTAGGAGAGCGAGCTCTTCGAGAAACCGATCTAAAAGACTGTTCACCTGAGGTATATGTGAGAGTCCCGTAGTGGCGTCCCAGACCGCACTCTGTAACCGGAGAGAGAGCAGTGACCCACTCGCAGCAGCCGTCGCTTCTCAGCGTGCGCCTCGCTCAACCCCACCGCGCATGCGCAACCACTCCGTAACACGCAAGCGCCTACAGAATAGAGGTCCCCTCTTCGTCACTGACCATAGAGTCCAGGTCCTCCGAGAACAAGGAAGAGCGCAGATGGCATGAGGACGTGAAAAGTACGCTTTCTCCCCCTCTTTAGTTTTCGATAAGCAACCTTCAAGGCGCAAGGAAGAGGTAGGACTCTGATTCTTTGTCCCTGAAGAATAAATTCTCTTTCAAAGCTTTGGTACGTCATGAGGTGGCGCTGTGACCAAAGATGACAAGCGGAAGAAGAGAGGGAGCGTACTCTCCACTCCTTCGGCTTCACGCTAGCCGAGCCTTGCGCAACCGCCTGGAGCTGGAGCGGGAGGGGCTCGGAAGCGAGCCGGAAGTGAGGGGCCGGCTCCTGGTGCGCGCGCCTCAACATCCGGGCATCGCCTTTTACACTTCCTCCTCTCCCTCCACCCTCACCCCTGTACTCCCGTACCAACAGGAAGCGGAACTGGAGATGTGTATCCCAGCGGCCTCTTAGCAACGCGAGATGGGGTCAGGTGACACAGCCAGCTGATTCTGGTAGAGGAAGACTTTGGCCGGGGCTGTGACAGCTCCTATTGCCCGACTGGTAACTCGAGGCAGAACAGTCGTCGTCAGAATGTCGGGCAAAGACCGAATTGAAATCTTTCCCTCACGAATGTAAGTAAAACAGTGGGACGACCACCCTCATTACGGTCAGGAACACCGGGCGGGATTCTCGGTTCCTCCGTACCCTGGGGCGGCAGCAAGGTTCCTGATCTTCTGGGTGGATCTTGAGCTCTCCTGGTTTCTTTTCGTGAGTCCAGGGCCGGGCTCCCCGAGGGCCCCTCACACATTCCTCTGGGTGAACCGGACTGGTCAGAGCCATCCCGGTCCGTAGGCGCAGACGCCGGGCCTGTTGGCTTTTGTGGGCGTCCGCTGACCTTACTCGTTAATGGAGCCGTTCGTTCCAGACTCCCCACTGAACCAGGCCCCGGCTTTATGTCACTGTGAATCGTCGCCACTCCTGCCCTAACAGGGCTCAGCTTGGCGGAGAGATGGACGTTCCAACGAGGTCTGATACATGGGTTGAGAAGGGACGTTGACGGCGGTGGGGAGCATGTAGAAGAGACTTCTCCGCCAAACTGGGTGTTGTTGAATCGAAATGCCCTGGCGGGGGTGTCCCATTCGGCCGTGGATTCCCCATAGTCGTTTTCCGGGGTCCCAGGAAATGTCCCTCGCGCTCGGAAGGTGGCCCTGAGTTTCGGACGCACTCCTCTTGCCCTGTCACCACCGCACCTTGCTTAGACCTCTGCTAACGTCGCCCGTCACGCTGCACCGTGGGTCGTATTTTTGTGCACGTCCTTCCCGTGGGACTGGGAGTCTCTCCAGGATGACAGAGTGTCTCGGCTGTCAATCCGTAGACAGTCCGCAAAATGAATGAACCCGTGTGTGGGATCTGCTCGGTTGTGGGCTTTCTCTTTCCGCCCGACTTTGGCAGGAGAAATGGCATATTGTCCTAGGTGTTGGCTAGTCTGTAAGAAAAATATTCGGAGGTTTTTCTGAAACCTACCTAACAGTGTGTGGAAGGTCAGGATGTTCTTATTTGCTCTGTCCTCCGTTTCCTCGTCCTTTTTTTCCTTCCTTTTCCCAGTGAGGAGCAGAAAATTAGTTTTGGCTCTGACATTCAGATCTTTTTCATTGTGGTCCTATTTCTAGGGGAGTACTCTGTTGTTTTTCTTTATCCTGGCCTTTTTCTCTGAGAATCAGGACCCTAAAAAGATTTATTTTCAAACCCCAAACCTAGATTTCTGCCTCTGCCTGAGTGGCTGCAGCCCTTACTGAAATGAAGAAGTTATTGGCTTTCTGTTTACTTTTTTACTTTCACTTGCTGACTTTCTAATAGCTGTTTGTACTAGATGGGAATCACATCAGTTGTGGAGAAAGGCAGTGCCTGAGAAATAGATAAGGATCAGGACTACGGTGGTGTAGTGAAAAGTACAGTTTCCAGCACTTAATGGCTTTGTCCAAATCTCTGCACTGAGAAACAGCCAAACTCCATCTAGCATGGCTGCTGGCAGCCTAAGGCTGTGTTCCTAGGATGACACCAGCCCCCATTAAAATTTGTCTGCCTGAGAAAGCTCAGTGCTGTCTGGAGAATTTGCTGTTTGTTCTAGCCAACACCTGACAGTGGATCCCTGACCTTTTTTTAGGGCATTTTTTACTGAAAAGGGCTTACAGTGATGAATCCATCATTTTTCCATTGAGATGTGTATGTCTCCCCTAGAAATTAGAGGTATCTTTCTCAAGGACCTGAACACCATTTCTTTGAAATGTAATCATTGGGAAGGATTGGAGGTCTGAGTCTAGAATCCTAACTTCCACAGTCGCCCGCTGGCAGACACAGCTGGCCTAACCACATTTCTCCTGACCAGCTCGCTGTAATTCATCACTTCCCTGACTCTACTGGAGTTCCCTCTTCCTTCCCTCCCGCATTCTTCCTGTAAGCTGTCCAGTCACCTCTGCATAAATTAGAATGGAGCTCAGCTCTTTTCTCACTACTGTCTGTGATTACTGAATAAAATCTGTTTTCACAGCTTCAGTTTTAGGACTAAGAGGTAAAAACGGACTTCCTTGGGCTTAGACAAGAAGAATGATAGGTTGTGAAGGTGGAAATTACTATTTGAGAGCACTCAGCTTGCAGTTTAAGAGGAAAATCAGGTGCAGGAAGTAACTCCTTTTCTAAATATTTTCCCAAAGGCTTAGTGTAGGTACTTCCTCATGTAGTCAGATGCCTTTGATTCATCTGGAAACAAAGTTATCATCCTGGCCGAAGGTCAGACACTCTTAAGAAGGGCTGAGCAGTTCTGAAACTTGTAAAAGAACAGTTTTTTTAAGAGCTAGGCTAGAAAATATACTAGTGATTTCTGTTTCAAACAGCTCCAGCTTACAGTGTTAGCCTCTGAAATGGGGCTGACACCCACTTATATGCCAGAGAGAGAAAAACAAGTTTAAGGTGGACTCAAAGGAGGGATTTGGAATCAACAGAAGTCAGTCAAATTCAGATTATAACTACAAGAGCTGTAAGCCCATGGACATGTCACTCTTTGAGTGTCAAGAGTAAAAATTTGTCTGTTTTACATAGGTGCCATTACCTAGGAGGAAGTGAAAATTAGCATAGTAAATTCATTTTGATCAACCAGTTTGCCGTTTTACCATGAACTTCCTGGGATCTGTAGTACCAGGATTTGACTTAAGTTTGATCCAACTCTTTGAGCCCAAATTCTGGTGGTTAGTGTCAACAGTACAGTATGTTTAAATGTACACATTGGGTGGCCAGCTCCTGCTCAGGCAGGAACCCGGACCGGCTTCACTTGGTTGGACCTTCAGTCACTGTGGAGAGAGAATGGTTTCTCAGATGCTATTTATAACCTGTAGGGGAGGGAGGGTCCCACGTGGTTGGCATACAGTGGGCCTAGGTTTAGTTTGGGCCTTGGGCAGGTCACTGGAGTTGGAAAGCTGGTCCAAATCCTGCTCTGCCTTTTCTTCACTGAGTGGCTGTGGGAAAGGTGTTTCATTTTCTTAACTTTCAGGACAATGTCTAAAGTTCTCCCAGCTCTAAGAATTGTCTCAGTAATCTTTGCCCTGTGGTAAAAGATTTCAATATAATCTAAACATTTAGCCAGAAGGTCCACTAAGAGTCACTATTTTGCAGCTGGTTATAAAACCATTCATACAAAATTATATTTCTTTATACCACTGTAAGTATCTAAATTAGATAACCTGTTGTTGAATCTTATTACCCACTTTTTTCCATTATTAAATTTCATCTGGCATATGGTGGCAAGAACAGAAACGTCAATTTTTGCTGTTGGTTTCTTGACTTTGATATTGGTGTTTCTGATGGGAAAAGACTGAAATCGGAGGGAAAGGAGGCTTCAGTAACTTGTCACTTCCAGGAGTCTACTTACATATGTCATTTATAGGTTGCTCAAAGTCATTTGTTACCTAATTTGTTACATTCATGTGTAATTACTTTACATTAATTGGTTGTAGGTTCTTGACTGATGTTATCAGAACACTTTAATGCCACACGTTTAACATAAAAAGCAATAAATGGCCGTGGAATAAAATGTAAAAGATACAAAAATATAGTAGTAAAAGTAAATCAGTTTTTTTCATTCAGTCCCACTTCCCAAAGGAAACTGTTGCCAGTTTCTCTGAATCCTTTCCAGTCTTCTAGTCTGTTCTATCTGTATAAGCAGGCTTACCCGCCTTGCTTCGCAGAGCTCGAACAGTTTGATGTAGGGAGCACATGCAGACCTACCTTCGTCTTTTTTTAATGTCTGCATATCATTCCATTATACAAAGAACCATAATTTATGAAACATTTAACTTGTTTCCACCTATTTGCTCGTACAAATAATGCCAGGGCACTCATTCTCAACCTGGGACGTATTTTTTGTGTACATGTGGGAGTAACTCTGGGAGTAACTGTGGGATAAAGTCCTCAAAGTGGAATTGTTGGTCCTGAGGGCAAGTGCATTTCAAATTGTGGTATAAATTAGTAGACAGATTTTTAAAAAAGACTCCTGAGTACACTTGTAATGGAAACATATAGTTTTAATTTATACATCAAATAAGTATTTAAACTTTGCTGCCATCATAAAATAGCACTCCTGAAAATTTTATGACTTAATAAATATTCTAGACATTAAAACATTGTTTTGCTTTTAAATAAATTTAAGTAAATTTATGGAACACCTGAGGGTGGAGATCTGCAGTGTTAGAAACCAATTAACCTGTCAGCTACAAATGCTATATATTACTCGGATGACATCAAAGAATAAAGCATAGTTTGAACATTGTATGGGGGAGGTATTTTTCTTTCTTTTAAACCTTGGGTATGTCTTTACCTTTGTTTACCCAGGGCACAGACCATCATGAAGGCTCGATTAAAAGGAGCACAGACAGGTCGAAACCTCCTGAAGAAAAAGTCTGATGCCTTAACTCTTCGATTTCGACAGATCCTAAAGAAGATCATAGAGGTAGAATGAACTTTGCTTAGTTGTTTATTTTAGAAATATCTAAGGAGAATCCAGCATGGCCATTGACATTTTAGTTTTTCTTTGTTATTTTAACTTTCTTTCTTTCAAAAGGAAAAACATCACTATAAAGGAAAAACACCAGGTTATTAAAAACACTAGTGTTATTAAACACTAGTTCATTTAATAAAAATCCAAACTCCTTACGCTTGTCCACTAGCCCCACTTGATCTAATTCAGCCCCTGCCTGCTTCTCTGACCTCATTTCCCACATTCTTCCTGACACGCTCCTCCAGGGCCCTCGCACGAGCTGCTTTGTTTCTTTGGCCCGGAATGCTCTTTCCCCAGAACTCCTTACAGCCGGCTCCTCTGGCCATTATGGTCTCTTCAGAGGGGCTGCCCCTGATTGTTCAGTCTGAAGTGACTGCCATGTTTACTTCTGTCACGTTTCCTTATTTTATTTTTTATCATAGCGTGAACTATAGCGTATTTTCTTGTTTGATTGTTTACCCCCACTAGAGAAGGTAAGTTCCATGACAGGGGACTTTGTCTCTTCAGCAATGTGTTTTCAGTGCTGGCACGTAACTCAGTGCTTTAACTCAATGCTTTTTTCTTTTTTGGCTAAATGATGTGTGAATACAGAAGTACATATAAAAAGTGGAGGTTCTGTCCTGTATCCCCCTTTCCCAACCATCCTTCTTTCATTTCCCAAAGGAGCTCTTTGCGCCATTTTGGTTCATATGCTTTCCATATTTCCGTATTCTCTCTCTCAGCCCCCCCACCCGCCCCCCGCTCAGTCTCTGTCTATCTTCGGTAGCACATGGCAAAAGTACTGCTTTTGTAAAGCATGTACCAAGAGTATCATGTGTGGCTATATGTTCAGGACACCCAGATGTAAGAAACATGCAACTATTTTAAGTCTGTCTATAAATTTTCTGCCCCACTCCCCCTCCCTTCACTCCATGGCAGAATATGGACAGCTTTCCATGTCAGTGCATGTAGATCGGTCTCGTTCTTTGTAATAGCTGCGTGGTACTCTATCCCATGGGTGGATGTGTAGTGTTCCCATTTTGTGGGGGAGGGTGCACATAAATTCTTATGTGTATGTTAGCGTCTCTCTGGGAAAGAATCTTAGAATCTTAAGAATTATTTAAGTGTTTGATAACTGCCAAACTGCCCTCCAGATTGTTACACTAATTTACATACTACCAATTCATCAGTAAGAGGACCTACTTCCTTAATTGGCTATTTTTATTTTATTTTTTGTCCATCTATTGGGTTAAAATTGCTATCTTATTTTAGTTTGTAGTACCTTTGATTATTTTGTAAGGTTGACCATCTTTTCATGTTTACTGGTAATTTGATTTTCTTGGTAAATTTCTTTTTTTTGGGGTAGAAGTTCTATATATATTCAAGTTAGGGTACAAAATGCTAAAAATATTTTCTTCAAGTCTAACTTTCTTAAAAAAAATATATATATTTTTGTCGAATCTCTTAGTCCTTTCCTTTACATAGCTTCTGAGTTACATATTTAGAAAGCCCTACAAAGATTAGGAAAGTATTTTACTTTATAGTTTTAAAAAAGTAAACCTTTATCTTTAATAAATCTTTGGATTTGGGGGGACTGATGTGAGGAGGCAGGGATTTAGATTTTTTCATTTCATAAATGGATGGCCACTGCGTGGTCTCTTCACACAAGTACATTCCAGTATAGTCCAGGGCTCTTCTGATCTCTGCTCTGTGTCACTGACTTACTTGTACCTACCTGTACCAGATGTGTTTCCTTACCGTGGCTGTGCATTTCTAATACTTGGTTAACTCCCTACCCATCTGTCTCTGTTATTCTCTTTCAAAAAAATACTGGGTATTCTCAGACACGAAATGTTCTGGACTTCAGAGTCCCTGTGCCATGAGGACTGGGACAGCGCTGCAGGGAGTTTAGGAGATTGATTCCAGCGGACTGTCACGGACCAACTCAGAAACAGCATAGTCCTGCAGTAAAGCTTCAGTTTTCTGTTTCTTGTCTTGATTTGATGTTTTAATTATCAGACTCATGGTTTCGCAACATTGTTAGTGGCCATAACCAAAGCTGTTCCAGCAAAATGGGAAATTTTTATCATTACCGAATCAGTACACATGTACACCTGACAGAATACTGAAGATTATTAAAGGAACATGATTACATGATTTTTCCTTGTGAGAAACTTTTTTGAATTGGCTGTGGGTTCATGCTTTTCCAGACTAAAATGTTGATGGGGGAAGTGATGAGAGAAGCTGCCTTTTCACTTGCTGAGGCCAAGTTCACAGCTGGTGACTTCAGGTAAGAAGACTAACTGGGGTGTTTTGAAAAATCAGAGTTCTTTTATGTTTACAATTTAATTTAAAAGTTATTTTAAATTAAAAAGTTAAAAAGTTATTTAAAAAGTTATTTTAAATTAAATATAAACATTCAGCCCTGGTTCATGTGGCTCTGTGGGTTGAGCACTGGCCTGCGAACCAGAGGGTTACCAGTTTGATTCCCACTTGGAGCACATGCCTGGGTTGCGGGCCAGATCCCCAGTAGGGGGCACGCAAGAGGCAACCACACATTGATGTTTCTCTCTCTTTCCCTTCCCTTATCCTCTCTCTAAAAATAAATAAAATCTTAAAAAATAAATATAAGCATTCAAGACACTTGATATTACTAGGAATAAGAAGGAAGGACAGTTTTAACCGTATCACCTTAACACCACCATCTTCATTGTTACCCACATGTGTCTGTCACATAGCTGCAGGTATGGGGTACTTCATAGTCCATTTTCATTTAACATCCTGTCACCATATTTCCTTGTTTTTACTTATATAACTGCATAATCTTTCTGTAGATGTATCATAATTTAACTTTTTCTTCTAGTGGTGGAACTTTGGGTTGATTTCCAGAGTTCTAGAATATTAGAAAAGTGCCATGAACATCTTCATGCATAAGTATTTTTTCTATTGAATTATTTCCTTAAGATAAATTTTTGAGGATGGAATTGGTTGTTTAAGGGGCATGAATTTATGGCTTTCGTCATGTCAGTATAAATTTTACAAAGCATACAAAATAGTTTAGTTATTGCTTTACAAAGGGGTTTTGCCAACTTTTTAAACATTGTTTAAAGATTTTATTTAGAGGGGAAGGGAGGGAGAAAGAGGAGAGAAACATCCATCAGTTGAATTTCACACACCAACTGGGGACCCAGCCTGCAACCCAGGCATGTACCCTTGACTGGGAATTGAACTGGTGACCTTCAGGTTCACAGGCCAGCACTCAACCGCCTGAGCTACACCAACCAGGGCAGGGTTTTGCCAGTTTACATGTTAGGTGATTCTGCAAGTAAGCCTGTGAAGGAGACCAGGTAAGCACTTCCTCTCCGTTGGAGTTCAGTGCTCTCCTGAGTCAAATGGCCATTTAGGGGCAGAGGCAGAAGTTACTTTCAAGGGTTTTGGTTTTAGTCTTATTTGCCAATGACACGATTCCTTCCTTCTTAGTTTTTACTATCTTTCTAGGAGCATTACCTGATGGGCAGGTCTTACAACTTGAGAGGCACAAGGCCTTTTGAGGGAGAAGGCTGAGTGTTGCCAATGTTGGTGGGACAACAGCGTGCACGGGTTTTTCCGGCAGAGGGAGGGAATCAGTAGTGTGAATGCTGTTGGGTGGTTCTGGGGAAGACACTGTTTTATGGTGACAGTGAGGAGTCAGACAAAGCCAGAAGGAATTTAGATAAGTTCTGGGATAAAGGAATTGTACTCCTGCCTGGCCAAACTTAGGTCTGAACGGCAAACCCAAAGGAAGGCAAGTTTTCTCTAAATTACATGAACAGAACGAAAATCCCACATGTATGACTGACACCTCAAGCAATCTGCATACTTTAAAATAATTCTTTCTTAGCCCTGGCTGGTGTAGCTCAGTGGATTGAGTGCGGGCCTGCGAACAACATGATGGCAGTTCGATTCCCAGTCAGGGCTCATGCCTGGGTTGCAGGCCAGTTCCCAGCAGGGGACTCATGTGAGGCAACTATACATTGATGTTTCTCTCCTTCTCTCCTTCCCTTCCCCTCTAAAAATAAATAAATAAAATATTTTAAAAATAATTCTTTCTTTTCTTACAGCTAAGTTTTGAATATTGTTCATTCTTTGCTTTCTGAGGCCCTCCTCTGGAATTTGTGATTTTTCACCTTTTCTAGAAAAAGACAGTTATCAAAACATACTTAACTGTGAAATCTCACTCTTGTTACAGTGACCCAGTGGGTCCCTGTAGGTTTATTTCTCCCTCTAAAACCGTAACTAAACCAAGGCCCTTTCCCCTGCAGCACTACAGTCATCCAAAATGTGAATAAAGCCCAAGTGAAGATTCGAGCAAAGAAAGATAATGTAGCAGGTAACTTTTCAATCCTTTTAGAACCCTTGGGGGAGAAAAGGTGACATTTTAAAATTAACCTTCTTATACAGCAAGATCTCGATATCCCAGTTAATCTTTTCTACTCAGAACAAGTTGATTGGCTTTACACGTTGAGCCAGTTGTAATTGGAGGTTGCCAGAGGGTGGGGTCGGGGAACTGGGGAGTTGTTGGGTGGGCATAAAGCCAGGGCAGTTCAAGGTGAGTGCATTTTAGAGGTGCGTTGTGCTGTGGAGTGCCAACAGAGTAGTATGGTGTTGTGCACAGGAGTGCCAGGTAGGCCTCATGTTGAGAGTTCTTGGCATACACATGCACAGGACAAGGGACACACACAATCTGTTGGAGGTGATGGGTATGTTTATTACCATGGGTGTACCATGTATACAGTAAATATGTGCAGGGGTTTTTTTGTATAATAAATGATTATCAAAGCTGAAAGGAAAAAAACCACGGTGACAATCAGCTCCTTTATTGCTGAGGCTAATTTAATTTTTGAATAGGATTGGACACTTAAGAAGGCAGGTTCCTGAATTCGTTCTTGGAAAGCAGTGATTGTAGACAGTCTGCTGACTTTTTCTGTGTTGAACAGGTGTCACTTTGCCAGTGTTCGAACACTACCACGAAGGAACTGACAGTAAGTGTGTCTCTGGGTTCTCCTGACTCCTCTTTAAACGAGTTTTGTTTGGGGAATTATCTGACCCTTCCCTAATTTGACAGCATTTTTGGAGTAGCAAAACATCTTTATTCAGTCTGTCCAAAGTAATGTTTCTGTTTTATAGAAGCAGCAGTATTCTTTCTCTGCACTCACCTGTCACTGGTTCACGTAAAATACTTTGTACAGCTTGAGTAAAGGAGAGCATTCTGGAGTCACCTGGTCACGGAGAGTGCCACTGTACTGGGCGCAGGGCACTGGGGTCTGCAGAGGGAAGGGGCCGCACTCTTAGCCTGGCAGGCCAGTGAAGTGGGGGCTGATTGAAAACCTCTGCTGCAGTTACAATAGGATCCTTGTGGAAAACTGCTCAGCATCATGTTCTTAATGTTTGGGGAGTGAAATGGGCACTTCGTGTTTGCATTCAACAGAGATAGTGAATTTGTCTTTACATTTTGGTGGTGTTCTGACTTCTCTCGGGGAATTTTAGGGGGAAGATTTTTATTCTACAGTTACAAACGTTGTCTGACTGGTTCTTTCAGGTTATGAACTGACCGGTTTAGCCCGAGGTGGGGAACAACTGGCTAAATTAAAGAGGAATTACGCCAAAGCGGTGGAACTGCTGGTGGAACTGGCCTCGCTGCAGGTAGGCAGAGTGCTGCTGGAGCTCTTGTAGTGTGACTTCTGACATTCGAGTGTGGACATTCAGATCTTGGCTAGTGCACACCGCACTGAGTGCTTCCGCTTGTTCCCATGGCCCTCTATGAAACAAGCCAAAGGTGTTTTGATTTCTGAAATGGTGGCTTCTGCACCTTTGTCACAACTTTTGCTACTAACAGATGAGTGGTGGTGTCCTGTCACTCTGCTAGATGAGAGCAGCAGTGGCAGTCAGTGCGAGATTTCAGTGGAGAGAGAACATGGTTCACACGTGAAAGCTGTGTTGTTTTTTTGCCTTTGTGGCCAGTGAATGTATATCTAGGTCATTCGTACACAGTTCTCTCCTCTTGCCATTTTTGTAGCTTAAGTCTGAAATAAGTAAGTTATGATAGCATGGAGACTAGGTGTTACCCGTATGGAAATCTCACAAGAATTTTTTTTAACACGTTTAAAAGGCGTAGTCTTAGTCTCCCAGTGTTCTCCACAAGTGCCAAGTGGACAGGGTGTGACTAGGCAGACTTTGTACTTACAGTGTGTGTTCCCTTGTTTCAGACGTCCTTTGTCACTTTGGATGAAGCCATTAAGATAACCAACAGGCGTGTGAATGCCATTGAACATGGTGAGTGCTAGCTGCTGTGAAGCCCTTTGTTCGTCACTGTCCCTGCCTCCACTTTTGTTACCCAGCCGCTAGGATCAGGCACTGACTGCCGGGAGGGAAAGGCAGGCATTGCCCACAGCGGGTAGTGCCGGGAGTCAGCAGTGCAGCAGAGGTAGGTGCTTTGGCAGAAGGAGCTGTATGATTTTGGGGGAGTGGGGAGTTAGACCAGAGTGGGGAGTTCAAAATTATGGAATATTTTACTCATTTCCAGTTATACATGAATAAAGGGGTAGAGACTATTTTGTAAGAGCTCTAGTGTTTTCTTCTTTCCAATCACTGAGTGTACAACTTTTTGTACAGTGTACAACAAAGTGTGCAACTCAGTGTGTAACAGAGTAAATATTTACTTGAAAAGTTTATTTGACAAAATATTTACTTGAAATCCCTCTTCTAGAAAGTGTCCTCCTTGATTTCTGAAAATAAATTTTCCCACTTGATGCATCATTTTCCTTCTTATTTCATTATTTTTTAAAAAGAAATTTTTAAATTTTTTAGATTTTATTTATCTTTAGAAGGGAAGGGAAGGGGAGAGGGAGAGAAATAACAATATATGGTTGCTTCTCGTGAGTACCCCGCTGGGAACTGACCTGCAACCCAGGCATGTGCCCTGACTGGGAATCAAACCGCGATCCTCTGGTTCACCGGCCTGCGCTCAATCCACTGAGCTACACCAGCCAGGGTGGTTATTTCATTATTTTAAAACTATGACTGCTTAGTGTTGATAGAATACTTAAGAAACTGTTTTCATTTTTTAAATTTTAAGGTAATAAAGGAGTAAAATGTGAATAGCAAAGAAATGATTTTGCTTGGGCTCTATTAGTGTGAAACAGGAAGGTTTTTCCCGACTGCTTGGCAGTGCCAGCCCTTGTGCACAGAACTGCCAGCAAAACAAAAGGGACGAGGTGCCGCTGCAGCCCTCACGTGAGAATAGGTGAATTCTAGGTAAAATAGAACCTTACAACTGACATAAAACTCACCTCCCTGCATTCTCTCTGCCTCCATGCTCGTTTTGACAGCGGATTACTGTGGATTTAAACTAACATTTGCGGTTCAACGTCATGATACAAATTCAGTGTCATGTATATCGTGGTCTAATTTTATCTGTATAGAGAAGACACTAGAGGGGCATATACCAAAATATTTTAAAACAATCACTTTAGGGTGGTTGGATTATAGTTTTGTTTTTATGTTTTTGTCTTCTAAATTTTGTGCATTAAATGTTAATTGGTTTTATAAATAGAAAAAAATAAGAATCTGGTATACACATGGGCACTGGCAATTTGGAAAAAGGTTGTTTGAAGTTCTCACGTGTGAGTATTGTTTTAAACCCTAGTCATCATCCCCCGGATCGAACGGACCCTGGCCTACATCATCACAGAGCTGGACGAGCGAGAGCGGGAAGAGTTCTATAGGTTTGTTGAACCTGGCGGTTCCCAGTCATTTTGTTTTCCATATTCCGAAGTCTCTATTTTCTGAAATTCTTGTTGGCTCACGTTCTTTAAAATCAGCACAGCTTGTATTTTATTCTGGTATGTAAGAAGCAAGAAATAGTATTGCCAAAGGCTGTGAAGATAGTTCTCTTAGCTTTACACATAGCTAACTAAAGCATGGCATCCTCCAAATTTTTGGTCAAATATTTGAGTATTTAAAAAAATGAAACTGATTTAGGTTGGCTGTCTCCTGCATAAAAAGAAACCAGAATGAATCAGTCACTCAGTATGGACTGCATGTTGAGTATGTCCCAGAAGGGGACATCACGTTAGAGTTAGTGCAGTCCTGGGAGAGAAACGACACATGTACCGAGTTGACGGTGAACACTGAAGCTAGCAGAGATGGTAAGGACTGCATAGGTGGTGTGCAGGGGCAGTGTGCCAGGTTCACGGAAGTGGGGGACAGGTGAAGGCAGGCCTGTTCAGGGGAGACATGCCATCTTGAACCCTGAGTAGTGTGTGATGTATAATCCTAATGATCAGAGGTTAGTTTCTATCCTTTAGTGGCACTCAGGGTGGTGGTGATCTAAATGGAGTGTTCCAAAGTTTTCATAAATGTCTGAATGCTCAAAATCTGTTCCATTATCAGGGAATGGATTTCAAAGTTTGCTCACCTTGGAATAGAAGCTTTTGAAATCCATTATTAGCTTAATATATGTGTATTCTACCTCAAACCTTTTTTAATGGGCTATAAATTATTGAACTGAAATTAAAATAAAATTTCAATTTTGTTGTAATTTGTGTTTATTATCCTTGTTACAAAACTAGAAGCGAATGTACTTTAGTGCTGAAACAGCATTGAGAGAATTCCTTTATTTTACAGGTTAAAGAAAATACAGGAGAAGAAAAAGATTCTCAAGGAAAAATCTGAGAGGGACTTGGAACAACGGAGGGCAGCTGGAGAGGTGGCGGAGCCTGCCAATCTCCTGGCTGAAGAGAAGGACGAGGACCTTCTGTTTGAATAGTCGTCTTTCCTGCTCTGGTTTTTTCAGAAATCCTAACGCGGCACCATTTTAGTTCACGGTGTGTAGGTCTGGTTTGTGTAACTGTTTATTTTCCAGCCTAAGAATGTCACTGCTGGTAAAATTTCCCTGAACGTCCTTTTATGGGAGTACCTTTGCAGAATCCTAATTTAGCAACCATTTATCACAGATGAGATTTCGATAACCTGTCCAGAAACTTGTACAAGTTTATGCTGCAGAAGAGCATCCTCCGCCACCTGCATCTGTGTTACAAGTGATGGGCTGACCCAGCACAGTAGAAGTTCCCCTCAGGACCCAGCAGTGGTCTCAGGCCAGCTCCTGCGGGAGCACCCTCCCACCCGCACACTCACGGCGCTGTCGTCTGCGCTCGCTGCAGCCCTGCTTGTGTCACTGTGGCAGTCCCCTCCTCAAGCTTTCTGGAAGCCCTCACTTGCTTTTCATGACAGGTCTCTGTTCTGCCTGTCATTGAGCAGTTTTGCCAATTTCAATGTGATTATGGTATAAACAATAATATCATTTAAAATGAGTTGTTCCTTTTTTTTAAGACAACAATTAAGGAACTAGAACCTATATCTGTGCCAATAGAGGGTATTGCCTCATGGTGAAGAGTAAGTTAAAAGACACTGTGTTTCACCGAGGTTCCAATGGACTGACTCCTGGCAAAAACATGAAGCCAGGGTAGTCGTTAGGTATGCTGGAATCTTGAATGGCAGAGGATATAAATACAGCAAGAGAAAGTATTCAGTGGCTTTCTTTTATTTGAAATATAATTTTATTTTATTTTTACAATACAGTGTGCAGTATGACATCAAAATAAGAGTGCAGGTACAGGATGAAAGTACAAAGGAGGACTAATGATAAATGTCAGAAAGGTCACCTTATTAAGGCTAAATCCCTGGTTCGTGTTTTCCACACACATTCATGAAATTACATTCAAACTATTCCTTATCAATACTTACTCCTTAGACCATGAAAAATGGGGAAAAATCCAGATACTACATTTTCACAGAAAGCAAATCTGGATTAGTCTGAATACTCTTCCTCCCATCTGTTCTGACTTAAGAAAATTTAGTAAAGGAAGATACTTCCCTGTTTGAACTAATGTGCACTGTGTTAGCTACTGATGTCATTCCTGTAAGTGGTTGAGACCACACTACTGAGGGTCCCAGTCAGAACCAGAGGGACAGGACACGGACCCGGCCATGTGGCTTGACAAAGGAAGTTGGCCAACACTTGGTGTTCACCTTGTTTAGGGACTGGCCAGGTATCAGCACAGCCACGTGGCTGGGACTGGCATTCCCATCCCTCTGCCCACACCACTGCTGACGAGGCAAGAACTGTAAGACTTCACTGACCCCAGAAACCTCTCGTCGCCTTAGACTTAAGTGTACGATGGCACGGCATGTGCCTTGGGAGGGGATTTGCTTGTTGAAACCGTGTCTTGAGTCCCACGGTACAAGGCCTAGCGTGGATCTCTGCCTGCAGGCTAACTCCGGGGACAGCACAACAGCCACTTACTGACACTGCCGGGAATCTCATTCTCACGTAACTCAGACTTCCAACAGTTCGGATCTTAGGGTCAAAAACAGCTGTCAAAACTCCACTGTCCACCACAGACTACCTTTCATTCCTGAGGAGAAAGTAAACTGCAAGACTGAAAAGATGAAGGCCTTCTATTCCTTGGTTTTCAATGCTGAAGATGAGTGTGAGCTTTCACTTCCTGCTATGAAAGCTTGGGAGTGTTCAGACCCGAACAGACAGTATGTGGAGCACTCCTTTCTCTAGCCAAGGAATGTTACTTTCTTCCTAACGAACAGTATCTGAAGTACTTCCGCATGAGACACTGCAGCCAACTTGAAGGCCATGCAAATTTGAACAGGAAAAGGCAACTTACAAACAGTCTACATTTGTTCAAATAAAATTATAAGAGAAAATCAAATATATACATGACACTGAGACCACTAATTAGAAACAACTGCTTACATTAAATTATGTGACAACTCAGTATTATTCCAGTGTTTAGCTTTGAGAACAGGAAATGCTGTGGCTAAAGTTGTAAAAATAAAACGAGACATTCACATTTGAGGTTGTTCATCGCATCACACCATCCCTAAAGGCTTGAAAAGGCTACACATTACCTTTCTGTGCCAGTGTGAAAATCCCATTAGCTTAAACCTTTAAGGTTTAGCAAGTTGTTGCATTATGGTCACAAGGGGCAGACCTTGTCTGCCCCCCATGTTCTGTCCTAGAATGTTCAAATGACTTTCAGGTCATCCTTCTGATCTCGAAGTCCACTCTCAATAGTAGTTCCCTCAGATAAAATTTTAGTACAATGCTGAACAAGTGTTATCAATGACCATTTGTCAATCTATTAAATATTAGTTTACAGTACAGCAGCTATATTCATCACAGAATTCCAGTTTATTACCTATATACAGCACAGTCATCAAATTATACTGTGCTCCAATATAAAAATGCGAAAACTCAGATGTGCTAGTCCTCATGTACATAAAAAACTGCATCGTGAGAAACTCAGTCAACACAGTTTACATGAACACCTACCATTCATAAAAATGTAACACGTTCTATTGTACTATGCAGAGCACAGAAAGGAAGCACAGTTAACTAATTAGCTGTGACAATTTAAGGACAAAACTCACAAAATCATTAAAAAGAACAGCATGTTGTACATGCTTAACTAGATAAGAGTCTGTTGAGTGTGCAGTAAAGTCTGATCCACAAAGTTTGAGCTAAAAATTGGTGCTTCTAATGGAATGTTTTTTAACAGTTAAAAGATATTCAAGCCTAACAGAGTGGCTCCAGACCAAAGTGGCACCTTAAAAGTTTTTTTCAATCACTATAAACAACACAATGTATTTTTGTAGTAAGGTATTAAAATCTGATGTGTATATTATACTTGCAGCACATAAAAGAAATCTAAGCAAAGTATTTCTGATGACTAAACCAGTTTTCTTACAATTGTCTTGCCCAGTACATGGAAGCATGGTCCCCCCCTCCCCCCATGATTTCCCATGAAATCACTTAAATTAACTGTTAAATAACATCAATATTTATAACTGTGTGAGACATGGACTGCTGTGTATATATACACACTTCATGGAAGTACAACTAGACAGAAAAGATTCAGTTAGGTGAAAACAGGGTTTTACGTGGACAAAATGGAATTGCTCTGTTGAAAGCATCTATTTAGAATCCCCAAATGAGGCAAGAACATAAAGCCACAGAATAAAGACTGCTGTGCACAAATTACTTACAGGGATTTCCTCCTCATGGTTTAGACAGAAGAACAGGCCTACACTGCCTGCCACCTTACCCTCCGCGTCCTGCTGAAGCATGAGGTTCACCTTCGTACTGGCAGTTCGCCAGATCAAGTCCGCTCATGCCACAGGAAGGGCTTCCTTCACCTCAGCCAAGTGGATGGCACCCACTGAGGTTCAGTATCAAGTTTGTTAATTAACCTAAGCAATTCCTGATAGGCTTTATCAAGGTCTGAATTCACAATTGCCGTGTCGAAGTAGTGACCGTTGTTCTGCTCCATCTCTCTAGTTTTCTCAATGATTTCTCTCAGCTCTTCTGGCTGTAAAGAGGAGACAAAACGGAGGTTAACTTCATTCCTTGCCAAAACATACACGTCAGAGATGGTCAATGAACAAGAAATAACCTTACACTGCTTTCCTTCTGTTAAAACACTCGTGCTCCTTCCCCACCCTGTCATGGCCCCAGACGCTTTGGCATCTTTGGGACCCACACTAAATCCCTCTGGACTCAACAGAATCTGTTCACACTGGGATTTAGGTTTTTAGGTTCCGTATAGTTCTGTCTTCTCTTACCCATGAGACAGTGCTTTAAGGGCACAGACTGAGTTCCCTACAGACATTCAGTTTTAAATATTTTGGGGCATCATAACCTCTTCCTAAAAAGAATATCTTCTGGACCACAGAGTGAACCTTTCTGGATGGAGCAAGTGTGGCAGGACCCAAAGCGCCATCTATTCTTGGCTCTTACAGAGCCCCTGTTCTTTATATTTATTGCAGAGTTAGGCAAGGTAAACATTATTGGGAAAGCAAAGGATCAACAGAATGGGTATCTTTTTAATGGAAACACTGCTTGTCAAACCAAGATTTAATAATCAAATACAGCTGACCCTTGAATAAAATGGGTTTGAACTACACGGGTCCACTTACATGCAGATTTCTCAATAAACACCTAACTTTTCAGTCTGTGGTTGGGAGTTCACAGGTGCAGAGGGCAGACTGTATGCCTTGATCTACACTTACCTATTTTTTCTGTACTAGGCTACAGTGCACACCTCAGTAGCTCCTAAGGCTAATACAATCTGCACAATCTACACTTTTTTATATCAGGAACTTAAGCATCTGTGGGTTTCGGAATCCACAAGTGGTCCTGAAACCAATCCCCTGCAGATAACAGAGGTAGTTACGTGGGATTTTTGACTGCACAGGAGCCAATGCCCCTGACCTCGCTGTTTAGTTTAAGAGTCAACCGTGTGTGTGTGTGTGTGAGTGTATACACATATATATGTATGTATGTTTTGGGACACACTCAGCTTAGTGTGTTAAATTGCTGCTGTTTTCAATACACAAAGGAAGTCTTTACGATGTAAAAAGTATCCTCAGAAGAGCCTGGGAAGTGATACAGAACAGGCTATTTAAAATACTGGGCAAGGGCAACAACTGTTTCCCACAGACAAGCGCAGGCGGCAAGGCTATGTGCTTCTGATTTATAGGCCGCAAGTGTTGCAGGAAGCGGAACTGCCTCCAGATCACCCCTGTCAATGCAGAGAACCAATTAAACTCCGGTCCTAATGTCTCAGGTGTAAATCACATATCGGTACCATAATGNGTGTGTGTGTATACACATATATATGTATGTATGTTTTGGGACACACTCAGCTTAGTGTGTTAAATTGCTGCTGTTTTCAATACACAAAGGAAGTCTTTGCGATGTAAAAAGTATCCTCAGAAGAGTCTGGGAAGTGATACAGAACAGGCTATTTAAAATACTGGGCAAGGGCAACAACTGTTTCCCACAGACAAGCGCAGGCGGCAAGGCTATGTGCTTCTGATTTATCAGCCGCAAGGGTTCCAGGAAGCGGAACTGCCTCCAGATCACCCCTGTCAATGCAGAGAACCAATTAAACTCCGGTCCCAATGTCTCAGGTGTAAATCACATATCGGTACCATAATGGACCAACAAGACAAGACAATTTATATCATTCAACTGCTCGAACTTCTGTGACAGTAGGAAAACATAGGAAAAACTATGTGATCTCTGTCTCGTCCTGAGGCAGCTTCAAGTGCAGTTCTCTGATTTTCCCTCTGGAATGTTGTGCATCTGGCTGTCGCACACAGGATCCTTTGTTCCCTAACAAGGCGTCCCCTAACAGGGACTCTGCTCCCTGCTGTAACCACACACACCAACGTCTTACTGAAACTCAATGTCTGCTCAAAGCTCACCAGTACAGAGAGAATCCCAGACTCAAAATCGAATCTTTGTGGTGCTAGAGCTCACCCACATTTCCATGAAGTTACACTGAAATGTAAATGTTAAGCGTCACATCTCACACAGACTCACTCACATAAATACCCAATCCATCTCGTTTTTCTTTTTCAAATTTAAGGCGTTATTTCTCCTTTTGCCAACATAGCTTATACCATTTATTTTGTTTTAACTTATTTTTCAAATTCTAATTCATTATTAAAATGAAACAAAAAGGTTTTGCTCAAAAATTTTGGGACTGACAAAATCAGCTTGTAGAGAAAAGTGACCGTATGAGTTCATGTATCAGTTTACCTCTCTCAAACCCTTTTAACGGAACAGACTCAGTATAATCAAATGATTGTTCATATTTTGCATCCAGAGAAACACCATCACTTCCCCAGTTAGAACCATTCCATTGACTTAAAACTGAGGATTTGTTTTTATCCAACACTTCTATTTTGTGAGTGATAAAGCACTACTGGAAATGCCAAAGGAATTAAAACAGAAGTGAAATTAAAAGGCAATCAGATACATCACCCTCTACTCAACGACTGCAGAGTATGTATTTTTACTGGTGTGCGGGGAACATGTACCATGGTAGGACATATGTTGGGCCATAAAACAAGGATCAACAACAAATTCGAAAGACTGATATGTTAGTATGTTCTCTGACCACAATGGAATTATAAATCAACAAAATATTTTTTAAAATCTCCAAATATATGTAAATTACACACTTCTAAATAACCCAGGGGTTAAAGAAGAAAAAGACACAGAATTAGCAAGTATTCTAACAAAATAATAATTAAAAGTATAATCCTAAAATCTATAGGATACAACCAAAGACCCCTTAGAGAGAAATCTGTAACTTCATATTAGAAAAGAAAATTTTAAACTCATCTAAGTTTCCTTCAGACAAGTACAAATTAATGCCAAAGTAATTATAAAGAATAAAAATGTCAATTAAAAGAAACCAGACAAAAAATAGAACAAATTAACAAAGACAAAAGTTCTCTAACTTAGTTCTTTTTCTAAAGGGTTTGGTTATTAATTTCCATATAAATTTTAAAATGTTTCAATTTCTACAATAAAGCCTGCTGAGATTTTTTAAAAGGTAACAGCTTTCCTGATATGTAATTCATTTACTATTCACGCATTTAAAATGTACAATGAACTGGGTTTTAGTGTAGTTACAGAGCTGTGTAATCAACACCATTATTCAATTTCAGAACATTTCATCACGCCCGGCACCCTCCCCACTACACCTCAGCAGCCACTCCCCATTGGCTCCCAGCCCCCAGCCCTGGGCAACCGCTGATCTCTTCAGTTCTCTGTCGAGCTGCCTATCATGGACAGTCCACACAGGGAATCATACAATATTCGGTCTATGTTGTACTGTGTATCAGGACTTCATTTCTTTTTATGACTGTTTTTCAAGACCATAATAACGCTACAGCAATCAAGATAGTGCACTATTAGCATAAACACAGAAGAGTCTAGAAATAATCCACAATCCTCCTCGAATTCCCCCTCAACGTATTTGGTCAGGTCATTTTTAACAAAGGGACAATGTCATTCAATGGGAGAAAGGGTAGTCTTTTTCAAGAAATGATTCTAGAGCAATGGGATACCCACATGTGATTTTAAAAACAAAAACCAGTAAGTCTTAACTGTAAGAAAGATGAAAAAGTATACTTCATTGAGATTAAATATTTCTGATCTTCAAAAGAACCATTCAAAAGATAAAGACTTTGAGAAAATATTTATATACAGATATAAAGAAGAAGAAAAAAGATTTGAGACATTTCACAAAAGAACACACCTAAATGACTACATGAAAAGATGCTATTACCAGTCACCAGGAATTTAATGATAATTCAAACCTATTAAGAACTAAAAAACTGTTCCAAACCAACAACAGCAAAAGTTGGTAGAATGTGGAGCAAATGAAACCAAGGTAGGAGCACAAAGTGATTCCTCTTTTTTTTTTAAACATTAACGGTCCATTTTTTGAGTTTTCTCTCTTTTTTGGTCCCTTTTTAAAATATTTTATTTATTTATCTTTAGAGGGGACGGGAAGGAGAGAGGAAGAGAAACATCAATATATGGTTGCTTCTCGTGCATCCCCTGCTGGGAACTGGCCCCTGCTGGGAACTAGCCTGCAACCCAGGCATGTGCCCTGACTGGGAATCGAACCTCGATCGTCTAGTTCACAGGCCTGCACTCAATCCACTGAGCTACACCAGCCAGGGCCTGAGTGATTCCTCTTAAACAGAAATGTTTATAAAATCGGCAAAACCCAGGGAAGAGTGTTTGTTACTTTGACATAGCAATTCACATGAATTTTCCTTTTTCACATTTAAATAAAAAGCCAATGCTCTCTGATTATCAGCATATTCTCACTGGATAATAATTAATAATGGTTAGTGTAATACGGACTGCCTCAATCATGTCCAGCATCTAAAATATTTTTAAAAGTTTTCCATTTTAGATCATGTGAGAAGACCAAAGGAAGCAGACAAAAAGAACATAAAATTTCAATGAGAAAAAAGAGAGAAAAACAAAAGCAGCCAATGCTGGCTCCCTGCATATGCAGAGTGTCTCTACAGAGAACAGGGGGCCATCTCTTAAGAATCCGAAGAGTCCTTTATTTGGGGGTGTGTGTGGGGGGGTGTCACATAATCTCTGTTGGAAATAACATACGCACACTCAGAACATTAAATAAATGGTAAGGACTGCCAAGGCTACCATACATTTGGGGTAGCGATAGGGAATGTGTAGGGAACAATGACAGAAGCTGCCTTCTTTGGAGAACTGCCGCCGTCCAGCCAGAGGCAATTGGCAACCATGGAGGTTTGGGGGAAAGTGGTGTGGCAGAAAGAATCATCAGTCTGAAAGCTCGAGCTGATGCAGCTTTTAAGCACTGGGACAGATTAGGCCATGACTGTTCCATGTCTATTTTCAATGGAATAGTAGAACAGTCTAACTCTACCTTTGGATTCTTGCCTTCTTTCGCCAATAACGCCCGAAGCCTTTCTTGTGAAGGGGGTGCAATAAAAATAATATACGGTTTCAAGTCTGAATTCCGGAGAGTCTTCAATGACTGAAAAGAAGAGATGTTTTGGATCTTTAAAAAAAAGTTCATCACTTAACTACTTCCAATAATATAAGTGCAATATAATAATGTCATTTAAAAAATTGCTAGAAGTGTTTCCAAACATCTTTGTAACAAAAAATTCACAGTATTTTAAGATCCTACCATTCACTGTAAAAATATATTGTGTACTTATAAAATCACACACAAACACACACAATATTGGTTCGTTCTTTTTATGTAATGAAATAAAAGTGAATGACAATGAACAATTACAACTACATGATGCTAACATACCCTGCTCATCAGATCACAAGCAGATTTTAATAACTACATTAAAAATCCACTTTAGAGGAATTTGAAATGTGCAGTAACCTTATAATATGCTAGGGTCTAAATGCAAGCACAACCAAAGAGAAAAACCTCACATACACATCCCCCCCAAAAAATTCTGGAAAAATCCATCCAAGAAAAAGCAGACTCAATTTGAAGGAGGAGGTCGTGGTTCCCACCTCGCCTTTTCTACCGCTGACAGTGTGTCCACTAGCTGAAGCGCTCTCTCACAGTGGGAGCTGCAGGGATATGCTCCCTATTTTAAAATCTAAAAACATTATTAAGGCAATATGCTTAATTTCTCCACGTTTCTTTGGTATAACTGCTAGCCCAAATAATATAAGAACTCTGAAGGCATTTAGTAAATACATTTATACTTCTCTGAAATGTTTACACTGAAGCAGTCGAGACTAAACTCTCTGTCCACTAAAGAACAAAGAAAACCTAGTCACTACCCCCAGAGAGCCGTTTCAGAGTCAACTCCCTTCCTTGTACATTATTTAATGATCACTGCTTGGGTTTCCTGAGCTGACCCAGGCAGCCGATTCTGCCACATTAAGGAATGTTTTATATGCTGAAGCTGCCTGGTCTAGAAAAACTTTTCCACAACAAACACAATCTTAAAAATCACAAATTTCTCAAATTATTTTATTTTTTAATGGAAATAAAAAAGCAACTGTTATTTTTAAGTTTTTGCTTAGTCTGCAAAATAACAGAAGCCAATGGAAGTTTCATTATTTAATACAACTAAGCATTTATTATAATACTTGCTAATACTTGAAGTATAGTACTTAAAGCCACAAATATGTCCTCTATTCTAATTTTTCTCAGAATAATCAAAAAAGGGAAAATTTTTAATAAACTCTAAAATCCTTAAAGTACTACCAGTATCACAGTTACTGTACTTTATGTTTTAGAAAATAGGTTCGTGAATATATATATGTAGGCATGAATGTATTTTACTCGCTGAGGAAATTGAGATTTAGCAGTCTGTCTGGTTTCTCATAGGGAAGCAGTGGGAAAAAGCTGTGTATGAACTTAATTAGGTCCTATGGGCCAAAATACAATCGCCCTAAATTCCTTTGCAAAAAATGCCCTCAAGTTCGATACCCTAAACCAAAAGAGCTTTACCTGTGTACGTAGACTTAAAAGACATATTTTCCCAGAGTTGATCACTTGACGTACAGAATCTATGCTGGTTCCATACAAGTTTTTCTCAAATTCGCCATGCTCAATGAACTTTCCGGCCGCTATGTCTGCCTCGAATGCTTGCCGAGAAACGAAGTGGTAATCTCTACCAGCTACTTCGTGGTCTCGCCTACTGCGAGTTGTATCTGAGCAAATAAAGTCAGACAAAAATAATTGGCATTGGCATAGATCAGGGTAAGGGTGGGGCATAATCTTGTTAATCAGAATATGATTTTATAATATAGAAAACAAAATAATTAGTTGATAAAATGTTAAGAGCCCATGTGTTTAACACTAATTTCTAGATTGAGAAATGAAAATATGTTTCTAGTATCTTATTAATAGTTACATTTGTAACTTTCTTACATTTTAAATTACTGCACCTTGCATTTAAAACACTACTACTCACCTCTCCAGAAGTCTATTTCCGTAAGGTTAGGTACTATATATGGTACCATACAATTTTTAAACAGAACTTCTATGTTCAGAGATTATGTCTAAATTTCTATCTTCTGCAACAGTTTAAAAAAACAGAAGTTGACTTCTTATTGAACAGGGAACCATAAGAAGCACAAAATAAAATTCATTTAGAAAGTAATTAGTATCATATTCTTAGGAAAAAGAGAAATTTCTCAAGAAGATCTGGTTAAAACAAGACTCCTCTTTTCAGGGCAACACCGCTCTGATGAAACAGACGGAAAACTTTCCTACACAGTCGGGCTCTGAGGTGGTGAACTGAGAAACACAGGGAAACGGGGAAGCATCCGAACTCACGAGGAACTGCAGATGCAAAGCGGTCCTTCTCTTTGTTCATGAGCCTCTGGCGCAATTCATTCTGGCCACAGTTCTGTGGGCCAATCAAAATGATAGGTCTTTTCCTATTTGCTGGCTGATGATACAGTGACATTTCCTCGTAAGTTAAGATTTCTTCATTGTCATAGTCTTTAAAAAAAGAAAAAGACCTTCAGATAGAATTAGTGCTATGTAATAAACATATATCCATACGTCTTCCAAAAAATTGGAAAGCGTGAAATTTCTTATTAAAAACGCTAACTTTTTGGATCAAGACAGGAGCATGAGCATCTTCCATGAGCATCTTCCCAGTCATACCCTTTCCAGGAAACCATGAAAATAAGTCAGACCATAGAGTAATTGTTCTAGAAATGCTTTTCTTGTTTCTAGAATAATCAGTGTATAACCACACTGATTCTTAAGTAACACAGGTAATTTATAGCCAACATTTTGACAGAGGGTGGACTAAGGGGGATGAACTAAGGGGATGAACTAAGGGGAGTACTATCTATCATTTCTGTAAAATGGGGTTACTAACACTTTACTTAGAGGGTTGGTTTAAAGACTAGACCTAATGTATATATGCTGAGCATAATACCCAGCATGAACAGTCACACGTAGTGGCTACAACTAGTGGTATGAGGGAACGCTGAAATACTTTTCGGTGACTTTAGAAATTGAAAACAGATTGTATCTGTGTCCTTTAAATTTCCTGCATTTATACTTACTTTTCTGGAATACCTGAGGTCATGACTCAAAAAGAGGTATAAATTACGATAGGTGGGGTAACATTCCTGACGCCCGTTAATTCAGATGAAATCAGAGCTGTTAAGTGGTTGGAACAAAGGCAGACAGTAGCAGCCTGCCACCTTCTCACTCGTGCGAATTCACCTGAGAGGGAGCGCCAGTGTGAGGTCAGACCCTCTCGGCTGTCAGTTCCATGGGGCAGGGGGACACCTTAGTCTCCTGTGTGCTTAGCATGGAGTGCAGAGTAGGAACACAAACTGTATTTGTTTAAATTTCAGCTCAACTATATCTTAGCTGTAAGAACCCAAGCAGGACACTTCAACATCCAAATTTGAATTTATCAATCTGGAACCTCACAGAATTTATTGTGAGAACTAAAATGGATAAAAGTCTCTAAAGCATGTATAATTAGCCTCCTAGAATAAAAATTATAAAAACAGTTACCATTAATAAAATATTAATTATGATGACACCATTACAAACAAATATAGTTCCTTCCCTTCTCCAAATGCTTTTCACTCTGAAAAATCTGAGTTCCTTCTTCTAACACATATATCAGGCTGTGGCACAATTGTGATTTATAGACTTAGTTTATAATCTGTAGACTTCAGATTTGCAAGTTTTCTAGAATAGCTATTACAGCTGAAAGATTAATTTTAGTATGTTTGAAATGATGAAAAAGATATTAATCACTTACCTGTGTTTAGAAAAAAGAATTAAAAATTCAGTAAATTTTCTTAGTTACATATCAATTACCATTAAGAATGTTTGTTTTGGGAAAAAAAATTAATTAAAATAGATGGAATCTCAGATTTAGTTTTATATGGAGTTTTTCAATGATCTATAACATTTTATTTTCACTGCTTTAATTTATGCTGCCTGAAAAAATATTTCAAGGTATTGAGAGAATAAGCCTTATAAATTGTTTAAGAAGTTGAAGACCGCCTTGACTTTATTATCCTGCCTTGTTTCCAACATGAACCAAAGCAGAGGTAAAGAAGTCTAATGCCCAAAGGGACCAATGAAGAAGGAGTGAAAGAAGTCAGTCAGGTCTGGTTTATAAAAAATTGGATGCTGTGGAAACTGTTGAACTAACACAGCAGGTACCCAATGTAAACCCAATAGCCACACCTCAGGTCCCGCAGAATGTTGTCACTTGGGAACATGAGCCACATGTCATGAGAGCTTCTGATGCAGAAAGAAACTAGTGGACTCTGCTGTGTGCCTGCCCCTGCCAGCAAGAGGCTGGCTCTGTGGAATGGGCTGCCTTGGTGACAAAATAGTCACTGTTCACTTAAAATACAGGTATATTGTTAGAATTTGTTAGAAGCTTGTACTAATTTCACAAATAAAGAGTTTAAGTAGGAAAGAACTAAGTGGAATTTCAATTCAGTTTCCTCAAAATTAAAGAAATATCAATATAACACTATATATGTTAATCATACTTTAATTTTTATACCAGTTTTTCTCAGAATTCGAAGCACTGTATTACTCATAGGATTCCAAGAAAATCATTTTTGCTAAATTACTTTCTTAACCCCTTGTGTCATATTAAGAGGCGAAACAGGATTAGAAACAAAACTACCTGAAAATATCAATTTAATTTCTTTGAAGTGTTAAATACTGGTCCTCTTCCAAATACAAATTAGCCACCTCTAAGAGTAGAACTTACCATCATTTTTATTGGCATTATATAAAATCTTTTTCCTCTTCTTCTTATTCTTCTTTGCACACCACAGCTTTCCTGTTGAACAATCATAAACATAACTAAATACGGTTATTTGTTTCCTTGAATAAAGCTACATATTTCAAATTGAAGAACTCAGTTCTTCAACTGAAGGAGCTACAGTTTTTTTAAAATTGAATTTACTGGGGTGACACTGGTTTGTAAAACCACACAGGTTCCAAGTGGACAACTCCATCAATCGCCTGCACACTGCACCGTGTGCCTATTGCCCCACCATAATCCATTTCCGTGCCCATTCCCCTTTTGCCCGCCTCCACCCAGCCCCCACCCCTTTCCCTCTGGCCATCACCACACTGGTGTCTGTGTCTATGTGTTAGGTGTATGTGTTTTTAAAATCCTCACTGGAGGACATACTTACTGATTTTAGAGAGAGGGGAAGGAAGGGGGAGAGAGAGAGAGATATTGATGGGTGGCCTCTTCTATGTATATGTCCCCCAACCAGGGACTGAACCCATAACCAAGGCATGTAACCTGACTGGGAATCAAACCCATGACCCTTTGGTTTACAGGGTGATGCACCACCCAAATAAGCCACACCAGTCAGGGCTGCAGGTAAGTTCTCTGGCTAATCCATTCACCTTCTTTCATCCAGTCCGCTAAGCTCCTCCCGGCTACAGCCGTTAGTCTGTTCCATGTATCTCTGCCTCTGCTTGTGTTTTGTTTGTCAGTTTATTTGGTTCATTAGTTTTTAAATTTATAAACACCTCTTACAGTGTTCATAGAAAAACTATTTTTTAGGGAAGTATTTATAATTTTCCATTAATCTCACATTATAGATCGACCACCTTTAATATTTACACTTCGCCCTTTCTTCACAGTTCTAAGACAATCGGTTTTGCCTCTCAGGTCAGTCCTGCCGTGAATACATCTGTCTTGACAGTTCTGTATGTAAATTTAAATGTGGCTCCAGATGAAGACCCAAGAAACCTCTCACTAATGTCAAACAGAAACCGCCAACCTGATTTTTCGGGCTCCTTATCTTCTTCTATGGTTTGCTTCATGGCTTCCCTTTGCTGCTGAAAGCTTTTCCCTTAACAGAAAAAAAGAAAAACAATAAAATATCTGAGACAAAGAAGTTAAAAAAAAAACAAGGAAAAACACCAGAAATAACTAGTCATTAATATTCCCTTCTAATTCCTTCTGCCACCTAAGAGTGTGTCAGCTGTGGTTTTAAGCCTCCAAATGTTTAAAGTAGCAAGTTTTAACCTCACTCTCAACTGGTCCTAAGGCATGTATTACTAGAATATATCACATATTAGAAAAGATCAATAATAAACTCTAGTGTTAGAAAATTTAATAGCTAAATTCTTACAAAGCTTTCATTGAGCACTACTAAGTGGAAAGCACTATGCTGGATCTTACAATAGTTCTGATCACTTAGAATTATCCGAGATCAAGCAAATTCATTCTAGAAGCTAACTTTCCAAAATAGTATGTAAACATTCATCACTTTTTGATTCCAAGACACCATTAAACATATTCCCTTGCATTTATTACTCTTTATACCTCTTTTACTTTGTAGGCATAAATGTATGTATATGTTTTAACAATTTTTTTGTCACCTTTACTAATGACACAGATAAATGAAAAAACACAGTTCTTCCCTTCAGGATTGAACTTTCAATATAGGAGGCTTTCAAGGTTTCTGACCTTCATCTTCTTTTAGACACCTATCTTAAAACTAAATATACCTTTTCTGAAGGCTAAAAATAGTTTTACCTAGAAAATTCTAGGTTAAAGTTCTACTTTTACATTTAATTTTTATATCTAATTCTAGGCAATTTCCACCCATGGTGGGATAATGTATAAAATGTAGTGTGTTACATAAAGCATAAGCAAAAACACTGAGTTTGACACACATAAGCAGACTCAGAGGAAACCAGGTCTTCGCCAGGAGCTGTCCAGATGCATTGCTAGGCGAAACCAGTAACTACAGCTAGAGGGACGGTTTTAACAGCACCAATATTAAAAAATAAATACTTGTCTTTAACTGACCAAAAAATAAGGAAGAAAATAATTTTAATCATTTACATATTAAAATGTTTAAAAACATTATAGTGTTGCCCTGGCTGGTATGGCTCAGTGGACTGAGCACAGGTCTGCAAACCACACACGATCACGGTTCGATTCCCAGTCAGGGCACATGCCTGGCTTGCAGGCCAGTTCCCGATTCCTGGCAGGGGACGCATGAGAGTCGACCATACATTGATATTTCTTTCTTTCTCTCTCTCTCTCTCTCCTTCCCTTCCCCTCTAAGATAAATAAATAAAATCTTTTTAAAATTAAAAAAAAACCAAAAAACATTATAGTGTTGTACTTCTACAGCACATTTTTACAGTATACACACGTGTGACTTTTTGAAGTAGAGCCAGACATTAATGGGACATAAGGGCTATTATGACCCCTTAAAAATCCTTCTAACAGAAAACCATTATCATGCTCAAACTAAGGAGGGTCTATTTACTTGTCCTATAAAAAGACTTGCAAATAATATCACTGAAATCTTCTTGACTGATCTACATATGAGTACTTTCAGAAAGTCAATGCAATCAACCTGTCAATAAACACCAGTTCTAAATATTTATGGGCTAAGGCTGGCATGGCGAGAAGATATCGAATCAATATTTGGCAGAAGCACTGAGCAGGGAACCATGACGGCTGCTCAGTCCTCCAGGATTCTAGAGGAATGTCCTGCAACTGGTGCTGTGGAGAGTCAAGGGTAAGGCATCGCCCTCTACACTTGACATAAGAAGCTCATTCCTCCTTTCTTGAAATATGACCAAGTATACACAAAATTTGTTTCCAGCTTTTAGATTTAAAAATTGATGACTTTTGGTCAAATTTGCCACAATTATATTAAAGATACTCATGCTAAGCTATAACATAAAAACACAACTACAAGAAAAGTAATTACATCATTTTACTCATTATTATTGTTTTGATTTTATTTACTTATTTTTAGAGATGGGGAGAGAGGAAGAAAGAGAGGAAGAGAACATCAACATGCGAGAGATGCATCAATCAGCTGCCTCTCTCACACACCCCAGTCTGCAACCNTTGCCACAATTATATTAAAGATACTCATGCTACAGCTATAACATAAAAACACAACTACAAGAAAAGTAATTACATCATTTTACTCATTATTATTGTTTTGATTTTATTTACTTATTTTTAGAGATGGGGAGAGAGGAAGAAAGAGAGGAAGAGAACATCAACGTGCGAGAGATGCATCAATCAGCTGCCTCTCTCACACACCCCAGTCTGCAACCCAGGCATGTGCCCCGACTGGAAATTAAACCGGTGACCCCTGCGCTCACAGGCCAACACTCAATCCACTGAGCCACATCAGCCAGGGCTAACTACATAATTTTAAAAAGGGATGGAAAAGTTAGTTTCCTCTGTGAAGGTTTGTTTTGTAAATTTTTTTAAGACTATGTACTTTCTACTCCATTGTCCTTACCTGGAACAAGCCCAGCTAGGGGCTGATTATCTTCATCCCCTTCCCTGTAGGCCTGCCACCAATTTGGGTCTTCCTGACTGATCACATGAAGTATGTCGCCCTTTTGAAATGACAGACCCAACTCTCGACATGGAACATAAGGGTCATCTGAAGGGTCATAGTCAAAATGAGCTTTTACATGGATCTAAAAGATCAAGTGGAAAAAATAATGATGAAATGGGAACACAAAATATTGAGCATAAATATGATTAAAGTGTTACATTTCTTCATTAGTATAGAGAAATTAGGAGTTGAAAGAAGGGAGGTTTAGTTAAATAACAGTATTTTGGGGGCAATATTTTTCTTAGGCTCCTCTGTTTTCTTCAATTAAGTTCATCTCCCTGTGATTGTAAACATGTATAAGAGAATGCAAAACACTGTATTGTCAGCCACTAACAAGCTGAGGTACTAAAGAGCTTCCAAGGCTTAACAGAAGCAGAAGGAATGTAATAAAGACAGCCTGCCCCCATTTCTGACCTGTAAAACAGTAACTCTGCATGCAATGCCCCCTCAGGCATCCCAAACCTGTAAAACGGACCCCTCGATCTTTCTCCCCAGACCCGCTTCCCCCCAGATTTCCCTCTATAAGCAGCACCACTATCCCCTCACTTGCTCGAGCATCCTTGCTTCCTCCCTCTCCTTCATTCTCCACTTTCATTACTCTCCACTTTTATTACAAGGTCCTGTCATTTTTACTTCCAGAACACAGCCTGATTCATTTTTTTCGCTTAATTGCTGCCATCCAAGTTTAAGCCGTTATCATCCTTCAGAATGACTTCAGTGGCAGTTTCCTAATTCCTGTTGCTTCCTTTTTTAAAAAAATTGTTGTTCAAGTATGGTTGTCTCCATCCCCACACCCCGCCACTTTCCCCTGCCCCACCCTCGATCCTGCCCCCTCTTCGGCTTTGTCCATGTGTTCTGCATATACACGTTCCTTGACAACTCTCCCCCTTACTGGCTGTACTGATCCAATTTCTACACAGAAGCCAGTGTTTTTTCAAACACAAATCAGATCATTTACTGTATTTAAAATCCGAACTCCCTGCCATGGCCAAGCAGACCTACTTGACCTGGCCTTACCTTCCTCTCTAGGACACAATATATCTATACGATACACTGGTGAACAAACATATATAATTACACATTTGCCCAAACCCATAGAATGCACACCACCAAAAGTGTACCCTAATATAAACTATGAACTTTGAATGAAAATGGAACCATCGATTCACTGATGTAACAAATGGGGCACTCTGGTACAGGGTGTGCACAGTGGGGGAGATTATCCACGCATGCAGTTCAGAAGTATATGAAACTCTGAACTTTCTGCTCCATTTTGCTGTGAACCTAAAACTACTCTAAAAAATAAACTTCGTTAATTTAGAAAAAAAGTTAAAAGTAGCCATCAGACAGTAAGCATTGGACCAAAAAATCACTTACTACAGTTTCCTTGGCAGGGGGAGGCTTGATCTGTTGACTGGGAATCAGAACGAATGTCAAAGTACCATGCATATCAGACTGTAACAGAGAGATCAGGTAATTTTTAAAATCCAAACTTATGAAAACCATTTAATGATCTTATGATCGGTATTCCCTAAACTGGACTATTCTGGAACCATTAGGAGACTCAAGAAAATCAGTAAAGATTTAATCCCAGAAGCACAAATTCTGCCTTTCATGGACTCCACTACAGTAGAACTGCCCGGCAACACGGCATTCTGTGATTCTGGCGCACTGGGGAAGGGGCTTTAGCCCAGAAGTCTTGGGTTCTGGTCTTGTACTCAGTGTAGTTTAGGAAGATCCCACAGTGAAGGGTTGGACAATACCACAGCGCTGTAACAATTTTGGGTTATCTACTCTGACACACATCAGTTTTAATACAGAATTTGAAATAGTAATTGTGACCAGGATTAGAAAAGTGATGCAAATATACATATATTCTTACTTCCCAGATGCCCCGTCTCTGCCATCCATTCTATTTTTTAACTATATAGAGCCTCACTGCTAGGCTCCCTATTACTTCCTAGCACATCATTTAGTGCAGTGTTCTGATACCTCCAACCTTGACAGTGATACAGTGGCCACAATTTCTGGTCCCGAGACAGGAAGCAGCGCTTTACCCGGGGAGAGCGGTCAATAAAACTAGGGCTAAAAACAATGACCACCGGCACTTTGCTCTACCAAAGCAGTGAATGAACAGACAGGACAGAGGATTTTCAGGGCAAATAAGGATATAATCATGTTTTAGATTGACATCAGCAGATAGGACAGATTCTATTCTAACAACTAATGTTAAGTCAGTAGGAATATAAATCTGGCTTGTGGGTATAGAGGTAGCGATCATAAATTACTGTCAGAAGTTGTCTACAAATGGTTTCCTGATCACACAAGCACTAAAGAACTTTCCACAATGACAGAAATGTCCTACATATGCACCTTGATAAGGGAGCCAAGAGCACCTGAAACACAGCTTGTAAGAACGTGGAACTCAATTTTAAACTTTACTCAAATTGGAATAAATACCACATGTAGCTACCGGACGATGTAGATGTACACCACTGCTATTACCTAGTGTTGTTAAGTAAATGACAATCAACTGTGGATAATAAACAAAATGACTATGAAAATCATGAGGGTATGTACTTTGTTTTGTTCTTTCTCTAGCAGCTTGCACATAGGAGGCACTCAAATGAATATATGTTAAATGAATTAGTGAGATACAGTAGTAGCTTCAGAGGTAAATAAATGTTATCTAATAAAGCTCAAATTAAAAAAATATCAGTAGTACCCACCCTTATATATTACTGATAAAAATTGTAGGAATGATATTATGCGAAAACTAGGCTAGAAATGATCTCATGCTCTTAACAGTTATTTTTAAAATGCTTTAAGGTATTTTATTCGGATGTCTAATACCTGCAAGCCCAGCTTTCAAGAACTTACCAGTTATTACCCTACCTGTGCCAACTTACCAACAAGTCGAAAACCTCGTTGACGTCCTTCCCCCGGATCTCGACGCCGTTGACCTGCAGGACCTCGTCCCCCTCGTGCAGCAGCCCACTCCTCTCCGCGGCGCCGCCTCTCACTATCCGGCTGATGAGGACGGAGTCCATCTCATTACGGACCGTGGCACCCTGGAAAATCCAAAGTCAGTTTTAAAATGAAATGCCATTTTGGTTGAGCACTTCTTCATTTTAAAATTATGTTTTCTATTCAATAATACTAGCCTTCAGTTATCTTGAGGAAAAAATGACTTCCACAGCTAGATAATTAGGTTAGAAAGTTGACCATTTTCCTCACATATCCTGCTTCAGAAACATTCCATTCATTAAAATTCTACAATCAAGGAAACTTTTGAAGCACAAAACAGAAAAATGTACTTGCTTAACAACAGTGTGAAGACTATAATTAAATTTGTTCTCTATATTCTGGATACTATTCAAAATGGTTATACTATATTTAGGTGTAATTAGTGAACATGACATAACTATAAAACTCCTTTTTAAAAATTAAATATATAAAGGAATGAATACTAATCTGGTTACTATTCAAATGTTAAATACTATAGCTATACATCTAATGCACATTAAAATGCATTAAACATTAATATTTATTACACAAATTAGAAACACAACTGAAATATATACATTCAAAAAATAGAAATATAAAATACAGAAAAAAGCCTTAAAGTAGACTGAGTTTATAACATTTTCTTCCAAACTTTTGCCATAACTCCCAATTTCTTTTTTCTGATGGGGAAGAATGCTAAGTTACATAAACATACAGGCTCTATTTCAGGTATCACACTATTCAAAACACAATTTGAGATCAGGATTCAAGAATATGCTTGGAAAATTAAGGCAATAACAACAGACTAAGAAGAGACTGAAAAAAGTTTTACATACAAAAGCTACAGAACAAATATTAACATCAAGGAACATATACTTCTAAGTACATGTGAAGTGTATAAGTAATTGTGTTTCAATAGATTTAACTGAATGAAAAAAATCAGACTTTCTAATTATTTTTTAAAGCTGGGAGAATAAAAGAAACACATTACTTGTCCTTTTCTTCCTCAAAAACTATTTCACAAGCTACTATTTTCATCAAATTATGGGTGAAAAGATGATGAACAAATTTTTCTCTGAATAAGGAGTATGAGGAAGAACATGAAAGAATTCCAAGCAACTGACCTCAAAGGAGAAAACCACTAGAAACATAAAGGAGTTTTCTTCACCCACCTGCCACAGAAGACCCCGTGCAGAAGGAATCTCACTCAGTCCAGAGATGTAGAACACTTACCAGTGGAATATCTCGAGCCTTTTCTATACGAACTATTTTTACAGTTTCTCCTCCATAGTGGCCAATGCTTTCATAAACTCTCTCATCTGTAACTGGCTCCAGTTGCATTTCCTGCTCAGCCACCTTGTCATGGGCCAGCAGAAGTGCCTGTATCAAAAAACCCCACAGGATTTAAAGTTACAGCATGACTCACTTCTCTAGAAATTTTAACTTAATCACATACAGAGTGTGCCAAAGTAGGTTTCCAGTTGTTTGTATGAAAATATTACAATAATAATAATACAAGGATCAACTGCTTTGTGTACTCAAAACTATAAATCTACTTTTGTCCTACCCTGTAGAATTCTGATCATTAAACCTTTATTTTTTAAAAAATATTTTATTTATTTATTTTTAGAGAGGGGAAAGGAGGGAGAAAGAAAGGGAGAGATACAGCAACATGTAGTTGCCTCCCAAGTGACCCCACTGGGGGCCTGGCCTGCAACCCAGGTATGTGCCGCGACTGGGAACTGAACCGGCAACTCTTTGGTTTGCAGGACCATGCTCAATGCATTGAGCCACACCAGCCACGGCTGATCATTAAACCTTTAAAAGAAGTACTATAATTAGTGACACACTCAGATGTGTTTCCAAATTTTCCAATTAAGTACAGATGTAACCCTGTATCTTACATAGCCAATAATAAGTAAAGATGTGTTAGGTATAGCAGGGCATACTCTGGGATGGGTTATGCAAGTCTACAGTGATTATTATACTGCAAAAAACAAAATCTATTTAAAGGCCCAATGCCTTACATAATTTAAATTTATGAAAAATATAAACAAAAAGGAGAGAAATTTCTTTTAAATAAGATGTTTCAAAAATAGTGTTAATTTTAATTTGAAAACATATAATCCAATAATCAAAACAATCTATAGACAATGCTTGAGGTCTCTCCTAGCCCTAACAGACTTTGATTCGAAAAGACTTTGAATGCTGGAAAAACCACACATATAACGCTCTGTCCATTTTCTACCTGAATATGTGGAGCATTCAGCAAAGCAGTTAATTCTTGTCCTTCCTTCTGGTGGACTGGCTTCAAAACAGTTTGTACCTAAGGAACAAATGCAAAGATGAATTCTTCTTAGGGTACAGAAAATATCACCAGCACCAGCACAGGTATTTTTTTTAAAGATACAATTTAAAATCATAAAAAGTACTTATAAGAAAGAAAGACACTAAAAATTCTGAGTTTTCAATCTTGTTATCATAGTTAACAATAACACTCTTCACTTAAAAAAACACTGAACAGGATTTTGGTATTTATGCATATGAATGAACTATTTCCTTTTGCCCAACCTACTATAAAAGAGTAACAATGATTTTATACTTTTAAATCATGTTTATGCAACTACATTTTAAGTCATAGACACTTTTCAAGTGTTGGAGACTAACAGGACAAATCTGTTTAAGAGTAACAGAACCACCAACATATTCTAGTGAGTTACATTAAAAACTTTCCCCACGTGAAACAGTTCTTACACTCCTAAGATAAATGCCACTTGATAATGAATTTTTTAGCCTTTGTTTTCTCCTCTGCGTAATAGCAGTTACCATTTAAGATTCTCAAAAAATTGTGATAATCCATACAAACTGCTTGGCACAGTTCTTAGCATATAATTATCAATAGATTTCTAGATGTGAATTACTAATATTTTAAGGTTTCTATATGAATGCTCTTAAGTTGGATGGGCCTCTATTTGGTGAGTGTGGTCGATGTTTACACTGGTTTACAAAACTATTGGGGGGGGCTTTACTATGTAAGTTGTTACGGTGCAATGAATAGGAAAATAGTCAACATTCGTGTCAAAACAGCTTATTTATCATTAGAATTATATGATCCTGAATGTTTTGATAGACTTTGTACATAAAATAATCTGGGCCTAGTAGATATTTTTAGGGGCAGAATTCTGACTTTCAATTTTACCTATAACTACTGGTTATCTCTTTTTAAGTCACTTTTGACAATTTGTATTTCTTAGTATTAAGCACATACTGAGTAGCACTTTCACACTTAGAAAGTGCTACTAAGTATGCAAGAAAGCTGTAACTGTATTATGATCATTTTAATCTTTTGTGTCTGCATTCACGCTACTTTTATTTCTTAATGTTACTGATATTTTCTTCACCTAACTTGTCAAAGATTTCTCGTTTTGGGTCTGCCAAAAGGTCCATTTTGTTTTTTTCAAGGAAAATGGCTCTAGTAGCTCTTAGTTGTCTTTATTTGAAACAATTTTGTTAGATTGTGTTGTGACAGCTGTAGTATGAGCATGCAGTTAAAAAAATCACAACTGGTGAATTTTGAGTAGCCACTTCAATATTGAAAATGGGAGAAAACACGCGTTTTTGGCACATTATGCTTTATTATTTCAAGAAAGGTAAAAAATGCAACTGAAATACAAAAAAAGATTTCTGCGGTGTGTGGAGGTGCTGCTACTGACGGAATGTATTAAAGGTGGTTTGCTGCCGATTTCTGTGCTGGAGATTTCTCGTGGAACGATGCTCCACAGTCAGGGAGACCAGCTGGAGGTGGTAGGGATCAAACAGAGACACTGAGAACAACCAAGGTGGGAGAGAGCCAACACACTCAAAGTCTCCCAATCAATAAGGTTATTGGTGAAAATAAAACTGTGTCTTTTATTTTAAAAAATACGGACTTTTTGACTAACCCAATACTTTTCGAAGAAACAGCTTCTAATGTTCAGTCTATTGTTCTTTCTGTTTAAACAATCTAATTCCTTTTTCTGCTTTAGTTTATTTTCCTTTTTAATTTCTAATCACTGAAGTTGTTTGTTCAGTTCACTTGTTTTCAATATTTTTTCTTCTATCATAAATATTTAAAGGTACAAATTCTGCTCTGTGGACTACTTGTGCCCGAATATTATAGCATCCATGTTCTTACTGTCCATGCCTCTGATCGTCTTCCCTCTCCTATTTACAAACTTCATTACACACCAAAAAAGAGTACATAATGCAGATAACAAACCAAAATTATCACCATTAATAAAAACATATAGAAGTTAATTCATACATAGATTTTTTTATAAAAGTAACTCACGATTAAAACAGGAATCCAGTAAATTCTTTAATACTTATTATGGCTATTTTAAATCACCTTTTAGTAATTCCCCTATCAAACCTAAGAGATCATTTTGAGATTAACTATTTTGAGCACAAGTGGATTGATGTAATGACAGTACCAAAACCAGCCTGTCCTCTGGTTTTGGTACCTAGAAAAATGCGCTTCTAACTGTGGAGTTCTGCACGTATGAGCAGCATGGCAGAGCAACGGTCCTCTCCAAGAACTCCAGCCCTGGCTGGGCAGCTCAGTTGGTTAGAATGTTGCCCCAATACACCAAGGGACACACACAAGAATTAAGTGTTGAGTATGCAAATAAGTAGGACAACAAATAGATGACTTCTCTCTCTCCATTCCTCTCTAATAAATAAGTAAAGAATTCCATTAAAGTCTTACTAACAGGCAAATGCAGTAACCCAAAACTGAGTAATACATACTGATTTTTAAAATAGGGTGCCTTTCAGCCCTGGCTAGTATAGCTCAGTGGATTGAGCGTGGGCCTGCGAACCAGGCAATCATGGTTTGATTCCCAGTCAGGGCACATGCCTGGGTTGTAGACCAGTTCCCAGCAGGGGACACACGAGAGGCAACCATATATTGGTATTTCTCTCCCTCTCTCCTTCCCTTCCCTTCTAAAGATCAATAAATAAAATCTTAAAAAAAAATAAAATAGGGTGTCTTTCTTTTTAAAACACTGCAAATCTAAATTAATTTAAAATAAAATTCATAATTCCTGACCATACATCTTCTAATAGAGGGAGAAAGTAATTCAGATGGAGTTGCTCCATAAGGTCACGAGCATTTGATATGGCCAGACTTTTAAACAAACTATCATCTTAGTCATTCTGGTGTCCATGCAGTAGTATCTCATTCTGTTTCACTGTGCATTGCTCCACTGGCTAATTATGCTGGACTTTTCAAACCTACTGGATCTCTTCTTTTTGTGAAGTGTCTGTTCAAGTCCTTTGCCCATTCTTTAAAAACTGTGTAGTATTTTTCTTACTTGTGAGAGTTCTTTGACTCTAAGTTTTTGTCCCACATACTTATATACACACACACACGTATGTACCTCAGTATCTCAGAATCAAATAATCAAATCCATTTCCTACTCTGTTTGGCTTGCATTTTTACTGGATAAACAAAAAGTTCATTAATTGAAACTTAACTTCTCAATCTTTTCTTGATAAAATCACTTTAATGACCAAAAAGCTTGCTTTGTGTTTATTAATAAATATCCTAGGCTGTCAAAGATTTAATACAGATCTCCAAATCTGAAGTTTTCAGAGTCTGCATTATTATATGTAATTCATACTTAATTGACATTTTAAGTTATAAAAGCAAAAAATACTCCTTAATAAGACATTTGTTCACTAAATTCTTGTGTTTTTTTTCTCTTCCTCAAATTAAATTTCCACATAAAAAAGCATAACTGAAGCGTAAGGTAATTTCTCTTCCATACTGCATACTAAATAGCTGGAATCATGAACGCTAAAAAGCAAGTCATTAGGCAAAAGGAACACAAACAGCCTATTTAGTGTTATGCCAGTCACAAAACCTCACTTCACCTCAATATTCAGAGATATGAAACAAAAAGGTTGAATTAGGTGACTGCTAAGGTTTTTCCAACTGTAAAATAAAGACCACGAGTGCATTTAACCTTCAGTTTTGGTATCAGACTTAATGATTGTCTCTGATGAACTGAGTGGGTACTCTTCTTAAGTGTCACACACGGTAAGTCAGGGCTGCCATACAACCACGCATGCCCAGCTCCAGGGGAAGTCACTGACCGTGCAGCACAAGCATATACTGTAGCCCTGTAGGTTCATCACCTTGTACTCATTTTAAGACCAAGTTCAGCCCAAGGTCAGTATCACCCACATATCCCTCCACCACCAAAGCAATACAATTCTCAAGTATTACTGAAGATATTTTAGGGATGTGAAAATCAACCTTCAGAAAATCTCCTTGATAGGACTTTTGAAATTGTGAACCATGTAATTATATTAACACCCTAAAATTAATATTCAAAATTGATTCTTAAGTCCTTTTTAACCATTTCTTTCCCTCTCCGAGCTTTTATTCTTTAAGTCACTTCTAGTTCTTTCCTTCTCCCAATCCTAAAACCCTTTAAGCTATGTTGCAGCTTTTATCCTTTCTTTCCATCCTTTCTCTGGTCTCCATTATGTTCTTCAATCGGAGCAATTTTGACCTCTCTTGCTTATCTCATTTTCTTTTCCATCTATTGTTCTAGTCAACAAAACAAAGGGCCAGTAGTTAGCTGGACTAAACTTCCTCCTGAAGACAGGGAAGAGAATTACAATAATTTATTATGTGTTCCTTCCAACCGTACACAATAAAAGTTAGGCTATATTTGTGAGTAAAATGAGATAAAAGTAATGTTAGTTATTCTAATCTCTGTAAGAAAAATAATTTTCAGAAAAAACATATAAACTATAATAGTAAAACTACAGGAGTAATATCTGAATAAAATTTTGCATATTTAATTTTAATAATAAAAGATAAGCACAAAGAATAGGTTTCAACTAGCTCTCTTTTAAACTCTAGCAGATGGAAACTTTTCTTTCTGGGAAGAGGTTCTTAGGTCCCACTTTCCTGCCATGGGCAACACTAGACTTCCCTCAGCCTCTCACACACAAGCTCTCTGCCCACCACAGGTACCTACATGAGGACCACACATTCTGTGCTAATCTGAGAAGTTCCTCAACCTATTTCATAAGTCCACAGCTTTGGAGGTCCTTCCCTTCCCCTAACCCACTCTGTCTTGTGTCTGGATTCAGTGAAATAGATTTACTCGACAGGCTTCCAGGATTATTAGGTTTTTATAATATCAAAATAATTTAAAATCCTACAATGATGACAAAATGTCCCCCCACTCCAGCTTGTATTTTTTAAAACCTTCAATTTAAAAGACGTGAAACATCTGACATCGATAAGGAGCAGAACCTAGAACTCTCACTGTACATTAAAATTTAATTACTTTTGACCTTCTATAGTGTTTATAGAGGAGAAACTTCAAAATGCAGTCATGCACCACTCAATGATGATACCTTAGGAGAAATGTGCCATCAGGCAATTTCATCATTCAAACATCAGAGTGTACTCACACAAATCTAGATGGTCCATGGGGTAGCCTACTGCTCCTAGGCTGCTGACATGTATAGCGCGTTACTGCACTGAATACTGGGGGCAATCGTAACATCACGGTACACTTCTATAGGACTGGCAGTGCAGTGGGTTTATTTACACCAGCATCACCACAAACACACGAGTAATGCCTCATGGTACTGCGTTAGGAAAGCTGCGACATCATTAGGAGAAAGGAGCTTTTCAGCTCCATTATTATCTTATGGACCACCACTGTCGTGTGTGTGGTTTGTTGTTGACTGAAATGTCATTATGAAGCATACGAACATATTTACAAGTAACAAATCTTGCAGGTTATATATTTATAATATCTGATTATCAGATATAATTTTTAACTCATCATTATTCATTTACTTCAGTTTATAATATGTAATGCTTAAAATAAAACTAAACTAAAAAGCATTAAAAATGTTCCCCTGTAGTAATTTAGACAAATTTCTTTTTTACCATGCAAATATATAATTTTGTGTGCAAAAATAATTCCTTTCATAAAACACAGTTCTGACTGAAATAAGTATATATTTTTCCAGGATAAAATGTATGTAGCGAGTTTCCCTCAATACTCTAAGTTCTTATTATGATTAGTAGTACTTAAGTCAAACAAGCCTTATATTCACACCAGCATTTTCCAATACTACTGCCTCACCACTAACAATGACCTTGTCCAGGTCAACGACCCCTTCAGAATACATACCTCTCGTGCAAGATCTTGAGCACTGGAGGTAAGAGGAAACGGAGGACTGGCCTTGTTCATGTGTACTGTGACAGCGTTGTGTATCTTAAATGCATTCTGGAAATCTTTATTTTGGACAAGTTGTAAAAGCAGCGAAATATCCTCCTGGCTCTGAGAATCTACCAACGTGTGTTGGATGTGTTTAAGTGAAGAAAACAAGTCTTCCACTTCTAGCAGGAGAAGAAAAAGGTGTCAGTAAATTACTTTTATGTCTTAATTCAACATAAGAGATAAAATTACTTGAAGCAGTAACAATTTACCTTTTGATAAAAATGTATATAGATGAGTGTCAAATTACTGTCATTTTACTGACTTTTAAGTAACTAAAAATTGTACAACACAATAATTTTTTAAAAGATGTTACTTATTTATTTTTAGTAAGGGGATGGGAGGGGGAACGAGAGGGAGAGAAACAACAACGTGTGGTTGCCTCTCGCATGCCGCCTACTGGGGACCTGGCCCGCAACAGGGCATGTGCCCTGACTGGGAATCGAACTGGTGACCCTTTGGTTCACAGGCCCGCACTGAATCCACTGAGCTACACCAGCAAGGCAGAATAAATTTTCTTGAAGTGTTCTACACGTAAAACTAATATATAATCGTCATAAAAATAAATGAGGGGAGTAATACAGACACGAGAAAAGAAACGTAAAATCACCAATAGTCCCACTTACTAGGAATAACTTTAAACATCTTAGAGCATCTCCTCTTTTCATTTAATAGTACATTTTAATTGTTTTCTTAAATCAAAGTCTTTAAAAAACATTATATATAATGACTCTGTGATAATTTATTACATGGCTAAAACCACAGTTTATTATAACCCCTACACTAAAGCCGGGCACTCAGGTTGCATCCAATTTTTTGCTACTAGTAAGTAATAATTAGCATTTCAGTACACAGTGATCACTGCTGCATAAAATTGTGTGATTCTGCTGTTTTCTTAAAGTAATTCCTAAAAATAGAATTTAAAAATAAGATTCTGACATTTTAAAGGCCAAACAGCTTTCCAGGGAGATTTTGCTAATTTACATCTTATTAGTAGGATTTTCTCCACAATTCAAAAGCACCATTTAAAAAATCTTCGATTTCTTTAATAGGGAACTTAAAGCTTATTAAAATTTACCAGGTACTTCTTTTGTGGCCCATTAAACTCTTATGAACACAAGTCTTCTAAAATTATACTGCAAGTTGTAGCACATACAAGTATGTGTGTACGTGCCTGTCAGTGTCCATATGTAGCACATACATTTTTCTGGGAGGTATTCCAAAATGATTAAGAACCAGACAGAGGGTGTCTCTTCCCTGTCCCTCAACAGGTAGATATGTGTTTGTGTGTTCGCAGTCACAGTCATTGAAAATGGTTTTCTAATTTTTCCATTTGTCTGTTAACTGTATTTGTGGTAGCTTTTATTACTCCGTTTTTTATTATAGAAGTTTTCAACTTTTGTTAACTGAGAATGATCCCTTCAGCCAGGGATTAATTAAGCAAAGAAAAAAGAGACTCATGGACACAGACAATAGTATGGTGACTGCCAAAGACAGGGGGAGTAGAGATAGGTAGAAGTTGGAGATACAGGGTGATGGAAGGAGACTGGCTTGGGGTGGTAAACACACAATATAATATACAGATGATGTATTGTACAATCATATATATGAAACCTATATAATCTTATTAACCAATGTCACACCCAATTAATCCAGTAAGAAACTAAAATTTAAACAAAAAACAATCCACCTGCCCTGCCCGGGCAGCTCAGTGGGTTAGTGTCCTGATGCACTGAGGTTGCAGGTTTGATCCCTGGTCAGGGCACATACAAGAAGCAACCCATCAATGCACAAGTGGAAAAACAAAATTGATGTCTCTCTCTAAAAATAAATAAACAAACAAACAAATAAATAAATAGAAGAACCACCCACCTTTTCCTGCATGATTTCCTTCACTGTTTCTGCACTTATAACTCCTTTCCCTAGGTCACTAAACACTTACCTTACATTTTTTTGGTAGTTTCTCATGGCTTCTATTTCATAATAAACTAGAATTTACCATGAAAGCAGATCTGCTTTACCTGTCTTTGCCTTTCCCCCTGCAGTGCCCGTTTCTGCCCTCCTTCCATCCTGTCTTGCCCTAGGTACCTCTCTGGCCTTCACCGTCCACTCCCGCAGTGCACTCGTGTCAGTCCTTCTCACCAGCCCTGTGATTCTCCACCCACCCATCATCTTCCCTGTCCACGTGGCTCTTTCTCCTTCTGTCTGTTGTGTCCGTCTGTGGGAGTGGAAAGGGAGTCTCTGTTCTCTCTGTATCCTGTCCTGTCTTTGTTGCTTGTCTTATCTTCATTACAGGAGAGGGCACCTGTGCCAGGACTGACTTAGCTGCATCTAACTGGATTTTTTAAGTTCCCTCCAAAATTATGCAGAACACTGGAGAACTTAGGTGGCTTTTTAAGTAACAGATAACATAACTACAGCATCAGAATGAGACACTTCCTTAAGTGTGTAGAAAATTAACTGTTCCTGAATAATAAGTATCTGCAAAGTGCTTTTAAATATGTACCATGTACAAAGAAAGTTTTTTCAAACCTGTAACTAAATATTCTCATCTTCAAAATTTAGAGTTTTTATGAAACTAAAACATAAATAAGAATGTCAAAATGAGAATCCTTGAAGTGATGCTGCTAAAGATTATATCATACTTAATATCAAAGAAAAGACCCTTTGTCAGAATTTCATTCAGAATTTTTGAATAAAAACTCAGTAAAGACAGTGAACTCGTTTTATCATGATCGGTACTTCGAGACTAATGCTTTGGGTACTTGATGCTTTCTATGTGATCTTAAAATTTATTGGACAGAGGGAGCATCATTTTAATTGATCTTTAAATTGATGAATTGATCTTTAAATTGATCTTTAATTGAGCATCTTTAAATTGATGAACTTGTAAATATATACTAATTTCATCTGAGGGTTTGCATTATTTGGTATTTCATATTTTCTTAAATGTTCATTTGTTTCAGCTGTACATGGTTTAGTCCCTATCTTCTTATTAAGCTACATATATTTCATAAAGTTTAAAAAACTATTCTGAGTGTCTGGTAACTTAATCTGTTCTGCTTATTCATTAAACATTTTCAATGAAAATGTATTTGAACTTGAGGGATGAGAGAATGTGGGGCAGCGGTCCAGCCTAAAAATGTTATCTGGAAACTTTCCCAGATAAATTGGTCATGAAAGCAGATATGGAATTTATCCGAAAACTGTCTGTGTAAATCAGTTACCAATTTGCTTTACTGCTTTGCTACCTGGGTTAGTGTAACACCGTCAAAGGTGCTTTACAACATTTCTGAGAAGATACATATAGCCTCTACATTCACAGAAATTGCAGTTTTGATTTCTTTGGCTGAACTTTTTCAATACATGAGTGGGGATGCCCCCCCCAAATCTGGAATTATCTTCTGAAGGGCAGGCCCCTTGGAGTACAGGCGTTCCCTGCTGGGTGAGTGTTCTAGGAACCCGTCTCTAGCAGTGTACCAGCTGGCACTGCGTCAGCTTTAGGGAATTTTTTGCAAGACTCTTTCAATGCATTTGCCCATTTCATGAAGAGTGATTTACGAGTGCACCTACCCACACTGTGCTGAGTGGTTAGCAGTTTTGACCAAAAACAGCCTGATGCCCCACTCCCTATTCACTGGATCTCACCCTGAGGGACTTTTTTGTTTGTTTGTTTCCTCGGATGAAAAAAGTCCTCAAAGGGAAACACTTTGCCAAAGTGGAATAAGTGAAACAAAAAATGACAGAACTAAAAGGCATCAAAATCGATGACTTCAAAAACTGTTCTGAGCAGTAGAAAAAATGTCTTCATAGGTGTAGTGCATCAAATGGAGAGAACTCTGAAGGTGACTGAAGTTGGTAAGAATAAATACACAATTTTTTATAAATACCAGTTTTTTGGGCCCCCTCCTCATACTACCTAGTACACTACTATAATGGAGTTGAAATAAAATACTGAGAAAATACTTAAAGCATAAGAAACTTGCTTAAAATAGCATAAATAAAATATATCAATATTATAAAAGTAGCAGCATGATTATAAAAAGTACATAAAAGAATGAATGCATTCATCATACGCGGTATATGTGAAAACATGCACAAACACAGTTAACTAAAGGAAATTTCTTTCACAGATTCATGGTAACATACCATATTTTTCGGACTATAAGACACCCCTTTTTACCACATTTTTTGCTTCAGAAATTTTTCCCCTATTTTCCTCCCCTAAAAGCTAGGTGCGTCTTATCGTGTGGACCCCAGACACACTTAAGTTTTAGAGGAGGAAAACAGGGGGAAAACTCTGACGCAAAAAAACGTGGTAAAAAAGTGTGTCTTACAGTCTGAAAGATATGGCGACCAGAATGTGTAAGCTTCTCCGAATACCTGTTAGGTGTACACGACACGCTGCTCTACTGGGTGAAAAGCCATCTCAGGACTGCTTTTCTACAACAAAAAATAATGTTGCAATCAAGACCTAGAATCTGCAAAAAAACTTTATCTTTTACCATTTCCTTAGGCAGAAGAAGCACTACCTTAGAAGTCGGAGAAATGAATCCTTCATCCAGGTGCCAGTTTTGAGTGCAACATTTTCTCCATGTGTAGAGATTTGATCTGAATTTTTTGTCTCGGGTTTTGATGTTTTTTTTTGTTTTTATTTTTATTGGGAAAAGTTTTTCAGGGTTTTTAGAAGGATTACATAAAATAATATATGCATATAATATGGTACTGTTCTATATCTGAAATTCAGGACAAATAGACATTTGTAGTTTTTCAATAATGTTGGTGGTATTTCATTGTAAAAATGAGCTTCAGTGTAAGTGACTTTAATTTAGTCTGGCAACACTGATTGATGTAAATCTGGAGATAACTACTAAGAAAAGATAATTTCAGTGAAACAGTTTTTCTAAGGAAAAAAACTGTAAACAGAATTTGACAGAGGTACGTGAAGCTCTAAAAGATGACAATTAACCAGTTTAAATTGGTTTTAATGCTAACCTAAAAAACTTGAACCTTAAGCCCAGTTAAATTTGTTCATGTTTCCTGTACCAGCATGGTCCCGACGTTCTCCCAGACCCATCACTATGCGCTAGGCCATCAGCCTCCTTGGGGTTCAGCTGTGCTCTTCTGCTTTCTAGTCCTCGTGTGTCCATAGAGCCTACTTCCCCGACTTCTGGAGTGAAAGACATCTCCAGTTTGACCCCGAAGATTGTTTGCCTGGATTTTAAACTGTCCTCTAGGTATTTATTCGGTAGAAACTCTTTCAAGTTTCCATCATCTTCTCTAACATTTCATATAACACTTAAAATCTTTTGTTATTTATGTTAAAAGAGAAGACATACCACCTAAAGATAAATCATTCGTATTTGGCTTTGGAGTACAATTTATCAGATAACTACAAATGAAGTCCACAAATCTACCCCCTGAACCCTCTTGTCCTTCTTGGGCCCTCTCCTGGCAGCCTAAAATGTAAAAGAAAGGAGACTAAAATCGGCAACAGAAAGTAATCACCAAGAGTTGCTCTGTCTGAAAATTCTATCTTCCAACACACAAGACTCTAGGCAGCCACGTGGGAGAAGGCTTTAGCTATAAGGGTAACACTACCCAGGGAAGCTGAGGAATCTCCATCTACTGAGATCTTTCAAAGCAACGGAGATGACCATCTACTCTGGACTAGCTTTGCTTAATTTTACTTATTGCTATCATTTACTCCATATGAAAATGTTAGTCTATCATTAAGATTCTTCAATTTTGTTGTTTAAATAATATCAATTCTTTTAGCCTACGCTCAGAAATTTCTAGATTTCAACCAACTTCATGACTTTTTTCTGAAACATTTTAAGACTTCTTTATTTCTAACTTTAGAGTCAAACTGAATATTGAGATCAGGAACTTGATATTATAGAGTATGAGAAAATTACATCAGTTTCAAGCATATCTTATCTGCTGAATCAAAATTAGAACTTTCATTCAGGAAATTTTTCCTTAAACATGAGTAGTCTCTTCTTTTTTTTTCTTTTTAAACTTAAGAATATAAAATTTAGATCTCTGAACTTTGGGTTTTAGTGGACTAGGTCAAATTGAACTTATTATAAATAAGCAGAAACTCATGAAAGAGCCTGAACAGTAATTACTCATTAACAAACTGGTTACAAATTAAAACAAATACAAGTACATAAGCAAAAATAGTTGAGTGAGACAGCAGAGCCAAAACCTTACCCCCAAGTATGATAAGACAACGGAAACTGTCATTGATGTGACTACAATTAAGTACAAAAGCTTCATGAATTTTCTCTGGATGAAACTGAAATGGGTTCAGTATGAGAAAAAAACACCCCAAATATGGAGTCAGAATACCTGGGGCCTTCTTACGGCTTCACCATTTACTTAGTTGCATTATATGTCACTGGACAACCCACTTCAAGTCTCTGAGCCTTTTTACAAAATGAGGGGGTTTGACTAGGATAGTATTTCTCAAACTTTTGTTGGCAATTCACTAAAAAAACATTTTTTATTTCACAACCCAGTATACACATACCTCTTGAAATGAAAAATTAATGAATACTTATATGCAATATACTTTAATATTTCCTATTTTATTCTAGTTCTTAAGAAAATTACTGGTTGATAGGATAGCAAAAATTAAATGACATAATAACAATAATAAGGATGTAGACAAACTGGAACCCTCACACACTGCTGGTGAGAATGTAAATTAGTGCAGATAATGTGGAAGATACGGCAGTTAAATAAGAAGTTAAACACAGAATTACCACACGATTCGGCAATTCCCCTCCTAAGTATATATCCAAAAGAATTAAAAATAGGTCTTCAAACAAAACCTTACAGCCCTGGCCAGATGGCTCAGTTGGTTGGAATGTTGTCCTGTACACCAAAAGGCTGTGGGTTCGATTGCCAGTCAAGGCACATACCTAGGTTGTGGGTTTGATCCCTAGTTTCTCTCCTCCTCTCTCTCTAAAATCAATGAACATATCTTCAAGTGAAGATTAAAAAAAATTTTTTTAAATCTTTTTAATGGAAGGGCAGATAAAGTGCTTCTCAGATAAGGTCAAATTCAAGGACTTCATCATCACCAAGCCCTTATTATATGAAATGTTAAAGGGACTTTTCTAAAAAATAGAAGATAAAAAATATGAACATTGAAAGGATAGCAAACTCACAGTTATTAACAACCACACCTAAAACAAAAGCAAACTAAGAGGACAGCTAGATCAGGAGTGGAACCATAGAAATGGAGATCACATGGAGAGTTAGCAACAGGGGAGTGGGAGGAGGAGAAGGGGGGAGAAGGTACAGAGAATAAGTAGCACAGACAGTAGGTAGAAAATAGGGGGGAGGGCAAGAGTAGTGTGGGAAATATAGAAGCTAAAGAACTTCAGACACGTGGACATAAACTAAAGGGGAGGAATGGTGAGGGAGGGGGTGTGCAAGGCGGAGGGGAATGAAGGGGGGGAAGGGACAACTGTAATGGCATAATCAATAAAATATATTTTTTTAAAAAGAAACAAACACAATAATAAACTTTTAAAAAACCGGAAAAAAAACTTTTACATGAAGATTCGTAACAGTACTATTCCCAATAGCCAAAAGGTGGAACAACCCAAATGTCCCATCAACAGATGAATGGATAAACAAAACAGTGGTTTATCCATACAATGGACTATTACCCAGCTATAAAAAGGGATGAGGTACTGGTTCATGCTACAACACAGTTGAAACTTGAAAACATTATGCTATGAATGAAAAAAAGTGAAAAAAAGCCAGTCACAAAAGGCCACATACTTTGTGATTCAGTTATATGAATGAAATGTCTCAAATAAAGAAAGGTTGTCAGAAGTTAGGGGAGGGGAGAATATGAAGTGATTGCTAACGGATATGGTTTGTCTTCTGGGGGTAACAAAACCCCCCTCTGGAATTATATAGTGGTGATGGGTACAAAATCTTGTGAATATGCTAAAAACTCATGAACTGTACATTTTATAAGAGTGGATTTTATGATATGTGAATTACATCTTAATGAACCGGCTATTTAGAAAATGGGATTAAAAATTACTATTTAAGATCCACAAAGTAGTTTCATGGACTAGAAAATTACATGATCTCTATGGTGGCTTCTGGTCCTACAAAAGTTAAACTTGAGTCAAACCTACATCGTGCCAAATGCGTATGAACACTTTCTCCCTTGGTCGTCAAGAGAATCCTAAAACTGAGGCTCAGAAAAGTGAAGTAATGTCTCCATGTCAAATGCAACTAAGTTTAGATAAAAAGTAAACTCTAATCTGATTCCAGACATCCCCTGCGCCTTACAATATGCAACGATGTCATGCGTTTCTGAACATAAAATGTCAAGTCTTTGAAAGAGGGATAAAATTAAAATGTACTATTACTTGCTAGGTGAAATTAAGTTTGGATGCATGTGTCAAAGACAGAATGGTGTAGCAATTAATCATTTTTTCAACAGAATTATGCATCGTTAACAACCAAGCATTACATGACTAAACTTATATTCTAATATTTTTTTTAATCTTTATTTTAGATTCGCTCTCATTTTGGCAATCTTAAAAAATGAAAAAAATTTCAAATGGTGCCAACATTTTATACATTAAACCTAATACCAATAGCTCTGTTCATTTCACTTCCAGAAAGAAAAAAATAAAAAGTCCCTCAAAGAATGGCTAATACAGTGCGAAAATATCTACAGTACCTATAGCAGTTGAGTGTAAATTTAATGGCAAGAATAATTAATTCTCAGGAGTAGGCTGACCTTAAGGTTTATTGCCACTGGAATTTTGTTTGTTGGCTTTAAATGAACTTTATTTTAAAGCCAATATTAAAAGAAGTTCGTCACAGTCCAGCAATATTTCAGAATATGGCACAATCAATCAAAAGTCAAACACTGTCAGAAATAAATGTGGAAGAGATATTTTACTTTACAATGTCAAACACAAAAGTACCTTTGACTTAACAGTTTGAATATTCAGAGCTATCTGGCAAAAAATATGTAGACACTAATCAATATTGAAACATGCTATTATTAACATTATAAAAATTATAAAAATATTCTATTCACAGTTTTCTTCTCCTTGGTATGTTTTTAAAATTTTTTTCTTCACATTAATAGCATGTTCTTATGGCATAAATAAGAAAGCTCCTAATGACAAATTCCAGGAGTCTCTTTTATTAACTACAAAGCACACAGCTTACCAGGTGTGTGCACGGCGCTTGAGTGGGCCTTGCCTAAACTCTTTTCAGAGATCCAGTAATCATATAGTCACATACATGATAGACTGCAGTGTTTTCTGAGTTTATTTCCTTTAAATGTTGTCTATTGTATTTACTTGTCCACAACTGTGGCCCAAAATTACTTATTTGTGGATACAAAAACCAACGCACTGAAATCTATAATCTGGACATGTCTGAAAATGACTCTGCTCTACCTCATCCCACTTTAACCTGCATTCTGTTCTTCTCTTAGGATTTCTCTCACAAGATAGTTTGTTTATAAGTGAAACTAGACAATGATATTCTATTTGTAGCAAGTTTTAATAACTCATGCGAATTTTACAGAAGGCCTCCCCAATATATCAATTTTTTATAATTTATAATACTAATATTAATTACTCATTTGGAATTAATTAAAAATATTCTGAATACATCAAAATTGTTTATACTTAATAATACTATTATTAAATTATTCATTTGAATGAAGTTCCCATATCACTATTTTCTAATTTCTAATAAGGTTCTGAGTGCTTTTAAACAAGAAAATTCAATCTATACTTTCTGAATATTTTCTGTTGAATCCATCTGGAAATTTTTTTTCACTTTTGTGGTTTGTGTATTTATTTAACAAATTTAGCATAGCATTTACTCTGTAACAGATACTATTTACTCTAAGTGTGTTAGAAAATTATACCCACTTACCTTATGCACATTTCCATAGTCTGAAAATTCAAGGCACACTTGCACTCACACTGGGAGAGCTGTTACCAGCGCATTCTTGGGGGGAATGTGACATGGCGCATCTGCGGTGGGAAACTGTAAGGTGGTTCCTCCATCCCTGCGCTTCTGTTACCGCAGTGCCACACTTAGAAATGCTTTCATGAAACACCACCACCCAGCCCATTAAAGTACCTAACCTTTCCAATCACATTTTCGGGTCTTGAAAGAATTCTTTTCTCTACTCACAGATCAATGATGTGTCATCTGGAAACTGAAGGCTCCCTCTGAAAGAAATAAATCAGCCGCCCTATTCTTTCCTCACTTAAAACAAGGCTGCTGCTGGCTGTAAAAAGGGCTGAGAAACTGTCTCCTGGCGTGTGTGTATTAATCAGAACGCTGGCAGGGAGACACATGTGACTTTAAGGGAGTATGTCTGACGTAGTACGATGTGTTGGCAAATTAAGAACAGGAAAAGAATGTTTGTTACAAAGCTATTAAACTTCATTTTAAAATAAAAACTTAAAATGAGTATATCCAAACACTAAAGCTTTGATCGACAGTTAACGTTTTAACTTACATTAACTTTTCATGGCTCCTACAATTAATACATTTGTGTTGAGTATATTAACATTAAATCTATCACTTACTTCTCAACATACTAATATTCTCCTATTGAAAAAGTGAATTATAGATACCTAATACTACATTTCAAATTACTTTAAAATAAAATATGTAAAACAGCCTTAAGTTCAAGGATTGCACAAAGGTATTTTTACAAACTACCATGAACCGCAACTTGGAAGAATACATAGCTGTCCTTTAACCTATACCTACAGATAAGTTAGCCACCAACATACAAACAGAAAAAGGCAAAAAAAAAAAAAAGAAAAGAAATGGTCTCCAGTTTTCTTGCTTAGGCAAATAAACAAATGAATTAATTCCATAAGTGAATCTGGCTTAAGCTAAATCTGTTTCTTTACTGAGATTACATGAATATTAACTTATTAGATGGACATTTATGCCTGATCTAAGTAGAGCAAATGGACGACTAATACAGCACTCTTAAGGTAATTTAAGAATCTTCCAGGCTTGGGCTAGATGTATTACAATGTAAACTTTTTCCAAGTCACAGAGAATACTTGACAGAATATTTTAATTAAAAAAAAATGGGGCGGTGAGAAATGAGAGCCAGTTAGAAGTAATCAGGAAATATTTTCCTCTAACAAAACTATCAAGAAAAAAGGAACATAAAATTCCTTCAGATGATGTATTAGAAAATATATCATCTTTTGCTTTCACTATTGACATCTGAAGGCATTCAATCAGATTTCACTATCACTGAACACATCAATGTTTCTTCAAACACCTAGAGAAGCATGTATACTGCTTTCTGTCAAGAATTGTGGATCCTTAATAAATTTACAGCAAAGAAAGGAAGCAGATGATGTGGTGTAGAAGAAACTGCTCAAGATTTAGAATAAAGAGACTTAATGGAAAGCAAATCCAGTACATAAGGTACCTTCAGGAAAACCAAAAAAGGTAGTCCTTCTCTCGGTAGCCAGAGCTCTGGCCCAGTGAGTGAAGACAGCCAGGATGCCAGTCTCCGCCCAAACCCTCTTTGCTCTGTGTAACACTCCAGCTACAGACCCAGAGCAGGGAAGTTCTAATTTGGCTCCACCACTTACAAGCGTGGAGTCTTAAACTGGTGATTTAACTGAGGTTCGATTTCTTTATCTCCAAAATGGCAATTACAAAGCCCTGTTAACAGGACTACTGTGGATATGACATAAAATGATGTTTGTTATGACACTTAAAGGAATACAAATAAACGTACATTCTTAACACTAGTTCAGTGGCCCCTCTTGTGTGTGCAGGAAGGAAGGGCGATAAGTTTGATGATCAAAAACTCTAAGTTTGGAAATTTACACTTGATACCAATGTCTACTGTAGACTCATAATGCATGTTCCCATTCTAGAAGCTCTAAGAAGTCCTGTAATGAGAAGCTGTTTAATATATTTAACCCACTATTCTCAAAATTTATTTGATCACAGAACTTTTTTTTGTTTGTATCTATTAAAATCTCATAGCACTAGCTTCCCCCGCCCCCCGCATGGTATTAGAATAGACAGCACAGGGGATTTTGAGCCATGTTTTATGTGTATAACGCCACATAAACAGCATCAGTTCTTCGTAATGGTATTAAAATCAAGTGTTTTAAGATACAGATACCAGCCCTGGCTGGTGTAGCTCAATGGATTGAGTGCGGGCCTGCGAACCAGCCAATCGCGGTTCAATTTCCAGTCAGGGCACATGCCTGGGTTGCAGGCCAGTTCCCAGCAGGGGACACACCAGAGGCAACCATACATTGGCATTTCTCTCCCTCTCTCCTTCCCTTCCCCTCTAAAGATAAGTAAATAAAATCTTTTAAGAAAAGATACAGATATTAATTTTATTACTACTTTACAAACTTTAATGAAATCAGAAGTTCAAAATCTGAAAACTGCTTTTGAGTAATTTTGATATAAAAGTTTGAGTTTGAAATAAAAGGTGAATTTCAAGGCTTTAAATTTAAATTTCAAGAATTTTATATTCTTTTATACTCCTCTGCCATCCTATACACATTTATGTTAAGACAAGAGAAAGAAAAGCAAAATATTTTCTATTATTTTGTTTTTACTTACCTAATATTTTCACAGCATAATGAGGACTTTCTAAGACAATTCCTTCCTCTGTATCAAATATAGGGTTATCTATTCCAGTCTTTGGAGGAATTTGAGCTAGTTTCTTAAGTCTCATGGAAGAATTAAGGTCAAGTTCTTGTTTTTTCCCTTCTTCTTCTCGCCTACGCCTCATGTCCTCCTGTTGTTGCCGAATACGCTCCAGCTGCGCACTTCGACGTACAGGCATCATCCTGGAGCCCAGGTCTCCAGGGCAGTCAACAGCCATCTCTCGGTGCTTCTGATGTTCCTCTGGTGATGCAAGATCAACACTTTTTACTTCGCTGACTGATTCCTCAGTAACATGCCCATTCATATGGGATGTTGTCATGGTTAGCTATAAAAACCTGTACCACTTTTATATATCAATTTTTCCTATAAAGCCAATCTCTTGATTCTGTAGTATAAAATCCATGTTACTTCAAAAAAAAAAACCAAAAACACAAAAAACCAAAAACTTCTCCCATCACATAATAATGCTATGAAAATGTATCCATGAAGGAAATCTAAGAGGAAAGATGGGGAGAAAAAGTGTAAGAGTTACAATATAAAAAACTTCACATAACCCACTTCTAATCCCTATATACAATATAGAAAATATCCCATAAGTATATAATATTAGATTAAGTAGTTTCTGTTGCCCTACAGTTTTCCTTTCATTTTATAGACATTGCTGAGAAATTCAAGGTTCTCATCCCTCTGCCCCCAAAAATAAGTTTCCCCCCAAGAATCTGAAACACATTGTTATTTTATAGCTGAGAAAAATGATATATTAGGAGGTTTAGAAAAATTTGAAGGTAAGAAAGTTTGGGTGCTGGTTTAGTAGAGAATAGGTTGCTTAAGATATAAAGATGCTTTAATCATCTTTGTATAGCTCTCAACACAGTACTTTACACTCAATTAATACACACGAGATTAAAATAACTGCCTAGTTAATTTCTAAAGAAGCTGGCAGCATGTCATGTTGGTGGCTCGAACGAGGTAAAGGTGGTATTCCAGGGGATCCACTTTTAGGAGTTTATAAAATGAAGATACCCAGTAAAAAAAAGAAACTTTAATTAGCAGCTAAGGCACCTACGGGATAAAACCACATTTTATCTCACCACAGTGAGAAAAAGACCAGGTAGGTTATCAGTGTATAACTTGGTCACACTAACAAAAGAATTAGGATTAATTCTCTATGAAGTTCATTCAGAGAAAAATGGTACCCATTACCACTGGAGAACATTTTAAAGCCATACTATATAAGAAAATAAGAACATACTGCACTCAGAGGCCAGAAAACTGAATTTTAATTCTGGCTCTGACACTTCCTCTAGAGAGCTTTATGATCTAGGACTAGTCAGTTTCTCTCTCTGAACCACAGACTCCTTTGGAAAATTTATTCACAGGTTTGTTCTGAGCTTTAAATAATAACATACGCAAGTTTTTAAATTAAAAATATATTTGTATTAATTCTCAGTATTAATTTCTTATGTTTTAAAAATCCTTCAATATATTTTAGACAAGAAAAATATTTTGCTTCATGACACTGGCTTTTCATCAAGCCATTTCTTGAGCATAAAAAGGCAGATTGTTTATATATGTGAAAACCCACACATTAAATCTAATTAGTTTTCTTTTTTCTCAAGACTTTAAAAATATTTACAATAATAAATCTACTACCTCCTTCAGTTGAACATCATTTCAGTGAACAGGTTTGTCAGAGCACATGCCTACTAAGCAAAAGCTGGGTTTTCAGACAAAATTCCAAATGCCAGCCAAACATCTTGCCACAGACTGCTGAACACAAACCCACCTAAATGACCAGGAAAATCACTAGACCAACCACCAGGAAAAGACATACAAACTACATGAGCCACCGGCACTATATTTCACAAGAACTTGGGGAGATTTTTTGGTCTTCTATCCAAATCTTAGCTTCTCTCTATATAACCATGTAATTTACACATAAATATCTTATTGTATCTTATCCATCAGATTGCCTTCTTTTTCATTACAATAACAGCCACTGGAATTACACTGGGAAATTCTTAACTCATGCAAATGCAAATTCAGCTTATTTGATGTTTTCATTACAAGCAGGCAGAAACTTATGTAAGAGTTACTGCAGTTCTGTTCCTAATTTTACAAACAGAGGAGTGTACACATTTCCAGAAAGTTACAACTGTCAACTTTCTCTATTTACAATATTTACTATTAAAAATCAAATTTAATAATGTATTTTTTACTTTATAAGACACTCTACAAAAATCATTATCTGAAACTAAAACTGCCACCTTAAAAACTGTAAGACTGTGTCCACGTTCGGTACGCCAGATCATGGGGGGTGGACTGGGCCAGGTGACCTGGGTAAGAATCCTCATGCTTATCTATCTGGATCTGGCCTTTGACTCTCAGCACAACTTCTGCAACCTGGTATTAATTCACTTAAAACCCCATTTTGGTCATCTCCCTTGGAGGGTTCAGTCTACCGGGAGAGACAGCAAAGCAAACGAATGGTTATTCTTTCCCAGATGGCTTCTCCTCATTACATTCTAAACTCATTCAAGACAGGTGTCATCTCCCAGAGCTTAACAATATAAATGTAACACAGGAAATGCACAATAAATATCTGCTCAACTAAACTTAGAAATGTCATAAATTCAAAGAGGATGCACAGACAAAGGACTCTAAAACGTAGTCTGTGGTGAGGGATCACAGCAAATACTCAAAAGATAAGGATGTATTTGAGAGGCATTTCAAAGAACTAAAGTTAGCCAGGTAGAAGAGACTGTTCCAGGCAGAGGAAATCACAAGACCAACAAGAAGATGGGGTATGAGAGTATGGCACTTTCAAAAAACAGAACAGAATGCAATAAGGCTGAATGGGACAATGGGAGCATGTCACACATGAATAATGATACAAGTGGAGAGGCAAGCAGGGGTCCAGACTGAGAAGGGTTTAAAGACTTTGGCCTTTACCCTGAAAGTAGTAAAACTTACTACAGGAGTTAAAGCAGGAGACAGCAATGATCACACGCACTCTTAGAGAAATACCACTCTGGCAGAAGTGCAGAGGACTGACTGAAGGGTGGCAATGAGACCAGTTTAAAGGCAGCTGTAAGAAACGTGGTCCTGAGAAGAAAACGAAGAAATAGTAATAGTAGTAACCACAACTACAACATTTACTGAGCCCTTATATGCTGCACAATATTGCAAGCACTATACAGTACTCACTCATTTAATCCTCATCACAACTACAAAAATATGTACAAATATGCCTGTTTTACAGATGAGGAATGAGGATGAAAGTGGGCGCTGAAGACAGGATGGAGGAGTAAGGAAGAGGCCACATGAGCCAAAGGCAGGAACAGAAAACATGTAAGAAAGTATAAACGAGGCTGGTTTAACTAAAGCCATCAGTTCATACAACAGGATAGTGGCTAGAAACTTTCTGGGTTCAATTTAAGAACAACAGTCTTAAATATAAGTCTTATTACTCAAGACAGTCGAAAAGCTATCAAAGATTTAGAGAAGAGGGGTGATCTGCACACAACTTTAATTGAGCACTTACCCCTGGCGAGGTACTACGATTAGAGACAAGATCCCTGCCTATTAGTTTACCTACCAAAATGTCCTACATTAATTTAGAAATTAATGTGCCCAGAATTAAACTCATATTTCCCTTTAATCCTCTCCATTTCCTCCATTTTCAAGTCTAATTAATGCCAGTCTACCCACCTAGCTACCCAAGACAACAGAATGCTTAGAACAGAACCAGATCAGACTGTCTAGGATCTAATCCCTGACTACCCTCCTTTCAAGTCTCAGCTCAAACACATCCTCCTCTGGATTTCCATGACTCCCCAGACTGGATATGTAACTCCTCTGGAATTCCACAATCCCAGTCACATCTCTGACCAAACTGGATTGCAACTATTTGTACCACTGTCTGCCTATCAAACTAGAAGCCCTTAGAGGCCAGGACACGGGCTGACTCATCGCTGGACCCGCGACACTGCACAGCACAGGGCCAAGCAAACAGGAGGCTTCAGGGTATGATTCCAGGGCCACTATCTTTGGGTCACCAGGTGGATGGCAATGTCATTGACCAAGACTGAGAGACTACAGGAGAGGGAGGATCAGAAGGGGTGAGAAATGAAAGGGTCCTATGGTTTAGTCTGGGACACTAATTGCACAGTGACTCTGGATCACAGAGGTGATCTCTGGATCACAGATCTAATTAGCAGAGACCTGTCTTAGTCTCTACAGGGATCTCTACAGCCAGGACATCCAGGAAGAGATAGACGCTTAATTAAGTATATGAGCAAATCACTACTGTTTAGAACCTCTGATGGCTTTCTATTGCCTACAGAATAGAGTTTGAAATCACAAGGTAAACCCCGACTTTCTAACTGTATCTTTGACTATGTTCCTGCACAAGCCTTTTAAGTTAGCTTCCTCACCTGTGCCTAACCTGTATCTTTCTTTTTTTTCCTGCCTAAATGCCTATGAACTACAAAATAGGAATGGATTCTCCTTTCCTCTTCTGCCTTCGGGATCTTACTACAAACCCTCACTCCTTGGGTAAGTTTTTCCAGACCACCATGGTTATAATCTTACCATACAACGCTCCACATACAACTCTACTCACAAGTTAATTCATGAAGGCCATGAAAGATTCAAAAAAGTTATTCTAGAGCCAGAAACATTATACAATGTGCTACAGTTTCAGAATTAAGATCATTACAATGTTTAAAGAGGCAAACCATGAATACTCTAGCTTTCTTACATAGGCAATATATGTCAATAAACAGTGAGAGTCCCAGTCCAAAAGAATTGTATTTTCCCTCTCCAAAAGGAAGTAAGTAAGGCAGGCCTTTGTTTGACAATTTAGAAGCTGGTAATGACTGAACTAGAGAATTACCTCCTTTTATGTAAGTAAGAGACCACCTTAAGCAGACAACACAGTTATAAGTTTCTATTCCTCTTTTCTGCCCTGACTGGTGTGGCTCAGTGGACTGAGTGCCAGCCTGCGAACCAAAGGGTCTCGGGTTCCATTCCCAGTCAGGGCACATGCCTGTGCCAGGTCCTGGGTTGGGGGCATGTGAGAAGCAAAACACACCGATGTTTCTTTCCCTCTCTCCTTCCCTTCCCCTCTCTCTAAAAATAAATAAATAAAATCTTTAAAAAAAGTATTCCTCCTTTCTCAATCCTCTAATTATAGACAGTGCATTTCTTAGATGCCTTAAAAGCCCATATTTCAAATCCTCATCAGAGTCCCAGCTCATATCCCTCCCTCCTTGGTGGAAGAAAAACTGAAGAAAAAAATTAAAAATCAATCAGAAGTCTTTACATAGTCCACAAGACAAGAAAATGAATTTTCAGATTGGCAGGCCAAAACTGTTTCAACGTTAACTTCAAACTAGTGGGGAAGAAGGGCTTTGCCTATGTGAATTGGCTACAGGAAAAGGGGAGGTAAAAAGATGCTAAATAAGCTTTAATAAATACAAATTACTGAAATTGGGGAGTGTGAAATAGTAGGAGGAATAGTAGCCCACTGAAAAAGCAACACCAAGAAACAGAACCATTTGTGTGAGAGCTGGAAAACCTGACAGCTTACAATGCAGGAAGGCAATTTCCTATATAATCGGTATGCTAATTTTTAGACAGTGGAAAATGTAAAACATACACTTGATATGCATAAACATGGTTGGCCAACACTAGAGTCCAGAACTTCAGATTATTTTTTCCTATTCATCCTTCCTCCCCTTCTCCCACAAGTAATGCCCTTTGACCAGCAGCTGGGAAGTCTCATTAAGAGATCAGCATTCCTCTGACATTCTAAGAAGTTGGACTATTTGTTTCCATAGAAACAGCTTTTTCAACTAACATAAGATTCAGGCCAAGAATAGTGAAAAGAACTTACATTATGCAAATTGGAAAAACCTTCTCTACTATTCTTTTAGTTTCTCTTCTCTGGTTTTTCACAGAACTCAGGTTTTCTTACTCTGTAAAACAGAAAAGAGGCAATGAATCAAGTATAAAAGTCTGGAGTGTTTTCTAGAGAGAGGGAGTGGAAGGAAAAGGTTAATTAAATATGATATCCAACTGTTTGCAGGTGGCTAGGATTTCTTAGTAAAAAGTAGTAAAAATGCACCCCCTTCCAATCTCTGATGGACATACATTAAAACCAGTATAAATTACCTGAAATCAGTGATTAGAAAGAAGTAAATAAAACTGGGTTAAAAGTTCTTACAGATTATTTTTCATGACATTTTTGACCTTTAGGTAAAAAGTCTCAAACAAAAATGCAGTGTTTTGCCCTGGCTGGCGTAGCTCAGTGGATTGAGCACAGGCCTGCGAACTAGACGATAGAGGTTTGATTCCCAGTCAGGACACATGCCTGGGTTGCAAACCAGTTCCCAGCAGGGGACTCAAGAGAGGCAACCATACACTGATAGTTTCTCTCCCTTTCTCCTTCCTTTCCCCTCTAAAGATAAATAAATGAAACCTTTTAAAAAATGCAGTGTTTTGTTCTTTGTTTTAACTATAATTACTGGACCAATTTTAAACATTATAAATAGTTTATGATGCCAATAAAATAAGCTTAGAAAATGAGACTTTGACAGATGGGAACCACAGATAATTCAGAGGGGAAATGTCGATGCTACACTGGAGACCAAGACAGAAGAGGATCCTGTCCTAATGGAGCTTACACTCCAGTAGGGCAGCAATTTTTCAACTGAGGTGCCGCAAGAATTTTTAGAACATGTAATATCTGTTTTTTTAAAGATTTTATTATTATTTTTTGGAGTCAGGGGAAGGGAGAAAGGCAGGGAAAGAAACATTGATGCAAGAGAGAAACATCAACTGGGTTACCTTCCAAACTCACCCAGGCCAGGGACCCAACCAGCAACCCATGTGCCCTGACTGGGAATCAAACCAGCGACCTTTCACATGACCACGTCCAACCCACTGAACCACACCAGTCAGGGTGCATTACCTGACTATTTAGTCAGGCGCACTGACCTCTTCTCCCTTAGATTGTCAAATTAAAAAAAATAATGACAGCCAACAGAACAATAGTTGTCTGGTAGGAATGAGGAAAAATTCTACCTTTTGGGGGGTCAGACTGGCAAAAAAATAATGTTTTGGAGTGCTGCAGAACTGCAGTATTTAGTTTGTACATGCCGTGAGATCAAAAAGGTTGAAAACCACTGTGGCAGACTGGCAGAACAGCTGCAATGGACAGAAGCTACAGAAACTGTCAAGAAGGAGGACCATTCCCCACCTGATTTATAGCTTAAAACCAGCAGAGACCAGCTGGATACAACATGGCGACTAATTTCACCTAATGGCAACCTCTAGCCTAATTATAAGCTCAATGTAATATGTTAGCATGCTAAACAACACAACCCATCGTGAAACGGGCTCAGAAACAGAAAGCCCATATAAGGACACAAAACAGGTAATAGAGCTCCTCTGAGAAATTCCCACCCCTTTTCCAGGGGATCCTATTTCTCCCCCTCACTGAATACTCTAACCCCCACTTAAACAAACCCCAATAAAGGAAGCAGAGTCTGCTGAAGGAGGGTTGCTTGGTCTGTGGAGTAGCTCTCTCTCTGTCTCACTGCTTCAGTAATAAAATCCCTTTTACTTTAAACTCTATGCTGGGTCGCATATGAATTCTTTCCCATGCCAAGCCAAGAACCCACAATGGGTGGCAGACTCTTGGGTCCCCCACACTTCTGGAATACCTGCACCAATATAATATAGGCAGTGATGCTTAGAAGGGGCAGCACTAGATAATATGGTCAGGGAAGCCCTATTTTAAGAGAGACCTGAATGAAAACAAAGTGAGTGAGCTATGAGAGCATCCAGAAATAAGTTTCTAGGTTGAGGGACTTGAAAGTACATTTCTATATGGATGTCACTAGGAATCTCAATTTCGATATACAGATGCTCCTCGACTTAGGATGGAGTCACATCACAATAAACCCATAGTAAGCTGACAATACCCTAAGTCGACAGTGCATTTAATACTGCACTGTATCAGGTGTTCTCCCTCGTGCTCCCGTGGCTGCCTGGGAGCTATGGCTTGTTGCCACTGCCTAGAAACATGAGGGAGTGTAGTACCCCGTATACGGCTGGGCTTGGAGAAAAAAACAAAATTCAAAATTTGAAGTACGGGTTCTACTAAATGCACACTGCTTTCACACCATCATAAAGTTGAAAAAGCTTAATTGGAACCATCATTAGTCAGGGACCATGTGTATCCCAAACTGACAACCTCTTTCCTACCATTAATTATACCACCACCTCCAAGATCTTGATCTTTCTCAAGCCCTATTTATCCAATCAGTTGCCAAAATGATTTCACAAGGCTTTTAGAATCCACTGAATGGTGGCAGAATATGCTACTAAAGAAACTGTTAAGAAAACGAAAAGGCAAAAAAAATAATTGTGAAATATTTGCCTGCTATAACTACTCTTATGACTCAGTAAGTCAAATATCAACTTTTAAAAAATAGTGCAAGAGATTTGACCACTTCAACAAGGCAGACGGACAAATGACAAAAATAATCACTTGGGGAGGTATCTCAACATCATTAATCTTTAGAAAAATCCAAATTAAAACCACAAGGTAGTGACATAAGAATAGAAAGAAATTGCTGGACTAGGACTGAGTCCAGAAGTAAACTCTCAAATTTATAGGCAACTGATTTTTAAACAAAATATCAAGACTATCAAATGGGGGAAAACATTCTCTTCAACAAAGAGTGCGAGGACAACTGAATATCCAAATAAAACGAGTGAGGCTGGACCCCTACCTCACACACCACATACAAAAATCGACTCAAAAATGGATCAAAAATGCAAATGTATGGACTGAAACCATAGAACTCTTACAAGAATATACAGTGGAAATCTTTATGACCCTGGACTAGGCAATCACTTAAGGTAGGACACCAAAAGCACAAGCAACAATAAAACAGATAAAAATTACTCATCATCAACATTAAAAACTCTGTGCTTTGAAGGGCATCATCAAAAAAGTGAAAAGACAATCCATGGAAGTGGAGACAACTCACACATCATGTATCTGACTGGGGACTTGTATATCATATCACTCTGTAATAAAAAGATGAGCCCTGGCTGGTGTGACTCGGTTGGATGGGGTGCCATCCTGTAACCCGAAAGGTCTCGGGCTCAGTTCCCCGCCAGGGACGCGAGTTCAGTCCTCAGGCACAGTGCGTGCAAAGAAGCAACTGATTGATGTTTCTCTCTCACATCAACATTTCTCTCCCTGTCTCTAAAATTAGTAAGTGTATCTTTGGCCAAGGATTAAAAAAAAGAGAGAGAAATAGCCTGATTTAAAAATGGGAAGAGAACTTCCATACAGTTCTCCAAAGAAGATATACAAATGGCTGTTAGTAAGCATATGAAATGATACTCTGCATTACTGGTCATCAGAGAAGAGCTAATCAAAAATACAAGACCTGTCAGAAGGGCAGTGTCAACAGGACAAGGAATAACAAGTGCTGGCGAGGATGCAGAGAAAAGGGAATTCTCATGTGCTGCTGACGGGAATGGGGACTGGTGCAGCCACTGTGGAAAATAGTAGGAGGTTCCTCAAAAAATTAAAAAATGGAGCTACCACATAATCCAGCAATTCTACTTCTGGGTGTTTGTCCAAAGAAATCGAAAACACTCATTTGAACAGCTATAGGCACTCCTACATCCACTGCAGCATTTACAATAACCAAGATTTGTTAATAACCTAAATACATGCCCATCAATGAATGAGTAAAGAGGATGTGATATGATAAACACACTCACAAAATGGCACACTACTCAGACATTTAAAAAAAAAGAAATTTTGCTATTTGCAACAGCATGGGTGGGTCTGGGGGGAATTATGCTAAGTGAGATAAGTCAGACAGAAAGAAAAACGCTGCATGATTTCATTCATATGCAATCTTAAAACAACAACAAATGAACAAACAAGCAAACAAATCTCATATACAGACAACAGATAGGTCGTTGCAGGGCTGGGGGGGGCAGTGTTGGGGCTTAGGCAAAATTGGTGAAGGGGACCAAGAGGTACAAACTTTCAGATATAAAAATAAATAAGTCATGGGGATGTTACGTTCAGCATGATTACTATAATCAATACATTGCAAATTTGAAAGCTGCCAAGAAAGTTTTATAACTTTGTTTTGGAACAGATGGGTAAGACCTATTGTGGTGATCATTTTGCAATGTACGAAAAAGTCAAATTATTATGCTGTACATCTAAAATTAATGTGATATTGTATGTCAATTATACTTGAATTAACAAAGAGAAACCATCCAGCACCCGCTAGGATGGTGAGGTACTCATGCAGAGGAACTGGGGCGCCCGCATACAGAGCTGGCGGGCACGGCGAAGCCCGCGGCGCCACTAGAAAACAGCAAGGCAAGCTCTTAAAAAGCCAAACACAGACTAGCAATATTCTCCAGCAACTCCACTCATAGGTAGACACCCAAGAGAAACGGGAACATATTTATATGCAAAACACCTGCACAAAAATGTTCATAGCAGCATAATTCCTAATAGCCCCAAATTAGGGAAAAATCCCAATGTCCATCAAGTGATGAATAAAATGTTGTATATCCATAATAAAATATCATTGAGCAATAAAAAGAAATAAAGTACTGATACATGATACAACATATATGAACCCTGAAAACAGAGGTCAAAGAGGCCAGTTAATTTTCTACACACAACTGACCTCACATATACTGCATGGTTCTAGTCATGAAATGTCCAGAACAGACAAATGTATAGAGAAAGACAGTAGATTAGTGGCTGCCTAGAGGTGGGGCTGAGTGGTTGGGGTGCAGGGTTTTTTGTGGGGGGATGATGAAAATGTTTAAAATTAATTGTGGTGATCACTGAATAACTCCGAATATATATAAAGCCACTGTACACTTGAATATACATAAAGCCACTGTACACTATGGATGAACGGTATGGTATGTGAGTTGTGTCTCAATAAAGCTCTTAAAAAAAGAATAAAATGCCATTGCAAACACAATAAAATAGCTAAAATTAAAAAGACTGATAATACTAAGTACTGGAGAGGACATGGAGAACCAAAATGCTCAAACAATGCTGATGAGGATGTTGTAAAATAGTAGTTAGGCAGTTTCTTCAAATGTTAAACATATAAGATATAATCCAGTGATTCCACACAAGAAAAACAAAAACGTACTTTTATTTGTAAAAAATCACAAAGACTTGTGGGGAATACTCAAAGAAGCCTTGTAGATAAAATTGAACACAACCCAAATGTCCTTTAGCTGGTGAACAGACAAAATACAGAATACTACCAGTAATAAAAGAGAATGAACTAGTGATGATACGCAACAACACGGATGGCCTGCAAAACACGATGCCACACACGAGAGCACACACTGCACGATTCCATCCACCCATTTCCAGGAGAGGCAAAGCCAGCCCTGTCCGAGAAACAGTTCGGTGGTTTCCTAGAACTGGGAGTGGGAGCAGAAACTGGCTACAAAAAGATAAGGGAATTTTTTCTAGGTGATCGAAGTGTAATAAAAATACCTTTCAGTGATATCTGCATGATGATAAAAATTACTAAAACTCAAACTATACCCATAAAAGTTTTTAAAACTTATCAAAATTGGTGAATTTTAACATAAGCATACCTACTGAGCTCATTTTAAATAGACACTTAAATTTGCATCTTATCACATGTAAATTATATCTCAACAAACCAATTTTTTAAAAAGACCATTGTATATTCCAAAAATAAGTCACATACTGACATCACACAAGGAACCCGTTTACTCAATAAATGTTTAACTCAGTGCATACATTTCTTTCCATCAACGAACAGCATCATCTTCACAGAGAATGAACTCAGTTATGCCTGAAAGTAAGTAAATGCAAGTCTAAACTCAAATACATTTGGGCTGGTTATGCAAAGAATTAGCTCAAAAGTTATTATTGACAACAATTTAGACAAAACTATACAGACTCAACCAATAGTTAACTGAGAAACTAATTTTTTGATTATTCACATTAGAGAATGAAACATATTTTTAAAATATTTATTTGAAGTAAACTGAACTTGTTTAACTCAATAGGTGCAATGTAAAAAAAAATCAGCTATTAACTGACAAATCAAGCTCTTTACATCAACTAACTACTGTGTATTTAGAATGTACCATGCCAGATAAGGTTGTAAAGAATGGAAGTAAAATTCCCTTAAGAAAAAAATTTCCAAGTAAAAATCAAATTAAAAAGAGCAAAAATTTCAAAGGGAAGTAGTGGTAACATACATTATGACTAACAACACATAAATCGTCTGCCCTCAGATAGCAAAAGAAAATACACCACCTTCTCAGATGTAAACTTTCAGAGAAAGCAATTTGAACATTCCTGGCAAAAACTATAGATATTTAAAACACACCTGAAATAAAAAGATTTAGTCTACAAGTTCCTATTCTTACCCCATGATTCTAGGCCATAAAATTGCCTTGAAACAAACAAACAAAAAGACAACATGGAAAACATGCTAGAAAAATACTGCTGCTAATTTATAACCTATTAAACATCTATATCCTAAAATCCTCATTTAAACAAACTTTAGCAAAAATTTATTTACAAATACCATCCCCCTGACTCCTGAACTTTTGCATTCCAGTGGTTCTCAATCAAGGGTGACTCTTCCTTCCCCTGTCATCATCAGAATTTTGACAACATCTGGACATATCTTTTACTGTCAGGACTCGGTTGAGTGCTAATGGTACCTGTTGTACTAGCAGAGGTCTGGAACACTGCTAAACATGTACAGGACAGCCCCCATAACAAGGAATTATCCAGTCAACACGTCAATACCACCGATATTGAGAAACTGTGAGTCAAACAAAGCAAACAATGGAACATCAACTAATTCAAAATTGAGGCACTTACCCATTCAATAATATTCAGAAAGTTTTTCACACATTCAAGACAAACTTTAAATAGCCCAGCTCCCTTGTTAACCTCCTGGTGGTATTTCTGCTTATTGTGTCATGACTCTTTTTCATGTACTGTTGGTTTCAAATAATTAATAAATGGTGAGCCTAGAAGATCCTTAAAATAATCTAGTCCAGTGTTTCTCAAAATGTTCAGGAAGGGACTTCAAGGGTCATCTTGGTAGTGGATGGGAAGATAAGGGCAGAAGCTAACTTTTTCTTTATAAGATTCAAGGGAAAAATGTTCTAACTTAAATGTTTAAATAACAAAACAAACTTTGATTTATTTAATGAATTCTTATTTTACATACGACAAAGGAAGGATCAGAAAATTTAAGTCTCTTGCCAAGGAGACTGAGTATTTGTTACACAAATACTTGGTGGCAGAAATCAACAAACCCAGAAACTCAACGAAGCAATGACTGCCAACAGGATAGCAACAGTATAAACAGAATAAGAACTACTGCCAAATAAACTGCTTTACATTGTATACTGGAACCTGAGTGGGAAAGCAAGGCCAATTTTAGTAATATATCCAGCCTATAATAAATCACCCACCATTAAATGCTTACAATCTAGCCAGAGAGACAAAACATGCATATAAAATAATAATTTAAGTAGCTACAGTAAGTGGCTCAGGCCCTGGCTGGTGTGGTTCAGCAGGTTGAGCGCCAGCCTGCGAACTGAAAGGTAGCCAGTTCGATTCCAATAAGGGCACGTGCCTGGGCTGCAGGCCAGGTCCTGAGTTTGGGATGTGAGAGAGGTAACCAATTGATGTTTCTCTTCCACGCTGTTGTTTCTTCTTCTCTCCCTCCCTTCTCCTCTCTCCAAAAAATAAATAAAATCTTTAAAAAAAGAGAGTGGCCCAAACAAGACCAAAAAAGTATAGACAAAACATACTTAATGACCATATTATTTACTGTGTGCTGAACACAGCGCCACAACACTCAATGTTGTTAATCCTCAAACAGTCCTACAACTTTAGGTACTCTTGTTATCCCCAATGACAAGTGAGACCGGTTTAAAGAAGCAAAGATTCTGCCCAAAGAGCACCTCTAAATAAATATTCCACAGTTGTAATAGGTATTCTGTGTTATATGGTTTCACAACCACTATAACATGGTTTTTACAACATCCTTGTGCGGCATTTTCCAGAGGATGAAAGTAGAATAATTATGTAAAAGGTCTGAGTAAGCAGTGATGGTGACAGTGGAAAACAGCAGAAGTAAAAGCAACAGCACTACTTGCCAGGCAGAGTGCCAAGAATTTCACACATTATCATCTCATTCAATCCTTTCAACTCCTCAAAGTCACCCTCAGTTTACACATGTGGAAGACAAACGTGGAGAGGTTAAGTTGCTTCCCAAGGTCATAAACCTAAATGGCAGAGTGGAGACTCATACCAAGTCTCCATGACTTCAGAACAGAAGCTCTTTCCTTTTGCCAGTATTTTTCTTTAAAGATTTTACTTATTTATCTTTAGAGGGGAAGGGAAGGACAGGAGAGAAATATTAATGTATGGTTGCCTCTCATGTGTCCCCTGCTGGGAACTGGCCTGCAACCCAGGCATGTGCCCTGAGTGGGAATCGAACCTCGATCGTCTGGTTTGCAGACCTGTGCTCAATCCATTGAGCTATACCAGCCAGGGCTCTCTTGCCACTATTTTTATTTAGTCTTATTCAATACTAAGGAAAAAAAAAAAACTTCTATGGATTATGACAATTCTCGGTTCAGTGCTTTGAAGGGCACCTTTCTATGGTTTTCCTTCACTTGTTCAGCGATATTCTCTTTTAAACAATGAAATCCTATGAAACACATTTTTAAATCCAATACCTAACAGCTGCTTCTTACTTTTTTATACCTAAAACACAGCACTGACCAGAAGAAGTACTCCCAGGAACCAATGGGACTGCGTAATGAGTCATCACTCGCTGTTTCCTTTTACAAATTTGGATATTGCTGTACTGGAGTAGTACCTTGCAGCATAAAGATGGGTTGGGAGAACACGAAATCATTCTGAAAACCAGATAATTAAGCTTTCTACATACTGTATGTAATATTCTCTGAAGTGAAAGTATTATTTGTTTTGTTTTGTTTAATTCAGTGGGAAAATTCTTTGCTTACATTGAACACAAAGTTGCAGGTCTCTGGTGATATTCAAGACCACACACTCATAGATGGAACTGGTTAAAAGCCAAAGAGTATCAAAGATATCAAATACTTGGTTACTCGAACTGCCCCATTATCACCTCCAACAACTTCACAATAAAAGATTAAATGAATCCAAAAGGTTAGTAAAGTTTTTTTTGAAAGGCATTGGGACAAAAGGTAATTTATAACATTTCGAACTGTGACATTTAAAAATTGGATTTTTAAATGTGTGGAATAAAGTTACTTGCAATATGCCTTTTCAGAAGAGTGCTCACGATCAGGAATATATATGGCCTAGTTGCAGAACAAGAACAGTCTCGATAAGAACAGAGCCAATGTAAGAGATAGAAGATAAAGCCAGAGTTGACTCTGAATGCTAAGCTAAATTGTTTGAATTTCTCCTACAGGCGATGGGAAACTATAGGTTTGAGTTTTTTAAAAATGGCTTTTTTAGAAAGATAAATTTACTTTACACTGTTATCAGAGTTAACTAGAGGAAATATAAGTAGAGTAGCCAAGAGAGATAATAAAATGTTTTAATACTTTATGCATGGGAAGATAAAGGAAGTAGGAGAAGGAATGAAAAGGGATAATTTCAAACAATGGTTACTACAAAGGATGATTTGACAAGATTTAGAGACCGGGAGCTAAATATAATTCTAAAATACTGTGCATGACAATAGAGTCTCGAAGAAATTACAGGACCTCAAAATAGTATAATTCAGAGAATACAGATTTTCTCCCCGGGAGGGAGAGAAGGGAGATGGGGAAAACTGTAAGGAAGAGAAGTTTCATTTTTGAAGTACTGCATTTAAAGTGAGAACGCTGACAGGTTGTTAATTTCTAGACAGAGAAACCAAAGAGAATAGGCTAGAAACGAAAATGTGTAAGTAACTTACATATTCCTATCTTACATTTGTAAAGTTTTTCAGTTTCTCCAGTAAATTCAAACATCTCATTTGATCTCCACAGCTGCCCTGAAATTTTGGTAAGCTGGTCAGATATCCCCATCTTCCAGAAGATATATAGGTTCTACAAGTTAAGTCACAGAGCTAGATATTAATAGAACAGGAATTAAAATCTGCATCAGTGAACCCTTATGCAGACCCGCAGTTCTATGTTAGTTACATCTCCATAAAATGCTGACTATACCTGCCTTTTCAAAAATCCCACGATTACTGTTAACCCTCGAACAACATGGGTTTGAACTGAGCAGCTGCACTTAGAGCAGAGTTTTTCAATAAACACCTGTACTGTTTCTGAGTTGCAGCTGGGAGTCCCTGGATGTGGAGGGCAGACTGTATGTACTGATCTGTTTTTTGCATAAGGGACTTGAGTATCCAAGAATTTGGGCATCCACAGGGGTCCTGGAACCAATCCCCTGAAAATACTAAGGGACAACTTAAGTTTCTGGGGGGTTTAAAGTTATACCAAGATTTGACTGTGTGGCAGTCGGTGTCCCTAACTCCCACATTGTTCAAGGATCAACTGTACATCATTCTTTTACCTTTAAAACACTATTAAATTAATCTTTCCCAACTTTCTGCTTCGTAAAAGGAACAATGAACTCTAACAGTATTTCGCCGTGGTACACAGCAACAGACCACAGTTCCGATAGCACCAGCTTGCAGCAGGATGACACGCAGTGCTCCAAGTTTCTACATCCTCAGCCAAGCAGCCATATCTACCCAAAGTGTAAATTTGTAGTTAAGTGAAGAAATGGTAGGATGCATGTGAATTTTCCTACTCATTTGAAAGAAATCAAATTACCAACAATCCAGGATCCTGGTAACACTTTTAGCCTGCTACTCTCTACTCTGTATTTCTCCAGTTTCTGTATGTGCTGTCAAAGTGAGCCACATGTCCTACCTTGACAAACAGTTTAATAAAATATTAATTTATACCTTAAAAATTAGTACCATAAAATAGACTATCCCCCTGGGGTCAAATTTAAGTACTGAAAATTGAAACTGTAATAGCCCTAAATGTTACTAATCCTATCAATTCTCCCTCCTTAATATCACACACACACACAGAGTCTCCCTTTTCATACCGCTACCTTAAATCATATACTCATTATCTCTTTCATGGATTCTCCTAGAACTTGATAGTCACCCAACCTTGGTCTTTCTATTGCCAATCATTTTACACAGTACTGACAGATTACCTTTCCTGAGGCACAACCTATAGTGTCCTTTTTCAAAGTTTTCTTTTTTTGTCTTTCCCCTGCTGTTTCCTGAGGGATTGCTATGCACCCATTCATTCACTGAACCTAGCATGCATTACCTCATTCACCTTCACAACCAGCTTCCCCTTCAATTCTGTAACCTAGCTAAGTAAAGATAAGTCACTTTTCCAATGTAAAAAGCTAAATGGCACAACTGGACCCCAAACTGAAGTCTGTTTCTTAGGACCTTGATTTACTGGGTACTAGAGCAGATCACACCCCTTTGAATTACTCGTTTGCGTCCTTGTCCCCAAACTTAATTCCTCACAGCTTCTCGACTTCTGACTCTGCCTCTTTCATTGTTCTCCCCAAGAAAATATAGTGAGTGACTCTTTTCTTCCAAATACAGTAGAAAGTAAAAATTAGCATAAATATGTAAAAATATTTACTTTGGTATGAGGTTCTGTGTGTCTGAGAGACCAATCATGTCCAAAAATTTAAAATAAACCTTTGATCAATTCCTTTTCTAGAAATTTATGCCATAGAGTATGTTTGGAACTATTTGGATATATTAATCTCTCTTTTCAACTGCAAACTTATTTTTATTTTTTAAAAGATTTTATTTATTTATTTTTAGAGAGGGGAAGGGAGGAAGAATGAGAGGGAAAGAAACATCAATGTGTAGTTGCCCTCGCACGCCCCCTACTGGGGATCTGGCCAGCAACTCAGGCATATGCTCTGATTGGGAACTGAACTGGCGACCCTATGGTTCACAGGCTGGTGCTCAATCCACTGAGCCACACCAGCCAGAGTTCAACTGTAAACTTAATAAAATATAACTATAGATCAAGTATTTACAATGAAAATGTATCATTCTAATTGAGATGTGCCATCAATGTAAAATATACTGAATTTTGAAGAACCCAGTATGGAAAAAATGGATGTAAAACATTTTATTGCCTATTTTTCTTTTTATCGAGTACACATGGACCTAATATTTTTTATACAGTATGTGAAATAACATGCTGTTAATATGAATTCCATCTACTTATTTTTAAAAATTTAATGTGGCTAATGGAGTGTGAAACAAAGGCACACGAATAAAGCAAGCTTTGGAATGGTGTTTATATATCATCCTATTGTTATCAACACACATAAAAGATATGTTTAAAGTTACTGACAAAAAATGCATTTTCATTTAACATCTATGAAAAGCAAGGACATACCTGGCAGGGGAGATACCATGATCATGAAAAGCAAGGACAAGAGACCTTTCAGGTCTTATTTTTTACTTATGCTTCTGTACTATTTGAATATCTCACAAAATATTCACCAAAAATAGTTACTTTTATAATGTTGGGAGGGGGGCACAAAGACATTACTCTTTTGAAAGAAAAAACACACAAAAACTTTAAATTACAACTACTTTCTAAAAGTCTATGAAAATTAGCAGCAGCAACAAAGCCCTTTTAAGAGTTCTGGAACATTTCCAGAGGTGCCCAGCCTTCTGGCGTCTCTGGCCCACCCTGGAAGAAGAACAGTTGTCTTGGGCCGCACAATAAATACACAGACACTGACAAAAACTAATAAGCAAAAAAAAAAAAAAGGTTTTAAGTAAATGTACAATTTTGTGTTGGGCTGCATTCATAGCCATCCTGGGTTGCATGCAGTCTGTGGGCTGTGGATTGGACACTCCTTATAGAAAAAGCAGTCAAAATAGCATCCTTAAGATCCTAAACAATTTGAAATACACTGCAACAATAAACTAAAAATTTTTATATAAAGCACTTAAGCAATTATTAGAATGGTTCTTCAGTAGCCAGGACTTCCTCTACCACAAAAAATGAATGTATTACATCTTTAATTTAAAAATGAGAGAAAACCAGTTTACTAAAGGAATACAGACATTAATTATACAAAAAATTCCAAAAGGGATCCCCTACACTTTAAAATACAGCAACAAAACTGCTGCCTTTGAGCCCTTCCCGTAGCAGAAATTCCAGAGCCTTGTTGTAAGTCTGATTGCATCTATTCTTTCATCATGTTAATAACACACAATGACAACTCTCTTAGAATCCTAATTACCACATCACAGTTACTGCTTTGCTTTCTAGATGCCTATTTTCATGCTTATTCCATGTAGATTTTCCCTATCCCTTTTAATCTCAGTTGTCGATCTATTCAATTACTTATCACAAGTTTCTAGTCTCTAAAGAACGTATTATGAGAGGTTCCAACTTTTTTTTAATCCTCATCCAATGATGTTTATCAATTTTAGAGAGAGAGGAAGGAAGGGGAAAGGGGAGAGAGACAGAGAAACACCAATGATGCCTCCTGTATGCACCCCAACCAGGGATGGAACCCGAAACCTAGGTATGTGCCCTGACTGGGAATCACACCCACAACCTTTTGGTGTTCAGGATGAACTTCAACCAACTGAGGGACCCAGCCAGGGTGGAGATTCCCATTTTTGACCTCAAGTGATTTATAGTTTACTAGAGAAAACAACATGCTTCAAAGGTCGGCAAATAAGGAGATGACTACCTCTACCTAGATGGCTTACTGGTATGCAATTCAACAACTGGCCATAAAAAAAGGAGAAACAATTGAAGAAATACCAAATAATCACTGCATTCTTATAAAAACACTAGGCAAAATCAGTAATAAAGACTCACATCTGCTAATAGGGTCGTGTCATCAGAACAGGAAGGAAGAAACTGCGAAGGAAGACAACTGATGAGGATATAAATGTCACAGAGTTTAGAACCCACTGAACTTTTAGCACAGCAGTACTGCTGACTGAGGGTATGAGCCACATTCTGATCTTGAAGATAGTCTCAGAAGGCAGAAAAACACAAGGCGGTTATGTAACAGGACAGAGAAACAAAAGGTCAATCTTGAGGATTATATAGCAGATCCCTCCGATTCATGGAGCGCACATTCCAAGGTCTCAGGGGACAGGATGCCTGAAAGGGCACACAGCACCCAGCCCTATCTGTACTGTTTTCCCTATGCATACACACCTATGATAAAGCTTAATTTATTAACTGGACACAGTAAGAGATTAACAAGTAACAAAATAGGACAATGATAACATTATACTCTATTAAAAGTTGTGTGAATGTGGTTTCACAAGTTCTCTTATGGTTCACTACACGCACCTTTTCCCTTACAGGAAGCACTTTACAGCTTCTTGTTGGCGTATCGGAACTGCCCGCATCACCACTCTTGCACGCTGGGGCCACTGTCAAGTAAGATAAGGGTTACCTGAACGCCAGCACTGGTGGTACCCCACGAGTTGATCTGATAACTGAAATGACTACTAAGTGACCAATGGGTAGGTAGCATATACGGTGTGGATACACTGGACAAAGGAGTAATTCACATTCCAGGTGAGGAAGGGAATCAAACTACTCAGAACAATGCACAACTTAAAACTTATGAATTGTTTATTTCTGAAATTTTCCATTTAATATTTTCAAACCACAGTTGACCATAGGTAACTGAAACTGCATAATGTGAAACTGTAGATAAGAGGGAACTACTATACTGCAGATTCTGCAGTAAAAAAAGGTTACTAAACTATACTTTCATTCAACAGTGTAAGTACCAACTTGAAACAAACACCTGGACAGTCACTGACAAGAAAGTTAAAATCCAGTATGGAAATTCAGTAAGTAAACAAGTAAACAAAATGCCTACACAATTGCCATGCTGTTTGGTAAGTGCTATACTCAACTGCAGAAAATGCAACCGGAGTTACCTGCAGAGGAAGAGCATCCGAACAACCTGTATAAATGGGCAATATAAGGCCCAAGACAGACATGAAAGGCATCTATTACACAGAAGGGAGAAAAATAAGCAAAATATTAACACAAGCACACTGATGGTAAAATTAAATGATTTGTTGAAACAAGATTCTAAATCGCTGTAATGCAACGCCAAGTCTGCAAATTATGTCAGTTTTTAAAGCCTAATTAAACGTGTGTAGTAAAATCAACCTACAGAAAAACACCCCAGAGTAATGTCTGAGAAGTCAGTGAGAGAAACTGACAGAGGGGAACCTGACCTTCCCACACAGGCACACTGTCTCTGAGCAGGGCTTCAGAAATCGCTTTCTCCCACTGACCGTCTCTATCATCGCCTCAGCATGCAATTACAGTGATTTGTCACCGACTCAGTGTGACAACTGACTCACACAATTTCTGTAAAACGGCTTAATTAAATTACTGATAACCACATAATCTATTCAAAAATACATTCATCAAAACACAATGCAGTTTATTGCAATCCCTGCTTCTGATCTTGAAGAAGTACAGATTTTTTCTTTTGAAGTGGAAAGAATAGTCAAAAATCTCGAATCCAGCTCTAGTGTAAGAGAAATATAGAAGGAAAAACAACTTTCTGAAGCCTCACTTACATCCCAAACATTACACAAAAATAAGTACATATATAGGTGCTCTGTAAGTACAACCAATTCCTAGCAGAGCACCTACTTTGGTGTATGCATAGAAGGCAGCCAGTTATTTTAAATAAATGCAGTCTTAGAGGCACTCATGAAGCAAGTAAAATACAGGAAGCGTACCTGTTGGGTAAAACCGAAGTACTGTAATACATTTTAAGTGTCATCATCAAATGTTTCCTATGACAATGTAAAACCCTCAATATACGAAACACAAATGATCAGTGTTTTGATACTACTGTATTATGAAGCCATACAGATACAACTTTTATCAAAGAAAGCATAATTCAAGACAATTTAGCTATAAATATAAAGTTATAATGTCTAATATTTGGAATAACTAATGAGATATACTAAAAACGAATCTCCTCAAATGAACCTCCTTAATTATTTCACATCTGTTGATTTGTCGACAGCAAAGCATTGTGCAGCCATAAAACAAGAAGGGGGAAGGAAGCAAATACTTATTATCTACCATGTGTCAAATTATTTTGATCAGTGCCTTCCATATGTTATTTTAACCTTTCTGATCTTACAAGGTGGCTACATGTTGCAGATGAGCAAAGTGAAGGCTTGGCTGGGAGTTACAGTATAACTTCCCAACTCAGCTGACTCTAAGGCTCTTGCCACTACATTATTACAATTATTTTCATTTTTCCTGCTGACTTTTTGCCTAACACAAAAGTAGGCAAACTAAGTCCACAGGCCAAATCAAGCACACCCAATTTGTATAAACAAAGTGTTATTGAACACAGTCACATTTGTTGCTTTGCACTTTGCACTATAACAGCGGAGTAAAGTTCTCGCAACAGAAATGATAGGGCCTCAAAAGCTTAAAATATTGACTACCCAGCCCTTTACAGAAAACTGCCATCCCCTGCCTTAAAGGATCAAAGATGTCAGGAACCTCCAAGGCCCCAAAACTTCATTGTCTAGGGTACTTGAGGTAACTATCAAACAAAGAAGGAACTTTAAAATGGTAAGAGACAAGTGTGGCATCGTCCCAGTACAACAAAAGGCTGCAGGTTCAATCCCAGGTCATGGCACATACCTAGGTTGCAGGTTCCACCCCTGGTTGGAGTGCATATGGGAGGCAACCAACTGATGTTTCTCTCTTTCTCTAAAAATCAATAAATATATCCTTAGGTGAGGATTAAAAAAAATAAAATAAAATAGAGACAAAAGGCCACACTGGATCTGTAACGGTTAAATCATGTAAGTCCAAATTTATAAACATGATAAAATTAAACAGCTTGATTACAAGGTTACTGACCCCTTATTCATCTTAATTAAACTGTCTTCTGTTATCTGAATTGATGCAGGAAAAACCTCACTATTCAAAAATATTTAATATATTTAATGAACATGCATCTTTCTACCATGCACCCGTATTTTTCACAAAGGAACATCTTCATTATAGAAAACCAGACCCTGGGTTTTTCTTACAAGTACTTTATTTCACATTTCACTTCATACATTTTTGACTTAATACTCTCAACGAATTCATTCTGCTCAGACCAAGCCAAACATTTATCTGATTACTCAAGGATCTGTAGTAGATTTTTCTGGTGTTAGGAAAAAGCATGTTTCTATTGTTGCTGTTTTTTAATAAATTCCCATTATTATTCCAAGTAAAAAATCTAATTATATCATTTCACCTTCATTCAAAATATATAATTCATTCTCCAAATACATTTAAACAACTTGCCTAAGTTAACCCCACACAAGAAATGTGTCACTACAGTGATACAAATAACATCTTTGTTCTTTAGTTAGTAATTTTAAACAACAGTCCTCCAGTTAAGTACAGACAATGTGGTCCACGAACTCCAGTATAGATCAAGTCCTACAAACATGTAAAATTCATACAACCGTGAATGAGTATCTTGATTCCTTTTATTTTATAAACACTTTAGTTCACAAAATCTTACACTGTTCCCTTCTTCATTTTTTAAAAATTGTATTTATTTATCTTTAGAGAGGAAGGGAAGGAGAGAGGGAGAGAAACATCAATGTATGGTTGCCTCTCGTAGGTCCTCTGCTGGGAACTGGCCTGCAACCCAGGCATGTACCCTAACTGGGAATCGAACCGTGATCCTTCAGTTTGCAGGCCCACACTCAATCCACTGAGCTACACCAGCCAGGGCCTCCCTTCTTCATTTTTAAAAAGAAATGTATAGTAGTCAAAAGAAAAACAATCCAAAATGATTTTGTTTGAAATTCTGGAATTATTTCTAGGAACACCCAAGGCTGGTTCAATATTTGAAAATTACTTTGTATAATTCACCATATTAACAGATTGAAGCAAAAATCCACACGATCACTTCAACAGATGCAGAAAAGACATTTGACAAAATTCAACATCCATTCATGATAAACACCCTCAGCAACCTCAGAAAAGAAGGAAACTTCCTTAACCTGATTTAGAGAGTCTACAAAATGACATAAAGCTAACATTTTAAAGATGAAAGACTGAGTGCATTCCCTTTAAATTGGTGAACAAAGCAAGTATGTTCCTCTTCATCACTCCTGTAAGTCAAGAAAAAGAAAAGGCATACAGACTAGAAAGAAATAAACACCTATTAAAATTACAAGTCTGTCTACTTAGAAACCTTCCCCCCACCCCCCCAAAAGCTCATAGAATAGATGAGTAAAAACTCAGGATACAAAGTCAATATACAAAAAAAATTGTACTATATCTTGTCAATGATCAACTGGAATCTCAAGTCTTTTTAAATGAACATTTACAACAGGATAAAAAAACTGCAATACTTAGGTATAGATCTAATAAAATATTTGCAAGATCTGTATGTTGAAAACTAAAAACACTCATAACAGAAATCAAAGACCTAAATAAATAGAGAGAACACCGTGTTCACAGATTGGAAATTTCAATTTGGTTAAGATGTCAATTACCCACAAGTTGAATTATAAACACAATCCCCCAAAAAATTCTGGCAAAAATTTTCTGTGGATATTAAGAAGCAGATTCTAAAATTTACTTGGAAAGACAAAAGAACTGAAATAGTAAAAACAATTCTGAAAAGGAATAAAGTTGGAGAACTCATATTACTTGATTTTAACACTTATTTCAAACCTCTAGTAACCAAGACACTGATACTGTCAAAGGACAGAGAAACAGATCAATGGAACACAAGAGCCTGGAAACTGACCTACACAAATGCAGTCAAGGATTTTTGACCAAGAGACAAAGGCAATCCAATGGAGAAGGGACAATCATTTGGACAAATGGTCACAGAACAGTGTGACAAATAAATGAAACTCAACCCAAGCCTCTCTCCATATGAATATGTACTCAAACAGAACCTAAACATACATCTAAACATAAAATATAAACCTCGTAGAAGAAAACATAGGGGCAAATCTTTGTGACCCTGGGTTAAGCAGTGTTCCTAGATACAACACCAAAAGTAAAATCTGTAAGAGAAAATACTGATATTTTGAACTTTATCAAAATTTAAAACTTCTGTACTTCAAAAGACACTGTTAAAAAAAATAGAAAAGGCAAGCCACAGACTCGGAGAAAAACCTTTGCAAATCACGTATCTGACAAAGGACTATAGAGAACCCTCAAAACTCAACAATGAGAAAATCCTATTTTAAAATGGGCAAAATATTTGGACACTTCAACAAGGATACAGATGGCAAAAAGCACACGAAAAGATGCTTAATATCATAGGCATGAGAAAAATACAAATAAAAACCGCAATGAGATACTGCTACATACTTATTAGCATAACTAAAGTAAAAAAGATTTACCATACCAAGTGCTGATGAGGATCTAAAGTAACAAGCACTCATATATTGCTGAGGGAAATACAAACTGGTTTAGACTCTCTGAAAAATAGTTTTACAGCATATAGTTTCCTATGGTTTTGTTATAACTGTGGTTATGGTTTCCTATGCTGCTGTAACAAATAACCAGAAACTCAGTGGCTTAAAACCACACAAATTTATTAGTATTTTACATTTCTGTTGGTTACAAGTCTGATTCAGGACTCCCCGGACTAAAACCAAGCCACTGGCAGAGCTGCGTTCTTTTCTGGGGGCTCTAAAGATTAACCCACTTCCTAGCTTTTTCCCCAGACCCCTCCAGCCTTAGCTCATGGCTCCTCTCCCTCACCCTCAAGACCAAGTGCTCCACATCTCTGCGGCCCTTCTTTCCTCGTCACATGTTGTCTTCTGACTCTACTGCTTCTCCTTCCTTTTTAAGGACCTTTGCGATACACTGGGCCCACTGGATAATCCAGGGTAATCTTAGTATTTTAAAGTCAGTTGATTAGCAATCTTAATTCCACCAGCAATTTTAACTCACCTTTGCCAAGTAACCTAATTTATTCACAGGTTCCAGGGATTAGGGCATCTTGGTGGGACATTATACTGTTTACAACAGACAGTTTTAATAAAGTTAAACATATAGTCGTCATACAACCCAGCAATTCTACTTCAAGGTCTTACCCAAGGGAAACGAAGACATGTTCACACAAAAACCTATTTGCAAAGATTTATAGAAGTTTTATTCATAGAACCTCCCTCCCCCGAAACTAACTCAAATGTCTTTCAACTAGTGGATGGATAAACAAAGTGTGGTACATCCATAAAAATGGAATATTATACTCAGCAGTAAAGCAGAAGGAACTGCTGATATACTTAACAGCATGGTGAACACTCAAATGTGTTATGCCAAATGAAAGAAACCAGACTCAAACAGTGAGATACAGTATGATTTCATGTATATGACAGTCTGTAAAAGACAAAGTACAGAGAGAGACAACAGATCATTAGCTGCCAGGAATTAAGGGTGGAGGAAGGGTTCATCATAAAAGAGCAGCTCAGGGAAATCTGGGTGCTGGAACTGTTCTGTGCCTTCATTTTGGTAGTTGCACAGCTATATTATGCATGTCAAAACAACTGTACAACGAAAATAGTTAATTTCATTTCATGGAAATAAAAAATAAAGTTAAAGTCTTTTACAAGCAAAGACTACAAATATATCATTTTTCACTCATTAGCTTGGCAGAAATTTAAAAATGCCAATCTGACAATTCCAAGCGTGGGCAAGAATGACTTATACACTGTTGGCAGGAAATGTAAATTGTTAAAACTTTAGAGGATAATGGCCGCAGCTACTGAAATTGAAAATGCGCATCAATCTATGGCCCAGCAATTCAGCTTACAGGTAAGTATACATTTTAGGGAAATCTTCACACATGTGCTTGAGCACTCATGCAAATAGTCACCGAACCCTGTTTGAAATCCAGAAAAACTTAAAACGACCCTTCGGTAAGGGAATGAATTAATTGTGGCTAGCAGTTACTCAAAAAAGCAAAGGGACAAAATGCCTGAGAAAACCAATCAACCCTGCTGGCTACACACGTGATTCTGTGAAAGGTAACTTAAAAGAACACCGTACTTGGAATCTGCAGACAAGCACTTTAGCAGTCACGACTGTGGACTCGCTTTACTTTTCCTGGGAAATGAAAGGTAAGGCTATACAACCACTAAGAATATTTCCAACACAACAATTATATAATGATTTACTAAGTATATAATCAAAACTTATATTTAAAGCCCCTAGGTTAAGAAACTGTTTTCCCCAGACACCCTGAAAATCAGAAATTATCAGAGAAATAAAACATCTTAGTATACTGATACATAAAATGGACCAAATTTCTTGGTCTTTTTAATCAGTATCACAATTCAGAAGGAACATATCAACAGCTTACCCTCAGGTAAAACATATATATTCTCTCTCATTCTAACATTCTAAAACAAGTAAATACTGAGCCCACCTTTACTGTCAAGTTCAGATCTGTCTAGCCAAAAGTCATTCAAGTACATGGTATGATTCGCTTGCTTCTTTTTAAAAACAAAGATAAAATGAACTGCCTTTCATATTTTTGCCTGTTTTATATGCAAAGACCTTACATGATAATTTCATAGCTTCTGCCTGCTACAATAAAGAGCCTTTAAAAACTTGTAATATGCCATGGCACAGGGATCTAGTAAAAAAAGAAATCAGTACTTCATAATCCAAACGAGCTTATTTAACAGTTTCATTACCACCAATACTTATACTTCAAAGACACCAAATAACCAACATGTCATTTGTTCCTACTGCAGAACTTAATAGGCTATTAATTTATGGTATAATCCAAAAGCATAATTAGAATACAATCATTAAAACATATTATTTTTTTAAAGCAGAAATATTAACGCCTTTCACCTTGTTGGTAAAATTAAAACTTCAAAATTCTTGTTCTACACTTTCCAAATCTAAATTCATACAATTCTAAACGAGTACAGAGACAATAGTAGACTATATGCTACTTCTAAAAACCTCCCAGCTATCAGATTTTAATTTTAGCGCCAAATGCCAAAAAAACCCTAAAAAACTTTCGACTGAAACCTGAATTCCGTACACATTACTGTATGTCGATCAAATAAGCATAAGGTGAGTTATTATTAGTAAGTTACATAATTTGCACCAAAGATTGTTTAAAGCGCCTTTCATTAAATGCAGCTTCCAACAATTTACAGGCTTCAAAGTTCACCTTGCACACTTAGAGTAAATTATCAGAAACTATTTACGAGAATAGGATTTTCTTTAAAATTGGTCACAAGGAAGTAAGAATAGTTTGTTTAAAGAACTCAACGAGAAGCTGAATACCAGGAGCTGAGTCAGGCAGAGGAACGCTGACTACATTCCATCTTCTCAAGGAAAGTGTTCGCCCTGCCGATTTCCCCGACCCACCTTAGAGGGAGTCCCGGGAGTTTCGAACCCAGGAACGGAGGTGCAGGGGACAGGCGACTCCCTGCCGCGCCTCCCGCAACTTGGGCTGGGAGGGGAGCAGCGCCGCCAAGGTGGGTCCCTCCTCAAGACCGAGGGACTGGGCACAGCCAGGCAGCACTCCTCCAAGGGACAAAGGTTGGGCTCACGCCTGCCCCGGCGGGCTGCCGCTCCCGCGGCTCGGGGCAGCCCCCAGGGCAGTCCCAGATCCCATGGGAGCCTAGCGCACGGCGTGTGGGGGAGGGGACGAGCCCGACCGCCCCTCCCCCGCCGCGCTCCTGGGGACCTGTTGATTAAGACCTCCTCACCAAGCCGCCGCCGGTCCGTCTCTTACCTCTGCGCCACAGCGGCCGCAGATCGGGCTGCCCCAGCCGCCTCTAAATACTGCAGAAACGACAGCTCCCCAACGGCACTTAAGATACCGGATAAAGAATCCAGAAACTCCCGATTCCCCACCTCACAATCCTTAGTCCCCGCCCCCGCCCCCGCCGCCAGCCGCCGCCGTCTCCGCCGCCGGCGACTCCACCTCTGCACCGTGCTAGACCGGCCCCCGCGGCCGCCGCAAGACCGCGCACGCGCCCCCGGGACTCTGGCGTAGCGGGAGCGCCTATCCCCGTCCCTCCTGGGCGCGCCCCGCCCTCTGCTAGACAGAGAGGCTGGCACGGTTCGCCCAATCCCGAGCCCGTGCGGAGAGCCGGCCCGCTCATTGGTCAGTTCCGCAGCTCCCGAGCGTTGGGTCGCGCGCACTGGCGCGCCTCCAAGTATCACTTGCAAACTGCTTCGAGCTCGTAGGCAGAGGAAATCGCTTTGGGCTTGAGCTCGGGGGAAGTAGGTTGTGTGGAGCTGCGAGGTTTCCCGGGGTCGTAGTCGGGAGCAGGTTAGGGTTCTGCAGCCCTTGACTTTTCTCTCCGTGGAAGACTGTCCGTTCCTAAAGAAAATCTGATTCCTCGTGAGACCACTCCTCCTATCCTATGAAAGACGTCACATGATCTAACATTTGTGTTTTTTTTTTAAACGTGACATACTTGAACACTACACATGTAGTGTCCCACAGAATTGTCTGTTACCGCAGAAGACTCCAAAAAAGCTTGGATCGAGTTCTGAAAACCAGAAAGGAAGAATACCAAGGGCCACGGCTGTTTCACAAAACTCAAGTGAATGGGTTTAGAGTGTCCTGGGCCAACCCATACCCAGTGCAAGAAAATCCAGATAAACAATGTTTAGAATTCCTTGGGAACTGTTAGCCATATACAAAAAAGGGTGTCTATGTGTGTGACCTATTTCTTTTTCTAAGTCCTTAAATGCATAAAATAATAATTCAAGAAGCCTCCTGTAGTTCCTCAATGAATTTTTCTTCCTCTGCCTTAGGATTTCTCAACCTCAGGGCCATTGACATTAGGGCCACAGCATTCTTTGTTGGGGGGGCTGTCCAGTGCATTGTAGGAAGTTATATCCCTGGTCTCTACCCTCTGGATGCTAATAGCACCACTACCCACATTAAGACCATGAAAAATGTCACTATACATTGCCAAAGGTCCTCCCGGGGCCAAAATAACCTCTTTTTAAGAACCACTGATCTAGCTGTTCAAAGAAATGTACTCTTCAGAAAGAGTCTCTCATTACCCATGCATTCCAATTGCTTGGCTCCAAGCAATTTTGTACAACACCCCTAACAAAATGAACTCCCCAGCTACCCAGCCACTTAGAGACCTCTGTTACAGGACTGCACACTAATAAAAAGATGATCACTGTCTGAGAGAGCAGCTGACGTTCTCAAAATATGTGGAGAGTCCTATGTAAAGTGCTATACAAATGTCAGTTGCTCTTTTTACTTCTCAAAGATGTTTTCATTTTAAAAGAGGGTAGACCTTATGACAAAATAAAAGTTTATTCTCTGGTGGATAAAGCCATTCCCAGAATCCGGAAGTCACAAAAATTACTGGCTTTGTGTGCAAAAAGTGAAGAATGTAAGAAATAGAAACTGCAGGTAAGGTAATTGGATTTGAGATTTAGCTTTGATGCTGACTAGTTCAGTGACTTGGATGTGTGAAAATTTTCCTAAATTTTCCCTAATGTTTCCTAAATTTACTTGCCTAAATGTTCTCATCCATAATATAACAGGTTGATTATATTTTACTAGTTTTAAGATTCTAGTAGTTTTTAAAAATATTTAATCTAGCATGGATGGCATAGGGAATTAAGAAAATGTTGCCCTGGCTGGTGTAGCTCAGTGGATTGAGTGGGAGCTGAGAACTAAAGGGTCACCAGTTTGATTCCCAGTCAGGGCACATGCCTGGGTTGCAGGCCAGGTCCCCGGTGGGCGCCACGTGAGAGGCAACCACACATTGATGTTTCCCTCTCTCTTTCTCCTTCCCTTTCCCTCTCTAAAAATCATAAATAAAACTTAAAAAAAGAAAAGAAAATGTGATTTCATCCCAAAATAGAATGCAATGGGTGATCTGTTTAAAATCCCGTCAGAAGAGTTGTTCATCCTTGTCACAGGGCAGGTTCACCTGCTGAGTCACCCTGGCAAATTTGTAACTAAGTATTTTGGGTGAGTAGTGAAAGACAAACTGGAAAAACCAGGATATGGCAGAGGATGACCATACCCTTCCTCCTTCCTCCTCTTGGCATCTGCTTAACCTATCATCTGGCAACAGCCTCTATTATATGGTTATGGAATAAAGTGCTGTACCATTTTATTATGTTACAGGCCTGGGGGAAATATATTCATATTGTATTTTAGCCATTTGCAACAGATCTGACATCTCAGTTTTCAAGATTCTACCATTCACTGTTATGTGAAATCCTTAACTAAGGCTATGATATTCCTTTGGTTTTATCACTTCTATGTACTGGTAGAAGCCAGAGTTTTCATAACTGAATTAGTAGCCTAATCATTTATAACTTTATAAACCAGATGGTCACAAATGATGTAAATTAAAAGAATATTCACTGATTGAGATATGAGAAGTTACAAAACAAGTTAGTAGGTACATCAATAATTAAATAAGTCTCTAAAATTTTTAAAATAAAAAAACCCCAAAGCACAAACCAAAACCCATGAAATTTTGTAGTTTAATTGGGTTTAGTTATTATTATTTTGGTATTTTTTAGTACTTCTTAACCTTTCATAAGTCTTGCTGAAATTACTATGTCCCTAAGCTAAGGACATTAAGCAGTTGTTGCCAAGTGGAATGGGAGGTCCCACTGTCTTTGGTTAGTTTAGCATCAGCATCATTCAGTACAGGTGTGTATCATTCAACTCAACTGATTTTAATATTCACTCGTTAATTTAAAAATATATATACTGAGCACTTCTTACGTGTGAAGTACTATGCTGTAGGGAACTGAAACGTGACAGTCCCTGTCCTGGAAGAAATAAGGAAGGTGGGAAAAGGGACAGGACAAGTTCATCGAGGTCAGATGGGATATAGTGAGTGAAAACAAGGCTGTGTGGACTCAAGGAATGGTCAAGCCTTACACTAGGGGGAGCTTTGCTCTCTAATGTGGAGGGGGAGTTACAGGGGCACTTTAAAGTATCCACAATAATGGGAAAATCAAGATCTTATACGTGGCTTTAAAAAGATAGAGTTTTTATCAATTTGAATGGTTGAAACACACAGAGAAGCATGGGTTTATTACGGGAACATAAGTAGTCAACAGTAACTTCAGAGTAGCATATTGAGTGTTGAGAATGTTAGTCATTTATCAGACTTTTATTTGTACCCTTCTTGAGTGGTCCTGTGCTAGGCTGAGGATGTGTAGACAAATAAAACATTGTCCAGGAGAAATTTTATTTTGGAGAGAGGCAGCAGGCAAATTTGGAACTTGGAAATTTTTCTAATAAAAGAAAGACCCATCCTGAATGCCAAGAGAAAGGAAATAAGGTTTATTCTCCTAAAAAGGGACTATAAAATTACCCATACCTTTTCCTCACTAAGATCCCAATCAAATCTCTATTCTGTTTATGTAACAAATGCCCGCTGCCACTTTAATTCACACCCGTAAGTGAATACCTCCAACTGGGTCTGGGGTGGTATATCTGTGCTGAGCTCCAGAAAGTTGAACTCATGTCCCTTCTATCCTGTCTTGAACTCATTCCAATTGAGATTCAGCTCCATCACTGCTTCAAAACAGCCTTTATCAAGGTCCCCTATTAGAGCCACTTTGCGAAATGCAAAGGTCAGTATTCCGTCCTTGTCTTCCTCAATCTGCCAGGAAGCATCTGATGCCAGTGAGTGTTTTCTCTCTTTTCTCTTCTGGGAACCTGACTACTCTAGCCTCCCCTGCCACCTGCCCGAACCTCCTTCTCAGTATGCTTTGCTGGTTCTTCTTTGTCTCCCAATTGCGAAAAGTTGGGGTGTCCCAGGGCTCTAATATTTCATATTTGATTTCTCTCTGCCTGGGTTTGAACCCCAATTCTACCTCTTGCTAGCTGTTTGCTCAGAAGAAAGTAACTTAATTTCTTCAAGATTCAGCTTCCTCATTTATAAATTGGTAATAGAAGTAGCTACCTCTCACGGTGGTTATGAAGACTAAATGAATCCACTTTACATGCCAGTCTGCCATGTAAAGTGCTCAGAACATGCCAGACACTCTGTTCATTGTTTGTCCTTATTCTTATCACCATGTTCTTTATCACTCACTATCTACACGATTGCATCAGGTCTCAGCGGCATTCAATTTTATGTACACACTATCACCTTTAAATTTGTCTCTAGCCTAAACTTCCCCTGTAACTCCAGAATCATATGTTCAACTATTGACTCAACATCTCCATTTAAATTTCTAATGATCGTTAAAAATTTCACATGCCCTAACTTTTCATGTTTGTCTAGTTTTCTGTATTTCAGTGTATGGTAATCTCACTATTCAGTCATTCAGGCTTGCTTCCTACTGTAGGTCCGAATCCCCCAGGACGCCCTTCCATCTCTACCTTCGTACAACTAATGAATCTAACCCAGAATCTAACCACTCCTCCACAACCCACTGCTACCGCCTTTCTCCAGAATATCACCATCTTTTGCCTGGATTACTGCAATAGGGTCTTCTCCACCAGTATTTTCTCTTCTCAACACCATAGCCACTGTGATAGTGTGCATATTATATTAGTTGTATGACTTCGAACAAGTAACTTAACCTCGCTAAGCTTCACTTTTACCATCTTTCTGTAAAACAGGAAAGTAATAATACCCTCAGGTTATTGTGAAGACTGAGAACACATGCAAAGCACATTACAGCGTGACTGGCAGCCCTTTGAGAATGAATAAGTGGTGGCTTTTAAAAATAAAAACTATTTTTTGGATGGGGCTGTCTGTAGTTTCTTTATTTTTTTTAAATTAAAAAATATTTTATTTATTTTTAGAGAGAGGGGAAAGAAGAGAAGGAGGAAGAGAAACATCAGTGTGTTGTTGCCCCCCTCTCACCCACTACTGGGGAGCTGGCCTGCATCCCAGGCATGTGCCCTGACTGGGAATCGAACCAGTGATCCTTTGGTTCACAGGCCAGCACTCAATCCACTCAGCCACGGCTAGTTTCTTTATTTTTAAAAGTATGGGGATTTAAAAAATGTCTGAAAATGGCATTCATTGATTCCACAGATACTGTCTCGGGCCAGGTGCTCCGGTATAACACAAAGATGGAAGGAACATGGCCCCCACCTTCAAGGATACCACAGTGCCTGATGTTGGAAATAACATAATCCTGGGCTAATGTCCAGACAATAAAAGGAAAACCAAAGAGAATAGCAAGTTTTTCCCACCAACCCAAAGAAAAGAAGCCTTACGGGTGAAAATTGAGCTTATGAATCAAAAACCTTATGGTTTTGTGTACTTTTCTACCTTCCTTTAAAATCGATAACCACGGCTGTTAAGATTTAAGAAGTCAAACTGGCATACACGTAAATACTTAGTGATCAGTGTTAGCCTTTATTTCTACCACAAGGGAGACACTGCTTTGTTTTTCCCGTGTGTTGACTGTCATTTCCTCAGCTGCATTTGTTTTTTAGTTTAGTAGTTGGTACTTATCTGAAAAAAAAAAAAAAAAGATGGAGAAGTCAATCCAATGAATTAAAAAATCTGAAATACAGAATAAAGTTATTCCTGTTAAGTAAAAACTTTAAAAACTGTACATAAAATAAGTGATTGAAATAAGTAAAATTACTTTGATAATATAGTTTTTCTTCTTAAGAAAAAATAAAAGATCTTTTGGACAGAGAAGTGCTCATTTTCCAAATCTAGAGGTTGAAGAGGTTGTAAAAGAAACCTCTACATTTCTTAAAATTTTTGTTTTAAGCCATTTGTACCCAAGTAAGAATCTAATAAACCAAGAGGTCAAGATTAAGATGATGAGCTTTTATTCTTTAAGACTTGTAGACACACATAACATTGAACTTTTTTGCAAGTTTGGATCTGTGCTAAACTGAGCCCTAAAATAAGTCACAGGTATATGAGATTTACATGCACATAATATATGCTTGTTGAAATAAGGGGCCAAATAACTTTCAAATTACTTCAGTAGTTATATGAGTCCTTATTAGTAACAAACCTTTTTTCATCATTTAAAATAATTGTCTGCCTTTGCCCATATGTAAGCAATTCACAGCTTGAATATTTGGGAGCCACTTTCTAAAATTCAGAAGATTTAAATATGGTGTGTGTGTATATATATATATATATATATGTATATAAAATCATTTTTGCCCTCCTTTGCATTTGCTGTTCTTAATGAGGCCCCAATATTTGAAATCCCATTGTGATAGAATATATCAATCAAAGGATGAAATCATTAGAACATATTGGGTTATCTTTAAAGAAATTTCTCTCTCTAAAGTGTATAATACAAAGGGTGGGACAAAGTAGGTTTACAGTTGTGAGTATGCAAAACAGAGTTTATTCTTGTGTTATTATTTATTAGCTATTGTATTATATTTTATATGAATGACTGTACACCTACTTTTGCCCCACCCTGCACTGAGAGCTAGCAGGGCTTAGGACTCTCTCTAGGTAGATGTAGAAACCAGAACATGTCACCCTGAGTGTCACCCTGTGACTGTCCACCATGTCTACAGAACAATATTAAGAAGATGCTTAAAGGGAAACAGAAGTGGCAAAAGCATAGGCAAAGACTCAGGAGTATACGTGGCTGCCAGGGGATTATTTTGTGTGGACCTTTATTATTTTTTGGCCATGTTGTTTTCCGCTGGTGCATAACCTCTGGCCCATGGTGTGCATCTGGGTGGGGCCCTGTTAAAGTCAGTGCTCAGTGCTAAACTAGAAGTGTTTGGTGGCAGAGTGACAGAGGACAGACAGGAGGGTGGGCACCTCCATTCCACCACCAGAGCCTTGATGAGATGGGCATGTGGTTCCTGCAGAGGGAGGAACCTGGTTCTCTAATCCTCCCTTCTCAGCCCCTAAATGTGCACATGTCTGAACGCACACATTGGCTATGTTGGGAGAGGCTGCCAAGAGAAGTTCTACTCCTACGTAGTTCACTGCCAGCTAGTGTCTCGAAGAAATGTAAACGCAGTAGGCCAGGGCCACCACATTCAGCAACGGGGGCCCCGACACTGTGCGGTGTAGTTTTTACAGCTGTACATGGCGGCCCAGTAGGTGCTCTGTCAATGTGCATATAATATGGGTATGAAAGAAACAGGCCTTGGTTGTGTTGGCTAATCTAAGAAAGCATGTTTGGAAAGAGTAAGATGAGGGAGGCAAAGGGGAAGGGTAGGAATGAGAATGAAGGGAATCACTTGTAAAAGCAAAAGCAAGCGATTCTCTTCCCGTGCCTTATCTGAAACTCCCTCTTTTCCTGTACTGCTACATTTTGACCCATGATGGATGCGGGAGCAGAAACCCCAACCAAGCCTCAACTTTCCAGTCCACCTCTATTGTTACTACAATAGAAGCAATGAGAGTCAGTGTTAAACGGTTCAATTTTATTGACAACTTTCTGCGAAAGTGTCATGCCTGCCCTTTTATCTATAGAGATTTATAATTGTAAAAAGTTACCTTTAGGTTGTCTTACATGTTTTTTTTTTCCATTGGCCTTTTCTTTTTCTGTTTTCCTTTCCTTTCCTCACATCCATTCCCCTGAGAAAAGGGGAGACAGATGAGGCACAGGCTCGAGGAAATCAAAAGAGGATTTGGCTTGGGGGAGAGAACCAGAAGGCAAAAAGAAAAATGGTGGGGAAACAGGAAGAGAAGGGGTGAGGAAGAAAGGAAAAAGCCAAAAGCAGGAGAGCAAAAAGGCACAAAAGGAGAGGTTTCTTATTCTGGGTCTTAAATTCAAATGGTGTTTTAACCACCTCATCAAAAATGTCTTTATTCTTTCCAATGGAGCCCATTGCTAAATTTCCCAAACAGGTTCTCGATTTCATCAAGGTAGAAGAGACCTGGCTGCTTAGGATTCCAAGGAATTTGATTAATAATCAAAGAAATGGGGGAGGGGTGGGGAAAACATTCCCAATATTTCATAAATATTTTCTCCTTTCCTTTTCTTGAATCTCTCTTATTTGTCTCATTTCTTTTCACCTTGGAAAATAACATAGGATCGTAGATGAGCCTATTGTTTGGGCTCCCCTAAGGAAATCAGCAAAGGCAGGGAGAGTACAGCCCAGGAAGGTAAATGGAAAAGTCAGGAAAGGAGATGGACCCACCACACCGGGGAGACAGGTTTAACCCGGGCCCTGCCTTGTAGCTCTTTTGTAAGAGAACACTCCAAGTGCCACTTTACCAAAAATCTGACTTAGAAAAGAGGAAAAGGGTGATTTTTTTAAACTGCTGAGTGGTTTGAAAGATGAATTAGAGACTGTGGCCCCCCAGCTAGCCACTGCCCAGAATGGGGTGAATGTAAATCTGACAAGGTTCATAGTTCCAGGGGTTTGTTTTGCAGCAGCGGGAATACATCACACAGGCTTCTGCCTGGAGTAGGAATTGGATGTATAGACTCAGTTTTAGTCTACACTCAGTCTACATTCAATAGGACGAGGGATGATGGGTCTACTAAGCTTTTCTTTTCTTGGGGTAGAGTATTAAACACGAGGAAGAGAGTATGAAAGGAGAAAAAGAAGTGTTTCAGAGTGTGAAAAAGGGGAAGGAAATACAAATCAGAGGGAAAATTGCAAAACTATACAATCCTAAGAAGGAAAAGTGGGAAGATATAGAAGAGAAAAATGGAAAGAATGAGAAAGTACGTGAAAGAAAACAAACAGGGAAAATCATTAACACTTTTGTGAAAACTGCATGCCAGGTTTGCATCTTGCACCGTCCTTGTGACTTAACAAGCTCAGGGGGGAATTTTGCTGCGCATGGACTGCTCTTTGCTTTGCTCCTCGTTTCCAGAGCCCCGTTTCAAGCTGCCTGTTACGTTCACAAAGATGGGCCACTGCAACCACAAACATCGCAGCTTATAGAATCGTAACAGGTGAAAGGGCATGGAGACAGCTAAGCATGCCCTCCTCATTCCCCCACCCATATGCACACACATTCGGCAGCTGAGAAAACTGAGGCCCAAAGAGATTCACTATGGCATCCAGGAAACAGAGGAAGTGTAGTTTCAGTGAGAGGTCAAATCCAAGGCTTTTGTTTCTAAATTCTGTGTTTGACAGTAGACTTCTTCACGCACCCAACTCCTCCAATTCCTCTCCCAGCCTGTTTCATGGACTCACTGCTTTCTAGTCATGTTGCCGCCAAACTCTGTTATCTTCAGTTTTTTTCTCTTGTCCCCACAGATAGTCAACAAATCTTGTTGACTGTAATCACGTCCTTTTGTCTCGCTGCTTCTTACCTGGCCCAAGGCTTTGGCTCCCTTCATTGGGACTATTATGCTGATTATTAAGCTCTAGTCTCTTCTTAGAAATTGCAGTTGTCTTAAAACAGAACACTAATTTTGTCATTTCTCTCTTTCAGTGCCTTCTCCTTATCTATCAAATGGTAATATCCACACTCCCTAGCACAGCCCAAGACCCGCACAGTCTGGCTCCCGCCTGGCCTTCCGGCGGCATCTTTCATTATTCCCGTAAACAAGCAGGCCCTGCACTGTCCCCTCTGTCTGATTATGTTCACACTCTTCTCTGTACCCCCATGTTCTCGTTTCCCCTTCCCTAACTCATAGACGGCCTCCTTCAGAGGATCCTTCCTGATGTTCTCTCTTGAGCTAAAACTAGGTTCTCCATTTTTCTCTTCAAGTGCCTATGCCCTTATACTTTATGGTATTTGTGCATGTATCTTGAGGCCAGGTAATATGTCCTGTTATTTATTTAGTTTTGATCTCTTCCAGAGTCTGCCGTTACCTCCTACATAATAGACAGGCATCGAATGCTTGTTCAGTTGAACACAATTGAGTTTGCGCCAAGACGAGTGAAAGAATCAGTCACGTGTAGGATAAAGATAAAACTTTCAATGTCCTACATTCATTTAAAGTTTCCATGGCTCAAATCAGGAGCGCTTCAGAGTGTGTGTAGTTAGGTGCTAACGCACTGCGGCTGCTGTGATACGGCTACTGCTAGATTGACCCTCTGCCTTTAGAGAATGAGAGGAAAATACTTGCCAGTTGGACATCTCTGGAGTTTCGACAAATACACTTTGGTTTTTCTTTCTTTCTTCTTTTTTTTTTTTTGCGAATATAGCTAGCCCCTACTCACTCTGGGCTGCCACAAAGACAGAGAGCGCAGGGATTTTTTTTCTTTCACACCCCAGTGCAAACCAAAAGAACAGCACTAGATTGTTTAAGGTCCATCGGTAGACGCAATCACTTTGGTTTCTTTTTGGAGTAACCTTTGGGGTAGAAATTGGTAGATGAAAATTCTATGTACTACAGAGGAGATTTTGCATTTTTCTTGTAAACCGTGACAGCATTTCCCCATGATGTTCTCAGGTTCGATTCTATGGCCTACAGAATAGGTGANCAATCTGGGCTGCCACAAAGACAGAGCGCAGGGATTTTTTTTCTTTCACACCCCAGTGCAAACCAAAAGAACAGCACTAGATTGTTTAAGGTCCATCGGTGGACGCAATCACTTTGGTTTCTTTTTGGAGTAACCTTTGGGGTAGAAATTGGTAGATGAAAATTCTATGTACTACAGAGGAGATTTTGCATTTTTCTTGTAAACCGTGACAGCATTTCCCCATGATGTTCTCAGGTTCGATTCTATGGCCTACAGAATAGGTGAAGTCACACTACAGTGAAGTTGATTTGACACTTTGGACACTGAGCCCAGTGGGAAGGCCCAGAGATGGGTCCCATCTGTACAAACACCTACCTTTCAATTATTTGCCTTTTTGAGGAGGACTTCTATAAATGTGGCTGAAAATGCCTTTTAGTGTTGGTTTCTAAGGTGGAAGTATTTTTTCGCCCTCTCCACTTAAGGCCAGTGAAATGTGCCTCTGTGTTCCTCCCATGCGTGCATGACTGGAGCCGAGGTCGGCACCACCCTTGGGTTAGACAGTAACTTGGAAGTGAGTCAGCAGCAAGCACGGGAAGCCGTCTCCACTGGTGCCTGGCGGACAACCCCCACGTTAGGAACTTGTGTTACAGTTTTAAGGTCCTGGGACATGAGAATTTGCAAAGAAGAAACTGCCAAACAAAACGTTAAATGGTATCACCTGACAGCAAAGCAGAGGCCAAAGCTGGAAGTAGGAAGAAAAGAGGGGCCAGCTGATTTCAGATTTACCAAGAGATTTAGTTGTGGACCCCTCCCCTTCCAAATCAGCAAGGACAAGGGGCCCTATTGTTCGGGTTCTGCCTGCAGATCCAGCTTGGGAGTGGTTCATGCCCAGAGAGTCAGATACTGGGAGCTAGGCAACTGAACTCTGCCAGACAGAAAAATGTGAAGAGATGCCTCCCTCTTGAAAGACAGCGTGAGGACAGGCTTTCGAAGAGCTTCTGCAGTGTGAACCCCTCCGAGGGGAGCACAGGCAGGACAGGGGGCGCTTCCAAAGACCTCGCCCGATTCCTCTGCTCTCGACTACTCTTTCCAGGACCCAGAGGTGACTCCTGGATACCAGGGATTTCAAAGAAATATAGTGGAATTTGTTCCCTACCTGAAGTGTTTGCATCGGTTCTCATGTTCCTGTAAAAATAAACAACATTTCAAAAATGTTGCCAGTGTAACCACAAATATTTAGAGCATAATTACAGGGTGTGAGCTAACTGACCATTCTCCAAATGCTTTGTAGGTCGTCATGAGACGTGATTGGCCACCCAGGGCATTGGTCATGATAATATATATTGAAGTAAAGTTCCCTAAATGCCTGTAACGTGCAAACTATCCAACCTTTAACAGCCATACAAGGAAATTGTGTGTAATGATCTATAATGTATTTAAATTGTGTGTGATAGTACATAATGTCTATTGTGTGTCACCTGTCACTCCGTGAGGCTGGGGTGTCCCCATTCTGTTTCCCCTCCAGCCCTTGAAAACTTATTTGGGGTCCAGACCAAGAGAAGCTCAGGGGCTTATCTAAACAGTCAGCTGTGTTGGGGATATAAGCTTCCACAGAGACCGGGGGGAAATACAGGAGTGGATGGGCACCTGGGGCTGGAAGTTCGTTCTCACAGTCTCTAGGGGCCCTGATGGGGCCACAGTGCCTGGCAATCTTGCAGGTGAGGGGAAGCAGAGTTTGTCAGCTCCAAAACATGCCTTTTAGAAATATTGATTATTTTAAGCTGGTTATTTTTAAGAAACAAAAGACCCAGAGAGAACCTTGGACCCTGCCCCTTACCTGCCTAAAGGAATTCAGATAGAAAAACCTGCTCGGAGGAGGAGAGCTGTCAGCTTAGTGTCATAATAGGGTCTCAGCATGATAGGAAGGAAGAAGCCAAGGCACACTGGTGTTTGGACTCCCCTCACAGAATCCAAAACAGTCCCCTCAGGGTCACATTGTTTCTGGGTGTCCTGGCCAGATCTGTTTTCCTAACGTTTGCTCTCTCTCTTCTCCCTGTGCATTGCCTACTTGCTCTTGGGGATCCAGACCCCCGCCTCCCTCTTCTTGGTCTAGAACGGCATCTGAACTTCAACTGCGCAGTCTGTCCAAGAGCCCTACATTCCTAGGGAACCCACGTATGCACATATGGAATGAATTTGGTTCCTTTCTCTTGTTAATGTGTCTCATGTTAATTTGATTATTAGACCAGCTAGATGAACTTGAAGGGTAGAGGAAAATTTATTTTTCCTCCCTGACACAGGTGAAGTACCTGCCCAGGTGATTATATTTCTATGGTTTAGTGGCTAAAATAGGAGAGAAGCTGTCGGTTTTTCAGACTATTTTACTTTCAAAAATGTCTTTGGATAAAGAAGTTTGTTTCCTGCACTCCTAATTTTAAAAGTTAATAACAATAATTAAAATACTTATTTTCTTAACCTCATTGGCATGCTAAACCATAAACCTAACTCACTTAATTTTCACCCAATCTTTGTTTCTTTGTCACATGTTCAATACCTATTTTGGAACTGTTTTCAAAGAAAATAATTACCCTTAGATAATACCTTCACAGATAAGAACAAAGACATAATTATGATCCATTTCAAGGGTTCTAACAAAGACATCCAGTCCCAGCCCTACTAATGGACCTTCTCAAAGTAAAGGTTAAACTAGTCATTTTCTGAGGAGTTTGCAAATAAATGTTCATGTAGCCTTTACTAAATAGGTCTGGTGATTTAAATGAAGATTAAGCTTAATGATAAACGTTTTCAAGAGACTAAGAAATATAAAAAAAAGTGTACTTTAAATAGGTGAACATTGAAATAAAGCCCGCCATGGTCCTCCATAAAGCAGAGGGGAGGGCCACACTAGTGCTGTCATCGCGGCATGAAAAGGGGTGTCGATGCTTCACAGAGAAAACCCTCCACGTCTGAAGGACCGGAAGTGACGTTGCAGAGGGCGCCACAGTCTTCCACGCATCCAGACTTGCACTTCTGAATTCCCATTTTGAAGAATAATGAATTTGTGGACAAAATATCTAACAAGGTCATTGCTTAATTTTTTTCATTGTTCCAAAGTACATGGTTATAAAGTGTCACTGAAATTCGTGGTCTTGAAGAAGAAAAGTATGTGGAACGTATTTGTCACTGTCACGATGCCTGGCGCGGTCCTCCAGATCTTATGATAGTTCACAAGGAATACTGCCCCAGGAATAAAGCACCAGTGAATTCCACTCTATTCTTAGATTGCACCTGTCATTCATAATGAACATTTTCAAATTGGCTCTAGCTACTAATCGTATTCCTGATGTACACTGGCAATAAAAACGAATCCAGGCTTGATTAAATTGGGCTAAAGAGGATTATCTACAACCCAAATTTGGTGTTTGCTTTGTGTTTTAAATTTTTAGCTATTTAATTTTCTCCCTAGTCCAGTCAGCAGATAAATGACACAGGAAGGTGAGAGACTGGCAGACGGGGCCTTGAAGAATTTGGGATTTGCTAACCTTCAAGATTCCCTCTATCTTTAAAATTCTGTAATTTTTTGCCATTTAAAGCAAAAGTTTTTCATTTTTAAAGTGATCATGATAGTGAAACTAACAACTTTGCACTTGGAGAGCATTTTTTATTGTAAATCTTTTTTTATCTCACAATTTTAATATTTTAAAAAGCCATTAGGAGCTAATCTATTAGAGGATTTTAGAGCTAATCTCAGAGGATTTTCAGGGTCTGTATTAATGGTAGATACATGTCACTATGCGTGTGTCAAAACCCATAAAAACCCCTTTTTTTATATTTAAAAAGAATTTAGACAGAATTCATTGCATCCCTCGTTTTCATTTTGCTAATATAAGCATTTAGCTCTACATTGTTCTCAGGTTTCTTTTTAGGTGTTACTCCAGAATGTTAGATTAACTTTTTATCTTTATAATACTATAGTGTTCTCTCCCATTCATCTTGCAATGGAATATCCAAATTGTGAAAATTGTTTCTTTCATATGAAATTATTAGTTGGAAATGTTGAAAAGTATAAGGGGTATGTGGAGGAGAAAGTATGGAGGAGTATAAAGAAGAAAAAGTACCTATCATCACTCTAGAACTTGAGTCCCCAAACTCAAAAATGCAGACCCTGTGATTCTGGTCTGTTCCTTCAGCACAGCCATCCCCTGACAGCCAGCCCAGAATGCCAAGTGAATGGTGTGGGAAGTGGGCACGATATTAGACGAGGTTGAACCAAACGTGGATAGTTAAGAGTTGACTATGTCATTCGCTTGTATTGTATCTATATCCAAGAATGTTCAGCAACAGACGCCTGAGTGGCAGGAACTCCCAAATCTGGGCTTATTTAATTACCTCCCATCTCAGCATCCCCAGTGTTTCCCTGTCTCTCATACCTGGATTCTTCAGCCTTGAGAGCTGTGCTTTTAAAACCGGTTGACGTTATTTCTGAGGTCTTATCACTCATGTCTTTGAGTGTATTTGTCTCACTTTCTCCTGGAGTCAAGGTAGTATGAAAATATCTTTCGCCTTCAAACGTCAGTGTTACATTTGAGATGCGGATGTGTTCTGAGCATGCTTTGAACTCATTCTTACTTTGTGTATCTTGTACACAGCCAGGCTTCAGGATGTTTTCTATTTTTTCCTTTGAAAACAATAAGCATGAGCACGTCAGGTAACAGAAGAGCATTATACGAAAAAAGATTATTCGTGGGGCCATGTCTAAAACAGTAACCACCACTCCATTCTGATTTATTGAGCGCCTTCGAGCGCACGGGCGCAATGATGAGGGGGCGAGGCCCAGGAGGCCTGGCGGGTGTTTGAGGCCGGGGCCCTGACACGGTGCTCGGAGAGGCCCGTGTGGGCATGTACCCCAAAGTCACCTCCCACAAGAAAGTTGGTACTTAATTACAGTACCTTCTCTCCCTGAATTGTCAATGAAAGGAAGGTTTTCCAGAAACACCTTGCTACCTACTCCCCAGTCTGAGGCTGTTCTTGATTTAAGAGCATCCAGTAGGTGAGAGGGGTCGAAGGTTCGTAACGATACCAGATCTCAGAAGACTTAGGGCTTCTACCTAAAACTGAATACCCTAAATTCTCTCCTGTTCTCCTGATGTCCTGGTTTCTGTGGATGCACCGCCTCCCGAGTGGCTCACTGCCTTTCTCGGGGTCTCTCTCAGGCCTCGGAGCTGGGTCAGCCATTTCTGCGCTGCGTCCCTCCAACAGCCCGTCCACCTGCCCCTCCCTAGTCCATCAGCTCCATCACCTTCCCTTGAAAATAATGCAACAACTTCCTTCCTTAAAAACTTCATTTTGTCTGACAGCAAAAGTCATATATATTTATGACTTTTAAAATAGAATTAGTCATAGAGTAATTTCATATCCTATACTTTTCACTTAACTATTTATTCTGTTTAATGCTAATAAGCATCCTCCGTATTATAAATTGAATTATTCTAGTTAAAAATTAGATTTTTATTGTAGGAAACGGAACATCCAGGAAAGTGTGAAGAAAACATGAATTGCCTATGACGCCCCATCCCAATAGGACTTTTCCCTCTTCTATTGTCCTGACATATATGAAAGTATTTTATATAGTAGGAATTACAGTCTTCATTTGTCACCTACTTTATATCATGATGATTTCTCCAAGTAAAGAAAAACTGTTCAACAATTTTAGTAGCTATGAGGTATTCATTTAGCAAATATTTACTAAGTGCCTATGATCTAGCCAGATACGTATTATGGCCACTCCTGAGTAAGACAGATGCGGGGACAGCCCCGCATGGGATGGCCCCTCATGGATTCAAATCTACGTAGCCATTTCCCCTGTAGTGGACATTTAGATTATGACCGTATTTTCCTTTTTTTAAATAAACATGGTACAGATGTGGTATGAGTAACATCTTTATAGCTAAATCCTCATTCTTATTTCTAATTAATTCCTTTAGGACGATTCTTAGAAGCGGGATCAGTGAGTCAAAGGTTATGAACACTCTTAGGTTCTTGTGTCATGGTGGTTGCAAGCCTATACCAACTCTCATCCCTCCCGTGAGCCCGTATGAATTCCATGTTGCCCAGAGCTTTGCTAACACTGACTGTTTTTATTGTTTCAATGAACTGTTTTATAGGTTAGATTTTTTAAAGCTTGCATTTTTTTATTACTAGTGAGGCTAAACTTTTTCCACTGTATTTACCAAAAGTTTCTTCTCTGAACCTTCTTTCTTGCCCTTTGTCATTTTTTAAAACTTGTGGGCCCCATCGAGGTTTTCTGCAGTAGCCTTCACACTGATTTCTTTACCTACAATCCCTTCTGCTGTCCAATTACTCTTTTTAAAACACAGCTTCTTCACACCTTTTATAGAAACGGGCATTGCGGCTAAACTGTGCCCAAAGACTGAAATCCACACTTCTCATTTTATTTTGGCATGCAAGGTTTGCAAGCAACTTATCCTGTATCTGAATATTCTCCGCACACCTTACACTCCAGCCAAACTGAACTACCCATGCTCGGATACGGCTCTGGGTTCTTCCCCGATCTGACCTTTCCTACATCCACTCCTTTTGGCGTTTTCGTGTCCTACGTCCACCCTCACTTTTACCTACTGAAGTTTCACCCCATCCTTCAAGGCACTGCATCCTTCTCCACATTGAAACCTTAAGGTAGCCCTTACATGGTCCTAATATCCTTGTCTGAGGGATGAGGAGACTGAGGCTCATGCAGGCTCAGTGACTTACCCACACTGCTCTGCAGCAGGGCAAGATGCCAGCCCAGGCCTTTGCCTCTGCTCCCACGGCTCTTTCCACCCCACCACAGCTTTCTGACACTGTGGTAAGTTTGGCAGTGAGGGTGGTCACTGTCTATTTCAGGAGACACCTGCCGACTCCTTACCACCAGGGGCCAGGGCTCCGATCTCATTGTTGGAATTAGGTGACGCAGGGCCAGTTCCACGGCATTTTGATGATCCACACCAGGTAGCTAACCAGAATCTTGATGATCACTCTTATCTTTGGTCAGTAAAGACGGAAAGTCTCCCGTGCCACCTACCTTTTCCTTGGCCCTTAGTATGTCGTCATTTTCAAAGACCACTTTGACCTCGGAACTGTTTGTGATATCATGGAGGTCTGTCACTTCCGTTACTTCTGTGAAAATTTTGATGTCTGGGGCCTCAGCGAACTCATTTTCTGGAACATCTGTGACGTCGGTGATGTCAGTGATGACTGTTAATTCCGAGAACTCGGCGCTCTCTACAGCATGTGTCTGGTCTGGGCCTGGGTACAGCTGCAGGGCCCGTGGGGCTGTGAATGCTGCAATGTCCACGATGTCCACGGAGCCCGTGATGTCTGTGCTATTTGTGATTTCCGAGAGGCTTGAGACTTCCGACACTTTGGAAGCTCTGGCTTTCTCCTGATTCAGGAGGGAGATGAGCTGCTCCCACTGAGAAAACAAGGTGTCCTGCTTGCAGGCAGGGGCGCAGAGCTGTAAGTAGTAGGCTCGGCCACTCACCAGCTTTACTTTGAGGCGCATCGTCTTTGCGTCATGCACAGACAGAGTCACAAACTGCAGGGGGAGGAACCTGCAAGCAGACGCACAGGTCATCTGGAGGCCCGACTGGAAAGCTAGCAAAGGCCTTTCCATGAACGTTTTATAGCGGTTTGAAGGGAGAGACTTGGGACAACAGGCTTTCCTCACACACAGGCCTGGGCAGGGGTGGGCACGGGGCAGGGCGGGGCCTTCTTGTAGCTGCCCCGTTCCCAGGTCTGGTCCTAGGGGGTCAACTTACCTGAATCCCACTCCTAGGGCTCTGATGTACTAAAGAAAATCAGAGTACCCGCCATTTACCCCAGGAAGCTGTCCTATTTCATCCTGCAAAACTGAGACTTAGAGAACTCCGGCAATTTGCTCTAGGCTTGAGACGAGACCAGAGATAATTTTGATAGAAGTTGGGATGCTGTGGGAGAGGGGCATGTTCTAGAGAGGCAGTTTGAGTCTTTCGTTCCTGCTACTTAAGTTTAATTTTAAAAAAGTTAACCTCCTGTTTGGCTGTTGCCAGGCTGCCACACGCTATTTTCCCAGAATTTGAGGGTACGCCTGGACCATTCGAGGCGGGGGGCGCCAGCGAGAAGCTCCCTTGGAGCAGCTGCTTTGTCAGCTCCTCGGGCGCAAAACACATTTTCTGAAACATCTTTCACCTCTTGCTTTGTAACTCACCTGGTGAGCACCAGTTTCTCGGGAGAATGAGATGTCAGGAGACTTTTAAACAGGGGTTCTGTATCTCTCCGGGCAGCGGGGCCCAGATGTGCCAGCAGCATCACGTTGGGGGTCTTGTGGCTGCGACTGGAAGCGCAGATGCCCACCATCACCCAGTTGGCCCGGTTATGCAGGTAGATGGATTCACCTCTCCTGTTGACCTGAGACAGACAGAGAACAGGAGGAGAGGTTTTCTGACAGAGTGCACGGTCCCGACAGCCTTGCTGGCCTGAGCTGCGTAGGAAATGAAGGAGCAATGAGCCGTATGATGCGTTTGTTTAGTCACATGTTCGTGTGAATTCTTGGAGCTTTCTCCGTGAGAGGGCAGACAGGGTCCCTGACCCATGGAGGTCCACCAGGGGAGGCGAGCATTAAACAACTCTGTCACTATTACTATTGGAAGAGGAGTTACCAAGTACAAGTTCAGGGTGCTGTGCTGTGGCGCACACAACAGGGGACTTGACCTAGAAGGGCATGTGGGCAGGGGTGTGCTGGTGAATGTGTGACAACGGTCTCTTGGAAGGTACACAAACCTATGTTTATTATACATTTTACTGATATAAAACATAAGCACACAATTTGTGAATAGTGATATGCAACACCCTTTGTTTTAAATTCTATTCAGCCAACTGATTTCACAAAAGTCTTTATTGACCTTTGCCAAACTCTTGTATCTGTAGCCTCAAGAGCATAGATAATAGCAAAATGTAGTGAAATAACAGGATGATGAGTTTTGAGAATTTGTTGCCTTTGTTTTGAATATAACTTAATTTTAAAAGTTTTTATAATTTAAGTTTTAATAACGGCTGTGTTTAACAGCCACCTGCAAACTTCTTAAACACTTGCCAATCTGCCAGACGTAGGGCCAGAGCAGGTTCCCCTGCCCCTCCCCCCTGCCCCCCAAGGGCCTCTTGCTGAGACTGGGACTGGCCGCGAGGACTGTCAGGCCGAGGAGCTGTGCAAGTAACACCTGCAAGGCCCAAGACTCCCGGCCAGTAAAATCTCTGCCAGTTGGAAGAGGAGGGAACCAGGAAGACGGGGATGGGAAGGGAGCCACAGAGGCTTTACACAACACTTGGTTTCTCCGCTGTACAATAACTGGTTCAAAAAGAAATAAATAAACCACTTACAACCAAATATACTCTGAAAGATGTTATAGCCTGCACTATTGACTGATCTACTCAATGCCACCCCCTCTTCTTCCCAATGAACAGAATTCTGGTTTTGTCCCATAACCACACCCCTTAGGGATGGTGCCCCACCCCAGGGGTTAAACTGTGATTGACCTAAACCAGTCATGTTGACCCACCCCCTGGCCAGTGATTGCTTTCAGCAGTGGCATGTGACCAGGCCTGGCTAATGAGACACTAGTGGGGGTCTGTCTGCTGGTGGCTCTGCGAAAGGATTCTGAGCCCTTGTAAAAGGCTGTAAAGATGAGAGGTGACCCTTTTGTTGCTGGCATCTGTCCTTGTCCTGTTTGCATTGGGATGTTGGAGGGGAGCTGACTTGAGGGTGATAGAGCAAAAAGAGAGGGCCTGGGTTCCGGGTGGCTCCCTGAGGGTAAGCCGATGCCCCGAGGCTCTTGCATTCTATTTGAGGTAACTATTATTCTTTTTTCATTTAAACTTGTTCAGTATGCAAAGGGAATAACCTTCTCCAATTATGCCTGATCTGGGGCCGTGGATGGACCGTAGAATGCTAACTGCCCCCGAGTGTTCATCAGAACACACAATGGTTATTTGAAAAGTGTGCAAGAAGTGCAAAAAATAAAATAAAAAGATTGTTAGCAGGAAGGAAGCATATGGAAAGTAAAGTATATAAAATGATGACTTAATCACATGTGTTCTGGGGTGTCACTTAAACATTAGTGTTCATCGAGGCGTCACCTCCAGCCTGTGGTTCTGGAGGTGAGGCAGTCTCCCCAGTTCCCAGGTGTCAGTGCAGAGATGATGCCGTGTCTGTGGTCTTGTCTGTCACCCCTCTGTGGACTCCACCGGGGAGCTGTTTGAATGGGTTGCGTTTCGTGTTAGACTTGGTTGTAGCATTTTAGTGAAGTTTAGGGGTATGGTCCACACCATTTAACTCGTTTCCCTATTTATTCGTCTGAATGTTTTAATGTCAAACGTTCAAAGTTAGAACTGCTCCCAAATGCATTGAAATGTAGTTTCATTCAGAATATAGGTACGTTTTTATAAAAGGAAACTTGTCTCTGGCACAGTTTGACAATTACATTTTACCTTCAGAACGAAGAGTGAAAATTCACTTTAAATCCTAGTTGTGTCATAGATACCATTCTTTAAAATGTCTTTTAGGTCTAAAAAAGGTCGGGTGTTTTCCCATGGCAGGACATCCTAAAAATGACCATTGTCCCTTCATGTAATTTTGGCAAGATGATGATAGACAATTATATGAAAGTTAGGACAGAATTCCTATGTTAGAATTGAGAAAATTTGAAATAAAGTTTTCTTCAACAGTATAATTATTTTCAGTTGTTTAAAATCCCCAAACTGTTCCCTTTAATTGTATCAGACACCCCCTTGTCACAGTTAAAGCAAGTCCCCTTCCAACCTGTTCAGTCATTGTTGAGTAAGTTAGTGACTGAAGTAATTACAACATAATTCAGGGCTCAGATATTTACCTGGATAAAGTTGCCCTCTAACATGGGTGGAGTCACAAAAGGGGCAAACTCCCCTCCATCCAACATGTTTTGGAAACCTCCTGGACCATGCAAGGGTGGGACGCAGAAGGCTTCTTGCTCACGGGTCCTCGCGGTGGACTTCCTGTTGTTCTTCTTCATGGTGCTTACACACAGTCCTCAGAAAGTCGATGAAGTGGACACACCCCGAACAGATGCAGAGAAAATTTAATGTAACACATAAGGAGCCTCACTTATTCATTCATTTGTTCAACACATTTCATCAGCATCCTCGATCCGCCAGGTGTCGTGCTGCACACTGGAGACACATCTGAGCAGGACTGACAGGGTCCCTCCCCTCATGCAGCTGTGCTCTGTGGGGAACCGGGAGTGAGCAGTGAAAAAAATGATGCTGGATGATGAGGGCTACAAAGACTCTAGAACAGACAGGTGGAATAGGAAGCGCCTGGGGTGTGGCGCTGGCAGCGCTAATTAATTAGGGTGGTTAGGGAAGGCCTCTCTAGGAGGCCTCGAAACATATGCCCCGTGTCCCCCAAATCATTAATCCTTGTCTTCCTAACTGATGTACCAATACCCTTTCTATCATACAGGGTTCACAAGTCATTTTTTATAAGTAGGGTATCAAAACTATACTAAACTGAGGACATTTCTTCCTGATCATTCACCCATGACCAAGCTTAGTTCTCAATCAGAAGGTGATGGTGCTAATCTAATCAATGACAGTTATTCATCTCCCGCTCTCTCTCTGGAACCTGCTTCAACAGACAACAATGGCTCTATGTCATTAGATCTCATCCTTAGCGCATCTCAAGCATGAACATACTGGAAGTAAAATGAATCAAGAAGAGCCAGAAAGTAAACTAATCCAGAGAAGCCAAAATGTAATAAGAATGAGACAGAAAAAAGTACTTAGGGAAATTTTTAAAAAGAGAGATAAAACAACTACCATTTAAAACAGAGAGGAAAGGAAATGATAATCCACAGGATTTTAATTTAGTGCTTGTTTTGTGGGAGACAATAAAGACTTTATACGTCCTGTCTCATTTAAGTCTGATAAGACTATGAAGTAGCATCATTAACATATTCATTTTATATACTATGCAGTTGAGACTTGGAGACAGAAAGTAATTTACCCAACATTGCACAGCTCGCAAGTGCCCCACACACCAGAAACAAGACCCGCACAGTCTGACCAGAGGAAGTTATGTTGTTACTCAACATTCAGTCCTGTCTTGAGTGCTTGGAAAGATGGATGTGAGAACTAGTAAGGGTTAGAGGGGTCAGGATAGGTTGGGATGAATGGGAAAGAGAAAAAAGGAGAGGGAATCAAAGAATACAGAAGCTATTCCCCTTCCCCTTCTTTCTGTTCCTGTTCCTTCTTTCTATTCCTGAACAATTTAGTTCTAGATCCACTAGCTGAACAAAGAGAGGCAGGAATCGGTAGTGGGGAGAGTGAGGAGCCCAGAACCCAAGGGAGACAAGAGGGTGTCTATCACCAGGAGAGGGGTGCAGCCCCATGTAAGGAATCAGAGCCTGAGCAGGGTGAGGCGGGCATCCAAGTGGGGGAGAGGATGGTGGACGGGATGGGTCACCAGTTACATCCAGGGGAACTGATCTAATGCAATAAGGGACCATGAGGCTTTATTCTGATATTAGTTAATTAATTAAAAGATTAATGAGGCACAGAATATTTACACAGTTCAAGCCAACATATTCATTAATTTCAAAGGGGAAAAAGTGACTTTACAGTGAGGAAGGCAGGCAGACGCCCCAGTGAGTCGTGAACACTGTCAGCAACGGGACAAATCGCAATGCTGCGCCACCATTTGGGATGCAGCATCGCGCAGCGCGCAGCATCCGTCTAAGATGTGCCTCCCAAAGGGGCACGGCCTGAGCCCCATCATTGGGAAACATCAGGAAGATCCACTTCAGGGAAAGTCCACAAAATAACTGGCTTGTGATCTTAAAAAATGTCAACGTAATAAGAGACAAAGAAATACTGTGGCACTGTCCCAGACTGAAGGGGACTAGAGAGATGTGACAGCTGAATGCAGTGCGTGAGGTTCTAAACTGGGTCTTCTAGCGATGCAGGCTCTGACCGGACATTTGGCAAAGTCTGAATGGGAAGTCAGGATTAGGTGGCGGTAGCGTGCAATGTTCGTGTCCTAATTTTGATGGTCATATTTTGCCTATGTAGAAGGACATCTTTAATCGTAGGCAACACAAACTAAAGTATTTGGGGATAATAGGGCATTGAATTGGGAAAACTGCCCTTAAAAGATTCAGGAAATAATATCCTGTAAGTTTGTGACAGTTTAAAAAAATTAATGGGAATAATAATACAAAGAAAAAGTAAAAAGGCGAGAGGAGACAATGGGGGAGGGGAGACGGATGAATACTGAGGTTCGGGCCATGAGTGCCAGAGGTCATGTTAAACCATTTCAGGTCTCCAAGGCCACAGCTTTGCAACAGCAATGGAAGCCTTTTTGTGGTGATGGATGACTAGGCAAATGCCCATTTGCATATTCTGTCCTCCAAAACTTACCCAGTAGGACAAGACACTTACTCCACCATCACTCAGGGGCTGAGACAGTGGAGCTGCCTGTGAGAACCAGAGGTCAGGGCAAGCGCTCCGACTCTCACCTGGCTTCTCTGGGCACAAATATAGGCAGATCTGCTGGAATGTGGCAAGTCGTTAGGCCGTTTTTAAAGGAGAGCACAGTGTAATGGGGAAGAAAAGCAAAGGTCAGCAGTCCTTGTGGCCAGGCTTACAACCTGTGCCACAGTAACGGTTCACCCTGCGTTTTCCAGGGCAGCTGTGATTTCCTACACTTCTGTTCCTCTCCGCCCAGACTCGTGTCCCTTCTTGACATCTAGGAGAGCTGATCGTCATCAGCAGCATTTTTCTGGGAACACTGGATTCCCAGAAAAGAGAAAGAGGGAAAGAAAGCCTGGGAAGGAAAGTAGGAAACGAAGGGGAAGGAAGAAAGAGAGACACGGGGAAGGGGCGTGTGGCTGGTGCAGGTCAGCACAGTCCCCCCTGGACGCGCCCGCCTGTCTCACCTCAGGTCAGGGCCAAGCCACAGCCCTCTGTCGGAGGCAACGTTTTAACTCACTTCAGTTTGGGCTTCCTCCTTTTCATGATGAAGTCTTCCGTGAAAGAAACAAAAAACAGGAAATAAAGTTTAGAGTACAATATCAAGAAAATTTCAACACTAATCTTTACTCTTATTTCAAAGGTGAGGTCTGTGGCTTAGAAAGCGTTCTTCTAGCTGAACTTGGTGGGTGAAGTGGTCGGAAGGCTGCTGTCCGCACCTGGGCTGAGCGGCTGTCAGTGACCTAGTCATGGTCTTTCGGGGAGTACAGACAGTCGTAAGTATGTAGCCCACCGTGGGCCTGGAACCGCTGAGCAGTGAAATCCTGGGCTCCTATAGCCAATGAGGATATTGGGTAATGTGACAAAGGATGTAATGTCAACTCCAATATCCTTAGCAGTGGAAGGCAGTAAGAAGCCTGAGAGTTTTCTTTCTGTGCATAAGCCACAATAGCCTAAAAACTCTCTAACTGCCTAGCTGGTTGTTCTTGTATGTATGTATATACTTGTATATGCTTATGCTCACTATTTTGTCTCTTGTGTATAGTTCTCATATCATATTATGATTACAGTCGCTATAGACAATTCTATCTTGTCTCCATAAAATTCCAACTTAAGTAACCCCTTCAGGAAGATGTGGACCAGGTGAACTATGACTGTAGTCACCGTCAGAGCTTACGTGACATAAGGCCGGTATGGAAACTGGTCTGGTGGGAATATGATAATGGATTCTGGAGTCGGATACATCTGGGTTCGTATTTGGGTTCTATCCCCTGCTACTTTTATGACCTTGGACCATGTTACTCCCATCTGGGAGCCCACTTTCTCATCTATAAAGTGAGGATAAAACCACCCAACTCAAGGCAGTGTCGGGATGACTGAATGCGCTGATGCATGTAAAACCCCTGGACGCCGTGGCTCGATCAGCGAGCACCTAAGTGGTGCCCGAACTCTTCTGTGAAAAGTACAATCCGCCCGGCACTTGCTGGGCTGGGTTCCCTCTCGAAAATGCTGGTTTCATATTTCCCAACTTTTCATTCTAAGACACATGTTTTTCCCAGACTCCGAAATGGAGTACATCTGTGGCCAATGGGGGACAATGGCAAGGTTATCTGGCTGCACATGCATGAACTTAATCATGGTTGTTTGTATTAAATTATGTACATTGATTGTATGACACGGTTGCATTTAATGACCAATTAAAATGTGTTCTTCATGAGTAGCTGAAAACCTTTTGTTGGTGTCTTCTGGTGAGATTAAGAAAATTCCAGGACAAAACTTGCAGACTGCAAGTTGGAGGCTCGGAAGGCCCGTAGACTAGAGTGAAGCTCTCCTTTGAGGAGTGCATGGGGGATGGTGGTGCAGAGGGTGATGGGGATTGTGTGGAAGAAATCTAAGTGATAAGAAAGCATTGCGTTATGTAATTAGCAGCATTTTTTCTCTCTCAGTCATCTCTAAAATAATGGTATATCTTATCATGTATGCATCTTAAATTTGATAAAATGCAGTAGTCAACTCTTACTCATCCAGAAGTAGGTGATAAAGTACACATTCTTGGAAAAAAAAAGAAAGTGACAACGCCCACCTATTGAAGGGTGTGTCCAGTGTTTACGAGCACATGCTAATCAGTAGACGCCCTCTGGGGATGGGGAATACCCATTTCCGGTGCAGTCATTTATGTGGCTTCCAGGATCCCTTGTACATGAGGACATTATCCCTCCAGAGAGCAATCAGTGAATGATCTCCCAGGGGAGCTAGTGCGGCTGCGGATTTGTTGGGAACAAGAAAAATAGTCTCAGCCCCAAGGAGCCTGCATCCCTAGCAAACATCCTATAAGTTGATTGCCATCTGTTTAATTTCAAAATTTTCCTTTTAGTTGAGTCAGACCCCACCCTGTTCCTGCGAGCGGGCTCTGTAAGCCAATAGCTAACCGCCACATCTGCTTCTGTGCAACGCTTGCTTGCTTGCCTCTATATAAGGACTTAGCTGTAAGCGCTAGGCGAGACTCTCGTTTGCAGCCCCTGCGGGCACTGTGTCTCCGGACACTTTGAGAGTTCAGTTCGCCCCTGCGCAGGTTAAACTTGGCCAATAAAGTAACATCTTTGAAACCCTGAAAGTCTCCGACATTAGTTCTCATGGTTGGTGGATGCAACAGATTCAGGGCCACAGAGAGGAAGGAGGAAATGACAGGAAGGGGGGGGCTTCACAGATTTGCAGCCGTGGCTGGGACTTGAACTTGTCCCCTGCTGAACCTTGGAACAAAGAGGATGTTGCTAAGGAGCAGAAAATGTAACAAAATCTTTTATCTTCTCTGGTGTGATTTTTCTTTCTTTTAAGTTGTTGTTTCTGAACCTTTGCTCTTGAATTATTTTGACTCCTTTGAATGATGTGTATGGATGGTAAACGTGTGCTGAATTTTAACCAGTCTTAACTGAGGTTTGAGATGATCAATGTGTGCCTTGCAACTCCACCCCCTCCCGCCACCTCTCCAATTCTCTTGGTTAATGAGTCAAGAATGCACTGTTCCTAAGACATACGACTTGCTCTGTGAATTGCACACACACACAACCACCCTATTTTGTCAATGGCCTAAAAGAAGGATCAGCTCTTAAATTAATTATTTATTTGGTTTACTCTAATACTGGAAACAGTATTAAAGTTTTATATATGTTCATACACACATAGATATCTTTTTAGCTTTACAAATTTATATGTATATAAATGTATATTATATATTGCATATCATAGATATTCACATTTTCCCATAACATTAAATCAATAGATACTAATCATGGTGTGGACTTATTTGGAACATCACTATTTCTTGTAAGATGTGCCAAAGTGTATTGCACCCAATGGTTCACAGATGTTTGAGACTGATTTTCTCTCAAAAGGTGGTAGGTGAGTCCAGGTTCTGCTCCAAGTTCCCGGGGCTCTCCCGTCAGGAGACCACTGACAGGCAGCTCCTGCCCTCGGCCCTCTGGCCCCTCACGGAGATGTTGTCGCTAATTGTGCGGATTCAGAATAACTCAGATTTGTGCGGGCCAAACTTCTACAGGCAGTTTCGTTTTCCTCATAATTTTATTCATGAATCATTTTTAATATAGCTTTTTTGGATATAATTTATATACCATCAATTTCACTTATTTAAAGGGTACAATGCAATGATTTTTAGTATATTTCCAGAGTGGCACAGCCAGCATAGTAATCTCACCTTAGAACATTTTCATCATTTCCATGGCAAACTTTTTAATATGGATAGATGAAGATCCTGAATAGCACGTTTATGTTTCTCTTTCATCACCCCGTGACAATTGCATGTCAGAGAGTATGACCATAATCGTTAGGATTAAAAGTCAGAGTAGAGAGAAGATGCAAAGGAAATTTGCAATAATGTTATTCATATATAAGCTGGACATTTGTAAATTCTATAAAACTATCTTAAAAATAAAGCAAGGGTCATTTATGCAACTTCCTTATGAAAGTCCATACTGTTTTGCTTCATTTATTACTACATGGGCAGTATAGGTTTATCACCTAAAAGTAATAAAAAAAATTTAGTATTAAAAATAGACTAATCACATAAAGGACCAATGAATGAGCACGTTGTGTAACTGCCAGAAGTGTGTGCTGAGTGAATGTGTGAATTAAAGCAGAGGAGCAAAGCAGGGTTGCTGCAGGCCAGCGTGGGATGCAAAGCCGACTTCATTTCACACACAGAGAATCTCGTTATGATTTGTTCTACCTGTATTGTGTGTTAGTTCTCACAATCACAGTTTACATTTTTCCAGCAATTTATACCTTTCAGTAAGCCCATTAGATGTCCTATACACCTAGTTAAGCAAGCAAGATATAAAATGATATTATAGGTATGGGTTTTAACTGTTGCCGAGCAAAGAGGGCATAAAGGAGCTGAGGCATTGGGGGTGGACTCCAACTTACCCTACCGCTAGCAGAGTCTTTACAGTCTTTGTAATTTCTCTTAATACTGGTTTTCCTCCTCTCAGTCCTCCTTCCCTCCCCAGCTTTTTGCAACTCTGAGTGGAGATTCGTTCAGCCGATATTTACACCAGGTTGCACTTTTCTGCGGAATTACGGTATAATTTTCATTTGAGAAAAGCTCTGTTGGCTTTTAGTAAAAGGAAAGGTAGAGCAATTCCATGTTAAACCTGATTGCCGCCCAGAAGCCAGTGCCTGTGGTTTAGCAGGGAAAGGAAGCCCAGAGAAGCAATGAGCGCACACGTCTCGGGGTGGCGCTGCTTCAGCTCCACACGCTCTCCATGATGCCCCCAGGGCGTCCCCACCTGGGGAACGCTCCAAAGGTGACCAAGGCCTCAGCAGAGCTAAGAGCAGTGAGGGAGTGAGGTGCCACCCTGTGGTTTGGGGGTGGGGTGTCCTCACTTCTCCAGAAGTCACAGTCATTGGGAGTGTTTCGGGACTCAGCTCTTGTGTCTCCGTCAGCCGGAAGTGTTTCTGCCAGCGTTTCTGGCCACCTAATTCAGGGGGGTGTCTAGAAATGCCTGTAAAGTGTTCTCCATTAATATTTGCTATTTACCTCTCCCAATGTGGTCTTTTCTCCCAATATTTTATTATAAAAAAATTTCAAACGTACAGCAAAGTGGAAAGAATTCTGTAGTGAACACTCATATACTAACCATCTAAAATCTCTTGTCTTTTGCTTTTGAGTACTATTTCTGTATTTTCATGAAAGCTCTTAAATGATGGTGTTTACCCATCACTGGTTACAGCTGTTCTCACGGACATGGATGACAGTGTGGTGACTGCTGGGGGGGGGAGGTGTAAGGGGACTAAAGGTGATGGGGAAAAAAAGCTCGGCTCCATGATACCTGGTGCTTTGAGGCCAGTTCTTCACAGCACTTCAAGGTATAGCATTGACTTAGGTGATTTTTTTCCCCTAAGATTTTTAACACACTAATCGACTAATTTAGTGTTAAGATTCTTGACACACTAATTTTTAGGATTGGTCCATCACAATTCCAGGTCGCAATTCTGGTTACGCCTTCGAAAAGGTCTGAATATTGCGGCCTCTTCTCTCTTGACGATGGGACCCCTCCACCAACCTTGCAGCTCTGGACAGAAAAGCCCTGCGTTCAGGATCTTCTCTCCCATTTGAACAATTGGAAATAACGGTCTTTCCACAAATTCATTCCATCTCAGGTACTTATGGAAGAAAATTGGGGTAACAGTTTGAAAAATCAAAACCAGAAAAGAACCTGGAAAACTTGGTTTTATTTCAATCTCATATTCCCAGTGAAATTCTTTTTAAGACATCCAATAACTAGGTGTTGTCTCTGAGCTTTCCTGCTTGTTCTGGTTACGGTACAAGAAGTGAGAGTGGAAGGAAAAGAGGAAGATCAAAATAGACGTGTTGTCTTTGCATTACCTGAAATTCACACCGAAGTCGCCGGCCGCCGGACCCAGAGTCACTTACGTGGAGGCGCGGCTGCAGTCGACTCCAGAGATCTCCCGGGTGTCCGCTAGGAGACCGGTCTCCTAACCGCAGGGTTCCAACTCTGTTCACATTTCTTTGGCAGAAGGTGTTTGTGTCTACCTGGCAGGCAAGTAACAACGTAGTAAAAGCAGCGCAGGAGGCCAGGCCCTCAGGGCATTGTTCCGTGGCTCCTGCATCACAATGTGGTGACAGAGTCTCCGGGTGAGAGAAGAGCCCTGGGAAGGAGCCTCCTGCCAGCCCGCCTCTGAGGTCCGGGGTGGCCAAGTTTTCATACGAACACTTGGGAGAGAAAAGCCACTTTAGCAGTAGAATCGCCACGGAAAAGATAACTTTGTATCACTTACCACTCAGCTGGTAATTTATCATTCAATCTCCCAATATTCCAGTTTTCAGAGACACACATATTTAAGTCACTTTGCACTTCTGTGAGGAGAAACTTCTAAAGAACGCAGCATTCTTCGAGGGCAGTCGGTCTTTAGACTCACCACTGAGTGTGCTCTGGACACAGGCTGCCGTGGGCAGTCAGCACTGTCAGTGCATGAACGAGTGCAAATATATGGCATTGTCTCGTGAGGACATGGGACTAGGTTGTATTTGCTTTTCTGTGTGGTTAGGAGGTCCTCCCCTTCCCTGTGGTATCACCCTTCTGCACATTTTGTGTTTCGACTGCAGAGCCGAGTGCTGCAGACGCCCACCCGTGCAGTTACTTCCTCACCCGCGCGTGGGGATGGAAGGGCCCCAGGGGTTACTCCTGGGGCTTGGGAGCCTGGGGGTGGGGGTAGTTCCTTGGTGAATCCACTTCCTTTCCGTCACCACATTCTAGATGGAAACACATGCTTTTGACAGGGCCCAGAGAATATTCAGTCTCTTGGAATAAACACTAACTGAGTCTTTTGAGAGGATTATAGTTTTCTTATTTCCTCAGGAACTGTGGCTTCCATTTGGGACCAGGCATTGGTGGCAGGGAGACCATAAGATCCACTCCCATAGGATAAGAGCAGGCATTTTCCCAGAAGCGGAGGTGAGGGTGGATGTACGACTGGAGGTTTTCTTGGCATCCGGCCCTGGTGCTACCAAACTCAGCCTGCAGGCAAGGGAAGTCTCTCCGGCTGCAGGCTCAGGGATCTCCCATTATTTTGCCCTCAGTCATCCCCTTTCCCATCTTCTATTCCGAATGCCGTCTTTCAGACAGACAAACTCTCCCTGTAGTTGTCTGACTGCCGTGGACTACATGTCTGGCCACCCATTTCTTCATCCAGCATATTTATCACATGATCCACGTGCCAAGTACCTGTTCTTCCTGCCCCAGGGCCAGGAAACATTTTTACATAAATATGATCTCATCTCTCCAAGTTGATGTTATTAATTTAATGATGTACCTTGATGAAACTCTTTGATATTATCTCACTTCCATTTCTTTTGAGGCCACTGGTATATTAAGAAGTGAAGGAATAGCAGAGGGAGAAAATAAAAATCATGGTATATTTTAAATATTTACCTTCAGAATATTAATGCTTTTTAATGCACACAGAATATAAAACCTTATGTATAACTTCATTTGGAGATGATGCCATGAGTTGGAATTTGAGGCTCTTTGTTGAAATGAGAGGCCCATGGCCAATTAGGCCTCTGTCCTGTAGACCTCAGAGATGTGATCTTCTCTGTGGATCTGACATTCTAAGCTTGGGATAGAAAGTTCTCCTCCCAAGGTTTAATCTCTGCTTCCTTGGTGAGTGTAACACAAGTTCAATTCAGCTGGTCAGTTCAGTAATAGGTTACCTACAATTTACTGGCCTACGAGGGTGAAGCGTCTCTGCCTCAAGGTAGTCACTGTCAAGTGGGGGAGGGATCTTGTAAGCAGAGTATTCCAATGGGGTGCAGTGATGAGCAGAGGCAGAGATGAGGGCCACGCAGTTCAATCGGGGGATTGAAGGAAGGGCTCCTGGAAGAGTTAATGCCCAAGTTAATCTTGAAAGATTAGCCAAATGGCCAGGTGTTGCACAAAGTTGGAGGAGAGGAAGGCTAGATTGCAGAGGGCTGTGCATGCCCTACCAGGGGCTTGGCCCTCATCTGCTCCAGTAGTTTTCTAATGAAGAATTCCAGCACAGGGAGATTTATGTTCTGGATCGATCATTCTTGTAGCAGCATGAAAGATGGGTTGGGGGACGGCAATTCTGGAGGCACAGGGACCATGGTGGTAGCAGTGGGAACAGAAAACAGAGGGTTGATTTGGGAACAATGAGTAGAGTTGACAGAAGGTGGTGACTAACTGGATGTGGAGAGTGAGAAGAAAGAATGACTCAGGTTTCTGGTTTGGGAAAGCGGGTAAGTGGTGTCATTAACCAGAAAACAAAACAGAGGCAGAGAAGCAGGTGCAGGTGGAGAGAAAGGTTCTTTGTTTGTGGGAACCCTGTCTAGTATGTTGCCTTGTATTCATTGTTGTTTAGTAAATAATATATTGCTTTTCTTAAACCTTCAGTGGCTTCCCAATGCTCTTAGAATATCTGACATATGTCATACAGTGTGCATGTGTGTATTTGGTATTACATCCAAGAGCCTACCAATGTGTGAGTATGATCTGGCCCCATCCTGACTTCAGTTTCCTTCACCCATATCCGAGACCCCTCCCCATCTCCCTCATTATACTTCTGTCTCCTTTCCGATGTATTATTTAAGCCCCTTTTGGTCTACAATGCTCTTCTCTCAATTCTTATTTTCATTTTTCAGATCTGAGTTCAAATGTTACCAGTTTCGAGAGCCCTTCCTTGATCTCTTGACGAGCGATGGCCAGGTAGCTCCAAATCCGCCACTGTGTTCCGCACTGTGGGGCTGGGGCTGGAACTGCAAACCGCATTTCCCAGCCGACTTTCCTGTTAGGTGCAACAATAGGTTGTATTAGACCACAAGGAGCTTTGTAAGCGAAGGGAGGGAAGAAGGGACTGGTGTTCCTTCCTGTTTGTTTTTGTTTCTGTCACTGTTACTCTGGCAACAGCAACTGGTTCTAGACTTTGTGTGTGTGTGTGCTCTCGGAATCAACATCTGGGCAGTGTCCTCTCCTTAGAGGGTTGAATCCTACCACCAAAGGTTCAACCTCTGAGCTTCTAGATTCTCATTGTAGTGCACTAACTTCTTCCACCTACCTCCCCACCCCTAGTTGTGGTAACTAATCCCTGTAGTTACTATGTCTGGCATCTTGATGCCTTTCTTTGCACTTTTCCAGGTATCCAACACCTATTTAACTTATTCCCACATCAAAGTCTCTTTGTGTGATTTCTGCCTTTTTCAATGGCTAGACCCCGATGCAATAATGGAACATGATTTAGGCCTCCACCCACTTATTCTCCAACTTATCATTGCAATTCTTTGTAGATTTTTCAGAATCTGTATTTCAAAAATATATATTTTTTGCTTTCTCACAGTCTATCTTCTCCAGTTGGATAAAGGTCTTTGCCTCATCAGTGCCTTGCACAGAGGCTGGCGTACAACCATAGAACCTAATAAATGCTTGTCCAATGAATTACTGGGTTATTACAAAGGGCTACAGGAGAACTATTGGCAACTGGCCATAAAAAATGGCTGGAATTGAGCAATTCTTTAATGTTTTGGGTCTAGGCTAAGTTATTGGTGAACTCTGTAACAATGTACCTTTCTGTCATGGAGTCAGGCTTAGTATTTTTTATAGGCATGTTAAAATACTGTGTATTATTTAACTTGAGTTCATCATCACTGAAATAACAAGCTACATAGTTTATCTGTTTTGAATTCTGCACTTACGTTCTGCACCTCCTCTTTCTATAATTGGGAATAATAGTGACTTACCTTGTTAGGGGTTCAGGAAGATCAAGAGTTTGTTATGGGTTACAGCCACAAAGTTTTGTTGGCAAATAATTTTAAAAATGAAAGCCATCCAAAGAATCCACTTGCTATAATATGCAATAACACTTAAAAGCATTTACTTGGTAAACTCAATCTACTTACTTTTTTTTAAATTGTATGATATGGTTTAAAACAACCCATACATAGAACCCAAAAAGCAAGTTAAAAAGAAACCACTTAACTTCCACATGGCTATAAGCTAGAATGTAAAATCATCTTCTATAGTCTTTTATTTTACTATTATCTACCAAAACAAATAATATAATACATCATATATGTGTAATTCTAAATTGACTTTGGTCAAATAAATGCAAATAGATTAGATGGCATTGAGACTTCCACTGTGTCAAGAAGAACCATTTCATGGAGCCTTAACTTTTCAATTAAATGTGAGACAAAATATAAATGAGAGAATGTAGAATGTAGTTACCAATGATAAGGGGTTAATTTCTTTCTTTCTTTTTTTTAAATTTAAATATATTTATTTTTTTATTTTATTTTTTAAAGATTTTATTTATTTATTTATCTTTAGAGGGGAAAGGAGAGAGGGAGAGAAACATCAATGTATGGTTGCCTTTTGTGCACCTCCTGCTGGGAGCTGGCCTGCAGGGAACCAGCCTGCAACCCGGGCATGTGCCCTGACTGGGAACCGAACCTTGATCCTCTGGTTCGCAGGCCTGTGCTCAATCCACTGAGCTACACCAGCCAGGGCTAATTTCTAAAATATATAAACTTACACTACTCAATACCAAGAAGACAAATACCCAATTAAAAAATAAACAAGGACCTAAATAGACACTTCTTCAGAGAAGACATGCAGATGGCCAATGACATATGAAAAAATGCTCAACATCACTAATCATCAGAGAAATGCTAATTAAAACCACAATGAGATATCACCTTGCATCTGTCAGAATGGCTACCATCAATCAATCAACAAATGATAAGTGTTGGCAAGGATGTGGAGAAAAGGGAACCCTAGTGCACTGTTCCCACTGTTGGTGGGAATGCAGACTGGTGCAGCCACTGTGGAAAACAGAATGGAGTTTCCTCAAAAGACTAAAAGTGGAACTGCCTTATGACCCAGTGATCCCACTTCAGGGAATATATTGGAAGAAACCTGAAATACTAATTTGAAAGAGTACTCGTATATGCACCCTTATGTTCATTGCAGCATTATTTACAATAGCCAAGATCTGGAAACAGCCCAAGTACCCATCAGTTGATAAGTGGACAAAAAAAAAAACTGGTTCATTTACACAGTGGATTACTACTGGTCATAAAAAAGGAAGAAACTTTTACCTTTTGCAACAGCATGGATGAACCCAGAGATTATTATTCCAAGTGAAATAGCCAGTCAGGGGAAGACAAATATATGATCTCATTTACGTGTGGGATCTAATGAACAAAATAAACTGATGAACAAAGTAGAAACAGAGGCATAGACACATGGAACAGACTGACAGCTGTCAGAAGGGTGGGGGGTTGGGGGCCTGGATGAAAGAACATAAAGGAATTAAGCAAAAAAATGTATGTATATCTATACACACACACACACACACACACACATCACATAGACACAGACCACGGTGTAGTGAAAGCTGGAGGGAAAGAGGGGTGGAGTGGAGGTGGAGCTGGAGGAAGGGTGGGCAGGTGGGGACAGAGAGACTTTGCTGCATACTCACGCAGTATGCAGACGATATTTTGTTGAGTTGTGCAATGGAAACCTGTAGGGTTTTATGAACCGATGTCACCCCAATAAATTCAATTACAAAATAAATAAATAGCCTGACTGGTGTGGCTCAGATGGTTGGCATTGTCCTGCAAAGTGAAAGGTCACCAGCTTGATTCCTAGTCAGGGCACGTGCCTGGGTTGTGGGTTCGGTCCCTGCTCAGGGAGAGCATGAGCAGCAACCCAACGATGTTTTTCTCCCTCCCTTCCTCTCTCTCTAAAGACTAACTAAATATTAAAAATAAGTGAATACATTTCCTTTGTATCTATTACAGATATGTTCACATTTTCCCCTTTTCTAACTCGGAAGGAAAAATGTTTCTTTTCTTCTTCAGGCTGATTGGACCACCAGGTTCCTTAAATACAGCCTCTCCTTCCCCTCTTTCTCCATCTGGGGACTTACTCTTGCATTTTTAATATGCCCACTACTGTTTTTTTTTCTCAAAGCCCACAAACAAAAATGCTCCGTCCATCTTGTTATCAGTTCAAACTATCATCTTGTGTCTATCTTTCTTATGCACAAGTTCCAAAGCATTTATATTCATGGTTTCTATTTTGCAATCTGGCTTTAGCCCTCAGCCCATTATTGAAATTGCCCTCTTGTAGCTCAGGAATGATTAAGTCTGAATCAGTAAGTCTTCCTGAACCATCATCTTTCTTGACATTTCTTTACATTTTTAAAATTTTCTTTCTTTTTGGAAACTCTCCTTGATTTTTGGAACACGGCTCTGCCTGTTTTCTTCTCTTCCGAGGAATGCGCTTCCTTTCGTTCCACTCATGGACTTTTCCCTCCAACACTCCAAACTAAGATTTCACACCGGCCTTGACCTCTTCTCTGCGTTTTCTGTTGCTATAGCTTAGTTTGAGTATGGACTCTGAAGCCAGATTGCTGAGTTTGAATCTTGGCTCCTCCAACTAGCTGTGTGACCATGGACAAGTTGCTTAACTTTTCTTCCTGTGCCTTCATTTCATCTGTAATATAGAAATAATAATCCTTACAGGGTTGTTGTGAAAATTAAACAAATGAAAAGTGCTGGGCATATAGTAAGCTCTATGTCATGTATTTCACTGGATAAATATTTACTGATGCCTACATTTAGATACATATGCCAGGTAATCTAAGGACTAGGGAATAATATGTGAATAAAATAAACAAAAATTCTTGTGCTCATAGAGCTTACATTTTGTAAGAAAAACAATTATTAACGGTCCATAATTCTCTACTTCTGGAATGTCCTTCTTCCTGCATCATCTTTAAAACTGCACACTTCAAGGCCCACTAGAATGTCGTCTTATCCCTGAAAATCTTACCTTGTAGAAGGTTACCATTGAACTCTTCCAGCTCTTTAAATCTGAATTTTGTAATTTATCACATTCTACACACTGTACTATGGATTTTCAAGTATCAAACATATCAAATATTATGGTTACTTGCACATGTTTTTATTATCTCCCTCGATGGAGTTTAATGTTAGCTACTCTCTCTATTCATCTTTGCACACAGTAGCACGATACAGCTTGTACCCAAACACATATTAGATGATCAATAAATATTTTTGAATGAATGTGGGTAAAGCACTGTTCACGGCCTTTCATTTGATCTCTGCTAACTAACCTTATCTTCTTTAACTGCAAATATAAAAAAAAATTAAAATAACAGAACATTTTATTTTTCAACCTTGGAAATATTGGGTATTAGTATCAAATATTTGTTGTTGACAACTTGGCTTTATTCATCATCGTCACCTGGCGCCGTGTTCACTAGGCGTCCGGGATCTGTCCTTCGCTCCACTCGGTGTGCCCTCCAGCGGAGTCAGTGCCCCCGGCTATCGCCATTTGAAAAGTGCTCCTGAATTTTTACTAAAGGAGCCCTAGGGATAGAGTGTATTTCACTGGTTGCGTTTTCTGCAATCAGCACAGAGTCCTCCCACTTCTCACTTCCTTTCTAGCAGGATCAAGAAATTTCTAGGTACCCGTCTGGATTTTTCTGGTTCATAGATGTTTGAAATTTGTTTTAATGGCATCTAAAATAGGATTTTAGTTTTATCCTCCTAAATTAGGAACTATCTTTCCTCTGAATTTGTTCGTGATTCTCCGGCTATGACTGGAAAGAGCAGGCCATCCACAGGTTCTCTACTGCTTTCTGATCTGTGTGTTCACGGTTCTTCAGAGCACGGTACTGTAGTGAAATACAGTCATACTGCATTTGAAATCTCCTTTATGTCACTTGAGTTTGCTACGTCATCTTAAATATGCCTTCTTTCCAGGCGGAACCCTGCCAGAGTGCATGATAACATTCTCTTTTTTAATAACAAGGCCAACACCACGGATTTTTATATAATGATCAGGATTTTTTTATTCATTAAGTTTCAGTATCATTACAGAAAATGTTATAGTACAGAGTTGTTTAACATTATTTTTTCTTTGCTCTTAATTTCCACATGAATGCTGGTAACACTAATATCTGTACAAGATCAGTCTTTGATTTTATTTTTTGTTCTGTACAATTTTAAATGTATTGGTTAAAAAGGCTGTCAGCACTTAAGGAAGCATTTTTCCCCCAGTTTGTTTGTTCAAATAAAAGGTATCCAGTTACTGCCCGAGAGGACTGTGCCATGAGGCTGCTGGGGTGAGAACCTGCCCCGGAAGCTCTGGGAGGGGTGGTTCTCCTGGCGGCGGGGCGGGCCGCCCCCGTCACTCTTCTTTCGGCACCGTGCACATAAACACGAGGTACATGGTAAAGAACAAGCAAAAGCTCTCTGTAAAGCGGTTATGAAGCATACTAAGAAGGGAAATCCAAGTGTTGCCTACGCTAGTATAAATAAGCAGACAGCCTTGATTTAAGAGCATAAGTAGTTGTTTAAAGATGAGAAAAACACAAGTTCTGCAGGCACCTACTGCTGTCTACTAAAAGCTATTGCTATCAGACCTAGCATTGAACACACAAAGCGATTGCGAGAAAGGAAAAATCGGCTTTGATATAATCAGAATAGAGTTGTCTGTTAAGATTTATTTTTAGATGTTTTTTCTTTAAAAGGTATTTAAATTCTTTTGAAATATAGTTCAAGATGTTGACTATACAGATCAACTTTTATCCAAATCAGAAAAACTAGCTGTGCCGTTGCATATTACCGGGTACAGTCAATGATATGTGGGCATGCATCGAGGCTTCTCCCGCGGCGGCCATCATAGCCGTCCGATGACCATGACGTCCACCACCTCGCCCTTGTGGAGCTCCACGTACTGCTCTGTCTTTGGAGGTAGCATCAACAGTCCATTGGCACTGCGCATGCTCATCAGACGGCTGCTCATCTGATTACCTAGAAAGAAAAACGCTCATTACAGCAGCCTCGGCATTACCAGGGATACATCTGGAGCCCTTGCTGTGCTTTCCCAAGTAAGACCCCACGAACAGAAACACAGGTCTCTGAGAGGAAGAGAGATGGTCGGACTTCCCAGTACTTTTTTAGGTAGCCTTGCTATTGTATCCTACAACCTTTCCACTAAACTCTAAAAATAACAATACAAATGACTGCTTATAAGAACAAAACCAGAATTTTGTAGCATTATGCAAATGCCACAGAATTTCTCTCTTCAGGCTGAAATGTTCTGTGTGTCTGAAAATAGAGGCTTTTAAAAACCTCTTAAGATAATAATGATGATAATAGCAGCAACTACCATTTCCTCCGTAGTATTTACTAAGTGGCAGACAAGGTGGTAGGCAAGTTACGTAACCATCTTATTTAATTCTTATTCTCACAGGACTCAAAAAGAGTTGAAGTAACTTACTTAGGGTCCTACTAACTACTTGGTGGCGAATTTGAATTAGAGTCTCTGGGACAGTAAGGCCCATGCACTTAGTCACGTGTTAGTTGGTACCTACACTTGAGAGGGCGCTTGTTTAAACCACAATATAGTTTTACTGAAATCACACAGAAGTCAGGTCAAATATGACTAGAGAAGTCGGGGATAAAAGCTTAAAGATTAGAGGAGGTAACTATAGCGCTCCAAATTATCAGTACTGATTTCTGAGTCCTTAAATTTTACCAACATCAGGGGTATACTAGTGGCTACAGAGAATCACACAATTGGGCTTTGATCTCACATTTCAGGGTGGCTTAGCCACAATCCCTTGTTTTCCTACAAAGTTATACTCAGAACTTATTGGTTGAACAAACAGATAAAAATCTTTTATAATTGTAGATTTGTATTTCAAATGCTTATCTAGAAAGCCTGGCTCCATAGAATAACAAAATCTTTTTAATTATTATTTTATTCTTGTTGTCCTGTTATGCTATACCATATAGGAAAACTTCAGCCATCTAATCTTTCAAAAAGGACAGTGTATGACAATTCCAAATTAGGGATACCTAAAGGAAGAGGTTATATACAAGGTCGATTTGGAAAAAGTCCAGCCACTCTTAATATAATAAGAATGGTTTGCATGACATCTATGTAACCTGGCAGCCAATGAGAATGGACTGGGACACGCATGCATGAACAATGAAGACTTCACTGTACTAGTCAGTGAGGGCGGTAGACACTGTTGACTGAGCATGTGTATTGTATGGCTGTTCCATTCAAAATGCCTGAGCCAGTAGAGCAATGAATCTGCATCAGTTTATGTGTCAAGCTTAAACATTCTTCCATGGAAACTATTTAGATGATTCAGAAGGCCATAGCTATGGGCAACTGGTGATTGGCAGCTTCATCAAGATAATGTGCCTGCTCATGCATCATGTCACATGCAGAGATTTTTGGCAAAACATCAAATCTCTCAGGAGACTCAGCCCCTCTACAGCCAAGATTTGGCACCCTATGACTTCTGGCTTTTCCCAAAATTAAAATCACCTTTGAAAGGGAAGAGATTTCACATCATTGATGAGATTCAGGAAAATAGGACAGGGCAGCTCATGGTGATTGGGAGAACTTTGTGAAGTCCCAAGATACATACTTTGAAGGGGATTAAAGTGTCATTGTCCCAGGTACAGTGTTTCTTGTATCCTGTATCCTGTTCAGTATCTCTATTTTTCTTTTTTTGAAATTTATTTATTTATTTATTTAATTGTTGTTTAAGTACAGTTTTCTATTTTTCATATTACATGGCTGGATACCTTTTGGACAGACCTCTTATATAAATGCGTGTTTCAGCAGGACTGGTAGACAGACATACCTGCAGTTGTGAATGACTAACCTGTACTCTGTGCCCAAGGCAGTGGTTCTTGGTGATGCCAAGTCAGTATACACCGATGGTATTCTGGGCGAGGATCCAGTTTTACATCACATGATAACTATAGAACAAAAATGAAAATAAAACGAATTTGATCGCTTGACCATTTTTTAAAACTACAGGGTGGTGGAGGTTGTGCAAAGGATACAGTGGACATGGAAAACAGCGAACGTCTGTTTCTACCCCTGCCACCTTATGTTCTTAACACGGGAAGTCCAGAGCTGCTCTGGTGAAAAGAGCCAAGAAGCTGGTTTTCACAGCGGTGGGAATGGCAGACGAAAGAGATAATGTCTATTTTTGATGTGTAATACTATGGGTTGTGAGGACAGGTACTTCTGACCTATGAATTCAAAAATTTTAACACTGAAAATAAAGTAAGCAAATCTAAACAAAAAACCAAGATCTATATCCATTTATCTGTATGCCCATCTATCTGTCCATCCATCTATATATCCAGTAAGTATTTACTGAGGTGTTATTCAGCTACCCATTCATACACCCGTCCCTGACGTAAACAGGAGAGCTACTTTCTCTCTCTCTCTTGAATACTTCCCTAATGTCCCACTACTGATATACAAGCTCATTAAGGCAACTAAAAGTAGTCCCTACTAAAAGTTTTGGTTTAGCCTTATCACTGGTAATAAAAGAATTCCTCTGAATGAGTCTTTGCTATGAAATTACATCTTTCATATTCTCCTAACAAGGATAAAGTCATTTCTATCATAGCAACTTCAGGTCACATACATGACATAGACATACATGACATACATGGCCAATCAACCTTTAACCTGGAGCCATTGTCTTTTAAATCTGTTATTAAATTCACACTGAAATCTGAGAAGTTAATGTGATTATGTGTTAGTAGCAGGTGCCTAAAAGGTAATCATTCAACAAGTTTATACAATATATAATTATGGACAATAGCCCAAAGATTAGCTCAATGTTAATGAGAACAAGACTTGAGCTTAAGAAAGCACCTATTCACTATGAGCTTCAATGCTCACAAGAATGATGTACCATGAATAAACACAACTTCTGGTGAAATAGCATTGCGAATGGTTGGTGTTTCACTTCTGATGACTTCTATTCATTCAAAATGGGCAGTGCGCTGTGGGCTAGGACTGTTTCCTTGGCATATTTTCCTGGCACATGGTAGTCATTCAAGGGATGAAACTGTATTATTTAGTGTATTATATGATATGTTGTATATATAAATGTCTAAGGGAAAGAATTGGGAATAAAAGGTCAAAAGAATTCAGAAGATAAGCCACAGAATGGAAAAAAAATATTTGCAAAAGGCCTTTCAGATAAAGGCCTGTGATCCAAAATATACAGAGAATTAATAAAACTCAACTAAAAAAAGAACCACCCAATTAAACAATGGGAAAAAGAACCTGAACAGATTTCTCACCAAGGAAGGTATGTATATATGTATGTATGTATGTATATATATATATATATATATATATATATATATATATATATATATATAGGTAGATAAGCATATGAAAAGGTATTCACCGTCATAGGTCATTAGGAAATTGCAAATTAAAACAACAGTGAGATATCATTACACACCTACTAGAAAGACCAAAATCCAAAGCACTGGCCACACCACACCCTGTGAAGAATGTGGAGGAACAGGAACTCTTAGTCACTGCCGGTAGCAGTGAAAAATGGTAGCCACCCTGGAGAACAGTTTGCTACTTCCTTATAAAATAAAATATACTTTTACCATACAATCCAGTAATTGTGTTCCCTTGGTATTTACCCAATGAACAAAACACTTATGTCTAAACCTATACACTAAGGTTTGTAGCAGCTTCCTTCATACCTGCCAGAAGTTGGAAGCAACCAAGATGTCCTTTAGTAAGTGAATGGATAAATAAATGGTGCTACATCTAGACAATGGCATATTATTCAGCATGAAAAGAAATGAGCTACCGAGCCATTCAAAGACATGAAGAAATCTCAAATGTATATCACTAAGTGAAAGAAGCCAATGTGCAAGGGCTACATACTATATGATTCCAACTATATCACATTCTGGGAAAGGCAAAACTGGGGAGACGGTAAAGAGATCAAGGGTTAGTGGGGAGGGAGGGATGAACAGGCAAAACATAGAAGGTTTTTAGGAGAGTGAAACTATGCTGTATGATACTATAATGACAGATACATGCAATTATACGTTAATCAAGACCTACAGAATATAGGACACCAACATGAACTCTAAGGTAAACTATGGACTTTGGGTGACAAAACAGGTTTATCTGTGATAATAAATGTACTGCTTTGGTGCAGGATATCAATAGCAGGGGACGCTGCGTGTGTGTGCGGACAGGAGGTCTATGGGAACTCCGTACTTCCTGTAATTTTGCTATAAACCTAAATGTGCTCTAAAAACAGAATTTTTAATGAAAAAAGCGGATATATTTTATCCTTCCTTTTCCCCCTGCCCATCTTATAGAGAAGTGACCTCAAAGAATTCTCAGAGTAAATAATTAATTGCAAATGCAGTGTAGTAATATCACAGAGCTGTGTATGAGGTATAAAAGGGCATGAAGAAGTAAATGACCAACCCTGCTTAGGGACACTGAGAAAGGCTTCCAGGAGACGTGATGCCTGAGTCTTATGACTAAGGAATTTCCTAGGCTGAGAAAGGAGATGGTGGTGGTGAGGGGAGAAACTTCTGGGAAGGAGAATAAACACAGGCACAGACAGGGGCTCTCATGTCCACTGTGGAAGAAGCAGGAATTAGTTTGGTGTGGTCGCAGTGCAGCATGGGAAGCAGACGAAGCTGGAGAGGAAAACAGGCCTGCGGATGGAAGGCCTTCCACGCTCACTTGAGCAGTTTGCATTTAACCCTGCGGTCGTGGGAAGCACTGAAGAATATTAATTGGTGATGCTGCTAGGATTAAAGTTAGACAAAAAAGATTTAAGAGGAAGCAAGATTAGTAGAACGGAAACAATGAAATATGCCAAGGTTTATAATCTAGTAAATGTTGGAGCCATCATTCAAACCAGGGCTCATTTGGCTACAAAACTCAGGGGATGGGGACGGTGGAGGGGCTTTAGGGGGATGGTGAAGTGCGGTAAGACCAGTAAGGAATGCAGCAGCTCATCTGTGGGATGCATACGAATCAACAAAGAAAATTTTGGCCCCTGCTGAGATTTGTGAACGGAAAATATTAACTTGAACAGCTGTTGACTCTTCGTTAGTTGTGCTTAGTGGCCTGGAATAAAAGTGAAGGGCAAAGAAGTTTGTAGATACTTAGAGTGGGTTGTAGTGGAGGGAAGAAGCAAAAATAAGTTGAAGGTGCTGGAAAACTGTTAAGTGATATGCCACAGGATTTCGATTGGATGGGAAAGTGGGGAAGCCAGAGGGGCTTTGGAACCAGGGAAAAGTGTGAGGGTTATAGGGTTGTTCATACGCTTTTGTGTCTACTGATTGGTAACTTGCCGTTGTTGCTAATTTGTACATCAGAGATGGTGATTTTTTTAAAAGGTTTTATTTGTTTATTTTTAGAGAGAGGGGAAGGGAGGGAGAAAGAGAGGGAGAAAAATATCAATGTGGGGTTGTTTCTTGCACACCTTCTACTGGGGACCTGGACTGCTACTCAGGCATGTGCCCTAATTGGGAATCGAATCAGCGACCTTTTGGTTCGCAGGCCAACACTCAACCCACTGAGTCACACCAGCCAAGGGTCAGAGTTGGTGATTTTTGAAATGGAGCAGTTCTGGGACTTAAAAAGGATGTGTGTGTGAGTTGCAATGCAGAATTAAAGGTAGTTAGAACTACAGAAATAAAGCAAGTGATGGTGGGAGGCGACGTAGTGAAGAGAAGATGACAATTAGACAGTTGCAGAAGACCTGATTGTCTTTGGAGGGTTTGATGGCGGTAATGAGAAGGTAAAAGCTCTAAAAGATTTGGGGGAACAGGTTGGGACTAAGAGGTGCAGAGGTTGGAGAAGAAAGTTTGTGAGGAAACAAATGACCAAAGGGGATTCCATTTGGGTGAAGGTCAAAGATGACATTCTCGAGGAGCTGGGGGGTACTGGGGGCTTGGCCTCTACTTGGCCAAAGCTTCCAAAGAGTGGTTAAAGGAGTTTTACATTACATTTTTTGATAAGTGCTATAGAAGTCATGAGGCACTAACTCCATCAGTCTATCAGAGAGGACCTTGAGATTTTCACCCCGTAAGTCATCTGACTAAAATTTGTCATGTAACTTTAAAATCCTTGCACATGCAGGTATGGATCAGTTTCAAATTCATTTTTGCCAAAATTTCTATAACCTAGGTACCTTTTTCATTTCCTAATAATAAGGTAAAACTGATTTATATGTTTCTTATAAATCATGGACCGTTCTATCATTTTCAGTATCTGTTTTTGATCCACAGGCTACAATATACTCATATAACTGGCATTTAGTAATATCTTTTGATGATCAATGACCAGTTTTGTCACAATGAACAGTTAGATTTCTCTTGACAATTGCAAACACCTTAGCAATTTTTGAACAATATAAACATTTTGTTGAAATGTTTTGCATTTTATTGCTTATGGCATTAGTCAGAAAGCATTAATTAAGTTCTTATAGCATGCTGGACACTAATATTCAAGAGAAGAGGGAAGGCAGACAAATTAGAATTGTCAGGTGAGGTTCCAACATGCTTGTACTCTCCTAGGACATGCTGCCCTGGTCCCATGGGAGATGAAAGTATTCTCCCTTTTCCTTCTCTTATTCAATGCTTGCAATGAGGTGAGCTGTTGATATTAATAGGAGTTACCTCAGGTTTGTTCCTAGTAAAAAAAAGTTGAGAACGAGGGACAGGGTTGGTGCTTTGATGGGATAATAAGGAAATACGTGATAGGGTGTCCTTTTGTGGAAACATTAGGTCAACAATTCTACTGGATGAATTGCTAGGATTATGTTTCTGATTGCCTGTTAAAAATCAGAAGTATTTCAACCTCAACCATACCTGACCAAAGAAACAGGGAAAATGTTTATTCCAAACTGATACTCTTCAGAATGTGTTGACATAAAAGGGTGGCATTTTTTGTGCCGACCTTTTAACACAGCACAGCATCGCCCTACCCGTAGGACAGCTACATCCCTGTCCAGCAGTGGGAGTTCCTGACGCCCGCAGTTAATATCCACCCCACCTCCCCAAAGCAGCAGGAATTGGGAGAGGCTGTGACTGGCAAAAGTTTTGGAGAACAGTAATAAGAGGTGCACGTAAGTTGCATCTCGGATGGTCAGAAAGTAGAGACCATGTTTCGAGTAAGTGAACAGGATTATGTTTTAGAGTGGCTGCTAAGTTATTAAAGATGTGGGGTGATTTGGGATGTTAAAACAAGAGAGGCAAGCAGCCGAGTATACTGATGACTCATTCTGAGCCCCAGTGACACTGCTCTGTGGGAGAAAGGGGTCTGTCTGATTCTTAGGCCAGTTCTCAATTGCATGGGCGGACAGGAATGAGCAGCATCGTGAACAATGAATGCACTAAGCTTCACTTTGATTACAGGGCACTATGTTGTCAGAACAAATCACTGCCACAATGTCAGTTTTAAAGAAGAGATGGTGGATGTCAGAAATGAGAAATAAGTAAGATTCATAGTAGCTTTGCAAAGTGAAAGAGAAGTCCTCTTCCTTTGTCTTATAACAGTACGGGTTTTCCTTATTTCCTAAATTCAGCAAATATAGAAACAGTGGAAAAATTCAGAATTGCTGATTTAAGTGATTAAACCTAAGTTTCATGGCTCTGACCTTCTGATTTGGTTGGAATCAGTAATGGCTTTTTATCTTCTTTTCCACTTAATTTAAAATAAGATGACCACTGTGATTATTGAAAAACACTGAAGAAAGTTTGGTTTCAGAAATGCCTAACTGAACTTTTACTGAAATTTTAAGGAGAATATCTCTTGTATATACTAGTCTACAAACTTCAATATTTAGGAGGGCAATATTAAAACATCTGAAGCTTAGACTTTCTTAATGTTTTTTTGTCCTATATATTCTCAGAGTAATGTTTTTAACATTTACTTTTACTCTTTTATATTATATATTCTTCCTGTGAACCAATCATACCATTCTATCATATCTGAATTTACTAAGAGCTCTTGAAAAGTAATGGTTTGGGTGCTGGGAGGACTATATATTTACATTTAAAAGAAAAAAATTAAACTCTTATACAATGCACAAAAATCAACTCAAAATGGATTAAAGATTTAAATGTAAGACCTAAAACTATGAAACTCCCCAAAGGAAACATGGGAGAAAATTTTCTTGACATTGGTCTTAGGAATAACTTCTTGGATTTGACACCAAAAGTGCAGGCAACAAATCCAAAAGTCACCAAGTGTGACTACGTCAAATTTAAAAACTTCGGCATAGCCGAGGAAATAATCAACAGAGTGGAAAGGCAACCTATGAAATGGGAGAAAATATTTGTAAACCATCCATCTGATAAGCAGTTAATATCCCCAATACATAAGAATCTCTTAAAACCCAATAGGAAAACCCAAATAATTTGATTAGAAATGGGCAAAGGACTTCAGCCCTGGCTGGTGTAGCTCAGTGGCTTGAGCATGTGCCTGTGAACCAAAGCATTACTGGTTTGATTCCCAGGCAGGGCACATGCCTGGGTTGCAGGCCAGGTCTCCAGTCGAAGATGCACAAGAGGCAACCACACATTGATGTTTCTCTCCTTCTCTTTCTCCTTCCCTTCCCCTCTCTCTAAAAATGAATAAATAAACTCTTTAAAAAATGAGCAAAGGACTTTAGTAGACATTTCTCCAAAAAAGATATACAAATGGCCACCACATGTATGAAAAGGTGCTCAATATCACTAATCAACAGAAAAATTCAGGTCAATTGTATAATTAAATATCACCTCAAATCTGTTAGGATAGCTATTATTAAAACAAATAAACCAAAAGACAATAAGTAATGACGGGGATGTGGAGAAACTGGAACTCTTACAAACTGTTAGTAAGAATGTAGAATGGTACAATCACTATGGAAAGCAGCATAAAGCCCCTTCAAAAAAAAAAAAAAGTAGTGCTATTGTATGACCCAGCAATTCCACTTCTGGGTATATGTCCAAAAAAGCTAAAATGAAAGAGGTATCTGTATCCCCATGTTCACTGCAGCATTATTCACGATAACCCGGATGTACTCAACAGAGGAAAGGACTAGGAAGATGTGGTGCACACATACAATGAAACATTATTCAGCTTAAAAAAAGGAGGCCTGCCCTTTTTGGCAACCTGCATAAACCTAGAGTACATTATTCTACGTGAAATAAGTTAGTCACTAAAAGACAAGTGCTGTATGATTCTGCTTCTATGTGGTATCTAAAATAGTCAACCTCATAGAAGCAGAGAGTAGAATGTTAGTTACTAGGGCCTAAGGGCAGAAGGAAATGGGAAATTTTTGCTCAATGGATATAAAGTTTCTATTGTACAAGGTGAATGAGCTCTAGAGACTTGCTGTATAACATATAGTTAGTAATGTGATACTGTGCACTTTAAAATGTAAAGGACAGTTCTCATGTTAAATGTTCTTACCATGAAATAAACAAACAAACCAGACCAGTAAGAACACAAGGAAATTTGGGAGGTGCTAGATATTTTCAGTACCTGATGGTGGTGATGATATCATGGGTGTATGCACGTGTCCAAACACATGAAAATGTATATTAAATATGTACAATTTTTGTATATAAATTATATCTCAATAAAGCTTAAAAAAGTCATGGTGTGGTATTTTAGTTTATATTTCCAATAAAATTGTTCATTGTTATGCAGTGTGTGTTATCTAATTAGTAGTACTATAGTAAATCAAGTCGAGGTTAGTGGTGGTAGAGAAGGGGACTCCAATTTCCAGGTAACTTTTATTGTGTGTGTAATTCCTCAGCCTGAGCAGTCCTCTTCCAAACAAAATGGCCCCTTTCCATCGGATTCACTAGAGTCTCTTTTTAGTCCTTTGTCTTTTTCTTAAAATTTATCAGTGAGGTTACAGAAAAAGTCGGTGGGTAAACTGCCGTCCTCGGTGAGTTACACAGGGGAGGGAGAGTTCTCGTCCCTCCTCCCACTCAGGTTCAGTGTTAGGTCCGTGCCCGCCACGGCTGTGGACGGTTTTGTCATTACATCTCCACTCCCATCCAGACCTCGTGCTGAAGAAAATCATTCACGTTAGACTCATGGAGTAATTTGGGCAGGGAATAAAAGAGACCCTTTCCTCTCTATTTTCAAAACTAATATAAGATTCTAGATATTTCTGGATCTAGATCATATCCTTGTATGTTATTAGGCTTTAATTTCAGTTCCCGGTCATTAGAAAACGTTACCCTGGCTTTGATGATGGTTGGCCGAGGATCCAAGATGCCCTGCATCTTTCTCAGTGCAGGCACGACAAAGAGATTGCAGGTGACCACGGCTGACACAGGATTCCCTGGAAGTCAACCAAGCAGTTATTTACAGTATACACATAAAAAACTGCCAAGTACTTATGACCGTCTATACCTTCAGGTATCACAGAGGAGTGAAGAATCACCTTAAGCCCAAAGGATGTCAGAACAGAACTGCAGCCAACCAAACGCCACAGAGGGTGCAGACTTTTGGGTTTAGCAGTGAAACTTCTGATGTTTCGAAGCCGTTTAATACTATTTATTTCTACTTTTCTGGAGCTATACATTGAAAGCCATTACTAATTGGTAAGTTTAAAGCTGTTTCTACTTGGTATTTTTAAAATTTCCATAGTAATACATGCTCAGTACAAAAAATTAGAATGTAGGATAAGCATAAAGAAATTTATCCACAATCCCTTCTATCCAGACATTTCTTTAAATTAAAAAAATAAAACTGAGTGGTTTAAAATGTGAAGGACTTGAAGATAAATACTACATGGATTGAATTGCATTGTTTTTCCTTCCTTTCATTTTTTGATGTCTTAACACCTCAATGTGACTTTATTTGGAGATGGAACCTTTAGAGGGGTATGAAAATCAAATGAGGTCATCAGGGTGAGGCCCTAATTCAACAGAACCAGTGTCCATATGAAAAGAGAAAGATCAGGAGTGTACGTACGTGCACAGAGGAAAGGCCACACGAGGGCCCAGTGGGGGTGGCCATCTATAAGCCAGGAAGAAAAACCTCAACAGAAACTAACCTTGCCTGCGTCTGGCCTGCAGATGCCCCGTTTCTGAAACTGCGAGGAAATAAATTTCTGTTATCCCTCATCCAGTCATCCAGTCTGGGATATTCTATTATGGCAGCCTCAGCAGACTAACACAAACACCAAGTTCTTTTAGAGTTATAAACAAAAATTGAGACATTCAATCGCACCTCTTTAAGAAGAAATCTGGGGGTGATGTGTGCGTTAAAGAGGGGGAAGGTGGGTTGTGAAATAAATGAGTGGTTAGAGAATAACCAATTTAGTTTCTTGTGTGGCATGTTAACTAACCAAGCTGTGCGGCCCTACTCAGTTCCAAACCTTTCTGAGTTTAATGAACTCATTCACAAAATGAGTGGACTATATAATTATCAGTATCCCTTCTGGTTCTAAAATTCTAATTTTATTAATACTTTTATACAGTTGTATGGAATATATATGCATATACTGGGGATAGATGATGGGCTATTAGATTTTGAGGTTCCCTTGGCCTGGCTATGTGCTGTTAATTGTATTGTTAAAGTAAAAGGCAATGGCGAGTTTAGCCTATTATTAGCTAAAACCATACCTTTAATTTTCTTCTACCTACAAAAGTAGCTCTTAGCTCTTAGAGTAGATTTTTAAAGTTGTAAAAAGTCATGAGTGATACTTATTATTTCAACAGAAAAATGAGTTGCCCAATAGAACAGCAGACTGTTAGTAAGAATCGATTGCTTTTCCCTTGCCTCGAAATACAAATAGATGGAAATTTTTCTGAAAACAAAACAAAACAGAACTCCTGCTACTGTTCATTTAACAATGATCACAGAATTCCTGTAATTGCTATTGCTTTATACAATTACTCTATAAAAACAGGACTGGAAAGACGGATATGAAAATTGGAAACAGTGGTTATTTAAAAAAAAAGGTAGATTATGGATAACATTTCTTAACACTTACCAGTATTTCTAATGTTTCCATAGTGAACATGTGTTATACAGTAATTTTAAGAAGTTACAAAAACAGCAGGTAGATACACAAAACTTTTAAACTGCGTTAAAACTTACCAAGATTAGTAATGGCTTTAAATGCATGGCCCTTGGGACAACAGAAATACAATTCTGAATTTTAAAATCCTTGTACAGAAAACCTCTTGGCTGCTTCTACAATCTGAGCAATCTGTTGCTGTCCTCTTTTGGTTTATTCAGGTTGAGCAGAGAGAATTTCAAATTAGAGTGTCAGTTTGAATATAGATTAGTTAAAAAACTTCTTCGGTAGATAAACGATACTTCCTTGGTAATGGTGAATGAGGCCTCCACTCTAACAGTCTTTTTTATTCCTGTCACTGATGTGTCTTTGCCTGCAGTGTCTTCCAGGCAAATTAAAGCTGGAAGGAGGCTCACGTTTTCTTGTGTACTTGTTTTTAGACTATCTAAGGGTACATAAAGGCCCTAAGGAGTTCTATACTTCAGGCAAATTTTGAAGACTACTTAACTTGCATGTCCTCTGTCTTAAAATTTCCTATATGATAGACATCTAATCTCTTTTATGCTTATATGTAGAGCTTTAAAAATGATTCTAAAGTTCTACATTTTTTTCTGCCTGCTTTCTTTTCTTTATATCTCTATTCTGAGACTTACTTTTTGTTCTGGCATTTGCATAGGTGACTCTAGGCCCTCTGGCCCCTTGAGTGCGCTACTTCGAGCTGTGGGATGTGGTTAGACTGCTAACTTTGACCACTTGCCCACAGGGAAAAGCAGGTGCCCCAGAAAGACCCAGGGACAACCCACACTTGGAATGTGCTCTGAAAGAGACTACCTCATCTGACTTTCACACCAACCCTGTGAAGTCGATATCAGCCCCATTGTAGAGATGAAGAAAACACCTTCAGTGAGGTTAAGTGATTTTTCCAAGTAAGGAAAGCTGGGACTTGAGCCTGGGTCTTTCAGACCCAAATCAAGTGCTCTGACAGGATACTTACTGGTCACCTAAGATTCCAAAAATTTTTGGTCTTTTTTTTTTTTATCAGAAAAGGCAAAATAAACTATTTCAATTGTTCTTACCTGGTAGTGCAAAAATTATTTTTCTTACACCATCAATATCCAAAGTTGCAAATGTTGTTGGCAGTCTGGAGAAAAAAAGAGGCGTTAGTGGCTGCGAAGCAGTACGACGAGTAAATTCAGTTCTCTGGTGTGGTGGGGCGCTCCACACGGAAAGCTTATCATATAAAAATACTTTTCTGTGGATTCTTTCTACCTTGATATCCCGCAGTGTTTCCAGAGCATTTAAATGAATTTGTCTTTAGCATCTACTGCTTCTAAGCAACCAAACGCCCTTGTTTCCTGTAGCTGACTTCCCACTTCCTGCCAGTGTCATGCAAGAGTATCCCAGGTCCAGGGGCTCTCCACCCACCTGGCTAATGGCGTCCACATTGTTGTTGCTGGAGATCCCAAACAATCATTCTTATTATAAGGAGACTACTTAGCAATACATGCCTATCGGATAACTGCCTATTGCTCAATATGAGGATTTCTCAACCCCTTAAAACGGTACTTAGCAATGAACATACGAATCTCTCTCCTATGAAAGGAGTGTTTTGAAATGTCAAAACAGATAAAATACCATGACTAGAACAGAATGAAAGCAACAGCAATTAAAAAAAATTCTGAAATGATGCTTCCTCAAGATTCTAACAGGAATCCTTAGCGGGAGGGGTATGGAGAGGAGTGAGTGTGAGAGTCACGGAGGAGGTGAGCAGTTAAGAAGAGTGATTTTTTCTCTATTGATCACCCTTTATACAGAATTCCAGCTACAACTGTCATTATATGAATGAAACTCGAGTGATACAGAATCCTTAGGGAATGTTGAAATTTCCATTTAGTTGAAAAATTATCTTTTTAAGCACCCAAATTACTTTTATTTTTACTATTTTTGCAGGTTGGTCATTCAAATATGGGTCAGTCACTCATTATCTTTAGCAATAATTTTTTGGGTGATTTATAGCCATCATTGTGAGCTTACCCTACTCTCCTTTTCACTTAAAAACCCTAACCCCACACCAGAAACTGCTGTTTCCACAGTTGCTGTTTCTGACTTTTTTTTTCACCAGTATTTTTTCTGTGGCTCCCCTTAATGCTGGACTGCTATCCTCTCAACTCCTAAAGCTTGATTTAGGTTTGGGAACCAGACAGTAGTAATAATAGTTATACTGTTGCAATAATAATACTAACAGCAATCATAAAAGTCACCCTTTTAAAAGAAAATCTATGCATGACACCCATTATTTCATTTAATGTTCAAGCAATCTCGCGAGGTGACAATTGTGGGATACTGTCACCTCATGAGACTGCTTGAAAATTAAATGGAATTATTCATCCCATTTTATAGATGAGGAAATTAGGACTCAGAGAGATTAAGCAATTTGCCTCAACTCACTTAGCAACTAAGTCAGGAACAAGGATTTGAACCAAGGTTTGTCTAAGTGTGTGGCTCCTACTTTGATGAGGCTCTCTCCTCTTGCAGGGCATGCTGTGTATGGACTTAGTGACATCTATTTTTGGCTACTCTGAGGGCTTTTTTGCTTACTTTTTGATTTTTCGCTGTATCTAGAAAAATGAGATTAGACTGTCATATTGATTTACGTATAGGTTACTTGGCAATGATTGTTACTGTGTGATGAAAATAATTTCCAAGGTACATGCTCGAAAACAGCTTTGTGCACTGCAGATGACCCATAAAAACCATGATTGGTAGATCAGGTTGACAATATTCCAGAGGCGGCTTTTTTTTTTTTTAGTATCTCTGTGTCGAAAATGAAAGAAGTTAATTACATTCTGAATGCACTGTATGTGGGAAGAGCGAGGCTCAATTGTTCTTCAGCTTTTACATTTGTTCTTATTCTACTAAAGCAGCAATTACTTTTCAAATCTTATCTTTAGACAAGTATATAATTCTGGCCGAGTAAAGGAAGCCCATTAAAACTTCCAAGCCACTTTATTATAGCAAACTAACACACATAATAAGAGTGGGGGGGGAATGTCTAACAATTTCCTTCTACTGTACTTAGGGACAGTTTAAATCATCTTCCGCACCTTGCAGACAGGTTCTGTGATTTCCCTAAAGGCACTCACTTAGAAAAGATTGCACTACAAGAAAACACTCTGTTTTCATGCATTACTATTACAAGTGTCCTATTGCTAGACTGCAAAGCTGTTTTTTTCTCAGCTCTGGGAAGCCATTTCCTTGGAACTCAGCACTTATTGTTCAATTCTGTTGAGATACGACTACAACAGAATTTCTATAGTGACTATAGTCACAGAGGGCTATGACTAAGTGAGTAGAATAAGCATTAGGATCTGATGAACTCCTAAAGTTGAGGCAAATGATAAACCGAAGACTGAAAATAAAGAGTACCAAACTTATACATCATAGGTGCTGAGATTAATTGAAACTAAATCTATCACACAAATAATTCTCTTATAGCAGTGAGGGCAAGTAGTCTCAGCTTCTGTCTCATTGCAAAGGGAATAATCGATGTAACTTTAGGGATTAGTTAGAAGCACATTGACATGCTTTTGGGATGTCCTCTGTAGTCTATCAAATTAGTACTGCTCATAGAGACAGGAAAATAAAAAAGGCCTGTGTACTCATACCATAGCAGTATTTGCTTAAGACAAAATATTCTTAATAAGAATGATCCAAATCTGATAACTTCAACAATAAAAGAACATTGTCAGTGGCAGCCATATTGGGGCAACTACAGAAATAAAATGCCAAGAATTCTAAAGTCTGCCAAGTTGTGAAGAAAGCTTTAGGGATAATCTTGACCTCATACTTTCATGGCAAAATCATGGAGGTAAAGCCTGACCTCTATCCCAGAACGACATGAGTAAGCAACAAGCCAGGGAGGTCTATGAGGGCTCGCTTGACACTAAAGATAGGCTTCTGGAATGTGCTAATAGTTCCCCCAGCTCACAACGACCTGTGAGTCTGGCCTCTCCTCTCTCGGGGTCCATATGAGCACCCACCAGAGTATATTTCTGAACTGAAGCATCACTACGGCTGTCCCTGATAGCATGAAGGTGTGCTGGAAAGCCCACCCACGCACCGAGCCTTTGAATAGGGAACGGGAGTGGTCTGAATAGCCAGACTGTTGCTTGAAGACATGGCCACCAAGATGTCATCAACACTAGTGTCTGGCACTCTTTGTGGATTTATAATTGATTACAGAACCTCTACCAGTCACTCCTTAAAGAGTTATTAGTTTTTAGGATATGTGCAAGATCTTGGTATGTGGTTATTTTTCTTTCCTCCTGGGAGGCAGTAAGAAGCAGTATGAAATCCTGCTTAGGAAGTGCTCACGAAAAGGAAAAAAAGTTGAATCCGAATCTCATCGAGGCTTTAGACCCAATTTCCCATCTATAGAATATCCTGGGGAGAGCGGAACAAATGAAACACGGCCACAAGGAGACCGTCAGCTAAACCCATTTGTTTAGGACAAATGCTTCGGTTTCCTCACCAAGTTGCCGGACAAAAAAAGGAGGGGCAGTAAATATGCTTTAACAGCCAAATAGCATGAGTGAACCAACTTGAATTCTAATTCAAACAAAACAATTATGAGAAGGCATTCTTTTTCCTGACACACAGGAGAATTCTGAGTATGATTGGGGTATTAGATATTAAGGTATTCTTATTTATTTTGTTCGGTGAGGTAATACCATTGTGATTACACAGGAAAACACTGCTGTTATTATTTGAGATGTGTATGAAAATGAAATGTCTAGAATTTGCTTTAAAATAATCTGGCCCTCTGTTCCTCCCAAAAAGGTGAGGGATGAGGCTGATAGTTGCAGAAGCTGGGGGATGGGCTCATGGGAGGTTCACTGTACTCCCTACTTTTGTATATGTTTGAGTTTTTTCATATTAAAAGAGTTTTTAAAGAGAGACAAAGAATCACTATGGAGAGGGAGAAAAAGGGAAAGAGAGCAACAGACATGGGAATTAAAGAGAAAACAGTTTATAGCAAACTCAGTGATTCATAAGGAAGATGAATTCCCATTTCAGATAGGAGCTACACCTGTTCAAAGAATTTTAATAGTATAATATTTCTTTTATTAGAATATATAATCCATAATAGCATATATAAAAAGAAAGCATTTAAAGCTTTGTTAGTCAAAGCAAGCCAAACCAACCCCATATATGAGATAATAAGATTATTTTCATACCCTGGTTTCATAAAAACTCTGCCAAAATGGATCTGTGCATGAAGATCGATGTCCAGCACCTGCTTGAGATAGTCCTGCAAATATAAAAGGATCGCTTTACTTTTAGACACATTCCAATACCAGACTTTCAAAACTTTAAATGAAGATACAATGAATTTATAAGATTAAAATAAAAAGCCATCTTATTTTAGTGAAGTTGACTTGCTTAAGACAAATATTCCTTCATTCCTCAGTCCTTCATTGATTCATTCAACATATATTTATTGAGCACTTGTATGCTGAGTACCAATCTAGGTACAGGGCATATAGCCTTGAACAAGAGACAATGTTCCTGTCTTCATAAAAAGTACATCCTAGTAGGAGACTTAGATAATAAACCAAGTAAGTACATTAACGTGCAAAGAATTACTTGATATGTTATTGTCTCTTTTTCTTTCTCACAAAGAATTTTTATTGTATTTTTTCCATTACCATTTATTCTCCTTATACCCTCTTCCACCTCTATCTTTCAAGACAGAATTTTCTGCCAGAGAAAGGATGTTAACAAATATGGCTTAAGAAGTTGTGCCTGGGAGGGAAGTGACCTGTATGCATCTTATACTAATCCGCTTAATGGATTTAAAATAATGTACATTCCTTCAGGAAAGTTGGATGTTACCTACAGATGGTCAATTCTAATTAAACCAACAAAAATGAAAATTAAAATGGTGCTTTAAAGAGAAAGCAGAGGGAGTTTAACTGTTAGCGCAATTGCTAATGGAAACAAACTAATCTAAGGTTACGGCCAACCCAAAGTTAACTGACAGAACCCGATCTTTGGAAATGAAGGCAACACTGTCTTGCAGTTTGTTCTGCAGGTAGAAAGAAAAAAAAGCTGCAGTCCTTAAAACTTCTCAACCTCCTGATCTGTTGTTGAATTTCTTGTTCAATAATCCAAGGGTGAGTCTAGTAATCTAGTAAAATTTTAAGTATTTCACAAGCTATGGGTCACTGTATTTTTAAAATTAGTTCCCTCCTCTCCATCTGCACAGCTTCAGCCAACATCTCACCTGGAGCATGAAACAGATCTCTCTACCAGCAGTGCTGCCCTCCCCCATTCGTGCCCTGCCCCCCACAGTAGCAAGAGGCATCACGTCACCACGTAATCCTTCCAGTTAGTTCAAGAACAAGTATAAAGGACCCATGGACATGGGACAACAGGGTGGAAACTGACTGTGGGAGAGGGGGTGGGGGGTGGTTGGGGGAGTAGGCAGAGCAGGGGAGAGCAATGGGGAAAATCGGGACAACTCTAACAGAGCAACAACAAAAAAGAACTTCCTGGTTTCCAGGGAGAAGCCTCATTGTTTAAATACCATCTGTCGTTCTTGTATTTCCTAGCTCTCATTCACCAATCTTTGCTCTCATCAGGCAATCCTCTTCCCACCCAGGCCCATTCCTCCATCTCAATCTACCCTCCTCTTTCCCTCCTAGCAAGACTACACAGTTTTCAGTTTTGAAAGCTTTCTTGCCTCCAGCTTTTGAAAATATTCTTCCTTCTGTCTGGAATACTTTTTTGTACCATTCTCCTTCCTCCACCCCACCCTTATCCGAGTCTCGGTCATCTCAGCCTCCTCTCAATTTCTGGGCTGGATGATAGATCATTTATTTTTTTTGAGGCTATCTTATTAGATGCAATAAATTTAGAAATGTTATATTTTCCTGATGGACTGATCAATGTACATATATGAATGTCCCTCCTCACATATAATAATCTTTTTTATCTCCCTTTTTTCTGATATTGATATAGCCACATCAACTACCTTTCATTGTATTTTTCCTAATCTTTTACTTTCAATTAGCTGTGTTCTTAAATTAAAGGTGTGTTTATAAGTATCATACAATTCATTGTTTATTTAAATGCAGAATAACAATTTTTAATCGAAGGATTTAGTCCACTTACATTTAATCTAAGTACTACTATATTTGGGCTTAAAACAATCTCCCTACTATTTTTTTCCAATCTGTCACTTTTGTTTTTATTTCCTTCTCTTCTTTCATTCCTTCTTTTGGATTCACCATTTTTTTTAAATTTTAATTTCTTTTTCTTCTATTAGCTTGTTAGTTAGACAATCTTTTATTATAATTTTAGAGATTATAATATGTATTCTTGATTTATCACAGTCTACCATAATTTGGTATTTTTATCACTTCCCAGACAACACAAGAAATTTAAAACATGTTAACTCCACTTATTCCTCTCTGCTTTTGTGCTACAATGTACCACAAATTCATTTTGTGGTACACTTTAAATATTATATATAACTTCTCTATATATACTATACAGATGATATACACTCTATATTTATGTTTTATATTTAAAACCTCACAAGGCATTATTATTTTATACAGTCAATACTCATTTATATTTATCTACATAGAAATGGACTCTAGAGTCCTTTCTGAATTTCCATGCTTCCATAATCTTTCTGCCTAAAAAACTCACTTTTAGGCAGAAAGTCTGCAGGTCTGCTCAGTGTTTGTTTGACTAAAAATGTTTTTATCTTAATTTTTGAAGGAAATTTTTGCTGGATACACAGTTCCACACAGGCAGTTATTTCCTTCAGCACTTTACAAATGCCGTTCCAGTGTTTTCTGAGTTCTATCCTTTCCGTTTAAATCATTTCTGCTAGTTTTATTGTTGGTCATTAGAAGGAAATGTTCCCTTTGTTAAGATTTTCTCTTTGTCCTTGGCTTTCAGTAGTTTTGGTATAATTACTTAAGTATGGTTTCTTCATATGTATCCTACTTGAGATTAGCAGAGCTCCTTGAATTCCTGACTTGATAGCTTTTATTGGTTTTGGAAAACTCTGCCAATATCTCCTAAATATTGCTTCTACCTACTCTCCTTTCCTTCTGGGACTCCAACTGCACATATGTTAGACCTTTCTCCATATCCCATATGTCTTTTATGTTTCTTTCATCTGTTTTCTAAAACTTTCATTTAACTTTTATGAGTAGATTCTAGTTTTCTACTGAAATTCTTCACTTTATCATTTCTTTTTATTAAACATTAATTGCAGTGTTTCAAAGACCATGTTTTTTTAGGGTTTTCTATGTTCTTCTTCTTCCTTAGTTGTTGGTCATTTTGGCTGGTAATTTAAAAAACTGAAGTCCAAACATTGCATATGGAAAAGAACTGAAGAGGCTCTGGATGATGACACATTCCTCCAGAAAGGGTTTAATTTTCTCTGGCAGTTAGTTAAGGTAAACTAAGATCACCTTGGCATAATCAGAGACCCAGGTAATTTGAGGGAGGATTTTAGTCTTTTTGAAAGTTTGCCCCTATTCCTAGAGCACAATCCTCAAGGGTTTAAAATGAGGACTTGCCAAGGCCCCGCCTGCATGGCAGGCTCTGTACCTCCATGAAAGTGAAAAATTCTGTTTACTTTATTAATTTATTAGATATTCTTTTATCCTTGGCTTCTTGGCTCCCTGTACCATTATACCTCCCCTGTCTCCCTGGCTTAGGAGTTAGTAGTGGGCTGACCAAAAAGCTCATTTAGTTTTTTTCCATATGACGGCTCTAGGAATGCTTGGTTGGCTTTAACTTATTTGAAATAATTTTGTTACTATTGTATTGTGACAGCTCTCATATCAGTGTGGATTAAAAAACTTATTAAAACTGGCGAATTTTTGTGGAGCCATTTTAACACTGAAGATAGAATAAAATATGCAATATTTTCAGTGTATTATGCTTTATTATTTCAAGAAAGGTAAAAAAGCAACTGAAATGCAAAAAAAGATGTGTGCAGTGTAGCAGTGTATGGAGAAGGTGCTGTGATGGGTCCAACACGCCAAAAAGTGGTTTGTGAAGCTTCTTAGCACCACTGACATTTTGGCCATATGACACCTCTGCTGTGGAGCTGTGTTGCACTGGAAGATGTTTAGCAGCTTCCTTGGCCTCTACCCGCTAGAAGCCAATAGTGGGAGAGAGCTGACGTACTCAAAATATCCAAATCAATGAAGTTATTGGTGAGAATAAAAAATGTGTCTTTTATTTTATGGGAAAAACTAAACGGTCTTTTTGGCCAACACAGTGCCTTGAAGAAAACTGTGGTTGAAGAATTTCAGTGTTAATTCTCTATGGTTTATTTTTTCTGATATCTTTTCCTTTACCTTTCCCTCTTTAAAAATATTTATTTTAATGCACTTTATTTATTTTTAGAGAGAGAGAAAGGGAGGAAGACAGAGAGGGACAGAGAGAAATAACAATTGGTTGTCTCTTGTATGCACCTGACTGGGGACCAAACCTGCAACCCAGCATGTGCCCTGACTGGGAGTGGAATTGGCAACCTTTCGCACTGTGGGATGACACCCAAGCAACTGAGCCACACAGGTCAAGGCTAAAAAAATTTTTAACGTAGCCTTTATAGCTGTTCCTGGTGGGAGGACTGATCCAAATAAGCCACTCCACAGAGCAAGAGCGGGAATATCCAGACCTTTTTCATGCACCCCTATATTACTATGTCCTTCAGGCACCCCACACTTAGGTTACACTATGATTGCCTGATAACTGACAGACACCCTTTACTGGAATAGAATCTGAGAAGAGGAACCCTGCACATTATATCTACAGTGAAACCCTACTGAATAGCACATGACTTTCATTCATTCATTTGTTAATTCTACAAATATTTCTGAATATCAATTATGTATCATGAATTCTATATGTGCTAGAGATTTAATGAACAACAGAGACATGGTCACTAAGACAAAGATGTTGTGTTATATTTTACTGAGGGAGACAGCTTACAATGAGTAAACCAACAAATGAGATAATTAATACAGTGTGGCACATGCTATAAAGGGAATGAGAAGGTCCTGGGATAGAGAATGGGGTGGGGTGGAGAATAAGGCCGTTTTAAAAGAGGTGGTTAGGATGAGTAGGATTCAGTCGAGTGAAGTGTGGAGGAATGAGAATTCCATGCAGAGGGAAGTACAGACAAAGCTTCTGAAGCAGTGAAGGGTGTGCCTACAGGGAAAAGACGAGGGGAGGTAGTGAATGCGTAGAAAAGAAGCAAAGGGCGAGTCTGGATTGGCAGAAAGTGGCCATGTCTGCAGGGTCTTCAAGGTTATGAGACAGTTTGGAATACAGATACGCTCATTACATATTCTCTAAATAAATGAAAGTGTTTTATTTTTCTTAAAAACATCTTTTAAATTCTTCTTGAACATGAAGGAATGCTCCACGTTTCTTCTGCCAGAGGGAAAGCTTGTAACAGACATAGCAATAAAGGCTGAGGATCATCATCGTTCATACGTTTTGATCTGCCTTTAGAAGCAACAAGAATCTCTGATATTCTGAAAGCTAGAGTTAGGTAGGAAGAAAAAAATGAGTGAATGAAGAAACAAGGCCGTTTCCTCAACCCAGGTGAGAACATCAGAAAAACTGTAAAAGACTTTGGAAAGGGCAAGAAGATGATTGGATGTTCAGTGTATCAGAACCTTCTGGGTTATTTGTGTCTTTCATTATCTTTGAGCTTTTTATAAAAAATAAGCTGCAGAAAACTGATAGTGAACATGATTATTATCCAAAGAAATGAAAATTAGTTCTGATTATTCACCTGTAGATACAGAATAGTTTTGCATCTATTAGCAAATTAATTTAATCATTCCTGACTATGTTTGTGTTCTCTGAATTTTCCATGAACCAGCCATAACATCTCACTGGCTCATTGATGAGATTTATGATTTTATCTTTAAAAATTGTACTTTAATAAATTATGGGGCCCTGGCTGGTGTAGCTAAGTGGATTGAGAGTGGGACTGAGAACCAAAGGGTTGGGTTTGATTCCCAGTCAGGGCACATGTATGGGTGGTGGGCCAGGTCCCCAGCAGGGGGTATATGAGAGGCAACCACACATTGATGTTTCTCTCCTTCTTTCTCTCTCCCTTTCTCTCTAAAAATAAATAAATAAAATCTAGAAAAAAAAATCCCGGAGATGCCACTGAAAGGCTCCATTGATTTACCTGGCAGAACCAGGTAAACTTCATTGTCAAAGTGCACTTCATGGGTGGCTTAAACCTGGGCACATCTTTCCTTGGTTCCTGGAGTAAATGCTAAGCGGTAATAAAACTTGAACTCTAATAATTTTTGGTTTCTCTAATTTTGCTGCTCTATTGATTTTAGTATTATTTTTATTTCTGTGCATGGTCAATACAATGTTGCCACTTGTGGTAACAGTGATTAGAAATACAGTATAAATGGTCTGGCCATTTGGTGATTATCATAAATGTAAGATAAAAACCAATTTTATTAGGTAAGAGAAGACAAAGAATCTGGCTTATTAGTTTTCTTGTTCGGCTTTTAAGCCGAAATCAATGAAGGGTTTTGTGACGTCTAGGAAGAGAAATAGTTCCATATTTGAGAATGATGTGTGTTTTCTTGTTTCTGTTTCTTGTTTCTTGTTTCCTCCTGGCCTGTGGTTGAAGTTTTAGAGCTGACACTGTATGTTCTTTATGTGTCTGAGAGACCACCATGTAGAGTGGGCCTTCCTTGGAGTGGGCTGCAGATTCAAGGTAACCCCCACTGGACCCTCTCCATCTGAATCTGAATGTGATGGAGTCGTGGGGGAGGGGAAATGGGGCAACACAAGAGGCACCACTACCTCTCTGGTTTCTGCAGGACCGAAGGAAAAGAGCCTGATCTCAGGGTCCCAGTTAAACTTGCTTTGCCAAAGGGGGAAAATACAAACACCAAAACAATTTTATTGTCTCTTAAAGGTGCTCTGTTCTGGTTGACTTATAGAGACAATTAAGTGCTTATATACATAGAATATTCCTAAAATTCTCAGATCATAAGCAAATTTAACTTATTTTAAATGTGCTATACTGATGTATTCTTATAATTTTAAGAATCAAAGCTCACTGATTAAGGTAAATCTTTGGGAAATAAGACTAACAAATAAGAAAACCCAGACATGTTCTTTCTATTATTTGCCAGCATTAAGTACAAGTATAATTAGGCAAATATATTTTATTTCACTTTAGTTTGTTTTTCTTAAACTTATGTGGGTTTACTCATCAAATAAGCTAACACTATTCCTGGAAAATAATTACGATTGTGAAAAATGTAAAGTTGGGTTCAACAACATCAAAGACTATTCTAACAAACTTTAAAAATATCTTTTATTATATAATTTCACATCGGTATACATCATCAAGTGATTACCGCTACGAGTCTGTTTACCACCCATCATCATATAACTGACCTTTCACCCATTTTTCCCATGCCTCAACTTTCTTCCACTTCAGTAACTACCAATTTGTTCTTTGTATCTATGAGTTTATTCTGTTTTGCTTGCTCACTTGTTTTGCTTCTTTTAGATTCCATGTATTAGTGAAATAATGCAGTATTTGTCTTTCTCTGTCTAATTTCACTACCTTGAGCATAATAATGCCCTCAAAGTCCATCCACACTGTTGCCAATGGCAAGATTCCATTCTTTTTTATTGGTGAGTAGTATTCCAGCATGCGTGCACATATATAAGTACAAATAAATGAATAAATGCACATGCATACCACATCTTCTTTGTCTATTCATCCATCAGTGAATGCTTAGGTTTGTTTCCATATCTTGGCTATCGTGAATAATGCTGTGACAAACACATCTTTTTGAGTTAGTTTTTATATTTTTCAGTTAGACACCCACGTGGAATAGCTGAACCACACTGCAGTTCTTTTTAAAAAAATTTTTGAAGAATCTCCATAGTGTTTGCCATAGTGGCTATACCAATTTACATTCCCATCAACAGTACATAGTGGTTCCCCTTTTTCCACATCCTCTCTAGCACTTGTTATTTCTTGTCTTTTTGATAATTGCCATTATAACAGGTGTGAGGTGATATCACATTGTAGTTTCAATTTGCATTTCCCTAATAATGTGATATTGAACATTTTTTCCTGTGCTTGCTCATCATCTGTACATCTTCTTTGGAGAAATGTCTGTTCAAATTCTCTGCCCTATTAAAAATCAGGTTTTGTTGTTGTTGAGTTGTATGAGTTCTTTATATATATTTACATATTAATCCCTTCCTGGTTACGTGGTTTGCCAATATCTCCTCACACTCATTAGGTTGCCTTTCACTTTGATGATGGTTTCCATTGCTGTGCAGAAGCTTTTTAGTCTGATGTGGTGCCGGTTGTTTATTTCTGCTTTTGCTTCCCTTGCCTTTGAAGAAAGATCCACAAAAACACCACTAAGACTGGTGTCAAAGAGCTCACTGCCTTTGTTTTCTTCTGGGAATTTTATGGTTTCAGGTCTTACATTAAAGTCTTGATCTGTTAATTTTTGTATATGGTGTAAAACACTGTTCTAGTTTCATTCTTTTGCTTGTGGTTGTCTGGTTTTTCCAGCCCCACTTGTTGAAAGACTGTCCTTTCTCATTGCATGTTGTTGGCTCATTGTCATAGGTTATTGTCAACACCTGTGTTGATTTATTTCTGGGATCTCAACTGTTTCATTGATGTGTGTTTGTTTTATGCCAATATCATACTACTTTATTACTATAGCTTTGTAGTATAGTTTTAAGTCAGGATGGTGATACCTCCAGCTTTGGTTTTCTTTCTAAGAACTGCTTTTCCTATTTTGGGCTCTTTTGTGGTTCCATATAAATTTAGAATTATTAGAGTTCTGTGATGTATATCATTGGAATTTTGATAGGGATTGCACTGAATCCATAGATTGCTTTAGGTATGATAAACTTTTTTTGAAATATTTTATTTATTTATTTTTAGAGCGAGGGGAAGGGAAGGAAAAAGAGAGGGAGAGAAACATCAATGTTTGGTTGCCTCTTGTGCGCCCCCAACTGGGGATGGAACCCAGGCATGTGCCCTGACTGGGAATTGAACAGGCGACCCTTTGGTTCCCAGGCCTGCACTCAATCCACTGAGCTACACCAGCAAGGCTGGGTATGATAAACTTTTAAGTTCAAAAGTAATTATGTTTGTTGTATGTCATCTTAAAAATTACTTAAAATCTTGAATTGATTTTAAATTCATTAATAAATAGTCATCATATATATCTTGATGATTTCTAAATAAGATGGAACACTGGATCACTGATTACTAATTATGGTTTTAAGTTAACACTTTTGTTTTTTAGTTAATATATTTTGCTTTTTAAGAAAATATGCTATAGACAGGCTGTATCTTTGGGTCATGAATGTGTTCTTTCATCTTTGCTACATTAAGGTGCAAAAGGAATGTATGTGGCTGTAGAAAGTTGTATTCTGTGTGTTTATGAACCCGCTAGTCTGCTAAAATGCTTGTACATGATTACTCAATGACCTGAATCTCCAGTTTTTGCTGTGAAGTAGAAAGTAGATTTTCCTTAAACATTATAATAAATATGTGTGATTGTAATTATGCTATAAGCAATAATAACAAAAAGTATAATTATGTGTGTTTTTCTATTTTTCAAGGAAAAATTACATTGCTAAAAAACCCAGGTATCAAAGTATTTGTTCTTAGGATTCTTCACATACTTGTAAATTAATAAATTAAAATTTATTAAAGATCCCTAAGCTTTTGTTTATGTGGGTTATAGTTACTGTATTAGCAACTAAAACTAAGAAATTAAAAAATACTTATTGTGGGTTAATTTATTATAGAAATAGCAATGGTGAAGCCATTTCATGTTGATGTAAGCACCTTATTTTTTATGAATTGTTATATAATTTTGAAAATCTCTTGAATATTTGAGTTAACAGGAGTCAGTTGGATTCTCTTATCTGCTTCTGCATTCATTTTGATGAGCTACCACATATCATATGGCTACTGCGAAAATTCACTGTATACTCACAAGAGAAGGAGAACAAAAAGGCCATATAAAGTCTTAGTTTTATTATGAAAATAGTTGTAACCCACTTAAAGCAGTGATTTTCACCCTGTGTGCTATGGTACTTTGGTGTGTAACAAGAATTTTTTTTAAAAAATATTTTATTTATTTATTTATTTATTTATTTATCTTTAGAGGGGAAGGGAAGGAGAGAGGGAGAGAAATATCAATGTATGGTTGCCTCTCGTGAGTCCCCTGCTGGGAACTGGCCTGCAACCCAGGCATGTGCCCTGACTGGGAATCGAACCTCGATCGTGTGGTTCACAGGCTCGTGCTCAATCCACTGAGCTACGCCAGCCAGGGCTTGTAACAAGAATTTTTAAAACATGAATACCTGACTATTTAGTCAGGGGCACTGATCACATTTCCCTTAGGCTGTCAAGTAAAAAATGACAACAGTCAACACAACAATAGCTATCTGGTGTGATGAATAAAAATTATACCTATTTTTCTGTCAGATCAGCAAAAAATATAATTTTTGGTGTGCCATAGAATTTTAGTAATTAGTTTATGCGTGCCATGCAATGAAAAAGGTTGAAAATCACTCACTTATCAGATTTCAGGGACCTTGGTAGGTCTAGGGACCACTCCATTCTAAAGCAAAGAGCAAGTTTGTTAAAAAATATAGGAGTATATAATAAAGGACAAAACTTTGAGACTGACTTGCCTTGGTTTATAACCTATGTCTGAAATGAAGCTGGGAAATATATCAGAATTATAATAAGCTCACTCAGGTTTTATGGGCTTATTTCTTTGGTTTACTACTGATTAATGCCTTCTGTTTGATATGCAAGTTTATTCTTTTTGTGTAATCTATTTTTTGTGTATATTCTTTGCTTTGTTTTGCCTTTAATTAAGGCAATAAAAAAGCAAAGAACTAAATTCACTCATTTATGAACAAGCCAAGGTTATTTTACAGTCACATTACATTGTATGCTTATTTTCCAATTCTTTTTTAAAAATATATTTTATTGATTATACCATTACAGTTGTCCCATTCCCCCCCTACACTCCCACCACCATTCCCCCCCTTTCGTTCATGTCCATGTGTCACAAGTTCTTTAGATTCTGTATTTTCCATAGTATTCCTGCCCTCCCCGCTGTCTATTTTCTACCTACTGTCTGTGCTACTTATTCTCTGTACCTTCTCCCCCCTTCTCTCCTCCTCCCACTCCCGTTGCTAACCCTCCATGTGATCTCCATTTCTATGGTTCTGCTCCTGATCTAGCTGTCCTCTTAGTTTGCTTTTGTTTTAGATGTGGTTGTTAGTAACTGTGAGTTTACTGTCCTTTCACTGTTCATATTTTTTATTTTCTTTTTCTTAGGTAAGTCCCTTTAACATTTCATATAATAAGGGCTTGGTGATGATGAACTCTTTGAATTTGACCTTATCTGAGAAGCACTTTATCTGCCCTTCCATTCTAAATGAAAGCTTTGCTGGATAGAGCAGTCTTGGATGTAGGTCTTTGGATTTCATGACTTGGAATACTTCTTTCCAGCCCCTTCTTGCCTGGAAGGTCTCTTTTAAGAAAGCAGCTAACAGTCTGATGGGAACTCCTTTGTAGGTGACTGTCCCCTTATCCCTTGCTGCTTCTAGGATTCTCCCCTTCATTTTAATCTTGGCTAATGTAATTATGATGTGCCTTGGTGTGTTCCTTCTTGGGTCCAACTTCTTCGGGACTCTCTGAGCTTCTTGGATTTCCTGGACTGGGGAAGTTCTCCTTTATTATTTGTTCATATAAGTTTTCCACTTGTGGCTGTTCCTCTTCCCCTTCTGGTACCCCTATAATTCGGATGTTGGAATGTTTAAAGATATCCTGGAGGTTCCTAAGTCTCTCCTCATTTTTTTGAATTCTTGTTTCTTCCTTCTTTTCTGTTTGGTCATTTTTTTTCTTCCTTCTGGTCCACTCCCTTGATTTGAGTTCCAGTTTCCTTTCCATCACTATTGGTTTCCTGTGCATTTCCCTTCATTTCAATCAGTTTAGCCTTCATATGTTCCTCTAATTTGTGACTAAAATCAACCAGTTCTGTGAGCATCCTGATCACCAGTATTTTGAACTGTGTATCTGAAAGGTTGGCTATTTCTTGGTCACTTAGAATTATAGGCTCTGGGGCTTTGAGCTGTTCTTGAGTCATAATGTTTCGTTTGTTTGCACCTGTTATGTATGAGGGGTGGAGCCTTAGGTGTTCACCAGGGCCGGCCCACCCAGTCACTGGGTTGTACGTGGGGTTGGGGTCAGAGCTCCGCTCTGCTCTCTCTCAGATTTCTGTCCGCTCTGTTGCTTCCCACAAGCAAATTGGGCCCCTCTGGTGCTGGTTCCTGGATGTGTGGGCCCGTGTACTCTCCAGGACCCTGTGGGTCTCTCCAAAGAAATCTCTGTGAGCCTGGGAGCCTCTCCCGGCCCCTTGACCCCGAGAAAGTCTTTCCACTTGGTGCTTTCAGGCTCTAATTCCCGTCGCTGGGGTCCTAGCCTGAGTGGTGTGTCTCACTGTTCGCTCCTTTGCTCAGTTTATCTGCGGTAGAATGTGTGACCTCAGTCAGCCAGCAGCTCTGCGCCCTCATTGGGTCCGCCTGTTGCCACCCCACGCCTGGGATCCACCAACCGCTTCCGCCTCTGCCTCCGCTCCTGGGTCAGTCGGACGGAATGATCTTTCCAGCCCGACCGGGCTCTACCTCTGACTCTGCCCCTCTTACTGGTCTGGCTGAGTGGATCGTTGTTGTCGGACTTCCGTACAGTTCAATATTCACTGTTTTTAAACTTCGCTGTCTTTAAATTTAGTTGTGGGAGGGAGCATGGTGTTTTCACCTACGCCTCCATCTTGGCCAGAAGTCTCCAATACTTTTTATTGTTTGAAAACTAGGTAACTAACTATAATTTCTCAGATACCCATGATCTGATGTTAATTAGATACCCAATTAATTCTTTTTGATAGCTCTTTTGATTTTTGCTTCTAAAGATCAGACCAAAATTTAGAACAAAAAATAAATTTCAGACTACCTTTTACACCTGAAACTATCTTTGAAATTTCCTAGAGTCTCTAGGAAATCAAAATGATTTGTTCTTTCATCTTATTAAAAAATGTTAGAAATAGGTTTGATTGATATGTTATCATTTTAAGAGTTTCATGGGAGGAGAGTTGCTGTCATATCTGAGAATAGAGGCTGCCCTAAGGTGAGGATTTGTACAGGTAAAATGTTATTAATAAAACTGCTTCAGAAATTGCATGCTTTATAGGAAATGCCTGGAGATTTGACAATGCCCTTGCTGTCCATTATGTATTCACCCTCAGGGAAAACACTGCTAAAAACTTTTATGAAATAGGTAGATTTCTGTATCTCACCAGAAAATTTAACTTATCATCTATTCTGATATTATAGATTACAGCAACAACAACAAAAAAGATGTACAGGCATAAGTATCTGTCATTCACGGAAAGTTTTTTTGTTTTATTCCGATGCTTGCATATAGCTCAGCTACAAGCTACAGTGAATAGCTTGTATCTGCAAAAAAGGCAGATTGGGAAGGACGGTCATAGGTACTTTAAAATATGGGCACTTCGAAGAACAGTCTCTTGGTACAGATTTCTGAGGTGACGTAGCTGAGATAAATTTTATGCGGTTCCAGTGGACTGAGCCAGGAATCCCAGCACTCTTTAGAGTGGAAGCAGGTGGGTTCATGAAAGCAGACCACTAACCCAAGATCTAGCAGAATGAGAATGACACAGGGCTGAATGAAACAATAAGGAAAATTTTATTGTATTTATTTGTTTGGAGTATTATTGATTAGTTTTAATATTCTATTGGTGTATAACTCTAAATCTGCAAAACAGACTTGAGAAGGCCTATATGGTTAATGAACACACTTGCTGTTAACTAATCAGGGAAGCCTAAGAGACCAGCCTTTTTTGTGATCAGTAATAATCTTTGTGATTATTTGGATCATATGAGGTAAAGGAGACACTCAGGAAAAATTAAGAAGCTCTTAAGTAGGCAGTCTGAGTGTTACCTTTCTTGGTTATCTGCACCATTCATTGTTAGTGAGCTATTTTATAATTTTTCAGGTTATACGGTAATAAGTATAATTCTTTAGTTTTCAGGGCAAAAAGCAGATCCTGTTTACCTGAAACTTTTGGTGTTTTATAAAAATAAAAACTCAAGGGAAGAATCCACCAAGAAGACATTAACATCATAAATATATATGCACCCAACACAGGAGCACCCAAATATATAAAGAAAATCCTAGAGGACCTCAAGAAAGATATTGACAGCAACACAATTATAGTAGGGGATTTTAACACCCCACTGTCAAAAATGGACAGATCTTCCAAACAAAATATCAACAAAGATATAGCAGCATTAAACGACACTCTAGAAGAAATGGACCTAATTGATATATATAGAGCCATCCATCCCAAAGAAACTAAATACACTTTCTTTTCAAACGCACATGGAACATTTTCAAAGATAGATCACATGATAGGACACAAAACCAGTCTCAACAACTTCAGGAAAATAGAAATCATACCAAGCATCTTCTCTGATCACAAGGGACTGAAATTGGAAACCAACCCCACAGGAAAAAACCCAAAACACCCAAAATCATGGAGACTGAATGGTAGGCTATTGAACAATGAATGGGTCAAGATTGAAATTAGGGAGGAAATCAAAAAACTCCTTGAAACAAATGAAAATGAACTCACCACAACCCAAAATTTATGGGACACAGTGAAGGCAGTCCTGAGAGGGAAGTTCATAGCGATACAGGCTCACCTAAAGAGGATAGAAACATTTCAAACAAACAACCTAACCCAACGCCTGCAAGAACTCGAGGAACAACAACAAAGACAGCCCAGAGCAAGTAGAAGGAAGGAAATAACCAAGATCAAAGCAGAATTAAATGACATAGAGACTAAAAGCACAATTCTAAAGATCAATGAATCCAGGAGTTGGTTTTTTGAAAAGATAAACAAAATAGACAAACCTTTAAGTAGGCTCATTAAGAAAAGAAGAGAGAGGACACAAATAAACACAATCAGAAATGAAAGAGGAGAGATTACAACTGATACCACAGAAATAGAAAGGATTGTAAGAAATTACTATGCGGAACTGTATGCCAAGAAATTTGAAAACCTGGGTGAAATGGACAAATTTCTAGAAAAATATAATCTTCCAAAACTCAATGAAAAAGAAGCAGAAAACCTGAACAGGCCAATAACAGCAAATGAAATTGAAGAAGTAATCAAAAAACTCCCATCACACAAAAGCCCTGGGCCAGATGGTTTCACAGGAGAATTCTACAAAGCTTTTAAGGAAGAGCTAACCCCTATTCTTCACAGACTATTCCAAAAAATCCAAAAGGAGGGAAAACTCCCCAACTCTTTCTATGAAGCCAGCATCACCCTAATCCCAAAGCCAGATAGAGACACAACAAAGAAAGAAAATTACAGGCCAATATCACTGATGAACATAGATGCTAAAATCCTCAACAAAATATTGGCAAATCGCATCCAACAATACATCAAAAAGATCATACACCACGACCAAGTGGGATTCATCCCGGGGATGCAAGGATGGTTCAATATACGCAAATCAATAAATGTAATACACCAAATAAACAAAAGCAAAGACAAAAACCACATGGTCATATCAATAGATGCGGAAAAAGCTTTTGATAAGGTACAACACCCATTTATGATAAAGGTACTCAGCAAGGTGGGAATAGAGGGAACATTCCTCAATATAATAAAGGCCATATATGAAAGACCTACAGCCAACATCATACTCAATGGGCAAAAACTAAAAGCTTTTCCACTAAGATCAGGTACAAGACAAGGTTGCCCACTTTCACCACTTCTATTCAATATAGTATTAGAAGTTCTAGCTGCAGCGATCAGACAAGAAAAGGAAATAAAAGGCATCCAAATCGGAAAGGAGGAAACAAAACTGGCATTGTTTGCAGATGACATGATAGTGTACATGGAAAACCCTATAGCCTCTACCAAAAAACTGCTGGAACTAATAAATGAATTTGGCATAACAGCGGGATACAAAGTTAATATCCAGAAATCAAAGGCATTTTTGTATACCAACAATGAAGCAGCAGAAGCAGAAATCAGGAAAAAAATCCCATTCGATATAGCAAAAAGAAAAATAAAATATCTGGGAATAAACCTAACCAAGGAGGTAAAAGACCTGTATGCAGAAAACTACACAACACTGAAGAAAGAAATCAAGGAAGACACAAATAAATGGAAACATATACCGTGTTCATGGATTGGAAGAATTAACATCATCAAAATGTCCATACTACCCAAAGCAATTTACAGATTCAATGCAATACCTATTAAAGTACCAATGGCGTATTTCACAGACATAGAACAAACACTTCAAAAATTTATATGGAACCAGAAAAGACCCCGAATAGCTGCTGCAATTTTGAGAAAGAAGAACAAAGTAGGAGGGATCACAATACCTGATATCAAACTGTATTACAAGGCCACTGTAATCAAAACAGCCTGGTACTGGCACAAAAACAGGCACATAGACCAATGGAATAGAACAGAGAGCCCAGAAATAAACCCAACTCTCTACAGTCAATTAATATTCGACAAAGGGGGCAATAACATAAAATGGAGTAAAGACAGCCTTTTCAACAAATGGTGTTGGGAGAACTGGACAGCTACATGCAAAAAAATGAAACTTGAGCACCAACTTACACCATACACCAAAATAAATTCAAGGTGGATAAAAGACTTAAATATAAGCCGTGAAACCATTAAAACCCTAGAGGAGAGCCTTGGCAAGAAAATCTCAGATATTCTACGCAGCAATATTTTTACTGATACGTCCCCTAGAGCAAGGAACATAAAGGAAAGAATAAACAAATGGGATCTCATCAAAATTAAAAGCTTCTGCATGGCTAAGGAAAACAGTATCAAGATACAAAGAGAAGCAACAGCTTGGGAAAACATATTTGCCAATGATACCTCAGATAAGGGTTTAATCTCCAAAATATACAAAGAACTCATTCGGCTCCACTCAAAGAAGACAAGCAACCCAATCAAAAAATGGGCAGAGGACTTGAACAGACATTTCTCCAAGGAGGACATACAGAGAATCCAGAGACACATGAAAAGATGCTCGATATCACTAGCTATCAGAGAGATGCAAATTAAAACCGCAATGAGATACCACTTAACACCAGTCAGATTGGCTATCATAAACAAAGAAACAAACAACAAGTGCTGGAGAGGTTGTGGGGAAAAGGGGACTCTAGTTCACTGTTGGTGGGATTGCAGACTGGTACAACCACTATGGAAAACAGTATGGAATTTTCTAAGAAAACTAAAAATGAACGTACCTTTTGACCCAGCAATTCCACTCTTGGGAGTATATCCTAAGAACCCTGAAACACCAATCCAAAAGAACCTATGCACCCCGATGTTCATAGCAGCACAATTTACGATAGCCAAGAGTTGGAAGCAGCCTAGATGCCCATCGGTAAATGACTGGATCAAAAAACTATGGTACATTTACACAATGGAATTCTATGCTGCAGAAAGGAAGAAGGAACTACTACCCTTTGCAACATCATGGATGGAACTGGAAAGCATTATGCTGAGCGAAATAAGCCAGGCGGTGAAAGACAAATATCATATGATCTCACCATTAACAGGAATCTAAACAAACCAAACAAGCAAGCAAAATACAACCAATGACACTCAAATATGGAACAGGCTGTCAGGGCCCAGAGGGGAGAGGGGAGAGAATCATAGGGGAAAAGGGAATGGACTCACATGAACAAGTATAAAAGACACATGGACAATAACTAAGGGTGGGGGGTGGAAAGGGGAGGGGGCGGGGAGCATGGGGTGGGGGGGCGGGCAGGGTTGGGATTATAAGACAGAAACCTGTACTTGAACAAGAATTAAATAAAAATTATATTAAAAAAAAAAAATAAAAAATAAAAAAAAAATAAAAACTCAGTGAAAAGTCTATGTGGAGCAGGGTGGGGTAGAGGTGGGGAGAGATTCTGAGGGAAGCAACTGTGAGAGGGTCACTTTTCTTTGGCTGAGAGGAGGATAGAGGTCTGTGGGTTCCCAAAGCATCAGGGGCCCTTGGGTAAAGAAAACCAATGTGCATTACTGCACTGGCTCTGTTTTCTGGTGAGCAAATCCCTAGGATGAAGGACATCTTTTGTTAGTTACACGCTTGTTGCCTCTTCAGATGTCCTAGGAAAGACAAACGCTAGGTCTGAAAGACAGGTGTTGTCCCATAATTAAGTTCATTAGTAACTAAGATAATTTGTACGTGACACACTCCCTGGGAATAACAAATTCAACATTTAAGTACTCAACTTCAGGATTGCTCTTGTGGTCAGTTTGGGCACCATGGGCAATTTGATGATAATAAAAGCAGACATTTTACAAATAACTTCTTACAGATCTACTGCAATGCAGTCCTCAGCCCTTAGCCTTGCATTAACCTGCTCTACCTAAAACCAAAAACTCTGGGAGACTTGAGGGAAGACTAACCCAGCAAACTGTCTGCGTGTGATACTTTCACTTGAACAGCTTTACTCTTGGGTGTAATTTGAGATGGTAGTCGGACTGAGACTCCTTTTCTTTTGTGGCTTTGGCATCTGAAGTGCTATCCTTAAAAATTCTAAAACTAAAGCTGTGAATGGAAGACAGGCATTCTCTGTTCAGGTTACTGAATTCTGACATTTGTTCCCAGAGTTCATGGTGCAAAGAGCCAGGTTATGAACTGAGGCAGTTTTATAGCTAGTGAATGCAGACACCAATGACACTCATATGTATATAAGATCTAGCTAAAGAAAAATCAAACTCCTGAAGAATATGAATTTTAGTAAAAGCTATTATGAAAATATTTTCAAAATTTTCAGTTCAGTCATTAGTATGAGATAAAAAGAAACATGGAAAGGGATTATAGGATGGCAAAGTATTTTGTAATCTGAAATGTTACTGTACCCAAACAAATTTGGTAATTATAATAAAGAATATTTCACTTTCATGACATTATTCAATGGACACAATAAATATCATGAACTAACACATTTCAGTAAGATACATAAATTTAATGATGCTGAGATATTCAAATTGTAATTTTATAGAACTAAGCATATACCATATGCAAATATACTGTCTTGTAAAAGCTTATATGTTTCTATCTATGTTTGTATTTTATATTCATTATTATTATGATTATTACTATTTGTTAAGAGGGGCAAAGGACTACGTAATCTTTCTTCTCTGTGAGGAACTAAGGATTTACCACGTTTACAGTATGTGGTGGGGGAGGTCATCTTTAATATAAATTTAAGTAGAAGGAAGGGTCTTGGAGCTTTAACTTAGGGGTAAATACTACATATAAGGAAGTCCTAATGCACTAAAGTCGAGTGAACAAAAAGCCAGAAGTCTCCAGGGGGGATAAAATCCATTTTGTGTGTTGTGGGATTCTCTGTGCTGCTCCTGAAGTAAGCTCTCTGCTCTATATCACCTCCCTTTTAGAATGCCAGAAATTTCTGAAGCCCCATGGATTTTTAGCTTTGTAAGAGTCTGGTTTTGTACCAGATATTTACCAGGTCATGTACAGTTAGTAAACTACATGCAAGGATATTACAGCAGATGAATTCCCACGAGACCCATTTTTCATACCTTTTCCCCCATGGACACACCCCCTGATGTGATGATGACATCAGCACGACTGATACCCTCATTCAAGGCATTGAGTAAGTCATCTGGGCTGGAAAAAAATAAAGATGAATACATTAAGGCACGAGGAAAATATTTCAGACATGATGCCTACTTAAAACTAACCTACAGTTTTCACTGAGTAGGCATTAACCTGAGTGCAGTTGCTTATTCTGTATGAAGCAGGAATCAAAAGGGTCTCTGTCCAACCGCAGCGTAACTCTTACTGTGGAGAAACAACTGTGAGTACGGAAGGCAGTGGCTACCCGGACTTTCAGAAGCACCCTCCCCCCACCCCCCACCCCACTACTTAACAAGGCAACATAATAAACGAAAACATGAAGTTTTGGTAGGCTTTCTAACCATCCCCGGTTGCCTAGAAATATCCCAAATTTTATACTGAAAGTCACATGTCCCAGGAAATCCCAGGCAGACCAGGATAGTTGTTTACTCTATGGTTGGAGAGATCACATAAGGCTCTTGACAGGGAATAGGACTTAAGTTAGTTAGGTTTTGAAAAATGGGCTGGATTTTTATAGGTGGAAAGGACGGGGAAGATGATTGGCCTGTGGTGAAGCCCGTGGTGCCCCTAGGTCAGTGGGGAAAATAAACTATGTAAAATGAAGGACTTGAGTTGAAATGATGGGGTAGGTGGGGGTAATCTTATGACAAGATTTTGCAGGACCCTCAAGCTCAAGAATTTGGACTTCATCTAATGGGAAAGGGTGCAGGGGTCCACTAAAAATAAGAGGAGCCAGTAGCTATTTCCTAGGGGAAAAAGGGGTCAGAAAAAAAGAACAAGAAAAGCAGAGACCATATGAAACATTCTGAGAGGGTAAAAGGATGAATATGAGGGACTGAAATAGGCAGATTCCTGATAGTTGACTAATAAGACAAGTGCATTAGCTCCTTCAGTTGCACTGGTCAAAGGCCTGGGATGAAAAGATGGAGTGAAATCAAGGGTCTTCTCAGATGTTGGAGGGTTGCAAAGGCCTAACTTGAGATCAATCAAACGAGAAAAAAAAAAGCCAGGTGTTAGGGCTTATGGAGGGACAGGAAGGCAGCAGCTGAAAAAGAATGTTTACTTAGTATCTTTAATCCACACAGGCAGCTGGGCAACGTGCACTGCACCTGCATTTTCCTTTAAGTGATGGAATACAGAAAAGGAGCCTTTTGAGGAATATTCATCCAGACTACATCTTTGTTTTCTGAAAACTTCTTACTCTTGGACATCTAACATATACATCTAAAAAGGGAGCAATCCTAGCTTCTGATTTTTTTTTTTTTTTTTTTTTTTAGTTCTTGCTTTTAGTCCCTTTCGAGGCCTATTTTTGCTCTTGGGTTCCACGAGATAAGACTATATCTTTCCATAAATCCCTTCTTAGCTTAAGCTAGCTTCAGTAGGCTTTTGTTAACTTGGTATCAAATATCTCAATGAAGTAGCATACATTTTCTCAAATCTTTCATGGTAATGAAGTTTGTTCAAGCAGAAGGAAGAGGAGGAGGAGCAGAAGCAGAAGGAGAAGAAAAAAATCGTAACTAGGACATCACTTAATTTTTCACAAAGGGGCCGCAGGCGAAGAGAGGAGCCTGAGATTTACCCGAGAGGCTACACTTCCCGGGTTCTACAGAGATAAGCAAGTTGGGAGGTGACACAGCACAGAGACTAAGAGTCGAACTCAGGCAGACTGCCAAGTTCAACTCCTGGTGTTACTACCTGCTAGATGAAGAACCTTGGACAAGTTGCTTAACTTCTCTTAGTTTTCCATCTATAAAGTAGGGATAACATAGGGTTGTTATGAAGATTAAGTGACATAGCACATATAAAAGTTTATGGATACAAACTAAGTTTTAAGGAAGGTAGTTGTTATTGCTGTGGTATTGACAGACACTTATAATAATAAAAACATACTTGACAACTCGGCAAAGTTCAATGCTACCATGCTTGGCAGTTTTTACTCAGGAGAATGTCTGTGACTAACATGGAAGAAAATCATAAGCTGGGCCTCAGATGCATTCGCACAGCTATACGTGTAAAGCCTAGGTTCTCCTCCTTCAGCCAGTGCCTGTCCGTGTGCGTAGTGGGGGTTGCTTTGCTCTGAAGAGTGAGATCCAAGGAGGAGAGAGATAAAAGTAAAGGTCTGAAAAATGGCTTTCATGAAATTCAACCTACTGACATAAGGACCCTTCAAAAAAAGTCATCCAGTAAATGGCTTATGCAGCCAAAAAAGTACCCCGCTACTCAACAAAGGTAAGACCTATGTGTAAAAATAAAAAACTTTGAAAAGATACCAGTTTATTCTTTTCTGTTGAAATACCATAAGATATGCCTGTGATGGGTTCCTGTTCACTGTATGCCTTGCTGGATCTCATTATCATTAAGCTGAACCAAATGGTATATCTATGGAGTAAATGGGAAAAACATTACAAACACAGGATAATGTAAAATGTGGTTCAGGTGAACAGCAATGGATATTATCAACAAAATACAAATTTGTGTCAGTATAAACATTAGCTAATTTCACCAGTCTTATTATATAATTGATAACACGCTGACTCCACAAAGTAGCAGTGACATACACATCATCAGGCTATTAATCTTTGTAGGTGGATAAAGGTCTTGCAGCAGGTTAACTGAATATTAAAAGGTCTTGTGACAGGTTAGCTGAGTGTGAAAACATACTTTTCAGTGATTTGTTTCCTTATTCATTGCTTTCATATTGTCTGGGACATATATTTCTCCTGTTCTTTAAAACTGCAGAGTCATTAACTCTGCACATAAAAATTTCTAATTTGTAGAAACAACTAAAAGGGATTTAATACTAAATCCTTATTGTAACTTCTCATGTATCAAAGAATATGCTCAATGCTGCTTTCTACTCTGTGGCTGCTGGGTTCACAAAATCATTGAATGTCAAAGTTGGAAAGGTCTTTGGGGTCATTATGTTCAGTGTCACAGGCAGGCACATTTGCTGGGTCCTATCCTTCTCTGCCTCCCTTGCCCTCTCTTTGACTCTACTCTGTTGCATGGTTCTGCCGTCTGGGATCTAGTCAGAGATTCTGGCTCAGGAAAGGCACAGCTTCCGATATACGACAGTAGCCAGAGGATCTATTGTAAACTTCATTCATGCTGCCGTTATAATTCCACTTGTTCCTTCACAACCTGTGTGGTAGACCGAACAGGTACTATTATGCCCATGCACAGACAAGGACAGTGATACTCAGAGAGGTAAAGCAGTTGATCAAGGGCAGGCGGAGCAGTAAGTGGCAGGGCCAGGACTGGGAGCTCTGGCTCTTCCCCAGTGCCTGCCCCACCCCACTACCCACTCAGAGTGATTGTCCAGTGTTTTCAGAAATACGACATGTCAGACTGGGGAAATCCTCATGATAATGAACACTTGTCCAAAAGCATCAGAGAGGTGCTAAGGCGGCAGGTGGGGATCTGGCTGGGTGACCAGCAGAGAGACGGCGTGGACACATTGGCATACTTCTGGGGGATGAAACAAATACGACTATGATTCCTATATTCGGATGGAAACTAAACATTTTTATTAAATATAACTTTAGGGATTGTTTACAAGTCACAAATTTGCTCTTTTGTGATTCACATTGTATTTTAAATAGTGACATATTTCCAACATAAGATTAATAGTATAGTAAACATCCATGTATCCTTCTCTCAGATTTGACAAACACTAATATTTTCTTGTACTTATTTTATATTCCCTCTCCCCCACTTTCTTACTTTTAAGAAATAAAAACTAAGTTTGCTCTCTAAGACTGAGAGATTATACTGAATAATGATAAGAGGAATAGGTAATAAGAATTATAAATCATGGACATTATAGTAGGATAAAAACAATTCATGATTTTCTCAGTTTTGTTAAATAAAGAGATCATAGCATATAATTTCCTCAAAGGTAGGAGAATAAAGCTATAAAACATTATAATCTGATTTTATGTAATATAATGTGAGCTCATACAATGTGACTTTATGTACCTTATATATGATATTACTTCTTATATCTAAGATCAGTTAATATTTAAGAATAAAATTAATGACAATAATACTCATGTTTTAAAAGAACTCATGTTTTAATGACTTAGGAGCTAGCTTTCTGAGGGCAGAGGGAAAATGGAACTCTCAGTAGGCAAGAAAAATATCAGCAGTTTAAGATAGTGGGTGGAATAATAAGCATAATATTTCAGACATCTCACAGTGAAATACAACTGCTGGGGGAAGTATATAATTTTAACAACAATAACAACAAACAATTAAAACACTAATGGAGATTCACTTACAACATTAAAAGGATGTCTGGAACAAAAACCATAATTTTCAAATTTTAAAATTTAGTAGTGACTATATTAAAAAATTTAGAAGGTGACTATATCCCTGTTGAAAACTAAATTAGTGGCCTGGAAGACCAAGTGGTAGAAGTAACTCAGAGGAATGAACAAAAACACAAAACGATGGGAGTCATGCAGGAAATAATAAGAAACTTGAAGGACAGAGCAAAAGACTGACATATTATCACAAGAAATTCCATAAAGATTAAAAAGGAACTGATGGAGGGGGAAACAGAAGGATATTTGATTTAAGCAAAAAGACCTGGGCTTGGAGATCGAAAGCTTTACTGAGTTTCAGGCAGGGTGTGTATGTATATCCAGAAGGTATCCAGCCATGTACTATGAGAGACAGAGATGTTTATTGAAGACACATAGCACATAGGACAATGACGCCTCAGTCCCCTTTAAAGTGGGCACCTTGGGTCCTCACACAGTTCTCCCAATTGCCATCAGCTGCCCCATCATATTTTCCTGAATATTATGGAAGGTCTGAAATCTCTTCCCTTTCAAAGGTGATTTTAATGTTGGGAAAAGCCAGAAGTCACAGGGCACCAAATCTGGGCTGTAGAGGGGCTGAGTCACCAGGGCAATTTGATGTTTCACCAAAAACCTGTGCACAAGATGTGACACATGAGTGGATGCATTGTTGTGATGAAGTTGCCAATCACCAGTTATCCATAGCCATGACCTTCTGAATCATCCAAATAGTTTCCATGGAGGAGTGTTCAAGCTTAATTCGAAATTTGATGTAGATCTGTTGCTCTACTTGCTTAGTCATTTTGAATGCAACAGCTGCACAGTACACACGCTCACTAAATGGCATCTACCACCCCCCACTGACTAGTACAGTGAAGTTGCCATTGTTCATGCACCTGCATTCCAGTCCACTCTTGTTGGCTGCCAGGTTACATCCATGTTGTGTAGACCATTCTCATATTAACAATGGCTGGATTTTTTTAGGACAGATGTGTATGTGTGTGTGTGTGTGTATGTGAATGTCCTGGTAAGATTATGTAATTTCAAGGATAAAAAGAAAATCTTACAAGCTGTCAGAGTCACTAAGAAAAAAGAATACTGATTTTGGACTTCTTACCTACAACACCAAAAATTATAAAACAGTAGATTAAAATGAACGTGTTCTGAGAAAAAAAGCCTGCCACCACCAAATTTTATATCCAGTCAGATAGCATTCACCAATCAGGATAGAAGACTGATATTTATGGAAATGCCAAAGTTCAGAGAATAATCAATAAATAATGTTCTGAAAAAATGAATCAGAGATTTCGAGATAGGGGAAGAGAAGCAGAAAGCTAGTGAAACACACACACCTTTACATAACTATATATAGCTAAATCAAATATATATATAATGATCAAATAAATTGAAGAATTATATGTACTACATATGAATTTCCTCAGAAGTTGTAGAGACATACTGTGAAAGAAAACTTAATAATAACCTGCAAATAAGAGCATGATCACAGCAATACCACCTAAAAGTTGAGGGGGTGGGAGGAGATGGAGGAAGTCAAAGTATTCTAAAGTCTCCTGGTGCAGGAGACGAATAAAAGACATGGGAACACCTTGCAGGAAGGATACAGTTAACATCTTTGTAAAACGCAGTACTGTAGAAGTGAATATTTGATTATGAGTATCAGACACTGGAAGGAAAGCATGAGGGTGAGACTACAGCATAACTTCAAAAATAATAAAGGGATAAAAGGAAACAAATATTATCTGGATTAAACCAACATGAGGAAAAAGGACAAGAAAGAAATAACAAAGCTGTACAAACAGTAACCATCAAATGTAACATAAACAGGAAAAGGAAAAGAAACACTAAGGGATGTTCTTCATAGCAAACTTCATGGTAAAGCAAAATAAAGGCCATGCCAGGAACAGGGTTACACAAACTTAAGACAGATGCAAGACTGAGTTTTTTTTCTCTTTAGCTCAAATCCCATTGAAATGTTATTTACAAGGGATACACTTAAAAATGACAGACTGAAAGTAAGGGTAGGGCAAAAAGACACCAAGAAGAAAATGTAAACAAACAAAAAAGCAGGAGTGGCATATTAATGTCAGAGTGGAATTTCAAGTTAGAAGAACTAAAAAGGACAAAGAGAAGCAACAATTTGTGATTAAAGTCAAGTTTATAAAGATGAAACAACAATGTATGACTGTTTCACAGGACAGGGTCTCGTATTATCAAAGCTTCTTCATTGCCCTGCCAGATCCCTGCACATTGTAGGAACTCAATAAACGAACTGAACAAACCCTGGTCTCTACTCACTCTTTCCACAGTAGATTTGGGAATGGATGGTGTACAACGATCACAACTATAATGATATTACATTGTCTGTGGATGGAAGAGAAGATAGTATATGACATTTACATAATCATAAATAGTACTTTCTTTGAACAGTTGTCATATATAAGAGGGAGTCAATTTATTTGGTGTTATGCTAGAGGGCAGAATCAGGATGAGTGAATGGAAGAAAAAGTGATAAAGACTTCAGCTCAATGAAATGGAAAAAGCATCTGTGTCATAACAGCCATATGACAATAAAATATGCTGCCTTATGAGGCAAGTAAGATTTTTCTCACTGAAGTATCAAACAAAAACCTGATGGCTAATTAGAAATTTTTTCTAACACTTCCAATGATGAAAGATTTGACTAAGGTAACATCAGAAGTTCCTTTCAATTCTAACATATTGTGATCCTATAGAAATAATGAAATTCATATAAATAAAATGACCATTTTCTCTTCCCACATAGACAAGAGCACAGAGGGAGAAACTGACTCAAGCACTGCAATATAATAATCATCTTGTAGATCATACTTTTCTCCCTCTCACTTTTTGAACATCAAGAACATTTGACTATTTGACTTGCATAAAAAATAACATCTTTTCTTTTCAAAGCTATTTCAGCCTGGGAGATGGCTACCATCATAAGACCAACAATCTCCCTAGAGTTCTATCTTAGTCAGATGTAAAAGAAGCTTAAACTTAAAGGAAAGCTAGAGAAAAGAGAAAAAAGAAGTATATCTCAAAATACATCTATCAGAGAATAAAAGCAGTTTTCTCAAACTTTATGTATGAATCAGTTTCTGGGAAGTAGGTATACGTCAATGATATCTTTCGACTGTTAGATCTTTTCAGATTTCAGGGGGCTTTTGAGACCTACTTTTATTTCAGGGTTTTTTGCTTTCTTTTTAAAAAAGACTTTATTTATTTTTTATTTATTTGCTTTTAGAGAGAGGAGAAAGGAGGAGGGAAGAGAGGAAGAGAAACATAAGATTGGTTGCTGCTTGCACAAGCCCCAAGCAGGGACCAAACAAGCCAGGCGTGTGCCCTGAGTAGGAATCAAACTGAAGACCTTTTGCTTTGCAGTATGACACCCAACCAACTGAGCTCCATCAGTCAGGGCAGGATTTTTTGCTTTTTGAAATTTGTATCTGCCTTAAGTTACCATAATCCTGATTCTACTCTGCCTTTTTTTTCTTTACTATGAAGTCTACAAGAAAATTCAAAACCAAGACGGAGCTTTTACTGAAGTTTAGATTTTATGGATTTCAGATAGAGCATACAGAATGCAAATGCAGTTTTATTTTAAAATATTTAATATAAACACACAGATGGACAACACTTGCTAATTAGTTTCCTGTTTCATCTGTTACACCAACTGTGAGCTGCATCATTTTAAGACGAGTGAAGATGACAGTGAGAATGGGAAAAATTGGGGGATTGGAGGTTAAGGATAATGGCAGTTGATCATACCAAGATAACAACAAAAAAAAGTTAAGGACATAACCTAATTTCCTCAGAGGTCAAAGGTAAATTCTTTAACTACAAATATTTTCTGGTGCCTACTTCATGTGTGGAATAAAACTACATACTACACGCAGCCAGCAGTGAGTCCCTCTCCAGGCCCACTGGGCGTGGAGTTAGATAAAGACAGAAGAAAGCACAGTCTCTGACTTACGTTCACAAGGTAGTGTGGAAAACATATGGCAAAAATTTAGGAAAGTGAATGAAATTAATATCACTGATTGAATTCAAATATGTTAATGAAAATTAAAGTAAAATGCATATAAGGAGAAAAGATTTCAATGTTGAGTGGCACAAAATAATTAATACTGGTTTAGGATAATTAGAAAAGACTTTTTATGGGGGTCAGTAAGAAAATGCTTTCTAAAAGTCCAGTAAAACCTAGAGGATATTCTTAGGAGAATCAGTAACATCAACTCCTAAGGATTAAGAAAGTCAACAGTAAAAGCCACTAGAGGAGTCTGTCTCTGAGAGTAGGAAGAATATTTTTGCTATTAAACACATGCTTGTTAAAATAGAATGAATATTTCTGGTTAATCAATAAAAATCAGAGACCTTTGCTGATCACTGGTCAGAAAAGATATCTATTATGTTGACTCAGAAATTAATTCTTTGCATTTTGTGCAGAAAAGGGAAGTAGGCAGTATATAAAGATGACAAGAACGAATTGAATTCAGATCAAATTCTCCCTGATAATTAGAGATTTCCACTTTTAGAACATTAGGTAAGCACTAGGAAGTCAGCATATGTTTCATTCACAAACTGGAAGATGTAAGGCACTGGGCTTTGCCCAAATAATCACTGTACCGTTAAGTCTATTTTGCTAATTCCTGCTAAATGTGCCAGTTTATAAAAATCCTATTTGCTATCTCAATGCTTATTCCCCTTCTGTTCATGCTTTAATGTGAAGAGGCAGCCTCACAAATTGGCAGCAGCAGGCAGGAGCAGGCAATTCAAACCCAAAACACCATCTATGACAGAGCCAAGCCAGCCCAGCACGACTGGAGTGGGGCCGGCTTCTGTGATTTCCAGTTTTCCAGAACGGGAACCCTTTTCTCAATCATGGGAATGTCCCAGCCTCTTAGGCCTTGAAAGGATAGAAGGCCCAAGTCAATAGTTTGGAGGCTGTATTACTGAGCTGTTTTACAGCTGGCATAGAAGTATACACAACTCAATAGTTAAAATCAGTTTTAGGAATAATATAGATTCAATTAATGTTACACTTTATTTAAAAAGATTTCCCCAAGTAGATTCTGTGTATCTGGATCATGATTACTGCCTGTTATATTTGAAGAGGTAAATGTGGAACATCATCTGTTTAAGTCTCAGGGAGCAGCTCCTTAGCTTTTTAAATTAGAAGCTTCTTAAATCCATTTGGAATTCTACCCTTATCCCATCTTATACTTCTTTTTCTTCAGAAATATAAAACGAATCGCCCCAGTTGCAAAAATTTCCATTGCACCTTTTATGAAGAGGTGTCTTAGTTACTCAGGCAGTTCTGTTGTCGGTGCTGGGCTTTCTGGTCTGCTCCTACGGCTAAGGTTTTCGGACTCACTTTAAGGGACCCTGTAAGAGTCTGCTGGGCAGTTACATAGTTGGAAGTTTGTAAGTTCCACTGAAAGACAGGGTGGTATACGAAAAGATGGCAGGACTGTCTGATCTGGGAGATGCACTCTTCCCAAGTTCTGTGGATGCAGCGTTACCAAAACAGCACTTGTCCTAGGCATCATGGAGCTGATAGCCTAGGGGGAAAGAAAGTGCCCTGGCTCAATACGAGCAAACCCCTTTTCCACTGTGTGTAGGCGATAAAAGGTAGCAATTTATTTAAGAAATTTTATCAGGAAATTGAGGGGAAAGGAAAAAAAGCAAAAACAGAGAAATATGTATGTGTTCAAATGACCGATATCTTAACCAAGTCTGGCCACGGTTGTCTTTGTTAGTCCATGTAGTAACTGCTCTTATTCACCTACACAAACACCCTCCTCTGTCTTAGACTCTCCCCACACGGTAGGGAAACAGTAGCTCATGCTTCCTCAGGAGGCCTGGTTACCAAACCAGCCATGGGGAAAAGTAGGGCATCTACTGACCCATATTCTCTCCAGCTAGAGTTCAGTTGGTTATTCAGGATGACTTTTCTATAACTTAGTTGTAATTCCAATTTGATCCTGGGTGGAGGTTAGTGTAGCTTACACCACTCAGCTGCCATCTTGGACCCCCCCCCCCCCACTGACCTATATTCAATATAGAAATAGGATGGCTTAGAAATAGTCTGTCCCACATAGGAGTGAAATCAGATGGTTCTTAGCTTTTATATGTTCTTACATATGGTTCATATATCTATATATGTATATATAGATATATGTGTATATATCTATATATATATATATACTCCCTCTGTAAAAAAGGAGTCTATAAACTCACACTAGTTTGGACCAGCCAGAAATCTCTAGGCTTGACTAGTTTCACATTCAGGCCACGTTTGGTGTTCCCCTCTTTCCTTTTCCTTTGCTTCCTGACAGTTACCAAGTGACTAGCTACTACGCACTGCCACTGTCCTGACTGCTGAGAATAAAGGCATGAACAACTGGTTTTTCATGAACTGCCTACCAGCAGTTGTTTTATTTATCATTCTTCTGCTCCTATTAACATCGCTTTGCATATGGAAGATATTCAACAATTATCATAACATTAAAAAAATAAAAATTTAAAAACTTTCAAATAGCATTCTATGCTAAGATTTAGTTATAACTATGTTCATCATTTACTTGCAGTTGAGAGAAAGATTAGAAACAACCTATTATCTGACAAAAGGGATTATATAAATAGATCATATCATATTTTATACTAGAGAATAATATGTAGGCGTGGCATTAAAATAATATAGCAGAGTACTATGTAATGATATGGACAGATGTTTATAATATATTGAGTAGAAAAGAAGGTTAAATAAAAATACAATTTCTTTGTTTTCTTACACACAAACGTATATAGTATACATGCATAGAATTAAAGAACTGAAGAAGAGTAATACTGGGAAATAGAATTATGGGTTAATTTCTTTTTTTAACCTATGTTTTCTAAATTTTCTTCAATGAACACTTATTTATTCTGTTGTAAGATTAAAAAGTTACATTACAAATATATATTTAGGACAATGGCCTAAGGTGTACATAAAACTGATCCAGGAATAAAAGATGATCATATTATCCCCAATTTAAACTCTTTCAATGTCTTAATAGTATTAAAAGATATCATGCAGTCAGTACGAAGTTGACTCTTTCAGGAGAGTCTTTTTTGCATAGGTACTCCCTAACTCACAGGTTATGTTTCCAGAGTGTATATAAAAAAATTGTTTGGAACCTGGAACAAATTTCTGTAAAAAAAAAACAGTAATATAGATAGGGGGCAAGAGTCAAGGGTAGTTAAAAAAAAGCAAGCAAACCTTAATTTAGCTCACAATGTTACTATTATGTGGTTGAATTACCAGCCTGAACTGGGAAACAAGATGGAAGACAAACATAAGGCATTTGTTTATGGTATCTTGCCACCTACCTTGCTATATTGTTCTTTCTTCTTGCCAAATGCACTTCTTGTCAGGCCTCCTGTATCTGGCTACACTGAAGTTCTGATGTGGTCTTGACTAGGGTTTGCCCTGTGCCTCAAAGAACTCCAAGTTCTAAATGATTTACTCATGTTCATTTAGGACAAATTTACTGAGATGTGGATGTCTGATCTGAACAAATTCACATTAATATGCGAAGAACTCTCTCAGGTAGAATAATGTTTAACACAAATGGATCTCTAAATATTAGCTTATCAGAAGGTATAGCAAAATAAACAGAACACATTTAGCTGGTGTGGAGGATTTTGGGGCTAAAATAATAAAACTTCTCCTCAATAGACTGGGTCTTGAGGGTCAGGGGACAAAGAGATGAACTGTCTGCTAAACTGTTCTTGCTGTTCGTTCGTAGCTTTTTAAACTCTTTCACTTCTCAAAAAGCTTTTTCTCCCCGACCTTCTCTTAAAGTAGTGATAGAAGAGCTTACATAGTGAGTAGGGAGGAGAAGAATAGGGGTAGCCATTTGTGAACCTGGGTCATTTGTAAGTTGAATGAGTGTAGGTCTGACTACCAAATTATCATATATTCACATTGTGTGTACTCTCTCTTCTCACTCTCTTTCCCTCTCTCTTTCCTTCACTCCCTCTCCTCCCTAGAGAAGATAGTACAAACTTGATATAACAAGTTATCCATAGTAATACATGCTGCAAAAGTAGCCCCACCAGTTTTGGGAGGAAAGGAAAAAGGGAAGAGATTAAAAAAGAAAAGGGGCTCTTCTCTCTATGGAAGGGAGAGTAGTCTATTTTACTGTGTGTACAAAGCATTATTGAGAAATCTGGAAAGCAACCTGAACTACTTATGAAGCCTTCCTGCCACTGTCTCCACTTCTGTATCACCTAAAGATCTCAAATTTTGCAATTTAGTTTCTCATAATTTATTTATACACAGTCAGCATTTAGTTTAAAATTTAAACTAAATTTTCCTCTCTGCCTTTTGAAATATTCACAGCTACTATTTACTTATGAGTTGTATTCATGAAAATGGATATTGCCTATTTAGATTATTGACCTCAACATTAATGAATTGTGGGCGTTAACCCAGTTCAAAGGGCAGCATGGTAGTGCAAAAAGAGACAGGAGTTAGACAGGCCTGGTTTGGACTCCTCGCTCTGCCTTTTGCCAGCTGCATTAATCTGAACAGGCTATTTTTTTTTTAGCTTCAGTATTATCTATAAAATGTGGATAAAAGATATGCAGCTCTAATGTTTCATGAGGCTTAAATAAGAGAAGCGAGTAAAAGAATGTAGTATAGTTTTATGCAGGGGATGGCAAAGGTAGGTTTACAGTTGTTTGTATGGAAAAATATAGAATACAAGAATAAATAATGATACAAGAATAAATTATTTCAGTACTCACAACTGTAGATTTACATTTGGATACCTGTATATATATAGTAGGTACTCAGTAAAGATTAGTAAAGACAGACATTTTTGGGGTGAGAAGCCTGGAGAAAATGGATGAGGAAAGAGAGGAGTGGAATAGAATCAAAAGCTTCTTTGTATTAATAATTCTTACTAATAACTGTTTCATTAATCTCTGTAGTAACGAAGATTGCACAATGCCTGACATAGCATAACTATGCACAAACGCTTGTTGAATTATTATAGTATGCTTACCCATATATAATAAAACCTCAATTCTGCCACAGGCATATACTTTGCACTTTAGAAAGATCATAATGGTAGCAGAATAGATGGTGAGTTAGCGGGCAACAAAACTTGAGGCAGGGAGACCAGTTACGAGGCTAGTCTCGTATGTCTGTACAAAAATAAATGGAGACCTGAACTAAGCCAGGATGGTAAGGATGAAGAGATTGGAATGTAGAGAAGAAATACTGAGGAGGGAAAAATCTCCAGTCCTTAAATATAGGTGTGAATATGAGTGGAGCTGTAATAACTTCCATTAAGGCTTTTTTTGGGTTGGGTGACTGTGTAGATGGTGGGAGCAGTCACTGAAATAGAAGAACTATAGGAAATGGAACAAGGTGTTAATGGGGAGGGCACTGAAAAAGGTGGGGATGATGAGTTTAGTTTTGTATATGTTGAGTTTTCAATGGATACTGAATTTAAAGACATATGTAGTAAGCAGGTGAATTCTAGGCATGGAACTGAAGACTCAGATAAGATTTATGAGCCATTAGCATAAGAAATTAGAAGGACAGAAAGCCAAGAGTGAGCCATGTTGTCACCTACATCTAGGGAATGAGCATTGTAAGAGAAACTACGAAAACCAAGGAAGGGCCCTGGCTGGCATAGCTCAGTAGATCATGGGCTGTAAACCAAAGGGTGATTGATTGATTCAATCAAACCAATCACCCGTTTGATTCCCAGTCAGGGCACATGCCTGGGTGGTGGGCCAGGTCCCCAGTGGGGGCCACGTGAGAGGCAGCCACATGTTGATGTTTCTCTCCTTCTCTTCCTTCCTCCCTTCCACTCTCTAGGTGTAAATGAATAAAACCTTTTTCTTCTTTTTTAAAATTTAATTGTTGTTCAAGTACAGTCTTCTGTCTTTTACTCCCATCCCAGCTCACCCCCCACCCCGGGCTCTCCATCTCCCTCCCATTTCCACCCCCCTTAGTTGTTGTCCATGTGTCCTAAAAAAGAAAGGATAAACTATAAATGAAGCAAGAAGAAGTAGAAATGGTATATTGCTAAAGAGAAATGTATAATTTTGTTGAGAGAGCTATAGCTGGGATCTGCAGGCATTTTACTTGTGTTCACAGACACATACAATTTAAACACAACTTTATAATCCAGGTGAAGGTTGATCAGCATTGAGACTCTTCTATGTATCACAATGACTTCACAATGAATTTTTATTTAATCTTTCTTCTTTTTCTTTTTTAAAGAACATGTTTATTCATTTTCAGAGAGAGAAGGGACAGAGAAAGAAACATTCATGTGTGAGAAATATCAATCGGTTGCCTCTCACACACCCCCATCTGGGGACCTGGCCTGCAACCCAGGCATGTGCCCTGACAGGGAATCAAACCAACGACCCTTGGATTTGCAGGCTGGTGCTCAATCCACTGAGCCATACCAGCCAGGGCTGATTTAATATTTCTTTTTAACTCTACTTCCAAATTTGAGTTTTGGAACTTTCTAAAACCATTTTTCTTATTTTACTAGGATATAATTTATAGTACACTTCTAATACATGTAATCGAAAGGGCAAAATCTATGTCCATTTCAGCTTTGTATCTTCAATTGCCTTTGCCTTAACATTTATAATAGATGAATGATGGAATTTACTACATCCTACTTACCTTCTGTGATTCATAGAACAGCAGCCTGGTATCCTTGGGAACTTGTTAGAAATGTAAAGTCTGAGCCCACCCCTGATTTGCTGAATAAGAATCATTATTTTTAATAAGATCTCCAGGTGATTTGTATGGGTACACAATCAATCCATCCTGACTGACTGAATAATGAATAAAAAAATTGCATTGTTCTTATTTCTAGTTCACCTCCAATTTTAGTCCATGTGATACACCTTGGCCAAATTATCTTTCTAAAATAATGATTTGTTATGTCAATTCTGCTTTAAAGAGCTCCAAATTTAACTAAACTGAGTAGTTCTGCCTGGAATGCAAAGTCTCTCAAAGTTTCTACCAAATCTCCTTCCATTACCTTCCTCACCTGAACCTCCTCCTGATCAGTCTGATCTGACTGCAGTGGCTGTTTATTTCTACGTCTCTGTTTTTGTTGTTTCCATGTTTCCTACTCAACATACTCTCTTCTTCTAACCATAGAAATACTATTCCTCCTTCATGTTCCACTCTCCCATAGCGATGCTTCTCTTCTGACACATTTATATTTATTATTAGCAGGAAATTGTGATTATTAATCTCAGGAAAATTTGATTCCATTCACACCTCTGCCACTATCTTGTATAATGCTAAGCAAATTCACTGAACATATTTGGGTTTCAAAATTTTTCTTTTTAGAGGAAAACAGTGGGAACCCCCACAATACTGTGTTTGACACAACAAAATATACCTCAAGGAATGTATTTTAACACACACATAATACTTAAAGATGAATGCTCTTAAAATACAGTTGTTAGCTCTCAAGTATTTGAAGTATCCCTCCCATAATCTTCACTGTACCTTCTTTTTAAAATAAAATGTACAATAAGCAAAGGCAAAATTCAGTCCCATTCAATCCAAATATGTTACACAGTCTTATTGTACAATTTTAATACTGATTGTTAAAACTGGATATGTGATAAAAATAAGAGTTGAGAAGTAGAATCATATATCAACAGAATTTCAAAACCAGACTCAAATCTGTTTGTAAATACAGGAACAGAGTTCTTACTCCCTCCTCTTATCTGTCATAGCTGAGTAAGGGCTGTGTCCTGGCTGACATTCTTGAGCTACTTCTTTCTCTGCTTTAAACACAGGGCAGTTTCTGTCATGACCCCTTTTGCTGCCTTGAAGAACTCCAGGTAGAGCTCTGTGTAACAACACTTACTTTCTTCAGTAAATGGTTACATAGGAAAGAAAAGAATGAAGAGGGAGGCAACCTTCACAGAATATCAACAGGCTGCAGACTAACTGTACCTGGTCTCATTTGCTAAACTCCCAGCACAGATTTCCATTAGAAGAGTGATAAAGTCTTTCCTCCACATTCCACCTCTGCATTCCCAACCATTTCCTTTGGGCCCTTGCAATACAGCATTCTAGGCTGAGGAGGTCTAGATTTGTATCAATTGTATTTTCTAAAAAAGTTTTGTTCTATGAAGGTATTTCAATCCAAGAAAAGGACATACACTGGAGATCTGTACATTCTCAGAATTGCCCATATTCTTCTCATAGTTTTGTTGTTCTTCATATGCTATTTTCAAGATGTATTTGGAGTTACATGTAACACGAACATTAATTATTAGGAGATGTCTACAACAAACCAACAGTGTGGGCCCCAGACAATTAAATAGTAGCCTCTAAATATTAGACAAATATGTGAACGTTTCAATGGTGTTTTGGCTTTTATAGTAAGGTAATAGCAGTATATAAAGTGTATCAAGTAACTTTCTTTTTTGTATATAAGAGTACCAAAATAAGAAAAGAAAATGGACAGAGTTATAGTCCAGAACAGATGGAGATTAAAATGACACACGCTCCCCAAGCCCCTTTGCCTTATGCTATTTCTTAGAGCTCATTAATGCTCTTGGAGGGAGGGCCAGAGCCAGTGGGAGATAGGAAACAAACCTGAACAACCTGGTGGGTTTGTTCTACAGAGTTTCAGGCCTGCTTTGTGTTTCTGAAACTCTCCTGAGTTGTCCTATCTTTTCTCAGAAGTTAACTTTTGCCTTTTTAAAAGATGTATCTGCACCAGGATAAGTCTTAGGTGTTTAAAGTTTATATGGAAGGAGAGGTGACTAGTCAGGTGCAAATTCAAATACCTACCCTTATCCACCCCACCCACTTTATTTCAGTGGTTTCTTTCTATCGGGCTGGGGAGCTTGGATCAGGGCCATATTAGGTAATCAGTGACTGGCTTCACCAGCATGCATTCTCTGGGGGCCGGTACTTAGCTATGGGCTTCTCTAAGGACATCCAGGCAAACGTAAATTGTGAAGAATCTAAAAAGAATAACGTTTGAAAATATGTCTCACAGCCTTTACTCCAATGTCCTCAGAGAAGGAGATAAAATCCTGAGGAAAGAAGAGACCTTTAAAAGGTGAGATGACATAAAAGCTACTGCTTCTCAGGTTACAGAGGAGATTTGACGTGTTGTGCCCAGTTTGAGCCTAAGCTGGGGTTTGGAGGTGTGAGAGTGTCCGTTGTGAAGTGGTAGGGCAGGGCCTCTTCAGAACCTCTCTGATCCCTGAGAAAGCACTCATCTCAAGGGGTGAAGGATCAAGGTATAATGAGCTACTCAGTGACAAGGCGGTGATGAGAGGAGGGCGATTATGGGTGATAGATACATCATGGTATCCACCACACAGGTCTGTCTCCTAGCTGTGTCTCCACCTGGCTGATATTTTGGAGTTACTAAAAGCAGGCCTACTTCTGGAGACCTGGAAACAGTGCCTGGTGAAAGATGGTTGAGTAGCAGTGTTGCATGGTGGTAAGTCTGTTCTTTTTGAGAAAGAACAGACTTACTTTTGATCACATGAAAGATATAGTTGGAGATTCACAGAAATATGTGGGGAATTTAGCAGAGGGATGAGTTAATTTAGTAAATATGCTGCTAGAGATGGACATTATAGTTAATGGGCTTCCCTTTGAACTTATAAGGGGGTGAAGCCTGGAGAAACTCAGATTACATAAGGATGCAAAAATAAATATAGAAGCCCTAGAATGCAATTGTGCTTAAAGTTCAAAGAATCAGTTAATGCTAATTTTGACATTCTCTCTTACTCTTCTCACCCATGTCTTCCCTATCTTTCTTGAAACAGTAAAAGTATGAACAGGAATAAAACACCATCACCATTAGTTCCACTAGGTCAAAGACAACACTATCAAAAGATTCCTATAAACTTAATATACTCGTAGGATAGCAACATATTTCTCCTACTGTAATAGGCATTCTAGGAACACGTCTGTCCCCCACAGACACAGCAGCTCCACAACTCTTGGGCTTCTGAAGAATGAAGATAAGTGAAAATTATGGTATTTAATTTTGGTTTCTTAAGCAAAAATACCACCTACTCAGTACTCCCAAAATTCATATTTGTACAAGAACAATTTAAAAATAAGTCCAATACTTACTTGTCTCCTACAATCCCCAAGTTGATTGTGGGGTAACCATGTTCCTGAATTGTGGCTAAGAGGGTTGAACGGTTGCTGTCTCGAATTTTTCCTGGTAAGAGGTCATCTTCAGGATTTAGCAGCTACAAACAAAAACAAAAACAAAAACCCACCACAAATTATTCTCTCAGGATAATACTGCCTATTGTTAAAGGAAAAAATAGATCTAGCCAACAGAGGTTAGTGTATCTAGCATCTATGACAGTATTTGGCACGTAGAAGATATATGCTCTAAGGGTCTTTGAATAATTATTGAATGTCTAGGAAAATGAAAAAATGGTGTTGCAAAAATTTAAATGGTGACTAAACAGAAGGACGAATATCATCCCAGCTCTGGCTTATTCGACACTAGTCTCTGGAGATGCTGGTCTTCCCAGTGATTGCTTCCTAGGGCAAACTACATAAAAGAACTTCAACTTTAACTCCCAATAGTATTTTCCAATTTGTCTTTCATTGAGACCATTTGAGGTGGAGACTGTGGGACATGATAGTCTCGAGAATGATCACTCATCTTTTCTTTCAAGCTTTTGATCTCTTTTCTGAAGAGGAGTAAACAATACCTAAGAAGTTAAACTTATCTGAAGGAGAAAGAGACAGATGTCTTATCTCTTTATTAGCAAACTTGAACAAGTAATACTTATTTATAAATATAATGGCATGAACTCTGAACTGAATCGCCCTTTAGAGATTTAATGTCTAATATCATATGTCTGTAAGGAAAATATAAGATGCTTCTTCTATGTTAGGATGCTCCAGTTAGACAGTTGTAGCAGAAGGAGCTGAGGATCCAGATAAGGTTCAAATTAAAGTTGCACAAACATATTATGACTTAATTTCCTCATTTATAATATATTGGAGTGAACAAATGTAGCTTTATAGTAATAATACAGATAGATAGTATAATAATTAATAAATAATAATACAAGAATAAACTGTCTCATGTACTCACAACTGTAAACCTACTTTTGCCTATACGGTATAGTAATAATAACTACCTTACTATAGTAGTTGGTAGGATTAACTGAGATAGTGAATACTCCATTAATATATCATAAGTGATATGCTTTCTCTTCTTTATGATATGGTACTGAAAGGGCACCTATTTCGCCCTAATTGTTCTCATACTGTTTACTCCTAGATGCTCATATAGATTAAATTAGTTTCTAATGTGAATGTGGATTTGGCCATATTAGATTGTAAAATACTTAAGAGCAGGGAGTCTTTACAAACACACATGCACACACACAACACACAACTTTAGTTTCATATATTAATTTTAAGATGCACTTTGATTTCATAAATATAAAATGAAAAAAACTATACATTCAAAGTGAGAAAAATCTGGAATATTATCTTAGGAGGTTGAATACAAGCCTGTACATTTAGATGTTCAGGCTGTTCATAAAGCCAATACTCAGGCTGCATATCTCACTTCTCCCAAACAATAACCTCTAGCTCCTTCATTCTTCCTTTTGACTCATGTGGCCGGACCTTTGGCTTTACGTTGGAAAAGTAGTAGCTTTGCAACAAACTGTCCCCTTGTAATAGCTGGAGAAAAACTCTGATTGTCTTACTTAGGGTCGCCTGGGAGTCTTTTCTTCATGTGCTGCACTAATCTAACTTAATCAGAGGCCGTGTGCCATTGCAACCCACTCTCATTATTAGTCACTGGCTGAGCTTGAAAAATTGTTATTGCAGTGCCAGTGTAGATTAATTTTCTGATCTCAGTTAACATACTGTTAATGAAATTATTATAACTTTATAAAGGCCAGGGCTTGCAGCTCTCTAACTCTATTAATGAAATAACTTGTTTCAGATAGAAAACTGCGTGCTTATATAATTTTTTCCCACAACATGGTATAGACCACCAACTAAGTAAGATTCCTCTGTTATTAGTGTGTTTTCTGTCATGCATGCTCCTCTCTGCTATTTTGCTGTAAACAGTTCCAGAGATAACAGAACAATTAGAGATCACAGGAAAATCAGTTATTGTCTGTAAAACTGACACAATGAAATAACAGCTAGTTAAATGAGGGGATGGGATTGATAGTGTATTTTAAGTATTTTCAAAGAAAGCATAAGGAATTGAATGGAAAATTACCAGGCTGAATATGCTGCAATAGAAAAAAGTTACAATATTTCTTCCCCTTTAAAACTGAATCTTAATTTCTGATATTATACTTCTGGTCATCTCTGGAATGATGTCTGAAACTTATTACAGCTAAAATACAAAATAAATAAAATACAAAGTAGTTGTAGGGACAGTGCACCAACCACAAGGAACAATATTTCACAGAGAAGTTAAACTGCCTTTGAAGAGCGAGACTCCTGGCTCTGGGTTCAGGATGGTGGACTACGGAGATCTTGAGCTCTCGGTCTCTCACTGACACCAACACTACAACTATATCATAGCTACTACCTCTGAGAACTACCTGAAGACCAGCAGAAAAGATTTTCCACAACTATGGATATTTTTTAAAAAGCCACACTGAGACAGGTAGGAGGGGCAGAGACTCAGTCTAGTTAGACCCACCAGGCCCCTACTCCCTGTGCAGTGACTCACAATTGGGAGGGTATCACAATGGCAGAGGTCTACCCCTTAAGAGTGAGGGGTCAGAATTTCAGCCTGGGGGTCCCGTACCAGGAAGAGGAGCCCCTATAACATGTGGCTTTGAAAACCAGCAGGGGTTAGGTCTGGGAGAGCCAAAGGGCTGCAGGACACTAACGCTGCGCGCTTCCCAAGTCCCAGAACAGAGGCAGCAGTTTGAAAAGCACCTGGGTCACAGGTAAAGGTGATACACTGACTAATTTTAGGGCATCTGCTGCAGGGACAGGGATCTGTTGGAACTTTCTCCAGAGTCTGAAGTGCTGGTGGGCACTATTTATTTCCCCCTTTTACTCTCCTTCCATCTCCGTGGTCTGATGCTGGCAGGTGCCATTTCTGACACTCTCCATTAGCCTTGCTAACACCGTTCACCTTACCTCGGTACTTCCCTGAGGACCCGCACAGGACCCAAAGTGGTTCCTAACCTGCCACACCCGGCTGGCGGCTTCAGTCAGCAGGAGCACACAGCAGGGTCTGTGGCCAGCCACACCAAAGGCCCGCCCTCCACACCACCGTGCCTGAACAGGTGTGGCCAGGCCTCATAGCCAGCCTGCCAACACCAGCCTCTCCTGACAGTGCGTTCAGAGCAGTTGTGGCCCAACCACAACAGAAAACCTATCAATAATCACTTTAAATGTAAATGGACTAAGTGCTCCATTCAAAAGACATGGGGGGGGGGGCGAATGGGTAAAATAACAGGACCCTTACATAGGCTGCCTACGTGTGACTCACTTCAGATAGAAAGACACACAGAGACTGAAAATAAAAGGATGGAAAAAGATATCACAAAAAAATGGAAACGAAAGCTGAGATAGCAATATTTTTACCAGACAAATAAACTTTATAACAAAATCTAAAGAAGAAACAAAGGACCCAGAAATTCCACTCTGGGCACTTATTCAAAGAAAACGAAGCAAGTAATTCGAAAAAGATACATGTGTTCATCATGGCATTATTTACAATAGCCATGATATGGAAGCAGCCCGGGTGTCCATCAATAGATAAATGGATATGTAGGAAGTTATACACACACACAACGGAATATTACTTATCCCTGAAAAAGAATAAAACCTTGCCATTTGCAACAACATGGATGGACCTAGAGGGTATTATGCTAAGTGAAGTTAAGTCAAAGGAAAACAAATACTGTATTATCTCACTTACATGTGGACTCTAAAAAAACTAAACAAATGAACAAACAAAACAAAACAAACAGATTTGTAGATAGATACAGAGAACAAACTGAAAGTTGCCAGAGGATTGGGAGGTGGAGCAATTGGCAGAAAGGTGGAGGGGATTAAGAGGTACAAACTTAAAACACAAATACGTCACGAGGATGTAAAGTACAGCACAGGGAATACAGTCAGTAATATGACAGTAACTTTTATGGTGCCAGGTGGTTACTTCTCACGGTGCTCACTCCATAAAGTATAGAGGTGTCAAATCACTGCTGTACACCTGAAACTAATGAAATATCGTGTGTCAACTAAACTTTCATTAAAAAGAACTTTACATTCTAGAATGAACAAGAAAAACTAAATAAAACATAACCCATGGTCCCCATATCTTGTTACTTTCCTAGCTACCACATGTTCAGTTTTGATTTCCCATTTCTGTTGTCAATGGTACCACTGTCTTCTCAGCTTTCAAACATTTAACTTTGATTCTTCCCCCCCCTTTGCAGTCCACTATCTTTCCAAATGTCTCAATCATTAAGAATCGATATCCTCCTAATCGATATCCTCCTTGACCCAATGTTTTCATCCACTCTCTTATCAATATTGCCCATCCCCCAATTCCAGGCATTCAGTATGTCTGAGTTTCTGTAAAGGCCTTATAATTCACTATCTTGCTTATAAACTCCTTCCTTCTGAGAAACAAAACAGAAACATCAACTTGCAAGATAAACTGTATCAAACCACGATATATAACTCAAGCTATCTTATGTCGAATTGTTTTAGCAGAAGCTTGTTCAGACCTATATGCTTCAACATAAGACTGAACAAATAGAGACCATGGTTAAGTCTACATGGGCTCATATGCTGTAAAGATAAGACTAGTTCAGCAACTCACTTTTACAAAATCCGACTAGTTTCTGCCTAAAACTTACAAACTTTTACCTTAAACCCACCCCATGACAAACTCTCAAAATCCTGTACGCATCCTTCTGTAACTTGCCCTTTTTGAGACACCACCGAGACTTTGTCAAGGTGGTGCTCTCCCTGCTCAGAAACTCATCTATCTAGTTGTGGATGATCGACGAGTTTCCTTAGTTGCCCTTGTATTAGGACTTTGCCGGTCACTGAGCTCCCACCATGAGTTGGGCAGGAGTCCTTGCCGTCCGCAATTTCATGCTGGTTACACTGCACTTCACAGCGGTCTCTTGAGCCTCTTTGGTGGGGGATTCTCTATCTATGGTAACACATCTAGCACTTAGGCCAAAGTGAGCCATATGTATTTTGTTTGTTTTAAGAATACTGTTCCCAAGACTTTTCGGTTATCTGATTAAATTTGTCCTAATTTTTCTTTTCAGATCGTGGGAAAGACAGCTAAAGGAATGGGGGAAATTTTGAGGTAAAGGGAAGGCAAAATGAAGGAACCCTTATCTAGTTCAGTTTGACAAGTATTTTTTAGCTTTATTTTTTCCATAAAGGTCACCAGTGAGGTCATCTGGCAGGAGTGAGAAAGTAGGGCTGCTGCTGAGGTTTAAAGGAGCTGTCAAAGGCACAAATGAACTACGCCCTGCAGGAATGTACAGGAAATCAACAAGACAGTTATGTCAGAACTACTGAGCAACTCTTAAGTGCCAGGTTGATATCAAATGGCAGAAATTTGCCATGGTAATTTCAGTTTTATGAATTTTTTTCAGTAAGTTTTTCTGCTTGGGAGCAAAATTGTAGGTGGAGGATGGAGTCATCCAGTTTTGGTATTAACATAGGAAGCAAGGAATAGATTAAAGATGTGAAGTTATGTGAAGTGTTAGTGAGGCAACTTTAAAGTAGTGAGCCATGGTCTTCAGTCTAGACAAGAAGTATGATACAGCTTGAAGCAAGTAATGCACAATCTAACCTGATAGATTTCAGAGACTTCTATCGAAAAGTTGGAGAAATGAAATTAAGAAAGCTCTAGTGGGAAGCATTGTGGCATAGTGGGAAAAGTTATTCCAGCAAGACAGCTTAGCTATGAAACAAGGCTACAGCACTTACACAAAATACTTTACAAAACTGCTTTGTTTTTGACTGTCAATTTTCTGGGTAATTATAGAAGCCTCACAGTGTTACTTTACTTATAAAGCACATAGCAGCCCTGGGTTTAGTAGGTACTCCATTTCTTATTCTTTCTCTTTTTAGTGGGGAAAAGGATTTAAAGATTGTAGCTCTATAACAGCAATTGCTTGTGGAAGGCCCCAAATAGCATTACGTGAAGATTTTAGACAGACCGTATATATTTAAAGTTCAAACTTATTTGCACAGGCCTCTGCTATTGACAGGGGCCAAGAAAATTATAAAAAAATGAAAGAGAGAGAAAGAAAACTTGAATGAAGGAATGAGTTATAAAATATGGCTGAAGGGAACTGAAACAGAACCTTAAAAACTAGAAGACCAGCATCTACTAAAGGAATAATTATTGCCAGCACTGTAGGTAAGCAGATAACAAGCATGCAGTTTGACTTCTTGAAGACACTGGCAGCTGGCCAACTGCTGCCCAGTCTAGAGATCTGTGGTCACTATCTAAAGTTCTATGAATAAAGAGATGCTGTCATCAAGAGCCAAAATTAGAGAATACAATTGGGAAATATAAAGGGTGGTGAAGAGGAGGAAGATACACGTACAACTGCCTCCTAAGTGTCAACTTGCATCCCTTGCCTTCTATTTATACGTACTTCCTAGGTGACTTTAGTTAGTCTTGTGATTTTAAATACTATGTATATCCTAAAAAATGAAAAAACCCTACTATGTATATGCCAATAACTTCCAAATATACACCTTTAGCTCTGCTCTTTTTCTTAAGCTCGAGATTACATAACTTAATTGCCTACTCAATATTTCTACTGGGATTTCTGATAAGTATCTCAAATTTAACATGTCCAAAATAGAATCTCTGATTTCTACTGCCTACATCTTTTTCATTTGGGTAAATGACAACTATCTTTAGAATTGCTCAGACTGGAAAGTTTGGAGTTCATCTTGACACCTCACCGTCTCTTATATCCTACTTTGAATTCACTAACAAAACTTATTGTCTTTATCTTCAAAATATACCCTGGATCTGATTATTTCTCACCACCTCCACTGCTACCACTCTGGCCCAGATCACCTGCTGGAGTACTGCAGATCCTTCTAACCAGTCTCTCTGCTTTCTTCCTTTTCCTTCCTATGTAACATACCACATAGAAGTCAGAGTTAACATTTAAAAATTTAAGACATGTTATATTTCACATTATGTTTTTCTTCCTCAAAATGGGCTACTGAGAAAAAATGGGATTGTTTCTATGACCTCGCCAAGCTCCTCTCCTTTTACTTTGCTGCTTTCCCTTCTTCCCCTTTGTACTTCAGCCACATTGACCTCCTGGCTGCTCCTCAAACAGAACAAGCACACACCTTACCTCAGGGCTTTTCTGCTTGTTGTTCCTGCTGTTTGGAACACACTTCCCTTCACGTGACGTGTGCCCTCACTGCCTTCTGAGTCCCAGTTTAATTTTACCTTAGCAGTGAGGCCTGAGTACCCCATATGAAATAGGAGACTCTATCAATCAGGTCAAGACAGGAAAACCAAAACTCCTTGAGGTGGGAGAGGGGGATGGGAGAAATGGAAGGGGGTGGGAGAAAGGAGGATTTAATACAGGGGACTGGTTACATATTGGTTACTAAAGATCAGTAACTGCAGGAAGTCACCATAATACCCAGGGCTGCTGGGGGAAAGTGATGTTACTTAGAATTATATTCTAAGGAGATTCTATTTCTGGTAACTTCTTTCCACCTTCAAATATGTGAATGCACCCCAGTGGCAAAACCTAAGTGTTCCACAGCCTGGGAAATAGAGTTTTCAGGCTTCCAGCCTTATTGTTTAGGGAAGAGTGTAAAAGGGCTAATGTGGGGTAAGCTTCAACAGATATTTGGCATATACATCTTCTACTACCACTCTTTATCATCTGATCCTTTCTTTTTCTTCATTTCATTTACTATTTATTTGTTTATAGAAGATCACGCCCCCCACCAATCTCACCCACCAGAATATAAATTTTGTAAGAGCAGGGAACGTGTCTACTTTACATGCTGCTGTATCCCCAGCAGTCAGCGCAGTGCCTGGCATCAGCACAGCAGTCGACTAAGGGAAAGGATGGTGGGAGTGGTCTGCACTGGGAGAGAGGAGCATCTTATCACTGGTATTGTTTAAAATTGCCAGCGCATGGTGATAATAAAAAGCAGACTGACCTGTAGTCAGTTTCATCATTGGTTTCTAATTTTCTACAGATAATGCATCTGCAGAGTAAAGGATTAATGAAAAATTTATCCATCTCCAAGGATAAAATTGACCTTGGGTTGACTTTATAACTCTTGTCTCCTGAAAATTTGATAAAGATGAAATGTCAGCTAGGCAACATTTCTATGGTAACATTCACTAGGCAACATTTCTATGGTAAAAATGATAAAAAATACCTTGCATATGTACTGGAAGGAACTGTTATACACATAAACTATAAATACCTAGTAGCAAACTATAGCATTGGGTTTCCACAAACGTGGTAAGCCTTGTAACTGGGCATGTCTCTCGTGAGGCCCCTAGAAGCTGCCCAAGATCGCAAGAATACTAATTCTCGTTTAGGACATGGAGCCCTAAGTTGGTGGCTCCCATACTCTTCTAGTGAAATTCTTGTTCCCTTGCACCTGAACGTCATTTGAAGGACAGAGGAAATACTCTTAGATGTGCACTGCCAAGAAGACTGGTCCCACTGAAGNACTGGAAGGAACTGTTATACATAATTTATAAACTATAAATACCTAGTAGCAAACTATAGCATTGGGTTTCCACAAACGTGGTAAGCCTTGTAACTGGGCATGTCTCTCGTGAGGCCCCTAGAAGCTGCCTAAGATCGCAAGAATACTAATTCCCGTTTAGGACATGGAGCCCTAAGTTGGTGGCTCCCATACTCTTCTAGGGAAATTCTTGTTCCCTTGCACCTGAACGTCATTTGAAGGACAGAGGAAATACTCTTAGATGTGCACTGCCAAGAAGACTGGTCCCACTGAAGAACGCCTGCTGCCGCCCTGCTTGATGTTGAGTTTCCTTTCCAATATCAGAGTACACTGGTTCACAAGACAGTGTATTTACATCTTGTAAGTCCAATGTTTAGAAAAGAGAACCCCTGGGGGGAATTCCAGCATTTAATTAATTGTCCAAAAAATATTAACTGAACAAATGCATGACTTTGGAAACATATGCCTAAAATTATACAATTACTGGATAGCATTAACTAAATTTTAACACACACAGTTTGTTGAAATCAACAAGGGCAGTTGTGGTCTATAACTGTACTCCCCAAATTCTGATATGATTCCATTATCCTGAACAAGTTCATGTAGTCACAAAATATTGGGCAGGTTTTAAATATGGTATACACAGACATCTTGCATGGCATTCTTTGGTTTGCCTAAGGCCACCGTTCTGCTTACCAATACACCGCAGTGAATTCAGGAAGTGGACATTGTGACGCCATACACATCAGGGGAGATCAGAACTGATACCCAAGGAGAGTTGTGCTATGAATGACTGAAGAGACTTACCACACTGATAGACAAGTGCAATTTCTTTTAGCCTCTCTGAAAATAAATGAATAATATTTTTCTATTATTTGTGGCTATTTGAGGATCTCAAACCTTTAGGAGAGATACTATGCTTTATTTATCTCTTGTATCCCCAGTTTCCAGTATAGTGCCACTCACAGAGGCACCCAATAAACATCTGTTGAATGAAACTACATGATCATAGAGAACCATAATAACAGCTAATGGATTAGAATAGGGGAGGAATGTTGAGCTATGTCAAACCAGAGATTATAGAATTTATAAGCATTATTTCCTTGGAAAACCACTAATACAACAGGCCAGAGAAAGTAGAGGAAGGAGGTCATACAGAATCTATCAAAGCCTCTCCAAGGATTATCAAGTCTATGAGAGTCTATCAAATTCTTCCTTAGATTTCATAATGTAAATTTCTTCTCTATTTTCACCCTATCACCTTTCCCTACCAGCAATGAGTAGCTTATAAAAGAGTATAGAAGATAGATTTAAAAATATTGCCAATATACTTTGGGGATAACTGCAAATATTAGCCCAGCCCTACAAAAGCATCAGCACGAATACAAGAAATATAGCTGAAACAAAGTTTCAGTGTGGTAAGCCTAATAACTAGTTATTTATGAGTTTGCTCATTTTATTTAGTTTTCTCACTTAGATGTGCAAAACATATATATAAATCACAAATAATAGTAGTTCATTTGGTTCAAAATAAATTAGTTTCTGATACTAAACATAGTTGTCAGTTTTTTTCCTAGGGAACTTAAAACAACACTATGTAATCAACTGAAAAGAATGTTCTGGGTCAGTCACTAATTTTAGGGAATGACTAGTACAAATATACTAGGAAGTAAGCAAATCTAGAACGTTGATTTACCTCTCCATTAGCAAAACAAAATATTTTATTCTTTTTTTTTGTTCTTTCCAAAAGAACTATAAGGGTATACAGAGAACCTTGAAAATGTTCATTCCCAAGACAGGAAAAGATTATAAATAATAGTAACAAATGGCTTATTTTCAGAACAAAGTTAAAGCCAGAGAAGAAGGAGGAGGAGGAGGGAGAGAAGAAGGAAAAGGGAAAGAAATCCTGTTACTCTTTCTATAAATAATGTGTAAAGAAATTGATTTGAAAAAATCCCAATAGTTTCTGATTTTCATCTTGGGCTTTACATTTCCAGCAGACTCGCTTTTCAATATTCCTAATCTGACATCAGAGTCTCCAACTGAATTTCTGTATAACCCAAGCAGAACAGGAACAGAAAACTTTTCGAGAATTCTTAGAAAAAGACTGACTAAATTCCCCTCCCTAAGTCAGGGCTGAGATGACACTCTGACATATTCTAAACAGCATGCCACTAGAGATGCTATCTTTAGAGAAGAAAAAAACCCCCTAATTATCAAACCCTTCCTGGTGATAAAGATCACATGGGATTTTAGCAGGAAGAAGGCTAGCCCTGGTATCCCAATCCACTGAACTACTTCCTACCCAGAGGTGCCCTGTACCACAGAGGCGTGGGCACAATTCATTGTCCTAATAGACTGAGCACTGAGTTTGCACAGCTGAGTAGCTATAGCTCTCAGTCGACATTCTTATATTGTACTATGTGTGTGGAAAGGCCATTGGTTATAATATTTCCCTTTAATAAGTAAAAGGAATTACTTATATGTAATTTCTAGTTCTTCCTTCTCATATTCCGTACTTGAGCTATCCTGAAGCCGATTTTTATTTCTCTGTCATGGGAATGCGGTAATATCTATAGTCCACAATGCTCTACATACAACACAGATGTCAGAAACACTTTTATCTGAGAGTCCCATTCCGCCATCTCCTCTTTACCTCATTCCCTGTTGACATGACCGCAACCACCGGGAACTTATTAACTTCAACCTCCGTGACACCTACAGTTGCCAGAAGACCAATCTCTGAGGGGCCCATGTGGGTTCCTTTGGCCAACACGCATTCTCCTCTTTTAATGTCATGGCCAATGGGTCTGAAAGTCAAAGCAAAACCATAAGCACGATGAGAAAGAGTAATATTTTCTGAACTCAGAGGGAAACACTAGTGTCAGAGAAGGCGGACACTCGTGGGGAGAAAAATGGCAAGAGATGAGGCAGGAGTAGAATAAGGAAAAGAAGAGGTTCTAAAAACTCCATGCTTTTAAAATTAAAAATATTAAATATCACAGAAGACAGAGACAGAATTTGTATCATTATTGCGAAACAGGAATATGGTACTTCATATTTGAAAATGATTTTACAAATTGCTTTGTACCACATTGTTGTCAAAAACACCAAATGCAAACATTCTTTGATATAAGAAAAGAAATCATACAGCATTAGTGATAAAAAGTCTATAGCTTGTTAGTTTTGTGGTGAGGAGAATAATATTAATGAAATTGTATCTCATTAATAATTTCCATTTGGGCCCCTTAGGTTGGTCTAGTTATGCATCTGCATCAGTCCATTCACCTTGGCCTCTTGACATAGGGGTGGGAGAAGTGGAGCTGTGTCACAAGGAGATTTGAGCAAACTAGTGTGAATGAAATCAGGGTAAACATATTCCATTGTAAGAAAAATAATGTAAAGTATAAGCTCTACTTATGGTAGGCAGTGGTCTCATCTTTGCTTCGACTATTTCATTTGCCTTTACCATCTCCATGAAGATGTAGGCAAGGCAGACCTGGGATGTAGAATCCAGGAAATTCACTGTCCTACTTGTTAAAACCCTGAAAGCTAATGGTTTATTAACTGGGCTGTGGATTTATAATAGCCATGCTCTCCTAAGTTCAAGATCATGTAGGAACAAAAGTTAGCAACACATTCTATATGCTATGAACTTACCTGATATCTTGGCCTGGCCGAGCTTGCACCAGAATTCGGACTTCAAGTTCTTCAGTGCCCTATAATAAGAGGAATTTTTGTAATTTCAGATAAAACAACTTTATAGAGTTTCTGATCAATAAAATTTAGCTACTCAGATGCTTTTATCATCAGACAGGCCCACAATATATACAAATATAGAGAAACAGAAAATCATTTGCTAAACCCTTTGAACATGATGACTTTCTATCACAGATTCCTGCTAAATTAGGTTTGATGCCAAGGAATAAATACAGTATTTTCACACTTAAAAAATATATACCAATTAAAATACTGAGTCTTATTTGGTAAGTAGCCTTCTCAAGGAAAACTAATTATAGATATACAGGGCAGGGCAAAAGTAGGTTTATAGTTGTCCATATGGAAAATAATACACTTAATAAATAATGTGAGAATAAACTGTATTACACACTCACAAGTGTAAACCTACTTCGGCTCCACCCTGTGTATATATTTGGCTACCCTAATAGATGCAGTGAACGTGTAAGGAGATAACTTATCTCTTCTATCCCAAGAACCATGGGTTCAACACTATTCCAAGGTCCCCAAATTATCTGTAGACATTCCAGTGAAGGACTGATCGCTTGCCTGGTAGTCAATTTCTGTGAAGTAACAACGGCCATCAGTTTTTTACTGATGGGCTGTGAACAATATTGTGACAGTGCAACTGCATCTCGTCACCTGGCAGAGTCCGCGGATGCACGTGCTCTGCATCTCAATGCTCTGCTGGCTGCTGTGAGGGCATTAAATCTGCTGGGCAGTCCGAACAGCAAACAATGGGATCTGTATTCCAGGAGTTGATTTTATAACCCTGACATGTGGGAAGATGATACAAAAACCCCAGGTCAAAAAAGAGGGTGTCTCTCAGCATAGCCAAATTTTACGATATGTTGGACCAGGAGAATATTATTAACTCCAGCTTTTAAAATATGAGATATCTTAAATGTCTTCACAAAGCAATTAAGATGGCCAGTCATTAAAACCTCATTTGAGACTTCCACCAAGATGGAGGCGTAGGTGGAAACACTGTGCCTTCTCCCACAAACAAGTTTGAATACAACAAAGTTTGGAGAACAAAGACGCAGCCAAAGAACAGAAAATTCAACTATATGGAAGTCCGACAACAACCAACCCTTCAACTGGACTGGTAAGAGGGGCAGAGCCAGCAGTGGAGTGGGGACAGGCAAGAAAGATCCCCCGACCCCAGGCACCCAGGCAGCCCTGCATCAGGTGGACCCAGTGAGAGTGCGGGGCGGCAGGCTGGCTGCGGTCACACATTCATGTGCAGATAAACCAGCAGAGGAGTAAGCACTGGGATGGACCACACGGACCCCAGAGGCGAACTCAGCCACGGCGGGCTCATCATGGTCGCACATTCGCGCGCAGTGGGAGAGACCACTCGGGCCCCGGTGGCCGCCATTGCTTTCCTCTGACCCTGCCACCACATATAGCGTCACAACCCAGTGACCTGTGTTGCCCTGCCCTGGTGAACACCTAGGGCTCTGCTCGTCATATGTAACAGCCACAAACAGTCCGAAACATGGCTCAAGAAGAACTCAAAACCCCAGAGCCAATAACTCTAAGCGACCAGGAAATAGCAAACCTCTCAGATGCACAATTCAAAACACTGGTGATCAGGATGCTCACAGAACTGGTTGATTTTAGCCACAAATTAGAGGAACATATGAAGGCTAAACTAATTGAAATGAAGGGAGTGCACAGGAAACCAATAGTGATGGAAAGGAAACTGGGGCTCAAATCAAGGGAGTGGACCAGAAGGAAGGGAGAAATGACCAAACAGAAAAAAGTGAAGTTACAAGAATTCAAAAAAATGAGGAGAGGCTTAGGAACCTCCAGGACATCTTTAAACGTTCCAACATCTGAATTATAGGGGTACCAGAAGGGGAAAAGAAATAGCCAAGAACACACCAAGGCACATCATAATTACATTAGCCAAGACTAAAATAAAGGAGAGAATCCTAGAAGCAGCAAGAGATGAGGGGACAGTCACCCACAAAGGAGTACCCATCAGACTGTCAGCGGATTTCTCAAAAGAGACCTTACAGGCAAGAAGGAGCTGGAAAGAAGTATTCCAAGTCATGAAATCCAAAGACCTACATCCAAGACTGCTCTATCCAGCAAAGCTTTCATTTAGAATGGAAGGACAGATAAAGTGCTTCTCGGATAAGGTCAAGTTCAAGGAGTTCATCATCACCAAGCCCTTATTATATGAAATGTTAAAGGGACTTACCTAAGAAAAAGAAAATAAAAAATATTAACAGTGAAAGGACAGCAAACTCAGAGTTACTAACAACCACACCTAAAACAAAAGCAAACCAAGAGGACAGCTAGATCAGGAGCGGAACCATAGAAATGAAGATCACATGGAGGGTTAGTAACAGGGGAGTGGGAGGAGGAGAAGGGGGGAGAAGGCACAGAAAATAAGTAGCATAGATGGTAGGTAAAAAATAGATAGGGGAGGCAGGAATAGTAGGGGAAATATAGAATCTAAAGAACTTGAGACACGTGGTTATAAACTAAGGGGGGAGAATGGTGGGGAAGGGGGTGTGCAGGGTGGAGGGGAATGAGGTGGGGGAATAGAAGAACTGTAATGGTATGATCAATAAAATATATTTTTTAAAAAAACCTCAGTTGAAACAACTTTTTCTGATGGCTGATCCTCTGGTTTCAATAACTGCCACTAGTTTCAGTGGAATGAAGGCCTGATTAGACTAAAAAAGGTCCCGACGTCCTTCATTTCAGGCAACAGAGGGAGAACTGGCATGAATTTAATATTTCCAGGCTGTCATCTGGCGGCACACATTCTCCTGAAGTATAGATACTAGAGCCGAGTACCACTTGGTTCAAATGTTTGGCTTAGTGAAATGTTCAAGAACTTGCCCAAGTNAAGGGGGGAATGGTGGGGGAGGGTGTGTAGGGTGGAGGGGAAGTGGGGGAATAGAACAACTGTAATGGCATAACCAATAAAATATATTTAAAAAAAACCTCAGTTGAAACAGCTTTTTCTGGTGGCTGATCCTCTGGTTTCAATAACTGCCACTAGTTTCAGTGGAATGAAGGCCTGATTAGATTAAAAAAGGTCCCGACGTCCTTCATTTCAGGCAACAGAGGGAGAACTGGCATGAATTTAATATTTCCAGGCTGTCATCTGGCGGCACACATTCTCCTGAAGTATAGATACTAGAGCCGAGTACCACTTGGTTCAAATGTTTGGCTTAGTGAAATGTTCAAGAACTTGCCCAAGTGTTCTTTGTTAAATTCTTCCTATTAAATTCTCCTTCGCATTTTATCAGAAGGTAGTTTCAATTAAAAAATTTCTCAGCTAGAAGGTATGCCAATAATTAGTACCTCTGCTTTTCTATCTTGAGCCAGTTTCTTTCCTTGTTTGCATGTGAAATTTCTTGGAACAAATGTGGTTCAAAGTCTGGTATAATCACAGTGATGATCCTAAAAACATCTCCTATAACAAAAGAGTTTCAAGCCTAAGGCAATTCCTTATTTAGTGGAGACCCATACAGTACATTGTAAACCCCTCACATGACCCAAAACACTGGGTTGAGCTCATGAACACTGCAGAAAGTGGGCGTGACTTCAAATGCTGCTGCAGGAGCGCAGAGATAAGACCTGGCGATGACGTACATCATCGGACTCCCTGATAAGTTCGGTATCTTCTACTTGTACGACTGCGTCAGCACCGCAGGGGATGGGAGCACCTGTTGTAACCCGCATGACTTGTCCAGGCATGACCGTCTGAGTTGGCTGGAAATAGGAACGTGTAAGAAAGAGCTGATTTACTTTACTGCTGCAAAGGAAAAGTAACATTTTCCTACAGGAGATGTAACATTTTAAGAAAAAAACATAAAAGGAAAGTGTTACAGTCTTACTCATTTTGGGCCAATGTAATGAAAGCTACCCCCAAACAGGTTCACTCACACCAAGAGGCTATAAACTTGATTTATGGTAATGACCACTATGTAGATATCTTTCTTGGTGCTCTGTTTTTCCTTTTGAAGAACTGCCACTTAAATTTGCCACTACGGTCTCACTCAAATGATGTGGTTTTTCTTAATATGTGTAAAGTGACTTGAGAATCAAGAAAAAAAATGCCATGCAATGTGATTTTTGTGAATGACAATTATGAAAAACCAGCACGTTAGTCATTGCCTGAAGTTCTGATATTTGAGAAATGTAATTTATAACTAAACTTTTTGGTTAAATATAGGCAAGTCAGAAAAATCAAGATTTTGCCCTTGAAAATCTTTCTAAAACATATTAGTTCATCTTTCAGTAACTATTCAAAAGTCTAATTAATGTAATTAATTCTAAAATGATTCCAGTGTCTGAACTTATTTAAGTGAAACACTACATTCAAAGTTTTCACTGTCTGAATGGCACAGGAGACTGACCACAGGGCCCGCCCGGCAAACTTCTCCTATCACAGGGAAGAGCCTATTTCTGTAAGATCCATCTAATAGGTCTAATCAGGCCTCAGAAAAGTCACTTGTCATTGGCCATGTTTTAGGTCAGAACTGGGGAAAAATGCTTCAGATTTCTCCTAAAATAAAACTCTGAGATAATATTAATTCCCCAATAAAAATATATTACAAAAATCTGCCTCATAAGTATTTATTTAAAATTTTAGGTCACAATAATGTGAATATATTTAACAGTACTGTACACTTAAAATGATGAAGATGGCATCTTTTAAGTTATGTCTTTTAACAGATTAAAATAATTTTTAGGAAATAGCTAAGGAAATATACCTCTGCATTGGATATACAACTGAAATAAAAGTGGACATTTATTTATTAGAACAGCCTTAGAAAGCTGCTTTCAATACTATCACTACAAACAATACCACCAATGATATTATTGAACCCTACTCTGTGTTAGGTATAGTGTTAAGTGCAATATTACGTTCCGTTTATGTAACAACCTTAGCCTGATAAAAGGCAGGAATTTGTTTTATTTTCTGTTTGCCTCTCCAGATCACACCATTGTACTATCCTGGGCTAAGGCCTACAAAGCTGACCTCTATGGACTACTTCAAACAGGTTTCTGTCACTGGCTTCTGGTTAGGTAAAGCCAATGTGAGGGGCCAAAAAGAGATTAGAAGGGAGAAGAAAGAGAAAAAGTCGAGTTTATATTCCCTTTGCTCTTTCCCTGCTGGGCTGTGGTTTGGTGAAGGCTCTGTCTCACATCTACTGTTGAGGGGTGGCCCTGTCCCACAGCTATGAATCTCCATGCGTCCAGGTACTACTGTTTCCCTTCGCTCCTTCAGACCAAGAGGTGGTAATGGAGTTTCACTCTTAGCTCTGGAGTGCTTCACATTCCTCTGTTAGTCTCCCTTAACCCTGTCTGCATCTTGGACATCGTCCCTGCATCAATCTTCACAATCACCTCTTCCCAGGCATATTTACTGCTCTAGCATTCCAAAGCCAAGAAGGCACCTGGCACAAAGTTGGTAGCCAATAAATATTTCCGGAATGAATAAACGAACATGAATAATCTCATCATCACAACTGCCTGAAGTATGCGATCCTTGGTGGTTTACATCTCCTGTGCTGCCCCCGCTTTTCTCCCACCGTCAGTGGAGAAGGGGATTCTTGGGATTGAACTGTGTATCCCCTTATTCTGTTCTCTGAAGAAAAGACATTCCAGGCTTATTCGGAATTGTATTTTAATGCAGTCTTTTACCAAGGTAATGCATAGGATTTAAAATGAAAAGTTTAGGGCCCAGTACATTCACGTTTCTTCTTTCATTTTCAACCCCAGATACTACCACTGGCACCACCTATTGCCTGGTGCATCTCTTAATACGCTGTATATGACCATTTTTGTGGCACAGTTACCTCTGATGAAAAACACTGAAGATATGATATGACATGTTTTTTAGTAGAGATGCTAATGCCAAAACAATATTCTGAGACTGTGGAAAAAGGCATTTAATACAGGCCTAACAAGGTCCTTCCTTTGCTGAAAGTGCTTTTTTGGCTAAGGCAAAAAGTAAATCCTAAAGTGAGTTTCAGGGCATTTGCTTCTTAAGCTGTGTTAGCATGAGGCCCTACCTTAATTTAGTTGGGTTCAGTGTACCATATACTGTAAATATATTTTAAGGTTTACTGTGGTTATATATGTAATTGTTTCTACTTCTTACTTAAATCCACACTTAAGAAGTGTTTTTGTGTGATTACTAAATAAAAAATTTGGCACCTCTCCAAGACTAGTCTAAATGGTAGATGAAAGATCACTATCAGCTCAATTATATTAAATCCGGTATAAAAGATATTACTAGATATGTAAAGACATTTATATATCCACTTAGAGTAGATGTATAAACTACACTTGAATCAATGGAAAAACTCTAGCAATATGTGAAATATACTTACTTCTTTTAGACTGTTAAGACTTGTAACTAATTCTTCTTTATTGATATACCTGTATACTTTATATAAAAAGTTTAAATATTGATTTTTCTTTAATGGCTATATTAAACTGGGTTTTTTGAGCTTTGTCCAATGACAGCATTGTATCATTAAATAATTTCTTCTTTGAAAGTGTCCAGTGCTGATCAATAGGACCAAACCACACTCTGTTTAAGACCAATTATTTTGGTACAGCAAGAAACCATTCTGTAAATCACTGTCTCAGTGTATGCAGTGGCGCCTCAATGCTCACCTGCATGTACTTTCAGTAAGTGAGCAATTTGACTCATCTGTATGATATGTAAGTTAAAAGGACATCACAGGTAATTTGAAAAAAACCCCACCCATCTGAGGGGTATAATTTTGATATTTTTTCCCCACCAAACTTTTATAAGAACTTACAAGAAGTTGGCAACTTTTAAGTTTCACAACTTTTCTTGAGCTCCTTGTTCTCGAGAACAGTTGGTGGTCTTAACCAGCAAATACAGTTTATGAAGTCCACAGAGCCCTTAACTACGTGCTGCTGCCTATCCGTATGTATTCTACACTGTGACTACCACAAACTATTTGTAGTTCCCTAAGCATTCCGCGTAACTTTAAAAACACTTCTGGAATGTAGTTCTACTCAGAATATTGATGTTTACACAGGAACAAAGAATCATCCAATCGCAGGGCTGGAAAATGTTTGTTGGCCTGTCTGTGAGACATACGACCTACACAATGCCATATATCAACAGATGAAGATTCTTTCAGTTAAGGAAGAATTGGTTCTTCTAATGGGAACTGTCCCTTAATCTCTTTAATAACCTGTAATGATTCTCTAAGATTTCCCTTACAATGATGGTAGAAATTAGAATTAGATCCTGAAAGTCCACGAAACTAAAATCTTTAGGACCTGTCAGGCCTATGGACCTCACCTGCTCACCAGCTTGGGATTCCCCAATGATGAAACGATCTCCTGGGCCATCAGCAGCTGTGAGATGAACAGAACCAAGAACAAACATCAGAATGGACCTATAGCAAGGAATAAAAACCTAGTGTTGGAATCCTACAATTGGACTCAAATGATCACACAAGGATTCAGGAAAACGGAATACATGTCTGATCTCCTAGACTAGATAATGGCTTTGTTACTCCTGGTTTGAGCTTTGGCATCCAAAACTCACAAGTACCCACAGAAGTGTTCCTAGTTTGTGCTCTTTCTTTGGTGCCTCTTGATATGCTTAGTCTTCCTGCTGTTTGATAATTTACACATGTACTTTTAAAGTAGGAAGTTCTTTTATGCCTACCCTCCTAAAATACCATCTCCACATTCATGGATACCACTATATAGATCAATATTTCTCCATTTTCTATATAATTTGTAGTTTTCCATAATATTTTCTTATTTACCACCCACTTGATCTTCATAATAACCCAGTAAAGTAGGAAAAACATACATCTTTTCTTCATTTGACATTTGAAGATAGTGAATCATAGAATGAAGGAACTCAGGTAGAAAAGGTTAAGTACATCGAACAAGTTCTGGTTAGTGGTAGGGCTAGGACTAAAATCCAGCCCTTAATTCCCAGTATAGTGTGTGTGTGTGTGTGTGTGTGTGTGTGCATGTGTATGTATGTATATCAATGGGTCGAAATGTTATTTCTGAATCAGAATGCACAGGCAGTGCTGCACCACATTTTCCACTATTTTAAAATGGAAAGAAACCCTTTCACAATTAAGATGAAAAAAAAAAAAACCACCAAAACTTCTTATCCATTGTTTTTCTACATACAATACAGTAATGACTGGATAAAAATATTCCAAGAGATAAGTGCATTCCAAGGGGTTTCTTCACAGATGATACAGATTTCCGACCAAAACTACTGAAAAGGGAATGCCTAACTAATGAGTTTTAAGATAAGGACAATTAATTCCGTGCTATCTGCATATAGCCGATACACAGAAAAGATAACACTTTCTCTGTAACTGTTTTAATTATACTTGCAATCATGCTGATAAATAATAAAGTATTTTCCTTTTTTAAAAGGGACACATGAAACTCATTTATTTCTCTATGTGACCACAGTGTCGCAGTTTTGCCAAAGGCTCACGAACAACACTGTTTATAACGAGCCGCTCTTTGTGCACAGACGGCTTTGGTCGACCTGCTGCGGGGAGACACAAGAATCAACACTGGGTGTCTTCTTGTGCTCCACAGACATTATCTCAGTTAATAAGCTCTTGGTTTTCTTGTGTGTGTGTGTTTCTAAATTATTATTGTATTTTCAGTGTTCACTTGTAAAAAAGAGAACAGTATTCCTGCATAGCTACTCTTATGCTGTTTTCACGGGTTCTTCTTTGTTAAGAACTTTTTTAAGTGAACACTTTTAAACATAGAAGTCATTGCTTCAACAATTATCAACATTTTACCAATCTTGTTTCATCGATTCCCCCACTTACTTTTGTAGTATTTTAAAGCAAATTGAGATTTTCTTACTGTAGACAGTAAGAAATCAGTTCTCTTTCAGGGCTCTGCACTAGGTGCATCTCAAATGTGCATACATTTATTTCAAATTGTTTTTCTACTAACGATATTACCAGCTCGCCATCTCTCAGCAGCAACCTAGACATTTTCTTTTTTTACTTCTTTGCAAGAAGGGAAATTGCTGGCTTTAGAGTGAAAATAAGCTGAATCCAAATCTTACTCATTCTCTTGGTTCTGCCTCTTATGAGCCTCAGGACTTTTGGCAAATTGCTAAACTTTTCTCTAGCCTTCAGTTTTCTTGTTGATAAAAATGGGGATAATCATTCTTTAAAAATACTAACATCTTTTAGAGCTTTTCACTCCTTTCACTCATTCACTAAATTCCTACTGTCTTCTATGCCCAACTGTTACACAGGTGCTGGGAGAGAGTTGAGAGTAAAACCAGACACTGTTTCTATTCACAACAGAAGGTGAGCCCTAAAATCAACTTGCAAAAATTTTTTTAAAATGAGAAACAATAGAAAATATATTTCATCATACATAGTAAAGGTAAATACTGTTTCATAAAATTTATTTTTATTTACATGTGTACAATGTATATTTGTATGTATTGTACATATTATATGTGTGTATATCATTGGCATGTACTGTATACTTTATTTAATGTGTGTCTTCCTATGAGTGTGGTTACAATAAAACTCTTAATGCCACTGATATAATCAGGTAGACAGTTACTAATTAATCATATTAATGAATATAGAAACACAAATTGAGAAAACCACTCTAAAGGAACATGGTTTTATGAGAGCATACAGTGAAAGTACCCACTGTATACTGGAGGGTCAAGGAAAGCCACCCTGATACAAGTTTTAATTTGAATATGAAGGATGAATAAGGCTAAGTAGGCAAAAGGTAGGGGATGTGTGTGTGTGTTGGGGGGAGAGATACATATGAAGTGGAAAATGCTCTATCTGAAGATCTTCACCCAAAGACAGCAGTATGTGTAGAGGCCTCTGGTTCGTGTCCTCCTTGTAGCTTATATTCTAGCCACTCTCAACTTCAAGCCCTGTAGCTCCCTGAGATGACTCATACTTCAGCTCCATAACATGAGCTCCTCCCACTGCTTGGAATGTCCTTTCTTTATTCCTGTCTTTGATAAAAAACTCTCAGCTTTTAAGACTCACTTCAAATGTTATTTTTTATGATGTCATATCTGATTCCCCTTCCTTAAGAATCACCTACTTCCTCTTTTGTTTCTCCAGTTTATTACTCAAGTAACTCTATTTATGGTTTCCTAATATATTGCAATTATTTGCTTATTTTTCTCAGGGGAATCCCTAACACTTGCTGTAAAATAGGAATTCTATACATGTTCAATATGTGAAGTATTCAAAATGTCCAATAAATGAGTGTGGTTTCTAAGAATCTTTTTAGAAAGATACATGCATGAATAAACAAATATATAATGTTTTTCGACACAAAATGCTGTATTTTGAATGCCTTTCATTTTCTGCTAGGTATACTGTTTTCTAAATGTGTGTCAACATTCACTATCTTTAGAATGTTTAGAAAGATTGCTCTGATTGATTCTATATAACTTAGATTATGTTGCCAGTTATTCAGTCAAGATAGTGTCTAGTTCATCATTAATACTCAATATTGTTAAAAGAATGAAGACATGAATTTGGCATTTTCATAATACTTAGATGAGAATGTACTGTAAATTTATTGTATGTGTTGCTATTGTTTTATCAATTTTTTAAAAATACTTTCATAACTGCATATTTTCTCTCTTACGAGCTCTGTAGAAATGGGATCATTTCCTTTATTTCTTTTTCCTCCTGTCTCCTGTAGCCTTTCTTTCCTCCTGTCTCCTGTAGCCTCACACATGCAAATGCACATACACTCAAAATGTAATTTACAGCAATGTTCTGCACAAATATTCTAAATAAATGCCACTGAATAATGAGTGGCTGGAGATAATCTGGGGCAAGCCTGGTACAGAGTTCAGGGAGGCCAACACCTGAAAAAGCCCTTGAATGATTCTAAGCAGTAAGATTGGGGAAGGTGTGCTAACTGGGGAGAGAATATGTGCTCACTTAAACTATGTTCGCCACCTTGTCCTGGGAAACAGGTCTCTATACCAAAAGCCCAGTCAACCAACATTATAGAAGGCTCTCAGAACCAAGAGAGGAGTCAGTTCTTTTAAAAAATATTATTTCCCTCACAATAGTGTTTCTCAGCCCTTAATGTGCATATAAATCACCTGGTGGTCTTGCTAAAACAGATTGATTCAGCGGGTCTGTGATAGGGCCTGAGGCTCTATACTTCTAACAAGTTGACGCTGATACTGCTCACTTAGGAACCACTCTTTCTGAGGAGCAGAGAAGACTGCACTGGAAATAGATGAACTCAGGCTAAGAGAAAACTTAAGGAATAAAAAAATCAGTGAACAACTGAAGTCCTGGCTTTACATTAACACCAAGATTCACTATTTCTTAAAGGACAGAAAAATAATAATGACCAATTTGATATATATTTAAAAATGTTAAAGACACAAGCAAAAGAGAAGTTGCTGTTTTCAAGATGAATTTTACAAGCTTGGGTGTGAGGGAGCTGAGGTGGAGGAACAGGGGTATTATGAACCTAAAGCCTGAAATAAAATTAAGCCACAGTATGCCATTAGAAAACATGAATGGATTCCAAGAATTTCTGTAAAGGCTTAGTATCTTCCAGTCCCCCCACCCCCCACCAATCCTGACATTTCTGTTAATAAGTTTTCTTTTTCTGTTTTGTAATAGTAGAATTTAATTTGAAGGAGTGGTAAAGCAATATAAACCAAATCCTAACAACAAATGCATTATATAAGTAATTTATAATGCTTAATACTAGATCCTCAAGCTGCTCCCATGTCCACCCTTTGTTTATCTGTTTACTTAAAGGTTTATGATGATATCATTTGATATAAAATTAATTCCATTAGGTAGCTCTGCATTGTGGCAATGTATAGAAAATCTTTCCAAGCCATTTGCGATAAACTTATTATTCATTTTCATTTTCCAGCCATATGTGAGCTCTCTTTAAGCCTCATGAAATGCCTGATGGATATTCATTTCTTTTTAATACTAAAGAGTCTCATCATTTCCATGTTAGGGCTGAATGAGACTATAGAGACAGCAGAGATCCTAGGAAATACCTTCAACAGAGGAAGAAGGCAGAGGGATTAAGAATTTGTTTATTGTGCCCTGGCTGGTGTGGCTCAGTGGACTGAGCACTTGCCTGTGAACCAAAGGGCAACGGGTTCGATTCCCAGTCAGGACACAAGCCTGGACTGAGGGCAAAGTCCCCAGTAAGGGCCACGTGAGAATCAACCACACATTGATGTTTCTCTCCCTCTCTCTCTCCCTTCCCCTCTGTAAAAATAAATAAATAAAATCTTCAACAAAAGAATTTGTTTCCTTTGACAATGGAACCAAACTATCTAAGACCAGGATGATAGGAAGTAATAGGGTAATAGTATTTGAGTATACTAAGATTCAGAGTATAGAAGGAATCGGGGTGGGGAGAGGGAAGGTGAAGAGAGTAGCACAAAACAATTAATACTTGTTGCAATTATACCGAGGGAGCAAATCAGGTGAGTTGTTTGGAATTTTAAATCTGTCACCTTTTCTTATAGAAAGCAGGAGCTCTTAGTATTGGGAAAAGAGAGATTATTTCCTTAAATAGAGTATTCATTAAAATTAATTCTTCCAAATTATGTCTCTGAGACACAAGAAATACTCCCACATGAGAAATACTCCCATATCACAAGGCCTCTCCTCATCTGGAGTGTCCTACAGTGGCATTCAATAGGCTGTCAAGTGAGTTGGGAGAAGCAGCTATGGCCAAAGAGGTTTTGAATGGCCAAAACGAAAACCCTGGAACATGACTTTCATGAAGGACTAAGAACTAGCTTTAAATCAAAAAGGTTACATTAATAAATAAATAAATGGAAAAAAGGTCATACTGAATTAGTCTAGTGGAAAGAGGTACAACAAAATGTTAATAGTGGCTAGGAAGTGAGATAATGGGTAATTTTAAATGTTCTTTTTAATTTTCTGTGTTTTCCATAAGCATATACTTCAATCAGAAAAAAGAGAAAAACTTCAAAATTTACTTTACCCAAATGGCAAGGATTTCTCCTAATATGTCCTTCCAGAATTGTTTGTTATAATAGTTATCAAAATAATTGCTGACTTGTTATAATTTTCCCTTCTTCTAAAGGATCCCAAAACAATTTCTAAAAGGATAAGCCTTTCAAATTGAGCATTTCAAGAAAGCTGAATCTGGAATTCTGAGATATTTTTGCCTTTATTAACATTTAAGAAGAAATTGTGTAAGAAAGTTGTCTAGTTTCATTTTTTGCATGTATCTATCTAATTTTCCCAGGACCATTTATTGAATAGACCATCTTTACCCCACTCTATATTCTTGCCTCCTTGGTCAAATACTAATTGTTCATGCAGGTGTGGGTTTATTTCTGGGCTCTGTATCCTTTCCCTAGATCTGTACGTCTGTTTTCATGCCAGAACCATGCTGTTTTGATTACTATGGCCTTGTGGTGTAGTTTGTTATCAGGTAGCATATCTCCACCTTTGTTCTTTTTCCTCAACATTGCTAAGGCTGTTTGAAATTTTTTGTGGTTACATACACATTTTGAAAGATATGTTCTAGTTCTGTGAAATATGCCTTTGGTTGTTTTTTTTTAATGCAACAGGATGGGTGGACCTAGAGGGTATTATGCTTAATGAAATAAGTTAGTCAGAGAGGAATCTAAAGAACAAAACAAACAAACAAAATTGAAACAAACTCATGTACACAAAGAGTGGGCTGGTGGTTTTGGGGGTGGGGGGAGTTGGGGGGCTGGGAGAAAGAGGTGAAGTACAGATTGGTGGTTACAAAATAGTTATGGGATGTAAAGTAAAGCATATGGAATACAGTCAATAACACTGCAGTAATTATGTATGGGTCCAGTTGGGTAGTAAAAATATTAAGGGAAACACTATGTAAAGTATACGACTGTCCAATCATTTAGCTGTAAATGTGAAACCAATACATAATAATATTGAAGTAAATTGTAATTAAAAAATTTAAAAAAAGAGAAATTGTAAGATAATGGGAATCCACCCACATCTCTACAGGAGGGTGTGAATGCATCAAGATGACCGATTGGCTTAATGAGTGTGAAGGGAGAAATAACTCAAAAATATGAATAAAAATATTGTATTGGTTCTAATTGACAGTATGCTTTCATTTTCTTTTATCTTTCGAAGTCACTCCCTGCTGAATGCAGTTTTAGGTTCATTAGGTCACAGTTCTTCCTATTATTTAAATCCTCATTACTTGATTCCTGCCTTCTATACATTCTATTCTACCTTAATTTTTTTAAAGCTGTTCCTATTTCTTATTTCCTTAGTCATTTTTTTTTTTACTGTCTTGATTTTTCAACTGACATACCTTAAAGCAAGTGATCCTCCAACTGGTTTGGAGTTTTATCCACATATTTCTGAAGGATACTGGCTAATGCTCAGTGATCCAGAGCAAGTTAGCAACCTCTTTACACCTAGAGGGTTAGCAATGCTCACGGGTGCCACTGGTTATTACTGGAAGGCCTAAGGCAAAGGCAGAGGAGAAGAAAAAAGGGAGAGTAAAGGGCGTGGGGAGGAAGGGATGACAGTAAAGGAGGACAGGGTGGAGAGAAGAAGGTACACAAGTAGAGTGGTAGAGAACCACAGCAATAGCCTCAAGGGTATTCTTACCAAAACACTGCCTGGTGGGGGTATTATAACACAGGGAAGAATAAGATCTTTTCTTATACGTGCCTTTTTGTTCACTGATGACTTTGTTCACTTATGACACAGATACACCAACCATTCCCAATTTGAGATTTAACTATATCCACAATGTCATCTGTTATGTGTTATGTCTCAGCTATATGTTCTATATATTAGAGACCTATCAAGACTTCACAGGAAATAAACCATATGAACTGGATGCATGATATATAATCCATTGAAACTTTTATACTGTGCGATGTCATTTTAGATGTTTTTCTCTATGTCAAACAAAAATAAAACCCTACCACTTCCAAATAAAAGAATAAATAAGGCACTGAGTTAACTTTACATAAAAATTTCCTTGATTCTATAGCAGAAGGCTCCTTTGTGGCTCATGGAGGATAACTGGTCTTCTTGGCAATAAGAAAAGCCGAGAGCAATAGTTTCCTCTTATCAAGCTGCTGCTACCTCATGAACAAATCACAGAACAACATTCTATTTGGGGATAATTTGCCTCAATTTATTTTCTCACGTTCTCCTACTTTAGGTTACAAAGGACGTAAAGGATAGTCTTTTCTGCCCCTTTGTTATTTCATTTGTTGTAGCTGTTTGTCCTATTCTGGAAGTAAGGATTTTTTTTGTGTGTGCTTTCATTGCAATACTTTATGTGTACCAATTTATAAGTTCAAAACAGAATTTATATTTTGGATTAGGAATAAGAAACAAAAAGATCGAATGAGGCTGTCAGGAGATAAAATAATTTTATTTCTGGACAATATGCATTATATAGTACACACTGTAGAAGGACTACATTTGGGGAAAATTTGTTAGGATTTGTTACTTGTGTTTTCAGAAACACTCTAATTTAGTGAGATCAAGCTGAACGAGATGCATCCGAGACAGTGGTTCTGAGAAAGCAAACACTAGTAGGAATTGATCTCTTTACCATTTTATTTACATAGAACATGAGATTAACAATTTAGATAAATGTTACACTTTTTTCAGAGATGGTGTAAGTAACTCTGTTTATCATAATAACAGTAGTGATAGTCATAGTTACTATTATTAAACATTTTAAAAAATAATTACAGAGTGTTTTTTTTTTTGTGGTGCCAGGAACTTTACGAAGCCTTTTTATAGTCTCATTTAATCCTATTGGGATTAACAAACACCTATTGGGGCAAGTACTGTTATAATTATCACCATTTTACAGATGAGAAACTGAGGCTCAAAAAGTTTAGGTAATTTGCTCAAAGTTATATCGATGAAAACTAGAGCCCAGATGACTCTTCTGTTGCTCAAAGCCCATAACCTTAACCGCTTACTGCGCTGCCTCCACCACAGAAAGATTCTGTATGAGATGGCGATGGAACACGGAAATGAATGGATGTATCGAATTTCAAAAAAGAGAAAATTATTTCAATAGCTAGATAGAGTAAAAAGAAAATAATGACAAAAAAACAAATAAGAGACTCCATAAATGACCATTACAAAGGAATTGGCCTTAACAGCTTTGATAAGTTTGGAAATGTTTTTAGACATTTCTTTGACGACATCAACCTTGAGCTAATAAGCAACAATAGTTTCTAAGCAATTCAGTTGCATTTTCATTTCCTGCCTAAAGATGGGACTTTAGGCAGGAAAATGCTATTTCATATGTGTTTTTAAGTTTTATGTAGTCTGGGGCAACTCTGATGGTATGAGCTGCTGGTACCATCTGGGCCTTCAGAGATTTGGAATACGGCATCTTTCAAACAATTAGAGGTTTCCTTCATGCTAGCTTTTTACAAAGCCTTTATTGATGTTTGAGTTTAAAGCAAGAGAAAAGACCACCCACTTTATTCTTACGGTGGAAATCTGCTCTTCTTTCTTGTACCATATAGATGTTTTCAACTGGAAGACATATGACAAACTTCCAGATCAGGCAAGACTGTCTACTGTCTGTCTGGTATGTGTAGAGGTTGAAATAAATTATAGTATAGTGTTTTTTAAACTAATCTCTACATTTATTTGTAAATAAGAATTTTCAAGCAACTATGTTAATTTTGCTGAAAAGTTTTAAACAAGATTGTGTCAGAAAATATATAGGTATAGGTTAATTTTGTTATCTGTGAATAAAATCATTTTGATAACAAGGGGAAACAGATTTAACAATTGTTGGATACCTAGGCTGAGCAAAACATCTGAAAAAAAAGTACAATGTGAGTTATGATGATACTCAAGAAAGCCAAAATATTTACCTCGAACAGCATAGCCATCTTTTACTGATGCTGGGAAGGGGGGTAGGTTATCTTTTGCATATATATCTTGAGCAAGGACTCGGCCCATTCCATCTGAAAGAAAAGAAGCAAAACGTGGATGTTGAGAGTGAAGGTTAAACACGCAGTCACAGAAAAGTTAAGCATGTGTGCTTGTCTGGCAAGGCTTGTCTATATGCTCACTCAGTCCTCCTAACATCTATCCCACAGAATAGGAGAAGGAAGAGATGGACCCTACTGTCTGAAATGAAAGACTAGATTCAGACAATTAACAGTAATGCCTGCAGAGATTATCTGAATATGAGTAGCTACAAAGTCATCAAAGATGTGTTCAAGTTGACATGTCACTGATTCTTTGACAACCCAAAGATGACTTTACAAAGCCAATTTTAAAACATTCTCATACCCATTAACCTGGTAATTTCACCTGTAGAAATATATAATAATAAAATGACTAAATCTTTTTTTTCAAAAGATTTAGACAGAGGGGAAGGGAGGGGGAAAGAGAGAGAAACATCAATGTTTAGTTGCCTCACAGGCTCCCTACTTGTGACCTGGCCCACAACTCAGGCATGTGACCTGACTGGGAATTGAACCCATGACCCTTTGGTTTGCAGGCTGTTGCTCAATCCACTTAGCCACACCAGTCAGGGCAAAATGACTAAATCTCTATGCACATGTTTATCTCAGAGTTGCTTACATTAGTGAGAAATGGGAAGAAATCAAAAGACCAATAATATAGACATTTAAAGAGACAATGATCTATCATTATGACAGATAAAATATTATACAGGCTAAATAACACTTATGAAGAATGTTCACTGACACAGGAAAGTTCTTATAATATAGTTAAAAACATGCAGAATTCCACATTTACTTAAGACACACGCATATATCAATAGAAAAAGATGGAGAGGGCATACATAAAATACAAAGCATTATTTCAGTATGCTAGAATTCTGTACAATTTTTATTCCCTTTGCTATACACTTTTCTGAAAATTTCCAAGTTTTCTAAAATAATCATATCATTTTTCTGAAGGATTTTCCTTATGAAGAGATAAATAAAGAAAAGAACTTCCTTATCATTCCATTTGAAGTTTTGCCTTGATTTTGGCTTTATTAACCTAAAAAATCAGCAACTATGAGAAAAGGGCAGCAACCTACAATGTGAAGTGACTATTAAAAACACTCAGGATGACAATTATTTTTGGCTAGACCGCAGGAATTTGAAGTAGTGCCAACAAGAATAAAAGTTGCAAGAGGTATGACCAATTCCTTATATCCTCTAGTCAGAATCTTCATTATTGTTATTTTAGAGAAGTAAAAGAATTGTAAATAGGAGGTGAAGAAGGAAAAAGAGGATTAGGAAAACAGCTCCAAATTTCTCTGCAAAGACTACAAGTAATTAAGGACTTGATTTATATGAGAAGTTTGTATAATTAAAAAAATACCAGTGTTTCCATAGCTAGATGGGTGAGTTTTTGTGTTTGTTTGCTTTTTGTTTGTGGCTTTGTCCTTCACAGCCAACTACGACCCCTGGTTTCGAGATCCAGAACCAAGACATAATGACAGAGAGATTTAAAATATTCTACTCTGATCCACAGCAACAGTGATGCTGACTCTTTTTAGGGAGGTGGCATCTGAATTGGAAGCAAGAACTTCTTGGCAGATTTATAGCTTCACATACTCCTGGGAGGTTGAGGCTGTTTTGGAGCTCTCCTGGAGCTATGGACCCTGGTTTGTAAGATCAGGAACGTGGTGGGGCCAGAGTGTTGGGTTTGCATTCACACACACAATGTTAACTCCCAAATGAACCTCGGGCTATAAGGTAGTCTCTGGCAGTAAGTTTCTACCATGGCATTTGCCTAAGATTACAATAAAACTCCTGGGAGACTCCTTATCGAGAGATAATCTGGCCAGGGTAGAAAATAAGAATGTGATCTCTACACCAGCTCAGATCCCAAGAGAATGGCTTTGCTGGAAATTTAAATAGCTTAAAGTAATTATCAAAGATAGCACAAAGGCTGAGTTTCTCTGTAGTCTGGTCCAGTTAATTTAATAAATGTATATATAGCATTTTATAAATTATTAAATAATATCCCATACATAATTTCATTTAATTCTCACAAAAATCTAGTAAACCATTATAATTTTCATTTTACAGATAAATAAAGAGAAGTTTAAATAGGGTAAATCACTTACCCACAGCCATATTTTTCATAGGTGGCTAAAATAGAATTGAAGTTTAAATCATTGAACTTCAATCTTTATTACAATGGCCAATAGCTACAATTCATGTTCCCTCTACCTATTGCTGTTCCTTTATTTCTCTGACAGAAAAAAATTAAAAGGTGATTCTTCAAAAAACTAATACAGAATTACCATATGATCCAGCAATCTGACATCTAGGTGTATATCCAAAAGAATGAACAGCAGAGACTTGAACAGATATTTGTACACCCATGTTTACAATAATACCAAGTTGCACCTGGGGAGGCCAAGGGAGGCCTCAACCTGATCCAGGTTCTTGTCAAATTCCAAGAAGGAATTTGAGAGCATGACAGATTTAGCAAAGCATAACACATTTATTAAAATGATGGTATGCATTTGAGAAGTAAGAACGGGTGACCTCGAAGAATGAACTGCTCCAATGGGTTCTGGGGGGAAGGTTCTTATTAAATGCAGGCAAGGGTTGGGGGATAAGGTGGTCCTTGGCTTCTGATGTTAGTGGGGTGACTATTGACATGATTCACCCTAGTCCCTCCTTTCCAGATAGCAATTTCTTTCTTTCTTTTGTTTTCTCAATTACAGGAAATGGGGGAGGGAGAAATAGGGGAATAAATAGGTGGTCAGTGAAGGTCATAACTGTGATATTCAAGCAAAGACAGAAAGGGGGAGGGGTAGAGCTAGAGGCCAGTGTTTCATACTCTAAATTTCCTGTTTCAATAGCAGCACTATTCACAATAGTCAAAAGTTGGAAGCAACCCAATTGTCCATTAATGAATGAATGGATAAACAAAATGTGATCTATACTAACAGGAATACAAAGTCTGTCTAGAAGGCACCCAGCCAAGTAATATGAAAGACAGACTTCCAGTCAAGATGGAGGCATAGGTAAACATGCTTCACCTTCTCACACAACTACAGCAAAAATAGCAACTAACTACAGAACAAATATCACCCAGATTTGTCAGAAAATTAAGCTGTGTGGAAGTCTGACAACCAAGGAATTAAAGAAATCACATTCATCTTGATGGGAAGGAGGGGTGGAGATGCAGAGATGTGCAGAGAGGTGTAAAGTGGTGGAGAGGTGCAGAGACACAGACGGGCGCAGAGAGGCATGGAGATGTAGAACAGGTGGTCCCACATTCACGTGTGGTGGATAAAAACTGGGAGAGATACCTTGGGGTCAAGGGACCCCAGCCCCAGACCAGATGACCCAGCCCAGGGTTCCAGTGACAAAAAGTGAAGTCCCCATCACTTCTGGCTGTGAAAACCAGTGTGGGTTAGGATGGCACAAGAAACTTCGGGATTCTCAGGAGACTCATCTTAAAGGGACCGCAATAAACTTTGGACATAAGAAGACCCACTCCCTCTGGGATTAGGCACCAGGGCAACAGCTGGAAGGGCACCAGTGGCATAGTGGGAGAGGCTGGAGTGACTGGCAGGAGAGTGAGTGCAGGGAAACAGCTTCTTCCAAGGCAAAACTCCAGAGGCCAGGCAGTGGTGATGTTCCTGCTCCGAGCCCTCCCCCCACAGAGCCACAAAGTGGCAACATGGTTTAACCCACTCTGGTGATTACCTAAGGCTCTGCTCCATACGACTTACAGGTGCACTTTTCTACAATAGGCCATGCTATTAGGACAGGGAGTCAAAGCAGCTCTACCAAATACACAGAAACAAACACAGGAGGCTATCAAATTGAGGAGGCAAAGAAATAAGGCCCAAATGAAAGAACAGGACAAAACTCCAGAAAAAACTAAATGAAACAGAGGTAACCAAACTATGAGATGCAGAGTTCAAAGCATTGGTTATCAGAATGCTCAAAGAACTCACTGAGTATGGTAACAGCATAAAAAAAGACCCAGGCAGAGATGAAGGTTACATTAAGTGAAACAAAGAAAAATCTATAGGGAACCAGCAGTGGGGGAATAAAGCCCAGAGTCAAATCAATGATTTGGATCATAGGGAAGAAAGAAGCATTCAATCAGAACAGCAAGAAGAAAAAATAATTTAAAAAAAACAAAAACAAACTAAGGAGCCTCTGGAACATGTCCAAATGAAAATAACACGCAAATCACAGAGAAGCCAGTAGGAGAAGAGGAAGAGCAAGAAAATGAAAACTTATTTGAAAAAATAATGAAAGAAAACTTCCTTAATTTGGTGAAGGAAATAAACATACAAGTTCAGGAAGCACAGAGAGTCCCAAAGAAATTGTACTCAAAAGGACCATGCCAAGACACATCTTAATTAAAATGACAAAGGTTAAAGATAAAAAGAGAATCTTAAAAGCATTAAGAGAAAAGGAGACAGTTATCTAGAAAGGAGATCCCATAAGATTATCAGCTGATTTCTCAAAAGAAACTTTGCAGGCAAGAAGGGACTGGCAAGAAGTATTCAAAGTGGTAAAAAGCAAGGACCTACAACCAACACTACTCTACCCAGCAAAGCTATCATTTAGAATGGAAAGGTAGATAAAGTCCTTCCCAGACAAAGTAAGCTAAAGGAGTTCATCATCATCAAGCCATTATTACACAAAATGTTACAGGGACTTATTTAAGAAAAAGAAGATCAAAATTATGAACACTAAAATGGTAACAAATACACAACTATCACCAACTGAATCTAAAAAACAAACTAAACAGGAACAGAATCATAGGTATGGCGATTATTTAGAGGGTTATCAGCTGGGAGGGAAAATGGAGAAAATAGGGGAAAATGTATGGGATTAAGAAGTATAAATTAATAGGTACAAAATAGACAGGAGGATGTTAAGAACAGTATAGGAAATGGAGCAGTCAAAGAACTATATGCATGACCCATGGACATAAAATAAGGGGGACTGCTGGAGGGAATAGGGGTACTGGGCAGAGGAGGGCAAAGGGAAAATTTGGGACAACTATAAGAGCATAATCAACAAAATACATTAAAAAAGAAAAAATACAGATGCTTATTGAAGAATGTACAAGATACAAGAAACATTGTACACAGGACAATGATGCCTCAGTCACCTTCAAAGTGGGCATCTTGGGACCTCACACAGTTCTCCAAGTTACCATCAGCTGCTCCATTGTATTTTTCTAAATCTCACTGACAGTCTGAATTCTCTTCCTTTTCAAAGGTGATTTTAGTTTTGGGAAAAGCCAGAAATCATAGGATGCCAAATCTGGGCTTTTGTGGGGCAGAGTCACCTGGGTGATCTGATGTTTCACCAAAAATCTCTGTACAAGACATGATGCTCGAATGGGCCCATTGTTGCGATGAAGTTGCCAATTACCAGTTGCGGACTTCTGAATCACTGAAATAGTTTCTGTGGAGCAATGTTTAAGCTTAATGCAAAATTTGATGCAGATTTGTTGCTCTACTCCCTGTCACTTTGAGTGTGATGGTCACACAGGATACACGCTCACTAAATGGCATCTACCACCCTCAATGACTAATACAGTGAGTTGTCACTGTTCATGCATGCACATTCCAGTCTGCTCTCCTTGGCTGCCAGGTTATATCCATGTCGTGCAAACTGTTCTTGTTATATTAACAATGGCTGGACTTTTTTTGACAAATCTAGTATTATTCAGTCTTAAAAAGGAAGGAAATTCTGACATATGGTATAACATGTATGAAACTTGATGACATAATATTAAGTGAAATAAGCTACTCATAAAAGGATACATATTGTATGATTCACTTACATGAGGTAATTAGGATATGAAAAATCACTTAGTCAGAAAGTAGAATGGTGGTTACCAGTGGCTGGGGAGAGGGGAGAATAGGAAGTTACCATTTAATGAGTTACAGAGTTTCAGTTTGGGGAGATGAACAGCTGGGAGATTGATGGGGCAGTACAATGTGAATGTACTTAATGACCCTGAACGGTACAATTAATAATGGTTCAGATGATAAATTTTATATTATGTGTTTTTTTACTACAATAAAAAAGAAATGAGGTATTGATACATGCTACAACATGAACAAACCTTGATCTTGGCTTTATTAACCTAAAATAACTAGGGACTATAAGAAAAAGGATAAATAGAAAAAGCCAGTCACAAAAGATCACCTATGATCCCACTATATGAAATGTCCAGAATAAACTTACAGAGATAGAAAATCGACCATTGGTTACTCAGAGCTAAATGGGAGTGTGGGGGGTAGGAGAGGGATGATAGCTAATGAGGATGGGGGTTCTTTTGGAAGTGATAAGTGTTGTAAAATTGACTATGGTGTTGGTTCTACATATCTGTGAATATACTAAAACATGGAATTGTATACCTTGAGTGGGTGAAATATATAGTATATGAATTATATCTTCATAAAGCTCTTATTTTTCAAAAGGCAAGTATGAATTTTTTAAAAAAGAATACTCTCATTTCACATATAACTATATTTAGATGAGTCAAGAAAAATCATATTTATAGCACACATATACCATCAGGTCTTTATAGACCTCCTTTAAATATCATGGAAAGAAAAATAAAACATTTCATCTGGGAAAAAACCTGCTTCATGCTTAGATTATTAATATAAATTTATTAATATGTGTATGTAATTGGCCAGTATTTTTAATTTTGGACTTGCACTAAATATAGGGTTGCTATAAGATAAATTATATCCCTAGTGGATTAGTTCTGCTTTTGGAGTTGGTATCAAATTAACTTACCAGCAGATTTTAAATCTCTTCAAGGAGAAAAACATGTATTACCTCGAGGTTTGGTTTAAAGGCCTAAGACAAGGGACAGAATTTTTAGAGAAATATGCAATAGATTAGAAAATGGTTAAGACTCCCCATTTCAGTAGATACTAGAGTACTGAAAAAATAAATGTCAGATACACAAGCACCTACTGTACACCCGTATCTCTCAACAGGGTTTGGAACTAAACAACGGACTGCTTCCAAGCAGTCAGTGTAAGAATTCATTCAATGCCAGACCTGACGATCCACGTGGGAACTTAAAAAGTATGTAGTAGCGCTGAAAATTACTTCCTCACGTGGGGCAGCCTCTCTTGTACACACCTAGATACACAGAGGTTAAAGCATCTCTTTTGTGTGCCCATAGGGGGAGCCCAAGGATTAGTGCTGAATAAACTTTGGGCCTGTGATTTGAAAAAACGGAGCCTCAAGCCTTCTTCAAATTTGAGTGGGACCCAGGCAGCAATAACTTTTCAACTAGATAATAGGACTGTTTAAGGTTTCACATTTAGTAGAGAAACAACAACGAGCAGCTGAAGCTGTGGGAGCCAAAAGTTTTACTGAAATATATAAGTTCATGAAAACATGAGCAAAATTCCTTTTTCACAGGTGCTTCACTCCGATGAGAACCCTATTTATAATAAGCAAAAGATGGTTCCCCCGATATATAATTAATAGAACTAATATGCTTTCTTAGGAATAGTCGGTGGGAGTTCACAGCTCTCCATAGTCGGAAGCGAGGCTCAGCTGGTGAAGGCTAGACAGTGTGCCAAGGAGCTGTGGTCCCACTTCCGAGTACGAGGAGGTAGCGCCCGTCGAGTTCTACTCTTCCCCTCACACTGTATTCTCTACGTCCTGTATACCCAAGAATATATTCAATTTGATGAGGATGGTAACAAATATGCATATTTCTAGATTCTGTGGAGGCAGAAATCTTAAAGGCAGGGCTAGGTATCAATGGGGACCCTGGGCCATACATACCATGCAGTGCTGTCGATAAGAAGGGAGGAGCGTAAGACTGGCCGATGATTCCCGCTGTTTTGTGCGGTATGCTGACTTATGCTGTAAGAAGACAGAGGCAGTTTGCCTGGTCCAAAGGTGGTAGCCTTTTTATGCAGTCAGCAGGAAACTCAAACTCAAGCCAGCATCCCACAGATATCAGTCATTTGTGAATTCCCTACTCGCTAGAGTGCTAGACTTTTTACACTGAGATGACTGGCCTAAAAATATCTTCAGAGAATCTTTACAAATTCAAACAGCTGACAATGGACGTACATACAAGGAAAATTGAGACAGAGAGCTATTTATAAAGTTGAGTATAATTTGTAAGCACTGAACCCAAATGTATTCTCTAAATGGTAAAAGTAAATATTTAATTTGGTTGGTTGGGCATTTATTCTGTCCTAGATAATAGTTCTTGCTGTCTAAATTAGGATGTTAGGAGAACTGAGTGACTTTTGGATGTAAGAGGGAAAAGCATGTTAATTTCTTAAAGTCATTTATCAAAATGATTTAACAGTTGTAAAGTTCCCTGTGTCTAAGAAGGAAATCAAGGGAAAAGTCTGGGTTTAGTGGTCCAGGAAATCGATTCCTTGTCCTCACTTTGGCTAACTAAGGTACCAGCAGTTAGATATTTCAGGAATGCAGGAAGAATGGGGTAGGTAACAGAAGGCTGAAAAGAGAGATAACTATCCAAGACTTCCTAATATAAAGCATGAATATAAGCCAGTTTTCCGTTGATCATAAAACTCTCAAAAGTTTACTTATCTCACTACAACATTTAAAAACCATCGTGACATCCAATCTATGGGAGAGGCTACTGAAGGATCTTTTTGACCTAAGAGCTACCCACTGTGCTCACAAAAATAGTTGAGAAGGCAGACTTGATACATACACTTAGCTTGCCAAATGACCAGCAATAGGAGCAATATTAGCTCAGTGCAAAAATTACAAGGAGGGTGAAGCATGTACAGATTTGGGTCACTACAACACTAACAAAGAAAGTTTTATCATGAAGTAATATACTTATTGAAAGCCTCACGATTATTTAACAGACACTAAACACTGAACATAGTGAGTAACCTCAAGCCTATCCCAGTATAAGTTATTCCCTATACTTGGATGGTGAATTTGAAAGACTATACAACATTGGTACCTTATAAACCTCACTTACATATTAGAGGCTTCATGTAAGGCCATACTACCCTGAAAGTGCTGAGCTCCTCTCATATTAAAGGCTTCATACTTGTGTACACTGAGAAAGAGCGAATGATTTAGGGCTGAAATTTTTTTTGAGGAAAACAAGTATATTAATTAATCTCTACTTATTTCAGAAGACATATTTATGGAATAGTACAATAAAATCCCTATAATTGTGAGGGTGAGGGGGGTATAAGTGGACTAAATGGTAATGGAAAAAATATGATAAAGTATTTGGAAAAAAATTCCTATGATTTCTAAAACACATAACTTGTTTAAAGTGATATTGTGTTGTGCATTTGTATTTTTCCAACTAGGGATGCTCATTGTGTGCCACTGTAATGAGTAAGAGCAAGCATTACAGTTCTTACATCATAAAATAAAAATAAGCTTTGTGAAAGGTTATAGAATTTGGATAAATACAAATGTTATGATGATCAGAAATGATTAAGTCATGATTTAGCAATACAAAAAGATGCAACGGAATTGGTAATGAATTGGTTCTTAGATTGTGGTGCAGTTTCATAATGTAAATTTTATTCTTGAGTACTATAACTTACATCTGATATATTCACTTCTATATATAAAATATTAAGCTTTAAAAATACTAAGTGTAAAAATCATTTAACTAAATTAAAGCAAAAGATATATTTTTTGGGGGAATATTAGTTTAAAGAAATATTTATTGTTTTTGAGGTCTCAGAAAATGTTTCAAATGAGAGTAAAAGCTTGCTCTTTGAGGTACTTAATGACGGAAACTGTCACACCAAGGTGCCAGGAATAGGGTATCATTGATAAATGGGCAGCACATAAGTTCAAGGGTGGATTTGTTAGTTAGGATTTGGTAGAAACAAAGAAAATGCTCTTCCTATAGTCTGAAAAATTTAAACTCTTCTTTATTAGTAATTTCTCAATCACTGTTCTATAAACTACATTATATTCCACAGGAAAAAACTGGTTTTCTTATTATAACTTCCATTATTTTATTTTGTGTTTTTATAGTATTTTTTATTACCATTTCTCCCCCCCATACCCCCTTTCACCTCCACTCTTAGGCAATCCCCCTCACAATCACCACACTGTTATTGGTATCCATGAGTTCTTTTTCTTTTTTGCTCTATCCCTTCACCCCTCCCACCCTCAGCTGTCAGTCTGCTCTCTGAGTCTCTCTCTATTTTGCTCATTAGTTCAGTTTATTCATTAGATTCCACATATAAGTGAAATCATATGGTACTTGTTTTTCTCTGACTGGCTTATTTTACTTGGCATAAACCACATATCCTAGTATCCTAAAAACAATTGCTAACTTTTTCAACATTAACTGTCCTATATTAGAATATTACAATGATGATCACAGAAGAAAAAAGAAAATACTTGTAGTATGTAACAAGTATTTTATAAAAAAAGATAAATGAGGAAATAAAGCTCCTAGATGAGATGCAAGAAGAAATAAATATTGAATGTACCAATCATAATATTGACTTTGAAATAATACTGGTAACTTACTTTGGAATTGCTTAAATCAAAGGAAGGAAATTAGTAAAGCATATAGTCTCAAGGTCGCAATAGTATCACAGAATCATCCAATGTTATTTACAAATGATAAGACAAGATGTTAACAGTTGGTCTTTATATTTTTTAGCAAGTTAAAGAAGGAAACTAGGATTGTGCAGAAAATGAGTTTAAGAAAGAAAATAAAAATTTTAACTATTTGGATACATTCTGTTTTTGAAAAATAGAGTTAAAGTTTTAAAAATTATTGCAGATCTATTTCATATACACATCTAGACACATTACAAAGATTATTGCTGATTATGATAGAGTTTTCTTCATATGCTTATGTCCCACAGTTAAATGGAAGGAAGACTGCGATGTCCCTGGTACGCAGCCCATGCCATGGGGTGAGCTAACAACCTGCCAGGAGGTGCAAATTCTTTCTTTCAGAAAACAGTCAAAAACGTAACTACTGCAGCACTGGATGTTCCAACAGGAAAGCTAATCAATTCATACCTAAAAAAAAAAGCCAAGTTTTCTTTCCTGGTAATTCTCTTGCTGGTGGTACTGGCAAGCCTTTACTGACACTGAAATTTGTCTCTTTTCCTTTCTACTAATTTTCTCCCCAAAGCTTGGAAAGTCTTGTATATTTACATACTTTTTTATAATTCTACCAATATAATTAAGAATAAACAGAAATTTCCAAAAATCTGAGTTCCTTCTTTGAGATTTTTCATTGCAGGGATCAGGTATCCTGATGCTGTTCCTTTGTAGAAATTTTCTATTTTTGTTCCATTTTGACCAAAACATTTTTTCCATTGCTTATATTCTGAATCCTAACCCAATACTGTTACTATAGATGATGGTATCTCAAAATAGATACTGAATGAAAAGACTGCCAAATAAACTATACCAAATAAGATGTATATTCAAAATCTGAAAAAGTACTCCCAAAGAATAAAAAACTAAGAATCACTAAGAATCCTATTTAAAAATTGCACTTTGTTTTAGCCTTACATATACTGAATAAAAGTTGTGTAAACTGACTCAAAAATCATATGAAAAATGACTTCCTCCTTACTTTTAGTTAAATTTTGGTTATTTTCTATTGAAATTGCTTCAAGGGAGATATATTTATAATATGCTTCAGTTTTACACAGAGAGAACACATATATGAAGGCATATAATGGTACCCATAGAAAGAAGTACGAAAAAGGAAGACTGGTCTACTTGGCTGTAACATGGGGTAATTAGGCTGTTATAGGTCTGATTTGTATGCTGGTGAGTTAATTCTCCTCAATTATACAGCTATAAAAACGAAGCCCCACACAAGGGGGCTCGGTGAGCACTGTGGTAACAGCAACACATGGTAATCACAATACTGGGGGAAAAACACCTGGAAATACATATACAGAGAACAGGTTGGTAATATAATCACCATCTTTGGACATTAACCGTAGCATAATTCCCTAGAGGTGGTGGTTACACACACACACACACACACACACACACACACACACACACCATGAATATATCTAGAGGGATTTAATAAAATGTTCATATTTGAGAAATGCAGGAATAAGTATAAAGAATGATATAAATAAAAGGATATGCTACAAATAAAGGGATATAATGAAATGTGCATATTTTAGGGCTGTAATGAAGTTTATGGACTAAAGAGTCTGAAGAGATGAGACTACCTGAAGAAAAGCACGAATGAGTTCAAGCAGTCACATTTATGGAGAAATCTACAGCAAAGGCCAGCACAGACCAATGCACCAGGAGGTATTTGCAAGTAAATGGAATCATCCCAGGTGAAGACCTTATGAGACTGGAGGTAGAATTGGAGGCAGTAATTAGGATAATAAAAATACATGCTTTCACTTGAAATATTTGAACAACTACCTGAATTCTTTGTTTCAATTTTGTAAAGCTCAACCAGAAATAAGCTGAAAACCAGTAAAACTGCTGTTCAGATGACCTAGGTGGGTGACATATAAATTCCACAACAAAATGCTGTTTCCAGAGATTGTTCATGTGGATCAACAAATGGAGCTGAGCCAAGGAGTTCGAGCTTTGACTCCATAACTTGTAGGTGCTTATCTTTGGGCTATGTTCTCAGAGTCCCCGTGTGCAGGAGGGAAGGGAATCATTTACTAAATTCTCAATATGGCAGCTTAGTGCAAACTAGATGACTTACATATAGTATTTGCTTTAATAGCACCTCACAGTGACCTTACTGGGTAGACATTGTTTCTATGTATGAGAGATGTAAGACTCAGAAAGGTTATGTGGCTGCCCAAGGTCTCTCAGGTAGTGCAAAGTAAAGCAAAGTGAAGAGTTTGTGTGATGGCAGGGCCCCTTCCAGTACACCTTACTTCACTTTTCATTACTCTCTGACAGCTCCTGAATCATCGCGAGGAGTTAATGAATTCCTAGCATGACTTGTGAACCATTTTGGGGAGAACCTCCTACAGTTCAAAATCGGGAGCTTCTAATCTCTTCTGGAGGGTAGTAATTTCTGCTTAAGACAATAGCCTATCTTCAGGCAGTAGGCTCACTGTAAGTCAGAGACAGGAGGGACGCCTCTGTGTGGTCAGCGTTCTAAAAGAGACATTGCACTTCACTCCTTCAAAATGAGTTCCAACAGCAATGTTTAAACGTTTCTTGACTAGAATTACTTAAGCCTCTTTGGAAAAACAGAGCACCAAGGTCAGAGATGCTGAAGTCTCTGATCATTTAATCTTAAATAAGAAAGCCTTAGTACTTATAATCTAAAACAATGCTCCTAAGAGAGTAGAATCCTTCCTACGGAAATCTCATAGTTTCTCCCTTGTTAACTGAAACATACTGGGAATTACAGGAAATAATGCCAGAATATTTAAATCTGCTTTCCTGTAGCTAGCACTGTACCAAATGTGAAATTGTCATTTATTCCTCCAACACAGTTTACAAGCAAAGAGGACGAACCGTAAGTGGTAGTCTTACAAATACTATCATCCATTGTTACGCCAGGTACACCTCTCACAAGAAACCAAAGGAATGTATTTCCAGTCAGTGGAGCACTTGCTCCTTAAAGGCCTTGCTTGCAGGTAGGAGCTGAAAATAGTAGAAATGCTAAAAGACGGACCAGAGATAATAAAAAATTCACTTATAGACAAAACATACGAAAACGAACAATGTTTTATACATACACACACATCTAGGCACTTGCTTTAGAAGAACAGTAATCCCAGAAGTTAATAATAAAGACCTAAACCAAAATGACAGCTTTGGGAATGGAAAACAAGGGATGGATTCAAGAAGACATAGAAACACAAACTTCTGTTGCAGAGGTAAAGAACGTAAGTTGAATTTGGTTATGTTCAATTTACTAGCAGCGTGTATATATTTGGTGCATTAGTTTAGCACTCAGGCAAGGTCTGGGCCGTGATACAGATTTAGAAATCATTTCAAATAGGTGGTATTTGAAATCACTGGCATGCATGAGGTTATGTGAAGTGCATGTGCAAGATGTGAAAAGAACCAAAACCAAAAATGTCATAGAAAGTTTATATTCATTTAGATTCAAGGAATGGACAAAGGAAGGCAAGCCTACAAGAGTCTATGAAGGAGACAGGTATGACATTGTTTACCTGTCTCTCTCCTGAACTATGCAGTGAGACCCATGAGGGAAGAAGCGCTGTTTTATCATCTTTGTCTATCCAGGACTTAACATAGCACCTAACATTTAGCAGATACTTAATAAATATTTTGGAACAAAGTGAATTATGCTTCTATATATGATGTTTTAACAACACAAACCTAAAGTGCCTAAGAGGTCCAATCATAATACTCTTGCATTCAAAATTGAGTTTAATCAGATTCAAAGATTGAGTGCAAACTTCACTATTATTTTTCATAATCATGAGTGGAAACACTTGACAAGAAATGTAACAGTCTGTGAAGTGTGCTGATGTGTAAGTGACGGCTGATCTGATGAGCAGATGAGGGGAAACAAGCATGTGAAGGGAAAGAGAACCCATCCGAAGGCTTTTTTTCTCTAGAGGAAATAGGAATGGTCACTTTCAATTCTTTTTTTTTCCTTAAAAGGACTAAAATTTTTGTTTAAATGTGACTTGGTGTACACTGAGATTTTTCTAAGGACTGATGTTAGGGAAAACCCCCTGAAATTACAAGAGGCCAGGGATGGTTAGTTTATGTTCCTAATAGGTAAAATATTATTTACATTTCTTTCCAACTTAAGTTTACATTCATATTTTCTAAATACATTTTGGTGTTGACTGATATAAAAATATATGAATATCCTGCAATTAATAATAGAAAAATCCTATTTCATTAAAGATGATTTTGAAATCACATAGTTAATTCTTGACTCATTCTCCACTCTAGCAAGTTTCTAATCTTTATTTTCTTTAATGAGAAACAATACAAAACAACAACAAAATTAAGCCTACTGATATACATATTGTAGGATTAGTGTGAACTATATCGAACTTTTTGTCTGAGTAGCGCCAGGGAACAAAAGGCTAGAATTTGACATTTAAAATTTCACTAGTTTTAGGCCTTTTAATTTTAACATAGTTTATTTTGTTATCTCTCATTCATTTTTATATTTTCGTACTGGAAGAAGAGCACTATCATGTAGTAAAAAGAAGAATGCAATTCTGGAGTCTTGGTCCTATTCCTTTTCTGCTGTTCTATCTGAGTCTGATTTCTTGTAGGAAAATTAGGGTGTCTGTATAGATACCCTCTAATGTTTACTTAAGTTAGAATACTTTATGATCTATGAACAAAATCTTCTGAAATGTCAAATCAATCCTTCTGTGTTGTTTTTATCTGCATAACAAAAATAATTAAGAAGCTATATTTTATTCAGATTGCACTAAGTACAACTTTCATGCTGAGTTTTAAAGAAAGGGGAGTTTGATTAAAAACTGAGTACAAACCCTGTTCTCCAGTAAAAAACCCCGGAGAACATCACCTTTCCATTGTCTTTAGGGAAACTGGTTTTAATGGTCTACGAATCTTACTTGAGGAAAACACGAAACGAAAAGGCAATGGGCAAAAATGATTGTACCTCGGTAGTTGATGATTTCTGTCCCAAGCACCGGAGTCATCTCCAGGACTGTGATGAAGGCTTTGTCCATAGATGTTAGAGGAAAGGGAGACATGCGGTGTCTTCTAGCCACCTTGGTGATATCGACAGCACTGTGACCTGGACAGGAAGATAAGTAACTAAGAATATGATGCTTAAACACTGATTAAAAAGCGGGGCTGACATACAAACATCAACAACTCTCAATTTCTTATATCTGCAAATGAAGATTACAAGGTGAAAAATTTTCTCTTGCCTCCAAAATATAGCTTGCTTTGGTGGAATATTAAATCAAGTCAGTGATGTTTTTGCATTATGTGTGAAAACTTGGTGGAACTTTAATGATGATACTGTTTGACCCTTTTCGAGTGTTACTATGTGCCACGGCACGGTTCTAGTAACTCAATCTTCACAATGATCTTATAGGAAGGATCATGATTATCCTTTTTTACAGATGAGGAAAGAGAGGTTTAGAGAGATTACATGTTTTGGTCTAAATCACAGAGCCACAATTCAAACCTAGGTAGCCTGGCTTCAGAGTCCATGTCCTTAACCACTATAGTAAACTTTGAACATTCAATGAACTAGTTTGTAAAATGCAATACCCAAAGTTCATCTTATTTAAGATTTCACAGAAAAATCTTCTGAAAAAAGGCATAACAGCTTATTACTTAATTAATTCCGATATCACCTCATCTAGTCCCATGCAATTAATATCACCCATTTACTAAAACTCCTAATTTTATATTTCTAATCCCAACCTCTACTCACAACTATAGATTTGTATGCTGTGCAACGAGCCAGTGGATAAGAATATGTATCTCCACCATATTTTTGTCACTTTATAAAAAAAACCACAGAATATGTATCTCCAAACTTGTAAATCATCCAACATGCACTTGGATATGTAACACACAATTCAAACCTAACCTGTTCAAATCACACTCTTTATTTCCCCACCCTCCTATCCCACCCACGCGATGTCTTATTCTCTTGCAATTCCCATCACAATAAATAGCAACCCCACTCTTCCAGTTACTGGTCTAAAACCTTGGAGACACTCTTGATTTTTCTCTTGTCAGAACCATATCTAAATTGCCTTTGAAACCCTTCTAGACTCTGTTCATTATTCACCACCTCCACCACTATGACAATAGTTGGAACCATCCCTTACTTCCTGGGAAACTGAATAGCCTCCTACTGGTCTCCCTGCTTCTATCTTTGTCCACTAGGATTTATCTTCCACACAGTAGTTACAGGAATCCTTTTAAATTGTAAGTTGGATTGTGCTCATCTCTACTCACTCCCTCCACTGACTTTCCATTTCACTCAGAGTGGAAGCTTTGCTGTGGTTTACAAAGCCCGACATATTATGGTCCCCGCCGTTCTCATTTATTATTTTCCCCCTTGTTCACTGTGCCCCGTCTATATAGTTCCTTATTTGTGCTTGAGCATGCCAAACACATCTCTCATCAGGGTCTTTGTATTTGCTGTTTGCTCTACTTGGGCCTTTCTTCCTTGATATTATGGTTCCATCTATCCCTCACTTCTTTCAGGTCTCTGTGCTAAAATATCACCTCATCAGAGGGTCTTTGTTAAAATTCCTACATGGAATATCACCTACCATCATTCTCTATTACCCTTACCCTACTTTTCTTTTCTTTTCTTTATGGATATATGTGTGCATGTGTATGTACCTAGCTATGGATATTGATATCTATATACTCATAATATATAATATACATTTATATTCATGTGTTTATAGCTTTCTTCTTCTTAGTATAATGTAGGTTCCATAAGAGTAGCAGCTTTTAATCTTTTTGTTCAGTGTTGTTATCCCCAATACCTAGAACAGTAACTGGCACATATTAGGCAATACAAAAATAAATATTTGTTGAATTAAAAAATAATCTTTAATGACCAAAAAAAAGACTTCTTAGAACACTATATCCTTATTCATAAATAACTTGACCTTTTCTTGGGAACCTTAAGGGTCTGTGGCCCAAAGGGTAAACGGAAGAGGAGGAACTGCAAACACTGTTGCTTGGCTATGCTACCCTCTATCCACAGCTCCCTTCCTCACCAGCCACCGTGCAGCTAAGTGCCCATATGACACAGTTCTGGGCAGTGAGATGTGTAGGAAGAAGTCCATGGGGGCAGGCTTCCCATTACAAATAAAGTGATAAAGATGCAAAGGTCTAAGAAGAGAAAGCTTTTGCTCTTCTACCTTCTTTCTACTTGGAACATGACTAAGTACTGAAGGTGCTGTAGCAATTTTCAATCATGAGGATGAAAACCCACTCAGTAAGTACGGAAACATGAGAAGGAAAAAGAACCTGAGCCTCTGATAACAATGTGGAGCTGCTGATAAGTCTTCGGCTGCCTGCTTCCAGGCTTCCGGTATGTGAGACAAACTTCCACCAGTTTAGTCACTCTATAATGATTGTATGTATCTCTCAGTCATCTGTTAGTTCCTAATTACTGCAATTTATTAAATTTAGTATTCTTACCCAAACCCCAGCAGTTGCTTCCTACATGTTTGCTGAATTCACTTAAAGGTTCTACATCAAAGAGTTTCCATTCTAAGATGGATGACATTATTATAAGCACTCAAGGAAAAATATATATAACAATGGTTATAATTATGATATTCCTTTCCATGGCTAATCATAAAATTAAAAAATCTTCAATGCTTGAAAGCCCTGAAAATTTGTTTGGTACTAAATATGAACAATATTTTCTACTCAGAATTTCAGTGAATATCTAAAAAAGGACTATGTATGTTTTATCATTCACGCAAGCGAATGATAAATGGAATATATATATGGAAATGTGTATAATTATTTATAACTCACTTTCACTGAAGTTCTGGTCTTGTCATTCAAACATCATAAAAACATACTGTCACAACCACTGTAACTGGGAGAATGATAGAATGCTTCTGCTTTTTATTCAGATTTATAGATCTCGGATTTGATCTTTTCTAAAACAGCCTTTCTTTATGTTGCAAATTGCGTATAATCTTACGGAAGATATCCTTTCAAAATGTTGTTTCTGATTAGAAAGCTGTACTTTTTAATTGTGTAGTTTATGTGTTGAATAGGCATTTTAATGTGATAGACTTTTTGTGATTAGGAAGCAAGTTTGATTATCAGTAATATACACCCACTGAACAAATATTAATATTTATTCATGCATTTTATGAACCAGGAATAGTGAGGGGCCTGGCATACACAGAGTAAGATGTGCTCTGCCAGGAAGAACATTACAGCTTGGCCGGGAGTTTGAGACTCCCCATACTTCCTGGACTTGTATGTCTATTTCTTTCGCTAATCAGGGAAGTTTTCTTTCATTATTTTTTCAAATTAAGTTTTTAATTTCTTGCTCTTTCTCTTCTTCTTCCTCTTCTCCTTCTGGCATCCCTATAATTTGGATGTTGGCACTTTTGGAGATGTCCTCAAGTTGTCTTCTGTATACTGTCCTAATTTTTAAAAATTCTTGTTTCTTTATTCTGTTCTGGTTGAATGTTTATTTCTTCCTCATGTTCCAAATCGCTGATGTGAACCCTGGCATCCTTCTCTTCACTGTTGGTTCCCTGTGGATTTTTCTTTATTTCACTTAGGTAGCCTTCATTTCTTCCCTTATGTTTTTGCTGTAGTCAGTGAGTTCTCTGAGCATTATTGCCAGCGTTTTGAACTCTGCATCTGATAAGTAGGCTATCTCCATTTCACTTAGTTTTTTTCTGGGCTTTTGTTCTGTTCTTTCATTTGTGCCATATTTCTTTGTCTCCCTGTGTTTGTTTCTGTGTATTAGGGAGAGAGGCTTAGATGCCCTGTCTTAGTGCACTAAGGCGTGGAGCCTTAGGTAGTCACCTGGGCGGGGCAGCCCACTTCACTGCTTTGTGGTGCCGTGTATAGGGGAAGGGCGGGAGATGGGACAATGCTGCTGCCTGGCCTCTGGAGACTTGCCAGGCATTTGCTCCCATTTCCTATTTGCACCTAGAACCCTTCTCAGTGCGGCTTTGGTGATGATTTCGAGTCGGTGGATTTGTGAGGGTTCTAGGACCAAGGAGGCCCTTTAAATGGAGTCTCCTGAGAAACTGGAATTTTCTTCCACCACCCCAACCCCCACTGGTTTTTACAGCCAGAAGTTGTGATGATTTATCTTCCTGGCCCTGGAACCCCGGGCTGCACAGTCTGGCCTGGGGCTGGGATTGCTGGCTCCCAAGGTATCCCTCCAGATTTTTGTCAACTACACAAAATTTTATCAATTTTATTAATGTGGGAGTGCCCGCTCTGCCACTGCTGTCTCTCCACACCCCACCACGTCCTCTCTGCCCGGGCACCCTGTCTCTGCCCCTCCTACCTGTCTGGATGAACGTGGCTTCTTTACATCCCTTCTTTAAATCCCTGGTTGTCAGGTTTCCATAGTTCAATTTTCTGGCAGTTCTGGGTGTTTTTTGTTTTGAGGTTAGTTGTGACTCTTCTTGTGGTTGTGTGAGGAGGTGAAGCATGTCTACCTATGCTTCCACTTTGACTAGAAGTTCCTTTTGCTTTTCTAACCCCTCTAATATTTACAGATTCTGCCACAATGTGAGTACTCACTGCATGAATAATCCAAACTTTGATGCTAATGCATTAATATTGGTTTCTGGCTAAATTTTTTGCATGTTATCAGAGGGGTCTTCCACATATATAACAACTTATCTGAAGAAAATGGGACAAAGAAGAAGTATTTTAATTCTCTGGCATAATAGAAGGTGTGTGCGTGTTCTTTGTAAACATTTACTGAGCACTTTCTACGTGCCAAGAGATGTCTTCCTACTCAAGATCCACCCAAAATTACACAGTAAGAACAGTCGGCTACTTCATCAATACAGGAGGGTTAACTTGATCCTATAAACATGAGAAAAACAGAATTTGTACCTGACCTTCTACACACAAGAGTAAAATTAATAAACAGACAATAGCTGCTGTTTTTAAGTAAAAGGAACTACTAAATAACAATAGCACACTCAGTTGTGTTTTATCCTTCACAATGTGCAAGACGACTCTTTGTCCATATAAAATCCCATTAAAAAACTGTAGCCCAAATAGGTTTGAAAGCCATTGATCTAGGTGATCCAGTGCCCTCATTTCCAAGTCAAAAGTGGACAATGCTCCATGGGCAGCACCAGGGACATCTACACAGAAGCAACAGCAGCTGGAGGCCTAGGCTGAGGACACGGCACTCACACATACAGCAGGGGCCTTGTGCAGGCTTCCCAGGAACGGCCCAGTTTTAAAAGGCACAAACTTCCAAAATAAATCTGGTAAGCAAATAGCTATGTTTCCAAATAGCTTTTTTGGTTTGCTTCCATTTTTAAAAGAAACACAATTTCAACTGTTTTCTGATGTTGACATCAGTGATTTACAAGAATCTTCAAAATGAAAGCTTCACAAAAGTTAAGAATAGTTATCTCTGATTCCTCATTTTGGAAATTACAACCTCAAAAGGCACTTCTATCCTGGGTCATCAGAGAGCTCAATCAGGCAGGGGAAAGGATCAAGAAATATTTTCTCCTAAACACCGACCCTCTTCTTGATTCTGAGCCTAGCACAGAAATCTGATAAGAGGAATAAAAATTGAGAAAAAAAAGTATGCAGTTTTTTGTCTTGAAGGTCAGATGGGATATACTGCCTAGCATCCAATTTTCATTGAGTAGTTCATAAACCCCACTTAGAAGGAGGAAACAAAGGAAAGAATAATTTTTTTAAGGAAGAAAGTTATAATGAAAGGAAGTTTGGTTTTTAGATAGAGAAATTATCCAAAATTTGATAGAAAATTTGGATAGTTTTTCCTGTAAAGCAAAAAGTATTTCATGGCCACAAATATATTCTGATTGCTAATCTACAAATGAATACTAAGAGGTCACTAAGAGGATGTGTGAGGACATTGGCTCCATTCAACTCATATATACTATACTGCAAAACAAAACCAACATGTGAACTTAGGCTCTACTGAGAAGATTATAGTGTGCAAGGGAATATTTATTTTAACTTACAATAGTAAAATTAGCTGGTGATGTATGGCTGTTAGTGCTAATTGGTAGGAGGGCTAGCTAGTTTAACAAAAATAAGCTTTAAATTGGTTTAGGATATTGCTTTAGGGATCTTTACACAGGAGTGGAGTGTGGGGATGGGGAAAGGGAGTCTAGATATCTCCCCCACTAGTAGTTTTCCAAACTGAGCAAGAGTAACAGCGTGAATTATTATAACATCTATATCATTATAGCATTCTTCTACAACAGTTTAGCTTTCTGAACTAGATTTGTAGAATTAAAGCAATTCTAAATTAGCCACAGATTGATGATCTAAAAGTTTCTCTAAAAAAGCCTAGGTTTCCATAAGTAAAACTGAAGTTGTCTCATTTATATTTTCTGGTTTATAAGTCTAGACATGAAGTTGACTATATTAGTTCAGAATCTTTGCAGGTACTCAAAATGTTACTGAGATTTCTAGCTTCCATGCAGCAGCTATAAAAAGACTATATAAGAAGTCAGTGTAAAAACAGCGCAGGTTCACTCAGGATTGCACCATCAAAGACAGTTTAAATAATAACGGCAATGTCTAGGATGTAGAAACACTTCAAAGGGACACAGAGCACAAATGGACTCCTTATACTAAGTAGAGTAATTAAGTAAGGATCTTCATTGTGTACCAGTAATCTTTTTTTTTTCCATAGGGCATGACCATCTTGAAATAAAGCTGTTTATACCAATAAAATGATTTTTCCCAGTTCAAATGCATCCCTTTTTAATCTGCCAATTCTTAATATATAACGTCTCATATTGGCTTGAAAATCTATTTTTTAAATTAGAAGTAAATGAGGAAAAGATGCTTTCAGATGATTGAACAGAACATAATAGAAACAAGATGTATATGCAGGTTCTTCTTGATTAAATTTAAAATCTCAAGAGGAAACTTCATTCTTCAGAACAATCAGTAAAAGAATTCCCAAACTATTTAAAGTGTAAATCAATACTCATTCTTTGGATATGAAGAAAATGTAAAGGAAGTGATCTTTGCTGCCCTATTAATATTACTGTCTCTATTTCCCCTTGTATTTGCTTCTTGCTTTTCTTGTATTTCTATTTCCTGGATCTTTCTGAACAGCAAACTACCTAAAATAAATAGCTTTCTTAGGAAATTTAGAGACGATGATAGTAATATTTTTTAGGTTAAATAGCTAGGGACTTTGGTAGGGCAAAGCATGTGTGGTTCAGATATACGCAGCATTTTGTCTTTCATAGAAATCTCTCAAATTAAGTGAAATTGGCTATAAAACTCTCAGGAAACACTGGCAACAGGAGAGTTCTTAGGCTCAAGATGATGGGGCATGCCCTCTGTATATACGAAAACAATGTCTTGTGTTGTTTTCAACAATAGTTTTCTATGTTTTATTTGTTTATTCAAGATAATGAGCCTCACAGCATTTCTGATAAAACCTAAAACTATAGCTGAAAGGACTGCATTATTTTCTACAGTTGTATAAGAAATGTTAAAGAAAAGCACTCTTGAGATTTCTGTGCATCTAGATTATAAAACAGGGTATTGTTATCACAAAATGTTTGCTCTATTATTTATAACATTGGTTCATTATCACCCAAAAGGATAAAACTCAAGTCCTCCCTGGCAATGAAATGAAATGTCCAACCACACGATTGCGGTTCGATTCCCAGTCAGGGCACATGCCTGGGTTGCAGTCAGGGCACATGCCTGGGTTGCAGGCCAGTTCCCAGTAGGAGACGCATGAGAGGCAACCATATATTGATATTTCTCTTCCTCTCTCCTTCCCTTCCCCTCTAAAGATAAATAAATAAAATCTTAAAAAAAACAAAAAACCTCTCAAGTCCTTATAAGAGTATATAAAACTCTTTTTGTTTTCTTTTCAGCCTCATCACTTGTTACTCTATCACTCAGAAAACTGATTCCATTGTAGATACTGGAATATAATATACTATTTCATATTTTCTTGCCTTAGTACATTGTGCTCTTTTGCCTGGAATAAATGTTCTCTCTCATCTTTTTGTTTTCTTTGGAAGTTATTCTTCTTCCTTCATAACTTTCTTTGGTAAGGGAACACTCAAATAATGATGATCACATGTCAAAAGGATCTTGGAGTCAACCTGAAGAGACTGCCTTTGGCTAAAACTGGGACAACTTAAGAATCGAAATCAATTAGGATAGCAAGAGTTTATATAATCCACTTGATAAAATAAAAATAAGAATCTGTTAGCACATCATAATATAAATAAACAAATGATCAAATAAAATTCTTTCTTATGACAGAATGTCAACTGGTAAGTGAAAAAATGTTAGAATTAGAAACTCACCACTTGGCAACCATCATTGTAATAACTGGTTCAGGCAAACATCATCAAGAATACTAAAATTAGGAGGTGAAAGCCTCATGACAAATAGTATTTACATGGTCTCAAAGCACATCCCCACACGATTCCTAATTACAAAGAAAAATAATAATTTTACAGTGGTGAAACCTTGCAGACACCATCTTATCCAAGTAATCAAAGTTAACATGATCAGCAATGGCACAAAATGACTGCACGAGCATCCTGATACGATGCACTGAACACACATCATCACGCATGAGGTGGTACTGACACACCATCAGGAAACATCGGAAAAGACCAACGTGACAGTCTACAAAATAACTGACCTCCCCTCTTCAAAATGGCAAGGTCACGAAAGACAAAGGAAGCCTGAGGAATTGTTCCAGATAAAAGAGCCTAAAGGCACATGATAGCTCAAAGTACTGCATAGTTCTGGATTGGATCCCAGATCAGAAGAAGAGAACTTGTTTTTCTCCTTTTGCTATAAAGAATATTATTAGGAAAAACTGGCAAAATGTAATTTGAGTAAGATTATATAATAGTATCGTGACAAGGTTCATTTCCTGATTTTGATAATTGTGCTGTGCTTATGTAAGAATATTTTAAATATTTTTTCTTTCTTTTAAAAAAGGAAATATACATTCAAATTATTTAGGGGTAAAGAATGATCACATCTGTAATTTATTCACAAGCAGTTCAGAAAACAACTATGTTAATATCAGAGAAATAATAAAGCCAGTGTGGCAAAATGCTAACATTGGGGGAAAGATATGCAGGAATTCTTTGTTCTACTTTGTAACTTTTCTGAAGTTTGGAATTATTTCAAAATAAAAATCTCCATTATTTTTAGTAGTCTCTCCTTTATGAAACAATGCATGGCCATTCCATTTTCGTCCTGTACAAAGGCACTACAAAATACTCTTAAAATTCTCATTGCATATTGTATGAACTACTTACTTTACCATACTTCCATTTATTTATATACATGCCTGTTTTCTTAACTAGATTATCAGCTCTTTTAGAAAGAAAAAAGTGTCTTAAGAGGAAGCCGGAAGAATGATGTGTACACAGCCATTACACAGAAAATTTCTGTTGAGTGAGTTTTATTTATTTATTTTATATTTTATTTATTTATTTTTAGAGAGAGGGGAAGGGAAGGAGAAAGAGTGGGAGAAAAACATCAATGTGCGGTTGCCTCTCATGTGTCCCCTACTGGGGACCTGGCCTGCAACCCAGGCATGTGCCCTAACTGGGAATCGAACCAGCAACCCTTTGCTTCACAGGCCCGTGCTCAATCCACTGAGCTACGCCAGTCAGGGCTGTTGAGTGAGTTTTAAAGGCTTGACTCTACCCAGTTTAGAATACAAACACTGACAAAGATAAACATTATATACAATTTCCAACCTTATTCTGGTCAACAATTTCAATATGCTTTTTGCTAGAACTGTCCATAAAAAAAAAAACTATTGCAAATGTTGGTTAACAATGAAAACAAAAGTTTTCTTCTTTCCTTTCCTTTTTAATTAAAAAGTGATAAAAAGATCAATGTAGTAGTAAAAAGAAAAAGGAGAATAAGAAAATATGATAATAACCTTTTTTAGCTAAGGTTCAGGAATAAGAATCTCACAGTATGTTTATTATTTGAGCTGTGATCCCTCGGCTCATTTCTGTCCTGCTATTTTATTTCTGGTTTGGTGCCCTTTTTGGGTCTCTGAACTACAGCTTGCTTTGTTAGGTTAGCAGAATCCTTTTTTTCTAACCCTAAATATCCAAAAAGCTGATTAAGAATTCTCTTATGCCCAAAGAAAAAGTTTGTCAGGAAACAATTTCAAAGGCATTAATATATAAATGTAAATGTATATATATAATTTTTTGTCAGCTTGAATTTGTAATGTTTTCACTGTAAGTACTACTGGTATTAAAATGCAAAATTAGAATTATGTTTCCTTTAGTAGGTCTTCGTTCTAAACATTCTTTAGACAAAAGTAGAGAAAAAGTAATTTTTCTTTAGAAATCATAAGCTATTATATCTCTAAAAGTATAATGTTTTCTAAGCATTAGCTGTTCTCTATAATGCCTTGGGAAAAAAGACCAAGAGAAGTTCAAAGTCATCTTTGTAGTTGGAGGATTTTATCAGCTCATAAAATCAAATTTCCCTTAGTTAATCTTCCCTACAGGATGGTGTTTCTCATAGTATTAGGAATGAGCGCATACCTCTTCAACTTCCTGAATGCCCATTCAATGACAGACAAATAAAAAAGTCAATTTCAGTTAATATCTTTTGTAAGATATAAACATTATTAAACATGATTTTTGGGCATGTGGTAGATATTAATTTTTTTAGTTGAGAAAGGGAAATTCTTTGAATAAATTATTAGTCATGGAGAATGTAAAGACTGAGCCTGTGACACTGGTGAAAGCAGAAATCTAGTTTTTAAAGTATTTTGTACATGATAGATAAAACCTATGTAGTTTCTTTCATTTTTTTGAGAAAGTTTATTCAGCAAATTACAGAGGTAGTAGAGGTGAGTCAGCTGGTCTGTGCAGGCACAGGAAACAAGTTGCAAAAGCAAAAGAAGGGCCCTAGGAGCTTAGGAGAGAGAAAGGCAAAGGTAGCCTCTGGGGGAGGTGGAGTAGAAGAGGGACAGGAAAGGTTCGGTGTGCTACAGAGAGGGAGAGCAGCTGTGTAGGTTATCCTATATCGGTGCTTGATATGACCCAGGTCCTTCTACACACCTAAAAAGTGGGATTAATTTACTATTAATTCTGCTGATACAAGCACTACATTTTTTCAAAAAAGTATGTATCACAGTATGACTACCACTATAGAAATAAAATCCAATCCGATGTATGTACTGGGAAAAAAGAATTATATGTATTAGTCATAGTTGTCTAAGTTGTATGATGAGTATGATTTTTTATTTCCTAATTTTCTGTATTATTCAGATTCCTGACAATGATCATGCATCACTTAAGAATATTTAATAAATGCTTTTTTAAAAAGATTTATTTATTTATGTATCTTTAGAGGGGAAGGAGAGAGGGAGAGAAACATCAATGTATGGTTGCCTTTTGTGCATCCCCTGCTGGGAGTTGGCGTACAGGGAACCAGCCTGCAACCCAGGCATGTGCCCTGACTGGGAATCGAACCTCGATCCACTGGTTCGCAGGCCTGTGCTCAATCCACTGAGCTACACCAGCCAGGGCTTAATAAATGCTTTTTGATTGGAAATAATTAGTTTCTTAGTCGATCCCAACCAGTATCTTCCAAATTCTGTGATTCTAGGAACACTTCTCAACAGCATCTGATTGCATTTTTAACCATCAAAAGGTTCCTATTACCCTAAAGATAAAGTTTAGACTACCTTGAATAATGTGCTAGGCTTTTCATAATCTGTCCTTTCTCTCACACACACCCTCAGTTCAGCTGTAGCAAACAATAATTCCTAGTGCAAAGCATGGTTTTGTCTATGCATCTATCTCAACTGTCCTTCTTCTAGTCCAACTAGCAAACACTGAAGACTATGAAACTCCAACTGCATAACTCTTAAGACTATGAAAATAAAGTATAGGTCATATCAATAAAAGGTACTACAATTCATATATTGCCCAAATTAGAAATTGGGCACCACTTTCTTTTAAAAAATCTTTATTGTGTTTTTTCATTACTATTTAGCTCCTTATAGCACCCCCCCAGCAATCATAACAATGTTGTCCATGTCCATGAGTTCTTTTTCCTTTTTGTTTTGTCCCTCAACTCTTTAACCCCCACCCCTAGCCCCACAGCTGTCACCCCACTCTACTTCCTAATGCTGTGAACTGTGATGCCTTAAGTATTTCATAAATCCTGCTTTTTTCTATTTCTATTGCTTCAGCTTTATTTCAAGTTCTCATCAGATTCCTGCTTCTGATCTTACCCCAACTCAATCTATCCTCCACACAGTGGTAAATATTATTTCAAAAGTTTACATTTGAACTTGTCATTTCCATGTTTTATTATTTGAGATAAATAGACTTAAATTCCACTGAACACTGAATTAGTAGCTCCCTTCGCTTCCCCACATCACTTTCTACTGTTTTCTACCCTGTCCTGTACTCTCAAGGGGCTAGCATTTATATATAGAACAGTCTCTCTGTTGCTGTGGCTTCTGCCTGACTTCATCCAATGGGAAGCACTGGCAGGAAAATGGAGAACAGAAGAAGAGCAGAGATAAGCTATTCCTTAGTTCTCCTGTTTGCTGGATTAGCTCCTCTGTTGTGACTCATTCTTTCATTAAATTCTTCTTCTCTTGTTTGAGTGTGTCAAGTGACTCCTGCCAGGACTAAGTACCATACAGCAACCAAGGTGAGACAGAACCAGACACAGTATATTTAGGAGAGAATGTGGAGACCAGTATGGTTAGAGAACTTAGGTTTTAGCAGGGGTTTAGTGGGAGTTGAGGCTAGAAAAGTAACTAAAACCAGACCATGGAGGTCCCTAAATGCTCGGCTGTGGAGTTTGAACTTGACCATACAAGCCAGTGGGGAACCATTTACATAACTTTATCACGTAAGCCAACATTTAAAGTTTTTAAGTATGGGAGTGGCACACATATAGATTTCTGGTAGACAACGCATTCAACTATAGAAAAGTTAAAAGATTAGTTCAAAGCCACATTTCTAAACACAGGGTCTGGCAGAAATAATGCCACTGAGTGTGGTTGGTAGGGTACGTGAATGTCTTGCATGAGATGGACGGCAATTTGAACATTTCACCTAAAATGTCATACGGTGTGCTTGAGTGTGATACTGTGATGTTACAGAATTACATGCTTATGATTTTGTAATAAAGAATTTTTATGTAATAAAAAAGAGGTATTATTTGTACTAGACCCTGTAGACAGTAGGTCAAGATGAAAGAGCCAGATCTCCAAATTTTTAGTTCAGTGTGCTCTCTCCTATATCACAAAAAGAGAACTTTCTTTCCTTCAACTTCATTTACACAATATGAATTGAATACTCTCTCACTGTATAAGGCACTTTATTAAACATTAGAGAGTGATGTTGAAATAAATAAAATGAGATTCCTATTTGCCACAGTTTCATGGAACACAAGAATCAGGCTGTGTTTTAAGAAAAAAGTAAAAAAAAGCCCCCCAAAATCCTGTAACTGCTATGTTTTAATTTAAAAAATACTATGACTGACAGCAAAGCAAAGTGAACAAATAATTCTGATGGAATAAATTATAACCTTTCACAGATGAGGTGACAATTAAATTGAGCTTTAAATAATAAAAAGGGAAAAACATTTGAAGCAGAATGAATAAATAATACAGATTTCAAAGTACATACTTTTAGAGAATGAGGAAGTGCCTATTGCGCTCAGAGGTGAAGAGGATGAAATACATGTAAGGCATAAGGCTGGTCAACTAAGTTAAGAAAAATTTTGAAGAGGCTTAGTAGTATAGAAAATAAAGAACTATTTAAGATCTTTTACAGAGAAGTGATGCATACTTAAAACTGTAATACTTGGCCAATGGTAGATTGCAAGGAAGAGAACCTGTGGATGTACAGAATAGATAGTATGCTACTACAGCCTTGAGGGTGAAAGACAAAGAAGGCCTGAACTAATGCAGTAGGCATTGGAAAAGGGGTATTAGGAAGAGCCATAAGAAGGGGTCCTATGATTCATGGTGCTTTGGGAAAGAGAAAGTAAATATTACAGTGAGATTTCAAGTTTGGTTAATAGGGTAGGTGGGAGTATCATTAATTAAGGGAAAATTACAGAAACAACTTGGAGGGAAGGGTATAATTCTGGTTTGTGATGAGGAAAATGTGAGAAGCCAGCAGGACAGCAAGAGGTGATTCCAGTATGTAACAGCAAGTGAGGTATGCAGTTTGGGAGAGAAGGTGGAACTATACTTAAGAGTTATTAGTATACAGTAGGCAAATCTAATAATATACATTTCTTTTTTTTACTCTGATCAATTTATTAGTGTACAGTACAGTTTTGTTAGCTATATGCACACTGTTGTATAGCAGATTTCTTGGCTTTTTCATCTTGTGTGACTAACTGTATACCTACGGAACAATAATGCCTGATTTTCTCCTTCCTTCAGCCCCTGGCCACCACCAATTTATATTCTATTTCTGAGTTTGATTACTTTAGATACCTCAGGTAATATCTCACACAGTATTTGCCTTCTTGTGATTGGCTTATTTAATTTAGCATAATGTCTCAAGGTTCATTAGTGTTGTAGTATATGACATAAGTCCCTTCTTTTTTAAGGCTGAATAACACTTTATAGCATGTTATGTATTCATTTGCTGGTGGACATTTAACTTGCTTCCATATCTTGGGTGTTGTGAACAACAAACGGTACAATGAATGAGTGTGCAAATAACTCCCTGAGACCTTGTTTTCCATACGCAGAAGTGGGATTGCTGGATCGTACGTTAGTTTCACTGTTAAGACATTGAGGAACCACCTTAAGCTGTGAGGAAGCTTCCCATAGTAAATAGTTGCACCATTTTACATCCCCACCAACAGTACACAAGGGTTCCAATTTCTCCACATCCTCACTAACTCTTGTTATCTGTGTTTTTGTGATGGTGGCCATCCGAATGGGTATGGTTTTGATTGGCATTTCCCTTATGTGTAGTAATGTTAAGCATGTTTTCACATGCTTGTTGGCGTTTGTTTATCTTCTTTAGAGAAATGTCGTTCAAGTCTTTTGCCCATTTTAAAATTGTTTTTTGTTTGTTTGTTTGTTATTAAGAAGTGTTTTCTCTTCTCCGACTCTCATAATAGTTTGAGAAAAACTGGCTTTAATTATTTTTTAAATAATTGGTGGAATTTAACAGTGAAGTGCTCTGGTCCTGGGCTCTTTGTTAGGAGGCCTCTGATCACTGATTCAATCTCCTGACTACTGTTTCAGGAGGTCTGTTTCCTCAGGATTCATCTTGGTGAGCTGCGTGTCTCTAAAAATTTATCCATTTCTCCCAGGTTGTCCAATTTGACATAATTGTTCACAGTAGTCTCATAATTCTTTTTACTTATGCGGCATTAGTTGTAATTTTCTTCCTTCATTTTTACTTTTAGTTAGTTGAGTCTCCTCTCTTTTATTCTCAGTTTTGCTAAGCATTTGTCAAATTAGTTGATGTTTTAAAAAATACAAGTCTTAGTTTTGTTCATTTCTTCTATTTTTTGTCACTATTTCATTTACTTTGGCTCTAATCTTTATTATTTCCTTCCTTCTGCTAATTTTGGGCTTAGGTTTCTTTATTTCCTTTTGCCCGGTCTTTGAGATGTACAGTTAAGTTATTTTCATTTTGGTTAGTTGCAAGGTATTTCCTAATTTTTCTTCTTTGACATATTGGTTGCTCAAGAGTCTGTTGTTGAATTTCCACATACTTGTGAATTTCCCAATTTTCCTATTGTTTTTGAGTGCTAGTCTGATTCCACTGTAGTTGGAAAGATACTCGGTAGGTTTTTTTGGGGGGGGGTGGGGAAGTTTCATCTAATTTTATTTAAAGTTAGTACCGATAGCAAATGATTTAATATCATCATTTTGTTAATTGTTTTCTGTCTTTCTGGTAGCTACTTTGTCCCTCCTTTCTGCTCCTGCTGCCTTCCTTTGTATTTTGTTAATTTTTAATATAGACCTTCTTTGATTCCTTTTCCATTTTGTTTTTGTGTATGTTTTGTAGGGTATTTTTGTGTTTCTATGGAGCTTACATTAACCATTTTATAATTACAACAATCTATTTTACGCTGATAATAACTTCAATCATATACAAAACCTCTTTTATATCTTCCCACTCCTACTTCATGTTACTGATGTGACAATTATATCTTTATATATTGTGTATTCATTAACATACTCTTACAGTTTTTTGATGCTTTTATGTTTTAAATTCCTGAATTACAAGTGCTTTATACACCACCATTACAATATTATAGAATTCTGAATTTATCTATTTGCCTATACTGGTGAATTATGTATTTTAATATGATTTTGTGTTGCTATTTACTGTCCTTTTGTTTCAACTTGGAATGCTGCGTTTGGTAATTTTTTTGTAAAGCATGTGGGGTAGTGATAATTGCTCGGGCTTTGTTTATCTCCAAAAGTACTTATTTATCCTTAATTTCTCTTGACAGCTATACTAGTATTCTTAGCTGGCTCTTTTTCTGTAAGCACTTTGAATATATCATCCCATTCCCCTCTAATTTGTAAAGTTTCTGCTGAGAAAAACATGATAACCTCATGGGAGTTCCATTATTCATGATGAGCTGCTTTTCTCTTGCTGCTTTCAAAATTTTCTTTTGTCTTTGACTTCTGACAGTTTGATTCTTTTGTGTCTTTGTGTGGGCCTCTTTGGATTCATCCCAGTTAAAATGCTTTGAGGTTCTTGAATGTTAATGTCCATTTCTTTCCTCAGAATTGGGAAGATGTCAGCCATTATTTCTTCAAATAAGCTATCACTTTTTCTCATTCCTCTCCCTCTGAAACTCCCATGATCCATATATTGATTGGCTTCCTTGATGTTGTCTGGTAAGTCCTTTAAACTTTCTTTACTTGTCTTCATTTTCCCTTTTTGCTCCTCAGATTTGATGATTCAAATGGTCCCCTTTTTTCAAGTTCTTCTGCTTTACGAAGTCTACTCGAATGTCTGGTGAATTTTTTTCTACTCAATTATTATAGTATTCAGTTCTTGAATTTCTGTATAGTTCTTTTTTTATAGTTTCCATTTCTTAGCCGATATTCTCATTTTGTTCATGCATATTTTCCTGATTTTCCACAGTTGTCCGTGTTCTCCTGTAGATCATTTAGCTTCAAGAAAATTACTTTGAATTCTTCGTGAGGAAATTTGTAGATCTCTGCTTCTTTGGGGTTTCTGGAAATTCATTTTATTCATTTGACTGGCCTATGTTTCCCTGTTTATTCACATGCCTCATAATTTTTTTCTCCTGAGTTTATGCAATTGGGAAAATAACTACATCTCCTAGTCTTTGTAAACTGGTTTCATATAGGGGCAAACTTTCACCAATGAGCCCGCTGGAGGTTCTTGGGACCTGTGAAAGCTATTTGGTGTAATTTCTCTTGGCTGTGTGTATAATTTCCAAAGCAGAGGTTTGTCCGTGTTTTTTTCTTCCGAAGTCTGTAATCTCTTACTCCTTCTGGTGTCTGTCTGCAGTAGTGCAGGTGCTCTCGTGCTGCAACCAGAGCCACTGGGCTCTCCTTTATTCTCAGGGGCCTTCGGTACCCAAAGTATGCTGACTCACATGCCCAAAGTCAGTGGGAGTAGACACCAGTCCTTTGTGCAGTGTCCCCAAAACTGAACTATGGGACGTATACTTTGCTCTTCTAACTTCTTCCCAAGGTGGAAGCTGAGTTGGGTGCCTTCTCCACAGTTCCTTGAGCTACACTGGTCTTTATACCATTTCAGGCTCTCAAGCGGCCCCTACTCTCCCTGTTTTCTGTGGTCCCCAGGCACCAAACTATGCCAGTTCCATCACTGCTCCAAGTCAGGCGAGACAGAAACCAGTTCCTCAGGCAGTCTTCTGAACAGCTAACATGCTGTATGCATATTTCACTCTTCTCTCTTACTCTCCCTTCTGCGAGAGCCTGCAAGCCAGGTGTGCTCTGCTGATCATGGCAACCTGTGCTGGCTTGGTGGGGGGAGGTAAAGTGAAAAAGGTCTTCTTCCCATTTTAATGCAGATGTTCTTGGCTTTGCATTCGCCTGGGGTACTGAGACCTGTTAAATGGTTTTTGGACTTCTCATAAGATATTTTGGTCTACATGTCATTGTTAAGTTGGTGGCTCTGTGGCAAACAGAAGGGTAGAATTTCCTACTCTGATCTATTAATGTTTTTAGCTACTATAGCAGATATAATACTGACAATTAAGAGGCAGAAAAAGTTGACTAAAAGTGATAAATGAGTCACATCTTTTCATATAAAATAAAATGTGATAATCTAGAAAATAAGACAAGTGAGATAAAATTTAAATTAAATTAGTTAATTAAACTACCTTATGGAATTATTAAGTTTCACAAATAAAAAATGTTTGAGAACTAGGTAATTAAATTATATGAGGATATATGAGTTGATTTATTTAGGATATTAGATGAGAAAGTTGAGAAGGGCAGTGCTTATAAATAATACCTCACCAAATTCTGTGGAAGTGGATTGCTAATTGTCTTTAGTTAGGTAAAGAACAATTGAATAAGGGGTGATAAGTACTGTTGTCTGATCCAGTAAGTGCCAATCCATATGGTAAGGGATTGGACTGTAGCAGAAAACTAGGAAAATTTTTCTAAAAACAATAACTACAAAAGTTTAGCATACTTCTTCAAGGACTATTCATAATAATTTTTACTGGGAATCATAAAAGAAAAAAACTTCATATTTTTAGTAGCAAGGTAAAAGAAAATTAACTAGGAGACTTACCAGTGTAAGGTAGATTGAAGGTAACTTGTTTAAGATTAGAACCAAAAAGCACGATAAAATACTCTAGGCAAGAGGTGGTTAGTTATTGGTCCAGAATCTGGGTTGCAGTAGTGAGAATAAATGAAGGGATAAGGTCAGAATGAAAACATGAAATACTCTGAAGAGAAGGAGCAGTTAAGAAAAATAGTATTGGTAACAAAGAGATTAGTGATTTGGCTTATGTTTACTATTTTCCTTCTCTGTTCCAATTCTGATTTCTTACTTGGATGTTCTGTGGTCCCTTGCTTGCTCTGCTTGCTCAAATTTTCTTTTCATTTTCTTTTCTTTACTTACTCACCCATTGAACTAATTTAGTGAGAGACAGTCATTATGGTAGATCCTGGGAATTAAGCCAGTTAACAAGATAAATGAAGTACCTGCAAGGAGCTTAGGGTGGAGTGGAGAAGACATACAACTGCTATACTATAAAAAGGCTTGCAATAATTAAGGTTTGGAAACTACAGGGTACTAGAGAAGAATATAGGAAGGACACTTCGCTCAGATTTGGGCAGTGATGAAAGTTTTTTGGAAGAAATGTAGGATAAGCAAAAATTATCCAGGGGAAGAGACAGGAGAACAACATTTTAGGAAAGAGGTAACTATTTGTAAACTGGAAGTTTCATCTGGCTGGAGCACTGAATTCCTGGTGGGAGTGGTAGAGGGTGAAACTAGAGGCAAGCAGGAGCTACCTGTAAGCAGCTTAAAAAAGTTAGGACACAAAGAACAATGAGAAGGTATTAAAGGATGAATGGAAGTCATTTAAAGAGTATGAAAGGTTTAGATTTGTATTTTAGAAAGATAAAAGTGGTTGAAGGAAGAGGGATAAAAAAACACTCTAAAGATTTTTTGGTTTGGACAACTAGGTGTATAGTGATGTCACTCCTTGAGATATGTGAAGAAAATGTGACATGAGATTCTATATTTGGTTTGGTCATGTTGAGTATGAGAAAATTGTGGAGTATCCAACAAGAGATCTACAATAGATGATTGGAAATATATAACTTTGAAATTTAGGGAACGGAAGGATTTACTGAAGTTTTGTGAGTGGATGACCTTACTCATGCAGAATGTGGAATGTGAAAGCAAGATCTTAGAACTCTGAATAACACTGATATTTAATGAATGGGCCCAAAGTAGAAGTCTACAAAGAAGACAGAGAAAAAGGAAACAGGAAATTTAAAAGAAGAGAACAAAAGCAAGGAAGGTAGGTAATTGTTTCAAGAAGGAGGGAGTGATTAAAAGTCGTATCCAGTCTTGACCTGTCTTCCTTTAGGCTTTCCCTTCTTTATACACCCATTTTCTTAAAACTAGGCCCTCAGAGGTGGCAGCCAGATTGTCTGATAATTTATCTAAGATTAATGAATTCTACAGGCTACAAATGAATTCTAATTTGTTACCATAACCAGTTAACAGATTTTCATGGGAGTGGTAGGTTTTTTTCAGAAGGCAATGCCTTCACACTAAAGAACAGTTGTTATAACAGTAATACTAGTAGTAATAACTGTAACAACAGCTAATACTTATTAATTATTGTGGACCAAGCATTTAGCTGTTTAATCCTCACAACAACCTATGAGGCATATACTTTTATTAGCATCAAGGGAATTGAGGTAAGGAAAGTGGGACACAGAGGCAACGAATGAGCACTCACTCAAGTTCCTACAGCTGGTAAGCAGAGAAATCCAGATTTGAACAGAGGTAGTTTAACCCTACAGCATGTTTTCTTTTATAAGGTGAGACAATGAGGACAGGTGTTTGATACTTGCAGATTTTCATTCTACCTCAATTTACATTAAAAACGCAACAACTTGTTCTGCTTATGTGTAAGCCTAAATTTGAGTAGATTCATTTAAAGGGTATAGGCTTGTTAAAACACAAATATTGCTTACTGAAAATTGTTTTATTGTGTCCCTGAATTAGAATTAACATTTGGGATCTATAATATTTTCAATACTCAGAGGCTTTAATGGACTGGATCTATCATTACAGGTAATATTTATCAAAGCTAATGGTTGTGGGGTGATGGACAGGTTTCTTAAGTATACTTAAGATCACTATTATTAAAATAATGACAGCAAAAGTAAATATCTGACATTTATGTATGGGTATTAAAAGCATGTGAACATGTCTGGCTTGTGGCTCACTTGGAGCATCAACCTGTACATCAAAGGGAGGTGAGTTCGAATTCCTGTCAGGTCAGAGCTGGGATGTGGGTTTGATTCCCCAGTCAGTATTTCTCTCACATCAACATTTCTCTCTCTCTCTCTCCCTACCTTTCTCTCTAAAATCAATAAACATATTCTTGAGTGAGGATTAAAAAAAAAAACTTTGTGAACAAGATGGAAATACAAGTAAGATTATAAATAAAAATCACTTATTATTTAATAGTTTTATAGTTTAATCTCATTTCTGAACACTTTGGAATGTTGAAGTATTAAGGTTGGAGAGAGGAACCCTAAAAACCACAAAGTTCAGTTGGTGAGCATAAGGCTAGAAAACTTATACATATAAAATAGAAAAAGCAACACATCACAGAAGTTAGGAGCTGCAGATAAACTAACATACCTAGAATTTTTCATTTACTATTTCTGGTAAGAATTTTGATGAATAATATTTATCTTTTCTACATCCACTGAACTTGTTCTATTATATAATAAACATCTCCAATAAAATAAAAATGTCCTCAAGTAAACATGTCTTTTTAAAAATATATTTTATGGATTATGCTATTACAGTTATCCCATTTCTTCCCCTTCATTCCCCTCCACCCTGCACACCCCCTCCCACCCACATTCCCCCCTTTAGTTCATGTCCATGTGTCTAAGTTCTTTAGCTTCTACATTTCCCACACTACCCTTGCCTTCCCCCTATTTTCTACGTACCGTCTATGCTACTTATTCTCTGTACCTTTTCCCCACCTCCCCTTCTCCAACTCCCCTGTTGCTAATGCTCCATGTGATCTCCATTTCTGTGGTTCTGTTCCTATTCTAGTTGTTTGCTTAGTTTGCTTTTGTTTTAGGTGTGGTTGTTAATAACTGTGAGTTTGCTGTCTTTTTACTGTTTATGTTTTTTATCTTCCTTTTCTTAGATAAGTGCCTTTAACATTTCATACAGTAAGGGCTTGGTGATGATGAACTCTTTTAACTTGACCTTATCTGAGAAGCACTTTATCTGCCCTTCCATTCTAAATGAAAGCTTTGCTGGATACAGCAATTTTGGATGTAGGTCCTTGCCTTTCATGACTTGGAATATACTTCTTTCCAGCCCCTTCTTGCCTGGAAGGTCTCTTTTGAGAAATCAGCTGACAGCCTGATGGGAACTCCTTTGTAGGTGACTGTCCCCTTATCTCTTGCTGCTTCTAGGATTCTCTCCTTCATTTTAATCTTGGCTAATGTAATTATGATGTGCCTTGGTGTGTTCCTCCTTGGGTCCAATTTCTTTGAGACTGAGCTTCCTGGACTTCCTGGAAGTCTATTTCCTTGGTCAGATTGGGGAAATTCTCCTTTATTATTTGGTCAAATAAGTTTTCCACTTGTTGCTCTTCCTCTTCCCCTTCTGGTACCCCTATAATTCAGATGTTGGAACGTTTAAAGATGTCCTGGAGGTTCCTAAGCCTCTTCTCGTTTTTTAAAATTCTTGTTTCTTCATTCTCTTCTGTTTGGTTATTTCTTTCTTCCTTCTGGTCCACTCCATTGATTTGAGTCCTAGTTTTCTTCCCACCCCTATTGGTTCCCTGTGCATTTTCCTTCATTTCACTTAGCATAGCCTTCATTTTTTAATCTAATTGTGACCAAAATCAATCAATTCTGTGAGCATCCTGATCACCAGTGCTTTGAACTATGCATCTGATAGGTCGGCTATCTCTTGGTCGCTTAAAAGTATTGGCTTTGGGGCTTTGATCTGTTCTTGCACTTCAGCCATTTTTTTTTCCTGGTCTTGTCACACCTGTTACCTATGAAGGGCAGAGCCCTAGGTGTTCACCAGGGCTGGGCAACCCAGTTGCTGGGTTGTGACGCTGTTTGTGGGGACGGGGTCAGAGAGGGGCAATGGCGTTTGTTCCTCCCTCAGATTTCAGTCCCTTTTGCCGCTTCCCACAAGCAAATTGGGCCCTTCTGGTGCTGGTTCCCAGGTGGATAGGCTTGTGTACATTCTAGGACCCTGTGGGTCTCTCCAATGAACTCTCCTGTGAGACTGTGAGTCTCTCCTGCACCTCCGCCCCCATAAGTTTTTTTAATTGGTGCTTTTAGGTTTTATTTCCTGGTGCTGGGGCCCTGTGTTGTGTGGTCTGCCTCGTTGCCCATTTTTGCCTGGTTTACCTTGCATGCCTCACTGGGTCTGCTCGTTGCCTCCCCCATCTAGGGTCTGCCAGCCACCAGTTTTTCCTGCCGTGACCCCTCTCTGTTGGCCGCCGACTCTGCCCCTCCTACCTGTCTGGAAGAATGGTTGTTGGACTTCTGTATAGTTCAATTTTCTGTCAGTTCTGGTTCTTTTGTTTCTAAATTTTTGTTGTCCTTAATTTTGGTTGTGCAAGGAGGCACAGTGTGTCTACCTATGCCTCCATCTTGGCCAGAAGTCCCAAGAAAACACGTCTTTAAGATAAAATTAGTTTAAAATTAAAAGCCCATTAGAAATGATGAATGTGCTAGTCTTTGAGAACTGACAAAACAAATTGGGAGAAAATACTGTTTGAAAAGGAGAGCAATGCTGAGTTAGTTTCAAAAGAGAGCCATGGGAAATCCCTTACTTTGGTAGTAACTCAGCTGAATCATTATTTTACTTTCTTGCTCCCTCTTAATTCATTCAAAAGAGGAAGTCAGTTCTGTCTTTATAATAGCCAAAACCTGAAGCCTCTATTTTACTTATGTTATAGTTTATACAAATAAGAATCTCCAGAAATTAGCACAGAATTCTATACCATAGTTAAATAAAGCTGGATGCCTGTTCACGAAGTTAGGGTCAGATAAATTATGTTGAACCCTAGGGATATTTCTGCCTGGATAACTACTATTAGCTATTACATTCGAGCAATCTAACAACAGCCAGAAGGAAGGGAGAAGGGGACAGTGGGAAGAAAGATTTTCAGGAACTACTGTAAAGGACACATGGACAAAACCAAGGGGGAGGGTGAAAGCAAGGGAGGGAGGGAGGTTTGGAGTGGGTGGGGAAAATACGGACAACTGTAACTGAACAATAAAATAATATAAATTTAAAAAAAGAATTGAAACATGACTTTATTATTCCACTGTCTTCATCAATATAACTTTAGCAATCCAGAAAACCCTTGCTTAGGAAGATAAAACTTGCATATTACTTTATTGTTCATTCTAGGAACTTCCTGAAAGGTTCTTAAATAGCCAGCATCAAAGACAGTTTTACACATGAAGACCCCTTAGGCCCTCATCTCCAAATCCTTGCATTGGAGGTGGCTTGGGTACTGCTGTAGTGCACAACTCCTTCCCAAGAACTGAGCACACCGTGGGCACAGGGGCCCTGGTCTCCACTGCTTGCTACAGGGTGACCTGTTGCAGGACTAGCGATTGGCCTGTCCTGCCTGGCCCTGGGCCCTGGCTGAAGAAGTGGGTGGACAGGCAACTGGGGGGAGGTGCCTAGAATTTGGCACATCAAATCATACTAGTGCTAAGTTTGACACTGATATGTTGGTTTCACTTCTGAGGCAAGAAAATACAAGAGACAGTGTGTGATAAGGATCCTCCAGAAATGAAATATCAAGATTACTTTGTGACTGGGAGTGGAATCTCCACATGTGGTGCCTACTTCATCGTGAAAATGTACAAATATCGCAGAAGGTAAAAGTGAGTTGTAAAAGTGAGCCTGTCATTAAGATCCAAAGGAAGGTAGATTAGAAACAATACTAAAAAAGCAATACTACCCAAAGCAATCTATGGATTCATTGTGATAACCTATCAAAATCCCCAAAGCTTTTTTTTTCTTCCAGAAATGGAAAAGCCAATCCTCAGACTCATATGGAATGGCAAAGGGCCCTGAGGAGGAAAAATAATACAGAAAAAGAACAAAGTTGAAAGACCTTCACTTCCTAATTTCAAAATTTACTATACATTTACAGTAATTAAAACACTGTAAGACTGACATAAAGGTAGACACAGATCAGTGGAACAGAATTGACAGCCCAGAAATAAACCAGTACATCTATAGTAAATTTATTTTTGACAAGGATGCTAAGACCATTCAATAAGAAAAAGAATGGTCTCTTCAACAAATGGCACTGGGACAACTAGATATCCACAAGTAAAAGAATTAAGTTGGATCCCTCCTCATACTACATCAACCTGAAACTTCACACTGCAACACAATCTCTTTCTTGGAGTAAAAAACTGCTCTTTGGTAGGTATCTCTAATAATCCTCAGATACATGTTCCATGTCCTTCATAACTGCCACCCTGAACATTTAACATAGAAACAGTCTTTACTCCTTTGTGATATCACTAGTGCTAACTTGATAGGCAGGGCATACTGAATTAATGGAATTGCTTAGATTAAGTATTCTGATGGTTTCCTTCCTAGAAAACTCTGAATACTCTATTTGTGATGATTACATCTGATTGGATATTGAAGTTCTCAAGGAGTTCAACCCCAAACTGAAGATTTCAAAAAGCTGCCAGATCTTTTGCATTTTATGGGCAAAATTTCAACAAAGGTGGGAGAATTGCTAGGGTTGAACCCATTAAGATTCAAATGAAACCATCTAAACCTCTATCCCTAAATGCACAATATTATTGTATTGTTTTCATTTTACAGATGAGAAAACTAAGGCAGTGGAAAATATATTGCAAGGAGCTTCTTCCAGAATACATTTTAGCCCATCAGTTCCTTTTTTAAGAAAAAAAAAAAAAACAACAACACAAAACAAATGGCTAGATTGTTAGATAATTTATTTTTAAAAAGTAAAAAAAGTGGGCATTGATTTAAAACTCAAAATCCTAGTAACTGAAGAGAAATTCTGGATTTCTCTCTTCTTTTCTCAAGCCTCTTTACTTTAAGCTTTATAAGAGGCCCTGCAAGTAGGGAAGGTGCTACATGCTACGATTCAGAGAATAGCAGTGAGTTACACAATGTCACCAAGGCTAAATAACTCTTCAATTGAAAGTTTCATGAAATTACGACGACAGTGGCTCAGCTGCTTTAGTTATAATCTTGGCCTCTCATAGAATAGTATATGCTGATTTTGGGTAAGAATGTTCTTATTTGCCTGTAGACTTCTCTGGTATCACTGATATTACTAAAAAATCCAGGAAGCAAATAAGGAAGTCAGAAAATTGGGTAATTTGTCTAATAACCCTATATCTTGTTCTGAAGGCTCCTCCAACTGAGGAAGGGATTTATTCTCTTAGCTTAATTTTCTTGTTTTATTCCCTCCAATTTTATTGAGACATATTGCACAATACATTATTGTGCAAGTTTAAGGTGTACAGCATTATAACTTGACTTTCATATACTGTGAAATGATTACCACAGTAAGTTTAGTTAACATTATTATCTTATATTGACACAAATATTTTTTTCCGTGTGTTAAGAACTCTTAGGATCTACTTACTCTCTTAACAACCTTCAAGTGTATCACATAGCAGCGTTAACTATAGTCATCATGTTGTATATTATACCTCCAGTACTTATTTATTTTATTTTTGGAAGTTTATGTCTGTTGACTACCTTCATCCAATTCCTCCACCCAATACTCTGGACCTCTGGTAACTGCAAATAATCTATCTTTCTATGATTTTTTAGAAATGATCTCACATATAAGTGAGATCATGCAGGGTTTACCTTGCTCTGACTTATTTCATTTATGCCTTCAAGGTCTATGTTGTTGCAAAAGGCAGGATTTCTTTTTTCTTTCTTTTTTTTTTTTAATCACAACTTCTTCATCCATTCATCTGTTGATGGACATTTAGGTTCCTTCCCTGTCTTGGCTACAGCAAACAAAGCTGCTATGATCACAGAGGTGCAGGCATCTTTTTGAGACAGTGATTTTGTTTCCTTTGTACCCAGAAGTAAAATTGGTAGCATTTGGTATTTCTAATATTAACTTTTTTGAGGAAACTCCATACTGTTTTCCATAGTGGGTGTACCAATTTACAATCCCACCAACAGTGCAGAAAGGTTCACTTTTCTCTAATCCTTGCCAGCTTTTTTCTTTTGTCTTTTTGATGACAGCAATTCTAATAGGTGTAAGGTGGTATCTCATTGTAGTTTTGATTTGCATTTCCCTTACAATTAGTGATACTGAGCATCTTTTCATGTACCTGTTAGCCACTCATATATCTTTTTCTAAAAAATGTCTATTCAGGTCTTTGCCCATTTTTAATTGGATTATTATTATTATTATTGCTATTGAGTTGTATATATTTTGGATATTAATCCCTTATCAGTTACATGGTTTGCAAGTATTTTTCCAATTCCCTGTGCCATCTTTTCACCTCACTGATAGTTTCTTTTGCTGTGCAGAAGCTTTTTAGTTTGATGTAGCCCCACTTGCTGAATTTTGATTTTTGTTGCTTATTCTTTAGGTGTCATATCCAAAAAAATCATCACCAAACTCATGTAAAGGAGCTTGTTTCCTATGTTTTTTCCTACGAGTTTTAGGGTTTCTGGTCTTACAGTTAGGTCTTTAATTTATTTTGAGTTAATTTTTGTGAGTGGTGTGAATTGGATGTCGAGTTTCATTCTTTACATGTGAATATCCAATTTTCTCAGCATTACTTATGGAAGAGACTATTTTCTGTTAAGTATTCTTGGCTCTTGTGTCAAATATTAATTAATCACAGATGCTCTTGATTCTGTTCAATTGGTCTATGTATCTGTTTTTATGCAAGTACCATATTGTTTTGAAGGAACAATAGTGGAAGGAACAACAGGGACATACAAGAAGGATCCATCATGTTTCCTTGGGGAAACTTGGAGAAGGCATCACAGAGGAGATCACATGAACTCAGTCTCAACAGATAAGAATTTTCTAGGAAAAATTTTCAAGGGAAATGGGTATTTTATGTAGCAGGAGGAAGGGTCCAAAGGAATAGAGGCAGGGCATAGCGCTGAGAGAATGGTGAACTGCTAATAGGGTCTATATGAGTGCAATATAGTAATACATGGCAGAGGAAGAAAGAGAGATAAAAGTAGACTAAACAATGAGATACAATGAGGTTAGGAAGTTCAGAGTTAGAACAGCTTATGGAGATGAAGGCATTGTAGGTGTGGCTATGGGTATGATTATAAGTAATAAAGTGGGGCTGAGAGGAAAGAATTTTAACTTCAGAAGTCACAGAACTATGAGGCTATGATGTTAGATGGGCTCTCTTCATGGATCTAAATGGCTATATGGACCACCTACATGACAACTGCACCCTAGAAACCATAATAAGAAAAACCTGGATCTTCATGTTGTCTTGCCAAAATGATTAGTAGCAACCAAGCCAGTAAGAGCATTAACTGAAATGAAAGACAGTCTTAACAACACAAAGGTGTTTAGGTGTTTAAGAGGTGAAAAAGGTTCAAGAAGTTTGTTCTCTGTAAGAAATTATTTTTGTTCCTAATCATCATAATCACTATCAGTTTATTCATTATCATTTGAAGATCAACTATAAATGGAAACTGTACAGTAATCATCATAAAACACCACTTGAAAGTTCATTTATCCCTAGTATTTTATTTTGGGAATATTCAATCATTATTCCCTTGATTCTTAGGTTTCTTAACTTTAGTATGGGACTGTAAGACTCTATATCTCTTATAATTGAAAAGTCTTCTTCAGATTCTCATGTCTTCCAAATATGAAAACTCACAAAAGTACAGAAATTAAACAGAGCTGTTCATGTTTATTTTTACATAACTCTGATATAAATATCCTGAGCAAACAACTACAAAGTGCTTGCGTCTCAATCTAAGGGTTTTGAGGTAAAGTAACAGATTCACAACACAGAAATGGGAAAAATTTAAAGAAAAAAATAAAATAAAATAAAAATTAAATTTTGCCTATCTCAAGTACTCCAATTATATTTTGATTGTTAAGTAATAAACACATTCTATTGGAAATATAAATAATATCATTTACTAAAACTTCCAGTGGTGAAAGTATCACATAGACCATTTCAGTATGATCCAACTGTACTTTTTCTCTTAACAAAGAAAGAAGAAAGGATGACACCATTAATATCAGTGAAGGAGAACAATATTAAAATTATTAGCACTTATGTAGCACTTTTCTCTCAGGATCCCAAACCTTTTAAGGGACAACCTTCAATGTCACATAATTTCAAGGATACATGTAAGGAAAAGCTCTTTATAGTTCCTTTTTATAAAATAAGAAAAATGAATAATATAAAAAGCTAAAGGACTTCCAAGTCAGTGTTACTAGCAATCAAACCAAAGAAATAAAATAAAGGTTTCTTCATCCACAGTTCAGGGCACTATTTCTAAAACATGTGCCTATGAGTAAAGAACTTTCAGGAATTCATACTCACAAAATGGTCAGGATGTATCCTCTCAGGAGTCACTTTTTGTTTTCCAGTTAGAGCCCTTTAGTGAATTTATATTATTATTATTTTCAGTTAGTCTGTTTTTAAATAGCGTTTTGGCAGTGGGCAATGAAAGAGGGCTCTCACCTTGGAGTCACAGAGGAGCTCATACTACCCTGGCAAGGAGTGCTACCACAGTTTTGCTGCCAGCTTGCAGAAACAATTAGAGTAAGGGAAACATCCACTAATATATTGATACTAATACTTTTAGAAGGTAAAAACTCTAATATTCATATTCTTGATATAAATGTTACCTATTACCTTCTTCACTGTTCTACCAAAATGTGGTTTTTGGGTTCTCATTCCCGGTGAACCAAAAGCACTAATTCAGTGGTCCACCTAAAATAAGGACGTACTTACTGGCTCTGAGAATGTTCTCCTTGCTGCTGCACCTGGACTGCACCTGCAGAGAAAGCACAAACTCAGTACTTTAGGGCTTAGAACACAGGCAGCCAGATACGCACACAGTCCTATCGGGCAAGCTCCTGAGGTCTAGGAGCAAAGGTTTTATGCATCTCAGATACCACAACTTGTGAATGAAAATTTATTATATTTGTTCCATACCTTTTATATTATCCTTTCTTCACTTTACACAGCCAATTTACAGAAAAAAATGGGAGTATAATATTATACTCCCAGAGTAGACAGAGGTAAAACCAAAGGCAATTTTTTATTGATGTGTATTTGAAATTAGCATATGGAAAAAAATTCAAGTTACCACACATTCAGTTGCAAAAACAGACACTTAATCGTAAGGCATTATGAATATCTCTTGACTAGAATAATGCAATTCAAGTAATAAAGTTGTAATCAAATACTCTATTGTCTCTTTTGGTTATATATGTTAATAAAGCAAAAAAAGAGAAAAATCTTCAGAAATAATATTTATGTGTGATTTTAATCACATTTGTTATTTATTAATATTGGTTATAAAAGATGCTTCTGTTGGAAATCAGTGAACTTGAACACATTTATCAGTTCTTATGTCTGTATATAGTTTATCAATCAGAAATCCTTAGGCTTTGATTAAAATATTTTAGTCAAAGTGGGACATTCTTTCAAATGCTGCAAAACTGATGAATTCAAGAGCCACACTGAATGGCACAGACACTTATTAACTTTAGAGAAAATTGGATTTCAACTCCACACCTTTTCTTCCCATTCCACAGCAGCTTGCCCCAAATGGATATATACACAACAAATTAACTTCTATTGCTTAACACAATCTACTATTGTAATGAAACAACTTATGAAAGGAATGTTGCAACTTAGGGTGGGTTATGGTTGTCCGTCCCTGAAAAAAGCAATTGTTAATGCTTAAAAAAAAATTAAAAAAATCACAAACATACACACAAGAAAAAAACACACACACACCAAAAAAAGAAAAAAGAAAAAAGAAAGAAAGAAAAAGAAAAAAAAGACGAAAAATAATTCCAGATGTTAAAAGTTATTCTCTTTTGGCCCAGACTGTTTAATTAATTTTAAATACACTAGAATAAAGAAACTAATGTAAAACAGTATTTTTATATTCTTTTTCTCAGAAATTTTATTGAGGAACAATTCTGGACCAAATGGGAAAAATATTAATGACTACTTAAAACAATATAGGGAGAAAAACAAAAGAGCAAGAAAAAAAAAGAGAAGAGAGGGGTTTGAGGGGGTAACTCTAGTAAATAGAAAAGAAAGTATGGGTTTATAGAAGGGACAATATGTAAATGCAGAATGTTCTGCTATTTCTTATTGAAAATTCATACCAATAAGGTAAGAATCACTAATGAACTTGCTGCAAGATAAACAAGCAAGTTGGCATACCATGAAATGAGAGTAAGTGTAACTATACCACTACAACCATAAAGGAGAAAATAAACAAACACTAATAGAAAAATTAATAGACAAGCTTAATACAGAGATAAACTACGTTTTAAAAAGCGATTCAGAGAACATAAGAGAAAGCTAAAGAGTGAGAGAATAATCTGGGAGAGAGAAGAAAAAGAAAGGGGAAATGTTTAAAGACAAAAACAGAGTTCAAAGAAGTCAAATGGAAGTCAAGAAAGTCTTCAACAAGATGTAGAAACAGAAGGAGCCCAAACCCATAACGCAAAGCAATGTTTGCGAATGGAAAGCAGCTCCTTTGATCAGTAATAGTTACTCTTAAGTCGTAGCCTCTATTCCTCCAGAGTTCATCTTTAAGCCCTTCCAATCTAGAGTGGAGCTAGTGTGTGGATAGAAACAAGAGATTTATAATGAACAGAACAGTTCAGATGAGTAGTTTAATTTTTCTCATCAAATGTTTCAACAGATTTGTATAGTGTCTAAATGAAGATGGTGGTGAAGAACTACCTGGCTTTACCAAAATAACAAAACGAAAACAAAAAACAAACCCAAACCAAAACAACAATAAAAGAACACCATCTCCCTTTCTTAGATGGCTTAAAAAGTTAACAAAAAGTTCACTCATACCATAAATTGAATAACTAAACCTAAGTTTTGCTTTGTGGCACCTCAATTTAGAACTGTGTATTTCAAACAGTTTTGGAAGAGAAATTTGGATGATAAAAACAATTCAATTCCCTGAATCTGGGTTATTTATTTAGGTTCACAAATTGTCAACAGCGGTATAAACCAACGTTTTCTCCTCTGTGTTACACTGGGTATTTGACCCAGAGTTGAGGGAAAACACTTTTAAAATAAATAATTACATAAACTTTACTTTACTGATCTTAAGTATCTATGTAAAAAATCTGAGGAAAATAATTCTAAAAAATTAAAAATATTTATGCATGTAGCAGATGCCCCTCTCTTTTACATCATGAAACTGGTCATGTTTACGTATTTACTTCACTTTATAAAATCCCAATATAAAGATTTTATCTAACTCACAATGAAATGGAATTTACTTGAAAGAATAAGGTTGAGAAACAACTATTGTTCTTGTTATTACACATATGAACTATAAAGAAGGTAACATGGGTCTGTCTTAAGTTTAATGGTTTATTGTTTTATTTTTCTTTATCTCACCCTGGCTTTTCAATGGAATTAAAGAAAAGTTTGAAAAACAAAACAAAGCCAAGATTTTGAAGCCTAATACCAATTTGTCAAGAATTAAGAATGAAAGGTATGGTATTGGATTATTTATTACTTTATTCTGTTGGAATACATCCGACTTCATGGTGTTGACAATGAAGTCTCTTTTCAACTGGAATCCAAACTAAAACAATGTGTAGAAACAGTGTATTATATTAAAGTCAATGGAGGGAATTAAATATACAGGAGACTTACTAAAACTATAAATATTCATTTACTAATCAAGACTGCTTTCAGACATCAAATAATTCACTTAATTCATTTCAACATGTGTTTATATGTGTAATGTAATTTTGCTGAGGATCACATTGTCTATTAGCAATTCTTAAAGTCATGAAATAGAAAACAAAACAGGGGAGAGCACATAACAAATGGTAAGGGGAAAGGTGAAAATGCTCTAAACAAAGCCAAGAAAATTTTAACAAACAACCACAATCCGTAGATACAGTTAGAGAATTGACTTACCTTATGCTTAGGTCATAACAAGAATAGCACAGTGTTTAAAGTCAGCTCTTCATTATGGGAGGTACAATTGAAAGCCATAGGTTATAATAACATGAATTGCTACACAGAAGTAAAGACTTTTTCAGCCCAACATGAAAAGCTAACTCTTATGGGAGAACATTTCAACTTATGTTTAATGCAACATGAAGAACAGTTGAGGGTGTAAACATCAAAACACATGGATCTCGTACTATTAAGAGAGAGAGAGAGAGCCCAGTCTCTCAGGAACACAGAAGATTTAATCTGTGACCATAATTTGTGACACATATGGGAAGACACATCACTCGAACATTGAAAGATGCATGCATGGCGTATAACCACCCTCTGACAAGCCTCCACCCCAACCCCCATCCCACTGGGACACACACAAGCCCGCTAAGATACAGGGAAAAGAATGTGGTGCCAAGCTGTTATGAAGAAAGCAGGACACACAGAAGCGCAGCAATGGTTATGCGATTTGAGAGGTGTTCTTCCCTTAAACCATCCCATCACCATGCTCATTTAAAGAAGCCAGGAAAAGACCCTCTTCAATGCTGCAGTAGCTACGAGCCCCCAGCATGAAGCTAGTGTGTGGAATTTTGATCACCGTTCCCTGCGATGTCAGGGGCTCTCCAGTGGAAGCCAGATGTGTAACACCAGTCAGTGGGGTACAATGTGTGAGTAACAAACACTCTTTCCCTTCTACATCTCACAGAAGTGAGGGAGGAGAAAAACAAATAAAATCAAAGCCACATTAAGAGCAGGTCCATAACAATAGAAATATGTATAAATATTAAAATAAAGATTATATTTGACTGCAGGTTAACATGACTTAGGTTTCTTAAAAACTGCCTCTATTCTGCTGCTCACCAAGCTAGTATGTACTTTTTCCCTATAAACATTGGAATAAATTAATCAATACAATATGGCTCAGTGAAAAATTCTGAGCAGTTGGCCAAATGGGGTTAAAGTCAAGAACAAAATAAGTCATCTCTGAGGGATATTAAGCCCTCTCTATTTTAGCATAGTTTTACTGGTCAGCAATCATATTCAAAATTAGAAACTAAGCTTCTATATATCTGCTTAATCATGTAATCTGAGAAATTCTATGGCAGTTTTTTTTAAACACTCAAACTTAAATTTTAACCCTTTTTACATTTTAAAAAACAAACAACACAAAACTATCTATTTAGAAACATTACTTTCTTTCCCGTGTGCTTTTCTCTACTGTCAGTCAAAGATGGGCTGTTCCTCTTCCTGTCAATAATGGGGTCATATCAGCTCTTTAGGAAAAATTCAAATGTGCTTTTCTATAACTGAGGAGAGTAGTTAACTTCATCTATTTTATTTTTTTGTATGAGACAAATCTTGAATCACGTGTGGCATGCAATTTAGTTAGCAGTTTTTTAATTGCTCAAACATCATTTACTTATCTCACCATTTTCTCTCCCTCATTCTATTCTGAGCAGGCCAGAATACCTTCACCTTCTGGTTAGCACGTCTGTATTGTAGGCTCTAGGTCATTCTTTAATCTCAGTTTCCTCATAGGAAAATAAAGACCATGGGGCTCAAAGGAAATAAGTATCAGTGATTTTAGCTATCAAGGTGGAAACAAATGTCAGGAGTTGTTATCAGGGGAGCCACTGACAGTTGTGAAATAACTCTGTAAGCACACACTCTCTTCCTGTAACTTCCTCATCAGCTGAAAATGGAAGCAAATACTTATTTTTAATTCAAAGGAAGAAATTTATTAATGTACAGTTATGTTTTCAATAGGGTCGACCAAAACTGTTTGGAAATGTCAGAGCCATATGGCCATATGTACTGGTAGGAAGGCAAGACATACAATCTAAGGCATGGGGCGAAGTCTGAATTACCTCCTCTATAACATTCCTTGTATTCTTGAACTCTTAAGATTGTAGCAAGCTGCTTCCTCTCTCTGGAATATCCTGTTGCTTATTTTCTAATCCAAAGACTACTTGTTTTTTAAGATCCAGTCTAAAAAAAAATCCAGCCTAAATTATACAATTTAGGTGCAAAAAATATTGCCCAAATTCCTTAATCAGAAATAAAATAATTTCTTCTTTCCCTAAACTCTTTTAACAGCCTTACTGTGATACAATAAACCTACCATAAAATTCACTCATTTTAAGTGTACAGTTTTAATGACTGTTAATATACTTAAGTGGCTATACAACTATCACTACAACCTACTTTTAGGTTTACCTAAGCTCTTAAAGCATCTTATCTGAACTAATATTCCAATTATTGGTATAGGTCCCAAAATATGCTATAGATTCTGGAGGGAAAGGAGTTGATTTTAATTCTCTTTATATTCTCTTTCTACTAAGTCAAACATAGTGCTTTGTGCAGAGTAAATATTTGCTAAATTTGACTGTTTGTAGTAATTATAGTTTTTCAATCTCAGCAGATTAAAAATGATTTTTATAGTGTCAGTATGATCATAGCCACTTCTGTACTAGCTTAAAAATAATTTTACTTACTTGGGTCTGCTACTATTAAGAGATGAAATATGAAGAGTATGGATTAGATCTAAGAAATATATGGGCACCCTACAGAACGATGTTAAAAGTTTGGAAAACACATTACTACTATTATTACTTAAGGTTACTAAAGAGTGACATGTGGAGCACATAAAGGTATTCTATACCCAAAGTTTCAGTTCAGGTTAAGAAGACTCCTTATTTTCTAAGAGAACAGGATATTCTATAACTCATACAGCCGGATCACTAGAATGAGAGAGAATAAAGATTTTTGATGCATCATGGCCCCTTTCACTTCAATTTTTCTGACTTATTACATTTATTTAAGAATAATCTATCTATGAAAGAACAAAGTTCACTGAATGCTATTTATTAATAAAAATAATAGGACAGAAAAAACGAGCCTCATTGGCATTTCCTCAGATTATTTGCCTCTTTAGCCTACCCCCAACAGAAGGTTTGATTTAAACATTAGGCAGCAACTCAACAATCTCAGACCCTTAAATTCTATTTTTTTCTTTTCCCACTTCTTATAGCAAACATGGATGATTGGTCCAGAAAAGGTCTCTTTCATAACTCCACTCACTCACTTTATCTACAAATTAGGGTACAAGTATTTGGCTCATCTGAGCCTAATGACAGCTCATTTGGGTTCAATGAGATTTATGGTATCACAACACATATGCAACTGAAGAACTAAAAATTTTGGTTTATTTCTGACATAAAAGGCAGCACAATAATGGGAGTGTTTAGTGGTATGGTTTCCAATATTGGTTTTTCCTTTTCTTAGCTATGTGGCCTTAGACACAACAGTCAACATCTCGAAGTTTTAATTTCCTTATCCATAAAGTGGGGGAAAATTAAGTAGGGTAATGTATGTGGAAGTGAAACTATTACAAATAAAAAAGAGCAATACAAATCTGTCATTATTATTGTCCTTATGTGAATGTTAAGTCACCTGCATTGTATATCAGTAGAATCTGAACCACAACGAGAAGGAAGACTGCTCCAGATCATGCCATGAATCAGTAACAATATAATTACCAACCTCTCTACACTAAAGCTTCAAAAGTGGCTGAGTAAAATCTGCAAGGACTAATCTAATTTCATTTTGTATGATTTTAGTCAAATTATCTCATTTCTATGGTTCTTAGTTTCCTCAACTGTAGGAATGAGGGTTTCAACTGGAACCCCTGGAAAAGGGGTTGAGGTTGATGGACCCCTAGAGAGAAAGAACCTGTGGATACAAGTCAGAAGGGTCCATTCACTGGAGTGAAGAAAAAAACCTGTAATTTTTATATTCATCAACCTAAATAAATTTGAGTATTTTCTTTCATTATGAACTTAAGTGACAAGCCAGTGCCATATTAGCAAAACCTGTTGTTTGAAGTTATTATGAGCACCTTAAAATACTGGGATGTTCATCAAGATTTCAAATTACAGCAGTCTAATGACTTTTTGTTAGGTTTTTATTATTTAATGGATTTATAAAGCAGCATTATATCATAATTTATTTTATACATATTTTGATAATGATTTCAATTTAGTGTTCTTTGTAATCCTCTGCATTTTATTTTATATATTTAATATTTTTTTTTCTGTACAGTAGAGTATAGGCTTTGCCAGATTTCCAAATGGGCCCATGGGAGACAAAGGTTAAAAAAAACCTGTCAGAACAAGACGATTTCCAAGCTTCCTTTTATGTCTAGAAGTTTGTGGCTCTAAGAAACCATTCCCATCTCCATCTGCTGCCCTTTATAAAATCATATATAAAAGAAGTTCTTCTCTTTTGGAAAAATTACATAAAATTGGTCTCTGAATTAAGAAATTGGTCATTTAATAGGTCATGTACAAAACAAGAAAGGAATATAGATATCAAAGAGTTATAAAGAAGAAATTCGGCTTCACTCACTCTTTTTCCACTGGTTTAGATAATTAATTAAATGGGCTAATCATTTAATAGTCATACACCAAAAACTCTCTATCCAAAGATAAACTTACATACACACACACACACACACACACCTCTAGAGCTAATTATTCATTGAGCTCTCAGTCATGTGGGGATCACAGAGCGCAGCAATGCTATTATCCATGTACAACATAAGCCTTTGAAGGTGCACAGACAATATTCATAAGCACTAACAATTTTATAAGTCTTTTCCAGAGGATCATTCTTAAATGTCTTACCACTGTTGTATAAATTACTACTGTCTTAAATTCCTCTGATATTCTTAAATCCTAGGTAAATGTAAATAATTTTGTTTTTCATTACTGACCTCTTCCAAAGGAAGCTAGAACTATTACAGGTTACAGAGATAGTGAAGTGAATTATAATTACCACTGTAAATCAAAAACCTCTTTATGTTGCTGTATAGGTGACTTGGTGAGTTCCTTATTCCTAAAGAGAACAGTATAATATGTAGACCATTTCTAAGACTAAAACTGTTTATCACCATGTCTCAAGGGAATATGAGTTCAAACATCATTGATGAATATTCTTAATGCATCTCCTGTGCATGTTTACTTATAAGACGAAGCCACTCTCAACTCGGTATTAGCAATATTTTTGAGTTGATGTTCTGGGAATTTTAATGATGATTATAGTGAGTATGAGGAAAATATGCTATCTAATTATATATATAAAACAAAGCTAAACAACACATTTTTGACTAATAGGGCTTTCAGGTTATTCATGACACCATTTCACAATCTTCAGATGAATAACTGATTATTTTACAGAGAAATTTATATCTATTCTAGAGGTGAAAAGCAGAGATTGTTACTGGCTTTAGATCATACAGTAAAGTGATGAAGGGGAGCAGAATACGCCACCGAACATGTTCCACTTTGGCACGTGGATTATTATGAGATAAGGTAATCAAGACCCAGCAGACTCAAGAAAAACTTTTACTTCTCCCTTATTTAAACTAAAAGAATTTGGATAGGGGGCCCGGTTCAGAGAGAAGTACCTTTTGTCTGAATCTATCTATATGGCATAGCAAACATCTGCTTTTCTTCTCACGTTGTAAATTATCTCCTCCCCTTTGAAGCCTCAGGCCCCCATTCCTTTTCTTGTCTCAGAATGGCATTTAAGCCTCAACTGCCTGATTTGCTGTCAAGTCTCCCATAGGCACAAAATAAATAATCCGTTTTTCTCCTGTTAACCTGTCTTATGTCAATTATGAGATGAGCCAAAGAACCTGGAAGAGTAGAAGAAAAATTAATCTTCCTCAACATTAGCAACAGAATTTAGCTCTCTTGACTTCCAAGTTCACTTTTCTGCAAATTAGCAGATGACCTTGTCTTTTTAACCAGTGAATGGTAACCACTGCATTCCTAATCAGACCACGAATTTTCATTGCCTTTTTGCTGCTGACTCTTTCTTTTAGCAATGAGAACTACTTAGAGTAGTCATGTGGATGTACAAGTAAAGAAAAGCTGGTACGATGAAAGGCAGGTTGGGAAGTAGCAATTTAAAGACAGATTGCCTGGATTTGAATCTTGGTTCTATCATTATTAGAAGGGTAACACTGAATAAGTCATAATGTTTCTATACCTTTGTTTCCTTATATATAATATGAAAATAATAGCAATACCTATTTCTTGTGGTTGTTAATAAAATAACATGTGTAAAAAGCTTGCTTAGAAGATTATCTGTCCCAGAGTGAATAGTATATGGGTATTAGCTATTAGTATGTTTGTGATTGTTATTATCATTCTTTTGTTTGGATGATATTCTGGACCTGCAATAAAGAATGTTAACTATAATAATTTCTCTTGTGATTCTGACAGCTCTCATAAGTAAAATCAAGTAAGATCAGTTTAGATCAAATTAAATTTGATTTGATCTAAACTTTTAAAAAAAAGTTTAGAAAAAGCACTGATAATTTTAATGAAAGAGACTAAGAGACAGATACAGTCAACACAAAAGCCTGAATTATTGGGCATCGGTAATTACTACTGTTTTCTGACATTTCTGGAAGAACATCACATAGGTTCTCACTAAACACAAATTTTGAAATAATGAATTTCTAACTAGATTTGATGTTCTTGGTTTTCATGGAAGGGTAGCAGAACATGCCACCCCAAAATGTGCCCCTTTGGCATAAAGATTATTATGAAAACAGCAGATACAGAAGAAGCTCTGAAAAAAGAGTTAAAGGTACTCTATTAGTAAGGGAAATTTACAATAAATTCATAAAATAAACCTGCACTTACAAGACTGTCTCCAGCTGTATACCTAGAAAAGGAAGAGTAAATCACAAGAGAATCTTATCAGTGGAGTAGGCACTAATTTAAATTTGCATAACAAACCTTCACTCCGGTTTAAGGCACTTTTCCTGGTAACCTCTCCCAAACTGGCCTCCCTGCCCCCCCACTTTTCTTTTGTCTTTAGCTGAAAGTAATATTTAAGTTGGTAGTTTAGGCCAGTTATCTCAACCGATGTGCTGTGGCACAAGGGTGGGCAGTTCAGAGGTACACTGGTGTGCCTCGAAAGAGTTTAAAACATGCAGTACATGATTATTTAGTCCAGGGCACTCACCCTTTTTCTCTTAGATTGACAAGTAAAAAAATAAAACAATGGCCATCTGGTATTAATGAATCAAAATTATACCTATTTTTGTCAGATCAGTTAAAAACATGTATTTTTGGTGTGTTGCAAATTTTAATAATTAGTTTACGTGTGCCATGAGATGAAAAAGGTTAGAAATCACTGGTTTAGGCTATTTTGGAATGTTAATCATTTTTCCCTGGGCATTTCCAAAGTAGACAAGAGGTATACATGTTCATAAACTTCTGTTTGTTTTTCTCTTATTAATCTTTCATCAGAGTGGAGTCTCAGGCATGAACTCAGAAAGATAGACAGAAATTTATTTTCCTCTCCTACACATTCTTAAGTGTCATATTGTATCATTTATCCATTACAAAACAAACAAACTACTGCTCGTACTGAGTATAATATGCTATGTAGGGATCAGGCCGCATTGCTTTCCTCTCTAAATCGAAGGTTGTTGTACTGCAGTGTTGGTTTGCAAGTTGTGACTTACTTCTCTAAATGCTTATCTAGCATTCATAAGGCACATGGCAGATATATAACGGCAAAGGTACTCCTACAGTATTATTAAAGTAGCAATGATTTGAAAATGTTTAGGAAGCTCCTTTGAAAATTGGGGATAAGAGTTAAGTTGTCGGAAGTCTTACATTTCAATTCATTTGTGTTATATATTATGTTTTTATTCAAGCCTATCGCGATCTAACCAAGTAAACAATTAAAAGATATCATTTGAAAGTATTATTAGACTCTCATTTACATTATGTATGTCCTTTCCATTTTCTTTGAAGTCTCAAGTTTTAGATGTTTGAGGTAAGTCAAATGGAGAGAAAATCCATTGCCAATAAAACCAAACTTTTAGCTTATAGAGAAGGGATAACTATGTTAAAAGTTATTTTTAAAAGGTAGATTCAAGACTCTCATATGAATATGAAATGAATGTGTCAAAGATTTTTATCTAAAGTGTTAATGAGAGAGCCAGGAAGATGTTCTAATAGGTTCAAAAGAGAGTTAGAAAACACACATGCATGAACCATCAGGAATATTGAAATGAATTTTCAGATCGGTTGCACAAAAATCAATTGCTTCTCCAACTGAACACAATGTACATTTCTAGGAATTAGGGTCATTTGCATTACTATTCATATGCTACAGTTTACTGTTGTATGATAGCTTGGACAATGAAAGGAGATGATTCAGAGGGTGCCCTACACAAGAAAGTCAATTATCTTTTTTTGAATATTTCCAAGTCTTAAACAATTTTACCTGAGAACTTTATGGACTGGGAAGCCCTGTTAATAAAATTCATGTCTGTTACTTAAATTCCAGGATATATTTGAATATTTTCCCCCTACTATGTACCTTCAATTTCTAAGCTTCTGAGATTATAGGAAATACCCACTGTACTCATTTTAAAATGGATTGTAGTTTTTTTTACTGTAATTTTAAAATTGTTTATCATATTAAAAAATAAAATAAATTTAAGTGAAATATAATGTCCATTAAAAATTTGACTTAAAACAATTTCTAAGTGTTAATACACAGAAAAAAAATTTTTAAAATTTTTTAAAATAACATTTTTTTAAAGATTTTATTTATCTTTAGATAAATAAATCTCCTTCCCCTTTAGAGGGGAAGGGAAGGAGAGAGGGAGAGAAACATCAATGTATGGTTGCCTTTCGTGCGTCCCCTGTTGGGAGTTGGCCTGCAGGGAACTGGCCTGCAACCCAGGCATGTGCCCTGACTGGGAAGCGAACCACGATCGTCTGAGTCGCAGGCCCACGCTCAATCCACTGAGCTACACCAGCCAGGGCAATACACAGCAAAATTTTGTATTTCTTTTTCATCAAAGGCCAGTGAAAACACAGTTTGAATATACTTTATTTTGTCAAGATTCAATCATGATAAGTTACAAAAGCAAAGAGAACAACCTATTAAAATCAAAGACACACAATGTAATGTATGTCTTTATCAATATATTTGATGTATATGAATATATATTATGTAAGATAAATATATTGATCATGGAATTACTATATAATTACCCATTATATTTTTAGGATGAATTTTCATTTTAGATGCTTTGTTTTAAAAAAAAATAAAAAGCCAAATAACCATGTATAAGAGAAAGTATGAGTGAGAAGCAGTATTCTTTCTTAGACATTGTTAAGTTTAGGTTTACATGCATCTGGAGTTGGTTTAGTGTACTTTAATTACCTTGCAATTGGCTCATTTGCTCCATGTATATCACTGATTCTACTCCCTCATACTAGTGTTAAGTTTACATATTTACATTCATATAACTCATTCTGGGGATGAGCAGGATAGGTTAGATAATTTTCAACGTGTGTAACTTATTTTTTTCAACATAAGCCTTATAGTTCTATGCCCAGGATCATGCATTATTTGATCTACTAAACTAAAACTTTGTGCATGTGACAAATCCTTTTTTAAGCAGTCAAAAGCAGAAAGTTATGCTAGCTACATGACCTTGGTTAAATACTTGACTTTTCAAACACTTGTTTCCACATGTACAAGAATCAGGATAATTACTTCATTCATTTACTGGACAAATATTTCTTACTCACCAGTGCCAGGCTCTAATCCAGATTCAGGGAATAAAACAAGAACAAGATTAACAGGGACCTTGGAGCTTACATTCTAGTAGGAGTAGATAGATACTAAGCACTTAAACTAACAGGTAAATAAGTCAGGTAGTTTTTAGATAGCATAGATTTAGTTTATTGAAGTTTTACTAAAGATTTCTGAATAAAAGCTTTTTGTGATACCTTACTGCTATAAACCCATGATAGCTACTATACTTGTTAGTATGCTCCAGACAGCATATGGACTTGTACTTAATTAGAGATGTTGATGAATTTTCAAGGCTTATATAAAAATGCATCATATATTATAATGATCATCAAACTAGTGATCTTAGCACAGCATACATATATACCTACTTTTGTCCACCCTGCATTTTGTGTGTATACCCATATAAACCCATTCGTGTGTGTGTATTTTATTTGCATTAGCAAATGCCAAAAGTCATTAAACTCATTCTATTAAACAAGTGTTTTAAAAATAAATAGAAGCAGGAATATATCCAGGTGTCAGAGAATCAAAACTTATCCTGATATATACAGTACTATTCAAATGCAGGGTTGATATATGCCTTACATGTAGAAAGAATATATTCCTAATTTTCTATTATATTATTTTTATACAATTACAATTCTATGCAAAGGGAACCTGAACTCTGTCACAACCTTTAAAAATGTTAAAAGATCTATGGATATTATAATAAAACATTAATACTTGTTAAATCTAGGTGGTCAATATAGGATGTTTGTTATTTATTCTTTGTTCTATGTTTGAAATATTTCATTAAAAAATAAGAACAGTAAAAAAATGAAAAAGAACATGATTCATCAAAAGGACATTTAAGTGAGGCCACCAATATTTATAAACCCTTCAGTTTAGATTTCTTGAGTTCAGAATTTGGGATCATCTGGATAAGCTTTTGCCCTCTTTAAGAACAAACAATATGCCTAAGTTTTCAAACCATGTATTTTTCTTTTTTTCCCTTCTCGGCTAAGTATACATTGAACTGAAAACACTGTTAACTTGTTACCACTGTCCTCTCCAGTTTCACTAGTAACCAATTCAGTCCCTTGACTATTCTCAGGGTTGCTGCAAGTAGTTTTGCTATCTATGCCTTTCACTGCTCTGTTGTTCCAGGCGGAATACAATCCAATCAAACTGCAGAAACTCATCCACCAGAGCTTTCCAACTCTTAAATCTCTTACACACTAATTGTTCCTAAAGACTTTCCACATAGGGAATTCTTTAAAGATAATTATTCTTTCTATATATGCTTCTTTTTTATTTACTCTACATTCTCTATAGAATTCCCTTTCTCCTCTCTTTTCTTCAATTCACCATCCTTATTTCTTTTTACTAAATGTTAACAGCAATTAACATGGGGGAGTTCAAGGGTTGTTTCTTTATAGCAAACTGAGATACATTCATTTTCTTTTTGCTTATCCATATTCACTGAACATGTGAAAAACAAGACAACCATTATTGAAAATGGAAAAAAAAAAAGAAACTGTTGTGGAAAATGATAGACATTTGCTTTTTAAAATTTTTCTAAAATTCAACCATCTTAGTATAAACTAACCATTATTTTATTTGTTCAGATTATTGATAGATTTGTTCTGAACCATCGATACATCCTTCCTCAGTCCTTCCCCTGCATATATGACTGCAATAAAATATTCAGGATTGGTTTAGTCTAGAATCGCGGAACAACTTTGAAGTTAACTGGCTTCACAACTCTGTAACCTTGGGCTCATTCATTTGCATTATGTTTTAACTCAACTAAGCTGAAAAAGGAATATATATTCTTTTCATAAGTAGTCTTCTTACAGGGTCACTATATGACTTAAAATTATAGGTAGAAATGTTATGCCTAATTAATTTATGCTGGTTTCATCCAGATTACCTCTCTCATATTCCTGTGAGCTAGCTGGCCTAGAACACAGGCACAGTATATGGCTACACCGCCACATTTCCACACTAAAGCAGCTATGTGCATTCCATTTCATTTCTTTACAGCAAGCTGAGATACACAAATTCATTTTAACAATTATTAAGGCTGACACTCTCACTGTCTGAGATGGTTGCATTATTACTTATTGAAAAGAGGAAGGAAAATAAGAAACAGGTAGAGATTAAAAAGATAGGTAATTTCTATTAAAAAGACACATATGAACATAGGAAAGGAAAAAGAAGCACAGAAAAGAGTAAAGTGAGGGAACTGCAGTAAAAAAATGGGTGAATGTAAATGAGGTAATACATTACAGTGCGGGGGTTTTTATAGATTATTTTCCTCTTTACACTTCTTACTTCAATCTTCAAAACACACAGCAGACCTTAAAAGCACCAATATTATCTGTGATCTGATATTATCTTTTAATGTGAATGGTCAGAGTCAACAGGCATAGCTTATAAAATTTAAAAAGGTGTGCATGTCAGAGAAATAACAGGTATTTTGTATCACCTCATGACTTATGAACAGCAAAATTTCTTTTTGTGGAAATTTGTAACTTCAAACATTAAAGCAATGTCAGTACAACAATATATACTAGGAGAAGTAACTAAATAAAGAACGAGTAGATAGAAAACTAGCTGGGAAATCCTTCAGACCAAAGTCTTGAAACAGAGCTCGGTTACATCTAAGTTAAATAGAAGTGAAAGGGAGTGACAGATGGACTGAAACAGGGGTACCTATATGCCCAAGAACACTTTAGAAATGCTGTAATCACTGACCTGTAGTAGGCGAATGGCTACAGAGACCCTTGCTATGTATAATGGTGGCAGCTGAGGTTGAATGAATAACCTAAGATTATTTTGACTTGTCTTTTGAATTCTTAAACTGTACTACAAGACTCTAAACCAGATGAACTAGGGAGATTACAGATAAACTCACTATATAAAGGGAAATGGGCCAATCAAGTTCATTTAGATAATTCTGAGCTTCTGGCCGTACATTTTTTGTTGTTGTTGTTGTTTAAACTTCATTAGCTTACATTTCAAAAGCTGGAGTAATTGACAGCTGTGCGGTTCAATTGTACTCACATTGATTTTCTTTGGGAACATACTGATATAAATTAAGCAACACTTAATATTTCATGTTCATAAAAATAATTCAGGAATACAATTAAATGCCCAATTTCAGGAACATTCACTTGCTTCCAGTCTTTTCAAGATAAAACTTTAATGTGGAAGGAAAAAAGGAATATATTTTTTCTACTTAGAAACACAGCATCTAGTTTATTTTCTAGTAAATAAAAATGCATACATGAGAAAAGGTGAGTGCTTACTGGAATTAATGAAGAATACTGATCACTTGATAATTAAATCAATGCATCTAATACACAGTTAATTATTGAAGGCAATTATAAAGTTTGTTTAAAAAACAGTTGGGAACTGTCATGGATATGATGGAGTTAAGTCATGTTTAATACATTTAAAACTGTATGATTAGGCTCTGAAATTTGATGGTAAGATAATTAAAGTCATTCCTTTTTTAAAAAGATTTTACTTACTTATCTTCAGAGGGGAAGGGAAAGAGAGAGGGGAAGGGAAGGGAGAGAAATATTAATGTATGATTGCTTCTCGTGTGTCCCCTGCTGGGAACTGGCCTGCAACCCAGGCATATGCCCTGACTGGGAATAGAACCACGATCCTCTGGTTTGCAGGCCTGCGCTCAGTCCACTGAGCTACACCAGCCAGGGCTGAAGTCATTCTTAATTTGACCCAAACTACTTCAGACTCAGCCAAAACCTGAGATTGAAAATTGAATCCACATTTTCTCACACAACTGCTTGCAGGGGTCAAAGGCTTCATTTTCTTCTCTTTCCTACTTTTTGATTCGTGCATTCTTTGAAGGGATGCCTGCCTCCAAAACTGAGAAGTACCAGTGACTAATTTAGTAGCATCTGACTACGGAAGATGATTTTTGCCTCAGTTCTCATTTTCAAGGGAATTCCTTAGACATTCCCTTCTCTGTCAAGCACTGTACAGAAGCTCATCATCTATTTCTGCAGCTTCAATATTAAATTCAAAGGGCTCGATTACTAAAGAAATTTTTCTCTCAGCACAGATATACAGAACAGTCTTCTCAAGAGCCATGCATTAGTTCACGTCATGCTTCTCAACAAAAACAGTTAGGCTTGGCAGCCCGAACAGAATGGGATGTAATGGCTGTATACTGGTATAGCAGCACGTTGCCAAAGAGGAAACAACAACACTCCCACAAAAGAGCAAGTCCAATTTTTATGAATGAATCGAGGTAATATTGAGTGCAGAATGGCATGGACAAAATTTCAAAAATAGACCCTTCTTTTCTCACCCTAAGGCAAACTTAGAAATAGGACAAGGAAAACTGCTAATATAATTGCAAACTATGTCTATATAAGTCCATGTGAATCTGAATTCCATTCAGGGAACATGAATCCAAAAATATCTTTAAGGTCTTTCTGAATTCACCCTTGTTCTATAAGTNTGAATCAAGGTAATGTTGAGTGCAGAATGGCATGGACAAAATTTCAAAAATAGACCCTTCTTTTCTCACCCTAAGGCAAACTTAGAAATAGGACAAGGAAAACTGCTAATATAATTGCAAACTATGTCTATATAAGTCCATGTGAATCTGAATTCCATTCAGGGAACATGAATCCAAAAATATCTTTAAGGTCTTTCTGAATTCACCCTTGTTCTATAAGTCACTATTTATGCTCTGTAACTAGTTAATAGGAGAAATTCAGAATAAGTGACCTATTCTTTAAATACTGAAGCAGACAACAATTAAAAACCAGTGCTTGTTTCCTTTTCTCCCTCCTTTCTCTCCCTCCCTTCCTCTTTTCTTTCTCTTTTTTCCTTAAAATGCAAACACTTGAGAATCCACATCCTTACTTTTCCTGCACTCTCAATTTCAAGGCAAATATTCAATATCAGTTTTCCTATGTATAACACAGAGCCAGTTCTATTTTACTATAAATAATGCTATTTTTATATAATAACCTTATTATGTTCATAATTCTTTGCTTTCTGTAGTAACAAAAGTCATGTGGAAATTAAGTCAAAAGCACTTTAAAAGGGAGATTCACAAATGGTTCAAGCACATGTATTTCAAAGGTTGTATGTGATTTCAATTTATTGTCCAATGCATTGATACTTACTCCTGGATAGAAAATACCTCAGAAACTACACATGAGGTTGAGTCCACAAAATATTTAAGCTGAAAGAAGTTAGTGTAATAAAGTGAGTATACATATAAAATACCCTGACATCATACACATGTAATTATACAAGTTGAACTTTTCAAAGCTTATGGAAAGGACACTAACATAGATTCTCCATTTTTATTTCTAGCTTAGTCTATTGATGATAGAGTAACTTGTGGAAAAACCCTCAATACTTCTCTGTAATTCTTAATTCTATGATTCTTGTTAAAATGAGATTAAAATAAAGATTCTGTCTTAGATGCTATGGAAAAAAGATAAAAAAGAATTAAACAGCTCTAGAATAAAAAGCAAGACACTAAGACTGTAAACATTATAAATTAACCTACACTGCAAAATGATAGCTGTGACTGTAAAAAAAGAAAACATTAGCTAATACAAATAAGAGGCTAAAAATACATGGGAAAGACTATGATTTGAATGTATTCCACAGAATTCAAAACATGCCCTTATGTGGAATTAAGTGGACTTAAAATACATTTATCAAATTTCTTTGTAAACTATATCTTCTTTGCATATGGTATTCATTCTGACCAATACAATAATGTTTGCTGAGTTCTCTCTTTCAATGTCTTCAATGTGTCTCAAGTGTATGAGATAATTTAGAGCAGAGAAGAGCATTTAAAAGGTAGAAATTCACATTCTCCTCCAACAAGTAATATTAATAAATAATAATATCAAACTTTGCCTTTTTCTCCCCTTTCCAAAGAGGTCTATACTTGGCACATAAATTAAATAAGCCTTACCATCAAGTTAGAATAACTGACACCATCTCTGTACAGAGAAAAATGTGGCCTAAAGAAATATTATTCCATTTTTTAAAGTTATATAATAAGGACTCAAGAACTCATATCTATTCTAGGAAAATCAGCCTTAAGCAAGTTCTTTTGAGGGACTTAACAATAACTTCGTGAATTTTTAAAATAACTCACCCATGACTATTTTGGGAACACAGGACCCCAAAATGATGATTTTCCTATAGACTTTTTCGACACTAACACTGAATATATAGAATGATTTAAAAAAAAAACCAGACAACATTCCCAATTTGTATAATTCTTAGATGGGGCCCTATTTTTTAAAATATTTGCTATATTCTCTATATACCTAATACAGCAATATCTTCTCTGTTGTAGAGATGCTCAATAGATACTTGATTAATCATAACTTATTGGTAATGTTAGAAAAACCCAAGGTGTAAACAATCAAGTAGAAATAACACAATCATATCAACTTCAATTTTTACATTCATCTAAGACATACAAATCCATTACAAACTTTCAAGCTCAAAGCATTTTTTAAAATCTGCATTTAGTACTCTGACTGAACTTTAATGTTGATAGCAAAACGCACAGAAAATAATCAAGATCAAATTCCTTTAAAACTTACCATTAATATTTTAACAGGATTAAAGATCCTGTTTGATACACTCATGATAAATTAGCTTTCTCATGAACAGACCAAGGAACAGGAATAATCTCTTTAGATTCATAGTCATATACCTGTTTAACTTTCTCAGCTGGCTCAAATACCTATGTATCTTATTTACCAGACACTAAGGACACAGAAGGCATTTAATAAGTCACAAAAGTCAGCACTCGCTAGGGAGGTTCTTAGAAATAATAACACCATACTATAGAAACCTATTGAAGTTTAACTATGTAGATATAAACCATTGCTATAAGTGTCCAATTTACAAATTCATTCAACACTGATAGATGCTGCTGTGGAGAGGTCCTTGCCCTAAATTGCCAGAGTTTCCCTCTCCCTTTACCACCCACTATAATGAGTATTCTAAGAAAGATGTTCCATTTGAGCTATTGGAAGAAGAAAACAGAATGTAAAATCCTGTTGCCATTTAGAATTTGTCAGGGTAAAAATGTCTTGGAGTAGGCTGAATTCCGTTAGAGATTAAAATGCATTTCCCCCAAGAAATAATGTTACAAATAGCACACACATCCCTATATTAACCCACGCACATCTATTTGACCCTCAATTCAATTAAACTATAATGCTATTCCAACTTATTAAGGGTAACACAAACTTTTGAGTAGCAGACTAGAAGTCTGGCTACATTTATAAAGTTATCTTTATGGAACTGCTTTGCCCCACTCATAAGGTGAGCACCTGCGGAGTATGACATACAGCGGAATCCAAGGACAGCATAACGATGGGCTCGGGACACCCTACTCCCAAATATGGCTCTTTGGCATACTGAGTGTTTTAAAATAAACAAGTTTAAGAAAATGGCAGAAACAAGAAGGTCCTTTTATCCCTTCCTCACCCTTCTCCCCTGAAACGGGACGTAAGACCCCAGGGAAAGGAGAATCCTTATGTCCGAGATGAAGGGGCACTGCTTGGGTTTCATACTCTTTGCCCTATCCTATTTCTCCACGACTGTCCACGAGCCATCAAAACCAGCATAAAAACACTCAGGCTTAACTATTTCTTTGGGACTTTATTTCCTTATGAAGGCTCCTTGTCATGCAAAATTTATATAAATAAATTTGTATGCTTCTGTCCTGTTAACCCTTGTCAGCTTAACTTTCAGACTCAACCAGGGATCCTAACAGTGTCAAGGAAAACTTTTTCCTGTCCTAAAATAACAATTATAATTAAAAGTACTATTTTTAGTAGCTATAATCTTCAGTGAGGTGGTATGTGTGTGTGCTAAGGAATCCAGACACAAAACAGAAAAGTAATTTTGGAGAAAAAAGACAAGAGAAAACCTACAGAAGATAGTCAACTGGCTGAATGAAGGAAACAGTTGTTCATATATATCCTATTCAATATACTTGACCATGAGTAGGAAAAAGAAGTAAGCAGAATGGTACAAGTGTTGATGTTAAGTTAGGTCAAGTTGATGGTGAAGTTAATACTTGATTTTTCAGTCAAAGTGTGGCTAATAGCCACATGCAAAACATATTTCAGTGCATGACAAATGTAGCAGATACTATATCTGACAGAGTTCAAACTAAAAATAGCTTTACTTCGTATCTTTGTATCTTTAGTAAAAGATACAATTTGTATCTTTAGTAAAGCTTATATTTATTGAGTACCTACATATACCAGGCACTGTACCAAGCAGTGTTAAGTGATTCAATATTTAAAATATCCTAAACAGGTGCCATTATTAAGAATATGAAGTGCAGACAAGTTAACATGCCTAAGACTACAAAGAGGCAGGGTTGGGTTTCAGATTCGGAGCTGGGATTCAAATCTAGCCCAAACTCAAAATCTTTAAGCACTATGCTAAACTGATCTCCAGTAAGTTTACTTCAATACTCCGAGAAAACAAATATAACTGAGAAAGCACGAACATCTTTAGACTATGGTGAGAAGCTGGTTAAACTAGATGCTTTCAAAAAAAGTTTATTTTAAACCACCCTCAAATAAAATACATATCACATTCTCAAATCTTAAATTTACCTTATATGGCAAGCATGAGTATTTAGAGATTTAATATCCAAAGAAAAGGCAATAAGGAGAATTCCCAAAGTAGAAATTTTAAGTGTGACTTTAAATAACAAATGGCTTCGAGAAGCACTGAACAACTTGAAAGCCGAAAAAGAACTACTACACTGCATTTGTCTCAACTCCGGGAGAGAAGCCCGATGCACTAGACATCCACTGTGTGTAACAGGTCAGCTTCTCCTTAATGAATCTAGAATGGCACCACTTTTACAGGGGCTTGGGGAATCCTGGTTGAGAAAGGAAGTGTTTTTGAAAGGGGAAAAACGGAGACCAGAGAAAACTAACATTTGTACTTGGTGGAGTCCAGTCTACACATTTCATTGTACCCAAATGCATGTTTGTATCAACAAGCATGAGGAACTTTACCTTGTTGGCTGTAAAGAAGATACTTTTCTGAATCTTTAAAAATTAGACCAGGTTTGGTGACAAACCAAACCTGTCTGTAAACCTCTGGATATGAACCACCACAGGGTGTGACCATGAGCCTTAGTGGTCCTGCTCTGGGACTCACAGGCAGCTATGCAAGTACACTCACACTCCCTCCCAGACAGTGGGGTAACTAAGAAAGAAGGGAAACAAAGACAAAATGCTGGCCTGTGGTTTGTAAGGACACATGAGGGAACGAAATGATGGACATCAGCCCAGTTAGAAATAAAAGTCACTTTGATGTCAATTTTCCTCACTATTGAATAGAAAGTTAAGGGAAAAAAGCCACTGGAAATTATATTTTGATTCCTCTTTTGACTTAAAATGCCTACCAATACTTGTGTAGTATTTTGATAATAAATAAGGAAGTTTTAACCGGAGGCCTATATATGACTTATTTATCAGTTAATAACATTGGATACTGACTTCAGTTTTGTTGAAAGCTAACTAACAAATATTTCCTACTGGCTTAACAAGTAAATCTCAGCTTTCTACATATTTTCTTTGTTTGTGTACCAATTCTGATTGCCTTTTGAATTCCTATGTGAACTTATAAAAATGTGATTTTTCATAGACTTTTAGTCTCAGTGTTTTTCAAACAGGATGTCAAGGAGACTGATTGGGGTCATAGAGGAGAAAGCTGAACTGCTCTAGGTAAATTTCAGGTTCCAACAATAGGGCGAGAAAGTCAATTCTACAGTTTGAGATTCCTTTCCCTTCTCCTACATCTAAGCTCAATAGGAATTAAAGTTGTAGAGAATGGAATAACTGTTTCATATCGATGAAGCTCACACTCAAGAAAAACTGGGCCAGCTGTTCCTATTGCTTATTTAAAAAAATGGAATATCAGAATACACTGTAGGGACAGACAGTCAGGCAATGGAAAATTAAAATGTTTTCAAACCATTGACCTAAATCAGCGATTTCTAATCTTTTCATCTCATGGCACACATAAACTAATGACTAAAATTCTGCAGCACACCAAAAAGTATATTTTTGCCACTCTGACAAAAAATAGGTATACTTTTGATTCATTCAAACTGGATGGCTATTGTTGTGTTGGCTGTTGTCCTTTTTTAATGTCACGATCTAAGGCAAAAGAGGTCCGTGTCCCTAGCACAAACAATAGTTAGGTACTGCATGTTTTTAAAATTATGGTGGCACATCAGTGTGCCCAAGCACACTGGTTGAAAATTGCTGACCTAGATTAACATTATGTGTCAGGGAATTAAAAAAATGCAGGCAAATCTTCGTGATATTTGACACATACAGAATGGGATATTTGAGACTCGGTTCAAACTCATGACCTAGTTATATTGTGACTCATCACCTAGCTCGCTGCATGCTAGATGGGAGAAGGGAGTATAAAATCCAAAAGAAGTCAATGTTTGTATACAATCAAGTTTTATAATCTAATAACAGAGTGAATACTGTTATAAACATAGCAATTAGAAAATAAGTAGATGTCATTCATTTAACTCACACTTACTGAACTTACTGTTTTTACCAAACTGATTTAACCTGTGAAATAAAAAGCAGCCCATGTTCTCCAGGACCTCACAATACTACAGAGAAAGACAGTTACATAAATATCAATTATAACACATCACGAAAAGTGCTATAGTAGAAGTTACTACAAACTGGCATTGGGAATCTGTAAAGGATTCCTAACTCTGACGGGAGCAGGAGTTTGGGGGAGATTATCAGGAAAGGCTTCTTGGAGCTGGGATACATAACAGAGTTTTAAGGGACAATAATAATTTAGGTAGGTGAAGAAAAGGCAGAGAGTCAGAGAAAAAGGCAAGTGCAAGTCACAGATACTCGGAACCCTGGAAGCTCAGACAAAAAAGTATGGCTGAAGCTAATTTTCCTCATCATGGGGAGTGGTAAGAGGAGCAGTTAATAAGGTAGACGGGAACCAATTCCTAAGGGTTACAGACGGCCACTGAAAGATTTTAAGTAGGAGAGTTGTATGATTACATTAATATCTTAATAATTTCATTCTGATGAGGAATGTGAAGATGGATTAAAATATTTATGAGATAAATGATGAGGGTAGAGGGTTTGAAGAGTAATCTAGTGATACATAAGAAATTCAACTAAATCATTGAAAGTAGTTCTGGAGAGAAGGATATAGGTTCTAGAGATACAAAAGAAAGAACATGTAGGACTTATGTCATGAGGGATAGAACTCCTAGATCTCCTATCTGAATAACTGGGTCCTTCATATATAGTAGATGAAGGAAAAAGTTTGGGGACTGAGTTATGTTTAAGGTCCTTAAAAGTTTGGAGAGAGATATGAGCTAGAGATAGAAACTGATGTTAAGGTAGTTACTGTATAGAATATGATGGTAATATATATGAAGTTCTTAGAATGAGTCTCTACATATATAAGAATGGATTAAAAAATTCAGTGTGCTACAATCTACAAGAAATATAAAAGGAAAAACACATTACTTACTAAATAAAACTGACATAAGTTAGATAAAAAATGTTTTACCTTTATTATATGAAAGAGAAATGTCTAAACAAAGGACAAAAATAATCAAAGGCACAATTTTTAAAAACTATTCTGAAAAAAGGTGCAACTTTTTTAAAAAAAGATCTTATTTCTTTATTTTTAGAGAGAGGGAAAAAGAGAGGGAGAGAAACATTCATGGGTTGCCTTTTGCATCCCCCAACTGGGGATCTGTCCCACAAACCAGGCATGTGCCTTGACCAGGATTCAAACCCATGAGCTTTTGGTTTGCGGGACTATGCTCAACCCAGTGAGCCATACCAGTCAGGAAAATATTCATGATATTTTTATGCATTCTAAATATGAAGCCAATTCCATAGGTCAATAACTATCTAGGAAATTATAATTATATTTAAATAAGGCCCAGTAGATCCTCAATAAATATGTATTAAATTACTATAAAAATAATAATACATTTATGCTATGTGATCTCTAACATGTCCTTGAATCAAAGTTTTCTATCTTATAGATACATCTACACCCTATCCTAAAATGTTACCCAAAACTATATAACCAGCCTAAACCAGGTAAACATATACTGTGAAAATATAAGACTACTGCATGACATTCAGAAAGCTGAGGGCTTTTAGGAAGTCCTGACCAGTAGAAACCATGGCATTTAAGAAAACATTTCCTACCAGTCTTGGCAGCTTCTATGACTTTGGGTAAAACAGTTAAACTCTTTGACCCTTATCTTACTCATCTGTAAAATGAGAATGACAATAATATATTTTTCGAGCAGAGCTGTACTGGAGATTCAGTAAGATAAAATAAATTAGATAAACACAGAGTTTGTCACATAGTTAAGAAAACTATATCTTTTACAAAGAAGCTGTCGATTACATGGAGTAGCATTTGCTGAGCAGTATTAGCCAGGTAAGATTAGAAATTATCTCATTCTTGTACAACTCATGAATGTATTTTTGAACAAGGCTTATTATGTTTTGGCTTTATGAACGCCACAGAAGATAGTGACATGCAATTGGTAAAACCAACATGTTGCATTAGGGGCTGGAGAATCTATTTCTACAGTAGTAGAGGTAAGTGAAGATGTGAGGGAACTGTGAGGGAAAAAGAGACTGCTCAATGAAGGTGTGGCTATCTCCACATCAATGCTTTAGAATAAATAATGCACTTTACCAACAGTCCCATTAAGAGGCTTGTATATGAAAAACATGAGGCCACTCCTAAAATTCTAATAACTAAAGTTTTCAGTCTAAAATTTTGTGAAACAATCATTTATCAATTTAAGATGAACTAGAAAACAATTATAAAAAGCTCTTTCTGTCCAGATGATTATCATGAATATTTGATTCCCCAAGGAGTTCTTCCTGGTATTGGCATTGAGTGGAATACGGAAACCCTACCACAGTGACAAAAAGAGAAACACACTTCATGACAAATAAATAAAGCTCATATGTCACAATGAAAGAAACAAACCCAGATCTAAAGCCAGAGTTCATTCAAGGGCCGAGTGCTATGGAGGAAATGCCATGGCACACAGGATCCCGTCCCCCAGAAACCAGTTCCACATTCCAACCTGAGAGCCCTCCTGCACACATGCTGTCACAGAGAAAGTAATACCCTGATGGATGTTGTAGGCTGTGATTGGAGATGATGCCAATGGTAGACTTCTTACACACTCTCATGGGAAATGGAGAATTGCCTGGATGAAGTGGCAGAAAGAAATGGGTTATATATTTTTTACACTGGGAATCGTTAATCCTGGGAAATTAAGAAAAGACCTATGAAAAAATGTGATGAAATGTCAATCTCCTTTCTCAAAAGTCTTTGCTGAATCACAAGTAATTCATTTGTTGTTCATTACTTGGCTTCTCCCTACAAATACATATTTCAAGAAGAAATTAATTATCCACAAAATCAGTTTTAAGATAAAAAAATCTGTAAAAGCTGCAACTTGCAAAAGAAAAAAAATTAAAGATGACTGTAATTGACTCAATAAATTAAAATTTGTGAGGCTATTGTTTTAGTCATGTTATCCCCTCAAGACTTTTTCTTAAAATTTAAAGCCAGAAGATGATATTCTGCCTCTAGTCTTCATATACTATCTGATATTTTAGATAGTGCCATCTTTCTGAGTTTTTCATAACATTATGAGATAATATTTCTGCAGTCAGATGGTAGCTATTGTGGCTTGCACAAAGTAAATATATATATAGAAATGTTATATCTCTAAAGTAACCAATAAAGATCTTAAAATTTATAGGTTATTAAAGTCCTTTTATTTACTAGTCATATTTTGAGTTATATTTACTCTTTCCTTTTATCCACTCAACAGTACCCCTGCTTTGGAAATAACATTATAAGTTAATTAATAATATTTTAATAAATCTGGCTTATAAAAACAGAAAACCCATTTATGCTATGGTTTAACACAGTAAGAATAAGAAATGAAACCCCTAAAAAGACAAAGAACATAAAGGTCAAATTTCATGTAGAATATTTTGTTAAAAGAATATGAATTTCATGAAGATAAGTCCTTCTAGCTTATAAAAACTTATACAAATATAAGTATCCTGAGTAACCTAACCAGCTTTTTAAAAAGGGAACAAATCTTCTGCTTTATATAAAAACAGGGGAATTGTTGACTTTTAGTTTAGTAATCCATTTGAATATTTTCTTGCTTCTACAGTTAATGAACCAGAGTTTTCACTGATGTAATGTAAATCTTTAGCCACCAGAGACAGACCTGGAATCTCTGTCTTTAGCCAATATGAGTTTAACAATGAATTACTTTGTTCAAAGGAATCTTTCTGTAATAAAGGTTGTGGTAATAATCAAGTGGGCTGTTAGGACTTTAACCATTCAATGTGATACAGTGATTGCCAGAAAAAAGTTACTTAGAAACATTGCAGTATAAAGATAGAAATTTCCCCCTAAAACAGCTTACTTTCCCCTTTCAGCCAAATGCAAAGTGCAAGGCAAAATAAATTAAGGCAAAAGAAAAATAAAATAAGAAAAATGGTGAGGGCGAGCATGTTTTTGACCATGTAATAAAACACGTGCAAAGTATACCTCAGATACACTATAGGTAGATGAACACGAGGGAAGCCGAGCCTGGTTTTGCAGTGGGGAAAAGAAAACACTGTTAAAGAGGAAATGATAGCATAGTAAGGGTCCCAGAAGTTTAGATGGCTCTATCACCAACACACTTGCCAGACAATAAAATAGCCTTATAAGAAGACACTTGAGTTTGAAATCTCAAGGTTCAAGTGATTTGAAGAGACTTTGTGATAAAAAAATGCCTGGCTTATAAAAAAAACTCCATGACGAAGATGACCCCTCTGCTCAGACTCTGGTACACTCTCGCTGAAAAGATGCTCATTGAAGGTTAACAGGAAAGCAGAGCACTGGTCACTTTTCCTACAGTACCACACTGATCTTCACTGGTTTAACACGTGCAAACTACCTGTGACATTATTTACAAGATGACTCTACTGTACATTTTCCTGTTATTCTTAAAGGAAACTAAAGCCATCCAGTATTCTAAGTCTGATTTCCTGTTCCTATCATTCCATTCTCAGTACTACTGAATCAATCTCTCTCTGCCAATAGCAACACCAAAAAAGATAATAAAACATGAACACAACCTCTACTACAGACCTATTTTTTATCAGAAGGTTTCAATGTTTCATTTTTTAAAATGAGTATTTGATATTCAAAACCATGTTCTATCTCTATGACTTTGAACTGATAAATTTCTGGTCTGTTTTTTCTTTCTAGGTTGTCACACTCATGTTTAGTTCTGTGGCTTCTTCTTTTATTAAGTTGTCATGATGCCACATGAGGTAAATTTTTAGGGATGCATTCTCTAGTTACAGACTTCTTCATGAAGTTACAAAATCAAAGTTAGGGTGGGAAAATGAAAGTATAGGAAACGTCAAAATGAAAGAATTGGAAATACCCTTATTATTGGATTTGTTCTTTAACTGTATTTCAGAACCCAGCACAGCTAAATGTAGTAGGTGCTCAATAACTGTTTGTTGAATGAATAAACAAAGAAACTTTTCTCCTTAAAAACCCAAAAAACAAAACAAAACAAAAAAACCAACTGAACGGTGTGAAATAATATTCAGAAGGTTTTACACTTCTCATTACAAAGATTCTCATTAAATGTATGACTGCTACTTAATGGATTACTATAAACTAGTTTCTAAATTATGGTATATTCTATTCATATTAATAAATTACAGCTTTTGTCCAACCACATGCACATCTGATTTTCTTTAGCAAGATACCAGTTGTTAGAAAACCTTGCTCTGAATGTTTGTTCTCTTTCCATAACTATACCCATAAAACTCAAAAACTTTATCTTTGAAACAGTCTGAGTCTTGTCTTTCGCTGCCAATCAGTTCTCCAGTTTTTATTACTCAGGAAATTTACTTGTCCAGGAGATCTTCTATTAGTACGTTATTTTTGTAGAAAAGTTTTGACAAGGGCGATTTTGCAGTAAGTATTAAACAACTCGCAGGTGATGTCATAAGATATTGCAGGTGATTTTGTAAGTATTACATGAGAATTTTCTTGTTTGAAGCACAAGATAAATTTTTATTTTTCAGTAGAACTGAAACCTCAGAATTATATTAATTAAGTTTACATGTTAAGAGAATTCTAACAAAGTGAAAAGGAGCAAAATTAGCCTGTTTTCCAAAGAGATAACCCTGAAATTCATTTACGGCCATCTTTATCATTCATAAGACATCGCCTATCAAGGTCCCCAGAATGTTACCTAATTGCTATAAATGAAGTGTATATTATTAACATGAGTAAATGTCAAAAAAGAGAAGACTTTACAAAAGTCATTACACATTAAGTCATTTGACATTAATATGTCAAAATGTCAAAAAAGAGAAGACTTTACAAAACCCGAAAGATATAGAAATTTGTTTACTCATTTAAAAGCTACTGAATGTTTATTTACCTAAGGACTAATGTTCCAGCTGTTCTTCCTCACCTCACCAAAAGTTGGCTGATTCAATGCAGATACCTTTTAGATTTTTAAGTCCTATATATTAGGGTATGAGGTTATTACTTGTCTCTGTCAGGGTGTCTTTCCCATTTGTATGAAATTTCTTATAGATAGAAGGTATGTTTTTTAGGTGAGGTCAAATAGGAATTTCAGTAGAAATCAAAAGTTGATCATAATCTTCAGGGGAAATATCTTTATCAAGAAATAATGACATAATACATAAAAGAAGTACAATGTAGACAGCAAAAATACTTTAAAAACACATTGTTTAAAAAGTTTGAGAGAGCAAGAATGGAATTTATCTTTATACATTAAAGCGTCACCCCCAAAAGAGGAATTTGTAATCTATACTTTTTCCATGATAGTTCTATATTTGAAGGGTTTAATGTTATTTCCATAGTGAGTTTTACTTTGTGAGTGTGTGCAAGATATAGAGAGTAGCTAAGAAAACAAACAACATAAAAAGAAAGAATAAAAATGTAAAAGTACATTTCAGAGGATCAGCTTTTTTCAACACAAGCTTCCATGCAGAATGATCTGAAAACATCTGTAGAAAAATGAGCAGCTCTTTTTTGTTCAAGCATTAAAATAAAGGTAATTTCATACAATCTCTATAATAATAATAATTTTTTTTGCCAGTGTCATCTTGACACTAACCAGATCCAACAGTTCTGGGCAAATGTGTTCTGTAAACGATCAGGGAGTAAATATTTTAGGTTTTGTGTGCCCTACGGCCTTTGCTGCAACTGTCCATCTCTGATGTTGCAGTGCAAAGATAATCAAAGATTATATGCAAATAGATCAGTGTAGCTGCGTTTTAACAGAACTTCACTTTTGGACACTGAAACATGATTTTCATATAATTTTCACATGTCAAGAAATGGTGCTCCTTTGATATTTTGCTCCATCATTTAAAAATCCACTGAGCTACACCAGCTGGGGCTGGTTTTATTCTTGTCATTATTCTCAACACATTCTCCATATAAGGATTTGTAGTAATATTTGTAGTTATGAGACAAACTCTGCTTAGGTACAAAATGATAATTTTATTATTATTAAAATTACTAAAAATACACTGGGGAGGTTAGAATACTACAGCTTTGTACAATGTATAGAGAAAGATGACAAACTGTTAATTTAAAATCAAGAATCTAATAAATCCTACTTTTTGGCATGGAGGAATAAATGAAGGATAAAGATGTATATAAATAATATTCAAAAATTACACTTTGACAGAACATTCTATTTTATAATTATTGATTATCCACAATAAATAAGAATGCAAAGTTCTTTTCTCTCTACAAAATATATTGTGTAGATGATACTAACTGAAGTATTAATTATTTAATAAAGTTCTCATTCCAAGCTTCTGTATGTTGTCTCACTTTCTGCAATTGCTAAATAAAATATTTAAGTGGCAACATGGTTCTGAATGTTTCCTCTCAATGAAATATTTAGTAGTGTTTCAATGAATTAAAAGGCACCCACAGATTTGTTCTTTTGTGTAACTCCTACAATAAATTCTCACAAAACTGAATGGCCACTATCTGCCAATTCACTTCATCTTCCAACAGAAACAAAATCAGTTTATATAGCGTATCACACTGAGAATAACTTTTTTCTGCTTCTATAATCAACATTTTTTAATGTTCAAGGCATATTTTAAGGCATTCTGGGATAGTAGAAATCAAAGGGGAAGGAGAGAAACTGAATATTCAGCTAAACGTTGTTTTGCATCTTAGATGAACTCTCTAAATAAGATACAATTTGCCTTCTGATAGTTTTTTTTACACTTTCCTAGTAAATAGAAAACTTAGAATGATATACCATTAGTCAATCTTTTCAGAAAAAAGGCAATGAGAACACACTGTGACACTGAAATGAAACAAAAGATGAAGATACTGAGATCAACCTTATACTACGGAATATAGGTGTTGAGAAAAGAAATTGAAGACTGGCATGAGATAAACTAATTTGCAAAGCACAGAACTTTTAATTTAACCCTAATATAACCCTAACTCCCTACCAGACTGACCCGAGCAAGTCTCAACTTCCTAGTCTTGGTTTGGTTAGGGAAGAGTATGACAGTAAATACATATACTAATTAATATAATCAGAATACTTCGTGTTTTTTAAGAATAATATCCAGGTATGTTTAGGCTAATTTAGTAATAAAATTTATGTTAGTCTTTTTTAAACAGTGGAATAGATTCTGAGTTTGACTATGGATGATCTTTTAAATGCTTTAAGAATATGAACACAAAAGAAGGGCCGGCTCAAAAGAAGTAGAAAAATGAGATATTTGTCATACTTTCCTTCTCTGTTTAGCTATTAGAATTTAATGACTAATACTAATAAAAACAATTTTAGACTTCAGTAATCAAAATTTTAATATAGAGATATCATAACTATATGTGGTATATAATTAAAAACAAATTGAGAAACCAAAGAATTATCATATCACTATAATTTTATTCTACCCTTTATAACAAAACTATTATAGAAATATGAATTAAATGTATGGCAATAATCTTAGAAGATGTAAATCATGGCTAGAATTCATAGGAACTTCTTAAAAAGCCTTAGGAATGGGAGGTAAGGGCCAAACAGAGCCAGAAATTATTTACTATGATAATGTAGTGTTTCTTCCGCCATATTTATACCATAAACCATTTCAGAGATTTATTCCTATTTATCTTAAAAAGATAATTTTGGCAGAATAGGAAAGCATTCTGAGTCTGAACTAATGGTCACAAAACACTATGTTTGCCTATATTATAGATGTACATTACTGAGTGGCTTACTGCATTGTTGTCCTTCAAAGTGTTATCTTGAGTATATTACGCTTTATCTCAAGTATCTGTAAGATGTTACATGATGGTTTCTTATTTTTAAACAAAAGATACCTTACGGTTAATTTAAAAAAAAAAAGAATCTGAATTGAGAAAAGTCTATTAATTCTGGAAAAAAGTCTACTCGCCCAAATAACTATGGTAACACTCTTAACACTGATTGTTCTCCTTGACAATTGAAATTGGATCACAATGCCTCTATTGCTTGGATCCAGCCCTTAATCTGTAATCTCGCTGACACGTCCAACAGGGGGCAGAAGACATCATCCACAGAAAAGCTCCAAATGAAGTCTCATGGAAAGAGCCACAGAAAATTATTTAATTGTATAAGAAACACAGATTTTGCAAAGAAAGTTTTTATTTTGTAATGCAGCCAGAATGTTATTAAATAAACCTCAATATCAATGTGGCTTAAGTGTCCTCCGCTCTGCCAACTTAATCTTTATTTCATAAACAAAGAGCATGAAGCTGCAGCTAAGAAAGAAAGAGAAAGGGAGAAAAGAGACAGAAAGTACAAAAGATGGAGATGAGAGGACAAACCAATCAGATTTGGAATTACTGGCCAGCAGAAGTTTAGGGAAAAAAATCACCGAGTGAGACTGTACATTGACTCTGAGAGAGTACCCTTTCACATTGCCTTCTGGGTCATCTCTGAGCTCCTCCAGTTTTCGATGGAGCTACATGTAAACATCAGAAAGCGAACTGAAAAGGCAACTTGTTCTTTTTTCAGTTTTCCTTTTTCCTTTTAAAAATAAGATCATAGCATTATACATTTCTCACTGCCTTTGGCAAACATTTCAACACATCAAAGATCTTTGTATAATACAAGAATACATGCTCAATAAACCCATGACTAGAAAGCCAATATTTTCTTTTAATTATTGCATCTTGTCTCCCAAAAGCATTACAGAAAATAAATCCCATAACTATCCTTATAATCCTTTATAGACGTACTTAAAAATTTTCTATTTGGTAGAAATATGGAGTAATAAATGTAAAAATTATGAAATTTGCCGTTCTTTCCCAAACACACTTTCTGATTTAAGGCTGCATCCATATTAAACTGACTGAACCCTAAAATGTATCTTCTGTCTTATATATAACTTGTGTATATACATAATCATACTATACGTACACTTAGAAACAATGAGCATAAAATGATGACTGGATTGTCCCTATACACCTACAAACTGGATGTAGATGTAGTTAAACACACACGCACTCTCACGCACAATCCATTTTATAGCAGACGGTGCTGCAGGTATGGATGCCACTTGATCTTTATTTCACTATCAGTAATTTCCAAAACGTTATGTTTTTCTGCACATTTTCACTTGAGTCTGATTCATAATACACAGTTACCTTTCCTGAAAGACAAAGGTACAATATGATACCTCACAGATAGACAGTGAGGAGTGCTACTGTTATACCATCAGGATACATTAACTTGTATTTTTCTGACTGAATAATTTTACCTTGCCTCATTTTTGAAATAGGATATAACCAACACTTTCCATCCCTTCTGATTACGCTTAGTGAAATGACACTTAAAAAATACTACCCAGTATATAGCAGTGTTAGAAAACAGAGAGGATGGCTCGTCTGGAGTAAAGGACACAAACGTACAGACACACCTTCATCCATGTGCACTCACGTGCATGGCACACACACAAATAAATAAATGGACACAAAAAAAGTAAAATTAAGAAGGCAGAAGAGGCAAGGAGAGGAAATTGTGTGGACATTAGTGCTTCATAAATTGTTAAATGGAAACAAATTAAAGGTGTGTAAAATTTTACAATGACTTAATATTAGGCCTCATGGTAGGTATTGAATTTTGGGACATCACAGTGCAGTGAAATTTCTGTTTTATTGATTAGTTTAACATTTACTCCTGTTATAAGAACAAATGGGATTGAGATATAATTAGTCATTAATTTGGAGGGAGATTCCTCTGTATATTGCAAAATTCAAATTTTCCATCTTGCATTTATAGTGGCAGCATTAAAAGTTATCAATGGCTATGTCAGTAATTCTTAAGAGTGATAACTTGTTTACCTTTTCATTGTGATTAAATGTTAGAGTATCAAGTGCTCAAGATATTTAATAACTAGCAAATGGGACCATCAGATCAGAAATCTTTAAGTTGTATATTAGCACATCATATACACGAATGGGCAAACATTAGATATATATTGTTTCTGTTGATTGTTATATCAAATTTTTAACTTTAAAAAAATAAAACAAAGGGGATCAAGAGTGCTTAAATACTGTTAGCTATATTTGAGCCCATTATACTAGCATCATGTAAAATTTCTAATTCTTAAGGTTTTATATACATGTATAAAATATCTGTTATTAACTCATAATAATTATTTTCCTGGACTAAATTACAAATGGTAATGATACTAACATAACATTTAATTACTTTTTACAAAAAATGTAAAAGGAAAGATAATGTTCTGAAAATAAATACTAGTTCTCTGTAGAGCAGGAACTTAGCACACAGTGACATCAGTCAGAGGAACGGTTTACTCCAGAACCCCGAATTACAGGCACCTGGAATGAGGCAGTTGCCCTCTTTCTTGTTTGTGGTGCCATTCAAAGCTAGTTATTTGGCAGCTTGCCTTCAGCTGGTTGCTCTATGTGTAGCTGAAACAAACAAAAAATATGACCCAACAGCCAATAAAAATATTAAAATAAAAAAAATGGGATGGTGAAAAATGGAAAAAGCCCCCTTCCTCCCACCACCCTCCAAAAAGGAAGAAGTGTAGGCTATAGACAAAATCTTGCCAAAAAATGTTAGAAACATATTTACTTTGAGGGATCCAACTCTACTAGCAACTCCTTTGCTTTCATCCGGCCGTCTAATTTGCTACAATGAGGGAAGATGGGTAAAAAAGACAGAATAAAGAAAAAGTGAACTTAAAAAATTTTCTATGCATTAGTAAGTAATACATGCAAAAACATCAATTGACTCTTTAAGGTACCTCTTAGGAGGTTAAGGAGTTAACTAACCCAGAGGCCATATGACATGCTCTGCAAATAGGCTGGCCACTAGAATTCAATCATTGTCATGGTACTGTTCCTGAGATGAAGAAATGGGCACTTACTTTCAGTTATCTTGGAGATTTCTGATGAAGCAGTATCTGGAGTAGTGTTACATTTGCATTTGGCTTATGAAAAACAAAGAATTACAAATACACCTATGCATAGAGCTTTGTCTCTTTCAGTGTTTTAGTGTCTATTCCATTGTAGTATCAGAAAACATCAATGATACGATCAGAGACATGAAGGTTCCCCACGTGGAAAGATCAGTCCTGACAAGCATCATTCTTAATAGGTGACAGAGTGAAGCTCCTCTGCTTGCTGACCCCAAGCACTGAGGTTGTTCAGCTGTCACTGAGATTCCTAATTAAACAATTGTGCTGCCCAACCAGAAAATTTTAATGCCAGACCAATATCAGATACAGTCACTTCCTCAAAGGTTTCTGTATTTCAGTTGAATTTTCTTCTTAGGTAAGATAGGGGAAAATAAAGCTGCAATTTAAAAACCTGTTTTATATCACTATATCAATGACAAAAGGAAGAGTCTTAACACAAAGTGTTTTATCAGATGAGATATGAACTAGAAACTCCTTTGCTTTTTAAAAAAATATTTTATTTTTTATTGTATTTTTTTCTATTTCCATTTATCTCCCCTATACTCTGTTGTTCCTTTGTCATGGCCCACACTAATCCTTTGCTTTTTAATAGAGCTGTAATGACAAATAGTATTTTGTTTAAAAAGGAAGACAAAAAAGGTGGGGGAAGAAAGGGAAAGAAGTTTCACGTCAAGTGGATTCCTACATGTGCAGAATGAGGGTCTCCAGTCTGACCAGCAGAGGCCAAGTTAGCTGTGATGCTTCTGTTCATATTCGGAGACAGTAGAGAAGTGTCAACGGGATGCCAAATGTTAAAAAAGTCCCCTGGAACAAATAAAAGAAACCTAGCCGTGCTACAAAATTGTATCTGGCACACTACAGATTGTCTTATCCCTTTTGGGACTTCTCTGACAGTATATAGAGACTGCTTAGGAAAAATACTAAGAATTAAACTTTCATTTTGAAGAAAATGAAAGTGGCACAGAAGAATTGCATCAGCTTCTGGTTTCACTTGATCTAAACGGTTTTTACTAATCGTCAGCATTAACTAAATATTACGCCCAAAAGATAATCACCAATTCTCATTCTTCTTTGTCAAACACAATTCTCAAATTTAGAATTCTCAAATTTAGGCCATCCTATAGGACAGGGCCTCTGGATAGATGGTGAGTTCCTAATAATCTAGTTTACTCTCTTGTGCTATTTTCTTGACCTTGGAAAACATCTCTATATCAAAAGCTGTCTCCCACTTTAAATGGAGACTTACAACATCTTGATTATAAACATAAACTATGTATTTTCATATAAAAATATAGTCTAGTGTCTCATGCTACTTTCTGGAAATTTTCAAAAATTGTGAAGACTTTCAGTAACAAGTGAATACCCTTTTCCTCATTTTTTTTAATTAGTAGAAAGCTTAAAATTATATCAAGTCCAAAAGCATGAGGCTATCTTTTCAAGGTTACATAGGATGTTAATGTTAAATCTGGGCACAACATCTGCAGTTCCTGATTGTTAGTTTAAAGTTGTATTCTCTTAATAGGCCTAGAAATAAATGGGTAGGGCAAAAATTAATATTTATGAGAGGACATATATGTAATAGAGCCCTCTCTCTGTAAAAGAAATTTTGTTATTATATTTATTTATGGAAGACATTTTTCCCAAACCATTTCAGTTCCATTTGCAAGTGCAAGTACAGAAACTTAAAGATCGAATTGTAAGAAGAGAAAAAATAGTCACCATTGAACACTAAACATGAACGCAGATCATTATACTATTTTAAATAAAGGAGCAGACAGCTCATTTGTCAGTGCTTGACATCAATTTTCTTCTTATAAATCAGATGTTGTAAATTCAAAACTATCATACAGGAAGACTTTAGAAAACAATGTGGTTGTCAATGTCAGAAGTGCCATGTGAAGCTCTGTGGCTCCTGAAACAGGCACTGATACCAAATACTGAACATCTTCAAAGAGAATTTCAAAAATTTGTCTCATATAAACTAAAATTTGAAAAGTAGAGAAAAGTCAAATCAATAAATTCTAAAATGCAATGCTCTCATTTATTGTAATCAACCCTTAATCATCAATTATGATGGAGAAAAATGAAAGAAATTCATAGTGAATCCAACTGCTTGTATTATTTTTCTCTGCTAAGAATTTAAAAGAAATCACAAAATATTAGCATTTGAGTAAGATGAATTAATTTATTGTTCTTGAGTTTTATGAGCCTTGTAAGTTATCTAATTTTATACATTCTCTTCTGTTAGGTTAAACATTCTCTACCAGTAACTAAGCAAGTTTAAATCGCAAATGTTTCTGTTACATACAGGATCATTGCAATATTAGTGAAATTTGAGAATTAAATGTAAAGAACTGCAGAGATTATGAGTTGGTTAAAATTGTTAGTTTATTCACATATATTGAAAATTAGAATGAAAGTTCCAAAACAGAAAAATGTTATCACTAATAATCTTTCTACTCTGAAGGAATCCTTTTATGAGGATTTTGCTGAGATTGTAAAAGATATAAACCAGAGGACCAAAACCACTGCAATATTTTCCTCAGCCTGATAGCCAGAATATATAATAAAATACTCATTAAAAGTAGTCTGAAAATACTGCCCTGTATTGCTTCTTTTGCAACATTCTGGGAATCTTCTTCAGGGATCAATTACTAGGGAATCTATTGTTATGGATTAATTACCAGGATGTGGCCTATAAAGCAGTGAAATTATTCTGCCGTTTGTATTCACCTTTTTAATAAAGGTTTGGATGCTAGAATAATGCCACAAAAATACTGCCTGGAAGCTAATATGATATGGGTTATTGATTTCCTCTGGTTTAGCTCAATTCTTCAAAACTGAGTTTACTGTGAAATCATTTTGACTGCTAACATGGTAAAAAAATTATCTCATCCTATACTCTCTTGCCAATAAAAGTAGTTGTGCTATGTTTTTATTGAAGCAAACATAGATTTTAGAGTAGAAAGATAATTTTTTATTAATTTCTTAAAAATATATTTCAAAGAAAGTTTAGGCTTATAGAAGCCACATTTAAAGGTAAGCCATATAAAGTGCCTATATCACTGGGTGTATTGCATTCATACTTCAAGATCTTTCCTGAACATTTTTGAGAAAAGGTTGTATATTTTACGTGTTTATTCTATTGATAAGAGAACTAAGGACTAGAGAGGTTCAGTGGCTTTGTGGAAAACTACAAATTAAGAAAAGCACAGCTGGTACTAAATTCTCTGAATCTCAGGTCTTCTCATTAAATTTAGATCTCATTATGAAATGACTAATGCAGATTCTCCCCTGGTATATTTTCTATTGATTTAGATTAAGTTTATAAACTTTTTTGTTTGTTTGGCCTCAGGGCTGAACTGTTTTATTTTTAGAATGATCTAATTTACACTGAATTGCCCTGAAAGAGAAACATTTTCAACACTATTTTATTATGTCACTTTTTTAAAAAAGTATGGGCATCAATGACAGATAATAAAACTTTTTCTTAGAAATTATCTGTCTTCCAACCGATACCCCTCGGGGTATATTTGTACAGCTATACAATGTTTCTGGTAGTTATGACTTACAGGAGGACATTTTGAAAAGTTTTACTTGAAAGCTCAAAATTTAAGCAAACTCCTGTAAATAAAATACTTTTTAGAAACTGCTTAATATTTCAATTCACTATATTTCAGCCCTTTGAATACCGTTGGTAGTTCACTGTAAAACAATTGTTTCACTTGTGATTTATTAAGGCAAGTAAAGCAAAATATTTGATATAATATGTGCAAAAATATTCATGCAATAAATTTCTGAGTTAATTCAGAAATTAATAATTTTTAAGTATGTGAAGGGGTGCTGTGACCACTATGTCTGAGAACTGCTAGTTTGACAATGTTGAGAATATTGTTGTTCAAAAACCATCAGATGGGGCAAAAACTGTTCACAAAAGAACTTATATTTTTGTGGTTAGAGAATGTATATTTGACTATCACTAATTTAGTGTTTTCCAACATTTTTTAGTAAAAGTAGAATGAGAAGAGAGAGCAGATAATCCCAATGTTCTGAGAGAGAAAAATATATGACCAATTTTAGAATACATATCATTTTAAAAATTGAAAATCTAGAGAATAGTTTACTCTGGGATCTACTCTTTATTAAAGTAATGAATGACCCATAGCTTAAACCAATTATATAGGTTTAATAGATGGCTATATCTAATAAATTCTACTGCCGAAATAATGATGGCACAAGTTTTTTATGTTGAGCTGCTTTTGCACAAAATAAAAAAGAAGTTTATAGGAATCAAAACTCTTAAGTGAAATTGAAAGGTTACATTCTTAATTTCACTATTCTTTTATTTCTACACTTCTCACTTTCCTATCTTCCTATAACTTCCTATAACAAACTTCAGTGGGCACCAAGAGAAGTCATTGTTTCATTTAACAGAAACAGCTTGACTTAAATGAAAAATATCTGAAATGAATATGAAAATTTTCAGTCAATCATGTCTAACTTTATGGAGTAGCACAGAATACAAAGCCTGAATAAATAAATGTAAATTATTTTATATTAATTGGATAGTAATATAATATCAGAGAGAGGAGCTAAACAGAATGGTAATATTTATTCAGTCAGTGCAGAACCTTATTTCAAAGGAACAGACTTATAAGACTACCAGGAACTTTAAAGGCTACTAACTTAATACCATTATGCTACAAATACAGAAACGAAGGTCTATTTTAATAGTGTTACAAAGTGGCAGACTAGGAATGATCCTCAATATTTAGTGTGTCATAGTGCAATACTTTTACATATGCAAGATTAAGTTTTCAAACAACCTGGATCCATAATTTTTAAATGTGTGCCAGTAAATAAGTCAAATACAAATGCTAAAAATTGCTCTTTCTAGAATATTATTGAATTGAATTCACCAAGATGTAAAACTGATCTCTTCCTGGTATGCAGGTAGATTATATGAATCATAGCTTAAAATTTCTGCATATAATTTAAACAAAGGTACAATCAATACAAGTTGCTGAGTTTAATTAAGAGAGAACTGTAAAACATTTAACTTCCAGACAACATTACATCATTGTTTTTAAAATAGAAATAACAAACAACTAAAATATCCATAATAGGGGATGCTGAGAAAACTATACTATACCCACAAATTAGAATCCAAACAATAATACATAATAACATTGTATAAGATTATTTAAAATAATGTAAAGATATTCATATTACTAAATGAATAAGAAAGGTTAAAATATTATACAGTTGAATAATACCTAACATTTAGCGAGCATTACTTGTACTTCAAACTCTGTGAAAAGTGATTTATACAAATTTTAAAATTTAAACCTTAAAACAATGAATGGTATTATTATTTTTCACTTTATAGGTGAGATGATTATGACTATGGAGGTGAAGTAACTTTCTGAAAGCTACACATCTAGTAGTGGTAAAGCTGAAATCCATCACCCAGCCTCTCAGACTCCAGAACCTGAGCTCTTATTCACTGCTTTCCCAGTATGATCCATTTAAATAAAATATTTCAATGCATAGAAAAAATACAGAATGATAATAGCAAAATTTTAAGCTAATTTTAAATTATATAATTTTAAGTTATATATAGAGTGTAGTCTTAGAAGAACTCTTTCTTTTCTTTATATAAATTTTCTAAAATGAGCAGATATATTACTTTTTTATTAAAAGAATAAAAGAATAACCTAACCACTTATTGGCTGACGAATTGATAAAATTTAACTCTACAGTTAATAATGTGTGGTTAGCTATATCTTCTCAGGCTACCTGATCAAATGTCATTTCCAAGTTCAGATTTGAGAGTGGTAGTTGCACATTTCATAGTTAAGTTATACTTAGCATCAATGATGAATATAATTATATCAACATTAATTAGAAAAGAATGGGGAAATTTCAGTTTCAATTATCATTATATATAAAGGCAAAAGGGAAATAATCAGATGAACAAAGAAACAAAAATCAATGTAAATCCTGTATATTTAGCAGAATGTCATAGAACAACTATTCAAAACGATTGGTAAACTCTTACTTTTTACGATCATTTGTTCTATGACATTCTACTAAATATATAGGATCTTAAAATGATGTGTAAATTCTTAACAGCTAAAATATATTACTATTATCTAATTAATGATTTATAAACTCATAGTAAAAGCTAAAATATATTACTATTACCTAATTTCAGTTTTATCAAAATATGAACTACTTTACCATGCTTGATAGTGCCATTCTCATTCAAAAAGTATATAAGAGAACCATCTTTTTTTAAAAAAGATTTTACTTATTTATTTTTAGAGAGGTGAAAGGAGGGAGAAGGAGAGAAAAATCAATATGTGGTTGCCTCTTGCATGTCCCTGACTGGAGACCTGGCCCACAATCCAACCACGTGCCCTGACTGGGAATTGAGTTGTTGACCCTTTGGTTTGCAGGCTGGTACTCAATCCACTGAGCCACACCAGCTCAGGATAAGAGAACCATCTTTTATATGAAGTTTCAAAATTTGTTTTGCTACAAACCGAGAATAATTAGCAAAACAAATAGGGAGGTGGGCAAAAGTTGGGGGGGGGGAATGGGGACATCTGTAAGAGTGTAAACAATAAAAATAAAGTAAAAAAACTACAAACAAACAAGTTGCTATAAAGGAGGAGAAATTAAATAATAATGAACAAGAATAGAAACCACTTATTCAAGTCTATAGGAGCCAATCATTTAAGGCAAATGAGTAAAACAGCCTGCAGGGTATAGCGAATGCTAGCTGAGTATTGATATATGTCAGGTTGATCTTATTTTTTTTAAGGGAGGGTGAAATATTTTATTTTTAATTAAAAGCACACCAATTTTAAGTGTTGTAAACATATCTTTTTTTTTAAAAGAGCTCCCTCAATTATATCTCCAATGAAATGATTTTACAACAACTAGGTTATGACTTAACCTATGACTTAAAAGAGGGCTCTATCTATTAGTGGAAAAGATATCGTAGAGAGACATTAGTTGCTATCCAAATACAAAAATAGCATCACATTGGAAATGAGTACATTTGGCTGGGAATTACAATTTCTGGTCTTGGATCTTCAAAAGATTTTGTGAAGCAATCTCTCATTTTGAATCAGGGAGCAGAGATTCTGTTCCTTTCCCTACAATTAATTTGCATCATAAAGTGAGGGCAAATCATTGATAATGCTCAAGCATGATACTGGTGGTCATTTACACACAGAATAAGATATCTGGACTGAGAATACCACGGCAACATTGTCTTACTGGAAAAATAAGATTCAAAATACATAATTTTGACCCAGGATATTTTCAAGAAGCATAAGCAGTCTGCTCATTTGATTATATTGGTGGTTCTTAAAGTGTGGTCCACATTCCCAAGGGTCCCCGAGACCATTTTAGGAGTCCAAAGGCCAAATTATTTCAACAATAGTATTATGACATTGCCTCGTTCATTATGCTGACATTTTTCAATGATGGGACAAAAGCAATGGTGGGTTGGCACGTTAGTGCAAATTAAGGCAGTGGATCCAAACAGTATGAATAGTCATTGTATTATTCACTACCATGTACTATCAGTTTAAAAAAATCAATAGTTAAAACAAAAAAAGCTAGTTTCATATAACATTGTCTTCAATGAAATAGTAAATACTAATTTAGGTTAATTTAAACTTGTCCCTTGATTGTGACAAAAAGAGAAGCACGAATAAAATACTTCTCCATACCAAAGGATGATGACTGTCATGAGAAAAAGCACTTACGCAGTTGTTTGAATTGCAAGCTGAACTAGTTAAGTTTTGAACAGAATATAATTTTTACTTGAACAAATAAAAGAAGACTGACAAGCCACAATTATTTAGTCTTAGATATTTGGTAGGTATTTTTCTTGAAAATGAATGAATAAGCCTATCAATTCAAGAATTCAGTCTTAGATATTTGGTAGATATTTTTCTTGAAAATGAATGAAATGAGCCTGTCAATTCAAGAAAAACAGACAGGAATCATTGTTTTGCCAAAGATAAAATTCCAGCTGTTGAGCAAAAATCAAAGTTGTGGAAAACATATATTATGGTGAGTCTGAAAGCTCCCAATGCTTCCAAGTCTTTCTTGATGAGCTTGATGGTTATATTTATGAAAATGATTTCAAAATATAATATAATGAAATTTGCCAACACTGGGGAGAACTGATATTTTCCAAGTTATATGTGTTGCAAAATCATGCCTGGTAGAAGGCTCATTTAAAGTTCAAGAGAGAACAATGGATTTTAATATATCAGAGCATAAAATGGTCCTTGACAGGGTTTTAGATACCACACTTTTAACAGGCTATTAATTGTAAATTTTTGGTGTGTTTTCAAATATCCACAGTTATCTGCAAATGCTACTAAAATGGCCCTTCCTTTTCTAACTACATAACCGTGAGGCTGATTTGCTTCTTCACATTCTTCAACTCAAACATGTCACAACAGACTGAGTGCAGAAGGAGATATGAGAATCAGTCTTCTATTACACCAAACATTGAAATACGTTTGAAAAAAAATGTAAAACAATGCCATCCTTTTCAAAAATTTTTGGAAAATATTTTTTCATAAAAATATTGACATTTTAATGAAATGTTGAAAAATTTTATGTTTTCATAAAAATGTTAATAAAAGATTATTATTCTTATTTGAAACAAATACACATTTAAAATTTATTGGTTTTAATTTCTTGTACAGTAAATATTGCTACATGTAATCCACATAAACAGAAGATATGTGGGGGTCTTTAATAATTTTTAAGTGTGTGAAGGGGTGCTGTGACCACTATGTCTGAGAACTGCTAGTTTGACAATGTTGAGAATATTGTTCAATAACCATCAGATGGGGCAAAAACTGTTCACAAAAGAACTTATATTTTTGTGGTTAGAGAATATATATTTGATTATCACTAATTTAGTGTTTTCCAACATTTTTTAGGCATTTGTTGACTAACCCATATTGCTATAATGTCATTTACAGCTGAACAGAGGTTGATATACCAATGTTGATATAATTTCAGGCAAAAGCAAAGAAACAATGTTTAGTGTAGTCTTAATGATTTTGTGATCTTAGAAATAGTGAAAATAATTTGCAGGCCCCAGTTGGTACTATGATCTAGGCTAGAATTTTAGCAACTCTATGAGATTCTCCAGAGACTTGTGACCCTCAAGTTTAGAACCAATAAACTTGCAATGTCACATAACCATCCTGATGTTCACAAAGGAAAGTGGTGATAATGTGAAATAGTTGGTAAAACTATTTCTTTAAGAAAAAAAGTCAGAGGAAGTATTATCCTGATACTGGATCAATAGTACCATTTTTATATGTAAAGAAAATCACACTGTCTTCCAGAAAGATTTAATCATTAAAAATTGTGAGTTAAGAAAATACTTTATCCTTTATTCAGAATAATGTAAATTATTATGTTCAAAGGATAACAAAACCATATAAAAATTCATAGTTATGCATTTTCTTTGAATATAAGATTAGACAATCTATAAATAATCATACTATTCATGTAAAGATATTATTATAATATACTTTTTAACTGTTGGGCAAACTTAAGTTCAATTAAATAGAAAGTGCTTGTATCTTCTCCCTACAAGTAAAATAACTTGCATGTCAGTCTGACATAAAATTCCATTCTAACCTTTAAGGTACAAGAGTGTCAATTGTATTAATTACGACAAATGTTTCAACTGCAACGAATGTGTCAACTAACTACATTTATTTACTTAATTTTAAGGTCAAACTTCAGATGCTTAGGGAATAAAAGAATAATCGAATTGGTTTAAGAACATTCTCTATTTTAATAACATCTATAGGGAATAATAAATTAATTGAAAATTTGGATTTTTTCCTTTCTGTTCTCTTCCTCAAGCCCCTTAATTTTTTAATAGAAATGCTCCTGCTTTTCATAACTGAAAACCAGCCCTCATTAAGTGGTGAATCATGCTCATTTTAAATAGAATTTATCAATTACATACTCTTTTAGCAAATCATTTTTTTGGAGACTATTACCACTTTAGAACTTGAGCCCTCTACATGTTACCCACTTCTTATTTAAATAAAATCTACATATTATTTGATTTTTAGCTTAGGAACTATTTTACTTAAAGAAATGAAAAATTAAAATCTTCAAGTTTGTGCTTAAAAGATACCCCATTATGTCATAAAGCAAGAAGAATGGAAATCATTCATCATTTCAACCATATTTCATTAAAAGAAGATATCTGATATAAAAGAGAAAGAACTTTTCTCCCCCAAATACAATAAAGTAATGCTGTGTTAGGTGATAAATATTTGCTGGAGACAATGCGTTTCAACAAAAAATTGCTTTAAAAAGTTAACTATATTTTAATTAAAAAAACCCCAAATCCGATAACTCATAGTTGTCTTCATTAGATTATGAGGAAGGTACTAAAATGAAATCCAAAGTTGGATTATATATTTTATAGGTTTTGTTTTCACTAATCTTAGAGGATCAAAGCTCAATTTAAGATATTATGTTGCACTGTATAAAGTGTAAATCCAAAATAATATTTAATGTTACATTTATTGACATAAAAAAATAGATGTGCACATGCAAAAGTACAGGAAGTCTTTCAGCTTATATGCTGCCTAATAATTAAAAGCTTCAAAGGAAAAGGCTGGAATTCTTAGTTTTGAATCTTAATTTGGTTATTTAAAACTTTTTTGTTTTCACAAAGACTAGGTTAATTTTTTTTGACAGTTATTCCCACATTATTCTCTATTCCTGCTGATAAATCATACCACTTATAATACTTTACTACAATTTTGGGTGCCTGTTCTGTTTGTTTGTAAAAGTGAGAACAGTACCTGCTCATGACTGTTCTCTGAGTGCCGGGCAAAGACTTATTTAATAAATTAATAAACCCTGTTGGGGAGGCAAGGATTATCAGTTATTATAAACCTCAGATAATTTAAGCAACTTGTTTAATGTAGTATTAAGTAATGAACCCAGCAATTTAATCCAGGTCTTCCATTATCAAGTCGAGTGTTCTTTTCAGTGCTGATCATTAAAGACTCTATTGTATAGCTGAGGTAAAAAAATGTTTGCACATATATTCTGTACATAACAGACTGCATGCCTAATCTGAAATGCAGGAGTAGAGTTTCTACAGAGTTTGGCAAACACTGAAATGAATTAAATTATAAATATCGTGACCAAGCTGTAGTAACAGCAAAAGTGTTAAACTCAACTTGTGTTCTAATTTTGTATTGGATGTCATTCCTGGGATGCTGCATACATATCTCAAATTGAACACATTCAGAACCAAAATGTATTTATTTTCCTTTCTTTTTACCCTCAACACTTGTTTCGTCTCTTTTACTCCCTGATGTAATTGAAAACATTGCCATTCACCCACACCTTAAAGACCTAATTTTCTTTTTCACTTTTTCTCTGTTGTAAATTTTAATGCTAAAAATGGAAATAAATAGTTCACCTAGAATAGACTTTTTTTTAAAGGTGTACAGAAGTTTATTGAATATTACCTAGGGCTCATAAGTAAGCTAAAATATTGATAAGTTTGTAAAACACATGAAAATAAAGACTTTAACTTCATTTAAATATGAAAAGAAAAATAGCACTGTGTTGTGAAAATTGCTTTTCTTTTAACCTCCAGGATGTTTACATTTCAGTTTGACCAATTCTTTATATTTTTAATTGGTTCTTTCCTAGACTTACTTTTTTTGTTTTGTTTTGTTTTTTAAAAAAATTATTTTTCAAGTACAGTTTTCTGTCTATGACTCCCATCCTATCTCACCCACCGTGCTCCCCCACTCCCTCCCATTTCCATCCTTCTCAGTTGTTGTCCATGTATCCTTTATATATGTTCCTCTAAATCCCTTCCCTATTTCCCCTGAAATTCCCTCCCCTCTCCCCTCTGGTCACTCTCAGCCTGTTCTCTATTTCAGTGTCTTTGGTTATATTTTGCTTGCTTGTTTGTTTTGTTGTTTAGCTTCCTGTTAAAGGTGAGATCATATGGTATTTGTCCTTCAACACCTGGCTTATTTCACTCAGCATAATGCTTTCCAGTTCCATCCATGATGTTGCAAAAGGTAGGAGCTCCTTCTTTCTTTCTGCTGCATAGAATTCCATTGTGTATATGTACCATAGTTTTTCGATCCATTCATTTACTGATGGGCACCTAGGTTGCTTCCAACACTTGGCTATTGTAAATTGCGCTGCTATGAACATTGGGGTGCATGTGTTCTTTGGGATTGGTGTTTTAGGTTTCTTAGGATACAATCCTAGCAGTGGAATTGCTGGGTCAAAAGGCAGGTCCAATTTTAGTTTTCTGAGAAAATTCCATACTGTTTTCCATAATGGTTGTACCAGTCTGCAATCCCACCAACAGAGGACCAGAGTCCCCTTTTCCCCACACCCTCTCCAACATTTGTTGTTTATTGCTTTGTTTATGATAGCCATTCTCACCGGTGTAAAGTGGTATCTCATTGTGGTTTTAATTTGCATCTCTCTGATAGCAAGCGATATTGAACATCTCTTCATGTGTCTCTGGATCCTCTGTATGTCCTCCTTGCAGAAGTGTCTGTTCAAGTCCTTTCCCCATTTTTTAATTGGGTTAGTTGTCTTCTTAGAGTGAAGTTGTGTGAGTTCTTTGTATATTTTGGAAATTAAACCTTTGTCTGAGGTATCATTGGCAAATATGTTTTCCCATACAGTTGGTTCTCTTTTTATTTTAATGCTGTTTTCTTTAGCTGCGCAGAAGCTTTTTATTTTGATGAGATCCCATTTGTTTATTCTTTCATTTATATTCCTTGCTCTAGGGGACATATCAGTAAAAATGTTGCTGCGTGAAATATCTGATATTTTCCTGCCAATGTTCTCCTCTAGGACTTAAATGGTGTCATGACTTATATTTAAGACTTTTATCCACCTTGAATTTATTTTGGTGTATGGTGTAAGTTGTTGCTCAAGTTTCATTTTTTTTTTTTGCATGTAGCTGTCCAGTTCTCCCAACACCATTTGTTGAAGTGGCTATCTTTACCCCATTTTATGTTACTGCTCCCTTTGTTGAATATTAATTGACTATAGAGAGTTGGGTTTATTTCTGGGTTCTCTGTTCTGTTCCATTGGTCTATGTGCCTGTTTTTATGCCAGTACCAGGCTGTTTTGATTACAGTGGCCTTGTAATACAGTTTGGTATCAGGTATTGTGATCCCTCCTACTTTGTTCTTCTTTCTTAACATTGCAGCTGCTATTCAGGGTCGTTTATGGTTCCATATAAATTTCTGAAGTGTTTGTTCTATGTCTGTGAAATAGACTGAAGTGCTGAAACATACAGCCTTGAAATATGATCAGTAGGCAAAGGCAAAGAAAATTCATTATTTAAAATAAAAAAGAACTAGTTACTAAAAATGAATTTTGAAGTCACTGAATTAGACCATTCATGTATTCAATACTAATGAAGATTTTGTCTGAGAGTTCTTGATTGGCTATAATTGCCTGCAGACAACTGCCTGTAAAGTGGTCATTATTGCTGAATATAGTTCTCAAAGCTTCCACCTAGCACAAAAGATCCTGTTTTGTTTTTATTTATCCTTTATGTGCTTGGTAACTCCTTAGAGAGGTTTTCTCTGATTATCCTAAGTAAGATTTCCCTATTATTTTTTCTTTTCTTTTTTTTTTATATTGGAACCCCAGTGCACAAATCCTCCTATCAATTATTTTCATTGATTTATGTATGTAGGTATGTATTTATTTTTTACTTTTTTTAATGGTATTTGTCCCCATTGCCATTTAGTCCTCTTATATCCCACTTCCCACCAAGCAATCATCACACTGTTGTCCATTTCCATGAGTACTTTTCCCTTAATTCCTCTAATCCCTAACCTTCTCTCCCCACCTTAGGTGTCATCCTGCCCTCTATGAGTCTGTCTTTGTTTTCTTTTTTAGTTCAGTTTGTTCATTAGTTTCCACAAAGAGTGAAATCATATGGTATTTCTCTGACTAGCTTATTTCACTTTGCATAGTGTTCTCCAGATCCATCCATACAGTCCCACAGGGTAAAATTTTCTTTCTTTTCTTTTTCTTTCTTTCTCTCTCAATTTCTCTCTTTTTTTACAGCTGAGTAGTATTCCATTGTGAAAATGTCCGACAGTTGTTTTATTTAGTAAACTACTGATGGACATTTGGGGCTGTTTCTTATCTTGACAATTGTAAATCATGCTGCAGTGAATATACAGGTGCTTATGTTCCTTCGAATTAGTGTTTTAGGTTCTTTCAGATATATTCCCAGAAGTGGGATCTCTGGGTCAAAAGGAGGATCCACTTTTAACTTTTTGAAGCATCTCCATAATGCTTTCCACAGTGGCTTTCCCACCAACAGATGGGTTCCCACCAGCAAATGGGTTCTCATTTCCTCCACATCCTTGCCAGCACTTGTTGTTTGTTGATTTACTGATGACAGCCATTCTGACAGTTGTGAGATGACAACTCACTGTGATCTTAATTTGCCCTTCTCTGATGATTAGTCACATTGAGAGTCTTTCATATTTATTTTTTACTCCAAAGCAGATGTGGCCATCTGCTTTGGAGAAGTGTCTATTCAGGTCCTTTGCCCACTTTTTAAATTGGGTTTTGTATCATTGAGTTTTGTAAGAACTTAATGAATTTTGGATATTAACCCCTTATTAGATGTTTTGGTGAATATGTTCTCCCACTCTGTGGGTTGTCTTTTTCTGCTGTTGACAATTTCCTTTGCTGTGCAAAAACCTTTTTAGTTTGATGTAGTCTCATTTGTTTATTTTTTCTTTTGTTTCCCTTGCCTGGGAAGATTTGGCTGATAAAATACTGCTATGGGCAATGTTTGAGATTTCCTGCCTATGTTTTCTTCTACAGTTTTTATGGTTTTGGGCCTAACATAGAAGTCTTTAATCCATTTTGAATTTATTCTTGTGTGTGGTGTAAGAAGGTGGTCCAGATAGCTTTTTCTGCACATATCTGTCCAATTTTTCCAATACCATTTCTTGAATGAACTATTTTTAGATCACTGTTATGTATTTGCTTCCTCTGTCAAATATTGACTGTAAAGGTGTGGGTTTATTTCTGGGCTCTCTATTATGTTCCATTGATCTATGTGCCTGTTTTTAGACCAGTACCATGCTGCTTTGATTACTATGGCCTTATAATATAGTTTGATATTAGGAAGCGTAATTACTCCAACTTTGTTCTTCTTTCTCAGGAACCCTGTTGCTATGCAGGGCCTTTTGTGGTTATATATAAATTTTTGAAATATTTGTTCTAGTTCTGTGAAATATGTCATTGGAATCTTGACAAGAATTGTGCTGAATCTATAGACTGCTTTGGGTAGTATGGACAATGATGTTAATTCTTCCTACCCATGAACATGAAATGTGCTTCCAACTTAATATCTTCTTCAATTTCTTTCCTCAGTGTCTTATAATTTTCCAAGTACAGGTCTTTTCCATTCTTGGTTAGGTTAATTCCTAGGTATTTTATTCTTTTTGAAGCAGTTGTGAATTGGACTGTTTTCTTAATTTCCCTGTTAGCTTGTTACTGGCATATAAAAATGCATCTGACTTCTGAATATTAATTTTGTATCCTGCTATTTTGCTAAATTCATTTATTAGTTCTAGTAGTTTCTTGGTGGAATCTTTGGGGTCCTCTATATACAGTATCATGTCATCTGAAAGTAAAGACAGTTTTACTTCTTCCTTTCCAGTTTGGATGCCTTTTATTTCTTCTTGTCTAATTGCTGTGGTTAGGACGTCCAGTACTATGCTGAATAAGAGAGGTGAAAGTGGACATCCCTGTCTTTTCTCGATTTTAAGGAAAATGATTGTAGTTTTTACCCATTGAGTATGATGCTGGCAGTGGGTCTGTCATCTATGGCTTTTATTATGTTCCCTTTAATCCCACTTTGCTGAGAGTCTTTATCATAAATGGGTGCTGGATTTTATCAAATGCTTTTTATGCAACCATTGATATGATCATGTGGTTTTTATCCTCCATTTTGTTCATGTGGTGAATCATTTATTGATTTGCAAATGTTGTACCAACCTCGAATTCCCAGAATAAGTCCCACTTGATCATGGTGTATGATCTTTTTGATGCATTGCTGCATTCAGTTTGCTAATATTTTATTGAGAATTTTAGTGCCTACGCTCATCAGTGATATTGGCCTATAATTTTCTTTCTTTGTAGTATCTTTATTTAGTTTTGGAATTAGGATAATGCTGGCTTCATAAAATGACTTTGGGAGCTTTCCCTCCTCTTGAATTCTATATAATAGTTGGGCGAGGGAGAGGTGTTCTTCTTGGAATGTTTGTTAAAATTCACCTGTGAAGCCGTCCGGTCCCGGGCTTTTGTTTGTTGGGAGTTTTCTGATTACTGCTTCAATATTTCACTAGGTGTGATTTGTCTAGTTTTGGAAGATTGTCTATTTCTAGGAATTTATCCATTTTGTCCAGGCTGTCCAATTTATTGGTATAGAGTTGTTCATAATATTTTCTTAAAATCCTTTGAATTTCTTTGGTGGTAGTTGTTACTTCTCTTCTTTCATTTCTGATTTTATTTATATTTATTTGGGTCCTCACTCTTTTTTCTTGATGAGTCTGGTTAAAGATTTTTCAATCTTTTTTATCATTTCAAAGAAACAGCCTAGATCCACTAATATTTAGTACTATTTCACTTATTTCTGCTCTTATCTTTATTATTTATTGCCTTCTACTCACTTTGGGGTTTATTTGCTTTTGTCCAAGTTCCTTTAAGTGTGAAGTTAGATGGTTTATTTCAGCTTTTCTTTATTTTTTCTCTCTTTTTTGAGATAGGCCTATAATGCTTTGGTTTGCCAAAATGCTTTATAATGCTCCCTTAGGTTTGCCTTCCCAGTGTTCTAATGACTTTGGATTGTTGTGCCCTTATTTTCATTTATTTCCAGGTGTCTTTTGATTTCTTCCTTGATCTTGTTGTTGACCCATTCATTGTTTAATAACATGCTATTTAGCTTCCATATCTTTACATGTTTTTTCAGTGTTCTTCTTCTGATTGATTTCTGGTTTTATAGCATTGTGATAAGAGAAGATGCTTGATATGATTTCAATCTTCTTAAATTTACTAGACTTGTTGTGTGCCCCAGCATGTGGTCTAATCTAGAAAATGTTCCATATGCTCTTGAAAAGTATGTATATTCTGCTGCTTTGGGGTGAAATGCTCCGAAGATATCAATTAAATCCATTTGATCTAGTGTGTTATTTACCACACTTAATCTTAGCCGAAAGGCCGAGAAATGATGACCTAGTGTTATTTAAGGCCACTGTCTCCTTGTTGATTTTCTGCCTGAAGATCTATTCATTGAAATCAATGGGGTGTTAAAATACCCGATTATGACTGTATTTTGGTCAAGCTCTCACTTTATGTCCAGTAAGATTTGCTTCACATATTCAGGTCCTCCTATGTTGGGTGTGGAAATGTTTACTGGGTTATATACCCTTGTTGTATTGTTTCTTTTATCATTATGTAGTGCCCTTCTTTTTCTCTTACTATACCCTTTGTTTTAAAATCTATTTTGTCAGTTGTAAGTACTATTGCCCTACTGCTACCCCAGCTTTTCTTTTTCCTTTCCATTTGCATGAAATATCTTTTTCCATCCCTTTACTTTTAGTCTGTGTATATCTTTTGATCTGAGATGGGTCTTTTGGAGGTATCATATATATGGGTTTTATTTTATTTGAAGTATATTTTATTGATTATGCTATTACAGTTGCCCTGTTCTTTTTTCTCCCCATTCCCACCTCTACTCAGTAACTGCATTCCTTCCAGCATTCACCACCCCTTAGCTTATGTCCATGGGTCATATATATAAGTTCTTTGGCTTCTCCATTTTCTATACTATTCTTAGCCTCCCCCTGTCTATTTTGTACCTATCAATTATGTTTCTTATTTCCTGTATCTGTTCCCCCATTCTCCCCCCTTTCCCCCTGACAATCCTCCATGTCATTTCCATTTCCATGATTCTGTTCCTGTTCTAGTTGTTTGAGTTTGTTTTTATTTTTGTAGGTTCAGTTGTTGACAGTTGTGAGTTTGTTGTCATTTTAATGTTCATAGTTTTGACCTTCTTTTTCTTGGATAAGTCACTGTAACATTTCATATAGTAAGGGCTTGGTGATGATGAATTCCTTTAACTTGAACTCATCTGGGAAGCACTCTATCTGCCTTTCTATTCTAAAGGGTAGCTTTGCTGGATAAGAGTAATCTTGGATGTAGGTCCTTGCCTTTCATGACTTGGAATACTTCTTTCCAGACCCTTCTTGCCTGTAAGGTCTTTTTTGAGAAATCAGCTGATAGTCTTATGGGCCTCCTTTGTAGGTAACTGTCTCCTTTTCTCTTGTTGCTTTTAAGATTCTCTCCTTATCTTTATTTTTTGGCAATTTAATTATGATGTGTCTTGGTATTTCTTCCTTGGGTCCAACTTGTTTGGGACTCTCTAAGCTTCTGGGTCTTGTATGTCTATCTCCTTCACCAGATTGGTGAAATTTTCTTTCATTATTTTTCAAATAAATGTTCAATTTCTTGCTCTTCCTCTTCTCCTTTCAGCACCCTTATGATTCAGATGTTGAAATATTTAAAGTTGTCCCAGAGGTTCCTAAACTTCTCATTTTTTTGAATTCTTGTTTCTTCAATCTGTTCTGGCTGTATGTTTATTTCTCCCTTTTGTTCCAAATCATTGGTAAGTTCCAGTTTCCTTCCCTTCACTGTTGGTTCCCTATATATTTTTCTTCATTTCACTTTGTATAGCCTTCATTTCTTCTTTTATTTTGCAGTCATACTCACTCATTTCTGTGAGCGTCCTCATTAGCAGTATTTTGAACTCTGTGTCTAACAGGAGTGTCTATCTCCTCGTTGCTCAGTTCTTTTTCTGGAATTTTAATCTGTTCTTTTATTTGGGCCATATTTATTTGTCTTCTTTGTTACCTTGTTCAGGACAGAGCCTCAGGTATTCACCAGGGTGGGTCTGCATACCTAAGGCTTAGTTGGCTGCATTGTGGTGCTGTATGTGGGGTAGGGGTCAGAGAGGACCCCTACTGTTTGCTTGGCTCTTGACCTGCTTTCAAGAGACTGGCAGTTCCTGCTGCCTCCATAATCCCCACAGCTAGAGGTTCTGAGGCTTAATTGGTGCTAGAACCCTGTGTTGTATGGTCTGTATTATTCCCCAGTTGTTCCTCTCAGTTTATCTGCATGCAAATATGAAACTGCCTGGTCTGCCAGCTGATGCCTTGCCATGAGTCTTCTCTGACCTGGCTGCCTGCCTCACCCCTCCTACCAGTTTCTGGCAAGAAACATTCTGGGTGAATGCATGTTCTTTAACTCCTTGGTTATTGGACTTCCATACAGTTCAATTTCTTGGCAATTCTGCTTTTTTTTGTTTGTTTTGTTTTTAAATTGGTAGTTTCCTTCTTTTGGCTGTGTGAGGAGGGAAACTGTATCTAGGCCTCCATCTGGGCCAGAACTCCTATATATATGGGTATTGTTTTCTTTTATTTTTAAAGATTTTATTTGTTTATTTTAGACAGGGGTAGGAAGGAAGGAAGAGAGGGAGAGAAACATCAATGTGTGGTTGCCTCTTGCACGCCCCCTACTAGGGTCCTTGCTTGTAAGGACCACTGCCACACCACTGCCTTCTGGCCTGAAATGTTTCTGTTAAGAAATAACATGACAGTCTAATTGATGGTGTTTTATATATAACTACTTTGTCTTATCTTATGACATTTAGGATTTTCTCCTTGTCTTTAAGCTTTGCCAATTTAATTATGGTATGTCTCTGTGTAGTCCTTTTGGGGTCCAACTTGTTTGGGACTCAGCTTCCAGGACTTGTGTTGATTAGGGAAATTTTTGGTCATTATTTCTTCAAATAGGTTCTTGACCTCTTGCTCACTCTCTTCTCCTTCTGGTATTCCCATGATGTGGATGCTATTAGGATTCATGTTGACCAAAATGTTTCTTAAGTTCTCCTCATTTTTAAAAAATTCTTTTTTTCTTTTTGCTGCTCTGCTTGTTTTTTTTTTCCTACTTTGTCTATCAAATCATTAATTCAGTCCTCTTCATCATCTAATGTACTGTATATTCCTTCCAGTGTATTATTTATTTCAGATATTACATTCTTTATTTCTGATCCTTTTTTATCTTTCCTATGTCTTTTTTCATGCTGTTGAGTATCCTTGTAATCATTACTCTAAATTCTCTACCTGATAAATTGCTTGCCTCCATTTCTCTAGTTCTTCTTCTGGATAATTCTTTTGTCCTTTCATTTGGGGTCTGTTTCATTGTCTCCCCATTTTGGCTCCTTCTTTATACTTGTTTCTGTGTATTAGGTAGATCTGCAAAGACTCTGGTGTAAGCCTTTGTCAGATGCTGCTTGTGACTGGCCCTGGGCAATCTGTTTGGAGCTATCAGTGACCTAGAGCTTGTGGCTTCCTCTGCTAGACATAGGTGTATGCAAAAGAACCAGGCTGCACACCAAGGCTGGCTTCAACCAGCACCAAGCCAGGGGGAGTGTCAGCTGACGTCTCAGAGCCCCCCAAGATCCACCTTAGTTGTTAACTAATCAGTGGTATAGCTTTAAGCTATCCTTGCTTAAACTCCACAGGGTGGGGCAGAGCATCCTGTGGGTAGGGCTATTCCATCCCTTCAGGCTGATGCCACTTGGAGGGGAGTGCTCTGCCTTAGAAAAATTATTCCTGTAGTATAGGGGATGAGTCTGGGATCTTGGTGGATGTTTCTTTGGTTCTCTCCCCAGAGCCACCAACCCCAGATACTCCTTAGTGTCTCTAGTCTACTCTGCCCTCCCTCTTTCAGAGCCCAGGGTAAGTGGTTACATGAAATTTTTTGCATTGGCTGTTTACAAGGCTCTCTGCGTCTCTAGCCATCTCTCCCTGGTGGACAGAAGCTTCACTGCTTTTCACAACTGTATGTTATTTGAGTTCCTTTCCCAGCTCTGGTGCTGTAGAGGCTGGGGAGACTAGTTTGGGGTTTAGACCCCACATGTTCAGGGGGAATGCTCTGGCTGCCAAAATATCTCTTTCACACTTCAGCTGCCACCCATGGGAGCCTAGACTGCCCTCCCACACCTCCTTCACACTCCCTACTAGTCACGCTGTGGTGATGTGGCTTCTTCTACCTGTTACACCTCGTGTTCAGTTCCCTCCTATTATTTTCTATCACTATGACCTTTTCATTTCTTCTTACATAAATTTCAATGTATAATTAAGTTATTGTGAAATTATAATTAATAGAATTATTTATGTTAATCTACCTATTTATTTTAATATACCATCAACTAAACTGTAAACTCCATGAAGGCAGCAGAAATTGTATCTATAACTGACATAAAATCACATATCAAGAGCATCTAATTTAGATTCAATCAAGAAGTCTTATAATTTGAGACATTTAACAGAAAGATAAATTTGACTTTTGTTGCAAATTTGAAAAGTTAATATTATGGTAAGTGAAATAAGCCAGGTGGCCAAAGACAAATACCATATGATCTCACCTGTAAGTGGAACCTAATGAACAAAACAAAGGAGCAAAATAGAACCGAAGACGTGGAAATAAGGAACAAGCAGACAGTGACCAGGTGGGAGGCAGGAGAAAGATAATGGGGGAAAGAAGGGGAAGGGTCTAGTCAAGAAACATGTATAAAGGACCCATGGACATAGACAACAGGGTGGGGAGTGACTGAGAGTGAGCGTAGTGAGGTGAGAAGGCAGGGGAGAGCAACGGGGGAAAAATTGGGACAACTACAATAAAAAATAGAAAACAAGTAAAAATGTCAATATTCAAGCTAGTTTTTTATTATACTAGTATTCAGATTCAGCCTTAACAGTTTAATTTTAAAATTATAACAAAGCAATAATTTTATCTTTGAGGTATACCTTCTGGTGCTGGTAAAAAGTTATCTAAAAAAGAACAGACTCTTATTTCTAGATAAAAATATGAAAAAATTCTTAGGAAAAAAGATATTTAAATACTATGCTTTATTTCAATTTATTGTCAGTTTGAACATCTAAGTGTTAACTAAAGAAAAAAATGTCAAGAGAAGCTACCTGCTCTCCTAAAGCTTTGCAATAAATATCAATATTTTTTTATTTCACTTAAGTAAATTTGGAAATACCAAGTCATTTTTAAAATTGGATTTAATATTCCCTTTGTAATTAAAGTGTAATTACAAAGTTTTAAAAAGGCCCAAGTACTAAGTATAATTAAATTATGCTTAAAATATTCATGTTCACAGTATACCATTAAGGGGAAAATTACTTTGCCTTGGATAATTCTGTATTCCCAAGATTTAGGTCTTAATATTTGGTGAATAGCTAACCATTAATACTGACCTTAACTTTCAGCTTTAATTATTTCCCAGACTTGATAAAGGAGTACAGCTTGTACAATTGAATTTAATGCAAACAATAAATTATTTTGTTTTAGAAATTTAAAAGACATGAATGAGATTCATCTATCCAATTTGTCTTGAGAACTCAGTTGAGGATGTAGTTGACTGGCATCTGAATGGCATTAACATGCATTTTATGTCTGGAACGTTTTTACAAATTTTCTTCACTGAAGATTTAAGACTTCAATTTTTTAAAACTGTAATAAATACCAGTAATTTTTGATATAAGTCTAAACACAATGATATACAACACTAACGCTCTGAAGACTTTGCTGTGAAGGCTATACCACAGAAGACGGTAAAAGCACTGCTTGAGATTACTTCTAGTTAAATCCAGTTATAACACTGATACATTCAGAAAAGTTCAAACTGAGGAAGATAGCTATGTTAGTCATTAAATCTGATGACAGAGAAAAAGTCACAATTTGAAAAATTACCTGAAGGTCTCTTGAATAAATTTAGTGTATAATCTGATATCTAACACCGTATCTTATTATGTAAAAAGAAATTTTACTGTTAACTTTTTGATACCCCATAGAAAACTTAATGGCACAAATGACTGTCTTAACCAGGGCAGAGGCATTCCAGGAGATAGCAGTAACAGCCATAATTAAGTTTTTTACTTAATTTATCATATACATGAAAATATGAGGCAGCGAATGTCTAATCCTTATTTTCCCCATATATAATTCAGTAGTTGGGAAAATGACAAAAAACAAATACTAAGATACTTCTTCCTTCCCCCAAAGGTTGGCATTAAAACTTTCTTTCTAATTAATTTAGATTTGTTTCCAAATATTAGGCAGCAACATTCCAAGTTAAATATGTTTGAACAAATTTGGAATGATACTAGAGCAGGGAGCTACCCCAGCCTGTATAAGTTAAAAAAAATTCCATTGGTGACATTATTTACCTTGTTAATCTTATTATTTATTGGCCAGAAATATATTAATCTTCTGTATAAACATGTAATTCCACATCTATACTGATGAGTATGCTAAGAAAATAACAAATCTACAACAAAGAAACAGTACCTACAGAGAGAGAGTGATACCTGTAGCTGTGATGATGTAGGAGTAGACATTATGCATGAAACTTATTGGTCTAATGTTGGCCTAATATGACAATTTGTGAAACAATGGGTGGTAACTATTTTACAGTCCATTAATCTTTCACTGTACTATCAGTCATGCAATCCGACCTTGACAAGCAGAGGAAAATACTGGTTAGTTTTCCCAGATTCACATAGTAGACTACGGTGCTAAGGAACTGTACTTACTTTTGGTGTTGGGCAGGAAGCTGTAGAAAGGCGAGATGTAGCCTGAGCACGAGGCGATTCTGAAGGAGTAGTGCTGAGGGAAGCTGTATCTCGTGGGAGCACCTGAACGCCACGAGAAATTATGGATTCTGGAATCTGAACAAGGGGGATAAGCATGGCTTAATATTCTGAAATTACCAATAGTATGTAAAATCAACACCTGCACCTAATATTCTTGTGGGGAGCATGGTATTCTTTGCTGTACATTGCTCATGTATTTTGTGTCATGTACTGTTAGAATGCCTTCAACGACTTGGACTAGAATAGAAACCTTCAGGTTTAAAATATTTTCCCTAGCCAAACAATATTTTATTAAACTTTTTAATGACAAATTCTAACCACAATGTAATTGTGGTTTAATGTACATGTGTTTAGGAGTAAAGTAGTTGGAATGCATATACTGGCTCTTTCATTTCATAGTTATGCGTTTCCTAGATATTTTCCATTTCTTTTCAGATTCATTTCTATCCTCCTTCAACCTCTCTGCTCCAAGCTGACCTGTATAGATAGAACCTACAAGCTAACTTGAGCTCTCTGGCTTCCAATTGGGTTCAGCTAAAGGAAGGCACTGTCAAGAAACTGAAGGGTTGGATGAAAGTAAGGTTTGGTATTTATTTCCCTGGTTTCTTCTCTACCAGGTCATCATAAGTTGGCTAGGATCACAGCTCATGTTAGATGACACATGCTTATAGCTCTTTTCTAGATTCTAACAGCATCTTTCCCTTTGCCCCACTAAGACTAAGAGTATTAATGGTTTCCACTATTACTAGTCTCAGTGTACTGCATTATGTCAGGTTGCTTTCCCTAAAATCTGCCAAACCTTTGTAAATACCATAGTCCTTTATTAAACTCTTCTTAATTATCCATTTAAGTATGCTATGACTTCTACTGGAACACTGATCAATATACATTTCTAATTGCCATTTCCTTTATCTAAAAAATGAAGATAATAATAGAATCTACCTCAGTGGATGACTGCTGAGGGTTACATATGATAATGTATATAAATTATCTAGCATTTCTAAATAGTAAATACTTAATAACTGTTGGCTATTATTGTTATTATTATATTATACCTATCAACACTATAAAGACATGTAATCGAGTATCACTGTTCTAAAAATATACAAATATAAGGACAAATAATATGAATTATTTATTTTTCAAATCATTAATATTTATGTCAACTATAAAATTTAGTATTTGGGGCTATGCATAATCTAGTTCATGTTCTGGGCTAATACTGATGGGTGTGGGTCTTCTAATCTCAAAGTGAGAACTTGAACACTTCCAAGTTTTGTGCACAAGAGGAGTAAAACATTTGGTAAAATAAATATGCAATTAACATTCAATCAACAAACATCACTAACTAAGTAAAAAGAAGGAAGCAACAGCCAGACTTTGTGATAAGAAAGGTGCTTCTGGTTTTACGCGCCCTCTCTTTCTCACAAAGGACACAATATCGTCCCATTTCCAAAGAAGCTCTTTTATTTACTTGCCATACCAATATCCTCAATGCCAATGGTACTGCCACTATTTCAAGGCTTGACAGTTAGTTTACATGATTTATGAAAAATATCCCCATAATTAGGATGAAAAGCAATACAAATTCTGAAAAGAAAAATGGCTCCATCTGCCAGTATTTCTGAGTACCAAATTGTGATAAACATTCTAAAGTAATTAAGGTAGTCTGATTTAGAAGAGCTATATGTTGCCACTTATGTCTAATAAGAAGGCCATGATTAGAAAGAAGATCAAATGTCCCTATTATATTTCACATGACATCATGTCCCTCTACTTCATAGCAATTATCACGCTTATACTATAGTGTATGTGTGGTAGATTGATCAATGTCTAGCTCACTTTCTAGAATGCACTGTTGTAATGATGCAACTGTGTTTTGGGTAATATTGTGTGTCCGGTACCTTATGAAATGCCTACACAAAGTTGTATGCATATGTGATATACATATTTCCAGACTCACACACCCATACATATACTACACATCTCTCCTTTGCTCTCTGTGTATGAATGTAAACAAAACACTACGATATTTGAGAGAAAAGATAGGTTTAAATTTGGGGGTATATCCAAAAAACTGCTGGAACTAATAAATGAATTTGGCAAAACAGCGGGATACAAAGTCAATATCCAGAAATCAAAGGCATTTCTGTATACTAACAATGAATCAGCAGAAGCAGAAATCAAGAAAAAAATCCCATTCGATATAGCAAAAAGAAAAATAAAATATCTGGGAATAAATCTAACCAAGGAGGTTAAAGACCTGTATGCAGAAAATTACACAACACTGAAGATAGAAATCAAGGAAGACACAAACAAATGGAGACGTATACCGTGTTCATGGATTGGAAGAATTAACATCATCAAAATGTCCATACTACCCAAAGCAATTTACAGATTCAATGCAATACCTATTAAAGTACCAATGGCATATTTCACAGACATAGAACAAACACTTCAAAAATTTATATGGAACCATAAAAGACCCCGAATAGCAGCTGCACTGTTAAGAAAGAAGAACAAAGTAGGAGGGATCACAATACCTGATACCAAACTGTATTACAAGGCCACTGTAATCAAAACAGCCTGGTACTGGCATAAAAACAGGCACATAGACCAATGGAACAGAACAGAGAACCCAGAAATAAACCCAAATCTCTACAGTCAATTAATATTCAACAAAGGGGGCAGTATCATAAAATGGGGTAAAGATAGCCTCTTCAACAAATGGTGTTGGGAGAACTGGACAGCTACATGCAAAAAAATGAAACTCGAGCACCAACTTGCATCATACACCAAAATAAATTCAAGGTGGATAAAAGACTTAAATATAAGCCATGACACCATTAAAGTCCTAGAGGAGAACATTGGCAGGAAAATATCAGATATTTCACGCAGCAACATTTTTACTGATATGTCCCCTAGAGCAAGGAATATAAAGGAAAGAATAAACAAATGGGATCTCATCAAAATAAAAAGCTTCTGCGCAGCTAAAGAAAACAGCATTAAAATAAAAAGAGAACCAACTGTATGGGAAAACATATTTGCCAATGATACCTCAGACAAAGGTTTAATCTCCAAAATATACAAAGAACTCACACGACTTCACTCTAAGAAGACAACTAACCCAATTAAAAAATGGGGAAAGGACTTGAACAGACACTTCTGCAAGGAGGACATACAGAGGATCCAGAGACACATGAAGAGATGCTCAATATCACTAGCTATCAGAGAGATGCAAATTAAAAGTACAATGAGATACCACTTTACACCGGTGAGAATGGCTATCATAAACAAAGCAATAAACAACAAATGTTGGAGAGGGTGTGGGGAAAAGGGGACTCTGGTCCACTGTTGGTGGGATTGCAGACTGGTACAACCATTATGGAAAACAGTATGGAATTTTCTCAGAAAACTAAAATTGGACCTGCCTTTTGACCCAACAATTCCACTGCTAGGATTGTATCCTAAGAACCCTAAAACACCAATCCCAAAGAACACATGCACCCCAATGTTCATAGCAGCGCAATTTACAATAGCCAAGAGTTGGAAGCAACCTAGGTGCCCATCAGTAAATGAATGGATCGAAAAACTATGGTACATATACACAATGGAATTTTATGCTGCAGAAAGAAAGAAGGAGCTCCTACCTTTTGCAACAACATGGATGGAACTGGAAAGCATTATGCTGAGTGAAATAAGCCAGGTGTTGAAGGACAAATACGATATGATCTCACCTCTAACAGGAAGCTAAACAACAAAGCAAACAAGCAAGCAAAATATAACCAAAGACACTGAAATAGAGAACAGGCTGACAGTGACCAGAGGGAAGAGGGGAGGGAATTTCAGGGGAAATAAGGGAGGGATTTAGAGGAACCTATATAAAGGATACATGGACAACAACTGAGAAGGGTGGAAATGGGAGGGAGGGGGGAGGATGGGGGGTGGGATGGGGTGGGAGTAATAGACAGAAAACTGTACTTGAAAAATAATTAAATAAAAAAATTAAAAAAAAAATTGGGGGGTATATCCTTTTTAGTTAATAGTCAGAAGATACCAAATGAGCTATTAGAAACATGAGACTGCAGCTTATAAAGGACTTAGGGACTGGATATATACTTTGGGAATTATCAATGGAGGTGGTTGTTGCAGTCACACAAATGTTTCAGGTGACCCAAAGAGACTATGTAAAAGAATGAAAGATAATGGTTGAAAATTCTAGGTGATATCCATATTAAACGGCTATAGAAGAAAAGGAATTGGGGAAAAAAATCTAAATGGAATGAACACAATCCTATATTTCCTTGGATAATTTGAGTTTATATCTACTATCCTGGCTCAATTATTAAATAGCACATTTTTACACTTTCAAAAGTATTTGAGTTTGGAAAATAAGTTATTTCATCATCCTCTCTTTTTAAAAAATTAAGGTTTGGGGGGAGATACTGGTTAATAACAGTATGTAAGTTTCAAGTGCACAATCCCATAATATTCATCTGTCAATTGTATTGTGTGCTCACCACCCAAAGTCTAGTTTCCAGTCACCATATGTATATTAGAACCCCTTTACACTCTTTATCTTCCCCCAAGCCATTTCTCCTGTTAACTTTCATACTGTTGTCTTCCTCTCTTTAAGAAACTGTTAGAGACGAAAGAGAAAAATCAAGAAAGAGTGGCTATAAGGGCAGGAAAAAAAAGAATAAACTTTCAAGATGTTAAAATCTATAAACATTGGAGAAGCGGGAGTAGGATGAGTGTTGGAAAGAATTCACTAGTTCTATCAATTAAAGAAGTTACCAGTAAAGAAAAAAGAGTAAAAATATGGAAGCAATTAAGTATAATAAAACAAGGTAATTTTGGGGAAACAAAGTGAGATACTCAGTAGTACCCTTTTCTTTGGTAGTTGGAGTAAAAATCTATTGATGAAAAAACAGGGAAGTAAAGGTGAGAAAGGTAACTTTTTAGAAGACTAGTCACAAAAATCTAGACTAATGCTTTCAGGTGAATGAGAATGGAAGACAATTATTAATTTGCTAAAGGAATTATCAGTCATCCTTGTGGGTCCTGTCAATTTTGGCAACCATAAATTTGCAACTTCATTATGTAGCCTGGAAATAAATTTTCAACCCATCTCAAAAAAACTTATGCTAGAGATACTTAAAAATTATTTGCACAGATATGGTTGGGGAAGATATATAGATAGATAAGATCATAAACAAAAAGATCATATTGCAAGAACATATCAAGACAGATAAAAAGAAAAGAAAGACACTAAATAAGATACGGATAGTCATTAATTGCCTGTGAGCTTATTTCATAAAGATAAATCTTGATTATAAGACATGAAAAAAAAAGGTGGATATAAGAAAAAGAAGGCAATAAATATGGATAACTTTGCTGATGGATATTTGTATTGTTTTCATTTTGGAGACATTATGAACAATGCTACTATGAGCATTCTTGTTCATGTACCATAATTCCCATATGTATTAATTCTAGGATATAAATACCCAGGAAAAGAATCACTGTTGTAGGGTATGAATACCCTCTTTTAAAAATATTTTACTTTTTATTTTTTAGAGAGAGGGGGAGGGAAGGAGAAAGAGGGGAGAGAAACACCAATCTGCAAGAAAAATATCAACTAGTTGCCTCTCACATGCCCCCAACCTGGGACCTGACCTGCCACCCAGGCATGTGCCCGAACTTGGACTCCAACTGATGAACTTTCAGTTTGTGGGATGACACCCAATCTACAGAGCCACACCAGTCAGAGATGAATACCTTCTTTTACAAATTTCTAAATTTGTTAAGCCAATTTATGTGTCTATCAAAAGAGAACGGTAACAGTTGCTCTTGCTCCACAATTTATCTCTACCTAATGTCAATATTATTTTTAGTCAAATCTGGTAGGTAGTAATAATATCTTTTGGTGGTTTTAATTTTCCTTACACTATCTGTTAGTGAGATTAAGCTCCTTTTCATGTTTATCAGTCATTTAGATGTTCTCTTTTCTAAAGTCCCTGTTCAAGTCCTTTGCCCATTTTTCCCTTATTGTATTGCTCTTTTTTATTGAATTAAAATTATATTTCTGTATTTATCCTGAATAACTAGTCATTCATCAGTTTTATATGGTGTAAATAACTATTCCTACTCTAAGGCTTATCATGTCTTTTGATAAATATAGTATTTTAATTTAGTTAAAATCTATCAATAGTTTCTTCTATAGTGAGTAGTTTCTGTCTTAAAAGGAATCCTTCCCGAGGAAATGGCAGGGGAGGAATGCCAAAAGTCCATCTTTCCACTAAAGAGGAGATTTAAGTAGCAATAATGTCAGAATCAACTTTACCAGAAATCTAGAAACTACTCAAAACTTTATAGCAATCAGGGGAAGGCTTAATCAATTAAAAAACAAAACTAATGAATCACCCACTGTACAGTTCAGTGGTGGCCTTGAAGACATAGTCCACACTCCTGGTGAAGCTTCTTACAACTGAAGGAGAACAAACCTTATTCTCAAAAATTGTGGCTGTGTATTTCAACATGTCTGTTGGCTCACTGAAGGACACACTTGAAGGGCTTGCCTTTATTTTTCCCGACTTAGAACAATTCCAGAGTTCAGGAAACTAACTGGTGGGGGGGCAGTAGTTGTCAAAATTTAAAAGCAGATACACTAACCTCTGTCTTGGCAAGGAATAACAGTTGGGACAAACAACAGAGTAACTGCAATATTCAGGTATAAGGGCTTTGTAAAGTTCCCAGATATTCCTGAGAATCCAAAAACTCATGCATATGCCCAGGGTTAGGTTCATTCTTGCAAGACTTCACCAGATCTTTCACTTTTTGTTGAAGTGCAGACTGCACAATCAGGAAGTGAAGGGTAAGGCAGAGTTGTACTCTGCCTGGCTGAGTGATGACGACATGCCCTGATACATACAAAGAACCCATCTGCAAAGAACTGAAAACTTTCTTTTTTCTGTATGTATATTTTTTCAAGGTATTTAAGGAAATCTCTGTTGAGTCACTAGCTAACCATGAAGATACTAGTACAGAGACTTCAGTTGCCACATACAGCAAAGAATAATAAACTTGACAAAAATAGTTAATAGTTAACTTTTCAGAAAAGTTAATCAACAAATAAGAACAAGCAGTGATAATATACTCCAAGGAGAAAGGAGAATCTGATTTCCAGATTGCCACTTATAATATTCAAAGAATCCAGTTTTCAACAAAAAGAAGGAATAAATAGAAACTGTCCCTGAGAAAGCACAGACATTGGACTGACTAGACAAAAACTGTAAACCAAATATTTAAAATATATCAAAAGAGCTAAAGAGACTTCTGGCCAAAATGGAGGCATAGGTGGAAACACTGTGTCTCCTCACACAATCAAGTTTAAAGACAACAAAGTTTTAGTAACAAAAATGCAACCAAAACACAGAAAATTGAACTGTACGGAAGTCCAACAACAACGAACCATTCAGCCAGACTGGTAAGAATGGCGGAGTCAGCGGCTGGCAGAGCAGGGTTGCGCAGGAAAAAGTGGCCAACTGACCCAGGTGCGCAGGCGGACATTGGCAGATCCCAGGTGTGGGGTGGCAATGAGTGGACACAGTGGGGGTGCAAGGCACCTGCCTGACCGTGGTCACACATTCACACTCAGATAAACCAGGCAAAGGAGTGAGCAGTGAGACAGACTGTACAGGCTAGGGCCCCAGCGACGGGAATTAAAGCCTAAAAGCACCAACTGGAAAAACTTTCAGGGGTCAAGGTGCCAGGAGAAGCTCCCAGGTTCACAGAGAGTTTGTTAGAGAAACCCACAGGGACCTGGAGGGTGCACAGTTCCACACTAGTGGGAGCCAGCACCAGGGGGGCCCAGTTTGCTTGCGGGAAGCAGCAGAGGGGACGGAAATCTGAGAGAGCAGAGCAAACACCACTGCCCCTCTCTGACCCGGCCTCCACATACAGCGTCACAATCCAGCAACTGGGTTGCCCAGCCCTGGTGAACACCTAAGGCTCCGCCCCTCATATGTAACAGGCACAAATAGACCAAAACATTATGGCTCAAGAAGAACAGCTCAAAGCCCCAGAGCCAATACTTCTAAGCGACCAAGAGATAGCTAACCTACCAGATGCACAGTTCAAAACACTGGTGATCAGGATGCTCACAGAACTGGTTGATTTTAGTCACAAATTAGAGGAACAAATGAAGGCTAAACTAATTGAAATGAAGGGAAATGCACAGGAAACCAATAGTGATGGAAAGGAAACTGGGACTCAAATCAAGGAAGCGGACCAGAAGGAAGAAAAAAATGACCAAACAGAAAAGAATGAAGAAACAAGAATTCGAAAAAATGAGGAGAGGCTTAGGAACCTCCAGGACATCTTTAAATGTTCCAACATCTGAATTAGAGGGGTACCAGAAGGGGAAGAGGAAGAGCAACAAGTGAAAAACTTATTTGAACAAATAATAAAGGAGAACTTCTCCAATCTGGTAAAGGAAACAGACTTCCAGGAAGCCCAGGAAGCTCAGAGAGTCCCAAAGAAGTTAGACCCAAGGAGGAACACACCAAGGCACATCATAATTACATTAGCCAAGATTAAAATGAAGGAGAGAATCCTAGAAGCAGCAAGAGATAAGGGGACAGTCACCTACAAAGGAGTACCCATCAGACTGTTAGCTGATTTCTCAAAAGAGACCTTACAGGCAAGAAGGGGCTGGAAAGAAGTATTCCAAGTCATGACATCCAAAGACCTACAGCCAAGATTGCTCTGTTCAGCAAAGTTTTCATTTAGAATAGAAGGGCAGATAAAGTGCTTCTCAGATAAGGTCAAATTCAAGGAGCTTGTCATCACCAAGCCCTTATTATATGAAATGTTAAAGGGACTTATATAAGAAAAAGAAGATGAAAAATATGAACAGTGAAAGGACAGCAAAGTCACAGTTATTAACAACCACACCTAAAACTAAAGCAAACTAAGAGGACAGCTAGATCAGGAGTGGAACCACAGAAACGGAGATCATATGGAGGGTTAGCAACAGAAGTGGGAGGAGGAGAAGGGGGGAGAAGGTACAGAGAACAAGTAGCATAGACGGTAGGTAGAAAATAGACAGGGGGAAGGGTGAGAATAATACGGGAAATATAGAATCTAAAAAACTTGTGATACATGGACATAAACTAAAGGGTAGGGAAGGGTGGGAGAGGGGTGTGCAGGGTGAAGGGGAATGAAGGGATGGGAAATGGGACAACTGTAATGGCATAATCGATAAAATATATTAAAAGGAAAAAAAAAGAGCTAAAGATAACCATGGTCAAGAAACTACATAAAGCATGGAGTACTTCCGCTAAGAGGGAGGCATAGGTGGAAACACTGTGCCTTCTCCCACAACCAAGTTTGAATACAACAAAGGTTTGGAGAAACAAAGACACAACCAAAGGACAGAAAACTGAATTATACGGAAGTCCTACTACATCTAACCATTCAACCGGGAGGGTAAGAGGGGCGGAGCCAGCAGCGAGCAGGGTCGGGCAGGACAGGTCCCCCGACCTAGGCACGCAGGCAGCCCGGAACCAGTGGGGTGCGTGGCAGACTGACCTTGGTCGCACATTCGTGCACAGTGAGACGGACCATGCAGGCCCCAGGGGGCGAGGGTTGACGGCAGTGGCACACTTGCGTGCAGTGGGACGAAACGCGTGGGCCCGGTGATGGCAGCAGATGTAGCACCAGTGAGGGCCGCAGTGGCAGGCGGCGGGACGCCATAGTCCCTCTTTGACCCCACCCCCACATACAGCGTCACAACCCAGCGACTTAGTTGCCCTGCGCTAGTGAACACCTTAGGGCTCCGATCCTGCTACAGAACAGGCACGAATAGCCCAAAAGATGGCGCAAGAAGAACTCAAAGTCCCAGAGCCGATAACTCTCAGCGACCGAGAAATTGCCAGCCGCTCGGAAGCACAGTTCAAAACACTGTTTATCAGGATGCTAACAGAACTGGTTGATTATAGTCACAAATTAGAGGAACATATGAAGGCTAAACTAATTGAAATGAAGGGAGATGCACAGGAAACCAACAGCGATGGAAAGGAAACTGGGACTCAAATCAATGGAATGGACCAGAAGGAAGAACAAAACATCCCACCAGAAAGGAATGAAGAAATGAGAATTCAAAAAAATGAGGAGAGGCTTAGGAACCTCCAGGACATCTTTAAATGTTCCAACATCGAGATTATAGGGGTACCAGAAGGGGGAAAGAAACAGCCACGAGTGGAAAACGTATTTGAACAAATAATAAAGGAGAACTTCCCCAGTCTGGCAAAGGAAATAGACTTCCAGGAAGCCCAGGAAGCTCAGAGAGTCCCAAAGAAGTTGGACCCAAGGAGGAACACACCAAGGCACATCACAATTACATTAGCCAAGACTAAAATGAAGGAGAGAATCCTAGAAGCAGCAAGAGATAAGGGGACAGTCACCTACAAAGGAGTACCCATCAGACTGTCAGCTGATTTCTCAAAAGAGACCTTACAGGTAAAGAAGGGGCTGGAAAGAAGTATTCCAAGTCATGACATCCAAAGACCTACAGCCAAGATTGCTTTATCCAGCAAAACTTTCATTTAGAATGAAAGGACAGATAAAGTGCTTCTCAGATAAGGTCAAATTCAAGGAGTTCATCATCACCAAGCCCTTATTATATGAAATGCTAAAGGGACTTATATAAGAAAAAGAAGATGAAAAATATGAACAGTGAAAGGACAGCAAACTCACAGTTATTAACCACACCTAAAACAAAAGCAAAGCAAGAGGACAGCTAGATCAGGAGTAGAACCATAGAAATGAAGAACACATGGAGGGTTAGCAACAGGGGAGTGGGAGGAGGAGAAGGGGGGAGAAGGTACAGAAAATAGCATAGACAGTAGGTAGAAAATAGATAGGGGGAGGGCAAGAATAGTGGGGGAAATATAGAATCTATAAACTAAGGGGGGAGAATGGTGGGGGAGGGAGTGTGTGGGGGGAGGGGAATGAAGGGGGGAATAGAACAACTGTAATGGTATAATCAATAAAATATATTAAAAAACTAACAAACAAACAAACAAAAACTACATAAAGCATGGAAATGATGTCTTGCCAACAGAAAATATCAATAAAAATAAAGAAATAAAAGGAAACCAAATAGAAATTCAAAAGTTGGAGAGTACAATAACTAAAATGAAAAGCCAACTGGGGAGGGAGTTCAGCAGCATAATTGAGCAAGAAGAAAAAAAGAACCAATGAACTTGAAGTTAAATCAATTTAGCATATCTAGTTTTAGAAGCAGAAAAAAAACGGAACAAAGGAAAATAAACAGGACTTATCAAACCTATGGAACACCAATGACCATACAAAGACGTGCATGACAGTTCCAGGGGAGAAGAAACTGGCAGAGGTAATAGCTGAAGAAATCATGCCTGAGAATTTTCCAAATTTGATGAAGGCATGAATCTACATCTGTGAGAAGCTCATAAACCTCAAGCTAGATAAATTCAAAGATATCTAACCAAGAAACATAATCAATCTGGCAAGAGTGAAAGACAGAATCCTGAAAGCAGCAAAAGACAAGCAATTTAGACAAGAAGTACTCAATAAGAGTACTTATTGAGTACTCTTCTTCTCAACAGAAGAGTTGAGAAGTTCTACTCTTTTTTCTCAACAGAAATCACAGCAATCAATAGGCAGTGAAATGACATTTTCAAAATGGATCTGAATAATAAAAATAGATGACATATGAATACCTAAATGGGTTCTTTCAGAAAACACATATTCTGTATCTTCCCAGAGTTTTGGTACCAATCTGTTAAAGGCTATGACTAAGCATAATGAAAATTTTACTAAAGGATAAAACTATCAAACTAGTGTACCTTGAGTTAGTAAGGTATCTGACAAGTCATTCATAAAAGTCTTGTGGACAAGATAAAGAAAGTGGGTTTTGATGACTATAAGAGAAAAATATGTTAGCTGATCAAGCAATTATAGCCAATTGGGTTTCTGGAAATATGTGCAACAGCCTACCCTAAAAAAACATTGTAACAGTGATTTGAATGAAAGCACAGTTAATATATCTGTAGGTGACACAGCTACAAAAAACAAGTAATATACTGAATGGTAAATATAGATTTCAAAAAGATCTCCTTAGGCTGATCAGTTTATTGTAGCAAAATGAAACTTAACAAGAATAAATATGAAGACCTGAATTTAAATTAAAATCAATGATACAAAAAATCCACAAGAATATACAAAGAAAATACATACTTTATGACTTTTTTCTAGACAGTAAACATGTAAGGTATGACTATAACCTACCTTTATATAAATGTAAAAATGTAAAAATGTAAATATTCATATGAATGTTTCTTACAAGGGTTATCTATATTTATTAAAATTATTCTCTCATGAACATTTTTTTAGAATTTTTATTGTTCTCAATGGTATGAATCAGTCCTTATTAACATTTGTTTTCCTATGTAAATTTGCCTTCCAGAAAAATAAAAAGGGATAATCTTATTGATACCTACATTTCAGTATCAATATCTGATGGTATATATAAAACAGGATGGTGTCTCCTCTATACTGTAGCATTCAAAAGTTATCTATCATCATTATTAGTATAGTTGTTTAACATAATGGTTTACTACTGGAAGAGAATATGCTGGTTTTTTTGTCTATTTCTTAGAAGATTCCTTATATATCAAGGGCATTATAAAATATATCTTACTTTGTGATTATTAAGGTAGAGTTGGCAAACAGTATTATATTGGTTTCAGATGTATAACACAGTGATTAGACATTTATGTATTTTGTGACATGATCACCACAATAAGTTTAGTAAGCATCTGTCACCATGCAAAGTTATGCACTATTATTGATTATATTACCCTTATCTTGTAGTTTTATACCCATCTTATAAAGTTAATTAATGGACATCTATTCCTTAGAGATGTATGAGGCACTGTATTTTTTCACTGAACGTATTTAACAAATATTTACACAGTATACACTCTATGCCAAACTCTGTTGGATGTTGGATAGATCATATAAAGTGAGAGATGTAATCCTTCTCCTCATGGACCTTATACTCTACATACACAGAAAATCAAACACATGAATAAGTGCATAATTGGAAATTGTGATAAGTACTATAAAGGAAAAGAACATGGTGCTATGAGAAAGAATAACTACAAGAATAATTTAGGTTGGGGGAAGCAGATTAGATAAGTCTTTCTGTGAGAAAGAGATACTTAAACTGGAACAGGAAGAATAAACAGACACTAGCCCGGCAAATTGTAGGGTTAAGAATGCTGGTACTCAACGTGCGTGTATGAGAGCCTTTGGAGAGGGTCAGCGACATCACATTCCGAAAGGAGGTTACCATTAATAAAAATGTAAGAACCACTCACTGAGTTAAGGCTTAAAAGGCGGCTAAAGGCTGAATAAGAAAGAAAAAGAAGGGATTGTCTGGTTGGGTAAAGAAAGAGGTGTGAAGGGAGAATTGTGTAAGTAATATCTGAAGGTTGAGTTAGTAACAGCGAGGATATCAACCCCCTATTATTAAATGTTTACTTTACCCAGATACCATGTTATGTGCTATTAAATCCATTTTCTTATTTAAATATTCATAAATTACTCATGAAGTGATAATAAAGTTAATATAATTGTTATTTCTATTAGAAATGTTAGAGAAGACTGGGGCTTAGGAAGGAGAAGTAATTTATCCAATGTCAGAATTAATAACTGACAGAACTAAAACTATCAGATGTGAAAGCTCATGTTAAGTACAACAAATACTGCTTTCCAGATTTGAAGGAGGCCTGTGTACTTTATTTTAACATACTTTCTTATTTATTTTATTTATAAAATAATAGTGAACTTTGTTTTTTCTTTTACAAAACTAGAAATTTTCTAAAATTTAATTCTCATTCAAGTACAGTTTTCTGTTTTATATTCCCTGCCCTGCCCCCATGAACTTTGTGAAAAACTTAGAACATATATTAGCCCAAGTAATACTTACTATTAACTCATTATAGTTACATATACAATTAATCCAACAATATTACTCAAAGGTCAATGTTAGGAAAAAAAACAATGAGCATCCTAACAAGAGATCCCTTTATTAACTACAATAGTTAAACTATAATAGTTATATAAAGATTTCAAACATTCATTAATTATTAAAAATCATACAGCCTTCTACAGCATCCTGCTTTGTAGCATCCATGAGTAGAAACAAATAGTATAAACAATAAAAAGGTGAAGTAGGCACATGAACATCTTTAACAAAAATTTAATTTTTTGTAAACATCTACACATCATTGTATTCCTTTTGACTTGAGAAAAATTGTGAAAGACTTTGAAATGGAGAAAACAGTATTACTAGGTTTCCTGTGTAGCGGACAATTCTGGATTATCTGCACTGTTCATGGTCTGTCAGGTATCTTACAATTCTAAATTGTAAAATCTGATAGTAACATAAATAGTTTTGGTCCAAGTGATTCTATTCTATTCTAATCACTAGCCTTTTCTAGTGATTCTATTGGAGGTTTAATGGACTACTTTGCAGATAATGACCAAGTATTGCATCTATTTGTAAATTCATTTCAGCTTTCCTAATGCCTATATAGTTGCATTCTGTTTTCTCTGAACTAGTTGTAATATCTTTCTGTGATCCTCATTAATGAATTAATAAAATAACATCTTTGCATTCATTCATTTGATATTTGTATTAAAATTTTATTTAAGAACTTATTTTTTAGCAGTTTTAGAGAACATCCACTGAGATGCCCAGTGGATTTATCTAATATAACAAACTGCTGTCGGAGTACAATTTTAAGCACTTGCTTAATTAAGCCCACAAGTATCTTTTCTTTGCAACCAGAGGTGAATCTAAAATGCCAATAGAAATTATATAACTGTTTGTTTCTTCTAGGTTTAAAAAAACTGAAATAAAAACCCCATTTTGATTTGTGTTTCACCTGTTTCTGGTTTTTGCACTGCCAGAAAATTAATGCTCATTAGTGGCAGCAATAATTGGGATGTTGGTTTTTGACCACTTGGTGATCTCTGTAAATGGATTACAGATTTTTATTTTCTATTGGGTGAAAGATGGCAGAGTGCTGTTTATAGTCCTTTTTTATTTGTCTATTTCTTCATTTTGAGCTCAACAAGCAGTCAAAGAATTGTAAGTTGTAGAAAATTGTATTATGTATATACTTGAGCTTTACTGTCTGCTAAAATACATGTATGTATTCAGGTAATTCTTAATTACCTACCCCTCTTGATTGTCCCTGTGAAGTAAAAATGTCTTACTTTCATTAAAAGTTATAATTAATATGAATCACTGAGGTTACAGTAGCAGCAAGAGTGTTAGAGAAATACAACCGGGCATGTGCTTTTGTTTTTTTAAAGCCAAAAAACTTTGTCTAAAGCAGTTTTAAGCTTTTGGTCTCTGGACCGTTTACATACTTAAAATTTATTTAGAACTCCTATAGCTTTTGTACAAGTGGGTTGCAATTTTCATTATTTACTGAATTATAAATCAATACAAAACACAAATTTAAAATATTTATTAATTCATTTGAAAAAAGCAAGGATTAACATATTGCATGTTAAGTAAATTACATCACAGTATTATGAAAGTAGTTTTCATCTTGTGAAAAAGCCTAATATATGAGGTCTTTCTGGAAAAAGTCCAGCCATTGTTAATATTATGAGAACAACATGTGCAACACTGATGTAGCCCGGCAGCCAAGGAGAGTGGACTGGAATGCACATGCCTGAACAATGACAGTTTCACTGTACTAATCAGTGGGGGTGGTGGACGCCTCTGAGTGAGTATGTGTCCTGTATGGACATCGCACTCAAAATGACTGAGCAAATACAGCAACAAATGTGCATCAAATTTTGTGTTAAGCTTGAACATTCCTCTGCAGAAATTATTCAGGTGATTCAGAAGGCTGCAGCTATGAGCAACTGCTAGTCGAAAGCTTGATGACAACAACACACCTGCTCAGGCATCGTGTCTGGTGTACAGTTTTTGGCAAAACATCTAAACAACCAGGTGATTCAGCCCCGCTACAGAAAGATTTGGTGCCCTGTGACTTCTGGCTTTTCCCAAAGCTAAAATCACCTTTGAAAGGGAAGAGATTTCAGACCATTGATAAGATTCGAGGAAATACAATGGGGCAGCTGATGGGGATTGGGAGAACTGTGTGAGGTTCCACAGTGCCTGCTTCGAAGGGGACTGAGGTGTCATTGTCCTACTTACAATGTTTCTTATATCTTGTATCTTATCTAATACATGTTTGTATTTTTCATATTATATGGTTGGATACCTTCTGGACAGACCTTGTGTGATGACAGAAGATGGTTTTACTTTGGGTTGTGGGCACACAATGCAGTATACAGATCTTGTATCATAAAAATGTACACTTAAACATATAAGATCCTATTAACCACTGTGACCACAATACACTTAATTAAAAAATTAAAGTATATAATTAAGTTTGCTAGATGCATCACAACTGTAAATTTCATGGGAAGTTAGCATATCAAAAAAGAAGCCCAGCCTTTTCTAGGGTAAATTTATATAAATAAAAGTTGTAACTGCCCTGGCTGGTATAGCTCAGTGGATTGAGTGTGAACCAAAGGGTTGTCAGTTCGATGCCCAGTCAGGGCACATGCCTGGGTTGTAGGCCAGGTCCCCAGTAGCGGGCACTCAAGAGGCAACCACACACTGATGTTTCCCTCCCTCTTTCTCCCTCCCTTCTACTCTCTCTACAAATATTTTTTTAAAAAGTTATAGCTATTTCAGTAACTGCATGCTTTGTGTAAAGTCCCTGGAAAACTGTCAATTCCCTCATAATGTCTTTATGTTAAGGAGAAATGCTGCTCAAAATTTTTGAAATAGCTATATTTTATCCCCAATAGAAAATTTTACTCTCTTCCATTCTGATATTGTTGGTTACAGTTAATAATTATGGCTACAAATTCTGTTATCTACAGATGGATTTTGATGCTTCCCTGAACTACTGATACTTCAAAGAATATACTCTTGGCTACAGACTTCTTAAGTGACATTGCTTAGACAACTTTTAGAGGACAACAGTGGACCACATTAGTATATCTAAAACCTTTTTAGTCTAGAAGCTGGAAGCTTCAAGAAAACAGACTGCATACATCCAGTGGAATGAGAATTAATTACACAGGACTGAATAAACTAAAAAAATTTTATGCTATTTATTTACATTACTGATGTATCAAATGTTTTTTCTGATATGTGAGGAAGTTCTTTTCCTCCATTAGCTTTGTATTACACAATTTAGTAGATCCTGATTTCTTAAAATGAAATGAAACATTTAGAATGATTTAAATCTGACTCTCTCAGAATTTAGAAACTCTTACTGTTTTGACAATATATAATGACCTTCTTCACAATACAGTGATTTTCCTATAAACATGAGACAAATAGATGGTGAAATGGTGCTCACTTAATCTGACAGGACTGCCACTTTTTAAGAACAGGAATTGGCTGTATTCATGAAGCCAGGGCTCACAAAGCCCTCCCAGGATTAAATGACCTGGTACCTGGAGTAGAGGGTCTAAGCCTTATTTATATGAAGTAAGGAAGGCCAGTTCTATATGCTAATGAAATTTTGGTAACCTGGAGAAGAGAAGTCATCCAAATGACAGATACTTGCAGATGAAACAGGGTGAACAGAGTTTCTTGGGCTTGGTTTCCTATTTTTGTCATGGCAAAAATAAAGAGTTTTAAGGTAGAATCTGAGATTCCCTATGAAAACTTTGAGACAGAAGTTAATTTTGTGGCCTCTGATTTGCAAAGCAAACTTACTGAGGCCATATTGTTAACTAATATCTTTCTGCACCTACATACATAATCAGGCCAAAACTTAGTCATTCTTTTGTGTCCCACATCATTTTTGAGACTATTATGATCATGGGGTTGGGGAGAGCTGTCACAACACATGGGAAAGAAAGACTATGAACTATCCTGACTCTTCATCATCTTTCATTATTTCCGACTCTGCAAATTACAGAAGACCAATACTAATAAAAACCATTGTTGTCTATAAAAATGCAAATAAACACTGTCTGGAGAAGGAACACTTGATTATTGCCCTGTGTATACTAACCAAGTTTGTATCTATTCACAAATTCATCCTAGCCTTTGAAACTATTGATATATACTTGTGTCCCTTGAATTTTTCTTTGAACTGGTTGTAACAGCTTATTGTTCTCTCATTAATCAATTAGTTAAATCTTTGACATGGATTTGTTTTACATTTCTATGTCTAGTATGACTCAACCTTTAAAAATATTAATTTTTAACATATATTGTGGTCTCTAAACTATTTGGTTTCATGGATTTATCTAAATATATTTCTGACTCCACTGGCGTTTATAGCTTAAAGGTGTGTTGCTTGAATCAGAAACTTTGTGAGTAAATACACTGTATTTACGATTTTTAGACTGTGCAATGCATTTTATCATTTAAGTATTTCAAGCCAACATCTAAATATCCCAATTATAATTTTTGAGAAGAATTTATGACTAGTCATCTTCCAGAACATAACCCTGTCTCTTTCTTCTTGTGCTGAGAGGTGCTATAGCGGAGTGGTCAAAACTGCTGATTCAGGAGCCAGACTGGTAGGATTTGAATATCAGTTTATTCACTAGCTACTTATGTGCCCTTAACCTCTTTGTGTTTCAATTTTTTTCATAAGTAAAATGACAATGTATGTAAAGTATTGACACATGTAAGATATTTAGAAGAATGAACACAATTAATATTATTTTAATATACCAAATAATCATGGATAGAAACATAAGGATATACATATCCTTATGTTTATCCTTGTTAAATCTTTGCTGTATATATATCCAGAAGGTATCCAACCATGTAATATGAAAAATAGAGACATTTACTGAAAAAGATACAAGATAAAGAAACATTGTAAGTAGGACAATGACACCTCAGTCCCCTTCGAAGCAGGCACTGTGGAACCTCACACAGTTCTCCCAATCCCCATCAGCTGCCCCATTGTATTTCCTCGAATCTTATCAATGGTCTGAAATCTCTTCCCTTTCAAAGGTGATTTTAGCTTTGGGAAAAGCCAGAAGTCACAGGGCACCAAATCTGTCTGTAGCGGGGCTGAATCACCTGGTTGTTTAGATGTTTTGCCAAAAACTGTACACCAGACACGATGCCTGAGCAGGTGTGTTGTTGTCATCAAGCTTTCGACTAGCAGTTGCTCATAGCTGCAGCCTTCTGAATCACCTGAATAATTTCTGCAGAGGAATGTTCAAGCTTAACACAAAATTTGATGCACATTTGTTGCTGTATTTGCTCAGTCATTTTGAGTGCGATGTCCATACAGGACACATACTCACTCAGAGGCGTCCACCACCCCCACTGATTAGTACAGTGAAACTGTCATTGTTCAGGCATGTGCATTCCAGTCCACTCTCCTTGGCTGCCGGGCTACATCAGTGTTGCACATGTTGTTCTCATAATATTAACAATGGCTGAAATTTTTCTGCCATATATGTTTATGTTGTTTGATTTTTTCTTCTTTTTTAAAGATTTTGTTTATTTATTTTTAGAGACAGGGGAAGGAGGTGGGTAGAAAGAGAGGAAAACATCAATGTGTGGTTGCCTCTCACATGTACCCTACTGGGGAACTGGCCTGCAACCCAGGAATGTGTCCTGACTGGGAATAGAACTGGTGACCCCTTGGTTCCCAAGCCAGCCCTCAGTCCTCTGAGCTACACTAGCCAGGGTGATTTTCTTATCAAAACTTTATATAAGTATTTCTGTTTCTTTTTGTAATGGTATCATTTATTTCCAGACAAATCAATAGGATGGCAGGTTGCTCATTCTGACTGGACTTTTGAATTCAACATACTGTTTTCTCCCTATCCTTTACCGGCAGGAAATTAGCAATTCTTTTTCTTCCCAGGGCAAGCAGCAGGTTTTCTCGTATGCAGTAGAGCCCGGGGATAATCATTACCGTGCTGAACATCTTCAGAAGATTTCATTTCATTTCATTACGTACATCTTTGGATATCGTCTTCCTTTGTCTCAAATTCCTCTTTGCCTGTCATTATGACTTGGATTTTTTAAACTATAAGTTGCCTTGAAGCTGCATTGCACAAGTCATAATTTCTTCAAATTTGGAACCAGTCTCTTTTGAAAAAAACTTCACCCTTATTTAGCAACCACAGAGGGACAGGATTTATCTTTCTGCTTTTCCCTCTTCGTGTCACATTCCTCTACTTCCTATCCTTTTGAAACAGGATTCTCACTCAAATATAAAACTTCAGGGATTCCTATTGGATACATTTGTCATTATAAGAAAGACTTTTCACCTGTTTGATGAGATGGTATTTATTGAGGTATATTAGTCAAGATGCTTTTTGGTTTACAGACAACAGTACACCCATTTCTATCTCTAATTAACTTTTTGAAAGTAATTTATTGGCTCATATAACTTAAAAGTAAAGAGGTAGGTAGAGCTTAACAGGGGTTTGAGTGAGTGGTTCAAACCTTGTAAACAGGACTCAATGGCTATCTTTCTCTTCTGTTTCTCAGGACTGCTTCTTTACTGTTGGTTCCATTATTGCTGGTTATTCCTTTCAGGGTTCCAAGATTCAATTCTTGAGGCTGTGTATTTCCTCATTAATATTCAGTAAGAAACAGAAAATTTGTATCCCTAGCAGTTCAAATAGAACTTAAGAGATGAGACCTACTTGCTCCTACTAGCCCGAATTAGGTGTTTCTTGAACTAAAAACTGTGGCTATGTGAAATAGATATGCTGATTGTAGTAAGCCAACCTGTCCTGGAAGTTTTGTCAGGCCTCCACCAAACCACGTGACTGGGAAACGCAGTATGCAGTTAGAAAGAGGGAGCGGGAAATGGCTGCTGGAGAGGCAACTAACAAATATCTATTGTAAGAGGCATTCCTCAAGCCTCTTTATTTTCTGAAAAAGCAGATTGATCAGTTTAGCAAGAACTAGTAATCAGATCATATAACTAACTATTGAAGAGTCAGTACACTGATCAGGTTTCACATTCTTTATCATAAGTAGATAACTGAGTTTGGAAAGTAAAAAAAATAATAGAAAGAAATCCCTAGTTATATTATGAATTCTTTATAGGCTAGAACAATCCATTTATATTTGCATTCTGAGCATCAAGCATAGAGTTTGGTACTTAAAAAGAATTTTGTAAATATTAAACTCTAAATTTATACAGTTATGATTTTCCCCAATATGCATTATTTGGTACAAAGAAATAGCCTCTTGTGACTTAAAGGATGATTATTATTTCCATCTTATACATGAGAAACTGAACCGTGAATGTTGAGTAATTTGCCCCAAATGTTAACTGGGAGACTCAGGACTTAAATCTAGTTTTTCTGATTTTAAGTAGCATAATTTTCCATTATTCCACAATGCTTCACATGCCTCAGAATAGGAACCAGCTAAGGGAATTGTGATGTTCTCTCTCCAATAGGCAATTGGATTATCCTTTTCAAAAATTAATTTTTTAAATTTACATGGGTAAACCTTATAAAAATCAGCCAAACAATTCACAGATAAAGTATAAATGACTGTGCTCATGTAGAGATCGAACACACGGACAATGCACCAGGGCGTTCAGAACCAGGGAGGCTCATCCATGAAGCTGGTGCTAGATAAGCATTCACAGAGTTAACGTAGCTTCTTTAGGAGCATTAAAAACATTAAAAGCCTTCCTTTTAATTATTTTGTTACCTATTTCTTCCTTTTTTCATTTTTTTCCTATGGATGCTAGTTCTGAAAAACTAGAACATTATAGTCTTTGATATATAGAAAGCACAAAAAATGAAACTCTACTTATAAAACTGGGTTATCTGTGAAAAAGAGTGTAAGGGGGATTATTAAATATCAATCAATAAATAAGAAGTTCCTGAGTTATGATATCTAGTTAGAACACTTAAACAGCCATTATCGACTAGTTCTTCCAGAGAATGAAACCCTAATAACAAAAGAAATCCACTGTATGTAATAATGAATTTCTCTTCCATGCATCTAGGATGGTACTAGTTATATGCCATTCATGAAGAACTAAAATATAAGTCACTAAAATAATTTTGAGTGTAATAATATAAAACTCAAAATATAGGAAGTTACAAGTTTGGCTATGCATACAAATACTTCAGTTTGAAAACCAGGATGATTATTATAGTTGTTGTTTTACAAGACAAGAATACAAAAAACAGCCCTGCTTCAAGTTTGGTATATTTTTGAATGTTTATAATTTATAACAGAGCTATATTGAGAATTCACATACTAGCTGTCATCTGAAATTCATTAATAATTTTACTAATTAATACTTAAATTTTCTACTTGTCCTCTGACTAGCGCAAGTTTATTTCCAACCAGGCAGTGCTTGTTGGGTGTAAGGGTTAAAATACCCACTTTGGTAGCGGATCTCCCAGGATACTGCTGACACTAGTTCTCCAGCCACCCGCTTCCCCAATTTCTGAGTTTTTGCTCTTCCTAAGTATTTAAAGTCAAATTTTACTTTAGTACTTCTTTTTTCCTCTCAGTTTATATCTATGTTAGAGGCTAAGACTGATTTTTTTTTTGCATTCATGGTCTAAAATATCACTTTAATCTTTTCTAGCGTGACAGTTTTTGCAAATATAATTCAGCCAGTGACTGAAAGAAATGGTATTTATCCTTAAAAGTTTCTATTGGAAGGTTAGGAATCTCAGGATTTGTATCCAGACTCAACTCTCTAAATAGTTGTAATGAGAACACAGTGAAGAAAAAGAAAGTAAGATGCAAAACCATGAGCAAAAAAATCCAACATTAATACAAATGAAATACTAGCTTGACTAATCAGTTTAGGTTTTAAGATATAAGGTGAATCTCTTAAAGGGATTACTTTAATAAATTCAGATCATTTATTTGAAGGCATGTGATAAAATTGCTAAAGACAAAAACAAAGTCTGAGCAATGAAGTCATGTGATGAAAGCTCATTGCAACATACTACAGAATCCTAATAACACTAGACTAGTTTAGGTACAGGAGAAACTCTATTAAATTAAATTCTGTGATGGAATACACTCAGTGGCACTTACACTTTCACAAGAAAGCACTGCTGAAGATCCTTCAGAATAAAACACATCTTCCATAATATGTTATAGCCTACCTCCAATGATAGGAAGTAGGCAGTAAGCTTGCAAAATCATTTATGCAAAAGCCTCTTACCCGTTCATCTGCACTGCCTGTTGCATGATGGGAATAATTGATGAGACCGGGGATGGGCTGCTCACCGTGTGCCATGATAACAGCAGGACTGGTGTAGAATGGATGCTTCTAATGCACAACACATAACAACTATGAATATAGTGACAAGAAAACATGAAACTACACAAGCAAAATGGCTGGAAAGGAAAAAGGGTGAAAAACAAATGGAACAATGAAATGTCAAATCAGCTTAGATTTCAAATGCTATAATATTTTTTCCTTAAGATTGAAATCGGTGGTGCTTTTTACTCTTTTAATTAAGAGTAAAAGAAAAAGAACATACATTTATTTTTAAATGTACCTAATTCACCAATAAGTTCCATAAAAACAAACAAAACAAAACAAACCTCACACACAACTTAAATACTAGCCTTAAGTAAGAACTTAAATGGATCAATAAATAGGTCTGGAGATAGAATCATCTAGTCTTTAGTGAAAGCATCACCTACTAGTTATCTGAATGGATACTTCAAAAGGATCTCTATGATATTTTATAATCTATATGTTGTCAAACAAAACCCTCATGTTATTATCAAAACCAAAATATCTGGATGATGCATGAAAGTTTAGGAATTACTTAAAATGGTAATGAGATTTTCAATCTGTATGCTTTCAACAATAAACAGTCATTATTCCCAGAATTGGTATGTTATTTTCTGATGATTTTAAAGCATACTGGGTGGATTATACTAGGTATGCATAATAATATAAATCATGTTCTATGGTTTTAAGATGGCCAAATTTATTCCAGTACCTCATGGTACTCTACTCCCAGAATTTCCCCAAAAGAAGTTTTAATACTTTGGTACTATCCTAATACTAGTATTTTATTAAATTAAAATGAAAATACCTTATATCTGTTTCCTCTCTATATCACTGTGGTCATTTGTGTTAAGTTATATTTAAATAAGTGCTTAGTTAATTGCTGAAAAACCTTATATTAAACAGCCTTTACTTCCTTTTTAACTAATCTCTTGATTCACCTAAGGTCTCCTACCTTCAGTTTGCTGTTCTTTTAAGAATTGTTCAATACTTGATGTTTTGAATTTATGAACATTGTATATTTAGTATGATAATAAAATGATACCTCCAAAGAGTTCTTCAATGTCACACTGTTTATTATTGCAGCTGATACTTCACTGTACCAGCAGTATCTTTAATGCCTCAGAACTCAGAAAGAACACCCTTCAGTGTGTTCAAGGACTCTACATTGTGGAAGAAACATCTGGAGTGTCGTGAGTATCCCAGTTCTTTATAACGGATATACTGAAGAGATTCTAAACTTAGGGAATGATGGCATGGGAAGATTGATGAAATCAGTACATTTACCTGTGGGTCATTTAGATCTTTCAGTCTCTCAGCAGGCTTACCTTGGCAGCAATAGCTGCTGCTGTTATATGTGATGAAGAACTGTCTTCTGTGGAAGCAACACCACTGTCTTTCTTCTCTTCTTCCTCTTCCTCACACTGAACCCCTTTGTCTTCTGTCTGTTTATGAGGGCTAGTTGTGGGAGGAGGGGAAAGAGGAGGTGGTGGGGAAGGTAAATCTTCAAGTTCATCATGCACTTCCTTTACTTTTACAATGGCATCACGTAAAAGATCAATGGCATGAGGTAGAGCTGGCAGTATGAACTGAAAGCATTCCTGTATGCAAGAGGAAAAAATGAAGATGAAGTACTCTTGTAGGCACATAAAATGGAAACAATCAAATTTATCTGTGATTTTGGATTTGTATTTCTCTTTATCAGTCTTAAAAATAAATCATATGTAAAGCATTATTGTTGTAATATGTAGCATGAAGTAGGCATGGCATATATTACAGTATTCTTTGAAGAACTGTAGTACTATATGAGCACACAGTACATTTAAAAAAAATTCTATGCAACTTTGGGGTTTAAAGATATATTATGGAGGAAAAGACAGTTTTCATTTTTCTAATTAGAGCAGAGCACTATAACAAACCAATTGAGCATGGAACTATTTTATTCAGAGATCTGAAGTTCTGACTACCATCACAAAGCATTGCTAGGCAATGTTAGATATAAATTTGTACAGAACACTGCATTAAAGTCAACACAGTCTTCTGGTCAGCTGCTCACTATTAATAATATATCACCAAAGAGAGAATACGTGAGAACTTTAACATTAGAACATAGGGCCAGATATGTTTGGGGACCCTGTTTGTATTTGGGGAACCTGTTTGGGCAGAGGCCTTTCTCTTTTACATTTAAGTAACTTACCTTAAAATGTAATCTGTAAAGATGTATCTTAAATTCATGTAGGGTTACTGGACAATGTGAAAGTGTGCCCAATATTTTGGCCTCTCTTTGTATGACTCAATCACTTTACTGATAAAGACTGTATAAAAAAGAATTTAACCTTGAAAGGAGGTCTGGCTTTTACACTCAGACTTTGGGAGTTGATCTCTAATCTAGTTCCTTGGAATGTCATGCCTGATAGAATCATCTTTGTGCCCTGGCCAGGTGCTCAGCTGGTTGGAGCATTGTCCCATACACCAAAAGTTTGTGGGTTCAATTCCCAGTCAGGGCACATATCTAGGTTGAAGGTTTGATAACTAGTTGGGGCATGTATAGGAGGCAACTGATTGATGTTTCTCTCTTTCTTTCTTCCTTACTCTCTCTAAGAGCCTGGGGCTTTAGCTACTGGACAGTGTAACGATGTGATTTTTATGAGGGCTTGGGGAAATATATCACTTTTGCCTCTGGAAGGAACTAGACAGTAAAGTAATCAGTTTTGCCTTTGGAAAGGGCTAAATGTCAGCTATGTGGGTAATATGTGATCAAGTCCCAATAAAAACTCTAGATACCAGAGGCAAAAGTGAGAATACCTAGCTAGCAGTACTCTGTGTGTATATTCTTGTATTATGGAGAGAAGGCAATGAGAGGATGACCGGAAGTTCCTCATTTGGTGCCTCTCTTAGACTTCTTCCCTTGGTTGACTTCAATCTGTATTTTTTTCCTGTAAAACACTGTAACTGTGAGAATAATACCTTTCAGTAAGTTCTGTGAGTCCTTCTATTGAATTATTTAAACTTAAGGTGGTTTCAGAAATCTCTTGAATTGCAATTGGTATCAGAAGTGAGGGCAGTTTGTGAAGTGTTCCATCACTGTAGTGGGCTAACATGCAGTTGGCCAATACTCCCTACAGTTGGTGTTAGAAGTGGCATTTACTAGAAAGACTCTGATGCATGAAACATGTGATCTGGGAGGAGGAAAGATGAGAGAGTGAGGAATAATGACTATTTAGAGCCTGAATGAACACAGGGTCACCCACGGAATGAAAATACAGCTGTGCTGCAATTAGTTATTGAAGATAAAAGTTAGCAATGAAATTTCAAAATGAAAGATTCAACTCCTAAGGAGTTATGCCATTGGATGCATAAATAAATGCAAAATAACGAGAAACAAGGTACATATACAATCCCTCGGTTACTGTGATCTGTGCTAGCGAAAATGAAAGTAAGGGAGAATGTTGGGTGGATGCTGAGGCTGAGCCACGCTGAGATTCTGGCTGGTCTGATATATATAGTTGGTAGCCTCAGAGCTGCTTCCAAAGGAAAAAAGTTAGGTTGAAGCAATAAATAGTGCATAAAGTTAGAATGATTCATAAGAGAATGGAGAAAGAGAATGAGAGATACAAGGAACTTGTCTTAGCAGGGTGGAAACTGAGAATATCATGCTTGGCAAAATAAGTCAGACAGAAAAAGTTAAGAACCATATGATTTCACTCAAAAGTGGGATACAGAACTGAAAGCAACATATGAGCAAACAAAATCCCTTAGACACAGACAACAGTATGGTGGTTACCAGGGGAAAGGGGGTGGGAGGTAGTCAAGGATAAAGTGGTCCAATATATGGTGACGAAAGAAGATTTGACAATGCACACAATGCAATATAGAGATGTATTATGAACTGTACGCGTGAAACTTATATAATCTTATTAACCAATGTCACCCCAATGAAAATAATTAAACGAAGAAACAAAAATGAAAAGGCTAATAAAGTGAGCACTGATGGGCGCAAAACAAAGGTCTTATAGCACTGTTGTGGGTTGAGTAAACAGCTGGGAGCACTTCCTGGTCTCCTGATAGAAGTGTCTTTGTTTTCCTGGGGACTCTGGCCACTGGGTTTAATATGAGGGCTTTGTGGTTTAATATGAAGGCTCTGAGTCCTAAACAAGTCTCCACTGACCTGAGTTTAGAAGTATTTAAAAAGATAGAAGGCAAAGATGACTGTAAGAAACCTCACCTTGAATCATCTAAAGTGATGGTCCCATAATCTAAACCCAGACATAGAGTCAGGGTCCCTTGGCCCAATGCAGGCCTAGAAATCCAAGGCCATGTGCACAAAAAAATGAGTAAAATGGTCAGGGAATGAAGAAGAGATTTGGGGGGAACTTTTTGACATGGGAGTCCCATGTACTATGATTCTAAAACCTGTTGAAGTCCTAACAAGGGATATTATTAATTTGAGAGGATACAGGAATAAAATAGGAATTAAGGTGAAAGTCTGGGTGAAATAGAATGTTTGTACCCTGAACTTTATGTGGATATCCTTTACTTGAATGTATCATGGGAATGGATATTGTGTTTGGAGAATTTTCCCCCTACTTAGTATTGCAAAACAAGGCATGCAAATCCACTCTTCCACTGATATAGATTGGATATGCTAAGTGGGAATTAGTAAGATTGTCTCAGCCCACCAAGGTCATTAATTTGCTGTACAAGAGCCCTGAGTGGAGTGCAAACCGGGGCTTATGGCAAAAACACGTGAGTGCCACCCAGCAACAACTTCTGGGATTTTGGACCAGAAAATTTCTAGTTGCAAAGGCAATATTTCTCAAAGCTTGTTATTGAACTTTGAGACTTCTCTTATTATTGACAGATATAAAATAATATAATATTGAAACCTGAAATATCCATAATGTTTTAGGTAATGCCAGAGAAATGCTCTAATGGGGAAGGCAATGCCCAGGAGACTTCCATAATAAAATGGAAATGGTGGATATAGGATCATGCTACCAGGAGAATGCAAGGAGGTACTCACGAGCAGGCAGCCTCTTTTCACCTAGGGCCGACTTCGGAAGCACCTGAGGAGCTGCTGGATCCTATGGCCACTTGGGCCACTTGGGCGGTGCCCTATAAACAGCTTTCTATTGATCAACAAAGAGCTGCTTGGTTTATGGATGGCAATTCCAAGGTGAAGGGACAGCATCCTGTTTGGAAGGCCGCCACTCTGATTGAAGAAGGTAAAAACAAATCAGCTCGATGGGCTGAACTGCACGATGTTTGGCCCTATGTTTGGGTTTTTATTGACCCATGGGAAGTGTCTAATGGCCTGGCCATACGGTCAGGCTGAAGGACAATGGAAAACTGATCTACTAAAGGGATCCCTGTATGGGACATGGTCACATAGGAATCACTCTGGGAATGCAAGGGGTATATTAAAGTAGAACATGTTAGTGCCCATCAAAAGAACCCCCTTCCAGAATTAAAAACTGACTGAAACTTGTGAGCAGATGTCGGTGTGCTTCTTGAAATGGCTATCTGGGCCCATGAGATCAGTGGATGTTAGGGGGCTTCAGAGATGGGATGAATGTAGATATATTCCCCTTGCACTTTCTGAGACACAAAATGCCAACAAGAAATGTTCTGTCTGCTAACAAGAGAGACAGAGATGGCAGAGGGCTATGCAGAAGATCCCACAGGGGGAAGGTGCTGCACAGAGCTAGCAAGCTGGCCTGATGCCAGTAGTTCCTGGAGGCTACAAATGGGTCCTAACAGGAATAGACACTTACTCTAGACTGGGCTTTGCTTAACCATTGGTAGATACAAATGCTCAGTGTACTACGAAAGGATCAGAACAGAAGATATTGCATCAATGACCATTATACCAAGGAACACACTTTCATCTATAGAGCAATGATTTGATAGAAAATTGGAATGGACAACTGAAATACTTGTTATCTCAAAGGGGAGGAGATAAAGGCATGAAGGGCTGGTGTACACACCTTTATTGGTGTGTGATCACATTCATGAGGGAGGCGAAGGGACAGTCCCCGTAGACAGATTCCTCTACTTTTCTGGGGAAGTGAGGATTGGGGGAGGATGCTCGTAGGATATACATTTTACTTTAGGACTACACTTTTTTCTCTCACATCACTTCAATTTTTTTTCTACCACATGTAGAACCTCTAGGACCAGGGCTATAACTGCGAGTGCCTATTAGTTCTGTATTTGAGTAACCAACCCTACCTTCTCTGAATGGAAATGAACTGGGTGGGAGGCACTTGCCTAACAAGCATTATTGATGGCAATCTGGATTGCACAGTGGCCAAATCAACTGTCTCATTTGAAGATTTTCAAAGGAAAAGTTTGGGTATAAACACAGAGAAGAAATGATAGCTAAAAGTTAATGAATGAATAAATGAATTATACAATGAGGGAAATCCAATATTATATTGATGTATCAAAAGAGGTTTAAAACAAGAGATGATGTTGATTCTTAGCTTGGTTGTAACAGATACCAGAAAGGGAAATGCCATATGTTGTTGAGACTATTGCTTCTGGAGTGTGCCAAGCCTTAAACCTGAGTAGCATCATTCTGGGAGGCGTTTTTGTCGTATGATATGATGGTAGACTAGGTTAACTGTTAATGTGTATGTAGAAAGCCAGTTGTGCACACCAGTATCTCCTGACTCTCATTTTTCACACTGTATATATTACTATACTGTGATATGTTATAATACTGATACGTCAGTAGGATTATACAACTGATATTGTGGTTGTATGAACTAAGAAACTGAGTTAAAGCCTCCTCAAAATGTAATACCAAAGGAAACTGACTGGCCTGAGCAAAAGAGCTAATTTCTATGATAAACAGTTTTATGTGAATGTATCATAGACTATAAATAGTAGATCAAGGTGGAAAATCAGCAAATCAGTACAAAATATGAAAATGTATATAATAGCTATAAAGGATGGGTTAGTTGTTTCTCTAAATCTATTCCAATCCCACACTGGCTTTTCCAAATCTTAGGCATATTCATACTTGTACTGTTTTTGTGTCTATAATAAAAATGCTGTAGTCAATACAGATGTCCAGCCAGACAAATACAATTGTTCTGCCATAAGATACAGCACTGGCCAAAGGCCAGGGGGTAGCTTGTCTAAATAAAGAATTAACCTTATTCAAAGAGAGTCTGGTTTTTGCCCTCAGTAACTGAGAAGTGACAGGAACATCTTTGTACTGGGGATTTGACCACCAGACAGTTTAACAGTGTTATTTATTATGGGGAGCTTTGGGCAATGTGGTATCAGTTTTGCCCCTGGGAAGTATTGGACATTAAAGATATCAGTCCAACTCCTGGGAAGGGCTAGAGACTAAAGGTCAGCCATAGGAGCAGTATGGGAAAAGCCCCAGTAAAAACTTTGGATACCAAAGGTTTGGAGCCTCTCTGATTGGCAATACTCCCTGGGTTGTTATACATCGATACCAGGAGCTTGATACATTCTGACTCCACAGGAAAAGGATAACAGAAGCTCCCATTTGGTAATTCTCCTCTACTTCGTCCCTTGATTGATTTAATCTGTTTCCTTTCCCCGTAACAAGCCATAACCATGGGTATACCATCTTTCAGGGAGTTTTGTGAGTCTTTTTAGTGAATTACTGAAACTGAGAGTGGCTTTGGAAATGCACTGAATTGCAGTTGGTGTCAGAAGGGAGGGTAGTCTTGTGGAGTGCTCCAACTTACTGGCTGGCTAAGTGTCACAGCTGACCAAAACTTCGTACACCAAACCATAAATTCCTTGAGGTTTCTTACCTGAGATCCTTTCTTGCTACCCGGCAAGTTAATTATGAGAGTTTTCCCTCTGATTCCACATACAGGTCTGGAAGGAAGGAGAAACTTGATGAATAATACTCAATGGCAATGCATTGTCGGTTTAGACACATTCAACAACAAAAATCAATCACTGTACTGTACATGTGAACAACTGCTTTAGAAATAAAATCGTTGTGGTTAGAGATTCACCAACTGCTATACAAATTGGGAAATCTAAGGTTTTTACAATAACACTTAGTGTGGTAGATGGGAAATATGTGCTGAACACGGAATCAGAATAAATTAAAGCCACTTTAAAGAAATAAAAAATAATGATCAAATTATCTTTTTTTCTAACTCCAGGTTCTTCACATCTCATACAGTTGTGAGATTTTAGCATCTAGTCCCCTCATGTCCCCTCGCCCCCTACAATCACTACACTGTTGTTCACGTCCATGAGTTCTTTTTCCAGTTTGCTCAAGCCCTCCACCTCCAAAATGAAAATAAAATGATTTTAATGACACAGAGTATTAAAAATGACTAGCATAATAATATTTATGTTTAAAAGTCTAAAACATAAGGCACTCAAGAGCTAAATGAGACACGTGAGCTCTTCTCAGGAAGTCAGTAAGTTTTAATGCAAAGTAACGTGTCCCACAAATGAAGGGCAGTGGGGAAGAGTTTGGTGAACTCAGGTGTTAACAGACCCATTGATAAACAGTCAATTTAATGTAAAAGGTCTTTCAGAGATCACTGTGAATTTCCAGGCCACTTTTAAACCCAGTGGTTACATAAGAAACATAAGCAGTAGGAAAACACTGGACAACTGAGATAAGAGTTGAAGGACTTCAGGAGTTGGAATCATGCTCTACCAACAGCTACCTGTGTTACTTTAACCTGGAAACATCTCATTTTCATCATTTCAATCAAAGGTATTGATTAGATCGGTCTATTTCTAAAACTGCACAGCTAAGATAGAAAAAGTCATATAAAAATAACTTCCCTAAACTTCTGTGATTGAGTTTATTCCTTAACTACTTCACTCTCTAAAATAACCTAAAATTATCTTCTCTTTTGTTTTTTTAAATTTTCCTATTCACAAAGAGAAGAGCTGACAGCTATTTTTTAACTCTCCATATTATTTTGTTTTCAATTGTGATTTAATTGACAAATAACATTGCATTAGTTGTAGGTGTGGAACATAAGGGTTTGATATATATATCTACTGCAAAGTGACTATCACAATAAATTTAGTTAACATCCATAACTACAGTTACAATTTTTTTCTTGTGATGAGAACTCTTACAATCTACTCTTAGAAACTTTCAAACATACAAAATGGTATTATTAACTATAATCCCCAGGATTTATGTATCTTATAGGTGGAAGACTGTACCTTTTAACCACCTTCACCATTTCACCCACTCCTCAATCCCTGCCTCTGGCAACCACCAACTTGCTCTCTGTGTCTATGGGTCTGGTTATTCTAGATTACACATACGAGATTACATAGTATTTGTCTTGCTCTGACTTATTTCACTTAGCAAATGCTTTCAGGGTCTATCCATGTTGTTGCAAGTGGCAGAATTTCCTTTTTTAATGGCTGAATAATATTTCACTGCACATATATATATATATGTCCTTCCCCAGGTTAGGGACATTTTCAGCCATAATTTCTTCTTTATCCATTCATCTATCAGTGGACACTCAGGTTCTTTCCATGTTTGAGCTATTATAAATAATCATCCAATAAACATGGGGGTGCAGGTACCCTTTTGAGACAGTGATCTCATTTCCTTTGGATAAATACCTGGAAGTAGAATTGCTGGGTCATATGGTACCTCCATTTTTAATTTCTGAGGAATCTTCACACTGTTTTCCATTCTCGCTGAACCATATTACATTCATCCCCACCAACAACGTACAAGGGTTCCCTTTTTTCCACATGTTGCTGTTACCACTTGTATTTTGACAGGTGTGAGGTGATAACTCATTGTGGTTTTGATTTGCATGCCTCTAATGGCCAATGATATTGACTATCTTTTCATGTACCTGTTGGCCGTCTGGATGTCTTCTTTGGAAAAATGTGTATTCAGATTCTCTGCCAATTTATAAATCTGATTTTTTAAAACTTACTTTCATGACTTCTACATCTTCTATATTTATCTTTGATATTAATCTTTTATTAAGATACATTACTTGCAAATATCTTCTCCCATTTTGCAGGCTGCCTTTTTATTTTGTTAGTGGTTTCCTTTGCTGCATAGCTTTTCAGTTTGATGTTCTACTTGCTGGTTTTTGATTTATTGGCTTTGCTTTTGAAGTCAATTCCAGAAAAGTACTGCTGAGAATGATATTCAGGATCTTATTCCTAATGTTTTCTTCCAAGAGTATAGCTTCAAGTATTACATTCAAGTCTTTAATCCATACTGAGTTGATTTTTGTGTTATGATGTAAGATAGTGGTCCTATCTCATTCTTTTGCATGTGGCTATCTAGTCTTCCCAACATTTATTGAGACTATCCTTTCCCTATTGTATATTCTTGGTCCCTTTGTCTTAAATTAGTAGGCCATATATATGTGTATTTATTTATGGGTTCTCTATTTTGTTCCACCTATCTGTGTGTCTGTTTTTATGCAGTACCATACTGTCTTGATTACTCTAGCTTTGTAATACAGTCTAAAGTAAGGAAGTGATTTTTCTTTTTTGTAAAGCTACTTTGGCTATCTGGCTTCTTTTATGGTTCTATTAGGATTATTTGTTCTATTTCTATGGAAAATGCCATGAAATTCTGATAAGGGTTGCACTGAATGCGTAGAATGCTCTGGGAAATATATCCCTTTGTTACGGTAAGGTGATTTTTTCTACTTGCATTTTTCAAGTGTCATTAACATGAATCAGTTTTGTCAAATGATTTTTCTGTATCAACTGAGATGCTGAAGTGTATTTTTATCCTTTATTTTGTAACTGTAGTATATTACACTGATTGCTCTTTTGTATGATGAACTATCCTTGCTTTCTAAAGATAAATTCCACTTGGACATGGTGCATAATTCTTTTAAAATGCTGCTGAATTTGTTTTTCTAGTATATTGTTGAATATTTTTGCACCGATGTTCATAAAGAATATTGGTTTGTAGTTTTCTTGTACTTTTTGTCTATCTTTCTTATCTGGATAGTGCTGGCCTCATAGAATTAGTTAGGAAGTATTCCCTTTCCAAATTTTGGGAGTGTTTGAGAAGGATTAGTGTCCATTTTTAAAAAATGTTAGGCAGAATTATTTAGTGAAGCCATCTAATATAGGCATTTTATTTATTGGTGGGTTTTTGATTACTGATTCAATTTCCTTACTAGTTATAGATCTTATAGAGCAATTTGGATTTTCTATTTCTTTGTGATTCAATCTACTTGGCTTTGTGTTTGTAGGAATTTGTCCATTTCATCTAGGTTATCTAATTTACCGGCATACAATTGTTCACAGTAGTCTTTTACAGTCATTTTATTTCTGTAGAAATGGTAGTAATGTTCCCACTTTCATTTCTGAGTTTAGTAGTTTACATCTCTTTTTTTCTTAGTCAATATAGCAAAGTTTGTCAACTTTGTTGATCTTTTTGAAGGCCCAGTATTTGGTTTAGTTTATTTTTTTCTGTAGTGTTTTTGATTTTCTATTTTATTTATTTCTGCTTTAATCTTTATTATTTTATTCCCTTTGCTAGCTTTGGGTTTTGTTTATTCTTTTTTTTTCTAGTTCCTTAAGCTGTAATGTTAGGTAGTTGTTCTAAAATCTTTTTTCTTAAATGTAAACATTTACAGCTATAACTTTCCTTATTAGCATTGTTTTCTCTGAATTGCTTAAATTTTGGTAGGAATCATGAAACTGAATATGTAGGAATATGGGCTGAAAGAAAAGAGCTACTGATTCAGAATTCTCTACCTACTGAAAATATCCTTCAGGAATGAAGGTAAGAAAAAGGTATTTTCAGATGAAGGAAAGCTATCAGAAGATCTCTCCAGCAGATCTAAGAACTGGAACTCTCAGTCAATAACAACACAATAATTAACACTTAAATAAGACATTATAAATCAGTTGTCTTTCTAAGCACTTTATAAGGATTCACTCATTTAATCCAAAGAAGATTAGTACTATTAATATCCTCGTTATACAAAGAAAAAAACAAAAAAGACGTTAAATAGCTAGTAAGTAGTAGAGCCAGAATAGAACCCATGTCACCTGTCTGACTTCAGAGTTTATGCTCTTAACCATTACTCCATATTATTTTCCAACTTACTTGCACAGAAAACCTGTAGGATGTTAAGTAATCAAATAGATAAAAATGATTTGAAACAGATTTGGTGATTTTAGAGTTATTATTTAACTCTGCTCTCTAGAGATAAAAACAGGAATGCAAGGCACCAACATGATACATTACCTCAAAAAAATTCTGTTAGAACTAGAATGAAATATTGATTTATCAATAGTAACCATAACAAAACATTTTTTGAGTACTTACTATCTGTCAAAAGTTGTTTTGGGGGCTGAGGATGTAAAAGTGAATAAGATGAAGCTCCTGCCCATTAGAATTTTATGCAAACTAGGTAATGTAGACAAGTAAGTAAATAACTACAATATAGCAGGTGTTACAATAGAAGCACGTACGAAGCCCAAATTACAGATGAGGTAAAAATGCTGTAGAAAGAAAGCATTGATCTAATCACGGATGTTTTAGGAGGGAAAAGCTTCAAAAGCCACAAAAAATAAACATTCATGGAAATATTCTACAATTCCCTTTTCTATAATTCATGTAGACTATTATCTGTTTGAAATCTGTGAAAACTTTCAATTAAGTCAGCAGTGAACAAAAAGAAAAGTCAGTGGAATCTGTTATCCTTCTTTGTATGCTTTAATTTTCAAAGCCTTCAGTATAAAGATGATGAGCTTACACAAAGTACTTAGGATCAGCTCATGCTGATTAATTTTCCACTTACTCAGCAGTCCAGTGCTCATTAATTATGTAGATTCAAAAGGTAGAAAGGAAAAATCTTTCAATAACACAAAAAGTAATATTTCTATAATAGATCAAGAAAGCTATAGTCAATTTAAGGAGTTACTTCAACAGATGTGAAGAACAAGTTTTCCAGGCTCACTGTGGGATCCTTAAGGTAATGACCAGACCTTATTTCTTTTTCTACCCTGAGTATCCCTAATGGTTAATATGGGGCCTGACAAATACAGCATTACCATGTGTGCTAACTTAGAATTTTTATTATAAAAAAATTAACAAGAAATAAAGTTTGTCTTTCTTGACTTTATGTCTTGTATGCCAACAAGAGCTTTCTGTGCTCAAAGATCACCACACTTAATTCCATAGAGAAAAGGGACCAAAGGTGACCCCTGGAATTCATGTGTAGGTAACATGAGAAAGGGTTAAAAAACAGACAGAATAAAAAAATCAATATGAGCTCCTTAAAGATCAGCATGGACTTTTAAATTTAAAATCTCTATGCTTCCACTTTAATCCTATTTTTGCTCTTACTAAAATAAAATGTTACAGTACAGGACATGTGGGAGCAAAGGAAATACAGTATCTAATGACCATTCACATTTCCTAGTAGCTATGCTTCAAATGGCTGCCATTAATGGGATATAAACTTAGTCCAAGTAACAGAAAGGATATTATGACTCATATCCTATGCATTAAATGCATATATTTACTTTTATAGTCATATTGCACACAGGATCAACACATGGCTATAAATGATAATTGTGAAATGTTTAAATTTTAAAGTTGCTGTGCATTTAGGTTGCTCTGAGGTCAAATGTCTATTCAATCAAGTTATTAAATCAACAGATTCTCACTAGGTTGACAGTTCTGTCTTTAACTGAAATGGTATATATTGTCATCATTAAAGGGAATTTTAATCTAACAGTTGCTAAAGTAATAACCAATAAGTAACTAAACCATCAAATTGAGTATGGATCTCAACATCTATGTCAACAAGGGCATAGATTTAAATGTACTAATTTAATATAATAATAATACATCATTAGTTGAGCTTTTTTCATGGCCTACATATTAATATCTCTAGTTAAGAATTGGAATAAAAGTTCCTAACGTAAATGAAAATAACTTATTTATAAAACTCTACTGCTTAGTTTTACTAAATTAGGAGTTAATGACAGTTAGTGAATATTAATGATGGCACATAATCACAAAAAAGAATAATTTTACATTTTAATAAACTGGTCTCTCCTCTGGGTTAGTATTGACAACCTTTAGCAGTAATATAATACTTTTTAAAACTTTAAATATAGTATGAAAATGAAAAGGAATTTGAAAGCAACTATGGCCAAGATTTGGCTGGACAGAATACTAAGATTTTTAATTCTGGGGAACAAATAGGGCAAACTTAAGTGTTACAACTCAAGGTTCTTGTGTTTGTCAGTCTATTGTAGTGACCAGTGGCAAGGAATTAATTTTCCTTGTAACATGTTGGTGACTTTCTTACCTAGAGAGCATGCCCAGAGGTGTAACATTAAGTGATCCCATCAGCATTGCCAGGGCCATCCCTGGCGCTTCCCGTTCTATTACTTCTTTTGTGGCCTGTAATTAAAGATTAAATAGTAAACTGAGTGAAATTAGCCAAAAAGAAGGAATGCAGTGTAGTAAAAGTAACTTCAAAATAATTATAAACCATGCTTTCTATAAATCATTCTTTGTACATCCTCAAACATTTTTTTAAGGCATTGAGACTCAGTTCTTTGGGACCACTGAATAGGAGCTCAGGACCAGGATGCGGGGCGGGGGGAGGGGGGGTCTTTCAGCAGACCTTTCTTATCCTTTACAACTCAGAAGTGTTTGATAAAAGTCTCATATTGCCTAATCACCTGAATTTTAAAAGGAAGTATCAGAGACTGCTATAATAGCACAATAGATTTTCATAGGGTAAGAAATCAGGGTTTTTTTTGGGTCAATTACTCTTGAAATAATAAGTCCATGAAAACCTGAGATGATTTTGTATCTCTCCTAGCTCTCATTTTATGATATAATGAAAAAGAACTGAAAAGGTCACCAGTCAACTTTTCCTGTGTATTGGGTAAAAGAAAAGCTCTGGATTACATATCTTCAATATAAATGAACTGTTTTAACAATAATTAATAAAGTGATAGGCTTTAATCATATAACAGAAGTTTTGAGAAAGGGCATTCTTCAGACAAGTGTGTTTAAATCTGGGATAAGCTAATTAAGGAGACAGGAAAATTTCATTTTCTAAAGGTGAACCAAAATAGGCTTATATTTATTATTCTGTGATGGTAAATATAAGATTTAGGTTAAAACTTAGAAGTGAAATATATGATTTAATCAATTTCTAAACCTCTGTTTGTTTGTATAGATATAACAGATTTTAATACTTGGAGGCGATAAAAAATGAAATTGGTAAAAGAAAATGTTCCAGTACATAAGAAAAATGCAAATAAAATAAAAAGTAAATTACAGAGTAACAGAGGGAAAGGTTCATATTTCAATATTTAATTAGAAGTAGAGAGATACTCCTAAATAAGATTGCAGCTCTGGGAAAAATTTTGGTTGAGGACTGGGCAAAGCAGTTATTTTACCTCAAGTATGTGTTAGAAGTCAGTTGATACCATAAATACGTTTTAAGATAATGTAAATTAGTTAATCCCTTAGAATTATACAAAAGAAAGGACTACTAAAGTTGATGTAATCTACAATGCTTAACAACAGCAGAATTGTAAAAAATATAATCTTTATTATACTTTATCCATTACCATTTAGTCTCCTTATCCCCGCCCCCCCACACCGCAATCACTTCCCTGTTGTGATTGTAATTTTGACAATGTTCATGCGTCTTTTTTCCTTTATGCTCAATCCTTCTACCCCCTAACTTCCCATCCCCTAATTTTTAAAGGAAACTAACACTACCAAAATGCTTTTCAATAAAATGTGCTTTAGAATAGAGGGCCAGAGGCAGGACAAAAGGAAATTCTTAAATTTCTAAATTTGGGAGTTGATTACTTTCTTTTAAAAATATAGTTAAAAACTGTCAAGCTTGCTTTATCCAGAATCTATCCCTTGTTTTCCAAATCCAATCTACTTGGTATGATTTTGAGGTATCTTGAGAAGAAACACTATTTCCATGTTATAATGATATACTCCAAAGTATAGCAGCATACTTTAAAGATAAGGGAAGAAAATATCGACATATAGCTAAGAGGCAGTCTTTCACTGAAAGAGATGGATGAAATATTTATCCATCTCTATATTAGTTATTAGGCTATCTACTGTTATAGGAATAATTTACACATTGATGTTGCATTAATGAAAACAAACATAGAAGAGTGTGTCAACTCACTGTCACCTAGTACATAAAAAACTCAATTGGCAAATTATATTTGAAAACTACCTAAAGGGGATGCAATTCATCAAATTTTCTGGAGACTCTAAAACAGGGGTGTCAAACTCATTTTCACCGGGGGCCACATCAGCCTTACAGTTGCCTTCAAAGGGCTGAAATAATTTAGGACTGTATAAGTGTAACTAGTCCTTTAACTGTTAAGGAGTTGAAATTATATTTGGCTCTTTGAAGGCAACTGTGAGGGTGATGTGCCCCATCCCACCCCGTGAAACTGAGTTTGACACCCCTACTCTAAAATATACAATTGGTTTTGGCCAGATCACAGTGGACCACCTGTAATGCCTCATCTCACTTTTCAAATAATTGTTTTATTGGATGTTTCTTTTGAGGCATGCAATTGAAGCCAATGAAATGTCTTAGTGAAATGCATATTTATATTAGAAAGTATTTGAGGCCATTGTTTACCACATTGTGGTTCACTTTAAGAGAGAATCTATAGGAGAAAGTTCACAATTTAAGTGTCACAACTAGAAATGGGTTCTTTTCTGTGCTACCAGTATTTTAAAAAAAATTATGTGGCTTGTGAATGAAGTAACCAGAGGAGAAGGAGGGGGCAGGGGAAAGAAGGGGATGGCTCTAGTCAAGAAGCAGGTATAAATGACCCATGGTCATGGACAACAGGGTGGGGACTGACTGGGATTGGTGGGCAGGAGAGAGCAACGGGGGGAATTGTGAAAATTGTAATAGAACAACAATAAAAAAAAGTTACCCTAGAGGACAGAGACAAATTCAGAGATACCTTTTTAGTAGGCTTCCTGAACACAAACTAGTTTCATCTTATTTTTCCACATTTATCTTATTAAAAGTTGTGTTTTATATATTTGGGTACATTATCTGAATTAATTTTAGGATATATATATATGATATATATATAGGATATATATATATATAATGGATGGATTAATGAACATTATGTATTCTTTACACAGGTCTTCATCTTTTTCCAAACATAATTTAGGGAGGACAGTTAATTCTTTCTGAAGACTTTCTAGAGAATTCTGGCTTAGAGACATAAATCTTGTATTTTTAGAGCAGAAAAGGAAAATGTATATTGTGTTGATGTCACTAAAAGGCATTGGTGCTGACAATGGTGATAGAGATTGTCAGACTCTTTGGGACCAGACACACACAAGCCTTTTCTATGGGGTATCCCTTATTAATGCACAAATTAGGCCTTTCTCACATCTAGGTCAAACATATCTTTTCCATGAAACACTGGAACCTTCTATTTCCTTTTTATTTTCTCTTCCTCTTAAGCTGTGTGGCACAGCAGTGAGATCACCATATAATGCCACTACATAGTCAAGGTCCATAAGAACACAGGCTGGACGCATTGCAGCACCTAGTACAATACTCAACATGTAGTCTGTATACTCCAATAAATCTTGTCGAATAAAATAATTCATGAATGAGTGAACCAATATGGGTTTGAAACCTGACTTTATCACTCAGTTGTTCAGTGCATTAGAACAAAATATTTAATCTTGCTGAGCTTCAGTGTAATGATGGATAAAATGGAGATAATGATAAAACATACCTATATCTTATGCGAACTAAATGATGGAAGTAAATCACCTAGCACAGAGTAGGTATTCAATACATGTCAACTCTATGTCTCTACTTTCCAATTGACCTCACATCTTGTAGTTTTGATCATACTGGTTAGAGAACGGAATACAAAAATCCAGAAACCAAACCTATAAACAGTGGCTGATAACTAAAGATAAAGGAAGAGAGAATGGAGAGCAAGAACCTAAATTTCAGAGTGTTGGCAAATGGGGGCAGGAAGCAGAACACTGAAATAGTGACATCTAAAGGGAACAGGAGGTCAAATGATGTGGGAGGTAGGAGTCAGCGGAGTAAGAGCTGGTGAAAGCATCTATAAACCATAGATGGGAAGGCACAACTAGAAGAAAAAGAACAAGAAAATAAAACAAAAAAAAATGATCTAAATTATTAAATATTCAAACAAAAGAATAGTTTTAACAAATGTAGCTTTATCCTTTCAATTGTGTACACTAGTTAGTTTGCTACAGATAATGAAGGTTACCCATGTCATTTTTATCCATGTAGATAACAATTATTCATTATCAATAAACTATTCATAATCAGTGGCAAAAAGGATGCCATTAAAAGTTTGAAATCATTTTTCTTAATTAGCTTAACATTCCCACTTTCTTACACATTATTAATTTGATTATCAAATTCTTTTTCCTTGAGCAATAGTAGAAATTTATATCCCTACTTCAGATATAACCTTTTCTGAACTAGAAGAGTCTAAAACAATGAAGTTTAATTGGATCCAGCTTTTATCTTTAACTTCTAAATACTTTCTAAACTATGGAAGTTGCAACTTCTTATGGAAAATCACTTACTATGATCTTTTAATTTTACCCTTGACACTTTGAAGATAACATTAAAGTCAGAAAGATGCTTCAAAGACTGCTCAAAGTTGCAGGAAAAAAAAAGTGTGCATAAACAATGATTGTGTAGGCCAGGGAACTTGCCAGTGAAATTCAGGTCCAGTTGTAATTTCACAGGAAAAATGACCTTAAAAAATGTTATTGCTAACAGACAATTATGTTCAAATATTTCCAGGACACCCAACAGCTACATGTAAATATGTACAAATTCCTTATAAGCATGGTGATTGTGAAAAAGCACTTAGTCTAGTGCTTTTAATTATTTTTATAGGCATTTACTAAGAGCATAATTTATAATAATATCTACATGCTTGTTATTTGACTACATGTAGATTTAATAGAATTTCCTTGTAATAATTACTGCAGTGCCCTCTGCTGATTAAATAATCTTAAGTAACAAAGAAAATCTTTGAAACATCATCTAATGGCTATTAATAATGTTGTAAAGCTATTAAGATAGGACATGGTCAGAGGAGAGGTTCTCATATTTCAGGGAAATATGATCTGATGATAATGTGTTTTTTCCATGAAGTTTTAGCCTCCTTCTTAAACATTTTCAGTTAAAGTTGTACGATATTTAAATAAGATCTGGTTATGACAAAAAATAAAAGGAGACAGTATAAATGTAGAGAGAAAGCTAAATAAAAAAGAGTAAAGGCAGACTATAGTATAGTCTTTTCAAGACTATACTTGAAAAACAATTTAAAAATTTAAAAAAAGAGTAAAAGTTTAAGTACTGCTGGCAATTTTATCTTCCATTCCATTCTGTGAACATACAAGTATATTTTCCAACAAGCACGAGACGCCCAGTCAATTCTACTGTTTCTACAGTTCATTTCAGCTCCCAAAGGCATCACTGAATTAATGTAATACTGTGCTAAGTAAGGTTCTAATGTTTAAAGATGTTTCATGTACAACACGGTCCCTAAAGCAAGCCAACCAATTTGTCTGACGGAAGAAAATTATTTACTTCAATGTTAGAGTAAAAACTAATTGTTGAGCCACTGAGAACATACCTCCTATATAAACCAGATATTTTATGAAAAAAATCTGCCCGTTTGCTAATATTTAGATCCCAACTTTTATTAAATAACCAACCAACTTGAGTACACAGCACTGATCACTCCTTAGCTGTAACACATTTTCTGTATGCAGTGATTATTCATATTGCTTTCCTCCTTTATCTAAAAATTAATTAAATAAATATAAAATATTATCATACAAAAAATTAGGGAGCTCAGGTAAAAAATTATACTTTATAAGATTTCACAAGAATACATATCTTTATATTCTACTTATGTAAACAGTATTACTCTATATCTCACTCCAGGTAAATGTGAAAGAATAGTGGTATTTCAATGGATTATTAGCATTTTTATATCTGTAACATGCATTTACTTATTTTTGGCATTGTGTGAAAAACAAAGTTATCTCTTATGGTTGGGTGTTGGTTATATGTCTTTCAACTATATAGGGAAAAATGTTATTCATTCATGCTCCTCAAAAGTTAATTCATATGTAGATAATGGGGAAATAACCTGTTACTCAAATCTGAAGCAAGATGAAGTTGGAAGATGATCCAATTTGAAACAGTATTGAAAGGCTGTTGTTTAGCCAGTGAACTGGTGAATATATAACCCAGTCTGTCTACACCAGGTACTCTCGACTTCTATTTCATTTTTCAGTTACAATTGGCATTCAATATTATATTAGGTTAGTAGTATATATGCAGAAATCTAACAGTTTCCTAAAAAATCTATATGTTGAATTTCCACTGTATTAAAGATTACACATGGTTTAATAAAAACAGTGCAAGTTTTTTAAAAAAATATTTTTATTTATTTATCTTTAGAGGGGAAGGGAAGGAGAGAGAGAGAGAAATATCAATGTATGGTTGCCTCTTGTGAGTCCCCTGCTAGGAACTGGCCTGCAACCCAGGCATGTGCCCTGACTGGGAATCGAACCTCAATCCTTTGGTTCATAGGCCCCTGTTCAATCCACTGAGCTACACCAGCCAGGCCAAAACAGTGCAAGTTTTTAATGTTCACACAATAATATAACTTTAGGCTGTTCTTAAACACCTTAACTTTCTCACTGCTGGCACCTTTAGAAAGTACCCACATTAGAAACATGAAATTGCCATGTTTGGTTCTCTTTCTGCAAAACCAGAGTCTCACAACAGGCACAAGTGACAAAGTGAGAGAAACAAGAAATAGGTGAGGCAAAGAATATGAAATAAGTGAAAAAAATGCTGAGAAGAGATGAAAAAATCCCACAAAAACAGTTCCTTTCTATTTTAATTATTATTATAAGGTGATAACATGTTGTCATCTCATACCACCTTCAGTTTCAAATTAGGGGCCAGCGAGGAAAGAGGAAAATGATATAGTACTTCCTAAAAGCAAAGAAATCCGATCTATCTCTTGTCTTGAGATAAGCTTAATTCAGAAGTTCCACGAGGCAAAAATTAAAAAAAGTTCAAAAATAAGAAATCAAATAACAAATTTATCTATTTAAAAAGATTAAAAAATGTATACACATAAATAATTGTCCTCTACAGTTTGTTCCTCTAAAGATTTCAGAGCTTCTAACTTCTCACTTTATGATCAGGCCTGTTGTTCACCACCTATAATCTAATCATCCTTTATTATTCACATGTTAAGTGAATATCAGCTTTTGTTATGCTTCCAGAAATTTATTTCTCTCAGTTTTCCATTTGTAAAAAGAGATAATGATATTTGTTACCCTGCTTAAAAACTAAAGTGTTAGCACTACATAGAAAGCATTTTTAGTTAACTAAAAGAATGTCACAATACTTATAATACTAGTATTAATATTATACACCATATAAATTTATAATGCTCTGAAAAAACTTATTTCTCTTATTCATTACATTGGCAAGCTAAACACGAATACTATTACTTAGCTACATAATTCAATCATTAAAGAAATATTCACATCAGAAGTTATTTAGGGTACCTTTCTTATAAACACCTATATTCTCTATTTAAATAGTTACATGTTCCTGTATAACATAATACAGAGGAAATATATTATATTACTTCTCTTTTTGTGAGTGAAGAAATAGACACAACAATAAATTTTATGACTAATCCAAAGCCACAGAGTGAGTAAATCAATAGGAAATTTAGGACTTGTAGACACCAGTTCTGAACTTAATCCATTAATCTTTTATTACATACTTTTAGTTTATAAGTCACTATCTCCTGTTAAGGTATAGAAAGGATCTCTTCCTCTGTTTAAATGAGACAGAACATACAAAACTCAGTGTCACTCCTAATGCAGAGCAAGTACTTCACAAATGTTGGGACTATTATTTGTACTAAAGCACAAATCTAAAGTCACCTATATTGAAGAACATGCGGTTATAGATAGTCAAGGCAACTATGAAAATTGACAGGTCTATAGTAAGCAGTGTAGAAGCTATGAGTATGTCTGTTTTGAGTATGTATGAATTACCAGATGTCTGATGAATGAAACACATCAGGAAGAATCTTGAGAACTTAATATTTATCAAGTAACAGTTTTGGAGATACCAGTTACTAGGTATATATAGTCTTGGACATTCCCACAAAACCTCTAAAGCAGATTGGGGGAAGAACCCGAGAAGATTTAAAACATCTTTTGAAGAAAAAAGAACAGCATCTTGTTCTTTTTGCTTTCACCTAAGTCCAAAAGAAAATAACAATGCAATAATGTAACTAAGAGAAGATGAACAAAATACAACTGCGTGTCCATAATCACTTGTGGTAAATAGTTTAAATTGGTAATCCAAATAAGTTTATATCAATTTTTAATTTCCATAGCAACCATACACTAAAATTGAAAGCTGCAGCCTGGGTCTTTTCTCTTGTCAGGACTGGAATAAGGCTCAGGATGACGTAAAATTGGGGATTACAAAGAGTCTATTCAACTCAATTAACGCTCTGCTGCTCATACTAAACAGATGGATCTTACCATAGTCATTTTAAACCAACCATTTTTATTTTTTTATTTATTTATTTTTAAAAATTTTATTTATTTATCTTTAGAGGGGAAGGAGAGAGGGAGAGAAACATCAATGTATGGTTGCCTTTCCTGCGTCCCCTGCTGGGAGTGGGCCTGCAGGGAACCAGCCTGCAACCCAGGCATGTGCCCTGACTGGGAATCGAACTGCGATCGTCTGGTTCCCAGGCCTGTGCTCAATCCACTGAGCTACACCAGCCAGGGCTAAACCAACCATTTTTATACTTCATAGTAGAAAGATCTACTTTGTAAGAGTCTCTACATATATAAGAATGGATTAAAAATTCAGTGAGCTATAATCTGCAAGAAATATAAAAAGAAAAATATATATTTGTTAAAATAAAAGTGACATAAGTTAGATCAAAGAAAATATTTACCTTTATTATATGGGAGATAAATGTTTAAACAAAGAATAAAAATAATCAAAGGCCAAGCCTGGCTGGTGTAGCTCAGTGGATTGAGCACAGGCCTGCAAACCAAAGGATCCAGTTCGATTCCCAGTCAGGGCACATGCCTGGGTTGCAGGCCAATTCCCAGCAGGGAATGTATGAGAGGCAACCATACATTGATATTTCTGTCCCTCTCTCCTTCCCTTCCCCTCTAAAGATAAATAAATAAAATCTTTTAAAAAATAATCAAAGGCCTAATTTTAAAAAACTATTCTGAAAAGAGGCATAACTTTAAAAAAAGATTTTATTTATTTACTTTTAGAGAAAGGGGAAAGGGAAGGAGAAAGAGAGAGAGAGATATATATATATCAACGTGTGGTTGCCTCTCATGCACCAGGTACTGGAGACCTGGCCCACAATCCAGGCATGTGCCATGAGTGGGAATCGAACTGGTGACCCTTTGGTTGCCAGTACTCAATCCACTGAGCCACACCAGCCAGGGCAGAGGTGCAACTTTTTTTCTTACTCCCTTCACTTTTTTTACCCAGCCCCACAACCCTCCTCACGTCTGAGAGCCGTCAGTCTGATTATCGGAGGGAAAAGGGGTTAGGGGGAAGTAGAAGAGGGCATGGGGGGAGAAATAGTGATGGAAGGAGACTTGACTTGGTGTGGTGAACACATTACAATATAGAAATGATGAATTATAGAATTGTGCACCTGAAACCTATATAATTTTATTAACCAATGTCATCTCAATAAATTCAATAAAAAATAAAAAAATAGGTGCAGCTATCTTTTGCCACCAAAAGGTAAAACTGCAGAATGAAAAAATGATAATAAAAATTAAAAAATTCTCTTTAAATTTTAATTTTTATTGTTGATACTATTACAAATGCCCCCATTTCCTTTCCTTTGCCCGCCTTCACCCAGCCCCTACACCCTTTTTCCCTCTGGCCATCACCACACTGTCATCTGTGTCTATGGGTTATGTGCATATGTTCTTTGGCTAATCCTTTCACTTTCTTTCATCCAGTCCTCCCTCCCTGTCCCCACCCCCGACAGCTGTCAGTCTGTTTCATGTGTTCATGCCTCTGTCTCTATTTTGTTCATCACTTTATTTTGTTCATTAGATTCCTTATATAAATGAGATCATATGATATTTGTCCTTCTCTGACTGACTTAGTTCACTTAGCACAATAACCCCCAGGTTCATCCATGCTGTTGCAAAAGGTAAGAAAAAATTAAATAACAGTTCTTTTGCATAATCTAATTTGAAAACTAAAAGAAATATTGTATTCTATAATTATAAGAATCTTCCAAGGAATCATTATAAACACATGCACACAGACACATGTATTTGTATGGTATGAGATTTTGGGCTGATATTTCAGAATCAAGATCTGCAATTCAAGGTCTGAAGATCCCAGACACTTTCAGAACATCCAGACCATGGTGCTCAGAACATGGTAGTTCACTCTCCAAAAAAAGCCTATGTCACCTTCCAGTTTATGGTTTAAAAGAAGTCAAAATGCAGTCCAACCTTGTACGACACAATAAAAAATTGCACTTCATAAAACTAAGGATAATGTGTATGTGTGTAGGTGCAGACACACACACCCTAGGACTGGAATTGAGTTCCCAGGGCTATAGGCAACTGAAAAGCTGATGCTATCAGGGCAGTTGGTGGGACTGGGGTGGCAGAAGTTGGCTGCCCATCACCCAGTCAGAACGGGTGGAGATGAGCACCCTACTAACACACACACACGCCCCCATGCCTAAGGCTACTCATTTATAATATTTTCTCTTCCAATGCCACCTTGATGATAATTTTGGATGAATGATCTGCTGTAGAAATTATATCCTGAAGTGTGGCTTAGGATATGCAGGAGTCAAACCAAATTTACAAGAATCAACCAACATAGGATATCTAAAATATATATAAGTATCCTCACCAGAGGATCCTCAAAGCAGGCACACTAAGCGGGGTAGCAGACAACTGACACTTTGTTCAACACTGGGACACGAAGGGCAAACTTCTACTCTACCCAAGTTTGCTGTGGGGGGAAAGGACAGCACACAAAGAAACGGGAGGATCAGGGGGTGACAATACTAGACTCTGTCACATCCTGGTTTCCCAGAGTTTTTCTTCTTCTTTCTTTTACTAACGTAGGTTGCCCAAGGGCTATAGACTCTTTATAATTATTTCAGAATAATTTTCAGATATCACAGCTTCTGCAAATTCTCTACTTTAAAAAACTTTTCATATTATAAAATGATAGGTCAAAATAAGAAATATTTTCCTTAATCTTCTTGACCTGTCTCTGATTGTCAACAGCAATGACAAGAAAACATCAAAGAGATGTTTGTTTCAAAAGAAGTAAAAAGTTATGAAAATTCATTTGAGCAGCTCAAAATAAATCTGGCCTAAATCAATCAGGGCAAATATAGGTCTATTCTTAAAGTTATGTATGAAAATGTTCTTGTGTCATTCACAGAGGTCAGAAAGCTAAATAAATGGCAATTAATAGAAATCCAAAATACTAGTCTGTTAAAAGCAGTAAAGATTATTAAAGCAAAGGACAAGTGATATGGCTCATTATTATAACCGAAAAGTCACTTCACAATTACTGAGGTGTTACCTCAGAACAATGTCATGTTTTGAGTTTAATATTATACATTCTGGGCATTAATCTTTAACGATAAAGGACATTGCTTTTGGTTAAACTACGGATAACTATGACATGAGGCTCAAAAATGAGCGAGTTTTCAATCCTGACATATTAAGATTGTGCTATGAATTGTGCTCAAGATTTTCCAAAGTTTTTCAATTAAGTGGAACAGTAAAATTATTAATAAGTAAAGAGGCCAAGCTGAGAGAAGCAAAACTCTTAATGTATTATTTTTATATTAAAAATACTATTTTTATTATATGATGATTTTTTTAAAAAATTGCTCCCCAAAACATAAAAGTGAGATGGCAGGTAGCACTAGAAAAATTTAAAGTATTAAATATACTAGGGGGGAGGATGGGGGGTGGGATGGGATGGGAGTAATAGACAGAAAACTGTACTTGAAAAATAATTAAATAAAAAAATTGAAGAAAAAAAATATACTAAAAAGAAAATAATACAATTTAAGATATTTAATTCGTTTTTGAAATATAATTATTTAAAATATGATTTTAAAATATTTTAAATATGATTTGGTACACCAAAATACGTACCATATTTTACCGTGCATAATGCACACTCATGTTTTTTGTATGCACTATACATGGGATTATTACACCCATTATTATGTCTATTCTATGCAATCCTTATACCCAGGTATAATGTACATCCTTATTTTTCCCTCAAAAATCTGGGCAAAAAAGTGTGTATTATACATGGTACACTATAGTAAATAAAGTCAAACATGATTACTAAATTTAAAACAACTAAGATACTTAGGAACTATCAATTCTGCCTCTAAATCAAATACTATCTTAATTTAAAAATCACTTTACAACTTTTAATATAAACCACAAATGCAATGGGTACATGTCACCCTAGGATTTGGTATCAGTGTTGTCCTGACCTTATGAATATACTCTAAATGTCTCTATATAAAAATTTTGAACAAATTTCTATATTATATTGTGAACCTCAGAGTAAACACTTCACATATGTACACAAAAAACGATAAGCTATACAAAGTAATTTCCAATATAACTCCTTCAATATTTTAAAGAATACTTTTTAAATACCCTGAAGAATATGCCTTCAATATTGTTTTATTATTATTCTGTCTGCTGTCATTCCTATATAAGGGCTTTGTCCCTTCTCTCTGGTTATTTTTAAGATCATTTCCTTTTCTCCATTCTTTCCTTTTTGGGCTATGATGTAATATATTTTGGTCTTTCTCATTTCATTCTCCATACCTATGTCTCTCTCATATTTCCATGAAATGATGTCTTTATGTAATTTTTCCAATATTGGGTAATTTCCTCAGACAAATACTTCACTATGCTAATTATCTCTTCTGCTGGTCTAATCTGCTCTTTTATCTGTTTACTGATTTTTTTTAAACATACAATTTTTCTTATTTCTAAGAGTATCATCTCCCCCCAAATTTGTTCATTCCTAAATGACGGTCTCTTGTTATGTATCTTTGTTACCCTGTTTTCGTTCTTTTGGACATTTCACCACAAGCAGGTTAACCATACATCCTGGCTTGCCATGGACAGTTCCATATACTTCTGTTGTGTCCGCATCCTGTCTGGTTTAGCATTTGTCCTAAACAAAAGTTCTCCATAATGAACAATAAAAGATAACAGTCACCTAATTATTAGATGACCTATATTTTTATATTTGATAGTTCTAGCTATTGTCATTTTTTTCAGTCCATCTACTAAATAATGGTTTTGTTGACTTAGTTGTGGTTGGTGTGTTTTGGTAGCACATTGATTACTTGATTTTTAAAAAAACTGATGGTAAAATAAATTTTATTTTATTTACTTGCTTTGAAATTAAGTGTCTCAAACAAAAAATAGCAGCAGTAATGTGTTACATGTTATTGCATAAATAAATTAAAATCTACAGCAACAATAGCATAAAGAATGGAAGAAGGACATAAGGAAATACAGTTGTGAGAAACCCACTACATTTGAATTGAATCAATACCATAATAATTGGAGGCATACAATCTTCTGTTGGGAGTACAGTTGAACTTAAACTGGGGAAATTTTCCTTTGGAGAAAAATCATTTCCTTCTCTACCTTTGGCCGGAGGGCACCACTAACGGCTTCCACTTTGGCCTCCCACAGGGTCTCATAGTTTCAGGGAATCCCAAACTGAGACTTACACATTGCTGCTGTCCAAGGACAAGTGTCTCACCACCAGTGGTGCTATGAGTATCTGTCTCAGGGAACCTTGTGTCCCTCCCAAGTCCTGGCTTCCTATAGTTCTAGCGCCTGCTCCCCGATGCTCTGACATGCAACTCATGGTATTTTGGGCAGAGAGTAAATCTCAAGACTGACGGTGCATGTCCTTTTACAGGGTAGCCTCGGAAGGTTTGTCCTTTTACTAGGTCAAGTTGTTGTACAGTTGGAAGGTTTTTCAAAGTACCAAATGAACAATTATTTCAGACCATACACTATTTGTAAAGTACTTTAGTCCTCTATGAAATGGATGTCTTTTATATTATCACATTGAAATGTATGACACATTGCAGACTGCCCTACAGAGAGATGGCATCAATTTATCTCCCAAACAAAATGTGCTTTTTACCCAATCCTTGCCATTTCTAGACAATCTCAATTTTTTCTTGATTCCAATACTTTTTCAATTGATTCTTTTGGGTTTTCTAGGTAAATAATCCTATCTATAAACACAGGGTTTACAACTTAAAAAATCATGTTAAAGTTCTTTATCTTTCAAAACACTGATAGACAGTGCTATGTTACCAAAAGCTAACTGTACTCATTCTCTAGGTCACAAAGAGACAACTAACTTTACCACTGTCTCAGATAGCTAGCGATACATCTTTGAAGTGACACTACTGCTCATTAACTTCTGGGAATTTTCTGACTTACTGCCTTTATTCTCTTCAGCGATGCGTGCACAAACAAATTAAAATGCAATAATCATCCCATCTAGAGATAACAACCAGGAAGGCTACTAATTCTACTTTAATCAATTTCCTTCTTATTCATACAGATACAGTATTTTAAGCATATTTTAACTCCTTTCTTCTCCCAACTGTTTCATTTAACACATACATATGCATGCATACCCTCTCTTTTTTTCTTACTGAACTAAAAACAACTTTATTCATCACTAAATGTATAAATTTAGTGAAAAGTAAAACTAGTAAAATCTGAAACAACAAAAACGACTTAAATTTTAAATTAAAATGAAAACAAAGGCCAATACCATTAATCAGTCTAGATTGTTAATAAATTTCCCTACAGATTCTCCATGAAGATTTTCATCAGTTTATTCATTTTTGACTAATGATAACTATTTTCTACAACTATGAACATTAAAGATAAATTTGGACATTACTTTTAATTTAATTTTTATTACTGACATCAAATTCTATTATTTTTCTTTATTGCTATTTCAGTAACACATATAGGATTTTGAAGGTTGGCTCAGGAAACTACCTTCTGTGATCTCCATAACCAGTTAGTCAGTTAGTGATATAAATTCCACCCTGAGAGAGTCATCTATCCCTTTGTATCCTTACCAGCATTTAGATTTTCAGCATTTTTTTCAGAATATTTTAATAACCTTCTGATGGTGGTATAAGTAAGTCTACTCTCACTCAACCCATTCTATATTCTGCTGCCAAAGTAGTCTTTCTAAATTGCAAATATTAAATTGACCAGTTTAACATCTTTTAAAATACTGCATTTCCTTCTACAGAAAAATCCAAATGCCTTTTATATGACACAGAGAGTCTCCATCACATAACCTCACCTCCCTCTCTAGGTTCTTTCCTGCCACTTCTCAAAACCCAGTCTGTAGCCAGACTGGCCTATTGGAAGGTTTATGATTTCAGCCATTTTGCCTGTATAGAATTGATACATTCTCTACAATATGAATCAATTTTATGAACATAGTGTTGAGCAAAAGAATACAGACATACTAGGTTACGTATATGGTGTCATTTATATAGAGTTTAGTAAAAAAAATCTGTAATACTAAAAGTTAGAACAGTAGTTACTCTTGATGTTAGCATGTAACTGAAAGGGGACACACGAGGATCTTTTGGGATGCTCATATTCTGGTGTCTTGATTTGGAGGCTGCTGGTTACATGGGTTTGTTCATTTTCTGAAAAATCCATTAAACTATAACTATATTATTTGTGTGCCTTTTGTAAATTCAAGTAAAAGAAAAACAGTACAAACAGCAACAAAAACAGTTCCATTATCACTTCTTTGAACATTTCTCTAATTCCCTCAGATAAACTTTATCTTGTCCTAATATATCACTATACACACACTACTATACTGATGATGTTATATTTTATTCAGTTCTTTCCACTTACAAACTATAATGTAACTTCCTTGAGTGCTAAGATTATAACTTTAAAAAAAATTTTACTTATTGATTTTAGAGACAGAGGAAGGAAGAAGGGGAGGGAGAGAGGAGACAAAGAAGGAGAGGGAGGGAGAGAGAAGATCATTTTCTTTGTTGTTGTACCCGTTTGTGCGCTCATTCATTGCTTCTTGTACATGCCTTGACTGGGGAATGAACCTGCAACCTTGGTATAGCCAGACAACACTATAACTAACTGAGCCATGTGGCCAGGGCTAAGATCATAACTTTCTGTCCATGTGTCCCCAGCCCCTGGCAGAGTGCATGGCAGTTAGTGAGTCCTCAATAATATTACTCTCGCTATATATAGTATATATTATATAATGTATAGTACTCAATATTAATAAGGGCTTTTCAATTTCTGCACTATTAACACTTTGGGCCACAGAATTCTTTGTTGCGGGGTCTGTTCACTACATTATAGGATATTTAGAAGCATCCTTAGCCTCTATTCACGCCATATCAGTAGAACCCCCCCAGTTGTGACACTTCCAAATGTTCCCTGGGGACCAGATATACCCCCAGATTGAGAATCATTTACACAGATAAATGTTTCCGTGAAAAAATACAAGCCAAATGTTAAACAATTCACTTACCAAAAAACTTTGGGCCTGAGATGAATTACATGTTAGGGGAGACTAAAAAATTATTGGAACTTTTGAGGGAAGTTAAGCTCTACCTGTCAGAAAAAGGTTTATAAAATTCTTTAAGTGTCTATATAACACAAACATTAATCTCATGCCCAAATACTGTTTTCACTGGAATTCTTATGTAGAAAAATGAATTGTGCAAAGTGATTTGCAAATAGAACTATATATTTGGTATTTTTAAAAATGACTACTGTAGTAGCTATGCATAGTCAATGTCCTAATTATAAATTATTTCCATGGTTTGTTATCTATGAACAAAACATTCATTTAAAACATTAAGGTTCAATAAGTTTTTATCTGTAAAGTTTTTATCATAAACTTTCCACAAGAAAAAATAGCTAGAAAATAAACTCTTGTGCACCAGCTACTAAAAACTCACAAAGGGCACAAGTAACTTGTTAGAATATAATGTGTTTGTATTTTATTAACTGCATATCTTTGATTCAGAATGTATTTTGAGCTTGACCTCTGCTGTAACAGGGTAAGTAATGAAATAATTGAGTACTATTATATTAACGGAATTTGAGAAAAGAGAAAATAAATGGGTGTGTACTTATATGAAAAATGATATAGTTAAAATATAAATCTGACTCTGCCAAAAATAATTGAGTACTATTATATTAACGGAATTTGAGAAAAGAGAAAATAAATGGGTGTGTACTTATATGAAAAATGATATAGTTAAAATATAAATCTGACTCTGCCAAAAGTATTTTCTTAAACCTCTCTGTAATTACAATCAGTCTTTTAAGTACTTTTCTGAGCCAAAAGAAACCTGAACAAAGAAAACAGGCAATTTATAGAAGAGGAAACAAAACTGGACAAATGCAAGAAACATGTTTCATCCCACTATTAGTTTACAATATGACAATAAAAGCATATAGTTTTCAACTATCAAACTGGTAAAATTAAAAATGATAATGGATATGCATTCTCACAAACTGACAGTATGAATATAAAAATTTGTATACATATTCTAGATTTCTAAATTTGTATACATATTTTATACAAATTTGTATACATATTTTATATTTCTAAAGTCATAATAAAAAATGTATTTGATAATTTATATAAAGAGAATATTTATGATAGGAGAAAAGAAAGAACTTAAATAAACAATGACAGGAAAATTAATTTATTTATAGCTTATTTATACTCTGATATGATTGACAGATCTCCTTTTTTAAAAAACAGCTATTACATAAAAAAGCTTAATTTGTACAAACAAGAGAGTGATTAAGAGCAAGGTCTCTGGAGTAAGACTAACTATTTCAAATTCTATTATCTATTATCTTCTACAGGCTCTTAGATCTGGGTTATATCATCTAGTGATTTAATCTTTCTAAACTTAATTTTCTTATCTGTGAAATGGTACCCACTGTATAGCTTGTTGTGAGGATTACATAAGATGTTGTATAGCCTGTCACACAGTGAGTGCACAATAAATTATAGTAGTTATGGTAACAATTGAGATGATGTTATTAAGAAACTCAACCTGTATTTATGATGGGTTCCTAATTGTTCAAATTAATCAATTAGTCCTGGCTAATCGTTATGTATTGAGATTATTGGTAGTTTATATTTACTTCATAAATAAATCTATATTCATAAAACAGGAGTTTTTAAAGCAATTAATAAAAGGCAAGGGTAAATAGCAAAAAGTCTTTTCCTTCTCCTAAATGCATATACTTTTAAGTTAAAATTTCATCTTTAATACTGTCTCACAACAAAAAGGTCACCACTTTATGCTCTTATCGAACACCTCTGGTGTGTGCTAAGTACTGCGATCCTAAAATTCTAACAATAGGGATAGAAGAAAACTGGAAGATAGATCTTGTTAATAAAATAGGATCTTCCTGCAGATGATTTTATTTTTAAATTAGTAAACATTATGAATAGCAGAATGCCTCAAAAAGCTCTCTGCCTTTTGATCCTCTCTCAAAATTGACTTATTTTTAACCAGAAGGCAGTGAGTTGGGATGAAAAATAATTAACGTATAAGAGGTATTTTCTTTCAGAATATTTGCTTAAGATCTCTATAATGGAATTATCTGATTATAAAATAAATATGAGCCCTGACTGGTGTAGCTCAGTGGATTGAGCACGGGCCTGTGAAGCAAAGGGTCGCTGGTTCGATTCCCAGTCAGGGCACATGCCTGGGTTGCAGGCCAGGTCCCCAGTAGGGGACACACAAGAGGCAACCACACATTGATGTTTCTCTCCCACTCTTTCTCCTTCCCTTCCCCTCTCTAAAAATAAATAAATAAAATATTTTAAAAAATATAAAATAAATATGTACATGTCTACTATTGTAATATGGCTATGAAAAAACGAAAAATATTAATTTCTGAACATCTGAGATGTTTTTAATGCTGCTGATATGAACAGAAAATAATCTCTAAGTACTAAAGTGGAGAGCTTTAGTACTTCATAAGTACTAAATAATGTAAGAAATCTAAAAGCATTCAGAGATAAATACAAAAAACTTGGAAATGCTTTGTATTTTATAAACATCCAAATGTCTAACAAGTATGTTTTTCAGGTAATTAACTTGATGTTAAAGACTATTAAATATATATAAAGGAGCTTTAAACCAAAAAGTTTATGTGTCTGAGGCAATTAACTTTCTGTTTCACTCCACCAGACCTCTTGTGTGACAGGTGTAAATGTGTGAGTTTTTGCCAGCAACACTAAAACATTTAATGGTAGGAGAGCGAAGGGGAGAAAAGAGATTAGGGGACATAGAGACTGGTTATTACTGCTTGTTATTTATTGTCTATCTTTAAAACCTGGTTAAGACCAGGGAGTGAAACTCAAGGGTTCATGTAAGGAAGCTACATCTTCCTTTGCAAGGTCCAGAATATGCCCTACAGGTAATTCTTCAGGAGAGAAAGGGGGGCGGGGGATGGGATTAGATGACTACTTGTTTGTTAGGAGTATTTGCCTATAAGGAATCTGATGATCACGAGGAAATTTACAGGATTAAATCTTGTAAATTTCCTTGTTATTAAATCTTGTTATTAAATATAAAAAGAACTTGAAAACTATAAGGGAATGGTAGAGATATGGTCTTTTCAGGTTAACTTTCATACAAAAAAGAAACACATTATACAACTCTATTTTCAATTTATCATTCCTCAAAATAAAAATAGTATTTCGGAGATCACAAAAAAGTATATTTATTAATAAACAAGTTAAATAGAATGCTGTTATTCTTATGTTTTCCTTTATCCCAGATCTTATACTTAAAAATATCTGTATAATTTTTTCTTGCATTAAAAAATGTTTTTCAGAAAAAATGCAAGCAAAATCTTTAAACTCAATTGTTATTAGGAAAATAAGTTACACTTGGGTATAATTTCTATTTTAGTGCTTTGCTCCTGACAAAAGTATTTTTAATTGAATTAAAGTGGTGACACTGGGTAACAAAACCATACAGGTTTCAAGTAAAAACTCAGAAAAACATCACCTGCATACTGCATGGTGTGCCCACTGGCCAAGCAAAGTCTCTTCACCCCCATTTTCCCCCCAACTTCGACCACCTCCACAAGAGGACATACAGATGGCCAAGAGACATACGAAAAAGTGCTCAATGTCACTAATCATCAGAGAGATGCAAATTAAACCCACAATGAGATTATCATCTCCCGCTTGCCAGAATGGTTATCATCAACAAATCTACAAACAAGAAGTGCTAGCAAGGATGTGGAGAAAAGGGAACTCTTGTGCACTGTTGGTGGGAATGCAGACTGGTGCAGCCACTGTGGAAAACAACACAGTTTCCTCAGAAAAATTAAAAATGAACTGCCTTTTGTCCCAAAGATCCTACATATGGGAATGTACCCTAAGAAACCCAAAACACTAAGTTGAAAGAATATATGCATCCCTCTCTTCACTGTAGCACTATTTACAGTAGTCAAGCTCTGGAAACAGCCCAAGTGCCTATCAGTAGATGAGTGGACAACGCTGTGGTGCATTTACACAATGGAAGACTGAAGCAAGTCCTTTGATCTTTCCATAGCTGTGCTGTTAAAAATAAATTACCAGTAGGACATCAGGAGGAGGGAGGAAAAATAGGATACTAAAACTTAACTGTAGCACTTTAAAGGATTTCTTTACAAAACTAGTGTGAAGCACTGAGCAATAAGAATAAAGCCAACTGCATCCACGTTTAAAGGCACACATTAATTTAAGGACGACAAATAAATTCCTAGTTTAAATGACTAATTAACCAGATCCCTCACAAAAACTAATTAATATGACTGACTTTCTGATATCAGGAATTCAAGTGAGCTTTAGTTGATAATGAAAATAAATTAATCCCAAACCTTTTTAATATTAGTATATAGTTACACTTCTGGGGAGAAGGGGGAATCCTCACTGTGCTTATAATCACATTCAAGAACTTCCTAAACATTAGTCATCTACTTATCTCTAGCCAACCTCTATTTTCCACTATAAAACTAAAAACCTTGGTTTCAGGTGATGCTGTTTATTGACAGCTACCAATGGAGTTGTACTCTTTCACTAAGAGCTCTAGGTCTTAAAATTAAAGAGATTCTTATTGGCATTTAAACTATTACCAGAATCCTTCAGCTGTGATACAGCATTAACATAGAAGACATTCTTATTCCTGAGTCAATGATGCTTACAAGAGGTGCAAGAATGCTCTTACATACAATCACTCTTTGAACATTTTTTCCCTAAAGAATTAGAAGAAAATAACAAAATTTTGTGGGTACTACATTTTTTGTTAAATGTTTTTTCCCTCTCTTGGGATGTAAATTCCTTGAGAGCAAGGCGTTATCTTTGCGTCATATACTCCTAACATACACATGGCACAGAGCGAGCCTTATAAATAGGTGCTAGCAGAATTACCGGATATAATGAAATAATCTCTCTCCTGGGCATACAGCGTAGTATAAGTTTATGTACCACCCTTGGAGGACTGAGAAGAGAGTCACTCAATTTTTGCTGTTTTGACAGGTTACATGAGGAACCTTGGCTGAGAAAGGCTGGATTGAGCATGTAAAACCACCAAAATAAATTGTCAGTTTTAAATTCCTTGAAGACAAGGACCAATGCTCTCCAAGTTTTGTTACTCTTCTAAAGTCTAGGATACTATGCTACACAGTTCAATTTAACAGTTTTTTTTTTTTACCAGTATATTAAAACACATACACACTCATGCACACAGTGCCTAAATTGTATCCTTGGTTCATCATCTCTAGGGGTTAGGCCCAGGAATCTCTTTAGAAAAACCTCTGTAGGTAGAAGGCTTGGGTATCCAGGATCAAGGACTACTGCATTGAACTGAATTCCTATTCTCACGGCTGGTGCTTCTAAACACACCCTGGTTGCCTTATTTCAGTCCCATTATCTTTACTAAAACCTTGTCTTTCAAATGCATCCCTCTTCTCTTTTTTAAAAGTAAGCCTTTCTCTGTTTCAAAGACATGTCATCATTTTGTCCTGAAGTTGGTATTTTTTAATTCAACTGTCAGAATAATTTTGAAGTCCTTCATCTATCTGTGTTATTTTACTTCATTCTCCTTTTCATTCTTAGAATCTATGATCTTCTAAATTTCACATGGCCTTCTGTAACCTTTCTAAAAGTTTATAATTTATTCTTCTAATACAGTATCTGGAACTTATCCATCTTTCATATTAATTATGTAGTTTCCTGATGTCTTTGCCATTGATTTAAATTCCTCTTAGACGAATGCATTAAAAGTTCTGAATACACTTCTAGGGAAACACTCAAAATATCTGAAAGAAAAGCAGCACCTGCACACCAATGTTCATACAGCATTGTTCATACAGCCAAAACATGAAGCAATGCAAGTGTCCAGGTGAATGAATAAACAAATTGGGGTATAAACATATGATAGAAGAGTAGTCTCAAAAAAGAATGAAATCCTAATATATGCTACAACATGAATGCATGTTGAAAATATAATGTTAAGTATAGGGGGGAATAGAACAACTGTAATGGTATAATCAATAAAATATATTTAAAAAAATAATGTTAAGTATAAATCAGACATAGAAGGACAAAAATGGTATGATTCCACTTATATAAGGTACCTAGAACAGGAAAAATCAGAGGCAGTAAGTAAATAGAGGTTACCAGGGCCTGTAGGAGGAAGAAATGGGGAGCTACTATTTGATGGATACAGAGTTTCCATTGAGATGATTAAAAAGTTACAGAAACAGAGAGATGTGATGGTTGCAAAAAATCAGGACTGTACTAATGACACTGAATTGTACACTTAAAAAAATTAGTTAAAACAGTATATTTTATGTTATGTGTATTTTACCATAGTAATAAAAAACTACTGAAATATTATTAGAGGAAAATAAAATTAAAAAACCCTGTCCATATCTTTTTTCTGTTTTCCCTAAATTTATAACTTTCTTTTTGGCTTTTTCCCTTTCATTTTTGAAAAATAAAACAAAATTTAATACAGATACTCTGCATTTTCCACACTCCAAGTGCAATGACACTGTAGATATGTACACACATAGATATACATACACTGGTATGCAAGTGTATGTACCCTACTTTAAATCTCCTTGGACTCTTTACATTATTTGCAAAATCTCCATTTCGTGTTTGATCTTGACTTTTATTTAATTATCAGTGAATAAGACAATAAGCTTTATAGTGCAGATAATTTTTTATTCCAAGTATTTTTAGATGCCAGGTACTTAGCAAATAATGGGAAAATGTCAATTTTAAAAGTTTATTCACACACAAGAAAAACAGCCTGAAAGGAGGGAAAGATAAATACATTGAAAGGATCTCTAAACAATTGATATTATATAAATTATGGGGTGACTGAGAAATAATATTCTCAAAGGAAAATAATGAATCAGAGTGGAAAGCTACTTTAATTTTAACTATAAAAAACTATAAGTAAAATGATTATTTTTAGAGATGCTTTTAAATTTTAAATAAAATTAATAGGAGTAATCTGTCCTCATGATGCCCTGGAAAAATTAGGGGAAATAAATTAGAAAATAAACTTAGTATATGGAAAATTATTAAAAGATTCTATACACAAGGAACAAAAGTATATAATGTATGATGTGAAAAGGCAACTGAAGCAAAGATAACCAATGACTTAGAAATGTATTTCAAACTAAAGAAAAAATTGTAGAGTTGTATTAAAAAGCTGAAAGGATGGTGGTAATGAGTTTGAAAGTCAGTTTAGGAATAAAGTGGACTGGACTATTAAATAGTGAAGCATTTTTCTATTTATAGGATATGTTTGGACAATATGTAGGCAACACTTTTCTTGGAAATAAAATCTGGTCAGAGTTACCAGATAACAGAGGAACAATGGCAGTGATTTATCAAATGCAGACAAGTATAAAGGAGGCAATATGGGCCAATCAGCATGTTTCAAGGCTGAATACATAGGAGATAAACATAACATCTCAAGTTAATTAACAGGGCAGCCATGTGCATCAATAGGTAGAGGAGACAGCAGTCAAGCAAACTTAGTCAGCAGTCCTACTTAGTGGCATAAGGCAAGTAGAGAAAGACAGCAGAAGTGCTAAACAATCTGAACCTACATATAATATCACAGGCATAAATTGGGCGGGGCAAGATCAGGCAGGCAGATGGTGTAGGAGTATTGTAGGAGAGCTGATAGAGAATGCTGAGCCGTCTAAAATGCTAAAGATAGCAGATGGATGTACCAGGCTGTTTGCTGATGGACAAAGCACCAGTGAGTAAAGAATGCAAATCAATCAGCAGATGAGTAAATGGGGAAAAAAGTTGAGAAAAAAATCAAAGGCAGTCAAAGCAGGAAGATAGAATAGCAGAAAGCCAATGGCAGATCATCAGAAGCAGTTGGGTAGGGGAGTAAAAAGCTGTCAGCAGGGGAACAAAACACCATTCAGGAAAAAAAAAACCACTGAGAGTGAAGCAATCTCCTGATTTTGGTGTCTTCAATCTAGGAAACAGTCACCCATAAACTGCATATGCGAATTCACAAGAGAAAAGCACACAAATGGAAATAGCCAATGGATCTGAACTCTACTGCCCAGGGATACACAGTGACCCTAGAACATAGATACATAACAATTCACAAAAAATAAAACAGATGGGAAAAATGGGTCAGAGCATTTTTATAATGATAAAAAAACCAAAACACTAAAAATTATTAATTTGGAGATGATTGGCTGGGATTGAAGTCTTCGCTTACCCCTTTCTGGAGCCCACAAAATGGGAATGTTGGGAATTTCTGCAGCAGAAAAACAGAAGAGAAAAGGGATTTCTGACTCCCAGTTTGAGGAAAGCAGATCAAATTTAGGGCTGTTTGAACTGGCTCATGGAAATAAAAACCAGTCTGAACCTTCTCCCTTCCTCAGAATCAAGCCATTTCTGAGGTTTGAGAAAGGTTTTGGAAGCCCTCACCCCATCATTTCCCACAACCTCCCCTTTCACACTTACCTCCAGTGCAAAGTTTCCAGCAAGGAGGTACTTGGGAAAATTCACTCCCATGTTTACACCATGGTAAAATTTGAGAATGGCCTACTAATAGAACTACTTTTTACTACTAATAGTGTAGGTCTGGTTTGTGATTCAGTGGGATCCCTTCCACCCTTTTTTGTGTGTGAGCAAGGGGGGCAGGTTACTAGAAGCAGCCTACTTCTTTGAAAGTGAATGAGAAAAAAAACAGGGGCAGTAATACCTATAAAGAAATACTAATATTAACCAGTACCTTGGTAATCTCAATTGCCATGGGTTTAAATTCCATTAAGATAGCCACATCTTGAAATTCATCAGCTTTAGAACCCATCGACCCTGTACTTGGCACATTTTGACAAGAAAAAAATATTTCAGCACTTTCCTTTTGCTCAGGACTCATCACACTTGCTAGAACTTGGAAGGAAGAGTCACAATGCTGCTCACAGGATAAAATGCTTCCTTGTTCGGTACTTGTTGGTTTCAGCTCTCGTCACAAGTTCCAGAATGAATTAACTATGAGTACCAACACAGCACTATATGCCTAGCCCAGACTTCTCCTCCAAACTCCAGATGCAAATATCTAACAGCCAACTTAACATCTCTACTTGGATACCTTAAAGACAGTTGAAGTTTCCACGACCAAAGTAAAAACTCCTGACCTTACTCTTCAAACCTGCTTTTCCCAGTCTTTTACATTTTTAAATGAATGGAAAAATTCAAAAGAAATATATTTCATGATACATGAAATTTATATGAAATCCAATCTCACTATCTATAGATAAAGTTTGATCAAGGCACACTAAAGCCCATTCATTTATATCCTCTTGTGGTGGTTTTGGGCAGGCAAGGGAGAACAGTTATGATAAAGACCATATATTCCACAAAGCCTAAAATATTTACTATCTAGACTTCTAAAGAATAAGTTTACTGACCCCTGTCCTAAGGCATATTTTTGCTGTTGAGAAAGCAAAGAATAATAACTAAAATTCAAACAAAAATAAACTAGAGTATTGTTGTTAATACTGTTATTGGTGTACAAGGTAAATGTATGAGGGAAGGTCCATTTATACTAGGATTTGTTTTCAGTATTATATAAAAGCAGCCCTCTCAGTTCTCTAAATTTTATTTAATGTTGATGATGATATTCATTCATCTATCAAACACACAGAATAGCCCCATCTTAAGGGACAGGATATAATAAAGGTAAGTCGTGAAAATGGCAGAAAGAGAAGAAAGTATTAGTGGAAAGTATTAGGGCCCACAAATAAATCTTGTATCAAAGAATCATAATACCCTGTTTAACAATAAGGGGAGCCCTGGCTGGTGTGGCTCAGTGAATTGAGTGCCAGCCTGCAGAACCAAAGGGTCACTGGTTCGATTCCCAGTCTAGGGCACATGCCTGGGTTGCACGCCAAGTCCCTAGTGGGGGGCATGTGAGAGGCAACCACACGTTAATGTTTCTCCCCTTCTCTTTCTCCTTCCTTTCCCTCTCTAAAAAGAAATAAAATTAAAAAAAAAACAATAATGGAAAACTGGCATCATGCGAATCTCTTTTGAACTTCATCAATGGGGTTATACTAAAGTGACTTCATGATAATGGAGGTCTGTATACATGTAGCCCTAAATCATAGCAAGTAATAAACACATTATAATAAGATTCCATTATATTTATATAATATCCAAAACTAACAGTCATCCTCTTATTGGCTGTAATGCCTACATTTTGTAGAAAAGTATTTTTAAAATTATGCAGTTTTACCCTGAGAATTATTACATGAAAGGATATTATATCATATATACTGCAATCAAACTATGGAAAGTGGTGAAGAAGGTGGGGGGAAAACACACTTAAATGATCACACTGACATCCATCACTACAATGCAATCTTCAATCTTCATACTGTAGTATAATTTATTTCCTCTTGTATCAGTTGGTCCTCTAGCACAATCAACTGCTTCTTCTGCATTACTGCCTTTGACCTTTGGTGTCTCTCTCTCTCTCTCAGTGAAACTGATGAGAGTTCATTTTCAGAATCCACACTTCCAACAGCATTACTGCTTCTTGCTTCTCAGCATCTTTTGAAGGAACTTAGATTCTTCCCCTAAGTTCTCATCAGTGTGTCTGTCATTAATGATTACCTAAAATGGTTACTGCCCCCATTGGACATCTGTCCTCCATGTTTTAATAGCAACCATGTTCTTTCCAAGTTCCAACATGAGGAAATAATGCTTGTAAAATTATTAGAATACTTCCAAATAGTTTATTGTTATATGAATCTCCTTTCTGACTATCAGATTCCCTGTAAGTTTCCTTTTTTGGCAGGCAATAAAAAAGTTACAAATATTTTGCCTTCCTAAACATAACTGATATAATTCTAAGAAGTTCAGATGGACTGACAGATATAAATCCATTTGTTGTCATCACATTTTGTATGAAAAGCAACATTACATCCACTTTATAGGTGGAGATCTAACATAGATAGATGAGTACACATTAATGATTTCAGACAATAATAATAAAGAAATATCCTGAAACCTTTATTTTTGAAAATATATCTCTATATAAATATGCTTTAGCACTTGTATTTGCAATTTGTTTAATGATATTTAGTTGTCAGTATCTTACCATATATTTTGCAAAGCTAAAGTATTCAGGTATGCTGGCCTCTGTACATTTTATGAGAGTACACTTGTAAGGGTGAGCTGGAAAGATGATTTCAAGATTTTATCATTATGGCAGATTCAAGGTAAAAAATATCAATATTTAGCACGTCATCTCTGTTTCTTTTAACTTTCCCACAACTACACTATTGTAGGACTTTAGGTCCTATCTTGCTTGATTTTTCCTCAAGAAAAAATTCTTTTAGTATTTATTCGATCATTATCTACTTATTTTTTAAACTAAAGCTCTTTATATTATATTGCAGGTAATAACAGCAAATATTTAAGTAGCAAATAAATATCATTTTACTCATATTAATTCATATAATATAATTAACTTATGAGGGAAGTACTTTTATTCTCTCCATGTTACACATAATCAATATAGGAAGTCAGTAAAGTTGTGTAAGATCACACACTAGTAAGATGTGAATCTAGTATTCAACCCAGAGTCCATGCTTTTAACCACTATGTTATAGTGCCTCATATATGGTTAAATGGGCAACACTACTTTTCTAGTAAAAGGTCTATTTAGACATAGATTTTGTCATAATAAATATATTTTTGTTTTACTGATATAATCTCTCCTCCCCATAAGACTCCCCAAAAGCTGAGTATATGTTCTGGTACACTGTAGGCATGTAATTAAGAAATATACTTAAGGGAAAAGGAAGACAGCATTTTATTTATAGGCTCTTTACATATAAAATTTTAAAAAAGATTTATTTACTTAGTTTTAGAGAGAGGGGAAGAGAGGGAGAGAAACATCAGTGTGTAGTTGCCTCTTGCATGCTCCCTGCTAGAGACCTGCCCTCGCAACCCAGGCATGTGCCCAGACCTGGAACGGAACCAGTGACCCCCTGGTTTGCAGGCCGGCATTCAATACACTGAGCCACAGCAGCCAGGGCTATATATGAAACGTTTATTTTTGTCAAAATTCTGACCTCGAGGATCAATGTGCTTTTCCCTCTTTTGTGTGGCAATATGAAATGATAGCCTTTCAACATAATAAGTTTTAAATGCAATGTCACTTACTGCCCTAATTACATCATCTAAATGGTTTAATCTTATACCTGTAACTTTGTATTGGTACAATTCTACTAAAGAGCTTTTCTTTTTAATGCATAAATAAAGTAGAGGGTAGCTGTTTTAGGAAAGGCTGTGGCTGGTGGAAAAAATGAGTGCAAAAATAATAAGTTAGTGGATTAAGGGAGAAATGTATTGTTTACCTTCAAATATTAGAATTGTCATGCAAAAGAGAAATCTACCTTCTTTTGTGTACTGCAAAGGGCAGAATTGGGACTAGTAGGTAGAAATTATAAGGCATCAAGTTTCAATTTGATATGTTTAGACTTTTAAACAATTAGAGTTCCACAAATAATGAACTCCCTGATGGAAAAAGCAGTGACCGAGATGTTCAGCAAAGGCTGGGAATGATAAAAAGGACATGCTAGGACTCTGAACACAGAATCTCCTCAAACTCTGAGAAACTGTGATTTCTCGATTATTATACTGTTTGTAGCTTTATTTAAAATGCTAAGCTAACTCAAGATTCAACACAGATAAAATCTACGATAAGAAAATATTCCTTGATTATCTTGATTGTAAGATTAGTATTAACTAAAAAGGTTTCCAAACAATAAATCAAAATAGGAATTTTGTACTTCACAGCAACTTACATTTTATTCGCAAACAATGATGTAGATAGTAACTAGATTTGCGAATTACAACAGGACTTTAAAAAAAAGTCATGAAAATAATCTTGAAAGACAATGACGTTAGATCTGGGGAATGTACTGATATGCATTCCAATAAATTCCAAATCTCAAAAAGGGTCTATTTTTAGAGAGCTTTGATGACATGATTTTCTTGTGTTGATAGTAGACTCCAGGATCTGGCTTCTAAAGAATCTCTGAATAATGACAGTTGCTGTTTTTCATCTCTACAGATGGTACTCTAGCTGTTCTAAGAAAGATTAAAATAACATAGGTCTAGTTTATCCATCCTTCTATATAAAGTGAATTCTCTGCTCTTGCCAGAAAGATTTTCTTAATTGTAGCTTCCTCTGTAGCTTATACAGTTCCCCTTCTTTACTCGTCTCGGTAATGTCCTCTTCTCTCCTAATCCAAATACTATTTTTCTCCTTCAATTTTAGCTTAAATTCTACTTGTGTAAAAATTTCCCCAACTACTTGGCTCTCTCTTTCCCCTTTTGAAGACATCTTTTGCCCTGAAATGGCTGGACATTTCTGGTACTAGCTTTATATTCTTTGATTTGTAAAGTCACTATTTTAAGAGTACATATACTTTAGCATTCACTCATTAAGGCCTAAAGTGCTTGATAAATACTTGTTAAATGGGACAAAGACTATGAATGTTTTCTTTGATATTTTAACTGCTTTTCAATGCATAATGCAGAATAATTATAAACCCCAAGTAAAGTGAGCTATTACAAAAATGTTATCTTGACTATCACGTATCTGGGCCACTTAAAGCCATTTTCCAACAATTTTAAACTACAGAGAAATTAGACACCTAAAACAAAATACATAATCTACATTCTTCATATCATATAGATCACAGGTGGCAAACACAAGGCCTGTGGGACAAATCCCACCTTCCACCTTGTTTTATTCAGCCTTCCACCTTGCTTTATCTGGCCCTACACCTGGTTTCTACCTGGTGGCAATGCCCAGCTCTCGCTTAACTGTTAAGGAGTAGTTACATTTATAAAGTCCTAAAATTACAACGGTGAGGCTGATGTGGCCCCTAGTGAAAATGAGTTTGACACCCCTGATATAGATTATAGAAATTCTTATTATTGCTCTTTTGCCCTATACCTTAGTGGAAACAAGTTGGCTTACATTTTTACATTTTTAGCCATATGTACCAGATACATTAGAAGCTAACATGTAAGAAGTACAACGGTAAATAGCAGATTTATTTGGGGCTGTCATGTCTAATGAGAGCTAATAGGTAATAACATTAATTAAATGAGAAAAAAAGTTAAGAAACAAAAATGTTTACCAAACATCTAAAAGGTACCAGGCATTGCACTAGATACTTTTACATGTATTATAATCATTAGCTTGGATGGCCTTAGCAAGTCAATGAATTGATCTGTGTCTCAGTATCTCCTCCATTTTTAAAACAGATACAACAATACCTGCCTCAACGAATTAGTGTGTGCTTAAAACAGCACCTGACACATACTAAGTTCTATATACAAGTGCTAGTTACTATTATTATTAGCTACTTTTATCTCAATTATTAGAAAAACCTTAAGAGGTAGAAATTAGCTAATTTAGCAAATGAGAAAATTAAACTTTGAATAGGTTAATTTGCCTTAATTTCATAGTTAGTAGTAGAGTTGGGGTTCAAATTCAGGTCTCACTTTATAGTTTTAGTGTTTCCACTTTGGCATATTGCATGCCAAAATGTTTAGATAAAGATAAGACAAAGAAACATATCTGCCATTTTAAAGACTATAAAAATCATAGAAAGAGCTCCTTAACATGGCATGAAATATAACTTTCTCTGACCATAAAGTAGTGATGTATTTTATTAAATTTAGTTTTACATATTTCAGGTATAAAGGTTTCTTGTATTCTGCTCTGTTATCAATTCTATATTGTTGAGTTACTCTATTTATATAGAACGATTTTATGATACTCAAAATCTTAGCTCAATATAGTTATTTTTAGCTTTACCACATATAACAGTATTTTATTTAGCTAAAACAATCCTAGAACTGTAAAATAAATATTCCATACCAGTAAATGATATTTTGCCAGGGAAGTAATCAGTGTTTTCTAGACAATACTGATATATACTTGAGAACAACTATACACAAGGTCTGGCACAAATAACGCCCCTTTATTATTACAAAATAATAAGCATGTGATTCTGCAACAATAATATCACATTCAAGCACAGCATAGGACATTTTGGGTGAAATGTTCAAATTAAAACTATAAATTATTACACCCATATTATTACTCTACCAACCACACACAAGCAGGTGTTACTTCTGCTGGACCCTGTACTTCAAATCACATAAGTTAAGAGACCGAATTCTTTCAAAAACAATATTACTGACTATGTTTCCTATGCTTTACTTATTTTACCGTGACTGTTTTGTAACTACCAATTTGTGCTTCTCAGTCCCTTCACCTCAATATTGTAGTAAACACGTGTGGTGCCAGATAGGGTGTTGGAAATGTTGACTGGAACACTATAAAAAATATGAGATTGTCTAACCACTAAGCTGTACACCTGAAACCAATACAAAATAAAATTGAAAGAAAAATTTATTTCAGAAACAGAAATTATTAAACATGGTGTTGTTGCTATGTTGCTGTAATGTAGGAGAGTTTTTCTGATTGCTAACATGTCAAATATTAACTTTTAGTTGAAGCTGTTAACTGTCAGTTTTCATGAGTCACCAACTGATAATCATTAACATATAGTCGCTAACTCGGGGCAATTATGTCTCCTTCCTTTAACTTACACAGTGTTTGTGTTTTTAAAGTGTTATAACATAAGAAAGATAAATGGTTAATGACTGCATGAACTCACACCTTACGCTTATTAGTGTAAAATTATAAAATACATAAATTTCAACAAATTGATTATAAAACAGATTTTATAAAATAAATATTTTTTCTGTGATTTGATATTTTAGAAAATATCCATATCGTAAGTGAAAAATATTTGTGGACAGGCTTAGATCTGTTCCAAAAAGTACAATATAAGAATTATATAGGCTATAAACAGAATATGACTTCTGAAAATCATAGTCTTTCCCTAGAAATTCATCTTCTGTATCAGACTATGAGTATTCTCCCCTTTCACTTGGTCATTTTGTTAGATACCTCTTCACTTACATAATGAAGTATAAGCATGTTTTTAAATGAATATCCCTTATATCAAGTTTATAGTTTTCCAAAATTTTTGCTATTCTTCCTTTTGTTTATTTTATAATGACCATTTATATCAGGAGGTACTATTAGGAGGTATTGCTAGGAACAACAGTTTGAAAATATATTAAGAGAGAGATTTTATATACTGTATAATAAATCCATTAATTTGACCAGTTTTGAAAATTGAAAATTTTATGCATTCTTTAGAATAAGGAATCTTTTATTTTTGTTATGCCATACTGTCTATTAAGTCAATGGGACAATACATTTTATTATATGTATATGGCAAAAAAAATGTTTTTTTTTAACTTCCCTCTAAAGTTCAAGAAATGAAACCCAACATCATTTCAGATTAGTAGAAACAAAAGTAAAAATAAATGAAAGTAAATTAAATATCAATTTAAAAAGTCAATAAAAATGTGAGTAAAGATGAATTACCATTGTCCAACAGAACAGAGGCTGACAAACTTTATCTGCAAAGAGTCTGATGGTAAATATTTTAGGCTTTGAAGGATATAGAATTTTAATTGCAAGTACTCAACTCTGCTTTTATAGTGACAGGCAATATATAAATGAATTAGTGTGGCTATGTTCCAATAAAACTTCATCTATGAATAGTGAAATTGAATTTCAAATAATTTTCATGTGTCACAAAGATTATTCTCCTTTTGAGTTCTTCTAGTCATTTAAAGACACAAAATCCATGCCTTAGCTCACACGTCATACAAAAAGATGACAGGCTGGATTTGGCCTACGGGCCATAATTTGCTGACCCCTGTGATAGGTTAAGAGTTTCTTGAGAATAGGGACTACACCTTATTTTTTTAATTCTAGCACCCAGTATGGCATCAAATACATATTAAGAATTAAAAATACCAAACTTGATGAATGAATGAGTGGATGAAAACTAAAATGCATTATAGGCTTTGATTTAACTCTTTAATTCGTGATCAAAATAATATATTAGTATACAGTCCTTTATTCTGGTGTTGCATAGTACTCAAGTGATGAAAATTATTTTGACCTCATAAATATTAAATACCTTAATATTTTCTAATTTACCATAACATATTAAATATTTCTTTGTAATTATATAGGTCTTTTAATACTTCTCAATCTTTTATTCTCTTTTAGAATTTACATCTAAAAGGTTTTCACTTCACCTCACTTATATACCCTTAATTATACTTTTACTTTTAAAAAGTAATTAAAAACTACATAATAATACCTATTTTGGAAATAAATCATATTGAAAAGACAATGGGACATGAAGAGAGAATACTTTTTATGGTAATGAGTTCTTATGTTCCACAGAATATTACATAATCAGCATTTCACTAATGCCAACAGATTATTCAACCTTTTTATCAGGTCAGAGATAATGCAATTAATTTTTTTAAAAATAAAGCTTTCCATAGGAAAATAAAACTAAAAAGTTGAAGCATATGCTTATGCTGTATGTTAGCTTTGATAGTATATCATGTTTAAAGGCAGAGAGCAGGCCAGCAGGCATGGAAGTATCAGATGAACTATATTTTAAGATACAAAGCTTAAAGATAGAAACAAACTCATAATTTGGAAAAATCTACTGATTGGATTATTCCTATAAAATATGTAAATAAGATATACTTTTCTGAACTTACTACTCCTTATTTTTTAAACTGACCTGGGAAGAAATCTGAGTGTATTAAACTTTTCATTTTCTCTACAGCTCATTCCCACTGATAAGTTTAGAACGCTTTATTTCTTTCATTCAGTTTATTTCCTTCATTTTTCCCTAACAACACACACACATCTCACAAACAATCATCCTTTCTGATTGTACATAAAACTAATTATTGAAAATTACTCACTGTAAAATATTAGTACGTGAAGGGAGAAGTTTTATATTATTTTATATTTACCATTAATATTTGTGTTTTCTATCAGTAACTTCTGAATCTATTCAAAAATATTTGCAACCCTAAGTTTTATACAGGTAAATGTGGTCTGGAAATAGTTACCTCTCTTTTCAGGCATAATTATGTAAGACAAACAAGTTAAAGACAACTGACTATATTATTACAAGCTCAAAATTGTATTTCTGGGTTCTGGACATCTCAGTGTTGTTTTTAAATATTACAAGAATTGCAACTATTCACGGGTGTAGAGGAAATGGGAAATTAGCAGAATTATTTTGGGTGGCCCTATATTGTTTCCATGTTTATTTTTTTCAAAGGCTTAACAGTCCAATGGACTTTTGCTGTACACATAATCATACCATATATATTTATATATAAAACATAAAGTGATTGTATTAAAGATCAAGAATTCACAATGAAGTAATCACCTGTTTTCAAAAATAGAGAATACATATTCATGTATATTTTAAAATTATTAAAAAGAACCTAATACAATTTTACCCAGTTGGTTGTTATAGGTATATATGAGTATAAGAATATAAGAATACCTCAAAGTTTTACAGATAGCTGAAGAATAAAAAGCTTCTCAAGATCATAGAAAGGGATAGACTCTTGTCAACTAACAGTCCCCCAAAAAGGGAACAGGAGAATAAACAGATATTAGAACGAAAGAAATTCAAGACTCTTGATTTATATGGGGATGCAAAAAGTAAAATACAAAGCTTACTATATAAAATTTAAAATAATAGGATTGTGATAATTTCATGGATATACTTTAAATCTAGTATAAGATTTTTTGTTCATTTGGTAGTTACATACAAAAAAAAACTATCAGATTTCTCCACTTGGTAGTTATGTAGTAAGTAATAAAAAATCTTTACCCCTTATAAGCTAACCCTTACATAGCTCTAGTACTGAATCCTCACATTTACCCTGGTAGATGGGTACTTTTACTTCGCTCCTTTTATAGGAATCTGAAGCACAAAGCAGTTTAGTCTATAGCCAGAATTCAAAGACCTGAATTTCCAGCCTAGCATTTTGGTATTGAAACTCCACAGAACACAATAATACTAAACTTTGTGGTGTAAATTATTTCCCGATAATTAAAAATAATATTATTATCTGGTTGTAAATGGATTCATAGAAACTTTTTATACTTTTCTGATGTGAAAATAAGTAATATGAAAATATCAAACCATCACACACTAAAATAGAGACATATAAACTTAATTTCATTTACTTCAACACAACACAACACCTAACTCCAAAAATCCATGCTTTCACATATATAGGCAATTTTCTCATAAACAAAACAAAACAAACACATATCTACAGGAGACAGCTTCCCTCCAACTGTACTTATTAATTTAGTCTCACAGTTTAAAAGAAATGTAAAAGTTGGTCAAAGTACCATTTCCCCTTAGGGACCAGAAACTAAAAAAATTGTGCAAGGATGACTTCATTTTTAAACAGCTGAAGTTAAGAATTTCTCCATACAACACTATTCTAATCAACTTAAAAGTAAAACCATCTTATTTACAAGCTTACTTATAATAGTATCCAAAAAATTTCTGTGTCATGATTTTTACATAATGAATAGAAATTAATTTACAACTTGTTTAAAAATTTGTAATTTCATATACTGAAGCAGTGGTTCTCAAAGTTTGGAAGTAGGGTCTATGAGCCAGAACATCTGCATCACCTGGAGCTTTGTTAAAAACACAAAATCTCAGCACCCACTGAGGATTTTGCTGAATAAGTCACTCTGTGGGTAGTGCCCAGCAATCTGTTTTAACAAGCCCACTTTGTGGTGCAGGATAGTCTGAAAAAGACAGTATAATATTTAATATGTGCAGAGCAAAAGTATCCTGCTATTAATAAGACAGTAGATAGTGTACTGGTTTGAAAATAGAAGGACACAGTAACACTAACTTGAAATTTAGCCAAGAAACACTTTTCGGAGGAGGTAAAGGAAACAATAAAACTCTGAAAATGACACCGGGTTTACAGCTTCCTTAAAAAGAAAGACTTTTTCCCCTGTACCACCGAGCACTGGCTACTCTTCATTCTTTCCCTAGTTTCACCCCCTGTGCAAAGGTTGAGGTAATTCTTGTGGCATGAAGCCTAGATATTAATTCTGCTTTTTGACTTAATTAAATTCAGATTTAAAATTATAGAACATACAACTTTTTCTCATTAAAAGAACTGTAATAACGGTATAAATATTCTATTGTAACCATTCTACTGTGCTTTAAGACCAGTGACAAGTGTATCTAAAGAAAAGAGAAATCAGATACATTCTGAAGTATATTAAGAAAGCACATCAGACCAGATATTACGCTAAGAGTCAGAGTTCTGATATCACCTCCTTTGACAATATGCCTGAATTTTAGCTGATAACCAGAGACCACTGAGCAAATGCAGGAGTATCTTGTGCATCAGCTCACTCTGCCTCATATTCTATCTCTTCTAGTTTAAGTACAAGGAAAAAAGTCAAGAAACATTTTTTAAGATAATTTTTCCATAGCAAGTTTTTCACATCCTTAGCACGTGAATATAAGAAAAGCATATTCTATCTTACCTCTGGAGTGACATCTCGTGGTGCAAACCCTGTTCCTCCAGTTGTTAATATTAAATTAAGTTCCTTTTCATCACACCAATCTATCAGGGTTTCCTGAAAGAAAACAGCAATAATGTCACATGCAGAAGGATGTTTCTGTCTGCTCAAAACATCCACATACTCAAATATATTATGTATAGTGAAGAAAAACAGATTATTTTCAACAATCAACATAAAAATTTTGAAGCACAATTCATGGAACAATTTCGCTGTTAATAAAAACACACTGCAGTTTTGGGTACTTATTTCACTCATAGAAAATAAGGCAGTTTCATTTTTAGTTTTCTGAGGAAATGCCATACTGTTTTCCACAGTGGCTGCACCAGTCTGCATTGCCACCAACAGTGTACTTGGGTTCCCTTTTCTCTACAACCTCACTAGCACTTGTTGTTTGTTGATTTGGTTATGATGACCATTTTGATGAGTGTGAGGTGATACCTTATTGTGGTTTTAATTTGCATGTTTCTGATGGCTAGTGATGCTCAGCATTCTTTTATATGTCTCTGGGCTCTCTGCATGTCCTCCTTGGAGAAGTGTCTGCTCAGGTCCTTCTCCCATTTTTAAATTGGGTTGTTTGTTTTCTTGGAGTGAAGTTGTAAGAGTTCTTTATACATGTGGAGATCAAACCCTTGTCTGGGATATCATTGGCAAATATGTCTTCCCATACAGTTAGTTGTGGGTTTTTTTTGTATATAATTTTTTAAAATTATTGTTCAAGTACAGTTTTCAGTCTTTTACTCCCATCCCAGCCCACCCCGCCTCCAGTGCTCCCCACCTCCCTCCCATTTCCACCCCCTAGTTGTTGTCCATGTGTCCTTTATACTAGTTCCTATAAATCCTTCCCCTTTTCCCCCTGAAATTCTCTCCCTTTTGAATACTGTTTTCTTTAGCTGTGCAGAAGCTTTTTATTTTGATGAAGTCCCATTTGTTTATCTTTTCCTTTATGTCCCTTGCTCTAGGGGACAGATCAGTGAAAATATTGCTGCTTGCAATGTCTGAGATTTTCCTGCCTATGTTCTCTAGGAAATTTTATGGTATTGCAACTTATATTTAAGTCTTTTTTCCATATGCAAGTATCAAAGTCTTGAAAGTAAACGAAACACATTTACTTTCAGTGAAATACCATGTTTATAATTAATGTTTGCAATGTACTCATATGGCATATCTAAGTTATTTAAAAATATTTTATTGTTTATGCTATTACTGTTATCCCAATTTCATATATCTAAGTTCTTTTTAGCCATTCAAAATCTATTCAGGTATAAAAAACTGAGCACTATCTATGTGTCAATTATATGATCTCATTATTAAAAACTGCACCAATTCCACCCTGTAAATATTCATACTTCAATGTCCTATTTAAAAAAAGAGACTCATTCATTTTTCATTCATGGATTCTGAGAGATCAAGAAACTTATTTGCTTATAGGTTCAAAAACTAAAGGAGAAAGAGCTAGGATTCAAATCAGATCTGTGGGATCCTCAATATTATGTTCCCCTATATTCTGCCTGTGGTTGTCAATATTTTCTGCTAAGTCTCAAGTTCATTATGGAAGTTTTACAGTATTTATAGATCTATTTTACATGGCTGCCTTAAATAGCAGATGTAGGAATAAATAATTGCTTACAGTTTTTTCCCTCCACAATACTATGGCACATAGAGAGACTACCATTACAGAATTATATACTAAAAAAATTTGGAGTTAGTAGAGTCCTTTGAAGATTTGGCTCTTATCAAATGCTTTTCCATATCTATTGATATGATCATGTGATTTTTGTCTTGCCTTTTGTTTATGTGATATATTATGTTTACTGATTTGTGAATATTATACCATCCTTGCCTCCCTCAGATGAATGCCACTCAATCATGGTGTACGATCTGTTTAAAGTATTGCTGGATCGGTTTGCCAATATTTTGTTGAGGATTTTAGTGTCTATGATCATCAGCAATATTGGCTTGTAATTTTTTTTCTTTGTTGTGTCTTTATCTGATTTTGGAATTAGGATGATGCTGGCTTCATAAAAAGAGTTGGGGAGTCTTCCTTCTTCTTGGATTTTTTGGAATAGTCTGAGAAGGGTAGGGGTTAGCTCTTCCTTAAATGTTTTGTAAAATTCTCCCGTGAAACCATCAGGTCCAGGGCATTTGTCTGCTGGGAGTTTTTTTATTACCATTTCAATTTCATCAGTTGTTATTGGTCTGTTCAGGCTTTCTGATTCTTCTTCATTCAATTTTGAAAGATTTTATTTTTCTAGAAATTTGTCCATTTTACCCTGGTTTTCAAATTTCTTGGCATAAAGTTGTGCATCACAATTTCTTACAATCTTCTGTATTTCTGTGGTATCCACTGTAATCCCTCCTCTTTCACTTCTGATTGTGTTTATTTGGGTCCTCTCTCTTTTCTTCTCAATGAGTCGGCTTAAAAGCTTGTTGATTTTATCTTTTCAAAGAACCAGCTCCTGGATTTATTGATTCTTTGGATTGTTCTTTTAATCTCTATGTCATTTAATTCTGCTCTGATTGTGGTTATTTCCTTCCTTCTACCTGCTTTGGGCTGTCTTTGTTATTGTTCCTCGAGTTCTTGTAGGTGTAGGTTGCTTATTTAAAACGTTTCTATCTTTTTCTAGGTACGTCTGTATCACTATGAACTTCCCTCTTAGGATTCCCTTTGCTGTGTCCTATAAGGTTTGGACTGTTGTGAGTCCATTTTCATTTGTTTCTAGAAACTTTTTAATTTCTTCTTTGATCTCATTATTAACCCATTCATTGTTTAATAGGATGCTATTCAATCTCCATGAATTTGAGTGTTTCTGAGTTTTTTCCTCTAGGTTAGTTTCTAGTTTCAGGCTTTCTGGTCTGAGAAAATGCATATGATTTAAATTTTCATGAATTTGTTGAGGCTTGTTTTGTCCTAATGTGGTCTCTGTTTAAAAATGTTCCATGTGCATTTGAAAATAATGTATATTTTGCTTCTTTGGGATGAAAGGTTCTATATATACCTGTTCAGTCCATTTGATCTAGGGCATTGTTCAATGCCACAATATCCTTGTTGATATTTTGTTTGGAAGATCTATCCATTTTGGACAGTGGGGTGTTAAAATTCCCTAGTATAAGTATATTGCTGTCTACATCTTTCTTGAAGTCCTCCATGATGTTCCTTATACATTTGTGCTCCTATATAGGGTGCATATATGTTTACAATGTTTATGCATTCTTGATGGATTCTCTCCTCAAGTATTACAAAGTGTCCTTCAGTGTCTCTTTTTACGGCTTTTGTTTTGAAGTCTATTTTGTCTAAGTATTGCTACCCCAGCTTTTTTTCTTGTCCACTTGCTTGGAATATGTTTTCCCAACCCTTCACTTTCAGTCTGTGTAGGTCTTTTTTTCTGAGGTGAGTCTCTTGTAGGCAGCATATGTGTGGGTCATGTTTTCTTATCCATTCAGCCACCCTATGTCTTTTGATTGGAACATTTAATCCATTTACATTTATGGTTATTATTGATAGGTACTTAATCATTTTACCCTTTTTGTACTTGTGTTCATCTCTCTGTCACTCTTTTCCTTCCTCTTCTTATAGTAGTCCCTTTAGCATGTCTTGCAGTGATAGTTTGGTGGGGGTGTATTCTTTCAGCCTTCTTTTGTCTGGGAAACTCCTTATTTGGCCTTCCATTTTAATTGAGAACCTCGCTGGGTAGAGTAGTATTGGTCGCAGGCCTTTGCTTTTCATTACTTGGAATATTTCTTGCCATTCTCTCCTGGCTTTCAGTGTTTCTGTTGAGAAATCAGCTGCTGGCCTTACTGGAGTTCCTTTGTATGTTAACTTCTCATTTCTCCCTTGCTGCTTTCAGAAATTGTATTCTTCATTTCTTTCTGGTTACTGTTTATAGTTTCTATTTCCTTTTTCATACTGTTGTAGTTCCCACTCAGTTTCTTGTAGCTGTCTGTGAGTTCCTTGAGCATCCTTACAACCATTCTTTTGAATCCTATATGTGATAGTTTGCTTGCCTCCATTTCATTTAGTTCTTTTAGTGGGGAGTCTTCCATTCCTTTCGATTGCAGGTTCTTTCTTTGTCTCCCCCTTTTAGGTGAGTCTTTTTGTTTGTTTCTGCGATTTCTGATGCTCTGCTTTGCTAGCTGTCTTTGTAGGGTGAACTTCTATGGTAAGAGTTCTGTGGGACTCAGTGGTATGATCTCTTTGATTTCCTTGTCTGGATGCTCTAGGGTTGTCCATTACTCCTTTTGTGTGGGCTCCCTTATTGTACTTGGGTTTTACCTGTTGGTGGCTCCTTTGTTGGTGGGTTCTCTCCTCCAGTGGGTTTACTGGTATCCACAACTCCTATCATGTCTTGCATGAGTTCAGAGGTGTCTGTTTTTAAATGTCCTCTGCAATCTTTGGCTTCCAAACTTCATATAAACTGGGATTCTGTTGGCTGTTCACTCTGTCTTCAGAAGACTGGTGACCTAGTTGGGTGCACAAGCAAATGGGTTCAGCTCCCATCTACCTTGCCGCCACCTTTTGCCTCCAAAAGTCCTGATTCTTAATTCTCCAATTAAGGCCATGAACTGTAGAGCTAATTATCCATAATTAAAGTCTATATTAAATTATTACTTACAGTCCTTTAATCTTTCCCATTTTGTCACTATTTTGCGCATGCTGTGAAATAAGCTTACTTTAAACATTGTGTATTGTGTGAGTCCATAACCTTTTTAAAAAAGAGCTTTATTGAGATATATTTCACATGTCATAAAGTCACCTTCTTAAAATACACAGTCCAGTGGTGTTTAGTATATTCACAGTATTATATAACCATTACCACAATCGAATTTTAGAACTTTTCAGCACCCCCAAACACACCTGGCAGGAACTAGCAGTCACTTTTCTTCTTATTGGGAGGTCCCAAGAAACCACAAATTTACATTCACAAAACTGGAAACATACTAGTCTTTTGTGACTGGTTTCTGTTACATAGCATAATATTTTCAAGATTTATACATTTGATAAATATATAAATTTATACATTTGATTTATATTGATAAATGTTATAACATTTATCAATATATCATTCTATTTTTATCAAAAATTTTTATTGTGGTAAAAAATACTTATACAATAAAATCTGCCATCTTAATCAGTTATCAGTGTACAATTCAGTGGCATTAATTACATTCACAATATAGTACAACTATTAGCACTATCTATTTTTAAAACTTTGCACTACCCATTCCACTATGGCTCAGTTGGTTGGAATGTTGTCCCTTAACTAAAAGGTTGCAGGTTGGCTGCTGGTCCAGGGATGTAAGATCCTGGTCTGGGTGCCTACAGGAGGCAATCAATCAATGTTCCTCTCACATTGATGTTTATCTGTCTTCCTTCCTCTCTCTTTAAAAGCAATGAAAACAATGTCCTCAGGGGAGGATTAAAAAAATCCAATTGTTTCATCAATCTAAACAAATCAAGATTCTTGATTCAGTGTTTGCTTGGTTGCTATAATCTTTTGACTGTTTTTTGAATCAGAATTCTGAAAAAGTTGGTTCTGACAGTTTCTGCTTGTTTTACAGTGTTTCTGTGGGGAGATGGGAGCCTGGAGCTCTAAAACTAGTTATTTTACTGCCCATTAGTAATATAAATCAACATGCCATATTACCTAAGAAATCTGTCAAGGTAAAACAGTGCATTGTCTTTAGTGTGGTTTCTATCTCATACTCAAATGTTTTTTCAGAGTAAGAATTCTGAATATTTTTCATTTTTTCTTTCATTCTACCTATAATTTCCATAGTATAGTTCCATTAATAAACAATACCAAAGCTTTCCAAATACGAATAACTAGGTATGAATTTTATTTGTTTAAAAGCTAATCTAATGTGCTTTAAAGTTTTACTTAATAGCACTGTATGTTTATTATACAATTTCATCGCCATCAATTTTAAACTGGTTCATGTGGGACCCTGAATTTAAAGATAAAAGGATGCTTTCAACATATTTTGCTGTTATTATATTTTTCAGTTCTAAAATTTTCATTTGATTATTTTTAATAGTTCCTATTTTTTATGCTAAGATTTCATGCTTCTTCATTCATTACAAGTATATTTTCCCATCCTACTTAAGCTGGGTTATAGTAACTACTTGAAAAATCTTTCTCTGTGCGGTCCCATAGCTGGGTTATCTTGGGGTCAGAATCAGTTGATTATGAATAATTTTGGACTGTACCCTGGGCATGGTAAATGATATGTTGAGACACTCAGTTTTGGTATATTATTCTGAAAAATGTTGCTTTGTTTTTATTCTTGCAAGCAGATGACTTGTGAAGACTCAACTGCAAACTCCCTGCTCTGCAGTAGATTACAATTCAAAATTTAATTATTTTAGTCCTAGCTGTGCTGCTTGTAGTATGCCCAGCACATTCATGGTTTAGATGTCAGTCAGAGATCTAGGAAGCTACTTACAAAATTTGAGGTTACCTTCCACGCCTTGCTCCTTTTTTGCATTTCCCTCTTCACTTTAAAGCAACTGTGATTGTCCCAAACTGTTCTTCAGGCCAGTAAGCCTGAATATTTGAGCTGCCAGGTAGGTTAGACCGGGGCTCACAATAGGATAAGTATACAGATGGGACACTCAACCAATGCCTCCTGCCAAATGTCAGAATCTGCTTGATTTTCATCATTCTCCACTACTTCCAGATAGTAATGATTTGTTTGGTTCAGAGTTTGCAACTGGCAGATAAGTGCTTCTGATAGGAGATCCTGAGGTAAACTACAACAGTTTCCCACCAAAGAAACACCTATTATTTTATTTATCAATAAAATTTTCTATGTCCCTTTATGAGTCTAGCATCTCACACCATTCTACTCACTGCTGCAATATGAAAAAAAATTAGTGGCTATGCAAAAGAAGTCTGATTAAATGTATCATCTGTTACACAATCATAAAATAGGTTCTAGAAATGATAATAAATGAGAAAAAGTGTTTTCTGTTTTACCCTGTTCTCATTTTTTGTTCCACTTTTCATTTTTTTGGCCCCAAGTGAGAATGATTTTAGTGATTAGTTTTAGTGAAGATTTCAGTGATTTAGTTTTAGTGATTTTTATGATTCAAAAAATATATGCTTATTAAAAAGACAAAAATAATTCAATCAACATAAAGAACTGAAAATCACCAAAATTTTACCAGAGATAACTTATTTTAAACTTTGGTTAACCATCCTTACATAAAAATGTCCATACATAAATAAATACAGAAAACATATACAGATGCAGGCAATTATGCACAGGTGTTTTTAATTTGCTTTTTCAATTCAACAATATGTCATAAATAAATTCACTATAATGATTTTTAAGTCTACATAATAGTCTGTATATTTTAATTTAAAAACCTACTAATAAACATTTATGCTGCTTTTGGTTTTTCACATCTATAAACACTGTTTACCCTTTATAAATTTTCTGTGAGGCACTCAGGTAGAAGAAGAGGTAGTGGAAAGGAAATAAATAGGTTTGAGGGCCAGACAGATCTGGGTGCCCATTCCATTTCTAGTTGACTTACTAGTTTTCAGTCCATAGACAAATTACTGAAACTCCTATATATATATAGGAGTTTCAGTAATAAATATATATTATATATATTATATATTATATATTATATATTATATATTATATATATATAATATATATATACTATATATACTATATATATAGTATATATATATTTTAGAAATAGATGAAATAGAAGAATAGAAGAATAGAAGAATCTCTATCACATCACCTTTTTTGCAAATGTCAATGATAAACTTCGGACAAAGTTTTGTATATGATGCGCCTTTTCCTTTGAACATTTTGTTCCAGGTTAAATATTGCTAGAAAAATTCCTGGGCATGAATACCATATTATGTAATTAATTTAATTCCACTTAAAAATCTTAACAAAATCCATCTGGAAACAGCTTTATTTTCCGACAGCTTTCAATAACTTTTATATAATAACTGTCACTGTGGTTTTGTTTTACATTAGAATATCAATGGTAACAAAATCTTTAAGATGTTACAATAAAATTTATATGTCCATTAGTAAAAAATAGCAAAGGAAATTCATTTTAGCAAGGTTAAAGAAATCATAGTGTTCTGGTGGAATTTTAGCCCAGACTTCTCTGTAAAGATATTATGTAATAATTAGTAAAAGAAACAATAGAATATTGATCTATAGGCAGCAAAGAGGGAAAAAAAACAGAAAGACAGGTAGTTTTAAACTATCTTTTCAAAGGGAAGCAAGAACTTTTTCCTTTACCAAGTCAGACTGTTCTGACATTGAGAGGAAAATCACATATGACATATTATACAATGGTAATGCTAAATGTTGGTTTTTAAAGGGGGTGGTGCTGAATAATGAGAAATACAAAGGAGACAAAACCTGTAGCAGTTTTATATTCCTTATACTTGATATATATATATGTTTTCCATCATTTCTTTGGGATGCTCTTATTCTGAGGAGAATATAACATAAGAAAAAAAACTCTCAATTAAATGAACAGTACCAGCAAAGAAGAGAGATGAAAGTCATCAACAGTGAACAAACCAGACAAAACCATTAAATTATTTGGTTGGGGAAAAGAATAAACTTCCAGTTATAGGATATTACCTGTATGTCGTAAAGACCCACAACATTCATTACGCCCCTCAAATATGATTCTTCCATGAAGTTGTCTAAACTAAAAATCTGACTTAATCTTTATTTCTAACCCCTACTTCTCAAGTCTACTTGGATCATTTCACATAACTGTCATTTACTGTGCTTACTGTGTACTGGGCACTATGCTAAGTTCATTATAAACATTTAATCTCAGAACAACAGTAGGTTTTGCAATCCAACAAAAACATGTTTAGGAAAACACAGAATGATCACGATATACACAAGGTCGCAGCTCAATTAAGGTGCAGAGCCTGTTTTATTAACCACTGTGATGTATCTCCCATACTGTCCATTACTGTTGCCACTAACACGAGCCTTGTCTTTATCCTTATCCATCTAGATTGGCAGAAAGCATCCTAAGTGTTCTGCCTTTCTCCTGCCTCCTTCCGTTGGTTTTGATATGGACAGTAAATCCTCTAAAATAAAATCTGAAAATGGCTTTGCTTCAAATTCTCTAGAAGCTTTCCTTCCTAACAGATTCAGATCATTTAATGAGACTCCAACCTAACTTTCCAACCTTATCTCCCGCAATTATTCTTAATAATCCCTTGACTAGAGCCAAACACAACTGTTTCTTCTCCTATGACCAACTGTAAATTATGGTGCTGTACATAAGGAAGACAGAGTGATTATCTGCCAGTTTTTTGAGGGCTATACTGATTAGGCTACAAGCTATAGAGATAGGGCAGAACCTATGAATATAAAGTTAAATCTCCTATTGTCATTCAGGAATGAGATGGAAACCTACTATGTTCTCAACTCATCTCTAACCCAGTTCAGTTCCTAGTTGGACTGGAGTGATCATTTTCTCATACTTGGAGCCTATCAGTAGAAAGGGAGACAATCTATGATGGATGTTAAATATTACCAATATGGTTCTTTTATACTCAAAATAAATTTATAAAAATGACTTGGCAGGCAAGAAAACAGATTCACTATTAATACAAAAAACATTTAAAAAAACTTCAAAATAGATGTGTGGGGGTGGCAGCAAAGGACTTCAAAGTGAAATACAATTTATATATTCAAAAACAGAAGATATATAAAACAAAACAGATGAAATAATGGAGAATTTCACCAGAAAATTGGTAATAGAATATAAAACTACAATTTATGAAATTCAGATCTAAACGAATAGGTTTATCAAAATTAAAGAATGTAAATACAGTTAAAATGCAGAAGACAGGAATATTAAACTCAAAGACAAACTAACAAAAAAGTACAAACAGATGTGTGAGACATACTCAACAGGTCTAGTTTGTGTAGAATTTGATCCCCAAAGAGAGAAAAGACAGAACGGGAAGAAGCAGTAGTCAAGAACAATGTCAAAAGACTTTTCCCAAATTGATAAAAGGTATCAATAAAAAGCAGTAATTACTACTGGAAATGATAAAAGTAATTATTAGTATTAATAAAGGTAACAGCAGTATGTTGTAATGCGCCCTGGGATAAATCACCAACCCCCTGCTAAAACCTGCAAAAAACTCCAAACAAAACACACTCATAATATACATAACAAATTAATACAAGGCAAAAGCTGAATAATAAAAGCTACTCTATTACAGAAGATTTGTCTATATTTTCACTATTGATATGCAACACTAAATCCAATTCACCACAGAGCATCTCAAAGTTTTAAAGAACTGAAATCACACAAAGAAAAGAACTTACGGTGATTTTTTCTGTATGAACTGTATGACTGCATAACTAAACAGGAGGTAGATGAAGCATTTCTTCATAAGAATATTTCAGTTAACTAAAAAATTTTAAATCTGGCCGGGGCTAGGTGGTGCAGTTGGTTGAAGTGCCGTCCCATACACCAAAAAGTTGTGGGTTTGGCCCCAGTTAGGGCACATACCTAGGTTGCAGGTTCAATGCAGGTTCAATGCCTGGGGTGTGTATGGGAGGCAAACAACAGATGTCTCTCTTTCTCCCTCTCTCTCTCAAACCCCTCCCCCAACCCCTCCAAAACTAATAAAAACATATCCTCAGGTGAAGATTAAAAAAATAATTTTAATTGTCATTTCTTTTGATTGTTTGCATGATACTTTATTTTCTATTCTTTTTTAAAAGAATTTTTAAATTTCTATTTATTCTATTACAGTTGTCCCATTTTTTCCCCTTTGCCCTCATCCATCTCCCTCATCCCCTGCTCCCATAGTCCATCCTTACTCCATTGTCCACATCCATGAGTCATTCATACATGTTCCTTGATTACTCCCCCCCCCTTTCCACCATTTACCCTCTCCCTGCTTTCCTCTGGCAGCTGTCAATCTGTTCCCTGTTTCCATGTCTCTGGTTTTGTTTTGCTGGTTAGTTTACTTTGTTCATTAGATTCCTCTTATAAGTGAGATCTTATGGTATTTGTCTTTCACTGAGTGATTTATTTCACTTAGCATATTATTCCATCCATGCTGTCAGAAATGGTAGGAATTCCTTTTTCTGTACAGTATTCCATTGTGTAGATATACCATGGTTTCTTAATCGATTCATCTACTCATGGCACTTAGGCTGTTTCCAGCAATTGGCTATTGTAAATAGTGATGCTATGAACATCAAGGTGCATAAGTTCTTTTGAATTGGTGTTTCAGGATTCTTAGGGTATATTCCCAGCAGTGGAATAGCTAATTCAAAAGGCAGTTCCATTTTCAATTTTTTGAGGAAATTTCATGTTGTTTTCCACAGTGGGTTTCTATTCTTTTAATATCAACCTATATGGCATCTTTCAATATATAATATCTCTACTGTAGATAACATACATTTGGGTCTTTACAAAATTTTTTTATTCAGTTTAACAGTGTGTACCTTTTGATTGGGCTATTAAATTCATTTTCATTTAACACTATTATTGATATGGCTAGATTTACATCAGCCATTTTATTTAAGGTGTTCTATTTGTCTCTTGTCTCTTATTAATTCCTCTTATTAATTGTATCTTATTAATTCCTCCTTTACTCTTTTCTTTTATAAGAAGTAAATATTTTTACTTTTTACTTCTTTTTTTTTTAAAGATTTTATTTATTTATCTTAGAGGGGAAGGGAAGGAGAGAGAGAGAAATATCAGTGTGTATGGTTGCCTCTCATGTGTCCCCTGCCGGTAACCGGGAACTGGGAACTGGCCTGCAACCCAGGCATGTGCCCTGACTGGGAATCGAACCGCGATTGTGTGGTTCGCAGGCCCGCGCTCAATCCACTGAGGTACACCAGCCAGGGCACTTTTTACTTCTTAATGTATCATTTTAATTCCTTTAATATTTTTTCATTACATTTTATTTTAGCTATTTTTTTAGTGGTTGCTCTAGGTTTTACCATGTATATCTTATTAGAATCTACTTCAGATTTAGATTAACTTAATTCATCAGATACATAAATGTTACTCCTATATAGTTTTATTCTCTATTCTTCCTTTTTGTATGATTATTGTTAACTGTGTTATATATATTTTTACACATAAATATACATGGATACACATGTATATCCAACAATAAGCACTGCTATAATTAATAATGTTAAAGAAGTTATGAAAACATATAGGACAAATATATATTTAAGAGAGTTAGTTATATTAACTTATTTACTATTTGTGGTTCTCCTATTTTGTTCTTTTGGATTCAAGAACTGTCCATGCAGCTTTGCTTTCCCACCTACCTGATTTGTGCTGTTACTTCCAAATACATTGCATTTGTACTTTATAGACTCAACAAAACAGCTATATATGTATTATTTTATACAGCTGACTTTTCAATCAGTTAAGAGAGGAAAGAACATGAAATATGCATTTATACATATAGTTATATATATTATATGTATAAATTATATATATATATAATGTATAATTATATGTTTTACAGTTACATAATTACCTTTGCCAGTGTTCTGTGTGTGTGGGGGCGGGGTGGGGTTTGAATTACTGACTGTGGTCATTTGCTTTCAGCACAAAGAATTTTCTTTAAATATTCCCTGCAAGGTGGATCACCTAGGAACAAATTCTTTCACAGTTTCTGTTTATCAGAGAATTTATTTCATTTTCAGTACTAAAAGACAGTTTTCCTAGATAAAAGATTCTTGGTAGGTTGACAGCTTTTTTTCTTTCTGTATTTAAATATGTCATCCTACTGCTTCTGGTCTCCATTTCTATTGATGATAAAGTCATGTTAATTTTATTGCAGCTCACTAGTACAGTATGTGATGAGTCTTTTACTGATTTTTATTTTATTCTCTCTCTTTTTATTTTTTGGCACTTTTACTATGATGGGTTACGGTATGGAATGAAAGTTTTTGTTTCATAAAAACTCACATGTTGATACCAAATTCCAATGTGATGCTAACTGGAGGTGAGGCCTTTGTGGGGTAATTAGGTCATGAGGGTGGAATCCTTATAAATGGGATTAGTGTCCTTATAAGAAGAGGCCACGGAACGAGCTAGCTCTCTTCCTGCCATGTAAGGATACAGGAGGGAGTCAGCTGTCTGCAACCCAGAGAGGGTCCTCACAAGAACCTGACCATAATGTCCACCCTGATCTCAATCTTCCATTCTCCAGACCTGTCAGAAATAAACTGTTATTTATGGTACTCTGCTGTCTGAACTATGTGTGTGGGTGTGGATTTATTTGAGTTTATCCTATATGAAATTAATAGTTTCTTGAATGTTTAAGTAAATCTTTATAATTAAATTTGGCAAGTCTTCAGCCATTTATTCTTGTAGTAATTTTTTCTGCACTTTTCTCTTCTTCTTATCCTCCTATGCCCATATACTGGTGTGCTTAATGTCCCGCATTTCTCTTAGGTGGTATTCATTTTTCATCATTCTTTTCCCTCTCTGTTCTTCAGTTTGCATAATCTCTATTGATCCCTCACTGAGTCCATTGATTCTTTCTTCTGCCAACTCAGAAATGTTGTTGAGTGAATTCCTCTAGTGAATCTCCCATTCTCAGCTTGCACTGTAGCTTTCTTTACTTCTTTCAGTATGGTGTCCTGTAAGCTTTTCTGTTTAAAGAGTGTATTTATATAGACTGCTTTGAAATCTGTTAAATTCAAGATTTAGAACTTCTCATAGGCAGTTTCTGCTGTCTGCTTTGTTTTCTGTGTATGGTTCACTCTCCTGTTCTTTGTATGTCCTCGAATATTTGTAGAAGACTCGACATCTTATATATTTTAGCAGCTCTGGATACTGACTCCCCACCCCCTCTTCAGGGCTTTGTTGTTGTTTGTTTCTTTGTTTACTGAATTGGCTAGGCTACTTTAATAAAGACTATTTTTGATATTGCTCCTCAGAGGGTGCAGCCAAGGTATGTACAAAATCACCTTGAGGTGACATTGGTTTGAATGGGGTTCTCTTTGCCTCTTTTCTTTCCTTCATCTGTCTGTTAAGCTGTCTGCCTCTTTGCTAGCATATTCAGCTGTTATGCCCCACCAATTTTCAGCTAAAAGCCTGGGAGATAAATTACTCCATAGTCTGATTCAATTAAATTCAGGCAAGACAGTTTTTCAGTCTAGACTTTCAAATTTGTTTTGACTCAAGGAGGACTCGTTTTAGTTGTCTCTTTCCCAAGTTCTTTCTGGTAAACTAATTGGTTTAGCTTCTTCCTCTTGTAGAGCAATTATCAGCTTCCTCTTAATGGTTTGCCACCAAAATCTCCATTGTTTTTCAGAATGACTTTAGGCTTGAACTTTCCTACATTCTGTTTCAAATAAGGCCATTCCTTTAGGAAGAGCTTCAGAGCTGTACGTTCTTAAGGACTATGCTGAATAAAATCTTTAAGCCACTGTTCTAAGTGCTGTATCATGTTGGTGGCCTTTGGTCTTTTTGACTTGCCTCACTTAGTGTAGATGCCCTGCCCAACGAACAAGCTAAGGTGAAGGTGATCAAGCCCTGAGTTCTCAGCCTGCTGCACCTGGGCTAGAGCTTCCATCCAAAGAACGGGGACTGGGTGGAGGAAAGGAGTCCCTGACATTTCAGCTGAATTCATCAGGAATTTAACCTCCACAGGCAGAGTTGGAGATATAATAAATAATGAAGGCCTGTCTGCCTTGGGAGCTGAGGAGAGAGGGAGCCCCATACTTGAAGGCAAACTAGAGTGAAGTTTCCATCAAGATGAGGAGAAGTGAGGAAGGGATGAGGTTATGGCTAAGTGCCAGACACGCGCACTGTTTTATCTGATATTTAGAATTATTTGAATAAATGTTTCCTCATTTGCTGTTGTGCTTATAACAACATCTAGATACTTTCTCTTTTCTTTATTTTTATTGTTTACACTATTACAGATGTCCCATATTTCCCCCTTCGCCCATCTCCACCCAGTCCTTGTCCTCCCTTCCTTTCAGGCTATCACTACATTGCTGTCTGTGTCTATGGGTTACACACAGATGTTCTTTGCCTAATCCCTTCACCCTGTTTCATCCAGTCCTTCCATCCCGACAACTGTCAGTCTGTTCCATATATCCATGCCTCTATTTCTATTTGTTCGTTAGTTTATTTTGTTTGTTAGATTTCACATGTAAGCGAGATAATATGGTATTTGCCTTTCACTGGCTCGCTATTTCACATAGCTTTTAATAGCCTCCAGGGCCATCCATGCTGTTGAAAAATGTAAGAATTCCTGCTTTTGTATTGCCATATAGTATTTCAGTATGTAAATATACTACAGCTTTTTATCCACTCATTATTGATGGGCACAGAAACTTTAAATGGTTGTTTACTTTTCATTTTTACCAGATATAGTTGATTCACAGGAGAACAGGTCCAACAGAGATCCTCATTCATAATTTACAGAAGTAGCTTGGCAATAGTCTAATTTTAAATGTATGTTATACCTCAATTACGTTAAAATATATAGGTAATGTTACAATAAAACTATATAGAGGAAACACTGCATTTATACTAAGAAATAAAATAAGACACAACTAAAAAGAATTTTAAAAGAAATTGCAAAGATCTATATGAACAAGACTAAATGACTTTACTTATAGACTTCTATTACATTTCTAAATGTGAATACTCATTATTGAAAAGACATACAGTTATGTGCCAAACAATGTTTCAGTCTAATGAACCACATGTAAGACAGTGTTCCCATAAGATTATAATGGAGCTAAAAAACTCCTATCTCCTAGTGACATGCAGCAGAATGCATAACTTCCGTGTTTGTGATAATGCTGATATAAACAAACCTAACATACTGTCAGTAATACAAGAGTATAGCACATACAACTATATACAATATTATAATACCTGAAAATAACTGACTGTATTACTGGTTTAAATATTTACTGTACTTTTAATCATTATTTTATGGTGTACTCTTTCTACTAATAAAAATTAAAATATGCTGTAAAACAGTATGCTCTGTTATGCCAACAGCAGCCTCATACAGCTCCTGTTTATTGTGTCTCTTGACTGCATCATTTTTATACTTCATAAAAATCTCTTCTTTTGAAAGTTACATGTTATATAGGCTTGTAGCCTAGGAGACATATAGCTTAGGTATGTGGTAGGCTAGACCACCCAAGTTTGTGTAAGTATACTCTATGGGGTTCATACAACAATGAAACCACCTAATAATGCATTTCCTGTAACAGACCCTGTCATTAACTGGTGCATGACTGTATTTGCTTCCCCAAATAATTGTAAACTTAATAAACTGTCATGTAAATTTTTATAAGAATATTTTTTTCAACAGACCTATTTTTCGCCCTAGCTGGTGTAGCTCAGTGGATTGAGCACGGGCCTGCAAACCGCACGATTGAGGTTCGATTCCCAGTCAGGGACCATGCCTGGGTTGCAGGCCAGTTCCCAGCAGGGGACTCACGAGAGGCAACCATACATTGATATTTCTCTCCTTCTCTCCTTCTCTTCCCCTCTAAAGATAAATAAATAAAATCTTTTAAAAAAGAACTATTTTTCTAATTTGGGGGGGCCATTTATTGATAAAAATGACTTTGTTACTGTTGAAGTTGAGAATTTTTAATATATTCTACATAGAAACCCTTTTTGGACATGTGGTTTGCAAATAATTCCTCCCAGTGTGCAGCTTGTGTTTTCACTTACAGGTTCTTTTGCACAGAAAAATTTAGAATTTAAAAATTCTTTTATCAATTATGCTTTTAATATTGAGTCTAACCGGTCTTTGCTTAAGCATAGGTCCTGAACATTTTTCCTTTTATTCTCTAACAGTTTTATGTTTCAGACTTAAGTCTATTATCCATTTTGAGTTAATTTTTGTATAAAGGAGAAGATTTAGATGAGGTTCATTTTTTTCTTTTTTCACTAATGGATGTCCAATCATTGGTTGAAAAGATTATCCAATGATCTGCCTTTGCAGCTCTGTTAAAAATCAATTGACCATACATGTGTCAGTCTAGTCAGGAGTTCCATCAACATATGTGTCTATCTTTTTGCCAATACTACAATGTCTTCATTACTATAACTAACAGTAAACCTTAGTTTTGGGTAGAGAGAGCATTCCTACTACATTTTTCCCCCCAAAAAGGTGTTCTAGGACCAGTACCTTTCCAAATAAATTTAAAATAAAGTTATATAATACTAGATACAAAATATTTGGTGGGTTTTAGATAAGAATCACATAAACCTGTATTTCATTTTGGGAGAACTAACATTTTACTATGTTGAATCTTCCAATCCATGAACATGGTATATTTGACCATTTCTTTAAGTACCCTTTTATTTGTTCAGCATTTTGTAATTTTCAGCATAGATATATTTGTGTGTTCTCAAATATAAGTATTTAATTTTCAGTATAGTAACTGTAAATACTATTGTTTTAAATTTCAGTTTCTAACTGTAGTGTATACATAAAACTCACAACAGTATATACATTAACTAATATTTTGGGGGGAAGTTGATCTTACATGCCCCAAATTAATTGAGGATTTTAAGTTCATAAGAGATATTTGTCAGTTTTCTTTCTTTCCTTCTTCCTTCCTTTCTTCTTTCTCTTGTTTTAATATTTTATTTATTTATTTTCAGAGAGAGGGGAATGGAAAGAGAGAGGGAGAGAAATATCAATGTGTGGTTGGCTCTCATGTGTCCCCCACTGGGAACTGGCCTGCAACCCAGGCGTGTGCCCTGACTGGGAATCGAACTGCAATCCTTTGCTTCACAGGCCTGCGCTCAATCCACTGAGCTACACCAGCCAGGGCTCTTCTTTCTTTTTTGTATTTTCTTTCTCTGATTTGGTATCAGTATAATACTAGCCTCATAAAATAAGCTGAGAAATATTCCTCCTCTTCTATTTTCTAAAAAAGACTCAGTAAAATTGATGCTAATTCTTCTTTAATGCTTAGTTGACTTCTTCAGTAAAACTATCGGGCCTAGAGATTTCTTTTTTAGGTGGTTTTTCAGGTTATAAGTCTATACAAAGTGTCTATTTTTTTTTTTAAAGATTTTATTTATTTATTTATCTTTAAAGGGGAAGGAGAGAGGGAGAGAAACATCAATGTATGGTTGCCTTTTGTGCATCCCCTGCTGGTAGTTAGCCTGCAAGGAACCAGCCTGCAACCCAGGCATGTGCCCTGACTGGGAATCGAACCGCGATCGTCTGGTTCGCAGGCCCGCACTCAATCCACTGAGCTACGCCAGCCAGGGCACAAAGGTCTATTTTATTTTGGTTAGTTTTAGTAATTTGTGAGTTTTAAGAAACTATTTCATTTTTTTCTAAGTTATTCAATTCATGAGTATAAAATTCTTGACAAGTATTCTCTAATCATCCTCTTAATGGATGGGAAATCTGTAGTAAAAGTGTTTGTTCAATCCTGATATTGATGATTATGTCTTCTTTCCTTTATCTTTGTTATTCTAGTAAGAGGTATATTAATTTAATTAAGTTTTTGAAAGAACCAGCTGTTTATTTCATTGATTTTTCCCTATTGTTTTCCTGTTTTCAATTTCATTGATTCCAATTCTTAAATATTTCCTGTCTGCTGGTTTTGACTATATCTGGCTCTTCTTCTTTTAGTGTCTTGAGGAAAAAACAGATTATTGACATGAGAGCTTTCCTTTTCTTTAAAAATTAATGTTTTCATGGTATATCTTTTTATATACTTTTACTTCCAACATACTTGACTCACTGATTTTGAAATAATTTATCTGAGAAAAGCATATATTGGGTCATTTCTAAAACTCCATTACATCAATTTGTCTTTAGATTATTTATATTTAAGGTAATTACTTGATACTTTAGGACTTAAATCTGTGCCTTCTTTCTCATTCCTGTTTCTTCATGCTTTACCATGGACTAGTTCAAAAGTTTTTAGGATTTCATCTTACTTTATAGGCTTTTGGTCTATATTATTTTGTATATGTACTTCTTTTAAGTGATTGCTCTGAATATTACAATTTATAGATGAAATATATGACAGTCCACTTGTATTGACATTTTATCATTTCAAGTCAAATATAGAAACTTTACTTCCATTAAGGCACCTTTACCCTCCTACCTTTTAAATATAACCATGTTAATTATTTACTGTACATACATGTATACCACATTATAGGGTTTATAAATTGTTTTAACCTACAAATGTGATTTAATAAAATTGTTTTTTAAAAGATAATCTATTATATTTATCCATCCTGTTGTTTTTCCTTCTTTCTGAAGTTTCAAGCCTTTTTCTGTTATCAATTTTTTTCTCTTTAGGGTGTTTAATTAAGCCATTATTCCAGGGTAGGTTTTCTAGTGACAAATTCTTTCAGTTTTATTTGTCTGAGTATGTTATTTCCCAATCATTCCTAAAGAATAACTTCACTGGTTATAGACCTTATGGTGGACAGTTCTTTATTTTAGCATTTGAAAAATGTTGTGCTACCACCCTCCCCCAATCCCTGCCTCTCCATGTATAGTACTAGCAAAAATATATATATATATATAAATATAAATAGATCAATGAAACAAAAGACTGACTTATATATGCATATGTTTCTATAATGAAAATGTAGTATACTATAAATGAAGCAATTCAAACCACGGTTTGGCAACAATTTTTCAATAAATCGGGCTGCAAATTGTAAGTCATCCCATATATAAATAAAAATAAATTTATACCAATGTAAATTACAGATAGATTAAAAAGTTAATTTTTTTAAGTTAATACATAAACATCTCTATTTTTTCATATATTTTACTAATTATGCTATTACAGTTGTCCCAGTCCCCCCCATTCATTCCCCGGAACCCCTCCCACCCGCATTCCCCCCTTTTAGTTCATGTCCATGGGTCATACATATAAGTTCTTTGGCTTCTACATTTCCTATTCTATTCTTAACGCCCCCCTGTCTATTTTGTACCTGCCACTTATGCTTCTTATTCCTATACCTCCCCTGCTGCTGATAGCCCTCCATATGATATTCATTTCTGTGATTCTGTTCCTGTTCTAGCTGTTTGCTTAGTCTGTTTGTTTTACGTTCAGTTGTTTATAGTTTGAGTTTGTTGCCATTTTACTGTTTATATTTTTGATCTTCCTTTTCTTGATAAATTTCTTTAACATTTCATATGATAAGGGCTTGGTGATAATGAACTCCTTTAACTTGACCTTATCTGGGAAGCACTTCATATGCCCTTCTATTCTAAATGATAACTTTGCTGCATAGAATAATCTTGGATGGAGACCCTTGCCTTTCATGACTTCGAATACTTCTTTCCAACCCCTTTTTGACTGTAAGGTTTCTTTTGAGGACTCAAATGACAGTCTAATGGAAACTCCTTTGTAAGTAACTGTTTCCTTTTCTCTTGCTGCTTTTAAGATTCTCTCCTTATCTTTAATTTTGGGTAACATAATGATGATGTGCTGCGTGTGTACTTCCTTGAGTCCAACTTCTTTGGGACTTTCTGAGCTTCCTGGACTTCCTGGAAGTCTATCTCCTTTGCCAGATTGGGGAAGTTCTCTTTCATTATGTTTTCAAATAAGTTTTCAGTTTCTTGCTCTTACTCTTCTCCTTCTGGCACCTTTATGATTTGGATGTCAGAAAGTTTAAAGTTGTCCCATAGGTTCCTAAGCCTCTCCTCATTTTTTTGAATTCTTGTTTCCTCATTCTTTTCTGTTTGTTTACATCTTCCTTCTGTTTCAAATCATTGATTTGAGTCCAAGTTTCCTTCCCTTCACTGTTGGTTCCCTGTACATTTTCCTTTATTTTACTTTTCATAGCCTTTACTTTTTCCTCTATTTTGTGACCATACTCAACCAATTCTGTGAGCATGCTGATTACCAGTGTTTTGAACTATGCATCTGATAGGTTGGCTATCTCTTCATCAGTTACTTGTATATTTTCTGGAGTTTTGGTCTGTTCTTCCATTTGAACCATTTTTGTTGTCTTGGCACACCTGTTATGTAGTGAGGAGTGGAGCCTTATGTATTCACCAGGGATGGGTAAACTGCATTGCTGAGTTGTGGCGCCATAGATGGGAGAAGGGTCCGAGAAGGAACATGCCACCTGCTTGCTCCCAGCTGGCTTTCAGTCACCTCCCCCACATCCCAGAAGCAAATTTGGCCCTCCTGGTGCTGATTCTTGTGTGGGTGGGCTTATGTATGTTCTGGGACCCTATGGGTCTCTCCAATGAACTCTCCTGTGAGTCTGGGAGTTTCTCTCACCACCTCAACTCCCAAAGGTTTTTTCCATCAGAGGTTTTGAGGCTTTATTTCCCTGCACTGGAATCCTGGGTTGAGTGGTCTTTCTTGCTCCCCTGCTGCCTCACCCACCCTGGTCCTCTGGTCATCGCCTTGCTATGAGTCCTCTCCATCCTTCCTACCTGTCTGGATGAATGTTTCTTTTTCACTTCCTTGGTTGTCAGACTTCCATACAGTTCAATTTTCTGGCATTTCTGGTTGTGTTTGATTTTAAATTTGTTGTTGTCCTTTTGGTTGTGGGAGGAGGCCAAGTATGCTACCTACGATGCTTCCATCTTGGCTGGAAGTCTCTCTTTAAAATAACTACACCCAAGCTGGTAGCGTAAATTAGCTTAACTACCTTGGAAGGCAGCGATTTCATCCAGAAAAGCTGCAAGTACGCACTACTTAAAGACCAGGAATTCCTTTCTATATTCAGAGAAACTTTTACACAGGATGGTTTTATAAGAAGTTTTCATAATAAATACAACTGAAACAAGCTGAATGTCCATCAACAGTATTTCTCAATAATTTGTGACATGATGGAGTATTTTGTGGAAGGAAAGACGAAAGAAAGGAAGGAAGGAAGGAGGAGGGAATAGAAAGAAAGGAAGAGAGAGAGAAAAGAAAGAAAAAAGAAGAAAAGAAAAAAGAGAATAAAATAAAATAAAATAAAATAAAATAAAATAAAAGAAAAGAAAAGAAAAGAAAAGAAAAGAAAAGAAAAGAAAGGAAAAGGGCTAACTTAGCTACTGATGACATGGATGAATCTCAGTGTTGACCAAATGAAGTAAAGCACAAAGATTGCATACAGTGTAACTCAATTCATATAAAGTTTAAGCAGAAGCACAAAGAAGTTACAATGTTTAAGAATGTGCATCTAAGTGGTAAACTAAATAAAAGTGAGGAATGAATAATGCTAAAAACTGAGTATATTGGGTGGAAAAGATGGTTGTGATTGCACCAGGAATGTATTCACTCTTTATCCCTTAAGCCTTTGGCCAAGCATCCATTCACCATGAGGTGATTTATTGTAATCAATGTATGTATATTTAATTCATATTATGTATGAACTAAATAATGATTAATTCAAACTTAAACTCAGTTGCTCTACTTAAATAGTTTAAAATCACTCAGATATTATCCAACTAAATGAGTACTACAACCAGATGTTTTACATTTCCTCCAATGAAAACAAAAAATTAGCCCTGGCTGGTGTAGCTCAGTGGATTGAGCACGGGCCTGTGAGCCACACCATTGTGGTTCGATTCCCAGTCAGGGCACATGCCTGGGTTGCAGGCCAGTTCCTGGCAGGGGACACACCAGAGGCAACCCTACATTGATATTTCCCTCTCTCCTTCCCTTCCCCTCTAAAGATAAATAAATAGCAGATATTAAAAATTATACATATTATCTGATTTCAGCTGAAAATGTTAATGGTGGGATCATATGCTGGTAAAATAACTCATAACAGTTTTTCTTCTAACACTTTAAAATGCAAGAATCAATTTCATATATTTTATGCCTTGGGCCCCAAGCTCTCTGAAGCTGCTTTAGATATAATACTAGTAATTGATAGAAAAAATCATATTACCAAATGTCATCTGTGAACTGTGCTTTTTTCATAAAAATCTCTTAAATGATAACTCATGTAACTCTAGAATTTTAAAAAACACAATGCAAAAAACTCTTTAGAGAATAATCACTATAATAAATAGGCAACATTTCTGTGCTTAATTAAACGGAAACAATAATATATTAATCCTCTGGTTCTATAATAGCCCTTTCCAAGGGGAAAGGTTTCAGTCCACTGTTATTACCTCAGGCAGATATTTTAGGTGATTGCATGTATGAGCATGGCCTCAACTAACTTGAATAATGACAATCCCAATATCAACGAAAAGACAGAATTATTTTTTCTCAGATCTAGCTGATTTATCCAATGACTGTTGGAAACTGCCCTGCCTGGTTCCAGAAGCTGCAATCCCCTCATGGCTAAGGCTGAGTGAACAACCTTGGGACTAGAAGCCACTAAGGAGACAAAGCTTATCTCCCTGGCTGGGGCACTGCCTCTGCTCCTTTTACTTCACTTTGTCTGGCTCCCAGTGCTTGATCGGTTAGTTAATGACAGGTAAGATTCCTCAAGGAAAGAATGACCTAATACAGGCACAATCATGGGGAGCCCCCAGAGAAGGACTTGGGGGGGCTATAGCTAAAGGGGGCGATAGACCCTCGCCCCTCGGCTTTGACATAGCCTGAGTCCTCATTCTGTCTGTAAGAAGTCTCCTAATCTCTTGGCTGCCTTACTTCCCTTGTCTTACACCTGAAACAATGACAGAGGGCAGTGCAGCCCTGTACTGAAAAGGGTGGGTTCCCCAGGTAATCAGGACAAAGAAAGAATATATAAAATCCTATGAAACCTGTTTTGCTAATACCTTCAGTTAAATGATAAGGGTCCGAGCAGGAAATGAGTTTGCTTCCCAAAGTTTTATAGCCCTTCAGCTAACAGACCCTGACTCAGAATAAACCCTAGTAGTTCTTTGTATGCTATCTATTGTTTGATCCTTACTGCCTGACAATGATTAATGAGCTTTACCTGTATGCAAAATGAACCCAATGAAAGCCCACTGAAGAAAAGGCGCTTGGCCCTTCTCGTCTGAGACATCGGCCACCTTTCCTCCCCAAGCAGATCATGTCTTGGTAGACTTACTCTCATCTGTGGTGGCTGGCAGGGGGCCAGGGGGTGGGGACCTGTGGGCAGAGCCCTCCCCCCCCACAAATGACTTAATGAATATTTGGTTATCTGAGAGGGATATATGATACAAAGTAACTAAGTCCAAAACTTATGCTCTTTTCTCTCAACTTAGTCCTTTTCTTGAAGTTAACAGTTAATACAATCCTCTCAATTTCCTAGTCCAAACATCTGAGTCCATCTTTCCTAAACATCCAATAAATCACCAAGTATTTTTTATTCTACCTTAATATTTCTTGAATCTGAGTTTATTCTTAAGCCTTACTGCCACCACTTTAGCTCAAGTTTTAATCATTTTGTGCCTATATTCCTGCAACCTGGTCTCCTTCGTTATAGACGGAAATTCCTCTTCACTGAAATCATTTTTCTCACTCATCACAGAAAAACCTAAAAAATTTTACAAAGCTGATTATGTTACTTTCAATCTTCAAATCCCATGATGGCACCCCATAGTTTTCAGCATGAAATCTATATTTCTTAACATGGCATAAAGGCCCAGTGTCAGCCCTATACCTCAACAGTTTATTTTATACCCTGTGATCTGTTGCCATATTCTCTCATTTTTATATGCTTTCACAGAATACAGAACTGTATAAAACTCCAACTTACTGAGTTCTTGGAAAGACTGCTCATTATCTTTTTCAAGTGGCCAAGTGCTCTTCCTATGTCTTTCAAAACTATTTTATTTACCTTAATCCCTTAACATATTATTATTGTAAATAAGACAAAGCACGTTTCAGAAAGATGGATTTCAACTCTATATCCTCTATATAAATATTGCTTAATTATATATATATATATTGATTGACTATCCAAAGCTTCTACAGTTTAAGTTTTTCTGACACATAATACATATTTCAAGAAGTATGATCACATTATTCTGACCCTTTAAAACCTTGATTACATTTCTGGAAGTAATGGATCAAAAATGATTAATTTTAAGAAACTCACCTTTATTAATTCCCATTTTCTTTTGAAAAATGAGAATTCTGGATTAGACCAAAGGTTCCTCCTGCCAATTATTTTGTGAAATTATATCAAGTTTAATTAAGTCTGTTGACACTGGTTTTTTTTAAGTCTCTTGACACTGCTTTTTTTAAATGCTAGAAGAAAATCATGGTATTAATTTCTGAGGACTACACATAACACCTGACATACTGAAACTCATAGTATATTATATAATATAGAACAATGAGCTCACCTAATTTAAAAATTAAATAAACAAATTAAGGAATTATGTATTAAGACTAAATTCACTGAACTTGGTTTTGAAAAGCTGACCAAAAGTTGACCAAACTTAATGATTTGTTGAGAGCTTTACATGTCATTTTACAGAACTTAACTCAGTATTGTTTATCCTTGACTATTGTTATACAAGTGTTAAAATTCTATTTATGAAAAAGGTAGTAAGTTCGGTTTTTGTTAGATTGTAAATTTAAAAAAAATTATAGGCACTTTTACAGATGTTCCCCATTTCCCCCCCTCTTTGCCCTCTGCCACCAAGGCCCTGCCCCTGGCCTTCACCACATTGTCTGTGACACTGGGCTATGCATATACTGAGGTCTGTCTAGTAAGTACCCAGCCACATAATATTAAAAATAGAAACATTTATTGAAGAAGATACAAGATACAAGAAACACTGTACATATGACAAGGATGTTTCAGTCCCCTTCTAAGTAGGCAATGTGGGATGTCACAGTTCTCCCAATCACCATCAGCTGCCCTGTTGTATTTTCCTGAATTTCATTGATGGTCTGAAATCTCTTCCCTTTCTAAGGTAATTTTAGTTTTGGAAAAAGCCAGAAGTAGCAGGATACCAAATCTGCGTTGTAGAGGGGCTGAGTCAGCTGGGTGGTTTGATGTTTTGCCAAAAAAATTCTGCAAGAGACATGATGTATGAGTGGGCATGTTGGCGTGATGAAGCTGTCAATCACCAGTTGCTTGTAGCTGTGGCCTTCTGAATCATCCAATAGTTCCCGTGCAGGAATATGCAAACTTTGATGCAGATTCATTGCTCTACTTGCTCAGTCATTTTGAATGCGACAGTGACAGAGTACACATGCCACTCAATGGCATCCACTGCCCTCACTGACTAGTACACTGGAGGTGTCATTGTTCACATATGAGCATTCCAGTCTACTCTCCTTGGCTGCCAGTTTACTTTGAAGTTAAACAAACCATTCTCCTTGTATTAATAATGGCTGAACTTTTTCTGGACAGACCTTGTCATATGCATATATGTATTTTGGCTAAATTACTTTTAAACAAGGCCACATGTTATGTTACAAGACCAACAGTCCATAGGATTTAGTAAAATGTTAGAGACAGAAGATTGTAGTAATGCTTTAATTTTTAAAAAGGTCAGTTTTAAATTTTATACTGTACTGTACTGTTAATTTTAAATTGAAATATTGTTTTCAAAGGAACCAGAAATACTTACTAGAAGACTGATATTATTTATAACTGCTGCAAACTCACAGGGAAAAGAAATTAAAACAAGATAAAAAGATAATACATTGTGCATGCTAATGCTCACGTGCAGTGTTTTCTTAAGTATATTTTCAATGAATTTCACAGGAAAGGGTTTCTTTTTGATTCTCTTAACATTTTTCTTAGAAATGCACTGATAATGTTAGATGAAATCTGATGGTGGTTATCTGATATATATACACACACATATATACGCATGGAATCTGGCATAAATAATGCCGTTTTTATTACAGAATCTTATAAAATCATACGCAAACAATTCTGTAACATAACAATATCACACTCAAGCTTACCATATGACATGGCACTTTCATATTAGGTGAAATGTCATTTTCATATGACATTTCATATAGGTGAAGTGTTCAAATTAAAACTATAAATTACTACACCCATATTATTACCCTACCAACCACACTCAACAGGCACTCCTTTTGCTGGACCCTGTGCCTGTGCGTGTATAAAATTCAAATAGGATAACTGGGAATTAAAATGCTATACTAACACACTTAAATATTCAATACCATAAAGAATAAGATATTATTCTCCCACTTCCCACCAAGATACTAAATCTTTGTAGAGGTGAAAAATGCCATACTATACCTTGATTTCTTCTATTTCATCTGGTACTATCTTGTATGCTGATATCGTCCCACCCAACCTGAAATCAGAAGAAAATATTCTCAAAACTGGCAATAGTGCATAAAAAAATAGGACTGTTTCTGCCAGTAACATCACAATGCCACCAATAATCCCCAATGTCCACCCCAATAATTGCGAAGGAAAAACCAACCATTTTGTGATTAATTTTTCCATATAGTAGTTAAAAGGAAGTGGATAATGAATGACTACTGAATGAGAAAAAACATTGAATCAGATTTTTAACCATAACTAAACTTTTATGATTGATGGTTTTAATGAATCTGGAATGGTCACTTTTGCTGATGGATTCTGTCACTAAGATATATCAAAATGAAATAGCAAATATGGTGTTTGCTTTTTTTTAGTTTTGTTTTTTATAACAGACTTTATTTTTTACATAGTTTTAGGTTTACAGATAAATTAAGCAATAAGTAAAGAAATTTATTTCACAGATGCCCCACCACAGTTTTCTTTTTTAAAATTACTCATTAGTGTGGTGTATTTGTCACAACTGATAAAACAGTACTGATTTTGCTTCCTTTAAAAAATAATTTGAAAGAGGATTCAGAGAGATTTGTGTATGCAGCACTGTGCAATGAAAAGAGATGATGTTTGAGGGTTACAAATTTAATGTTTAATATATGATCTTGGCCTTCAGGCAGTTATGTCATGACATGTCATGTTCACGTGTTTGAAATATTTTTGGAAAGCAACTAAGGTTTAGGTAACACCTAACACTTCCTAGGCATGTTATATATTATCTAATTTAACTGTTATAACTGTCTCCATTGTAAAAAATGGGGAAATTGAGACACAGAACTATTCAGTAATTTTCTTAACTGAAGGATTTAGTAAGTAAAGGTACTAATTAACATATACATTAAGTGTAAAATACATACCAGACTTTAAATACTTAGTATAAAAAAGGTTAATTTTAAAATAGTGATTACATGTTAAAATAACATTGTGGATATATTAAGTTAAATAAGCTATACTGTATTAAAATTAACTTCATTGATTTCTTTTTAGTTTTTAAAATGTGCTACTAAAATTTTTAAATTACATATATGGCTTGCATTTGTGGCTACTATCATATTTCTATCAGACCGGTGCTCTAGGTTCTTAAAATTCCTAGATACCTACCTAACACTGCTCTAATTCAGTGCTTAAAAAGGAACTTTCTGATCATGTATTTGACTTTATAAGTACTAGATATCAAAAAAGGAGTATCATAAGTAAGGAACTTATATATTACAGATACTTTAGGATATCTCCTGTCTCACATAAATTAATAAATGACACTCTTGTTTCCATTAGAAAATAACAATCTAACCAAATTATCTTTATTGAAAACTCTATGTTTAAACTCTTTAATGTTACCATTTATTCTTGCTAATGGAACTAGTGTTCAGGTCATTATATGAGATTTCACATACTTAAAGTGTCATGATTGAATGATAAAAAACACTAATAAAATTTAACTTAATTCATATCATATAAGGTATATAACTGACATGCTAAATAAGACCATAGTAAAATAACTAGAGAAGCACTATATGTTACTAAAACGACAAATTATATAACTCTCTAGGAGGTTTAAAATAGCTATTTAAAAATCATTTTCATTGTCAGTTATTAAAGCTATACAATTAGGAGTTAAGATTGTTGGGGTACTAGTAAACACATTAGAGCAAAAATACTACTGAAAACTTAAAGCCTTCAATTTATAGCCTTTGCAAATAATAAGTGCATTGTTTTATTCATTGAGTTCATAGTATGTAATGGATACAATCGAGACAATGACAAAGCAAAGAAATAAAAATTTTGCAGGGAAGCAGATGAATACACAGATATCTGTAATATAGTACACTAGAGGCTGAAAGTTTGAAGTTATTTCAAGATAAGATTTTTAAAGCACCTATCATTGTAAAGTAGACTGGCTATAATATAAGCAGTCTACAATGCCTATTACATAAATGGCATAGATTACAGAAATATTTCAATTCAATAATGATTCAAAGATGCCATGATATTAAGGTTTGATTTACAGAAGAAAAATAAAAAGAAATTTGCTATGATGAACTTCAATTTTACTCAACAAACAACTTACTTTTCTTTTGATAAATGCTGACTAACACTACCTCAAATATTGCCTTTCCTAGAATCCCAACCTGGGGAAGGTAAACTTCCAGATTAGTATTCCTACATCAACTTCAAACCAATGATAATGGTTTCAACTGTTAAGGTAGGTAAGTGGGGACGGAGAGTCACACAGGAAAGTGGTAGAGGGGGGATAAATGGTGACAGAAGACGACTTGATGGGATGGTGAACACATAATATAATATAATATACAGATGATGTATTACGGAGTCATACACCTTAAACCTATATAAGTTTTAAAGTAATATCATTCCAATAAATACAATAAATAAAACAAAAAAAAGACAGGTAGCCATAACTGGTGTAGCTCAGTTGATTTAGGGTCATCCTATAAACTGAAAGGTTATGGGTTTGATTCTCAGTCAGGGCATACGCCTACATTAAAGGGTTTGGTCCCTGGTCAGGATGCACACGAGAGGCAACTGACTGATGCTTCCCTCTCTCATCAATGTTTCTCTCCCTCTTTCTCTCCTTCCCTTTCCTTCTCTCTAAAATATATAAGTATATCCTAAGGAGAGGATAAAAAATGGCAGGTAAAATATATGATTTAATGTATTGCTACTTGTTTTAAAATGAATGTATAACATAAATATTATGCATACAAATAGTACATTGACAAAATAGGGTAATCATATGATTGAATGACTAAAAGCACAGGAAAGTTGGAGTGTGTCTATATTATGCTAAACAAAAAAAATGAGAAACGAGGTTAAAACTGATAAAAACACTAGAAAAAACTACCTAGGATTCCAAGATGGCTGCAGAGTAGATGGAAGCTAAACTCACCTGTTCCCAGTGCCAAAATGTTTTACAGGTAAATTATAGAGCAATCAACCTGAATAGCCAACTAAATACTAGCTGAACTAAATACAGCCATACCTGGGTACTCGTCAGCTTCAGAACTCATCAAACCCTGTACTCATTGCATTTTGACAAGAAAAAATGTTTCAGCACTCGGCACTTGCTCGGGACTCAACACACTTGATAGAACTTGTATGAGTCACAATGCTGCTCTGCAAGAGAAAGTGCTTCATCACTTGTCACGTTAGGCACTCAGCAGTTTTGGCACTCTTCACGAGTTCTGAAACGAATTCACAGTGAGTCCCGAGGTAGCACTGTACTGCAACCAAGCATTTATAGAAGAACCCATATCAAGACTGGTAAGGACAAAGATTTAGAAAGGGCTGGACCCTGCACCCATGTGTGGAGGCTGAAAACCTGGAGGGATATCTTGGCTACAAAACTCCTGCCCCCTCACCCAGGAGTGTGGAATCTCTATCCCAGGCATGGATCCTGGGGTAGAGATTCCAGGATCACAGAGATGGGAAGAGGAGCCCACTAGCATCTGGTTATGATAATCAGTGCAGTCCATCTGAGAATGAAGAGAGTCTGCTAGAAACCCAGAACCCACCATCCCAGAGTCAAATACTCTTATTATTACCACACAAGCATGGGGAGTGCAGTGCCTGGTCCTACAACTATAGGTGACACCACTCTGCTGTGCTTGGGTACTGCAGAGAGGTCTGCTGACTGCACCCAGCAGGGATCTTTGGGGTGCTCTTTTTCTGGAGAAGCTCTTGGCAGGGACTCAGGCAGTGATTGAACTGTGTAGCTTTAGAAAGCAGACCGATCTTCCCTACCTCAAGCACCCTGTCAAATCACCTGGCCTGCCCTTCCACTCTGTGGCCCCACCCCGCTGAGTTTAGTTGTTAATTGGGGTAAAAGTGCCATGCAGAGCTGGGTCTTTCAGAGTGTATCTCCTGAGGAAGAGTTCAACGGGGAATCTTTCAGGTAGTGGGTTGTGTGGCTAGATCCTGAGGGGGTGAGGGTGCTCCTTCCTCCCCTGTGAGCTCAGGCCATGCTAAACTTGGAAGGGGAAGAAGTGACCACCCCACTCCTACAGGCTTGCTGGCACCACCCACAATGGGAGATTGTTTGGATTTGTCCTTCCAAGTCACAGTGGCCACACTCTGCTGAGCTCAGTTCTGCAGGGGCAATGGAGTACTGCTCAGATCTGGGTCATTCAGAGTGTGTCTCCCTTGGAGGCTACTGTCCAGGGCCAGAAAAAAGTACTTGTCCCCTCCTGCAGGTATGCCCAGCACACCCTAATGGGAGACTCTTCAGATACATTCTCCCCAATCCTGGTAGCTCTACCCTGCTGAGTCTGCTCCTGCAGAGGAGATGGCTGGCTGCACCTAACCTGAAACTGCAGCATGCTCTTCCTGGAAGAGCTAGGGTTGGAGACTCTGGCAGAGACTGAGTGGTTAGGCTCTGGGCCACTTCCCCCTCATTGAGTGCCTGCCTGTGTGGCTCCTGAGCAGGGGATCCACTAACCCTGATCTCCCAACTCCAGTCACCCATCCCTACCAAGCCCTCAACCTGTGGAAAGGTCTGTGGGTCACAGCCAGTTTGAGCCAACTCTGCATTCTTTATTTGGAAGGCTCTGGAGGAAGACCAGTCACTGGGCTGTGATGCTGTAGGTGGGGGCAGGGTAGGAGAAGGAACAATGGTGCTTGCTCCACTTGTATTTCAGTCCCTTCCACTGCTTCCCACAAGCAAATTGAGCACTTCTGGTGCTGGTTCCCTGGTGGGTGGGCTTGTGTACGTTCTAGGACCCTGTGGGTCTCTCAAAAAAAAAATATCCTGTGAGGTTGGGAGTCTCTCCCAGCACCTCAGCCCCCACAAGTGTTTTCAATCAGTGCTTTTAGGCTTTATTTCCCATCTCTGGAGCCCTGGGTTGTGCAGTCTGTCTTGCTGCCCATTTTTGCCTGGTTTATCTGTGTGTGAATGTGTGACTGCAGTCAGCCAGTGGCCTTGCACACCTCATTGAGTCTGCTCGTCTCCTCCCTGAATCAGGGGTCTGCTGGCCCTGTGCTACCTGCATGCTTGGGTCTGCCAGCTACCTCTTGTTCCTGCCGTGACCCCTCTCTGCCACCATCGACCTCGCCCCTCTTACCAGTCTGATGAATGGTTGTCAGACTGCTGTACATTTCAATTTCCTTTCTGTTCTGGTTGTGTTTTTGTTTCCAAATCTTTGTTGTCCTTAATTTTGGTTGTGCAAGGAGGCACAGTATTTCCACCTATGCCTCCATCTTGGCTGGAAGTCCCTTCAAGTGTATTCTTTCTTTTACAATGAGGACAGTGTGTTACAATGGAAAGAACAGGAGATTTGGCATGAGTCTGCCTGAGTACAGTAACTACGGAATAGTGATAGCATGTTAAATTTATAGGTATATTAAATCAAGTTGTGTTTTATGATACCATGAAAATAGAAATGTCATTTTCAGAAATCAGTTCAAAGGTCAAAATTAACTGTTTGAATCTGGTCTTGAATTAGATGAAAAAACGAAGGCTATGCTAAGTGAAATGAAGGAAAATGCATAGGGAACCAATAGTGATGGAAAGAAACCTGTGACTCAAATCAATGGAGTGGACCAGAAGGAAGAAAGAAACAACCAAACAGAAAAGAATGAAGAAACAAGAATTCAAAAAAATGAGGAGAGGCTTAGGAACCTCCAGGACATCTTTAAACATTCCAACATCCGAATTACAGGGGTACCAGAAGGGGAAAAGGAACAGCCACGAGTGGAAAACTTATTTGAACAAATAATAAAGGAGAACTTCCCCAATCTGGCAAAGGAAATAGACTTCTAAGATGTCCAGGAAGCTCAGAGAGTCCCAAAGAAGTTGGACTCAAGAAGGAACACACCAAGGCACATCATAATTACATTAGCCAAGATTAAAATGAAGGAGAGAATTCTAGAAGCAGCAACAGATAAGAGGATAGTCACCCACAAAGAAGTTCCCATCACACTGTCAGCTGATTTCTCAAGAGACCTTATAGGTAAGAAGGGGCTAGAAAGAAGTATTCCAAGTCATGAAAGGCAAGGACCTACTATTCAGCAAAGATTGCAAGAGCAAAGATACAGCAAAGATTGCTCTATCCAGCAAAGCTTTCATTTAGAATAGAAGGGCAGATAAAGTGCTTCCCAGATAAGGTCAAGTTGAAGGAGTTCATCATCACCAAGCCCTTATTATATGAAATGTTAAAGGGACTTACCTAAGAAAAAGAAGATAAAAAAATATGAACAGTGAAAGGACAGCAAACTCACAGTTATTAACAACCACACCTAAAACAAAAAGAAAAGCAAACTAAGTGGATAGTTAGAACAGGAGCAGAGCCACAGAAATGGAGATCATATGGAGGGTTAGCAACAGGGGAGTGGGAGGAGGAGAGGCAGGGAGAAGGTACAGAGAATAAGTAGCATAGACAGTGGGGATAAAACAGACAGGGGGAGGGCAAGAGCAGTGTGAAAAATGTAGAAGCTAAAAAACTTATGACACATGGACATGAACTAAAGGGGGGGAATGTAGGTGGGAGGGGGTGTGCCTGGTGGAGAGGAATAAAGGGGGGGAAATGGGACAACTGTAATGGCATAATCAGTAAAATATATTATTAAAAAAAGAATACACTTGAGGTAGAGTTCTATTTTACTTTAGTGTTTGTATATATATCTAAACACTGAAGTAAAATATGCATATATATAGGTATATGTAATACCATATGCACATATTGTAATACCATATGTATATGGTATTACATTGGCATTGACAGTAGTGAATAATAGTAGCAATACTATTAATAGTAGTATTGGGTAGGCCAAACAGTCTATTACATTTGTTTCTCTAAAATAAAACACACATTTTTCATTTTCACCAATAACTACTGATTTAGATATTTTGAGTATGTCGCCTATCTCCTACTATTGGCTTCTAGTAGGTGGAGGCCAGGTGTACTGCTGAACATCTTCCAATGCATAAGACAGACCCACAGCAAAGAATTATTTGGCCAAAATGTCAATAGTACCAAGAAACTTGGCAAACAGCTTTTGTCACATTAGATCAGTCATAGCACCTTCTGTATACACTGCACAAATTTTGTATTATGTTTCTGTTGCATTTTCACCTTTCTTAAAACAATAAAGTGTAATATACTGAAAATGTTGTATATCTTCTTCCATCTTTAATATTAAAATAGTTGCACAAAAATTCACCAATTTTGATTTCTTTACATGTACATTGATACAACAACTGTAACAATAAAATCTAACAAAACTGTTTTGAATGAAGTTAAAGACAACAAAACACTACTGGCCAACCCAATATATTGAGCATTTTCTATTTGCCAAGCATTATGTTAGGCTTTAAATTTACTGTCTCATTTAACTCTCATAACCTATAATAATGACTATGAAAAAAATGAGACAAGCAATTTTTCAAAGGTTTCATAACTAAGAGCAGCAGAGCTGGGCTCAAGACTCAATTCCAAAAAGTGATAAGCAAATTCTAAAATTCAAATGGAACTTCAAGGGAAACAGAATAGTCAACCTTGGAAAGAGGAAAGTTGGAGGATTCTCACTTCCTGATTTCAAGTAATTACAAAGCTACAGTAAAAAAGACAATATGGTACTGGCATAAGAAAAAAGTCCAGGAATAAATGTCATGTTATGTCACATTATAGTTTTTTCCTTTTTATTTTAATGTGGTAACTATAACTTTAAAAATTTACATTTTAACCATTTAAACATTTTTAATATATTTTGATTATGCTATTACAGTTGTCTCATTTCCCCCCCTTCACACTTTCTCCCACCCACGTTCCCTCCCTTTAGTTCATGTCTATGTGTCATACTTATAAGTTCTTTAGCTTCTACATTTCCCATACTATTCTTACCCTCCCCGTCTATTTTCTACCTACTGTCTATGCTACTTATTCTCTGTACCTTTTCCCCTTCTCTCCTCCTCTCACTCCCCTGTTGATAACTCTCCCTGTGATCTCCATTTCTGTGGTTCTGTTCCTGTTTTAGTTGTTTTCTTAGTTTGTTTTTGTTTTAGGTGTGGTTGTTATTGATTGTGAGTTTGCTGTCATTTAACTGTTCATATTTTTTATCTTTGTTTTCTTGGATAAGTCCCCTTAACATTTCATATAATAAGGGCTTGGTGATGATGAACTTCAAATTGACCTTATCTGAGAAGCACTTTATCTGACCTTCCATTCTAAATGAAAGCTTTGCTGGATAGAGCAATCTTGGATGTAGGTCCTTGCCTTTCATGACTTGGAATACTTCTTTCCAGCCCCTTCTTGTCTGTAAGGTGTCTTTTGAGAAATCAGCTGATGGTCTTTTGGGCACTCCTTTGTAGGTAACTCTCTCCTTTTGTCTTGTTACTTTTAAGATTCTCTCCTTATCTTCAATCTTCGGTAATGTAATTCTGGTGTGCCTTGGTGTGTTCCTCATTGGGTCCAACTTCTTTGGGACTCTCTGAGCTTCCTGGACTTCCTGGAAGTCTATTTCCTTTGCCAGATTGGGGAGTTCTTCTTTATTATTTGTTCAAATAAGTTTTCCACTTGTGGCTGTTCCTCTTTCCCCTTCTGGTACCCCTATAATTTGGATGTTGGAATGTTTAAAGATGTCCTGGAGGTTCCTAAGACTCTCCTCATTTTTCTGAATTCTTATTTCTTCATTCTTTTCTGTTTGGTTGTTTCTTTCTTCCTTCTGGTCTATTCCATTGATTTGAGTCCTAGTTTCCTTCCTATCACTATTGGTCCCTGTACATTTTCCTTTACATTTTAACCATTTTTAAGTACACAATAATATTAACTAAAATTACAACGATGAGACACCATCAATACTATTTATTTTCAAAAGTTAATCCATCTTATAACTCCAACATTCATTGTTTTTATTTCAGAATCAGAACAGACTATTTGTTTTTGTTTTTAAATAGAACCAAGGAAGAAGTAGTTAGTTGGCTGTGTTGTACCAACAACATGTGTTTTTAAATACATAATTATTCTTAGTTTGGTCAGACATTCACATTATAAGAGGAACTTGGTGACCTCTGACTAACTAAGGGGACTACAGATTCAAATCTCCTGTCTCACTCTCACTCCAGGGGATAAACATATTGAGTAGAATGTCTACTGACCATTCCAAAATACTTTAAATAACTCTATACTTTCCTTCTAAACATATGGTTTCATACACATGGCACCTATGAATATGTTAGGTTACACGGCAAAGTGGATTTAAAGTTGCAGATGGAATTAAGGCTGCTAATCAGCTGACCTTACAAAAGGGAGTTCATTCTGGATTATCTTTGCATTCCTGATATAATTGCAAGAGTCCCTAAAAGTAGAAGGAGAATCAGAGAGACTGCAACTGTGAAGACTAGGCCTGTCCTATGTCACTTGCTTTGAAGATCAAGGAAGGGGGCCATGAGCCCAGGAAAGAATGTGGCCACCGGAAGCTGGAAAAAGAAAGGAAATGGATTCTTCCCTAGAGCACCCAAAAAGGAATGCAACCCTGTCCACGTCCTGATTTTAGCCTAAGTAAGACCCTGTATGGGATTTCTGAACTATAGAATCACAAGGTAACAAATTTTTGTTTTAAGCCATTATGTTTGTGGTAATTTGTTATAGTAGCTACAGAAAACTAGTACAGAAGTAAACACATGATGCCTAAAATTGATAAGGCAAAGGACATAGTATGAAATAAGAATGTGAATATCAGAAGAAGCAACCAGAAGGAAGTGTTTCAGGGAAAACAGCTGGATTTTGTCGTTGTTATGAGCTATTTTAGAACCAACTGACTTTATAAAACATTACTTCAAGGAAAAATAAGAATTTAGTAAAAAAAGAAAAACAACAAGCTAAGGAGGTTGTTTATATGGTAGAAAAATCTGATTGCTCTTCTAATGTTTTCAGGAGTAAGAGCAGAGAAATCAGCTAAGCTGAGCTGTAGCTGATCTTTTTTCACTGCTTTTATTTTTATCATTAACTAGCAATCACCTTTCAAACTTTTCTGTTCTCTTCACCCCAAATATACCTATTCTTCCTTCTTAACTTCTAACACTACAGAGTGAGCAATAGGACTAACAAACAGAAAAAAGTTTGTTAATCACGACCTGTAACACGAAAATACCATACTTTCACTCCCAAGTCAATTACTGAGAGGTTAATAGAACTCATAGTATTGCACTGCCCTATATTATTGATTGGAAACTTGCAGGTAGAAGGATGGTGTGGCTGGAGAATATTCCAACTTCAGATCCATAAAATGAGCTCTAACCTGTGGTAAAAACTTAAATGAGGAATGTAACAAGACAAAGTTAGTCTTATTTTTTAGAGAAAGGGCAGAGTAAATGCAAGATGCTTCAAATGAAAACTGTTTGGAAAATAACAATTCCAGGGCAAAATAAACATCTATTTTCCTAAGATGTTTAATATGCACTGGGTATTCAATTCATGTGTATGTACTATACACTGTCTTGTTTTTCATATTGTTTCTGGAGTGTGTGTGTGCATGTATTTTCAAAATGCATTATACATTTCTAAAAAGGAGGAACAGTTCTTACCTTCTTTTTTTAAAAAAGGGATTCCACTCAATGTTTACTATTCTCGTATGCATATTTAAGGTATTGTATGTATGACCAGTGAATAAATGTTATAAAGATATTTTACCCTGAGTTAAGAAGAACAATGAAAGATGTACCTTGTTCATTCTCTATTCCTGTTTTCCCTGTTCCTTAGTAAGTGGTTCATCCAGGCTTCCTGCCAAAGCTAATTCAACATTCTGACAATTTACCTTAGATATTATAAGCTACTAGTGTTATAAATTTAAATAGCACTGAAGGAGCACATCCCTATAGTGTTCCTATAGTCCAGCAACATGCATTCGTAATAGCATGGAAATTCAATAAAACACTAAAAAAGAATAAGAGGTACTTTCAATAACATTTTAATTTTAATTGCTTTTTTTACATACTTAGGCTCTGTTGAAAAAAATTTTTGCTAAAATCACTAGAGTGGCTCTCAACTGGCAGTGATTTTGTTCCCAAGGGACATCTGACAATGTCTGAACATATTTTTTTAGTGACAGCTTGGATAGTGCTACCAGAATCTAGTGGGTAGAAGCCAGAGATGCTGCTTAACATCCTACAAAGCACAGGAGAGCCTCCCCCAACAACTGTTTGGCTTAAAATATCAATAACGCTGAGAATGAGAAATCTTGCAATAAAGAAATGTAGAACCCAAACAGTTTTTTAGAAGCATTCACAAAATCTTTATCATGGATCTGATACAGATTAAAGTCTAGTTCTGTTTCAACCTGTCTTTCCAACATACTATTAATAATAAATATGCAGTTTTGTTTATTTAATTCCCATAAATTTAATGAACTATAATCCACAAAGCACTGTGTTGTACACTTTAGAGAATACAAAGAATAAAGTTTATAATACAAACAAGTTTAAGTCATCATCCTGGCCTATCAAGAACTGACAATATAGTTATAAAAATGTAATATAATCAAGTATAGTGACATATAATTAAACTTAAAATAAATGACACACATAATGAGAACTACCAAATAGTATAGCACAGAATACAGAAATCAGAATAGATTAGAATGGTTAAGAGAAAAGGAAATTTATTTAGGGCCTTACATGGATTGAATTTAAATAGATAAAGAAAAAAAGTACTTCATATGAGAAGCACAGTATAAGAGAGTAAGGAGATACACGTATTACCAGAACAAAAGTTGGGTACTCAAATCAGGGACCAAGGAGGTCCTAAATATTAGGCCGAAAAACAGTTCTTACTATGAAGTCAGTGAGTAGCAACTGACATTCCTTAAAAAGGGAAACACACACAAAAGCAGATTTAGGAAGTATATTAGGGTTTTCCAGAGAAACAGAACAGTAAAATATGGATTACAGATATGAATATAACTATACATTTAGATAGAATTTATAATTGGCTCACATGGTTAGGAGGCCAAAAAGTCAACAATCAGCTATTTATAAGCTGGAGCACCAAAAAAGCAGGTGGTATAATTCGGTCGGAATCTGTAGGCCAAGCACCAGGGAGTGCCTGGCGTATGTCCAGAGTCCCAAGGCCCTAAACCAGGAGCTTCAATGTTCAAGGGCAGGAGAAGACAGATGTCTCAGCTCAAGAAGAGAAAGAGAATAATCCTTCCTAGAATTTTTGCTTCATTTAAGTACCTGGTGGATTGGACAATGCCTTCCCACAATAGTGAGGGAAAGGTCTTCATTCATTCTACTGAATGAAATGCAAATGCTTTACAGAAATACCCTCACAGACACACGCATAAATAATGTTTTATCAGCTATCTGGGCATCCCATAGGCCAGTCAAGTTGACTAAAATCAACCATCACAGGAAGATTATATTGGAAGCAGTATTGGAGCATGAGAGAGGCTGACAGAAACATCAGAAAGGGATAACTGTACTAGAAGAAAACAGGCAGTAAAGCCTCTGACACTTCTCTTAGCAATATTTTTTCTAACATATCTCCTAGGTAGGACAAGAGAAACAAGAGAAAAAAATAAACAAATGGGACTATATTAAACTAAAAAGTTTTGCATAGCACAGGAAACCACCAACAAAAGGAAGGCACAACCCACTGAATGGGAGAATATACTTGCCAATGATACACTGAATAAGGGATTAATACCCCAAATGTATATGAAGCTCATACAACTCAACACCAGAAAAACAAGCAATCCAATTAAAACATGGGCAGAATCCCTGAATAGACACTTCTCCAAGGGACATACAAATGGCCAATAGACATGAAAAGATGCTCAACATCACTAATCTTCAAAGAAATGCAAATTAAAACCACAATGAAATATCACATCATACCTATCAGAATGACTATCATCAATGAATCAACAAATGACAAATGTTGGTGAAGATGTGAAGAAAGGGGAATCCTCTGGCATTGTTGGTGGGATTGTAAATGGTACAGGCACTATTAAAAACAGTATGGAGTTTTCTCAAAAAATTAAAAATGGATCCACCTTATGATCCAGCAATACTACTTCCAGGTATATACCTGAGGAAACCCAAAACACTAATTAAAAAATTTGCTCCCCAATATTCACTGCAGCATTATTTACAAAACCCAAGGTATGGAAGCAACTAAAGTGGACATCAGTAGACAAGTGAATAAAAAAGTTGTGGTATGTATACAGTGGAATATTGCTTAGCCATTAAAAAGAAAGAAATCTTACCATTTGTGACAGCATGGATAGACCTAGAGGGTATTTTGTTAAGTGAAATAAGTCAGACAGAGAAGGACTTTTCTGTCTTTCTACATAAGTATATAATTTCATTTACATGTGGAATCTAAAGAACAAAATAAAGGAACAAACAAAATAGAAATAAACTCATAGGTACAGAGAACAAACTGGTAGTTACCAGAGGGCCAGATGAAAAAGGTTAAGGAGTAAAGAAGTACTAATTTGAAACTAAAGAAGTTTCAAAACAGTCACAGGGATGTGAAGTGCAGCATGGGAAGTACGGTCAATTATATTGTAATAACTATGAATGATGTGAGATGGGTACTTCAAATATTGAGGGAATCATTATGTAAAGTATGTGGCTGTCTTGCCACTATGCTATACATCTGAAACTAATACAAAATAGTACTCAGTATAAACTGTGATTAAAAATAAAAATTTAAAAAGGAATAACTGTAATTATTTGTTTATACAATAACAAAGATCTAATTTAGAAGAATAGACAGAAGCAGGGAACATTTGAGTAAGAAAAAACAGGACTTGGTTTTTAAAAAATGAAGAGTAAACGTTCTGCACTTAATAGTTTGAAAAAAGTTTGGAATGTGGCATTTCAGATATTTTTACAAAACGTCAGGCACAAGATTAAAAAAAATTCCTCACTTGATAACAGCTCTATTACTAATAATGAGTTATAAGCCTCATAATCTCCCTGAGAGTCAGATTTTATTTTCAGTAAAATAAGCAAAATTGTGACCAACCTGCCTACCTCATACCTTTGTTGCTGTAAGAAAGTTATATGATATATATGAATATACCTTAGGTGGACAAAGGGGGGTACTGTAATTAGTCATAAATTCCTAACTGGCAGGTCATGGAGGGTAGTTATGCCTAGGCACAGAAGTTTTTAAGTAAAAGGCCTGTCTTTGCCTTAAACAAGCTCTGTTCATTGTTTCGGTACATCCAGGTTAACATACCTTTGAAATGTCTCTTCTCAGACCCTCCTTTTAAAGAGGAATACCCTTGAGAAGAACATATTCTTAACTACCCTGTAATTCAGTCCCCATCTTGCTTTCTCCCACCTTCATGTAATCCTCCTTAAATTCCTTCCTGAATTTTAGATGAGAAACCGCAAACTGTTATTCCCAGAAGCATTTGCAATCTTGTTCCCCAGTATATGCCATCGGTTTGGCTCAAATAAACTCTTAGATGTCTTTTATGTTACTGCTTATAAAATGTAAATGCAATAGAAACATTATAATCATTATTTAAGATAAGAAAAGGTAGATAGTACCTGAAATTTTATAATTATGGAAAATATGGACTAAGACATTATCTTAAAATGAGTAAAAAATTATCTAATTTTTAATTTAAAATGATTAGATATTAAACTCTAACTCTAGGTTTTACATGAAATTTTATTTTGCTAACTGGCTATAATTTATTTTCTACATTTTGATAGTCTTTTATATGAATTTCTCAATACAATATAAATGACTTTCAATTATATGTATTTTCTTATAAATTTATACAAAATAGGTGGCATAAAATACTGCAGTAGAGTGGGAAGAGCACTGACTTAGAAGTCATCTGATGAGTTTTATCTCTAATTATTATAAAAATCTGGATTATTTACTAATGAGTTGGAAACAACCTAATGTCTAAAAAATATGTGGTTAGTTATATAAATTATGGTGTATCTAGGTAATATATTCAAAAATGAAAAAAAAATTTGAAGTAATTTAGTAACATGAGAAAATGAGATAATAATAAAAAGACTAACCGTGAAGTTATTCAATAATTTCATATTTAAATTATGGCCTCAAATTTGAAAGAGCTAAAGGAAATGAAGGCTTCCTATGAAAATATAATTACAAAAACTGATACAGGATGCAGTTTAAAAGGTTTTTTTTAAACATTTTATTTATTTATCTTTAGAGGGGAAGGGAAGGAGAGAGGAAGGAAACATCAATGTATGGTTGCTTCTCGTGCATCCCCTGCAGGGAACTGGCCCCTGCTGGAAACTGGCCTGCAACCCAAGCATGTGCCCTGACTGGGAATCGAACCACGATCGTCTGGTTCGCAGGCCCGCACTCAATCCACTGAGCTACACCAGCCAGGGTCAATTTAAAAGTTTTTATTGAAGGCCAGAAACAAAGAAGACTTAAAAGGCAGGTAAAATCCACTTTTAAAAAGACATCATGAGCAGAAGCAAGATGGTTTTTACAGCTGAGTCTTATAAAACAGTAAATCAACAGATAATGCCTGTTATATAAATAATTTTAGAGCATGCAAAAGATAGAAAGCTTCCCAAAATATTCTATAAAGGTAGCATCAACTCAGTATCAAAACTAGGTTACAAACTTTTAAAAATGTATATGCAAAAATACTAAACAGATTCTTGCAGTGTATTAAATCAGTAACATATCATGTCCAAGTAAGATTTATCACTGGAACAGGGTTCAAGTAAGTGAATATGATAAGAGCATCGCAACAGATATCAGAAAAGTCTTGATAGTAGTCTGTATCTACCCCTGATTTAAATAAACAAAAACTAAGGCTAAGGAAAATTAGAAAGAAATTTCCTCAACCTGATTAAAAGGAAATATAAGAAATCAAAAGTAACATATTAAATGGTGAAAAATTAATAGTTTTCTCACCAAAACAGGTACAAGTCAGGAAACCACGGTACTTTTGGTTTTAATTAAATTCATATCAAAAGTCTTAGTAGAACAAAAAAAAGTTCAATGTGTTGGGTGGACATGAGATTAATAAGCAAAACTCAAAACATCAATGACCAATTATAAATGTAAGAGAGAATGAAAAGGACTATGATCACCACAGAAAATATACATGCACATACACCGGAACACATTACCTAGAAATGAACCTAGTAAGAAATTTGAAAAATCTGCTCTTCACCAAAGAAAGCGCTATCTATGTGTGTCCACTAGCACATATGTTTGTGAAGGCACTTCTTTCAAGTCAGACGCCTTCCAGGTATCTCAAGATTGATCCCCAATGGCAAAGGCTGGGTTGCAAACTTAGGGCTATGCTAAATTCAGTCTCTTTTTAAAATCTATTTTATTGATTATGCTATTACAGTTGTCCCATTTTTTCTTCCCTTTATTCCCCCATCTTAGTCCCCCTCCCACCTGCATCTGCATCCCCCAGCTGTACCCCCCTCTGACCTGCATTCCCCATCTTAGTTCATGTGCATGGGTCGTCATACATACAAGTTCTTTTGCTTCTCCTTTTCCCATACTATTCTTAACCTCCCCCATGTCAATTTTGTAATCTGGATAACTGTATGTATGTATGTTTATTTATGTAAATGCCCTTAATCAAGGCATTAACTAAGTTAACAGGAGTCACAATTTTCCCTATTATTTTATACCAAGACAGTTACCATGTTTATAATACCCTATCTGGCAGCTGAAAGCATTTGAATTTGTAGCTCTAGATTTTACTATATATCAACTTGAATATAGAATTTCTGAGGACTAAAACTATAATCTTCTTATAGCTTCCACAGAACCTCATACAATTCCTAGAAAATAAGTGCTTAATACATATTTGTTGGTTTATTAATTTTTGAATGATCTTAGGGAGATTTTAAAGCAAATTTGTGTTAGAACAAAACTGTGTACATCATGTCCACAAAAACCACATTGTTCACACATTCAAAGTATTAAAACATTTACTTATAAATTCTATTTTGATTGAGCTTAATCCCATACTTGCTAAAAGATAAATTCTAATTACTTATTTGTAGGTTTTATACTCTTACTCCAATGATATGGAAAAAGAATAGTGTAGTTAGAATGTACTATGGTAAGCATTAGAAAAACAAATATGCTCTTAATTAAAATTAGGCAATTCTCAAAGAATACCAATACATTATAGCAAATGAACTTGCTACACAACAGGACTGATAAAGCCTTATAGGAAGTCCCATAATGTGAATACATAAGTTAAGAAATATCTTTTCCATCACTTACTGTATTTTTGGACCATAAGACACACCTAGGTTTTAGAGGAAAATGGTAAAAAAATTTGAAGCAAAAAATGTGGTAAAATATTTAATAACATAAGTAACATAATATTTCACCAATGTAAATGTAAGCAGAACTCAACAGCAGGATTAACAACCATTATTCCATTATTCCTCCCAAATTAGGGGACGGGGTGCATCTTATAGTCCGAAAATATGGTATTTTTCCTGGCAGCCTACAAAGTTTCTTTTTCACTTAACCACAAATGGTGTTAGAACAATGGACATCCATATGCAAACAAAGGAACTTTGATTTAAACCTCAAACTTTATGTAAAATTAATTTATACTGATCTTAGATCTCAATGTAAAATTATAAAATTTTGTTAAGACAATACAGGAAAAAATATCGGTGACCTATAATTAGGCAAAGAGTTCATCAAAATCAAGAAGTTTTGCTCTGTGAAAGACACTGTTAAGAAAATGAAAAAAATCTACAAGTTGGGAAAAAGTATTGACAAACCATATATCCAAAAAAGGGATTCATCTTCATGATTGTCTACATCTTCACAAAGAATATATAAAAGTCTCTTAAAATAAACACTAAGAAAGCAAATAACCCAATTAAAATGGGCAAAAAATTTACATAGTTAACCAAAGATGATATACACAGAGCAAGTATAAAAAAAAGTTCAACATTAGCAATTAAGGAAGTGAAATTAAAACCATTATGAGATACTACGATATACCTATCAGAATGACCAAAATAAAAAATACTGACAATACCAAATGCTAGATGTAAAGCTACTGAAATTCTCATATGGTGATGGAAAAGTAAGATGGTACAGCAACTTAGCAATTTCTTAGCAGTTAAACATAACATTTGTTCATAGCAAAACTTGTACATGAATGTTGGTGACAGAATTATTCATAATGTTTAAAAATTAGGGGATATATCATGTAAAAACATGGGTTTCAGATTTTCATTTCAAAAAACTCCTAAAACCAAAAGATCTTGCAACATTTTCCCCACCTTAAAACAGGACGTTAAAAAACTAGCTGATAATACACAGTAACTTCTTTATGTGTAGGGCATGCCAGAGCTCTGCCTGCACCTGCTCCACAGAACTAATGCATATGCATTGATATCTGGCCCATTTCACTTTAGTATATCACTTTTCCTTTCTCTGTGGTAGAACTATCAAAAATTTGTGTTCACACACACCCTCCCCAAAACTAATAGCCTCAACAATACTGAGAAAGAAGAACAAAACTGGAGGTAGTATGCTACCTGATAACAAATTATACTACAAGGCCACTATAATCAAAACAGCATGGTACTGGCATAAAAACACACATATAGATCAATGGAACAGAAGAGAGCACCCCAAAATAAACCCACATCTATATGGTCAATTAACACCTGATAAAGAAAAAACATACAATGGGGTAAAGAGGGTCTATTTAATAAATGGTGCTGGGAAAACTGGACAGATACTACAAAAAATGAAAGAACACCTGCTTATATTACATACAAGAATAAACTCAAAATGGATTAAAGACTTATATGTAAGACTTGAAACCATAAAAATCTTGGAAGAAAACACAGACAACAAAATCTCTTATATTTCTATTAGTAATATTTTTCTTATATATCTCCTTAGACAAGGGGGAAAAAGAAAAATAAATGAACAGGACTACATCAAACTAAAAAATTTGGTACAGTAAAGGAAACCACCAGCAAAATGAAAAACAACCTACTAAATGGGAGAACATGTTTGCTAATGATAAATTTGATAAGGGGTTGATATCCAAAATTTGTAAGAAATACAACTCAACACCAAATAAACAAGCAATCCAATTAAAAAGTAGATGGAGGAGCTGAAAAGGCACTTCTTCGAAGAGGACCCACAGATGGCCAATAGACATAAGAAAAGAAGCGCAAGATCACTAATCACTAGGGAAATGTAAATTAAAACTACAATGAGATATTATCTGACACTTGTCAGAATGACTATTATCAATAAATCAACAAACAAATGCTGGAGAGGATGAGGAAAAAGGGAACCCTCATGCAGTGTTGGTGGGAAGGTAGATTAGTGCAGCCTCCACGGAAAACAGTATTGAGTTTCCTCAAAAAGTTAAAAACGGATCTGCCTTATGACTTAGTGATTCCACTTCTGGGTATACTTCTGAGGAAACCCAAAACACTAATTCGAAAGAAATTATGCACCCTTATGTTCATTCCAGTGTTATTTACTACAGTCAAGATATGGAAAGTAACTGAAGTGCCCATCAATAGATGAGTGGATAAAAACACTGTAGTACATGTACACAGTGGAATATTACTCAGACATAAAAAGGATTGAAATCTTAACATGTGGAACAGCATGGATGTACCCGGAGGGTATTATGCCAAGTGAAATAAGTCAGTCAGAGAAAGACAAATACCATATCATTTCACTTATATATAGAATCTAAAAAGCAAAATAAATGAACCAAAAAAATTGAAACAGACTCATAGATACAGAGAGTAAATTGGTAGTCACCAGAGGGGAGGAAATTTGGGTATGAGGTGAAGGGATGAAGAAGTACAAATTGGTAGCTATAAAACAGTCACAGGTATATAAATAAAGCATTGGAAATATAGTCAATATTACAATAACTACGTATAGTGCCAGTTGGGGTACTGGAAATATTAAGGAAAATACTATGTAAAGTATATGATTGTCTAAGCACTAAGCTGTATACCTGAAACCAATACAAAATAAAATTGAAAGAAAAAAATTTGTGTTCCTCCTACCATAGTGTTAAATTTACTGCTGCTTAGTGGCTGTTTAGCCAGGGGCCACATTTTCCTGTTCCTTGGATATAGATGTGGCCACATGACCAGTTCTCACTAACTGAATGTCAACATATTGATCTTTCTAACTTTCTGGCTGAGGTTTTAAGAAGTGGATTTTTCCTTCCTTTTGTTATCTGGAAGCAAAGGTCTCCAAGATCTTAAGGGGTGGTGAAACCACAGATGAAGAAATAAGACCTGCCTCAGGCATAGAGGAGTATTCCCATTGGACTATTACATGAAAAATAAAATTTGGGTTAAATCAATGGAATTCTAGGTTTATTTGCACAGAATTTGGTGTTATTCTAAATCTGTACTGTTTAAACAGGGTAGCCATTAACTACATGTGATTATTTAAATTTACTGAAATAAAATATTTTGGATCCTTAGAAGGAATTAATGAAAATATTTTTAACAGCTGTGTGACAGTTATCCGTTAAGAAATACTTTTAAATACATTATTTAATTCGGGTCTCCTAAACCAACTTTTTGAGGTTGGCAAGCACAAATTATGCCACTTTCATGCACAGTAGCATTTCCCATTAATGTAGCTTTCTTATTGTGGAGGTAAAATTTAGTATTAAAATACATGTTTGATATAAAAATATCAAAAAATATATATTATTAAGGCTAACATACAACGTTCAAAACAAAGAGCAGGAAAGACAGTGTTATGTTGCTCTCATTTTGACAAATACTAATTATTTTCACAATTTTGTGCTAGTATATAAAACATTTCAGAGTGGAAATAAAAATTTAAAGCTGCTTTTAAATGAATTTTGGCTTCTTTCGGGTGACAAAGGTTTTGAAGGGAAAAAAAAAGCTTTGTTTAGCTAAGACATTTTTCTGTAAGTAAATAAATGAGTGTTGACTTCCCAGAAAAAGACCAAACTACTGTACATAATCTCTAGACAATTAAAAGCACAAATTTATGAAGTTTTAAAATTCTCAAATAGCATCATTCTCTTGACTTTTGTGGTCAAATTTAACTTGGAGTACTTATGATTCTCTGAGTGTTTGCTTATAATCACAATCTGACTCAACAAAATTGCAGTCTGTAGTTTCTTGTCCTCTCTTCAATCATTATCATGATTAACTAAATTGCTGGTCACTATCAATGCACATAAACATTGTACAGGCATTCCTCTATCGTTAGAGTACCTGAATGCTTGGAATCATCAGGGTGCAAGAATGGAGTGAGATAAATCTTTCTCCTACAGAAAATCTTACCTGAGGTAAATGACAAAGACTGGAAATACCTAACAACAGGCATTCTAGGATTTCTATGAAAAGATTTATGTGTCACTAACTCACATAGTAACCGACATAGGAAGATTACTTTGCCTTCCAAATTAGTCACTTGTAAAAATTATGAGTACTGGCGCTTTTCTATTGTACACTAACTATGAAATTACTTGTCTTTTTCTTTCTATAGTCTATTAGAAAACAACGCTACCCAAAAGCATAGTTATTTTGAATGTAGAAGAAGAACCTGATGATTTGCTTTTATTCTACTTTTCCTAATGTTTGAATATGTTACCTGAAAACAAACTTCTCTTTTTCATGTACATTCAATAATTCTATTCTTTTAAAGGTGGCATATTTGGATTATCTTCAGTCTTCATGCTTTAAAAATAAATTATGTAATATAATTGGGATTCAGTGACATGAGACAGCTAGAATTTGGTGACTTTCTAGAGTCAGTACTTACAGTCACAGTAAGACACTGGTGACAACTAGCCACATACAATGCTATGCATTAAAAAAAAATACTACCCTATCTCATTGAAGAAATTTACAGAGCTTACTTTCCAACCAAATTAACCATATCCTCCATCTGTACTTTACTATGGTGCCAGATTTTCTGCAGCTAACTCAGTATCATTTTTCCTCTAGGTATTGTCCTACAAATTACCCATTTGGAACTGGAGGCAGCCATAATCATCAGTTCACAATTCTTGAAATTGCTTCAATTTTCTGACTCCCTCAATGGTAGTGTTAAAACTAAGGTCTAGCACAGGTCTTGTTGACCTTCATTCTTCTAGTATTTTGACAAATTTTGTAAGCTGCTAATTCCCTGTAGTATATTCCTTCCCACTTGAAAAAGCTGAAGCAGTTTCTGTTTTCCTGACTGAATCATGACTGATACAACTATCTAATCAAAACCCACACTTATTAACAACCACACCTAACAAAAAAGCAATCTAAGAGGACCGCTAGATCAGGAGGGGAACCATAGAAATGTAGATCACATGGAGGGTTAGCAACAGGGGAGTGGGAGGAGGAGAGGTGGGGAGAAGGTACAGAGAATAGTAGCATAGATGGTAGGTAGAAAATAGACAGGGGGAGGGCAACAATAGTATGGGAAATGTAGAAGTTAAAGAACTTGTGACACATGAACATAAACTAAAGGGGGGGATGGGAGTGGGGGTGTGCAGGGTGGAGGGGAGTGAAGGAGGGAAATGGGACGATTATAATGGCATAATCCATAAAATACATTTTTTAAAAAACCTACAAAAATTGACTCCAAGCTAAACTTCTCCAAAGTGGGAAAGGGAGAGAAAAGGCAATAAAAGGGAATATCATACAAACAAAAAGGAGAAAACTTAATGTGGAAAACAAAAAATAAATTTCTACAGTTAAAACCAGAAAAGATTATTGACAGTTATTAACATTCTTTCAAAAACATTATCTTAGCCCTGACAGGCATGACTCAGTTGGCTGGGTGCTGTCCCACAAAGCAAAAGGTTGCAGGTTCAACTCCCAGTCAGGGCACATGCTGGGGTTGCAGGTTCAGCCCTAGCCGGAGCCTCTATGAGAGGTAACCAGTTCATGTATCTTTCTTACATCAGTGTTTCTTTCACTCTCTTTCTCCCTCCCTTCCCCTCTCTCTAAAAGTAAATAAATAAAATCTTTTAAATAACACACTATTTTAAAAAGCATATATTTAAGTATCTAGCCCCAAACAGTTAAGTTATAAAAGATAGCAGATATACTTTTATTAATAGCAATTGATTTTCTTCTTCAGTCAAAAATCTTACACTTTCACTAGTCTTCCTCTATGAGAAAATTATTCAATATTACTTTCTATGTCTACCTTTTTCTTTACTACCTTAGGAAAGAATAATGGTAACTAACTGCTACAATTGCAAAAATAAGTCTGCAGCATTTCCATCATGTCCAGCTGTTCTTATCGGAAAGGAAAAGGTGGCTATTGTCAACTGAATTCCTCTAATATAAACATTCACCTTTACTTTTATCTTTTCATTACCTATAATAAATACAAAAAATAAAAAAAGTATCAGCTCTTAGGTCAGATTTACATAGTTATGCATTTACTTGCTGTTAAAACTAAAACTCAAAGTAAAGAACTGTAATAAATTTCCACTTCAAGATACTCACATATAATTCATCTCACATATAATTCATGTCTGAGGGCTTGCCTGGCTTTAAAGTAATTTTCTGTATACATAATGTTCCAGACATTAAATGCCTAGCAAGCGAAACTGAAGAATGGTCACTTGCTAGGGAAAATCAATAAGTAACAGGTTTTTAATTGAGACATACAATGAGCAAAATACAAATATTAGAAGAGCAAGCAATGGAAAGAAACTCACTTTAGTAATATTCAGGGTGTCTGTGGAATATGAAGTGATGGCTTTGGTTCCAAGAAGATTATAATCTTGATGGAAAAGCAAAATGTGTGTGTATACATACATATCATATATAGTCTGTGTGTGTATATGTGTATGCGTATGTATATATATATGTAATATATATAAATATGTAAAATATATTTAAAATTTTATTTATTTATTTTGAGAAAGAGGGAAGGGAAGGAAAAGAGAGGGAGAAAAACACTTAATGTGTGATTGCCTCTCAACGTGTCCCCTACTGGGGACCTGGCCCACAACCCAGGCATGTGCCCGGACTGGGAATCAAACCAGCGATTCATAGGCCTTTTGGTTCACAGGCCCATGCTCAATCCACTGAGCTACACCAGCCAGGGCTAATGTGTTATATACACATATATATTAACCAGAGCTTATATACCATATGTTAATATGGTATATATTAAGAGATAGCATATATACCATAAAATAGATATACATACCACATAATATGTGTATATGTTCACATGATATATAAAATATATTAATATAACATAAAATATTTTATATGCTTTGGATTATATTTTATATATTTTATGTTTTTTCTCATATTTTTCTCACATATGTGAGAAAGTTTTAATAATAAAATACGTGAATCAGGGAAGCAATTACACTGCATACTTCCTGAACATAGCCAAATTTCTTAAAAGTTCTTTTGTTAATCTCTTAGGTAAGAGTCTTATATCTCATTCGATTGCAATCTCTTCTTTCTTTCCAAAAGTCATTCAAAGCTCACCTCTTACCTTAAACTTTCCTTCCCCTTTCCTCCCCCTTCTCTGGCCACCTCTTTACTATGTGAAGCATCTAGTATACTTTTGGGTTCTCCAACTGAAGTCTATACCTATTATCCAGGAAGAACATTAAGAGATAGGAAGGATATAAAATACTATAAATATTTTTACTTCTGGCCAAGATGGAGGCATAGGTAGATACACTTTGCTTACTTGCGCAACCGAAAGAAAGAACATATTTAAAAACAAAAAAGCAGAGATGACAGAAAAATCAAACTGTATGGAAATCTGACAACCAGGGAGTTAAAGAAGAAATATTCATTCAGACTTGTAGGAGGAAGAGAGATGAGGTGGATGGGATGCACCCCTTGCAAGGCAGGGGAGGCTGATAGACCAAGTGGTCCCAATTTCCTGTGCAGATAAGCTGGGAGAAACAACTGAGGAGTGAGACAGATCACATAACCCAGGGTTCCAGCACAGGAAACTAAAGCCTTAAAAACCTCTGCTGGTAAAAAACCTGTGGGGCTACGGCAGCAGGAGAAACTCCCAACCTCACAGGAGAGTCTGCTGGAGAGACCCACAGGATTCTAGAACATATACAAATCAACCCATCCAGGAATTAGCACCAGAAGGGCCCAATTTGCTTATGGGTAGCAAGGCAAGTGACTGAAAGTCAGCAGAGAGCCAAGCAAGCATCATTGTTCCCTCTGTGACTCCTTTCACACACATGGCACCACAACATGGCAATGTGGGTTGCCTTACCCTGGCAAATACATAAGGCTCTGCCCCACACAACATAACAGGTGTGCAGAGACAAAGAAATATGGCCCAAAGGAAAGAACAGATCAAAGCTCCAGAAAAAGAACTTAAGCAATAAGGGGAAAGCCAACCTATCAGATGCAGAGTCCAATACACTGGTAATCGATGCTCACAGAAATGATTGAGTACAGACACAAAATAAAGTGAAATACAGATAAATGTACAGGGAACCAAAAGTGAAGGGAAGGAATCAGGACTCAAATCAGTGATCTGAAACAGAAGGAAGAAATAAACACTCAACCAGAACAGAATGAAGAAACAAGAATTCAAAAAAATGAGGAGAGGCTTAGGAACCTATGGGACAACTTTAAACTTTCCAACATCTGAAACCTAAGGGTGGGAGAAGGAGAAGAGGAAGAGCAAGAAATTGAAAACTTATTTGAAAACATAATGAAGGAAAACTTCCCCAGTCTAGCAAGGAAATAGACTTCCAGGAAGTCCAGGAAGCTCAGAGAGTCGCAAAGAAATTGGACCCAAGGAGGAACACACCAAGATACATTATAATCAAATTACCCAAGATTAAAGATAAGGAGAGAATCTTAAAAGCAACAAGAGAAAAGGAGAGAGGTACCTACAAAGGAGCTCCTATTAGACTATCATCTGATTTCTCAAAAGAAATCTTATAGGCAAGAAGGGGCTGGAAGGAAGTCATGAAGGGCAAGGACATACATCCAAGATTATTTTATCCAGCAAAGCTTTCATTTAGAATGGAAGGGCAGATAAAGTGCTTCTCAGATAAAGTCAAATTAAAGAAGTTCATCGTCTCCAAGTTCTTATTATATAAAATGTTAAATGGACTTATCTAAGAAAAAGAAGATCAAAACCAAGAACAGGAAGATGACAACAAACTCACAACTATCAACAACTGAACCTAAAAAACAAAAACTAACCAAGCAAACAATTAGAATAGAAACAGAATCACAGAAATGGAGATCATATGCAGGGTTATCAGTGGTGAGGGGAGTGGGGAAAGTGGGAGCATATGGACAGGGAATGAAAAGCATAGTTAGTAGGTTCAAAGGAGGGGGATGTTAAGAACAGTACAGGAAATGGAGAAGCCAAAGAACTTAGTATGTATGAACCATGGACGTGAACTAAAGGGACAGAGGGGAATGCTGGCAGGAGGGGTGGTGCAGGGTGAAAGGGGATAAAGTGGGGAAATCTGTGACAACGGTAATAGCATAAGCAATATATACTTAAAACAAATAAAATCTTCAAAAAATAAAAAATTTAAATGTTTTAAATATTTAATCTCTATCCCATATGATCAGGTGGAAACAAAGTAAAAAAATCTTGAAAAAAGAAGAGTATAAACAAAAGCATGAAAATTGAAATCAGACTTGTTCATATAGAAGACACAGCAGAAAAGTAAGGGGCATTTTGGTGAAATTAGTAAAATATAAATTTATGTAAATAAGAAAGGAATGAATTAAGAAAGCACTGGTAACACATTATGCATTTTGAGTAAGATGATAATTTTTAACTTCTAAAAATTCATTGATTTTAGGAAGGGGGAGAGAAGGTGGGGGGAGAGAGAGAGAGAGAGAGAGAAAATGAATTTGTTGTTCCATTTTATTTATGTATTCATTGGTTGATTTCTTGTATGTGCCCTGAGCAGGGATCAAACCCACAACCTTGGTGTACTGGGACATTGTTGCAACCAACTGAGCCACCTGGCCAAGGCCATTTTGCATACTATTTTTACAGAAATAGTAGGTAAAATGATTTAATTAGTAAGAGAGTAAAGACAGAGAACTCAGGAGGTCAGTGAAATATTCCAAAAGCAGTGCAAGTAGTAAGCCAACAGAAACTTAGAAAAAAGATATTAAAAAAAAATACAGCCATAGAAACCTTCAATAAAATTCTAACAAATTGAATTCATCAGCATATTAAAAGGATTGTACATCAGATGAAGTGGGATTTACCCCTGGGATGGAAGGAAGGTACAACTTGTCCAAAACAATCAATGCGATGCACCACATTAACAGAATGAAGGATAAAATTACATGACCATCTCAAAAGATACAAAAAGAAGTATTTGAAAAAATTCAACACCTTTCCATGATGAAAGCACTCAACAAATTTAGTATAGAAGGAATTAACTCAACATAATAAAGAAAGATCCACAGGTAACATTATACTGACCAGTGAAAAACTGTTAACTTTTTTCTTTAAGATCAGGAATAAATAAGACAAGGATGTACACTCTTACCACTTCTTTTTCAACATTGTACTAGAAGTCCTAACCAGAGAAATTAGACAAGAAAAAAAATAAAAGGCTTTCAAATTGGAAAGGAAGAACTAACACTGTCTCTGTTTGTAGATGATATGATCTTACATAAATAGAAACCTTAAAGAATCCACACATACAAGAATAAATTAGAGCGAATTAAGAAGTTTAGCAAAGTTGCAGGAAACAAAATAAACATGCAAAAATCAGGTGCATTTTTATATTCTAAAAACAAACTATCTGAAAAGGATATTTAGAAAACCATGCCATTTAGAATAGTATCAAAATAATAAAATATTTATAAATAATCTTAACCAAGGAGGCAACTGACTTATACACTGAAAACTTCAAAATATTACCAAAAGAAAATTTAAAAGATACAAATAAAAATGGAAAGACAGCATATGTACATGTGCTGGAAGACTTAATATTGTTAAAATGTCCATATTATCCAAGGCAATCTGTTGATACAATGCAATCCCTATCAAAATCCCAAAGGCATTTTTTAAATAGAAATAGAAAAAAAATCCTAAAGCAAGAACATAGCTATAGGTATTTCAAAGCTGCAATAATTGATACAATATGGCACTGGCATAAGAACAGACATATATCAATGAAATAGAATAGAAACTCCAGGAATAAATCAATTTATATACAGTCAATGGGTCTTCAACAAGGGTGCCAAAATTTCAAAATGGGTAAAGGACAGACTCTTCAAAAACTGATGTTAGGAAAAATGGATATCTACATGCAAAAGAAGAAATTTAGACCCGTGTCTTACACTATATACAAAAGCAAGCAAACAAACTAAAACTCCAAATGTTTAAAGATTTAAATGTAAGACCTAAAACTGTAAAACTCTGAGAGAAAATACAGGGGTTGACATTGGTCTTGGCAATGATTTCTTGAACTTGACACCAAAAGCACAGACAGCAAAATCAAAATAGACAAGTAGGACTACATGTAATGAAAAAGATTCTACACAGCAAGAAAAAAAAATAGAGTGAAAAGACATCCTACAGAATAAGTGAAAATATTTGCAAACCATTTATCAAGAGGTTAGTATTCAAAATATTTAAGAATTTCCTATAATGCAAAAGCAAAATGGTAATGATGATAATAATAATAATCCAACTAAAAATAGGTAAAGGGCATAAACAGACCATCCCCAAAGCAGACATACAAATGGCCGCCAGATGTGAAAAAGCACTCATTATTACTAATGATGTTCAACATCACTAATCATCACAGAAATATAGATCAAAACCTTAATGAGATATCATTTCATACCTTTTAGAAGGGTTATTGTCAAAAACAAACAAACAAAACAACCAAAGCAAGAGATAACAAGTGTTGGGTAGAACGTGGAGAAAAAGGAATCTTTATACAGTGTTGGTGGAAAGTTAGAATGATATGGCCACTCTGGAAAATGGTATGGAGGTTCCTCAAAATATTAAAAATAAACAACAATATTGTCAACAATCCCACTCCTGGGTATACACACTGATCTGGAAGAGATCGGGATCTGGAAGAGATACCTGCACAATGTTCACTGCAGCATTATTCATAATAGCCAAGATACAGAGACAGGCCAAATGTTCACCAGAAGATAATGTGGTACATGCATACCATGGGATATTATTCAGCCTTAAAAGTGAAGAAATTCCTGCCATTTGCAATAACATGGATAAACCTAGAGGACCTTATGCTAAGTAAAATAAGCCAGTCACAAAAGGACAAATACTGCATGATTCCAATTATATGAAGTATCTAAAATAGTCCATGTCATAGAAGCAGAGAAAAAAATGGTGGCTGCCAGGGGCTGGAGGAAGGGAAAATTAGAAATTGTTTTTCAGTAGGCATAAAGTTTCTGTTATGCAAGATAAATAAGTGCTAGAGATCAACTTTTCAATATAATAGCTATAACAGTATGATATTGTGTACTTAAAAATATAAGAAGATAGATTTCATGTAGTGCTCCTTACCAAAGAATAACAACAATAAAAAATAATACGAGGACATTTTTGGAGGTGATGGATATATTTAACACCTAGATTATGGTGATGGTAGTAGCATGAGTGTAGGCAGAAACCCAAACAGATCAAGGTGTATAAATTTGTAGGTCAATTATACCTCAACAAAACTAAAAACGTTCTATTCCATACTTTATAATGTTTTTATTATTATCAAGTGGACCACAAGAAATCTTAAAAGTCTATTTTTAAGTACGTAAAATTACAATTACTTATACTTACACAATTTATACATGCTGTGGCATGTACAACCCTGTACTGCTCTTACTTGTTCATCAGCCAAAATGTGTTTTTGGTACCATTCTAGAAGGCCTTTTTCAAACTATTCTTTTCTTTTATTCATTTTAGAGACTAATAATACGCTGTATTTCTGAAACACCCTGTGTATGCATACTATACATTTGTTAGCTTGCTTTTACTGTTTTGAATGTTTCTATTCCTTTTCAGGAGTGATGTTTCCTGTAATTAATCTATGCACTTTGCTAGCTGGTTTTTTTTCAGTATTGAGGTTTTACTAGTACAAGTGAATGAATTTTGGACTGCTTTATTTCTTTTCTTCCAATCATCCTTTAAAAAAATTCTTTGTAGATTTTGCATAAGATTAGAACGATTTATTCTGTAAAAACAGGATGCCTAAACTTTATTTTAAAAGAAATAAGTGCCTATTATCTGAAGAAGACAAATGCATCAAAGAACTAAATCAACATAGTTATTTTTAAAGGGGGGCAGGGAGAAATGAGATGGTATGAGTCAATTCCTCACCTCTATAGCAGGAAGTCCATAAATATTCTCTAAATTTGACAGATTCAGAAACACAGGATAGGACTATCTCACCTTTAGTTATAAAAGTGAACATGTGATTAACTGAAATCAGAAACTGTCAAAAGTAACTATTCGTAGGGAGCTGGTACAGGATTGGCTATGGGAGGAGTAGCATTTTCATTTTAATTTTACGCTCTTCACTTCTATAGGAATTATTTTACTATTTTGATAAAAGGCAAAAAATGAAGATTTCTTAGTGGCAGAAATTTTATAAATCTGTCACTAGGTGGCAGTCTCAGCAGAAATCTAGACTTGAACTTCTCAAATTTCAGCATATGAATTGATAGGGTAGATCTTGTGTAGAATCTGAAGTATTGTGTAATTTACGAGGTGCTAGGTAGTGCTAAGGTTGCTGGATCAAGGACTACACCTTAATTAGCAACCAGAAATCAACTCTTTCTGTAGGCTCATTCATGATTACTATAAGAAATTTTATAATTTGAGATTACACGTGAAATTAAGACAAAACCACTACCCTTCCTTTAAAAATACATTTCCACTGAAACTACACAAGGTAAAAACATTAAAATCAGTTTTTAAAAATTTTAGTTGTGTCTGTACCCAAGTAAAAAATAACTATTGCATATAAATTCATGTATACCTGTGACAAAGCAGCAAACTCCACTGAACATATATTAAATGTAGACAAACATTATTTTTAAAAACCCCATTGAATTCTTCTAACCATAAATCAAAAACAATGAATTATTTATGAATGCTACTGCAACCAGCACAATTACTCAAGTGTTAAGTAATCCTTTAAGACTTTCATTTGACAATATCACAAGTGTTTGATAAAAATCTAACTTTAAGCTCAAATTGATTTGCAATGATTTTACAGCTATACCCACAGAAACATGATAAAAGAGAAACACATTTAAGTTCAGTAGTATTTTCCAAAATTATCAGTTCAGACTTCAGCTCTATACTAATTATAAATAAGATTATGTGCCATCTTCATTATTCAGATGGATAGAATAAAAATGAGGAATAAGAACTGTGTGGGGAATTTAGAGCTTTTAATTCCCAAGTCAGTGCTCATAAACTCTAGATTACCATAGTACAATGAAATTACTATGCCAGCTGCATGGTGATTTAAATTTTTCTAGTAACCCAATTTATAGTAAACAGAAATGAGTAAACCAAAGTAATATACAATACAATGCAATCCCCATCAAAATACCAATGACATTCTCACAGAACTAGGAGAAAGAAAGCTAAAATTTGTATGGAATCACAAAACTTCAAATAAGTTAAATAATCCTGAGAAAGAACTAATCTGAAGGCATCATGCACCCTGACTTGAAACTATACTATAAAGCTATAGTAATCAAAACCGTATGGTACTGGCATAAAACACACAAACACTCACCAAAAACCAGATATATAGATCAATGGAAAATAATGGACAGCTCAGAAATATACCTACACATGTATGGTCAATTATCTATGACAAAGCAGACAAGAGCATGTAATGTGAAGTAAATAACAGTTTCTTCAATAAGTAGTGCTGAAAAAAACTGGAAATCTATATGCAAAAATAAATTCAAAATGAATTAAAGTCTTGAATGTAAAATCTGAAGCCATAAATCTCCTAGAAGAACACATAGGCAGTGAGCTGTTTGACATGAACATTAGCAATATTTTCTTGTATCTGTCTCCTCAGGCAAGGGGGACAAAAGGAAAACTAAACAAAAGAAATTGTATCAAACTAAAAAGCCTTTGCACAGCACAGGAAATCATCAACAAGGCAAAAGGGCAACCTACTGAATGGAAAAAGATTTTTGCAAGTGATATATCCAATAAGGGATTAATATCCAAAATGTATAAAAAATTAATACAACTCAACATCAAAAAGACAAGTAATCCAAATAGTAATGGGCAGAAGAGACGAGCAGACACTTCTCTAAAAATATGCACATGGCCAGTAGACATGATTCATTAGGGAAACAGAAATCAACACACGAGATGTTACACCACACCTGTTAGAATGACTATAATAAAAAAAGACATCAAATTACAAGTATTGGCAATGATGTAGAGAAAGGGAACCCACATGCACTGTTGGTTGGGATTATAAACTAGTATACTCATTCGGGAAAACGGCATGGAGATATCTCAAAAAATAAGGACAGAAATACTACTACTACACACTCCAACAATTCCACTTTTAGGCACTTATCTGAGGAAAATAAAAACAATACTTTGAAAAGATATATGCAACTTTATGTTCATTGCATTATTATTTACAATAGCCAAGATACGGAACCAATGTAGGTGTCCACTGACAGATGTGTACACAATAAACTATTACTCAGACATAAAAAAGAATGAAATCTTGCCATTTGCAATAAACAACAAAGATAAACCTAGAGGATATTTGCTAAGTAAAATGAGTCAGAGAAAGGCAAGTACCAAATGATGTCACTTATATGTGAAATCTAACAAGCAAAACAAAACAGAATACAACAAACTCATAGACACAGGAACCGAAGAGGTGGTTACCATAATTGGGAGCGGAAGGAGGGCAGATGATATACGGGAAGGGAATTAAGAGGTACAAAATTTCCATTATGAAATAAGTAATGGGGGTATACTGTACAGTATAAAGAATATAGTCAATAATATTATAATAACTTTATATGGTAACAAACGATAACCAGACTTATTGTGGTCATTTTATAATGCAATAAATATCCAATCACTATAATACATACCTGAAACTAACAGAATAATGTATGCTAATTATACTTCAATAAAAATGATACCTATTGCATAAAAGAGATACCTTTAGAAAGTCAAAACATAAATGACAAACTTAAAAATACTGTATCAACACAGTACTAGTTAAATAAAAAAACCTCAATGGAAAAACAGACAAAGGTCTGGAGCAGGCAGGAAATAAAAATGGCTTTTAAACACGAAATGAATATCAATGTCACTACTCCAATTAAGAGGAAAGCAAACAAACATAAAAGAAACATCTCAGGTCAACAAAGAAAACACCTTTCCTGAGTGTACTAACAAGGATGTGGGGAAACAGGCTCTGTAGTGCACTGCCATTAACACTATAAATTATATAGATGGAGAAATGTCTATGGCTATTAGGTGTACACGAATCTTCGATCCAGTGATTCTACTCTTATTAATTATAATTTATTCTGTATTTGTACCTGCATGCAAATACAAATAGCATGGATATTCATGAAGTTTGTAATAACAAAGAACTGAAAAGAAGTCAAAGGTCCATCATTAGGAGACTCATTAAATTTTAATATTGGGCTGGTGAAAAAGTTCGTATGGTTTATTCCATAAAATAAATGATATATTTTTCATTTTTACCAACAACTTTAATGATTTGGATATGTTGAGTATGTTGGTTAACTTCTGCATGGTATAATGTTGATCTAAATTTATGTCTCAATTTGACTGCTACCAACTTCAGCTGGTCTCATTGTCCAGTGAGAAATCTCCCACATGAAACTTCACAAACCACTTTTGACACATTTGATTAGTCACAGCACCTTCTCTATACATTGTACAAATCTTTTTTTGCGTTTCAGTTGCATTTTTACCTTTCTTGAAACAATAAAGCAAAGTATGACAAAGTTGTTGCATACATTCTTCCATCTTCAATATTAAAATGGCTACATAAAATTTCATCAAAAATTTTTTTTGATGTATGCTGATATGACAGCTGTCACAACACAATCTAACAAAACTGTTTTGAATGAAGTTAAAGACAACTAAGCACTACTAGAGCCATCATCCAGAATAAAACAAACTGGTTGGCCAACCCAATTTTTTATAGTCAATACACCATGTATCTATCGTAAAAAAGGGCAGTTCTAAATATAAAAATATAGAAAACTATCTATGAGCTATATGAAACTTTTTAAAGTGTAAGAGAGTATGTACATCATGCTAGCACTGTTAAAAATTAAATGGGTAAAATTAATTTTAATAGTATATTTTATTTAACTCAATATAACCAATGATGATTTAAGCAAATAATAAATGTAAATAATTATTGATGAGCTATTTAAATTTTTTTCATGTAATTCTTCAAAGTCTGATGTGTATTTTACACTTACATCCCAATCTTGACTAGCTACGTTGCAACTGCTTACTAGCAACATGTGGCTAGTGGCTACCATCCTGAACAGTGTATACCTAGATCAGCTATTTTCAATCAGTGCGCCACGGCACACTGATGTGCTGCAAGAGGCAGACTAGTGTGTCACAATAATTTTTAAAACATGCAATACCTGACTATTTACCATATTTTGTGACATGTATAATGTGCACTTTTTGCCCAAAATTTTGAGGGAAAAATAAAGATGCTCATTATACATGGGTAGTACTAATTCTGTATCTATATAAATGTTTTTAAGCCTTTTATTTATACTTATGTGTTAAAAATGTAACAACGGAAAGCAATAACAATGTCCATATGTAAAATAATACCCTGAAATACAATAATTGGTATTGTTTCCAAATAGAAATAAATACAAATTGGGTTAAAAAATTAAAACAAAAGACATTTTTCCTGAAAGTTTGGCCCCAAAACGTGGTGCACGTTGTACATGGCAAAATACAGTAGTCATGGGCACTGACCTCTTTTCCCTAGACTGTCAAATAAAAAAATAAAAACAGCCAACAAAACAATAGCCATCAGGTGTGAATGAATCAAAATTATACCTAATTTTTGTTAGATCAGCGAAAAATAGTTTTTTGGTGTGCCAATAGATGAAAAAGATTGAAAGCTGCTGACCTAGACCAATGTTTTTCATTTTTGATTTAGCGTTCCATGTGTAAAAATGTTTAACATGCACTCAGTTTATGTATGTATATTTATTTAATAAAGATATTATGTCACATAACTCAGGAAAGCTCTCTCTTTTTAAAAAAGGTTTATTTATTTATTTCTAGAGAGAGGGGAAGGAGGGGAGAAATAGAGAGAGAGAAACATCAATATATGAGAGAAATACAGATAGGATGCCTCTCGCACACGCCCTAACAGGGGACTGGGCCCACAATCCAGGAATGTGCCTTGACTGGAAATTGAACCAGCAACACTTTGCTTTGTGAAACAATGCCCAACCAATTGAGCCACAGCAGTCAGGGTAAGGTACGTGTATGTACATATAAGTATATTAACAGACTATTGCCATGAGGTAATATCTCAAGATATAAAATATATTTAAGGTGAAATATTTCAGTGTTCAAGAAAGTGAATATATTTCTTATTTATAAGGGTTTTCTTAGTACTATAATTTCTGACTGACCTTTGATTAGATTCGATTTTTTTTTAAGATTTTATTTATTTATTTATCTTTAGAGGGGAAGGAGAGAGGGAGAGAAACATCAATGTATGGTTGCCTTTTGTGCGTCCCCTGCTGGGAGTTGGCCTGCAGGGAACCCGCCTGCAACCCAGGCATGTGCCCTGACTGGGAATTGAACCGCGATCCTCTGGTTCGCAGGCCCGCGCTCAATCCACTGAGCTACACCAGCCAGGGCTGATTAGATTCGCTTTTTGAAGGCTTTATAAAAATCTCATAATGTGGCTACAAAAATAAAACGGTCCTGCTAAAAGTATAAGACTCAGCGCTGTCATTTTCTTGTTTATATTATTAATATTGTCTATAACATGTGTTGTATCTGCAGAAGTCTTTTAAAGCCATTTGCCTATTTTATAAGAGTTAGTGTAATCAGAACTATACAATACAATATTCAAAACCCACTTAACCAGGGCACCTATAACTAAAAGCAAAAAAACAATGAGGGCATCGCTGTCAGTCTCATTATGTCATGGAACTCCCTCTTCCCCTGGGATGCCTCACCATACTACACCTCTATACCAGTGACAGTGTCTATCTAAAACACTGGCTAAGTTTATATTCTAAATTTTCAGATAAATGTTTTCACACTTTTTACCAACACAAAACACTTCCATAATAGACTAAATAAGCTAAGATGCTGTAATATATCCCCCAAAATTCAGTGACAATGCTCTATTATTGTCAACATTTGGTTTCCAAGCTTGTGACAGTCAGCTCAATCCTAGTTTGTCAGATGAAGAAAGGACATGAAAGAACATGCATAGAAATTTATATGGGCCAGACCAGGGAAGTAGCAAGCATATAATACAAGCTCATATTCCATTGGCTGGCAGTCAACACATGGCCACACCTAACTGCATGGAAGGTTAGGAAGAAAGAAGGGACAAGGGTTTTGGTGAATAAGTTGCATCTCTGCCACAATAGTCTCAAAAAAGCTATATTCTGGAGCGCATAAAAACTACTTCAGAGACCACCACTCCAGACTGAGTGGATATGTGAACCACATGAGGACTAGTTAACATCCAGATTCCTGAATTCCAACCTTGGAGATTCTGATTCAACAGGCTTTGAATAAGAGTTGGAAATAAGCATTTTAAACAAGCTCTAGGTGATAGGATGTAGGTAGTTCAAGATCACACTTGGAAAAATATTGCTGTAGACCTCTCTGTTCTCAATTTGTGATTCATAAACACCCACAAGCTTGCAAAAGAACGGGGGTACCCTGAACTCTCCTCTAACCAGAATTTGTTTTCAGTATGAAAAGAAGACAAGATAAAAGAAAGCAAGGCCAACCTACTATAGAGCAATGCTTCTTTTAAGAGCCTGCAGAAGATCGTAACCAAAACATGAGTGGCACAGCTTTTTCAGTATCATTTACTATTCTTTTGCTATTTTTTTGTTAATTATACAATTTCTAGAAAAAAAAAGAATACTATACAACAGGTCTGACATTGATAGCAAAGTAAGACATAATTATGACCCAAGGCGAACAAAATTAGAAAACCAGCCAAATAATATACCAGTAGCACAAAAACTTTATTTTCAGGACAATTGTTCCAGATTGCCTGCCTTGCTAGAATCTAAGCCAAAGCTATCTGGCACAATTAGGAGTAATAGTAACATGGAGAAATAAGTCAGAGGATCAAAATGATGATGTCTTAGAATATGTTCATTCCAGTCTCAAATTCATTTATTTGTAGAATTAATCATGAGATTTTCTACATGGATAAAATACAAGAAGGCCACTGACTTTTAGAATCTCACTGAGCCTTGTTAAGCTTTAATTAATTTTGTTACTGCTACCAAAAAAAGTAGTACATGTTGACATTATTATAAATCAGCCTTATCCGTTTAAAAAAGGAACCAACACCATCCACTCTACTCATGCCTCCCTCCCGCCAAATTAATGTATTTTTCATATTTTAGGATCCATAATAACATGGCTACTATTGCTGTGCTAGTCCTTTCTATATTTTCAGATTCAGAAATAAGAGTTGTTATAAGTCTGATTTTAGTATCAGAGAAGTGATACTCCCAGAGTCAAAAATCAGAACCCCAGTCTTCTGAAAAAACTAATAATATATAAAGAGATGATTGGGTTTATTTGGGTTATTTTGTTTAGATTTTATAAAGAAAAAAATTTTCAGCCCTGGCTGGTGTGGCTCAGTGGATTGAGTGCCAGACTGTGAAGCAAAGGGTCACGAGTTTGATTCCCAGTCAGGGCACATGCCTGGGTTGCAAGCCAGGTCCCCAGTAGGGGGTGCATGAGGGGCAATCACACATTGATGATTCTGCCCCTCTCTTTCTCTCTCTCTCTCTTCCCTGCTCTCTGAAAATAAATAAATAAAATCTTTTTAAAAAGGAAAGAAATTTCAGAAGTAACTTGGTTTACCTCTCCACTTTAAAATTAAAAAACAGAACAAAACACATAAATGCCTGTAGGTCATCTCTTCTAACACTGCACTCAGTTACACAAATCATATCTCTTGGCTCCTATTCCAGTATTCTACTTTGACGTAACGTTTTTGTCATCTCATTAGATGAAATGTAGAACAAACATCAAATCTGAGAGATGGTACTAGGCATATTTTGACTTGCATTTATAGACATAAATGTATAGATATATAAACAGTTATAGACATAAACTGTCCATAAAAGAATGAACAAAGTAATTGGGTTGTATGTTAATGATTACTAGCATTGTAGAAGGAATCGCCAAAGTTTAGCTCCAAAAAGATGATAGTATTCACTGACTACAAAGGTATATGGACTCAGAAGACATAAACTAAAGGAAAAAAGAGGGGGAAAGTAGGACTGGTAAATGAAGGAAAATCCTCACAACTGCTTAATATTCAAAATTTTTTTCTGATGTTTCACAAGCAAATAAAGTGGAAGTCATTAGAAAAAAGAGAATTGTTTTACTGACTATGAAATCTGTCTATTTCAACATATGTGTTGGTTGATTAATTAATAACATTAGTTGAGAAGTCATAAATAAATTCCTTATGCATTTTATTTTATCTTAAAATATAAATACCCACCCAGCTTTTGATGTGAAGCTAAGGGTTTTCTCTAAGTATGGGTCTTCTTATTAAAGTTAACATCTGGTTTCTTTCATTAGCCACACCAAAAATTATCTATAATTATTTATGTAGTTATCAGTTAGAATATTTTTATTACTTTATCCCATAAATAACCTAATCATATATAATTTTTAAAAGTTTTTAGTAACTTTATTTTTCTAAAGCTTACTTTTAATGCCAATGAACTTTTCAGTCTTTTATTCTGATAGTTTTTAATATCTTACTCAGTAATTATAATAAAAACTCTATTACCATAAACTGATTTGAGATAAACATAATTGTTTATTGAAAGATAAATGTCAATTGCTGGGAACAGAAGTATGCAGCTGTGCTAGAGAGTAGCCTAACACTCTAATAGTAATGGTTTATCAGATTATGTATGTCTGTTAGTGTGTTTTATTTACAGAAGCAATTGAGAAGATAAGTTCATCTAGCGTATTAGTTAAGGGAAAGTCAATTAAATGTATATGTGTTATTCTTGTATTTCTTATATTTTGGCATTTATTTTCTTTCATCAGTTTTATTATCATATCATGGCTTTCTACCTTACCACATAAGGTCTTTAAGATCAGGAACTATTTCTTCATTTCTCTAGAGCCAAGATATATGCCTGACTACAGGAGGACCTTTATGTATGCTTACTGCAAGAATGAAATAAGAGATCTCTCAATAATTTATCAAACAGCCTAAATTTCTCACAAATTTCCCTTCATAAAATGATAACAAGACTATCCATAGCCTGTTATGTGAAACAGAAGTATCCTGGTACAAAGAAATTTCTTACATTGGAAATATTAGAAATAGCATTCAGAGTAGTAGATGAAATAAAGCACAGTGAAGAAATGATATTGGGGAAAATGGCCCTGGAGAAAAAAAAGAAAACTATGGGAGGATATGATGAATGTTCTTAGCCAAAGTCACCAAATTCCAAATTCATTTTTCTACTTAATGTTTAATATTTTAGATGTTAAAAGTTCATCAGAAATATATCACATTTGGCATGTCTAAAACAATCTTTAAAGTCTACTAGCTATTAGACTAAGTTTATAGCTATTAGCTATAGCTAATGAGATTTTAGTTCAAATTCAATATTTGGTTTGCCAATTCTATACCCAAATGCTGGTTTAGAAAAGTGCCTGATGATTAGATTGATCTCTTAGGGACTAGATATAAAGCTATTTAGGGCGTGACATCAGAGTAATGGCACATGAGAGGCTCCTCTGGTCTCTCCCTGGTAAGTTACAATAGTTTGAACAGCCATCGCTCAATAAAGAATTCTCTGATCAACACACAAACATGTCTGATGTCTTAGAGATCTGCTAACCCAACCATCTAAAGGTGGGCGAGTGGAAGCAAGCCTAGGAGGAGGGGAGGGAGAAGGATGGAGTCTGTAGCACACTGAGAGTCTCAGAAAAGGGGAAGAATCAGGTTGCCACTCACAATCCCTGATCCCAGAGGAGGAAGGAGATACTGTGAGCTCAGCCAGAGTGACTGGTCCCTGCTGAGGCTGAGTCCAGTGACTGGATGCAGAGTTGGAGCACACAGGTGTGACTGCAGTTGTCTGGAGGCCACAACTGCCAGGCAGAACAACAAAGCTAAGGAGCCTGGCTGACCTCCTTCATCCTTTTAGAGGTTGTCTTTACCCTTAACCCTCCTAGAGCTAGCAGTGGGCCTGGAGAAGACTGGAGTGGTGAGGGCTGGGCTGCTAGAACAATGGAGGCATTTCTTCCTGTGTGCTGAGCACAAGTTGTGGATGATCCCAGTGACAGCGGGTAGAGATAATGAGGTGGCTGAGGTCTGGCAGTTGGCATAATTGGGAGGAGACAAAGCCACAAAAGCACCAACAACCTCTCACAGCTTACTCCCCTCCCCCCCATCAACTTTACACTGTCAACAGTGTCTGGTTGCAGGGGACAGCATGGGAATTTCACAGGCTTGAACCCTATTGCCCAGCACATTCCCTCATGGGGGTGGTGCCCTGAGATAGAGGTCATCAGGTAACAGAGGTGACACCCACTTTCCCAGGCAATAAAGGACACTTTCTCCCACCCTAAAGAGATCCCATAAGCCAGAGCAATGCAGGATAACTAAAAACCCTGGGCTTCAGTGTCACCAACTAAAAAACAGGACTTCTTATCAATCTACTAGAGAAGCACCACTCAATAATCTCATTCCCATAGATGCCTAGATACAGAAGGAATCCATCAAATACCATGCATAACGAAGGTAATGAGGCAGCTCAGAAAGAAAATTAAAAATCTCCAGAAAATAAACTTAAGGATGTGGATATATGTGATTTTAAATGACAGAGAAGTCAAGATTGCAGTTCTAGAAAAACTCAAGATACAAGAAAACACAGATAGACAGCTTAATAAAGTGAGAAATAAAATCAATGAACAAAATGAGTTCTTTACCTAAGAGATTAAAACATTAAAAAAGAACCAAATAGAAATTCTGGAGATGAATTCAATAAAAAAATGAAGAATGAATTAGTGAGCTTAGGAAACAGAGCTGACCAGTTGGAGGAAAGAATTAGTGATATCAAGGAACAGAAATCTAGAAATAATGCAGATGGAAGAAGAAGGAGACTTGAGAGTAAAACAAAACAAAAAAAAAAGAGGACACTACAAGAATTATCTGACTCCATCAGAAGGAACAATGTAATAATAATGGGTCTATCAGAAGGAGAAGCGGGAGAAAGGGAAACAAGGACCTACTCAAACAAATAGTTAATGAGAACTTCCCAAACCTATAGAAAGAACTTCATCCTTAAATCCAAGAAGCAAACAGAATACCTAATTATCTCAATCAAAAAACACCTTCTCTGAGACACATTATATTAAAACTGCCAAAAAATAATGACAAAGATTTCTCAAGGCAGCCAGGAAAAGAAGACAAATATAAATATATATATATATATATATCCCATTAGATTATCAGATTTCTCAGCAGAAACCCGACAAGCTATGAGAAGACTCAAATATTCAAACTATTGAAAGAGAGAAACTACCTGCCAAGAATAATATATCCAGCAAAGTTGTCCTTAGATATGAAGGAGAAATAAAGATTTTTCCAGACATTCAGAAGCTGAGGAAATTTACCACCACAAGACCTCCATTACAGGAAATACTGAAGGGGGTTATTCTACCTGAAACAAAAGACAAAAGGATACAAAACTATGAGTAAGATTACTAACAAAAAGACAGAAGCAAAATATTGCAACCCTTTTTCAGAATTGCATATTATACACTAAAATATAAGGTTACATGAAGTAAAAACATTAAAAATACAGAGAAGACAAGAGCTACTGCAATTTGGAAATGAACTAATAGCATAATTGGAGAAATCTGTGACAACAAAAACATAACAGGGAGGGTATAAAGGCCTGACTTTGCAAAGGGGAATGGACATAAGATGTATTCAGAAGAAAAAGGACTACTGCAAATATAAAACTTACTTCTGCATATACCTAATGGTGACCACACATACAAAAACCGAAACTGAGACATATAACTTAAAAAAAGAGACTAGAGAGGGAAAATAAATCATAAAATACCACAGAACTAAAACAACAGACAGAAACACAAGGGATAATAAACAATGGAGACACAAAGCTACCAGAAAACAAAAAGATTAAATGGCTATGGAAAATCCTTATACATCAATATTCATCCTAAATGTAAATTGATTGAACTCATCAATAAAATGGTACAGCATGGGAAATTTAATAGAAAACAAAACAAAACCCAAGCATATGCTGCCTTCAGCAGGAAACACATCTTAGCTGCAAGGACAAAGGTAGACTCAAAGTGAAGGAGTGGAAAATAATTCTCCAAGCAAAAGGCAACCAGACAAAAGCAGATGTAGCTACAGTTATACCTGACAAAATAGATTTCAAGATGAAAAAGTTAACAAGAGACAAAGATGGATATTTTATAATGATAAAGGGGTCAACACATCAAAAAGGAATAATACTTCTCAATATATATGCACCCAACCAGGAAGCACCAAAATATATAAAGTAGGGGACCTAAATATCCCATTTACACTAGGTATAGATCATCCAAACAGAAAATCAATAAGGAAATATCTGCCTTGATCGACCAAAGGGACATAATTGACATTTACTGAGCCTTTCACCCCAGAATAGACATTCTTCTCTAGTGCACATGGAACAGTCTCAATGGTAGGCCATATGTTGGGACACAAAACTAGGCTTAACAAATTTAAGAGGACTGGAATCATACCAAGCATATTCTCTGACCTCAGTGCTCTGAAACTGGAAATCAACTGCACAAGTAGAGCTGGAAAAACCACAAATACTCCTATGTGGACATCGAACAACACGCTATTAAAAAATGACTGGTCAAAAAAGAAATAAAAGGAGAGATCAGAAGATACCCAGTGACAAATGAGAATAACAGTACAACATATCAAAATGTTTGGGATGTGCCAATACCAGTAATGAGAGCACTTTATGCCATTACAGACCTATCTCAAGAAATAAAAAAAAATTGCAAATAAACAACCTAATATTACATTTTAAAGAACTAGAAAAAGAAGAACAAATGCAGCCCAAAGCCAGCAGAAGGAAGGAAATAAAAATTAGACCAAAATTAAATGAAATAGAGAACAAAAGGTTAATACAAAAATTAATGCAACGAAGAGCTTGGTTCTTTGAAAAGAGAAATAAAATTGACAAACCTCTGGCTAGACTTACTGAGAAAAAAACGAGAAAAGACTCAAATAAACAAAATCAGAAATGAAAGAGGGGAAGTTATGAAGAACACCACACAACTAGAAAGGATCACACAAGAATGCTGTGAAAGCCTATGGTTCACCAAATTCAATAACCTAGAAGAAATGGACAAGTTCTTAAAAACATATAACTTTCCCAAACTAAACCACAAAGAATAGGAAAATCTAAATTGACCAATCAACAGTGAGAGAGTTGAAACAACATCAAATACCTTCCAAAAAGTAAAAGCCCAGGACCAGATAGCTTCATTACTGAATTACACCAAACATTCAAAATTTAATACCTATCCTTCTCAAACTCTTTAAAAAAAACTGAAAAATAAAACCACATACCAGTATCTCTGATGAATACAGATGCAACAATACTAAACAAAATATAAGCAAACTGAATACAAGAATACATCAAAAAGCCTATACTTCACAATCAAGTGGAGTTCATTCTAGGGGTACAAGGATGGTTCAACATATGCAAATTGATTAATATGATATACCACATTAACAAAATAATGAAATCATATGATCATATCAATAGATGCAGAAAAAATGTTTGACATGATACAACATCCATTTATAATGAAAACATTCAATAAAATGGGTACAGAAGGAAATTGCCTCAACATAATAAAGGCTAATATCACAAACCCTCAGCATATATCATATTCAATGGTGAAAAAGTATAAAATTTTCCTGTAAGATTAGGAAGAAGACAAGGTTGCCCACTCTCACCATTCTTACTCAACATACTACTAGAAGTCCTGGCCAGAGCAATGAGACAAGAGAAAGAAATAAGAGGCATCCTAACTGTGAATTAAGAAGTAAAATTGTCACTTTTTGCAGACAACATGATTGTTTATACAGAATACCCTAAAGACTCCACTAAAAAACTATTACAAACAATTAACAAATATAGGAAAGTTGCAGGATAAAAAAAATAATGTACAAGACACCATGGCATTCCAATATATACCAACAATGAAAAAATAGAAAAAGAAATGAAATGATTCCTTTCATAATTATAACAAAAAGAATACCTAGGAATAAAGTTAAAAGATGTGAAGGACCTATAGCTGAAAACTCTAAGGCATTATTAAAAGAAACTGAAGAAAACACAAAGAAATTAAAAGATATTCTCTCAAAAAATCAACATAGTTAAAAATGGCTATATAACCCAAAGAAATATACAGATTTAATGAAATCTGCACCAAAATCTCAATGGCACTTTTTTAAAGAAATAGAACAAAAAGCATCAGATTTATATGGAGACACAAAGACCCCAAATAGCTGAGGAAAAAAGAACAAAGCCAGAGGTATCACACTCTCTAACTTCAAATTATACAACTAAGTGATGATAATCAAAACAGCATGGTGCTGACAGAAAAAAAGACACACAAAACAAGAAACAGAATTTGAGCCCAAAATAAACACACATATATGGGCAAATAATCTTCAACAAAGGAGCCAAAACATACAATGGAGAAGAAAATCTCTTCAATAAATGGTGCTGGTAATTTTGGAAAGCCGCATGAAAAAGAATGAAACTAGACTGCTGTCACCACACATAAAAATTAACTCAAAGTGGATCAAAGATCTAAATATAAGACCTGAAACAATAAATTACATAGAATAGATAGGTATTAAACTTCTGGACCTGGTCTTAGAAAGGATTTTGGAACTTCGACTTCAAAGGCAAAGGGAAAAAAATTAATGAATTGGAAATACAGTAATAACGTGGTACTCACAAGCTTTAGAACTCATCAAACCCTACACTCATTGCATTTTAATGATGAAAAAATGTTTCAGCACTCAGTGCCTGCTCAGTACTTTAGCACTTGCTATAACTTGTATGAGTTATGATGCTGCCCTGCAGATATGATGCTTTTGTATGTAGCTTTGTTGGTTTCAGCACTCATCATGAACTCTGGAACAAATAAACAATGAGTACCAAGGTACCACTGTGTATCAAAATAAAAAGAAAGTGCACAGCAAAATAAACTGTCAACAAAACGAAAAAGACAATCAACCGAATAGAAGGTATTTGCAAATAACACCTACAATAAAGGGTTAATATCCAAAATACATAAAGAATTTATATGACTCGACAACAACAAACCCAAACAACCCAATTAAAATGTACAGAGAAGTAGGTCACATATTCAAGTTTTGTTAGATGCCCAACTCCCCAGGGTACCTTCAGTAACGAGGGTGCTTCTCCCACTGCTGTTCCACTGCAGACTTTCTCAGAAATCAGATAGACGCACTCGGCTTTCTTTAGGGGACAATGGATTTGGTTTAAAACTATGTTGTTGTTTGTTTAAATAAAATAGTATACTCCCATAAGAAACTGTTTGCTTCCTATTTGGTCTGGAGATAAAACTGATTCCTTCCCCGCTGTTTTTAGACTGCTTTGCCAAAAAAGGAAAATTTGAATGAAGGGTGAGAAATGCTCCCTGGTCAAACTGGTTGTTTTTTCCAAAGAGAGAGGGTGGGGAAAAAGAAATTTTTTAAAAAATGAGGGGAGTACCTGAACAGGCACCTCTCCAAAGAAGACATATAAATGGCCAACAGATATATGAAAAGATGCTCAACTTCATTAGCTATTGGGGAAATGCTAATAGAAAATACAATGAGAACTTACACCTCTTAGAATGGCTATTGTCCCACATTTCTAGGGCTCTGATTACACTTTGCTCGTTATTTAATTTTGTTCATTAGATTCTACATGAGGGGGGACACAAATAAACTAGAATTTATTTATTTTAAAAATGTGTATTTATTCTTGTACATGTAAACTTCAGTTACCTTAAAAGTACTCTCCATTTGATGCAACATACCTATTGAAACATTTTCTCCACTGCTCAAAAATTTTTGAATGTCTTGATTTTGATGTCTTTTAGTGCTTCTGCCATTTTTTGTTTCACCTCTTCCATATAGCCAAATGTTTCGCTTTTTGGGCTTTTTTCATCTGGGGTAGTGGGAAGGGAATAGTCACTTGGGCTGAAATCAGGTGAACAGGGAAGTTAAGGCATGGAGATCATACCATTTTTGGTCAAAAACCGCTGAACATTCAGTTTCATGTGAGCAGGTGCACTGGTAAATCACCCATCCTGAAATGGGCAAATCCGTTGAAGGAGTCTTCAAAAAAAAATTCACTGAACACAGCCTTTCACAATGATGCCAGCTGGTACACTGATAGAGAAAGATTCCTAAAACACTCAACTAGTGGGGAAAGCCTGTACTACAAGGGGCACACCTTCCAGAAAATAATTCCAGGCATTTGTAGGTCCCCTCTCCATAAAAGTGAGATCATGTGGTATTTGTCTTTCACGGACTAGCTTATTTCACTTAGCATAATAGTCTCTTGGTTCATCCATTCTGTTGTGTAGTATTCGATTGTGGAAATGTACCACCGTGTTTTGATCCACTCAGCTGCTGGTGGGCACTTGGGCTATTTCTAGATCTTGGCTATTGTGAATAATTATGCTATGAACATAGGGGTGCATATATTCTTTTGAATTGGTGTTTCAGGATTTTTAGGATATATTCCCAGAAGTGGAATCACTGGGTGAAAAAGCAGTTCCATTTTGAATTTTTTGAGGTAACTCCAAACTGTTTTCCACAATGACTGTGCCAGTCTGCATTCCCACCAACAGTGCACTAGGGTTCCCTTTTCTCCTCATCTTCACCAGCACTGTTGTTTGTTGATTTATTAATGATAGCCATTCTGTCAGGCGTGAGGTGATAGCTCATTGTGGTTTTAATTTGGATCTCTCATATGATTAGTGATGTTGAGCACATTTTCACATCTTTATGGGTCATCTATATGTCCTCTTTGGAGGAGTGTCTATTGGGGTCCTTTGCCCATTTTTAAATTGGGTTGTTTGCTTTCTTTGTGTTGAGTTGTATAAGTTCTTTATCTATTTTGGAAATTAACCCCTTATCAGATGTATCATTGGCAAATATGTTCTCCCATATAGTGGCTTTCCTTTTCATCTACTTGAACATTTCTTTTGTTGTGCAAAAGCATTTTAGTTTGGTGTAGTCCCATTTGTTTATTTTTTCCTTTGTTTCCATTCCCCTAGGACATACATCAGCAAAAAATATTACTACCAGAGATGCCTGAGTTTTTACTGTCTGTTTTCCTCTAGGATTTTTATGGTGTTGCAACTTACATTGAAGTCTTCAATCCATTCTGAGTTCATTCTTGTGTATGGTGTAAGTTGACGGTCTAGTTTCATGTATTTGCATGTACCGTCTAATTTTCCCCACACCATTTATTGAAGAGACTGTCTTTACTCCATAGTATGCTCTTGCCTCCTCTGTCAAATATTGACCATAAAGGCATAGGTTTATTTCTGGGCTCTCTGTTCTGTTCCATTGATCTGTATGCCTGTCTTTATGCCAGTACCAGGTTGTTCTGACTGCAATGACCTTGTTGTATTACTGCCAACTTTGTTTTGTTTCTCAAGATTGCTGAGGCTATTCATGGTCTTTTTTGGTTCCATAAAAATTTTTGGATTATTTTTTTAGATCTCTGAAATATGCCTTTGGTGTTATAATATGAATTGTGTTGAGTCTGTAGATTGCTTTGGATAGTAGGGACGTTTTAGTGATGTTAATTCTTCAAATCCATGAGCATGGCATATGCTTCTACTTATATGTATCTTTCAAAATTTCTTTCTTCAATGTCCTATAATTTCCAAGTACAAGTCTTTTACCTCCTTGATTACATTTATTCCTAGGCACTTTTTGGGGGGGGTGAAATAGGAAATGGGATTGTTGCCTTAATTTCTCTTTCTGATGGTTCATTATTGGTGTATAAAAATGCCACAAATTTCTGAATATTAGTTTTGTATCCTGCTACTTGGCCAAATTAATTTATTAGATGTAGTAGTTTTGGTAGGGTCCCTAAGATTTTCTATGTACAATATCATGTCATCTGCAAAAAATGGCAACTTTATTTACCTCTTTCCAATTGGATGCCTTTTATTTCTTCTTCTTGTCTGACTGCTGTGGCTTGGACTGTCAGTATTACGTAGAGTAACAGTGGTGAAAGTGGACATCCCTGTCTTGAGGAACAATCATTCTTTTCAAGAGGTAAATGACAGAATAAAAAGTATTATAAATAAATAGATACTGACTAAACTAAAAAAAAACCCTATATACTTGAAACCCATATAACTTTATTATCTAATGTCATTCCAATAAATTTAATAAAAAGAAAAGAAACAATACTACATAGGGAAAAACTGTAATGTATGCAGTGGTATAAAGTATTTATTGTGACAGAGAAAGTTTTAAAGGCTATAAACTTCTGTTTTCCAGTGTGGCCCCTAAGGATCTTGGACACTGTTTATTTAATGTTAGCATTATAGCTCACTACCTAAGCAAACTATGGCATTTAAAGTCTTGGTAGAAGCCCTGACTGGTGTAGCTCAGTGGACTGAGTGCAGGCCTGGGAACCAAAGGATCACGGTTCGATTCCCAGTTGGGGCACATGCCTGGGTTGCAGGGCAGTTCCTGGCAAGGGACTCACAAGAGGCAACCATACATTGATGTTTCTCTCCTTCTCTCCTTCCCTTCCTCTCTAAAGATAAATAAATAAAATCTTAAAAAGAAATAAAGTCTTGGTAGAAAAAATTGTATGACTTTATTTACAAAAATAATTGCTGGGCCAATCATTTAATTTATATAATTATTTTAAATGCATTTAACAAGATCTTCAGCTACTTTGTGTATAAATGTTAATGTACATCTAACATAATAGCGCCCCAAACCCTTAAACATTCTATCTTAAAGAATAAATGGTAAAATATTTCTATGAAGACAAATTACGAATTTACTTTGCACTTCAGAATTTTAATAATAATATACTATAAAAAGCCTGTCTCACATCTGTTACCCCTTTCTAAAGAAGAAGCGCTGGTCCTGGCTGATGTGGCTCAGTGGGTTGAGTGCTAGCCTGCAAACCAAAGGGTCACCGGCCCAATTCCCAGTCTAGAGCCCATGCCTGGGTTGCAGGCCAGGTCCCCAGTAGGAGGCCCATTGATGTTCCTCTCTCTCTCTTTCTCTCTGCCTTCACCTCTCTAAAAAAAAAATAAATAAAATAAAAAATATAAATAAATAAACAGGAGAAGCAGCAGCAGCTCTGCTACCTTGTTCATTATCTATAGTCCCAGGTCAAGAGTTAGTTTCATTAAATTTTTGTAGAATGAGTAATGAAGTAATATTTCATTTGAGATAATTTTCTTCTTATAATGTTTAAGTTATACCTTCTACAAAGGTTATCTCATGTAGAAGGTCCAAATAAAAATTACAACCAAAGAAGTCTAATTTTTGTTTTAAGTTCACTTTTTCCACAATTTGGAAGTTATTTACTGAAATACATGGTTGAACAAGTATGAGGTCTGTCTGGAAAATGTCCAACCATTGTTAATATAAGAGAACGGTTTATATTATATTGATGCACCCTGGCAGCCAAGGGCACTGGACTGGAATGTGCATGAGTGAACAATGAGAACTTCACTGTACTAGTCACTGAGAGTGGTAGATGCTGTTGAGTCACAAGGTATAACATATGATCATCACATTCAAAACGACTGAGCGAGTAGAGCAACAAATCTGCATCAAATTTTGCATTAAGCTTGAACATTCTTCTGCACCAAAACTATTTGAATGATTCAGAAGCTATAGCTATGGGCAACAGATGATAGGCAGCTTCATCATCACAATGAGCCCACTCATGTATCACGTTTCCTGTAGAGTTTTTTTGGTCAAACATCAAATCACCCAGTTGACTCAGCTCTCCTACAGCCCAAATTTGGTGCCCTGTGACTTCTGGTTTTTCCCAAAACTGAAATCACCTTTGAAAGGGAAGAGATTTCAGACAGTCGATGAGACTCAGGAAAATGTAACAGGGCAACTGATGGAGATTGGGAGAACTGCATGGGGCCTCAAGGTGCCTGATTTGAAGGGGGCTGAGGCATCATTGTCCTATGTACAATGTTTCTTGTATCTTGTATCTTCTTCAATAAATGTCTCTAGTTTTCATATTACATGGCTGGATACCTTCTGGTGAGACTACACATATTCTCAATATTGTTTAAAAATTCTATTAGTGCTTCTGGTTCCTCTGAAATGGATTGAAAACCATTCTTCCTTTATCTCCTACCAATCAATTATAAAACTGCATAGAATATATGGGACTTATTGGAATACTCTGAAAGTTTCAGGAAAGAACATCAGAATTTAAAATACTACTGAAAGAGTAGTAAATTTATCATTCATTTTCTTCCATTATCTCTAACTTGAACTCACTGAAGACAGGAACCCAAGTGAGCACTGTGTTGTGAGTGATACCCTCAAGAAATTCTCTGAACTCCTAAAATGCAGAGAGAGAGTAGCAGAAATCTTTAGGTTCTTTGTTTTTCTTTTTCTCCTTTTTCTGCCCTGCGGAGTCTCACCACAGCTATGCTAAACGGCGGCAAAAACAAGAGCCGACAGAAGCCCAAACTCTGAGGGAGGTGAAGTCCTCTGAGAGAAGCAGCGACACCAAAAGGGAAGGACCAAACCGCGTAGGTTTTTTCCCTATATCACTGTCTTCCCACTGAACTGTGGATATGGTGCAACTGCTAAAGGGAACGTTTCTTCCTACAGAACAAAAAGCAGACTCCAAGGAACTAGAGAGGACCTGGGACATAACTGAAGGAGATAAAAAAAAAAGCAGTTAAGCTGCTTTGAACTGCTGGACTCACTCTGTAATGGTTCATGCAAGGATCTGATCCTAGCATGCCAAAAATTTAGACTTTAGGTAATGAGGAAACCCACACACAGTTCCAGAATAACCACTAGGCAATGCACATGCAGGACAGACCCAAACAGTTTTGCAAAGTCTTATAACCAAACTGACATTAGAGCCACAGTCTTCTACAGAAAGCCAAAACAAAAACATCAACATAATTCATGGGATCCAAATAAGATTCCATGTCTTATAAAACATACAGGATACAAACTCAAATGGAAAAACACATCAACTAACTTGATTGTGAAGATTACGCAAATGATGGAAAACATTTTGGCAGTTTTTTTAAAAGTTAAATACATATTTACCATATGACCAAGCAATTTACTTCTCAGTATTTATCCTAGAGAAATGAAAATTTATGTTCATACCAGAATGTATACACAAGTGTTAAAAAACAGAATTTATTTATAAAAATTGTATATTTATTCTTACACTGAATTTGCCTTTTAAGGTAGCTTCAGTTACTTTAAAAGTACTCTTCATTTGATGCAACACACCTATTGAGACTTTTTTCCACTGCTCAAAACAGTGTTTGAACTTCTTGATTTTGATGTCTTTTAGTGCTTCTGCCATTTTTTGTTTCACCTCTTCGACATCAGCAAAATATTTCTCTTTGCGGACTATTTTCATCCGGGAGTAAAAATGTTGCTTGAGGTGAGATCCAGGGAAGAGGGGGGTGGGGCAAGGGGGTCATGCCATTTTTTGGTCAAAAGCTTCTGAACACTCAGCATGGTGTGGGCAGGTTTGTTCACAAATCACCCATTATGAAACAGGCAAATACACTGAAAAGGTCTTTAAAATAATTCACTGAAGGCAAATGCAGCCTCTCACAACAACACTAGCTGGTACACTGATACAGTTGGGTTCCTAAAGCACTCATCCAGTGAGGAGACCTGTACTACAAGGAGCCTGCCATCCAGAAGATAGTTTCGTTTTTTGGCCTGTCCCCCTCATATTTGTAAATAGCCAAAATCTGAAAACAATAAAATTGTCCTTCAGTGGATGAATGGATAAACAGCTGTGGTATACCCATACGATGAAGTGCTATTCACCAGTAAAAAGGAATACATTATTGACACATAAAAAGATTTGGATGAATCTCAAAAACATTGCACTGAGAGAAACCAATCACAAAAGGGTATATGTTACCCAATTCAATTTATTTGACATTCTAGGAAAAACAAACTATGATGACAGAAAGTGACAGTGTGAAGATGACAATCATACTTCAGAGACAGTGTGAAGATGTTGTGGTGTGACTGCGAAGTGACAAGAAAGGGTTTTGCGAGTATGATGGAATTATTCTGTATTCTTGTTGTGGTGGTAGATTTTTAAAAAGCCAGTTTTACTGCATTATTATTTTTAAAATAAAATTAATTCTTAAAAAGAGACAATAGATTCAATTCAACTAGGGTATCATGAACACATATATCTATAAGCAAACTATTTTCAAAGAATTCAAATCACCTTAATTTTTTAAAAAAAAATTTATTCTCACTCAAGGGCTTATTAATTTTAGAGAAAGGGGAAGAGGGAGGGGCGATGGAGGGAAGGGGGAGAACCATCAGTGTGAAGGAGAAACATCAACTGGTTGCCTCTCTTATGTACCCTGACCAGGGAACAAACCCACAATCTACGCTTGTGCCCTGATCAAGAATCCAACCTGCAACCTTTTGGTTTACAGGATTACACTCTAACCAAATGAGCCACACCTGCTAATTGTATTAAATAATAAAATCAAATATATCATAAAAGTCATAGTGAATATTTCTAGATTGTCTGGATTTATATATTTTTTCCATGACACCTAAAATAATTTTCAAAGTTGCTAAAATAGTTAATCTATATCAAATTTCTGTAATTTATATAACATAATGAAGAGATCACTATCAAATGCCATATATAATCCTTAGTAGAATACTGAATTAAAAAATCTATAAATAATATTTTGAGAAAATTGGAGAAATCTAAATATACACTGAACTGCATAACAGGGTATAGTATAATATCAATAAACTTCCAGCATATGATAAGGAATTTTGAATAATGACCTTATTTTTAGAGAAACATGCTGAAGTATACAGGGGTAGAATACCATAATTTATTCAAGTGTTTTCAAATAGAGAAAAAATGTGAAACATGGATTTGTATAGATAAGGCATGTATTACAAAATATTAACAATCATGAATCTAGGGGTAAAGTGAACATGTGTTCATCATACTGTTCTCATCATTTCTAAAAATGAAAGTTTTCACAATAAAGAAAAAGTTAAGGCATAACAATAACTACAGAAATGTGAACATAATGTATTCACGATCAAATTAATTTAATGTAGTATTTATAACCTCTATTGAGATGTAGAAATTTTTACATTTGAAAACTTGGTCTTATCACTGTCCTGTGCCCTAACTGGCCTTCTACCTAAAACGTAAGTAAAATTAATTTGAGTTAAGGCTTTATGAACATCTACCATAGAGATAAAGGTCTTGTACCCCACAAAATGTTATGCAAATGTCAAATATCATAGTCCCTCACAAGGAGGCTTTTTAAAAATTATTCATTGCTATTAGATTTCCAACCAGAAATTGCAACTAAATCACTTCTCAATTACATAGCTGCTTTTCTAGATGGAATCATCTATTCAGAGTCCAATCTAGAGATGAAGAGTTTTTGTGAATTTGTCTATAATAGACAAATATTATATTCTATTTTGTCAACTACAATTTCTACCTTTTCAGTGCTCTGAAATTTTAGTCAATTATCAGTGTATAAGAATTGAACACTTACTTTGGATCAGGCATTAGACCATACTTTCTGGGTAAGAAAATTTATGCATATTCTTTCAAGGTATAGAATAAAACTATAAAATGTAGTAGATAATTCATTGTTTATTCTAAGCACTGGATTTAGAAATAGATAGTTGTATGCATAATGTAATTTAATGACTATTATGAAGAGCGCTCTCTCTCTCTCTCTCACACACACAGACACACGCGCATGCACACCCTTCCCTACCAAAAACAGTATGACTCCATTCTTTGTTTAAACTGCAGATGGTCCCAGAAGACGAACATGTTTCAGACCACTGGCCACTTAAATCTTTAGTAAATTGGCTGATCAGATCTTTTCCTGAGAAAAGATTTAAGAAGAAGAGATCATGAAGGTAATGACGATAGGAATGAAAGGACATGGAAAGGAAAGTAGAAGTAATAAAATTAAACTTTTTATAGTATAGTAACTCAGAGTAGGCCTTCAGTAGTCTCTTACTCTACTCAAGGTCATTTTATAATCAGAATATGTAAACAGGGCTACAGAATATGTAAAGCTGGAATCCAGTATCATTAACCTATTACATACAACTGTTCTAGTTAAAATTGTGAGTTACTTTTTTATTCAGTTGATTAAAGTTGAACAAACTTGGAAGCCTGTAGGAGAAAGGATCAGAAGCAGTATAAATAACAGGCAGAGTTCTGAGAATAAGAATAAAATGTAACTTTCATTTAAAATAACAATATAGCTAACATTTATTCTTTACCAATGATGATTCACTTATACTCACCTGGTAAATATTAAATTCTAAAATTTTCACTTTTGACAAGACAAGGTAATACAAGAAAAATACAAAAAGAAAAAGAAGTCAAGACTTTGTAAGGTATTTTTAAGTAATTAAAGTGCCTTAAAGTATTTTTAAGTAATGAAAGGTGAGTGAGCTTTTCTGGGTGCTCTAGTAAAGGAAATTAGAACAAACAACAAGAAAATTGGCGCTCAAAATAAAAAAGGTTGCAGTTATTTTTTAAAGGAAAAAGAAATGGAATATGTTACTATGAAAAGCAATGAATTCTGTCTTTCTAAGTGTTTGAATGGAGACTAGAGCACTATTATGGTACTCTTAAATGACAGTGGTACCCACTGAGACAGGAAAAACAGAGATTAAAAATCAACCAAAAGTATAAATTGGAGCAATTAAAAAAAAAGTCTCTACATAGGATAACTTGTTCAGGGCCCACAGATTAAGAGAGGCAAGTTCCCCTGGGGTGTGTTCACAAGGCATGAACAACTGAAGCAATGTGCAGGGTTCTTCCAAAGTGAAGGCCGCGGGTGTGTATCAGGCAGAGTAACTGGTTGGAATCAACAACAACAACAATAACAACAAAACCTCCTAACTCTAGCTTTATTAAGCAAAAAAAGGGAATAAACTTAAGAAACAGAAGCTTGGAAAACCAAGACCAGGAAACCAGGGTTTGAAGGTAAGTGGAAACAAAGTCAACTCCACAGGCAGCAGGAAAAAGGATCGGATTTTAGTGCCACAGCGTGGCTCGTGCTGTCTACCACACATCACTCCCAACTCAGGCCACCACCATGGTTGCTGGATATCATCACCATTGCTTCCATTAATGAGTACTAACAGGGGCCAGACACTAGATGGTAAGAAATCCACAGTAAATTTCTATAGTCAGATTTATACAGACTGAGAGGTGTATTCAGTCCTATCTAACTGGGATAGCAGCCACAGTGCAATGGCCTACAAATTAAACTGCACACACTTGTCTAGTGTTTCTGCTAAGGCTCATTCATGACACTTCCTTTCCTTGGGGCTTTTCATATTACTTGGAAAAAATTTATGGTATTTCTTTGAATTTTAAGATAAAGTATATTTACCCAAGAATTTATAATTGTTTCTGTCAGATACTCAAAAGGATTATCAGTCATAGACTATTTTAAATTAAATTCACACATTTATGATTTTTTGAACAGTTCAGGTGATTCAAATTCTAAGGTGAGTTTATGGTTACAACTTCTCAGAGACTTTTCTTAAATCCCTGTTTTATCCAACTCTAATGTATCTTTCTTTCCAGTTTCAAGTCCTCTGGGAAAGGCTGTGTGTGTGTGTGTGTGTGTCTGTGTGTGTGTGTGTGTGTGTATATGTGTGTGTGTGTGTGTGTGTGTGGTGGAAGTAGAGGAAAGTACGTATTTATTGGAATGCTATTCAAAAAGGAAATATGAAATGAGCACTCAGTAAAATGTATTCATGAAATGGCTAGCTAAAGACATGAATTTCCTGGAGTTATAAAGATAATATAAAATGATTACATTAGGAGGTGGTGAGGAGCAAACTTTTCTTTTAACATTTCTAACAGAAACTTTCTCAGATAATTAAAGCAATGATTTTGAACATAAATTTACCAAACAGAACTCTAGACTTACATATATTTATTATGGGAATTAATAAATTAAGTAAAGATATTTCATTTGTGTTTATTTAGTTGAATTAGGAATTAGAGATTTTAAATAAAATAATGTTTTCTATAATGGATTTAAAACTTTTAAAAATGAAGGTAATGTAATGTTTTCCAAATAAGCTTAATGTAGGATTTTTCAAATAACCTTTTTGCATAATTTATTTCTCCTCAAAGCAAGACCCATGCTATAAAAAAGTCAAGAGTCAATAATACAAAGGTTTTCGAGTATTTCAATTTTTCAAATTGTAGTCTAAAATACTTATGGGTATTTAGCAGAGCAGATGGCTTCAAAGGATAAATATTTGTAACTTAACATTTTAAATAGAAACTATACCCTTTATAATAGAATAACTTTATAATAGAATGACTTCTGTGGCAACAGACTGTTCTTCTGTAATTATTTTGAGGTAGGAAGAAAATCTGTTTTAGTTTAACACTTTAAAGGAGAAAGATAGTTTTGAATTAACAGTGCTTCAATTTTAACTTGAGTTTTGTCACTCTTTTGGAGTAATAATTTAAAATGACTGCAGAATAACTAACAAATGGTATCTCCTCTTATACCCAAGCATACTTACTGAAAATTTTCTAAAGTCTTAGAAGAGTCAGAAATATTTTTAGGCATGTTTCACCATTTAAAATGTTCCTTGGAGAATTAGAAGTCTGTTAGGTATGGCCAGGGTAGTCAGGGTCCGAATTCCACCTCTGGGAAAAGTGACAGCAAATCCACACAGACAAGTTCTAAGGTTTGTAACCTGCCTCTGACACCAGTGAGCAGAGATTCCTGTAAGGATCTTCCAGAAAATCAAATGGATTGTCTTTTTGTAGACTAAGATATTTGGTTAACTCCCCTCCTACTATACACAATTAAAAATGTTGAAGATATATAAGGTCTATCCAGAAGGTATCCAGCCATGTAATAAGAAAATTACAGACATTTACTGAAGAGGACACAATACAAGAAACACTGTATATAGGACAAGGATGCCTCAGTCCTCTTCAAATTAGGCACCTTGAGGCCTTATACAGTTCTTCCAACCACCATCAGCAGCTCCATCCTATTTTCTGAATCTCATCAACTCTCTGAAATCTCTTCCCTTTCAAAGGTGATTTTAGTTTTGGGAAAAGCCAGGAGTTACAGGGAAGCAAATCTGGGCTGTAGGGAAGCTGAGTCACCTGGGCGGTTTGATGTTTCACAAAAAAACTCTGCAAGAGACATGATGCATGAGCAGGCACACTGTTGTGACGAAGCTGCCAATCACCAGTTGCCCATAGCTGTGTCCTTCTGAATCATCCAAATAGTTTCTGGGCAGAGGAATGTTCAAGCACGATGCAAAATCTGATGCAGATTTGTTGCTCTACTTGCTCAGTCAGTTTGAATACAATGGCCACACATTGCACATAATTGTTCAACCTATCTACTGTCCCCACTACCTAGTACAGTGAAGTTGTCATTGTTTTTGCATGTGTATTCCAGTCCACTCTCCTTGGCTGCCAGGTTATATCGATGTTGTGCAAATGGTTCTTGTTATAGTAATGAGACTTTTTCCAGACAGACTAATACATATGTGTGTGTGCATACTGTAAACTAATTTTTTCACAAGACCATAAAATAAAAGGAGGTAGAAATCCAGATAAATAAAGAGATCTGGGGCCCGTATTTTCTGGGTCTGGGTGGCACCTGCTGATGTGTAGCTTAGAGTCTGTGTATTAAAGAGCCTCATTCTTAAGCATAGGAATTCAGAGTTCAATCTGGACATGAAGGCCTATCATATAAAATCCACATAGAGTCAAGAATCTCTAAATCATAAACTACTAAAATTGAACAAATAAACAAAAACCCAAAGAGAAAGTTGACAGCAATATAGACCTGTCTGTCTTGGATCAGATAGAATAGAAAAAGAATTTTTAAAAAAAGAAAGAAAAAAGGCTCCTCTTAGAATTAATAATCATGAATCCACACTTATGAAGGTTTATGGTCTAATTCACACAACCCAAAAATTTTAAGTGGTTCCAGACCACTACTGTTCTTTGTGTGCACAGGAAAATAAAAATGCTCATAAAGGAATGAACTCCATACGCTCCAAAGTCAACAAATAAATTTAAAACAAACAAATAAAAAACTACCACAAGGAGTATATAGAGAAAAAACACACTACAGAATCTGACCTGAAAATATAAGTATTAGAATTATTAGATATAGGAATTATTAGGTAAAGACCATTAATATACTTAATATGCCTAGACAAAGTACTAAATGTAGGAAAACCAGGCAGATTTGAAATAACCAATCAGACATCCATGAATGAAACATATCATAAATATATTAGGAATGGGGAAGAAAGTAAGGAAATGGCAAAAGATTAGAGATGGAAAGTAAATCTGGGTCTGAAAGAATGACAGACAATGTAGCAAAAAGAGCCAAAATATAGAAAATAAAAAACAAAATGAAAAGATATGGAGACTGGTAGAGATTCAAAATACTGTAGAAGTTATAGAAGGAAACAATAGAGAACAAATAATAAAAGGCCTTTTGGGGGGTCCAGTAATGTTTTCAGGCTCTGTAAGCACAAAGGCAAGGACACATTCAAAACAAAAAATTCATAGTGAAAAGTTAACTGCAGTACTTGACTTCTGTGGACTATTAAATTGTAAATGATCAAACTTAACTATGTATACACTAAAATAATATATTTACTGATCGTCTGTTATGGAAATAAGGCTAGTGATTACTAATAATCCAGGAAATATTTTTTAAAAACCCAGCATATACAGTGGGGACTAAGAATTAACATAAAAAATCCTACCTTTAGTGTTTATTTCCAATCCTAAAATCTACAACATAAATTTTATAACCTTGATCCTCTACTCAGTTAATTCCCTGAGTTGAAAACAATACCTTAAGAATAACCTCAATAAGCCTTTATTAAAATAGGGTTCCCATAAACAGGAAAATTATTGGTCCCCATCATAAAAATAGCATAAGCTTTGGAACTACCTTTAAGTACTAGCCTCACTCATTTATCTGTGTAGCCTTGAGCAAAATATTTAATCTTTGGTTCTTGCCTATAAAATGAGAATAATATCACTTGTATCTCAAGATTGTTGAAGTATTAAACAAGATTTAAAAATAATATCTATAACACGGTAAGCACCCAGTAAGCTTCCACAGTACTCTATATACCACTTATAAACAGAAATGACTTCTAGAGTGGTTCCCAAATTTTCCAGGTACTTTTAGTATTGAAATAATTATTTAATAGTTTCTTACTTATTTTTTAAAATTTTCACCTGAGGATGTTTTTATTGATTTTTAGAGAGAGAAGAAGGGGAAGAGAGAAAGAGGGAGGGAAGGAGGGAGGGAATAGGAAGAGCTAGAGAAAGAGAGAGAGAGACACACACTGATGTGACAGAAAAACATCAATCGGTTGCCTCCCGTACACATCCTGAGCTGAGATGGAAGCTGCAACCTAGGTATAAGCCCTGACCAGGCATCAAACCTTCAACCTTTTGGTGTACAGAATGAAGCTCCAATGACTGAGACACCTGGCAAGGACACAATAATTTTTTCATGTCATTCCCAAGTCAAAAGAACCACAGTCTTACTTATTAAATAGTTAGGTCCAAACAAATCAATACATTTTTATGTTCTAACAAATTAGTTGCTATTTATAAACAAATAGAATTGAAAGAAAAATGTTTTCATTTCTTCATTAAATAACCACAATTACTTACGAATGAAATGGGTGTACCTATCGAACCCTGTACATATTCTGAAACCTGCAGTATCTGCTTTTTATCACAGTAACCACTGGTATCATCAAAAAGACAGGACAGCATCAAAAATACACTCCAGTGTTGAAAGTGAACCATCTTGAGCCAATAATTTGTGTGGTATCCAAATGATGCTGCTCAGTTTCCCTCGAAATTAACTATCTTGTATACTGCCCCTAGGAGTTTGCTATGGCAGCAATGTGAGGCAGGTACCTGTGCAGTTGTCCAAGATGGCGATATAGGAGCCTTCTGAACTCACCACCTCTCATGTACACACTGAATCTACAGCTACAAACAGAGTAACTCTCTGGAACAAATACAGAAATTAGTTGAGTAAATTCTACACATTAAGTGAACTGAAATAACCATGTAAACAGAACTCAAAATGGATTTCATGACAGCCTCAACTAATCGAAGTCTCTGAAAATGAAAGTGGTGTCTTTTCTTTTGTTCTATTACAGTTGTCCCAATTTTCCCCATTGCTCTCCCCTGCCCCGCCCAACCCCCACTTCCACAGACAATCCCCACCCTGTTGTCATGCCCATGGATCATTTATAGTTGTTCTTTAACTAGGCCCTTCCCCTTCTTTCCTCCCTTATCCCCCTCACCCCTCCACTCTGGTCCCTATCAGTCTGTTCTTATTTCCACACCGCTGGTTCTATTTTGTTCATTAGGTTACACTGGTGGTGGCTTAAACAACTACAAAGGTTTAAGAGAAAATCAAGAGCACATGCTGGCCTCGTTAAAAAAATTCATCTCCTACAAAAGACCACTCTAACAAACTGGGATAGGTGTTATTTTATTTACTGCATTGAAATCCACAGTCAAAGAAAATGGGGATACAAAAGAATATGTCACAAAAAAACAGAACAATACTCCAAAAACACACTAATAAAATGAAGATAAATGATAAACCTAATAAGGAGTTCAAAATCATGGCATATAGGATGTTCACTGAGGTCAGGAGAATAATACATTAACAAAATAAGAACTTTAACAAAGAGACAGAAAATACAAGAAAACACCAAGCACAAGGTTGAAAACTACAAAAACTGAACTGAAAAATTCTACAGAAAAGGTTCAACATCAGACTAGATAATGTGGAAGAAAGGATAAGCACACTTGAAGAATGAACAGTGGAATTCAACCAATCAAGGGAACAAAAAAAAAAGAATGAAAGAGAGTAAAGATAGCTTAAGAAACATATGGGACACTATCAAGAGTACCATATACACATAATATTGGTCCCAGAAGGAGAAGAGAGAGAGAGAAAGAGGAAGAAAGCTTATTAAAAGAAATAATGACTGAAACCTTCCCCAGTGTTGGAAAAGAAAAAAAAAATCCAGACTAGGAAACTGATTCTGAAATGACTCATGCTAAGACACATTGTAATTATATTGTCAAAAGTTAAAGACACAAAGAGAACCTTAAAAGCAGCAAGAGAAAAAGAATTTGTTATATATAAGGGAACCCTGTAAGACTATCAGCAGTATTTAAGCAGCAACTTTGCAGGACAGAGGGAGTGACACATTATACTCAAAGTGCAAAAAGAAAAAAACTGCCAAACAACAATACTCCACCCAGCAAAGATGACATTCAGAACTGAAGGAGAGATAAAAAGTTTTTCAGAAAAGCAAAATAAAGGAGTTAATCATCAGTGACTTACAAGAAATTTTAAAGGGATTTCTTTAAGCTTACAGCCACCATGGAAAACACTATGCCAGTTCCTCAAAACTTTAAATACCAAATTATAGGATAAGCATTTTTACTTCTAGATAGACACCCACATAAATTTAAAGCAGGCTCTCAAAAGAGATATTTGTACACAAATGTTCACAGCAACATTATTCACAATAGCTAAACGTGGAAGTAACTCAAGTGTCTATCAACAGATGAATTGATAAACAAAATATGGTATATGCATACAATGAAATATTACTTAACCTTATAAAGATATTTTGATATATGCTACAACATGGATGAACTTTAAAGACAATAGGCGAAAGAAATAAGCTAGCCACAAAATAACAAATATTATGTGATTCTACTTATATGAGATTTCTGGAGTAGTCAAATCCATACAGACAGAAAGTAGAATGCTGCTGGATATTGGAGAGAAGCACAGAATGGGAGTTAGTGTTTAATGGGTACAGAGTTTCATTTGGGGACAATGAAAACATTCTCAAGTTGATGATGATAGTAATTTCACAACAATATGAATGAATGTACCTGTATCACTGAAGAACACACTAAAAATTTAAGATTGTACATTTTATGTTATGTATTAAAAATTGAGGAGAAAAGAGGGATCAGCCACTTCAGAGAACATTTTCTCCCTTCCTTAAAATAGCAAACACTGTTACCTCGTGACCAAGCAATTCCACTCCTTACTATATATCAAAGAGAAAATAAAACATACTTCCCTATAAAAAAGTTTACAAGAATGTTCACAGCAGCATTATTCATAATATCAGAAAGTGAAACCTGAATGCCTGTTAACTAAACAAATAATGATGCATCCATAGGATGGAATACTATTTGAGAATAAAAAAAACAAAGTACTGATATACGGTACAACATAGTATACTTTGAAAATACTATGTTCAATGAAAAAAACTAGGCACAGAAGAACATATTTTGAGTGACTTAATTTATGAAAAATATCCAAAGTGGGCAACTACACAGACACAATGAATAGATTAATGGTTGCTTAGGAAAGTGAAGATGGGAGAATATGGGGAGTGGCTACTAATGATTCTGGGCTTTGTCCTGAGGTGACGAAAATACTCTAAAATCTATAGTGGTACTATTGTACAACTCTGTGAACACACTAAAAACCACTGAGGTGTACACTTTAAACGGGTGAATTTATAGTATGTGATTTACATCTCAGTTAAAAATAAAACTGTTTAAAATGTTCAAAAACATCACTATGAAACACCCCCTGCTTCCCTCAAAGAAGTTAAAATACACTCACAAGAATTAGAAGAAATGCCAAACATAACATGAGCAAATTTCAATCTCAGTCACAGCCAGGTCAAATCTAAAACACTGTGTTCAGGTCCTGGCCAGGTGGCTCACCTGGTTGGAGAGTTGTCCCGTGCACCGAATGGTTATGGGTTCGATCTCCAGACAGAACACATACCTAGGTTGCAGGTTCTATCTCCAGTTGGGATGCGTATGGGAGGCAACCAACTGACATTTCTCTTTCACATCTGTATTTCTCTCTTTCTCTTTCTTTCTCTCTCTCTCTCTCTCTTCCTCCCTCCCTCCCTTTCTCTCTCTCTCTCTAAAATCAATAAACATATCCTCAGGTGAGGATTTAAAAACTTAAAAAAATAAAGTCTTGGATTCAGTTCTTGCTATTACCACTTAAAGGGAAACACAAACTACAGTTTAGTCTAGTGGTTTTCTCAAATGTAATTAATGTTAAATCATTGATTTGAATAAATGAAAAAACTAAATTTAAAAGTTATAAATAATGTATGTAATAAATGACCTAATTTTACCTTTTTTTGGAATATAATATACTTCAGCAGGATAGAAAACTGAGCTTTGGATAGTTTATTTTTAGTAATATCTGAAACTTCCCGAGCCACAGTCCTTTACAGGTATCCTGAGAGCAAAAAGAGTACCCTGAATTTGATTTTATTACATGGTTACAAAAATTATTACAAGAAGTATGTGTACTTTATTCACCATCATTTTCCATATTAAATGGCACACAGCAGGAACTCAAATATATGCTACCTTTTTTCCCCTAAATTCATGGCTTACTGATAGAGTAAGAGTGAATGTTTGCAAATAAGTATATTAAAGTATCCTAATTGCATTTCATTTATTAGTACTAAAAAAAGTCAAGACTTAATATTATGTTGCTTCCCATGTAAGTACACTGTAAGAATTTACACTCAATGCCAGGTGCCTAAGTGACATTCTGACCAGAATACAAGTATCACCTCACCCAATACTCTGTAATTCAGAGGTTTTTCCCATTTGATCATGCTCTTAGTGATTTATAAAGGAGAAAGGGAAAAATAAGAAAGAACATTAAAGAGAAAAAAGAAAAATATCATCTTAACTTTTTAAATTACTGCCTCTTAAGAAGTAAGTTAATTTAGGACTGAATAACTCAAAATATTTATTTTCTCTACCAAAATTATACTATAAAGGTTTTCTCAAAGTGATGTGTTCAGAAAATATACTTTGAAAATGCTTTCAGAAATCTTCCTTGATTTCATTGAGAATATATGGAGTCCTTTCTTACTTACATCTGTTCTCAGTAGTCTGAGCAGTAAGTGCCTATAAATAAAAACCATGGGGATTAAGGAGGTCATCATTTCCTTCTGCTCCTGGAGTTAGGTCTCTCATTATCTCACATTTACAAAGATGCTGAGGCTGCAGAGGGAACCTGTGTTGATCAAAGTTTAAATATAGCCATCAGATTACCTGAGAGTAAATTTTTGTAACAGAACACAAACAAAGGCCGAATGTTAGAATCAGAACTGGGTGACGAGTGACAGAAAGGCAGGTACTGCCAATGTGTGTTCACTATGCTTTGGATCTGTTCTTCTCTCATTCTCTCTGTTACCCAAACATTCATTTAGCCACTAAATCACATATTCATTCCTTCATTCATCTATTTTAGGATTATTTCTGGTGGGCCTACTAGGTATTAAAATACTGTGGTGAGTGATAGTGATACAACATTAAAAAGGAACAGTCTCTCCCCTGAAGGAGGTTATATTCCAATGAGAAATACACACAGCACATAGACAGTGATAATATAATATAGGTAAAAGCTATAACAGATGCTGAACAAAAACATAGGAGGAGCACATGGGAGATCACAGAGGACTCCAGGAGGAAAAAAGCAAAGCTCAATCAGCCTTCCCTCCTAAATGAAATACTCTAAATTTAAAAATTAGGCTTTTTTCTAAACTTAATTTGCATTTATCTCGGAGGGCAAAAAATATTAAGGTAATTTTCATTTACTACACTGTTTAGGTAGTAATAGAAAAACGGAGCAAGAAGGGCTAACTTCCTTGAAACTGTTGCCCAATAGTCTAATATCAGGGAAATTTTCCATAATATTTACTGATGGGTAGAGGTAATTTAATTCTCCATAATCTCTCAAAAACAGTAATTTAGAATTTTTAAACTCTAAAAAAATCTTTTAAAAAAATGGTGTCCCCTACTTTTTCCCATTGTCATTTTCTTCCTAATTTTGGCTGAGTCACAAGCAGGTGTTTCTTAAAAAGCTCATTAGGGAAGCATACTTAGCAATCTTCTTTACCTGCCTGTTTGATTGTTTTCCTAATCCACAGCCAGCAACCCTCTACTAAACCACCCATTCGGGAGTCCACACAGAGGGCTGAATTGGGGCTTTTCTTTCTGCAGGTATTAAATCTCACTTTTAGTCTCTGTAGTCTCACTCCTCAGACACCAGTATAAAAACAAAACCAAAGGGAACAAAACTTCTGTTTCCACCTAACAAAGATTGAGAAAAAATATATATGGTGAGAGAACAATTAATCAAAAACCACATACCTACAGGCCATACAGAAAAAAACCTATTTTTAAACATTTGAATATCTATTTTATTTTTCCATTTTAGGAATATTTCTGGTTGCCAGTACTAAGAGGTAGTCATCACGTTTTTAATAAACTTAGCAACACAAATTGAAACTAAATGTAAAGTCATTATGCTGTATAGCTTAAACTTACACAGTGCTGTATGTCAATTACATCTTGATAAAACTGGAATTAAAAATTTTTAAAAAACAATATAAGTGATAACAAAAGCAAGAAAGCCAAAGCTGAGGTGTTAAGTGGAAAGAGCACAAGTCGGGTTGTCAGGTGACCCATTCATTACCTTAGCTAAATAGCAACTTAGTTGAACTTCAGTTTATACATCTCTAAGTTGACAGGATTAAACTAATCAAATATGACTTCCAAGTAGGAAAGAAATTTTCACAAGTATTCCAGTTGGCAGACCCTAAGACGTCCCCAACAATTCTCACATCCTAGTGTTCACACTCTTTGTGTACTCCTCTTGAATGTGGGTGGAACCTGTGACTGGTTTCTAACCAAAAGGTTACTCCCATGATTAGGTGACATATGGTAAAGATGATGAGAGCTGTGGATGGAAACTAGCCAATGCCCAGCAAAAACAGGGTATTTAGTCATACAATCACAAGAACTCTGCAAACAACTTAAATTTGTTTGGAGCAATTCTTCCCCAATCAGGCCTCCAGATAAAAATGCAACCTAGGGAACTTCAGTTCAAGATGGCACATAGGTAAACACAGTACTCACATTCCTCTACAATCATGTCAAAACTACAGCTAAACTACAGAACAACCATCATGCAGAACCACTGGAAATATAGCTGAATGGAAGTCCTACATCTAGGGAATTAAAGAAGAAGCCACATTGAGATTGGTGAGAGGGGCAGAGATGCGAATTGGGCTGGTCCCAATACCCCTGTGGCAATAAAAATCAGGAAGGATATCTCGGTTGTGGTGGTCTACCCTGAAGTTCAGGGGTCCCAGCCCCACACCAGGACCCACAGCCCAGGCTTCCTGTGCCAGGAAAAGAAGTCTGCATAACTTCTGACTGTAAAAACCAGTCAGAAGTTATTGAGGATTGAGGGGATTGAGGTTGACAGAGACAGAACTTCTGGCAATTTCATCTAAAGGGCCCATACAGAGACTTACTTGGACTCACTCCCTCTCAGTTTCAATGCTGGGGAAGTAGCTCAAAAGACACCAGGGACATATGCAGAGAAAACTGAATTGTCCAGCATCAGGGCTAGAGGTGATGGTACAGCTTTATGCCAAATAGATGCTACGGCAGAGGCCGCTATACCTTAGATGAGCCCTCCCCGCAAAGAGCTGGCAAACGGGTAGCCATACCTTAGTCTCCTTCATCCTGGTACACACTGTTTGTCCTGTCCTTGTAATTCTCTGAGGCTCTCCCCGATCCAACTGCTTCCACTGGCTTTTCCATACTAATGGCCTATCTTGGCTTAAGTTTCAGATTTTCTTAAAATCTCTCAAATAAGCAGTATCTGGTCTCCACATGCCCCATACCTTTCACTAACTGGCCTCAGACCCCGTACTAGCAGCAGATGGCCTTGATTCAGAGCATGGCCTTGCATGGGCACTTCCAATTCCAGTACAAGTAGCACCCATCTGTAGATCACTTTGTAGTTCATGCTGGCTAGCTCCGGGCAGAACACAGGAGGTGGCTGACCTTGGCCTCCACTTCCTGAGAGATGCCAGAGTCAATACACACAGTGGACAGCTTCAGGCCATGCCAAAGCATCACTACCCAATGCCCTCCACAAGCAACACATTAAATGGGTGGACTCAGTGGGCACCAGAGTCCTTCTGATATAACTCCTGATCTCTGGAATAGGCCCTTGCACAACTGATCTTCCACAGTGGTTGAAGGTTAGTGGGCGGTGGTCAGAGACAGTACTTACACCCAGTTAGCTGGGGGATAAATACCTCCCACTGATGTGGCAATAGAGATCAAGGCTCAACTACAAGAGGAAGGTGTACACAGCCCTCTGTGTATAGGGGGCAGGGCACACCTCACATGCCAAGCTTGGGTGATCAAGCAGGCTGTGTGACTAATGTAGAACACCTACTACATTAGGCCACTCTATCAAGCCTGGGAGATGTAGCAGCTTTACCTGTTACATAGAAATAAACACAGAGAGGCTGCCAAAATGAAGAGACAAAGAAAACCATGTCCCAGATGAAAAGACAAAACAAACTCCAGAAAAAGAACTAAACTAGAAGGAGACAAGCAATCTACTAGATGCAGCATTCAAAACACTGCTTATAAGGATGCTCAAAGAACGTAGTGAGAACCTCAACAGTATAAAAAAGGACCATTCAGAAATGAAGGATATACTTATTGAAAGGAGGAATAATTAAGAGGAAATCCAGTAGAGTAGAGTAGAAGAAGTAGTAGAAGAATCAAATCAGCCATTAGGAATATAAGGAAGCAAAAACCACCCAATCAGAAAAGCAAAAAGAATTCAAAAACTAAAAAAAATAAGGATAGTGTACGGAGCCTTTGGGACAACTTCAATTGTTCCAGCAACACATCATGGTGATATGAAAGGAGAAGACAGGCAGCAAGGAACTGAAAACACATATAAAGAAACAATGACAGAAAACTTCCCTAACTTGGTGAAGGCAATGGATATATAAATATAGGAAGTTTAGAGTCCCAAACAAGATAAATCCAAAGAGGCCCACACCAAAAACACATCATCATTAAAATGCAAAAGGTTAAGATAAAGAGAGAATCTTAAAAGCAGAAACAGAAAAGCAGTTGGTTACCTACAACGGAGCTTCCATAAGACTGTCAGCTAATTTCTCACCAGAAACTTTGCAGGCCAGAAGGGATGCAAGAAATATTCAAAGTGATGAAAGTCAAGAAACTACAACCAAGATTACTCTACCCAGCAAAGCTATCATTTAGAATTGAAATACAAAGAGCTTCTCAGACAAGAAAAAGCTAAAGAAGTTCATCATTACCAAACCAGTATGAGATGAAATGTGGGTCTTCTTCAAAAAGGAAAAAGATTAAAAATACCACATAATCTCACCTATAAGTGGAAATTAATCAACAAAACTAACAAGCAAGCAAATATAACCAGAGACATGGAAATAAAGAACAAACTGACAGTAACCAGAGGGGAGAGGGGATAGGAGAGGGGGTAATGGGGGAAGAAATGGGAAAGATCATCAGAAACAGGTATAAATGACCCATGGACAAAGCCAAAGGGGGACGGGATTGAGGGTGGAAAGTAGGGGTTGGTGGGGCAGGGGGAATGGTGGGGGAAAATGGAGACAACAGTACTTGAACAATAAAATAAAATATGAACAATAAGATGGCAATAAACAGTATCTATCAATAATTGAATCTAAAAAAAGTAAACAAAGAGCCTAACAGAAACAGATTAATAGATACAGACAACTAGTTTCCAGATGGCAGATGGGTTGTGGGGATGTACGAAAAACATGAAGGGATTAAGTACAAATTGGTTGTCACAGAATTCTCATGGTGATGTAAAGTACAATGTAGGGAGTATAGTCAGTAGTATTCTAATAGCTCTATATGGAGCCCAGTGGGTGCAAGATTTACCAGGATGATCACTTAGTAAGTTATGTGATGTCTAATTACTGGAGTATACACCTGAAACTAATACAATAATATATGTCAACTATAACTGAAAAATAAAAACACTATTTTTAAAAAATGCAACGAATCTAATAGATTGCAATCATGGGTGACTATGAACAGAGAGGATCCAGTTATACCATACTCAAAATCCTGACTCATGGGAACTGTTAGGTAAAAAATGTTTGTTGCTTTAAGGTGGTAAATTTGTGGTGATTTGTTATAGACAATGGAATCATTCATTTGTTAACTCTGAGCATCAGTGTCAGATGTATCAGTGAGTTCTGGAGTAATGAAATAAACAGATATCAAAATTTTGTTTTTAATTTTAAGCCCCTAGATTCTTATTCATCTCCAGCTAAACAGGGTTGCTAAACTGCATAACATACTCATGGACCTCCCATTTTCCTCTTAATCTCCCCTTCTCTATCTCTCCCTCTTCTCCCTCCCTCTTTTTTTTTCCTAAGAAAAAAACCTCATTTCAGGGATCACCTCTTCTTGGAATACTTCATCAGTGTTCCCATTCAACTTTTACATACCTCTAAATGAGACTCTTTGAATCCCTCTTCCTTTTTGATTTATAGTGGTGAAGTTATTCCTTTTAGGAAATACAGATGGGAAAACAGAAATAACCTGTTTTTATTCCACCTGCTGTCTAGCCAGTTGAAATTAGTAATGAATTCATTTGAGTCATTTTACAAGTATGTGTATGTCTTATATAATCGATAAATGATATCAGCAAATGAAAAACAACTATTATCAATTAACTGAATTATGCAATAATTTAAAATGATTACAGATGTTATTACCAATACCTCTCTGAGATGCTATACTTAGGCAAGTAAAAATGCTCTATATTAAAGTAATAATACTTCTTGACAATGTATTAGTACTTCTGTAAGGTAACAACTGAGAAGCAAGTATAGCACATATCTCTTGGTTTTATCATTCTTTTTTTCTGGGACTCCCTCCTCCCTCATTTAACTAGGATATTCTGCCATTGCGGAAACAGGCACTTATACTACCACTAGCCAAATTTTTTAAAGTATATTTTATTGACTACACTATTACAGTTATCCCATTTTTTCTCCCCTTTATTCTCCTCAGGCCTGCACCACCTCTTCAACCAGCATCCCTTCACCCCCTTAGTTCATGTCCATGGGTCACACATATAAATTCTCTGGCTTCTCTATTTGCTATACTATTTTTCACCTCACCCTATTTTGTACCTACCATTTATGCTTCTTATTCCCTGTACCTTTTCTCCCATTCTCCCCCATCCCTGTCCTTGCTGATATCCCACCATGTGATCTCCGTTTCTATGATTCTGCTCCTATTTTAGTTGTCTCCTTAGTTTGTTTTTAGGTTCAGCTGTTGAAAGTTGTGAGTTTGTTGTCATTTTACTGTTCATATATTTGATCTTCTTTTTATTAGATAGGTCCCTTTAACATTTCATATAGTAAGGGCTTGGTGATGATGAATTCCTTTAACTTGACCTTATCTGGGAAGCACTTTATCTTCCCTTCCATTCTAAATGATAGCTTTGCTGGATAAAGTCATCTTGGATATAGGTCCTTGCCTTTCATGACTTCAAATACTTCTTTCCAGCCCCTTCTTGCCTGCAAAGTTTCTTTTGAGAAATTAGCTGATAGTCTTATGGGCACTCCTTTGTAGGTAACTCTCTCCTTTCCTCTTGCTGCTTTTAAGATTCTCTCCATATCTTTAATCTTGGGTAACTTAATGATGATGTGCCTTGAAGTGTTTCTCCTTGGGTCCAATTTCTTTGGGACTCTCTGGGCTTCCTGGACTTCCTGGAAGTCTATTTCCTTTGCCAGACTGGGGACGTTTTCCTTCATTATTTGTTTAAAAAAGTTTCCAATTTCTTGGTCTTGGTCTTCTCCTTCTGGCACCCCTAGGATTCGGAATTGGAACGTTTGAAGTTGTCCCAAATGTTCCTAAGCCTCTTCTCATTTTTTTGAATTCTTGTTTCTTCATTCTGTCCTGGTAGAATGTTTATTTTTCCCTTCTGCTCCAAATTGTTTATTTGAGTCCTGATTTCCCTCCTGTCACTGTCATTCCCTGTACATTTTCCTTTATTTCACTTTGCACTTCTGTATTTTGTGACCAAACTCAACGACTTCTCTGAGCACCCTGATTACCAGTGTTTTGAACTCACCATCTGATAGGTTGGCTCTCTCTTCGTTGTTTAGTTATATTTTTGGAGCTTTAATATGTTTTTCATTTGGGCCATATATTTTTTGTCTTAGCCTGTCACATTCTAAGGGGCAGAGCCTTAGGTATTCACCAGGGAAGGGAAACTCAGGTTACTGTGTTGTGGTGCTGTATGTAGGGGAAAGTCCAAAAGGAAATAGTTCTGCTTGCTTGATTCTCAACTGGCATTCAGTCACTTCCCCAGCTTCCCACAAGCAAATTAGGCCATTCTGGTTCTGAATCCTGTGTGGGTGGGCTTGTGTATACTTTAGGATCTTGTAGGTCTCTCTAAGGAACTCTCCTGTGAGGCTGGGAGTTTCTCCCCCTGGGGCAATTCCCACAGATTTTAACAGTAAGAGGATTTGAGGCTTTATTTCCTTGCGCTGGAATCCTGGGTTATACAGTCTATCTCGGTCCCCAGTTGTTCCTCCCAGCTTACCGGCTGGGACTACCCCATCCACCCGCTGTCGCCTTGCCCAGCCAGTTCTCCAGCTGCCGCCTTGCCTTGTGTACTCTCTGCCCTGCCTGCCCAACTCTGCCCCTCCTACCAGTCTGAATAAATGTTTCTTCTTTAACTCTTTGGTTGTCAGACTTCCATAGAGTTCAATTTTCTGGCAGTTCTGGATGTTTTTTGTTTTTAAATTTGTTGTTGTCCTTCTTTTTGTTGTGTGAGGAGGCAAAGTGTATCTACCTATGCCTCCATCTAGGCCAGAATTCCTATGTCTAGTCAATTAATACAGCCTATACCTCTGGCCACAATGTTTGGCTGTAGTGTGAGCACATGACCAGATTAACAAAATCAGAACTCCTACAGGGCATTTTATGTTCATGGAAAAAGCTTCAATACCAAGAGAGACTAAAGCTAAAAAGGACCAGAGAAGATAATAGCAGTTGCAGAAACTCCCTAATTCTATTCTTTAAGGTTCCTACATGCATCCTTGTTTCTAAAGCTCTTTCTTGTTTGCATGAGAGGTACTCCTTATTACATAAATCAATTAAGTTTCATTTTCCTGTTGGAGTTACTTTGACTTAGGTATCTGTACCCTGAAAATGCAAAAATCAACTAATTAAAATAACACACCATTTATTTCACTAAAAATTTCAAGTACCGGATTTGACATCTATATGCCTCAAGTGGACAACTCAAATTACTGTCCATCTTCAATCATGTTCCTTGATTATGAGAACAATTTCAGTTAAACATAATTGCTGAAGAACTTCAGATAAGCTGATACTAGTGCTTTTCAAATAGAAAAATTCGAAAGTGAATGAATCCTCAAAAGAATTATACATACATTCCCAGGAATGTATAGAATGATGAAAATGAGGGAATTCTTCTAAAAGCAAAGTAAAATTTCAAGTCTTTGTATTTTCAGTTCTTACAATAGAACATAGCACAATAATACCACAGCACCAGCCTAGATTAAGCTGAATTGCCCCAATATACACTTTACAGACAAATAAATACATAAGCTGAGAAGAAATCTGTTTAAAATGATAAAAACATAGAGATATCATTATAAAGAGAGCAGCACTGGTAGTTGTCTCAGTTTTAGCAGTACTACTGGCAGCAGAGCAAAGTGAGGGGTAAGTAAATTTTAAAATGCTGCCAATCGAAAAATGCAACTCCTCATCAAATACAATTAATTTCCAGAGTAAAGATGATAACAATATAAAAACTTTTTCTAGTTCGTGTAATAAATATTAAAGGTCTCAAAGATACTCTAACTTGAAAAAAATGGACAATTAAAAAATTAACTAAATTTTGCTCTGGCCAAGATGTAGGTGTAGGTAGAAACACTTCCCTTCCTTGCACAACCAAAAGAAAGATAACAATGAATTTAAAAACAATGAACAACCAGAAATGCCAGAATCACACTGTGTGGAACTCTGACAACAAGGAGTTAGAGAAACATTCACCCAGACTAGTAGGAGGGGTGGAGACAGGAGATAGGCAGCTGAGTGGAGAGGATGCATGGCAAGGTGGTAGACCACGCAGGCCGGGCGGGCTGGCTGAAGAGGAAACTAAAGACTCAAAGCCAGCTGTAAAATACAGTGGGTGTTGCCATGGCAGGAGACTCCCAGTCTCACAGGAGGGTTTGTTCAAAACAGGGGCTAGAGCAGAGTGAGTGGCATTGTTTCCTCTCTGACCCCTCCCCCACAGACAGTGTCACAGCACAGCAAAGAGGGTTGCTCTGGCCTAGCAAATACTTAAGGCTCCACCCCCTTACAACATAACAGGTGAACCCAAAGAAATATGGCTCAAATGAAAGAACAGACCAAAACTCCAGAAAAAGAGCTAAGTGACAAGGAGATAGATAACTTATCTGATGTAGAGTTCAAAAGATTGATAATCATGATGCTCACGGAACTGATTGAGCCTGGTTGCAAAATGAAGGAACAAATGAATGCTACCCAAAGTAAAATAAAGTAAAATATACAGGGAACCAACAATGAAGGGAAGGAAACCTAGACTCAAATCAGCAATTTGGAGCAAAAGGAAGAAACATTCCACCAGGACAGAATGAAGAAACAAGAATTCAAAAAATGGGGAGAGGTTTAGGAACATTTGGGACAACTTCAAATGTTCCAATTCCGAATCCTAGGGGTGCCAGAAGGAGAAGACCAAGACCAAGAAATTGGAAACTTTTTTAAACAAATAATGAAGGAAAACGTCCCCAATCTGGCAAGGAAATAGACTTCCTGGAAGTCCGAGAAGCCCAGAGAGTCCCAAAGAAATTGTTCCAAGGAGGAACACACCAAGGCACATCGTCATTAAGTTACCCAAGATTAAAGATATGGAGAGAATCTTAAAAGCAGCAAGAGGAAAGGAGAGAGTTACCTACAAAGGAGTGCCCATAAGACTATCAGCTAATTTCTCAAAAGAAACTTTGCAGGCAAGAAGGGGCTGGAAAGAAGTATTTGAAGTCATGAAAGGCAAGGACCTATATCCAAGATGACTTTATCCAGCAAAACTATCATTTAGAATGGAAGGGAAGATAAAGTAATTCCCCAATAAGGTCAAGTTAAAGGAGTTCATCATCATCAAGCCCTTATAACAGTAATATGACAAAGTACCTAACTATCAACAACTGAACCTAAAAAAACAAAATCAACTAAGCACATAACTAGAACATGAATAAAACCAGAGAAATCGAGATCACCTGGAGGGTATTTGGGGGGGGAGAATGGGAAGGAATATACAGGTAATTAGAAGCATAATTGGTAGGCACAAAATAGATGGAGGGGAGTTAAGATTGATATAGGAAAGAGAGAAGTCAAACAACTCAGATGTACAACCCATGGACATGAACAAAGGGGTTGGGAGGATGCTAGATGCCTGGGGAGTCCAGGATACAGGGGTGATAAAGGGGAAAAAATTGAGAAAACTGTAATAGCATAATCAATAAAATGTACTTAAGAAAAGAACAAAACAAAAAATAAAAAATTTACGAAATTCATCTACCTTAAAATTCAGTATGAGAATATACAGCTCTATGGAAAATAACCACTTCAAAACCACTGTTTATCCTCTGCTGACTGGCATTTTTAAGAAATTCAATTCACCATAGCAACCTGTCTTAACACCAGCTATATTTAGATATGATTGCTTTCCAGATGACAATCCTGCCTTCCTTCATATTTAATGCCATGATCCAAGGAACCAAAATATCATTCAATCAGATTGTAGTGTGAAGACAAGTATACTAAAGCAGATTAGGCTGTGTTTCAGAACAATGAAAAGAAGAGTTTCCACCAAAGATGGTAAAATTTGTCAAGTACTTAAAGGTAAATAAGGTTTTGATGTCTAATAAATTTACAATCATATGCAAGTATTTTGTGCAATTTTATCTTTGTTCTTAAAGATGAAATGCTGTTATCAAGCACTAATGACCTATAATACACATTTAAACTAGCAGGCTTACTGTTGTTGTTTTTTATTTTATTTTATTTTTTCCAATTTTTTAAAAATTATTTTTCAAGTATAGTTTTCTGTCTATTACTCCCATCCCATCCCACCCCCCATGCTCCCCCCTCCCTCCCATTTCCACCCTTCTCAGTTGTTGTCCATGTATCCTTTATATATGTTCCTTTAAATCCCTCCCTTATTTCCCCTGAAATTCCCTCCCCTCTCCCCTCTGGTCACTGTCAGCGTGTTCTCTGTTTCAGTGGTTGTTGTTTTTTAAGTCTCCAACCTGGTAAATTTCCAACCTGGTATATTCTAATTTGAAGGTTTTTTTAACCCAAAAGCAATTGTTTAGATGAGGTACAAGAAGATCAGTAGTAATACAAAGGAAATAACACGATACAAAATAAGGATGATAAATTGATTAAAATGTTGTTGGCACAGAATTACTATGTACCTATTTGTACTTGAGAATCTCCATAATGATAGTGAAAAGAATTTCTGTTGTACTAAATAAGGACCATAATTTTATACAGTTTACATCACAATATACCAAAGTATCTATCTATCTATCTAGTAATGAAACATAGATAGTACCTTGTCTTTTTTTTACTAAGTAGATGAGTTGTATCAAAATCATTATTAAAGACAAGATGTGAAGAAGTGAAGGTCAATTAAAAATGCCCAGAGCATATTACCTTAGTCTCATAAGAATGGCTATTATCAAACCCCCCACAAAACCCAAATGAACAAATAAACAAAAAGTAACAAATATTGGTAAAGTGGAGAAATTAGAACAGCTGTGCATTCTGGGTGGCAATATAAAATGGTACAGCTGTTGGAAAAACAGTATGGCAGTTAGTTCTTCAAACAAATAAAAGCAGAATTATCATATGACATAGCAATTCTATTTCTGAGTATATAACCAAAGAAGTGAAAACAGGATCTCTTGAGGAGATATAAGCACATACGTGTCCACAGCAGCATTATCTATAATAGCCAATATGTAGAAGCAACACAGAATACCCTGATGGATGAATAAAAGAAAAGATGGCATCTTTTTTTCTTTCTTCTTCTTCTCAAAGAAGACCTTTATCATTTCTTGTAATATCGCTTTGGTTGTTATGAATTCCTTTACTTTTTCATGTCTGGGAAACTCTTTATCTGTCCTTCAATTCTAAATGATAGCACTGCTGGGAAATCTTGGTTATAGGTCCTTGCTTTTCATTATTTTGAATATTTCATGCCAATTCCTTCTGGCCTGCAAAGTTTCTGCTAGGAAATCAGCTGGCAGTGTTATGGAAGGTAATAACTGCTTTGTTCTCTCTGTAGGTAATAACTGCTTTGCTCTCTCTGCCTTTAAGATTCTTTGTCTTTACTTTTGCATTTTAATTATGATGTGTCTTCGTACAGACCTGTTTGGGTCCATCTTGTTTGGGACTCTCTAAGTTTCCTGGACTTGTATGTCTATTTCCTTTAACAATTTAGAGAAATTTGCTCTTCTTTTTTCCTGCAGATATTTTCAATTCCTTGCCCTCTCATTTCTCCTTTTGGCACCCCAATGATGCAAATGTTGGAAAACTTGAAGTTGTCCCAAAGGCTCCTTATAATTATCCTCATGTTGGGAACCACCCTGACTAGTTTCAGAAGCTGTAATCCCCATGTCCAAGGCTGAGTAAAAAGACCTTGGGACCCTCAGCCACTAAGGAAACAAAGCTTATCTCCCTGCCAGGGGCACCACCACTGTCCCCTTTACTTCACCCTTTCACCCTGCCTGTCCCCCAGGGGATGACCAGTTAGCAAATGATTGGTAAGATTCCTTAAGGGAGGGACAACCTAAGACAAGCATGATCATGAAGGGGCCCTCAGGGAAGGACTTGGGGGGGCTACAGAAAGAGGGTGATGGACCCCTGCCCCTTGGCTTTGACATAACCTGATTCCTCATTCTGTCTGCAAGAAGTCTCCTAATCTCTTGGCTGCCTTACTTCCCCTACCTGACTTAAACCTGAAACAATGCCTTAAGCCTCAAACAATGCCAAAGGTGGGTGCGGCCCTGTGCTGGAAAGGGTGGGTTCCCCAGGGATGATCAGGCCTAAGAAAGAATGCATAAAAATCCTATGAAACCTACTTTGCTAATACCCTCAATTTAAATGATAAGGGTCCAAGCATGAAATGAGTTTGTTTCCCCAATGTTTTATGACCCTTTAGCTATCTGACCCTGATTCAAAATAAGCTCCCATAGTTCTTTGAATGCTATCTATTGTTTGATCCTTACTGCCTGGCAATGATTGATGAGCTTTACATATACGCCCTGTATTCCTATTCAAATTAAACCCAATAAAAGCCCATTGAGGAACAGGCTCCTGGCTCTTCTCCTTTGAGAGATCGGCCACCTTTCCTCCCCAAGCAGCTCACGTCTTGGTAAACTTATTCTCATCCATGGTGGCTGAGGGGCCCTGCAGGAGGAGCTCCCCGACATCTTCATTTTTTTATTCTTTTTTTTTTTTTTGCTGCTCTGATTAGATGTTTCTGTTTCCTTACCTTCCAAATTGCTGTTTTAATCCTCTGCTTCATCTACACCATTGTTGATCTCCTGTAATATATTCCCCATTTCAGTTAGTTATTCTTCATTTCTGACTCTTTCTTTTATTATGGTTTCCATGTCCTTTTTTATGCTGTTAAAGTTCTTACCTAGTTATTTGAGCATCCTTACAACTACTGTTTTGAATTCTGTATTTGGTAGTTTGCCTGTTTCTATCTCATTAGTTTTTTTCTGGAGATTTCTGCTGTTCGCTCATTTGGGACCTGTTTGTCTCATTTTGACTCCTTCCCCATGTTTGTTTCTATGTATAAGGTAGAGCTACTACATTGCCCAGATTGGTAGACTGGCCTTATGCAGTAGGTGTCCTGTAGGGCACAGTGGCACAGCCTCCCCAGTCACCTGAACTGGATGCTTCAGGTATAACCCCTGTGTGGGCTATGTGCACCCTCCTATTGTAGTTGAGGTTTGATTCCTGTTGGCATGTAATTGGAAGGGATTGACCCCGTCAGGTTGTTTGGCTGCAAGCACTGTCCACAACCACTATGGAGGATCTGCTGTGCAGGAGCAACTGTACAGAGCAGACTTGCTTCAGTGATGCTTTAGTGACCTTTGAGTCCATTCCTTGAGTATTCCACTCATGGAGGTGGTTGGGTTGTAATCCAGCATGGTCTAAAAATGTCAACTGGGTTTACTGGATCCAGAGCCTTCTGGAAGGTGCAGACCAAGGTCAGCTACCACCTGTTACCCTGACAGAAAATACAAAGCATAAGCTAGAGAGCAATCTGCAAATAGCTGCCACTTGTGCTGGGCTTGGAGGTACCTGGGAGAGATCGACCTGCTAACTGAGGCTGGCTGGGCTAGTACCAGGTGTAGGTCCACAGACACTGCTTATTTGAGAGATTTTAGGGAAATTGGAAGCATGAGCCAAAAGAAAGCTGCTTATATGAAAAGGCCACTAGAAAAGGCTTTTGTGAGCCCACAAGTTAGGTGGAGCAGAGAATCACGAGCACAATGAATCAGTGTTAGCCAGGTTGATGGAGATTCAAATATGGTGACCACCTGCCAGCTCTGTTGGGGGAGGGCTTATCAAAGGTACAATGGCCTGTGCCATCACTTCTGTCCGGCAGAAAGCTGCCCCACCCCCAGCTCTAACTGTGATGTCAGATAATTCAGTTCCTCCCTGTTTGTCTATGGTGCCTTTCAAGCTGCCTCCTCAGTGCTGAAGCTCAGAGCAAGTGAGTCCAGGTAAGTCTGCACTCAACCCTTCAAGAGGAATGCATGGAACTCCAGACACCCTTACTCAGCCATAATCCCAGCTGGATTTTACAGCCATATGTTTTGGGGACTGCTCTTCCCAGCAATGGAACGCTGGGCTGGGTATTCTGGTATGGGGATGGGACCCCTGCCTCCTCAGGGGTGATCCTGACTAGATACACTGACTAAATATCCCTCCTGATTTTTTAATACCAGATGTGGGTAGGAGACCAGCCCTTTGTGCATCTCTGCCCTTCCTACCAGTCTCAGTGCGGCTTCTTCTTTACATCCTTAGTCGTAGGATTTCTGTTTACTACACTACAGGCAGTTCTGAATAACGTTTGTTCTGTAGTTTAGCTGTGATTTTGATGTGGTTGTAGGAGGTTCCAAGTATCTCATTTACCCACTCCACTACCTTAACTGGAACTCTGCAAGAGCAGAAAGTTTTGCTTAAGGATTCACAACTTTCTATTTTTCCATGGCATTACTACTTCATCATGCTCACACAATACAGCTCACTCAATTAATTCAAGCCCAATAATTACTTTACTACTATGAAAGCAAAATCTTGGGGTATGTACTATACACAGATAAATTACAAAGGGCATATCATGTTATTCCAATAGCTTGGCCAGATTTACAGTATGAATTAGTCGCTTTTGAGTCTGCCTTTTTATTCGGCTCTGAGGCCATAAACCCTTCAAACTTCAGACACACACACACACACACACACACACACACACACAATTAAGCTTTATCTCTTTACTTTGTCCAAAGAAATTCAGTACCTGCTCAAGACATGCAACAATTGCTCTGAGTGTCAATACACACCAAATAGTATATGTTTTCCTCAGCCTATTTTTTCCTTCTCCCTTTATTCTGTCTTCCTTTCTAAGAACATTAGCTATCGAAATACTCAATTCTCTTTACACATCAACACCTTTCAGCATCAGCAATTCAACAAATCTGACAGGCATATTAACGTAGAAAGCATTCATTCAATGTTCTAATATAATAATATTAGAATATATTACTATTCTATAATAATAATATTTTTGTTTGAGACATTTACTAAAGTAACATAAATATACAATTTTTTCAACTGTTACACTAGTCTGGAGTACTCATCAAATGCCAGTGATTTTTTTTTAAGGAGAGGAGTTTTGTAAAAAAGTTATTTCCAACAGATTTTCAACTCAATGTTATAACAAAAAATTCAACTCCATTTAGTGCACATGAATAAGTGAACAAAGAGTAAAAACTTATGTCATGAGTCTAGCACAGAAAAGAGTTTGCTGGCTTAAAAACATATCCTCACCCATATCATAGGTACTAAGTAAATATTGCTATAAAATGATGACTCAGAATAAAACATTTCTTATTGAAACAACTGAAAAACATACATTGTTTTTTCCACACTGGGCATGTCTTTCCTTTCCCTAAAGACTTTTACAAAGTAAGAAATATATCTCTAAAACATAGATTAGAGTCACTAATAGTAAGTTTTCATAATTCTTAAATTAAAAAAAGCTCTTTCTAAATCCACTGCAAGGATTAGAAAAAAATCTTTTTTACTAAATCCTCATAGTGTACACTAATGCCAACTTATGAAAATTATCCTAAATTAAAATACTATCTGGCTACTTCAAAACAGAAAATTCAAAATTATTTTGCCCCTCCAATGCAGTAGTAATCTGAGATAAATTTTTCTTAGAATACTAAGATTAAATCTAGAATTTAGTTATAGGTTGCATGATAAATATTATTCTACATTATGGAAAGAAGTACCAAATTCTCTGAAAACACTACAAGACATTATTATAACTCGCTATTAAAGTATAATTCTTCACAGTTTTTATGTCACTGAAGTCCACATAAGCACACTAGTTTTCACAATGATTGCACTAAACAGATATATAATCCTACTGTGCTAGAATTACACCTTACAAATAATACAATAATGAAATTATGTAATTTATTCCTTAAAAATGGGTAAAATCTTTCTAAAAAATTATAAAGTTTCCTCCCATATCCATAAGAAAAATAGAACTACTCATGCAAATAAGTATTATCCAATATTCATCTAGGAGAAATATTTACATTCACATATCTTAGTTAAATATTTATAGGACTGAAAGGACAACTTTTAATCTTCATTGGAATTAAAAGTATGGAAATAGAACATTGGGAATTCTCTTGATGAAGAAAAGAGAGAGGTTTAAAAAAAAGCTGAGAGAGTTGGTTTTGAAAAGTCATACCTGAACTGATTACACTAAAATATTGAATATTCAATTATTTTCAACAGTCTTGTGACTAAATTTTTTTAATGAGTGAAAGATTATTATGGAATCAATAACCTTCAGGTTCAACACATTTTCTAAAAAAGATTTTATTTATTTATCTTTAGAGAGGAAGGGAAGGAGAGAGGGAGAGAAATATCAATGTATGGTTGCCTCTCATGTGTCCCCTGCTGGGAACTAGCTTGCCACCCAGGCATGTGCCCTGACTGGGAATTGAACCTCGGTTGTTTGGTTCACAGGCCTGTGCTCAATCCACTGAACTACACCGGCCAGGGCACATTTTTGTTTTTTTTCTTCACAACATTCTCCATAAATTACACGAGTTGTGGGATTGTAGATTACATGTGATGTGGAAGGCTGATTTTCTGTTAAAATGTATTTTACTTGCATGCATTATACAACACTAAAGAAAGCACCTGCCAGCACCCAATTTTCTTATCTTTGCTGCCCAAGGCTTAAATAGTCCTGATTTTTTTTTAAAAAGGTGTTCTTCCTGGGAAGGTATTATCATCTAGAAGATAGTGACATAGTTTCCAGTAAATATACGACTGCAAAAAAATAAATAATTCACAAAATAGAAAGTGACATTATATTAAAGTACATGTTGATAAAGAATGGGGTTGACAATAAGCAAGAAGATTAAAAATTGAAACATGTAAAATTCTTCAAAAACCTTGTGCTGTATACAGCTTTCTAATGTAAAACATTAGAAGTATATTTGAAATATTCAAATATTATTATTCAAATTATTTTACATTTGTAATTGTCTTATAGAAATTATTATAAATAATTCAAAAAATACTTAAAATTGATGTGAATAAATGCAATCTCACCTTCCCAAGCAAGAAACTACTAATCATCTTCACTGCTTAGTGTTTACTGTCCTACTAGAAAGATATCAGCAGCCATGAGCCATATCCTTTGAAAGTCAATCACTGATCTTACACTATCCCTTCCTCTAACATCTCTTACATTTCTAAAAAGTAACTTTATCTCTGTTTAAACCATTCTACGTGCTTCACTATACGTAACAAAAATAAAATAAAAAAAGAAATAATGTAAATTAGAATGATCTAGGTGGTTGAAATTAAAAGCCAAAAAATATTAGAAAAGAAAGAATTGTTTAACCTTAAGTCAGTTCTCAGTCACAACTCTTCTGAGAAAAGTCACACCGATCATAGACTTTTAAATAATAATTAATATTAACAGCCAAATACTCACAAAGAAGGATCTTGTACAAGATCTTTGAGATTTATCCCACTGCGATCTTCTGCAAGATTCCTGAAGCAACTATCACTCACTAGACAAGAAGGGGGAAAAGAAGAAAATTAGTTTTTGCTTATGTTTCATTTAAATCACTGCAGATGAAAAGGAATTTTGAAATTAAAATTGGTTCTCAAAATACACTTTTTCCAAACAGCAATCTTAACCAATATCTAGGCCCAGTACATTTAGCAACAATATTAATATTCAATAACAAACCAATAATCTAAAAACAAGCTTTATATAAATATAATACATAAAAGAGTACCATGTCAATCTAAATTTTTTTACTTTTACAAAACTAATTTCCCAGCACACAGCAGCATGTCACTGCTTCCACAACAACTAAAAAAAAGGATAAATTATCTCCCCAAATTATATTTTTAAATATACTGGAAAACAATGGAAGCAAAATGGATAAACTAAGAGAAAAGTGACATCTAACCTTAGGTAAACTAAATCTCATGATTGCTTTCATGTCTCAGAGATTTGCCATTTAGACACAAACTAAGAATCAAAAAGAGTGACACTACCACTCTTTCCATAGATTGGAATCTAATGGAACCCCCCAGACCAGATAGTTTTCCCCTGAGAGATCAACTGAGGACTGAGACTCTACAAGTAGACTGAGAAAGAAGGACAGGCTGAGCTAGAGGAAAAAGTAATGTTTTCTGTAGTGTTATGAAGAATAGAAGTCAAAGGCATACTACACAACAGGTGGTACCTACCACTGTTAGTACAGAATTTCAACAAATCTTCCCTCAAAACATTTGTTCTCATTCAAAAAACACCCTACCTTGAGAGGGGGATGATAAAAATGGAGGCAAAACTCAAAAGGTAGAGTAAAATCTGCCACAATTTCACAGTTCATTAAATACAAAGTCATACTGGAGCGAAATACCTGCAACCCAACAGGTCTTGCCCTTAAGACATTTAACCAGATGTAGACTAGGTATATCTAAAGCTGTAATTCAAATCACCCAGCTCAATTCATGGTGGAATAGAGGGGATTAGCACTTTATCATTTTTTCTAATTCAGGAGAAAAATAACATTTACATGAATCTGTGATCCTATAATAAACAGTGTTTGGCATACCATAATAACTATGAAGCACAGGAAGGGACACAAAATGTGAGCAATAACCAAGAGAGCAAATAACATCTATTAGCTCACCCACATATGACACAGATTTAGAAGACAAAGACTGTAAGACTTTCACAAAAGTTAAAGGTGGTATGGAAACATGTTTGATGTAGGAGAAAACAAAATTTCAACAATTTAAATCTATTGAAAAGAAAATGATCTCACCTATATGTGGAATCTAATGAACAAAACAAACAACCAAACAAAATATAACCAGAGACAGTGAAATAAAGAAGAAATTGGCAGTAACCAGAGAGGAATGAGGTGGAGAGAGGAATAATGGGGAGAAATAGGGAAGAGCTATCAAGGAACATGTATAAAGGACACATGGAGGGTGTGGTGGGGCAAAAATGGAAACAACTATACTTGAACATAACAAAAAATAATTAGTCATTTTAGAACTAAAAAATACAATATGTAAAACTGAGAAATCAGTGGCTGGGTTTTATAGCTGACTCAACACAGCAAAGAACAGGTTAATGAACTTGAATAGACAAGCAGATACCCAACTAGAGCAAAGAGAGAAAAAAACAAATGAAAAGAACAAAACATAAGAGACATGTGGGAATGAAAAAGCCCAATGTAACAGCAGTTGAGGAGAGAATGAGACGAAGTAATAGTCACAAGTAAAAAAATATATAGAGAGAATATACCAAAACTGATACATTAACTCACTAAGAAAATATAGACAACCCAACACTGAAAAACACGAAAGAAGAATCACATCCAGCAGTCAAATGGCTGAAAATCAAATATAATAAGAAAATCTTATATACAGCAAGGGGAGAAAAAGAACACATTACCATCAAAAGAAAAGCAAAATTTACAGCTAAGTATTCAACATAAACTATGGAGTCCAGAAGACAATGGAATAACATGTTTCAGATGCTGGGGGAGGAGGGCAGAATCTGAGAACCTAAATCTATAATTCAATAAAATATAATTTCTAAAATTAATGCAAAGTATAACTTTATATAATATTTTATATTTGTTAGCATAAATATTGAATGATCATTTTCTATTTCAAGTTAACACACATACACACAGACACACACACACACAATCTACATAAAAAGCAAGAAGACCAAAACACTTGCCTGTGTTTTTTTTTAAGATTTTATTTATTTATCTTTAGAGGGGAAGGGAAGGAGAGAGGGAGAGAAATATCAATGTATGGTTGCTTCTGGTGTGTCCCCTGCCGGGAACTGGCCTGCAACCCAGGCATGTGCTCTGACTGGGAATCGAACCTCGATCATCTGGTTCACAGGCTTGCGCTCAATCCACTGAGCTACACCAGCCAGGGCATGGTTTTTTTATTTTGGATATTATATTACTTTTTTCAACAGAGAGTCCTTCAAAATTATAAGCTTTAATCCCCCAAATCTGAACTTGCTCCTGATATAAATGATTAATACACACAAACAAGGATGCATTTAAAATATCTAAAATTGATAAAAGTTTGGATTGCTTATTATTTCCAAGAATATGCTCTCACCTTTTTTGCAATGAGTGGAATAATTTTGATAAATATATCATTTTTATTCCATATTTAACAACATTGATCTCAACCTGTTGATTTTAGGCAAATTTTCTGCTTTTAATTATACCATTGCTTTTAATTATACCATTTCCTGAGTAGAGATAAACATAGATAAAATGTTGCCACACTCTAAGAAAAGTTAGTTTCCAGTTGAATTGAACTAAAATTGAAAGTGTAATACATTATATCGTAAAATTTGTTCTCATAAAGTTTCTAGCCCAATTTAGCAAATATGAATGCTTAGTTATGAATTCAAGAGCCTGCAAGTTTGAGAGGCTTAATTAAAGTCGAATACACCTTTACTCCTTTAAAGGCTTGTCAATCAGCTACCTGTGAAATGAGTTTTGCTAAAAACATGTACTTTTCAAAAATGCATGTCCCATCCATATTTTAAGTTAAAAACAAAGGAAAAAGTCTAAAGTTTTTTAAACTAAAACCTGAAATTTTGGCTGCCCAATAAAATATATTTGTTTTTAATTAAGATTATTTTCACTAATGCCACAAATATTGTTTCCAAATTATAAATAAGATATGGTACATTTTAATTAGCAAATGAGTATACTTTTTCATGTGTAAAGCACATAAAATAAATCCATCTTGGTCATATTTTACCCCCAGCATATTGCCAACTAAAGAAATTACTATGCTCTCTGTTCCATTGATTAATAAATATTCTTCAACATGTCATTACAAAACCAGATAAAACAGAAGAAACTACAATAAAAACAGGTAGTCAAAGTTCATGGCACTAATATGAAAACTATAAACTTGCATATCAATCTGGGTTATATTCATGTAATAACTTTGAGGGGAACAGAGGAAAATTAATAACAAATGTTTGTAAAATGCACTTCATTAGCAGAGTTCTTATTCAACATATGCATTTTTTTCCTGTAAATGTTCATTTTTTGGGTCTATAATCAAGATGTGCTAAGCATTTCATATCAATACCTCAATCTTCACAATCATCCAGTAATATACCTACTATTTGCATACCACTTGTACAGATTAGAAACCAAAGCAAGGAAAGACTGAACATCCTACTAGAGATCATATATCTAATACATAGGAGCACTGGGAAAATCCAGAGCGTGTAACTCTAGAGCCTGCACTCTTAACCACTATGCAATACTGACCATAGTTCTCATAGATTTCTCATCTATTCTGGAGTCTCATGCAGAATATATGAAAAACTTTCCACAACTGTAACATAAGTAAAAGTTATCCAATTATAATTAATTATGAGGTAATAAATGCCATCCAGAGTATTATTAAAACTTAAAGTTTCAAAAGCTAAATAAAAAATTAGGGATCTTTTAATTAAGTGGCTAGTTATCTCATGGGTTCTATGGTGGTATCCCGGATCAATGACATCCGTTTTCCCTTTCAGCTAAAGAGTTCTCTATCTTTGTTTTATATATTATACTGCTTCAAAAACTACACATAAAGAAATTTTGCTACAGAAAATTTTATAGAGGCTGAAACACACACATACATGCATACATGCATACCTTAAAACAATATTAGTTGTCCTCTCCATTACTTTATAGAAGAGAATCACTATTTGCCTGTGGTCAGTAAAAGTCGGCATTCTAACTCAGTATAAACTTAGAAATTATTTGTAAAATGGACCCTTAGCAGAGCCCATTAGCCTATAATAAGTACCATTTTCTGTGTATGTTAATCTTTCTGGTCAATAATCAAGTTGACATTTATTACGTGCTAAGCACTTCACATACATATTCTTACTCATATGAAGTATAATATAGTATTATATAGAAGTCCTATTATTTGAGTGATTCCATCTGGTTATTAGCAACTATGTTATAAAAGACCTAGCTATCTATTTCTTATTTTTAGGATAATATCTATATTCTATCTTGCTATGGTCAGGAAGGATTTACTATAACAAGTAAATTTCTATCCTCAAAACTTCATGTTCAAAATATAGCATAGGAAGAATTCAATATTTATAAAATTGATTGTATTGTCCCATGTTTGAAAGGACAAAAGGACAAAAATAACCATATGAAAGCTTCTTTAAAAAAAAAAAGGAAAATAGGCTCAATTTTTCAATTTCAAAGCCCATTCATTCTCTACTGTCTTAATATCCTGTGAAATAAAATTACAAAGTAAGGAATGGCCCTGAAAAACAACTGATATTAAAATGAAATGCAACTCTATTCTATAGGCAATCCCAATTAATTCACTCAAAGTTTGACTGGACAATGAGACAACAGTTTAAAATCAGAGAAAAGAAAAAAATATTGAAGTGAGCATTTCAAAAAAACAAGTATTTGGTATCAAAAAGTTAAGAACTGGTTTTCAGGTACATTATATATATTTCCAAATATGCTCCTCTCTCTGATTATAGGGTGAAAGGTAAATGTTTAGTGAAAAAGTCACCATGCAATAATTTTTAAATAGAGCCAAAATATTGAACACTTAATTTGTTTTAGTCTATCTTGAAAATATATGATAGTTTAATACCTGATATAGGAAAATTTTGACTCCACAATTCTTGGTTTCATTTAAGATAAATCTTTTTGGGGGGTAATTTAGGTGAAATTTACATGACACAAACCCATTTTTAAGTGCACAATTGAGTGACATTTAGTACACTCACAATGCTGTGTATCTACCACCTATACCTATCTCCAAAACATTTTCATCATCCCAAAAGAAAATCTGGTACCCCTGTAGGCAATGAGCCTTCATTCTCCTTTTCCTCCAGCCACTGGCAACCACAAATTTCCTTTCTGTCTCTACAAATAACTATCCTGGATAGGTCATACAAATAGAAAAACACAATGTGGCTTTTTGTGTCTGTTTTTCATTTAGCATAATGTTTTCAAGGTTCTTAATGCTGCAGCATGTATTATTACTTAATTCCTCTTTGTGGCTCAATATTATTCCATTGTATGTGTGTCTTACTTTTACTCACCCACTCATTCTTTGTTGGTCATTTGGACTGTTGTGAATAGAGGTAAATGAGCATGTCTGTACAAGTACTTGTGTGAGTTCCTGTTTTCAATTATTTGGTGCATGTACCCAGAAATGAATTGCTGGGTTATATGGCCATTCTATATTAACTTTAGGAGGAATTGACAAATTATGTTCCAAAGCAGTATTGGAAAGTGAAGCAGAAAGTGAAGTATTTTACTTTCTATCGGCAATGTAGAAGGGTTCCATTTTCCTATGTCTACAGTTATTATGGTCTGTCCCTTTACATTTAGTCATAATAATGGAGTGCAAAGTATTATCTCATTGTGGTTCTGATTACGTTTCCCTAATGGTAAATGATGTTGAGCATTTTTTTTATGTGTTCATTGGCCATCAGTGTATCTTCTATGGAGTAATGTCTATTCTAGTCCTTTGAACACTTTTTAATTTGAGTTGTTTATTTTTCTGTTGTGAGTTGTAAGACATTTTTATATTCTAGATACTAGACCCTTATCAAATATATGATTTGCAAATATTTTCTCCCATCTGTGGGTTTGTCTTTATGCTCCCTTGGTAATGTCCTCTAGTGAACAAAAGTTTTTTGTTTTGATGAAGTTCAATTTCTCTATTTTTTATTTGGTACTTTGAGTTTTTGTGTCATATTTAAGAAACCATTGCCAAATCCAAGGTCTTAAGAAATTTTACCTCTGTTTTCTGGTAATAATTTTATAGTTTAAATCACATTCAGTCTTTTATCCACTTTGAGTTAATGTTTTTACTGTGAGGGCAAAAGTCTAACTTCATTCTTTGTGGTTGTGCATATCTAGTTGTTCCAGCTCCATTCGTTGAGGAAGCTGTTCTTTCCCCAACTGAATGGCCTTCATCTAAAAAATCAATTAGCCATAAAAATGTGGGCTATTCCATTGATCTATATATGTAATATTAGGCTAATATCACACTGTTTTGATTACTGCAGCTCTGTAGGAAGTTTTTAAATTGGAAACAATGAGTCCCCCAACTTTGTTATTCTTTTTCAACATATTTTTGTCTACTAAGCATCACTTACAATTCCTTATGAATATCAGCATTCTAATCCATTTGTGTACAAAGTTTTGGTCCCCACTTTATCCAGATTAATTTTAAGACACATTTTTGTTACCATTTCTCTATCTTCAGATACCATGTTACATTTTTTTCCATGTCTGTGTCCTACCATTTTCTACCTGTTAGGAGAAAAGTTCCTGGAATTTTTCTAAAGGTGTTAACTAAGAACAAAAAACTATTACTGTTCAACTGAATGAGATACATGAACAATAAAAGAAAGAAAACTGTCATGATGAAAATTTGATAATTGTCTTAATGTATTCAACCTAAAAATACAAGTAAAAAGAATACTTACATGTAAAATTTATACAGTCATAAGTCATTTCACACTACCAATGTTGTTTCACTATGAAGTACCATAATTTCTAGATTTTATGTACTTTGTGTGCTGTCAAATGGTAACATATTTACACTATGACAAAAGTTAAAACAAGAAGCAAAATCTCCCTTCCCAACAAATTTGCAACAGATATGATTTCTGAGTTTAAACTACAGCATCATTTTTGGATCTAATGCAGGTGCAAAGTACATTTTCATATTTTAAAATCTATTAAATTCTGTAACTGGGGAGCTTCCACCTTATCTTCAATTAGAAGTGATTATTCTACAATGTAATGACATGCTAAAAGGCAAGAAAATCTAACAGTATTCTAAAAACACATACCAAACAATGAATGTGATCAATTAAAACTGTATCTTCATGGTGACTTCTGGTCAAGATGGAGGCATAAGTAGACATGCTTTGCCTCCTTGCACAACCACAAGAAGAATTACAACTAACCTGAAAACAAAAAATACCCCAAAACTGCCAGAAAATCAAACTGTATGGAAGTTCGACAATCAAGGATTTAAAGAAGTCATATCCATCCAGACAGGTAGAAGGAGCTGAGTCACAAAGACCAGCATAGTGGTGGTATGGCACAGACAGAAGGCAGAATGGGTGGTCACACATTCCTGTGTGGTGGATAAAAATCAGGAGAGATAACCTAGGAGCTAGAGATCCCAGCCTCAGACCAGACCTGCTCAGCCCAACATTCCAGTGCTGGGAAAATAAAGCCCCATTACCTCTAGCTATAAACCAGTGGGGGCTGGGATGGCAAAAGAAACTGCCGGTTTCTCTGGAGAGTCCATTTAAGGGCCTGCACGGACTTAGAACATATGCAAATCCACCCACTCTGGAATCACCACCAGGGCAACAGTTAGAAAGGCATTAGTCACATATGGAAGGTGGGGAAGTAACTGGCCTGGGAACAAATAGGGTGAGTGCCAGGCAAACGTACAGAAGCCAGGCAGTGGTATTATCCCCTCTCCACACCTCCCCCCACACAGAGCCACAGAACAGTGAAGTGGGTTGCCCCACCCTGGCGAATACCTAAGGCTCTGCCCTATACAACTTAACAGGTGTGCTAAGACAGACAAAGTGCCCTACCTAATATACAGAAACAAACACATGGGAGGCTGCAAAATTGGGGAGACAGAGAAATATGGCCCAAATAAAAGAACACAACAAAACCCCAGAAAAAGAACTACATGAAAGAGAGATAGCCAGTCTATCAGATGCAGAGTTCAAAACATGGGTGGTCAGGATGCTCAAAGAACTTACTGAGTATGGCAAAAACACAGGGGAAGAAATGAAGGTTACACTACCTGAAAAAAAAAATCTATAGGGAAATAACAGTGAAGGGAAGGGAGCTGGGATTCAAATCAACGATTTGGAACATGTGGATGAAATAAACATTCAACCAGAACAGAAGAAGAAATAAGAATTCAAAAAATGGGGAGAGTATAAGAAGACTCTAGGACAATTACAAAAGTGCCACCATCTGAATCATAAGAATGCCAGAAGGAGAAGAGGAACAGCAAGAAATTGAAAACTAATTTGAAAAAATAATGAAAGGAAACCTATTTTGGCAAAGGAAATACACATACAAGTCCAGGAAGCCCAGAGAGTTCCAAACAAGTTAGACCCAAAGAGGACTACAACAAGACACATCATAATTAAAATGCCAAAGGTTAAAGATAAAGAGAGAATCTTAAAAGCAAGAGAACAGCAGAGAATTATCTACAAAGGAGTTCCCATAAGACTATCATCTGACTTCTCAAAAGAAACTTCACAGGCAAGGGATTGGCAAGAAGCATTCAAAGTGATGAAAAGCAAGGACCTACAATCAATACTACTCTACCCAGAAAAGCTGTCATTTAGAATTGAAGGGCAGATAAAGTGCTTCCCAGCCAGACAAGGTAAAGCTAAAGGAATTCATCATCACCAAACCAATATTATTATATGAAATGTGAAAGGGACTTACTTAAGAAAAAGAAGATCAAAACTGTGAACATTAAAATGACAACAAACACAACTATCAACAAGTAAATCTAAAAAACAAAAACTAAACAAAGCAGAAGAGGAACAGAATCATAGACACAGAGATCATTTGGAGGGTTATCAGCTGGGAGGGGGAAGGGAGAAAAGGTGCAGGGATTAAGATGCATAACTGGTAACTGTACTTGAATGACAATAAAAAAAAGAGAGAGAAAGAAGCATAAGTTGTAGATACAGAATAGCTAGGGGAGTGTTAAGAATAGTATAGGAAATGGAGAAGCCAAGGAACTTACATGCATGACCCATGGACATGAGCTAAGAGTGGTATTGCTGGAGGAATGAGGAATACCGGGAGGAGGAGGGCAAAGGGGGAAAATTGGGGCAACTGTAATGGTATAATTAATAAAATATACTTAGAGAAAAAAGAAACAAATAAAAAATCATACCTTCATGGACTGATATCAGTATTTGCCAGTCAGTATCTTTGTGAATATATATTTGCAAAGATCAAATATTCCATATAGATCAGCATTAGTAAACATTTGCAACTGATTTTGATTATAGAAAATGGTAACTATAAATAAACTCCAATTATCCCCCAATTCCATTCTTTAAGACTGTAAATAGTTATTAAACATGCATTATAAATATTGTACTCTATTATTACATTTAGATTTCATAAATTTAAAAAATTATGGAAATCTCTTTTCTTTTTTGATATAGTAGTACATATATAATATTCTCAATTTTGCCTCTTGGCCTGCAAAACCTAGAATATTTACTTTCTCCCCTTTATGAAAAAAGTTTACTGACCCCTGGTTTACAGACAGTAAAACTGCTATGTACTACGGAGAGCTAGTAATTTCTGATGCATGCATTATTATACAATATGTTCATGCCTTTGCACCAAAGGTGCTAACTGATATACATTCTTCTTTATTCCTTTATATCTCTGTCCAAACTCATTTCAAAACTCAGGGTATTAAGGAAACTTCCAAGTAGCTCCATCCATTGCCATACAGGTTAGTCTTCAAGTTCTAAACAATTAGATATCAGTAAAGACTCAGCGGGAAACCAGAACCACCAGGACCATTTAGCAGTAGCATGGAGGCCCTACCTCGAGTACCAAGGAGGCCAAATGCAGAACTTAACTTCTTCTTTTTCTTTTTACTTTTTAAAATATATTTTATTGATTACGCTATTACAGTTGTCCCAATTTCTCCCCTTTATTCCCCTTCGCACTGACCCCCCCCCACCTGCCTTCACCCCCTTTAGTTCATGTCCATAGGTTGTACACATAAGTTCTTTGGCTTCTACATGTCTTACATATACTATTCTTAACTTCCCCCTGTCTATTTTGTACCTACCATTTACGCTACTTATTCCCTGTACCTTTTCCCCCATTCCCCCCACCTCCATGGTGGTAAAAAGGCAGTGCCTGCCTCTCTTTACCAGCCTGAGCATTACATGTAATGGTGAAATGTTTAAAACTTTCCCTTTCAAATTGGGAGCAAGACATAAATATCCACTATCAACACTTCTATTCAAAAATAAACTAATGGTGCTAGACAGCACAATAAGGCAAAACTGCAAATGATGTACTGATAAACTATTAGATTTAATAAATACATTTAGCAGAGTTGAAAGATATAAAATCAATATAAAAATTAATTGCAACAAGAACTGAGAAATGAAGATTTTAAAAATGATACCACTTACAAAGGCATCCAAAGATATTGCATAACCAGTAATATGTCTAATGAAATATATGCAAAATCTTCACAATAAAAATTATACACTTTTATTCAGAAAAATGAAAATAGCTATATAAATGGTGAAATACATCAAATTCATGGATTGGAAAGCTCAGCATTTAAAGGTGCACCTTCATTTATTTACATCTTAATTGAGGATAGTAGGTTTTAAAGTGTGACTTAAAGGTGGCAATACTATGTTGCATAATGGTTCAAAGCATAGAAGTTAGGTAAGCTTGGATTTGAAATCATGTTCTACTATTTTCTATTCATTTGATCTGGAACAAGTTACTTAACCTCAAAGAAGCTTGATTTTCAAACCTAATTTTTGGGGGATAGACACAATTAATTAATTATGAAAAGTTCATTTACTACTAGGTTATTTTATGTCCAAGTTCTCAAAACTTGTAAGTAGAAGAGCTAAGCTTTGAATCTAGGTAATCTGGCTCCAAAGTTTGTGTACTTAAGAACAAGGCTAAAACTACCTCTTTGAAATATTAGTTTAGCAAATAAAAAGGTGAATTATATGCTGTCATCAAAAAGTTTCTAGTTTGGAGAGGAAGGAAAGATAAAACATGAACTACTAATTATGGCAAAAAAAATAAAATGAGCCTTATAATGGTTAAAATTAAGACTAAAAATACCAAACATTAGTGAGTATTTAAAACAACTGGAACTCTTATGTATTGCTAGTGGGAATTAAAAATGATAAAACTAGTTTGGAAAAGGGTTCGGCAGTATCGTATAACATCAAAGATACTACTTGACCCAGAAATGCTACTTACAGCCCTGGCTGGTATAGCTCACTGGTTGAGCGCGGGCTTGCGAACCACACGATCGTGGTTCGATTCCCAGTCAGGGCACATGCCTGGGTTGCAGGCCAGTTCCCAGCAGGGGACTCAGGAGAGGCAACCGTACATTGATGTTTCTATCCCTCTCTCCTTCCCTTCCCCTCTAAAGATAAATAAATAAAAATCTTAAAAAAAAAAAAAGAAATGCTACTTACAAATATTTATTCACAATCAATGAAAACATATGCAGATCTTCATTACTCAAAAAATTCATCTTTGTGAGTTCACCTGCTTACTAAAATTAATTTGTAACCCAATAATCAATATTCAAAGTGCTTTCACAGTAATTTGTGGACATGCACAGAATGGAGAAAAAATGAGTTGCCTGACATGCACATTCTCAGCTGAGGTTGAACACTCTATTTTGTTTAACTTTCATACTGTGAGTGTCCTTTTAGTGGTCTCTTTAATGACATGTTTTTCACGTCAGTGTGCTTTTTGTTGGTGGTATCGCTGTTTAGAATGGCCCCTACATAGTGCTTAAGTGCTATCTAGTATTTCTTTTTTGTGTGTGTGCTAGAAGGCTACGATATACCTTAAAGAGAAAATATAAGTGTTAAATAAGCTTTATTCGGTCATGAGTTATACTGCTATTGGACTTGAATTCAATATTAATGAATCAACAATACATATTAAATAAGCTGTCTTTAAACAAAAAACATACATAAAAGCTTATGCATTAACCAGTTGGCAAAACAATATTGTGACCACAGGTTCATAGGAACCTAATCCCATATTTCTCCTGTAATAAATGATTCAGTATTAACAAATTAGTGTTCAAAGTGACTTTATAGACCATAACTACTGCAAATGAGAATCAACTGTACCTACAAAAAGACCTATGAAAATATCTATAACAGCGGTACTCTCAACTGCCATAAACTAAAAGTATCCTAAGTGTCTGTTAACTGAATGAATAAATAAACCGGAATAATCATACAAAGGAACAGTACTCAACAATAAAATGGAATAAAAACAATAACAAGGGATAAATATCAGAAACTATGCCAAGAGAAAAAAAGCCTTATACGAAGAGTGTAATTCCATTTACATGGCAAGAATAAAAAAAGGGAGAACAAACATAAGGTGAAAAAATGTATAGTGCTTGTCTCAGGACTGACTGGGAAGGGGAATGAGAAACTTTCTGGAGAAACGGAAACATTCTATACTATGAAAGCAGAAGAGGTTTCAAGTGTGCTCTTATCATTGTCAATGCTGTACAGCTAACACGTGAATTTAATATATGTAACTTTTACCTCAAAGAATTGACAATCATTGAGTGGAAGGCGGAAGCTGTGAGAGATATAAATGAAACAAGACTATCATAATGATAACTACTGTATATGGGTGATGGGTACCTGGGGATATACCATACTGTTTACTATGTATATCCCTTAAGTTCTCCAAAATGAAAAAGTTAAAAAATAAGAAGAGTAGCAAGTATGTAGAGGAATTATTTATACATGAGAAAATGAGCTCTACAAAAGAGAAAAAGTTCAAGTGATAAATTAGTTTGAAGTTCCTCATGGAAAGGTCATTAGACTTGGGCACATTTGGCATATTTTGGACATGCAAAAGCAAGGAAAGGCCATTTCATAAAAAGAAAACAGTATTTAAAAATCATAACAGTATTATTGCTGTTGGGTTATTTAAGGAATAGTCCAGCTTAAGCATAAGGTCAAGGAAAAGAAATAATGGGGAGGAGGGTTAAGATGGTGACAGAGTAGCACCGAGGGAACCCAGCTCTCGTGCATCTGGTGGAAAATCCGGGCAGATCTACCGAAGAACAGCATAATCAACCAACAGTTCCCCAACATTTATGAAAATAGGAGACCAGAGAGTGCAACGGAGGAACCAAACAGCGGCAGGTCGGCAAGGAATCCAGAAGGCCAGTGAAGACAAAAGCGGTTGCGCGCCCGCGGGAGGCCGGCCGGGCACTCCCAGGGCAGGCGAACTATGGTGGAGCGTGAGTACCGACGAGAATTGGCGCGCAATGGGGGCTGGCACCATCAGGGGGAAACAGGAGCCCCGTTTGAATCCAGGGCCGGGGCGCCGGGGACGGAGTGAACGCTGGAGAACAAGCATCCGGTGGACCAGCAACACACTTCTCGGGAGGGAACTGACTCTCCCCTCCCTGTCTAGGCGGGCAGATTAGTACCGGGCAGAGACCCGTGGGCTTCAGTTAACGTAAAGGGTGGCAACTGCGGACACTGCGGTTGCCAGCCCGCCAGCCCGAGGGATTTGAGAAGGACACTGTCATTGCTGGTCTTTTGGGATTGGGCTGGGCTGAGAGACAGGCTTTGTGGAGAAGTCTCTATTGGGAGCGCCTAGGTCCTGCACGGGAGGGAGAAGGACGGTACCCGATACCACGGGACACAGGCAGCCTTACGGGGCTGTGCGTGACCACAGACCAATCAGCAGCCTGCTAGCTAGCGCCCGCAAACCTGCCCTCAGAGACCCGGCAACCAGAAAAACCGGTTTGGATAGTTTGAAACCAACAAAGGAAGGGTGCTTCCTTTTTTTTTCTTTTTTCCTCCTTCTCTAGTGTGTGTGTGTGTGTGTGTGTGTGTGTGTGTGTGTGTGTTTTCCCTCCCCTTTTTTTCTCTTTTTTTAATTTTTTATTTTTATTTATTTTACTTTATTTTTTCTTTTATTTTTTCTTTTTCTCTCTCAACCTCTTTTGTAATTAATCTTATATATTGTAAACTGTATTGTTGCTCTATCTTTCAATACTCTGTCCCTCATTTCTTTTCCTTTTTGTCCGGTTTTAGTCCTTCTGTTCTTCCCAAATTTTCCACTTATTCCCCTTTTCTCCTGACTTTTGCGTGTGTGTGTGTGTGTGTGTGTGTGTGTCAGATTGTTTGTTTGTGCGTTGCTTAGTTTTCTTTTGAGGTGTATTATTATTCTTTTTGCATTATTCTTACTCCTTTTTTCATTTCAAGAATATCTTTGCATCCCACCTCTTTCTGTACAGGTTTTTTAATCCTGGCTGGGTGTACTGTACTACCTGACAGGTTCCCACTGCTCCTTCCTCCACAGTGTTTTGCTGATTTTCTATACTTCACGTGCTTTCCTTTGCTATACTACCCAAGCTCCATAACCCCCATTTAGACAGATCACATAGAATTTATCACTTGAGTGTTCCTCTAATATTAGTGTAAATAAGGGCTGTTCTGTACAACAGTAATACTTCATAACACATCCCTGGGACCTTAGACCACCTTACAGGTGCCTGACTTCTATTACTCTATTTACTGACGCGCTACACCCAGTTACTAACCTGTACTGTCACCTTACCTCAAATCTGACCACCCGCAACCACACTGCTTTCTAGATACAACTCACAAGCCCCCCCTTCTTAACAAGACACTTAACTTATGCCCGCCCTTTCCTAAAAGTGGTAAGCTGGGTTGAAGAGCACGGTTAACTCTATACATAGCCAAGAGATTGTCTATTTCTTCTCTGCCCACTGTGTCTGTAAATAACATAAAATAACCCTCTGCTATCATAAACCATTTTGCCTCCCCCACAACTGATCACACACGCACAATAAAGAAAGGAGTTGGTGGAAGCAGAGAACAACAAGATACCTGCAGAAGACTGCACCGGTGACTTTCACAGGTATCCTACCACAGAAGTTCACACCATAAACCCAGCGAACCAGAACAGATCAATTTAAGAAGCGGAGGACAACAAGAAGAGTATCACAAACAATGGGAAGACAAAGAAACAATCCCCAAATGAAAGAAAAGGAGGAAGCCTCAGAAAGAATATTAGATGAAATAGAGGCAAGTCAACTATCAGATGTGGAATTCAAAGCACTGGTTATCAGGAAATTCAAAGAGCTTACAACGAGCTACCAGAAACTACAGGGGAGCTACAATGAACTCTCTGCAAACTATACCAACATGAAAAAGGAAATAGAAACCATCAGTAAAGGCCAAGAGGAAATGAAGAATACAATTTCTGAACTGAAGAACACAGTAGAAGGTATGAAGAATAGAATCGATATGGCGGAAGATCGCATAAGTGAGATTGAAGACAGGTTAGAAAAAATCTCCCAGACGGAACAAGTAAGGGAAAAGAGAATCAGAAAAAATGAAGAGAATTTAAGAGAAATGCAAGACAACATGAAACGTAATAATATCCGAATAATAGGAATTCCAGAAGGAGAGGAAGAGGAACAAGGGATAGAAAACCTACTTGAAAGAGTAATAACGGAAAATTTTCCTAAGTTGAGGAGAGATAAAGTCGCACGGATCCAGGAATCACAGAGAGTCCCCAGCAGGTGGAACCCAAAGAGGCCTACTGCAAGACACATCATCATTAAAATGGCAAACCTCCAAGACAAAGAGAAAATCCTAAAGGCAGCAAGGGAGAAAAAAGAAGTGACATACAAGGGGGTCCCAATAAGGCTGGCTACTGACTTCTCAATGGAAACATTCCAAGCAAGAAGAGAATGGCAAGAAATATTCCAAGTAATGAGAAACAGAGGCCTACAACCAAGGCTACTGTACCCAGCAAGGCTCTCAATCAAGATAGAAGGCCAAATAAAGAGCTTCCAAGACAAAAGAAGTCTAAAAGAATACGCTTCCACCAAACCAGCTCTACAAGAATTACTAAAAGGGCTGCTTTAAGGAAAGGAAGGAAAAGAGAGAGACAGAGAGGAACACAGGTACATAAATGGCAATGAATAAGTACCTTTCAATAATAACCTTAAATGTAAATGGATTAAATGCACCAATTAAAAGACATAGAATAGCTGAATGGATAAGAAAGCATGACCCACACATATGCTGCCTACAAGAGACCCACCTCAGGTCAAAAGACCATCACAGACTAAAAGTGAAAGGATGGAAACAAATTTTCCAAGCAAATGGACAAGAAAAAAAAGCCGGGGTAGCAATTCTCATATCAGACAAAATAGACTTCAAAAACAGGGCCATAAAGAGAGACCCAGAAGGTCACTTCATATTGCTCAAGGGAAGAATCCAGCAAGAAGACATTAACATCGTAAATATATATGCACCCAACATAGGAGCACCCAAATATATAAAGAAAATCCTAGAGGACCTCAAAAATGATATTGACAGCAACACAATTATAGTAGGGGATTTTAACACCCCACTGTCAAAAATGGACAGATCTTCCAAACAAAATATCAACAAAGATATTGCAGCATTAAATGACACTCTAGATGAAATGGACCTAATTGATATATATAGAGCCCTTCACCCTAAAGAAGCTAAATACACATTCTTTTCAAATGCACATGGAACATTTTCCAAGATAGATCACATGATAGGACACAAAACGAGACTCAACAAATTTAGGAAAATAGAAATCATACCAAGCATTTTCTCTGATCACAAGGGACTGAAATTGGAAACTAACCCCACAGGAAAAAACCAAAAACACCCAAAATCATGGAGACTGAATGGTATGCTATTAAACAACGAATGGGTCAAGATAGAAATCAGGGAAGAAATAAAAAAGTTTCTGGAAACAAATGAAAATGAACTCACCACAACCCAAAACTTATGGGACACGGCCAAGGCAGTCCTGAGAGGGAAGTTCATAGCAATACAGGCTTACCTAAAGAAAATAGAAACATTTCAAACAAACAACCTAACCCGACGCCTCCAAGAACTTGAGGAACAACAACAGAGACAGCCCAGAGCAAGTAGAAGGAAGGAAATAACCAAGATCAGAGCAGAATTAAATGACATAGAGACTAAAAGCACAATTCTAAGGATCAATGAATCCAGGAGTTGGTTTTTTGAAAAGATAAACAAAATAGATAAACCTTTAAGTAGGCTCATCAAGAAAAAAAGAGAGAGGACCCAAATAAACACAATCAGAAATGAAAGAGGAGAGATTACAACTGATACCACAGAAATAGAAGAGATTGTAAGGAATTACTATGCAGAGCTGTATGCCAAGAAATTTGAAAACCTAGATGAAATGGACAAATTTCTAGAAAAATATAATCTTCCAAAACTCAATGAAAAAGAAGCAGAAAACCTGAACAGGCCAATAACAGCAGCGGAAATTGAAGAAGTAATCAAAAAACTCCCATCGCACAAAAGCCCTGGACCAGATGGTTTCACAGGAGAATTCTACAAAGCTTTTAAGGAAGAACTAACCCCGATTCTTCACAGACTATTTCAAAAAATCCAAAAGGAGGGAAAACTCCCCAACTCTTTTTATGAAGCCAGCATCATCCTAATTCCAAAACCAGACAGAGACACAACAAAGAAAGAAAACTTCAGGCCAATATCGCTGATGAACATAGATGCTAAAATCCTCAATAAAATATTGGCAAATCGCATCCAACAATACATCAAAAAGATCATACACCACGACCAAGTGGGATTCATCCCAGGGATGCAAGGATGGTTCAATATCCGCAAATCAGTAAATGTAATACACCACATAAACAAAAGCAAGGACAAAAACCACATGGTCATATCAATAGATGCGGAAAAAGCTTTTGATAAGGTACAACACCCATTTATGATAAAGGTACTCAGCAAAGTGGGAATAGAGGGAGCATTCCTCAATATAATAAAGGCCATATATGAAAGACCTACAGCCAACATCATACTCAATGGGCAAAAACTAAAAGCTTTTCCACTAAGATCAGGAACAAGACAAGGTTGTCCACTTTCACCACTTCTATTCAATATAGTATTGGAAGTTCTAGCCACAGCAATCAGACAAGAAAAGGAAATAAAAGGCATCCAAATCGGAAAGGAGGAAACAAAACTGTCATTGTTTGCAGATGACATGATAGTGTACATGGAAAATCCTATAGACTCTACCAAAAAACTGCTGGAACTAATAAATGAATTTGGCAAAACAGCGGGATACAAAGTCAATATCCAGAAATCAAAGGCATTTTTGTATACTAACAATGAATCAGCAGAAGCAGAAATCAAGAAAAAAATCCCATTCGATATAGCAAAAAGAAAAATAAAATATCTGGGAATAAATCTAACCAAGGAGGTTAAAGACCTGTATGCAGAAAATTACACAACACTGAAGACAGAAATCAAGGAAGACACAAACAAATGGAGACGTATACCGTGTTCATGGATTGGAAGAATTAACATCATCAAAATGTCCATACTACCCAAAGCAATTTACAGATTCAATGCAATACCTATTAAAGTACCAATGGCATATTTCACAGACATAGAACAAACACTTCAAAAATTTATATGGAACCATAAAAGACCCCGAATAGCAGCTGCAATGTTAAGAAAGAAGAACAAAGTAGGAGGGATCACAATACCTGATATCAAACTGTATTACAAGGCCACTGTAATCAAAACAGCCTGGTACTGGCATAAAAACAGGCACATAGACCAATGGAACAGAATAGAGAACCCAGAAATAAACCCAACTCTCTACAGTCAATTAATATTCGACAAAGGGGGCAGTATCATAAAATGGGGTAAAGATAGCCTCTTCAACAAATGGTGTTGGGAGAACTGGACAGCTACATGCAAAAAAATGAAACTCGAGCACCAACTTACATCATACACCAAAATAAATTCAAGGTGGATAAAAGACTTAAATATAAGCCATGACACCATTAAAGTCCTAGAGGAGAACATTGGCAGGAAAATCTCAGATATTTCACGCAGCAACATTTTTACTGATATGTCCCCTAGAGCAAGGACTATAAAGGAAAGAATAAACAAATGGGATCTCATCAAAATAAAAAGCTTCTGCGCAGCTAAAGAAAACAGCATTAAAATAAAAAGACAACCAACTGTATGGGAAAACATATTTGCCAATGATACCTCAGACAAAGGTTTAATCTCCAAAATATACAAAGAACTCACACGACTTCACTCTAAGAAGACAACTAACCCAATTAAAAAATGGGGAAAGGACTTGAACAGACACTTCTGCAAGGAGGACATACAGAGGATCCAGAGACACATGAAAAGATGCTCAATATCACTAGCTATCAGAGAGATGCAAATTAAAACTACAATGAGATACCACTTTACACCGGTGAGAATGGCTATCATAAACAAAGCAATAAACAACAAATGTTGGAGAGGGTGTGGGGAAAAGGGGACTCTGGTCCACTGTTGGTGGGATTGCAGACTGGTACAACCATTATGGAAAACAGTATGGAATTTTCTCAGAAAACTAAAATTGGACTTGCCTTTTGACCCAGCAATTCCACTGCTGGGATTGTATCCTAAGAACCCTAAAACACCAATCCCAAAGAACCTATGCACCCCAATGTTCATAGCAGCACAATTTACAATAGCCAAGAGTTGGAAGCAACCTAAATGCCCATCGGTCGATGACTGGATCAAAAAACTATGGTACATTTACACAATGGAATTCTATGCTGCAGAAAGGAAGAAGGAGCTCCTACCCTTTGCAACATCATGGATGGAGCTGGAAAGCATTATGCTGAGCGAAATAAGCCAGGCAGTGAAAGACAAATACCATATGATATCACCTTTAACAGGAATGTAAACAACAAAACAAACAAGCAAGCAAAATGTAACCAAAGACACTGAAATACAGAACGTGCTGACAGGGTCCAGAGGGTAGAGGGGAGAGAAGCACAGAGTAAAAGGGGATGGACTCACATGAATAAGTATGAAGGACACATGGACAATAACTAAGACGGGGGGCAGAGATGGGAGGGGGGTGGGGAGCACTGGGGGGGTGCAGGGCTGGGAATACAAGAAAGAAAACTGTACTTGAACAAAAGTTAAATAAAAAAAAATTAAAAAAAAAGAAATAATGGGAGGTAGACTTGAAAATATATTAATAGACAGAAGACGAAGTCAAAAGAAAAGCCTGAAATGTTATGCCAAAGAAAACACATTGGGCAAGAGGGAATCACTGTGCACATTCAAGTGTGGGGATGACAGCATCAGAGCTGGTCTAACAGTAATATGAAGAATAGTATGAAAACACTACAGTGTCCCTGCTAAGAGATAATAATGCTCTAACAGAGCCCTGATAGGGAGATTAAGGAGCCAAGGACAGAGGCATTTGAGTTGGTAATTGATGGTTAAGATTTTCAAATGGACTGATATCAAGTTACATAACTTTGAAGATGTTTAAGTACTGAGATTCTTCTCCTCAGCACAATATAATACTGAGAACCCTTAACCTACTGAAAACAGAGTATGTTAAAATCTAATGCCAATTTTCTCAAGATTTACAACTGGAAGTGTTAATTTACAACTAGGAGTGTCAACTTAATGCTGCAATTTTGGTTTTATATGTTGTTTTAAAAATAACCTTGTTATGGAACTAAGTATAAAAGGACAAAGACTCCACATTTGCCACAAAGTACTCCAAATAGCAATGAGTATATTCCTGCACTTTGTTGCCATTACATGAATGCTGTTAAAACAAAAAGAATTTCTATTAGTCTTAAGAGCATCTTATCCAATAAATTTCTTTATGATAGCTCTATCACTACCACCAATGGCTTTGGCTATGAAAAATATGTTTATATTCAAGGGAATAAACCTTAAGTCAAAGAATTCACTAACGCCTTCATGTAACTTCAACAAAAGAAAAAAAAAACTAAATTACAAATAAAAATCCTTCATATCCATGAACTATATAGCAGTTTTATGTTAAAATTTTCTATTTAAGGTTATACTCACAATTATTAAAACTTCTAGGATCACTTAAACACTTTTATAAGGACATACTATTGTCCATCTTTATGACAACAAACATATTGGCTTGAAACTAAGAATAATTTTAAATTAGACATAAGCACTTCTGAGTACAAATACAGTTACATATTAGAATATTTTTCTGAACAAAACAGTAAACTCTTTTTTAAAATACTGTTTAAAAGAGAAGCACTTACATTTAGATTTTAATTATATTCCAATTATAGCCAGAAACAAGATTTCATTTAATAGATATTGTTCTATAACCCAATTTCTACTAAGCAGCTATAACTGTTTTAATATTTGTAATATTAAGTTGTTTGTGCATGCATATATTCACACCTAAGTACATACAAACATATATACATACAAGTATTGGGTTGGCCAAAACATGTTTACTTTTTTCCATAAAATAAATACCAGTTTTTATTTTCACCAATAACTTCATTGATTTGGATATTTTTGAGTACATTGGCTATCTCCAGCCATTGGCTTCCAGTGGATTGAGGCCAGAGGTGCTGGCAATGCAAGATAGTAGCAAGAAATTCCACATAACCGCTTTTGACATGTTTGATCAGTCACAACATCTTCTACATATACTGCACAAATCTGTTTTTATGTTGCATTTCAGTTGCATTTCTACCTTTCTTGAAATAAAAAAGCATAATACACTGAAAATGTTGAATATCTTCTTTCATTTTCAATGTTAAAATGGCCGCACAAAAATTCACCAATTTTGACAGATTTTTTAAAAATGCACGCTGATATAACAGCTGTCACAATACAACCAAACAAAATTGTTCTGAATGACATTAAAGATAAGTAAGCACCACTAGGGTCATCGTACAGAAAAAAAAACGAAATGAACTTCTTCGCCAACCCAATATACACATACATGTTATATATAGTAAACTTTTCAAGTTTTACACTAATGGAGATAATCCATGAGAGGAGATAAACTTCAAAAAATAAATTTAAATGAGAGCAGGAAGAGATCAGTATTGACATACATTCTGGTTGCACACGTTTACAAATGCAGGTGCGAGAGCCAGAGTTCCTACATTCCAATAGTGGTTCTACTACTAATACTTTGTATGAACTTTCACAAAAATCTCTAAGAATCAGAAGCATTATCTATAAAATCAAACAGAATATATTTGGCCCTCAATATCTAGTGACGATTGATTCAAGGATCCTAATACCAAAATCTGAATACTCAAGTCCCTTAAATAAAATGGAGTAATGTTTGCATATTACCTACATACATCTTTCCAAGCGCTTTAAATCATGCCTAGATTACTTATAATACTTAATAAATGTAAATGCAATCACTTGCAAACATGTACAGAGTGAAGAAAAACTTGAGTTCCTTAATTCACATGATTTCAGCTAAGGTTAAACAAGGTGATGCTCTGCCTTTGTCACTGCTCATACTGTAAGCACGTATCCTTTTCAGTCTACTTAGTGCCATGTCTTTGCATTTTTGTTCTTTTTGTTGATATTGCTGTTCAGAATGCTCCCCTAGCATCATACTGAAGTGCTGTTTAGTGTTCTGAAGTGCAAGAACAAAAAGGCTGTGATACGCCTTAAGGAGAAAATGTGTTGTTAGACAAGCTTCATTTGGGCATGAGTCATAGTGCTGCTGGACATTAATTCAGTGTTGGTAAATCAACTATATATTAAATAAGGTGTCTTTAAACAGAAACATGCATAAAATAAGGTTATGTACTGATCAGTTCACCAAAATGTTGTGACCAGAGCCTCTTGGGAACCTACCACTGTAATTCTAAGAGCAATGGTTCAGTATCTACTAATTCAGTACTTGTGGCATCTTTGCCGTACAATACTACTATAAGTAATGAGAATAAACTGTGTTTAGAAAACAGCCAAATACACAGTAAGAGCTCAGTAACTAGCAATTATCATTACTACTTTACTATTTATTATTTAGCACATAGTATGTACTCTAACCTCTGCTGAATTATTACCTGAATAAGAACCTGATAAAAACAAGGAAGGAGAGATCCAAATTATTTTTATAAAACAGGTATGATATTAACCTCAAAACTTGACAAAAACTACACAAAAAGAAAACTACAAATCAATCAATCACACCTATAAGTAACAATGTAAAAATCTTATGATACTTTTCACAATAATCCAACATCAAAAAACAAATTATGAAAGCTGGGGTATATTCCAGAAATATAAGGGCATTTCAATATTCAAAACCCATTAATAAAAATCATCATATCAACAAGCCAAGAGAGAAAATTACATATTCGTTGATATAACTGCTACAAACTCAGTGACAAACTTCAACACCATTCATGTTTTAAATTTAAAATAGAAATAAAGAGACTGAAATACAGAACGTGCTGACAGGGTCCAGAGGGTAGAGGGGAGAGAAGCACAGAGTAAAAGGGGATGGACTCACATGAACAAGTATAAAGGACACATGAACAATAACTAAGGGGGGGGGCGGAAATGGGAGGGAGGTGGGGAGCATTGGGGGGGCAGGGCTGGGAATACAAGACAGAAAACTGTACTTGAACAAGAATTAAATTTAAAAAAACATTTAAAGAATAAAAAAAAAGATAAGAAGAGAATCTTAAAAGCAGCAAGAGAAAAAGAGTTACCTACAAAGGAGTTCCCACCTGAAAAGACTATCAGATGATCTGTTTCAGCTGATTTCTCAAAAGAAACCTTGCAGGCAAGAAGGGGCTGGAAAGAAGTATTTGAAGTCATGAAAGGCAAGGACCTACATCCAAGATGACTCTATCCAGCAAAGCTATCATTCAGAATAGAAGGGCAGATAAAGTGCTTCCCGATAAGGTCAAGTTAAAGGCCTTATTGTCTGAAATGTTAAAGGGATTTATCTACGAAAAAGAATATCAAAAATGGGAACAATAAAATGACAACAAACTTACAACTATCAACAACTGAACCTAAAAACAAAAACAGAAACAACCTATCAAAACAACTAGAACAGGGAAAGAATCACAGAAGTGTAGATCACTTGAAGGGTTATCAGTGGGGAGGGGAGAAGGGAGAATGGGGGAACGGAATAAGAAGCATAACTGGTAGGTACAAAATAGGTTATGGTTAACAATAGTATGGGAAAGGGAGAAGGCAAAGTACTTATATGTAGGACTCATGGACATGAACTAAGGGGGTGGGGAATGCTGGAGGGAGGGTGTGCATGGCAGAGGGGGTTAATGCGGGAGAAAAAATGGTACAATAGCATAATTAATATAATGTACTTAATAAAAAATCTTTCCAAATGCAAAAAAAGAAAGAAATTGAGACACTTTCTTAACCTTAACAACATATGTACATGTGTGTGCACCTAAATAACCAGTATCTTAATAGGAAACACTAGATACTTTCTCAAAAAATAAAGAACAACACAAGGATGTCCATTATCACCTTTCTTATTTATCATTTATTAGTAGTACTAAACAACTGAGTTAGAGAAAAAAACCATTAAATATTATCAAGCCATTCTTATATGAAATACTAAAGGTAATTATATAAGAATAAGAAGAGGATCAAAACTATGAACATTAAAATGACAATAAACTCACAGCTATCATCAACTGAATCTAAAAAACAAATTAGGCAAACAAGAAGAACAGGAACAAAATCATAGATATGGAGATCATTTGGAGGGTTATCATTTGGGAGAAAGAAGGGGGAGGATGGGGGGGAAGTGCAGGAATTAGGAAGTACAAATTAGTAAGTACAAAATAGACAGGGGGGTGTTAAGAACACTATAGGAAATGGAGTAGCCGAAGAACTTATATGCATGACACATGGACATGAGCTGGGGGGGATTGCTCAAGGAAAAGAGGGGTACCTGGTGGAGGGGGGCAAAGGGAGAAAATTGGGACAACGGTCATAGTATAATCAATAAGTAATAATAAAAATAACATTATTTTTAATTGTACATTAAAAAATAACATTAGAGGCCAAAAATGCAGTTGGGGAGAGAAGTAACCTATATTTATAATATAATTTCTCATATCATAAAAATAACAATAAAAAGCCATAACAAATCATAGTCAGTTAGTAAATAAGATGTAAAATTAACATATAAAAAGTGATTTCATATATTCTCACCCCCAAACTAATCAGACAAAAAATGAGCCCTGGCCAGTGTGACTCAGTTGGTCGGAGTGTCATCCTGTAAATCAAAAGGTTGTGGGTTTGATTCCCAGTCAGGGTACATGACTAGGTTGCTAATTCAGTCCCTGGCAGGGGCACATACAAAGGAGCTGATCGATGTTTCCTCCACTGTCTTTTTCCCTTCCTTTCTCTCTAGAATCAGTAAGTATATACTTGCCTGTGGATAATAAGATAAAATGATGAGAAAATTCTGACTATAATTAAAATAATAAAATTAAATTCCAAGGTATATGCATAGCAGAGAAATATGTGAACTTAAAATAAGGGAGAAAAAGTTATTTAAAAAGAGACAAAAAAAAGAAAGAAAGAAAGAAAAATAAGGTCAATTAAAATTCCAAAAAATCTCCAGCTTGAATTGGAATTAGGATGAACTTGAGATTTATGTTTCTGTGTCCGTAAAAAAAAAAGTACTTTCTTACATCCATCCAATAACAAAAAGACTTAAAAACAATGATTATAAAGTAGTAATAAATACCCCTAACAGATCTAACTCCCTAATACCACTTTCACTGAAATGACTTTCTTTCCAGTAAGGAAAGAAAATACACAAACTGAGCCAACAATCTTTTATGCTTGACAGTAAGGATCAAAGATCCATGTCTCAAAAGCATTTTAAGCTCAACATAAACAAAACTATACTAATGGCCTTCCTTCCCAAACTATTACAGTGTTCAGCTAAAGACCACATAAACTATAGAGGTGGAAGACATGACTACTGAATTTCTTTACATTTCTTTATTCTGCTTTTTGACTTGTAGGAGTGCAAGTTGGGGAGGAAGACGCTGTCGTCGGGTTAATTAAATAAAGAACTATGAGCAAGTCAGTTAATGTCTTTCTCAGTTTCGATATTCTTATATGTAGAACAAAAGGCAGCTGTAAGGATTAAATAAGACTATACAAGCAAATTACTTAGCATGGTACTTGGCACAGTAAGATACTAGAAAAAAGGAAAAAATAATAACACTCAAAAGGACAGATCACTTATAAAGGAATTGCAACTGGATTTATGGAAGACTTCTTAAGAGCTCAAATGAAGCTAGAAGATAATGTACTGATTTAAAAATACTAAGAGAAAATAACTACTAACCTAAAATGATAATGGTGTACCTTGGGAAAAGGGGGAATCTCTCCCCAAGAGCAAGGCCAAAGCAGACATTTTCAGATACACAAAAAGAAGGGAAAGGGAGTAGTCACAGAACATGTATGAATGACTCATGGACATGGACAATGGGGCTGGGAAATGGACTGTGGGGGCAGGAGATGGCGGGAAGGAAGAGGGCAAAGGGGAAAAATGAGATAACTGTAATAGAATAAACGAGAATAAAATAAAATTAATTTTTTTCAGTGAAGCATTCAAAGAAAAGGAAATATATCCTCAAAAGGAAGCTATAAGGAGTGAAAATGGTGATCAGAAATTTTGTTTAGCCTTGGCCAGGGTGGCTCAGTTCATTGGTTTGTCATCCTGTAACTGAAAGGTTGTGGTTTTGATTCACAGTCAGGGCACATTCCTAGGTTACAGGTTCAGTGTCCTGGTCTCTGGTTGGGGCACATATAGGAGGCAAAAAGTCAATGTTTCTCTCTCACATCAATGTTTCCAGTCTTGTTCTCCCTTCTACTTTCTCCCTTCCTCTTTCTATAAATATATCCTTGAGTGAGGATTAAGAAAGTTTTTTAAAAACCTTTTCAATCCATAGGCAAAGTTCAAAAACAGTTAAAAAAAACAGTTATAGTGCTTAATTTGAAGTACATATAAAAAATTTCAAAACTGGGCAAAAATATATTTACTTCTATGGTTGAAGAATATACTGTATAGGTGGTCAATCATCGAAGTAAATACATCTAAAATTGGTGCTGGTTTTGATAAGCCATGGTGATACACCAGCCTGAGTTCTAGCTCCTGGAACACAGAACTGTGACCATACAGCAGCGTGTGGCTGGAGCCAGCCTCAGGCAGCTGGAGTGATGCTAGACCTCCGAGGAGGTGCTTGTACTGAGACCGGATCAGTAGGCCCTCGAGGTCTTGAACTCTCCTTGTCACATGTCCTCAATGATTTGGAGCCAAGACTTGTGCTCTAAATACACTGCACCAGTGAAACACAGCTATTCTGGAATATCTGCTTTGTCAAATAAATGGGGAGGGTGGAAGGGGGAAAGGGACTACGGTTCTATTTGTAAATACAAGAGATTTAAAACTGTAAGTGGTACACAACAATGTCAGTATATTTAATATCACTGAATTGTACACTTAAAATACTTAAAATGGTAAATTTTATGCTATATGTATTTTACCACAATTTAAAAGGAAAAACTAAATGTGTGTGGGTTCTGAAAACTTGTGTCCATAGGTTTCAGAAGCTTTTCATAACTGTCTAATAAATTTCCAGGTCCAATATATTAAATAAAAAACTGGGCAAAAATAAGTAAGTATAGGTGTAGGGCACTGTTCACAAACATTAAAAAAATGGAATGAAAGAATGAATACTATAGAAAAAAATGAAGCTAAAGGGCATAAGAAATGTAACTAAAATAAGATCTAATGTAATAAAGGCACATTAATAAAGAAAAAAAAAACCCCACCTAATTACAATTGATGCAGAAAAAGCATCTCATAAAATCCAACACCTTTCATGATAAACACACTCAACAAATTAGGAATAAAATAGAACTTACACAACATGAAAACAGGACAATTATGAAAAAAGAATATCAATGTAATTTTAATGGTGAAAGAATTAAAGCTTTCCCTTTAAGATCAGAAACAAGAGAAAGGATGCTTATTTTCACCACTTATATTGAACACTGTACTAGTTATTCTAGCCAGAGCAAAAAAAAAAAAAGAAAAATAAATAAATAAAAGGCATCCTTATGGGAAAAGTAAAACTGAAACTGTATTTGCAGAAACATGATCATGTACAGAGAAAATACAAAGAAATCAACAATAAAATTGTTAGAACTAATAAGTTCAGCAAAGTTGTAGAATATAAGAGGAATATACAAAAACTATTGTATTTATACGCACTTAACAATGAATAATCTGAAAATGAAATTTAGTAAACAATTCTATTAACAAGAACATACAAAACAATAGTTAGAAATTCCTTTGTAAGTGCAAGATTCGTACAATGAAAACTACAAAATATTTTAAGAATACAGTAAGATGTAAATACATGGAAAGACATGGCATGACCATGAATTGAAAGACTATTTATATGATAATATAATCTATATATACTACAGATTCAATGCAACCCTTATCAAAATCTCAATGGCCTTTTTTGCAGAGATGAAAAAGCACATCCTAAAATTCACATGGAATGTCAAGGGACACTGAATAGTCAAAACTTTTGAAAATGATGAATAAAGTTGGAAGATTCACACTTTCTGATTTGATTCCAAAACTTACTAGAAATCTGTGGTAATTAAAACAACGTGATACTAGCTAAAGGATACATAAAGATCTATAAAACAGAATCAGAAGTTCAGAAATAAACCTAACACCAATGGTTAAATGATTTTTTGACAATAGTGGCAAACCATTCAATGAAGAAAGAATATTCTCTTCGACAAATGGTGCAATGACAACTGGATATCCAAAAACAAAGAAATAAAGTTGGACCCCTAACTTATATACAAAAATTAACTCTTAATAGATCACAGACCACTGTAGCAGATAAAGCAATAAAACTGTTAGAAGGAAACATAGGAATAAATCTTCCTGAACTCGTATCAGGCAAGTTTTACTTAATACAATACTACAAGATAGACTATAAAAAAATAAATACGACATAATCAAAAATTTTAAATTTTGTCATTCAAAGGACATCATCAAGAAAATAAAAAGACAACCAACAGAATGTAAAACTTTTGCTAAGTCATACACATGATGAAGAACATGAACATCTACAAGTCACTAACAACGATGAAAGACAACCCATTTTAAAAATTGTCAGAGGATTAGCTCAAAGTAGCTAGACTGCAGATCTAAATATAAAACACAAAACTATAAAACTCCTAGAAGATAACATAGAAGAAAATCCTGGTGACCTTAGTTGTGGCAATAACTTTTCACATACAATACCAAAAACACGATCCATAAAAGAAAAAATTAATAAGCTGGACTTTCATAAATTAAAAACTTCTGCTGTCTGAAGCGGACCATCAAAAGCACAAGGCAAGTCACAGATTGGAAGATAATATTTGTAAAAGGCATATCTTATCAATGAACTGTCATTCAAAATATACAGAATTCCTAAAACTCAAAACTAAGTAACAAAGCCAATTATAATACCTGAAGAAGATCTTAATGGGCACTTCACGAAAGATACACACATGACAAAATAAGCATGTGAAAAGATGTTCAACATCATATGTCTCAGGGAACCACAAAGAGGCACCACTACACACCTATTGGAATGGCCAAAATCTAAACGCTGGTAAATGTGTGCAGCACAGGAGCTCTCATTTCATACTGGTGGGAATGCAAAATGAAACAGCCACTTTAGAAGACAGCTAGGAAATTTTTTATAAAACTAAACATACTCATTATTTTTTTAAAATTTTTATTTAACTCTTGTTCAAGTACAGTTTTCTGTCTTGTATTCCCAGCCCTGCCCCCCAAGTGCTTCCCACCTTCCTCCCATCTCCGCCCCCCTCCCCCCCCCCCAGTTACTGTCCATGTGTCCTTTACACTTGTTCATGTGAGTCCTTCCCCTTTTCCCCTGTGATTCTCTCCCCTCTCCCCTCTGGACCCTGTCAGCACGTTCCGTATTTCTTTAAATAAGTTTTCTGCCCCTTTCTCTCTCTTCTCCGGAACAACTATAATGTATATAGCATTCCACTTGATGTTCTCCCAAGGACCCTTACGCTTTATCTTCACTTAAATATGTTTTTTCTTTAATTTTTCTGCTCCATTTCAGTGAGTTCCACTACCCTGGCGTGTAGATCACTGATCCATTCTTACATGTCATCTAGCCTGTTGTTGGACACCATTAGTGCATTTTTCAGTTGTTACTGAAGTCACTGAGTATTTGGAGTATTTTCTCATATTTTCTGTCTCTCTGTTGAAGTTCTCAATCTGCTTATCCATCCTTCTCCAAAATTCAATGAGCATTTTTATTAACATTACTTTGAGCTCCTTTTTTAAAAGTATGTTTTACTGATTTTGACATTACAGTTGTTCCATTTCTCCCTCCCCTTTATTCCCCTATGCCCTGTACCCTGCTCCTACCAGCCTCCCCCACCACTTAGTCCTAGCCCATGGTTCGTACATGTAAGTTCTTTGGCTTCTCCATTTCCTATAATATTTTCAACCTGCTCGTCTATTTTGTACCTACCGCTTATGCTTTTTAGTCTCTGTACCTTTTCCCCCATTCTCCTGCGCCCCCTCTGCATTGATAACCTTCCATGTGATCTCCATTTCTGTGATTCTGTTCCTGTTCTAGTTGTTTTATTTTTGTTTTTGTGTTAAGGTTCAGTTGTTGATAGCTGTGAGTCTGCTGTTACTTTACTATTCATAGGTTTTGATCTTCTATTTCTTAGATAAGTCCCTGTAACATTTCATATAGTGCTTAGTGATGATGAACTCTTTTAACTTATCTGGGAAGCACTTTATCTGCCATTGTATTCTAAATGAGCTTTGCTGGGTAGAGTAATCTTGGATGTAGGTCCTTGCCTTTCATTACTTGGAATACTTCTTTCCAGCCCCTTCTTGCCTACAGGTTTCTTTTGAGAAATCAGCTATAGTCTTATGGGCACTCCTTTGTACATAACTCTCTCCTCTTTCTGCTTTTGAGATTGTCCTTATCTTTAATCTTGGGTAATGTAATTATGATATGCCTTGGTGTGTGCTTCCTCAGGTACAACTCCTCTCTGGGCTTCCTGGACTTCCTAGAAGTCTATTTCCTTTGCCATACTGGGAAAGTTTTCCTTCATTATTTGTTCACATAAGTTTTCAATTTCCTGTTCTTCCTCTTCTCCTTCTGGCACCCCTATGATTCAGATGTTGGAACGTTCAAAATTGTCCCAGAGGTTCTAAGCCTCTTCTCATTTTTCTGAATTCTTCTTTCTTCATTCTGTTCTGTTGAATGTTTCTTTCTTCCACATGTTCCAAATCATTGATTTGAGTCCTTGTTTCCTTCTGTACATTGTTGGTTCCCTGTATATTTCATGTTGCATAGCCTATACTTCTTCCTCTATCTTGCAACCATACTCAACCATTTCTGTGAGCATCCTGATTACCAGCATTATGAACTCTGCATGGGATAGGTTGACTATCTTTTGTCCCTCAGTTCTTATTCTGGAGTTTTGATCTTTTCTTTCATCTGGGCCACATTTCTTTGTCTTGGTGCACCTGTTACATTATAAGGGGCAGAGCCTCATGTATTTTGTCAGGGTGGGGCAACCCACTTTGCTGCATTGTGGTGCCGTATGTGGGAGAGGAGTCAGAGAAGGAACACTGTCACTTGATCAGCTTTTAGTCACTTCTGTTATACACAAGAAAATTGGGCCTTTCTAATGCTGATTCCAGGGTGGATAGATTTGTATACATTCTAGGACCCTGTGGGTCTCACCAACAAACTCTCCTGTAAGGCTGGCAGTTTATCCCACTGCAGCAACCCTCACAGGTTTTTACAGCCAGAGATTTTGAGGCTTTCTTTTCCCGCACTGGAATCCTGGGTGTGCAGTCTCCTCAGTTGTTCCTCCTTGTTTATCCATACACAAATGTGAGACTGCAGGTCTGCCAGCTGCTGCCTTGCTGGCCTGGGTCTTCCAGCTGCCACCTCACCCACCTGGTCTTCCAGCCATAGCCTTGCCATGACTCCTCTCCACCCTGGCTCTCTGTCTCTGCCCCTCCCACCAGTCAGAATGAATGTTTCTTCTTTACCTACTTGGTTGTTGGAATTCTATACAGTTCACTTTTCTAGCAGTTCTGTTTGTTTTTTGTTTTTAAATTTGTTGTTGTCCTTCTTTTGGTTGTGAGAGGAGGTAAAGTGTATCTGCCTATGCCTCCATCTTGGCCAGAAGTGACTTTGAACTTTTTATTATGTAAATTACTTAACTTTCTTTCATCAAGGTTTTTCTTTGGAGAATTTACCTTTCTCTTTCCTTTGGAACATATTCCTTTGTTCCTTCATTTTGCATGATTCTGTGTTTGTTTCTATGTTTAAGGGAAAAAAGCTACCTCTTTCGGTATTGGAGTGGCCTTCAGTAAGAGACAAAGCTCATTGTTTAATCTTGCCCTACCTTTTGGTTGCCTCTCAAAACCTTGTGATCATCTAAGCAGCCACAATTTATTCTTGATAGGTTCTAGTTGTTGTGGGTGCCAAGAGCTGTCAGTGTTCCAAAGGGAGGGATCTCAGTAAGCCCCTAGTTTTGAAGGCAACTGGAAGATAAACTCTCAGGCAGAAGCTTTTAGTGTATGCAAATACATACATTTTTGTGAGATCATAATTGTAAACTGTGCTAACCTCCAAACCAGGCAATCTGGAGGTGTCTCCTAGATGACAGTGATAAAAATAGGGACTCTAGATAATTGTGTAAACTCTATTATCCTGGGAGGAACCAGTGAGTGGTAACGAGGCTGAAGGGGAGCATAATGACAGCATTCCCTAACACACTTTCCTTTATTTCTTCTCAATAGCCTCTAGATATGTGGCAAATCTGAAGCCCGCCCCATTGGCTGAAGCTGCAGAACAAGCAAACAGCCTTTTTCACAGAAAGATTGGGAATATGTCTCAACGTGCTGTCTTTGCAGTGACCTGGGAGTGGTAGACTGCCACTCTGTTAGTTACAGACCAGTGGGACCCAGGAACACAAGTTCCCTTAGTCACCAGAGCTAGGCAATAAAGTAGTGTACCCTCTGTGGACTGTGCATACCTGCCAACTTTAGCAAGGCAGCGGGAGAGCACAGAGATAGCAAAAATGGTCTTTCCTGCGACCTCCATCCACAAGGAGAGTCCCAGCAAGACCCTGCCTCTCCAGCACATCCTTTAAGATTAGCAAATGAATCTCCTTCACACATAATCTAGGTGCTTTACAAACTACTGCTTTTCTCTTTTTTTTCTAATTATTTTATTGTTCAATTAGAGTTGCCTGCATTTACCTCCCACTATTCCCTTCAAACCCCAGCCAAACCCACCTCCCTCCCTTGCTTCCACCCCACCTGCTTGGTTTTGTCCCAATGTCATTTATAGTTGTTCCTGAAAACATTTCCCCCGCATTATTCACTCCCACCTCCCCTCTGGTAACTGTCAGACTGTTCTTAATTTCAATGTCTCTGGTTATATTTTTCTTTCTTTTTTCTTTTGTTGATTAGGTTCCTGTTAAGGTGAGATCATATGGTATTTGTCTTTCACTACATGGCTTATTTCAATTAGCATAGTGCTCTCCAGTTCCATCCATGATGTCGCAAACAGTAGGAGCTCCCTCTTTCTCTCTACTGCGTACAATTCCATTGTGTAAATGTACCATAGTTTATTGATCCATTCATTTACTGGTGGGCACACTTAGGTTGCTTCCAGCACTTGGCTATTGTAAACTGGGGTGAACAGGTTCTTTGGGATTGGTGTTTCAGGGTCCTTAGGGTATAATCCCAGAAGTGGAATTGCTGGGTCAAAAGGCGGTTCCATTTTCAGTTTTCTGAGGAAAGTCCAAACTGTTCTCCACAGTGGCTGTATCAGTCTGAATTCCCATCAAAAGTGCACTAGGGTTCCCTTTTCTCCACATCCTCTCCAACACTTGTTTGTTGGTATGTTTATGATAGCCATTCTGACCTGTGTGAAGTGGTATCTCATTTTAATTTGCATCTCTCGGTCAGCTAGTGATGCTGAGCATCTTTTCATGTGTCTCTGGGCCCTCTGTATGTCTTCCTCAGAGAAGTGTCTGTTCAAATCTTTTGCCCATTTTGTAACTGGGTTTTTGTCTTCCTGGAGTGGAATCATACGAGTTCCTTATATATTTTGGAGATTAAACCCTTGTCTGAGATATCTTTGGAAAATATGTTTTCCCATAGAGTTGGTTCCCTTTTCATTTAAATACTGTTTTCTGCCCTGACTGGAGTAGCTCAGTGGATTGAGCACGGGCCTAAGAACCAGACGATCATGGTTCGATTCCCAGTCAGGGCACATGCCTATAGGTTGCAGGCCAGTTCCCGACAGGGGGGACACCAGAGGCAACCATACATTGATATTTCTCTCCCTCTCTCCTTCCCTTCCCCTCTAAAGAAAAATAAATAAAATCTTAATAAATAAATAAATAAATAAATACTGTTTTCTTTAGCCATGCACAAGCTTTTTAATTTGATGGGGTCCCATTTGTTTATTTTTGCCTTTATGTCCCTTGCTTTAGGGGACATACCAGTGAAGATATTGCTGTGTGGAATGTCTGAGATTTTCCTGCTGATGCTTTCCTCTAGGACTTTTATAATGTCATGACTTATATTTACTCCTTTTATCCTCTTTGAATTTATTGTTGTGTCTGGTGTAAGTTGGTAATCAAGTTTCATTTTTTTTTCATGTGGCTGTCCAGATCTCCCAACACCATTTGTTGAAGAGGCTATTTTTACTCCATTTTATGGTTCTCCCCCCTTTGCCAAATATTAATTGACCATAGAGACTTGGGTTTATTTCTGGGCTCTCTGTTCTGTTCCACTGGTCTATGTGTGTTTTTATGCCAGTACCAGGCTGTCTTGATTACAAAGGCCTTGTAATATGGTTTGATGTCAAGTGTTGTGATCCCTCCTACTTTGTTCTTCTTTCTCAAAATTGCTGCAGCTATTTGGGGTCATTTATGGTTCCATATAAATTTCTGAAATGTTTGTTCTATATCTGTGAAATATTTCATTGGTACTTTAATAGGGATTGCATTGAATCTATAAAGTGCTTTGGGTATACGGGCACTTTGATAATGTTAATTCTTCCAGTCCATGAACATGGTACATGCTTCCATTTGTTTGTCTTCCTTAATTTCTTTCTTCAGTGTTGTGTAGTCTTCTGAGTACAGGTCTTTCACATCCTTGGTTAGGTTTATTCCTAGCTACTGTATTTTTCTCTTTGCTATATCAAATGGGATTTTTTTCCTGATTTCTGATTCTGATAGGTCCTTGTTGGTGTACAAAAATGCCTTTGATTTCTGAATATGGACTTTGTATCTCTCTGTTTTGGCAAATTCACTTATCAGGTCAAGTATTTTTTTGGTGGAGTCTACAGGATTTTCTATGTACACTATCATGTCATCTGCAGTTTTGCTTCCTCCTTTCCAATTTGGATACCTTTTATTTCTTTTTCTTGTCTGACTGCTGTGACTAGAGCTTCCAATACTATGCTGAATAGGAGTGGTAAAAGCGGGTATCCTTGTATAGTTCCTGATCTTAGTGGGAAAGCTCTAAGTTTTTGCCCATTGAGTATGATGTTGGCTGTAGGTCTCTAATATAAGGCTTTTATTATGTTGAGGAATCCTCCCTCTATTCCCACTTTGCTAAGAGTTTTTATCATAAATGGGTGCTATACTTGATGAAATGCTTTTTCTGCATCTATTGATATGATGATGTGATTTATGTCTTTCCTTTTGTTTATGTGATGTATTACACTTATTGAATTGTGAATATGGTACCATCCTTGCATCCCGGGATGAATTTACTCGATCATGGTGTATAATCTTTTTAACATAGTACTGGATGCGGTTTGCCAATATTTTGTTGAGGATCTTACTGTCTGTTCATCAGTAATAATGTCCTCAAGTTTTCTTTGTTATATCTTTATCTGATTTGGGGATTAGGATGGGGCTGGCTTCATAAAAAAGATTGAGAGTCTTCCATCTTCTTGGATTTTTTGGAATAATCTGTGAATGATATGGGTTAGTTCATCCTTAAATGCTTTATAATATTCTCCTGTGAAACTGTCTGGTCCACAGCTGTTGTGTATCAGGAGTTTTTTGATTACTGCTTCAATTTCATCAGCTATTATTGGTCTGTTCAGGCTTTCTGCTCCTTCATCCAGTTTTGGAAGATTATATTTTTCTGGAAATTTATCCATTTCACCTAGGTTTTCAAATTTCTTGGAATACAGTTCTTTGTCATAATTTCTTACAATCCTTTGTATTTCTGTGGTGTCCACTGTAATCTCTCCTCTTTCATTTCTGAGTCTGTCCATTTGGGTCCTTCCTCTTTTTTTCTTGATGAATCTGCTTAAAGGCTTCTTGATTTTGTTGATCATTTCAAAGAACCATCTCCTGGATTTATTGATCCTTAAAATTGTGCTTTTCAACTCTATATCATTTAATTCTAAGTGTAATTCTATATTCTTATCTTGGTTATTTCCTTCCTTCTGCTTGCTCTGGGTTGCCTTTGTTGTTCCTCAAGTTCTTACAGGTGTACAGTTAGGTTGTTTATTTGAAATGTTTCTATCCTTTTTAGGTAAGCCTGTATTGCTATGAACTTCCCTCTCAGGATTGCCTTCGCTGTGTCCCAAAAGTTTTGAATTATTGTGAGTTCATTTTCACTTGTTTCCAGAAACTTTTTGGTTTCTTCCTTTATCTCATTCTTGACCCATTTATTATTTAATAGCATGCTATTCAATCTCCATGAGTTTCAGTGTTTTGAGCTTTTTCCCTTGAGGTTTGTTTCTAGTTTTAGTCCCTTATGGTCAGAGAAAATGCTTGATGTGATTTCAATTTTCTTGAATTTGTTGAGCTTGTTTTGTGTCCTATCATGTGGTCTATTTTGGAAAGTGTAGCCCTGCTGGTGTAGCTCAGTGGATTGAACGCGGGCCTGCGAACCACATGATTGTTGTTCGATTCCCAGTCAGGGCACATGCCTGTTTTGCAGGCCAGTTCCCAGCAGGGGACTCACGAGAGGCAACGATACATTGGTATTTCTCCCCTTCTCTCCTTCCCTTCCCCTCTAAAGATAAATAAAATCTTTAAAACAAAACAAAAAAAAAAAGAAAGTGTTCCATGTGCATTTGAAAAGAATGTGTATTTTACTTCTTTGGGATGAAAAGCTCTATATATATCAGTTAAGTCGATTTCATCTAGGGTATTGTTCAATGTCACAATATCTTCGTTGATACTTAATTTGGAAGACCTATCCACTTTGACAGTGGGGTGTTAAAATCCCCTACTATATCTGTATGGCTGTCAATATGTTTCTTGAAGTCCTCCAAAATTTTCTTTATTTATTTGGGTGCATATATATTTACAATGTTTATGTCTTCTTGATGAATTCTTCCCTTCAGCATTATGAAGTGACCTTCTGGGTCTCTTTTTATGGTTCTTTTTCGAAGTCTATTTTGTCTGATATGAGGGTTGCTACCCCAGCTTTTTTATTTTATGGTCTATTTGCTTGGAATATTTGTTTCTAGTCCTTCACTTTCAGTCTGTATAGGCCTTTTGTTCTGAGGTTGGTCTCTTGTAGGCAGCATATGTTTGGATCATGCTTTCTTATTCATTCAGCTATTCTTTGTCTTTCGACTGTGGCATTTACTACAATTACATTTAAGGTTATTATCAACAGGTATTTATTCATTGCCATTTTTGTACCTATATTCCTCTCTCTCTCACTATTTTTCTTCCTGTTCTTAAAGCAGACCCTTTAGCATCTCTTGCAGAACTGGTTTGAAGGAGGTGTATTCTTTGAGGCTTCTTTTATCTGGGAAGCTCCTTATTTAGCCTTCCATTTTGATTGAGATCCTTGCTAGAGTAGTCTTGGTTGCAGGCCTTTGGTTTTCATTAGTTGGAATATCTGTTGCCGATCCTTTCTGGGTTGGCATGTTTTCATTGAGAAGTCAGCTGCTAGCTTAACTGGGGCTCCCTTGTATGTTACTTCCTGTTTCTCCCTTGATGCCTTCAAGTTTCTCTCTGTCCTGGAATTTTGCCATTTTAATTATGATGTGTCTTGAAGTGGGCCTCTCTGGGTTCCTCTTGATTGAGACTCTCTGTGATTCCTGGATTTGTGTGACTTATCCTCTTCTCAAATTAGAAAAATTTTCCATTATTACTTTTTCAAACAGGTTTTCTATCCCTTGCTCTTCTTCTTCTCCTTCTGGTATCCCTATTATACAGATATTATTATGTTTCATGTTGTCCTGAATTTCCCTTAACCTCTCTTCATTCTTTCTGAGTCTCTTTTCTTTTCTTGCTCTTTCTGGCTGTTTTTTCCTACCTTTCCTCTAGCTCGCTGATTTGATCCTCTGCTTCATCTAGCCTGCTTTTGATTCCTTCTACTGTGTTCTTCAGTTCAGAAATTGTATTATTCATTTCCTCTTGGCCCTTGCTGATAGTTTCTATTTCCTTTTTCATGCTGATATAGTTTGCAGTGAGTTCACTGTAGCTCCCCTGTAGTTTCTGGTAATTCTCTGTGAGTTCATTGAGCTTCCTGATAACCACTGCTTTGAAATCAGTATCTGATAGTTGACTTGCCTTTATTTCATTTAGCATTCTTTCTGAGACTTCCTTCTTTCCTTTCACTTTGGGATTGTTTCTTTGTCTTCCCATTAATTGTGAGTCTCTTCTTGTTAGTCTCTGCTTCTTAAATTGATCTGTTCTGATTCTCTGGGTTTATGGTATGAACTTCTATGGTTGGATATGGAAAGCAGTGACCTTGTGGGAGGTCAGATTATGAGATACAATGATAATAAAGGATAGAAAATAGGTGTAGTGTGTGAAAGAATAGTTAACCACAAAAGCAATAAAGTTCCAGAAACAGTGAAGTGAGCTAAGATCCGGGATGCTGTGTAGTATTATAATTGTATGGAACAGTAATTATTTACAATAGTAATGAAGCAACAATCATATGACAGATTCTATGCGATCTGAATAACAAGAATAGGAAGTAGATGACCTAGAGCAGTGCACTACTGGAACACCAATGAAGTGAAAAAAGGAAAATTAAAAATACACTGTGAAAGAAGGAACAAGGAAAACCAGTCAACAATGCAATTTAACAAAGCAAAGAAGACTAAACAACTAGAAAAGATAAAAAGATACTAATAAAAGAAAAGATGTAACAATAATGAAAAATAATAATAATACAAATATACAATAACTTGCAAGTTCTCTGGAACAGCAAAGTGAAATTTTTCTCACTGTCTCAGTTGTTGGGATGACCCCTCTTCTGGTCTAGCTGTGGTCCTTTCACAGCTCCAGGTTTTATTGTCTCACTTGTGGGAATTAAAAAGACAGAAAGGAAGGAAGGAAGAAAGGAGGAATTTAAAAAAGAAAAAGCCTCCTGCTGGCTTTAAATGGGCCAAGCCAGTTCTGCTGGTCTTCTTGGCTGCAGCAGGCAGAGCGGGAATTGGTTTCACTTTTCTCCCTTCCTGTGGTTTTGCAGAAATGGGGGCCAGGTCTGAGCCACACTCTTCACAGTTGCCCAGCCTCCAGCCCAGTTTCTCAGTTTGCTGCCAGGGCTCCAGTGCCCTTCTGTGCCCAACCTATACTTCAGTCCAGCAGTTGTGCTGTCCTTAAGGTGCACCAATTAGAGGCAACTCACACACCACCTTCTCCCTCTTTGCTGTCCTAGATGCTAGGGACTCGCAGAGTCTCTTCAGAGTAGTTGGGCTCCCCAACTGAGTTAAGTCTTTTTGGGGATTGCTGACTCCCTGTGCCCTGCTGCTCTCCTCTGAGGGAGGGGGTGTGGAAGGCCTCTCCACCTTCCCCTCAGCAAGCCAGTGAGGGGGAAGCACTGCCATGGATGCGTCAGGCAGATACCCGGTAAGGTCTGGCATGTAGAGCCTCTGGGCCTCGGGTTCAGGCACGCTCTGACATTGGGCTGTGGGCATCAGCGTTTGGCCTCTGCTGCTGGGTTGGGATGGGAAGCTGCTGGGTGATGGGTTTAGGTGTACGCCGTCCTCAGGGCTTCAGGTGTGAGCGCTGGGTTCCCGCTGTTGCAGCAGGAGAGCAGTGGTGAGGGCAGCAGTGTCTGGCACACACCAGCCTCCAAATCAGCCTCCACTGCTACAGCAGCAGTTGTGGTGGTGGGGGGGGGGGTCTGTGGCACACCACTGAGGTCATCGGTTTGGTTGGGCACCCTCCGCTGCTGCAGCCAGGGGTAGGGGCACAGCTCCGGTCCTGACAGAAGAGACCTGTGAGCCCACAGCCGAGGCTGTGGAGGCTGCACAGGCGCAGCCACAGGAGGCAGGCGGCTGCTGAGGGAGAATTCCCTAATCAGCCGCGGAGTGCCTCTTTTTTTTCTTTTTGAAAAAGTCCTCCTGTTCAAGCCTGCCACTCCAAACATGCCCCTGGCATCTCACACAGCCCAACTCTCCCACCAGACTGGGGACTATCCAGGTCAGGGCCCCTCATGGCCCAACTCTTCCCAGCCCAACTCTTCCCAGCCAGAGTCTACAGTCTCAGCAGGTACACACGGCTCCCTGTGTGTTTGCCACTTCATCTCTATGCCCCGCAGCAATTTCAAGCATCCAGGTCCATCCTGGTGCTGCTCAACCCTCCTTGTTTGGCAGAGGAGGGAACCGCCGACCTGGCTCTGTCCCAAGAATCCTGCGAGAGACCCAGTGGGCAGTGGGCCCAGGGCTGCAGCCACCCTGGTCCCCATGTTGGTCCCAGGGACCTTATTGTCCCAAAGCAATCTCCTTACCATCTGATTTTTTTCAACGTCCTCTACAGTTTTGGCCTCCAACCCTCAAATATGCTGGGGTACCATTGGCTATTCCCTCTGTTTCTCAGTAGATCGGCTAGGTGTTCCACCCACGTGCAGGGGGAAGTGGACCCTCGGCATCTTTTTATTTAATATTCTAAATTCATTCACATTGTTCCAAATTCAAAACAATATAATCAGGCTTGCGAGAAGAAATTTCACTCCCTTTCCAACTGCACCCATTGAACCTTACAACTTTGAGGTAACCACTCAAAGTTTTAAAAACTGCTGCTTTTCTGCTGGCCCCATAATGAGTGACTCTGCACAAGCCCTTAAAGGGCAGTATTTTCAGTTTCCTACAGACCTTTGGGTCTCTGGATGTAAGCATCATTGGGTTTCAGAGGCAGACATTAGGGGGGTTGTCTCTTCAGTGCAGGTCCCAAGAGTTAGGGTGCCTGATATGGGACATAAAGCCCTCACTTCTATGGGAGAAGCTCTGGATTTGTGAGATCCCTCCTGACTGTGGGTCACCACACCAGAAATGGGGCATTTGATGAGAGACCACATCTCTGCTTCTCCTACCTGTATCGGTGTGGCCCCTTCACCATTTACTATTATAGAGCTACTGAACTAGTTTTCAGTATTTTTTTCGAAGGGGATTGTTCTGTGTCAATTTCCTGTGTATGTGAGATGAGGTGAGTTCAAGAAATTCCTATCTTGCCATTTGGTATTGCCACCCCTCATTTCACCTTTGTTTTAAAGAGCAATTGGACATTCAAGTAACAACATAAAGTAGTCTACAGCTGTGCTTTTCAAACTTTCATTTCCATGTAATCACTCAGGAATCTTCTTAAAATGCAAATTCTAATTCAGTAAGTCTAGGGTTGGGACCTGAGACTGCATTCTAACTAACTCCCACATGATTCTGTTACTAGTCCAGAGACCACACGTAAAGAGAAGCAAGAGACTCAAAATAGATAGTAGGTTATCACAAAATTTTAGAGCTGGAAAAAACTTTACAAAAGTTATAATCCATCTAAAACCGCATATATCCTCCTATTTTATTAATACTTTTTTAATCCTCACCCAAGGACTTTTTTTTTCATTGCTTATAAAGAGAAAGGAAGGGGGAGAGAAAGAGAAATATCGATGTGGGAGAGAAACACCAATTGGTTGCTTCCTGTAGAGAACCAGACTGGGGAATGTACCCACCTGGACTGAGGACCGAACCCACAACCTACGTATGTGCCCTAACTGGGAATCAAATCCATGACCTTTCAGTTATAGGACTGATGACATTCTAACCAGCTGAGCTACACTAGCCAGGCTAACCTCTGCTTCAAAGATGAGGACAATAACACAGAGAGTTTAAGGGTCTTGAGCAAGGACCCTATAACTAGTAACAGAGAAACAGAAAATCAAACTTATCCTTTCTACAGATTCAGTTCACCTTCTACCACATCAGTGCTTCTCAAATTTCAGTTATTTATGTGTAATTATGTGATACACTCTGGTAAATATATACAGAGAGCCTGAAATCCCAATAGTTCCTTCTTTAAGTAACCCAAATACATTATGGCAAGAGTTTCTAATCAAGGTCTAGATGATATCTGTGCATCTACACTAAGGGAAAATAAATAGCACATGCAAATCATGCTTCTGAAATTAAGAGCTCCTGCTTTTGACTGGTCTCTTTCTTGCTAAGATATTTTGAAGAGAGACCTGACGATCTGATTATCAAATAAAGCAAAAGAAAAAACTAAAGGGATTTTGCCTGAGGAGAAGTCTAATGAGACTTCACTATGGACAGAATTATGATTAAATGATGACTAAATAAACATTGTGTTTGATAAGGAAAAAAGAAAAAGTGAGTCTCTTCGATACATCTCTCCTAAAATTTCTTTTTTACTGTGATTTAAAAAGAATTAAAGCAACTAAAATTAATTGTTTTAATTAATTAAAAAAATTAAAGTCAGGCAAGGGTAGAAAGTCATCATTAATTTTAGCAGTTCTTAAAATACTTAATAGCTTTCCAATGTTAGCCATTTTTAAGCAGCTCACTTTTTAAACAAAACTTCCAAGTTAAATCTTCTACCATTACCAACAAATAAGAAAAAGTATGACTTGCCATAAATAAAAGATATATATTTCATTAAATTTTACTACAGAGCCTAAGCCCCTCTTTGTTAAAAAGGGAGAATGATTAAGTGTTCAAGAGGTACCAAGAGCTTATGTTTATAAATATAATAAAAAGGACCGAAAAAGAACTAAAAGGGGAAAACTTTTTCTGTGATTTGATATTACTTAATGCTCTGTCCATAACAACCCTACTATCATTTCAAGTATCTGAATATGACACACTTTGAGAAACACTATACCATGTTGTTTTTTAAAACATAATTTTTATTTGATTTTATTTAAAAAAATTGTTTAATTTATTTTTAGAGAAAGGGCAATGGAGAAAGAGAGGGAGGGAAACAGCAATGTGTGGTTGCCTCTCGCACACCCTGTACTGGATACCTTGCCTGAAACCCATGGGGAAGGGAGGAGGAAAGGGTCACAGACATTGAGAGAGAAAAGTTGCCCCAAAATGCTCCACAAGAAGGAGAAGAAATCTTAAGTTGGAAAAGATACCAAGCCAGAATTATATCCACATTTCAAAGATTCCCCCAGGTTAAAGGGTAGAGAGGCAGAGAATAATTTCAAGGAAGTAGCTACATCCATGCCTTTGTGAGAATTATCTAAACCCTTTTTTTAGATCACTATAAGAACTGTCCCATACCTGGAACCTCAAACATGTGTTGACTCCACAGGTTTCCTCCAAACTCCCAACCCTCAATCCCGATCTGACCAGAAGTGTGTGTTCGAGATTGCAAGAAGAGTGACAATAAAAATACAAAACACCAGTGAAGTTGGAACTGATAATTCTGTCTCTAAACCTCTGATTTAATGTTTTTCTAGCCCACAGAAAAAAATTTGAGGACTAAAGTAGAGTCAGCTTCATCAGAAGATAAGCTTAAAAAATGAACTAGCATCACTGCTATGAAAAATAGAGTTATTTTGTTTGCAAATGTATAACTTACCTTATAACAGGGGCAGTGGCATAGGGTTATTATAAGATATTTAGAGTATATAAAAAACTGGCCAGATTCAGGGACATGGGGTACTAGAACCTGGGAATCAACCCCCCCATCAGGATTCTCTCTGCTTTCTGTGAGTAGATTTCATTCTCTCCAAATAAACATAAGTTATGTATCTATATGGTATGGTAAATGGAAGAGCCCATGGCAAGTTGGAATTCCTGTCCACCCCTGGATATATTACTATAGCCAGTGGGGTGAGACATTATGATTGGTTCTATCTGGGTTAACTCCTCAGCCTAAAAATCAAGGGTAGAATATTGTGATTGGTATAGTCCCATCAAAAGCATACTGGTATATGTTGGGGAGGAAGTGTGATCTGTTAACAGAAATTAGAAAAGTATGCTGGACAGAGAAAAATACTACCTACCATGGTTTAATTCAATTTCACAATGATAGTACAGTTTTCCCTTTCACTTGTGTATGACCAATTCCCAAAGATACCAATAGATTTATTGGTGCATAAGGAAACAGGTTGGTTTAGTTTTTGAGGAGGAACACCTTTTTCATTAGTTAAGGTGTATAACTATCAACAGAAGTGTTTAAACATGGGCGGCCATTCAGAATTAATAAATTGAGAAGGTACATACATGCTTATGAGTATATGTATGTATGTGTGTGTGTGTGTGTATATATATATATATATATATATATAAAATGTAGTATTTCATATACTTTAAGTGACTTGAATTTAGTTATAATATACAGGACAACATATTTTCTTTGACATACCTATACCAAAGGTATTTCCTTCGATATATTTCAAAGGAAGATAGGTATTTCCTATAATATCTTTCCAAGGCCAAAGGCAACTATATGTTTATAAATATGCTATAAATTTATACAGTGATGGAATATCAAGATAATTTCAGAATTCACTGAATTACCCCACTGACTGAAAAGACAAGAAATCAATTCATCATTAAAAAGACTTTGACTTGGGAAGCAGAAAGATATGCTCATGAAATGAGGAATATAAAAGTAGGAAAGCATAGAATAATGATGGATAGATAAAGTGATATATAAGTAGTTCAAATAGGCTTTTGATAGTATTCAATGTATTTAATGTACTAGAAAAAGAATGTATTTAAAGTTCAAATTCAACTGCTATTTCCAACTAAGGAATTTTTAAGACACAAAGCACCTATTTAACTCATATCCTTTTGTTACTGAATAACAAATTAGAATTAAAAATAAAATTAGATATAAAGATAACTAAGTAAAAATATTTTCCCCTTGGAAATAATATAGATGTTACATTATGTTATTGACTCAATAGATGGTACTATTCCCATTAAATCAAAATGGACCTAATAATCCATCTTGACATGTCATAACAAGAAACATGGCATATAAACTTAACCAAGAACACTAACGTGTTTTTATCAAAAATATAAGAAATATCCTGAATATCTGCATAAATTAATGCACTGATCCAATCAAATTTTTAATATGGTGAGTGATTATTTACAAAACATTTATGCATTTCTCTGTATAGCTTACCTAGAATTCTATAAATTTTCTTTGTAAATATCAATGAATGATCTAAGAACACTTCTACTAAAAAATAAATTCTCTTTCACCTAATTAAAATGTGAGATAACACATTATTTCATCAGTGCCTTGTTAAAAATAAGAAAATATTAGAGAATAATGTTTTCAAAATACTAACTAGGCTGTCACTATCCAGTTTTAAATGTAGTTATAAACATTCTCTTCTTTAACATCATTCACCAAACTCTTCATTAATGACTGGTATAGTTGCCTAACTTTCTGTGAGTTAGCTACCCTAAATTAGGTTCATTATTGACAAGGAGTACATCTTATACATTTTTACAGAAGGCACAGTACCATAAACATACTCAGGGTGACCCTCAAAAAACACCTACATAACAAAGGTACAAAGTAAAGTTAACCACTAAACATAATATTCTTCAACAAAACCTATTAACTTATTTACTGAGAGTGGGTATATATCAGGGAACAAAAAAAAGCAACAAAACTGAAGCCAATAAAATCTATTATACAGACTGGTATCTGAACCTGGAGATTTTACATTTAAATTCAGAATAGATGAATTTTTTTATTTCCACAATCACATAAAGGAAATAATCCACATCACTTAAACTAGGTTGTATTAAAGGCCCTAAGACATCTGAGTGACTACCTCTATTTGGTCCGTCATTCAACAGGTATTTTTTGAGAACCCTATAGTATATTATAATATTATGCCTTCACAGTCCAAGAGCTGCACAAATCCCTAGGGATTTTTAACAGGAATCAAGGCAAACCTACTAGTTCTTCAAGCTCTATATCCCACCCCTCTCTCTCATTTTCTTGCTTCATATCTGAACACAATGGTCACACCCCTGGAAGAGTCCAGATAAAATCAATTCAGTATTAAATGGCCTATTCAGGGCTTAACATTACTCACCCTTTCAGACCAAGTACTGACATATGGCCAGTACTGCCAAAGGCTGTACCACCATCCCAAGTCCCCAAGGCTGCTAAAACAAATGTGAAGATCAGATACCACCACCTCTAGGCTCTAATGCTGCTCTGAACTATCAGTTTCACTTCCCCTTAGCCAGTAGGCTCAATTTCCAGGATTCTGCTATAGTACCTGCTTCTCTGTTTTCTGACCAGTTCTTTATCTAGGGATCTATAGCCAAGTCCCAGAACTCTGCTAAATGGCAAAATTCAGCTCCAAGATAACAATCACATCCCATCATGATGATTACCTATGTTGAATTTCCTAACCTACTCTGCCTGTTTGGCACCAGCTCCATTTGAAAACTTAGTGCTAACTACACTCTTTTAAAAACAATCTAGCCCACTACACCTTTTGGTTACTCTTACTTCTCAGTTCAAATTCCAAAATCAGCATCTAGAGCTAAATCTGTGCTACAAAGTTCCAAAGAGGCTAGACCTCAAGTCCCAGGTTCCTGAATAACTGTCAACAGCCCCGTCTCACCAAGAGAAACCTTGCCCCAAATGTGCGGTAACCAGCTTTATTCTGCAAAATATTTAGGAGTCTATAAACACTATTAAACCTCTAAAAATCAAAATATCTTTAGTTCAGAAAACAAATCAACAAACAAAAATTAACTGATTATCTGCTAGTGCTAGGCCTAATTAAAGACAACTTAGACTGCAAAAAAGTAGACAATAAACAAATATTTACCAGCTTCCTACTATATGTTAGACAGCTAATACAATTCCTTAGCATATTCATTCATAAAACTTCCTAGCTGTCTTCTAACATCAGCTACAGAATAAAGAAAATACCCACGAGATGAAACACCCAATGATGAAATCTCTTCAGAGATTTTTTAAAGTACCCCATAAGATACACAAATTTCAAGAAAGCTTTCAGTTTAAGGTTCTTTAACGCAAGACGATGAATTAAGTGAATTCCCAACATGTAAAAGTTAAAGGCAACATGAAAAGTTAAAGGTAGGGGAATAGAGGGAAACTATTTTAAAAGACAAGAAGAAGAAAGAATGAGATTGATACAAGAAGGAAGAATGGGATCCATATAGTTGATGATATTTAAAAAATTAAAGATTTTAAAATAAGTAGATAGAAAGTCAAAAGAAGAATATTATTTTTGCTTTTGTTTTGTTTTTTCTCTTTTATTGCTTCCATTTTTCCTCAAAGCCTTAAAAGAATTTTTCAAATCTGACACTATCTTTTATTTTTGTGTTTTTAGTATTTCCTTACCTATTTTAAATCTCATTATTTATGTAGCAGTGTGGTGAAATGACAAAGATAAAATTAAAAATGCAAAAACAAAAGTTAATATCTATTAGTTCACAAATAAAGGCAGAAATTTAGAGGCAACATTTTCGGTTCAAGTGTTACTTGTGTTATATGTGATATGTTTTGCTACTGCTTGTCTTGATTTTTAAAAATTAAGGTAGTAATAACTTTGAATATGATATTAATAAACATCAACATTTTACAGTGTCATCTTTTTACATTAACTAGTTTAATCCTAACAATCACAAAGGTTCAACAAGTCTGTTATCAAAATATATAAAACTAAACCAAGACTCAAAATGCAAAAATCACAATGTGAAAAGAGAAGGAATCAGAGTGAATAATCTCTAAAGTCTTTATGAGTCCTAAACATTTTATAACTATACTGTTTCAAACTTTGCTTCTCAGCACTAGAAATGGTATATCAGAGAAGTATATGATGTGTCTCTTACATTGGAAAAACTCACTTTGTGGCATTTAACTTAAATTTGCACCTCAACCAAGAGAGCTAACTTTTGGCAGCTGATATAACACATCAGAAACTAGTACAAAATCACTGCCTTCCTTATCTTATATTAAAAACAAGCAAACAAACAAACAAAAACCCCTTTGATTCTTATTTCCAATGGTCATATACTTCAAAAATCTAAGCCTAATTCTCTCCAATTAAACACCGATAAATTATAGGTAAGAACACGACAATGTTATGCCAGTAATGCAAACTTTACCTTATACTTTGAAATGTAAGATGCATTCTTAACTACAAAACTGTTATCACATTAGTCATGATATTATTAAATGAGAATACATATGGTTCACGAGCCTAATTCACTATGTGGCCCTGTAAGAAAAACAATGTCAACCCCTAATGTAACTGATTGGGCTCTACTGTCTATCTCAAAATCAAATAATAAATAGAAAAATAAATAATTTTTTAAAAAACTCAGAAAGTCCAACAATCTTAGATAAAAAGTTAAAAAATCACTGAGGCATTTGTTAACTATTTAATTCATATGTGCCTATGCTACTTAATTATTGGGATTTATTTCACTAGGAAGTTACTAAACCTTTCTGGAGATTTTTCACCTATGAAATGATAATAATAATTATTAGTTACTGTAAGTTACTGTAAGAAAATGATTTTTTGTAAAAATTAAACAAGGATTAAATAAGATGTAAAGAGTTTAACAAGGTGATTGGCACAGAATTTACTCAACAGAAAAAGAATGAATAACAGAACTTACATTTCCAGACATGTCAAAATAACATATCTGTCAGAATAACTGGTACTTGATCAGCCCTTTCACCACATACAACTATAAAACTGAAAAAAATATATAGAACAATAACCTGTTTTCAGACACACAACAAGAGGCAGCCTAGGACTGAGACCCATAAGAAAAGGAAAACACATCAACTAAGGCTTTTCCCCCAGAGACTTATTCCAAAACACCCTGCAGGAAGGCAGAGGCCAAGCATGGCACAAGGGCCTCAGTGAACTAAGGAGGCAGAGATGAGAGTTTAAGGGTTGTCAATGTGGATGGAACTGCAAGGCAGTTTACAGAAAAGTAGGTAGCTTTACGGGAGAGTAGCTCCAGAATCTGCAAAATGGCCTCATGCTTTGGTAAATTCTACACTGTGCATACACGGGGGGAGATTATAAAAGATCTGGCAGACTCTAGTACTAGGAAGCTTGAGCTAAACTGATATTTTAGAAATCACATTGCTGCACAACACAGAGGCCCTACTAGCCAGGGCACAGCAAACCCACTGAACACTCCAGGCATTCAAATGAGTTCCCAGAAAGGGTACTACTTAGTACAGTTACTCTGGACCTGCCTAACAAAGCTTCAAAACGGTCACCCAGACAAAAGAGCATCCAGGATACCCATCTCAAAGAATGAAAATTACTAGAAATTCAAAGGAGCAGGAAAATGTGACTCATAAGAATAAAAATAACTGAAGACAATAAATACAGAAGACAGCATACAAGAATTTTAAATCAGTATTATAAATATGTTTGAGACATAAAGGGAAGAAAAACAATGATTTAATAGGTAGACAGTAGCAGCATACAAATGAAAGTTTTTTCAAAAAGCAAAAGGATTTCCAGTTTAAGATCAAAGACACAAAGAGCTGGAAAGAATATCACTCCCACCAATAAATATAAGAAGAAAAAAGCTGGAAAACTCCAAATTAATAACTTTTCCTAAGTTCATCATAGAACCAAGGCCACAGGTCAAACAACTTAAGCTGAAATCTGAAGACAGACACCTAGGGGATGATGAAACAGGACCTGAGCTTTTCCAAACCTGGGACAGATGCCACCAAACACTATACAAGCCTTTTGAAGCCACCAAGGAGATTAAACTAGAAATTATAAATGAACTATTAAAGGTTGACTGTTAATGAACTATCAAGAGAACATGAAACCCTAAGGACGGCAAACATTGGGTGTGTGTACACTGCGATACTGTGATTTATAATAATACATATCTATTTGTTCTTCCTTCCCATTATTGGTAGAACTACTAACATCTTTGTAATTTTCTAAGTGGTGAGAGGAATATAGATGTCTTTTGTTATTCTAATGAGCCCCTTTCAGCTATACCTGAGTTTATGAGGGGACATTTCCAAAGACTCTAGATAACCTAAGGCTGAGGACTAGTTGCCAGGTAAACCAACCCAAGTGATAGAGGGTTGAAACTTTCGGTACCACCTAATCTCTCCTTTGGGGAGGAGAGAGGCTGGAAATTGAGTTCAATCACCAATGACCAATGATTTAATCAAACATGTCTATGTAATGAGGCTTCCAAAAAAATTAAAAGGACAGGGTGCAGAGTTCTCAGGTTGGAAAAAACTTTGGAGAGGACAGGATGGTGTTCTGCCTGGAGAGAGAGCATGGATCTTCCCATACATCTTACCCTATGTCATTCTTCCATCTAGCGGATCCTGAGTTACATCCATTTACAATAAACTGGTAATTTAATGAGTAAACCATTTTCCTGCGTTCTGTGAGCCACTCTAACAAACTGATCAAACTCAAGGATGGGGGCATGGGGACCTTTGGTTTACAGCACATCAGTCTCAGGTAACTGGGCTTGCTACTGGCATGTGAAGTTAGCAGGAGGCAGTTTGTAGGCCTAAACCCTTAACTCCCAGCACATAGTGTCAGAACTGAGTTAAATGCAGGATAACCAGATGGTGTCACAAAACTGCTTTTTGTATGGAAAATCCACACATATGGTGTCAGAAGTGTGAAATTTAGAGCGTTCTAGGTGCAAGTACTGAGAGTGGGGAAGACACAAGAGCATTTTCTTTACACATACCTTCCTGCACACTCTTCTTCCTGGAACCCCACCAGGAACACAGATGAGAGAGAATCTCAAGTCACCTCCCCACTACTGACTAAGGCAGAAGAGTAAACAATGTTGAACTCCACCCAGAATCATCCAGCCCACATACCCTCCCCCACAAAACAAAACCTTAATCTGCAAACCTGCAGTTGAGGACACTGGTGCAATTCCATTCAACGAAGGTGAGAAGCACTGACCAGACCCATTTGGTTTATCTCCCCCTAAGGAGCAAAATCCTTAATATGTAGTGCGAAGTATATCAATACCATAGTTTGGTGGAAACTCACTGCTGCTGGAGGAGAGAAACATGGAGTAAGAGGTGGCTCTACTCTTGGGGAGGAGTGAAAATATACGCTAGTTCCAGCATTACAATTGGAAAAGGTACAGGAATACTTATAAAGACCATAATCCCAATACTCAGGTTCACAATGCCTGCCTAAAATTGAGGCTTAGTGATAACAGTATATGACAGTAGGGGAGTGTGCACACACACATGCACATATTATGTGTGTGCACATAGCATCTTTCTATCTGACTACCAAACACAAACACAAACATAATTTTATCTTCACTCCACACTAGCCAAGAACTCCTGATTCTTTAATTCCTTCATTATTAGATCATACATTTGGTCTGCAAAGGGATTGTTAATAACATTTTGTCTCATTTAGAACTTGCAACCACTCCATTTCTGAGTCCTAAACCATATTTATGCATAAAAAAAGTAAATTTAAATGAACTCAAAACAATTTTGGCCTGCGGGAGGAGGAAAAACAGAATCATAAAATGTCACCAAATTTTAGAAGTAAATTGGATTTCAATGATAAATTAGGAACTTAGGTCCACTATTGAATTGGGGGGAAAAGTGAAAAAACTAAAGCCAATAGTCTGAATCCCAAGTTAACTTCTTAGCTGATGAATCCAGGGCGTCGGAGGGGAGGCAAAAGTAAGTTTATAGTTGTGAGTACATAAAAGATAGTTTATTCTTATATTATATTATTTAATTATTTATTATATTATTTGTTTGGATTGTCTTATTATTTTGTATACTCACTAATAATTCATTGCTTTTAAGTTAATAAAGCTATTGTAATAATCACAACTTGCATGTCTTTCTCCATATGAACAACTATAAACCTATTTTTGCCAACTTCCATATACAAACTTGTTAACCCACTGAAAACAGTTCTTAGCTAGGCAATGAATACAGTTTTTTACTGATGACTACAACAGTCACACTTGCTATCCCATTTAAAAATGTGTTCAAAAGTTTAGGATCAAACATAAAAAACTAATATTATTTAGTTCTATTCCCTGACAGTAAATGAATATTAGCTTCCATACCCTACAAAGCAGAAATCCTCTGCCTAATTTTAAACATTGTAAACTCAAGCTATAGGTCACTTTAAAAATATTAATAATCATTATCATCATAATCACAACATTGATTTTGTAAAAGAGACAATCTACTTCCGACCAAGATGAAGGCGTAGGTGGAAACACTGTATGTACCTCCTCACACAACCAAATTAAAGGACAACAAGGATTTAGAAACAAAACACAACCAGAACAGACAGAAAACTGAACTGCACCAAAGTTTGACAACAACGTACCACTCATCCAGACCAGTAAGAGGGGAGGAGTCAGCAGCTGGTAGAGGGGTCCCAGCAAGAAAAGGTGGTGGTTGGTGAACCAGGTGCGGGGAGGAAACCAGCAAACCCAGTAAGGCACACAAGGTGGTTGGCTGACCGCAGACACACATTCACGCACAGATAAATCAGGCAAAAATGGGCAGTGAGACAAACCTAGCAACCCAGGGCCCCCGCAATGAGAAATAAAGCCTAAAAGCACCGACTGAAGAAACATCTGGGGTTGAGGTGCTGGGGGAGACTCCCAGCCTCACAGGAGAGTTCATTGGAGAGCCCCACAGGGTCCTAGAACATACACAAGCCCACCCACACAGGAACCAGCACCTGATGGGCCCAGTTTGCTTGTGGGAAGCAGCAGAGGGGACCAAAATCCTAGACAGTGCAGAATAAATGCCATTATTCCCTCTCTGACCCTGCCCCCCACATGCAGCATCACAACCCAGACACTGGGTTGCCCCATCCTGGTGAACACCTAAGGCTCTGCCCCTCATACATAACAGGTGTGACCTGACCAAAAATGGGTCAATCAGAAGAACAAATCAAAGCCCCAGAGCCAATACTTTTAAATGACCAAGAGATAGCCAACCTATCAGATGCACAGTTCAAAACACTGGTGATCAGGATGCTCACAGAACTGGTTGATTTTGGTCTCAAATTACATGAAAAAAATGAAGGCTACACTAAGTGAAATGAAGGAAAATGCACAGGAAACCCATAGTGAAGGGAATGAAACTGGGACCCAAATCAAGAGAGTGGACCAGAAGGAAGAAAGAAATAACCAAACAGAAGAGAATGAAGAAACAAGAATTCAAAAAAATGAGGAGAGGCTTAGGAACCTCAAGGACATCTTTAAACATTCCAACATTGACTTAATGGGGTGCCAGAAGGGGAAGAGGAAGAGCAACAAGTGGAAAACTTATTTGACCAATAAAGGAGAATTCCCCCAATCTGGCAAAGGAAATAGACTTCCAGGAAGTCCAGGAAGCCCAGAGAGTCCCAAAGTAGGTAGACCCAAAGAACACACCAAAGCACATCATAATTACATTAGCCAAGATTAAAATGGAGAGAATCCTAGAAGCAGCAAAAGATAAGGGGACAGTCATCTACAAAGGAGTTCCCATCAGACTGTCAGCTGATTTCTCAAAAGAGACCTTACAGCCAAGAAGGGGCTGGAAAGAAGTATTCCAAATCATGAAAGGCAAGGACCTACATCCAAGACTGCTCTATCCAGCAAAGCTTTTATTTAGAATGGAAGGGCAGATAAAACGATTCTCAGATAAGGTCAAGTTCAAGGAGTTCATCATCACCAAGCCCTTACTATATGAAATGTTAAAGGGACTAACCTAAGAAAAAGAAGATAAAAAATATGAACAGTGAATGGACAGCAAACTCACTTTAGGTGTAGTTATTAACAACCACACCTAAAAGAAAGGCAAACTAAGTGGATTCCTAAAACAGGAGCAGAGCCACAGAAATGGAGATCACATGGAAGGTTAGCAACAGGGGAGTGAGAGGAGGAGAGAGGGGGAAAGGTACAGAGAATAAGTAGCATAGACGGTGGGGATAAAATAGACAGGGGGAGGGTAAGAGTAGTGTGGGAAATGTAGAAGCTAAAGAACTTAAGACACATGGACATGAACTAAAGGGGGGAATGTGGATGGGAGGGGATATGCAGGGCAGAGGGGAATGAAGGGGGGGAATGGGACAACTGTAATGGCATAATCAATAAAATATATTAAAAATGAAAAAGGAGACAATCTAGAGTTTGAGAAAACAAAAGAAATTTAACAAGTAGTATTTAAGCTAAATAACCTTAAAAACATATATTTTTATGTATATTTACATTTGTAAGAAAGGATGCTCAGCATCATCAGCCATCAGAGAGATGCAAATTAAAACTACAATGAGATACCACTTCATACCAGTCAGGATGGCCATCATTAACAAATTAACAAACAACAAGTGCTAGAGAGGATGTGGGAAACAGTATGAACCCTAGTACTGTTGGTAAAATGCAGATTGGTACAGCCACTGTGGAAAACAGTATGAAATTTCCTCAAAAACCTAAAAATTGAACTGTCTTTTGACCCAGCAATTCCGCTGCTCAAGATGATACCCTAAGAATCCTGAAATACCAATTCAAAAGAACCTATGCACCCCAATGTTCATAGTAGTGCTATTTACAATAACCTTGTGCTGGAAACAGCCTTAGTGTCCATCAGTAAACAAGGGGATCAAAACACCATCTGGTGGTACATTTACCCAATGGAATACTACACAGCAGAAAGAAAAAAAGGAGCTCCTACCTTTCAAGACAGCATGGCTTGAACTGGAGAATATTATGCTAAGTGAAATAAGCCGATGGTGAAAGACAAATACCATATGATCTCACCTATAAGTGGAACGTAATCAACAAAACAAGCAAGCAAATAGAACCAGAGACATAGAAATAAAGAACAAACTGAAAGTAACGAGAAGGGGGTGCGAGGGAGATAACAGGGAGAGAAAGGGAGGGTCAAGTCAAGGAACATGTATAAAGGACCCAAGGGTAAAGACAACAGGGTGGAGGATAGCTGTAGGGAGTACTGAATGTGGGAGATGGAGGATGGGTAGAGCAGGGGAGAGTAATGGAGGGAAAAAATGGGGACAACTATAATTGAACAAAAATTTTAAAAAATTAAAAGAAGGAAAGAAAATACATCAAGCAAGCCCTAGACGTGAGAAAGAGTTTTCCAAACTTGTGAACTACACCATGTGACCAACTCTTCCAGAATTATTTAGGTTGTATTATCATACAGAATTATAAAGATTATGTGAACATTACCTCTATCCATTTTGTGTAATCATTCAGGATTATTCAGTTCATGATTAGGGAAATTATTTTTTTACTTCACTAAATGGACTTAATTTCAAAAGATTAAAGACCCAACATTAAACCTCATATTTAGCCGTGGCTGGTGTGGGTCAGTTGGTTGGAGCATTGTCCTGTAGACCAAAAGTTTACCAGTGAGATTCCAATGTCTAGGTTGTGGGTGAAGTCCTGTATGAGAGGCAACTGATGGATGTTTCTATTTCACACTGATATTTCTCTCCCTCTCTCTTTTCCTCCTTTCCCTCTCTCTAAAATCAATAAGCATGTCCTTAGGTGAGGGAGGAAAATCTTATATTCATTTCTTCTGTCTGAGAAGTGATTTTTATTATAAATGGCATATCTGAATTAAACTAAACACAGTAAGAAACAGCATCGGGGAAAAAAATCCCAAAACAAAAAAGCACATGCATCNTCTAGGTTGTGGGTGAAGTCCTGTATGAGAGGCAACTGATGGATGTTTCTATTTCACACTGATATTTCTCTCCCTCTCTCTTTTCCTCCTTTCCCTCTCTCTAAAATCAATAAGCATGTCCTTAGGTGAGGGAGGAAAATCTTATATTCATTTCTTCTGTCTGAGAAGTGACTTTTATTATAAATGGCATATCTGAATTAAACTAAACACAGTAAGAAACAGCATCAGGGAAAAAAATCCCAAAACAAAAAAGCACATGCATCCCACACTAGTTTAGCAGATTGCTTTTGTCAAAACGCCAGTTCAGAGACTTCCGCCAAGATGGAGGCATAGGTGGAAACACTGTGCCTTCTCCCACAACCAAGTTTGATTACAGCAAAGGTTTGGAGAACTAGGACACACCCAAAGACCAGAACATGGAATTATACGGAAGTCCGACAACTACGAACAGTTCAACGGGAATGGTAAGAGAGGCGGAGCCAGCAGCGGAGCTGGGTCGGGCTGGACAGATCCCCCGACCTAGGCGCGCAGGCAGCCCGGAACCAGTCGGGGTGCGGGGCAGACTGACTGCGGTCACACATTCGCGCACAGTGAGACGGACCACACAGGCCCCAGGAGGCGAATCCAGTGGTGGAGGGCTGACGGCAGTGGCACACTCGCGTGCAGTGGAACGATACGCGTGGGCCTGGTGATGGTGGTGGCTGCAGCGCCGGTGGGGGACGCGGAGGCAGGCGGCCGAGGGAAGCCATTGTCCCTCTTTGACCCCACCCCCACATACAATGTCACAACCCAGCGACTTAGTTGCCCTGTTCTAGTGAACACTTTAGGGCTCTGATCCTGCTACGGAACAGGAATGAACAGCCCAAAAGATGGGGCAAGAAGAACTCAAAGTCCCAGAGCCAATAACTCTAAGCGACCAACAAATTGCCAGCCTCTCAGAAGCACAATTCAAGACACTATTTATCAGGATGCTCACAGAACTGGTGGATTATAGTCACAAATTAGAGGAACATATGAAGGCTAAACTAATTGAAATGAAGGGAGACGTCCAGGAAACCAATAGCGATGGAAAGGAAACTGGGACTCAAATCAATGGAATGGACCAGAAGGAAGAACGAAACATCCAACCAGAAAGGAATGAAGAAATGAGAATTCAAAAAAATGAGGAGAGGCTTAGGAACCTCCAGGACATCTTTAAACGTTCCAACATCCGGATTATAGGGGTACCAGAAGGGGGAAAGAAACAGCCACGAGTGGAAAACGTATTTGAACAAATAATAAAGGAGAACTTCCCCAGTCTGGCAAAGGAAATAGACTTCCAGGAAATCCAGGAAGCTCAGAGAGTGCCAAAGAAGTTGGACCCAAGAAGGAACACACCAAGGCACATCATAATTACATTAGCCAAGACCAAAATGAAGGAGAGAATCCTAGAAGCATCAAGGGATAAGGGGACAGTCACCTACAAAGGAGTACCCATCAGACTGTCAGCAGATTTCTCAAAAGAGACCTTACAGGCAAGAAGGGGCTGGAAAGAAGTATTCCAAGTCATGAAATCCAAAGACCTACAGCCAAGATTGCTTTATCCAGCAAAGCTTTCATTTAGAATGGAAGGACAGATAAAGTGCTTCTCAGATAAGGTCAAGTTCAAGGAGTTCATCATTACCAAGCCCTTATTATATGAAATGCTAAAGGGACTTATATAAGAAAAAGAAGATGAAAAATATTAACAGTGAAAGGACAGCAAACACACAGCTATTAACAACCACACCTAAAACAAAAGCAAACCAAGAGGACAGCTAGATCAGGAGTGGAACCATAGAAATGAAGAACACATGGAGGGTTAGAAACAGGGGGGTGGGAGGAGGAGAAGGGGGGAGAAGGCACAGAAAATAGCATAGATGGTAGGCAGAAAATGGATAGGGGGGAGGGCGAGAATAGTGGGGGAAATATAGAATCTAAAGAACTTGAGACATGTTATAAACTAAGGGGGGGAGAATGGTGGGGGAGGGAGTGTGTGGGTGGAGGGGAATGAAGCGGGGGAATAGAACAACTGTAATGGTATAAGCAATAAAATATATTTAAAAAAATAAAATAAAATCTTTAAAATATAAAAACAACAACAACAACAAAAAAAAACAACGCCAGTTCACTGTCTAAGAAGAAAACTTCCACTCCAGGCAAAATGGACCTCTGAAGTACCACCCCATTTGGCAAGTTGTCCATTGTCATCAAAGAGAAGTACTCTCAGTCTAAAGTTCAGTAATTTGCCTAAACTATGAAGAATGCAATCAGGGAAGTGCACAAAATTTAGCCACAGAACTATCACCAAAAGAAATATATAATACATTTACAACAACAAAACAACCAAATGCTTTATACTGTGGTTGCAGCAATAAACTGTATTTTTATGAATGGGCATGTCTGTTGCCATACAATACACCCTCTTCATCTGGTAATTTATTTCAAATCCATTCTAAATTAACCCAAATCTGACATACACTTAACCCTCCCTTCTTCATCCTCATTTTATATATCACAACCAACAAAAAACCTAACTGGAAATAGTAAATTTTACTTTTTATATGCTACAGTGCTATAAAATTTGAGGAAAACATTTAATGATATAAATGAGAAGGAATAGTGCTTTCTAATACTGGTAAAGAAAAATTCTTGGCTGAAACCATATTAACACTTGTAAAGACATGATTGATAATTATCAATATAGATTTAATTGCTACATACTAAACATATAACACAGTATCATTTATTTATTTGTATCTTGTACTGGGAAGAATTTCAAATACAAGGGTATTTTGTTTTGTTTTATTTTTTAAAGTATATTTTATTGATTATGCTATTATACTTGTCCCAATTTTTTTCTCCCCTTTACAGACTTCCACCCTTGCTCCCCCACCCTCCAGTATTCCTCCCACTTAGTTCACGCCCATGGGTTGTACATAAAAGTTCTTTGGCTTCACCATTTTCTATACTATCTTAACATACCCCTGTCTATTTTATGCCTAACAATTATGTTTCTTATTTCCTGTACCTTTTCTTCCATTCTCCTCTCTCCCACTCCCTACTGATAACCCTCCATGTGATCTCCATTTCTTGATTCTGTTCTGTTGTAGCTGTTTGATTAGTTTTTGTTTTCACTTTCTAGATTTGGTTGTTGATAGCTGTGAGTTTGTTGTCATTTTATTGTTCACAGTTTTTGATCTTCTTCAATTTCCTAGGTAAGTTCCTGTAACATTTAATATAAAGGCTTGTTGATGATGAACTCCTTTAACTTGACCTTATCTTGGGAGCACTTTATCTGCCCTTCCATTCTAAGTTATAACTTTGCTGGATAGAGCAATCTTGGATGTAGATCCTTGTCTTTCAAGACTTCAAACACTTTTTTCCAGCCCCTTCTTGCCCATTGGGTTTCTTTTGAGAAATCAGCTGACAGTCTTATGGGAACTCTTCTGTAGGTAACTCCTTCTGCTGCTTTTAAGATTCTCTCCTTATCTTTAATATTAGGTCATTTAATTATGATATGTCTGAGTCTGTTCCTCCTTGGATCCAATTTCTTTGGGACTCTCTGAGCTTCCTGAACTTCTTCCTAGAAGTCTGTTTCCTTTGCCAGATTGGGAAAGTTTTTCTTCATTATTTGTTCAAATAAGTTGTCAATTTCTTGCTCTTCCTCTTCTCCTTCTGGCAACCCTATGATTCAGACACTGCAGCATTTAGTGTTGTTCCAGAGGTTCTTCACTTCACCCTCTCCTCATTTTTTTGATTTCTCACTTCTTCATTCTGTTCTGATTGGATGTTTATTTCTTCCTTTTGTTCCAAATCATTGATTTGAGTCCCAGTTTCCTTCTCTTCACTCTTGGTTCCCTGTACATTTTCTTTTACATAGCCTCATTTCTTCCTTCATTTTGCGACCAAACTCAGTAATTTTTGTAAGCATCCTGATTGCCAGTGTTCTGAACTCTGTATCTAATAGGTTGTTTATAACCTCATCACTTAGTTCTTTATCTGGAGTTTTGATCTTTTCCTTCATTTGGGTCATATTTCTTTGTCTCAGCACACCAGTCTGGATGAATGTTTCTTTTTAACTCTTTGTCAGACTTCCATGCAGTATGATTTTCTGCCAGTTCTGGTTGCTTTTTGTTTTCAAATTGGTTGTTATCCAAAAACTGTGCTGAGAGAACATAAATTAAACATAAAAACTTTAAAAATTGAAAAGGGTAAAGGCAGAAAAGATCCAGGAATAAAGCTAAAAATGTACCATTTGTGTAAAACCATTTGTGTTTGTTTTAATAGATGTACGAAGTCTGACAAACGTCCAGCCATTGTTAGTATGAGAATTGTTTGCATGATATCTATGTAAACTGGCAGCCAAGGAGAACAGACTGGAATGTGCATGCATAAATAATGGCAACTTCACTGTACTAGTCAGAGGGGGTGGTAGACATCACTGAGTGAGCATGTGTACAGTGTGGCCATCACATTCAAGATGACTGAGTGAGTAGAGCAATGAATCTACATCAAAGTTTGAGTTAAGCTCGAACATTCCTCCATGGCAATCATTCAGATGATTCAGAAGGCTTCTGGGTATGATGTGATGAGCTCAGCATTAATAAAAGTATGGCATAAACCCTTCAAAAATGGTCAAGAATCTGTTGAATATGAGCCACGTCTGGAAGGCCTGCCACAAGCAGAACAACTGAGAATGTTGATCGTGACAGACTACTATCAACAAAGACTGGTGAATAACAGTGCAAGAACTAGAAGCTAATCTGGTCATTCCAAAACTACGATGCCTGAGATTTTGATGGAGAATCATGGCATGAAACATCACATGGCAAAATTCATTCTGTGGCTTCTGCTAATAGAATAGAAGGAACATGGTGCTGCAGTTGCTAATGACTTGATTTCAAACTTCCTCAACAAGGTCATAATTGGAGATGTATCATTGGTCTATGGCTATAATCTAGAAATGAAGACTTAGTCATCCCAGTAAAAGTCACCTGGTTCTCCATGTCCAAAGAAGGCCCAGCACAGTCCCAGCAAAATCAAGACCATGTTAACTGTGTTTTGTGATGGGTTGTCCATCAAAAGTGCACCCCTTCAGGCCAAACAATTAATAAGGTTACTACCTCAACATTCTCCATTGGTTAAGAGATACAATATAACAAAAACAGCCACAGATATGGGCAACTGATGATTGGCAGCTTCATCATGACAACGCACCCATTCATGCATCACATCTTGTACAGACTTTTTTGGCAAAGCATCAAACCACCCAGGTCAATTAGCCCCCCTACAGCCCAGATTTGGCACCCTGTGACTTCTGGCTTTTCCCTAAACTAAAATCACCCTCACAAGGGAAGTGATTTTATACTGTGGATGAGAGTCGGGAAAATATGTTGGGAACAGCGGATGATGATTACAACAGCGGGTTTTGTAGATGTTGTGAACCGTGTAAGAGATGCTAGGAGAACTGGGTGAGGTCCTAAGTGCCTACTTTGAAGTGGACTAAGGCATCGTTGTTTCTTTTATCTTGTATTTCTGCAATATATGTCTCTAATTTTCATGTGACATGGCTGGATCCTTTTTGGACAGTACATACACACATATACATATGTATAAATATCCTACAGTAATCCATACATATGTATCACTATCCTACGGTCCAGAAATAAAATAAAAATGTATAGTGCTGATCAGAGCCAAAGCTACAGACCTATTGAGCTCCTGTGTACAAAAGAAATCAACAGTAGTTCATCAGTCAGTTCCTATAGGCTAGCAGGAGAGACCACAGCTAGACTCAGTGCTCTAACTTACACCTCAAACCACTGTCACAATATCACAACACAGCTATCCTCTGGAAAGAATGCTAGGGGCAAAAAACAAAACTATTGTCAAACCACTACTAAGACTAAGGAGTTAAAAGAATTGCAGAGAATGAACCACAAAACTTGCAAAGGTATTCCCTCAAGTTGTTTACTTACTCCTTAACTCCACATGCACAGGGCAAAACTTTAAGAATACCAGCAGAGGCCTGTCTAGTGTGGCTCAGTGGGCAGGGCATCATACCACAAACTTGAAAGGTTGCTAATTCTATTCCTGTCAGGGCACATGCCTGGGTTGCCGGCCAGGTACCTGGATGGGGGCATGCAAGAGGTGACCAATTAATGTTTCTCTTACATATCAATGTTTCTCTCCCTCTCCCTTTTCCTCTATTCCCCTCCCTTAGAAATAAATAAATAAATACAATCTTTAAAAGAAAGAGTGCCAGTAGAAAATGGCAACTGGGAGCTAAAGATCTGAGCAGAGATTTCAGTGGCTACAGTGTTGGGAAGATTGCAGTGTAAGGCCTGTCAAGTTAAAAGGAGGCTTAACAATATATTGAAGATGGTAGAAGAAAGAGAAGTTGAACACTGATCAATTAAAATTATCTCATCTGGCAGAGAGTAAAAAGACTGAAGAAAACTTAATAATGTTTCAGGGACCTGTGGGACAATATTAGATAATCTAAAGTATGTGTAATTGTGGTCCCAATGGAGAAGATAATCAGACAGGGACAGAAGAGATATCTGAAAAATAATGGCTGAAAGCTTCCCAAATACGATGAAAATATCAGCTTTCAAGAAGTTTAGCCAATCCTAAGCAGGGTGAATATAAAGAGAACCATATCCATGCATATCATAGTCAAACTGATAGAAACTAAAAATGAAAGAGTACTGAAAACCGACAAGGGAGAAAAAAGAAACATCATCAACAAGAAGAACAAGGACAAGAGTGACTGCCAGTTTCCCACTGGAGGTCAGAAGACAGTAGAATGACATCTTTAAAGGACTGGGAGGCAGAGACAAAGTAGCAACCTAAAATTTTATATTCAGCAGAAATACTTCTCTTCAAAAGGAACATGAAATGAAGACACTTGCAGCTAAGCAAAGGCTGAGAGAATGCCTGCCAGCCAACCAGTACTGTAAGAAATACTAAAGGATGTCCTTCAGGCCAAAGAGAAAGGATACCGAATGGATACTTAGACCTACAGAAAGGAACAAAGAACACCAAAATAGTAAGTAGCTAAATATAAAGACTATGTTTTCTTTCATCTTATAATTCACTTAAAAGTCAAAAAGCTACTTAATACAAAATACAACAACACTGTAGAGTGGGGTTTATAATATACACAGAAGTAAAATATATGATGAAAGTCACACCAAAAAAGGGAACAAGAAAACAGAACTATATTGTTGTAAGGTCTTACACTGGAGATTGGAACTAGGAAGCTGGGTGGGTCAATGAGACAGAGCCAGAGTGGCACAGAAGCGCGTCCGGTAAAAATCCTATACCTTAAAGGCTAAGGTTTTCATACATACTCCTAAAAGAACGGCAGTTGGAGAATAGTTAGCACTGGCCTTCTCACACAAAGCCAAAAGTCAGAAAGAAACTATGCCTCTTATGAAGAATTAAAACAATCATTGCTCATGGCCCCAGACAGGATATGGAGCTGTTGGCTCACCTGTGGGTAGAAAAAAGAGACAACCTTAAAATTAGTCAGAGATGAAACATGGAATCAAGGAAGAGTTTTGACAAGATAGGAAAGACACGAGCAATGTGTATCTGTTATCTTTAGCTACATAACACACTACTCTAAAACTTAGTAGATTAAAAATAACCATTTATTTAGCTCATAATTCTGTAGATCAACTGGATAATTAAGGTAAAAAAAATTAGGAAAAGTTACCCAGCTCAGGTAATTTCTGCGGGGCTTGCTCATACACCAACTGATGCGTCAGCTGATGTCTGGATGATGGCAGCACTGACATCCCTGTCAGTGAGTAGACTATCAGTTAGGACAAAAGGGGTGACCAGGCCCCGTGTGTATCATTTCATGCTGGAAGTTAACCTAGGCTCCTATACACAGCAGGAGTGGAGAGGCTCCAAAAAGCAGCAAAAGAGGAAGCTACAAGACCTCTCCTGAGGTCTAGGTTCAGGACTTGCAAAACAGCCCTTAGCCATATTCAATTGATCAAAGCAAGTAATAAGGAAAGACCAGATTCAAGGGGTGAAATTAAGGGCCCTATCTTACAATAGGAGAAGATACAAAAGATTGTTGCCATTTCTGCTTTTTACCACAGTACATTTAACAGAGAAAAGAGGCAACTTCCTTAACAGTAAAGTCAAAGAGCTCATGGTCATTGAAATATTTTTAAAAAGCTGACAGAATACAGAGAACAACTGTAAATTAGGTACCAGATTATCAACCAAAGAAACCTGGAAACAAATTTGTTGAAGACTCCTTTAAAAGAGAAGAAGAGCCGTGGAAACTTCATAAACTCTATCCTTACTAAAACAGTTACCATGAATAAGCCTACAGAGGGTTGCCTAAACTGCCATTTAAGAAATAAAACCTGGCTTTTAGCTAATTTAACTCAAGGACTTCATATAATGCTACCAAAGTTTATTGGATGACTCATTAATTTAGCATGCTTACTTTAGCATTATTTTGTATCAATAAATTATTTCTATGGTATTTCTTTTACATTAATTCTAAATTGATAACATTTACTTTAGAAAAGACAGGTGAGTAACTTAAGCACATTTACTAGAAAAAAAGATATTTCAATTCCATCTTCCTTTCAATTTCAGTTATACCAAAATGTTTTAAATTGGTATCACTTAACCAAAAATAAGCCAAAAAGTCACAAAGTAACACTTTTATATTAACTGAATACAGTAACTTAAAAACTAGATACCTGAATACTTTTGCATTATTTTGAAAAGTACAAAAAAGGGTTCACTTTGCTAATTCTATTAAGTAGATATCTCTGAATATCATATTTTTAAATACTTTTGTTGTTGTTCTATTACAGTTGTCCCAATTTCTCCCCATTGTTCTCCCCTGCCCAACCCACCCCCACCCACAGACAATCCCCACCCTGTTGTCCTGTCCCTGGGTCATTTATACTTGTTCTTTAACTAGGCCCTTCCCCTTCTTTTCTCCCTTATCCCTCTCCCCCCTACCCTCTGGTCCCTGTCAGTTTGCTCTTTGTTTCCATGCCTCTGGTTCTATTTTGGTCGTTTGTTTGTTTGTTAATTAGGTTCCTGTTATAGGTAAAGTCATAATATGGTATCTGCCTTTCACGGCCTGGCTTATTTCACTTAGCATAACACTCTCCAGTTCTGTCCATGCTGTCCATGAAAGGTAGGAGTTAATTCCCTCACCTAAAACACATTTCATTCAAAGATCTAATTCTGTTATCTTCAAGTCACTTACCTCAAAGAAATAAAATTGTAGTGTAATATACATAAAAGGATTAAGAATATGGACAACCCATTCACTGGTGGCAAGATGACGGTGGAGTAAGAGGATCTTTCTTGCACCTCCTCCCAGAACCAAACTGGAAATAAAACTAAAAAGGGGAATGGCTGCCTGAAATACACAACTGAAGGCTACCTAAAAAAGGAGACTTTTAACCAAGGACAGCCAGAAACCAACTAGACATGGGTAGGGACATAAAAGGGGATACCCGTTCCCTCCAGTGGCACGCTGAGGTGGCAGCATGGCTGTGGGGGCTTCCCCCTGGGAGGAGGAGACCTGGACCCAAGATCCGGCTCCCAAGCCAGAGCAGCATCAGTGCAGAGATCAGCTGCCCACACAGCATCCGGCAGTGAAAGGCCACGGGGTTTCTGTCTGCTGGGGAGACACAGAGCCCACTGGATAGAAAGCCACTATTTTTTTTCTTAAAGAGGTCAAAGCATAGGTTTTTCATTCGCAGCAACACATTTTGGGATCCAGAGAAAGGACAGCAGAGGAGACTGGAGTTGCCCGAGACAGTCTGCAGTGAGAGGCACTGGGGAGGGACATAAGGGAGCATTTGTGGGGATTTCTGTGCCAGGACATACCATGATACTGCAGCAGCCATCCTTCTTGAGAAGAGCAAGCCCCTCACATGGGGAAAAACAATTACCCGTCCCCGTGGGATACCACTAAACTTACCCTCAGAAATCCTGCTTGCTCCCTCCTCTAGAATTCCTCTAGATACCCTGCCTTGCATCTTTTGTTCTTTTTTCTTCTTCCTCCCCTCTCCCCCACCCTGCATCTTAGTGCCTGCTGAGGAAACAACAACATATCAGAACCAGTAGGTATCAGAGACTGGCTGTAGGATGCAGCCATTCTGTATACTTTCCCAGGAACCACACTGGCACTTCCCCAGTGAGACCGTGGGATAGCCACAGAAACACCCTTGTGGTTTCTGGCAGACCCAAACTCTGGACTCCGGAAGCCCCACTGGCTTGCCTACTAGAGGCTCCAGAAAATAATCCAGGGCAGACAAAGCAGCATGGCTCAGGGGTGGGGAACCACACCCACCATGTTCCCCAAAATCTGAATGGCACCTCCCATATGGGAGGTCCAGGGGTCCCATCACCGTGATTCCACTTCTCATAACCATGATTCCACCAGAAGGATTCTCAGAAACAGGTGGGTCAGTGTCTAGTCTAAGACTAAAGCAGGCTGCCAGGCAGAGCCAGGCAGAGCCAGGCAGAGGCAGATCCTGAGGTGTCTTAGAATGTTTGGTGATCCACCCTTGAGCCTAAAAGCTGATAAAAGGCAGCTTTGCAGTACAGCTTAGCCCATAATATATGCAGCCAAACCCAGAGGAGACAGCCACAAATCGTGGGTGGCTTGTAAACAGGCTGTGGAGGGCTAGACTTGGACAGCACCTGACAGTGGCTTACATCAGCTTCAACAACATCAGAACCATACCATAGATAGAACCCTATGAGTTCCAGCAGGCAACACAAAAATCTGCTGAGACGAATTCCACTTTATTCTTTTTCATTAATTTTTTCTTTTCATAGCATTTTTATTAATTTTTCTTTTTATTCTTTTTCTCTTTTTCATAATTCCCATTTAATCTTACCTCTTCACACTCAATTTTTTCTTCCTTTCTTTTCTTATTTTTGTTATGTGTTCTCTTTCTTTGTTCTTTCTCTCCATTCTCCTATTTCTACTCCTTACTCTTACTATTTCTCTACCTTTTCTTCACTCATAATCACTTTTCTTTCCTTCGGTCTTCTCATTTTTTTCTTTTACTATTCTGTTTATTTTTTCATTTTTATTATCCTTTGCTCTTTTGTCACTGATTCTGCTCTTGTTGTTGAGAAGGGGGTTTCATTGTTTTAGTTTTGGTTTTTGTGTTGTTTTGCTTTGGTCTATCAGCACTTACACAGTCAGCCAGCCAGAGTGGAGATTCCACCAATGAACCAGCCAATAACAATCAGGACCCCAAAACAACAGGAGAACCCATGTTACCCACACACAGGACATTCAATCTAGAGCATCCATCGGGAGAGCAAAGATACTGCAACACAGAGTCCCCTAGTACCCCGACCACATAAGGCCAATGTCAAAGACAGGGAGTCAAAGCAGATCTATATAATACACAGAAACAAACAAAAAGAGACAGTTAAAATGGGGGAGACAAAGAAACAACCTCCGAATGAAAGAAGAGGAGGAATCTCCAAAAAAAGGGTTAAATGAAATTGGGGTGGGCAAATGATCAGATATAGAGTTCGAAGTAATGGTTATAAGGATGCTCAAAAGAATTTAGAACCTCATCAACATGAAAAGGGACATAGAAACTATGAATAAAAGCCAGATGGAAATGGAGAACACAGTATCTAATATAAAGAATACAGTGGAAGGAATTAAAAGCAGGCTAGATGAAGCAGAGGATCAAATCAGTGGTTTGGAAGACAAGGTGGGAAAAAACATCCAGGAGAAGCAACAAAAAGAAAAAGCTTTAAAAAAATCAGGAAAGTTTAAAGGTGCTTTGGGACCACATAAAACAACAATATGCATATCGTAAGGATACTAGATGGAGAAGAAAAGGAGCAAGGGTTAAAAAAACGGTCTGAAGAAATAATTACAGAAAAATTCCCTAACCTGGTGAAAGAAAAAAATCACACAAGTTCCAGATACACAGAGAGTCCCATTCAAGATGAAGCCAAAGAGGCTTCATGTACACACCAAGATACATCACAAGTAAAATGGCAAAGTTTAAAGACAGAGAAAGACTCTTAAAGGCAGCAAGAGAGAAACAGTTGCCTGCAAGGGAGCTCTGATAAAGCTGTCAGCTGATTTCTCAACAGAAGCACTACAGGCCAGAAGGGATTGCCATGAAGTAGTGCAAGTAATGAGAAGCAAGGACCTATAACCAACTACTCTATCCATCAGGCTTTTTATGTGATCACTGTTGCTTGTACCTTTCATATACGTTAAAGACTGTGGAAGGTAAAACTAGAACATTACAAGAAATGATCTCAAACAAAATATTAATTCATTACTTTATTCATTCCATAAAAATGTAAGGAAACCAACATTTGGCCTGGAACTATAGATATGATCATGAACAAGATAGGCAAAGCTCCTTCTTTAGAAGGGGGTAACAGATATGAGACAGGCTTTCATAGTACACTGTAAAAATTCTATGACCAGAAGTGCAAATGGAACCCATAATTTGTCTTTATAGAACTATTTTACCATTTATTCTTAAAGACAGAACATTTAAGGGTTTGGGGTTCTATTAAATGTACATTAATATACTTATACACGAAGTAGCTAAAGACTTTGTTAAAAATGCACTTAAAATAATTATATAAACTAAATAAATGATTGACCCACCAAGTATTTTTGTAAAGGAACCCATACAATTTCTTTCTCTCAAGACCTTAAATCCCACAGTATTTGCTTAGGTAGCGAGCTATAATTCTAACATTAAATAAACAACGTCCAAGCTCCACACCTGCCAGACTGGAACACAGAAGTCCATAGTCTTTTAAAATTAATTTCTATAAGAATATATAATGTATACCAGTGTGTCCACTACACTCTTTTCCCTCTGTAGTTTTATTTGTTTTTTTTATTTATTAAATTTATTGAGGGTGACATTGGTTAATAAAATTATATCGGTTTCAAGTGTGCAATTCTTTTTCTTTAGTCACTATCCATTTATTTATAATACTTTTTATTCTATCACCGTCCTTTTGAAAAGAATGATTGTTCCTCAAGATAGGGATGTCCACTTTCACCACTCTTACTCTACATAGTACTAAAAGTCCAAGCGACAGCAGTCATATGAGAAGAAGAAATAAAAAGCATCCAATTGGAAAGAGGGTAGTAAAGCTGTCATTATTTGCAGATGACATGATATTGTACATAGAAAACTCTTAAGGACTCCATCAAAACTACTACATCTAATAAAGAAATTCAGCAAAGTAGCAGGATACAAGGTTAATATCCAGAAATTGGTGGTAATTTATACACCAATAATGAACTATCAGAAAGAGAAATTAAGATGACAATTCCATTTACTATTGCACCAAAAAGAAAAGGTACCAAAAATGAATGTAATCAAGGGGGTAAAAGACATACTTGGAAAACTATAGGACATTGAAGAATGAAGTTTTGGAAGACACAAATAAGTGGAAACATACTGTGTTCATGGATTTGAAGAATCAACATTGTTAAAATGCTCCTATTATCCAAATAAATCTATAGACTCAACAGAATTCCTATTATAATACCAAAGGCATATTTCAGAGATCTAGAAAAAATATTCCAAATATTTTTATGGAACCAAAAAAGACGATGAATAGCCTCAGCAATCCTGAAAAAGAAGAACAAAGTTGGCAGTAATACTACAAGGTCATTGCAATCAGAACAACCTGTACTGGCATAAGAACAGGCATACAGATCAATGGAACAGAACAGAGAGCCCAGAAATAAACCTATGCCTTTATGGTCAATTAATATTTGACAGAGGAGGCAAGAGCGTACAATGGAGTAAAGACAGTCTCTTCAATAAATGGTGTGGGGAAAATTAGACGGTACATGCAAATACATGAAACTAGACCACCAACTTACACCATACACAAGAATGAACTCCAAATGGATTTAAAGACTTAAATGTAAGTTGCAACATCATAAAAATCCTAGAGGAAAACATAGTAAAATCTCAGGCATCGCTTATAGTAATATTTTTTGCTGATGTATGTCCTAGGGGAATGGAAACAAAGGAAAAAATAAACAAATGGGACTACATCAGACTAAAATGCTTTTGCACAGAAAAGGAAATCATCAACAAAATGTAAAGGGAAGCCACTATATGGGAGAACACATTTGCCAATGATACATCTGATAAGGGGTTAATTTCCAAACTAGATAAAGAACTTATACAATTCAACACAAAACAAACAATCCAATTTAAAAATGGGCAAAGAACCTGAATAGACACTCCTTCATAAAGGACATATAGATGGCCCATAAAGATGTGGAAATATGCTCAACATCACTAATCATATGAGAGATGCAAATTAAAACCACAATGAGCTATCACCTCATGCCTGACAGAATGGCTACCATTAATAAATCAACAAACAAGTTCTGGCATAGATTGGAGAAAAGGGAAACCTAGTGCACTATTGGCAGAAATGCAGACTGGTACGGGCACTGTGGAAAACAGTATGGAGCTTCCTCAAAAAATTTAAAGTGAAACTGAATTTTGACCCCATGGTTCCACTTCTGGGAATATGCCCTAAGAATCCTCAAATACCAATTGAAAAAATATATGCACCCCTATATTCATAGCATAATTATTTACAATAGCCAAGATCTGGAAATAGCCCAAGTGCCCATCAGTGATATTAGTGGATTAAAAAAAAACTGGTATATTTAGAGAATGGAATACTATGCAGCAATAAGAAAAGAAGGAATTCTTACCTTTTTGACAGCATGGATGGTACTAGAGACCATTATGCTAAGTGAAATAATCAAGTCAGTGAAAGACAAATAACATATGATCTCACTTCTACGTGGATACCAATGAACAAAATAAACTAATGACCAAAATAGAACCAGAGGCATAGAAACATGGAATAGACTGACAGCTATAAGAGGACAGGGGAAGGTGGGGACTAGTTGAAAGAAGGTGACGGGATTAATCAAAGAACATATATGAATGAGACAGGGACATAAACAATGGTGTGGGGATTGACTGTGGGAGTGGGGGCAAGTTGGGTGGAAGAGGGCAAAGGGAAAAAATTGGGACAGCTGTAATAGCAATAATATTTCAATTTCAATTTAAGTATCTATATTTTAAAAAAGGATATGGCTTTGGCTGGTGTGGTTCAGTGGATTGAATGCCCAGGGCCAACCTGCGAACCAAAGGGCCGCTGGTTCAATTCCCAGTCAGGGCACATGCCTGGGTTGCAGACCAGGTAGGTCCCCAGTAGGGGGTGTGCAAGTGCAACCAAACATTGATGTTTCTCTCCCTCTCTCTAAAAATAAATAAGTAAAATCTTAAAAAAAAAAGAATATGGGCAACTCACACTACCAATTTGAAATTTTAGCTCCACCATTAAGCTGTGTAATTTAGACATATTACTTCACTTCTCTGTGCCTCAGTTTCTTCACAGGTAAAATTGCAATAATAGGCTATATTATCTCAACAGGTTATGAATAATTTTTACTGAGTTAATAAATGAAAAGTGCTCAATACACAGCCTGATATATAGGGAGTAAAAGAAAGTAATAGAATATCTTATTAATGACATTTTTATTAGAATGTGATGCTTATTAGTTTTTTCCTGTTATGTAAGAAAAGGCCTGGATTTTCTATTCTTCCATTTATACATCTTTGAGCAATTTATTTGACTTCTTTGAGCTTCCTCCATTTCCCTTCCTATAAAATGATGAACCCTGAGGTCTCATTCAGTTTGAGAATCTCTAATTATGTTGTAATGTGTTAAGGAGAAAATCTACAGATACTTCTCATTAATTAGGAGTTCATATTATCGCTTTCCCTTGATAATTATGAAGTTATTTCCTTCTCTCTTAACTTCTCATTTCTCTCATTCATTTTCATATTTACCAATTTTCTTCAGATTTACCAGTGCTACTATGTCTTATTTGTCTCTAGTGACATTTTCCTAGGGGGTTGATACAACTATATTTTTACTTGTCTCTCCTCAGTCATACCATTTTCTATAATCTCAATTCGGTCATGGTGTACCACCCTATGATGGAATAATAACATAAACAATGCATTTTATAGCAATTTTACACTCACTCTCCCATTTAAGTTTCATAACCATCACCCTGTAAAAAAAGGTCATCAGGCTCAGAGAAAGATTGTGATTTAACCTATAATATGCAAAGCCAAGCCATAAACCCAAGATAAACGACTCAAGACTATTTTTGTGCTATTCCTTAGTTTCCTTGTTATACTGTCACGAGCATAAAATTAGTTATCAAAAGGATCTAGTTTTGAGCACCAACTCTGACACTTACTGTTTGAACTTGTACAGGATATATCACCTGAAACTCAGTTTCCCCATTTCTAATAATGCGATAACAAGAAGTTTTATAAGAATAAAACAACAAAAACATTTTATACAATCTAAGGGCTATACTTTTTTCCACACCTTGTTTGTGCCAAAAACTGTCTATTTCTGGTTCACTTCATAAATCTATTTTCTCCTTTTGGCCCACGTAACATAGGGCTATATCAGCTTTTACTCACTATTCTGAATAACCACCTACTCCTCAGACTCTTTTGCTTCTTTTAATCCATAGAAGAGACCTACATTTGGAAAGAGTAATTCCACTGAACAGAGAAAATGCAGTCATTCAAAAATTCGTTGAGCATCAACTGCATGCCAGGAGCTATGTACTAGAAAATAATGAGGGAAAGTAGATTAAAAATTGATCATTACAAGTAGAAGTCTGATAGATTTTTCTACCTATAAGAATCTATAAGATCTTTTTTCTTCTCCTTCTTTCTACTCCTTTGATTCTAACTCCTTCCAGCTCCTCTGTTGGATGGAAGAAGTCACAGAACAAAAAGAGGAATGAGGAAAAGCTGGGTTCACCTGCAAAATCTACAACAAGGAGAATGGAATAACATATGGTATCTAGAGGTCTACAACCCTCTTAACATTTTCAGATACCTACACAAAGTATACTAACGAGGAAGCAGGGAAGAAAGAGAATGAAATTATTAAACACGTATAATGTCTAAGTTATTGTCTGAGCTTTACGAGTACATTATCACATTTAATATGTACAAAATCTTGAGAGGCAGGCATTCTTTTACCCGACAAATATTTACTGGGCACTTATTACGTGCTAGGCAATGTTTTGGGTACTTGGAATATATCAGTAAACAAAACAAATAAAGTTCCCTGCCCTGATGAGGCTTATTCTAACAACAGAAAGACCATTAACAATATATAAATTAAAATGCTATTAAATGGCAATAATGTTATAGGACAAAAGGAGCAAGTAAGGCGATGCAGGAGTATATATGGGGAGAGTATATGTGAGAAAGAGAAGCTGTCATTTTAATTACAGTGGTTTGAGAATGTGACACTTAAGGAAGTTGTGTAGTTTCTGGGGGCAACTGGAGAGTTCTGAGCAGAGGAGTGAAATATTTTACTTACCTTTTGAAGGGCTCACTGGGCTACTGTGTTGAGAAAAGACTGTAAGAAGGCACGTAAAAGGGCAAATGAGAGACAAGTTATGAAGTTACGGCAGTACTCCAGGGGAGAGGTAATAGTGGTTTAGACTGCAGTGGTAGCAGTAGAGGTAGTGAGAAGAGATATATTTTAAATATATTCTCATATTTTGAAAGTATGGCTTGACAAGCTTTTCATTACAAATTAGTTACAGGAGTAAAAGAGACAAGAATCAAGGATGGCTCCAGCTGGAAAAAAATAGTAGGCATTTACTGAGCTAACAAATACTGTGGAAAGAGCAACTTTTAAGCAAGGAATCATTAATTTGGTTTGAGACTTATTAATTATAAGACATCCAAATGGCTATATAGATGCATACTGGTACATTTATAAGTTGGAATTCAAGAGAAGGGCCTTAAATGGGTATATAAATTTGGGAGTTTTCAGGATGAAGTTGGTATTTTGAGCCAGAGTCATCAAAGGAGTGAATGTAGACAGAGAAGAGAACCAGATGGATACTTCGACTTTTAAGAGACCGAGGATAGGAGGTGGATAAGAGATAAAGGAAGAAAGGTTTTTTGAAAAGTATAATTTCCTCGAAGCCAAATGAAGAAGGTATGTGTAAGAGGGAATGATCAATTAAATCAAATGCTGCTGCTAAGTCAGGGGAGATGAATATTGAGAAATAACTTGAAATTTAGCGATATGAAGGTCATTGGTAACCTTTCCAAGAGTAGTTTCAATGCAATGACAATGGCTAATGCTTAACTGTGCTGGATTTAAGAGGAAACTGGAAGAGTGGAACTGAAATCTGTGAACACAGACAACTCTTTTAGGAGTTTATTGTGAATGAGGAGCAAATAAAGTGTTACCTGGTAAGATAAGGAGGGCAAAGTAAAAGATGTTTTAAAGATAAAAACAGCAGTAAATTTTGTCTTCTTATGGCAGTGATACGGTACTGAGAAATCTGAGAACGGAGAATTGCTGAAGCAATGTCCTTAAACAGGCATAAATAAACAGAATCTAATACACAATGGAGGAATTTGGCTTTAGAAAGGTAGAAAATAGGTGAGAATACATAGTCTAGAAATTGAAGATGTAGGTAAGTAGATGTGGTCAAATGAGTTTATGTAAGATCTCTCTTGATTGCTTTAATATTTTTCAGTGATCTAGGAAACAAAATCATGAGGTGAATTCAAGACTGGGAATGAGATATTGTTGGAGGGTCTGATGACAGAAAATAAGAAATAAACCATCTAAAAATAGAAAAATTATTTAGGAAAATACAGTATGAATACCAGGCAGTATTAGGGACTCATGCAATGCTTGTGACCATGACTTCAAAGTAAAATTAGACAGCATGATTTTACATTTTCCTCTAAACACATACAGCTCCACAGGTGTAGACTTGGAGTTGAAAGAAAATTGGGTTAACCTGGGGTATAGTTTTCCCAAGTGAGCATGATTAAGTTAGAGTGAGAGAAGATAGTCAAGGGTGTATACCAGGGAGTTGAGGATAAAGGACCATAAAATTTAAGTTGGCTAAAGGAGAAGCGATGACTAAAGAGACCGAAGGACAATTATTGTAAACGATGGTAGAATCAGTAAGTCAATTATTATCTTTATTTTATAAATAAGACAAGTCTGTTGCTCAAATCACACAATTAACTGGAATAGAATCTGAATCTAGATGTAACTCATTTAAGTCACTCTTACAAGTTTGATTTTCATTAGCACACCACCCTCCACCAGGCTGAACCTAAGGCAAAATTACAAGGTAGAAAATGTTTCCCAGTCCTCTCTTACCTCCCTTTTCTTCAATGTCCCAAATGCTAAGAGCCCTCAGTGTCCAAGTTCACAAATGAGTCTTGCTCTCCCCCAATTTGTACAAAATTACTTTGTTTCCCTGAAGATATACCCCCTTCATGAAAATCTGAACCACTAAGAATTTCTCTGAATAGAAAAACATCTATAAATATAAATGACTAAAAAAACTTAACCCTCTTCGTGGCTATTCTAAGAGGGAGTCTGGTTAACCCAGTTTAAACAGCACTGTGAAAATATACAAGGACTGTCCAGAAGGTATTCAGCAACATAATATGAAAAAGAGACATTTATTGAAGAAGATACAACATACAAAAAATACTGTACATAACACAATGACACCTTGTTCCCCATTCAAAGCAGGCACCTTGGGATCTGGCAGTCCTCCCCATCTCCATCAGCTGCCCTTTCATATTTTCCTGAATCTCATTGATGGTCTGAAATCTCTTCCCTTTCCAAGGTGATTTTAGTTTTGGAAAAAGCCAGAAGCCACAGGACCCCAAATCTGGGCTGTAGGCAACTGAGTCACTTGATTTATTTGATGTTTTGCCAAAAAACTCTGCATGAGACGTGAAGCATGAGTGGGCTCACTGTGGTGAAGCTGCCAATCACCGATTGCCCATAGGTGCAGCCTTTTGAATCATCTGAATAGTTTCCATGGAAGAATGTTCAAGTTTAACACAAAATCTGTTCCAGATTTGTTGCTCTACTTGTTCAGTCATTTTTAATGCAATAACTACACAGTACACATGCTTACTCAATGGCTTTCACTACCCCCACTGACTATAGTAAAGTCATCGTTGTTCATACATACACATTCCAGTCTACTCTCCTTGGCTTCCAGGTTACATCAATATCACATAAACTGTTCTTGTTATACTAACAATGGCTGGGCTTTTTCCAGAAAGACCTTGAATTAGGCTGGATCAATAATTTCTTGCTCTTCATTTTTATTATTTCTAGCACTTTCTCCCTCAAAAACTATCCTTTATAAAATCCCCAAATTCTGATTTTTATCTTCTCAGAGAATAAGAAAGTAATATCACTGAATGTCACAGATCAGACCCAAACTTGTGTTAAAGATATTTTATGTTTGGGACTACATGGCAAAGCAAGACTAAATGCACCCAGTTTGAGAACTTTTCTGTTACCATGTGTAAATGGTTAAAAAAGACAAAAGTCTTATTTGCTTTTGCCAGTTATCTTTCTTTACCTGTTATAAGAACAGTGTGGCCCAAATATCTGGTCACCAGCCTGGACCTAAGAATTAGAGGATAGATGGAGCAAGAGTAGAAATAGTGCCAGTCTTTAGCTAACATACAGCAGGAGAAAAAAAATAAACATTTTTGTTGTAAGTCAATGAATTACTGGGAGCATTTATTATGCAGTATAAGTTAACTAAGGTTAATATAGCATGTATTATTTTTATAGTAAGTAAAAAACAGATTTCACTGTTTTAAACTTTAAGGATAGCAGTTATTATTATACTTCAACAACCAGGAACAAAACGAATGAATTGCAATCTTATTTTTACAACACTGGAGAGCTTATAAAGTAACAAGAGGTAGATAATCCAAAACTGCTGAAAGAGAAGAGCCCTTCCTAGGTGAGTTGACAATCACTTTCTGTTTCTTTCCTAAGATCATTTAAGGATTCTGGGTATAGATCGAGAATAGAGATTGGCCCAGGCAGAAGGACTGGTGAAAACAAAAAGCAGTAGAGCTTTTGTGTAGTGGACCAAAAACTCTCAAATGCAAGACTAAAAAGGAATATTTGCCTAGTTCTACAGTGATGCAGGAATGAGCTAGATGGCAGAGTGAAATCTCCCTCAGTTTCACGGTACTTAGTATAAAACTTGCCAGAAAATGGGGAATAACGACAAGTAATACATGACAGGTCTCCAACATCTGCCTGAATTTGAAGCAGTGTGAGGCAAGAGATCAGAGGGCCAATCTCAAAACCTCCGAAGGGTAATGAATCTCCAGTAGTCTTTCCGGGTTATGGAGGGGAAACCTAACAATCTCGCAATCAAAAACTTAGTAGGTCAATGTTGACAAGTGAGAGATGACTAAATCATCCTAAAAATGCAAATCCAAACTGACCCTAATTAAATAGTTAGATTCCTAAATAAACTAAGGTGTCAGCACCTTACTCAAATGGCCTGAAAGTTAAATAGGAGAACCACTACTGAAGGAAGATACCCTCTTCAGCCTCCTTGGAGTTAAATTATACAGGCACGCAATATTATTTACAATTTTTAAAATTAAACTTCTATTAATATAATCACTCTACCTTTATTTTCATCAATACTTTAATGGTAAACCATCAACCAAGAAAACCCCAAACAGACTGACTGCAAAGAAAATCATGCTTAGAAACCATGTAGTCAAACTGTTATAAACTAAAAAACAAAAATAAAATCTTAAAAGCAGCAAAGAAATACACATCTTTAAAGAAGCGACAGTAAGACTGATGGCTGACTTTTCAAACATAAAGTATAAGCAGCCAGAAAAGAAAAGAATGGCATATTTGTAGAGTCAAAAAAGAAAAAAAAAGATACCAACTTAGAATTCTGCACCAGAAAAATTTACCTTCAAAGAAGGTCAAACTTCCCGTCAAGATGGCAGTGTCGATACAGGTGGTACTCGTCTCCCCCCACAACTACATCAAAATTACAACTAAACTACAGAACAACCATCATTCACAACCACATGAAATCTGGCTGAATGGGTATGCTGCAACCAGGGAATTAAAGAAGAAGCTGCACTAAGACTGGTAGAAGGAGTGGAGATGCAGAACAGCCTTGTCCCACACCAACACCCAGCAGATATAAATTGGGAGGAATATAATGGCTGCAGAGGTTTCCACTGAGAAGCATGTGTCCCAGCCCCATTTAAGGGCCTCCAGCCCCAGATTCTAGTGCCAGGAAGAGAAATCCCCATAACTTCTGGCTGTAAGAACCAGTGGGGATTGAGGCTATGGCTGAGGGCTTCTAGAGTTCCAGGCAGTTCCTCTTAGAGGGCCTGCGCATGAACTCATTCAAACTCACTCCCTCTGATCTCCAACACTGAAACAGTAGATTGAAAAGCACCAGAGACACATAGGGAGAAAATGAATTGTCTGGCATCAGGCAAGAGATGGGGGAGGATAGAGGAGGATGAAGCGTGGCAGCTTTCTCCCAGAGAGGAGTGCATGCAGAGGCCATTGTTTCTTTGATGAGCCCTTCCCACACAAAGCCAGCAGCGTAGCTACCACATCTGAGACTCCATCAACCTGGCTCACACTACTTAACCTGCCCAAGTGATTCCGATGCCCCGCCCCTCCCAATTTTCAGGCCCACCCAAGCTGTTACCAGGGGCTTTTGGAAAAGCCCATAACAATGGTCTATACTGGCTCATCCTTCAGAATTTCCTAAAACCTCTCCAACAGTAGTATTGGACCTCAGCATGCCCCACACCCTTCACTAAGTGATCCCAGGCCAAGCACTAGTAGCAGACGGCTTTAGTTTGCTCATTGGCCTTGCCTGAGCATCTTCAACCCTAGCACAAGTGGTAGCCATCTGCAGATTACTTTGTAGCTCATGGTGGTGGCACCAGGCAGAACACAGGCGACAGCTAACCCTTGTCTGCACCTCCCAGGAGGCCCCCAAAATACCTAGGGTACAGCTCCAGACCACATCAAAGCCATCACCATCCAACAACCTCCACAAACAACAAACTCAAGGAGCAGACTCGGTGGGTTCCACAGCCCCACTGAAGTAAGTCCTGCTCTGTTCAGTGGGCCCATGCTCAGCTGATCCTCCATGGTGGTTTGTGGTGGCAGTCATCCTTGCAGCTGATTGACCTGAGGGGTAAATCCCTCCTTGCTGACATGCCAACAGCAATCAAAACTCAATTACAAAAGAGAAGGGTGTATACCAGCCCCAGAGGGGGCACACCTTGAGGGTAGAGGTTCAGTGATCAAGGAGTTTTTGTCACTAAACCCTACAGAACACCTCCTACTACATAAGGCAATTCTACCAAGCCTGGGAGATATAGCAAATCTAACTGAAACATAGAAACAAACACAAGGAGGCTAACAAACTGAGGAGACAAAGAAACATGCCCCAAATGAAAGAACAAAACAAACTCCAGAAAAATAATTAAACAAAATGAGACAAGCAATCTACCAGATGCTGAGTTCAATTGCTATAAGGATGCTCGATAAAAATAGTGAGAATTGCAACAGCATAAAAAAGGGCCAGTCAGAAATGAAGGATACACTAACTGAACAGAAGAAAAATTTACAAGGAAGCAACGATACAGCAGATGAAGCTGAGAATCAAATCAGCAATTTGAAAAATAAGGAAGCAAAAAATACTCAATCAACAGCAAAAAAGAAAAAGAATCCAAGAAAATGAGGATACTGTAAGGAGCCTCTGGGATAACTTCAAGTGTAACAACGTTCACATCATAGGGGTGCTGGAAGGATAGAGCGAGAGAGCAAGAAATTGGAAACCTAGGTGAAAAAATAATGACAGAAAACTTCTCTAATCTGTTGAAGGAAATAGACATACAAGTCCAGAAAGCATAGAGTACCAAAGAAGATGAACCCAAGGAGGCCCACACCAAGACACATCATAATTAATGCAAAAGATTAAAGACAAAAAGCAAATCTTAAAAGCAATAAAGGAAAAGCAGTTAATTACCTACAAGGGAGCTCGCTTAAGACTCTCAGCTGATTTCTCACCAGAAACTTTGCAGGCCAGAGAAACTGGCAATAAATATTCAAAAGGATGAAAAGCAAGAATCTACAACCAAGATTACTCTCTGCAGCAAAGCTATCATTTACATTTACAAGACAGATAAAAAGCTTACCAGACAAGAAAAAGCTAAAGGAGTTCACCACTACTAAATCAGTATTATATGAAATGTTAAAGGGTCTTCTTTAAGAAAAACAAAAAAAAGATAAAAAATATAAACAAAATATGGCAATCAATACATATCTATCGAGAATATCAAGAATTGAATCTAGCCCTGGCTGGCGTAACTCAGTGGATTGAGCACCAGCCTGTGAACCAAAGGGTTGCAGGTTTGATTCCTAGTCACCACAAATTCCTGGGGTTTGGGCCAGGTCCACAGTAGGAGGCGCGTAAGAAGCAACCACATACTGATGTTTTTTTTCCTGTCTCCTTCCTTTCCCCCTCTCTAAAAATAAATAAATAAAATCTTTAAAAAATAGAATTGAATCTAAAAAGACAAAATAAGTGAACAAGCAGAACATAACAGACTCATAGATTGAGAACATTTTTTAATCCTCATCTGAAGACATGTTTATTGATTTTTACAGAGAAAAGAAGGAAGAGAGAGAAAAAAACATCAAGGTGAAAGAGAAACATCGACCAGTTGCCTCCATTATGTGTCCTGACTGGAAATTGAACTCACAACCTTTTGGTTTATGGGATGACTCTCCAACCAACTGAGCTACCAAGCCAATGTGCAGAGAATATTTTGATGGTTGCCTGATGAGAGGAGGGTTGTGAAGACACGTCAAAAGGTAAAGGGATTAAGAAGTGCAAACTGGTTGTTACGGAATAATGAAAGGGTTTTAAGTTACAGCACAGGGAATATAGTTAATAATATCCTAATAACTATGTAAGGTATGAGAATAGTACAAGATTTATGAGGATGATCATTTAGTAAGTTATGTAATATCTGGTCACTCAGGTGTACACCTGAAACTAATATAATGTTGTATGTCAACTACAGGTAAAAATTTTTTAAATGATTTTTTAAAAAATCAATATAAAGGTGTTTACATACAAAAAGCACTAAAAACAATGCTTCTAGCAGATTAGCATTACAAGAAATATTAAAGGAATTTCTTCAGGCTAAAGGAAAACTACCCTGGACTGCAGGAAAGAAACGCAAAAATGAAGAGTACAAAAAGTGTATGTATGTGTGTGTGTGTGTACACACACACACACATACATATATATGGATAAGTAGAAGGGAATATTGATTATTTACCAAAAAAACAATAATATCTATATGGTTTATAATACATGTTGAAGTAAAATACATGAAGAAAATTCACAAAGGCCAAGAAGGAGCAAACAAAGTTAAACTTTCTTAGATTTTCTAATATTAATTTATAATACATTAATAAATCAAACATGTTTACTAAAACCTCTAGGATGATTAAGTTATAATTATAGAAGAATGTATACTGAAAACCTAATTAAAAAAATAAAATTTATAAAACTTGACAAATCAGAAACAGGCAAGAAAAGAAAGATTTTTTAAAACGTATGAGATAGATATGACCTAATAAAATGACAGTTTTTTAAATCCAACTATAATAGTAATTATATTAAATGTAAACAGAATAAAAATACCAATAAAAATGCAAAGATTGTCAAACTGGATTAAAGAAACAGATAAATCTATAGTATGCTATGTCCAAAGGACATATTCTAAATATAAAAATATGGATAGGCTGAAAAGGAAAAAATAAATTGTAGAAATATTGATAAAAAGAAACAGAGTGATTATATTGACAGAAGTTCACAACAGGTTTCAAGGCAAGAAATACAATTTGGGATAAAGGACATTTTATAATGACATAATAGTTTAAACATAAATTATAACAACCCTAAATTTTTCCACATTTCATAAGAGCTCCAGAAATACCTAAAGGGGAAGTTGAAAGAACTGAAAGGAAAAACAGATAAATATACAAAGCTGGTCATTTTAAGATTCTTTCGTCATAATGATAAAAACAGGAAAAAAGAGCCCAATCATTATTTTAAAGGCCCAATCTTTTAAACATGATTAAAAATTTGACCTTATTAACATACAATACTAGCATCAACAAACTGCAGAATAAACATTCTTTTCTAGTACACATGAAATGTACCAATCTAACACAAGCTCCTTCAAAGAATAAAAAATAAAAAACTTCCAAATGGTTTATGAGGCCAGCAAACCTTAATACCAAAGTCTGAAAATATTTTACAAGAAAATTACAAGCTAATCTCTCTCACAAATAGATGTAAAAATTCTAAACAAAATATGAATAAAATGAACCAGTGATATAATACATCATGACACAGTGGAATTCATCCCAGGAGTTCAAGTTTACTTTAACAGTGAAATCAATTAGTATAATTCACCATATGATAGAATTAAGGACATAAACCATATGATTGATCTCAATAAAAGCAGAAAAACTATTTGATCAAATTTAAAAACCATAAATAATTTAGAAAACTCAAAAAACTAGGAATAGATGGGAACCTCTTTCATGCGATAAAGGGGACCTATAAAAATCTACAGCTATCATAATAATTCATGGTGAAATATTGAACATTCCCCACCAAGTTCAGAAATAAAACTATTACCATCTCTGCTAAACATTGTTCTGACAGTGTTGGTCTTTGCAAAAAGGGAAAAAAGAAAAAAAGCATGAAGACTGGAAAAAAATAAGCAATATTATCATTATTCTCACATAATCTGGCTGTATACACAGAAAATTTAAAAGAATCTAAAAACTGCTAAATATTTAAAACAAGCTAATTTAGCAAGGCTTCTGTTTGTAAGACCTAATTACAAAAACCAATTGTATTTCTATTTGTTAATATGAAACTGGAAAATGAAATTTAAATAATACCACTTACAATAGCACTTTTCAAATACCAAATAGCTAGCCATAAACCTAACAAAATGTGTGTACGATGTCTACCGTGGACACCATAAAACACTGCCAGGAGAATTTAAAAACCCAAGTAAGTGGTGAGATAATCCACATTCATTGAGTGGAATATTCTATATTGTTAAGATGACAATTCTCTCCAAATTGATCTGCAGCTTCATTGCAATCCCAATCACAGTAACAACAATTTTTTTCATTATACTCTGATTCTAAATGTATATGACAACACAGAAGCTATAGTATAAGCCCTCTTGTCCAAAAAGAAAAAAAAAAGTTAAATAAAAAATTTGGACAAATCACATTACCAGATATCAAGACTTAGCATAAAGCTATAGCAATTATTAAGACAGGATGATGTTGGTGCAAGAACAGACAAAGAGCCCACTGCACAGAATATACACTCCAGAAACAAATCCATCTGATTTACATACCCTAATAATCCAGTGGGAAAAGAATAGTTTTTTTTTTCAAAAAAGGATGCTGAATAAACTGGATATCCACATGTTTAAAAAAATAATTCTTAATCTCTACCTTGCATTATTTATACAAGTTAATTTGAAATGCATCCTAGAACTTCCAAGTAAAAGGCAAAATTATAAAGCTTCTAGAAGAAAATTTTGTAATTTCCTGACCCTGCAGTAGGCAAAGATTTTTTAAATAACACACAAATAAAATGCACACACAAAAACACTAAACATAAAAGGAAAATTTAATCAATTAAATTTCCTTAATATTTAGAATTTTTTTATTAAAAGACACTAAGACAGTAAAAAGACTAACCACAGACTGAGAGATATCAGCCATACATATATCCAAAGTTCATTACATATATCCATAATTTGGGATTGTAAATAATTACTATAAATCCCTAAGATAAAGACAGCCATATTAAAAAATATACTAAAAATTAAAATATTAAAAGGTATTCAACATCATTACTCATCTGGGAAATGTAAATTAGAAGCTACCACACATGGAGTAGAATAGTTAAATTTAAAAAGACCAACAATACCGAATTTTAAGAAGAATGTAGACCTACATTACTGGTGGAGATAGAAAATGGTACAGCTTTTTGAGAAAACAACAACCCAGCAATTGTACACATAAAAATGAGACAACATATTCATCAAAAGATATGTATGAAAATTTCACAAATAGTCAAAAAACTAGAAGCAATTCAAATGTCTATTAAGAATAAACAATGATCTATTCATTCATTGGAATACCACATAGCAATAAAAAGAATGAACAACTGCTATATACATACAACACGGATGAAAATCATAGACATAATAATGAATGACAAAAGTCATTCTACTTACATAAAGTTCAAGAACAGGCTAAGTTAATCCTTGATGATAAAATCAGAATAGTGATTACATGATCTAGGTGGTATTTACAAGGGTCTATGCATATGAAAAACTCACCATGTTGTACAGAAACATTTCTGTACTTCATGGAATGTATGCTATATCTCGAATTTAAAAACTGTTACAGCAGGTAATTCAAATGGGTGTTTGTTTTTAATAAATACTCTTACTACAGACGGTATACTGCAATTTTTTTTAAATATTCAAAGACCAGAAATAAGGTGGCATAGGTGTTAGACCTAAGTCTATCATTTAGAGGTGTAACCTTAAATAAATCATTTATTTATTTAAATGGGTCTTAGTTTCTCTACCTACTACAGGGGGTTAGTATAGATAATCTTTAAAGTTCTTTCTATATCCAAATATGTGAGTATTTGAGATAAACTGTTTAATTAAAAAATCAAATTCTCGCCCTGGCTAGCGTGGCTCAGTGGATTGAGTGCCAGACTGGGAACCAAAAGGTCGCTGGTTCAATTCCTAGTCAGGGCACATGCCTAGGTTGCAGGCCAGGTTCTCAGTAGGGGGCATACGAGAAGCAACCAGTCAATGTATCTCTCACACATCAAGTTTCTCTCCTTTTTATCCTTTCCTTTCCCTCTCTCTAATAATAAATATCTAAAATCTTTTAGAAAATCAAGTTCTCCAATTTTAAACTACTATATAGTCATCCAAGGCCTGAATGTAGCAAAACCAAGTTAGAGCTTGTAAGTCTAATTGGTTAAAGTCAGATAAGTGCATGTTGCTGTTTATCCTGAATTCCCAATATCTATATTTAAGCTCATCTACTTTAGCCTAGACATTCTGGTGCCACCCCTTCAGCAGTCAAGAAACCTGACAGCCAGATTACCTTTCTTTGCTTTTCTAAGCATGGGTTGTTCATTCTTCCAGGCCCTGCTCAAACACTGTCTTATTTAAAATACCATCCCTCCTACAGCCATTCAGTCAAAATTAACTGCTCCTTTCTCTGTACACCCACAGTATGTTGCTTGTACTTCCATTATAGCTCTTATTTCATTCTGTATTACAGTTACTCGTTTTCATGTACGCAAGTAGTCCCTTTTCAGAGGAAGGATATACCCACTCAGCCAGCCAAATCAGCCAAATTAACTCTGGAAAATCAGTGGGTAATCACAGAGTAAGATCACCTTCATATCTGATTCTATATTAATGGTAGCAAAATGAAATAGTAGATACTACTGCTGCTGTCCCCTACTCAAAGCAAGAAAAGATTACAATGAATATTCAAGATACTAAACTAATTTCAGTCCTTACTCGAGCCTTCTCTCCAGAAGAACAATGAAACAGACAAACGCCGATAGCTGAAGAAAGAGGTACCAGGCCTGTATGAACAAACTACTTTATGTTCATACATAGATGGTTAAGGAGGAGACAAGTGAATTACTTGGGAGTTATATATTCAGCATCACTTTTCTGTTAACTAACCCTGCTCCTATCCATTTGTTGGTATAATGTAACTTCTATCCCCTGATCACAAATTATTGATCCAAGCCAAATTTTTTCTTCAAGAATTTTAGAAACACAACTGTGAAAATAAAGTCAGTCCTTGTCTGAATGGCTTAAATCGGAAGATATAAACAACACAGGAGCTGTCAGTGGCAGTTTTTTCCGTTGTGGAAAGGCAGATCTGTGGTAAGAGAAAATGAAGTTTACAGAGTGAAGCAATGATAAGAAAGTCTTAAGGCCCGTAAACCCTGAGTCCAGTACACCTAGGGTCTCATCCCATACTTAGGCTTTATGAGATAGACATCCCATTATTCTTATAATAAATTTCTCCTTAATTAAAGCTAGTTCAATTAGAGCTGCCGATTTGAAATTTTATTTCAAATTTTATTTTGAAATAAAAATAATCTTGTGCTAAACTGTTACTTTGATGACCCCCAATTAAACATGCTTCCTAGTATTCCTAGTCTCTTCCCACAATAACTCTGATCCAGGCCTGTAACTATTTTGACCAAGAAAATAATGGCAGAAGTGAAGCCGTGCCAGTTTCTGGCTTAAACCTTAATTGGCCTGGCAGCTTCTGCTTCATTGCTATCACAGTGCTAGCTCTTGGAATACTTACTGGAACCCTGCCATCACAACATGAGGCTAATGGATTAGCCGTGTGGAGGAACCCACATACAGAAGAACCAAGGCCCTGGACAACAGTCCTAGTCAAGCCTCCAGGTGGCTGCAGCTATACCAGAACCCCAGCCAACGCCTTCTAACACAGAACCAGTGAGTTAATTCACAGATATGTGAAAGACATTAAGTTGTAGATTAAAGCAACTAAATTTTGTGGTGGTTTCTAATGTAAATTTTAACTAATATAAAAGTTCAATCCATATACAAGTAACTTGGAATTGTACTTTCCTAACACAGACTATTGTCTTGGAACACCAATTAGACAATTCTGGCCTACCATCTGTTTCTGCAAATAAAGTTTTATTGGAACACATTTTGTTCACTTACATGTTGTCTATGACAGCTTTCATGCTACAAGGACAAAGCTGAGTACCTGTGGCAGAAATCATATTGCCCACAAAGCCTAAAATATTTACTATCTGGCCCTTTACAGAAACAGTTTGGCAAACCCTATCATATAGTACTGGCTATGTGTCTTAACATAATAAATGACTTAACATGTAAACCTACTTACAGCCAATTCTTCACACTTGAAGGTTAACACTGTATCTACAGGCATATCTCGTTTTGTTGCCCTTTGCTTTATTGTGCTTCCCAGATATTGCGGGGTGTTTTGTTTTACACATGGAAGGTAAAAGTCTACAAAAGCAAAAAGATTACAACTCAAATGATGGCTAGCATTTTTTTAGCAATTAGGTATTTTTTTAAGTAACATACATTTTTTTAAATATAATACTATTGCACACTTAATATGCTACAACATAGTATAAACATAACTTTCATACACACTGGGGAACTAAAAAAATTCATGTGACTCACCTTGCTGTGATATTCACTTTATTGCTATGGTCTGGAACCAAACTTGCTGTATCTTCAAGGAATGCCTGTCATAGTTGTAGCCCAACACAATGCAAAGTACGTCAAATGGTGCATACTTGCCATAGAATGTTTGCGACCCCTCTCTCCAAAATTTAGATGTTGAAACCTGTATTTCCCCAGTGTGATGGTGCTTGGAGATAAGAACTTTCAGAGGTGATTAATCCTGAGGGTGAATACCCAAAGAGCTCTCTCCCCTCTCCCACCATGTATGGAGACAAAGATAAGGTGTCTGTCTGCAGAAAGTATGTACTCACTGAACACTGAATCTGCTGGTACCTTGACCTTAGACTTCCTAGCCTCCAAAACTGTGAAAAATCAATTTCTGTTGTTTATAATCTACCCAGTCTATGGCACTTTGTCATAGCAACCCAAATGGACTAAGACAATACTGACCTGAGTTGTACTGTTTGTTAACAAATCAGGCTATGGTTAGACTAATATATTAATGATAGACAGAAAAACAACCAAGTAATAAAATCAGATCTATAGCTATTTAGCTGCTTAAAATTCCTACTATGGGGGTAGGGGTGTCTCCATTTCAAGTTTCTAATGTATTAGATATGACTCACTTCTGAATTGTATTAAAAATCAGAAAAGAATAAATATTTCATTATGATATATAATTGACAATTTTTAAAATTAGTATTACTTCACAGATCCATCTGCAGGGGAAAAAAATGGAAAATCCAAGGCCAGTATTAACCTGGAGTCAATAATTCTCAAACTTTCCTGCCAAAAATTATCTAAGGTAGGCATTGGTATTCTCCACTTCACAGATGAAAAAACTGAAGCCTAGAGAAGTTAAGTAACTCTAAAACCTTAAGTATAAACTCAGATGGTCTAATCCAGAGCCCTCCTACTATTCTGAGTACAGTGAGTCCTCACTTAACATCATGAATTGAATCTTGGAAACTGTGACTTTAATGAAATGATGTATAACAAAATCAATTTTACCACAGGCTAATTGATGTAAACAAAAGTTCTTTTTTTATTATAAGATTTTTTCAGAAAACTATACTTGAAAAATAATTCAATAAATTTAAAAAATTAAAAGCAAAAAAAGTTTTTTTTATTGTTGTTCAAGTACAGTTTTCTGCCTTTTACTCCCACCCCAACCCTCCCCATCTCCCTCTCCCTGTTTCCACCAGCCCCTGTTATTGTCCATGTGTCCTTTATAATTGTTCCTGAAAACCCTTCACCCTTTTCCCTTGAAATTCCCTCCCTTCACCCTTCTGGTCATTGTAAGTCTGTTCTCAATTTTAGTGTCTTTGGTTATATTTTGCTTGTTTGTTTGTTTTGTTGATTAGGTTCCTATTAAAGGTGATATCATATGGTATTTGTCTTTTACCACCTGGCTTATTTAACTCAGCATAATGCTTTCCAGTTTCATCCATGCTGTCATAAAGGGCAGGAGCGCCTTCTTTCTTTCTGTTGCACAGAATTCCATTGTGTAAATGTACCATAGTTTTTTGATCCATTCATTTACTGATGGGCACTTGGGTTGCTTTTAGCACATGGTTATTATAAATTGTGCTGCTATGAAAAAGTTAAGTTCTTAAAGCAAAAAAGTTAAGTTCTATAACCCCCCCAATACTTCTAATATTAAATATTGAAACAAATACGAGTTACACCTGCATTTAAGACCAGCCTGCTTCTTCCATTTCAGAGTCACAGGTGGCTGGAACCTATCTTTGCAGCTCAGGGTGCAAGGAGGGAATTAGGCCTGGATAGGACCTCTTCGGTTGCAGGGAACATCACACACACCCACATTCACTCAGATAGGGGCAATGTAGACACACCAATTCATCTAATATATGCATCACTGTGATGTGAGGGGAAACTAGAGTACCCGAAGAAAACCCACACTGACATAGAATGATCTGTAAACTCCATACATAGAGGAGTTATTTTAAATATGTAATGGCAATAACCATAATTTCTTTTGGAAGGAGTACTAACTTTACTTTCCAGACCTCTGGTATATTACCAAAATTACAATTTTAAAAGAAAACAGTAATACCTGAAATACCTCTAAATCACTACTATTTTTCCAAGCTTGATTGTGTGAATCAGTTATTACACTTATATGCATATAATTTTTATTCTAAGTCTAAGCATTTTGCAATCCTAACTCTCTATGGCATGTAGCTTGAATGAAATAAAACTGCACATATTATGCAGTGGAAGTAACAGCCATTTATTTCCATTTATACTTGGCATGAATGTCAGCGTCTTTTTCTAGCAATTTTTCCTCTTTGAAGTAAAGTATTTCAGATAATTTTGCTGATATTAATAGATTATAGATAACATGAATACAAGCCATAAAAGAATGGTAAATATCAGGTATGTTCCTGAGATTAGTATTAATAAGAATTGAGAGTTGAACAAGATTTTAGACATCATCTATTGCACTTCACATTTTACAGATAGTGATACCAAACTCCCAATGGAAAAAATCCAAAATAGAAATTGATCTAGTATTCCTTCCCCATAAAGTAGCAACAGAATCAAGACTGGTCTCCTTAGGCCCTGCTATAATACATTTTCTAAGATAATATATTCAGCCAATATTTTAATGTAAAAAAAAGAAAAAATAGTAAGAGGTGATGAGTGATTGGGAAAATATGTATTTTAAAGGTAAATACAGAATAAAAGAATTCATTTTCATAGTACAGATGACTGTAGGAAACCACTATTTTTACAGCAAAAAGCTAAAAGAATAAAATTACAGGCATTACATAAATTTCCAAAAGATCACTTGCAAAGGAAAGATCACTATTTCCCACAGAGGAATTGCATATAACTCTGGAATATGACTTGAAGAAGTACTTCATTACCAAAAAGTTTTGGAAACGTTAGGCTAATTAAAGTTAAACAGGATTTACAATTGTATTTCTCATATCTTTAATATGCTAATATGCTTTAATAGACTGAGAATCTCTGAAAAGAGGGATATATTATATAGCACTTTCCACATTCATTTAACCATGTAAAAATTTCTTCATAACATACTTATTATAACATCTCCCAGAAAAGTGTTGCTAGCACAGAATTTAGAAAACACTGGGGGCGATCATTTGTAGGAAAAAAAAAGACTAAAGACCCATAGCTGATCATAAATTTTAAAATAAAGCAACATAAAAGGGCCATTGTAAAAACTACTAAAATTTTACTCTATTACATGTATACTACTGTTCTAAAATGTTCTTAGATAACCATTCCTATGTAGAGTATGAAAAAGTGGAAGCTATTGTACACGATCCAGATAAATAACCACTGTTGACATTAGGAGGCCCTGAAGTTAACACACTGATCTCACACCTTATCTGGCTCCAGTTCTAATTTAGAACTATCTATCAGAGGGTCATTTTCATGGAAGAGGCAAGAGAAAGAAGAAATGAGATGGATGTAATAAATTACACCAAGGCCTCACAGCTTCAGGGAATGTCTAGAAAGAGCTATCTGCTCAGCACCCTTTACTCCTCCCACTGACAGAGACTCCCCTTCTTTGAAGGCCTCCCTTTCCCCTATGTCATTCTGGTGAGGGGCCTATTTGGTGTCCCAGTCCCAAGATACACATATGATAAAGACCTGGCCAATTAAAGTCATCACACTCCTAGTCACAATGACTGGCCCAAAGATAGACATGTGAACCAAGCCGGCTGAAGGAACATCCTGGAATTTTATATACAAATGCCGTGAGAAAGAAAATCTTTTCTGTGGACTCACTAGTCGGGAAGAAGAAAGCATGAAATTGTTTATTATTCTATCTCCTAACCTGCCTCTCTTCCTCAATTCTGGCTACGTAAAGGAAGTTAGCCTGCAATATACTCAAAAAATCAAAACACTGAAATGGAAAATGTGTCCGTGATCACATTGATAACATGATCACACTGCTTGAGTCCCTAAAGTCAGTTCCTCCTCTAGACTCTGTGGCTACATAAGTTAATAAATTTCCCTTTTCACTTAAACTAATTTTGAGATGGGTATCAGTCATTTGCAATGAAAAGGTCCTGATCCACATATGAAACTAACTCAAAAAAGAGACAATCTCAAAAGAATTTGTATAGATAAAAATATAATAACAAATGAAGATGAGAATATTAATTACAATTAGCACGTACTTTGTCAAAAGCAAGCTTGTAATTCCTATCAAAATTTTAAAATTCATATGCCACTAACCAAAAAATCTACTTGTCATAAGCAATCTTACATTTAAAAAAACTTACAAATATGAAGTGATAAATGCACAAATATGTAGTGATAAATGCATAATACTGTCTACATTTGTCACAGTAAAAAATTAGAAACCTCAATAACCATCAATTGAGGGTTGATTAAATAATAACCTATAATGCAATTATAATAGAGCCATTAAAAAGAAAGATGTATATCTATATGAGCTAACTGTTAAACACCAAGGAGTATAATGTAGTAGTTAAGAGCTTACACTCTAGGAACAGGCTACATGGGTTCAACAGGAAGCTTGGCCTCTTATCTCAGTGATTTGAGCAAATTACTTAACCTCTACTACAATTTCAACTGTAAAACAGCCATACTACCATGAGGATTAAATGAATTAATAGGCTCTAGACAAGTATTCTATACCTGGTAAGCTCTCAATAAGGTTAACTATTATTATTTTCCCTGATACAAAATGATGTCCAAGACATGCTGGAGAGAGAGGGTGGTGCAGAATACTCCCTATGCTACGTTTGAGCAAAGATTACAACCTTAGATGCATATGGGGTGAGGAAGATCAACATACTCTGGTTAAGTGGGAATTGTGGGAAACTGGACAATAACAGGCCTTTGTCTCAAGGGGGCCACCATTCTAACAAACTACTGTCATGTGAGAAAGAGGTTATAGTGTGGCTGAATCTTAAAAAGCTAAAAATATTGGTTTATATGAAATATATATTTTAAATGCTAGAAACATACTTTTTTATGAAAACATATTGTGGGTCTAATAAAACATGTTTACTGGTCATTTATGGCCAATTTGCAAACTCTGATATAATGTGAGATTCAATACATGCATATTTAAAGACATATTTGTGTATACAAGAAAAAAACAAAATCAAAAATCTTAAAAGTGGTTAACAATGGAGACTCAAAAAGGAAGGAGATAGGGCTTAATTTCACACTTCATCTTTCTGTGCTGTCACATTTCACAAAGCACAAATACACTACAAAAAGTTTTTGAAACTAAAAATATAACTGAACTAAATTCAAATGTAACTTCTATTACACGGATATTAATTTTATCAAAATAATATTTCAAAAATGTTCGCTAAAATAAAAAATTTCAGCATTGACTCATAAGTGCAAGGAAAGAAGTGATCCTTTTTTAAGTGATTAATCTTTTTAATGTTTGAAAATATTTACTGCATTTCTTGCTTCCAAGATATCAAAAAGTTCTTAGCCTGAATCAGACTTTAAAAATTGTTAATTTCAAGTTTACTTTTTTTAATGTTCTTTTTAAAAAAGAACTTGACAGTACATAGAGAATTAAAGGAAACATTTCATTTCTATTTAGCACCCATAATGTATTTGCTCTCTTCCTTTTGCAAGTTTCTGCATTTTTATTAACATTTTCAGCATCAGGCAGATCCAATTAACCATGATCCTGAAATCTCAAAGTATAAAGAAATAAGTAAAGTTATAAGCAATAGCCCATTCATCTTCAACGCCCTCAACCCAAAAGTGAAAATACTTAATTTTGGGACCTCATTTAAAGTCTAACTGAATGTGATACATAATTCTTAGCAAGGTTGCTTATGTGCTTCTCAATACTATAGCAGATTATAAACTAGATAGGAAAGGGCAAGTATGTAAAGTCACAATCGAAAAGCAAATACAGAATAGAAACAAATACAGTATAGACCACATTACCACATTCCACAATAACAGATTCAGAATAGAATATAAAATTATAATTGCTAAGAGTAGAGTCAGACATATTCTTGAAATCTGGCACTGCCAATGATATAATCTTGAGCAAGTTACTTAATAGTAACTTCTCTACTTCTCAGGCAAAAGAAGGACCGAATAACATATGCGAAGTGATAAAAACAAACAGAATACATTTATACTATATATATATATATATGCCTAATACATATTACCTATAATTAAAACTGAACAAAAAATAATTATATATGTTCATTCAATACTTTTTATCTTTAAAAGCAGGCAATGTGCAATGGTTTAAAAATTTGTGTCAACATACAGAGGGCTCAGGGACAAGTGAAAAGATGCTCAGCATCACTAGCCATCAGAGAGATGCAAATTAAAACCACAACAAGATACCTTTCGTATCAATCAGAACGGCCACCATAAACAAATCAACAAACCAGTGCTGGAGAGGTTGTGGAGAAAAGGGAACCCTAGTATATTGTTGGTGGGAATGCAGATTGGTGCAGCCACTGTGGAAAACAATATGGAGTTTTCTCAAAAAACTAAAAAAGAAACTGCCTGTCTTTTGACCTGGCAATTCCACTGCTGGGATTATACCCTAAGAACACTGAAACACCAATTCAAAAAAACCTACGCACCTCAATGTTCACAGCAGCACAATTTACAATAGCCAAGTGCTGGAAGCAACCTAAGGGCCCATCAGTATAGGGGTGGATCAAAACACTATGGTACATTTACACAATGGAATAGTATGCAGCAGAGAAAAGGAAGGAGCTCCTACCCTTTATGACAGCATGGATGAAACTGGAGAGAGTTATGCTAAGTGAAATAAGCCAAGTGGTGAAAGACAAATGCCATATGATCTCAGCTGTAAGTGGAACCTAATCAACAAAACAAATAAGCAAGCAAAATAGAGCCAGAGACATTGAAATAAAGAACAAACTGACAGTAATCAGATTGGAGATGGAAGATAATGAGGGAAAGAAGGGGAAGGGTCGTCAAGGAACACATACAAAGGACCACTGGACAAAACCAAAAGGGATAAGGATTGAGAGTGGGGAGTGGAGGTGGGTGGGGCAGGGAAAAGTGGTGGGGGGGAAATGGAGACAACTGTACTTGAACAACAATAAAAAAAAATTGCATCAAAAGTGGCTTGAAAACAGTTTTGGTAATTACACTTACTACATCAAAAACAAAATATAGAAGTACTTTATTCCTAGAAATGCAACATAAATTAAGCATGAATGCGTCAATATCCAACCTGATTAAATACTGTGTTCATGTTAGTGCTAAAATACAAGCTCCAGAGGACAACATCTTGGGTCTGTTTTATTCACTATTGTATCCTTCATAGAGCACAGAACTGGGCTAGTGGCAGGTGTTAAATATAAAGTACATTATTTCCTTTGTTCTCCATATTAACCCTGTAAGGTAAGCATAGTTACCCACACATAAATCTAAGGAAACGTAAACTGTGGTTATGTCTTGAAAATGATAGAAGAGGTACAACTTGTGACTCTTATTTTATGCTATTTTGCCCATTATAGTTAACCTTCAAAATAAGTAAGAGCATTTTCAAAATTTCTTTTACTTATAAATTTAAATTTTCATTTAAGATGACATTTTAAAAAATTACTATAATACTACCCTAAAATAATCCCCATACATACTATGACCATCAACTAAGAGGCAATATATTAAATTTGATAGTATAAAATGTGTCAAATATACATTATTAATATCACCCTGTTACCAGTTATAAATATATATTGTAAAGCAGCCCTACTTGGTGTGGCTCAGTGGATTGAGTGCCGGCCTGCAAATGCACAAGTCACTGGTTCAATTCCTAGTCAGGGAATGTGCCTGGGTTGCAGGCCAGGTTCCTAGTTGAGGGTTCCCAGTTGAGAGGCAACCACACATTGATGTTTCTCTCCCTCTCTTCCTCCCTACCTTCCCCTCTCTCTAAAAAAAAAATAATAATAAAATCTTCAAAAAAAATAAGAAGGTCACAACAGAAGTAAAGAATACATCACCTGTTTGAAGAACTCTAAAATCTAACTCGAATAAGATTTTTATACACGAAGCTGTTGCCAAAAGCACCAAAGCAACATACAAAGGGGAAAGGAAATAAAGATTACTAAGTACCATATATACTCTAATTTAGACATACAGGGTGGGCATTTTCACATATATTATCTCAGCTGATTCTTAAAACTCTGTGAAGTACTGCCATCTTCATTTTGGAGGAAGAAACTGAAATTCAAAGAGGTTAAATGACTTCCCCTTATCGAGGGCAAACCAAAATCTGAAATCCAAGTCTAACTCCAAAGTCCTTTTTAAAACCATAACCACACACACACACACACACACACACACACAGACAAGCCTTTCAGCCTCCCACGTGTACATGATTACAGTGTATGGACAACAATTTATAAACAGTGTAGGAAAACAAAGAAAGACATCACTGTAGAGAATAAATCCTAGGAAAAATTTTGTTGAGGAAGTGAAGCGTGAGCTAAATTTGAAATTAAGGGGAAGACTGAAACTACTGTTAACAGAAAAAGGGTTAATGGCACAAAAATTTCTAAATGAAAAAAATCTAAATACTTTTCCTTTAGTTTATACTAACAGTACCTAATATCTGAAATTTTTATCTTTTCTCCCAGTTCTTATTCTCTTGCATTTTATATGGAATTTACCTCTCTCCCATAATCATTTCCATTGTAAAGACAAAAAAATAACTGAGCCCGATACTCTATATTTCTCTTTCCAGATGGTAAAGATGCTAAAGGATAGAGATGTATATTGCCACAAATCTTACAGTGATCTCAGAGAATGACTTCTCCATGTTAGTGGTGAGAAAAGTTGCAAGAGGGAGGGTTAAGTAATATTGTTCAAAGTTGTAAAGATTTTACTGGCCATACTAGCATTAGAAAATGAGTTTTCTAGTGTTCTATGAGCCAGTGTTCCTTCAAATTTTTTTTGTTTGGCCAAAGTACTAATAAGAGAAAATGATGAACTCTGGAGTTATGTAATGGACTCACTTGAAATTTCCTTGAAGTTTCAGATTTTATCTTAGAAGCTCATGTGAATTCTACACTCTGCTTAATTTACCCATCCTTATCTAATATTAATGTGGTTTAAAGTACATAATCTCAAATAAAATAGATACATTTGATTTTATTAACCAAGTCCCTCCAGTAAGTTTAATAAAAATTTTAAAGAATTATTACGTTTGTTGCCACTGCTTATATTCTAAGGTTTAGAATCAGTAGCATATCCTTTAACACAGTGTGATACACCCCAACTTGAGAAGCAGGGCACGAATTGTGTGATGCTCTCTCTTTTCACCAAATCTCATTTCTTTGCTTCTCTATGTTCAAATTAGTAAAATTTCAAATCATAGTAAATTTAATTCCATTCTTACAAAATGTAGAGTGACTGGCAAAACTACTGTAAAAGCTGTTGAGCTTATTTCTTTTAATTACAAAAGTTTCAACAAGTTCTACTCACTTAGTTGAAATTAATTAAATACAATCCATTTAGGAACTCACTAAACAACCTGGGCAGAACTTGTATGTGTCAATACGTCATTGAAGGTCACTCACAAATTAAGTAAGAATTGTATGCTATTCATATTATTGTAACTACACTCCCAATTACTTTTAAGCAGATTAATCTTTTCTCCTTCCCAATTTATCCTGTCTGCCCAGATGTGAAGGAAGAAATCCCTATGGTTTCATTACTTAAGTTTTTAGTATTTTTAACATCTAAAATTCCAAATATGCTTTATTAATCTTCAATACTACTTCTAGGAGCAAAGTACTGATATTATCTGTTTTACTCACTGTTTCAAAAAGCATCCTATTCACCTGGCTGGTGTAGCTCAGTGGATTGAGCACAGGCCTGTGAACCAGAGGATCACGGTTCAATTCCCAGTCAGGGCACATGCTTGGGTTGCAGGCCAGTTCCCAGCAGAGAACAAATGAGAGGCAACCACACATTGATATTTTCTCCCTCTCTCCTTCCTTTCCCCTCTAAAGATAAATAAATAAAAATCTTTTTAAAAAAGCACCCTATTCAATTTAACCTGAAATCTATCACCTGAAAGAGTAAAAACAGACTCATACATCATTTCCTTCTCAATAACATATTGCTGATTCTCCACCATATAGCTCAGTTAAAGTTAACTTGCCATATGGGTTTCTAATAAAGTTAAAGCTCTTAATATGTAACAACGTATGTACTAGTAGTTTATAAAGTCTTTGGTCAGTAATAATAGTATTAAGTATATTCATTAGAAATTAATTTAATTATTTCACACTTCAATTAAAATTTTAATTCTCTAATACATTGCCTGCAACCAAAAATTCACGAAAGAACAACCTAGTCTAAGATATATGCTTCCTTTTAACAAAAGTCGCACAGATCAACGTTGGTGTGTCTGCCAGAATACACAATTTCATTTGGTAGGATTTAGGTTTCGTTTGCAATAGTGATTTGGCTACTTAATGACAACATCTATTCTCCAAACAAAGATATATTTATATGTCCTCATCAATAAATGGGCTTTTCAGGATATAAAATTGACAGTTATAATGTACAAGGATAAGCTTGAGGAATGAAATAAAATAAATGCTTAAACAATTCCAGAGTTACAAGATTATCATTTCCTTGATTTAGAGTTTGGTTTTTAAGTATTTTGAATGACTGAAATACTCTCTACATGTAACTAATATTTTAGATGTTCTAGTTTACAATTAGTCTTTTATCTCTATTATCTAGTCTTATATGTTCTAATATCTCTTACTGATTATAAATATACAGCTTTAGTGCAATAAAAAGAGTATTACTAGAGCAAAAGTATGATTTTTAAAATGCCCTTTCTGAATATTTGCATCATTTGTCATCCATGCCACTGTTAGTGAAAATTTAGGTAATGAATTACCATCTTTATCTAAATGCTCTGATACTGAACATTAGCAGTGGCTAGCTAATATGACCTTAAATACCCAATGGAACATAATCTGTCTCATTCTCTATTATCCATACATGTATTCATTATTTTCCTGATGTCTTGGAGAAACATTTATAGTGGTAGAACTAATGTACTCCCTTGATAAACAGCTTCATTAGAAATAGAAAAAATTAGGTAAAGAGTGACAATTTGAAATATAGTTACCCAGCTGTGTAATTAAGACCTTCTAAAAGTATAATTACTACTAAAGTTATAAAAAAATCCTATATCTGCCTTACTGCTTGTTTCTAGTTTCAAAACAGCAGATCCATGTTTGTTTGCCCTATGTTATTCATCACATTGTCTTTTGTCTCCATTATAAACAGCAGTAGAAATAGAGAACATTAGAAACATATATTAAAAATTAGATATTAGATCACAAAAGACCTATAACACTTCATTTATACATAGCAAATCAACATAAAATAGTTACTAACAAAGATACTGTTCCTAGAGATGAATAATATTCAACATAAAATGTTTCTATGATTACTTATTTTGTACTCAAAAATGTTCCAAATTTTCTTGATTAATTACTATAACTAAAATATCCAGGTTACATTATCATAATCTAACTTCCAAGCTCTAAATAATTCTAGATTTGAGGTAAAAGAATAAATGACTTAGTAAATATTTTCTTTTCTACCACTATTCTTTAAACATTCTAATAGTTATTTAATAAGAAGTTTCAATAGACTGCATAATATAGTTGCCAAATACATAACTGACCTAAAGACTTAAAAAAACATCCAGAAGATGAAAAGTTTCAAAGTATAAATATCACCTTGCAACATAAAATCAAAAATGTCACAAAGAAACCAATTAAAGACTTAGAAATGACAATAAAGTTTCACAAAAATACTACCACATTGTAAAATGTATGCACAGGCAGAGAGGTACTTTCCACTACCTCTACAGAATAGATTTAGATAAAATATTTAAAATCCTTATTATGAAGCATGCAGAGGATATTTTACAAAACAAGCCCTTCACCTTTAAAAAGAGCCTCAAATTACAACTCATAAACTCCTAGTTTTAAGTGTGGCCTCGTAACTCAATATTCTTAAGTATAAAATCATAGTACTTAAGTTCGGTCAAGAATAATTTCACACAGTAAAACGGCAACATTCGAAGTTCTACAAGACACAAATTTGCACAACACACCTTCACTTATAGGGTTTTTTGTTGCACAAAATTAAATGGAATGTCAAGAGCATAAATATTAAGCTGTTTGTAATAAAATTCACTACTTGCACACTGAGGGCTGGTGCTCTTTCGTCTGACTCTTCCCCCTGTTTCCAGGTTCAATCATAGTAGAAAATTATTCATATCAATAACTTGTCAAGTAAAAACCTTATAATTATTTCTGACTTCAAATATGCCATGCCATAATCAAATCCTATTGTCCTCTGTTACCACTTCTCCCAAATCTGCAACGTTCTCTTCATTCCTTCGGCTACATCATTATTCCTGAGCCTGGATGTTCCCCCTCAACTACTGGACCTCATTCTCAGGAGGCAGCTTCTCCAAACTACCTTCAATCCCATTGGCAAAGTCCTCTTCTCTCCTTGACATGTTGTCTGTCGCCTACCAATATCACCTGGGCTTTTCATGGCCTTTGCATTACATTGTTATTCTGCTCAAGAGCCTCACCCTCGCCAACGTTTTCACTTATAAGGTTCTCCACTTTCAACTACCCTTAAAAACATCAATTTTTACTTAACCTCTGGTAAATGTATTAAATTCTGCCTTCAGTAATCACATTTGATCCTAATCCATCTGAACATGGAATTCCTTTTACATTTAGTACTCAAATGCACAGATAGTTTATTTAGACAATTTTGGCAAAATAACTGCATACATTGTTTCTTTAGTTGTTTGTATATCAATCTTATCCCTGCTGGACTGTAGGGTTACAGATGAGGGCTGCATCTTTCAAAGCATTCTCTACAATTCTGTCACCAACCAAATAAGATGACTCACTAAATAAAACTGTCAGGGAACGCTTAAATAAACGGAAAAAAAATTAAATCTCTGTGGTTTTACTTTAAGACATCTATGACCTTTCATTTCCATGGTCAGCTGATATGCTTTGGTTTTTATTAAGTTTCATATTTTCACTACTCTAGTAGCTTTCAAAACATGACTAGAAATCAAAGAGTAAGTTGAGAGTTGATACAGAGTTTACACTTTTACACCCTGGGACCAGATTTTGAAAATCAGCAATGTTAACTCTAACGATTCTGAGATATAAGTGAATCTTAGCCCAAGGCAACAGTTTTGGCAGAGAGACAGACAGACAGACAAACAGGGAGCAAGCACAGCTCATCTTTTGATGTGGGGGGATTCCCTTTCTACCAATTGGTTTAGACTAGTTTCTCTATCTAAGAAGCTTTCGATTAGAAAAATTCAATAAATCACCATTAACATCTGGGAAGAAAAACTAGGAAAAAGCAACCCATTTGCTTAAAAGAGTGGGTGGAGTGTCACGGATATCTCCTTTTCATAAAACCCAGCAGCCAAATTAAGCTTTAGCACTCAATATGTACTGGCAGAGATTTTTTCCACCTAATAATAAAAGCAAGTCTCATTCAATTTAGTCCCTTCTCGAGCACCGTCTCAACCTGTCAGAATCTGACAAGAAAGAAAAAATTAAAAAGAATTGGGGCGGGGTGGGGGGGAACACTAGGATTCCCGTTTACATCACTTCTTTTTCCGAAATCACAACAGTAAATCTTGGATTCCCTTCACTCCGAACTAAACCCTCAGATTCTAAATATAGTTATTTAACCCCCGCCTTGCCACTCAATTACACATAAGCCTCGTCAACTACAGAACCACAGCAGAAACCCCTACTAACTGGCTTGCTATTCATCTCGGAAGTCATGCCCTGCAGCAACTGCCTATCGCCGAACTGAGGGACATCACCCAAATACAACGCAACGGAATCAGACATGCAGGGCACACACTGTTTCCGCGAGGGAGGGAAACGCGACCGGGAAAAGTGCGCTCATCACCAGCCTCGGGACCAAGGGGTGGCTGGGGAGGGGGGGCATCTAGAGGGGAAGAGGACACAACAGCCCAAGTGGGGGAATCCTCTCCCGAGTGAAAAGGGCTGGATCCCCAGGAGCAGGATCAGCCAGTCCCTCTTAGGGAAACGCTGAGGCGGGCAGAGGGGCCTTAGCTTCGGAAGGCGAAATGCAGACACTTTCCGAGGTCCGGGTGGAAGCCGATCCCCCACCTCTCGGGGGAGACTGGGGTGTCCCATGGGTGGTTGAGGGGAAGCCCGGCTCGTGAGGGGCAGCCCAAGGCTGAGCAGAGTTCCGCCTGATGGACACCCAAGTGGTGTCCGGCCCATGCCCCTGGCAAGCACAGCAGGAGCGGCGCGGGGCCACTAGAGTGGGGGAGGGAGAGGGTAGCGAGGGGGTGGGAACGGGATTCCCCCCCTTTCTCGGACGTGCGTTAGCGGAGGAAGCGCGCGGGCCAGCCCAGCGGCGTGCTTGACTGCGGAGCCCCGGGATCCCGCCGCCTGCACCGGCAACGAGGAGCCCTGCAGCGCCCGCCGCACCGGTCCCTCGGTCCCCAGGGTCCAGGGACTTCGGCTGCGAAGGCGCTGGGGCCTGGCATCCCACGGGACCGGCTCCTGCTCCCGGGGGGGGGGGGCATGGGAACACCCCAACCTACAGATCTCCGCGGTTGTAAAACGCCCCCCTTTCCCATTCCCCTTCTCAGGCTTCCCTCCTCCCGAGGCCTCAGAGAAGGGTCATCACAGGCAAGAAGCCCGAGGCAAGTCGAGGACAGCGGCGGTGGCGGTCCCGGACCTCCTCCCCGGTTACCTGTGAGGACTCCGACACGGATCTGATGGTCGTGGTTAGTAAGGATCATTCCCTCGGTCGCCATGTTTCCCAGCGCAGTCACCGCACTGACAGGAGCCGGGAGAAGCTGGAGCTCGGAGCGCGCCGGCCGGGAGCGCGCTCGCCTTGGACAGCGCGAGAGCGGGAGCGCGAGGTGAGCGGGGAAGGAGGGGGAGGCGGCCCCGTGCCGGTCGGCCTGCGCTCAGGGGAGGCCGCGCCAGGGGCGCGCGAGTCCGCGGGAGGGGGCGGAGTCAGGGCGCGCGACCAGGAGCGGGGTCCGGAGCCGCGAGCTGCAGGGGGCACACGCTGTGGCCGCCGGAGCGGAACGCGCGGAGGTGTCGGTCCAAAGCGGGAGAGACCCTGGCTGTTCTGCAGGGTGCGAGAGCCAGAGCGGCTGGATGGCTGGAGACTGAGCGGAAAGGGGAGCACACGCTCTGGAGGTTGTGGGGGCGGGCTTGAGGACAGGGCGGAGCTACACCGCGAGGCGTGGAACTCGTGGCGAGTGAGGGGAGGAGTGAGAGCTAGGTAGCGGAGTACTGGAAGCGGGAAGGAGCCGGCACAGCCCTAGGAGGGCTGGAGAACGCACCGGGACGCGCGAGTAGCGCCGGATTGGCTGGGAGAGCGTGGAGCGGGTGCGCGCGGGGCTCGAACGCAGCCTCAGCGGAGCGCCAGGCAGAAGCAATCCCCTGCCGAGCTGGGCACCTCTCTGTTGGCGGGGCTTCTGGCCGGCTCCCTGGGCTTCGGGGCCGGTCTCCTGAGCCGAAGAGGAAAGGGCTTTGCAAGAAGGGCCACTCCTCGGAAGCTCAGGAGCTGCCGCAGGCCGATTCCCTGAAGAGCCTTCAGGAACCTGGAGCCCAAGGAACCTGGCTGGAGCTTAGACAGCTGCGTGCGTGGCAGAACGGCGGCTGCTGAGACACTCCGAGGGGGGTTTTGAAGAAGGAAGTACCCAGTCCAGCCTCGTCTTCCCGACTGCTTCCCCAGTCTGCTTCTTCAGTGCTTTAGGACCCCATCTCGAAGTCTGTGTGTACACGCGATCTTCACAAGCTTAGGAGTCTGCAGCAGGGCATCTTAGTGTAGATAACCTGGCGTTTCCTCCTGCGGCTCTCCTTTGGTTTTGTGGCTTCTTCGATACAGTCTCTGCTTTTCAATGAAAAGCGTCAATTTTAGTGAGAAGGTGTTGCTCCCACCGTGTCACAAAAGTGGAAATAGAACCCAGGCTAAGGCATTTGAGTTTCATTTTAGTATTTGTTACCACTTTTTTTCATGTGTTTTGCATAAAATGTTATTAAATCACCTGTGACTTCCCTACCAGTTTTTTAGTTCCGTTCTTGTAGCCCTTTCAACTTACAAATTTAAAAAATTATATATGCACGTATATATTTTTCCCTTTGGTTCTCAGCCATGGTAAAACCTAGGACATTTGAAAAGCAAAGTGTCCGAAATGTATAACCAACCTTGGTACACAATTAAAATCTCAGTTTGATGGCTGAGTTTTTTATTCTTCCATTTGGAGCATGGGACCTCTCACTTAAGATTCACATTGTTATGTATTTCATTTTAAATAATGAGAGTACAAAGGAGATGGTGAATGGAATTGAGGTGGGATAAATTAGTAAAATAAAATTTGAGTATGTGGATTGCTAATATTTTCGACGATGGATTAAAAATTGAAGCCAGGTCATGAATCCACTTCTTGTAACTATGAGCATAGAGCCTGGTGATTAAGGGATTCCTATCAAGTTTCAAATGACATCCAGACATTTATATGGGAAAGTATGTCCGAGAGAAGTTTCCTTTAACTCTGAAGATGAAGAGCAAATAGTTGGTACATTGTTACCTCTGTAACCTATCTTTATTCTCTACAGTTCCCTCAGACATTTGAAAGGATTAAATGTCTTAAATTTTCAGAGAGATAAATTCTAAACTTGCCCACTAATAGGCTCTGTAATCTTCAACAAGTTTGGTCTCTTCTTCATCAGTTAAAGAAGGTGGTAGACTAAATAAGCACCCTTTCAACTGAGAAATTCTGTAATTATTCATGGAAAGAAACTGACACTTGTTTCACAGGTAACAGGAAACGAGGGGCTTACTGTACAAAAGTAGTACTGGTAAACTTAGTCAAAATTAAATTAGAAAGGGTGAATATGAATCAAACCTTGTAAAGTATATGGAGGATTGTTTGCTAAACTTTAACTAAAGTTTCTGAAAAAATGATACTAGTAGAACTAAACTGGATAATTATAATGGATGCTTGTCTTCCAGCAAATTTCCTCAAGTGCATTAATGTCTGCCAAATTTAGCAAGCTGTAATAAAATTTACACAGGAAAAACCGAGTGACCTTACTGTCTAATGTGACCTTTTTTCTTTGATTGCTGGTTACTGAGTGAATATGGCAGTATGTACATGTTTTTTTACTCCTGTTACAATGCAACATTTTTTCAAAATTCATCCTGAGTCAGGTGTTACAACAAAGAACATTTTCTGGAAAATGGGAAGACAGTAGCATTTCTAAACACTGACAAATGTCTCAAAAACATGATGGGAGGGAGAACCAGAGTGAAAGAGTTAAAGAGCTTATATGTGGAGAATGATAAGCGCCCAGGGATTTATTCTCTCCATTCTTAAAAGTCTTAATATTGAAAACTATAGGAGTTCACATTAACTGAGTTAGTATAAAAGGTAAACATCTGGCTTTCATAATGATTTTCATTATAAAGATGAAACTTTATCAGTAGAGATGAATTAATGAATGAAGTTGGGTTTTTTGCCATAATGGTGTATTTACAATTAGTCCTCTGGTATCAATACTTCAGTTTTCCTATGTTAATCACAATCTTCTTGTATAAATAAGAGAAAAGCTTACGTTTCTGTGGTCAGATTCTCCTCACTCGCACTAGATGTGAGCAAGAACAGACTTGATAATGAATTACTCTTTCTCTAAGGCTCATTTCACTATCTCCTCTTTCCTGTTTGGCTAATGGCTACAACTAAAATTAAAAATGGGTGCAAGCAACATTTTGAATATCATATTTAATGCCACTGAATTTACACCTTAAAATGGCAAACATGGTAAATTTTATTACATGTATTTAGCACATTTTTTAAAAAAATGGGTACTAGGTAAAACTTTGGTTGATTTTTACCTGTTATTTTCCCCGAAAGAAGCTTGGTTATATTCAAGATGAATTTTGTTACTGGCTGAATTAGTGTATTTGTTCCTAGGGTGGCTATAACTAAGAGCCACAAGCCGGGTGGCACAAACAACAGAAATTTATTCTCTTGTATTACTGGAGGCCAGAAGTTTAAAATCAAGGCGTCACAAAGCCATGCTCCCTCTGAAGGCTCTAGAGAACAGTTCTTGGTTTGGCGCTAGCTTCTGGTGTCAGCAGTCCTTGGCTTGTAGCTCTCTCCCTCCAGTCTTTGCTTCCATCTTCACATGACCTTCTTCTCTGTGTGTATTTTCACCGTCCCCTTCTTATAAGGATACTAGTCACTGGATTTAGGGACTAAAAAGTAATCCCATATGACCTCATTTAACTAATTGCATCTACAGAGTCCCTATTTCCAAATAGGCCACCGCCTGAGGTTCTGAGTGGATGTGAAATTTTGAGGGTCTCTGTTCAAATGCAGTATGGGCAGTTCATAGATTACATTACTCTGTATAGCCATAAGAACAGAAAATTCAGCCTATCAGAAATGAAGGTTGATAGGTTTCTTTAAAAGCTGGGATTTAGAAATTAGATACGCTTTTAGAGAAAATGCAGCTTCATAGAGAGTACTGGAGAAATGTGTAATATTTGATTTAAGTAGCCTAATGCTTTCCCTCTACAAGTAGTTTTCTAGATTAGAATTTTCTAAAGTCTAGTGACATAAATTGATTCATCCCTACTAATGAAATTTAACATTTTGCTTTCAGTTCTATACCCTTGTTATCTTCTGGTGAAGTGAAGCTGAGCCACCTCAGTTGCAGGTGGAGTTTGGTGGCACTGATTTGGGAACAACTAGGACAATGTTTTCCAGTGTCTTCCATGTTTAAAATAAACTTGAACTTTCCTTGCACTTTTGATATTCTGTTTGTTCTGTGCAGATTGCTGCTTGAATAATTATTTTGTGCCCTCATCCTTCATGTTTTTTCCTCCCTTACACTCTTCCTCTGAGGTTCCCATCCAGAAATTCAGATATGTGAGGATGTTTGGGGTTCCAAGTAACTAATCCTAGTTTAAGACAAAAGAAATGCATTGGCTCATGAAACTAGGAAGTCCAAGGATGTGTAAAGGCTTCAAGGTTGGCTAGTTTCAGGATCTGAAACCATGTCCACAAGATGCCATCTTTCAGCTACGCTTTGTTCTTTGTTGCCTTAATTCCCACATTGGCTCTTTATACATGATAGCGAAGATGGTATTCATTTCTGTAGGCTGTAATTTAGATCAGTGGTTTTTGAGTCTCCCTGAGGGACCTGGACACCCCAGCATCCTTTCAGAGCATCTTCAAGGTCAAAAATATTTTCACAGTAGCACAAGGGTATTTGTCTTTCCACTCTCATTTTCTCATTAGATACAGTGGAATTTTCCAGAAACTACATGATGTATAATATCATCACTCTGATAGCTCATGGAATGTGTTTGTATATTTTTATATTTAAAAAATCTTAATATATAAATATCAATAGATGCAATGTACATAAACAGAAGCTCTTTGGAGTCCTCAGTAATTTTTAAAGTATAAAGGGGTCTTGAGACAAAACCTTGAGAACAATAGATTTAGGTCATGAGCCCATCCCCAAAGCACTTACTAATGCAACAGGAATGGCATTTTCTGATTGGTTTGGCCTTGATCAGGTACTCACCCAGAGGATGGAGATGAACTGTCCCCTACGAGATGGACTAAGACCCAGGGAAGATGGATCTGGCTACTATATGTAAGGCTAGTACCTTGATAGGTTAGCAGACAATTCAACTCTTCCTACAGAGACCCATCTCTCTCCACCATTATTAAATATTTCATTTTTTTTCTGAGGGCTCTAATTTATACTTTTAATATCACTGCATCATCTTATGTTAATATTCATAAGATAGAAAACTCCTCCATACGTGTCCTGACAATTTACAAATGTACAAGGTCACTGCTTATTTACATGGCTGCTTATATGGTGAAAGAAGAAAACCAGGAACAAAAAATTTTAATTTCTAAAGAAAGCAATGGTATTTCTTCCCCCTTAATTCAAAGAAAGGGTAGACTGTAAGGAAGGAGGACAGAATTTGCTAGAAGAGGAAAGAGCTTTTAGATAAGAGAAAGGAGGTTGATAATGAAAAGTAACATTAAGTACCTAGAAGCTATTTATTTCTTAAAAGAACTCTATTTACAAGGCCTTCAGTATATACAAGTCAAGAAAGTTTCAAACTCAACTGACATAGATTAAAGTTATGCAAACACTAAAAAATAAAAAATAGCATGTTTTTCTTAAATTATCATCAATTGATTCCCAGGTCATCAAACTTAACTGAAATCCCAGCTCCCCTAGAAAATTAGTTTTGTCTCTATCAAAGCAATATACACAAAGAAAATTATCTTATTTTTCTGTCTATAATGTACACTTTTTTGCCCAAGTTTTTGAGGGAAAAACAAGAAGGCATGTTATATGTGGGTAGTACCAATTCCATATCTATATAAATGTTTTTATATTTATGCTTATGCATTAAAACTGTAACTCTAGAAAGCAATAATGCTATCCATATGTTCAAAAATAAATGCTAAAATTCCTTTATAGTACAAAAACCAAGTATCTAAATGTAAATAAATAAATACTTGGATTAAAAATTAAAATGAAAGATTTTTTTTCCTGAAAGTTTGGGCCAAAGATGTAGGCATTCAGTATACATGGGAGCCTACATTATACGTGACAAAATGTGGTAGTTTGTTAACCTAAATAATCTTTTTCTCTCAGGTTGACTAATAATTGGAGAAAATATGACTTATGGGATGTTCATACAGAGTTTTCGCATAAAATGAACCTTAAGTAAATGTTAGGAAGCATAAATGAATTTGTGAAGGAAGCAGTTGTTCTGAAATTCTCATTTTACCCTGTAATAGTTACATTTCATATTTGTCTGCTTGTGTATCTCGTGTGGGAGTGATTGGTTGCAGAGCCAGTATCCCTTTCAAATGTAGAACCTTGTTCTCTTCCCCTTTCCTAGTATTTGATGACTGAACACAGACCATATGAAGCAATGAGGACTTTGCATTGCTAGCAATGCAGGTTCCTCCCAAGGTGCCAGAGAGGCCGTTAGAAATTTGCCTTGGCACATAACAGATTGCAGAAGCCTCTGCCTGTATGAGTAGATACAACCTAAGGTGGCCATAGTTCATTCAAACAATACTAAACCTGGATTTTCTGCTTTGGCCTCAAAGTGTAAGGCATAATATTTCACACTGTTCCCTGTTCTCTTTGATGCCTGCTATTCCATACTAAAGGTGAAAGTATTGGCCTTATTCCATTTAGGAAAGAAGCATATGACAAACATTACTAATCATTTTGAGGTCATTGTAAAAAGGTAACCGGGGGGTGAAATGTAAGCAACTATTTCATAAATAGCTAGAAAGTCAGGATAAAATTAAATAAGTCATAAAAATAAAACTGCCCAACATTATGGTTTGTAAATGTATTGCTGATGGGACAGAGTTTTTTCTCAATTGAACTTAAAATTGAAAAGTGTCTCCCCAACTACAGTCAAGGGTACCAGCAGGTTTATTCTCAGAAAAACATAATTGGAATAATATGAGTATAAATAAAACCATAATAATGATATTTCAATTCCGCCAATACTCTCTGATTACTAACTCAGTTTCCCTAGTAATTTGATTCTGAGATGTGGGATGCCCTAAACATAGACATATTCTAACCTCATTGGAAAATACAGCCTTTTCTGTAATTTAAATTAATGTGGTTTGTCAGTGACTCTCTTAGGGGTTTGAGTGGCTGGAATGAGCCTCTGATCTGGTGGGTAAGTGAACCAAACAAATCGGTACATACAAACTGGAGATCCATATACTGGATTTGTCAAATCACAGACATCCACGCATAGCCAGCCTACCGGATAACTTTGCACTGCCATATAGGTAATAATCAGAGTCCAAAGTAAGTCTTAAAAACAAGGTAGAATTAAAAGCTACAATATATCAGTTTGGGGTTTTGAAGAAATTGAAAGGTGTAGATTATTTGAAGAAAGGTGATAAGCCCAACTGATAATGAACATACAATTTTAATACTCTGAAGATGGTAAATGACTCACTTTTTGAGAAGTTATAAGTCTCTGCTAGCAAGTAAACCAGCTTATTTCAGGCCTTAGTTAATGAATAATTAACAACAAATAATTGCAATGTAGTTCAAAAGATAAGGAATAAAGGTAAGATACTCATCAAAACCCGCTGAAGGAGTGAAAAAACAACAGCACCGGGTTTTGAGCATTCAGATGCTGATCTTTTAATCTGACTTTTAAATTGGGAATCTAAGGTCCTGTAATTAAATGATTTATTCAAGGTAGTCAGTGGTACAGTCAGATTTTTATATCCCTCCTTTTTGTTCTCATTTCTCTGTCTAATCCAGTTGACTTGGAAAATCTCCCAGGACTGCTAACTTTCTTAAAACAAAATGTGCATTGCACAATCAGCTAACAACTAACAATCTCAGGGCTGCAGGGCCTGTTATTTTTGTGGTCAAGAGAGGCAAAACATGAGTTAGATTGGCTGTGGTAATCAGATAGTTAACAGCCCCCACTAACTTTAGATATCCTTTCAACATAACTAAACTCCAGTTTCTTCTTCTGTGAAGAAACTTTATGCTTATTTGAAGTCCCTTCTAAAAGTCCAAATTTCATGATTTTGTATTTTTTCTCGTCCAAAGTACATTAAGAAAATGCACTTTAAAATATACCTTTAAAATTTAAATTGACTTTGGGAGAAAGAAGATTTTTCATTGTGGCTTGCTTTGCTCATTAGTAGAATTTAAAAGGGATTCCTACAGGTTATGAAGTGTTTTGTAACAAATCAACTTTCCCCATGTTGACATGAGATAGAAATTTAATGACACGTGTGCAGAATAAACAAAAAATTTGAAGGTCTCAGGAACTACGATATGATCCAGTAGTATTATATTGACATAAGACAGGGTGTTAACTTTCCATGGCATTATGCAATGCCTGAGCCTCTGTCAAATCTCAGGAACTGTTTTAGGTGATCAAAACGAAAAGATGGCCCTGCCCTGTGTGGCTCACTTGGTTGGGCATTGTCCTGCAAAGTGAGGGCTTGATGGTTTGATTCCTGGTCAGGGCACATAACCTGGGATGTGGATTTGGTCCCTTTGGGTGTGTGTGAGTGGGAGGCAACTGATCAATGTTTCTTTCACATCAGTGTTTTTCTCCCTCTCTGTCTCCCTCCCTTCCCTCTCTCTAAAAATAAACGAATTAAATCTTTTTGTAAAAATGAAAAGAACAAGACATAGTCCTGGGCTTCAAAGAGCTTACCATTTGATGAGGGAGATAACTGGGTAAACAAATAACTGCAATATAGTTCATTAAGTACTGTGATAGAAGTCAGAGAGCCTAGGACAGTGATTCTCAAACCCGGCTGCACTTAAGAATTTCCCAAGGAGCTTTTTAGAAAAACGTAGATGCTCTCGCCCTGTTTCTCAGAGATCATGATTTAAAGGATCTGGACAAGAGCCCAATAAATTGGTATTTTTAAAAGCTCCTGAGGAGATTCTAATATACAACTTGGGTTGAGAATTACTGGGATAAAAGATGGGCACCAAACTCAACCCTTAGGACAAACAGGCAATGGTCAAGCAGACAAGAAAAGAAAAATTTTTCGGGCAGAGGAACAGCTTTGTGCGTAGGCATGGAGATAATAGTACTCACAACGCATCAGGGGAACTGCAAATAGTTCTGCAGAGTTCCGGGTAGGATATGCCAGGGAGGGGGATGTGGTGAAAGATGAGCCTGGGGACATAGATAGGAGGCAAATCGTTATTATATGGTCTGTGAATGAGTTTGGACTTTACACTCAAGTCAAGTGGGAAGTGACATGATCTCATTTGTTTTTCAGAAAAGGTACTTTCAGTGGTGCTGTGGAAGATGGATTAGAGGGACTGGAAGCAGGGAAACCAATGAAAAAGGCTGTGGTAACCTAGGTAGGAAGGAGGGCCTGAACTAAAGCAGCAGTACCAGGAGGGTAGGAGATACCCAAGGAATAGATAACTAGGAGGCAGAATCAACTGGGCGGTCGGATGTGGTTGGTGAGAGGGTCAGAGGAGCCTATGGAGTATAATTTTTCTTATTTTGTGCCTACTTGTATTCATTTGCCAGTGATGGATTTGCCCAGAATTAACCATTTCAGAGATGAAGATGAGCAGTTTTTTGTGGTCTTAATATACAATGTGGTTTGAATCTTGTCATTTCAAAATCAAAAGCTATCAAAATAATCAGAGGCTGTTTCACAAATCTATACAGGACTGAATTCCTAACGTGCATAAGGATGAGCATCTCCCTGGCATTTCTACCCATTTTGGTGGGGAATGAGAGGGGAAACAGTACTAAAACAAAGGTTTAAGAGATTTTAATGAATACAAATGGTTGTGCCTAGTCCTTAAATCTGTCCGAGCAAATGGAGTGAAAGCCTTCAGTCCTTCAGAGATTCATTGACCTGGCAGTGACCTCAGAAAAAAGAGCCCCCCTCTACATCATCAAACTGATGTCCTTTAATTCTCTGTTGTTCTGTATAGGTCTTCCATCCCAGGATTCTCTGAAGCAGGAAAGAAAAAAAAAAGAAGAAAAAAATACATCTATAAGATCAAGTGCCTTGGCACTTAACTTTGCAAATCCCCTAAAATAAATTAGAATGTACACTAACAAGTGCATTCCAAAACCTGTAACTTTTCAAGACTTTAAAGTGATTTTGGAAATGAAAGTAGTTCTCACCACATTAGATTCATTGTTTTCCTGTAGTTGCTCTGACCATAGTTGTAAGTGCCCATAGTTACCTGAAGGGAAACGCGGGGAAAATGAGAGCTTTCTTAGAGAAAAACAAACAAGCAAAGCAAAAAAAACTAGTTTGCAAGGCTATTAAGTTGCAAGGCTATTAAGCTTCATCACAGTATTGTATCATTGTGTGACTATAGGACTGAGTCTTGTATTAGCATTAATATGGATTTCCGAATTGTTGTCTTAGAAAATAACTTTATCAAACAGTATTTAAAGTTGGAGTGATGAAGCCTTTTCTGTTGTTGAGAGGTCATGTCCCATAGAAAAAAATCATTGGATATTACATGCAAACAGTTTCATTTGAGAGGCTACAAAATGCAGTTCTAATACAAATTTTAAGTGAAGAAATGTGACGTTAATTGACATGTCTACATATATATCCACACCCTCCAATAACCCAAATATGTATATCACAAAAATAGCCAACTGTGAATAGTGAAGAACAAACCAAAGATGAAAGTGGGGGTGGGGAGGAGGGAGAGGAGGCAGTGAGAGTAACAGGCACGAGCTGAGGTAGAGCAGGAGAAGGGAGGCAATAAAAGGGGGAGAAAAAAGAAGAGGAGACAAGGAAAAGTATAGGGTGCTAAATAGGCTCTGTAATGAATCTGTTCAAGGTTAGCGTTGCCAGACCAAAATATAGGACACGTTTATTGAAATTTGGATTTCAATAAACACTAAGTAACTTTTAATATAAGTGTGTCTCGTGCAATATTTGGAACATAGTTATAATAAAATTTATAGTTTATCTAAAATTCATTTTTAACTGGGCATCCACTTTCTATTTGCTAAGCATGATAACCCTATCCCAGACATCCTGCTGCTCTCCTGAGTGTGTGATGCAAAAAAAGTTTTGAATCTATTATCACTCATTGAAATAATTATAATATTAATAATATTAATAAAGGTACAGTTTACTTTTTAAAAACTGTTAAACTTTATATTTTTGAAAGAGGACTTTTATTATCCCCCCGGAATTCTGTGGGGTTTCACATGAAGTGAAAGAATGACTGAGTTTAGAAATTAACTTCATAATCCACTAAGGCCATAGACCTAACTTGGACATCAAGTTGCCTCAAAGCTTAAAAAATTCTGTGCTTGAGAACAATGCTCTTTATCAAGGACCCAGATTTAAGTTAGCTGCGGATTTTCGCCACTGCCTTTCAGCGTTTTAACGTGACACCACTCTTGTCCTTTCAACAGCGCCTGCTGCAGCGCACTCCAGCCGTCAGGAAGAGTAGTACTAAAGTGGAGCAAAGGTTAAAGCTGGGAAAAAATGACTTGCTTTCAGAACAGAGGGAGTTATAGAATAAATAAGGTCTCAAGAGTATTCATTTCCCACCTCACTGGACTTTCATCTGAATTTATAAGTATAGCAAAATAGTCACATCCGACCTTCAGCTTCTGGAAAGAGCTCAAGTAAATGCTAAGAGTTTGAGGAGGGGTAGAGGAGAGAAAAACAAGGCTGTCAGAATCAAATGTCTTATCACCACTTCTATTATTACTAAAGATAACCTCTTCTTTATACACCAGCATGGATGATGGGAAATTCAGCTGTATTTAAAGATTACTTCATGTTCTCTAAGATAGGTGACTGCCAAAGACCACGAACTGTTCTCTCACCTCCACTGAAGCCAGGGAAGGACGGCCATACACTGCGGTTCAGACTGTAATTTTACTGTGGTGGGGCAGTAAATCCCTTCAAAGGTCACCCATTTCTGGGAAGACTAAAAGAAAAGACTTTACCCTAGGTATAAAACTGTTTTTCTCTTCTCTAAGACTAGGTGATGCAGTATGCTAAACAGATAAGCCTGCAAGGCTAATCCTGTAACCTGTTCCTCAAGGGAATTTGCAAGTAGTGTTTTCTTGAAGTGTAACAGAGCCCGTATTATTAACACAGGATTGTATTTTGCCAGCCAAATAGGTCACACCCCTGAGATGCAGCCAACCAGCACACAGGACAGTTAATGTGGAAGTAGAAGTTCTCTCTTCTTGAAAATGCCTAGAACGGAAGGGTCAGTGCCCTGATTTGCTGGGAGGTATGTTGAAAATTACAATTCACCTTCCCTTAAGACAGATTGTGAAATTCAATTGAAACTAGAGTAGAAGAAACATTATCCAGGAACACTATTAAACACTGAATATTCAACCTGCAAAATTTTACCACCTCTTGTACAATTGCCTAATTTTGTAAACTTAGTGTCCCAAACCCAATCCGGATTGTGGAGGAAGTGGGCAGTGACTGTTTTTTGGAATGGAGGGAGTAAAATAATAGAGTAATAGATAAGGATTGTGAAGCCAAATACCAAGTTTAATATGGTCTACTCAAGGCTGCCAGTAATACACATCAATAGTTGTGTGTCTGTGCTTTTTTCTGCACAGAACATGGCACAAAACATCACTAGTTGTGTGTTTGTGCTTCTTTCATTTGATATATAAATGTAGCACATTTTGTCTTAAATAGAAGGCCAGTCGCTCCCTGAATTTCCTGAATTACCAGGATTTGTGGACTAGACAGCTGGACGAGATTGGTGCCACCTACTGGGCTACGTGCAGAATTACATATCTGTCAAGCTGTTTTGGAACCATTTTATTACTGAACAAATCTTAGCACGTCTGATTCTTCATTTGGAAATTTATATATTAAACACGTGATAAGTTTCAGTTCAAGTGATAGCCTGTAGAAGTTGAGGAGTCGTGAGAAATCACATACTTTAAAACTGCCATTTTATAGCATATTCCAGAAGATGAGCTTTGGCTATGGAGTCAGAAGCCTAACTTCTCTGTACTTGTTTCTCGTTCTGTAACTACCCCATGGAGTCGTTGTGAGGGTTAAACAAAACCATGTTTTCAACATGCTCTATAAAGAACCTGAAACTAAATGACTTGCCTAAACCAGTTATTTAACTGGTTCGCCTCAGAGGAAGACCTTCAACTCGTATATATGACTCAACCTAGTGCTTTTCACATTAAATTACTATTTCGTAAAATTTAATGGTGAGATGATTTAGGTGGCAACTGAGATAAATCTACAATAGGAGGTGCTAGATGCATTAAATACTGTAAATCACAGTGGGAAAATTATTCCTTTTTCACTTCTTTCAAACTTCATGTCATCAAGGAGAACGTTTCAATTTGTTACTGGATTTCTTTAAAACTTTCTACATCTTGCTAATCTCATTTCCTAATTAAAATAAAACATACCTCACACTTCAAAATCTTGTTTGAATATTTAAATTCTGTTTGCTGTGTACTTACTATTAACTTTTTATTATGAATAACTACACTGGAATTTCATTTAAAGCAGTAGTATATAAATATTACTTTCAAGTAATGCCCTTAAGAAATTAAAAAAGCCAATCTAAACAAAAATATTGAATAAGCAAATCTAAGGAACACAAAAGCTGGGAAACGCTGAGCACCAACAAACTACCTCCTGTTGTATCACTGTCAGTAATAATCTTAATATAAAGAAAACTGATGTTTCTTTTGTTTACTTTTAAATAATCAAACACTAGATTATAAATAGGTCAATATAACCAAAGTCAAAGACTTAGATTTCAGACCCACTTAGGCTCAAACAAACCTAAAGATTTTGTATATGTGTGTATTAGAAAATGAAACTGGCCTATAACCCTTGCTCAGTGAATGCACAATCAATAAAACACAGGAGCAGTGCATCGCTCATGCTTGAGGCTACAGTCATTTGCAGTAACTAGACAGTTTGGTGCCTATCATTTCTCTAGAAGCATAAGAAGAACGGAGAGAAAAAAGGATGTTGATCTGTATTAGTTCAAAGTTCAAAGACTCAAAGTTTTACAAGCAAGCAAAAAAAATCTGAGATGATCAAATTGAATGCAATCATTCATTCATTACTAATCTTGGCTTGACTGAATCTGGAACTAAAAGGATTTTGGCCCTTTATGCTATGGATCCCTCAAGATGACCCTCAACTAGTTGTAAGTGAAACTGTCTTCCTCATAACCCTTATTTCCTCTATCATTTTCATTTGTATCTCAGTGACTTCTGGCTGTATTCCATGTTCTTACTGAAGAAGAAAACCTCCAAATCTCTGCACCCAATTCTTATCAAAACAATAGTTAAATGAAAAAGTATGAATGGAACACTGCCTGAAGGATAGATAGTCCATGCAGGCTTCTAGATTTTCTAAATTTTACTTAGGGCTCAAGTCAGACCAACAGAGTGCTATGTACCTGGACCAGATCATCTTGAACTGATTCATCATTTTTTTAATTATTTGAATTAATAATGTCTTATCAGGTGGTGCCAAGTAACAGATAAGAACTAGCCTAGGAAATTTATATTCTGGATTCATTTTAGAAATATTGTCGAGGACACTAGCTATTGTAGGAGACTTCTGGCCAAGATGGAGAGGTAGGTAGATACATTATATCTTCTCACACAACCAAAAGAAGGACAACAACAAATTTAAATATAAAAGACAACCAGAACTGACAGAAATTCAAACTATGGAAATCTGACAACCAAGGAATTAAAGAAGAAGCATTCATTTAGACTGGTAGGAAGGGCAGAGACAGGCAGTCAGGCGGAGAGGACTCAAGGCAAGGCAGCGGCTAGCAGACCAGGTGGTCCCACATTTGTGTGTGGACACTAGCTATTATAATGCACAGAGGGTGTCCTGTGGGTGTGATAAGGAGCTAGAAAGAAATTTCTCTTTGGTCTCAGTATCAATAAAAGCTATGTTTCTCCTGACAAATTGGTGATGTTTCTTAACATCAAAATTCATGTTTCTTTTTCTGGAAAATCCAGAACTAAGTTTGAAGCCTGCCTCTACCAACGATGTAGTACTTGCATTGTACACTTTCATGTATTTACCTGTCTTCAGATTATTTTCCTTTTGCATTGATGTATTCATCTGTTTATTTAATCCTATGTGCTATGTGTTATTTTGTAAACTGTTCAAGCCCTATATGGAATATGACTGAGAAAAGATTAGAGATACACATTACTGATACTGATTAAAAAAACCCATTGTCATGTCTTAGCAATGATTTTCATTCTATGTTTCTTTTTTAAAAGTCAGCATTCAGATCTATAGATCCCTGACAACTTAAGAAGTCTTTTTCCTGTTCCTCAGCAGCTATTCCTTTATTCTCTCTTTTTACAGCAAACTATATGATTTCCTACAGTGATGCCATAAATTCTTTGGGGGGAAAATGCTGAAACTCCCAGAGGAATATCTGGATTGGTGAAACTCACAGCCATCGTCAGATGTCTATCTCCTTGGCCCTCCGTTCTGAAGTAGCAGAGTCTATGCCAATAAGATTCATGAAATCAAACTACTTTACTTCCTGGGAGAGGGGAAGGGTGGGGAGGAAACTAATATTTTGTCAAGTGCCAACTATGTATCAACTGTATATTATAAGTACATAATATATTACTTAGTTATTACAAAAGAAAATTTCATCTCCTCCGGAGGAATCTTTACCTTAATGTGAGAGCTTCTGAGTAATAATAATAATGGTGATGGTAGTGATAACATTTATTATAACACTCTGAACATTTAACTTAATATGTGTCAGATATTGTGTTGATCACTTTACATGTAATGGGATCTCTAATATACGACAAAATAAAGCCTCAAACTGCGTACCTTTGAAACTGTACCTACCTCCTTGGGATCCAGGAAGATTAAAAAAATGCCTGCTTTGGCTCAAAATTCGGCTGTAAGTACAGTGATAATATCAGGTCATTGACCTTCTGGTAGTTCTTCCAGGCTTCAATTCTGAGCTCAATCACTTTTCCATTAAAGTCATTCTACAAGAGAACATTTTTCGAAACTACTCATATACTATTATTGGCTTCTCTAAAACCACTGTCACCGGAATCCTTTTTACTCAGAAGTTTAATAATGACCCCATCGTGCTTAGTTTTTAAAAACTGGAGAGGAAGTATTGTGATTTTTTTCCCCATTTCAAAGAGGACAAAATCAAGTCCATAGAAAAAAGTGCTATTTACCTCAAGTTACTCATGGTGAAGCTGGAGACAGTTCTCTCTAGCCATCTCCCCATGTAATATTTCTTTTACAGGACAATTGGTAATTGAGATGAAGGGATTGAACTTAATTTATGAAACTAAAAGCCTTTATATTGCATGAATGAAATTGTAACCCAATTATAACCTGGGGAGACGTTAATACCTGAAGGTTGTTGGCTTGTCCCTGATACCTGACCCATTCTATTTTCTTCTGTCGCTTTTCCTGGTGGAAGAAAGAGCCTCTGGGTGACAAAGTAAATTGAGATCAATGATCAGTTTTCTCAATATGCTGAAAAAACTTTATAGTAAAATTATGGTGTCATAGCTTCACTAATAAATTGGTTTCAACGGCATGGTCCTATTAATTGGCCTCACCTGCACAATCCTCTCCCCAAAAGTTAAAATCTAAATGAATAGGATCATTTCCTATGAATGAGTTGACCGAGAGATTATATACAAGCATAATACCTTGAAATAAACATTCAAAAGCAAATTAACAAGTGTTTTGATGTCACAGGGCTATTGCGGAGTTGTCACTGTTGGCACAGCTTCTCTCACTCTGCCCTAGTTAACATGACTTCCCAGAAACTGCAGTGTCACTTTGACTCAAATATAATATCACAAGGGAATCAGATCTATAAATGTTTGCATCAGTTCAGGGGCACACTATAGTTTAGACATGTTACTGGTACATTAAAGATATCGAATCTGTCAACTCTAAAAGCCAATGCCATTCAGAAAGTTTTGTATTACCTTTCTTATCTCCTCCACTTTCTCAGTATATGATGTCTCTGATTCATTCTCAGTCTTCCTAGGCAATTTGGAGGTTTGGAGAGCCTAGGATGGAAGAAGAGAGCTAAAGGAATAGGAGGTCCCAGGAAACAAGTGCAATGCCTTAGCAGACAGTAAATCCAATATATCCTAAAGGCCCAAATCCTATCTATCTGCCTACCCAAAATAACTGTTTACAGTTTTGTGGCATTAACAATCTTTAAATTCTAATAACTTGAAGTCTGCTTGCCTTTTCATCCTGCAGGTTTGCTTTGTTTTTCACGTGTGGTATTTTTTGTCGATCACTCCTTTCTTCTGTATTGAATGTCTGTAGAGACATTTTGGAAAAGCTTTAAATTAGCAGGAATTAGTAAGGGAAGTGGAAAGCCAATATGGGTCCAGGCTTTTGGTCCCTGCCAGTCAGCAACCACTCAGGGCCCAACATGAAAAGTGAACTAGCAAAGGGGGTTCAGAATAGAGCAGACTCTCCCATTTGGTCCCTTGAGTTTGCCTTACCATAATAATAACTGTTTTCTGAACCCTTATTATATACCAATCACTGCTATAAGCCATTTACTTATACTACTGCATTACAAACATTCTCCTTTAATCTTCACAAGACTATTTTATTTCCATTTTATAGATGAGAGATGTGGGACTTAGAGAGGCTAAGTCACTTGTTTGGGGGCCCACAGCTAGGAAAGCACAGAGCTGGAATTTGAACCAGATTTCTCAGACTCCAGAGCCTGTGTTCTTAACCACTAGGCATACTGTGCTTTCTCCATTTCTCCCTGTATAAAAATATGCGTAGAGAAAGTCGGTCACAAGCTAAGTCCTGTGGCCATCCCTTGTAAAAAGTCTTTTTGGAGCTGTGGAAAAGCTGGATTTTGATAGAGGATTTGTGCTGGCACATTTCCTGTCACAAAGACTCAGGAAGTCGGGAACTAAAACTTGTGACAATTCATAGAACTGATTTGTAGCTGCCCCTGAGAGCTAGGAGCAGATCTCAGTGTAAGATGCAAGGCTTGGTGGGATCCTGATTATTTGTGGAAAGGTGAGATTTAAAAAAAGCAGTCAGAAATCATATGACACTCCTGTTTTTATCCCAAGACAAAAATCTGCTCTTCTGGTCTCATAGTCTGAAAAAGCACGCAGATACCAAGGACTTAGTCCACAGAGCAATTTCTACCGCTGCTTGGTTTTCCAGCAAAAGGCCCTGCCATTGTTGTCTTAAACGATGATGGCAAAATTATAGAAGAATTTGAATTAGGTATTCATTCATTCACTCACTCATTCATTCAGTTTACATTTATTGATTGTCTAAGCATTCAGTTTACATTTATTGTGTTCCAAGCATTGTACGATATGCTAGGGATTTAGAGATGGGTAATGCAATAAAGATACTGGAGCTGCTATTCTGGGGAGGGGTTGGCAGGTAGACAAAAAACGAGTAAGCTGGTAATAATAAAGTAAAATAAAGTAATAATGTTATATTATAAAAAGTGTTATATGGAGGACATGAACAGAGTTGTATAGTAAAAAGAAGGGTGCAGGGTTTGCCCTATTTTTGATAGAGTGAACAAAGAGGGCCTCCCTGAGGAGGTGACATTTAAACAGAGACCTGAAGGATGAGAATGAGCCAACCCTAAGAGAATACCATTATAGGCCAGGGATAAAGCAAGAACAAAAGCCTTGAGATAGGAAAGGCCTTGGCATATTTGAGGAACCACAAGGAGGTCAGCATGGGAGGGAAGGACTTCTATGAGAGGAGACTAGAGAGGTAAGCAATAAGGAGCATCTGTAAAGGGTTTTCATAAGAAGAATGATATGCTTTGGTTGTTTTAAAAATATCACTTTGGCTGCCATGCAAAGAAAGAATTGGAATGAGGCATGAGTGTAAGCAGGGACATAAAAAAAAACAAAAAAACAAAAACGAGGACAAGGACCAGAGGAATAGGAAGTTTTTTGCATCATGGTCTGTATGATGCAATACTTTCAAGAGATCCCTAGAGGCACACCTTGTTCCATAGCATCTCCATTTCCTTCCGGAGCATCTTGTTTTTCTTTTCCTGTTGGGGGGTGGGGAGGCAATCAAACAAACAGAAATGTGTTTGTCTGTCATTAAAGTGAAGCTGGAAGAAAGTATTAAGTAATAGGGGAAGAGGGGCACAGGGACATATTCAATCACAGAAGAAAGCAATGAATAAGCCTAGCCCAGTAACCTAAGAGATGAGATGAGAGGGACCTTGATGATGATGGCAACAATAAAAAAGAGTAACAAAGTTGAATAACTTTAATTATGGTAATTATGGTATGGCATCAATAGAAAAGAGTTCCTTCACACATTATATTTAAAACATTCTTATCACATGGCAATTTCTCTGGCGCTGAAGCTACTAATTTCTAGTTTTTCAGATCTTCTACATTGTTAATTTTTAAAAGTCTTGTAAGACTCTTTCAGAGCATACTATTTATTTTATCTTGGTAGGTATTTTCTATTCTTCCTGAAATGTGAAGGGTTGGTTAATATGCTTGTTTTCATTACCTACTAGCTGAAAAGTTTTTTAAAAAGTCAAACCCAACATTGTATGTGACTTCCTTTTGGATCATCCTGGACTTTGTAGGTGAAGGAGGTATGTGTTGAAGCATAAGGTACTAGATACGAGCACTCCGTCTTTCCTTCCACATCTGACAATAGCAGTGGGATTGATCTCTGGTCAGGAGGCCATTCGCTGAAGTGCCCATCAACCTCTTACCAGATTCTGCTTCATCTCCTCTGCTTCCTTAAGGAGCTCCATGACTGAGGATTCTTCTCTCCCCTTCCCTGCCGTGATCTGCCTCATGATCTGTAGGCTAGAAGGAAAAGAGAGATGATAATACTTCCTAAAGAGTAATATTAATATTTTGCAGCCAGTCAGAAAGTACTCTGCTATGGAAGTGAGATGGGGACTGAAGTCACAGGGGTGACGGAAGACCATCTGGATATAGCAGGTCTTTATAGGTTGGCTCCATTCCTAACTGCCTTAGCTATGTGCTCTATAATGAATTCTGTGTTCTATAATGCTTGAAACGTAGGTCTTCAACAGCCAGTGAAACTCCTCTCCACCCTGTCAGAAGAATGTTTTGGTGTATGGCTTTTAGGGTAGAAAGAGGCACTTTTGCCCCTGTGAAGAAGGAAGTCAGTCAAGGAACATGTTGCCTTCAGGACAAATCCCAGAATTACTCTCTACCTTGTAACTGGTCATCTCCCCCATCTTCCTTTTCCACATAAAGACATGTGAGTTAGTTGGGGAAACAACTTATATTCTTATGGTAGCCCCCAAAGAATCAAGCCGTCAAGAAGTTTCTAACAAAATCTGAATCAATAGCAAGTCTTAGACTGTGAGGAAAGACATCTTTTAATGGCCTTAGTAATGTTTATATTCATTGTCCTATTTTCTCTCTAATTATAAGCAGAAAATCAAGACTTTGTGTTCTCTTGCCCTGAGAGAAGTCTGAGTTTCTGGATTTGCCTGACCACAACTTTCTGTCTGGTATTTGTTTTCCAAATATTTGAGCTTCCTGAGATGCTTATGGTAAGGGTACAGAAAGAAGGCAGACTTGAGGTGAGATTGCCCAAGACTAGAAAGGAAACGGAGAGTTGGCAGGTCCCTAGAACATGAGTATCTTAGTGAAGTGTTGAGACCTCAGCTGCCTTCTATGCTTAGAGAAGCCAGACCCCAAGCTTAGAAACCATTGCTATTCCTCTGTTTGGTGTGGGAAGAGCAGAGCCACCTATTCACAGACATGAATAAGGAGCTATCAGTGTGACCATGATAAGCTGAAGACATTAAAGCCTCTTATCTGTTTCTTGGGTAGACACCCTATTAAAAAGAGCAATAACTGTAATCCTGTGAAATGAGGGCTGAGTCATATTTAAGTTTACTAAAAGAAAATAAAGGATTCCTTGCCATTCTGATTTTGTGATTACAAATTTTGTAGCTGGATGTCTAAACCTTTTTTAAAAATGTAAATAAACATTGCTAATTCTATGGATTTAAGTTCTCCAGGCTTTCTCCCTTTAGGAATTCTTCCATAGGGAACCATTACCTTCTTTGTTTTTCCTCCAAGTTCGACATTAACTTCTGGAATAAGAGGTTGTTCTTATTTTCAAGAGGTTTTTGCATCTCTAGCAGTTCCAGTTTTCTTAGTTTTAAGTCCTCATTCAATTCCTTCAAGTAGTTGTAATCTATTTGGGAACTTCTGTGGGAAGAGACACCATAACATCTGCCTTTAGTCTGGGTCACTAGATACCCTCTTTTGCTTCCTGGATAGTTACTACTTAGCATCTTCTGTCAAAGACTCACCTTGTTTGTGAGGGCAAGTGGGAACCTGGAGAGCTTGAACTACTTGTCATCTTGAAGGGAAATGTCTTTGAGATATATCTACTTTTGAGATAAAGAGGTCTTCTTGAAAATATGTGCCTTTTGGTTCCATTCAGTTGTCATCATTTTTGTGCTGATGTTCTTGGGACTCCTGTTGCATCAGACTGATTTCTAACTGCAGCTTGAGGTCACAATGGCCCTACAACCATAGAATCATCGGGTCTTTCAAGTAACTCCAACATTAGTGACAGTTTATTGACTAAAAATACTATTAATTACATCTGATATGTATGTTCTCACCTTAGCTTTAACCAACGCCAAAAGGAAATCTTGGATTGAATAGTATAGAATCACAAAATATTATATTATGGGATTCCTATTATGGTAGGAAATGGTGGCTTGTAAAAACGAACTCATCAACACCATCTTCCATGGCAATGCCTACTATCTGTAGGGCTCAGTGCTGGATTCTGTGAGTGAAGAAAAGATAAAGACAAAGCATCTACCTACCTTCTGGGGGTCTCAGGAGGAGGCATTACCTCCTTTAAGAGACATTTTTAAAAAATAGAGGCCAAATTGGCAAATACAAAGTATAGATATAATATTGAGTAATAATATATATGTGGCAAATAATACTGTTTTTTTATTTTTTTAAACGATATATCTCAATGGGAAGATAGGCTGATACTGGACATGTAGCAAGAGGACATGTGAAAGAGGACATGTAGCAAGAGGATATGTGAAAGAGGACATGTGAAAGAAGGATGTATTGTCAGTACATCCTTCTACAGCCAGGCTCTGTCCTGAGAGGCTGTAGTTCTAGACTCACCTCCAGATTCTGATTCTGCCTCCACTTTCCTCTCATTAGAGCCACCTTTCTCCTAGAACTGAAGATTTCCTGTTTTTATCTATGTCACTTAATGAGCAGAAGAAAACCCCAAAAGTTATACATTTGTTTCTTCATGCTCTTTAAACAGAGTTTTAGGGGAGTAATTTCAGTGATGTTCTCAAATGTGAATTAAGTCATGTAATTTCAAGTATTAACTGATATTTCCAAGCATTTTCTAGGTGTAGTCTCAAAATTAAGGTAAACCCTCTGTCTTTGGGAAACTTTAAAGGCAGAGTACTGCAGTGGAAATAACACAAGATTTAATTTATCAGGCGTTGGTTTGTATCTCACCTTCACTCCAGGCCGTGAACTGTAAGTTACTAAACTTTCAGAACTTCAGTACTACTTTAGTAAAAATGAGAATGGCAAATAAAAAGGTTTATTCTGAGAATGAAATGTAGTATTATGTCATGTTCCTGGTTCATGTCATATTTTAGTGTATTTTGGGTTTATTTGGGTACAGGATTTTTTAATGCCCTAAGTTAGCAGTGAAATATAAAAAAGCTGATTTATATGAAACTAATGAAGCTTAAGCTTTAGAGCCCTTCATTTTCACAGACCTTTACCGAAGGCTCTTTATGCTGTTTTTTATCGTAATTTTACATTCTCTTTTGGAAAGAGAGAACCACCCAAATTATAAAACTTCAGGGTCCCATAAAACCTGGATCTGCCCCTGGTTGGATATGATACATATTTCTTCTAAGTATCTTCTAGATCAAAACTTCTCATTATGTAGTATCGACAAATACTTTTTCTAAAGCATGTATGTGACACTTGTAAGTTTTATTTGATAGCTAGTGTAATATGACATTAAATTAGAACAGCTATGTTAGGTGAAGTATAACCAATTGCAATCCAAGTACAAACAATTCACACTGGTTACCCTAGGAATTCTCATGGAAAGTTTGGATTGAATGAGGGTGAGCCAACTCCACGCAGTAAAAAAAAGGGACTGAGTGGACTAATTATTATTAGTAGTAGCTTTTTGGACTGCATATGTGGCAAATGGTAGCAAATAGTGGAGGACAAAAATGGCATTGATCACTAAAGCATGACCTCCTTAAATTTCATGTTGTGCCATTTGGTTGGCAGAATTAAGTTAGAATTTTAAAACATTTAATAGGCAGGCAGCATCCCAACTCACCTTCCTTTCTGTCCTTGCTTGTGAACGATTGAAAGTGGAAGAACACTTGCTATTCTGATGTGCTCTTTGCCAAAGCCAATCAGCTTCTTTTATTTCCTAACATTCCGATGGCCATTTCTTCAACCTGGAATATGACTTTAAAAACAGGATTTATCTTTTCATAATATATGCAGACTCTAATATATTAAAACAACAAAAACACAAAGGGATCATTGACACACTACATTAACTCTGGGACAGAAGTAGGAAGGGTGAATTTGACCATTAGAAGTAGAAAGAAGGGAAATTGAACACCAATGTTAGGACATCTGTTAACTGAGGAAGCATGGTAGGAACTTTGAAACAGTAATGACTGAGGTTTGAAATAGCACCCAAACAGTAGCAAAGGGCGCCAACCAAGCAGGAGTAAAAAGATTGCCAAGTAGTGCTAAAGGTCAAGGTGAGTTTGGGAACTGCAGATTTGTCATGGCATGAATCAGCAGTTATACAATTTCTCCAACAGTGCTTGGCAAACTAGGAGCAGTAGTAGAGAGAACAGATGGTTGTTTAGGCTGTGACTTGGCAGAATGGATAGGCAGACATTTAAGGGTGTAAGGGGGCTCAGAGGGCTGATGAGAGTATCCATCAAAAGGCTGGACATTGCCTTCAGACTATGCAGGGAAGAAAATGAAGAAGGGGTAGCTAAGAGGGGAAATTGGGGAGGGGTTGAGGTTAAGGAATTTGTGGTGGAAGAACAGGTAATTATGGCCAGTGAACATCTTAGGAAAACTTGTGGAATCTCATCTGTTTAGATTAATTGTAGTAGCAATTCATTTTTTTTTCCTACAGTGAACTTTCTGTTGCTTTCTGTCACTGCATAATCATCACTGAAATACATGTGGTACCCCAAAATAGGCATTATAACACACTATTCACAATGACCTCATCCAACATTATAGCATTTGATTTTAGTATCTGTTAAGAAAAAGCGTGATTGTTCTATAATTAGAGAACTCAGAGCAATAGCATTTTAATGTTAGCTTTACCAGTAGAAAATCAGATTAGTTTAATTAAGCCAGATCTCCAAGAGTAAAAGCAATTATTTTCGTATTACTGAGAGAGAGGCTTTCCTGTTTGCTTCCCCTGACTTTGGTAGTGGCCACAAAATTACAGATGAAGTCCTTTCTGACCCACAGCCAGTTTAACCCTTGAGAACATTGTAATAATTCCACTAACTAAAAAAAGTTGGGAGATGTGGACAAAATAATAATAGTAAAACTTGTAGGCTCTTAAGGATCACCCACATATTCCTGTTCTGTTCGTTATGATCATTTTACATCGGTTTCACCTTAACCCTTGCTATAGCAGTTCCAAGCCAGGGTGCATCTACATTTGGAGTGAATCCATGCATTTAAGAAGATTGAGATAAATTTTGGGACTCTGGAATTCTCTGTGTTATTGTTGAGGTCTTCTTGAAAGTAATGCATTCTCTCAATGTGTCCAAATATTTAGTGTAATGATTTTCACACTGAGGTATGTGATCTTTCACAAAGACTTTTCAAGGAATGTGGAAACAAGAGCACTTTTTAGGGAATCTTTTGCTGGATCCTCAATTTCTAAAAGTTACTTTTTGCCAAATGGGTCTGCCTGACAATGGCCCTTGGGCTCTTTTCCCCTCTCCCTTTTCCTCATCATACGTCTCCCACTTGTTGTCTTACTTCAGTGATTTGCTTTGGGGGTGGGGTGTGAAGACCTCTAGGGCATTAAACTAACCCCAATTCAAAATATTGGTGTTGGAGGTAAACGGAGTGATTGTTAATGATTAGACTACAGATTCTTTTGCAGGCCAGGTGTTTTCCAATGCTTTGCTTTCAACAAATTTGAAAGGTGACCTAATCCAAATTGTTGGCTTAAATTTATTAAAAATGTGTATTTTTTATTTTTATAATGAATTACTATATGTATCTTTGGTTTATAATTCAGAAGGAATTCAAATAATTGAGTGACACTGCTATAACAAAACACCTTCCATTTTTATTTGTTTATTTGTATAAAGTGTTCTCAGTGAATATTGTACGTAAGCAAAAAAGATGAATAAAATTAATGCTGAAGTCTGTCTTATTCTAGTGATAAATAATATTCATTTATGGATACTCAGACTAAATAGGGGGAAAAGTCTACTCATTAAATTAATGGAAACATTTCCAAAATAATTAGTTATATATAGGAGTTATGAAAATACATGTTTTTGTCAATTGTATACCACTAAAATTATAATGCTAATGTAATTCTGAAGGAATTTTGACACTTAGAACCCCAAGACCACTGAAAAAAATTAAATATCTCCCTGGATACACATTTTATAGAGAAAAATGGTAGACTGGATGGCTTAGGTGGAGGTAATAAGTAGATATGTGTTGCTTCCTCACACAACCAAACGAAGGATAACAACCACTTTTTTCAAAAATCAAGCAGAATCGCCAGAATCAAAGACTTCACTGTATGGAAGTCTGACAGCCAAGGTGTTAAAGAAGGAACGTTCATCCAGACTGGTTGGTGGGGTGGAGATGGGCAACCAGGATAGAGAGGACACATGTGGCAAGGCAGAGGCTGGTGGACCAGGTGATCCCATATTGGTATGTGGATAAACCAGGAGGAACAACTTGGGATTGAGATAGACCATGCAACCCAGGGTTCCAGTGCAGGGAAAATTAAGCCACAAAAGCTCTGGCTATAAAAACCTGTGCATATTGCCTCAGCAGGAGAAACTACCAGTCTCACAGGAGAGCACTCATGGAGGGGCCCATGGGTTCTAGAATGTATACAAGCCCACCCACCCAGGAATTAGCACCAGGGCAGCACTAAAAGGGGCACAATTGTCTTGCGGGAAGCAGGGGAAGTGACTGAAAGTGGAACAACTGAGAGCTGAGCAAATGGCATTGTTCCCTCTCTGACCCGTCCCCCATATACGGTGCCAAAATGTAGTAAAGTGGATTGTTCCACCCTGGCAAATACCTAAGGCTCTGCCCTTTACAATGTAATAGATGCACCAAGACAAAGGAATATGGTTCAAATGAAAGGAAAGATTAAAAAAATCCATGCCCTGGCTGGTGTAGCTCAGTGGATTCACTGTAGGCCTGCGAACCAAAGGCTTGCCTATTCCATTCCCAGTCAGGGCACATGCCTAGCTTGCAGGCCAGGTCCTCAGTAGGGGAGCACATGACAGGCAACCACACACTGATGTTTCTCCCCCTCTCCTTCTCCCTCCCTTTCCCTGTTTCCAAAAATAAATAAATAAAATATTTTATAAATAAATAAATGAATAACAAAACCCCAAAATCCAGAAAAAGAACTACATGACAAGGAAATAGCCAACCTATCACATGCAGAATTCAAAACAATGGTAATCAGGATGCTTGCAGAAATGATTGAGTATGTATGCAAAATAAAGGAAGAAGTGAAGCCTATTAAGTGAAATAAAGAAAAATATATGGGGAACCAACAGTGAAGGGAAGGAAACCTGAACTCAAATCAATGATTTGGAACAAAAGGAAGAAATAAACATTCAACCAGAACAGACTGAAGTAACAAGAATTTTAAAAAATGAAGAGAGGCTTAGGAATCTCTGGGACCACTTTAAATGTGTTCCAACATCTAAATCATAGTAGTGACAGAAGGGGAAGAGGAAGAGCAAGAAATTGAAAACTTATTTGAAAAAATAATGAAGGAAAACTTCTCTGATCTGGCAAAGGAAACAGACATTCAAGTCTAAGAAACTCAGAGAGTCCAAAATGAGTTGGACCCAATGAGGAACACACTAAGACACATTGTAATTAAATTGCCAAAGATTAAAGAAAAGGAGAGAATCTTAAAAACAACAAGAGAAAAGGAGACAATTACCTACAAAGGAGTACCCATAAGACCAGCAGCTGATTTCTCAAAAGAAACCTTACAGGCAAGAAGCAGCTGGAAAGAAGTATTCAAAGTCATGAAGAGCAAGGACCTACATCCAAGATTACTCCATCAAAGCTATCATTTAGAATAGAAGGGCATATAAAGTGCTTCCCAGATAAGGTCAAGGTAAAGGAGTTCATTATTACCAAGCCCTTATTATATGAAATGTTAAAGGGACTTATCTAAGAAAAAGAAGATGAAAAATATGAACAGTAGAATGATAACAAACTCCAACTATCAACAATTGAAGCTAAAAAAATAAATTAAGCAAACAACTAGAACAGGAACAGAATCATAGACATGGAGATCACATGGAAGGTTATCAGTGGGAAAGGGAAGCGGGGAGAATAGGGGAAAAGGTACAGGGAATTAGAAGCAAAATTGGTAGGTAAAAAAAGGCAGAGGATGTGAAGAATAGTATGGGAAATGGAGAAGCCAAAGAACTTATATGTATGACCCATGGATGTGAACTAAGGTGATGGAATGATGGAGGGAAGCGGGGTAAAGGGTGGAGGGGAAAAAAGGGGAGGAAAAAAATGGGAGAACTGTAATAGCATAATCAATAAAATATACTTAAAAAAGAAAAATGATAAACTGATTTGAAAAATGACTTCCAAGCATAACATACTTTGCATTTGAATAAAATTCTGTAGGGAAATTAAGGTGGAAACACCAGTTCAAGGAGAAAAATGATGAAATGTATAAAATTTGACTGCTAAAGAAGGGCTTATTTATGTAGTTAGCTTTTACTGGATATGGGTTCTTAAAATCAATCACATACATTTAAAGTAATATAAAAGATTTATTTGAAACCATCAATATTACAACAAACCAGAAATTACGGTTTTTGTAACTATTTATACTTAATAATAAGAAATGTTAGATGTCAACCTAAAAATATGTGAAATGATAGCTTGTTTTTAAACACTCTTTCAGAAATACACAAGCAAACCCAAAAAGTGTAAAGACCGTTGCTTCAGGGCTACTAGCTATTGGCTCTGGTGTGTTTAAGAATCCCCTTGGGAAACTTTTAAAAGCTGCCAGTCTCCAGGCTCATTCCCCGGAGAGCCCACTTTGTACCTCTGGAGAATGTGCGGTTTTGTGGAGCACTCCCTGGGGATTTGCACGTGCGGTCTGTGGACTGGCCTTTGGGAAATACCACTTTGTCTTCTTCTCAGATCGCAAGGCATCAGCAAAAAGCTGCTTACTTGGATTGTTTTTTTCTGGGCCATCTGTGGAACTGCCTCCTTTGAGTTCTATTTTGTGCCACACCTTTGCCTTTCACTGGGGATGCCCCGAGAAAATGTTGTGAAAGCTTCTTGCAATTGTAAAGAAAATTATCCAAGATGTCATTCCATCACCAGTTCCCCCAGCCACCGCTGCTGCTCACAGGTGAACGCGTGCCATATTTTTCTTTTAGAATTTGGTACTAAAGAAATTGTTGCTTGTCTGGAAGAAATATCAGCATTTTTAAGGGCTAAATCAGTAAACTAGTTTTGCTTTTCTTTTGTTCTGGTTGACTAGGAATCTCAGAGACAATTTTGTGACTTTGGACACTTGGGTTCTAAGTTGTACTTATGACCTTCTAACCTAGTTAAGACTGTTCTTGGTTCTGATTTTTTAAATAGGTTTTTTCTTCTTTTTATCATTTTAATAAATTGCCTCAGATCCTTTCTAGGGAAGTATAAGAAAATGAGTAAAATTATTTCCTTTATATATATATTTAAATATATGGATATACAATAGATTGGAACTAAAGCATTTTCTAGTTTTAGTCATCTCTGCATGTGTTTGTGTATGTGCATCTGTGTATGTCTCTGTGTGTGTACACATCTACAAAGGAAGTTCGCTTTGCTTGTGTAAGTAAATAGTGAATTGATGGAATTTACTGTTACATTTTGGGCATACTCAGCTGTAATGTAGTTGGGATTTCAGATGTACAACTGGTTGAATGGGGTATAGGAGGGAGTAAATAGACTTGGGGAGCTAGCAGGTGCAAATATGAAAAATAGAACATCTTTTTTTAAAAGATTTTACTTATTTATCTTTAGAGGAGAAGGGAAGGAGAGATGGAGAGAAATATCAATGTATGGTTGCCTCTGGTGTGTCCCCCGCTGGGAACTGGCCTGCAACCCAGGCATGTGCCCTGACTGGGAATCGAACGGCGATCGTGTGGTTCACAGGCCCGCGCTCAATCCACTGAGCTACACCAGCCAGGGCTTGTCCTATGCTTTAAAAAATTTCATTTTATATTCTAGATTTTCCCAGACTTAAGGTTACAGAGTCAAATGAGACAGAAAAGAAAATTTTTTCTACTAGAACTTTTCAGGCACAGGCCAGGAAAGATGATGGCCTCCTTTAGTAAATTCGATGTTCCTCCTTGGCAATAAGGCCCCTCAGGTGCAAGGCCTAGCACAGGTAGGGGATGAGGGCAGCCCCCCGTTTACCTCTTTGGTGAGAGCCCTTATTAGGGCACAACCATGTGCAGGGTAGGTACCTTAAATGAAAGGAGCTGGCAGGGGAATGGGTGCTAAGTGGAAATGTGGAGCTCACTACAAAGTGGAGACTGCAGGGATGGAGGCAGCAGAGGCTTAGTCTGCAGTGGGTGTAGGGTTGGGAGCCCCCACTCAGCACCAGCTGAAAATCCAGACCCAATCCTGCCAATTCTCAATGACTTTAAAGGGGAAACGGAAATCTGGACTTTATGTCACCTTTTGACTTTTAAATGCTGCGTGGACCCAACAACATATTTTGGGCTTCATTCGGCCTGCAGGCTGACATTTTGGAAACTCAATTCAAGATGAATCAACTCATTTTTTCCTGTGCTTTCTACCTTTTTTTGTTCTTGCACTGAAATGATTATTTTTTTCTGTTAAGTAAATTTTTTAAAAGACTTTATTTATTTATCTTTAGAGGGGAAGAGAAAGAGAGAAGGAGAGAAGTATCAATGTATGGTTGCCTCTCATGAGTCCCCTGCTGGGAACTGGCCTGCAACCCAGGCATGTGCCCTGACTGGGAATCGAACTGCGATCGTGTAATTCGCAGGCCCGCACTCAATCCACTGAGCTACACCAGCCAGGGCTGAAATGATTATTTTTAAAGAAGGCATTTAAATCCAGATAATTCAAGAAGTGTTTTATTAAAATTGGATAAAATATCAATTTGATCTCACTTCCTAATTTGATAGATTTACAGATTCAGTATGCCAGAAAATGTATGACAGGTAACATATTTCAAAAGAAAATGAAAACCCAAATCCCAAAACAACAGATATTTTTGACATCTATTGTTTGGCACTACAGGGACATAAAAATATTACAAAAATAAAATAAAAAATTTCTAAAGAGCTAGGAGGGATACGTGTGTAATGCATCTTAAATTAGACAATCTGGTCATATTGCATAGCCAGAATTAAAAGTAGACTCAGGAGTCTACTGAACAGAGAATTCTGTAATTCTGGTTTAGCTGTTCCTATAGGTTCATATGCTGTCTCATTTGAAAAACTAAACAACCTGAAACATTTCTCTACTGTATTTTTATATTTAACAATAACCATGTATAATTTTAGATACTCCAAAGTAAAAATAAAACCAAACTATGTATACTTGTCATCTATGTGGCTTCAATGGTCAAATACTAAAAATAAGAGATGGCATTTGTCATATTACTAAGTCTGTCTTCTGTATAACAGCATTTTTTTAATTTGTGCTTGCAAATAAATAATTAGAAGAGTATAAACAATAATAAGGAAAATAAAATGAATCAAAGTCTGAGCAGGGATTATATTTTTAAAGGCTGTGTAGTCCTGGGTGATGACATTGAGAATCTTCTGACTTTATGGGCTACTCTTTTCCATGCACAATAATTTTTACTCAGAGACTTGCTTGATATACTAAATCAGACTCTATTTCCAATTTTGGTTTCGGTACACTATACCACATTTCTGAGTTTCATGAAATGAGGCATCAAATAAAACATTATTTCTGAACCACAGAATCATTTTAAATAAATGAAGTGTTACTACTTAGGTGCATGTATTATAAATTAATCTATAAACCAAGCAGCATGTGTTAATAAGCAAAATGAAGAAAGAATGTGAGTAGTAACTTGTCATAACAATGAAAGTCCTAAATTAGGCTCTGACTAAATTTTTTAATTCACTAAAAACTATTCACACCTGTGTCTAAATGATCACAAAGCTTGATTTAAGAGTCTCATGTTAATTGGATACAATTTCATTGGAAGTTACATTATAATATGTATTGACATTTAAAAATAATACTGCTGAGCAAAATAAGCCAGGCGGTGAAAGACAAATACCGTATGATATCACCGTTAACCGGAATCTAAACAACAAAACAAACAAGCAAGCAAAATATGACCAAAGACACTGAAATACAGAACAGGCTGACAGGGACCAGAGAGGAGAGTGGAGAGAATCAAAGGGGAAAAGGGGAAGGACTCACATGAACAAGTATAAAGGACACATGGACAATAACTAAGGTGGGAGGCGGAAATGGGAGAGAGGTGGGGAGCACTGCGGGGGGGGGCAGGGCTGGGAATATAAGACAGAAAACTGTACTTGAACAAGAATTAAATAAAAAAATACTAATACTGCCCCCAAAACATAAAGAAGATTAAAAGGTCAAGTGGGTTAATGACTGTTCTGGAAGTCCTCGATAAAGCCACTCTTGGGTGTATAATCATGATGAAAGAGAGACAGATAAATTCTTTTATCTTGCCCATTGAACAGATACAATAATTATAAAATTGAATTGAAATTGATAGGTTAAAGCATAAGCATTTTTCAGCTTGAAATCTTTTTGGTGTAACAGAAAACATTGTCTGCCTGTATCAATTTTTTCTTCCTCCTTCTTCCATGTGTCCAGTCCCAGAGTTGGAATCACAATCAGCCTGAAGCAATTGTGACAATTCAGATACTCTTTACCAGTGATAGGTTTAAGTGTAGACACGTGATTCAGTCTAGACTAGTGAAACATGAGTGGAAGACTGCTAGCGTTTGGGGGCAAAATTTTTCCTCCCTAATAAAAGGAGAAAGGAAAAAAACAAGGAAAAATACATTTACTCTAATTTTTTCCCCTACTTTGGACACTTCTCAAATAAAATTTGGAGGTACCTACTGTAGCCATTTTGCAACAATGAAGTGGATGGTCAAAATAATGATAAAAAAACTAACCTAGCACCCTGACATGGTGAAACTGCTGAAACAACCTTTAACCACCTACCTCTAGACTTTCTGGTACATAAAAAAATTTAAATGCCTTTTTTCTTTAAGCCACTGATAGATAGCAATGTTTCTATTACTTGCAGCTTAATGCAGTCTACCTGGAAAACCAGGCCAGTGGTGTGCCAGAGCCAACTCACACTGGCCTGTGGGACAACTGTGCCTCTCCCCAATTCTGCTTTCAATGATTTCAAGATAGTAGTTTTAATGACCTATGGTGCATGTATTTACATGATGGAACTAGGGCAATGATACCTATCAGGAGTTTTTTTCCACAGAGAGCTGGTCGTTAACCATTTATCACCAGCACACAACGGGGTGATTTACTTTACTCCTACAGATACTGTAATAGCAATTACTATGCTATCATCTTTTAAAGTGTATTTATAAATAGCAAATGGATAATAACTTATATCAAGACATTTTTAAGTTGTGAAATTTTTGGCACTAAAAGGGATTTCAGTAAACTTAAGAATAAAATGAAATCTCAAGTGATTTTAAAACTAACTTTTAATACTAACATAATCAAATGATTATGTAAAAGCTAATTATATAACTGGTTAATAGCAGAGGCAAGTCTACACTTTGACCTCTTATTCCTATCTTAGTGATATTTCCAGTTCACCGCAGAGCCCTTATAGTACTATACAACAACAACAACAACAACAACAACAACAACAGTAATAGTTCTTTGTTTGTAAACATCTAGCCTCAAATTAAAATACTAGGCCATTGAGATATTCAATTTCTCCATAAACAAAACCAACCTAGTTTTTTAAATGTATTTCATTGATTATGCTATTACAGTTTTCCTATATTTTTCTCCCCTTTATTACCCTCCACCCTCCACCCCCTACTCCCACCATCATTCTACTCCCTTAGTTCATATCCATGAGTCATACATGTAAGTTCTTGGCTTCTCCATTTCCCATACTATTCTTGATTTCCCCTGTCTATTTTGTACCTATCTTTTATGCTTCTTACTCCCTGTACCTTTTTTCTCATGCTCTTTCCTTTCCCTCCCTGTTGATAACTCTCCATGTGATCTCTATTTCTGTGAATCTGTTCCTGTTCTAGTTGTTTGCTTAGTTTGTTTTTTTTTTTTTTAGGCTCAGTTGTTGATACTTGTGAGTTTGTTGTCATTTTACTGTCCATATTTTTTATCTTCTTTTTCTTAGATAAGTCCCTTTAACAATTCATATAACAAGGGCTTGGTGATGATGAACTCCTTTAATTTGACCTTATCTGGGAAGCACTTTATCTGCCCTTCCATTCTAAATGATAGCTTTACTAGATAGATTAATCTGAGGTGTAGGTTCTTGCTCTTCATGACTTTGAATACTTCTTTTCAGTTCCTTCTTGCCTACAAGGTTTCTTTTGAGAAATCAGCTGCTGATTTGTAGGCAATGGTCTCCTTTTCTCTTGTTGCTTTTAAGATTCTCTTCTTCTCTTTAATCTTGGATAATGTAATTATGATGTGCCTTGGTGTGTGCTTCCTTGGGTCCAACTCGTTTAGGACTCTCTGAGCTTCCTGGACTTCCTGGAAGTCTATTTCCTTTGCCAGGTTGGAGAGTTCTCTTTCATTGTAAGTTGTCAATGTCTTGCTTTTCCTCTTCTCCTTCTGGCACCCTTATGATTTGGATGATGGAATGTTTAAAGTTGTTCCAGAGGTTCGTAAGCCTCTCCTAGGTTTTTTGAATTTTTGTTTCTTCATTCTGTTCTGGTTGAATGTTTATTTCTTCCTTTTGTTCCAAATTGTTTATATGAGCCGTGGTCTTATTCCCTTCACTGTTGGTTCCCTGTACATGTTTTAAAAGTTTCACTTTGCATATCCTTCAGTTTTTCCTCTATTTTGCAACTACACTCAACCATTTCTGTAAGCATCCTGATTACCAGTGTTTTGAACGTAGCATCTGCTAGGTTGGCTATCTCTTCATCACTTGGTTGTATTCTTTCTGGAGCTTTGATCTGTTCTTTCATTTGGGCTGTATTTCTTTGTCTCAGCACACCTGTTACATAGTAAGAGATGGAGCCTTAGGTATTCATCAGGGCAGGGCAACTCACACTGCTGCATTGTGCCACTGTATGTATGGAAGGGGTCCAAGAGGGAACAATGATGCTTTCTCAGCTCTTGGCTGGCTTTCAGTCACTTCCTTCACTACCCACAAGCAAAAATTGATCCCTTCTGGTGCTGATTCCAGGTGGGTGGGTTTGTGTGCATTCTAGGACCCTGTGAATCTTTCCAATGCACTCTCCTGTGAGGCTGGAAGTTTCTCCCACCACTTCAAGCCCCACAGGTTCTTTTTAGTCAGAGGTTTATGAGGCATTATTTCCCCACCCTAGAACCCTAAGTTGTGTGGTCTGTCTTGTTCCCCAGTTATTCCTCCCTGTTTATCCACATGCAAATGTGGAACGACCAGTCTGCCAGCCCCCACCTCACCCAGTCTTCTAGCTGCTACCTTGCCATGAGTCCTCTTCAGTCTAGCTGCCTGTCTCAGCCTCTCCTACCAGTCTGGATGAATGTTTCTTCTTTAACTCCTTGGTTGTCTGACTTCCATACAGTTCAATTTTCTGACAGTTCTGGTTATTTTTGTTTTTAAATTTGTTGTTTTCCTTCTTTTGGTTGTGTGAGGAGGCAAAGTGTACCTACCTATGGCTCCACCTTGACCGGAAATCCTAAAAAGACCAACCTACTTTTGATCATGCATATAAGAAGCCATATTTAATTAAATGTTCTAAGTTTTGGTCTATTCAGCAAAGATGCAGAATTTGAAGAAGAATGACACATGGAAACTGTTATCATGAGATTAAAAGCTGCCAACTACCTTCAATCATCGTTACTCAGTTAAGTCCTGATGAGTTATGGGATGATCAGCTGGGCTTGGGCTCCCTCAGTACACCAAGGATACTCTCATAGAGAGGGAGCTGCTACCCACATCCATTCTCCAGAGGCTGGAGGACTGTCCGTTAAAATCTGATCTCCTCTGCTTAATTGAAGATAGGTAGACAATCTTGAAAAATGAAAACTGCGTTGTGGGATGAAATGAATTCTCAAATGATCCAGACTACACTCATAGGATAGTACAATGCCAGATTAGCCAATGCCAATGACAGCTTAGGTTTGAGATACCTGACCAAAATTAGCCAGCAAAGATGAGATACTAAAAATACTCAGTACTGGCTAGAGTAGCTTCACAGTGCTGGTGAAAGTGAAAATCAATACATTTCTGGGAAGCAATTACATAATATACTGCATATCAATAGCTTTAAAAATAGAAATGTTGAAAAATTTTGATAAATGTTGACTATAGATGATACTTGTGGGCAGAATTCCTTATATTGGTCTCTCTTATTTGGGTATCATTGAAATTTTTCATAAAATTTCAAGAAATATTTATAGTATTTGGCTCAGGAATGATAATTTTTAATGATCCATTTTCTAAGGAAATATAGATGCTAAAACTAATGAACATTCTTTATAGAGTTATGAAAAATTGGAAACAATCTAAATTTCTAACAACTGAGGAATGGATGAAGAAATTGTGATATATTTATACAATGGAATGCAATGGAGCCATTGAAATAATATTTTAAAAGATATTTAACACAAAGAGAAAAATGCTCAAAATCCAACGTCAAATAAAAAGAATGCAGAGCAGTACAGTGTGTGTGTATTCAGAAGATTGGAAGAAAATGAACTAAAATCAAAGTATTCTCAGTAATTATATTTTTTTCCTCTTTTCAAAAATTTTCTAATGAGTATGTAGAAACATAAAATTCAAATATTTTTCTTATAAAATTAACAGATATTAATTTAAAAACTAGAAAGTGCAGAAAATGGAAAATATCAAAACATCTGTATTAAGAAAAAATTATATAAAATAAAAATAGAACAAACAAAAGTCCTTTAAGTCCCTTGGGGCTAGTTCTGATGATGAAGGTTATTTGTCTCGATCGGCATTGATGCTCCCAAAGCATTTACCCAGTGTGTAAGGGACAAAGCAGACTGATACTGCCTTCAGGAGGTGGGGAAGGAAGGAGATATACCCATTGGATGGGTGTTGGGTATAGTTTTGGAGAAGCTGAATGTTAAGAGTGAATGATTTGGAGAGTAGCTACCCTTTGTGTGAGGCTACTGAGAGGTACAACAATCAGAAAAGGGCTTAAAAGATTCTTGCTCTGCATTCAGAATCCATTCTCTATTTTGAGTGCATATGAGGTCAGTCCAGAAAAAGTCCAACCGTTGTTAATATAACAAGAATGGTTTGTGCAACATTGATGTAACCTGGAAGCCAAGGAGAGAGGACCGGGATGTGCATGTGTGAACCATGACAACTTCACTGTACTAGTCAGTGGGGGCAGTAGAAGCTGTTGAGTGAGCATATGTACTATGTGGCTATCAGATTCAAAATGGCTGACCAAGTAGAGCAATGAATCTGCATCAAATTTTACGTCAAGCTTGAACATTCCTCCACTGAAACTGTTTGGATGATTCAGAAGGCCACAGCTAAGGGGAACTGGTGATTGGCAGCTTCATCACCACAATGAGCCTGCTCACACATCATGTCTCATGCAGAGTTTTGGGTAGAACATCAAATCGCCCAGGTGACTCACTTCCTGGCAGCCCAGATTTGATGTCCTGTGATTTCTGGCCTTTCCCAAAACTAAAATCACCATCGAAAGGCAAGAGATTTCAGAGCATTGATGAGATTTAGGAAAATATGACAGGGCATCTCCCAATAAGATGGTGACTGGGAGAACTGTGTGAGGTCCCAAGGTGCCTACCTTGAACAGGACTGAGGCATCATTGTCCTATGTACATTGTTTCCTGTATCTTCTTAAATAAATGTCTCTATTTTTCATATTACATAAGTGGATACCTTTTGGACAGGCCTGTATTTCTTCACTCAAGGAATAAAGAGTGAGGAGAGTATTGTACTAATAATTAATTTGTGACTTTCCAACTGTGTGTCCTTGAATATAAGAATATGTTGGGAATAAGGCAAGAGGCTCAATATAATTTATCTGTTATACTACCACCCCCAAACTTGATTGTCCCAGATATACAGTTGCATGATCTAGATATCTGACCAACTTTCTCATGTAATCCAAAAAGTCCTAATCCAGCCCAATGCTTGTCAACTATTTTTCTTTGGTAGCACCCAGGACAGATAACATCCTCATATGAAATATATTCCCATGGTGCACCCAGGGTTAAGAGACATTTCTCTAACTCCAATTCTTTCTCTCCAAATTTAAAAAAAGGAAGTAATACTAGTGGGCATAATGTTATCATAAAGAAATTCTTGACTATACTTTGATCTGTATTTGAGAATAATGATTAATTCACAGACTTCGGCTGTCTTTAACAGGCCAATCCCTTAGGTAGAGCAACTAGGGTAGCCACTCTCCAGGCCTCATACTTGGAGGCAGGGCCATGTAGGTATTGCACCTCATTTCTCTTTTGTGAGTGTAATTAAAATCCCTTTCAAAAATCCTGCGTATAATGTGATCCCAAGAGGCTTATGAAGGCTGCTGACAGCGCAGCAACCTTTCAAGTAAGATTATTCTGGACAGGCAGGACAGGTTGAGTTGCCAGGGCTCAACATTCATCTGGGAGTGGCCTTGCTTTGTACCTTTTCTTGGAGTCAAATAGCAAATAATCTCACTTGAAAGAAAGGTGTATGGTCTTTCATTTTAGACAGGTCCTTTTACCTTGAAATTAAAACTATTGGTCAGAGGAAAGTAAAAACAGATGGCTGCTGATCTTTATTCATTTATTAACCAATTATTTATTCAAACATTTACCATATGCAGGTACTATTCTAGGCTCTAGGGATTCAGCTGTGAAAGAAAACAGACAAGATTGACCCTTACTGTCATGAGGCTCTCGATCTACTGGGTGGAGAGTGACATCAGGCAGGAAACAAAATCTGAAGCATTGTTGGGCTTTTGTGCTCACCCATTCAATTCATTCATTTAGTTAACACGTGGTAAAAATACCTAACATGTTCTAGGCATTCTAGATGCTTTCACATAGATTGTCTCATTTAATTTCTGCATTAACTCTGCGCAAAAGTATGTCATTACTTCCTTTTTATAGGTGCATAAATGACATGGTTGGTTGTAATACTCTAAGAGAGGAAGCAATAAATTTGTGCGATATATGAGATTTGCTAAGTAAATTATAGTAATTTGTTCAATAAAGTACTATATTATGCAGCTATTTTTATGCAGCTATTATAAAAATCTCCATGCACTGATGTGGGATGTTGCCCAAGATACAGTATTAACTTTAAAAAAAGTGAAATGCAGAAAAGGGTTTAAAATCAGCTCTTACTGATTTTTTTAAAAAAAGATATTCACACACCTATGTTTGTATAGGAAAAATATATGAAAGGCTGTGTAAATAATTTAATAGTGATCAATTCTGGGGGAGGAGCCTGAAGATTTAGGAAAAGAGGAATACTTACTTTTAATGGTGTATGCATCCTTTTGAAAGTTGGAAATGTTAACCACATACATTTATTACTTTTTCAGTTAAAATTGTTCATATTTTTTAGGAGAATGTCAACTAGCTTCCCAGGAACTTCAGGGATATGACTGGCTTGTTCAAGGTCATAGGCCCCCAATTTAGAAATAAACGTAGATAAATGTTATATAAAGGAAACAAATGTGTTACCTTGGACACTTGTAGGTAAATGTTGTGTGTGTGTGTGCGCCTGTATATGTACATGATGGAAGGCAGCTGGGGTCCTGAACCAAAACTGCGGGGCCCAAGGATGGTCTAGAAAAGGTGTTAATGTTTCAGTGCTTGTATTCACAGTACTTTGATATTGCCTAGTGCTGGGAGATAATTAATGTTTGTTAAAAGCGTGTGAGATTATCTGAGGATTTTAGGAGTGAGAATGCAATGCAGGTGATTTCCATGAAGTGAAAGCAACTCCTGGAGTTCATAATACAGTTTGATCATTCTGGCTGGATGAAGGTGCAAGAGAAAACGTGGTTCAGAATATAAACTCCTCAGTTCCTTCTTATCCCCAGTATAAGGCATATCCTCCAAGTTTGCTGATTTGGAAAATCCTTATTTATTTTTATTTTTATTTTTCACAAAGACTGAATTCCCTTGCTTGCTATTTATCAGCATTCTGCTGACCAGTCTTGTTCCTTCTCTGTTCTTAGCTGCTTTTTTTGTTTTCCTTTTTAAGAGATCTATTTAAAACAAAAAAGGCAGTTCAGTAGCCCAACTATTTCAAAATCTCATTTCATCTCATTCGTCATTTATTAATGGACCTATTTCCTTTCCAGTGTTTTTATCCCCCAGATATATTTGAAAAAAAAAATTTTTAAATCCCTGAAGCTATTATTACATCACTATTTCTAGTTACTGCTTTTTTAAAAAGTCAGATTCAGGTCTTTAAATCATTCTCTATATTACTTCCCTACCCCCTTTTCTATTTCAAGTACTTTCTTTTTCTCTTCTAAATCTAGTACTCTGAAAAATCCCTAGTGAGTCCCGGCTGGATGTATTTTTGTTTTGAGAAATTTATCAGATGAATTATAAGTTATTCTGCTTACCTCTGGGTTATTTAAGGATAGTCGGGTCTTTCTCTAGCTGACAGTTGCCTGTAGCTTCTATCATTAGGGAACACAAAGATGCAGCTCATTTTATGGGCATTTAATATTTTTCCTAATTTTGACTTGCTGATGGGTTCTTAATTTTAAAAATAGGCTTATTTGGAACCAACCTATTTTTAATAAACCCTGCCTTCTAAACATGTCTCTCATCTGTGTCCAATTCTAAGGGCCATTTTAATGTTTTTTTCCATTCTAATGTTCATTTGGTGTTAATGAGTAGCAGGCTCAACAGAAGAAAAAACCCTTTGCCGTCAGAAGGATCATGGAGAAAGATCATTAGGCTTAGAGTTAGGAATTCACTATTCAGCTTTCTGTTCCATACTTCTTTTCTTTTTTTTCCTTTTTGATTCAAGCTTTGCCTATACTTCTTTTGCCATCTAGAATCAATCATCTGCCTCTCTCTTCTTATCGAATATTGAGAAAATGCATAGAAAAATTCACAGAGCACTATGAAGACCTGTGAATAGGGTATTTTGTAGATGTCAGTATTATTATGCTGGAATTTTGCCATCATGCTGTTTGCAAATGAGTAAGATTTAGAATATTATCTCCTTTAGACTATAGTCTGAGGAAGTTCAGTTACCAAAGTACCAGGAGAATGGTTCTTATACAGCAGGCTCATAGCAAAGCTCCAGGACACTAGAGTTGTGCCCTTGTTAAAAATGGTGATTACTGTCATTATTATTTACCCTCTTGGGAAAATCTTGACGAGAAAGGGAATTGAAGGTAGAATGTGCTGCTTTTGCTTATTTTGCTCAGGTGAGGGAAAAGGCAATGAAGGAGTAGGTCCTGTCTATAGTCCAAATGGTCCAAATAGCTCAGTTTACATGTGAGGAGGGGAAAAGAAATGATGTTGCCTAATGCAAATAAAATTTGGTTACATATTGACACTGTGTATATATCAATAGCATTCAAGGACATGTGTAGCTCCTGGGGCCACTATAAGGTAAAAGGCTGTACTGGACATTTATAGGCATAAAGGAGTTAGCATCCTGCATTGGACCACTTAAGAGCTCAAAAAGCCCAGTCAGCCTCAAAATACCTGCTTTCTGGATGTCACAGTCTGAAACCTCCAACACCAGACCTTCTCCACTGGGTGCATTTCCAATCAGCTATTCTCCTTGGAGCCCCTGTGTAAGGACTAGGTGCTTGTGTTTAATACAGTTAGCAACTAATCTGCTGCAAAGGATTGGGTCTCAAATCTTCATAGAAAAGACGACTTCTGAATGGGAGGATGGTCTTGAAGGATGAATAGGGGTTCACAAACTTGCATGCCTTGATTAAATAGGTGAAGTGGACCAAATACAATACAGTATATACTAAGCTGCTTGTGTTGCTGGGTAAGAATAATATGTGCTTCATTACCTATTATAGGCCCAATGAAATGGGTGAACAAAACGTATCCAGGGCCCTACTGGTATCCTAGGCCACCAGTTTGAGACTTCTCATTTGTACGTATGGAGGAAGGATAGTGAGGCATTACAGATTAAGGGAGTAATATGAAAAAAATGGCGCCAAGACCTGCATGTTATCTGAGAACTCTACTGGCATTGATTAATTTATCACAGGGACTGGCAATATTTTAGAAGCAATGGTATAAGAAATGATCCCTATCCTTTTCAAGAAATAAAATTGGTATCACAAGATCTGGTAGCCCGGAGTGAGCAAAGTGCATCTTAATGGGTTTATCTTAAAGGATTTAAAATATTTCCCATAAATATTATACTATTTATGCTAACACATTCTTTTTAAAATGCAAGTGTAAGAAAATTTTAAATCAGATTACCTTGTCTATAGCCTAGCTCAGATTAACCTCAAAGAGAGAATAAAACGTTATATAGGGGGAGACCGGGCGAGTTTAGAGTTGGAGGCTTGGGCAGAAGACAGAATCATGGGTAGGTGTGAGAGCTCTGGCAGCTGAAGGCAGCTGAGGAACCCTGCAGGCATGGGGGTGGGTACTGCAGGAGAGGGAGGAGGTAAGCTTTGCCTACTGTGCAGTTTTGCCTAGGGCAGCTAATTGCTGTGCCCAGAAAATTGCCTCTGGAAGCCTTGGGCAATATGCAGTAGGTTTTCCCTAATGCCTACTTTATCAGTTAAGTTGAAATTTGGTAGAGAGGAGAGGAGGGGAATGATGAGCTGAAAGAATTCATGAGATGAAGAAACCTCCAAAGGTCACCAACTTTTTCAACAAAGTAGCTCTCATGACAAAAGAGGGAACTCAAACGACAGGAATTGTACCTGAGCCCAAAGGAACCCACCACAACTTGAAATGTCTTTGGGCGCTATGGGAAGTGGAAGGGGGCCTCACTTATCATTTTTCTGGGATTACCTCTGATATGAGGAATATGCAGGGGTGTCCAACCTGCGGCCCACGCACCACTTGGGGCCAAGGATGGCTGTGAAGGTGGTCCAACACAAAATGGTAAATTTACTTGAAACATTATGAAATTTTGTTGCGATTAAGTGTCACAGTGTATTTAATGTGTGGCCAAAGACAGCTCTTCTTCTTGCAGCGTGGTGCAGAGACACCAAAAGGTTGGACACCCCAGAGATTAAGGGAAGGGACCTAACATTCATTGGATCTCTGTTATGTGCCTATGCTTTGTACTGGACATATTATATATTATCTAACTTAATTTTCATAGTAATTGTGTAACAAGTCATCACTATCATATAATACAGAGTTAACAAATTCCAACATTAACAAATTTGCCCCCGACTACTCAGCAATAAGGCGCAGAGTTAGAATTTGAATTCAGGGTGTCCAACCAGGCCGCACTGCCTGTTTTCCACAGGTAGTTGTTACATGCCTGCCATGTGCAAGGCGCTTTGCTAGGTGCTTCAGGAATGTAAACAAGGAGCCCATTCTCTCTCTCTATTCTGAGTTCCTATTCTAAAGAAGGAATCCCTCAATTAATGAATCGGTCATCATAGCTTTCTATTTAATGTCCCAATCTGAATTTTTTGAAAGTGGAGGAGATCATGCATAGCCACGTAAATTGGAAGATATTCTCAATGTTTGTAAAACCTTTAAAAAAATTAGGTGAGATGCCACATATGGCCCAATTTTTATTAATCTTTTATAGCTTTGCATAGCATATAAAACAATGCTCCCAAACTGTCTAAAGATATTAACAAGTTCAGCAAAAACCAAAAAACACACCCAAAACATGGTGTTAGTAATATTTTCTTCAAAAGTACATTTCAAAAATTATGCTAAGTGAAGTAAGCCAGGCAGTGAAAGACAAATACCATATGATCTCAACTATAAGTGTAATCCAATCAAGAAAACAAACAAGCAAGTAAAATAAAACCAGAGACAGTGAAATAAAGAACAAACTGACAGTGACCAGAGGGGAAGGAGAAGGGGGGTAATGGGGAAAAAAAGGGGAAGGGTCAAGTCAAGGAACACGTATAAAGGACCCATGGGCAAAGATAAAGAGGGGTGCGGAGGATTGAAAGTAGAAGGTAGGGGGTGGGTAGTGCAGGGGAGAGTATTGGGGTGAAGATGGGGACAACTGTAATTGAACAATAATAAACAGATTAAAAAGTACATTTAAAAATATATGTAAGAATATAAGACAGAAAACTGTACTTGAACAAGAATTAAATAAAAATTAAAATAAAAAATAAAAATATATGTAAGAAAATACAAATCACATTTCTGTTGCTCTTACTATGCAAAAGTCTGTCTTTTTTTTTTTATCTTTAGAGGGGAAGGGAAGGAGAGAAGGAGAGAAGGATCAATGTACGGTTGCCTCTCTTGAGTCCCTGCCAGAAACTGGCCTGCAACCCAGGTACGTGCCCTGACTGGGAATGGAACCTCGATCATGTGGTTCGCAGGCCTGTGCTCAATCCACTAAGCTACGCCAGCCAGGGCCTCAAAAGTCTGTCTTTAAAAAATGGTGGACAGCCCTGGCTGGCATAGCTCAGTGGATTGAGCACAGGCCTGCGAACCACACGATTGGGGTTCCATTCCCAGTACCTGGGTTGCAGGCCAGTTTCCGGCAGGGGACTCAAGAGAGGCAACCGTACATTGATCCTTCTCTCCTTCCCTTCCCCTCTAAAGATAAATACATAAAATCTTTAAAAAAAGATACATTTTGGTGGACAATTCCAAGAGAAATGAAAATTTGCATATGTCACCCAAGGGATAATTAACTGGTGCTCAGTTTGTTGGTGAATACAGAGTCAGACTTGACATCTTAGCAGTGTAATCCAAACACTACTGTCTTTAAACCACAGGTGGCGAACACAAGGCCCATGATCCAGATGCTTCTATTTTATGAACTCATGTTGATTTTTCCACACCACATTATAACGAGATCAAACATGTTTAGAAAATACTGATGTAGAACTTGTGGCCAGGTTGGTACCCTGCTCTGATTGCCAGTGTTCCAAAGGGTAGACTGGTCTTCTTGATTTGATTTCCTACTTTTTTTCTACCCTTTGCTACTTCATTAGACAGATCCACAGTGTCCAATGCACATAGATTTTCAGAATTAAGTGCACATAGACTTGACACATTCTTTACACACTTGATGACAAAAATGTATAACTGGAATGGTTAAAATACTAAACTTTATATTATATGCACTTTACCATAATTTTAAAAATGCAGTGGGGTGGAAATAGTGCATAAATAATAATATAAACTTCCACATTGCAAAAAATTAATATTTCTGGTGCCATAATCATATGAAATAATAGTTACATTTATTAGTGTGAGATAAAACATAAACAGGAGCTAACTGTCTGCTACAATTTAAGCAGGAAATATATTCATGAGAATTAAGTAAAAAGTTGGATCACAAAAGGACGTTGTTCATTGGTGTGTGCCCAGCACTTGGCATGGTGGCTGATATATAGTATGTGTTCAGCAAATACCTATTGAATAGATAACAAGATTATTTCAGCTCTGGGACTCTTTCCTTAGTTGGCTATTCAACCTGTTTATTTCCTAGGGCAAGTTACATAATTTTTACTAAATGTTCCCGTGTTCCTGGCTTTTAGAACATAGTCAGCCTGAACCAGTGATTATGACACCTTCAGTAAACTTCAGATAAAAAAAAAGTAACAGAAAAAAATATTTGTCATATGTGACAAATATATTTGGGTAAAATAATTGTTTAAAAATATTTTAGGAAGTTTTATTTTTTAAAAAAATTCTATACCCTTATTACAATATTAGGATATATAATAAGAAATTGACATTTTTTGTTGGTCAAATATTGGCAATTTAATATGGCTTGATCTTAGTTTACAAATTACTGGCTAGTTTATGCCTACAGTTTTAAGTGATGGAAAAAGTGAAGCTTGGAAAAAAATATATATATATATAAACATTAAATACTTTAATGTTCATTAAAAGGGCTCTTTTTTTCCTTTCAGATTCCAGGAACTGAAAAGTGACCTAAAAAATCTGAGCAATATTCTAGCACCTTCGTTAAAATATGTGAAGCTGACACCTTTACTACTAACTTTTATGGTTAATCACAAATCTCCTACTAGAACTGTGAAATGACCATCTCAATTATTATAAAAAGATTTAATGATCTTAAACATTGATTACCTTAACACATAGCAGTCTTCTCCATTTCTGAAGTTAAAAGAAGCACTCATGATTATTACAGTTAATAAGGATGGAAAAGTCATGTATTTCATAATTAGGAATATAATAATAAAGTGGGTCTAAATAAAGTGAACTTTATTTTTTAAAATACTTCAAATAATGATAAAATAAAGAAAAAATGACTTATATAATTTACTATTTGAACTTTTTAAAATTCCTAAGTGACCATAGTCATTTGAATGGTCTAGGTCAGAGCTCGGACAATGTCCTGGAGCCATGGCAGTGACCGTGGGCCAAGTCCTGCACAGGAAATGCAATTCATTGCTTCTGTGGTTATCCATGCCTCCTTTAGCTACATGTGGACACTGTCACAAGATAGACCCCAGGGGAGAAAAAAACCTCTATCAAAACTGAGAGGTATAAAGGTGCAAACTGCTACTCCGACCTTCTAGTGACAACCAGTGAGTCCCCTCTTTCTTCCCAATCTTCACTTAGCAAGAAAGTTTAGATTGAGTTTATACAAGAATGGCCAGTTATCTAGAATTGCCAGTAGATCATTCCAATGTTAATGGGAGGAGTAAGTGGGTAATGTACTACACTTGCTGACTAAAATTCTCCAATGTTTTCTATGCTTATATTTACATATTAAAAAATAGTACCATGTAGCATATGCTACATTGTAGCCTGCTTTTTAACAATTGAAAAAAATATATTTTGAACTTCATTTTCTGTCATTCATTATTTTTATATAATATTATTTTTAGAGTTTCTTAAAAGTCTATTGTATGTGGTGCTCCATAATTTTTTCTTTTTTTGTAATAACTTTTTATTGTTATTATATTACATTGGTCCCAATTTTCCCCTATGCTCTCCTCTGCCCATCCCATCCCCCCTGCTCCCACAGTCAATTCTCACACTGTTGTCCATGTCGGTGAGTCATTCATACATGTTCTTTGTCTAGTCTCTTTCCCTTCTTTCCGCCATTATCCCGCCCCCCTGCCCCTCTGGTCACTTTTAGTCTGTTCCATGTTTCCATGTATGTGGTTCTATTTTGTTTGTTAGTTTATTTTGTTCATTAGATTCCTCTTATAGGTGAGATCATATGGTATTTTTCTTTCACTGACTGGCTTATTTCACTTAGCATAATAATCTCCAGTTCCATCCATGCTGTCACCAAAGGTAAGAGTTCCTTCTTTCCTTCCAGACTAAAAATTGTTTATTTAGTCCCTGTCATAATTCTTCCCTAGTTTTGATTATTTCCTTCCTTCTACTTACTCTGGGATTTGGCTGTTGTTGTTCCTCTAGTTCTTATAGATGTAGGGATAAGTTGTTTATTTGAGATTTTTCTATCTTTCTTAGATAGGTCTGTGTGGCTATGAACTTCCCTCTCAGGACTACCTTCATGTGTCCCATAGGTTTTGGGTTGTTGTGTGTTCATTTTCATTTGTTGCCAGATACTTTTTGATTTTTTCTTTGATCTCATTGTTGATTCATTCTTTATTTAATAACATGTTATTCAGTCTCCATGTATTAGAAAGTTTTTTGAGTTTTTTCCTTGAATTTTGTTTCCAGTTTTAATCCATTGTGATCTGAGCACATGCTTGATATGATTTCAATTTTATTGAATTTGTTGAGGCTTGTTTTGTGTCCTGCTATGGATCTATGTTTGGAAATGTTTTGTGTGCATATGAAAAGAATGCATATTTTGCTTCTTTGGGGTGAAATGTACTGTATATACCAAATTTGAATGTTTATTGTGTGCCAGGCAGTACTCTAAGCATTTTCCGTGTATCATCTCACTTTATTCCTACCATAACTATAAGATGTAGGTAAGGAATGGAGGCAAGAGAAGTTAAATAAATTGCTTAGGGTCCTACATCTACTTCATGGCAGGGCACAGAGCCATCTGTGCTTTTAATAACAGTGCATTGTTGCTTCCTGTCCAACACACCAGGCTACTTAAGCTTATGAGCTGGGAAAGCCCCAAAATAAAAGTCTTCAGTGCATACTATATCTTCCTAAAATCTCCAACCTCCCTCTTTTCAAATGTTTGAGTTTTCTACCAAGACCACATTCTATCTTGGTAATAAATACAGCAACAATATCCTTAAGTGTTTTACTATTTGTTGCTAATTATGGATGTCATCTAAAAGTTGATTCATTCTGAAAATAAGGTACTGCATCAACTGTTGCTACAGTTTAACTAGTAAATTCTGATAGTTGATGTAAATGAATAATTATTTTTGTATAATTGTACTTGATCAGGCATTGCTGAATTCTCATTGGCTATATTCTTTATGTTCCAATTAGCTTGAAAGTCAATCAGGAATACAGAGACACATAGAAAAGATTGTAGTAACTCTCTTACCAGAAAGGAATGCTGCAAAGGTTTTGATTCTCACCTAGTATTATAAACATCTGTCTTCTAAATAAATGCCTGACAGTATACGAGTCAGCACTGTGTTTTGAATAAAACATGTACTTCCATAGCATTTTCTCATCCTTTAAAATGGCTGGAGATATGCACCCACTGATATTGAAGAGTAACTTAACTTAAAGCACATATAGGTAAATAAATGGGGATTATGTTTATATTCAGGTACAATGATCAGCTGCCATAGATGTTTTCCTTTCCCCCATTGCTGTTTCCTCCATTCTTCAAAATTCTCAGTTACTGTTAAGAACTAATGAATAGTATAGTAAAGTGGTTAAATGCATGGATTCTGGAGCCAGACTGCTTAGGTTCCAGTCTCAGCTCTGCCACTTACTAGCTGTGTGAACTGGGGAAAGTTTCTTTGCTCTTCTGTGCCTTAGATTCTTCAACTGAGTCTCCAAACTTACATCTCCAGGTTGGCTACTTCTCAGAACTGTAGATTTGTATGAGAAATTGCCTAGCTGGTGTCTCAACTTGGCTGTCTGAAGGAAGGCATCTCAAACTTAACATCCCCAAACAGAACCTGCCTTATTCCTATCCTGCCCTGGCATATAAATTGTAACCCACTTTAATCAAACCTAAAATCTAGGAATTTTCCTTGATTCTTCTTTTTCCTTTGTTCCCATGCCTAATCCATCAGTTAACCCCATTGCCTTTACCTCCAACACATATCTTAAATCTATCCACTTGTTCTATTTTCACCAGCATTGTCTTATCCAAGCCAGTGTAATCTCACGTCTGGGTTCTTGCAGTGTTTTTTTTTTTTTTTACTGGTCTCCATTCTCCCACTCTTCTCCAAAATCCAATCTCCCTATAGCCAGAATGATTTTCCAAAAGCATAAATCATATTAGTCACTCCCTCACTCCAAATCCCCCAATGTCTTCTCATCACATTTAGAATAAAAACCAAACTCTTTAATCTGTGTTTCAAAGTCTTACAAAATTGGTGCTGTAGTGGTTAAATAATTTATGCCCCCAAATTAATATCTACTAGGAACTTCAGAATGACACTTTATTTGGAAATAAGGTTTTGCAGATATAATTAAGATGAGATTCTACCAATTTAGGATGTTCCCTAAGTCCAACGACTGGTGCTTTTATAAGAAGAGAAAAGGACACACGGACAGAAAAGATGCAGAGAAGGCCATGCAAAGAAAAAGGCAAGAAATTGGAATGATATAGCTACAAAGCAAGGAATACCAACAATTGCTGAGAAAAGCAGAAGGTGAAAAGAGGCAAGAAAACATTCTTCCCTAAAGCCTAGAGCCTTTGGAGGAAATAGGTTCTGCTGACACCTTGATTTCAGACTTGTAGCCTCCAGAACTGTGAAAGAATATTATTTATGTTATTTCAAGCCACCAGGTTTGTGATAGTTTATTATGATAGCCTTAGGAAACTAAGGCTACGTAATGTTCTAGCCTCGATTCTATTGCCCTCCCCTGGCTCTCTACCCTTCAGCCACACTGCTCTCTCTTCTGTCCTTGGTGTTGGAATACCTGGCTGGTTCCCACCCCAGGGCTGTTCACTAGCTGTTCACTCTATTTGGGATATTCATTCCCTCATCTTTGCATGGATCTTTCTTATCATTCTGCTCTCAGCTTAAATGTTACTGCCAGATTCCTACCTCAACCAACCATTCTAGTATGTCTTTCCCAGTGCTCTTTATCACATTCATCCTGCTGTAATTGTCTGCTTTGCACTTAATACAATTTGACATTTCTTATTCGTTTGTGTATCATTTAGTGTTTTACTATGCCCTCAATACACAGATACACAAACACACACCACACTCACACATTCACTAAGGTGCACTGTCCAATATATTAACCACTAGCCACATGTGGCTATTTAAATATAAACTTAAATGAATTAAAGTTAAGTAAAATAAAAAATACAGTCTCCAAACAGTATTAACTGCACTTCAAGGACTCAACAGCCACACATGGCTAGTGGCTACCATATTGGACACATAGATATATAGCATTTCCATCATTGCAGAAAGTTCTATTATTCAATTCTATTTTAGAATATAAGCTGTAGGAAAAGAGGAATCTTGTATTCCCAGTATTTTGAATTTGTATGGCACATAATAGATGTCAAATACATTTTTTTTGAATGAAGAATGAATGTGCTTTCAGGAAAAACATTGCTGAAACCTGATGTGAATGAGCTTTGTAAAAACAAATGGCAACACTACAGCACATGGAAAGCGATGTGGCTTTTAGGGAAAGATGGCTTCTGTTCTCCTTGCCTTTTTACCTGGGCAGAGCTTTAATAATCACATAAGCCACTGATTATTCCTTTTGTTTGTTTGTTCTATTGGTCTGCTCAATAAACACTCAAAAACAGATCTGGTGTCAAGATTTCAACAATTTCTCTTATCTTGATTGGTGGATTCTTTGGCTTATAAATAAACACTTTGAGTAAGGATCCGTTGAGAAGCAAAAGGAGGGCAGATGGGAGTGTGGGTGGAATATTATCTTCTGTGCAGTTTAGTATTTGCGTTAGATTTCTGAAGAGACAGTGTTATCAATCTCACATCTTCAGTAATAATTTCTCTGTGCTTTGATTAATGTGGGTGTAAAATGTGTCTGATCGAGCAGTGTGTGTCTGAAACATTCTGAGGTAGGAAGAGTCAAAAAGTATTTTAAGTTTAAAAATTAATTCTAAATAGGCTAAAATGGAACGATTTACTTAATTCAACAGGTAGATATTATATCACTGCATTAGGAGAAAAATCATGGAAATAAATCTTTGTCAGACAAATAGAGCCAGTGTGTTTTTAAAGCATTAAAATATTGGCTGTCAGTGACCTCATCTGTTTTTAAATTATCACAGCAAGATTAAGAGTAAAACTTGTGAATGTTGGGTACTATACCTAGCATGTAAAAAAAATGATGGTTGGTTTCTCTACTGCATCTGATTTCTCTATTTTTTGTTTTCTGTCTTGTTTTTCTTTTTCCATTCCTCAATTTTAATACTCAGCTGTATGCCAAAGTTCTTATAAAGGAAGCTCACTGATTAGCTAATGGAAAATTAGTATTGATTAACAATGGAGAATATTATATTACCTAAGGAGTACTTGTGATTGAAAAGCTGAGTTAAGGGCTGATAAGTAATCTGAAGACTAGTTCAGAATGAATAACTAAACAATGTTTATTTAAGCTTACCCATTTCCTTTATAAAATCGACCACAGAGTGCGGTTAGGACACTATGGAAATGTAATCATAACTTGATCTGAAACACAGTGCGATGCTCCGTGCACTATTACCTAATTAGACTGTGGTATTTCCAGATCATAAACTTTATGGCTTTTACATGCAATTGAAATGGAGGAAGACACAGAGAACGAGATAGGACTTCTTGGTTGTAAAAAAGAATAAAGCAGGGTGTGTGTGTGTGAGAGAGAGAAAGGGTGGGAAGATGGAGGAAGGAGGACAAAAAATTAGAAAATGGGAGTATGTCTGATTTTAGAAGTAGAGGAAACAGAATCTTGAAAAGGTTCAGAAAGTTCCATTTGAGCACTAGTCTAGAACATCGTCTCCTCTAACTCTCCAACACAGTGAGACATCTCAGCACTTTTGTGTTATGTCCGGTGACCAGAAGCCCGTGCCTGAGTGATAAGCCTCCTCTGGTGAGGAAGTTATTTCAACCCCACTGGGGTTCTGGTCAGAGGCCAAAATAAGGCACAAGGGCTGCAGCACAGTGATTCTTGGAAGCTTGATGAGCAGTGTCTTGGCTAAAGTGACACAATTTCAGGCCCAGCAATACAGGAAAGAAGGAAACCCTTCGGCCAAGGACAAAAGGACAAAGAAACAAGAGTCTGCTGTTTGGAGGTTCCCCTGCACAGTCTACCTTTTTCAGAACTCCAGTCTCCTCTATTAGCATCAATATTTATTCAGAAAAGTCTCTGTATGTTCTCTTGCTTCGTGTGTTTTCCTGGCAGGAATGGGAGAAGAGAGAGGCAGGGAGGAGAGCAGAGCCAGGGAACAAGGGAAAGGAAAAAGAAGAAAGAACAAAATGAGATAGTAAGGAATATTTGTGAGGATTCCAATTAGACCTTGAAATCAAGATCTTTCAAGGCTCTGCTTAATGAAAGGGTGACTGGTATATATATATGATATGATAATATATTATATATGTTATATATGTGATAGATACAAAGGCATGAAGCATAACTTACAAAAATGTACTCACTATAAAAATCAAATATTACCCCATCCTGCATGCAACCAAAAGAACTCCTCTCCCTTTGCCTTTGAACGGTAGAAGTGGGTCTGTATTTTACAAAAAGGACTGGTTTCTGGGAGAGGAGGAGGTTAGTAGGCTGGGGACGGATGGCAGGGGAACCAGAGGAGGAGAGAGAAAATGCAAATGTTTCTGCTGAGGGTTGCTGACCAGGAGTTTTCTTAGATGCTCCAAGCAATTGCAGAACTGAGCTCGTGTCTTGAACTGGCCCCATGGCTACTCTCCTAGACACGAAAATAGGTTGAGCTCTGAGTAGAGATCACATTCTTCTTTCTGAGCTCTCTTCAGCCACTGTACAGAGAGGACAGCTGCTATGGCTGCTCTCGTTTTTATTCTTTCTGTCTTTGACCTTCAACTTCTTATCCCAGGAAAAGCTCTGAGGACCCCACAGACATCGGGTCCCTATTTCACCTCTATCAGGCACTTACCATGCCTGAAAATTAGAGGAAAGAAAAGGATTAATGGCATTACTGTGCTGACCTTTTTTTTTTAACTCAACACCGAACCAGAAGGTAGATAGGAAGACAAGAAGAAATAAAAGTTGGGCAAATAAGTAGTTGTTCTCTTTTTGAGGAAATCTTTGCATCACAAATCTCAAATTGGACAAAGTGGGATTAGTGCTTTATATTGCATAAGCCATCTGTCACTGCAGGTTCTGTAAACCAAATAACAGATATGTTATCCTGAAAATGATAAGGACAAAATCTACTATTTAGGTGCTACAGAAATTGGAATCTGGAGTCAGAAGGAGACAATCTCCTGATGGTCTAGTTGCCGCACCCTAAAATCTAGTCAGTATGCCATTGCCAGATCAATGTCCCTTAAATCTCTTTTATTACATGCATTCCCTACTCTAGAAATTTTATCCCCTTCCCGTTGAAAATATTTTCTTTCTTCGTACACACTTCTTTCCCCTAAGTCGGCATTCCTGCAAATTTTAAATTAGGCTTTTAAAGTCCACCTTCATGTGTCTATAAGACCTCTGTTTCAGTAAAAGCATATGCCCATAAATATACTCTGATGAGCGTTTTCTGTTCCTTGCCTGCTTTGGGTTTGACCCTTTTCCTCTGGAGTGTGCTTTGTATTCAACTTCATCTCCTCCTGAACAGTTCAACATCTTGGCTCAGCTCAAATCCTCTCATTTCAATCCAGCCTAATTGATAGTTCTCTCCTCCAACCTCTGTAGCTCTTAACAGATGACACCGCCCTACCTTTTAATGATGTACACTTGCTCACTCTCAAATAGCATAACATGTGAAAGAAACTTAACGGTTTAAAAAGTATAAAAGTATCTCTCATATCATTTATTAATTTCCTTCTTCATTATTATCCCATATGAGTTGTTTTCTCTCCAACAAGACTGGCAGCTAATAAAGAAAGTGATTGTTTTATTTATTCTTCTGTGTGTTCTCTAGAGGGCCTTGCACCATGGAGAGCACTCAGAAGATCATCAATAGATACTTACCGACTGAATGATTGATTGACTAATGCACTTTGTATTTGGATTCCAAGTACAGAAGCCCTTGAGGATGTCCTGGTTTTTCTCCAAATGATCTGAAATTGACCCCTACCACACGGTGAAAAATTCACTGCTCTTTTGCCAATGAGAAAGTTGAAATGCAGAGAGAATTTAAATGCTCCCAAAGGGCATTAGTGATAGCTACAAGCTAGAATTAAAGGCCAGACATCCTGACTGCCAGTTCATTAAATTTGGAGTCATTGAATTGTGCTTTTTTTTCTGACATGGGTAGCTTTTGTTTGTCTGTTAATCTCTTGATTTATAAGTTATAGCATGTTGCTATATAAATCTGCTTCTTTTTCTTTTTTATTTCTTTATTTTTGAATGACTATAATGGGTAAAAATACATCTAATTATTTATCATGTTGGGTGCTTTAAAAAATTTAATTGAGGTAAAATTGACATGTAACATTACACTAGTTTCAGGTGTTCAACTTAATGGTTAGATATTTGTATGTATTGCAAAATTATCACCACAGTAAGTCTAACATTGGTCACCATACATAGTACAGATTTTCTTTTCTTGTGATGAAAACTTTCAAGATCAACCATTGTGGTTACTTTTTGTTTCTTTGTTGGCCTTTTAAGGTCAGGAACTATGACTTATATACCCTTACTTACCTTTTTGGTGTCTAGCACAGTACCTGACACCTAATAGATGCTTAATAAATATTTTTGAAAGGATTAATATTATCAGAAAAATGATGTTTTTTGGAGTACCGAACAATTACAATACCTAAATTCTCTCTATAGCCTTGAGGGGAGTTAAATTTGTAAATCATCCTATTTCATTCATAACAATCTATCCTATGGTCAAAATATAATTCCTTTGCCCAGTTATTGTCTTTTAGGAATTATATAAGAAGTTGAGCTTATCACAGCATTGTTCTTGGTCTGATTGGTAAACCATAGGTTAACCTAGGTTTTAATTTCTGATCCACAATTAAGAGTATAATGCCTACATATTTAAGGGAAGGAAAGAACTTCTCCCAACTAAAATTGGAGGTAATTTAAGGAGATGAGTTGGCCCTAAGTGAGCAAAAAGCATTTGATCCCTGACTCATCTGAACTGTATGGATTTCATAACTGATGATTAGCTTCTCTTAATCAGTTGAACATCCATTTAAGGGACAAATTGATTAGCTCCTTGCATAATTAACAGAACACTGTTACTTTGAGTGGAAAAAATTGTTTTGATTAGCAGTGAATATGCACAGTTAATATTAAGACATTAAAGGGTGTTATATCAAATCATTAGTATTTTTTTTTGCTCTCAAAATGTCAAGGAGGTGTTTGTAGCTTGCTTGGTGACCACTGTTTGCAGTTCTCAAATCATTTTCACTTTTTTTCTGGCTGGTACTGAATTGAATATATCTTTTCCACAGAGAATAAAAATATTATGGGTAAATAATAACCACATTTGTACGTGATCAAATTCTCAATTTATAAGAACTCTATACTTAGTGAAATGGCAAACAACACAGTTCCAAGTCATAGAAGAAGGAAAATAACAAAATATTAAATGTTTACAAATCATTTCAAAAAGAATTGGTGAAGAATTGGAGAACAGTTGGTAAGAATGTTAAAATGAAGAGCACGGTTATTAAAGGTGTCAGGATCTACACAGGACATGACTACAAGCCAGTAGAAATCAGAGTTGAACAATGTGTAGATAGGCGAGAATAAATGCAAATAAGACATTAAAAATTATATATGTGAAAGTCTCTCCCTGCTGAAGCTAGGTGCAAGGAGATATTTAAATGGGAAGAACAACTGGGAAATGGTTCTTACAATGCACAGGGAGTCAACAAATCTGTTGAAAGATGTGATTCATCAGTAGTCTATAGAAAAATTGCATTAAATTACAGGAACACATAATTAAAACTAAACATTCAGAGTGTTAAGGCTTCACCATTCTGAGCCAGATGGTAGTTGATTCTGACTACACCTTGGGCACTGAGGACCTAATTAAGTCTTCTCAAGAAGGTATGCAGTTGTCAGTCAATTCTGTAGTCGGTGTGAAGCAGGACAGGTTATGGGACGCTGGAATACTTGAAACTGATGAGGCCTGAAGTAAGTTTCAAACACTATTAGCAGAAGTTGAGGAACTTAGTAAACATGCATTTCAGTTTAAGTCTGTTTCTGAAAGTCTACATCTGCTAAATGTTTGTCCTTTTAATTCATCTCAAATTACCAGTCCCAGTAAGAATTAGTTAAAAAGAGGACTGTTTTGTAGGGTCCAATCAATAAGTTAACAAAATAACTAATATAAAATTGGCACGTCATTTTAATATTATAACAGTCTATCAGTTTACTAAAGGATGTCTGTCTATGACAGTATAAATGTTATCTGAATGGAAACAGGGAATACATAGTTTCTGAGAAGCAATCACATAACATGAGTTTTCAACAGACCAGCTTCTTAAACAGTGATTGTTTCAATCGCAAGTTGAAAATAGAGATTCCCAGGATCATCCTCAGTGACTCTGACTCAGTAAGGCTGGGAATCTGCACTTGTAAAAAGTAAGGATAGAAGATCCATAAACCATCCCTTGAGAATCACATAAAAATCAAGAGTTCCTTGAAGGTAAAGAACACTATCTATTTTTACAATTGCTTCAGGACCTAATGTGATGATGCTTGACAATAGTTAATAATGATTTGTCAAGTGAACAAATAAGTAAGTGGGTGATTAGTTCTCACTCTGGCTTATTCTCAGTTACCATCAGAATATCAATTGTTTCAGGTTCCATGATGTTTGACTAGAAGTTCTGGTCTCAAATTCTTTGTCCTAGACAACAAAATCATGTCTTGTTGTTGGGGTTCCTGTGAATGTAGTCACTTAACATTAAAGGACAAACATTAAAAATATTCATTAACCTCACCCTATATATTATACAAAGGACTGTTCTAAATACTTGGGATATATCAATGAAATAGAAAAAGTTGCTCCTTCATGAAGCTTACATTCTGGATGTTTGCACATATTTACAATATTTCTAACTCTGAGGTTTTATAATTATTTTCTTGAATATAATTATATGTTTTAAGTTCTTCACACCAAAGAGTTTCTTATAAAGTCTTGAATTAAGTAAAAAAATTATTTTGGCATCTTTCAAAGCTCACTGAGGAGAAGAGAGATTGGCTTAAAGCACCAGGGAGTTTTATTTTTGTGCATAAATATTTATGTGTGTAAAGGGGTATGTGGTTAATTATAAGTGAGGGGGGGAGAATGACAGATGCTCAGATCCCCTGTCCCCATGGAGAGACAGACCTTGCTTGTTGGAGTGTAGTGGCACATCGCGCGGTTTGTGTACTGAATCACTGATTTAAATATTGCAGCAGCTGGAGTGCAAAGCATATCAGCAAATACTACAGGAGGAGGAGCGCATGTGTCTTGAATGCAAAGTAAGAATGAAACAGGTTTGCACAGTCACATTGAGCAAAGCTGTGTGTAGCCCTTTCTTTTGTATATTTTAGTTTCAAAGGAAAGCTGGAAAAGGTTGACTGGACAGTCCATGGACACGGGCAGATAGATGGGTAAAGGGCCCAGTGTTGCTTCCTAAATCCTAAATTTTCACTTCCTGCAGAGAGAAAAGAGAGAGAGAAATTCTCATCCTGCCAGGGAAAATCTATTCAGAGAATTCATCTCCATAATGAAAGCACTAAACCAAACAAGTATAGTCCCTACTTCAGTGCTCATGGGGAAAATGAGGAGGAGAAACTAGTTTTCTTTAGCAACTTTCATTTCATTGCCTCTACTTTGGGTCTCATATGGAGCTCAAAATCCTTTTTTCAATTTTCCTTTAATAAATAATATCTATAAGGACTCTGGCTTACACAGACCACGCCTTGCCTCCTTTATTATTGTTCCCCCAATTTACAGGTTAGGAGGTGCAGAGAGTTCAAATGATGTTGCACAGAGATCAATCATTTAGTAAGTGGCAGAGTAAAGACTAAATCCAGGTTTCCTGATTACAAAATCTGTCTCCACCATCATGCTGCCTCTTCTTACTCTCACTCCATGTGTGTGTGCGTGTGTGTGCATGTGCGCGCGCGCGCGTGTGTGTGTGTGTGGTTGTTTTCTCTCTTCCCCTTTAGAATCCCCAAGTTAGAAATGACAGGAAAGCTGGAGGAGTGAGGTATTGCTGGTGGGAGGTGAAGAAAGTGGTTAATGCTGATGGGTAAAACTTTTCTACTTAAAGATAAGGTGCTGAAAAGGAGTAGGAAAATATAAAGAGCAGCTTTAGAAGAAGTATAAATTCAAGCAGTAAATGAGCAGATACTTTTCATGATTGAAACAATGAAATTGCTAAAAATGTTAACCCTTTTTCTCAATGTTCTATATCTCTATGCTCTCACTTCTACAGAGGAGATCACGTTATTTGGTGAACTTGGGGAGACTGCCTGCCTAACAGTGCCCCCCAAAGTAGCATGATATCGCAAGAAGAGCCACCTCAGTCTCAACCTGATAATGTCAGTAATGGTCATCAGAAATCATGGTCCAGGATCATTTAATATGCTGATTCCTTGTGAGTCTGAGTCACAGCTCACCGTCCGTGATGACGCCAGTGAACTTGGTAGTATTCATGTGCAAACAGCAGGGAACAGTGAGCTGGATTCATTCTGCCTCATGCCTCATCAACCAGATGGTTGGCTGTACCAAAGCCAGTGATGCTGATGTCAGAAGCGAGAGAACACAGCTGGATTTTCAGGTTCAAGGGGAAAGAGGGAATCTATAATGCTAAAAGTTTGGGAGGAAATTGCCTTTGGACTAGTGGATAGAGCCAACTAGAACTTATGGAGAGTTTTTAATGTTAAGTCCTGCGGCAACATTTCTGTATAATTGCTTTTTGAGCCATGGTAGGAATTGAATCCTCTTTACCTCACACCTGCAAGCACCCTGCTGGTGCCAGTCAGCCAGTCATTGTGTGCAAGATCCAGATGAGATTTTAGTACTGACGCATGAGACTCCCACCAACTCCTCTTATCATGTTATCTCTGGGAATTCTGGGGACTAGCTTAAACCCCAAAACTGCAGGGATAGAAAATAGTTTAGAAAGCCAGCTCCCAGGAACTTGTTGATGAAGATTTTATTTTTACCAGTACATCAGTATAATTTTGCACTCTGACTAGGATGTGAAAAAGGCAATACATGCTTTTCTTCCTAGCTGGGGCTAGCAGGAAACCTAATTGTGGGCACATGGGGCAGGGGAGTGGGGACCGGGCTGTTCTCCTACCAGGACATACACAATGTAGGAACCTTGGAGAAAGGGCCTCGGTCTTTATTTTATCATAGAGGCTGCTAAGACGTTTGTTGTCCAAGCCCACCTGGTCCATTAGAATATGAACACTCCCTTACACCAAACTTGGTCATGGTTTCAAAGAGCATTGTACCTGGTTTCCATGTGTTGTCACATCAGAAGTCTGATCACTCCTGGGCCATAGCAAAGGAGTGAAGTCCAGGTCTTCTATCTGTACCTGAAACATGCATTTTCTTTCTCCTCCTCCAAAAACCTCCTCCTCTACAGGAACCCTTCTCTTTCTTCAGAGTTCAGGCCATTAATCCTTGCTTTCCTAGCACCAGCTTCTTCCCAAAGAGTTGGGTGTGAGGTTTTGGCGGGGTCAGGGTAGGAGAGGTGTTGATTTCAGGGTGTCTTCTGAAGTACAAAAAAGCTACTAAAATAATTCCTCCAAAGCAAGGGAGGCTGATCACAGTGGCATGATTATTCTTCTTGGTAGGGAGGAAGACTAGGGAAACTTCCCTTTCATTCTTTGTATTCTCCTACTGCAGCAAGAACAGGGTAAAATTAATATCTCAATGAATCATCCTGTCACAGAGAAGTAGGTGACTTGTAGGTTACTGAGGTTCGGTGAAGGCTTGTGGGTTATGCACACACTAGCTATGATTGAATTGAGTTTAGGAATATAGGACCAGAGAATGATAGAGTGATGATTTGCAAATGAGTGCTTGATCCATGAATATTTAGGCAATACTTCACTAGTACAATAATTACAGTATTTGGTGTCAGGAGAGTAACATACCCAGAAAGGGAATGCTATTCAAACCTAAATGTTCAGGAAAATAAATAGCATTTTGTTGCCAGGGTGCCCACATATGTGTGCATAAAATGTTTAAGCAGTAACCCTTCTGTAATGCTGCAAAATGACAGTTTCTCCCACAGTTGCTACAGCAAAAGGGGTGCTGTGAATTTTAACCCACAGGAATTAACCTATGTAAATGACTTCTGGGTAGCAGGGAAGATGTTTTTCAAAAAGCACTCAGCCCAGAAGTTGTTCTTGCCAACATTCTTGGTGATTTATTTAACTGTTCCCCCTGAAGAGTGCAGAGAGAATTCAGCAGAACACAACTATACAACTGGAGGCAAGAGATGTCCCCTGAAATTGTAATGATTGCACAGAAGCATAGTGAAAAGATTAGGTGAACCAAGACAAACACATACACTTTAGCTATAACAGTGTACTGATGAGATAGAATGAACACATCAGCTACCTGGTTCTTATTACCGACTATTACTTGTAAATGATAACTATAGCATTCTTGTATTTATTACAATATATTACAATAAAATAAAGAAAAATTACTAATGCATTAACCAATTTTGCTGTGCTTGTGACAGATTACAGAAATGACATTGTATCACAAATTTGCCCCTTCTCCATATTCATATCTTTGATGATGCCTTTCTTCATTGACTGGGCTGTGCCATATGGCTTGTATTGGTAAATGAGAAAATAGCAAATGTGACTGAGGCAGAGACTTGAGAAGTGCTTGAATAGTGGAGCTGTTGCTGCTCTTAGAACCCCAAACAGTCATGTGAACAAATGCAGGCTACCATGTGGGAGGATGAGGAGCATGTGGTTCATTCACCTCCAGCATCAGAGCCAACAATGAACCAAACCCCAGAAGTAGGGTCTACTAGCTGATTGGCAACTGAATGAAGATGCATGAATACATTTAAGTGAGACCAGCAGAACTGCCCAGAGAAACTCAGTCAAAATTGTAATCTACTAAATTGAGCTAAATGAATGTTTTTTGTTTTAAGCCACTAAGTTTTAGAGTATTTTTGTTATACAAGTTTGTAATGTAGCAATAGCTAATGCACATAGTTCCTTGCACACATATGGCTCACTTAATGTTCATTAAAACCCCATAAAATAGGTATTACTATCACTTTCATTTTACAGACGGGGAAGAAGAAGCAAAGAGGATATGAGACCATGGACCAGTTACCTACAGCTGGTAAATGGCAGCACCACCATCAAGGCAACCTAACTCTAAAGTCTGTGCACTGAACTCCTATGTATGATCCCACCTTAACTTGTCTTCAAAAAGCAGTTCAATTATTTTAATTATTTCTTTCATTTATTTGTAAGATGTCTCACATTAAAAAGAGCTCATTATGGAACTTCTGGCTGTGATGGAGAAATAGGGACCATATTTACTCACCTTCTTTAAACAACTATAAAATTAGAAAAAAACAGGTGAATCAGTGGGTTTCAGGCATCAGACATCAGGCAGTATAGGACAGAGATCCCTGAGACAAGGAAAACAAATGAGGTGACTCCTACAATTATAACATCTCATTTACCTGGAGAGAATGTCCAGACAGCAACACAGGGAAGGGGAACACAGAGACTGGCAGTCTAAGACTGCTAAACTGAAGAGATAGAGTTTGAAATTTAGTCAGACCGAGTGATTAGAATTTTCAGGGAAAAATATGGGAAGTTAGAACTTCACAAAAAGATCTTTGAATGTCTGTAGAAGGATTCCTTGAATCTTTGGCTGAGTAATTATCTGCTCATGCATGTGAGAAAGTTACCTAAGGTCATGGGAAGAACCATGAAAAAGGAGTAGGTTGATTTCATAGGACTGGGAATAGCTAATGTTCTCACTAGCCAGAGTGGTGAGACTTCTTAATAAAAAGGGCTTATATCCAACAAAAATTACTAAACATCTAAAGAAGCAAAAAAACAGACTCATACTGATAGCTGGCAGAGTGGTAGAGGTTGGGGGGCTGGGTGAAAGAGGTGAAGAGAATAAGAAAAAAAGAAAAGGAAAGAAAGAAAACTCATACACAGACAACAATATGGTGATTACCAGAGGGGAAGGGGGTGCGAGGGTGGTGATGGAAGGAGACTTGGCTTGAGGTGGCAAACACACAATAGAATATACAGATGATGAATTATAGAACTGTACACTTGAAATGTACATAATTTTATTAACCAATGTCAACCCAATAAATTCAGTTAAAAGAATAAAAAAATAACATGTGTGATAAAGAATTGGTATCCAAAACTATAAAAAGTCCCCTTAAAACTTAAGAACAAGCCCTGGCCAGTGTGGCTCAGTTGGTTGGGCATTGTCCTGTAAACTGAAAGGTTACCAGTTTGATTCCTGGTCTGGATACACGCCTGGGTTGCAGGTTCAGTCCCTAGTCAGGGATGCATATGGAAGGTGTCCCGTAGATGTTTCTTTCTCACACTGATGCTTTTCTCCCTCTTTTTCTCCCTCCCTTCTCCTCTAAATAAAATTTTATAAACCAAACTCAATAGTTGGTATAGAAAAAAAAACTGAATAAAATAAACATATGAAAAAACAATTAAAAATAGGTCAAAGATCTGAACAGATACCTTGCCAAAGAAGATATAAAGATGCATATTAAAATATGTTGCATATCATTAGTCATTAGGGAATTGCAAATCAAACAACAATGATATACCACTACACTGTTATTAGGATGGCCAAAATTCAAAACACTGAGAATTGCAATAGCTGGAAAGAATGTGGAGTAACAGAAACTCTCATTTATTATTGATTGGAATGTAAATTGGTAGAACCACTTTGGAAGACACTTTGGAAGTTTCTCACAAAACTAAATATACTCTTACCATATAATCCAGCAATTGTGTGCCATAGTATTAACCCAAAGACTTGAAAACTTATATTTTCACAGAAAAAAATGCACATGCTTACTTATAGAAGCTTTATTTATACCTGTCAAAACTTGGAAGCAATCAAAATGACCTTCAGTAAGTGAATAGATAAGTAAACTGTGGTATGTCTTGACAGTGGAAAGAAAAGCACTGAAAAGAAATCAACTATGAAAATACATAGAGGATCCTTAAATGAGTATTACTAACTGAAAGATACCTACCTAAAAAACCCCACATACTATACCATTCCAACTTTAGAACACCTTGAAAAAGGCAAAAAGTATGAAGACAATAGAAAGATCCATGGTTGGCAGGGCAATGACACTATTCTGTATGAAACAATGATGTGCATACCTTAATCAGTATCTGTAGAATATGCAACATCAAGAATGAAATTTAATGTAAACTGTGGACTTTGTCTGATAATGATATGTGAATGTAGGTTTATCTGTTGTAAAAAATATACCACTTTTTGTTGATAATCAGAGATGCTATACATGTGTAGAAATGGGGTATATGGGAATTCCAAACTTCCCATTCATTTCCTTTGTGAGTCTAAGATTTTTCTTCAAACAAAACATATTAAATAAATTAAATAAATAAAAAATAAAGAAGGAGAAAAGTATGATCCAGATTAGGAAAAAATCAATAGAAGCATATGTAGAAATGACAGAGATGATGGAATTACCTGACAAAGACATTAAAAAACTCATATCCATATGTTTGAGAAGAGATAGGAAAACATGAAATGATGGAGAGAGAAAGAAAATATATTTAAAAAACCCTCCCAGTTTAACTTCTAGAAATGAAAATACAGTATCAGAAATGAAAAATGCATTGAATGGGATTAATAGGTAATTAGGACTCTGCAGAAAAAAAGACCAGTGTATTTGAAGATAGCACAGTAAAACTATCCAAAATGAAGCATAGAGAGAAAGGAATCAGTAATGAGAAAATAAGTGATTTCTGGGATATTATCAAGTGATCTATTTTACATGTAATTAGAGCCTAGAGAAGAAAACAAGAAGGAAAGACAGAAAAGTATTTGAAAAAATTCTAGTCCTGGCCAGTGTGGCTCAGCTAGTTGGGGTGTTGTCCTATAGATCGAAGGGTCATGGGTTCAATTTCCAGTCAGGGCACGTGCCTGGCTTGTGGGTTCATCCTGGTTGGGGCATGTGCAGAAGGCAACCAATCAATGTTTCTCTCACATCAATGTTTTTCTCTCTCTTTCTAGAATAAAAGAAAATTCCAAATTTAATGAACACTATAATCCCACAGATTCCAGAAGTTCAATGTAACTTGAGTAGAAGAAACAGATGAAAACCACAGATGTATTATAATAAAATTGCTGAAATCCAGTAAGAAGTCAAAATGTTAAAATAGCTAGCTATAAAAGACATATTACATAAAACAGACAAAGAGAGAAATGATAATAGATTTGTTAGAAATCATGCAAGTCAGAAAAACAATGGAATAATATCTTTATAGTATGGAAGGGAGAAATATCTAACCTAGGATTTTATACCCAGCAAAATATTTTAAAAAATAAAGGCAAAAAAAGAGGCATTTTTGTAAAAACAAAAGCAGCACAAACTCATCACCAGCAGATTGTGCTACAAGAAATATAAACAAAAGGTTTTCAAATAAGGAAAATAATAATAGATGGGAATTTAGATCTACACAAAGGAGTGAAAAGAACTGGGAACGGCAAACTTATGAGTAAATATAGAAGATCCTTTTTTCTCATTAAAATTCTAAAGTGATTATTTAAAAATAATAACAATGTACTTTAGGATTAATAATGTATGCAGAAATAAAATGCAGAACCACAACAGCACAACAGATGAAAGGGGAAAATGGAAGCATACTGTGGTGAGTCTTATAATATACATTAGGTAGAATAATATTATTTGAAAGTAGACTGTGGTAAGTTACAGATGTATGTTTTAAATTTGAGACCTGAAAGCTTACATATTATTTCATTGTGAGAAATTAAATACCTAAATACATGGAGAGCTATGCTATGTTTATAAATCAAATGACTCAATATTGTTAAGATGTCAAAATCTTTGTAGGCTTTTTTGAATAGAAATTGGCAAGCTGGTTTTAAGATTTATACAGAAATACAAAAGACCTAATGTAGAGAAGTCGACTTTGGTAATACAGAACAAAAGTGGAGGACTCATGGTATCTGGTTTCAAGACTTATTCTAAAGCTAAAATGATCAAGATAATGTGATTTGGGGCATGAAGAAAAAAAAATTGATCAGCAGAACAGAAGATATAAAAATATATCCTGATACACATGGTTGATTGACTCTCAACAATAGTGCCAAGGCAACAATTAGAAAACATAATCTTTTGAAAAAATGTTAATTTTATTGTTTTCCCTAATATTATATCTCCATTCAACTTTTTTCAATTACTATTGACATTCAATATTATATTAGTCTCAGATATGCAATATAGTGGTTAGACATTTATGTAATTTACAAAGTGATTCCATGATAAGTCAGCTACCCATCCAGCACTATACTTAGTCATTACAGTATTATTGTCTGTATTCTTTATGCTGTACTTTACATCCCTATGACTATTTTGTAACGGCCAATCTGAACTTTTTAATTACTTCCCATTTTTACCCAGCCCTAGAAAATATAATCTTTACAACAAATCTGCTGGGACAATTGGATATGTATATGCAAAAATATTCTTTAGGTGTGATTTAGTAGAGAGTAACTGTATGAATGGATAGTTAGAAACAAGATTCAGTGTTTTTAGAGCCTTACAGGATGATTCCTGGAAGAGGCCTGTGCCTGGTATATTTCACCTCTGAGATGTGTTTTTGTTATCTCAAGTTCAGGAATGACTTATATTTCTAAAAAATTGGTATTCTTAAGTACATAGTATGTTATTTATTAGTTTGAGTTGAAAAACTGCCTCTTCTCTGATATTTAAACAATCTCACCCCCCCATATGCCTAAGGAAGTTATTTTAATAGAGCATAAAGAAGAGATCTCTAATTATATTTTGAAAATGCTTAATCTTTGTCTAGAGACCTGTGTATAGAAAGGGGATAAATGTTGAAGGCACAAGAGATAGGTGTATTTCACATATCATCAGGTATAATTCTGGGTTTAGCACACCCAACTTGTTTAATATTCTTTTACTATGTTAGCCATAAAGTTCAAATACTTTGCCTAAATTTTCCCTGTTTACTTTGTTCGATCTTTAGACATTATATGTTTTGTATTTATTTTATTATAGTAAAATATATAATATAAAATCTACCATTTTAAACATTTTTAAATGTGTAATTCAGTAGCATTAATTACATTCACAATATTGTACAACCATCACCATTATTTATTTTCCAAACGTTTTATCTCCCCAACCAAGAAACTCTCTAACCATGAAGCAGTAAGTTCTCATTCTCCTTCCCTCCAACCCTTAGTAACTTCCAATCTATCTCAATGAGTGTGCCTATTCTAGATATTTCATACAAGTGAAATTGTACAATGTTTATATGTTTATTTCTGGCCTTTTTCACTTAGCATAAAGCCTTCAAAGTTTATCTACATTGTAGCATGTATCAGAACTTCATACCTTTTTATAGCTAAGTAGTATTTCATTATATGTGTATGCCATGTTTTATTTAGCCACTCATCTGTTGATGGACGATTAGACTGTCTCTACCCTTTGACTATTGTGAATAGTGCTCTAATGAACATTAATGTACAAGCATCTGAGTCCCTATTTTCTATTCTTTTTGGTACATATCTAGGAGTGAAATTGCTGGATCATCTGGTGACAGGATGATTTTTTTAAAAGCAAAACAATGTGTGACCATTATGGAAGAATTAAAATATAGAGATAGACTTGAAGAAAGAAACAAAATCTGCCTATTAGTAGCAAATTGTTTTTCAGTCTTGTTCTGTGCTTTTTACTGGCACAGCATAAAGTTTAAATATGAAGTCAGGTACATGTGTTACCTGAAGTTAGTTTTTATAATCATCTCTTAATAATTTACACCCTAGCTACTTGCTCAAAAGTGAAATGGTTACCTTTCAAAGCAGGGAAAGAGTAGAAGAAAATCATGACTAAGATAGCAACAGAGTAGGGAAAGTGACTGCTCCTGGTTAGCCCAGAACTTTCCTGTGTTGGCACTGAAAGTCCCACACTTTGGGAAACCCCTCATTCCCAGGCAAACTGAAACAATAAGTCACCCTACTTCCGAGGCTGTCAATGACCTATACAGTAGTTACTCATTAGCCTCAGTGCAGCTGTCTGTGCTTTTAGTAACCTGTGGTCAACCCCAGTTTGAAAATATTATATGGAAATTCCAGAAGTAAGCAATTCATAAGTTTTAAATTACGTCCCTTCTGAGTAGTCCGACAAAATCTCAAGAGTCAAGTCCCCTTTTTGTCCCACCCAGGACGTGAATCATTCCTCCATCAGCTTGTCCACACTCCGTACACTCTCCACCCATTATCTGAGTGGCCTCCTGGGTTAGTGGATTGACTGCTGAGGTTTCTCAGTGATTGTGTTCAGATAACATTTAATGATAACATTATTACATTCAGATAACATTCAGATAATAATGACCCCAAGTGCAAGCATAGTGATGTGGACAATTCAGACATATCCAGGAGGAGCTGTAAAGTGCTTCCTTTAAGTGAAAAGGTCAGTACAGTACAATAAGATATTTTGAGAAAGAGATCATATGCACATAACTTTTATTAGGATATGCTATTATAATTGTTCTATTTTATTGTTGTTAATCTTTTACCATGCCTAATTAATAAGTTAAACTTTATCATAGGTATGTGTGTATAAGAAAAAGAGTGAGGTAGTGTTTGGTACTGTCTGCAGTTTCAGGCATCCACTGGGGGTCTTGGAACATATCCCTGTCGATGAAGGACATATCTGTGGATATATCTGTGGTTAAGGTGGGGGGGGCATTGTACTCTTACACAAAGACAATGTTGTTGTTGGTGATGTTGCCCATGGTAGTTGGAAAAGTCTTCGGGGTCTCAGTTTTCTTATTTGTAAAAATCGGTATATTTCTTTAAAGACAACATAGCTTCCTAAGGGACAATAACATGTGGAAGTTCTTTAGAAAGGTGTGCTTATGTGTCTGTGTGTGTAATGTCCACATGATTCCTGAATCTTGTGGGGGTATTTTTCCCCTAATAATATCAATAGTTTTTTTCATCAATTTTCCCCCAAGCACCTGATAATTAGTCAAATTTACTGATTTAATTTTGTTTCCTTGCTTTCTCCCATTTTTACCTCTGCCATGTCAAACAGCTACAATCTGGGTTGCAGGAACATACTTCAAGGTTACAAGGCAGGAATGTACTTTGCCAGAATCTAATCAGGTAAATGGGGAAAGTTGCCTTAGGCAAGGTACAGTGCCAAGCTTTCTGTAGGAAAAAAGCTGGTGATGGGTGAATCTCAGGCCTTTCCAGAAATGATCCTGGATTATAGCATTTATAGGCCATTGTAAGGGATTTCCACAATACGTGTATCTTATATAACGGCCAGCAGAGTCTGTGGCAAGCACCCTGTAATCAAATGCATGAATATTTCTTCTGTGAAATATGTAAGGACTATAAATAGCTTCCCAGCCATTCAGGTCAGGTTTGCAGACAAATGAGTTAAAAAAGACAAAAACTTCAGCTTTAGGAACACTTCATGTTTTGTAATTGTAAATTAAAGACTGCATAGTTTTCAGTAAATTGTGCAAGTATCTTTTGGGTTTAAATCATGAAATATAAAAAATAGAAGATATTCAGGAGTTCTGGGGTCACCTTGTTTAATCGTTTTTCTTTTTTAGAGACTTTTTTATTGTTGTTCTATAATGGTTGTCCCAATTTCCCCCCTTCTCGCCAGTCTCCCCCCACTCCCACAGTCAATCCCCACCCTGTGGTCCACGTCCATGGGTGCTAATCACTTTTACCAGCTGGGAAATAACAATATGACGTGGGCACTTAAGGTGCCAGCCCTGCATTATCTGATTTAATCCTGCTTGATCCTCGCAAAACAAACGCTGGTACTAACCTTTAATAAAGGACCATATCCAGATAATACTCAAACAAGGTTGCTTGCTAAACAACAGGAGTAGTGGACATTCTCCAATGAGACAGAAGTCCTGACTTCCCAGGTTTCCCCCAAAAAGCCACACCAGTCAGCAGCCAATGGGTGGCTGCTTAGTCTGAATGATTTATCACCACAGAGATTTGATTGATTCACAAAAAGTAGTTCTTCCTGAGTACTCCATTTAAAAGATTATTTTCCACCTGGACATTATTGTTTAGCTTCATCCGTCTCTTATTTTCTATTAGCAACTCTGTTTATAATAATAGCTGATCTTTATTAAGTACCTGCTATGTGGCAGAAGTGTTGCCACTTCTAACCCTCATGACACTCAAGGTGGATATTATCACTGTCATTAATAGATAGGGAAACTGAGGTTCTGACAACCCAAATATCTTGCCCAGACTGCAAGAAAGAGATATTACTGAAATTTTAATAGGGGCTTTCTGGTACAGCCTTTAGGTTTCACTTTAAGAAAAGTACTCTACAAAAATCTACATATAAACTTAGGTAAATTAGAGATGTATTTATGCTATAAAGTAATACTTTACAAATAAAATTTTTTAACCAGCAGGGTCTCTTTAAGTTACAATTTCCTGGCACATATTATTCACTGGCCATTGTTACTTGATGGAGAGTCTGGGGGAACTACTGCCAAGTGCTGATCAATCAGAAATAAGGGCAAGGAATTTTGCAATAAAAAATAAGTCATGGGAAAATACAACTGAATATATTCCATTTTCCATAAATACATGTATAGTAGAACTGCATTGACTTGGATGGGAAGGTGTCTGCCTAGGTAGTTAGGAAAGATATTTTAGAAGTCTTGCATTAAAAGATACCTGGAAGATATTGTGAGAGTCAGTAAACTGAATCAAAAACTGGAGATAAGATTCTTATTTATGAATAAGTAAACCAGCTAGATTAATTATGCCACGAGTAAAGAGGTGCTGCTAAAACTCACCTAAAAATGTTGTCACTGTTATTTTTAATCTATTCAGGTCTTCGAACTTGAAGATCTCCTTTCCCCCTTTTAATTAGTTCTATTTCAGATATTCTGCATGGAATACTCACGTACTACTCAATAGGGATGTTGATCAGAGAACCACAGAAGGTGACTGAACATCACGGAGCATAATGAAGTGTTAGTGGAGAAGATGTGTTGGAGTCCATAACAAGCATATTTTCAATAGACAAATAGCTTTCTTGTGGAGGAAGATACTTTAGAATGAGAAATTGACAAGAAGAAATGAAAATAATGCCAACGGAAATTGAAAAATAGGAATCTATGATTAGATTCCTATGCTTCTGCTTCTATGATTAGGTAAGAAGACACATGCATGATTAAATAAGGACTTACCACTGAAACGTTAAACTGATTCATTTAAAATAATCTTCCAGCTTTAATTTTTCACCTTCATCCATCCCTTTTGTTTTGTGTCATTACCTTTCAGTCTTTGTTTTTGTTATCCTATTCATTTTACATGTGTCCCCCTTCTTTTTTTTACAGATTTGTCTAACATTTTGATCTCTCTATACCTACAAGATACTTGAGTAAAGTGTCTTCCTTTCATAACAATAACAAAGACAAATAATAATAACATCAGCCATTGTGGGTTTCCTTTTGGCCCCTGTGTGCTAAGTGCTCTCTATGATTTGTTTATCAGTTAATCCCCCAATGAGGAGGAAACTGAGAGTATGGGATTTGTTGAAGGTCATACACATCTAAACTGTGGAGCCAGGGTCTGCCTGACTTCAGAGTCTACTCTGAACCATGTCGTAGTGCCAGCTGCACCTCTGCACGAGACATCCTCAGTGGTGGCAGGGGCTGCAGTGTGGGGCTGTAGTGTGAGGCTGCAGTCCTGAGGCCATCAATCGCGTGGGGAAGGGAGGCTGCTCCAACAGACTTCAGGGCTCTGTCATCTGATAACTGGGCAATACCTGTTCAGTCTCTCTACTTACATATGGCCTTTAATTACTGATTATTCTTAGAAGATCTTTGGAGAGTGGCTAGACAGCTATTATTTCAAATCTCAAAGTTAGGTAGGTCAGGAGAGAACCTGTCAAAGATTAACTCGCCAGGAGAATGGAATTGAAGGGTATTGGGCTCCTCTGAACTAGGCTTTGTGGGAGAGAGAAAAATAAGTCAGGTCAGATCATTGTCCTCACTCTGGGCTTCCTAGTCTGAAGGGGTTCAGAGTTAGAGCTCTTGGTTTGCCCCACTCTGCCCAGGGGTGTTTTAATCCACCCCTAATCTCTGCCCCAGAGGAACTGTGTTGCCCACATTTACTTCAGTGCAATTGAGGGCTGTCCCTGGAAGGCTACCTACCACACACACCACATGCTAAATTGAGGTCCATGTTTCTACAAAGGCCAGAAGAAAAAGCAACAAAACAAACAACTCACTATGTTAAATCTGATTTTAATTCTCCTTTAAAAAATGAAGTTCCCATGTTTGATTTGATGACATGTGTGCCACTAATTTGAGTTTTGTCCAAAAGAGGGCAGACAGATGGAAGACTTTTACAAAAGGGAGAAAAAATCCTGGTTAGTGTAAGCCTGGAATTCCTAATTTGCTTTTAATTCTTTTTCCTTTAAAAAGCAATAAATAGGTCTTAACAGATGAGCTAACACTTGAGTTAAAAGCATCATTTGAAAAATTGCAAGCAATGAGTGCCTTTTAAAGATGTGGAGAGTTCAAACACATGTAAATCATAACGAACCACAAAGGGTGAGGGGAGAGAAGCAGAAGCTGTGTGTAAAACAACCTGCTTGCCGTGTTCAGCTTAGCTTTTCAAACTGAGTCAGGACCCATTAAGAAGTCATGAAATCGCAAATCGCATCCAACAATACATCAAAAAGATCATACACCACGACCAAGTGGGATTCATCCCAGGGATGCAAGGATGGTTCAATATTCGTAAATCAGTAAATGTAATACACCACATAAACAAAAGCAAAGACAAAAACCACATGATCATATCAATAGATACGGAAAAAGCTTTTGATAAGGTACAACACCCATTCATGATAAAGATACTCAGAAAAATGGGAATAGAGGAAGCATTCCTCAATATAATAAAGGCCATATATGAAAGACCTACAGCCAACATCATACTCAATGGGCAAAAACTAAAAGCTTTTCCACTAAGATCAGGAACAAGACAAGGTTGCTCACTTTCATCACTTCTATTCAGTACAGTATTAGAAGTTCTAGCCACAGCGATCAGACAAGAAAAGGAAATTAAAGGCATCCAAATTGGAAAGGAGGAAACTAAACTAGCATTGTTTGCAGATGATATGATAATGTACATGGAAAATCCTATAGCCTCTACCAAAAAACTACTTGAACTAATAAATGAATTTGGCAAAACAGCGGGATACAAAGTCAATATCCAGAAATCAAAGGCATTTTTGTATACCAACAATGAAACAGCAGAAGCAGAAATAAAAAAAATCCCATTCCATATAGCAAAAACAAAAATAAAATATCTGGGCATAAACCTAACCAAGGAGGTAAAAGACCTGTATGCAGAAAACTACAGCGCACTGAAGAAAGAAATCAAGGAAGACACAAATAAATGGAAACATATACCGTGTTCATGGATTGGAAGAATTAACATCATCAAAATGTCCATACTACCCAAAGCAATTTACAGATTCAGTGCAATACCTACTAAAGTACTAATGGCATATTTCACAGACATAGAACAAACACTTCAAAAATTTATATGGAACCATAAAAGACCCCGAATAGCAGCTGCAATTTTGAGAAAGAAGAACAAAGTAGGAGGGATCACAATACCTGATATCAAACTGTATTACAAGGCCACTGTAATCAAAACAGCCTGGCACTGGCATAAAAACAGGCACATAGACCAATGAAATAGAACAGAGAGCCCAGAAATAAACCCAACTCTCTGCAGTCAATTAATATTCAACAAAGGGGGCAATAACATAAAATGGAGTAAAGGTAGCCTTTTCAACAAATGGTGTTGGGAGAACTGGACAGCTACATGCAAAAAAATGAAACTGGAGCACCAACTTACACCATACACCAAAATAAATTCAAGGTGGATAAAAGTCTTAAATATAAGTCATGAAACCATTAAAGCCCTAGAGGAGAACATTGACAGGAAAATCTCAGATATTCCACACAGCAATATTTTTATTGATATGTCCCCTAGAGCAAGGGACATAAAGGAAAGAATAAACAAATGGGATCTCATCAAAATTAAAAGCTTCTGCATGGCTAAGGAAAACAGTATCAAGATACAAAGAGAAGCAACAGCTTGGGAAAACATATTTGCCAATGATACCTCAGACAAAGGTTTAATCTCCAAAATATACAAAGAACTCACTCGACTCCACTCAAAGAAGACAAGCAACCCGATTAAAAAATGGGCAGAGGACTTGAACAGACATTTCTCCAAGGAGGACATACAGAGGATCCAGAGACACATGAAAAGATGCTCGATATCACTAGCTATCAGAGAGATGCAAATTAAAACCACAATGAGATACCACTTAACACCAGTCAGATTGGCTATCATAAACAAAGAAACAAACAACAAGTGCTGGAGAGGTTGTGGGGAAAAGGGGACTCTAGTTCACTGTTGGTGGGATTGCAGACTGGTACAACCACTATGGAAAACAGTATGGAATTTTCTAAGAAAACTAAAAATGAACGTACCTTTTGACCCAGCAATTCCACTCTTGGGAGTATATCCTAAGAACCCTGAAACACCAATCCAAAAGAACCTATGCACCCCGATGTTCATAGCAGCACAATTTACGATAGCCAAGAGTTGGAAGCAACCTAGATGCCCATCGGTAAATGACTGGATCAAAAAACTATGGTACATTTACACAATGGAATTCTATGCTGCAGAAAGGAAGAAGGAACTACTACCCTTTGCAACATCATGGATGGAACTGGAAAGCATTATGCTGAGCGAAATAAGCCAGGCAATGAAAGACAAATACCATATGATATTGCCGTTAACAGGAATCTAAACAACAAAACAAACAAGCAAGCAAAATATGACCAATGACACTCAAATACGGAACAGGCTGACAGGGTCCAGAGGGGAGAGGGGAGAGAATCATAAAGGAAAAGGGGAAGGACTCACATGAACAAGTATAAAGGACACATGGACAATAACTAAGGTGAGGGGCGGAAATGGGAGGGAGGTGGAGAGCACTGGGGGGGGCAGGGCTGGGAATATAAGACAGAAAACTGTACTTGAACAAGAATTAAATAAAAATAAGAATTTTAAAAAAACCTAAACAAACAAACAAAAAAAGAGGTCATGAAATCAATTTAATAGCTTGTGACCAGAAGTTGAGATGAAAGATGGTGGTGGAAACAGGACAGGAAATACTCAGAGTGTGCCGTGTGTAGTGAGAATAAATGCTGTTTCATGATGGTTGGTTTCCATTACACCCTGTTTACTGGGTTGTGATATATTTTTTATTATAGATCATGGTTTAAAAAAATTAAACCATGGTTGTAAAGGTGTTGATCTGGCAGATGACTAATGCAATTATGTCACAACATAACACCATCATCATGAAGAACTAAGCTTTCTTATCTACTATGTAGCATTAACACTGGAGTTGTGCTTCGGAATACACCAAACATCGTCGAGGAAATCCTACTTGGCTTGGGCAGAGTTGGCCAGGGGTACCCTGTAAAAATGTCAGGTGTCCCTGGAAAGGATGCCTGGAGCAGACACAGAAGCCTTGTGCCTACTGGGATGAGGTACACACCAGAGAGCAGTTGATCAATTGCCTTTCTTTTGGGGACCCAACTCAAAGAGATGCTGTGATCAGATCAGTGAAGATGGTGTGATTAGGTGTGTAATAAGAAATAAGTGACCCAGAGCTAAGCATGGAAGACAACAAAGAAATAACAGCTGTTTCCCTGTAAGCAATTCTTAATGAAATAATAATAATAGTAATCTAACATTTATTGAGGACTTAAGATATACTACTATTATTCTGTTTTCCATGGATTGGCTAGTAAAAATTCTAGGAGGCACGACTACCATTCTACAGATGTGGATTTACACAGTTATTAATGGTGGAACTAGAGCTTGAGTTGAATTTAGCCTCCAAAACTTGAGTCTCTCCTAATCTCTATACCAGCTTGGTTGCCTTGATTTACCACATCCATGGCCTAGGCTTTAAAAAGCTCTCTTTCACCATAATAGATAACAATTCTTGCTTGAGACCTTTTTTTATTTTTGGCCATTCTCCACATCTAGTCCATTAGCTCTCTATTCAACATATGGGCATATGCATATACTTCTCTCCATAGAAGAGAGCAGCAGGAGGAATCTTAAAAACATAAGTCAAATAATGTCACTCATTTACCCCAAACCCTCCACTTGTTATCTTTTGAACTTGGAATAAAATCTAAACTTCTGAGAATGCCAAGACCTACATAGACTGGTCCCTGCCTGCTTCTCCAGCCTCATCACCTACTGTCCTACCTTGGCTCAGACTCAACTCAGCCTCAGACCTTGTATCTGCTCTTCTCTTTGCCTGGAACATGCTTTGCCCAGATCTCAGCAATGCTGACTCTTTCCTGCCCAAGACTTTGCAGTGCTGTGTAGATAGAGTGTGTTTCCCAACCTACCCACCTCATGAACACCCTCTCAGACCCCCTGTACCGGTTGCCTCACATTTACTTTCTTTGTAGCACTTTTTGAAGACACTTTATTCATTTATTTGTTAGTTATCTCACAAGCTAGGTGCCAAAGCACTGAAACTTTGTGTTGTCCTTGACAAGCCTGCAATAGCAGACACTCAAAAATATCTATGGATGAATGAATGAATTTGTTCCAGGATTTTCCAAAGGCCCACATTCTGAGGGCACCACACCTAGTACAAACTGAGTGAAGCTAGAGTGTTCTCCTGCTTCTGCTAATTGGATACGGCGTTTGAAGACCAACTTTCTGTCTGCGTGTAGCTTCCGCCGTTCCCCTTCTCCACAAGGCTCACTGCTGTCCCTCTGACAGACTGGAAAGTCTCTTAATGTGATATCAGGATACCAGAGTGTTATGACCTCTTTGAACCTTGATTTCTTTATCTGTAAAATAAAGATAGGAACAAATCCACCTAGTGGGGATGTTTTGAGGATTAAATAAGAGAACAGGTATGAAAAACAAATATTTTCTATTGTATTTATTCATCTTTTAAGATACTTTGGAGAAATGGGGTGTGGACGTGGATGTGCTTTGCTAATTCCAACTCAGTAAGGAGCCTTCCATTTGGGCATCGTCCTTAAGGCCTCATTTTCCTTTATGCCCACATCCAAACCTCTACCAGGTTCCATCAATACTTCCTCATCTCTACACAGTAGGGACACCTCCACTTAGCCCCTGTATCATTTGCGGTCTGATGAAGGACCCAAGAATTTCATCGATGACGTAACATGCCTGTAGTTCAGAGATATTTTTGAAAATACTAGTTTCCTTTCTTTTCCTGTGGAAAATTCATTTGTAGCTTTCCCCAAGATACCTGGCTTTTAGGTGCCACACCAGGGTCTTCTAAACTGTGAAGATCAGTGTGCTTCCATGCGGCTGTCAGCCCTTAGTTGCGTAGCGTAGACAGAGTGAAGGAATAAATCCTGCAGTTCTTCCCCCTCAACCACCCACATCTCTGCGCACCCGCCCCCATGATTGAGGTAGTTACCGAAACCTGGTACCATTCCACCTGGGCACCTCAACAGGTCTCTTTTACTCCTAACTTCTAACTGGCTAAAGAGACCATGTACCTTTACCAAACGAATCTTACATGCTGAGTGATTTTATTCAGGAAGACACATATTTTACTTGGTTGCCTCATACTTTTCCTGGTAATAAACATCCTCAGTTTGTTATTGTTTTTTTAATAAACTTAATTTCCCCCTTTTTCCTTCCTTTTCCATCTAATTATTTACCACCTAGACTCCTGTAGTGGTCACTAAGCGATTTCCTTGCCTTTAATCTCACACCCCTTCGATATAACTTGCAGTTGCTGTTATCACCTCATCCCCTTAGGTCTGTCTCCTGACTTTCACAGTGACAATCAGGTAATCTGGGAAACAAATTAAAGCCAGAGCTGGTGAGGTGTGACTCTTACTTTCTTTATTCATCTCAAAGGAGTTACTTTCAGTTTGCAAACTGTGGACCAAATGAGAGGTATCACCCAATGGACCAATTCCAGCTCTGACTGTACTAGATTGCTGGTTAACCTGGGCAGTTCACATCGTGTCTCTCTGAGCCTTAGTGTGCTCATCTGCAACAATGAAAACCATAATGGTTGAAATTTCTTTTGCATTTGCTATGTGCCAGGCTTCGCTTTAAGTACTTTACATGGATCTACTTCTTCCAATAACCCTTTTAGGTAAATACTACTATGTATTGCCTGCATTTTGCAGATTAGAAAAATGAGGCACAGAGAGGTTAAGGAATTTTGGTCCAAAGGTAAGCAGCTAGGAATTGTTGGGGCTCTCATTCATACCCAGGTGGTGGCTCCAAAGTCTCCACTCGGACGCTGCAAAAAGAGTTGGATTAGATGAGCTGGGGTCTCTCTTGCTCTAAAAATATCTTAAGTTCATATGTCAGAGAAGGCTGCTGATTTCCCCAACAAAAACAAAGGGCAGGAGTAGAGCTATGTTAAGGTATGACACTGCAGCCATTAAAGTTCATCCTCAGGCAGGAAACATTGTCTAAATATAGAACCTCCCTTAACATTGGAAGGTCTGACTAAATTGGGTTAGTTGCCAGGCAAGGTGCTTGAGGCAGAGCAAGCTGAAAGGTGTGCCAGCTGCGCAGTATCGCTGTGTAACAATGTAGGGCAAGATTTCTCCCTGAGCTCTGTCTGCCCTGCTTGCATCGTTGCTTCCATTTCTTGTCCTTTTGAGGGATTATATAATGCTGATTAAGGTAGATTACTTTATGAATCAATCTGCCTCGCAGAGAAACCAGAGCACTTTGCCAAACCTTTTTCTACCAGGATGACAATTTTATGCCTTTGGGTTGAGTCTTCTTGCTCTTGTTTATCTGATTGCAAGGCAAACTCTGGTATGTGTCTGATCCACGCACAGCTGGATTGTCTTCGGGCATGCATAGCTTCCAACAATGTTAACTTTCTCCCTGTCACGCTCTTTTAAAACATCTAGGCCCTTCGAATGCTGTTGTGGGTTGAACTGTGTCCCCCCAAAAGATGTCCAAACCTGTTCCTCTCAGTACCAGTGCAAATGGCCTTATTTAGAAAGAGGTTCTTTTCATATGTAGTCAAGTTATGATGAGGACATACTGGATTCAGTTGGGCCCTAATCCAATAACTGGTGTCCTTATAAGAAAAGGAAGTTTGGACACAAACATACAGACACATATGGAGAAAGCCATGTTGCAATGGAGGAAGAGATTGGAGTGAGACTTCTACAAGCCAAGGAAAGCCAAGAATTGCAGGCAAGCACCGGAACCTGGCAAGAGCCAAGGTAAGATTCTTCTTACCATGCCTCCCTTCTTCAAAGGGAGCATGGCCCTGCTGGCACCTTGATTTCAAACTTAGAGCCTCCAAAACTGTGAGAGAATTCATTTCTGCTGTGTTAAGCCACTGAACTTGTAGTAGTCATGGCAGCCCTAGGAAACCAATAGAACTACTTCTCTAGATCTCCTGCCAAAGGCACTTGAGAGCCTTCATAAACATCATTACATTAACCTATACAATATTCATTGAACTATGTGGGCTGAAGAGCAAGAAAATAGAGCTAGAACACAGGCATACAGACCTGAGATATATCTCTGGCTCTGCTACTAACTAGTTCTGATTAGGGGGAAACTCACTTAACTTTTAGAATTTTTTTAATAAAAAAAATGGGACTATTGTAAAAATACTGCCCTATCTGCTTCATAAAGTTGTTATGCACATTAGTAAGGATTTACATTTACCTAGCATGAGAATATTTACAAAGCACATCCAGGTAAAAACATGATCTTACTTGTTCTTTCCAGTCACCCTACAAAGTGGATGTTGTCTTGACCTAGTGTGCTGATCGATGCAAATTTAAGGAAGCTGTTTACATGCTAAAGGCAGCACAGCTGTTAAGTACTAGGGACAGGACTTTTTTGTTCTCCAGGCTGTATGTTCTACTTTACAGTGCTTGGGAAAACACTTGGTTCATAGTACATGGTCAATGTGCATTTGTTGAAAGAGTGAAATTTTGTTAAATGAATGAAACTTCATTGGATGTTTACCAAGTTTTAGGCATAGGTCTAGGGACAGACATACAGCAATGACGAAACAGACCAAGTTCCTGTTCGGGTAGTGTGGGAAATAGTGAAGAAACAAACTTCTATCTCGACATGGGATAACTGTAGAGAAAATTAAACAGGGTGGGTGGTGGGAATAGGGATCGAGATGGAAGAGAGGAGAGGAAGGATGTTATCTTATATAAAGTCTTCAGGAAAGGCCTGTCTGATAAGGTAATCTTTGAGCAGAGCTGTGAAGGAAGTAATAGGTATCTAGGGAATGATTATTTCAGACCAAGAAAATAGCAAGTAAAAAGCAATCCCAAGTAGTTTGCTTTGTATCTTCAAAAAACAGCAAGGAAGCCGGTATGGGAGAGGAGTGGTTTGGGGGTCAGGAAGTTGTGGGGAGCCTGATCACGTGGCCCTGTAGACCAGTGACAGAGAGACTCTGAGACAGACAGCCTTTGGAGAGTTTTACAAGAGGATTTAGTTATCCTTCTGCACAATGCCTGATTCAACTATGTTTTAAAAGGGCTGTGTTTAAAAGGCTGTTTTAAAAGAATCCTTGTGGTTGCTGCATGGAGACTAGATGGTTGGGAGAGCAAGAGTGGAAGTAGGCAAACCAAGGTTGTTTTAATAATACAGGCAAGAGGTGGAGCTAGTGAGAAAAGTCAGATTCTGAATACATTTTGAGGGTAGACATAACAGGATTTTATGATTGATTGGATGTGGAGTGTGGGGGAAAATGATGTGTGGGGGATGACTTCAAGGTCTTTATTATGAGCGACTGGAAGAATGATTTAAGAGTTATTCATACGGTGAATTCTGGGGCAGAAGCAGGTTTGGGGTAAGAGTAGGGAAACCAGTTTAGTTAATATAAGATCCATTGTAGACTTCCAAGTGGAGATGCTGGGCATGCAAATGAACAGACAAGTCTGGAGTTCAGGAAAAAGTCCGGAGACAAAAATCTTGGGGATTGTTAGCATATAAAAAGTATTTAAGTGTGTAAGATTCAATGAGATTGCCTTGGGAGTGAGTATAGATAAAGCATAGGTTCAGAGTTTGAGCCCTTTGGTATTCCTCCTTTTAGGGGTCAGGAACATGAGAAATAATAGGCAGAAGAGATTGAGAAGGAATAGCCAGTAGGTAGGAGGAAAAATTAAAGGGAGTGGTGATATTGAAGCTGAGGGAAGATGCCCTTCCGGGGATGTTTCAAAACTTACTACACAGGAGAGAGAAGGACAATTGCTAAAGCAATAAATTCAGTTGACACACTGTGGACCAGTAGAGTTAGGTGAGTCCAGATTGCTTCCATTTAACACGAGGCTTTGAAAATCATTAATAGATAATGTGACAATGAGTGCTTCAGGTGTAGGTGGGACAAAATTCTGATTACAATTGATTCAGGAGAAAATGTTAGGAAAGGAAGTGGAGACAGAAAATACAGGCCCCTTTGAAGACTTTTGTTTTAAAGGGGATCAAAAAATAATGTGGTAGCTGGAGAGTAATTTGGTATCAAGGGATAGAGAGGTTTGTTTATTTGCTTATTAAAAAGAAAATATTAGCACACATTAGTGGTAACATCCCCATAAAAGGGAGAGCACTGTGTAGCGAAGGGAGAATTGCCGGTGATGACCTGAGTCTGTAGGGAAGATGAGGTCCACTGAGCAAGGGAGAGGGTAGCTTTGGAAAGGAGCTACCCTTTCCAAAGAGAAGTTCAGGGTCATAGGCGGAATGAAGATGGAATATATGGGTACAGACACATGTGGGAGAGTGTGGAAGTTTTCTCTGAATGCTTCTCTTTTCTCAGCAATGTACGAAGTGAGGCCATCAGCTGAGAGTGAGGAGCTGGAAGAGATGGAATTATGAACAGGTGTGACACCCAGGAGCGTAGAAGAGACTGTACTAAGGATGTGTAGTGGTAAGATTTCCAAGTAACAATGTATAAAAATGTAAGGGATTGCTTGGGTGAGTAGAAACCAAAGGATATAGAATTTTATACATTTGCTGACAACCCACCCATGGAAGTCTCATTAGGATACAAGGAACCATCGTCACCTCCAGAAATTTAAAATCAAGTGTAAAATATAAATAATAAACACACGAATGATTCAAATGATAATTTAATGCAATAGAAGAGATTTATGTGACCGGGAGGCATATTAAATTGCTGAATAGGCTTAAGGAGTTCAGAGAAGGGAGAGAGGTGATTTAGAAGGGATATGATAGTTGAACCTAGTAGAATGGATGATTCAGAGCAGTCCAAGTGAAGGTAAAGGCAATAGTGGGAACAAACACTAAAGCCTGGATGGAAAGTGGCAGAGTTGACAGATAAAATATAGAGTGCCCAGTCAAATTTGAATTTCAGATAAACAGCAGATAATGTTTTACTATAAATATGTCCCATGCACATTTACTTGAAATCAAAATTAACTGTATGCCCCATGGTTTTATTTGATAAATCTGGCAACCTTATCGTGAAGGTTAGAGAAAACCAAAAGAATATTAGTTAAACCAAGGGAAGAAAGAGTTAGAATGTAAAGACGGAATGTCAAAGGTGCTCAGTGGTGGCAGATGCTTCAGTAAATCTGTGGGAATGACATTTTGTCATTAGTTCACTATGAGTTACATCTGACGTAGAAATGGAGGTAGCGGCCCAGCACAATAGTTATGTACCACTCAGTAGAAAGGTATGGGGATAATAAGAAGAGAAATACATACTCTAGGGTCAAATCTGGGGATACACCTCAGACCCTGGACTCACTAAGATACTGTACAGGCATTTACATAATGTGTGAACAACAAAGATCCTGTCTTCTAGACCCTCTATAAGTGCCAGAAATTGGCTCGCTGGTGAGGTCACAGCTAAGCTGGCCTGGTACTCCAGGGCTCCAGCATCTTCTGCTGGGGACCTAGATAAGGGAAGGAAACACATTATTGCAAGTAAAATATGAGTGGGGGCAGGGGAGAAACCCTACTGCCAGCAAAAAGTTTATTTTAATTTAATGTATTCCCAGATGGGAATAAGGTTGTGAACTTCAGTTTATAAATCACAGAATAGAATACAGTCTTTTTCCAGGAGGCTTGTCCTATCCTGGATTTTATTTCATTGGGATACAAGGAACTTGTATCCCAATGAAATAATTGTAATTATTTAATTAATTGTAAGTAATTGTAATTAATTTAATTAATTGTAAGTAATTAATTAATTGTAAGTGATTGTGTAAAAGAAAGCACCAGAGACGTTCCATGAGAATTAAGCTCTGATGTAAAACCGGGGATGGCAGAATTGCTCCTGCCTGGCCACAGAGTTAAGGACTTGGTCACTGAAGGCAGCAAGCCCACAGGCTGGGAACAGCCAGTGGATAGAAGTGTTAGCATGACAGTGATACATGCTTCTGCAGCACGCCTCTCCTTAGGCCCCTCAAGGTTCTATCATATCATTACAGAATATTTATTGCTGAAATACCTGCCCCCAAGAAGAAAAGGTGGCATCATTTGGGAGGTTTTTTAATTTTATTTTAAGAAAATGAGGGTTAACAGAGTGAACTCTGACAATAACTGCTAACGGATTAGGGTCAGGGACAGCTCAGTGCTCACAAACCTTAGAAACGCCATCTATCTTTCTCCCTGAATGGAGCGTTCATCTTGCCAGTTCCCATAGTTAATTTGATTGTTAACTCTGCCTATTTATAGCAGCAAACACTTCACTGGCACGTAACAAAGGCTGGTTATTAATCAGGGACCTCTACTGACTCAGGGTGGAACAAAATCTAATTATTCAAATTAGGGTTAGACCCAGGTCCGATGACCTCACTGGCAACATTCTAATTTTGCAAGCACTGGTTTCTATCAACTGCCTCTCTGCAAGACGTAGAGATTCCAGTGTTCAGGAGCCTTGAGGTGAATAGCGATTCTCAGTTAGGCATCTCCTAGCATCCTTAAAAGGATTGCCTCCTCTGCTATAAATGTACCTATGCACCTGCCAGCTCATGACTCAAAACCAGCCTTACCCAGTAAATCATTATACAAAGTAGTTATGGATGTAGAATTTTAATGGCAAATCAATGAAAGTTAATTTTCATGGAAGCTATTAGAGAGAGTGTTCACCAAGCCTCTCTCCTACCATATATCATATTACTTTATACTCTGGGAGAAAAACTAAGATCTTATGTAGGTGATTAAAAAAAAGACAGACTTTGGAATGCTTTAACTCTCTCTACTATATTGGACCTATTGTCCTCCCCAAGATTTACCATTCAGGCCCTAAGCGGGGAATAAGGGTAGTCCCAGGGTACGTAAGGCAGAGGAAGAAAACTTGAAAGGAGTTCTCTGGGGAGTCAGCAGCTGCTCTGAAGGGAGGGGCTTCTGTTAAGCGCTGATTGGAGATTCGGGTGAGACCAGCGTTGGCTGGACCCTCCGTGTCCCCTGTCCCTTGGGTTAGATGTATGTTACTCCAAGCTCCTGCTGTGTTTGGGCTTCACAGATGCTCAACTGAAAGCGAACTTTCCTTTTCTTCAGAGTCAGGACTGATACTTGAGGGTATTTCCTTTTTCATATGCATGTCCTGAGAGATCTGGAAAGTGCTTTTAACTTTTTGGTGGAGCGAGGAGGGGAATAGATGCTTTAACTGTATTGCCATGTGCTTGGTATTGGACTTAGGCAGGGATTGCTCAGTTCTAAGTAACAGAAATCCTCTCAAACAAGCTTGAGCACAAGTGAGGGCTCTGTTAAGTAGGTATAGCAATATCTCCCAAGGGCAGGGTACTCAGCTGGGTGTCACAAGCATCTACACTAGGACTTGGGGAGCTTCTCACTCCTGGGGGCTGCCAATCGCCTCATCTCCATTACGCCCAGGTTATCTGCTGCTTCTGTTTCCCCTGCATGTTTTCTCTGCTTAGCTTGTATGTGGCTCACTGTAGATGCTCTTAAATGGTATCCTCAGTCTCTGAGTTATAAGATGTTCTCAGTCCAGAGCCCATAAATATCTGACTTAATCCCATTGCTTTCTTTTTTATTTATTTTTTAAATTTTATTTATTTATCTTTAGAGGGGAAGAGAAGGAGAGAGGGAGAGAAATATCGGTGTATGGTTGCCTCTGCCGGGGACACACAATGTATCGTGTGTCCCCTGCCAGAAACTGGCCTGCAACCCAGGCATGTGCCTGGACTGGGAATCGAACTGCGATCCTCTGGTTCGCAGGCCCGTGCTCAATCCACTGAACTACACCAGCCAGGGCTTGCTTTCTTTTTTAATATACGGACTGGGGTAAAAGTAGGTTTACAGTTACGAGTACACAAAACAGAGTTTATTCTTATATTATTAGTTATTAATTATTGAATTATTTCCATACTAATAACTGTAAACCTACTTTTGCTATACCCTGTAGTATTGTTTAATTGAGATATTTCACATACTGTAAAATGTACCATCTTATGCTGTGTACTTCAGTGATTTTTAATATATTTATCATAGTGTCCATCCATCACATTAAAAGAAATCCTGTACCTATTAGCCACTAGTCCCAATTGTCCCTTCCCCTGTTCCCTGGCAACCACTAATCTGCTTTCTGTTCCTATAGATTTGCCTATTATGGGCATTTCATATAAATGCAAGCATATGATATGTGTTTTGGGGGATCTGGCTTCTTTCACTCAGCATAATGCTTTCCAGGTTCATCCATGTTGTAGCATGTAACAGCACTTCATTTCTTTTTGTGGCTTAATTACGTTCTAGTTTATGGATATACCACATTTTGTTTACACATCCACTAGCTGATGGACATTTGGGTTATTTCTGCTTTTCAGCTCTTATCAATACTGCTGCTATGAACATTTGTGTACAAGTTTCCGTGTGAGACATATATTATCCATTCTCTAGGATATACACCTGGGGTAGAATTATTGGTCATACAGTAATTCTATGTTTAACTTTTTGAGGAAATACCGTACTGTTTTCCACAGTGTCTGCATTGTTTTACATTCCCACCAGCAGGGTATGATGAGGCCCACTGCCTTCTAATTTCAAATTTCTAGGAGATGGTGTCTGGTAGACAATGTCCCACCTGAATGGCTTTCCTTTGGATCAGATACGCACTCCGCGCACCGTGGCTCAGAATGAGGTAGGCAGTGGAGTATGGGAGCAGAATTGTGATGGAATACCTGCAAAGAGAGGCCCACTGTGGCACAGTTTTCAAAAGAAGGGGAGGTCTAACCCCAACCTCGCCCCTAGCGGGCCACCTTTAGTGTAGTCCCAATTACTGAAAGTGATCAGTTCACAATTTGTCATTTTTTAATTTTTTTCTCTGTTTGTGTTGTATTTTTCCCATTACGATTTATCCCTCTTATCCCCTCTTCCATCTCCACCCACTCCTCTCCCTGATGATTTGTTGTTTTTAAGTTGAACTGAGCCTTGAACTTTTCTTTAAGACAAGGCACAAAACTCTCTAGTGGGTAGTAAAAAGCAACATGTTCACTTTGAACAAATATTTCTTACATCAAACCTGTGAGGCAAATGGAAACTCCAACCCAATGTGGAGCTGTTAACTGATGTGCAAAATCATAAAGTGAATTAGAGACCATCCCAGAATTAGCATTTAGAACCTCAGTGCTACTGATTAGATTCTCAGGCCACTTGTGAGTTAGAACTGTAATTATTGTCCTTCTTTGGGACAATAATGGGAGCCAAATTCCCATTCTTAATTCATGCCTTTGGGGAATTTGTAATCAAAACCTCACTTACAATTTCCAAAATGAGTTGCTTTATAAAATCCCAGAATGCAGTCAAGCCCATCTATTTACTTTCATACATTAACTTATTTGTTGCAGCAAAGCCCCAAACAGTCCTAAGAGAGATGCAGTTGTAAGAAAGAAAACTGATTATGAAGGAAAGATTTTAGGGTCATTGAGATTTATTTCCCCTATATACAAAGTCTGAATAATGTGCGCAATAGCCTGAGATCACCTTGGCATAAAGCATGGCTCACGTTTAAGCTGCTAATAGTGCAGACTGCACATGAGGGGAATAGTAAGTAAGGGATTCCTGCCACAGAAGGTTTAACACTCAGGAGATTAAAATGCTGCAATGGAGATGAGGCCGGCTGTGCGGCATTTTAACTGAGCATTACTCTGGAGCTTGTCTCCGAGTATTCTGACTCTCAAAAATGATTGATTTGGCTCCAAATGGGAAGAAAAAGTTAACATTTACCTTGTTTTCTGTGAAAGTCAAGATAAATGTGCACCAACAATCTGAACCTGGGTTAGATTCTGTGTGTCTTTGTGTCTGTCTGTGTTATACTATTAAGTAGTAGATGTAGAAAACTGAATGTGGGAAGTAAGAACTGATAGTAAGCCTTACAGATAATTTTTATTAACTGCACATTATTTCCTATTTATAACTATTCTTGGCTTTTTGTGGGGACCAAGGGGAGAGGGTGTTTCAGATATGTTTCCTAGAGAAGGCCCTTTGTGAGAGGTGGAGTTGAGTGGGTGAGTGTCGGTAGACTGGCAATTTGAATGTTTAGGTGAACCTGCTTTCCAGCTCACGGATTGTGGGCAGCGTTATTCTCCACGACTCCTGTCTCTAAGAGGCCCTCTAGACACAGCAGGTGACACTGATGGATGGTCCCCACCTGGCTCTTTATTGAAGCTCCATGTTGTACATGGAGTGGGTGAGATAGCTCATGCCTCAGTCAGGGTGGATAGCTAACAGGTCAGTAGAAACTCAACCTGAAAGTGCTGTCACAGCAGCTTATTACAGCTTTTGGCTTTGATGTACAGCTACAGCACTTTGTAATTCAGCAAATGCAGTGTGCGGGACTGCTCCATTGGGCGTAGCTGTAACCAGAAATCAGGTGATCTGGAACCAGTTCCAGCTGGAGCTCTGTAACCTTGGGAAGATTTCTCGGTGCTTCTGAGGCTGTTTCTTCATCTGCTGGAGCTGTGGAGTCGGGGTTAGAATTTCCTAACCAGTTTCGACTAACGTTAAAGCATGTGACCAGGTCAAAGCATGTGAATGTACTTTGAGAATGAAAAAAAAAGTTTCCATACAACAAAGTCAGGCAGGTTAGAATGCCCTTGGGGACACTTCCACTTCCAGGTTGGGAACTGATGTTCTCTTGAAACAGGTATTACATATTTTGTCTCATTTAACACCATTTTGCAGATGAGTTGACTACCTCAGAGAAGATAAGTACAGTTACTTGCTCAAAGTTGCTCATTTGGTTGGTGCTTGGCAGAGGCAAGAATAAGTGTGATTTCAAGCTATGTCTAAGGTATATCATCCCTGTCTCATTGCTCAGCCCAGCATTTACTTCTGCATTGGCAACCCACCCTTGCTCCTTTGCTTCTGTTACTTAACTGGTATATGACAGTGAGCAAATCAATGCCTTGGAGCCTGGTTCCTAGCTGTGAAAACAGAATTGCTACTACTCACTTTGTAGACTTGTGTGAGGATTACGGGAGTTAACCTGTGAACAGCGCCTGGCCAGGTGTGGGCGCAGAGAAGGTGCCTCGTGTCTCCCCGCATCTGGCCATCAGCCTCATCTCCGTTGCCCCCTCTACAGTGCTCCTGAAACTTGACAAGTGCCTCAAGGCTTCCCATCACCCTCAGCTAGAACAGTGACAGAATGTCACTGCACACTGTCTTTCCATTTTTACTGACATTAGAAAATTTTTGAGAAACACTTATGCGAAGCACCTGAACGAGCTCTCTGGGGGAAGACTACTCTTGAGCAGAGGGAAGGAGTGCGCCTTGAGTTGTGGCTGAGTGCAGCCTCGGGGCAGAAGTTCTTTCTTACATCAGGGGTCATTCTGTCTGTGTTTCCTTAATAGCTCAAAACACGGCACTGATAGTTTCTCCTAGTGCTCATGATGGATCCCATTTGACATTTATCAATAAGTGAATACTGATAAGGTCTGTTAATGACATTATTTCACTTTCAGTTGGTGATTTGTATCCACACATTTTATTCTCCTTCTTTCCACCCAAATTCCATTTGAAATAGCCAAAGAAACATTAGGTTACATCTATAGCAGAGCTAGAAAACAGAAAACTATGCCACCATGAGGCCAGTAGCTTTAAGAAATTTCTATAAGAATATGGTATATACAAAACCAGATTCAGGGGCACTTCCATCAAGATGGAGGCATAGATGGAAACACTGTGCCTTCTCTCACAACCAAGTTTGAATAGAACAAAGGTTTAGTAAACAAAGATGCAGACACAGAACAGAAAATTGAACTATACGAAGTCCGACAACAATGAACCGTTCAACCTGACCGATAAACCAGCAGAAGAGTGAGCAGTGAGACAGACCGCGCAGGTCCCAGCTGTGAACCCAGTGAGGATGCAAGGCGGTGGGCTGACCACAGTTGCACATTCGCACACAGTGGGACAGACTGTGCGGGCCCTGGTGGCGGGAGGCAGCAGAGGGGACCGCCGTTGCTTTCCTTTGACCCCGCCCCCACATACAGCGTCCCAACCCAGCCACTGAGTTGCCCTGCTCTGGTGAACACCTAGGGCTCCGCTCCTCACATGTAACAGGCATGAACAGCCCAAAAGATGGTGCAAGAAGAACTCAAAGCCCCAGAGCCAATAACTCTAAGTGAAAAAGAAATAGTGAACCTCTCAGATGCACAGTTCAAAATACTGGTGATCAGGATGCTCACAGAACTGGTTGATTATAGTCACAAATTAGAGGAACATATGAAGGCTAAACTAATTGAAATGAAGGGAAATGTACAGGAAACCAATAGTGATGGAAAGGAAACTGGGACTCAGATCAAGGGGGTGGACCAGAAGGAAGGAAGAAATGACCAAACAGAAAAAAGTGAAGCTACAAGAATTCAAAAAAATGAGGAGAGGCTTAGGAACCTCCAGGACATCTTTAAACGTTCCAACATCCGGATTATAGGAGTACCAGAAGGGGAAGAGAAACAGCCACGAGTGGAAAACTTATTTGAACAAATAATAAAGGAGAACTTCCCCAGTCTGGCAAAGGAAACAGACTTCCGGAAATCCAGGAAGCTCAGAGAGTCCCAAAGAAGTTGGACCCAAGGAGGAACACACCAAGGCACATCATAATTACACTAGCCAAGATTAAAATGAAGGAGAGAATCCTAGAAGCAGCAAGAGATAAGGGGACAGTCACCTACAAAGGAGTACCCATCAGACTGTCAGCTGATTTCTCAAAAGAGATCTTACAGGCAAGAAGGGGCTGGAAAGAAGTATTCCAACTCATGAAATCCAAAGACCTACAGCCAAGATTGCTTTATCCAGCAAAACTTTCATTTAGAATGGAAGGACAGATAAAGTGCTTCTCAGATAAGGTCAAGTTCAAGCAGTTCATCATCACCAAGCCCTTATTATATGAAATACTAAAGGGACTTATATAAGAAAAAGAAGATGAAAAATATGAACAGTGAAAGTACAGCAAACTCACAGTTATTAACAACCACGCCTAAAACAAAAGCATAAAATAAAAGCATATATATAAAATATATTTTAAAAAAATAAAAGAAAAAGAAAAAAAGGCACCAATCATTGGGTTAGGGCCCACCCTAATCCAGTATGTTCTCATCTTAGTTTGATTACATCTACATAAACCTTGTTTTCAAACAAGGTCATTCATTGGTTCTAGGGATTGGGACTTGCTTATTTGGAGGGCTACAACTCAACCCATAACAGAGTTTTTTAAAAAACCATAAAATAAGTGTTTCCTATTACTATATAGTAAGACTCTAAATCTAGTTTTTTAATTAATTAATTTATTTATTTATTTTAACATATTTTATTGATTATACCATTACAGTTGTTCTATTCCCCCCTTCATTCCTCTCCACCCTGCACACCCCCTCCCCCCACCATTCCCCCTTTAGTTTATGACCACGTGTGTCTCAAGTTCATTAGATTCTATATTTCCCCTACTATTCTTACCCTCCCCACTATCTATTTTCTACCTACTGTCTATGCTATTTTCTGTAACTTCTCCCCACCCCTCCTCCTCCCACTCCCCCGTTGCTAACCCTCCACGTGTTCTTCATTTCTATGGTTCCACTCCTGATGTAGCTGTCCTTTTGGTTTGCTTTTGTTTTAGGCATGGTTGTTAATAACTGTGAGTTTGCTGTACTTTCACTGTTCATATTTTTCATCTTCTTTTTCTTATATAAGTCCCTTTAGTATTTCATATAATAAGGGCTTGGTGATGATGAACTCCTTGAACTTGACCTTATCTGAGAAGCACTTTATCTGTCCTTCCATTCTAAATGAAAGTTTTGCTGGATAAAGCAATCTTGGCTGTAGGTCTTTGGATTTCATGAGTTGGAATACTTCTTTCCAGCCCCTTCTTGCCTATAAGATCTCTTTTGAGAAATCAGCTGACAGTCTGATGGGTACTCCTTTGTAGGTGACTGTCCCCTTATCTCTTGCTGCTTCTAGGATTCTCTCCTTCATTTTAATCTTGGCTAGTGTAATTATGATGTGCCTTGGTGTGTTCCTCCTTGGGTCCAACTTCTTTGGGACTCTCTGAGCTTCCTGGATTTCCGGAAGTCTGTTTCCTTTGCCAGACTGGGGAAGTTCTCCTTTATTATTTGTTCAAATAAGTTTTCCACTCGTGGCTGTTTCTCTTCCCCTTCTGGTACTCCTATAATCCGGATGTTGGAACGTTTAAAGATGTCCTGGAGGTTCCTAAGCCTCTCCTCATTTTTTTGAATTCTTGTAGCTTCACTTTTTTCTGTTTGGTCATTTCTTCCTTCCTTCTGGTCCACCCCCTTGATCTGAGTCCCAGTTTCCTTTCCATCACTATTGGTTTCCTGTACATTTCCCTTCATTTCAATTAGTTTAGCCTTCATATGTTCCTCTAATTTGTGACTATAATCAACCAGTTCTGTGAGCATCCTGATCACCAGTATTTTGAACTGTGCATCTGAGAGGTTCACTATTTCTTTTTCACTTAGAGTTATTGGCTCTGGGGCTTTGAGTTCTTCTTGCACCATCTTTTGGGCTGTTCATGCCTGTTACATGTGAGGAGCGGAGCCCTAGGTGTTCACCAGAGCAGGGCAACTCAGTGGCTGGGTTGGGACGCTGTATGTGGGGGTGGGGCCAAAGAGGAACAATGGCGTTTGGTCTGCTGCCTCCCGCCGAGGCTCCCATAGGTGGCTGGTGCAGCAGCTGTCACTGTCACCTGGGCCCTCGTGTTTCATCCCACTGCACGCGAGTGTGCCACCGCTGTTAGCCCTCCACTGGGTTTGCCCCCTGGGACCTGTGTGGTCTGTCTCACTGTGTGCGAATGTGGGACCGCGGTCAGTCTGCCCCGCACCCTGACTGGGTCCGGGCTGCCTGCGAGCCTAGGTCAGGGGATCTTTCCTGCCTGACCCCGCTCCGCTGCTGGCTCCGCCCCTCTTACCATCCGGGTTGAAGGGTTAGTTGTTGTGGGACTTCCGTATAATTCAATTTTCTGTTCTTTGGCTGTGTCTTTGTTCTCCGAACCTTTGTTGTATTCAAACTTGGTTGTGGGAGAAGGCACAGTGTTTCCACCTATGCCTCCATCTTGGCGGAAGTCCCAATGATTGGTGCCTTTTTAAGAGAGGGATATTTGGACCAGACACACAGAAAAGAAGACCGTGTAACAATAGAGGCAGAGATTGGCGTGGTGCAGCTGCAAGCCAAGCAACAGCTAGGAGTGGCAGCTACCACCAAAAGTTAGAGAGAGGCAAGGAAGGATTTGTCCCTAAAGCCTGGAGAGGGAGTATGGTCATAATTTTGGACTTCCAGCCTCCAGAACTGAGAAAATAAACTTCTGTTGTTTTAAGCCACAGTTTGTGACAATTTGTTATGACAGCCTTAGGAAACTAATACAAGCATGAATGAAGACCTTAAAAAATGGATTTAAGGAAGCACTGAACCAGATACAGTTCAACACATGTGAAGGAAAGGCTCACCTGGAAAACAAGTGGGCAGATCAAGTTAGCAAACCCCTGCATAATCTCCAAGCTCTGACCAACAGGGGCTTAAGTAAATGTGGGACACACCCGAACTCTACCAATGACCTTGGAGAGTGGGCTCTTCACTCCACCATTGCCATGACCTACCACGTCAACTAAAATGGATACATTATCACAGCAGCTTTGCACTGAGGAGAGCTGTGCCAGTCAGAGAAAAGCCTGGCTTGGGGCCCGACAATAAACACAGGAAAGCATCCAGTAAGCACAGTAGGCTAAGCAAGTAACTTTTCTTGCATATGCTCTTGCCTAATTTCTGCATACAAACTAGACTGTCAGTCCTGTAAAAATAAATCTACAAAAATATGAAAATTTCCCTTCCCCCTTTGTCTGAAAGTAAACAATTTGTGTAGAGAGCTCTAGGGTTTTTTTGATAAGCTACATTTCAAATCTTCAAACAGAAAAAATATATAGACATTTATTCATTAAACTCAAATTTTTGTTAAACACTTATGTGCCAAGCATTATGCTAAGATGCTAGTTTCATTCATCATATACAAAGACCTGAAGGCAAGACAAAGGAGAACATAGGACAATCAAGGAGCTGCAAGGGTGGGTAAGTAGGGGAAAAAAACTGGGCCTGAGAAATTATTCAGTAATTATTCAAATTATTCAAACAAGGCAGGCCAGTCAGAGCAATCAGAGGAAATGAGCCTGCTGAAATGGAGAGATTCCAAGAAATCACGAGAAGAAAAAACTTAGGTAAATCACCATTTCCTTTTAATATTGCAATACAAGATTTGAAAAGACACTATCTTTATGAAGACAAAACAATGAGACTAGAAAATATTGCCATAATATCATAAATACTATCCTTAGATTAAAATTTTAAATAAAGGCAGGGTAGAGAAAATTGAATCCTGGAGTAAATTGAATTGGTGAATTAGGTGAATGAGGTTGAGAAATTCTCCTAGGATGCAGTGGAAAATATATAAACTTAGCCACGATGCATATAAAGGAAAGATTTATGGGGGGTGGGATCCAACAGGTCCAATATAGGTGTAACAAAAATATCAAAAGGGTACAGCATCTGGAGAAATAGTAACAGTAAAGGAATGATAGAAAAAATCCTCAATGTAAACATTTGAGTCTTCAGACTGAGAGGATCTACGAGGAATCGGGTAGGATCAGTGTACAGACTCCTGTACTGAGGTGGAGCCTGATGCAGGTTCCTTCCTGCACTCGGGCAAAAACAGGGCACAAAACAGACTATCTAGAAAGGAGGAAAATAAGAGCACTGGCATACTACTTTTCCACCCTACTAATTTCTGGAAGACAAGGAATAACATACACAGAATTTTGAGGGAAAAGATTGTTACCCAAGAGTTTTGTATTCAGTTCATGTGTGAAGGCAGTAGAAAAAGCTGTTCTCAGATGGTCAAAAACATATAAAGTATTCCTCTTCCTGAAAAAAATTTATTGAAGAACTCCTATAGCAATTCGAGAACAAAATCAACATAAATAATTCGAATTGGAGGAAGCCAGAGCACCATAGAACTTTTTGTGTGAAGTGAGACCAGTAAAACTTATTAAGTGTATAAATAATTGCTGTTAAGGCCCTGACTGGTGTGACTTACTTAGTTGGGCAACATCCCACAGAGCAAAAGGTTGCCAGTTCAGGTTCAGTTCCCAGTCAGGGCACACACCTGGGTTGCGGGTTGTTCCCCAATCAGGGCAGGTAGTGATAGGCAGCCCATTGATGTTTCTCTCGCTCTCTTTCTCCCTCCCTTCTCCTCTCTCTAAAAATAAATAAATGAAATCTTTAAAAAATAATTGGTATTATGAATTTTATCACTATCAAATTTAGCAAAACACTAAAATGATAATAATCTGAACTTAAAAGATAGCTTATTAAGATATATAAACTTTTGGGTGTGGAGGAAGAAGGAGGAAATAAATAGAGGCTCTGTGAAAATATGAATTTTGTCTGATTTGTTTATTACTTCATCCCCAGACTTAGACTAGTACCTGGCACATAGTAAGTGCTTAATGAATGAAGGAAAAGCCTGCTAAATCTCTACAACCAATTAGAATTTAAACTCCCATGAATCAATAATAAAAAAAACTACCTGATAAAAAGATGAAACAAAAACGCAATTTGTAGGCAATTGGAAGAAAATAAAAGCCAAAGGGCAAAGAAGAAGAGATGCTCAATCTAATTAGTAATCAGAAAAATGCAAATTAAAATGACAAAGACATGCCAATTCCCATTCAGTCATCTAATTGCCAAAGATCAGTTGTCTGACAATACTAAGTATTGGCTACAAATGTGGGGAGACAGGAACTCTCTTAGTCTGTTGGTGGGGCTTTGTATTGGCACTGACACTTTGAAGAATCTGAAGACGTGTGTACCCTATGTTCAGCAATTCCACTTCTGGGTGTATACCCTAAAGAAACTCTTGCAAAGATGCCCCAATGAACCCTTCCAAGGATTGTCATTGGGTATTTGGAATAGGAAAAAATGGAAATGACCTAAATGTTCATCAAAAGGGGGATAAATGAACTGTGGTTAATTCATATAATTTAATAATATACATCAGTTAAAATTAATGAGCTACGTTTGGATTGTAACTAAATAACAAAAACATAGAAGAACAAATTCCAGAGAAGTGTGTCTAGCATGCTAGCATTCACATACATTTAACACGCAAAACCACAGCCATATCACTATAAATCGTATATGTTTACATAGAGAGCAAATAGCAGTAAAAAATGAAAACTAAAGGGAAACGTGCCTAATTCATGACAGTGATCATCTCTGGGAAGGAGGGAAGGAGAGTTTTGAGATTGTATATTGGAAAAAAGAACTTCAACTTCTTTTAGGCAAAAAAATTTGAAGCAAAGTGACAAAATGTTAACATTTGTTTTTTCTGAATAGTGGATACATGGGTGTTTGTTATATTATTCTTGTACTTTTCTTTATTTTTAAAACCGTTCACACTCCTCCGGCAGTGTTATAAATACCTAACCTTATGTCCTTACAACAATGATTCTGTTAGAAGATTGATGAGTTTCTAGGGGGAAGACAGTGTATCCATGTAACTTCTGAAATACTATTTTAAAAACAAAACTTCATGTGTGTGCAGTGTGTGTGCGTTATTTTTTGGAAAGGGTACAACTCTAGCCCTTCCCAAAACATTAAGAAACTCATGGGGGATGATCTAGATATGCACACTTGAATGTTGCTACTGGCCCGTCCACCCTACACGAAAAAGAATTGATGAGCCCCGCCCTGGCTGGGTGGCTCAGTGGGTTGGGCATTGTCCTGTACACCAGAAGGTTGCAGGTTTGATCTCTGGTCGAGGCATATACCTGGGTTGCAGGTCCCATCCCAGTCAGGGTGTGTATGGGAGGCAGCTGATTAGTAAACATGTCCTTGAATGAGAATTTTTAAAAAATTGACCAGCCCCAAACACCAATTACATCTTTTTGGAAAATATTGAATGAGGGATTACATTCTGCTAAGGCTAAAAGAAAATTTTACTATTAGTAATTTAAACACATAAGTATTTTCATTTTCTTATGTAACAGGGAACCCAAGGTTGGGTTGCTAGAGGTTGCTAGAATAAGTTAAGTGGCTCAAGGGTGTCAGGGCTCAGTTTCACTGTATTTCTTCTTTTTAAAAAAATTATTTTGGGACCTGGCTGGTGTAGCTCCGTGGATTGAGCACGGGCCTGCAAACCACATGATCGCAGTTCGATTCCCAGTCAGGGCACATGCCTGGGTTGCAGGCCAGTTCCCAGCAGAGAACAAATGAGAGGCAACCACACATTGATATTTTCTCCTTCTCTCCTTCCTTTCCCCTCTAAAGATAAATAAATAAAATATTTAAAAAAATATTTTGTACTGATTATGCTATTACAATTGTCCTGATTTTTTCCTCTTTGCCCCCCTACACCCAACACCACCCCTACTCCCTCAGGCCATCTCCTCACCATTGTTCGTGTCCACGGGTCATTCATATAAGTTCCTTAGCTACTCCATTTTCTATCCTGTCTTTACATCCCTATGGCTGTTCTGTAACTATCTATTTGTATTTCTGAATTCTTTCACCTCTTCATCCATTCTCCTCCTACACCCTCCCATCTGGCAACCTTCCCGTAACTAACTCCTTTTCCCTTGCTTTTAAGAGTCTCTCTTTGTATTTAACCTTTGGCATTGTTTCATTTAAGAATAAAATATTTTATTCTTTTATTGTTGTTTAAGTACAGTTGTCTCCATTTTCTCCCCACCACTCCCCCTGATACCTGCCATCCCCACTTCTACCCCCTCTATCCTACCCCACTTTGGTTTTGTCCATGTGTCCTTCATACATATTCCTGAAAACCCTCCCCACTTTTCCCCCCATTATCCCTTCCCACCTCCCCTCTGGTTACTGCCAGTTTGTTCCTTATTTCAATGTCTCTGGTTTTATTTTGCTTGCTTGTTTGTTTTGTTGATTAGGTTCCACTTATAGGTGGGATCATATTGTGTTTATCTTGCACAGCCTGGCTTATTTCCCTTAGCATAATACTTTCCAGTTCCATCAATGCTATTGTGAAGGGTAGAAGCTCCTTCTTTGTTTCTACTGTGAAGTATTCCATTGTGTAAATGTACCACAGTTTTTTTGATCCACTCATATACTGAGGGGTACTTAGGTTGCTTCTAGCACTTGGCAATTATAAATTTTGTTGCTATGAACATTGGGGTGCATAGGTTCTTCTGAATTGGTGTTTCAGGGTTCTTAGGGTATAATCCCAGAAGTGGAACTGCCAGGTAAAAAGGCAGCTTCATTTTTAGTTTTCTGAGGAAATTCCATACTGTTTTCCACAGTGGCTGCCCCAGTCTGCATTCACACCATCAGTGTGCTAGGGTTCCCTTTTCTCCATATCCTTTCCACAACTTGTTTGTTGATTTGTTTATGATGGCCATCCTCACTGGTGTGAAGTGGTCTCTCATTGTGGTTTTAATTTGCATCTTTCTGATAGCTAGTGATGCTGAGCATCTTTTTATATGTCTCTGGACCCTCTGTGTGTCCTCCTTGGAGAAGTGTCTGTTCAAGTCCTTTGCCCATTTTTTAAATTGGGTTGTTTGTCTTCCTGGAGTAGAGTTGTGTAAGTTCTTTATGTATTTTGAAGATCAAACCCTTGTCCAAGGTATCATTGGCAAGTATGTTTTCCCATACGGTTGGTACTCTTTCCATTTTCATGCTGTTTTCTTTAGCTCTGCATGAGCTTTTTATTTCAACGATATCCCATTTGTGTATTCTTTTCTTTATGTCCCTTTCTCTAGGGGACATATTAGTGAAAATATTGTTATGTGGAACATCTGAGATTTTCTTGCTATGTTTACTCTAGGACTTTTATGGTATCATGACTTATATTTAAGTCTTTTATCCACCTTGAATTTATTTTTGTGTATGTTGTAAGTTGGTGATCAAGTTTCATTTTTTTTTGTATGTAGCTATCCAGATCTCCCAACACCATTTGTTGAAGAGGCTATTTTTACTCCACTTTATGCTGCTGCCCCCTTTATTGAGTATTAATTGAGCATAGAGACTTGGGTTTATTTCTGGGCTCTCTATTTTGTTACATTGGTCTATGTGGCTCTTGTTATGCTGGTACCAGACTGTTTTGGTTATGGTGGCCTTATAGTACAGTTTAGTATCAGGTATTGTGATCCCCCCTACTTTGTTCTTCTTTCTCAAAATTGCAGCAGCTATTCAGGGTCATTTATGGTTCCACATAAATTTTTGAAATATTTGTTCTATGTCTGTAAAATATGCCATTGGCACTTTAATAGGGATTTCAATGAATCTATAAATTGCTTTGGGTAGTATGGGCATGTTGATGATGTTAATTCTTCCAATCCATGAACATGGTACATGTTTCCATTTGTTTGTATCTTTCTTAATTTCTTTCTTCAGTGTTGTGTAGTTTTCTGAATACAAGTCTTTTACATTCTTGGTTAGGTTTATTCCTAGGTACTTTATTTTTTTTCTTGCTATATCAAATGGGATTTTTCCTAATTTCTGATTCTGATATTTTGTTGTTGGTGTACAAAAATGCCTTCAATTTCGGAATATGGACTTTGTATCCCGCTCTTTTGCCAAATTCAGTTATTAGGTAGAGTAGTTTTTTGGTGGAGTCTGTAGGATTTTCTATCACATCATCTGCAAACAATGACAGTTCCACTTTCTCCTTTCCAATTTGGATGTCTTCTCTTTCTTTTTCTCATCTGATTGCTGTGGCCAGGACTTCCAATACTATCTTGAATTAAAGTGGTGAAAGCAGATATCCTTGTCTTGTTCCTGGTCTTAGTGGGAAAGCTTTTAGTTTTTGCCCATTGAGTATGATGTTGGCTGTAGGTCTCTCATATATGGTCTTTATTATGTTGAGGAATGCTCCATCTATTCCCACTTTGCTGAGTGTTTTTATCATAAATGGGTGCTATACCTTATCAAATTCTTTTTCAGTGTCTATTGATATGATCTGTGATTTTTGTCTTTCCTTTTGTTTATGTGATGTATTACAGTTATTGATTTGGGAATATTGCACTGTCCTTGCACCTTTGGCATTTTAATAATGATGTGTCTTGGAGTGGGCCTCTTTGTAGACATCATAATTGGGACTCTCTGAATTTTCTGGACTTGATTGTCTACTTTCTTCACAAAATTAGAGATGTTTTCTTTCACTTTTTTAAAAGATAGATTTCCAATTTCTTGCTCTTTCTCTTTTTTTCTGGCACCCCTATGAGGTGAATATTGGACCTCTTAAAGTTGCCCCAGAGGCTGTTAATACTACCCTCATTTATTTGGATTCTTTTTTTCTTGTTGTTCTGAGTGGTTGTATTTTGGTTCCTTATGTTACAAATCATTGATTTGATTCTTGGCTTCATCCATTCTATTGTTATTTCCCTGTAAATTGTTATGTATTCCAATTGTATATTTCATTTCTGACTTTTTTATGCCGCTGAGGTCCTCACTGAGTTCCTCAAGCATCCTTATAACCAGTGTTTTGAATTCTGTATCTAATAGATTGCTTATCTCCATTTTGTTTAGCTCTTTTTCCAGAGATTTTATCTGTTCTTTTATTTGGGCCATGTTTCTTTGTCTCCTCATTTTGGAAGCTTCCCTGTGTTTGTTTCTATATACAAAGTAGAGCTGCTTTTAGTCCCTGTCTTGGTAATGTGGCCTATTGTAGTAGGTGTCCTGTAGGATCTAGTGGCACAGCCTCTGCTATCACCCAAGCTGGGTACTAAAGTTGCACCCTTGGTGTGGGCTGAGTACACCCTTCTCTTATAGTTGAGCCTTGGATGCAGTTAGCAGATCAATGGGAGGGATATACTCAGGCCAGTCAGCTTCAAGGACTGGCTGTGACCATTGACCACAACCTCTGCCCTCTGTGGAAAATCAGCTGTGCAGGGGCAAGGTGGTGGTACTCTGATGTGGTGTGTAGCTATCCACTGGGTGCATTGATCCTGGGATTTCCTGGGTGGTACAGGCCAAGGTCAGCCCTGACCTGTGTTTTTCCTGGGGCACCCTGCCTGAGTTATAAAGCAATCTGAGATGGCTGCTACTTGGGCTGGGCTTGGAGATTCCCAGGTAAAGCCAAGCTGTGACTCTAATCTGGCTGCCAGTAGGGCTCACTGAAACCCGAAGTTGCCTGTGTGATAGGATTTAGGAGCCAAGACCATCCATTCTTATGGAAAAGCAGCTCGGGTGGTCCTGTAGGTTGGGTGGGGTAAAGCTTCTGTGGATCTCCAAGGTGGGTCACACAGTGTTAGCCAAGTTGATGGAGTTTCAGATATGGTACAAGCCTACTGGGTCTGTTGGGGGAAGGCTCAGCTAAGGGACAATGGCCTCTGCTCACCTTGATGCCAGACACTTCAGTCTCTTCCTATATACCACTGGTGCCCTTCAAACTGCTACCCTGGTGCTGGATCTCAGAGGAAATAAGTCTGAGTAGTTGAGTCTATGTGGGGGGGGTCCCCAAGAGGAACTACTTAGGGATGTAGCAGCTTCTTCCACCAACTCAATCCTTGCTGGGTTTCACAGCCAGAAGTTGTGGGGACTTCTCTTGCTGGCACCTGAATCCTGGGTTGGAAGGGCCCGGTGTGGGTCTGGGACTCCTCCCTCCTGAGATGTGCCTCCCAAATTTTTATCCATCTGTGTGTGGGACAGCCCATTCCACCTCCATGCCCCTCCTTCCAGTCTGGATAGATGTGGTTTCTTCAAGTCTATAGTTGTCAGACTTCCATTCAACTTGATTTCTGCTCTTCCTGAGTGATGGTTGTTCTATATTCTAGTTGTAATTTTGATGTGGTTGTATGAAGAGGTAAGTCATGTCTCCATCTTCATCATCTTCTTGCTGTATTTCTACTTGTCTCTTCCTCATAGCCCACAGGGGCTCCTGAAGCTCTAGCTATAAAATCCAGTGTCTAGCCAAGAAAAAAAGGAGGGGGGCTGGAAAAGGAAAGGGAAATACCTATATTTGGAAAGTAAGGCTCCCAGAAATCCTCAGTAGCTTTCTATTTACATGTTATAGTATTACATAGTCTTGCTTGCTGCAAGGGAGTTTAGGTTTTTTGGCCTTGCAGCCTTCATACGAGACGAAAGCAAGGAAAAAGGAGTTTGGAAGGAGGGTTAAGTAAGACAGCCCATAGTACTTGCTACAAAAGTGAATAGGTTAAATTTTTATACAAAAATAAAAAGAGTGGGTTTGTTAAGGTTCATTCAGGAAAACAGATACTACTTTGAATATTTACAACAAAAGGAATGTAGTGCAGGAAGCTGGTTACACAGGGGGGCTGGGCAGGAAGAGGAGGAGAGAAGCTAAGCAGGGAACAGTAATGCAGTGCGGAGATTAGCTACCTTAGGAAGCCACTGCCCACTCAGTATTAGAAGGAGAAGACAGAACTACTGGGGTCACTTGGCAGATGCTAGAACCAGGACAACGACCCATTCAGGCCCATTCAGCAGGATCTGGAGCTGGAGGGGAAAGACAGCTACTGAAGAAAACACATGAGAGGAAGGGGGAATGGAATTACCTGCTTATCCCCTTCTCCCACTGGTTTGTTCTGTCGGCCAAACCCAGTGGGAAGCCAGCTGACAGTCTGTAGGGGCCCCATGTGATGCAGAGCTGACAGACAAGGAATGGAGGGAAAATAGCTCTAGGACCAAACATGCTGGGTTGAAATGCAAGACAAACCTCTATGTTAAAGTAAAGGGAGCTATGGAAAATAAAAGTAAATAAGTGGTAACATTTTTATATTTGATATTTTGAAATTTATATCAGATGATGTGGAATTCAAGCAGACCATTAAGTGAGATAAAGAATTTGTTTTTTATTGCTAACAGGTATAATCCCTGACAAAGATGGAGGAGTCAGTGGAACTGTCAGTGCTAAATAGCACGGCAACGAACATATCTACCTAAACCTTTTAGAAATACAAGGGGAAATCCATAGGAGCTATAATTGTAGAAGGGACTTTAATCCTTATGAGAGGTCAAGCAGACAAAAGTAAATAAGGACACTCAGTAAGACTTCATATTAAGATGTATGGCAGGCAGCAGCCAAACCTGATATCAGAGATATTCACACCTTAAAGTGCTTTTATTCATACAGAAGAAAAATAAAAAGAAATGGGTTCAATTATGGCTTCGACTCAAGAGGACATAAAAACAAACATTCAGAAAGCAGGAGAAAGGAATCAGGAAAAACAAAAACAGTAATCAATACATTTAAAAGAAAAGTGGAATTGATAAATTGACAAAGAGCCTATTTCAAAAAGGTTGATAAAAGAGAGAAACTCTTGAAAAACCTTATTGCAAAAAAACAAAACAAAACAAGAAAAGACTGAAATACACAGCCTTAAAAACAAGAAATCTAGCCCTGGCTGGTGTAGTTCAGTGAGTTGAGTGTGGACTGAGAACCAAAGGATCACCAGGTCAATTCCTAGTCAGGGCACATGCCTGGGTTGTGGGTCAGGTCCCCAGTGGGGGCCAAGTAGAGGCAACCACACACTGATGTTTCTCTCTCTTTCTTTCTCTCTCCCTTACCCTCTTTCTAAAAAGAAATAAAGTCTTTTTTAAAAAAGAAATCTAATATAATCACAGATAGAAAGATTAAGAACATGGTAAGAACCATACTATATTTGATGTAATACATTTGAAAATCTCAACAATAAGATTGGTTGTATAGGGAAATAAAAACATTACAAAATTGAAAAAGTCCTTATTATGGCTCTCAAGGCCCTGCACTTCTACTCGGTCATGGGACCAGTGTTCTCTGCTGTGATGACAGCTATCATGATGGAAAGCAAATTGGATTTGCTGAACTCCTCCTCTGTCTCTCCTCTTAGGCTATAAGCTTTCTGAGAGCAAAGACTATGCCTGGTTTGATTTCCCATCTCCAGTATGTAGCTAAAGCATATACTGCAGATGCTCAGAGAATGTTTGTTGAAAAAATTTCTTCTTTTCCCCCCTGCCCTTCCATCCCTCCCTCTTTCCTTCTTCAAAACCTCATAGAAAAAAAATCAAGAGATGCATTTAGCTTAGAATAAAGGGAGCCCTGGTTATGGTATTCCTAAGTCCTATCAGGCTCTATTCTCTATAGAGCCTGTTGCCCTGCAAAGTAGGTGTATGCAGGCAGGCTCCCATGTGGGGTCCACATTGGGTTCCTCTGCCGACCGCACTCCTTATCAGGAGCTGCCTGGAGCTGGTGACTCAGAGAATGGCCCAGCAGGCTCTGGCTGTTGCTAGGAAACCATGTTCCCTTGTGGAACCCAGAACAACACTTGCAGGTTGTCCCTGATAACTTAGAGGAAACGAAGAGCTGTCAGAAAAGGTAGAGGGAAAAACAAAAAGCTAAAATAAAGAAAGTAATTTTCCTTGCCCAGCACTAAATGGCATGTATCTATGGGGATTAGAGACAAAAATAGTCAAAAGAGAGGTTGGCATCATTAACATAAGCCACTTTCACTCTTGCTTTAGATGTTGTAAAAATGTGCTTCGAGACCGTGGCCAAAAAGATGTCTTTTCTGTAGAGAGTCTCAAATTTTTCTGGAACTTCAGCAATGGGAGGGTCTAGGGAAGTAATGCAGGGCTCTTCCCTAGGAGCCCTGTTTACATCTGATTCCTCCCCAGTTGCCTGGTCAGCCAACATTTGCCAATGAGGGCCTCCCTTGGCCTCCAGCTGCGAATCAGTGTTGCTCAGGCACTCCTAGAGAGGATGCACCAGGAAGAGAAGAACACAACCCTACAGCAAGCAATGACTCTCAGTTTTGACTGTGTCAGAACTATTACCTGGAGCTTTTCTTAAACACAGATTGCTGACCGCAATTCCGGAGTATTTGATTCTAGAGTCCTGGGTGGAGTTTGAGAATGTTGCTAGATGATACTGATGCTGCTAGTCCAAGGACTATGCTTTGAGAACCTTTGCCTCAGACTATTAAATCTTTCAAGGAATTGACAAATCACTTACCTGACAAAGAAACAGGTTCAAGAAAGTGCCGGGGATTGCCCACAGTCACTGAGCTGTTGGAACTGGGCTCAAACCCAGGCTTCCTGAATTGAACACTAGCGCTTTCTTCACTACAAAATGCTCTCTAAGCAGTGCTTCTTGAAAAATTCTCCAAAAGGCTCCAGATGGCAGTGAACATGGGTGGTCCTACCAAGTGAATGCCAAGTTACTAAATCCAACTACGGTCGCGACATCTTTGATGAGGAAGCCAGAGATGGTTTGCAAAAGCCTTTGTGCTCTTCACAGCATTGTCCCTCATCTTTCCAAATACTGTAGATAGAAAAGGAAGCATGTTAAGGAGCTCTGATGTGATTCCAAAGAGGCCTGCGTCCAGCGCCATGCTGCCAAGAAGCTAGGCATGCTGGTGGGAATCTCCACTGGCTTTGGATTTAAACCCCAGACACGTCCCCCTCTTTCTACCCCACTCCCCCAATGGCCTCTGTGAGTACCGAGATGACTTCAGAGATATAGCTAAAATTTAAAGAGTATGTGTTCTCCTCACTTTTGCTTGAGTGTAGGCTTTCTCAACCATTAAAGCTAATTGTAAGCTGCAGGATACAAAAAGAACCAAAGTCAGGCAAACAACATCTATTAATGTTGTTCGAGCAAATCTGGGGTGAGTACAAAGTCTTTGGTGTCTCTGGTCTCTTTGACCCTCTCGTGACTCTCCAACGCCCTCCACTCTTCCCTGCCCTTCTTGATTTCTATTCCTGTACAACTGTGTTCTTTACCTTCAGCTAAACCCTGCTAAGATGTGAGATGAAAGAGGTTTAAGGCTTAAATTGCCTAGAGGTCTTTTAATTTTAATAAAAGATGTTTGAAAACGAATAACCCTCCAATGCTTGAAATAATGGAGCTGCAATGAGGAAGTTTGCAGTGGGGGTGAGGGGAGGTATAAGGGTTAGGGGTAGAATCACTAAGAACCAGGAGGTTACCCAGAATTCTGTATATTGTACCTCACAGGTGGCCACTAATTTGTCTCCTGCTCAAGGCTACGACTTACCTTGTGCATCGATAGTATTGACAGAAGCTCGTGCCTTAGAAACCATCGCTGGTGTTCATTTGCGGCACTTCAGTTCTCACAGGAACTTTGTGCCCACTAGATGGCATTCAGATAGAGCTTGTGGGCAAATTCTTATTTCTATAGCTTAATGATGCTAAATAAAAAATGAAGACTTTCTCCTTCCTGCCAGGGTTTTAGTTTTGTTTATATTGTTTTGACCTCATGGGGTGAACTGTGTATTTATGACTGCTACCGAGTGAGTGCAGAAAAAAATACATGACATTTTGCTTGTGGCTGGTGCCTCATAGTTTTCAGTGTGCTTCATATACGTTATCCCCTTCGAGCTCACTGCTGGAATTTATGGAAGTTATCATTTCCATTTTACCTCTGAGGAAACAGGTTCAAATATATCAGCTAGACCGTAGCAGAGCTGGGACTTGAATCTAAACCTTTTGATTTCTGATTCCAAATAGTTCATATTTCATCGAAAAATAGTAAATCAGGGGTGTATCATAGAGGAGACAGAGGGTGACCAGTTTCAGGAGCAGAGAGGCCCTTGGAGGACTAACTGGAGTTGGAAAGTGACTCTGGTCAGAATATGAAAATATTGAAAAGGGGAACATTATGTTGCTGGCCTTCCTTCTGGTGCTATTAGTGAACAACATGATTTGTGTGCCTGAGGTCCAGAGGAGCAGGGCAAATAACAACATGGTACAGTCTGTGGCACGCGGGAAGTCAGGAGAGTAAGAAATGTGGGCTGGATGGCAGAGAGGAGAGATGGGGCTTGAGCTGGGGCAGAGGGTTCTCCCAGTTATTTACCTCTGAGGTTTCGCTCATATAGTCATGACGATTCCTAAGGGAGTGAGGAAGCTCCTTCAGAGTCACTGGGAATGCAAAAATGACCATGGGCAAGTAGGAGAGCTTGTGCTGACCGAGGTCCCCCAAGAATTATCTGTATGCTGTCTGCTGACTTAATGCTTTATATAAGTGCTTCAAAGTGTTGTATTTCATTAATATTGTTCTGTCATAGAGTGCTTGTCCTATATTTTAGATGTTTCTGGGGATACTGAGAGAAGGAGTTATGTTAACCAGCAATATTCCATGCATTTAATTACTCCTGGGAAATTAATACAGCGATAGTGTTGACTAAGGAGTTAGGAGAAGAAGGAAGGTATTTCAGGTGTGTGGAATAGCAGGCGCAAAGGTACTAAGATGGGAATAAGGTTAATCTGTGGGGAGAAATAAAATTTCTGCTTTGTCATTGTGGAGAATCTGGGGCTAATAGAAAGTAAGGCTGGACAGGTAACTTGAGAACGGAGTTCATATAGGGCCTGATGTGTCACACTGAAGGGGCTGCCTTGATTGTAGGCATCACTGAAGGTTTTTAAGCAAGTGTCATTTTAGAAAGACTGTTCCAGCAATGCACAGGGTGGTTGGGGTGGAAAGAGCCTTGGAGCAGGGAGAAAAGATATAAGGCTATTGGAATAATATTTACAGGGAATAATAAAGGGCTGACCTTGTATGGAAATGGAGAGGAAGGACAAATGTGAAAGAAACTAAGATGAGTCCCTTTTACTTGCCAATAAGAAAGCCAATTCTTTTGTTGAACATATTGTTCCCATTGAGATCTTGTGGCAAGAATCAGGTTTCCCTGCTATTTTCTTAGCCTCACATTCTTGCTGCTTGTTTTTGCAATGTGGTTTCCTGGTGTCTTAATGGAGCAACGGAGCTCTGCTCATTAAAACTGTGCAGCACATTACAAGTATCACTCATTTTGAATAACTGATTTGATAGCATTTCAAACCTGCCAAGTTGATAAATTAGGCACTGTACTATTTGCACAATCTGGAGTCTCAGACTTATGGAATTTTGAAAATTACCGAATCCTATGGCAAATGGCAGCACCTGCTGGCAAATATGATATCACAGGCTAAGCAGCTCTATTAGACAATGTAATGGCACAGTAAAAAGACGAACAAAGGACAAAGCTGCAGGGACTGGCAGGGCGGAAAGGGGAATCTATAAGTTTGGGAGACATTAATATATTCCAGGGAAAGATGGGAAAAGCAGTCAGATGGCAAGAACACCCCAAAGTTGGAGAAATCAATCCAGAGAATTTGCAAAGACCTAAATATGTCTATCACTGTGCTAGGTGCTTGAACGATATAAAGCTGATACCAGAGAAGGTTTCTGACCTCATCAGTGACAACACACTTAGAATGACCAATTCTAAAGGTCTAAATGCAGCAGAAACTTCTTTTAGGATAATAATGCAACCAGCATTTTAAGAGTCTGACTACTCTCCCCAAACATTCTGCAATAAGAATTTTGTTTTTAATGCATTTGAGAATTATTTTCTTGGAAATCATTTTCTGTGAAAATACTTAAATATTCACCTTGAAAATTGGTGTGCGTGCAGAGAAGTGGGACCTGGTTTCACCTACAGCTCTTGTCGTTAGAATTCAAACATTCTGGAAAGTCAGATTTTCCAGAATGTGCAATTCTCAAACCCGATTCAGAGAAGATGACCGAGGTCTTTGTAAGTCTTGTCATAGATTTTCAGGGGAACTGGTGTGTAAGAAGACTTCATAAGTTCTTATTTGCTTGTGTCCCACCTTTTTTGCCCAGAAAGCATTTAAGACTACTTTGACACAGATAAAATCAGCAAACTGTGAAGAACTAACTATGCATGAAACTCTAGATTCGTTCCTGAAAGGAATAACATAAGGCATGACACGTAGTGACTACCCTTAAAGAATGTGGCGCAGGAAATAAGAATAGGGGTAAAAATTAATGAATAATAAAAAGATTATCTACTAGAATGCAGTAAAGAGCATAGCTCCTGGAGCTTAGCTGCCTGGGTCAAAATCCTGGCTCTGCAGTTGTGTAGCTGGGTCACCTTGAGCAAGTTGTAAGAGCTCTCAGTGTCTGCTCTGTAAAAAGGCGATAGTAACAGTACCTGCCTGACAGGGTTGTTGTGAGCTTTAAACAGGTTTACATACCTAAAGCACTCCGCAGAGCCTGGCATTAGTAAGCACTGTATGGGGTAGCTACTATTATTACGGAAACTGGTAAATGAGTGGCATATTCAGCAATCTCTGCAGGAGTTATCTGTAAATCCTCTCGGGAGGTAGTGATAGAAAGAAAGAAATAACGTTGAAAAGAAAAGAACACAGAAGAATGAACTGGGAAAGCTTACTGAGAGGGTGGTAGTGGTTCATGTAAGCTGAGTCTTTGAAAAGAGGCAGGATTTGTATGAAAGAAGAGGCAGGCAGAAGGGCTTGAATAACAGTCCAGAGACAGAAAAGCCCATGTCCTGCTAAAGGGACAGAAAGGGAGATTGGTTTGACTGGAGCAGTGTGAGCACAGAGGACAAGCAGTTGAAGCCCTGGATGCAGTGATTGTGGGGAACTCTGAGTACCAGACTGAAGAGTCAGAACTTTACTCCGAAGACTTGGGACCCACAGATGGGGTTCGAATGAGGGAGTGTGATGTAGTAAGACAATTAATCTGTATTAAATGTATTAGGAAAATTAATCCAAAAGGATGAAAGAATTTGCAAACCCAGGAGATTTGTTAAGGGTTGTAGGGGAGGAAAATAATTTTACTTCCATGCTTTTTAGTTCTTAGCTGAGATCTCTTTAGCAAGAGACAGAATAACAAGAGAGAAACAAACAAAAGTTTATTAACACGTACACCTTGTGTATACATGTGAGATATCCAGGGAGAAAGGAGTAACTCCCCAGGTGGCTTAGAGTTCAAGCTTAAATACTGTCCTAATAGGGAAAAGAGAGGGAAGATGTAGGCCTTTTAGGAGGGTGTAAATGGATTTTAGGAAAGAAAAATAGGCCTTGAGAAGAATAGATGGGAAGAATGATAGCTTGTGACAGGTGTCTGGGTATAGCGTTGACTTCTAGCTCCTCTCTTATGACAAAAGTCAATTTTCCCTGGTTGGTGAAACTCCTAGAGACTGGATTTATGACGAGTAAGTTTTGGAGGATCTTACTTTTGGTAGATAAGGGGAGTTCAGAGAAAGCCTCATCCTGGATTTGCTGCTTTTCATGTGCCCACAGCTCAAAATAATCAATATACTTAAGTGACATATTGTGCATTGACATATTCTGCTACCTCTCAGCATCAAGTTAGTGGAGGACCAGAAGTGCAACGATGAGACTCTAGACAAGGGGAAGGGCAGATGGAAGGATGCTGACATGAACTTCATTAAAGAAAACTTGATGATATTGAATGTAGGGGCCAAGGGAAGGGAGGGTGAGATCCAATTGCTGAAGCTGGAGACACTGCATAGTTGAGGTAGCAAGTGGGCTTCAGAGGAAGCTGGGGATGCTGCAGATAATATTGTAGACATGTTGAGGTTGAGGTGGTAGGAACATCTGAATGCTCGGTGTTTGGGTAGTTTTATCAAGGGGCTCAGGCAATGTCCCTAACAGTTCTAGGGTGAAGGGTCTCCTTGAGTAGGGAGTACATCCCAAGACAGAAATACAGGCGATTTCCTTAACTTTTAATTTTGGTTCATGTAATGTCATCACAGGACTAGTGGTTTAACTGCTTTTAGGCTGAATGTGGGTAGCATTTGTCTGAGCTCCTCAAAGAGCACTTGGGCAATGTAAAGTTTTCATCATTATCAGCACCAAGTGGGGCTCATCCATCCTGCCTAATTCACATTCAGCCTTTTGTGCTGAGTTTCTGCCCGAGGACCCCAATGTCTCTCCTTCCAGTTGAGCATTAATATTAATGATGGCCGCTAGAGCAGAAAACCAGATCAGCAGGCAGAGACAGATCTGCGCCCTCAAGAGTTCCAATTTACCCAAATGTGAAGGTCTGGGGGGTATTTTTGTCCTTCAGATGAAGTCTGGTGAGTGATGAGAATAACTTCTTTCCTCAAGTGAAAGGCTGATGCCATTTGGGATGGTTCTCTCTTTGCAACCTCATTTGGCAGCACACTAAGCAGTGGTTCATTAAGCTGTAAGCAGCTGTGTAGTGGCACCAGAGGCTTCTGAGGGCACTGGGCTGAGATGGTAGTTTCACTGCTCAACCTCTGAGTCTGGGGCCGTTTGGACCTCTGGAGGAAGAACAGAGTAATGAGTGCAGTGAAATTGAACATGGCCAGATTTGCCCTATCATTGATTAAGGCTATAGGCTCTAAGGTCCAGAAATAGTAATGCCATTATGCATAAAACAAGAAGGGGTGAATTTTGCAAAGGATCATTCGTTTTCCCATTTCAAGGCTTGAGTGCTCAGATGTAATAGGGATAAGAAGTAAAGTACAAGTAAAAATTGTAAATTCATAGTTTGGCCCATCTTCCAAGTTATGGTTAGGTGCATTTTGGCATGTCTTAGATTTTTAATCTTTTTTTTTTTTAACTGTGTGGCTTTATGGATGGGCTCAAAATCATCTTGAGGTTGAGGAGTTTCTCTGGTACACGAACTGTTCACTTGTTCTTCTCCCATTTGTAAGTCGGCAATGCCCCCAGTGGCAGTAAGCATGAATAGCTCAATGTGCTTCGAGTCATACTTTCTGTTTTTATAACTTTTACTTGTTTTATAGCCTAATTTTTAGGCCTGACTCATTTTTCCTTTCTTACTGCTCTATTAATAAAATTCACAATGCCTTGACTGTAGCAAAGACTCAAGTGTTCATTGAATGACTGTTTCATAATCATAGGAGGCAGGGAAGTGCTCAGAGCGTTTCCGGCTTTGGGGATGCTGTTAGGCAAGTAGAGTAGGCATAAGGCATACCTGGCCTCTAATCCTGATTCCACAGGCAAGTTATTTAAACTATCTGCTTCTTAGTTTCCTCATCTGCTAAATGGGAGTGTATGATCTTCACAGAATCATTGTGAAAAAGTGAAGAGATAACACATGAAAAGTGCCTACCAGGATACTTAGCGCATTGATGGGCCCTTGGGAAGTATTTGCCAAAGGAATGAATAATTCCGAGGCAAAATTTCAGAGGACATGGCCAGCCTTCTAAACACAGCAAAGTTTCCAAAGTATCATGCCGGGGACATGTAACCCATTATGGCACTAGCTATGTGATATAATCCTTTCTTTCAATCTACATGCTTCAATTGCTAGTTTTGTGGTGAAAGGGAACTTGCATATCTCCTAAAATGATGTGAGTTTTTCTAAAGGTGAATTGAAAGAGATTTACCCTTTTCTTTTAATAATGCAAACCAAGAACAAAAATGGCCTCTACGAGGTAGATTCTAACCTGCTGTGAGGACTTTAGATTGCTTAAAACGATGAAGGAACAAGAAGGACCAGTGTGAAATGAACTATTGGGAAACTTCCTGTTCTCGAAAGAGCATTTGCAGACAGCACTGTGGTCTCATGGCTTGCGGACTGGACTGCTGTTCCCCGGAGAGCCACCAGGCATTCTCCGGCAGTACCCATGTTCTCTTGGACTTCCCAGACCATTTGAGGACACCTCTAACAGTGATAAAGAAAGGTAGTGCAATGGACTTGTTTTCGTTTTAGGGCTTTTATTCACAACATAATGAAGTAGACTTGTTTTTGGAAGGAAGTGGAGCTCTGTGCTAAGAGGTCTGTTAGTTTGGCTTTTCCTATCAAGTATCCACAACTCAAGCAATCAGAGAAGAGACAGGCTCAGAATTAATGAACAAACCACCCAGTAAATCAGGTAAAAATGGGAGCCCACAGGTTGCTTGTGACGAAATGTTCTCTAAACTCAATGTCGGAGTTTAATCGAGCACGTGGGAACCGAGCACCTGGTCCTCCTGGAGAATGAGCCCGCGGGCTTCCGGAACTGCTCGGTGCGCCCAGAAATGCTGTAACTTACTCCCCCTGGGCACCCCCACTTTTCAATGCCTCAGCTTCTCAGTCACACCCATTTTGGACCCTAAAAATGTACTCAATTCATATTGCTGAACAAGAGAAAACTTACCATTTCATAACGTACAAGCTAAAACTGCCTTACTGGGTAGGTAATTATTTCAAGGTTATATGAGAAACCGCCCTCCTTCACGTGGGGGGGGGGGGGGCGGTGTCTGTTTTCTAGCTGCGATTCAGGACTCCCGACTCCCGGAGAGGGTTTGGAGGCTGCGGGCAGCTTTCTTGTGACTTTACTTCGGTATGACGATGGGGCACTCCTGAAGATGGCAGCAGCACTTTAAATTTCATGAGCCCAGAAAGGCCCTCTGGTTAAGGCAACCAGAAATCAGATGGTACCGCGGTCTCCCTGTTGTCTCCACGCCCCCACCAACCATCCAGCCACTGTAGCAGAGTTCAGCGTTCCCTCTTTGAGCCCGGCACAGTGCAGAGCGCAGGGCGGAGGACGCCGAGCTGGAGAAATGTCTGTCCAATCCTCCTCACCAAAGAAGAAAGGCATTTTTAAACCTTTCAACACGACTAGCCCCTCCACTCTCCTCTTAAATGTGGATTCTCTTTCCATTTGAGGGTGAGACTGCAGGAATAGAAACAGATTGTTTAAAAATGATATTACCGTGCACTGCCTAGTTATACTGTCAGACCAAGAATAAACAAACTCTTTCCTGTCCTTTCTAAGGCCAGAAATGCCCATGGAAGAAAATTAATGTTTACTCAGTAATTGCTGAGAATGATAAATTGCAATGTCTGTACGTAAGAGGTGTTCATAAATGTAAATCTGAGTCTTTCACATCTGATTTAGAAGCTTTACTATTTATATATTTTCTGTATAGAGCTGAAGGTCTCAAACATACTTTCTAGGCTGATTATTACAATTCCATTTATAATTATTTTTAACTTAGAGTTTTAAATTGCAGAGGCAATACAACCTTGTATAAAAAGGGAATCAATTCAAAAGTATATATAGAAAATATTGATAATCTTTTCTGTCCTATCCTACTTTCTGAGTTAACTGTTAAATATGCTCATAAAAGTATTAACTGTTAAATATGCTCATAAATATGTTCAGTCCCTCTACCTCCTAACCTTCCCACCACTGCCCCCCACTAGCTGTCATCCTCCATCTATGAGTCTGTCCCCATTTTCCTTGTTAGTTCCAGTTTGTCATTAGATTCCGCGTATGAGTGAAATCACACGGTATTTGTCTTTCTCAGGCTGGCTTATTTCAGTTCGCGTCATGCTGTCCAGGCCTGTCCACACTGCTGCAAAGGGTGCAATAAGAATACGGAATGCTTCAAAATGCGGGTGTCATCCTTGTGAAGAGGCCATGCTCATCTCTGTATCCTTCCAACTTTTAGTATATGTGCAGCCGAAGTGATCAGGCAGCACATTATTGCAACATTCTCTGGATTAATAGATACAGATGTAAGTCTTATGTAGTAGCTGCATAATATTCTGTAGTATGGATGTAGCAATTTACTCAACCATAGCCCCTGTGAGGGATATTTGTGCTATTTTCAGTTTTGAATTACCATAAACAATGCTGCAATTTCATGTGCAGCCTTACACACTGATGCTTTTATTTCTGTAGGTCCGAGTCCTCAAAGTGAGATGTTATGTAGGGGGGTTTGTGTACTTCAGATCTTAGCGAAGGCTGCCAGATTGCCTTGTAAAACGGGTGTAACAACATTTGAGTGTGTATTTGCCTATATCCTTACCAGCACTTGATGTTTCCAATATTTAAAAATTGTTGTGCCAATCTGTTGGGTAGAAAATGGTTTCTCGCTTGAATTTGCATTTCCCTGGCTAGACCACGGGGCACGTGTCTGAAAGCGCAGACCGGGAGCCAAGCAGCCTGTCTGTACTGCTTGCGAGCTGTGTGACCTCAGCCAAGTTACGTGACTGATCTGTGACTCAGCTTCACTGTTCCCACTGAAGTTGGGAAATAAACAACAGTACCTGCCAGATAAGATTACTCTTGGATGCAACTGAGTTAATGTTTGTAAAGACTTAGAACAGTGGCTGGTGCTTAGACCTGTGCCTGATACGTAATAAGCACTCTGAGTTAAATAGATGCATTCGAGTAATATTGAATGCATCTTTTTATATATTTATTAACCATTTGCATTTTCCCTGCTACATATGAATGTCAAAATATTTAATTTTTAGTGTACAAAAGTGAATGAGGTTTTTTTTTTCACTTTTGTCATCAATTCACTCCCTGGAAAAGCATGGTAATTGCGACCCCAACCCCCTCCTCCAGGAAATACTGCTTGTAAATGCCACACATGGAGGAGATGGGCTTTGCTGGAATGTTTGAGTGAGAAAGAAAAAAAGAAATATTTTGACAAACAGACAAATAATTGTCCACGTTAAAGAACATTTCAGTATTAATTACTACTAATAAAATATATGACTTGAACTTTTCTTTAAAAAAATTATTGTCTTTTTTCTACATTTCCTTTTAGTCCCCTGCTACTTCGCTCCCCACCAGCAATGACCTCACTGCTGTCCATGTCCATGAGTCCTTTTTCCTTATTGCTCAGTCCCTCTACCTCCTAACCTTCCCACCATCACCCCCCACTAGCTGTCATCCTCCACCTATGAGTCTGTCCCCATTTTCCTTGTTAGTTCCAGTTTGTCATTAGATTCCACGTATGAGTGAAATCATACGGTATTTGTCTTTCTCAGGCTGGCTTATTTCAGTTCGCGTCATGCTCTCCAGGCCTGTCCACACTGCTGCAAAGGGTGCAATAAGAATACGGAATGCTTCAAAATGCGCGTGTCATCCTTGTGAAGGGGCCATGCTCATCTTCTCTGGATCCTTCCAACTTTTAGTATATGTGCAGCCGAAGCGAGCACTGAACTTTTCTGATAGGTGGGACCTCAGTTTACCTGATCAGAGACAGAAATTCATTAGGACTTTTCAGATAGGGAGAGAGAGAGGGAGAGGGAAAGGGCACTTAAAAGAGACTTAATTGCGATGGATGTACATTGCAAATGAAAAAATCATCATTTGATATCTTGGATTTCAAAAATAGCTCAGTCTTTTTATTTGTTGTGATTACAACCACATACCTCTTTTTTTCCGTTGGTTATTTTTCACTTGGATTTATCCTCCATGGGGAATCTTGTATTATTTATCAATCACATAAATCTAAAAACACCCAGCATCAGGCTTGCTTGTATGTCAGAGATAACTATTTCTTGTGTTCTTCCTCTCAGCTTCTACCAACAACGTGCCGTTTTTGTGTTTTTGCTATATCTTCTGTGTGATGGAAATATGCCCTTTCACCAGGCATTGGTGTTAGTCTGTTTTGTTTAAATTCAAAACTGAGCAGTTATATTTCATTTCAGAAATATGAGGAGGGATGGAGGGAAAGGAGAGGGAGGACAGAAGGAAGGAGGCCACAAAGCTTTCTGAACCACATTTGTTGGCATTTATGTAGTATTCTTATGGAAATACCAAACTGCCTTGTGTTGAACCTTGGAAATAATGGCAGACAACGAGACTGTTTATGGAAATTTCCCCCTTTAATAATCTCAACTCCAAGCACTCTGATATCTTTCTACATCTCCTATTTTTCCAGCTTATTTCTTCTAAATCTGTGCGCGAACAGCTCTTGCACCTCCGGTCCTTTGACCGTTCCCCGGTCATTCTCTCTCATGTCTTTCCCTGTCTCCCTAACTCCCCTGCACACACCTTCAGTTCCCTTGCCCCTTTCTTTCTCCATCACCCTAGTCTGAATTAATAACCGCAGACATCTGGTGCACAGTGTGGTCAGCCAGCCTTGCAGCATTTCCCTAGTCAATTCATTCCCTCTCTCCCTCCCAGATCATCATCTCACACTCTCCCCTCCATCTCCAACACCCCCCCCCCGACTCCTCACTCCCAGCTCATGACCTAATTTCTTATGTTACTGAGAGAATACAAGCAATCAGAGGAGAAATTCCACATGTCATCACCAAAACCCATAACCCAGCTGCACCTGTCCCCGCACACCAGCTCTTGCTGTTGATGCAGTGAGTGAACCATCCCTGCCCCTCCTCCCACTCATGTGCTTGATTCTGCACGCCCCCAGGTTTGAGCACTCAAAGCCAGCACCGCTGCAATTTTGCATTCTGTCTTCTAAGAGATTGGTTTCCACCTCCTTACTTGGTCATTATTATGATCATACGGTAACGCTGCAATATCCCACCTTTAAAAGATTTTCAATATAGTTGTTAATCGTAAGCTATATAAATATATACTTAATTTAATATATACTTATTTTAATAAGGGGAAATGTGTCAAAAGGTAAAAGGCATGGAGCTGGCTCCTTTCCCTCAAAGCATAAAACATGTTTTCAAAGTCCTGAATTAGTGACGCAGTACAGACATTCTATAAAATATGCTAAAGCTAACCTTGTTCATTGTTATATTTAAAACTAGATAGGCTCCAAAGTAAAGCAGAAAGGCGTTATTACCAGGTTTCTGTGGAAGAATTAATAAAAGGAACATTGATGGGCCACAAACTTCTAGTAAATGTGGGAAATCATGTAACTTTGATAAAGGTAATGTTAAAATTAGTTTAAAGTGGAATAGCTTAGACTCTCCTAGTCCCAATAAAGTACTAGAGAGATAATATATGAGTTATTAAAGGTAAAGCTACTTTGAGCATTAATAAATTGCACATGTATTGCCTAAGGAAAAAGAATACTTCTGCTTATCCGAATTTTTAAATTGTATTTCTCATCACTGAGAGGATTCATCACCTCAGAGGACAGAGGGGGCAGGTGTATGGTGCCAGACTGGCTCTCTCAGTGCAGGTGAGTAAAGTCATCGGTGCCTCTCATCTCACGCTGTTGGAATTTCTGGGCATGTGGTTTTTGGAGGCACCTGGCTGCCTTGTAAATGGCTGCTGACTGTCTCCTCTCGGACTTCAAGTCTGCCCCAAGTGCACCCTTCATCTGGGTCACATCCTTTGCCCTGACACTGAGTGCTGCAAGGACATGCCTGGGATTTGCAATTACCTCTGGGAAGTCCTTATTGTCTGAGGAGTACAAATATATGCAATTTCCATAATGCCTGTTTCTATCCAGAAAAAAGGTCTCTGTTTGCTGAAAAGACAACAAACCATAGTTTCAGATCTCTCTGAGTTTTCAGAAGTCACAAGTAGTAGTACCTTTGGCCTACCCGGGGGTCTACCCAAGACCCCCCAGGGCAAAGAATTTATGTGTACTAGGACTTCCCACCCTGGAGACAGTGGTGCTTTCAGGGGATTAAGTCAACCTTGCTGTCACACTGTGTACGTCTTGGACACTCCTGGCTGGGACCCCCTGTGGTTCTTGCACATCAGCCTGGCTGCCACAGCTTTGTGTTTGCAAACCAGGGGAGTACCAGCTTCTGAATGCCAAGTGCAAGGCTACTCTGGGGACAGCATGGCAGTTCAGCCATTTGTCCCAGTTGCTGACCACTATTTCGTCTTAAAAAAAAATAACACAACCTTTGACCCCAAGTTACCCTCAAGCTTCTGTCCACTTATATATTCCCACTACAGTAAAACTCAAAAAGTTGTGCACATGTTCTTATTCTCTCTAGTTTCTCTTCCATTTCTCTCTTGAACCCCCTCCCCTCAGACTCTTCTCCCCCATGCCACCTCCATTTTGTCAAATCTAGCAACTGACACAGTTGATCACCCCTTTCTTCTTATAACACTTTCTTTTCTTGGTTTCCAAAACACAGGGCTTCCTGGTTTTCCCCCTCGTTCCTCCACTGGCCCCTCCTGTTGCTCTGTCTGACCTCTCAACACTGCACTACCCCAGGGCTCACGCCTTGGGCCTCTTCTCCCTCTTCAGTTCACACCAGCTTACTTCCTCTGTGACCTCCGCTGAAAGATAGAATACAAGATTCTCAATTAAATTTGAATTTTAGATAGACAACCAATAATTTTTTAGCCCCATAATTTTATTTCCTGTGTCTGACAAATTTATCCATCCAGTCTTTTCCCTAATGACTGCTAAATTTCTATTTGCAGCTTAAATTCCTCTCCTGAACATTTTACAGATGGGAAAACTGAATCTTGCATATTTAATGAAAACTGAATCTTGCATATTTAATAACCTCAACATCTCCACTTAAATTTCTAACAGGCAGCTCAAATTTGCCATGCCCAAAACAAATCTCAGTTCTCTTTCCTCCCTCTCTGACAAGGGCATCACCATTCCTCCAGTCGATGTAGTTGTCTCTGCTGCACACTCAGGCCATTAGCAACTTCCCCAGATGGCATCTTCACACTATGATCTCATTTTTCCCACCTCCACTCCTACCACACTAACGCTCGCTATCATCATCTCATTCGGACAGTTGCTGCAGCCTTCTAATGGTTCTTCCTGTTTCTACCCTTGTTCCTCCTCGATACATAATCCTCTGAGGAATCTTTTAAAAATACAAACCAGATCATGTCACTCTTTTACACTAAAACCTATCATGTCTGCTCTTCTCGCTGAGGATAGAATGCAAAATCCTTACCGTAGCCTGCAAGACTCCTCACCATCTGTCCCTGTCACCTCCCTGACCTCAAGGGCCATCACTGGACCACTTACTCCCATTGCTCCAGGCACACTGACCTCTTGGCTCTTCCTAGAACATGCCAAGTACCTTCTGGCTTCAAGGATTTCATTACTGCCCCCTCTGTTTGGGATATGCTGCCTCTATGTATCTGAATGACTTGTCCCTTGTTCCGTTTAAGCCTTAATAGGAATGTCACTTAACGAGAAAGGCATAACAAACACCCTACCTAACACCCACCCCTCCATCAAGCTCTGCCCCCTAAGCCTGCTTTATTTTTCTACCCACCACCTGGCATATTTACTTACTGTCTATTTCTACTCCCTCCCACTAGAGTGTAAACTCAGTGTGAGCAGGGCCTCCGTTTGTCGCTGCTGGGTATCTGGGGTCAACAGTAGGGCCTGTGAGCATAATTGGCATACATATTTGTTGAACAAATGGCTGATCCAATTCATGAATAGAAGAGATTTATTAGGGAAGTTGGGATGAAAGAAGTTGGTTTCCTTTTGTTATGTATTTTAAGTCAGTGTATAACCAAAATAGATTTCTGTTTGTTGGCCTAACTTTTCAGTTCTGCAAAATGTTCATGTGGGAATAGTTATTCCCTGTCCTCAACTAATCAGTAACAACCTCCCACTACTTATAAGGATTTAAGAAGAAGGGAGGGATGCATCTTTCACGAAAATGATGTATAGGATCAAGAACTGGAAAACCTCAAACCAAAGTTAGTTGAGTATTTGCCCTTATAGTCTTTACAGAAAGTACACTTGGAGCAATACATTGTCCTAGAATACAGATATTTTCCTTTAGAGTTTATAAAGAGCTCTTATTTTGAATCTCATCTCCATTTCACAAGTAGGAAACTGAGTCTCAGAGAGTTTGCTGTGTTATCAGCCTCAGTTCAGTCCAGTGAGATAAAGAGATATGGCCTTGGAAACTTTTCTTATTAGAATCACCTAAGTTGACTATGAATCTGGAAAAATGCCTTTCCCATAATGATTATAAATAGGGCGTAGGAAGGTGACACTTTCTAAAATAAAATGGAGAATTTGTATTTCCATTTGGAAAAATTGAGAGAACCAATTCTAACTTTTTTTTAGCTTTCATTTTGCTTATCTGTATCTGTTAGCCTTGAGTTTATTTCATACATGTTTTCCATATTTTTATTCAAGCATAAACTGTTTTTATGGATTTCTCCATCTTCCGTGGGTTTTGAGATTTTAGAAGCCTGTGATCCCAAACATGCTTTTCTTAGTTTAGTTGGGCAGCTATAACAAAATACCATAAACTAAGTGGCTTATAAACAACAGAGATTTATTTCTCACAGTTTTGGAGTCTGAGAAGTTCAAGATCAAGGCGCCAGTAGATTCAGTGTCTGGTGAGGGCTGTATTCTTATTGCTGTGTCCTCACACGGTACAGGAGGCAAGGGAGGTCTCAGAGCCTCTTTTATATGGGCATCAATTCCATTCATGAGGGCTCCACCCTCAAGACTTAATTACCTCCCATAAGCCCCATCTCCAAGCACCATCACATTAGGCACCATCACGTTAGAATTCAAGATTCTCAATTAGATTTCAATATATGAATTTTGGAAAGACTTGGATATTCAGTCTATAGCAATGCTTATATTAAAGTTAGCATTGGTTCTTTTTTAAAGAAGTAACTACCATGAAGTCACAAAATTAAAAAAAAATCCTAATGGTGTACTTTGTAGATCCTAGAGGATTCTAAGATCTCATTTTAAAAAGCACCTATTTGCTACTTCTTCCTCATGGTAGAACATAATATATTCTATGTTATAGGATAGGTAGCTGATTTAATAACAAGCTTTACAGCCTGTTATTCACTTTTTTCACAAGTGGAAAACAGCTAGCACTTGGCATACTGGTATTTGCTCTTCCATCTTCGCTTCAAAAAATGTTATTCGAAATCGGTTTGGAATTGGACCTGCCATGTTTACTGTTCCTAGCCACTGATACTTTCTAAGGAAAGACCAAAAGCAGCAGCTGTGATGTGAGCATCCTCAGAAACAGGCTGGTCAGAAATGTAAAGTGCAACGAGAATTCAGCTTGCCTAACAGAATGTCTGCTCTGGCCTCCGCTTCTTCCCCTTCCTACGTGACCTTAAGATTTAATCTGCAAGAAATGTTAGAGAGAAGTGGGCCTGTTTAGGGCCTTTCAAAGAGGGAGGAAGCCTGAATGGGGGTGGTTGAGTCCATTGTCTAAATAAATAGCAGGTTCTGGCCAGAGAAGAACCGAATAGATGTCTCTGCCAAAGAGGGGGAGAGGGGCAGAGTGTCTATGCAGAATGGAGTTCCAGGGCATTTGCACTCTGGGGTATTCTGACAGGAGAAAACAAGAGGTCTTACTTTAGTTCTCTTGCCAACATTTGCAGTCTTATTTCTTTATTGCCCAAGAACATTTCACTCAAATCTCTATCCATTCTAGGAACGCTTGTGAGTGGTGGATGCCAGAAGAATTGATTAGGGATGTATGAGTGACAGCAAGATGAATGGAGTGCAGGTAGTGCTTGCACCAGCTTGGTGGCGACAGTCCCACCTGTTGTGTTCAAGAAGGGTCAGAGAATTGTCAAGGGCCACAGAGTGTCCAGAGAGCTGCTTTTCTACCCAGAGAGAGAGGCAGAGTTTTTTCAGAAATAGGATATCAGTGCGGTTGTTCAACAGCTTAGATTTGTATAATTCTTACTGCAATCTAGGTGCTACTCCATGCACTTTATATATATTCCTTCATCCACTCTTCGTGACAGCCTATGGGTGAGGCAATTTTAACATGCATGTGTTACACAGGAGGAAGCTGAGCTACAGAGAGGCTCAGTTACTGCCCAAGGTCAAGTAGCTGGTTAATCAAACAGTTAACCAATTGTTCATAGTCACTGACTTGAGCTAGAGAGCAAAGATTGGGATGGGGGGAGGGAAAGTGTATGGGGGAGGCAGCAGCCTGAGTCAAGGAAATAAATAGTTAGAGGTAATGGTGAGACGCATGTTGTCCCAGAAAGGAGGACATCTGAATGCAGTGAAGGTGCTTTCTGCAAGACAATTCTGGGCTATCTATCTGTACAGATACTCATGGGAACAGCACGAAAAAAGGAACCAGAGTTAGCTTTTTNCTGAGCTAGAGAGCAAAGATTGGGATGGGGGGAGGGAAAGTGTATGGGGGAGGCAGCAGCCTGAGTCAAGGAAATAAATAGTTAGAGGTAATGGTGAGACGCATGTTGTCCCAGAAAGGAGGACATCTGAATGCAGTGAAGGTGCTTTCTGCAAGACAATTCTGGGCTATCTATCTGTACAGATACTCTGAACAGCACAAAAAAAGGAACCAGAGTTAGCTTTTTGCAGCTTATTGTCTGGTTTACTTTAGGCCCAAAGTACATGAGTTAGTGCTTATTTTCATGGTTGCTGCAGAATTCCAGATAGGACATCTTTAATGGGTTACAATCTGAGTTCAAAATGTTCGCATTTTGTGCCTGGCTAAAATCAGTGCAGGTCATTGGATGCTCTGATTCTGAAAAGAAACCAGATGTTCTCAGTGTCCTTTGCTTAAGAAAAGAATAAGTTAGTCCCAGGTTATTTCCAGGTAGATTTTTATGACATTTTAAATCTTTCTGCCATTTGATAAGTTCTCAGATCAAATACTAAATAACTGGCTGAGAGCCTGTCACTCCATCACATATGTCATATGGTCAGTTTATGTCCGATCAGAAGCTTACATTTCCAGACCAGGCCCCCAACCAGATCGCACCTGTACCATTTTCAAAACTGGTTTGGGATTGTCTGTGGGATTGAAACTAAGAACCAGAAATGAAACCTAGACCATTTCTGTGGGAATGACAACTGTCTCCTCCTCCTCCTCATTCTCCCCATCATCGTCAGCACCAACAAACGCTTATATGGTGCTTCGTAGTTGACAAATCCCGGCACAGGATGTTCGGTTTGCTATGCTTTTTCTTTACTGTTTCTACTTTCGTTTAAGGCTAATATTAAATTATTGAATGTTGAAATTGTCCTTTTGTCTTTTAAAATTGTGAAAGAGACATATACAATTACCAACTCTTCCTTAGCTAAAATAATTAAACAATGGTTAAAATTATGACAGCAATAATTAGGTCAATTGACTTAGACGATTAAGATTTGGATATGCCCTGGCTGGTATAGCTCAGTGGATTGAGCATGGGGCTGTGAAGCAAAGGGTCGCCGGTTCAATCCCAGTCAGGGCACATGCCTCGGCTGCAGGCCAGGTCCCCAGTAGGGGACATGTGAGAGGCAACCATACATTGATGTTTCTCTCCCACTCTTTCTCCTTCTCTTCCCCTCTCTCTAAATAAATAAATAAAATATTTTTAAAAAAGATTGGATATGACCTTTAAATATTAAAACAAATAAAGAACAAAACCCAGCTTTGTAAGACTGATAGAAGGATAATTCCAAGTATGTAGTATTTTTATATTAATGGTATTTCATGTGAAAATTCATCTTAGACTCACCTACTGAATTGTAATAATGAATAAAGGGAAAAATACCAGGAAGTGACTAAAAATTGCCACAAATTTGGCCTGAAGTTTTTTCTAAACAAATGACCTATTTGAGTAACAGTGAAAATTGGGAGGACAATGGCTATATGCCTCATTTTCCATCCTTGCTTAAAAGACATACACTCAAATATTGTTTCTTGATTTGAGATGCTAGGCAAATAACTTGGCATCTATGTGTCTCACTTGCAAACTGGCATTCTCGGACCCGACCTCTAAAAGAAGGTTACTCCTGGGCCATCTGATAGCAATGCTTATAAAGAACAGCCAGAAGTGCAGTGCTGTGTAAATGCTAAACACCAATGATAATGATGCAGAGTGGGAGGGATGGTATGGCTGCTTACTTTGCCTAACTGAGCTGTGTACAGTTTGACCTCCAGGAAAGTCATTTTATTTGTGGGTGTGTGAACAAGCATGCGTGCATTTGAATCATCATAGAATGTAGGTTTAATAATGTTCAAGTTGCATTTTTAGTTTTATCGCAATGTCTTTAGTAAGAGTTTTTAGATGTCAAGTCAGTGACATATTCAGATTTGTAAAATGAGGGCATTTTTCTGCATAGACTTTTTTTTCATCCTGTAGCTGAGCTTGGATAGATGAATAGACAGAAACAGACTTTTCTTGTCATTAACCAACTTTAAAGGCAACTTTAGTTTAATAGGCTGTAGCGGAGTGCTCCCAGCCCAGTCAGCCTCTCTCTGCTTGAACGCAGGCAAGAGTAATTCACTCTCAGTGGGAAGCAGAAGGGGCATGTACTATTTTCCTAAGAAACCAAAGAAAAAGCTCTGTGTCTGACAGGCAGTGACATCCTCCACCCTACTCCCAGTGGTGGCCGTGTAGCAAGTCTGCCGAGAACATGTCCCACTCTTGTCACTGAGGTGTGTGGATTTCCTTCCCGCAGGGACTACTTCCTGGAACAGCCTTCCTGGTGGGACTGCCCTCCCAGCAGGATCGCATCCTAATTTTGCATTCATCTGTTACTTCCCGGAAGAGGGTAAAAAGCCATAAAAAAGAGCAAGGCTCGTTGTAGCCAAGCCCCAAATATCGTAGGAGACGAGGATTCTGTTTCCTCATTAAAAGACCTGCCTTGAGAGAACTCGGTTCTTACCTGAAAGTTTAATCTAATTGTATGATTTTTGGGTCTTTCAAATTCTGCAACATTTGGTTTTGCTCTGTGAAAAATACTGGGAAGCCATTGTAAAGAAGCATCCTATTTCTTAATGCTTTCAAGTTAAGACAAGATTTGTCCAGCTATCACAGTGTTGGACAATGTCAAGACCTGACTCCTATTTTTCTGTCCTTATTGGAAAATACATCTGGGCTCAAATATGTACAAGCCATCATCTATTGTTTCACTGAGATCTTTTAGGGAGAAACATCTCATATTGTTCCCTTCCACTTGGAGCTTGGCCTCCGAGACCATGTGGAGAAACTCATGAACCTTAATTGCAATATGGTGTCTGCTGTGAGTCTGTATCTAGCCTGATTCTTCATAGCATGCATTTTGCTTCTCAAGAAAATGCAGTGGGAAATTTGTCTGCCAGTTGTGGTTTTGTCCTTCATCAAGGATAGATGTAGCCCCTGGCATTTCCTTTCTGCCCATCTATCATCTGTGAGTAGGGCAAACTCCTTCAGTTTTCATTTGGTATTCAAAAGCAGCTAAAACAAATTACAATTTCTCTTTTACCTATTCTTGGAGTACATAATACAGGCAAGGCACTCTCTTGGATGCAGAGCTCACCACTGTCCTGCGGCTCAGTGGAGAAATTGAGAAAACATATGTAAATACATATGCATGTACTTCTCAAGGGTTTTCATGTGTGTTCTCTCATTTATACCACAGTGGTTTATCTCTTCTGAATATAAGTCCACAGAATAGAGATGGGATCTAATTGTACATTGTGTGATATCATTTCAGGCATTCAGTGTGTTACCTATTTACAAATAGAAAGGACTGTAAACCAGTTTTTGGTAGTAGCTAGAGCCTTCCCAGGAAAAGAAGGAAGAAGGAAGTAGAGATTTTCTTAAGAGGCCATAGACGTCTCAGAGGCCTGGATTTTCCTGGCATTTATCTTTTTCTCCTCTCCTCATTTGGGGTATTATTTGATTTACACCAATAAACAGGAGCAAAGACTGTCTCCACCTACGCAGCTTCTCCTGGGTGTGGACAGAGGACACAGTTTCTAACTCAGGCTGCGCGGAGTTCCAACTTTGATGAATGGTTCTTTGATGAGTCCTTTGATCTTGTTCAATTTTGGGGCATCTGTTTCCAGACATCTGACAATAAGCACGCTCAGCAGAAACAGCCTTCAGACTTCATTTCCCTCCCACCCAGGGAAGCCATCAACCATGCCCTTTCATCTCTTCCACTGAAGCCAGATTGCATCTCTGATTGGCACTTGCTGAATTGATATTATGGCTCTAAAGTTCCTCTCTCTTTGCGTTTTTATTCAAACGAAGCATCTGTTGCTGGACTTTTGATGAAATTGAATGAAATGAGCCTCCAACCCAGTAATCCCTTAGAAGGCTCTGGTGCCTGGGGAGGTGTGAAAGGGAGGAGTAGGGGGGACTTCTGTCAAAGCCTGGCTCTTATTTCCACCCACTTCTGCATTTTTCCTGGGTTAATAAACCCCAGTGCTGAGCACAACTGAAACGCAGAGGGTGAGATGCACAACTAGGACATGGGGCTAGCGGGCTGTGGTTGGTCCTGATAGGACTAACAGCAAGAAAAGAAAAGGGACGCACTCTGGGTAATAAGAAAATACGTGCTCTCCCAAGGTTTGGAAGTGTAAAGCATAGCTGCATGGAGAGTCTCTGGGGTTAAATTGGAAAGAAAAAAGAGAAGAGATTTGGATATTTTAGCATGTAGTTATAAACTTCTTATTCAAAACAGGCTTTTTCAATATCTTACTCATAGGATTTAATGCTAAAGTCACAGGATTTTATGCAGATGAGATCTAAAGGAAACTTTAGTCAGTGGGGCATTTCCTGGAAAAGGAGCACACGAGATCACATATTGTCAAATAAGACTTTTAAACAGTACGCTAGGGGACACTTATTGATATAGGTGTTAGAATAAAGGTGACATTTTAGTAGCCCAGACCACTGGATGACTATCTAAACGGTATAGAGAATTCACCCAAAGGTGTGGAGTAAAAAGAGAGATCACTGGAAAGGGTTGGGCAGGGAAGGCTTTGTGGGAGAGGTAATGATAATAGCCATCAGGTGCCTACTATGGGCATTTATTTCTACATAAATGATTTCATGGACTTCTTGAAATAGAGGTACAATCATCTCCATTTTATAGATCATGAAACAGAGCATAAGAGAGATAAAGTAATGTGTCTATGGTTTTCCAGTTCATCAGTGGTAGAGCTGAGATTTGAATTGAGGCAATTAGATGCTTTCCTCTATGCGCATTGCCTTCACTTGGGCTGGACCTGAAAGATGGAATTTAGTTACAAGGTAGAGAAGCTTAGGGGGACCACTGGACTTAGAGGAGAGGAGGGGCCAAGGAGAGAGAAAGACCAATGAACACTCTTCCTCACCATGAGCATCACCCTGCAGTAATGGAGCCTGAAAAGGAGGCCAGCCTAGACTCATCGACATAAGTCCCCTGACACCAAATGAAATGCTCTTTTTACTACATTTTAGCAATAAAATATTCTATTCCACAGTCGAAATAAAAGTTTTAAAATGCAAAAGCGTAATGCACTGTGAATGAATTTGCTATTGTATAGAAGAAGCGTGGGGAGGAGGTTCGAAAGCCAGGGAGTCTAAAGTAAGCCCTTGAAGCAAGTTAGGAAGACACAGTAGCATCTATTTCTGTGGTAAAACCCCAAGGGTGGTGTGTGTGTGTGTGTGTGTGTGTGTGTGTGTGTGTTTATCTGTAAATGTGCAGTGGGGCACAACCAGGAACTCTCAGAGATACTTCCTGCCCTGTTTGGCTCAGGCCCACCCACTTTCTGTGGGTAGGACTAATTCTTTCTTGTGTGATTCGCAGGCCTGAGCTCAATCCACTGAGCTACACCAGCCAGGGCTAATTCTTTCTCTATCTTGTCATTGGCAAGACTTACCGTTACCCAATCCTAAACAGCTCACATCTTACTCTTTATGTCACTGTAAGCACTGGGCTGGCTAACCCAGGCTCCGGATGGGAACCACTATAGCAAGAAAAACTGAAGACAATGCTGACTGCGTGAAATTTTGTCTCACTGTCCAGGCCTGATGTCTACCAGTTTTCCCCTGAACATCTGATTCTCAAGCCTCTCCTATTCCTGAGCACTTACTTTCTTGCGTAGATGTTTTTTCAGGTCTGAATAGCATCTAGATCCTTGAAACTTCCCAGGTTTAGCTCTTGGAAAGACACAAGATCTGCCCTCTTGGTCTTGTTGAAGAATGGCTGGTCTGAGACCCTGTAGTGGATGTCTACTGGTTTTGCCTGCCCCGGATCCTTCCCTCCTACTGGTAAGAACTGCACTGCAAGCAGCTACTGGTGAGACTTCCAGCTGAGGTATGTGCATGCCTGCTTGTCGAAATCCGATGCTTCAACCAGACATATGGATGAGAATAGCTATGGCAGGAAAAGGTGTTCCACTTACTTCTGGAAATACAAAAGCTGCCAGAAATGTTGGGATTCTCTCTTGTGGCCCATAAAAAACAGAGGAAGGGAAGCCATCTATGCTTTTTAGCATCAGAAAGAGACAAAATCTTGGAAGCAATGGGAAAGATGACCTATTGTTTGCATTTAAATTGTTGACATAATATAGAAACAGATGGATATTTTTAGTAAATGATAACTGTAATCTTGATACCACACACACACACACACACGGACACACATGGACACACGCACACACACACCCTAAATGAAAAACGAGGCCAATTTGATATTCTAAATTTTAAGCAGATTGACCCAAGGATAAAAAGTACTTGGGGGAGTGACCTGAAGTGACTGTCTAAAAGTCCTACTATTGAGATTTCCCAGACTTCCCTTATTTCTAACTTCTCTAAGGTCTGAGGTTCAGCTTTTCAAAATCAATCAATCAATCAATCCCCCAAAAAACAAAGTTGTGAACTGCCCTATGTCCTTCCCCAAATTTATTTTTTATTGTTCAAATTAGGTAGAGTCAGTTTCTGTTGTTTGCAACCAAAATACCTTAATCAAGGCACATCACTACTTATTTGAAATTACAACTTCCAAGGGCAGGGAGATAGGTAACAAAGCCCTGTCTGTTTGAGTCCCCAAAATGGTCACCGAGTGTTGGGATGAAATGGTTCTCCTTGTGCTCGCCGGACATGGACTGGCAGGCTTTCCTGTGCTCTGCCGTTCTATCCTGGTTAATTTGACCTGGGGTTGGCTTTCTTTGGACAGTCCATTCTCGAAACAATTTCCTTAAGCTGCCCCTGTTCTACCACCTGCTTTGGCCCTAAAAATTTTACACTTTCTGTCTCTGGCAGTTACTCTGAAAGTCCCCTAGTTTCTCTATACATTCTGTGGCATTCCCAAGCAGGGTTTCCTGGGGATTCATTGTTTTAGGAACTCCTCCCTCTCAGTTCCATAGCTGCCAGGCAGTAAAGCAATAGTAAAGGGGTGAGTCTAGGGCTGGGGCTAATCTGGGTCAACATCTCACACCACTATTAGTGAGTAATTTTACTTAGTCTCTCAAAGGCGGTTTTTACAGAAATAAATGCTGTTTATGGATGCAGACATTCAGACTGCTGTCTGTGTATTAGAATTTGTGTGTATTGAGAGAAAAGTTTTGGGGCAGAAGAGTGTAGATAACTCGGTGCAAAACCATCAGTCTCTTGCGAGCAATGACTCTGCGTGAGCTCTAGAGATGACGGATTTCCTGGTGATTATATATATATCACAAAATAAGGAAACACAGGCGAAGAGAAGTTCAGTACAAAGATATACAGCTAGTTAGTTATAAAACCATATCCGAAATGCAGCCTTCCTAATTCTCTTTGAAAAGCACTGTTCACACTGAAAGCCACCTTGGTTGCTTTGTTTGTGTTTTTTTTTTTTTTTTAATCTAGTGCTGAGTTCTGTTCCTGGACAGATTCTTCTACGCATGATGGGAGTGTTGGGAAGGGCCTGAATCCAGAGGGAGAGTGAGCTTTCTCCAGCAAACAACATTCAGTGGGTCCCTGTTTGGTTTTATTGAATCAGGAAAACAAGTTCTCTGAAGCTCAGTCTGAATTCTCTCCCGTGGTTTTCCCAGGGCAACCCTGGTGTTAGGGCTTCCACATCCAGACAGCAGGGGTGGTTCATAGGCTTGTCCTGTGTCAAGCAGGAAACGGATACCTGTGAGAGTGGTCTGGTCACTCTGGCCCTGCACACCTGATTCAGACAAGAGGTACACACACCCCTAACGAGCCGGATGAGTTTCTCTGCCAGCTTCTTATCCCTTACCAATCCAGGCAGGCTTCCGGGGCTTGGGAAGGACTCTGAGCATGGGCATGGGGTTACACCAGACATAAATAAATCAGTACAAACCAATTCCTTCACAAAAGAAAACCTAATTAGTTACTCTGCCACCCAAATCAACAACTTTTCTCTCTCAGCAGCTGACACATTTCAATTCTGGCCTACAACTCACATTAATGAAAAATATGTATTTATTTTGTTATTGCCAAATTTAAGACTTAGCAAGTTGGTTTTCTAAAACTGAACTAATAGTGGAAACTTAACTGGCCTTTCAAGTATTTTCACAGGTTAGAAAAAAGTCGGGCTTTTTAAAGAATAAGTTCACAGAGGTTTATGATATACGTAATCGGAGGTGTGTTCTCTCTTGGCTCCGTTTGCAAGAGGGATGCCCTGAACTGAGGGTTAAAGTGATCCCGTGGGAGCCCCTGGAAGATATTGTAACCCAGCTCTAATTTCTGGGAAGAATGAGCACTTCCCCCAGGCATTTCCTACTCTGCTAATAGATGCTTTGTATCACTGCAGGAGCCCCAAAGAAGTCAAAAGCCATCTGATAAGGAAAACTTAATTTTTCATTCATTTATCGTAAATCATTCTTCTCAGTGACTCTGGCAACCAATGAGAGCACTGCTTTCTAGGGTCAATGTAGGAACATTCATTACCATACTAGCAACCCAGACACTGTGAGTACAAATTACCTAACAAATGTGGTGCATAGATAGTTGAGTGTGGGGGCTTGGGTTCAAATCCTGACTCCATTACTCACTAGCTGCTTGACTGTGGACAAACCACTGCACTTCACTACACCTCGGTTTCCTCACCTACAAAAATGGGGTGACTACTGTAGATGCCACCATTCCTTTAAGCAAACTAAGAAATCAAAATTGCCGCCAATCAAACACAACATTGTCAATCGCCCATTTAAGAAAAAACTTAAAAATTTTTAGAGAGATTGGAAAGAAGAAGGAAACATCATTGTAAGGAAGAAACATTGAGAGGTTTCCCTCTGTATCCACCCCAACTGGGGACTGGACCTGTAACCCAGGCATGTGCCCTGACCCAGAACAGAATATGTGACCTTTCGGTTTGTGGGATGATGCCCAACTGAGTCACACTGGCCAGGGCTCAAAACCACCCATTTTAAAATGTAAAAAAAAAAAAATAATGTTTTACAGTTGAGGAAGTAGGATAGCACCTACTCCATGGAACTGATGTGAGAACTGAGATAATTCATAATACTTAGCGTTTTGTCTGTCACACAGTAAGCACTAATAAATGATTACTGCTATTTTACTACCAGAAGGTGGTAGTTTGGGTAATTTCAGCAAATCACTTAACCCTCTGTGCTTTATTCTTTTCATCTTTAAAATGAATGAATAGCCAGATGGTCCCGACACCCAAAATTGAGAAGAAAACTAATTAAAAAATGTTTTTTAGGATCTTAGCAGCTCTAAATGTGAAACACTGTCAATTCCTTCTGCTATTTATCTTCCGTGTCTGAAAAGTAATAAGGAAATATACTCTGTATATTTTTAATGTATATATTAATTTAGTTAAAATTTAAAGGCCAATGAAAACTTTCAAGTTGGCCCTGGCTGGTGTGGCTAAGTTGGTTGGAGCATCATAGCAGATAACAAAAGGTTGAGGGTTCGATTCCCAGTCAGGGCATATTCCTAGGTTGCAGGTTTGATCCCCATTTGGGGCACTTACAGGTTACAACCTTTGATGTTTCTAAGGTTTCAAAGACTTTGGTATTTCTCTCTCACATAGATGTTTCTCTCCCTTCTTCTCTTTCTAAAATTAATAAATGCATTTTAAAATACTTTCAAGTTGGAATATTTATATTTCTATTGTAATTGTTTAAAAAGAAATTTTAATTTTTTTATCCTCCTCAATATAACTCTGATTTTCCTGAATTGTTTTGTTTTATATTGAAAGGGGAAACATTACCTTAATATAGTATCTTTACATTGGACAAAACCTGAAGAAACAATACCTCACTGTGCCATTTGGCGTATCTGTGAACTCCCACAAACTTTAGAAGACTAATAGAAAGAATCTCAGTTATATTGGTTATGTGAAAAAGGAAACTATGTTCCAGATTATTGGAAATGGTCCCTCAAGAGAGATTCAAACACTAGTCACTAGACCTTACTGTTGGATCCCACCTTGAGCAACATAGAGCTAGACCAATGGGGCCACTGCAGAGTGAGAGAAGTTCGACTAAATTCAGCTCTCAGTTACGGAATCTTTGGTTATGAAGCAAGTTAGGTGATAGACATGCAAAGGAATTTACCGTGTATGATGTACACTTTTCTGTCCAAAGTTTTGAGGGACAAATAAGGTGAGCATTATACATGGGTGGTGCTTGAAGTACCTTGTATCTGTTCTCGTGTTTTGTACTTATTTGCTACATAAAATTTCTTGTACCCTAATATGTTCAAAAATAAATGATAAAATTATAATACAAAAAGCAAGCATTTACATATAAGTTAATACATAATTGAATTAAGAAATGAAAATGAAAGATTTTTTTCCTGAAAGTTTGGGCCAAAAACATGGGTTGTGCAAAATACAGTAGGTAAGGTTGTTGCCTTCTCAGAATTTATAGCCTGATAAGAAATAACAAAGTGGTAAGATATATTATGTAGAGGTAACATGGAGTACTGAGCAAGCAGTGACTAACTCCCTAGATAAGCAAAGAAGGGCTTTATGGGTTGTTATATAAAAGTTTATAAAATGGAGAGTTTGGGATAGAGTAATGCCTGCAAAAAGAAGTTTGCAAAACTATGAGCATAAAAAAAAACAGCTTTCACATGTGACTGCACTGCAAAGTACATTGTGCGTGTGTGTGTGTGTGTGTGTGTGTTGGGGCCAGTAGTGGTGGTGATGAGATACAGGCAAAGGAGACTGAGGTGAGATTTTGTATGGCCTGAAGGAATTTGGAGTTCATCCCATAGGCCACAGGTATAGATTCAAGAAGTGGTTGGTGGTAGGCTCAAGAAATCTTAATGACAAGTTAGCTGCAGAGTCGTGAGCATTGTAGAGAAACTAGGAATGATTTCAGGCGTCTAACCTGGACTCTGGGGTGACTGGAGGGGCCACACTCACTGATAAGGTACACAGGAGGGGCAGCCCCAATGAGAAAAGCATGTGGCCAAGATTCAGAAAACCTGGAGTTTGGGCTGACTTTCAAATACCTCTCTTTGATAAGGTTAGACCATGTTACTGTATTACATAACATACTACGCCCCTCTGTGCCTCATTTTCCTCGTGTTTATGGAAAGAAGAAGGAGAAGAATGCCAAGGCGACTTAGGAGCCAGGGTGTGCGAGTTCCTTTCCTGACTGATAATTGCTAGCTAAGTGATTTGGAGCAAATTACTTAATCTAAGTTTCCTCATTGGAAAATCAGGTGTAATAATAACATCTACCCATAGGTTGTTTTATAACTCTTGTATCTAGCACATGGGTCCTCAATAAATGTTTGTTCTTATTATTCTTATTATTATCTGATTATACAGTTTCAAAATTGATTCCATGACACTTTTGGTGAGAAGAATATCATTAATAGACACATTGTTATTTATTTACTTTTAAAAATTAAATGTATTGGGGTAACATTGGTTAACAATAACATTATGCTAAGTTTCAGGTATATGATTCTATTATACATTTGTCCTTTAATTTGAGGCAGCTTAGTATAGTGGCCCAGAGTATGAACTTACAAAGTTTAATTTGTATCTGCCACTTGTGGGCTGTGTGATTTAGGCAAGTTGCTAACCTTTCTGAGCCTCACTTTACCACTCTGTAAAGTGAAAATAAAAAGAACATCTATCTCATAGGGTTGTTGTAAGGATTTAATGAGATAATCCATGTAAAGTGCTTTGATAAGTGCCTGGCACTTACTAATGCTTCTATAAATGTTTGTTATTATTGCCATTGTTATTATAATTGTTTTTAAGTTTTAAGTGATAAACTGTTTGGGAATGGGGAGTTCATGGAGAAATAGCTGTTTTCTATGTCAATGACTTTGTCTAAACCACAGAGCCGTCCCAGAAGAGACAGTCCTGTCTTTGGTCAGGCTACACTCCATGTGTCCTGCAGGCCAGTGCAGCTGCGGATGGCAGCTGGCCTCCGAAATGGCTCCTTTGAATTAGCTGGGATGTTTTTCTCCTCCCAGTTCTGTGTGGGAGGCTTATACACTTGGTCTGGTAATGAGTTTGCTTTTTGAGCCAAAGAAGAGAAGAGAATAAAAGAAGAGAGAAGGCATGAGAAGTAATCATAGAAACCTGAAGACTTAGATTCTTCAAAATAAAAAAGGAGCCTGCATTTCTGCAGAAAAGTGAAAACAAGAGAGAAAACTAATAATCTCAAAGCTCATTATAATTTAGCTTTGAGATAGCACAACATGGCAGTAATGTGACTACTGAAGCCTGTTTTGACTATTAGCAGGACAAAGGAGTGGAAATGGAGTGTATTAACAGGAGCGTGAAGACAACCTCCTTGCTTGCAGGCTGTGCATACATTCGTGCATGGCGTCCTGTTAAAGCTACCAAGTCTCTCTCAAGTGCCGTTTCCCCTCCTATGGCAAATGATCGAAACATCTTTGTTGTGTATTTACTTCAACAAATGTCTTCGAACCCTTTACGACATGTGCTTTCTGTAGTTAGAAGGCAGCAAACTCATGACTGATAATGTAAGCAGATAGGAAGTAGTGATGAATACAGAGGGTACGTTGCCTTGCTTAGCTTTAAAAAGTATAAATTCACCCAAGTTTTTTCCTGAAAAAAATTCCGTTTGTGTTAGAGGGTTGTTGATTTTTAAAAAGCACATGAGTTCCCTATTTTCCCACTGACTGACAGTCAGTTCCTTTGCTTCCCCACGTGTCTGTTACTACTCTGACTGTCACTATTACCATCTTTCTCTGACTTCTCTCATCCCAGAAGTGCAAATTATCCCAAGCATTGTGAAACAGAAGTCTGAATGGAAGAGCCAGACAATGGTGTCTATTTACATTAATTGCTTAGGTTAGGAACTTTGTAGAGGAGGTCAGTGTCCAAAATTATTTAACTTAAATCTTTTCCTATACATCATCTTAAGGGGAGTTCTGATGAATTTATAAAATTTCAAGACAACTGAATTGACTCACTAAAATGTACTTCAAAATGATATCACAGGCCCTGAATGGTGTGGCTCAGTTGCTTGGGGATCGTCCTGCAGAGTGAAAGGTTGTGGGTTCAATTCCTTGTCACGGCAACTGCCTGGGATGCAGGTTTGTCCCTGGTTGGGGCATGTACGAGAAGCAACCGATCAATGTTTCTCTCTCATATAGATCACGTAGATGTTTCTGTCCTTCTGCATCTCCCTCCCTTTCCCTCTCTCTAAAGATAAATAAATAAAATCTTTTAAAAATTGATATCTGAAGCAGCTGCCCAATTGCAAATCAGAGATGCAACTCAGTAAATGTTATTAAGTCTGTCACATTTGTTGAATTCAAGTGAGGATAGATAGCCCCTGTATAGAAAAACACAAAAGAAAAAAATTTTTTTTTCTTTTTTTCCCCCTTGAGGTGCTTACGCTGTCTTTTGGCATTACAACTTTATATGCACAATAAAGCAGAATATGGCATGGATCAGGTGACCGAAGTCAATGCCTCTTGCTACGTTTTTATGACCTTGGGTAAGTCCCTTAAATCCTTGTAGATTGAAGTTGCTTCCTGTAAAAATTGAGAGGGTAGAAAAGATATTTTCTAATATCACTTTCAGCTCTTAAAGTGTATGGTTCTGAGTGAATGTAACTTAACATGGTGTGAACAAATGACTTAAATGCAGCAACACTGAGCACATCCTAGGAGCTAAGAAGTCTAATGGGGCTGCGGATGTAAGAGACAGGAACATTTGGTCCTGCCTCCAAAAGGCTCATGAAGTAAGAGGTAAGACTGGCCAACAAGCAGTTACAGTGCCCTGTGCTCAGTGGGGCACCTCCACCCCCAACTCAAGATCAAATTGATAGTGGTCCAGAGGAGGACAGGGCTACCCCTCAGGTTAGGTGGGGCAGCCAGCCGGCTGTGGTGATGATACAATAGATAATTTCCAAAACAGAGGCAAATGTCCACTGTGCAAGGAAGAGGGGGGCATTCCTCTGGCAAAGAAGTAACATTAACAAGGCATGCACCCTGTGCTTGAAGGGTGAACTTAACCATGAATATATCAATAGTGGAAAGTAATGGAGACAGGAAGGATTGTTTGAGACTTGATTGTGAAGAGCCTTATTGACGTGATCCCCAAGGTGCTGGGGAATCATGAAGAATAAGAGACAATCAGATTTCGTTCAGAAAGTTCACTCAGTTGGCACCGTGGAATCTGAATAGAGGGAGGGTGCAGCCGGAAGGAAGCTCTTACACTGTTTTGATGGTCTGTGGGAGCAATCACGAGAGCCTTATCCAGGGCTGTGACAGTGGGGAAGGGGAGACAGGGAACATTTGGGAAACAGTGAAGAGATTGAATCAGTAGAATCTTTTTTAAAATATATTTTATTGATTATGCTATTACAGTTGTCCCGTTTTCTCTCCCCTTTATTTCCCTTTGCCCTGTATCCCCCTTTTGCACCATCCTTGCCGCACCTTAGTCCATGTCCCGGGGTTGTACATACATTCTTTGGCTTCTCCATTTGCCACACTATTCCTAACATCCTCCTGTCTATTTTGTACCTACCACTCATGCTTCTTATCCCCTGTACATTATTCCTGTTCTTTGCCCTCCACTGATAACCCTCCATGTTATCTCCATTTCTGTGATTCTGTTCATGTTCTAGTTGTTTGCTTAGTTTTTTTTTTTTTTTTTTAGGTTCAGTTGCTGATAGTCGTGAGTTTGTTGTTATTTCACTGTTTGTATTTTTGATTTTCTTCTTTTTCTTAGATAAGTCCCTTTAACATTTCATATAGTAAGGGCATGGTGATAATGAACTCCTTTAACTTGACCTTATCTGGGAAGCACTTTATCTGCCCTTCCATTCTAAATGATACCTTTGCAGGACAGAGTAATCTTGGATGTAGGTCCTTGCCTTTCATGACTTTGAATACTTCTTTCCAGCCCCTCCTTGCCTGTAAGGTTTCTGTAGAGAAATCAGCTGATAGTCTTATGGGCAATCCTTTGTAGGTAACCGTCTCCTTTTCTCTTGCTGCTTTTAAGATTCTCTCTTTATCTTTAATCTTGGGTAATGTAATTATGATGTTTTGGTGTGTGCTTCTTGGGTCCAACTTCTTTGGAACTCTCTGGGCTTCCTAGACTTCCTGGAAGTCTATTTCCTTTGCCAGATTGGAGAAGTTCTCCTTCATTATGTTTTCAAATAAGTTTTCAATTTCTTGCTCCTCCTCTTCGCCTCCTGGCACCCCCTATGATTTGAATACAGAAATGTTTAAAGTTATCCCAGAGGTTCCCAAGACTCTCCTAGGTTTTTTGAATTTTTGTTTCTTCATTCTGTTCTTGTCGAATGTTCATTTCTTCTGCTCCAAATCATTGATTTGAGTCCTAGTTTCCTTCCCTGCACAGTTGGTTCCCTGTACATTTCCTCTTTTTTCACTTTTTATAGCCTTCACTTTTTACTCTATTTTGCAATCACACTCAACCATTTCTGTGAGCATCCTGATCACCAGCGTTTTGAACTCTGCATCAGATAGGTTGGCTATCTCTTTGTCGCTTACTGTATTTTTCTAGAGCTTTGATATGTTCTTTCATTTGGGCCATATTTTTTGTCTCTGTGTGCATGTTACAGTAAAGGATGGATCCTTAGGTATTCCCCAGGGTGGAGCAACCCATGTGACTGGACTGTGGTTCGGTATGTGGGGGAGGGGCCCTAGAGGGAGCAATGCTGTTTGCTCAGCTCTCAGCTGGCTTTTGGTCACTTCTCCTGCTACCCACAAGGAAATTGGGCCCTTCTGGTGCTGATTCCCAGGTGGGTGGTTTTGTGTACATTCTAGGACCCTGTGGGTCTCTCCAACACACTCTCCTGTGTGGCTGGGAGTTTCTCCTGCTGCCTCAAGACCCATAGGTTTTCTCAGAGGTTTTGAGGCTTTATTTCCCCATGCTGGAACCCTGGGTTGAGCAGTCTGTCTTGCTCTCCATTTGTTCCTCTCAGTATACCCACATGCAAATGTGGGATTACCTGCTCTGCCAGCTGCTACCTCTCCTACCCAGGTCCTCTGGCCACCACCTTGCCATGAGTCCTTTCTGCCCCAGCTACCCAACTTCGCCCCTCCCACCGATTTGGATGAATGTTTCTTCTTGAACTCCTTGGTTGTCAGACTTCCCATACAGTTAGATTTTCTGGCATTTCTGGTTATTTTTTGTTTTTAAATTTGTCGTTGCCCTTTTTTTGGTTGTGCAAAAGGCAAAGTATATCTATCTACGCCTCCATCTTGGCTGGGTGAATCAGTATAATCTATTATTCATTCACTCAACAAATTTTTACTCAGTTCCCAGTATGTGTCAGCCAGTGTAAACAATGAAGAGAATATAAGTGCTTTTGAAATGCTGGTACAGGAGTGGTCAGAGTGGATTGGAGGGAAGCGGTATTAGTTTGGGTGGGCTTCCTGGAAGAGGTGAGGTCTGACCCAGATTTCTGGGGGCAGGGGTATGTGAATTTTACTGTGTGGCCAAGGACTTGTGAGAAGGCAAAAATGATATGACTGGTAGATATGCTTGATTAGTAAGGAGAGTCTTTTGTTATGTGAATGAAGATGGAGAGAGAGGAGGCATGTGGGTGAGAAGACTGAGCAGAAACATCTAAATCTGGTGTGTTAAGCTAAGGGAAGTGCTATATAGGTTTTCGGAAGGAGAGGAATTGTGTGGTATAGTAGAAAAAATGATGGTATGACTTGTAGATCTAGGTTATGCTACTAACTAGCTGGGTAAACATTCAAATCACTGAATATCTCCAAGGCTCATACTGTATGTGTAAGGTTACGTGGAAGCCCAGCTAAGAGACAGCTGCAGTAGTCAATTTGAAAACACGGGTGAAGTGCAAGCCATGGACCAGCTGTTATGTAGACACTGGGAACAAGAGGAATAGGAAGTAGCAGGGGAATGGACATCTCTGCCTGCTGGGCACCTGCAGGCAAGGATATTGTTCAGGAAGAGCTGGATACATTAAGTCTTCACACAATGTCATCGACGTGTTCTGCTTCTTTGAGCAAAAAAGCCATAGAACAAACTACATTTACCACAGGCTAGTTGGCACTAACAAGAGTCAAGTTACCATAGCATCTTATCAATGTTTATCAAAATGACACGGAATGAAATGGTGTTATTTGAGAAGGACCTGCTGTGCTTGCATTTGCTTTCTTCTCTCCCATCTCACCCCACTTCTCTCTCTGAATGTGGCCTTGTTGGTGCTGGGTTTAACTCAAGAACCAAAAAAATGATGGGGATCTGGTAATATTTCCCATCAAAGGCATGAATTATTTGTATACATTCTCGACTAGTGATACAGGTCTCAGGTATGAAGAGATTCGGCTTGGGCAGCATCCTAACACCCAGCCCGTCAGGTGCTTTGGGCACCATGGGAAACTGTGAGAAACAGCTCTCCATGCTTCTGCTCTGGGTGGCTGTTCTGCTGCTTCCAGCATTCTTGGCCAAATAAATCAGGCCTGTAACCTCACAGACTAAGTGGATGTGGTTTCTCCCTGATGATTTAAACGCACCCGTATGCTTCAATGGATTTACAGTTTAATAGGAAGATAGACATATAACCAAATAAATCACAATGTGACAAGTGGTCCTTATTTCTTAAATAAAACAATTCAGTCTGCTTAATTGGGCTGCACCCTAATTTTAGGGTCTCAACTTCTTTCTGTTTCCTCCTAAAATATTGTGCTGAGTCCTGACAAGAAGAGGTGCCCCGACTGCCCAGGAGAGAACGTTCTTCCATGGACTGGGCAGGAACTTGAGATAAGGAAGATGTGTTTCTTCTTGCCCACTACAAAATCCACCCTGGATTTTCTGGCCAACGATTACACTCCCTAATCCGCCTGTATGCCTTCTCATCTTTCCCTGTCCTGGCCCTTCTCAGGCTGCTGACCTGAGGAAAACGGACTGACAAAAATAACCATTCTTTTTCTTCTGTAGATGCTTTCTCAGAAGAGAAGCACCAAGCTGGAGAGGCTGCAGACCTGGGCTCTGTCGTTATTTAGATAAGAAAATTAAGGCAAGTCATTTATTCTTTTGGGTGTAATTTGCTCAACAGTTAAAAAGGGATTATCTGTCCTTCTTACTCAAAATGCTAATACAAGGGTGAAACACATTTTGAGAAGACATTTTTGCAGGATTCTTTAGAGAATCACTAAACACAACGCATTATTTAATTATTACCCTTTCTATAGCTTTTTCTAGCCTCCAGTATCTACTATCCATTTTGTAGTTTCATCAGCTGCCTTAACGCATCCTCTTAAATTTTTGCAATTTGAGTCAAACTACCGATAGGCAACCATAATTCACATTCTTACTGAAGGACACCTGAAGTTGGCTTTCACTCCTAACCAGGTATCTAAAGCCAGATTTATAGTTCTTTTTCAAAAAAGGAAATGAAAGCCTCAATAAAAAAGTTGACTGACAACCAGATAAAAGAAGGACTGTCTTTCAGGTTTCCCAAAAAGACGGAACAGGAGTCTTAAAATATAAATTACTTTTTAATGGTGTCTTGAAAAGGTGTTATTCTCAATCATCTGTCTCTCTCATCCCTGTTCCTGAATATAGTCTAGGCAAGCAATTAAACCATTACGTGTCTTTAAATTGAATAACAGTAGAGATATTTTAGGACATAGAAGGAAGCTTGGAGATTTCCTGGTTTATTCATCTATTTTCCAAAGCAGAGAAATGGAATTTAGAACAGGTTTCCCCCTTTGATCTCCAGCCAAACCCCCAGTTCTTAAGTCTCAGCCAAGGGCCCTCACCGCAAGGCCAGAGGTGAGATAAAAGCACTAATAAGGACACTTGAGAATGGCATTCTAAGTATAGTACCAGGCCTCAACGTCCCACCTGGTGGAAAGGGTGATCGGAGAAGTGAGAGACCCCACTTGGTGGAAAGGGTGGCAGAAGCAGTCAAAAGTGGGACATGACTTTTTTCCCACGCTGTCCAAGAGTGGGCGTGTGGGCTGGACAGCATAAATGACACTTCCGATGTTTGATGTTTACCTTGGGGTTGAAAGTTCTTCACTGTTGAATTTGAACTGTGCCTGTTTCACAGAGAAGGGACTTGGTTGGTTTCCTTTCTCCTACCTCAGAATTGCTCAGTTATTCGGACCTTTTTGCTCTGGTTCAGTTCCTCGTTGTTTGCCCCAGGGGAGAGCCTGAACACTTGCCTGGAGTGTCAGGTTATGGAGAACAGGAGTTCCTTGAAGGTGAAACCTTGCTGGCCAAATCCCATTACAGTGAAGGCCCCAGGACTGTATGAACTCCCTTGGTGTTAATGCAAATCAACCCCACTTGAGCTCTGAATGCCAGTGCCTGGTGCTTTGCAACAGATGTTTTACACGATGTCACTGGAAAACATGGGACATCCTCTCTCCCCTCATATTTCTCGTAGAAATGAGTTTTTGATAAGTCCAGAAGGAGTGGAGTACGTGTAAAAAGCAAAGCCTGCTCTCACCTCTCCCTCTGTCTGTCTGTCCCACACTCGGTGACAAAGTGCATGGTTTTCTGTCCTTTGTAGTGCAGGACACACCATGGGGTAACTTGCCCTGCTGCCTCCGAGGGCTCTTCTCTGGTGGGCTTGGTGGCCAGTAGGGTTTTCCCTGGAGTCCTGATGGTCTTGCCTCTGCAGGGGATTTTCTGAGGATTATGTAGAGATAGTTACACCACTTCCAGGTAGGATGGGGCAGTGAGTCCAGGCTGGGGAAATGGTGTTAAGAAGTTCTATGTAGGGGGGAATCTAGCACACAGAATTAAGGGGTCCTAGAGCCAGGAGGGGTGTTTTAACTATCTAATCAATGGAGATGGGTTTGGGTGGAAGATGCTTTCAGGGCTGGCTACAGCACAGGATCGATGGGAAGGCAAAGGCTGGGCAGACCTAGACGTGTTTGTGCATGGGGATCACCTAATGCGGAACTGGGGAGGAAGGCAAGAGAAAGGGGGCAGGGCTCTCTGAGTCCCTGAGAGCTGAGGGGACTTGGCTCAGGATACGTGGGTGGTTCTCTCCTATGCTGCAAATCAGGCAGATCTGCTTTCCAAAGCAGCTGGTGTGAGGAGGTGAGGAGCACTCACCTTCAGTAAATGAGTCAGAGAGAAGTCAGGTGTTTGCAGCTGGAGTTGGGCTGTGACTCCTGCCAACTACTGCTGCCAGTTGTTTCTGGGTTGACCCTCTGACCTTTTGTCCACAAAATGAAGCAGTTGAAAACACTGCTTCTATCAACAGAAAGAATGGGCCCTCCTCCCACGGTCCCATCGTGAGAGTAGTGTATCTCGTGACTGATGGTGTCTGAAAGTTCCAGTCATTCATGTCATTTGCCCTCTGGGTTCTGAACCAGTTGTGAACGAGGCATAGGAGGCCAACAGGGCTCAGTTGGACCCATCTTATTCCAATTCCAAGATAACATGGCTCGAAAAAACATCTCTTCAAAGAAGATACACAAATAGGCAACAAGCATATGAAAAAGTCCAGCATCATTAGTAATTAAGGAAATGAGAAATCAAAACCATACGAGATACCACTTCTTACCCACTGAACATTTGAAAGTCTAGATTCCTAAATATAGTTTAAGGCGCATAGCTGATTATGCCGGCTTGTTCTCTGCCTTCACTGCAAAACCCTGTTCTTGCCACATTTCCCATATCTATTCACTACAGCTCATGCATCCAGGCACTAAGATTTACACCAACTCCCTTCTCATGCTGCCCTTTTCCAAACCCCACTAGGGTCAGTTACTAACTTCTCGGAATCAGTGGTCCCAACTGAGTTGATATTAGTCCGTCCTGTCAATCAACTGCAAAACAATTTACTATTGCTAAGTATAAATGCCAAAGTTTATAAGTGATTTACTTTTTAACTAGCATATAAAATAGAAGGGAGTCCAGGTCAACTCTATGTCATCACTTTCACGTGTGGGAATTCTGACGACACCAGCGAGAATAGATTTCATAATCTTTCCCGTGTGAATTGAGCTTAACATCCCATCACAGCCAGGGCAGCTGGATTCCACAGGGGTGAAGGTAGACCTTTAAGGCATGAAAAAGTCTGGCGTGTGGAGTCTTCTGAGGCCTGTGGGCAGGCTGGATCCAAAAGAGAGCCGGGTGCTAGTCAGGTGCTCAGGACACGTCCCTGGATTGGCAGATGGGCCACAAAGGGAATGTAGAAGGTAGAAGATAGGACACAGGTTCTACTTTTAAGATGTGACGCAGGAATAGGAGGAGGAAGTAGCTCCTCCGTAGCCACCTTCTCTTTCTTGGTGGAACCCATTTCTCTCCGCACCTCCAGCCACAGTGTCCACCTGCTGCCATCCCAGAGGTTGTCATCTGGTTATGTCGGGTTTCCTCTCAGCTCACACAGTGCTGAGCAGCGTAGGATTCTCAGCACATCTATACCCAGATCTTGGTTTATATCTTGGTGACATAGGGACAATCCACTTCAGCAAGTGGCGATTCTAGGTTGGGTCTTCCCTGAGACAAGGATGTGGGTGCCAGGAGATTGCTTGGGAAGTGATGTGAGGAAACACCAGTAGAAGAAGGGGGGCGTGAGACAGGGAAGAGAGGCGTCCAGTCAAGGGGTGTTTTTCAAACACCCACTCAGGCGACTGGAGTTTCTGCCCCCCGGGAACTCTATAGCAGGGTACAACGGATGCCTAGAATTTGACCGGTCCTGGCGAGGGAACCAAGCACTTATCTACTGCATTCTATCAGCCGTCATTTGAAGCTGCTCTCCCAGCGCGTCCAGCCTGCGATGCACGGAATATGCAGCTCTCGCCTTTGGAGAAAACCCAGTCCCCAGTCTAGCAGGCAGGTGTGGGCCACTCGCCAGCTTGCTGTGGCTCGTCTCCGTGTGCTTTGTTGTTTTTGTCACGAGAATTTTTCTCAGCTCCCCTCCCAGTCCATGCACCACAGCAGCCCTTCAACAGTCTAATCACTGTGCGGACAACCCCCACTCCCTTCCAAGCACCCGTCAACCTTTGACACACAGGAGAAAACAACAGCCTCAAACAAGGCTCCCTAACTAACTCCCTAACTGGACGAGGTCTTATAGGAACTGTCAGGATGGATGGCAAGCACTACCTTCCTTCAGAAGCTCCAGAAAATGCCGCCGAGTGGCTGACCTCATTTCAGATATATCGACTAGCTGAGAGCGAACTGACTTCTGACAAGTTTCTCCCTCCCTGAGCCTGAGGTGGATCCTACCAGCTCTCTTCCATTCAAAATGCTGTCAAGGGCACATGACCGTCCCTGGGGGCTGGTAACTGAAGCCCACCTCCTAAGGTCACTCTCTGGCTCTGGGATGAAGGGGAAAGTGAATGATGAGAAGGATCCTGGGAAGGCTCCAGGTCAAGTAGGCACATCACCTGAGCTTCCTGGCTTCTGCACTGTTCCCAGCTCTCAGCCATTTCCACTCTGCCCAGACACCTGGGAGGCCCCTGTGGCTGGTCTTAGGTTTCTCTTCTGGTACCTCCGCAGTATAAGACCCACCACGTGGTAACTTACCTGCTGCCTCCTAGGGCTGATTCTGTGACAGACTTGGTGGCCAATGGGGTCATCCCTGGAGCCTCGAGGGTCTCACCTCTGCAGAGGTGAGATAGTGAATTTTCATGGGACTATTTGCAAATTCTGCTAAACTTGGAGACAATCTTGTGTGAAAACATTTTCTTGGCTACAGGTCACGCATCATCCAGGAAAGATTTCTTCGTTAGATTTCCTATTTTTTGATGCAAGTGAAATCGTTTTGGTCGTTCACATTTCAATCTACATAATTTAGATGTACAAAAGTAGGACTTTTTGTCTTTTTAACTAAACTTAAAACTTGTTACCAGGAGCTGGCAGGAGGCATGGAACAGTCCCTCTCTGCCCTTAGAAGGAAGTAACCCCATTGACACCTTGATCTTGGTTTTCTAGCCTACAGAACTGAGAGCCAGAGACAACGGTGGGAGAGTACATTTCTGTTGGTTAAGCCATCCAGTTTGTGGTGCTCTGGTCTGGCAGCCCTAGCAAACAAATACAACACTCAAAGCTTTTTTCCCCCCAATGATGGTGATAAACTCAGTCTTGCCAATTCAAAACAAATGTGGGAGTCTTCTGTTGAACTCAGTCTCTTTGGAAGAAATACTCAGGCAATTCAGATCTTTCTCGCCCCCCTGCCCCTCGCACCAGGCTGTGGCCCTCAACACAGGTGTCTGTTCCCTGGACTTTGCTGAAATGTCCCTGTCTCCCTCTGCTGTGCGGCTCTGAATGCTCTGTGGGGAGTGTCCACTCCCCACACCACGCCTGGTAGCAGGTCACTGCATCCAAGCAGATTACTTGGCTTCAACACCCTCATCTTAACTGTGAGGCTCAGCCAGGTCTGCCCACTCACTCACAGCCTCATCCACATCTGTCTTGAGCCACGTGGGTGCAGAATGGGGTCAAACGAGGGGAACCTTTTGGATGTTGTCCGGAGCCTGTCTCTGAGGGAGGAGGGGTGGTAGTTCCAGGACATGCCGCTGCCACCCCAGACCTATCCTATCACCTCGTTGCCTTTCGTCTGGCTGCCCACGTGACAGAGACCTCCTGCAGGGCCAAGGCGGTGAGCTCTGTGGCATCACTGTAGCAACTGGAAGGTGGAAGCATTCTGCAACCTCGTTTGTGGGAGGATGATTAAGTAAGTAAAGACTATCCATATTACGGAATACTACACAGCTGTTAGGAAGTATGAGCGACTCCCCAGCATAGGAGCATCTCCAGGACATGTTACATTCTAGAACAATACGTATGACACAATTTCATTGTTTTTTGTAAAAACAAAACCAAATATGTGCACGTGGATGTAAGTGCACAGAACATCCTGGATGGACACACGTCTGAGTGTTCACAGTGTTACCATCACATGGATTGGAAGAGGGGGGCGGGCATGTGAAAGGGGACGTTCAATTTTCCCTCAAAATCTTTTTTGCATTATATAAAATATTAACATGATTATATTTTTAAATTATGAGATTTCAACAGGAAAATAATAAATAAACCAAGCCTCCCCGCCCCAAATAGCATGAATCATACCAAGTTCACCTGTCCCCTTTCCGACTCTCAGACATAACTTGTTCACTCTTACTATTAAGTCTGAAAAGGACCAGGCGTACTTGTTGGCTTTTACTGAATCCGCACCTTTACTCAGATATTGTTAGCATAAAACTTTAATGAATAAATAAAAGACCAGAAAATACAGCTCCCAGCCGCCCTCCCGACCGCAGCCTGTATTGTCACGGAGGCCTTCGGCAATCCAAAAGGAATAAAGTTGAATCAAGTAACAAGGAGAAATCAATATCTTATTCATGTTAAACCTGGCCTGTTGCCCTCCATTATGTGACTCACTGCGCAGAGAATTGATCTGTTTCTCTTCTGGTGGAGCACGGGAGCTCTAAAATTTTCATTTATATATATTAATTTTGGAGAGGAGAACTTCATGGAGCTATTTCTTCTCTCTATAAAACTGGTGGATTAATAGCAGAGTTTCAGAGCTCCTCACGTCTGACTCAGCTCCAGTCCTGCATACTAAGTAAACATTCTTGGAGGAACGGTGCTTAGGTCAGGACGAAGATAATAACGGTCATTAATAACCATCGCTCATTACACGGCTCTTCCTCCCCTGAGCCCTTCTAACCTACCGTTTATAAATGCTTTTTAATGTGCTAAGTGCATCACTCCCCCCAGCCGGAGGCAGACACACACTCGGAGGGAGGGTAATTGCTGCCGTCATTAGGAGCCCCGGCCTGTGCACACAGCCTTCTCAGACCCGGCTCCCCTCTCTGGAGCGGAGGGTTAATGGTTGCCGTGCGGGACCGCGCGGGCCCGGGCGTGGTGGAGCCCTTTCTGCTCCTGTGGGTGGGCCCACGGGTGTGTCTGTGTGAACAGGATACCCTGGAGTAATGTCCAGGCCTGCGTGCTAACTGCATTCTGGAAGCTACTGTTACTTTGAAGGCCCTGAGAAAACAGTATCTTTATCGTGAGTCTAACGTGTCCCCTGTTAACTCTCTCTGTTGCCTTTCCTTGATTCTCATTGCTCTGAAATCCTCTTGATCCAGTTACAGCTAAGTTACCTCCTCACTGTGTCCAAGAGAACCTGGATTATTTCTGTTTGTGTAACCACTGTCTCCCCACCACCCCCTGCCCCCGGATCCCTGCCCCGGTTTCTTTCCTGCCTGCCCTCCTCAGGAGCCCCTCGTCCCACCTGGTAGGTTCTCCGTGGGTACAAGTGTGTTCTCATCTCTTTCCAAAGGAGCTGAAACAGACTTTCTGCTTTCTACTTTTCAAAGGTATGACTGACACCTTAAAAATGCCAACTGTAGCATGGTTTTTTTTCTTGTCTTAGAGCAGGTAGGTGATTGAATCATTAGGAGTCAGAAAGAACAAGCAGGGTTGATGTGAGCATTACAATTATGGTGGGAACTTGATAGAATATTTACAAGCCCTCGTTTGTGTGATCCCCACCCCCCATGTGGGAATGTGTGTTCCAGTAGCGCATACCGGCGCCTATTTCCTCAGTCGGTACATTCTTTATTCCCTGGAACTCCTGGAAAACAACGTTTCTCTGGTGACATGCAGGTGAATATTCTGCACACACAGTTCCTTGTCACGAATCTTTTGAAGGTAGACATTTTTTTCTATAGACAGGCACTGAAATGTAAAAGCACATCACCTGACAAATGATTAGGGAATTATTCTTCTTAAACCAAATGAATGTCCAAACAAATCAGTTCCCTAAAGTGAAGTGAGAGTTTCTCAAGCTGCGCCTGGGAATATTAATACATGGAAGAGACACCTCTGCCCACAGCTTGTCATTTCGGTGTCCCCCAGCCTTGCCGGCGCCCCCCGCCCCCAAGCATTGGAGAGCCTTTAGGAGGTTCAAGCCTGCCATCTAGTGGCTACTCAGAAGAATTACCCAACATTTTGTAAAGTTAAAGATTGGCAACTGTTGGAATTTATCAGAGGTGTTTATCGGCATGCATTTGCAAATGCCATCTAAATTTGGCTGTGATTATTTTGTAATAGGCACCAGGAACTCTGAAGTTTGAAAACAACCACCAGCAGGGGTGTCCAACCCGAAGCCCGCCGGCCACACGTGGCTCAGGATGGCTATGAAAGCAGTTCAATACAAAATCATAAATTTACTTAAAACCTTACTTGGTTTTATTACTAAGTTTTATACTTAGTTTTATTACTTAGATATGTACATTTTCCATATTAGTGATCACAAACTTGGGACCTGCTCAACGATTTTAAAAGATTATCAAAAGGGCCACTGTGTAATTATGTGAGGACTTTTCTGCTTATCTGTGGTGGCAGATATCATGAAAATTATGCACGGACTTTTTCTTTTTTTTTGCTCATCAGTTTTCGTTAGTGTTTGAGTATTTAATGTGTGGCTAAGACTCGTCTTCTTCTTCCAGTGTGGCCCAGAGACGCCAAAAGGTTGGACGCCCCCGCCCTGGGGCATCTTTGACATCTTGCCTTAGGAAGCAAGGGAGAAGGCAGATGGGAGCTCTACCCTATCAAGTTTCTCCTCTAGACTCTGTACTGCTGAAAAGGGGGACCATCTGGGAGGCCAGCACTAGGCAAATGGGTCATTTCTTAAAGTGCCCTTCTGATGAACGGAAAAATTTCAGGCTTGTCAAGCTGAAGTGTCACGGGCGTGTGCACCTGGAAAGTTGATGGCAGGTGGTGCAGTAGAGCACCTGACTCAAGAGGCGGATCGTCCATTGGGTGTTCAACAAATGAAAAGTAATGATGCCTGCTCCATTTTCCTTCAACCTGGACAAATGGAGATGTAAAACAAAATGAGAGCATCTTCAAGCTGTTCCCTGTGGCTTATGCTTTTTTAAGGTTAGAAAACATCTGGAGGGCTTTGCTTTTTAAAAACGATTGGTTGGGTTTCGGTTATTTTTCTACAGCCTGCTCCTGCCTTCTGCGGGCTGTAGGAGTTGGAAAATGATGGAAACATTGTTGCTTTGGTAAATGCAATCTGTTTGGAGGTCAGAGCACAGGAAATGGAGGGTTAATTAGGCTTATGTGGATCCCAAGGGCACACAAGAAGTAAGAGAAAGGTTGAGGGGGCTGAGTAACTTACACATGTTTCGACACAACTGCATAGTTTTGTTTTCCCATCTGCTGTTTGGAAATGAAGGAAGTTGGAATACCAACTGATTTCCTTCCAAGGAAGTTAAGGCTGTGGAACAACCTCTAAGGATGTTAGTGTAGCAGGATGCATAGGCTCTATTTAAAGAGCTACATTAGTAGATTATTACATTTGAAGGTTCTCTCTCTCTCTCTCTCTCCTGCCCTCTGATGCAGTTGAGTCGGGAACAGAAAATCCCCTTGAAGTCAATGTCCCTTGTTTCACGAAAAATGCTTCATAAGCCCTCTTGTTTATGTAGATGTCAGACTAGCCACCTCTGGTCCCCGGAGAAGGGAATAACAAGACATCCTGTGCCTTGAGTGGTTTAGAACAGGCTGCCTCGTATCTCGTGGGAGGAATTGGTGGTGCGCAGCAGCAGCAGCGAGGAGGGCTAGGTGTGGAATGTTGTTGTGGGGTCAAATACAATAAAAATAATGAAATGCCCTTTGATTTAATTGTTCACTCCCTGTTTCCCAAACACCCATCTGACCTTGACTTTTGTGCTCTGACTCTTCTGCTTCCTTCTGTGCCTCACAGGCTGCTTTTTCATTCCCGTCTTTGCAGGGTCAGCTCCTGTATCTGTTGGCATTCCTCAAGGGCTTCGTCCTGCTAACGTATCATTTCTACAAGAAGGCAGAATCAAGACTCTCAGACAAATGTACACGGCACACGTCAAAGATTTTATGTAACTCATTCATTAATGAAGAAACCAGTAAAGCATTAAAATCAAGTCTAAGGAGAATCTGAAGAACAGCCATGTTCTCAGGGATGCTGAAATGAATTTGGCAATAGATATAAAATAGCCTATAGAACCATAAAATGTAATTCTCAGGGCATCTTTGGTTTAGGGTAAAAATCCAATATATTTCTGTTGGGACAACATTTGTTCACAGTGCTGTGAATCACAATCATTTGCATTATATCAGTTTTCTACACATTAATTTCTATCCCTAGAAAGTTGTAAAGTAGCCTGGCTGATAAAAAGACCATCAAACTTGCCCAGATCTATAGAACCAGATAATCCCTGGAGGGTCCACCGAATGATGCCCAGAACTCAGTAATCTCTGCTGCCCATTTCCGAGGTTTGAATAATTTCCTCTGACAGTCCTGAGCTCTCTGACCATCCTGTGCTTTCTCTGAGCAATCTCACCTAAGCCGTAGCTGCAATTACCTCCAATAACAGCTGACTTTCAAGTTGATGTCCTTGGTCTAGTTTGGTCAGCTCCAAACCTGAAAACCCCTCTTAGATGGTTTTGAGAAGACAAATTTGTCCAAGGTCAACTAGCTTATTAGAAGAAGAGCTGAGATTTGAACTAGAGACTGCCTAATTTCAGAAATAGAGCTAAAAGTTTGCAGTAGTAATAGGAGGTGCTTTGGGACATACATAAACTTAGGGGGCTGAACCTATGTGGTAGGCTCCTCATTCTGTCATTACAGGGAAGGGTCTTCTCTGGGGAGGAGGAGGAGGAGGCTGGAGACGTGTGCCTCACTGTTTCTCTGGCTGAGTGACAGATGAGAACCCATGCTGCTGGCTGTCTGTGGTTAGTGTTGCTGCGCCCTGTTGATGAGGTAGGAGTAGGTGATACCCTCTTTTTACTGCTGGGCTTTCAGAGAAGGTGGGTTCTGGTACTGTGCACTTGATTTAGCTTCCTTTGACTCTTTCCTGTCTGAGGCTGCTCCTGGGTTGTGGGTAGGAGTAGGGTCTGGGATGGGTGCGTGTGTTTGTGCGCGCGTGCGCGTGGGCGCGAGTTGGGCTTTTCCCATGGGATGCTTCCCAGGTTTTCTGAGGGTGTTTTGCACCTTCCACCTCGGCCTCACTGATCTGGGTTTCTGCTGTCTTCTCCTGCTAACAGCTCCCTCTTTCGGTGTCCACACTTCCCTTCAGGAAGAAGAATGTCTCAAGCCCATCAAGACATGACTAGTCTCACAAAGTTAGCTGCAGATTTTGACCTACGCAGGTGCCTACTTCTTCCTCTGTGGTCTCCCTGCCTCCCCTCTCTGGCTTCCCAGCCCCAAGCCCAGAGCCTGTTCAGTTAGCTGAGGATTGGGGGAAGACAAAGGACAAATGACGGAAGTGAGGATGGTCAGTTAGTCGTCACCCTCACTCAGTACCTTTGGGAAAAGTGAATTTCTGTCTGGTGGGAAGTATTGGGAAGTATTCTTACCAGGGGGAGTCCTGTTTCCTGCCCCATCTGACCACTAGTCCGGTTCCTCGTTCTGTTCTCGGCCCGGGGCCTTTGGGTAGCAGCCTTGTTAGCAAAGGCCATCTCAGAAGGGGCTTATTTACATTACTGAGAGGGCAGGTCGAGGGTCCGGTTGCTTGGCCTTAGTGCTGACACAGAAACCAGGGAAATGCATTTTGCTAAGCTGGCATTTCCTAACTTCTAAACATGCTTACCATGAGCATTCTGGAAAAGAAGTTCCAGTGAAGAGAGAATGGCAAGCCCGGGGAGTGGAGCAATAGAACTGGGTGGAACACCTATTTTCCCTAATTTGGTTTGGTTACCAAACCAAATCACAGAAGTGGTCTCTGCTACAGTCCCCTCAAGGCACCTGTGCAGTCTGCAGCATCCTTGAACCTGCCACGAGTCCCAGCACGTCTGGTGGGCAGTGGAGAGGGGCTGTGCAGGGGCAGTGTTGCCCAGGTAATTCCTCTTCCCAGGCCTCACAGCCTGCTCCGGCCTGTGCCCCTTATTCCCTGTACTGGGGCGACTCCTAGCTGTGGCTGGCTCTCAGGTCCCTGCTTTATTCTAAGCCTGCCCTTTCTGAGAACATTTCTCATTTTAAGAGATTGAAGGCTTTTCTGCAGCCGGAGAATCCTGCCCACACCTCCTTTGAACTGCCACTCTGAAAAGAAAGAAAAGACCTGCCCCAAACATACCATTTTGGAAGTCTCTTTTCCCTTTCTTTTTCAATCAGAACTGTCTGAAACACTTTCTAGTTTAGGGGAAATTGCTATTTGGTGTAGCACTTCAAAACTGCCTTTAATTTTCTTGACATAAAAAAACCCCAACACTCTTATTTTAGGGTCTGTCTCCAGGAATGAGGTGACTTCCTCCCTTGCCAACTGGTTCCCTCCCTTTTCAGCGTCACCTTCTTCGGGTTGTGTTTAGTAAAAAGGAAGCTTTTAAAATATTAAACTGAGATATCATTCATATATCATGAAATTCAAAAAGATGCACAATAAAGATGCCTTCAAAGTTGCGCAATTTGGGGTTTTTAAAATCATATTCACGGAGTTGTATACCCACTACTACAATCTAATTTTAGAACATTTTCATCATTCCAAAAAAGAAACTTTATACCCATCAACAGTCACTCTTTATTACCCCCTTTCCCCAACCCTTGGCAACAATCATGCTACTTTCTGTTTGCATATGTTGCCTATGCTGGGCATTTCACGCAAATGGAGTCACATCACATGCGCACTTCTGTGTCTGACTTTAACTGAGCGTGGTGTTTTCAAGGTTCATCCATGTTGTAGCGTCATCAGTACTTCATTCCTTCTCGTCGATGGGTGACATTGTATTGTTTGGATACACCGCACTTGGTTTATCCATTTATTAGTCCGTGCACAACTTGGAGTTGTTTTCACTTTTTGTCTGAAATCAACAATGCTTCTATAAACATTTATGTCCAAGTTTTCGCATGGACATGTGTTTTTACTTCTTTTGGCTCTGCAGAGTCCGGCAGAAGGAAGGCCTGCTTGAGTGTGTTTGGTGGGGTAATAATATGGGTGTCATAATGTATAGTTTTAATTTGCACATTTCACCTGAAATATGATGTGGCGTGCATGATTTGAGTGTGATGTTGTTATGTTACAGAATTGCATGCTTATGATTTTGTAATAAAAGGTTTTGTAATAAGAAGGGGGCATTATTGGTGCTGGGCCCCTGTATATCTAGGAGTGAAATTCCAAGATCGTATGGCACCTTTACGTTTACTTATTCAGGAACTGTCCATCAGTTTCCAAAGTGGCTGCATCATTTTACATCCCCCCCAGCAACATATGAGGGCTCCCATTTCTCCGTATCCTCCCCAGCATTTGTTATTGTGCATCTTTTCCATTATAGCTCTCCTAGTAGGTGTGAATCATATCGCTGTGGTCTTGATTTCATATCTCTAATGACTAGGAAGTTGGTCATTTTTTAATGTGCTTGATGGTCCTTTGTGTTTCTTCTTTGGAGAAAAGTTAAAATTCTTTGATCATTTTCAATTGGCTTGTTTTTTTTATTGTTGAATTATAAGAGTTCTTTATAAAGTCTTTCTACAAGTCCTTTACCAGATATAGAATTTGCAAAAATTTCCTCCCCTTTTGTGGTTTTGTCTATTACTTTCATGATGCTATCCTTTAGAGCATACAAGTTGTAAGTTTTCATTTTCAAAAATTTTGTTGCTATTTTTTCCTTTTGTTGCTTGTTTTAGCGGTGTCATGTCTGAGTAATCATTGCCTCACCCGAAACCATGCGTATTTGTGCCTGTGTTTTCTCTGAAGTACGGTGTAGCTACATTTGGGGCTTTGGTCCGTTTTGAGTTAATGTTTGTGCAATGGCGTGAACTAAGGTTCAAGTTCATTCTTTTGCGTGTCCTAGTACCATCTGTTGAAAAGATTATTCTTCCCCATTGGATTCTCTCCCCTATAGAAAAAGAATTGAGGGTAGGTGTAGTTTTAGTTTTTCCGTTCTGTTCTGTTGCTCTGTTTGTCCATCTCTAGGTCAGTAGCACACCTGCCCCGACACTGTAGCTGTGGGGTGGGTTTTGAAGTCAAGTACTAGTCCCCTCCAACTTTCTTATTTTTCAAAGTTGTTTTGGCTAATGTTGATGATCCCTGGCATATTTATATTAATTTTAGGATCAACTTTTGTCAATTTCTGTGAAAAGACAGCAGGAATTTTCATAGGGATTGCATTAAATCTTTAGATTAATTTGGGGCAAATTGTCATCTTAATATTGTCTTCTGATCAATACACATAGATGTTTTTCCATTTACATCTTCTTTAATTTTTCCAATGATAATGGGTTGTTTCTAGTATTTAGGTCTTATATTTTTTGGTTAAATTTATTCCTAAGTATTTTGTTTTGATGTTATCATAAGTGGAATTGGTTTCTTAGTTTCGCTTTTGGATTATTCACTCCTAATGTACAGAAATACAGTTGATTTTTATGTTGACCCTATATTTTTACAACCTTGTAGAAATTTATTAATTCTGATAGTTCTATTGTGGATTCCTTAGGATTTTCTATGTACAAGTTCAGGTCCTCTGTGAATAAAGGTAGGTTTACTTCTTCCTTTCCAATCTTGGTCATGCCTATAATTCGGAGGCTGCGTTTACAACCAGTCTTGCTCCCACAATGCCACTCTCCCAGGGTCACACAGCACAGCCAACAACTTCAGACCTCGTATCAGCTACCACAGCCCTAATGGCCACTGACCATCTCCCCCTGGCCAATTTTCTCTCCTTACAGTCCCAATGCATGGATGCCTTCTTGGGCTTCCTTCTCTCTCTAGGTTGCCCTCATACCTCTTCCATTATCAATAATCCCAAGCCCCTTATCTACTTACTCTCTTTGGGATGCCCTCAAATTTTCTTTATTATGCAGAGCAGTTCAGCCCGTATTGTCTATGCTGAGGGCCTTTCCCAATAATAGAAAATAAGTAAATAAATCATCAATAAACCAAAATCAAGTGCAAAATGAAAACACCCCAGTAAGGTGCATTGAAGTGTTTTCCTAAAGAGTTGTCTCCCTTGGAGAGAACTTTCGCCTCGCCCCTAGAAGTCAGAAGTAGCTGCCAACAGATCGGCTAATATAGATCTTCCCTCCCGCTACAGGACAGTTTGAATTATCTTTTTATTTTTTTCCTTTTGAGAGGCGCTAGCCAGATAAGAGAATTGTAAGCTAGGAAATCAGAATATTCCCAAATCTCTGGACCTTACACTGAGGGGTCTGGAGGTGCCAGCAGCTACCTCTTCCTGCAAGTGGCGCAGGCTGATGTGGGGAGGGTGTGAGTCAGCTCCGGGTAACTCAGGCCCTCTGCTGTTCTGTGATGGGGATTCAGGGGTGTTCCATGTGGGAGCAGTGTCTCCTCTCAGGCCATGGGCAGACAAGATAAAAGCTACTATTGACAAAGCAGTTAAGAGCTTAGACTCTGGAGCTAGATTGCTTGGTTCAAATCCCAGCTCTACTACTTAATAAATGTGTGACCTTAGGCAAATTACTAAACCTTTGCTATAATTCTACCTCCCATTTATATTGTCTTATGCATACTTAAGTTTTTTTATCTGTAAAATAAGGATAGTAAAAGCATTTTCCTTGGAGGATTATTATGAGGATTAAATGAGTTAATATATGTAAAGCTCTTAACACAGCTCTTAGCCTGTAACTATGAAAGTGTTAAAACAAACAACAATCACAACAACAATAATATCCTGAACTGTTTGAGGTCTTCCTGCCTGACTGGGTTTCCAGGTAGGGAAGGACTATGTCTTATTTATGGATTTTTGCATCTCAGCACTAGCATCCAGCACAGTAAGGACCTTTATCAAACGTCTATTACTTGAAAGGATAAATAAACTGTTTTGATCCACTCAGAGGGTGACTTCTTATCAGACTACTGATCAAAAGGACTCGTTGTCAAGGCAGTGCCTTTGTGAGTGTCCTTGGGGAACTGTTCTCAGCGTCCCTGGGGAGTGTGTGGCTGAAATGTTACTGAGAGTTAGATTTCAGAAGTTAGAGAAGATGCTACAATTTAGGAAGACTAATTCAGAGAGAAGAAAAGGAAAACATTAAGCAATGTAACAATAAAGGTCTTAATTTGTGGGGAAGAGGATTCTGTAATAGCTGGAAAAAACCTACTAGAACTTGGATTGGCAAAGATTTTTTTTAAGATTTTACTTATTTTTAGAGAGAGTAGATGGGAGGGAGAGAAACATCGAGTTGAGAGAGAAACACCGACCAGTTGTTTCTTGTACGCACCCCAAATGGGGACCTAATCTGCAATCCAGGTAAGTGCCCTGACTGGGAATTGAACCAGTGACTTTTTGCTTTGTGGGACTTCGCCCAAGCAACTGAGCCATACCACTCAGGGCATAGACACACTTTTCTGTGAAGGACCAGATAGAACATATTTGTGGGCATGCTCTCTGTTGTACCCACTCCACTCTGCTGCTGTAGAGAGACACAGACAGATACAAGGTGTAAACAAATGGGCTCGCTGTGTTCCAGTCACACTTGGCAGCAGGAGGTGGGCTGGACTGGCCTTCAGGCTGTAGTTGGTTGACCTCTTTACTCAAATAATGTCAGGGATGAATAAAGGAGTATCAGTGGACTGTGAAAGCTGGAGAAGCAGCTTGCACAGAATCCTTCACCAGACAAGAGCGTGGCTACCTCCGTATCCTGGGGGATTCGGGAGCCCTGTTGCAACTGCTTGAATCTTAATGTAACAAATACAGAGAAAAGTGGACTAAAACACATGCAGTGCCACAACTTTTGGATAAGAAAGGATACTTCAATTGAGTTTGAAACTCATTTGCATTGAAAGTAGAAAGGACAGCCCCGACAGGTGTGCCTCAGTTGGTTGGGGGTCATCCTGCAAAGCAAAAGGTTCCTGAGGTTTAATTCCCAGTGAGGGCACAAGCCTGGCTCCGGGGTCAGGGGCAGAGGCAACCAATCGATGTTTCTCTCCCTCTCTTTCTCACCCCCATCCCTTTTCTCTAAAAAGTAAATAAATAAAATCTTTTTAAAAAGTAGAGAGGACAGGTATTTCAAAATAAAGACCCCTTAAATTATTTCTATTTTATCTGCAGAATGGATTTTTATATCTATGTTGAAAAAAAGAGATCTGTAGTCTGGATATTCACCGAATTTCAGGCACAATAGTATAACAAACCCTGAAAACATCGTCTCTAGACTGCCCCTAGCTCCCTTCTCCGTGCTGTGGGGATGCCCCGACCTCCCCTTAGGTGGGGATGGGACTTCCTGCAGGTGACAGTGGCTCCTGGGTAGCCCAGAAATGCGGCCTCTCTGGGACCACAGACCTACTCAGGAGCACAAGGCCTATAAACCAACCTGGAAAACATTTTCTTGTACCTGAACTAGATTTTCTTCTTATTTCACTCCTACTTGGGAAAGAATGGAGAAAGCGGAAATAGGTTATTGTGCAGAGGCAAGCTCTTAACTTTCTCACAGCTTTGTTTGATGGGATGATCCTCAAATAAAGGCACTGAGAATATTTGGTTTTAGCTCTAATAGTCAGTTTTCTAACCATTGGAACCTTCAGTGTAGTTGCTAAGTTGGTTGTATCGCAGAAGAAATATACTTTCAGCCTGTTGTGTAATTATCTCAGGAATTATAAAGGCAATAAATACATGATTGTTTTTTTTATTAATATATTAGAGCAGAGATGCATAATTGGCACTTTAACAATCTAGTGGCAGCAAATTAGACAATAATGTGATTTCAAAATGACAATTAATTTTGGTAAGTAATTGCCATCACCTTTCAGCAGTTCTTTTCAATACATTGCTGGGGACTGACTGCCGATGAGAAACAGGATTATTTTAAAGCTGAATGGGAGCTATGGGGAAGAGTTAATTAATTATTTAACAAAACAAGTGGTTGATCTTTATATTCTTGATCAGTGGGTCTTTGGGGTTTGATAATAGCAGTAACATATAACGTGTTTCCCCTGAAGGAGCCCGAACAATGTATAAACTTTTTGTAATGTAATTACCACCTGTAAATCATTTCATTTCTGAAATACGGTGGCTTCTGATAGGATGAGATTGTTTTCTAACAATCCCATTAGTTTAAGAAGGAAAGAAGAAAAATCTTGCCTCTAAGAGAAAGGCAGGTAAGGGCAGAAGGTGATATCATCACACGTGACATGCAAGCTGGCTGATGAAGAAACGATGTCATCAAATGTTTGCAACACACTTCTACATACACAGTTAAATTTAATCCTCACAGCTCTGTGTTTTGGTAGCAGTGAGTTTATATCAATTGTCCTAGAAAAAATCTCAAAGCATAAATTAAATGGGACATTTGACCTGTTTTTAATTAACATTAAAAATGTTAATATGCAATGCAGCAAAAACATTCTGACAATGTTTTGATTAAATAGTTATAGTTAGTGAGAGGTAAACATGTTGAAATTGGTCATTGCAACATTGCCCTATCTGTTGCTAAGATGAAGCTATATATTTTGTCTGTATTGAATTTTACTACTTGCCTCCTGTTCTCTCCAGAAACTGAATAACGAGATTAAGGGTCTCTTAATAATGAGAGCAGACACTATCTTGACTGATTTTTAACTCTTCAGTTCTAGCTTTGATTTTTAAAAAATACAACTCAGAGCCTCTAAAGAGTTCTTTTTGCATTTTAATATCTAGCACCAGAAGTTACAAGTATATTATAAGGCAACTGAGAATACTGGCAGAGTGAGAGCTGAAATTGAAGCCACCCCACAGGACCCTCAAATCTTTATTTGAAAAGGCCATTTTGCAGGGCCAGAGTCAGTAGGTGCAAACCAGGGGGCAGTCATATCTGGAAGTGTAGTTCCAAGTGCCTAGAGAGAATACATAAAATCAGTCCTCTGGGTTTTCAAGTTCTCAGTTGTAGGGTGACTATTTATGACTCCAGAGACTTAGGCAGCATTTATTTATTAATTTGCACAGCCTACAATTATTTATTAAGTGCCTGTGATGTTCCAGGCATGGCACTAGCTACCGGGGATACAGAAGTGAACAAAGCAGCTATGGATTTTGCTTCATAGGGAATATAGCAGAGAGAGGAAGATAGTCCCACCCCATTCTGCTTGTACACAAATTGAATCCAGATGGAGCTGGTTGGTTTTTGTCTTTTTTTCCCCTCTGTTTTCCCTTCCCTTCCCTTCCCTTCCCTTCCCTTCCCTTCCCTTCCCTTTCCCTTTCCCTTTCCCTTTCCCTTTCATCTCTTTCTCCTATTCCCTTCCTTTCTATTTTTTATTCATGGGATTCTGACACTCATTCCCAATTTAGCACAGATTTGATGTCACTCGGTTTATTAGATCATGATAATTTGAGAATAGGAGATAACAAAGTCTTGGTGACTAGTCATGTTTCTGTCTGGCTCACATTCCTTCTTTTGGTTTCCTGTTAGTATTAAATATTCCCAGGAAAAGATTTCCTGTCAAGATGGCAGTGTAGACAAAGATGTCTAGCCTCTTCATACAACCACATCAAAATTACAACTAAAATATAGAACAACCATCACTCAGAACTGTCAGAAATTGAGTTGAATGGAAGTCTGACAACTGTGGAAATAAAGAAACCACATCCATCCAGACTGGCAGAAAGGGGGCAGATTTGGAACAGGCTGGTCTCTTACCTATATGTGGTGGATAAAAACTCAGGAGTGAGGAGTCCCAGCCATATACCAAGCCCCCCAGCCCAGGTTTCCAGGACCAGCAAGATAAGTCCCCAGAAATTCTAGCTGCAAAAACCAGCGGGGATTGAGTTGATGGAAGAAACTGCTGGGGCCCCAAGGAGTCCCTCTTAAATAACTCACACACAGACTCACCTACTCAGACTCACTCCCTCTGAGCTCCAGCACTGAGGTAGCAGCTTGAAAAGCACCAGTGGCATGCAGGGAGGAACTGAAGTATCTGGCATCAAGACAAGCAGAGGCCATCATCCTTTTCTAAACCCTCTCCCAACAGACTTGGCAAGCTGATGCCATATCTGAGACTTAATCAACCTGTTTAACACTGTTTGACCCATTTTGGAGGTCCCCAGAGACTCTGCCCCACCCAACTTATGGGACCACCCAAGCTGCTATTCCATATGAATGGCTGGTCTTGGCTCATGCTTCCCAACATCCTAAATGCTATAAAACAAACAATAGCTGGCCTCAGTGAACCCCCAGCACAGCATTAGATTCACAGCTTGGCTTTGCCTAAGAATCTCCAGGACCAGCACAAATAGCATCTATTTCAGATTGCCTTATAGCTTAGGCAGGGTGGTCCTGGGCAGAACTAGGTGGGGGCTGACCTTGGCCTGTACCACATGGACGATCCCAGGGCCAGCACACCCAGTTGATAGCTACAGACAACTCTGGAGCACCACCGTCCTGCCCCTGCATATCTGATCCTCCACAGAGGGCAGGGGTTGTTGGTAAGTGGTCACAGCCAGTCCTTGCAGATGACTGGACTAGGTAAATCCCTCCCATTGCCTTGCTAAAAACAACCAAGGCTCAACTACAAGAGGAGGGTGTACTCAGTCCACACAAAGGGAACACCTTGAGTACCCAACTTGGGTGATAGGAGAGGCTGTATGGCTGGACCTTACAGGACACCTCCTACGTTAGGACACACTACAAAGACACTGAATCAAAGCAACTCTACCTAACAGAAACAAACATAGGGAGGCAGACAAAGGCGAGGAGACAAAGAAACGTGGCCCAAATTAAAGAACAAATCAAAACTCCAGAAAAAGAGCTAAATGAAATGGAGGTAAGCAATCTATCAGATTCAGAGTTCAAAACACTGGTTATAAGGATGCTCAAGAAGTTAGTGAGGACCTCAACAGCATAAAAAAAGACCCAGTCAGAAATGAAGGATACACTAATTGAAATAAATAACAATTTACAGGGAAATACCAGTAGAGTGGATGAAGCTGAGAATCAGATCTATGATTTGGAACATAAAGAGGTAAAAAACAACCACACAGAACAACAAGCAGGAAAAAGAATCTAACAATATGAGGAAAGTATGAGCAGCCTCTGGGACAACTTCAGGAGGTCCAACATTCGCCTCATAGGGCTGCCAGAAGGGGAAGAGAAAGAGCAAAAAATTGGAAATCTATCTGAAAAAAATAATAAAAGAAAGCTTCCTTAACTTGGTGAAGAAAATAGACATGCAAGTTCAGGAAACTCAGAGGGCCTCAAAGAGGCCCACTCTAAGACACATTGGAATTAAATTGCCAAAGGTTGCAGATAAAGAGAGAATCTTCAAAGCAGCAAGAGGAAAGAAGTTACTTACATACAGAGGCTTTCCCACAAGACCATCGGCTGATTACTCAAAAGACTCTGCAGGCTAGAAGGGGTTGGCCAGAAATATCGAAAGCCATGAAAAGCAGCGACCTACAACTGAGAAGGCTCTACTCAGCAAAGCTATCATTTAGAATCAAATGACAGATAAAGAGCTTTCCACACAAGAAAAAACTAAATGAGTTCATCATTACCAAATCATTATTATATGAAACATTAAAGGGACTTATTTAAGAAGATTAAAACTATGAACAATAAAATGGCAAAAATACATATCTATCAACAATTGACTCTAAAAAACAAACTAAGCAAATAAGAAGAACAGAGACAGAATCATGGATACAGAGAGAATTTTGATAGTTGCCAGATGGGAGGGGAGTGTGTGGGGGGGGTATGTGAAGAGGTGAGGGGATTAAGAAATATAAATAGGTAGTTACAGAACAGCCATTGGGATATAAAGTACAGTATAGGAAATGGAGTAGCCAAAGAATGTATACCCATGACCCATGGACATGACCAATGGTGGGAGGATTGCCTGAGGGGGTGGGGCATGATGGGTAGAGGAGGGTACAGGGGAAAAAATCACGACCGCTGTAATAGCATAATTAGTAAAATATGATTTTAAAAAAATATCCCCAGGTGTCATGTTAGTATTTAAGAACACCTTTTGCTAGTTCTATGCTCCTTTTCTTTATTTTTAACAAAGGGGAGATAGGAAGAAAGGCCAATATCTATTCCACTGAATAACTACCATCTGTTGAACTCCTACTATGTGCCAGGTACTTTCTGTGGATAATCTCTAACTTCTCACCGGCACCTTTTGAGGCAGCAATGTTATCCTCCTTCCATAGGTGAAGAAAGTGAAGCTGCGTGAGGTTTGGTCACTTGCCTAGGGTCACACGACTTCCGTGTGGAAGACCTGGGACCTGAACTCACGACCATGAGAGTACAAAGCTCCTACCATCCCTATTGCTTCTAGAGCCTTCCCCTTCAATGCCCTTGGGTCCACAGCTTCATATTTACTTGAACTCTTCTTGTTTACATCATGTAAGGTTGTAGGCAGTGGGCGCTTCTTCTTTTCCCCCTTTTTAAACTACTATTTTGTATCAATTATCAGCTGGTGATTCTGAGTTGGGTTTAATTCTGTGACGAGCTATAGCTTTGAGCTGATTCCAGTTACGGCACAAAGTCTGGCCATGTCTTTCAACCTCTGAAGAAAAATATCTATTTCCTCTCTTTGTAGGGTAATGAGGGAGACAGTTGACCCCGTCACTAAAGTGTATTAGGAATATGGGGTTCCTGTGGATTCTAGTTTCACATAGGATAAACAGTCACTTTTTGCAGGTAGATAAAATGAGGTACAAAGGAATAACTAAATTAAGTTTGTATCATTCTGCAGTTAGAGATTAGTTGCAAGTCTAACAAAGATTGCTTTTCTGGGGTTATCATCTGAAGATGAGGTTATTTTGAACAGAAATATTGTGTTAGTTGTGCTGATGCCTGTTTGAGTTCTGCCATCATTTAGCATTTCTTAGAAGGTGGTCATACGGTGTTTATAAATAAGTATGACTGGCTGCACATTTTATTTTAGGGACATTATTTGCTTACCACAAAATAAAGGTTTTTAACTTGACTTTGAAGTCTGCTCAGTAGAAAAATGTATTTGTAGCTGGATAAAAGCTTTTAACTCTTGATACATTGTCCTGGTTGCTTTTGTGTCTGTTTGCAATGACTTCCCGTAAGACCCACGCATAGCAAACCCTAGTGTCAGTAGATACGGTCTTTTAGGGGTGAGAATTAATCGCAGCGGTCTGAGGCGCGATGCTCGTTTGCTTCAAGGTTTGTCTGAAAGCTCAAGGGCATAAGCCTGAAACTGCTCATAGTCACACTTACTGACATTGATGACTCGAAATGTGCATGCTGGAAGGAGTCTACTGAAAACGCTGTGTGCACACTCAGTATACTTGAAATATATATTCACTTATTCATTATTTCAACAATAAATGATGAAATTGAATGCCCATTCTGTACTAGGTGCTAGGGTAGACAGAGATACATAGAAGAGAACAAAGCAGTCATGATTTTTTGCCTTTGTGGAACTTACAGGGTAGTGAAGAAAACAGGCATTTAAAAAGTAAAAGTACAAAATAATAGAGATTTGCAAATTATAGTAAGAATTCTGAAGGAAAAATATATGATTATGAGAAAGGGAATCATAGGGTGACCAGGAAAGGTTCAGTACAGAAATATCAGTGGAGCGGAAGCCTGTAGGCTGACTACAAGTTGGTGGAGGAGAAGTGGGCAGAACGCAGAAGGCAGAGGGCACAGGGCTGGACTAGACACTAGTGTGCAAATGAAGATGACCCAAGGGGTCAATATGAGGTAGTAGGTTGGCTGGGGGTCGAGGGGAATGATGATCAGATGACAGACACATGGGGCGCTGATAAGACTTTTGTATTTTTTTCCAAGCACTTTGGGAAGTTGTTCAACAGGCAATCACGTGATCTGATTAACATTTTAAAGTAATCATTTTTTCTGCTAAGTCAATTTGAATACAGTTCGAGGGGTAAGAATAGAAACAGAGAGACCAGTTACAAGTCTGTGCCAGTCATCCAGGTGAGAGGTAGCAGTAGCCCTAAGTGGTAATGAATGAAATAGAAACAGTGGGTAAACTCTGGAAACATTTGGAAGTAGAATCAATACCTTGGTAATGAAGTGGAGATAGAGAGACTGAACTCTAAATAATAATTTTCAGATATTAGGCTTTAGTAATTTTTGATGAGTGGATATGTTATTTTACTGATGGGGGAAGACTGGAAGAAGAGTGGATCTAGATTAAATAAGAACTTTTGGGGGGACGAGGGGTTTGTAGATGCTCTGTATCAACGAAGGATGTTACTATTTTCAGATTGCTATATAATTTTTAAACTCGTATACGTTGAATTTATGAACTGCTTTTACTGTGTCTATTGAGATGATCATAGGATTCATCTCATTTATTTTATTAACGGAGCAGATTGCACTGAATGATGTATGAGGGTTAAACCAACTTTGCGTATTTTTTTCTTTGTTTCTGGCTTAGTTGTGATGTATAATCTCTTCACACATTGCTGGTTTTGATTTGCTAAAATTTGTTTAGAATTCAAAAAAAATCAATGTCATGAGATATATGGATCTCCAATGTTTCTTTCTTCTGATGTCCTTGTCCAGCTTTGGTATCCAGATTATGCTTGCTTTAAAAATGACTTGAAGAATGATCTTTCTTTTCCCTTCTCTGAAAGAATATGTGCAAAATATTGACATTGTTTCTTCCTGAAATATTTTGTAGAACTCACAATGAAGTCATCAATGCTGGTAGTTTTCTTTGTGGGAAAATTATTGAATAAGAAATTAATTTTAAAATTTATTTTAGTTTTGCCAGGTTCTGCATGTGTGTTTTATGGGATATATCTAATTCATTTAAATTTTCAAATTATTGCATGCAGCTTTTTAAAACGATATATTTATTATCCTTTCAATGTTTGTAGAATGTACAGTGATAGGAGTTTATCACTATAATAGTTTTAACAAACTAGTTTTGGGAGAGATCCCCTCTATTTTATGTCTGTTTTCTTTTCATTAATATATGTTCTTATCTTTATTATTTTCTCCTTTCTCATTTTTATTTATACACACACATATACACACACATATACACTCATGTAAATATACATACATATCATATTTGTTCTGGAGAACCCTGACTAATATGGGATCCCAAACCAAAGCCTGGGGAGTTAATGAGGGTTTCTATCCTTGGAAGTCCCTAAACTCACATTTTTGTCCCCTTGCCTTGGAAGTTTGGTAAAAGCTTTGTTCCGTTTCTCTGCCTCTAGTCAGGATTGAAGCTCTCCCCAGGGATAAAAAAGTGGTCCCCAAAGCTGGGCTCATTTGTCTGGGTTTCCTCTTTTTTCTGGATCTTGACCTAATGATTCTTTACTACCATGTTCATCTCTGATTTCCTCAAGCAGCTTTAGGTCTATTTTCCCAGGTCTTCTCATTGTTCTCAGGGGGAAAGTAGGTCTGATTTCTTTAGCTCGCCGTCTGCAGAAGTGATTCTCCCGGAATAGGCGACTGTCTGTCCTTCTTGATCAAAATCTGTATGGGAATTATCAGATCTTTTTTGGATCACAACTTTAGTTTTTATTTTGTTAAATGTGGAGAGTTTTTGAGATATTTAAGGAAAGATAACACAAAAGTTATTGAATAAGCAAATATAGTGCTTGGAAAAGAGATCTCGGTAGAGAAAAATTTCAGTATGAGCAGGACATAGGTAACATTTTTTAAATGGTAAAATGAATGAGATCACCTAGGAAAAAGTCCAGATAGAGAACAGAACAGGAACTGGAAATGCACCTTTAGGGACTCGGCATTCAGAATTTAGTAGGAGAAGGTACGAGTGAAATACAGAGAAGAGCTTGTCAGAGGGGTAGGAGAAAACCCGTGAGAGTATAGTGTCATACAAGCAGAGAAAAAAAGAGGATTTAAAGAAGCAGAGAATGATCAAATATGATTTATCTGATGAAAAGTTTGGCAAAATAAGGCCTAAAAAGCATCTGAGTATCTGAGCCCCACACACACTAGACACCTGATTGATGACCAAACTTGCAAAGGCGTGTGGGTGGACAGCCTCGGGAAGAGTGATTCAGGGCTGTGGGAGGCCTGCCCGGCCGCAACCACCTGGTAGCTTTCCATCTCTAATCTGATAATGAGCTCTGTGCTATCGCAACCTGAAAGAATTATTGGAAACCTGTGCTCTGTCCTTTTAGCAGATAACTTGGGTAATACCTGTCAAGAGCAAAGAAGGATGATGGTGTTGCTACTTGTTCCCAATACTTGGCAGAGCTGCAGGGAGCAAACCTGTAGTTTTTGTTCTAAACCTGGACACAGCTGTGCCTCCTGAGGTGAGCTTTCAATGCTTGCCACTGCAGAACTTCCTGTAGCGCTGGGTGTCTCACCAGAGCCAGGAGGTGGAGGAAATACTGATTTCTCATCTTGGAGATGTATGCCTTTTCACAGCAAGCCTTTTCTATTTGAGCCCTTGGTGTAGAGTCCTTTAGAATTTGGTCCAGAGGAAAATTTAGGCTAAAGGAGAACCTGTTATTTCTATTTACTAATATTTCAGAAAAGCCTGTTGGCAGGGATTGAAAAAAGTGGCAGCTATACACGGCATAAACCCCATTGTGGTCTTCTTATTTTCCTAACAAACATTAAAGATGGGTTGATTTCTGTGGAAGTGCTGGCAATGTGTTTGTATATTATGGGGGGTTTAACCCCTAGACACGTAGGGTAGCAAGGAAAACCCCGAAGCTCATTACCCTTGCGGGGGGGCAGGGTAAGTGTGGAGTAACATACAGGCCCTCATGCCAGGCCCACTGACTTGGAATCATGTGCAAAATGAATTTAGTTATTTCTTTAATTTATAGGATTTGCACCTGATGAGGCAAGCAGAGCTCCTGAGTCTGAAATTATTGCAAACTGATTCACTCAAAGAGAGAGCTTCAGAGAGAAGCCATCCTATTGCTTTGTGAAAAAGCAGTTTGGACACAGTTTAAGGCTCCATTAAATGTAGCCTTTCATCAGTGCAACCCTGGCCAAGCTGTGTAACCCTACTCATTCGGCGGGTCTTGATGGCTAACGAAAAGGATCTACTCATATGTGATAGTATCTCCATGAGTGACATTAAACAGTTTGTCAAGTGACTGGTGAAATGACACAGCCTGAAATGTTTTAATTCTGTGTGATTGAGTTACTTTGTTTTTCTGATTTTGATTCCTGAATGTAGTATGGGAATAGCAGAGTTCTTATACTACCTACATCACAAGGTTGTGAAGATCAAACAGGATAATGTATGGAAAGCTATAGATAAAAATAGGACTTTGTTTGCTGCAATGTAATCACCTCCTTTTCAGAAACCATGGCTGTGGTTTTTATGTCCTGTCAATCATTGAGTCTTGGGAGGGCTCTTTGGGGTATCACAACATTGCCCCAGTTTATCCATATCCATCGCTCATAGCTGCCCGGCACTACCACGGGAGACTAGTGTAACTAGTGAGGAAAAGAGCCAAGAAATTAAGCTGAAAGGTCATAGACAATGTCCTGTGATTGGCTATTTTATTGGCCCAGAAGAAAAAGTAGAGTTTAATTGGCTGGGAATGGCTGTAACAGAGAACTGTCAGCACCGGAGCCATGAACCATAAGAGAGAGTGGGAAGAGGAGGGTGTACTAGGGTTCTCCAGAGAAGCAAAACCAATAGGATATATCCGATATACACAAATACATATATATGCACACATATATAGATTTATTTATTTGTTTGTTTGTTTAAGGAATTGCCNCACTACCACGGGAGACTAGTGTAACTAGTGAGGAAAAGAGCCAAGAAATTAAGCTGAAAGGTCATAGACAATGTCCTGTGATTGGCTATTTTATTGGCCCAGAAGAAAAAGTAGAGTTTAATTGGCTGGGAATGGCTGTAACAGAGAACTGTCAGCACCGGAGCCATGAACCATAAGAGAGAGTGGGAAGAGGAGGGTGTACTAGGGTTCTCCAGAGAAGCAAAACCAATAGGATATATCCAATATACACAAATACATATATATGCACACATATATAGATTTATTTATTTATTTGTTTGTTTGTTTGTTTAAGGAATTGCCTTACATGATTATGGAAGTCAAGAGATCCCTATGACCTGCCATATACAAGCTGGAGAACCAAGAAAGCTGGCAGTGTAACCCAGTCCAAGTCCAAAGGGCAGAGAATGGGGGGGGGGTGGGGGGGAAGCCTTGCTTCACAGGAATGAATTCTTCCTCTCCTACACCTCTCCAGGGGGGCAGAGGTGAAAGTCCTGGTTAGAGTCCAAAGGCCCAAGAAACAGGAGCACGGGTATCCCAGGTGAAGATGGATGTCTCAGCTCAACCAGAGAGCAGACTTACTCTTCCTCTGTTTTCTGTTCTATTCAGGTCTCCCACAGATTGGATAGTGCCCACCCGCCTTGGTGAGGGCCATCCCCTGTGCTCAGTTTCCCTATACAAACGCTAATCTCTTCTGGGAACACCCTCACAGACATACCCAGAAATAATGTTTTATCAGCTCTCTGGGCATCCCTTAGCCCAGTCAAGTTGTCACATTAAATTAACCATCACAGAGGGAGAAGAGGTAGGAGGAAGAGAGGAAAATAAAGAGCAGATGGCTTGGGAGAGAATAGCGTAAAGCAGCAGCAGTGATTAGAAGGGATCATGAGGGCAGTAATAAGCAGCCCTGGATCAGTGAAAAAAGACATTGTAACGTTTTTAGATTTGGAAGGGCTCAGAGATCCAGCAGTCCAAGGATGGCAAACCCACAGGTCATGTGGGGCAAATTTCCCTTCTTGTATCCACAGTAGACATTCCCGATCGATCATTGCACTTTTTCTCCTCACTCAAGGCACCCGAGTGGCAAGCTGAAGTGCTTGCTCTGTGGGACTGTAAAGTCTCACCCAGAGGTTGTTGGAACAGTGTGCAAAAGGGATGGATAGAAATCATTAAATTATCTGACTCTCACCTGATGACGTGAGCAAGGCCAGCGGGTCAGGCTCAGAGGTGCAGCGTCTGGTCCACACAGAGTGGTTGAGACCCTGCTCTACGTTGCTGCTACGAACCAGAATAGGCACGAGAGGTGAAATCTATTTGCTAATCAAAATTTTGTTCAACTGCCTCATGTGACAATCAAGAAACTGTGGCTTAGGGAAACCAAATAACTTGCTCAAGTTCACACAGATAGTCAATCGGGACTAAAATCCAAGTTTTTATTTCCCCAGTTGGACACTCAAGAGCCATCTCTGCTTGGAGCTGTTTGACTGAAGGATGATTCCTGAAATGGTTGAGTAAGTAGAGAAAGGAATATTTTTAGATATTAGGGTTTACGTCAATAGATCTTGAGCCAGGGCTTTGAAAGTTAGTATATTAGTTTGCTTGGGCAGCTGTAACAGAGTAGTGTGGCCTGGGTGACTTAGACACAGATGTTCATAGCCTCACAGTTCTGGAAGTTAGAGATGAAGTCTGAGAGTAAGGTTGGCACAGTTGGTTCCTGTGAGAGAGAATCTGTTCTGTGCCTTGGTCTCAGCTTTTGGTGGTTTGCTTTATCTTTTGTTGTTTCTCAGCTTGTGAACACACCACCCTGATGTCCGCCTTCCTATTCAGGTGGCCTTCTCCTGACACGCGGGTGCCTGTCTCTGTGTCCAAGTCTCCCTTTTTATAAGGACACAGTCACACTGGACTAGAAACCACCCTAATGACTTCATCCGAACTCGATCACTTCATTTAACTTGATCATCTGCAAAGACTCTCTTTACAAATACAGTCACACTCTGAAGTACCTGAGGTTAGGACTTCAACAGATAAATATGGGGGGTGCATTTTAACCCATAGTGGTGAGGTTTAATTTTCCCTGTGTCTGATCTCTGGCTATGGAGTCAGCTTGAATTTAGACTAATCGCTTTTCAAATAAAGTTACATTTACCATTAGGGTTGATTCTTCAAGAAATGGGCAATAACAGACCATGAATATGAATTCATAAACCACTATGAATTCTATGTTTATTGGGTCATGAGGATTTTCACGGCGTGTATTATTGTGGTTAAGGGGGAGGGGGGAGGAATGGCCAGGTGCAGGTGATGCTCTCTAGCGATTCCTGTGAAACTTCTCAGTGAGGTTATGCTGTTCTGCTGATTAGATGAGTGGAGCGAGAAGGACCACAGCTTGAGTAGCTGGCGGACCCCCACCTGGATGAGGCTACTTTACATGTAAAGATTTAAAGATAGAAATCTGAATCCGGAGATGCCAGGAATCTTTCAGGTGCCTCACAAAGGCAAGTGAAGTGGGCAAAGCTCTCTGCCACCAGAGAGCCCTGCTCCCCGAGAAAAGCAGTAAAATTTGTCTTTGGGGCTTGCACTCTGTTGTCCAGCTCGTCTTCTCAGCTCCTGCGCCCTGTGGTGGCACCTCTGCTTCAACTCCCTCAGACACTCAGGACCATGGCCTTCCTGTCCCGCTTCCCCCTGTTGGATGCTGTTCTTCAAGGGAGATGGAAAACCTATTGATTCACATTTAGGTATGAAAGACTAGTGAGGGTCAGTCTTTCTGTGGGTTCTGTCCTGCACAATTTGGTACTGATTGTCAAGGCCTTAAATCAGAGGACTGAAACTCTAAATGGCACCTCTTTTATTAGCTAATCACCTCTTAAATGAAGATGCGTTCGTGTTCAATTACCCTCAACAACTGTCGGCGATCTAGGAATTGGCTGATTATGTTAGCAATTTTTCTTTAATTCCAGGAAAATGCAAAATAGACCGTTAGGAAGATATGAATCTGAGCCCATATGCCGTAAAACCATTTTAAATAAATAAATAAGTAAACAAACTTGTATGCCTGGCTTTAGTCACCTGTGTTGGTGCTGGCCATCTCCTCGGATTTGTCCAGGAATTAATGGCACAGGCCTGTCTCTTCAGTGCTCATCACAGCCCCCTTCTCCTTTCAGCTGTTTTGGAAGCAGAAAACGCAACCCCATTCGTTCCTTGGCAACCAGAACAAAACTGTCCTTTCTGTCATGGGCTCCTTGATGGTACCAAATAGTGCAAAATCACTTTAGGAGAAAGGCGGCCACTCCTTCTTTCAAGCATGAAATTCGCCAGCCTTCCCTTTTCCTGGTCTGTGTTCAATCCACCTCAGTCTTTTGTCCAATTCAGTCAAAGGGAAAGGGTACAGATAGATACCTTGGCACCGGTTAGGTATAGGTGTAGGTGCAGGAGTAGATGGAGGTGTAGGTATAGTTTTAGGTGTAATTGTAGGTGTCGGGGTGTGTATAGGAATAGATGAGTGGCCTGGGAAAATCCGTGGAAGGTGAGGATGGCCTCGATTGAATGTTTCTTGGATCCTGATTTGACTCCCTGCTTCCCTCTGAATCAAGGGTTGGACAGCCACTGGGAGTCATTATCAGCAGCCAGGGGGTCTCCCCGGCAGAGAGCCAACACTCTCCCCCCCTCGGCAGAGTTCAGAGTGCCCTTTGGAGGAGCAGGCTGGATCCTTCCCAGGGATCAAAATCCTTGCTCTTTCTCTTTCTCTCTCTTACTCCCCAAAATTGGCCTAACAATTTTATAGGCCACATTAACAAGTGGTGAATACAGGCAACGGGGCCAGCAGATAATAAATAATTCAGTAAGAAATACATCCCAGAAAACGAGTTGATGTGATTGGAGAGTTCTTTGATAAATATAACGTTTCCAAACACTCATTACATTCTATTGTTATCACAGAAGGCAATTTATTCTGATTAAAAATATTTTCTACGAAAAGAATGGCTGGGGGAACTAAAAGTTCTGGGGAAACCAACCTCACAGTTCCGTTTAAATAGCTTGCCCGAGCAAATACATTTTAAGTTAATTGTTGGCACAGTGAGTTTCCTTGGCCTTGGCATCACCAGGCACCATTATGTGCATTGAGGCTTCACTCTTGCAGGGGTGAGGACTCAGGACCGTGTTCTCAGCAGACACCCCAAGGCATCGTATCCCTGTTTTGGTTGAGTAAATTCTGACTGATGGCTCTGCTTCCCTGTCCACCTACGCTCTTTATTTCCTTTAGTTTATAATTATGTTTATTTGATGTACATACAAATTCAAACACACCACAAAGAAAGAAAACCCCAACTAAAACTTCAGACAGGACTAAAAAACCCTAAATGTAGTCTCCTTCCACCCTTTTACAGTTTTCTAGTTCTATTTCCTATAGGCAGCCACCATTAGCAATTGCTTGTGTGCCTTCCCAAAGATCACCAAGTAAATATTAATATATGTGCATATCTCTGTCACATGTATAATCATACTATGTGTGTGGTACTATGCCTTACTTTTTTCATTAAACAATGTGTTGGCCATTATTCTTTCTCTCTCTTTCTCTCTCTCTCCCATCAGCCGAATTTTGAATGGTTGTATGGTATTTTATCTTACAAGCGTACCATAATTTATTTAGTTACTTCCCTATTGATGTTTGGCTTATTTTGTGTTTGGCTGAGGAAATTTCTAAGGTGGAGGAAGATGCCATCAAACCAAAGGGACTCTGGCTTCGTCTTGATGACACCTGCTCAGATTGTTGGGATCATTGAGGAGCATTTGTGGAGACAGGGTGGGAGAAGGGGAGGGGTTACCTCAGAAAGCAGATGTCCAGTGGGGGACTGGGGAAGAGCCTTGCTTCGTGGGAATGAGTTCTTCCTCTCCGACACCTGGCCGGGAAGACTGCAGTGAAATCGGCGTGCCGGCAGATGCTGAGAGCATTCATTCACCCACTCAGCCAACGGTGCTGCATTGCTTCTGTGTGCCCTCTAGGTGCTGTCTCCCCAGCACAGCAGGGAATGAAACACAGTCCCTGCTGTCATGGAGTTTACATTCAGAGCAGGGAAATAACATTGAAAGCAAATAAATATACAACTTCTCTAAAGACCAAGAAAGCAGGGCAGGGCCTGGAAAGCCACGGAGGGTGTTGGGACGGTCTTCCTCGAAGGCAATGCTGTGACGCCTCGGGCAAGGTGCGTCCGGGTGGGCGCTGGGGCTGCTGGGCCGTGGCACTGCCTCTGGGTTGCCTGGAATGCCAGTGGCAGCCAGCACTCTCCCATTCCCACCCAGGCCTGCTCCTGCTGGGCGTTGCCGGCACGTACTGCCTCTGTAGCCAGGAATAGAGCACCAATTTCTTTCAAGGTATGGGGTGGAATTCGTGGGGGAGGGAGAGAGGAAAAGTGGAAGAGACCATTAGGATAAGGGGCTGATGGCCTAGGGAAAAATGTGAATATTCTGCCATCAGATTAATACTACAACACTGAATTGTCAGAGGGCTTGTCATCCTTCACTTGTGTAGCAGGGGGCAGGGAAAATTATTCATTATTCAACGTGAGCTGAAATGAAAACACCATACTTAGTAAAACATGCAAGGTTACCTACGATGGTAACTGCTCCTAGAGTCTTAATGTGTCTGCTGCACGGCTAATTAATTTGCTCTGAGCTTCATTGGAATTCCTATTTGAGATGATTGTCTTGGTAAGTGAATGCACCACAGAGAGCAAGAACATCAGAAGCTCCGTTTGGGGCTGCTGTAGCAATCTGAGCCTTTCTCCAGTCTTCCTCAGCCAACTCCAGCCAGGACTGCCTGTGTCCCTGTCTAGTCCCTCCCTGATCGACTTGGAGGGTGGGCAGGATTTTCCAGAAGTTGCATCGCCCATAGTGTTATATGTGCTGTGGTTTGGAATCCGGACTCTGAAGCCAGATCTGGGATTTCACATTTACTAGCAGCCAAGTACCTACTAGGCAACCTCAGATATTTAGCACCACTGTTTCCTTATCTGCAAAGTTAGAGTAATTGCATTACCTACTACAGAGAAATGCTGTAAATATTACAATGGATGTGTTTGTAAGGCATCTAGTCCAATGTATGCTTTCACTAGATAGAGTATTTTCTTCTCATTTTCCTCCTCATTTATTGCCACCATCATTGTCCACCTCCTCTTCTTCCCCCTCCTCCTCCTCATCATTTTTTCCCCTTTCTGCCTGTATGTCTAGTTTGTGTGTTGGGATTTGAGCTGTTGTGTACAAACTGGGAAAGCTATAATGGGCAGTCCCGGGACAGCTGAAGCCATCTTCCAAGGCCTCAAGGAAATAAGAGATTGGGTGACCTGGGCCCTGGTTGGTCCAGGCTTTGCTTCTGCCATGTGGTTTGGGCCAATCCTCTCACTTCTCTGGCCTCCACCCTCCTCTTTGGTAGAATAGAGAGACAGAAATCAATGATCTCCTAGGTCCTGTCCTACTCCAAGGGGAGTGGTGTCTAAAGACACCTGTGCCCAGGTAAGTTGGGGTATATTTGGCAGCAAGTAGCAAACTAACCAATTGACAGTGACTTAAACAAATGGGATAGACTTAAATCAGAGTCTAAACAAATTTTAGCAAGCCAAGTCCAGCAACATGTGAAAAAGATGATATATTTCAACCAGCTGGAGTAGTCTCCTCTTTGCATCCTCTTAACGCTGCTCATTCAGTAGTCAACTTAACATGCATATAGTTTCCTCCTCAAGAACATCATACCTCCCAGAGTTTATAGCTTTGTATATTTCTAAATAAGTACCATTGGTTTAAATGAAAACATCAGAATGAATGTTTGATCATCACAGTACCCAGTACTTTACCATCAGGTATATCTCAGGTCTATCAACAACTTACAAATTAGTAGATTGTTGAGACGTCTGTTTTTAGTCTAATGGTTTGCATATGTAATTCCTCAGGAGCTCTTAACACATCAGAATAATACTATTAAACAACAATTAACCTTGTAAACAAAAGAGAAGTTGCAGACATTATTTATTTCTTTGCCAGCCTTAATAGAGACCTAATGTGCTAATAGCTTCTCCTGGAGACAGCTGCCATCAGTTAAGTAAAAACATTATTATGTTGCAATTATAAGTATCAATAAAGGCAGGACCCACTAGTTGCTGGCAGGCATTAACTGGCTTATGGGTATCCATTCCAATAGCTTTCTGTTGTATTGCATTATTTTACATTATTTTATGACTGTCCATTAAACACATTCCCATCTACTCCCATGTATTCAATGCTATAGCTGCAAGGCACTTTAAGAACATCTCATCTAGTATTTTTAAAAACTGTGTCCCAGAGACCTCTTAGGGGTTTCCAGAAACCCCTTAAGAGATTTCCTGGGCATAGTAAGGCCAGGGGCAGGGTATGTGCAGTCCTGGGGGTGAAGCAGGACACTTTGACGTGGCTATCTTGATCCAAGAGTCACCTTGGCTCAGTCATTTGGGTGCAGACACTGTGTCACGGCTGCCAAACTGAGCCTGTAAAACCAGAAGGTCACTGGTTCTAATAATCAATAATGTATACAGTAGCTGCCCTTGATCTTTACTCTACCCCAGCTCCTCCTGTTATGGTGATTTGATTTTCTATTTTACTCACTTATCTATTGTTTGAATTTTTATGCATATTTATTACTTTTACTCAGAAAAATATTAAAGGTATTTCTTAGAAGTCTTATTAAACTAGGATAAGTTCTTAGGAGCATCAGGCTTATCTCCCCAAACCAGCATTACATAGGAATATTATGAAATGAAAATGTATATTACCGAAAGTTCTGAGAGCACTGCTAGAAATGTAATTGGCAATTTCCTGTGCCGTCTGGAGCTGAGAATAAAGGGCCGAATATCTTTATACAAAGTGTCTTTCAGTCAGATAGATGAATGAGAGAATTTGAGACCTGGGCCAGCCAAGGTGTAAGTAAATTGCTAGAGAATTCCTGAGCCTCACTCCGTCTCTGAACCTCATGCACCCTCTCCACATCCTTCAACTTGACCTCACCCCTACTTCTCTACCCCAGAACGGCACTGCCAGTGTGGTAAAAGTGTATATGGGCTCATTGGGTTTTCACCCAATTTCTTGGTGCTTTGGTTCCATGTGGCTGCTGTAACAAATTACTGCACACTTGGCAGCTTAAAACAGCAGAAAATTATTCTTTCAGTTTTGATGGCTATAAGTCAAGGTGTCAGCAGGGCGGGGCTTCCTCCGAAATCCCTGGGGAAGACTCTTTCCCTGTCTCTTCCAGACTCAGATGGACGAGTTTTTCCTTGTGCGGCTGCAGATCTCTAGTCTCTGCCTGTGATTTCACGTGGTCATTTCCTCTTCTTGGGGCTGTGTTTTCTCTTCTGCCTCTTATCAGGGTGCTTATCACTGGACTTAGGGCTTCAAAAGGGGAGGGTGCACTAAGGGCTTGGGAAGTATGACCTGGAGGAGCATAAGGTTCATCTCCTTATCTCAGTGCCCTTACTCATCTGCTAAGACACCCCCCATTTTTTTCAAATAAGGCAACATTCACTCTTTTGCCATATAAGGTAATATTCACAAGGATTAGGTTGTAGATATCCCTTTTTTTAGGGTGTCATTCAACCTACTACACTGGTCATTTAAAAAGGAAAACTGAAATAAAATAAATGAAAAGGAAAGCTGGTCATTGGTCATTTTTTTAAAAAATTGAAAGTTTCATTGATTTTACTTTTTCCTGAGTGAAATGTCCCTTGGTTGAAACGTCTGCCAGTATTAAAATATCACTTATCTGACTCTAGAGCTCACCTCTGTGACCTCGAGTGCCACTCATCGACTTCGGCTGTTTTGTGTGAGCTTTGGCTAGGACAAAACTTACACAACTAAATGTGAAGTTTGGAAGCTCCTACTTCCTATCTAACAACTTCTTTTGTCTCTGAGGAAACAGAGACCCCCATCGTTGGGAAGAACATGGCCGTGGAGTCCAAACAGCTGCCCACCTGGGCCACCTTCACCAACGACCTTCACAACGACCCCTCCTGGGACTGCACTGGCATCGCCTGATGTCATTATTCTTTAGTTTCTTCCTTGATAAGGAGATGGTAATATTTCTGCCTCTAACTCATTAGAATTGTTATGAGTATAACGTTCTCTTGATGATAATATGATGATTTTTCAACATAATATTTGAAATTGCCTCTGAAATGTGTTTATGCCTCTACATTCATTAAAAGGGAACAAGAAAAGCAGGTAATTATGAACTCCGAGGGGTCCTAAGTAGGAGGAACTTACCGTGTTATAACCTGCAGCTACCTAGGGAGCGACTGTGAATGCACACAAATTATAATTTATAACTTTCAGAAAGGGAAGTGAGGAGGTAGCTATGAATAATAAGCCCAGTTTAGAGCAGACTTGGAAGATTCACAAGTTTAAAGAGTCCAGGCAGGTAATATAAACAAATAAAGCCAGGTAAGGGTAAGAAAAATAGCAACAGACGCGTAATGGAAAATGGCAGCTGAATGAAAATTGGGCTGCAATAGTAGGGAGCTGTGTGGATTGCAGGGAGCTGGGGACTGGGCAGCAGCGTTCGATTCACCTAAGGGAAACTGCTGCTCTTCAAAATAGAACCAGAGACGTTGAAATAAAGGACAAACTGACAGTAACCAGAGGGGAGGGGATAATGGGAAGAAAGACGGGGAAGGTCATCAAGGAACCTGTGTAAAGGACACATCGGGGTAGGATCGGGGTAGCCAAAGTGGGGTAGGATCAAGGGTGGGAGGTAGGGATGGGGGAGCAGGGGAGATTGGTGGGGGGAAATGGAGACAACTGTACTTCAATAACAATTTTTAAAATGCTGTAAAAAAGAAAAAGAAAAAGAAAAAACTGCTGCTCTTCAGTCGCCTGCTTGCTGATGACTGCCATTAAGATACAAACCCAGCAGGCTAGACCTTCCAAGGAAGAAATCTGGATTTTTACATGAAATATTCTTGTATCCCTAGGTGGTTAGGCCAGCCTATGCTGTGACAACAAACAGCCCTGAAATCCCAGCATCTTAACAAACATTTATTTCTCCCTCGTCGTGTCCTCTGGGAATCTAGACAGCTCTCCAGGGAACTTCCCTCCAGGCACCAACCCAGGGGCCCAGGCTCCACCATCTCAACACCAGGTCTCTATGTTCCCGGGGCCCAGTGTTACAGGCTGAATTATACCTCCCCCAAAAGACACATTGGAAGGTTAGTCCCCAGTGCCTGAGAATGTGACCTTATTAGGTATTTACAGAGGTCATAAATTAAAATGACCTCACCAGGTAGGCCCTGATCCAATACGACTGGTGTCCTAAAAAGGGAAAACTGGGGCCACAGAGGAAGACACAGAGGGAGAGGCTATGTGAAGAATTATGTTGCCGTGAGCCAAGGCGCTCCTGGAAGTGAGGAGAGAGGCCTGGAACTGGCCCTTCCCCAGCACCTGCAGAGGGAGCATGGCCTTGTCAACACCGTAATCTCCAGCTTCCAGCTTCCAGAACAGGGAGACAATAATTTCTGTAGTTTAAGCCACTCAGTTTGTGCTACTTTGTTACAGCAGCCTTAGGAAACGAGCAGCCTGAGAAACGCAGAGACTAGAGAACGCACATAGGAGCTTTTCCCTGCCTCGGCTTCAAAACTCGCTTCGTTTCTGCTCACAGACTGTTGACCAGAAGCAGCCCTGTAGCCCCACCAGTACCGAGGGGCTGCGAAGCATGACCCAGGAGAGGATAAGTGGATCTTTTTTTTAAAACTTTTTTAAGATTTTATTTATTTATTTTAGAGCGATGGGGAAGGGAGGGAGAAAGAAAGGGAGTGAAACATCAGTGTATGGTTGCCTCTAGCACACCCCATTCTGGGGATACAGCCTGCAACCCAGGCATGTGCCCTGACTGGGAATCAAACCAGCGATGCTTTGGTTCCCAGGCCTGCACTCAATCCACTGAGCTATACCAGCCAGGGCAGGATAAGTGGATCTTGATGAGCACTAGTAATATCTACTTTCTACTGCTGGCTTTAGAGTGTCGGTAGCTAATAGAGTTTGAAAGAAAAGAACACCAGACTGAACAAGCATTCATCAAGTGAGTTGAGCAAACCCTCCCTCGGTCTGGGCCTCACCAGTGGTTCCAGACGGGGCCTTGTCCTGAGGACAAGCCCGCAGGTGGTGGGAGTCTGTTTGTGGAGTAAGATTCCTGATTCTGAGGGAACGTGAACTTGCCCATGGGCAGGGGTAAGCACAGTTGGTACAGAGAAAGCGGTTGGTATCAAGTTGGAGGCCTGAGCTTGGGGAAAGGAACAGAAAACCTGAGACTTAGTGCAGCATGGGGCCTTGGAAAGGGGAAGATGCATGGACCAATGCCCACGAACAGTTTTTAGCTGGAGCTTTTCCCCCTATTCTACACTCCCCTATTCTCTTTTTCTTCCCCACTCTCCCTGGAAACCAGACCATCCACTTAGTCCATTTGAGCGAGAGGTGACATTGCTGTTGGTGATGACCCTGGGAAGCCACCCACCATTTATGTTATTATTTCTGGAAACATACCATCTAAATTTCAAACAGCCAGCTTAGAAAAATTATTTTTTAAAAACTGCTCATGGGTGTACATATACAAATTTACAGTCATGATTTATACTCAGTCTAGCAATAGCATTTTAAAATTATTTGTGTGCAATATACTTTACTCGTGTGCATATCATTTAAAAACAATATATCTAGATGCTTTCAACTGAATCTCTCTTCAACTATATATCATATTAACTTGGCTTATGGATCGCGCTCAAAATTATTCTTAAAGAACATGCTTGGTTGGTTTCACTGAGCTTTTTGAATATTCTAAAGAGCTAGAGAAAGAAATGAAACAAATTGTATGGCTCATGGGCCGTGGCACAAGCTAGAGAAATAAAATTGGGCTTCAGGCCAAATTCTAAAGGCAATTGGAGCTGCTTGTGTCAATTGGGCATAATTATTCCTTAGCTCCTGTTGACAGAAAGAAAAATTGGTTGTGATCTGCTTCCTGATGCTGGGGATTCAGGAAGAATATTTGGGCTCCAGATCATGGCAGATGGGTGCGCGTAGAAGCCACCGATTTGTCATTTGCAGGGAGCAGGGAATCCTCCAGTTTGAAGGAGTCCTTGTGAATTAGTTGCCTTGAGCAGTCTGTTCTGTGGCTGAAGGCAGCACCATGCTCTCAGTCAATGTTCACGGAATGAATAATGAATCTTACCCGGAGACCTTCCCTGCAAGAGTATCTGCCTTTTCTTTTCACCTGCCCACTGTCTGGCCCATTCTCCAGTGACCGTGGAAGAACAAGGTCTGCACAGAACAGAAGGCGCCACCCCTAGCTTTATTTATTCAGCAAACATTTATTGTACCTACTAGGCACTCGGGACTGTGCTGAATCCCAGATGTCTAGCTAATGACAGCCCAACCCGGAAAAAATGTGTTTGTCCTGAAAAGGGGGGAGATGTCTGAGTAGGCAAAGGCCTCCAGTGAAGCATGAGAGGTAACACGAGGACAAGGTGGAGAGAGGTGAGATCATGTTCATTTTCTCTTCTGACTTCAGGGGCCTGATTGGTCCGTGCAAAAGGTTCCTTTGCCATCCCTCCACCTGGACCCTGGATTGCATCCCCCCGTTTCCTTGGAATCTTTATACCATCAGTCTCCTACACTTGGCTATATTTTCAATCTATTATTTACTGGCATGTCCCCTCAGCATATAAGTATGTTCTAAGTCACAGGTGGCAAACACAAGGTCCATGGGCCGAATCCGGCCCTCCACCTTGTTTTATCTGGCCCAGCACCTTGTTTCTACCCAGCGGCAGTGCCGAGCTCTTGCTTAACTGTTCAGGAGTAATTACGTGTGTACAGTCCCACAATTACACTCAGCCCTTTGAAGGCAACAGCGTGACTGATGTGGCCCCCAGTGAAAATGAGTTTGACACCCCTGTTAAGTCATTTACCTGAACCAACTCAAGTCCATAATTTGCTTTTCAATCTCCTTTTAGTTCCTATTCTTTCCTTGTTATGTTTTTCATACAAACAAATTGTAAGAGTTGGTTTGCTCACCCCCTTCCTTACGCCCTCTTATCAGACACCCCCACCCCAGAGTGGCTTCCGCCTCTGGTGCTGTGATAGAACTGTTCTGGTGGCCGACACTGATGATGCCCGCATGCTACCCTACTGACCAGGCCTTTCCTGAGCCCCTCTGCTCCCCTGGCTTTTGTCACCCCAAATGCCCTTGATTTCTCAATTACTGCCCTGGTTCTTTTTCTCAGGCACCCTTGCAAGCAACTCTTATTCCACCCACTCTTTAAATGTTTGTTCCTGAGTTTGGATTTTGGCCATGTCTTCTTTTCACTCTACTTACTTTCCTCGGGTGAGTTCACTTACTCTCATGTTCTTACCCAGCCCCTATCCATGCTGGCAATTCCCGAATCTGTATTTCTAGCCTAGATTTCTTTCCTGAGCCAGACCTCGTACCTAGTACCTGTTTCATTTCTCCACTGATATGTCTCCCAGGGACCTCAAAACCAATGAAAAGGTGAACTCTTCACCTTTTGCCTACATATTGTTTTTCTTCCACCTCAGTGCATGGTATGATTATTTTTTACACAGCTGCCTAAGTCATACCACAGTTAACCAGCTACCTTGTCTCATCAATCATATCAACTTTTTATTTTTCAGATGCTTCCCCTTTACTTCATTCCTACTCCCACTAACTCAGTGCAGGCCTCATAATTCTTTGCTTGAATTGCTGCTCACCTCTCTACCACCACACTTGCCCACTGACATAGACTGAATTGTGTCATTTCTCCCCCCACCACCACACACACGCTCTAACGTATTCTGAAGCTCTAACCTCAATACATATGCTGAAGCTCTAACCTCAATACGGCTGCTTTGGAGATGGAACCTGTAAGTAAGTAATTGAGGTTAACTGAGGTCATAACCAGGGGTGCTGATCTGATAGGGCATGTCTTCATAAGAAGATGGAGACAGTAGGGATGTTCACACCGCAGAGAAGACACCATCAAAGGACACGGCAAGAAGGTGGCCATCTGCAAGTCAAGGAGAGAGATCCTCAGTACAAACCAGACCTGCTGCCACCTTGGCCTTGGACTTCCAACCACCAGAACTATGAGAAAATAAATTTCTGTTGTTTAAGCCACCCAGTCTCTGGTAAGTTCTTGTGGCAGCCCTCATAGGCTAATATAGCTGCTTAAGTGGCATCTTTCAAAAACAAATTTGATCATGTCGCCGTCCTGCTTAAATTTCTTCTTTGTGTAGATGGTCCTTCTACACTTGCCTCTTCCCCTCACTCAGTGCACTGGTCTTGCTAAATGACAAGAGTGTACCAGGCTCTCTCTGTACCTTTGCAAAGGTTCTTTCCTTGCCTGGGTCATCTTTTCTTGTCCAGACCATCCCCTTCCCTCATAATTTCTGTTTGCCTTTTTGTGACCTGACTCTTGCCTCTCCCTGGTCTGTAGGGTGTTGTTCCAGAGTTTCCACAGACCTAAACTGTCCCCTTCTCTAGACTAAACTCTTGAAGGACAGGACTGAGGTCTTATTTACCTTTCTGTTTTCAGCATCTGCATAACATTAGAGTGGGTATTCCAAAATGATTTTGAATGGATGGACAATCAGTAAAAGTCTTTACTCTCAGGCCTACAGAAGAAAATTTGACAAGTCATTGTGTTACCACAGTCTGGGAGTAGCCTCTTCGGGGGTCTGCTTTACATTATGATTTGTCGGACCTACTCATGCTAGCAGCCCAAAGACCAAGAAAAACATTGTTATTATTGTCACCATTGTTACAACAATAGCACTTTTCATTTATTGAGCCAATACTAAATACATAAAGTATGTTATGAGTATTAAAGGTCTCTGAGCCCAATTTCAAAGAGTGAGTGTGTGATTTTTGCCCACACCACCAACAATTCTCCAACACCAGCTCACTATCTTTCTGTTAAGCTTAATTCTGACACTATTCACCTAGAGATAGCGTGAAATTCCATAGGTTAAGGGCTCAGTCCCACAGAGACAGCCCTACTATACCTCAGATACCGAATGCAAGTATAATAGTCTCCCTTATCTGCAGGGGATATGTTCCAAGACCCCCCGTGGATACCTGGAACCAGGAATAGTTACACACTCTGTAAGTGTGTGTTAAGTGTCATTGAGTTGGCTCTGACACCCGGTGACTCCACAAATGCCCACAATATTCTATTCTCAGCAGCCCTGCTCAGCTCCTGTAGACACATGCCTATGGCCTCTTTTATGGAGTCAGTCCATCTCATAATTTGGTCTTCCTCTTTTCCTGCTGCCTTCTGTTTTCTTTTCAGCTTTACTGTCTTTCCAAAAACCCAGCCTTCTCATGGTGTGCCCAAAAGACAGCTTTAGATTTGTCATTTTCGCCTTTAGCAATGTTTTGGGCTTACTTTGCTCTGGGACTCATTCATCTGTCTGATAGTCCAGGGTATCCACAGAGCTCTCCTCCAACACCGTATTTTAAAGGGACCAGTGTTCTTTCCTATCAGCCTTCTTCACTATCTAACTCTTGCATCTAAACATAGTACTTGGGAACACAAGAGTGTGGATGGTCTTAGCCCTGGTCTCTACTGCACATCTTTGCTCTCGGTGATCTTTCCTAACTCTTCCAATACTGCCTTTCCAAGTCTCAGCCTTCTCTTGTTTCTTGGCCGCAGGGTCCATTCGAATTGACGACAGAGCTGAGGGAAGCAAAATCTTTAGTAATTTCCATGTCTTCCCTACTGATGTTAAAGTTGTGTATTACTTCTGTAGTCATGATTTTTGTCTTCTTGATATTCAAATGCCGTCCTGCTTTGGCCCTTTGCTTTTTTCAGTTTCATCAGAAGTTGTTTCAAATCACTGCTATTTCCTGCCAATAAGTTGACATCATCTGGCTATCTTAAGTTACTGATATTTCTTCCACCAATTTTCACTCCTCCTTCCTCTGAGTCTAGCCCAGTTTTTCATATATATTCTGCTTAGAGATTAAACGAATAGGGAGATACAATGCACTCTTATCTGACACCCTTGCCTAAAGGAAGCCTCCTGTCCACAATCCAGGTTTTGCATCAAAACATTCAGGTGCTGAGGCACTCCCATCTCTCTCAGAGCAACCCCAACCTTTTCATGGTCGACACAGACAAAGGCATTACCATAGTCTATGAAACATAGACTAACTTTCTTGGGAAATTCTTGGAGCACTTCAGAATCCAAAAAATGCTTGCAATTAGATCTCGAGTGCCTCTTCCTTTTCTGAATCCAGCCTGAACATGAGGCATTTCTTGCTCCGTATTAGGTAGAAATCTTTGCTGCGTCACCTTCAGCACCGCTTTGCTTGTGCAGGAAATGAGAGCCAAGGTGCTATAGTTACTGCTCTCCTTGTCTTTTTTTTAATAATCCTCCCCTGAGGACATTGTTTTTCCATTGTCTTTGGAGAGAGAGGAAGGGAAAGAGAGAAACATCGATATGTGAGAGAAGCAGCAGTTGGTTGCCTCCTGTACTTGTCCAGACTGGGGATTGAACCTGCAACCTTTTGGCTAAGGGAAAATGCTCTGACCAACTGGGTCTTCAAGAAAGGGCATTGTCAAGACTGGGATGTATATTAAACATTTCCAATCTGTAGGGCATTGTTCTGTGTTCCATATTTGTTGACATATTCTTGTTAAGAGAATGCCAGATTCTGTCTCAGGGCCTTGAACTAATTCTGTGAATACCTCCCCTGCCCCTGGGGGATGTACTTCTTCCCAGTACTCTCAGGGCAGCTTCCGCATGGCTGCCTAGAGTTGCAGGTCCTTCCTCACAGGAGTCTCCTTCAAAGGTGTCTGCCATCCTCTGTCTCTTCCGTATAGATTTTCAGTAGAGTGTTTCCACCTTCCTTTTATTTTCTCCTGATCAGATGATGTGCTTCTTTGTTGGTTGTTCAGCATTCTAGTTTGGGTTCAAATTTCTTTTTTATTTCTTGAATCTTCTGTAGAGATTTGTTGTTAAGATTTCTTCTGTCTTCTTACAGTGGCTATGGCAATGGCTCTACTTATCTCTTTGAGATAGTCTTTGAAAAACTGCATTCAGGATTCTAACTCTGTATTTGTTATCTCCCCCGCCCCCCGCCACTTGTTTTTTTTTTAAACAATTTTTAGTGTTTCTCTTGTCATCTACCCAATTTTTTCTCTTTTTTACTTCTGACATTGCCTTTCTGCATTCTTTTCTGATAATATTTCTAGTTTCAGTCCACAGATTTGATCTCAGTCAATTAAATTTAACATTGCAAATTTTTATGTGAAATTCTAATCCATTAGGAATGTGATTTATGTTATGTTTTGTCAATACTATTCTTTTAGTGCCCTTCCTCGGCTTTTCTGTAATGTTTGTGTAAACAGTCTGTAGTCGGTACCAATGCTCCTGATCTTGTTTTGGCAGAGAATACAACCACTTCTCCATCTTCTGCTTCCAACTGCTGTGTCACTTTGATTTCCCTGTTGGCCAGCTGGTGATGTCCATGTATGTAATCATCTGTTCAGATGTTTGAAGCATGTGTTTGTGGTGAACAAGCTATTGGCATCCAACTTGTTCTGAGAGTTGATCTCCTGCTTCATTGCTGACCCCTAGTCCAAATTTTCCAATGACATTTGATTCTGCTTTATTTCCTACTTTTGCTTTCCAATCATCTGTAACTTTCAGCATGACTTGTTTTGGTGTGTGATTAATTTCTTTGTGGATACTTGTGTAAAAACTTTCAATTTTATTTCTTCAGCTTTTGCAGTTGGAACATAGACTGAATAATGGTTATGTTAATAGGTTTCCCTGGAAGTCTGATTGATATTATTCCATCCGACTCTGCATTGTGCGCCTAAATGTCTGTGCTGCATCTTGCCTCAGTATATATTGTACTATGTTTTTTCCTATACATAAATACTCTTCTGGCTTCTCTTTGGAATATCTACATTGCCAGTAGCACTACTCTTGTGCTTTGGGGGCATTATTAAATACAATGAGGTTACTTGAACACAATCACAGTGATATTGCAATAGCAGATGTCATGCCCGAAACGGCTGCTAAGTGTCTGATGGGTAGTGAATGCCGTGTGCGTGCACTGGACCCAGGGAACATTCACGTCTTGGGTGAGACAGAGCAGGGAGGCATGAGGTTTCTTCACACTGTTCAGAATGATGTGTAATTTCAAACATATGAATTGTTTATTTCTGAAATTCTCCATTTCATATTTTTGGACCACAGTTGACCACAGAAAGGAGCATTGAGGGTAAGAGGGGCTGATGCTGTACAGTCCCATTTGCAGGAGGGCAAGGCTTCTGTCCAACTTGGCTACAGACCGGAGGTGCCAATGACTCTCTCCGCGGGTTTGATTAATTTGCTAGAGTAGCTCACAGAACTCAGGGAAATACTTACCTGTACAAGTGTATCGAAGGCTGTGATAAAGGTGAACAGCCGGATGAAGAGACGCAGAGGGAGAAGCACCTAGGGGCTGGGAGAGCCCTCAGCACAGGGGCCGCTGGCCCTCCGGAGTTGGGGAGTGTCACCCTCCCTGGGCGTGGACGTGTCCACCCACCTGGAAGTTCCCCTAAACTTGTGCTGTGGGAATCTGAATGGACGCTCCCTCACTAGGCCTGATCAATTATCAACCCCATTTCTAAACTCCTCTCCCGACTCTGGAGAAGTCGGGAGCAGAGCTGAAAACCCAAACTTCTAACTGTGAGTGGGTCCTTCTGGAGCCCCTCGGAGCCCACCCAGAGTGGCCTCATTGGAACAGAAGTGCTCCTACAGCTCTTATCACCTAGGACATCACAAGGGTTTCAGGAGCTCTGAGCCAGGAACTGGGGGTGGAAACCAGAAGGTGTTTTTTCTATCATCTCACGATTATACAGAAAACATCTTATTTAATTCTCACAAAGGAACATCTACACTGAAGTAACTTCTACACTGAAAAGCAGCTGAGGCTTAGGGAAGAAACGGAACACAAACTCAGCTAATATTCTATTTGCCACCCTGTATTTACCAGACTTCTTGCTGTTGCTTCTAGTCTAGATGGGACTGTACGACTGTTTCTGGCCTATGAGCTATGAGCAGAAGGGACCTGTGTGAATCCTGGGGTGAAGCATGATTCTCTAGCATCTGGTTTCATGCTGAGATAAAGCCTCGAAGACTCATTTTGAAATGGCAGAGTGTCTGTCAGCCTGGAGCCCTGAATGACTAGGAGGAGCAGAACCCAAGCTGGCCTGCAGTGGATATATAGTGTGACTGAGTAATAAAGGCTCTTTTTTTTAAATTTATTTAATTATTGTTCAAGTACAGTTTTCTGTCTTTTACACCCATCCCAGCCCCCACGCCCTGGCAGTGCTCCGCACCTCCCTCCCATTTCCCACCCCCGCTTTAGTTTTTGTCCATGTGTCCTTTATACTTGTTCCTGTGAATCCTTCCCCTTTTCCCCTGAAATTCTCTCCCCTCTCTCCTCTGGTCCCTGTCAGCCTGTTCTGTATTTCAGTGTCTTTGGTCATATTTTGCTTGCTTGTTTGTTTTGTTGTTTAGATTCCTGTTAAAGGTGAGATCATATGGTATTTGTCTTTCACCGCCTGGCTTATTTCACTTAGCATAATACTCTCCAGTTCCATCCATGATGTTGCAAAGGGTAGGAGCTCCTTCTTTCTTTCTGCAGCATAGAATTCCATTGTGTAAATGTACCATAGTTTTTTGATCCATTCATTTACTGAGGGGCACCTAGGTTGCTTCCAACTCTTGGCTATTGTAAATTGTGCTGCTATGAACATTGGGGTGCATAGATTCTTTGGGATTGGTGTTTTAGGGTTCTTAGGATACAATCCCAGCAGTGGAATTGTTGGGTCAAAAGGCATATTCATTTTTAGTTTTCTTAGAAAATCCCATACTGTTTTCCACAGTGGTTGTACCAGTCTGCAATCCCACCAACAGTGAACTAGGGTCCCCTTTTCCCCACAACCTCTCCAGCACTTGTTTGTTTCTTTGTTTATGATAGCCATTCTGACTGATGTAAAGTGGCATCTCATTGTGGTTTTAATTTGCATCTCTCTGATAGCTAGTGATATTGAGCATCTTTTCATGTGCCTCTGGATCCTCTGTATGTCCTCCTTGCAGAAGTGTCTGTTCAAGTCCTTTCCCCATTTTTAAATCGGGTTGCTTGTCTTCTTTGAGTGGAGTTGAGTGAGTTCTTTGTATATTTTGGAGATTAAACCTTTGTCTGAGGTGTCATTGGCAAATATGTTTTCCCAAACAGTTGGTTCTCTTTTTATCTTAATACTGTTTTCTTTAGCCATGCAGAAGCTTTTTATTTTTATGAGATCCCATTTGTTTACTCTTTCCTTTATATCCCTTGCTCTGGGGGACATATCAGTAAAAATGTTGCTGCATGAAATATTTGAGATTTTTCTGCCAGTGTTCTCCTCTAGGATTTTAATGGTGTCGCGGCTTATTTTTAAGTCTTTTATCCACCTTGAATTTATTTTGGTGTATGGTGTAAGTTGGTGCTCAAGTTTCTTTTTTTGCACGTAGCTGTCCAGTTCTCCCAACACCATTTGTTGAAGAGGCTCTTTTTACTCCATTTTATGTTACTGCCCCCTTTGTCGAATATTAGTTGCCCATAGAGACTTGGGTTTATTTCAGGGTTCTCTGTTCTGTTCCATTGGTCTATGTGCCTGTTTTTATGCCAAAAGCTTGTTGTTTTAAAGCAATGAGATTCTGAGGTTGTGACGTTAAAGACCTTTATCTGTCTCTGCCCGGGGAGCCCCGGGGCCTGCTCCAGCAGTCCCATCCGCGACATAAAGAGAACGTGCAAAGCAAAAGGGAGACCTCTTACTTCTCAACCATCCAATCATGTCTGCCAACACCGAGTAAGAATGTTGAATGCCAACTGCTCAACCAGATCTTATTGAATTACTAAGTGTATACGATGTAGCAGTTTCTGGAAGACCTTAAATATCTATGTTGAAAAGACAAAAAGAATGAAACTATAATCAGCAAAAATACATACAAATGCAGGCAGTAATTATGTGAGTACATCGTAGAGGCGTTATCAACCAAATTATATTAATTATGATAAATTAATGATATTAATCAGGAATATGGGGTGTAGACCTTGAACTGTCATGTCAAAGCTGGAAAGGTTTATTGAAGAGTTTTTTCATCTTAGCATTATTAACACTTTGGGCCAGATAATTCTGTGTTGAGGGGGCTGACCTGTGCATCATAGGACGTTTAGGATGTTAGCGGCTTTCCTGACCTCCACTTACTGGCTGCCAGTGGCGTCACCACCGGACTCCAACGTGGCAATCAACATTTCCCTAAGTCCCCTGGGGGGCAGAATGAGCCCTCAGTTGGGAACCACTGGCCTACCGAATGTATAATCAGATGAGGATAATCTTCTCTCACATACATATTTCTACTAGGAGCTAGACAAGAAGAGCTGGGGGGAAAGGCAGTTGTTTACATGGCAGGTTTAAGGGCCACTGGGAATGTGAGCCCAGGAACAGCAGCTCCCCGCCAGGTACCTTTCCTGGAGACCTCCTTGCCGTGTGTCAAAGCTCAGAGGCCTTGCTTTCCTTTTTAATGCCCCGTATCCTTGGGAAGCTTACACAGTAGGCTCTAAGGCATTGATACATCAGCAAAGGGAGGGTCTGAGAATAAATTGAACCCAGAGGCTGAAAAAAGTAGCAAGGCACTTCACACTGAAGCGGCAGCAGGACCCAGGTGCAGAGCTGGGAGCAGGCAGGGACGGGGGCTTTAGAATGGTGTTGGGGCAGGCTAGTCCAGGAGGAGGGCTGTGGTGCTTTCAGGGGAGGAAGGAGGGTGAGAGAGGACTTTGAAATGCGTAAGGCGCGAGTACAGAGCTGAGTCAGATGCAGACTTGGAGGAGCTCTGAGGATACTGGGCTCTGGGCTGAGGGCACCAAGAAAAGCCCACCCTGGCATGCGTACCGGGGCCTAATGACCTCTGTGACGGTGGCCTGATTCTGTGGTCTCATTTCACTGCTCTCCCTCCCATGCTTGGGGCTCAGCCACTGTGGCCTTCTTCCAGCTTTTGAGATGTGTGTTCCTGCATGTTTACATGCTGCTCTACCTGCCTGAATGCCCCTGCCTGCAATTCGTATCTAACCCCTCTTCCTAGTTAACTGTTATTCACGCTTCACAAAGCACTCAACTTGTTACTTCTTCTGAGATACTCCTGTTCTTTGTAACACATTTCTTAGCATCCTGTTCTGTGTAACTCATATCTTAGTTTATAATATGATTAATGGGATTTCTTTATTATTATATGCCTCCAAAACTTAAAGCTTTAATGATATCAGAAAGTATTAGTTTTGCTTATTATGGTCAGGCCTGGAATATAGTATATGCTCAATAAGTAATTTTTGGATGACTTCACGAAGGTCAGGATTTTCCTTTCTGATAATTGTGCCGGTTGTACAGGGTCAGGTGACACTGAAGGTCCCATGTGGTCAGTGGCAGATCCCTTTCTCAAGGGATCTGGACCATGAAAGTTAGCTCCAAATCCAGTTCCTTCTAGATAGGTCCTTGTTTTGGGGGTTGGCAAATATTAGAGAAGAAGTGCCAGGAGAAACCTCTGTGAGTTATTTTGTTATTGAGTCAGACTTCATGAGGATCAAGGCTGAGACACAATCAACAAAATTTGTTTTTGAACATGCTGACTATATGCCAAGCATTGTGCTAGGGACTGATGTTACCGTGTTTAACTAAATGGAAATGAAGTTTACAGACTAGATTTCTAAAATCATGTATCCATTCTAACAAGGAGAATATTCAGAAATAAAATAACCAAGGGAAACTCTGATTCAATGACAATTTAAACGAAAGTACTAAACTCAACAATAAAAACTCATCAAAAGGAAAGAAAGTTTTGTCTGAATACAGGCAGGAGAAGAAAGCTTTAAAACATTTCCATTATTTTATTTATTCACGAGTGGAGGTTATTTTTCCTGACAGGAATTAACAATAAAAATATCTTTCTTTAAACAGTTTTTTTTTCCTGTACAATCACACACACACACATACACACACACACACACACACACACACACATGTATGGGTGTCCATGTTATATAGGGANCAATAAAAACTCATCAAAAGGAAAGAAAGTTTTGTCTGAATACAGGCAGGAGAAGAAAGCTTTAAAACATTTCCATTATTTTATTTATTCACGAGTGGAGGTTATTTTTCCTGACAGGAATTAACAATAAAAATATCTTTCTTTAAACAGTTTTTTTTCCTGTACAATCACACACACACACACACACACACACACACACACACGTATGTGTGTCCATGGTATATAGGGAATGAGGTGGATTTTGTTCTTCTGTATCTGTGTCAGATGTGAGCACATTTCTACAAACCCTTCAGAATTCTGGTGATGGACCAAAATATTTGAAGTGGAACAATCTTGGAAATTCAAGGTCATAGAGTAGCCATGTTTACTTCTGAGCCCTTCTGGTTGTTCTGTGACTTCCTCCTCTCTCACATCTGTTCTCGTCTTAGATATGCATATATGAGAAACCTGGTTCTGATGCCCACTCTGGATGGCCTTACTCTGGATGGTCTCATACCAATCCTCTTATCCCCAGCTCCTTCTCATCTCCCTCCCTACCCAGATGACATGCTGGGGACTAGGACATTAAAGATCAGCCATAAGGCCTGCCTTGTGTGGTAGTCCAGGTTCAGCCAAAAGCAGATGTCAAGACAGGATTTTATTTTTAAAAATGTCAGAGGAAATAGGAGGAAGCTGAGAGTGTACGAGAGAGCCTGTAGATCAGAATGCAAGTCTGACTTCGAAGGAAGGGTAGAGGAAAGAACGGTTGAATAAAAGCATCCTAGACTGCTGAGCAGGCTACGGAAATTTCTAAGGAAAGTTTGGCAAGGCTCTGGGGAAATCCTTCAGCCAAAGTCACCCATCAAGTGAGTTCTGCTTTGATGTGGGACTGCCTTTTCTGTGCTTAGTGATTGCCTAGAAGCAGCTTGTGGGAAGAGTAGCCTTGGAGCCAGGGCAGCGCTGAATTTCTGTGGGCGGCAGGGCCAGCAGCAGCTTGAGGCTCTCGGTCAGTTACACTCCCTGCAGTTGGGAGAGCGTCAGGCCCATTCTCATGGCTGCCACAGCTTGTGATTTATTCAGAAGTTGGTCTGGAAAACATGCTTCCTCTATGCAACAGATGGGAATGTTTTCAAGATTCTGAGAAAACATTTGGTAGGACAGATCCTCATCTCAAATCACTGTAATTTTTTTTCCAGAATACTAACTGTCTTCTATGCAGATGAAGTCATAGAAGGAATGATATTTGAGGAACGGGGTGAATTTAGTTTTTTGTAACTGATGTTAGCAATTTTGTAAACCCAAAAATAGACACAAGGTCTGATGATGGGCCCACGCCTTTGAGTAGAAACAATACTAGAAAATCAAGGCCATAGTGTACTCATGTGTTTCTCTTAGCCCTTCCTGATTTTTCTCTTGCTTTTGTCCTCTTATCCCCTGAAACCTGTTTTCTCATTAGACTGAAAAAAAAAAAAACCTTTGGACCTAGCTCGACTCTTTCATTCTTCACTCCACCCTCTTTCTAGTACAGTACGTTAGAAAGCTACAAAAGCTGCGTGTCCCAGACTCAGAGATGCACATTTTGTTCTTCCAATTAGGTGTACTCAGGCTGAGATTGGGAAGAAAGGAGGCAGAGGCCATTTTACTACAGCTGCTGTTTCTGGCAAGCTGGGTTCACAACATGCAAGATTTGGAAGAGCGGGGTTGACTGAATCAGAATTCCTGGCTAGTCACCAGTGTGTGAGTATGAGGGGTAGTGGTGGCCATGGCCACAGCAGCAGACTCCTGATCTATGGCTTGTCATGGTGGAGTAGCCTTGAAATCAATATTTGAGCGGCAGCTCTCTGACTGATGTTTCTTCAGTCTTTCCAATGTCTTTTAAGCCTCCAGTGGCCCCCAATATTAAGCTCTCTGCTGGAATTACCTGGGGTAGTTTCTGTTTTCTACACTGAATTCTGATTGTGTAGTAACTAAATCTTCCCCCACAGGACGACTGTTTTTTTATTAACTCATTTGTGTGTTGGTTGGTTCAGTCAATAAGCATTCATGTATTCAGGTATTGAGTTGGCCTGGTGCTTAGCACTGTGCAAGGCACTGAGGATTCTCTTGTGAACCAGACACAGGTTCTGCCCTTAAAGAACTTAGAGTCAGAAGCCAGGCTTTGCAGTGGGGCTGGCAGGCAGTGTAGAGAATTATTAATGACTAAAATGTCCAGGGTAGAATGCCTAATATGGGAAAAAGAGACTAACACTCGTAAGACACCCACTATGTGTCAGATATTATGATGGGATTTTGTATACTTTATTATATTTAATCCTTACAATAATCCAGTGAAGCATTACTGCCATTTTGCAGATTTGCAAACTAAGCTTTTTGTCTTGACCAAAGATCTGATTCAGGACCTGCCTGACAGCAAAGTCTTGGAAAGCCTGACCCCATATTTCGGAAAGCAAACATGAATAGCTTTGGGCAACTGCCAGGTCCCCTGGGGAATTGCATGAAGGACAAGACCTTGTGCTTCATCATGTTCTCAGTGTCTCTGCAGCCCAGACTTGGTTGATCCATTCCACCTTATTTTTATTTTGATTTCCATTATTTTCCTTTCTTTCAGGTTTTCTTTAGCCTGCCCAACAAATGCCTTTCCTCTGACGTTCATTCTGCTTTTGATTTCCTTTCATCGCTTTTCTCTTTCCCTCACTCTGGGCCTCTTGCCTTCCTGCCTCCCCACCTCTATCTCTCTTTCAACTTCTTGAATTATAACTTCGCTGTGTCCTTTCTCTCTCTGGGCTCCCTCAGGCTGTCTGTCTCTCTGTGTCATTCATTCTCTGTCTGTTTCATTTCCCAAAGAGAGACCCTAGTTTATAACAGTTGGGCCTCTGGAGTCCTCGTTCCATGTTCAGGTTGAGGGGACAGATGATTTTACCTTCCCTATCGGTTCGCCCTTCTGATGGGATTGCTAAGGAATTCTTAGTTGCCTCATACTTAGTGACAACGCTCCTTTGTCAGTGTGCAAGAGTTTTGACTTCCCATCTTTGTCATCATTGAGTTCTGTTTGTGCTAACCGGTTGCTCATGCTCTCAGCAAAACTCAGCTTAGTGAAGCTGTTCTTTCTTCTTTCTCTGCCTAGCTCTGTAGGGACATAAGGGCTTAGCAAGTGTGCCAGCTGCATTAGTATGACATGGAACATGAAAATCCCTGACAGATTTTTCAAAAAATTATTATTAAACACTAATTTAAAAGAATATATGCACTCCTATGCTCATTGCAGCATTGTTTACAGTAGCCAAGGTTTGGAAGCAGCCCAAGTGTCCATCAGTAGATGAGTGGATAAGAAGCTGTGATACATTGACACAACAGAATACTGCTTATCTGCAAAAAGGAAGGAAATCTTACTCTTCAACAGCATGAATGGACCTAGAGAACATTATGCTAAGTGAAATCAGCCAGTCAGAGAAAGAAAAGTACCATATGATTTCACTCAAATGTCGAATCTAATAAACAAAATAAATGAATAACCAAAAATATAAACACACTGACAGCTGTCACAGAGGAGGGAGTTTGGGGGGCTGGGTGGAAAAGGTGAAGAGATTAAGCAACACACACACACACACACACACACACACAAAGTCATAGATACAGACAGAGGTAGAGTGATTACCAGAAATGCTAGAGGGAGGTAGAAGAGGAAATGGGGGTGGTAAATGGTGATGGAAGAAGGTTTGACTCGGGGTAGTGAACACACAATACGATATATAGATGGTGTATTATAGAATTGAACACTGGAAACGTATATAAATTTATTTAAAATGTCACCCCAATAAATTCAACGAAAAAATTACTATTGACCTGAGTACAAATTGAATGGGGAATGAAAGATTCTAAATTGATCTTGCTCCCAATTAATCTTCTCTTGTGCTATGATCACGAAGTAATTGCAGGTCCTTTTGCTGGAACCTCGTTTCTCTGCCGATGGGCAACAGGCCTGCTCGGGCACCTTCGGGAGGAGGAGTGATGGTTTTGAGGGTAAAAGGATTGTGTTTAAAAAGGTCACCCTTAGAAAAAGAAAGAAACCCCATCACACTTGTTTTGTTACGGTAATTTTAGCTCTGGAAAAGATCTACATTTTCTTTTGTTTACTTTGAACTAAAAGGGAAGAATCAGTGAAATTTTACTCTGTCAGTTTTACTCTTTATTTTTATTTTCATTGATTGTCAGACTTTATCCCAATACTCTGTTTCCCAAGACTAGCAGAATCATCGCCTTCCAAATTTCCAACTCTCCTTCCTGAATTTTCATCAGTAGAGATGCTGATTACTGTTTTGTATTTTGTGGTAAGCACCCTAATCTTTTCAAAGAATGCAATCATCATAATGGATTATATCACTCAAGATCTCATTTCTTCTCCATTTAGTAAAAACTGAAATGGGTGGAGTAGGTTATGTTTTTCTACATAAATTACCTTTTCTTGGCCCTTGGGTGAGAAGGGCCTTTCCCACCCCCATGTGGAATGGTTGCTGAAAGGTTAATAGGGTCCAAGACTGAACTAGTGAGCAAGCTATCCAGTTCAAAGACTCACTGTACTTTGTGATAGTGACTTGGAGTTCAGGCTTTGGAGCCACACTGTTTAAAAATTACCTATATACTGGAATCGGTCGAGGAGGACAATTGCGGTGGTAGTGTGGCTGAAACCAATGAGGTCTGTCTAGAAGGTACCCAGCCATGTAATGTGAAAAATAGGGACATTTATTGAAGAAGATGCAAGATACAAGAAGCATTGTACACAGGACAATGACACCTCAGTCTCCTTCAAAGTAGGCACTTTGGGTCCTCACATTGTTCTCCCAGTCACCATCAGCAGCCCCGTCCTATTTTTTTGAATCTCATTGCTAGTCTGAAATCTCTTCCTTTTCAAAAGTGATTTTAGTTTTTGGAAAAGCCAGAAGTTGCAGGGCACCAAATATGAGCTGTAGAGGGGCTGAGTCACCTGGGTGATTTGATGTTTTTCCAAAAAACTCTGTATGAGATGTGATGCATGAGCAGGCATATTATAGTGATGAAGCTGCCATTAACCAGTTGCCCATAACTGCAGCCTTCTGAATTATCCGAATAGTTTTTGTGGAGGATTATTCAAGTTTAATGCACAATTTGATGCACCTTTATTACTGTACTCACTCAGTCATTTTGAATGTGACAGCCACATAGTACACATGCTCACTCGACGGCATCAACCACCCCCACTGACTAGTGCAGTGAAGTCGTCATTGTTCACACATGTGCATTCTAGTCCACTCTCCTTGCCCTTCCGGTTACATCAATGTTGCACAAACCGTTCTGGTTTTATTAACAATAGCTGGACTTTCCCCACACTGACTGTACATTATGCAAGGACTCATTGAGTAACAGGTTAGAAAAGAGAAGTGTCTGGAGTAGGAAATGGGGGAGGCCGACCAAAGATAGTGCTTATTGCAGTGTGGAATTCCGCTTTTAACTTAGAACATAGGACATTAGATGTGACAGTAATCAGAAGAATCCTTTACTCTGTTTAGCACTTATGCTTAGTGCTTTATATGTATTTCTTGTTTATTTTAACCATTAGAACAGCTTCAGAGGTAGGCATAATTATCTGTATTTAACAGGTGAGAAAACTGAGGCTCAGAGACGTTAGGAATCTAATGAAGGTTAGGCAGCGAGTAAAGGCCCGAGCAGAATTCAAACCGAGGTGTCTCTGCCTCTAAAGGCCAGGTCCTGAGCACAGCACATGTATGTCTCAAACAGGAGACACGGTGAGCACACAACTACTTGGTTGGGCAGGAAAACAAACACCCTCTGTTTTAGGCACGGCTGTGTCTTTATACCTTCCCATTTGATGCAGTGAGAGACGGCATTACCTTTTATTTCTGTGCATTAGCAAGGTGAATACATCCCACTCATCTCAATTTACAGAGCAAATGCCGTGGCGTGGGTTCAATGGAAATTTTCTCCCTGGTGTTCCAATCTATTGCTGATGTGACAAGGACAGAATTGTCAGAGCAGCTCCTAATTAAATAGTTCAGAGCTTCATTAGGAAGATGTGGCTGGATGCAGGACTCACCAGGCAAGTGTTGGCATCACTGTTGACACTAATTGGTCCCTTGGCTAGCAGCCTCGGCACAACAGAGGGCCTGGACACCGAGGGGAGGGCAGGGCCATGAGACTTGCTGAAACTACATAGGCGGCAGACTCAGAGACCATCACCATGGGCTGGGAACGCGATTCCCGTAAGCACTAGGATTGAACTTGTCACTTTGGCTTCTCTCTTTCAAAGTCAGTGGCTTTCTAGACCCAGGGCCCTTCAATTGTGGTTGACACTCAGAGACCAAAGAAACACAATATAGTACAAAGTTTCCGGTGTCTGTTGCAGAAGGAGGACTAAGCTAGTTAGTTCATCTTCCTCCTTTTGAGATATGAAAAGTAGCCAGGAGACCAGGCCATGAGACTTTCTATAGGAAAGGAAATAAAAATGAGTTGTTGCCCTTGTACCTTACTTACAAAAGACAGGAGCACCCATACGTTCAGTCCTGGCTTCCATGACAGGAGTCCTGTGTTGGATTCTCACTGTATCGCAGGGTCTTTCTGACTCAGGGACTCAGAGACTCTGGGGCTCGGGGACTCAGGGACTCAGGGGCTAGCATTTTATTTCATGCCCAGGATCGTGCTGGTCACCCTGAAACTAGAATATATTTTTTAAAGATTTTATTTATTTATCTTTAGACGGGAAGGAAAGGAATATCAATGTGTGGTTCCCTCTCGTGAGTCCCCTGCTGGGAACTGGCCTGCAACCCAGGCATGTACCCTGACTGGGAATCGAACCGCGATCATGTGGTTCGCAGGCCTGTGCTCAATCCACTGAGCTACACCAGTCAGGGCAGAATATTCTAACATAAATAACAGATCTTTAACATCGATTCAGAAATCTGTTAAATATCAAGATTCTGGGTTTACCACTGATAGGTCTTTCCACTTGGCTCCCTGTGACTCTGCATGGAAAAAATAATATTTTGATTTTACAAGGAGCAGTTACTATTTTCTCAGTTTTATAGGGGAATTTTATAGCGAACAGAAGGACTTATGCAACGTCTTAACATTTGGTAAGAGGCACAGAGATGACCTGTGACTATTATTTGGGCCCTAAACACAGTATTTTCTGCTGTATGACTTTTATAACATTTTCTCCTTTATAACACTGTTTTCTCCTTTCCCCTTGTTCTCCCATGACATCACTACGGTAGACGGTACACACTTTCAGCATTCCCTTGTTACCAAATAAATTTTGCTTGAGTTTTCTTCTTGCGTTTTATATAGCTGATATCGACACACATACCCTATAAAATCATAAGTGATGAAAACAATTGAACAGTGGTTGAACTTATCCCTGGGCATCACACCATTTGACTTCTTGCAGAGAGCATTCGAGAAGCTTGTGTTTATTCCCCCTTCCCTGTGATGCTGAGTAAATGAAGGAAGGCGCTGTAGCTGCCGTTTTGACCCTCAACCTGCAAAGGGTCTGGAATAGATTCAGTTTCAGGATTGAGGTGGATCCTACGAAATCCCATATGTAGGATTTCTATAATCCTGAGCATACTGAGCATATGCATACTGAACATATGTGGGATTATAGAAACACTGGGACGGTTCCTTTACAAACTGTTCATCTATAAGGTAGTTACTGGATAATGCATTTTTAATAGTGTTTATTTCGTCTTTAATCACCTTGTACATCTTTCACTCATACCCGCCTCCCAGCCCCGGGAGTAGAATTCCAACAAAGGAGAGGAAGCATGTTGGTTTTTTATTTTTACATTATTTGGGGGGGGACACTTGAAGCAATACTTTTAAAATATTTTATTTGTTTACTTTTTTTTTTAGAGAGAGGGAAATGGAGGGAGAAAGAAAGAGAGAGAAACATTGACATGTGAGAGATACAGAGATAAGTTACCTCTTGCACACCCCCACCTGGGGACCCGGCCTGCAACCCAGGCATGTGCCCTGACTGGGAATCAAACTGATGACCTTTCAGTTCACAGGCTGGCCCTCAATCCACTGAGCCACACCAGCCAGGGCTGAAGCAATGCTTTAAATCTTTGGAATCACAGACAGTAGTAAAAACTTTTTTTGGTGTGTGTAGCCCTTTCTTCTATGAATGTAGTAAGTTGTTATATTTCTGAGGAGGACATTGCGACTCTCCCCCAAACTAGTCTGGGTCATTCAAATTCTGACATGCCAGGCATTCTGGCTTCCCACCCGGCTCCCGACGGCCTAACCCCGTTTCCTTGAGTACTGTTTTATGCCAGGACTGTCTTGTCTTATAGCCACTGGGGCGGCTGGCGTTGTCATGGTTCCTCCCGAAACTTGCCTATTGGTTGAGTGGAGACTCTTCCTCCCAGTGGCTCAGCTCGGGGTGCGGCCTCATCTCCGGGGGCCGCCTCGGGACACGCTTCCTCGGCTTTGGAATTGGCTGGCTGAGTCAATGAGCACCACTGGGTGAGATTTCACTATGTTCTGACTCTGAGAGAAGCAGCATCAAGTGAATTTGCTCTCAGAAGGAAAAGGATTCGTTCACTCAATGAACGCACTGACATTTTAATAACTTGTCAGCCAGGCACCAGGAGCCTCTGAACTATAGACTTCTCCTCACTGTATTCTCAAGGAGCACCATCTTTGAGTCTCAGGCTAAAGTAACTGTCGATTTTCTAAAGGCAATGTTTTTCTTCCAATTTGTGGCAAAGGACAGCAACTTTGACCTCCAGGAGTGCCATCTTGGGTAGGCAAGGATATCTTTCCCTGGCCACCCTGGGACCCACTATCCCGCATGGTGGGTGGGCTACAGAAATTGCTCTGAGCTTCTGCTCTCAATGTAGATGCAGGTGGGCTGTCATAAATGAGACTCTGTAGCTCAGGAAAAGAAAATGTTTCCTGTTTTAAACAGAAAAATAATGTGCTTTATTATTTGAATAGCCATTAATTGTTCTCGAGATTTCTTTTTAGCCTCAAATAATAGTTATTTTTAAAGGTTCTTTTTATTTATTCATCTAAGATATTTATATATATTTCTAGTGTTTAATAATAATAACAAAAATTCATAAAGCCCTTACTTTGTGTCAGGACTCTGTTATGAATCTTACAAGCCATATATTCTACAAGTCTCTCAAAATTCTACGAAGAAGGTATTATTACCAACCTCATTAATAAATTAGGAAAGAGAATTTTAGGAGGTTAAGGAAGATTAAGAGCAAAGAGCTAAAAAATGTTATGGGGAATATTGAAAGAGACAATTCTTGCCTTGAAAGTCTAGAATACTAGAATGAGAAGGAACCACAGAGCTATCTTCTGTACAACGATCTCATTGTATAGAAAAGTCCTGAGAGGTTTAATCACTGGCCCAGGGACCCACGGTAATTAGAGGCAGGGGCTGAATGGAGCCAACAACTCCTGTGTCTCATCCCAGCGTGCTTTCCACCCCATGCTCCTTCCTCCAAGAGCTGGGAATATTGTAGTGGTACCACCTCTTGCCTCTAACCCCCAACATGGTAACAGTGAAAGCAGGAATTGCTTCATATACTGTGGCGGATCCTGGCCAGCAAGATCTGTGTATGTTGTTGCTGCTCATGAACAAATACACACGGACAACAGAAGTCCTGTGGAGAAAAAGGCATGGCTACTTTCTGAGGGAGAACAGGTGAGAGGGCCAGAGAGCCCAAGAGCCCAGTCCCTGCCTGGCCTGGCTTTTATTGCTTCTCTGGGTATATCACATGGAGGGGAGTCCTCATTTACTATGCACAGGTTCACTGTAGGGGACTACCTTTTACAGATAACAAAGGAAAGAATGTTGCTAATTACTTCAAAGGGAAGGATGTTGTAGACCAAGGGGAAAAGTGGTTGATCTGGCCACACTCCATACTTGGGAGGTTTAGCACAGACTTTAGGAAGCTACAGCAAACCCTTGCTGCCTCAATTCAGGATGACCGAGTTTTAGCAAAAGCAAGTCTCAAAGCAGTCTAGGTACAATGCAAGCCTGATTCCCCACAGGAAAACCTCTCCATGAGCGTGGTCCTATGTGCCACACGCAGCCCACTGGTTTTCCATGTGAGGGCTGAGCTCCATTTACACGCCATGTGAAGTGGTTCTCTACAATATAGAAGTGAGGGGTGCAGATGAAAAGTTCCATTGGTACTGAGAGAGAGAAATCTTTGGGGGATGCTGATATTCCAGGAAGACTTAGTAGAGAAGGGGTCTCTTTAGCTCACACACCAAAGCAGGTAGAAGAGCTGAATATTCAGGGAGTGAGGAGAACAGGTATTCTGAGGACCAGTCTAAAAAAAAAAAGCTTTGAGTTTCAGGCAGGCATAAAGAGGAGGTCTGCCTGATGGGCAGGGGAGTCATATAAGGGCATAATGGGAGACAGAGGAGGCAGGTTTTCCTGAGCTTCATAGGCCAGGGTGGTACCAGGGTCAGGATGAAAGCAGAGAGAACAGACTCCGAAAATAATTTGGACATAAAATGATGAGGTGCTTGGTCAGAGCGGTGGCCATGGGAGGATGGAGAGGGGACCTTTTTGTGTAGTGACAAGGCATTTCAGGGAGAAATGTACATTTGAGGAAAGAGGCAGATGTTGAGGAGAGTGGTGTGAGGTGGGAATGAGGAGCTGTCTTTGGGAAGCAGGAAAGATGCAGTTCAACTTTGGGGTCAGGGCCACGTGCAAGGCCACAGGCCTGAATGCGGTTGATTTGCACTCTATTGATTTTCCTGAGCAGACCATTTTCACTCCATTGATTTTCTCGGCTTATTGACCTGTGTTTTGCAGTTGGTTAGAGGTCACTTTGTTCCCTTTTGATTCATTTTTTGCCTCCTGCTACTTTCTCTTGTTAGTGTGTGCTCTAATCACCACTGCCAGCTATTGGCCAAATATGACATTTCCACCACTGATAGGTTTTATCATTTGGAGATAAGTTGAGGGTATAATCAAGAAGTTGAACTCAGAGTACAGTTTGGACTTAGATCAGCCATCCTGAGAAAGGTGTCACTATGGATAGCACAGAGAGACTGGGATCACAGGAAGGTGATGCTGTCCACATGTGTAATGTCCTTGGTGGACCATTAGGGGGCAGGTGGGAGAGTGAGCAGAGTTGCCGGCTCACACTGCTTTCTCACTCCCACAGTTACAGCTGAGCCACGTGTGTTGAAAACAGCTGTGAGGTGGACCCAGACAAAGTTACTTCATTATCCTGGGCTCCGTTTTGTCCTCTGTAAAGTGAAAAGTTGGCATCGATGCGTCATTCCCACATGTGGCTCCTCCTGCTTATTAAAATCCCATCACCCCTTCCCTCCCCGTTCAGATGCAGTGGTTCTAGCCTGGAGCCCCGGAGTCTGTGTGTCTGACACTCCAGGTGACACTCTAGGTGACTCTAACAACCTAGTCTGAGGCCTGGTGTTGTCGGTCTCTGGTCTGTGTGCCTCCAGGATCCTTCTAGTTTTATTCATTTGTCTTTTTTCCTTGGGTTCAAGAGGTCTTCAGGATGCACTGTCTCTCTTTTTCAGGGAGAACCTCCTAATTGTTCACTCTTCCCCATAAAAGGCACTTTTTCCCCTTATGTAAAACCTGCTTTTCTCCATCAATAGAAATGTAATATACTGTATCACCCATCCCAGTACTACATATATTTTAAGTCACATTTCTGTTGTGGAATGACAGTGTTTCGGTTAAAGAATTCCGAGCACCAACAAGCAGGCAGAGGAAGCAACCCCGGCGGTCAGGAGCGGGGCAGGCGCGGCCTGTGAGTGTGTGCAGGCGGCCCTGTGTTTGGGCTGCATTTTGTTCTCCCTGACCTTGCCAAAGAGGAGACAGGAAACCACGGCAGATTTCATCGCTTCCTACCTATAGATGTTATGTCTCTTGACAGGTTCCAAATTTAAATAAATGGTCTCTAAACAGCACGTGCATTTTAGCCTGATGGAGAACTCCCCCAGAGAATGTCTTTCCTAGGAATGAAAATAATGGATAATAATGGCCGGAACCACTGAGCACCTGCTGTGGTCCATACGCCCTGGGCTTTTGTGCATCACCTTCGTTCACTCCTCACGAAGCCGGCTCAGACAGGCGTTGTCTCCACTTGACAGGTGAACAAACGAAATTTAGAGAGTTTAAGTAATACACTCATAACCACCCAGCTGGTGAACAGGGGACAAGAATTGGGCCTCTCTTTCTAGGTCTTTAAGGCCCGAGGGCCGAGTTATCACACTGTACCGCTTGCACTGGGTGACCTGAGAGAGGAAAGGGAGGAACCAGAGCCTGCACAAGCAGCAGGGGGCCCTGCATCTGGATTCCCAGACATCAGTCATTATTCCACAGCCTTTCTATGCATATACATCGCAAGTCAAAGCAAAGCCTTGGTGTTTCCTGATGGGTGGGAAAGACTGTGACCACTGAATTGGTTTTTTTTTTTTGTTTTTTTGCTGTGTGTGTTAACTTCAGAATGAAGTGTAAAGCTTTCCTGTGTCTTAATCACCCCGGGCAACACATGCTTTGAAACCAGCATAGCCCAGAAGCCCACTGAGCTTCCGAACCTGGTGTTCTGAGGTTTCTAGTTAAACTGTGTCTGGGATCCTTCTATTACAGTGTTTAGTGTAATTCTGTTATGCTTAGGGGACATGTTTTGTATGATTTCTATTCCTTTAAATTTGTCGAGGGTAGTGTACTGGTCCAGAACATGGCTTGTCTCGTGAACAGCCTATGTTCATCTTGAAAACAACATTTCCTGCTTCTGTTAGGTGAAGCGTCCCATCAATTAGTGTTAGTTGGGTGATCGTGCTGTTTCGTGCTGATGTTCTATCTTTTTGTTCTTGGAATTCCTGATGAAGGAGCATTGAAGCCCCCAAGTATAATTATAGATTTGTCATTTTCCCTTTAGTTTGACTGCTTTTTTGTTATGATTGGTCTTGCTTTTTTAATATCATTAGACAATATCTGCATTTCAATCTATCAGTTTAGACCATGTATAATTAGTGTTGCTATTAATATGGTTGCTTTAAAATCTACCATCAATTGTACCAACACTGTTTTCTATTTTTCCATTTGTTTTAAAAGTTTTTCCTATTTTTTACCTTGTTAGAATAATAAAAAATATATGATTCCACTTTATCAACACCAATGCCTTATTATGCATGCCTTTCCTTTTAAAATTTTTTTGTGATTGCCAATAGGTGTGCAATGTACAAGTTGTAGTTAATCAGAGTACATTTTCAAATAATATTATACCTCTGTGTGTGATGTCAGGACCCTATGAGTCTAGTCTCAATTCTTCCCTTTCATCCTTTGTACATTGTTACATTTTTATTTACATATGATATAAACATAATACATTGCTACTATTTTTACTCTAAAACCAGCTATTTTTAGAGTCATTAAAATAAGAAAAAATATTTTACCTTTATTTATTCCATTTTTTAAAAATAATTTTTTATTTAATTCTTGTTCAAGTACAGTTTTCTGTCTTTTATTCCATTTTAATGCTTGTCATTTCTTTGTGCGATCTAAGGTTATCTCTGGCCAAGTATTGCTTTTGCTTGAGAATTTCCCCTTAATATTCATTACACTGAAGGTCTGCTGGCAATGCATTCTTTGGGTCTTTGTTGGTTGAGAAAGTATGTCTACTTCATTTTTGGAAGATATTTTTTTCTGCATATTGAATTCTGGTTAACAGTTTTTCTTTTTAGCACTTTAAATGTGTTACTCCTTTGTCTTCAGGCCTGCTTGGCTCCTGACAAGAAGTCCCCTGTAATTGCCGTCTTTGTCCCTTTGTATGTAATGTATCTTTTGTCCTCTGGCTCTCTTAAAGATTTTAAAAATTATGCTGTGTTTTCAGCATTTTTAATAATATGCTAATTTGGGGGGGGAATTTGTAGCTTGATAATATTGTTTTCTTCTTCTTTTCCATATGCCTTGTCATTTTTTAAAAAGCTGGACATTTTATTGCTTCTCACGCCTTTGGCTGAGATCAAGGGTAGTAGCTGTTCTTATAAGTTTAAAAGGCTGGACATTTTGTACAGTGTTGTGGTGACTGTAAATATTTTTTGTGCCGTGGTTAGCCTCAGTGCACTACAGTAGAATTTAAAATTTCTCTGGCTTTGCCTGGGTTTAGGGTGAAGGCTGTTTTGTCAGGTTTTTCTTAATGTTTTCTCCGTTCTCAGGTTTCAGAACTCTCTTTGAGTTGTGCCTCCATGAGAGTCTCTCTGAGCACTCTCCCAAGTCAGCAATATTTGATTGTTACTTGTTACTGGCTGCTTGCTAGCCTGGCCGCGGGAAGTGGTGGGGAGTGGAGAGGTGTTCTCTGTCGTCCTGGCTATTTAGACGTCACCAGAGAGGCGCTCTGCCCCTGGGTGATCTCAGGGCTTCCGCCCCCTCCCAGAGGTGGTTCTGGCTCAGGAGGCATTACTGCCCCACCCCCGGGGAGTAGAGGGTTCTTGTTTCTGTTCTTTTCTCCCTCGCCCTAAGGCCACAGTGTGTGCTGTTCTTCTCCATTTTAAAGCGTTTGTTCATCTGGGGAGACAGAGCGCTAGGGTCTGGGTTGGGTTGCTTGTGTTTCCTGCAGCAGCCGCTGTTTTCTCCCCCCAGGACTGTCGAGTGAGGGATGGTTTCTCGGGCCTCTTGTCAGAATTTTTTAAGTGCCCAGTTAGGTCCATAAAGAAGAGGATGCAAGTGCGTGTGGATTTCTTGTGTACTCACTGGCCCCCAGGGGTTCTGAACACTCTCACTAGCTTGTACTTGGCCTCTACCAATTTGTTAACAATTTTAGCTGAATTCTCCAATGTCCAATAGTATCCCTCCTAGGTAAGCAAGAGCTTGTGACTTATCATCTCTCCTCGAAAGCACCCGTCTTTCCATAGGTTTTGGGTTAGCTGGTTGTCCTGTTACGTCAACTCTGATGGTTTCAGTGAAGTTTGGGATGTGCTGTTTGCCCTTTAAAATAGTTAAGTGTAAGTGAGGTTCTTCCCCGATTTCTCTGTCTCAAGTGGAAACTGGGTGTCTCGCCACGTGCTTGTAAGTCTCCCTGTTCTTGCTCACGTTTGCTGTGCTTGCAGTTCCCTCCCCTTCCCTCTGCCTGGCCTGCTCCTACTTGTCTCCGTGACCTCATGTTCTCATCTTCTCGGAAGACAGGGCAGGTTTACACAGTGACTGACCCATCAAATTCCTCTCAGAGACAGAAATCAGGATTTATTATCAGAAGATCTAAAACTTGGGTCTCACTGTTATTGTTGGCAAATCCTTGGTCATATTTGAGACTTGTTTCCTTATTTCTAAAGTAGGAATGCCAATGTCTGCCCCACTTCCTTTGCCAGGTAAAATAATGCGTAGCCATCTCTGACACACTTTTCAAGTTCAGCTCCAGCCCATCAACTCAGAAACAGGCCTGTCCTGAAGACCTCGCTCTTCCCAACAACTGAAGAAGCTAGCGGCCCAGGGGCCACTAACTTGGTCTCGGGTCAGAGTGGAACCACAGGGGGACAAACCCTGCTCTCAGCCAGCAGCCCGGAAGTAGAAAAGGTTAAAGCGAAAGGCTTGCCTAGTTCTAGAAATCCCACGTTTTCTTTTTTTTACTTACGAAGTTTGTTGCCAAATACTAAGGAAAATAAATTGATTTCCATCTTTGCTGATGTGTTAAAATTGCGGCAGCACCTCATATTACCAAACAAATTTTACTGTATAAATTGGAACATAATTGGTACTTCAGGCAGGTCGCAAATCTACTTTGGCAGGAGCGTATCACTCACGGTACACTGATTATAAAAATTAGTTAATTCAAGACAAATACTATATTCTCTGATTCCTGGCACAAATTCCTCCAAATCCTCCATGTGTTGCTGATGCTGAGCTAAAGGATAGCTATCCATCAGGTCAGTTTATTTTCTGCAGACTTGATTTAGATGGTACTTATGCTTGTGCATCCACCAAGAAGAGATAGATCTCATTTGTTAAATCTGCCAGGCAGGGACCTGAATAATGGGATTTAGTAATATTGCACTAATCTGCTGCTTTTATTTACTACTCCCTGACTTACTGGTGTAAATCTTCTCATGGAGAACACCTCCTAATTCATTCAGTTAGACTCCTCTTAGGGAGCAGGGTGGCTCTTGGTAAGGTACATCCTCATGAGAACTAGCATTTCTGAGTGTGTCTGTGCCTTGCATGATGTGGGTGTTCTACCCAGTTCTCCCTGAACAGCTCTGTAATGATCATGAGTGCACGTGTGTCGGAGAGGGGTAAGTGCAACAGAAGAGGCTTTGGTGTTTTTTCATTTCCAATAGCCACTATCTGTAGCTCACCCCCTTCTCTCCGTTCTGCCCAGACTGTGTCTCAGGCTCCTTCCCTCAGGCTGCTAGGGCCTGCTTGGCCACAAGGATTGCCTTGGCATTTACATTCCCTAGGAACATCCCTTGTCCAATGACTGTTGGATTCAGGGGCACGAAAGCCTAGTTCCCTTCATGCAGGGCAAATTATACTCCAGAGTTCTCCTGCAGAAGGTAGGGAAGGGGGCTTCTGTTTGTAGACAGAAGCCACTCTCTACAAACTGGGCCCGAAATTGCACCGATGCTCTGCTTCTTCCCCTTTCACGCCTGTGTTCCCCACATTCTTAATCCTGGGAGCACTTCCTGAACAAATAGTGTGTACAGGCATCCTCATCTCAGGACCAGCTTCTGGGGGATTGGATCTAGGACACTCAGAGTGCTAAATATAGGGTAGACACTTCAAGTTCACTATCTCTTTTAAATCCTCTTGATAAACCCTCTGAGTTAAGTATTATTATTATCCCCATTTTATATATGAGGATATGAAACTCAAAGAGGGTTAAGGGACTTGGCCACCAGTGTTCCAGTTTGTGCTGCGTTAGAAAAACCACCCCAAACTTAGTGGCTTGAAACAATTGTTTATTTTGCACATGAACCTGGAACTTGGGTGAGAGTTGGTGGAACCAGCTCGTTCAGCTATATGTGGAGCCAGCTGGGTCAGCTCCACTGGGTCTGGGTCGTTCTTTTCCAGCAGGGCTCACTCACACAGCTGGTAAGGGTGCTACAGTGTGACTTCGCTCTACAATGTGGCGTCTCTGTTGGGTAGCTTGGACTTCCCCACAGCGTGGTGGCTGGGCTCTAGGATCAAGCATCTTAAGAGACAGAAAGTGGAAGGTGCCAGCCTCGAAAGCCTGGGCCTGGAAACTGGCATAGCCTCCTTTCTACTGTATTGTGTAGATCAAGCAGTCACAGAATCCAAAATATACGTATATGTATACGCATGTGCAAATGTATACCTGTATCATCGTGTATATACAATATTTGTATCTAGCTGTATATCTCTACCTGTTGATGGCAAGTTTGGGACCATTTTTCTAAAGTGCCGTACTAGTAAGCTAGTGTGAGGTTAAGACAGGATAAAATCCAGGCCTGAGTAAATCCACAGTCTATCCTTTTGCTTCTCAGTGTCCTTAGGGCACCTCATTGTTTTCTTCTTATTGGCTGAGCTCTTCTTTGGGGCGATGCTCTGCCTTTCATAGAACACGCACCTTGAAGAAGTCATCTGGCACCTTTTAAAATGGATAATCTATGCTGACCCATAAGATCTAATATGCTGTATCTCATCTGTGGCTAGAAGAGAAGATAAATACACTTTAAATTGAAAATTGTAACCCAATTTGGAGTGTAAAAAATATTTAATAGTAAAGATTTGCCTTATTGATTTGTACTGAATAATCAATCATTGGAGATGGATTAATTGTACTTGGTAGCAGAAAGGCATGTGTTAATATAACATGTTTGCATCCTCAGGATGGACAAAGAAAGCACGGGGATGGCTTATATCAGGGATCAATAAATGCTAAGTAAATATATAGGAAAAGGAGCAGCAGGCCTTGGATGAATCAAAGGCAGACAGCTGGATGCAGACAGTCATTTATGGAGAGAGGAGAAATGGGAATTTTGAGCAGTATTATACTTTGGGTCAGCACAGGGGCCCATTCCCTGAGTCTGGGGTGCCAGGCAGGTGTCTGTTACAAGATCAATAACAAGCAGGTAAAATTAGGCCTCCTCGTCAGAAAGAGACTAGAGATTGCATTGGTTTGCTACCAGGCCATTAAGAATTGGCCTTTATTAAGGCTTCTTGAATTCACCAAGTCCAGGAACAGCATTGGGGTTGGAGCCTAAGGTCTGGCTGAACTTACAGATAAGAGCTTGCAAAGGGCAGCTGGAGGGACAGGGATGGCAAAGGGGCCTGTGAAGGTCATTCATTATCTCGGGGCTCTCTAGGGAGAGCAGTTCTGACTGACACCCAGAGACTGAGACAGATTTTGGGCTTCAGACTCCAAACAGGCCTTGTTTTTAAAAAATAGCTCCATGACTTTTTTTGTGTGATGTCAAGCAAGTTTCTATATTAAACTTCTCACCCATAGTTTAGCAATCAGTAAAATGGAGACAATAACAGGTATTTTACAGTGTTGTGGAGAATATTACCAAAAATGCATATAAAGTTCTTGATATGTTGCAAGAAATATATATATATGTATACATATATATATATGTGTGTATATATCCCCAAACTAGAATTTAGTTATAGAAAATGTGTATTTATTCTTACATGTTAAACTTCAGTCATCTTCAAAGTACTCTCCATTTGATGCAATATATCTATCAAGATGTTTTTTCACCCCAGCTGGTATAGCTCCTCAGTGGATTGGACTTGTGAAACAAAGGGTCACTGGTTCAATTCCCAGTTAGAGCACATGCCTGGGTTGTAGGCCAGGTCCCCAGTAGGGTACACATGAGAGGCAACCACACATTGATGTTTCTCTTCCTCTCTTTCTCCTTCCCTTCCCCTCTCTCTAAAAATAAATAAATACATAAAATATTTTTTAAAAAGATGTTTTTTCACTACTCAAAACAGTTTTTGAACTTGTTGGTTTTGATGCCTTTTAGTGCTTCTGCCATTTTTTGTTTCACCTCTTCTACATCAGCAAAACATTTCCGTTTGAGGACATTTTATATCCAGTGAAACAAAAAAAGGTTGCTCAGGGGTGAGATTGAATGAATAAGGCAGGCAGGGCACAGGGGTCATGCTGTTTTTAGTAAAAAACTGCAGAGCACTCAGAACAGTGTAGGCAGGTGAGCTGCTAAATCACCCATCAGGAAACGGGCAAATGTGTTGCGTCTTTAAAAAACACTCACTGAGGCCAAATGCAGCCTCTCACAACAACACTAGCTGGTACACTGATACAGAGGGTTCCTAGAACACCCACCTAGCAGGGAAACCTGTATTACAAGGAGTTCACCCTCCAGAAAATAATTCAGTATTTTTCATACACACACACACACACACTATATATATATATTAGTAACTATATATATATATATATATATATATATATATATATATTGTCACGCAAGGTCAGGAACAGAGAGAGGGCAATTTTCCTGGGAGTGAAATGGGTGGGGTGGAAATCGAGGGGACCAAGCCAAGCCCTGTAACTAAGGTGGGTGCTCAGTTTACCTTTTGGAGCAGATTTTGTACTCTGAGACCCCTATTTACAGTAACTTGTCCTTGTTCTCTAGTTAACAGGACCTGGGTAGTATAAGCTGAATTCCTTACTATAGATGATGTTTCTTTATTTTTTTAAAATTTTATTTATTTATCTTTAGAGGGGAAGGGAAGGAGAGAGGGAGAGAAGTATCAATGTATGGTTGCCTCTCGTGTGTCTCCTGCCAGGAACCGGGAACTGGCCTGCAACCCAGGCATGTGCCCTTGACTGGGAATCGAACCGCGATCGTGTGGTTTGCAGGCCTGCACTCAGTCCACTGAGCTATACCAGCCAGGGCTAGATGATGTTTCTTTTGAAACATTAGTCTCTAAACTTTGGGATTGAAACCATAGAATTATAGAGCTGTAAAGAACTAGATGTAAGATCATTGTGGACATCTGAGGCCTGTGAAGGGGAAATAACTTATTCAAGTTCACTCAGCTAGTCATTGGGAGTGGAAGGATTGTGACCTGTCTCTTCTCGTTATTACCACTAATACCAAAACTGCTCCAAGGATTAAAGCTCCAATATTATAATAACAACTCTTATTATTCACAATATTTACCATCAATCAGACTCCGTTTAAAGTGCTTTAAATTTAGATGTCATCTAATCTCCATAGCCATATGAGACAAGTGCTATTATAATCTCCATTTATAGATGAGGAAGCTGAGGAACCTCGGCCGAGGAATTTGCCAAAACTCATGGTGCCAGGAAGTGGTAATGCCAGAGTGTGGCTCCAGGGACCCTACTTTTGACCCTTTGGCACCCTGCCTCCTATGCACTTCAGTGGCAGGGACGATAATGACCACATAAGGTGGCAGATGACCAGTGGGTGGCCAGCCCTGGTATAGATGGCCTTCCCACTCTCCTTTTTTTGTTGTTTCTGAGTCCTGCTGGCCTGCGAAGTTATCTTCCACCCCTCTGTAAAAAATTGTGACACTCTTTTGTTGCTACTTATCTGAGGATCTTGTTCAAGTTCCAGTTTAGATCCTCCAGGATGTGCATTGCTACTGTTTTATACACTAACACAGGTTTCCTTTTATTCCATGCAAGATTATTATAGCTAAAGCTTTTGAGGTCAGTCAGGACATACCAGTATCTTCCAATAAAGAGGAAAGTTGAGAGAAATAAGAATCACCAGTCCAAGCTTTTCTTCTGGGTCCTATGTTTGGGAAAAATATTGTGAAATATCTTTTTAGCAAGCTGGAGAAGTGACTTTCTGAACTGGTAAGAAAAGATTGTGTTAGGTGCAAAAAAAAAAGTTGGGGGAAAATGAACTTGATCATGACAGGAAAAGATGACCAAGCACAGACATGAAAGCCAGGTAATCAATAGGTAATCGATTTCCTAGCTTTGCTTACAGCTGGAAGGGATCCTGTGAATGACCTCTGGCCAATTAGATGCAAGGAGAAGTCTGCTTGGGGTACCTGAAAATATCTTCACTTTTCTGATAGAAAGTGTAGGCTGGAGAGGAGAACTTACTGCTTCCTTCTGTCCTCGAATTGTCCATGCTGCCTGGGTGTGGCTGTCATCCTGTGGCAGTGACGAGGCGAGTATACAGGGGAAACCCTCACATGCTGCAGTGGGCAGAGCAGACTCGGGATCTCAGTCCTCAGTAACAGCGCTGAGCTGCTGAAACACCAGCGATGGCTTTCTTGTCATAGGAGACAAATAAAACCCTAACTGTTCACCCAAAAAACCACACTGATATTTTTTATGTTGAAAGGTTAAGAAATTAGCAAAGCTTAGTTAAGCAGAAGCAGAAGCTGAAAACTGATGTAAGAGGCTGTGATGAGCTAGGGGGAGAACCTGAAGAATTCAGTCAGTTGAACAGCTAGATAGATTTCACGTTGAACTTGCTTTTGTTTCTCCAACTACAAACTGAAAGTATCACATGGGTCATTCCTTACTCTTCCAGGGACCAGTAAAAAACTTGGCAAGACAAGCTCTGCAAGTGTGATCTCTGGATTTGCCTCAGTGCACACTGGGACATCTCTACTGCTTTGCTAAGAGGCAGATCCAGGCTGAATTTTCATAAACTGGCTTTGGACAGCACCACCTTCGGCTTAGCTCCTTCACTGCATAGCCCCACCCGCGCTGGTATTTATTGGATGCGCCTGTCACCCACTATATGGTGAGCTCTTAGGGGAGCAACTCATTGTATTTGCAGCCCAGCAGGTTAGCATGGGGCCTGGCCCACAGTGGTGCTTGCATCAGTCAGGGCCTCAGCAGAAAGGAGCCAGTGCATCTGTTGATGAAAGAATGTCCAGCTTACAAAAAAGCCTTAGAAGTGTTTACTTTAGCCAAACTGATGACAATTGCTGGGAAGCAAGATCTCAGTGTATTGAGAAAATGCTCCTGAGAATGGCGGTTTTACTTTTTTTATACATTACAATCAATGGAGGAGATGTCAGTGGTAGATTAAGGAAGTGGGAGAAAGCAAAAGGAAGAAGTCTCTGAAATTGAATAAAAAATAAAATGGAGATCACATTGGTGGGTGTAAAATAGTTAATAATGAACATTTATAGCACATAGAGATGGTGTAAAGGAACAAGATAACCATGAGGGGCTCTGTGGTCTCGGGAGGTTGTACCCTGGAAAAGGGTCTGGTCTTGGGAGGGGTCTGGAAAAGGAGACTGACATTCCAAAGGGATGTTATCTTAGAGGCAAAAAGGCACTAGACAGGCTCGCTTAAGGTAAAGATTGACTTTGGCCGAAGAAGCTACAGGCCTAGGGTGTCACTACCCACCACGACCTACTTTTAGTTAGGAATTTTTATGTTCAGATCATCCTGTGCTTGCTTTCAGTCTCTGAGTTTGTAAGGCCCACCACACAGGCCTCCCCTGAGCTTGCCAGGTTTAGCGTGTGGCCCCTTTTCCTCTACGACTCAAAAAGAGTTAACTCAAAGTTTACTGAAGTGATTATTTACAAAGGTGTGAGTAGCATGTAAGTAACCAGAGGTATAGTACAGCACCTGTGTAGCAACAGTGTTGTGCCCTTACCACCCAAGTCTGAAGGGATGGCCAGGGCGGGGGCGGGGGGCTGCTGTAACCCAGAGACCCAGAGGGCTGTGTGACTAGGGGGGCCTCTTTATTCAAGGGCTGCAAGCTGCCCTGAGCAACCCATGAGAGAGGGGGCAGGGAAATCAACTCTCTGATCTGACCCTTAGCACTCCTTCATCTCCTGCTGGCACTCCCCGGTGACGGTCCCCAGTTGGTTGCCAGATGCAAGGGCACCCTGTCGTTGTGGCCCTCACAGTTTGGTCTCCTGGGGCTCAGAGCAGAGTGCACGAGGGCGAGAGTAGCTAAGGACACCACAGAGGGAGACCTTCAGCACGAACTCAATAATAAATACCTGCTGAATGAGTGGATACTGTGTTCACAGAGTATGTTCCCTCAGGTGGGAGCCTTAGGCTGTTCCCGTTTCTACCTTCTTTCATCCCTTCCCCCTCCTTTGCTCCCTCCCTTTCTCTGTTCGCATGTTCCCATTCAATAACTGTCTGTTACTTGCTCTGTGCTATAGGCCTAGTCACTGTGCAGAGCACCAAGATATCTAGAGCAATAGGGCACCATTGTTAAAAATAACGCATTGGGGAAAGGTTGTGATAGTATTGTGGTAACGTGTGGTTAGGGAACACAGAAATGTTCATTTTCTGTGCTGCCCTAGCCACACTTCCCTGCAAGATTCCCAAAGGAAATATCTGTATGGAAAAGAAGCGATAAAAAGAAAGACATCACTATCAGCCAGGACCAGGAAGCTGGGCTGGGCCGTAGGAAAGGCCCTGTCTTGTCTCACTGGGAAGCCCCAAATAGCTTAAGCCACAGCTGAAAGGCTTAGCTTTCTAACCTCGATTCTTGGGCATAATCATCCTGACTCAAGTGAAAGTTGCATTTGCCTTAATTCTTTCTACCCTCTTATCAGCCTATTCCTTGCTTAGAATTTTTCTTTCCTTACTGCTGATAAATTTTAGTGCTGCTTCTAGGTCATCCTGCTTCTTCCAGACTAAGATCATTTGTAGGAAGAATAAAAGATTTTCTGTATTTATGGTGTGATTTTAGGAAGGATGGCGAGACCTAATCTGACCAACCAAAATGTCCTTCACCTCTTGGTTGATACATGAAACTCGGCCTGCGTTGCTCATTTCCTTGCCTTGACTTTGTTAAGAAGGCAGTGCCAGCCAGGAAGAAGACAAGGAGGCGCTGAAGGACAAAAAGATAAGAATGAGACTATGGGAGAACCATGAGTTGAGATGATGATTTTGCTGAGAGTTGGCCCTCCTTCTGGTTGGACTGAAGGTCTATTTAGGAACCCTGCTTACTCAAGAGAGAAATTATTCCTCCTTCCCTCCCTTCTTTTCTTTTTACAGTTCTCTGTCTTTAAACACAGGTATAGATTTATACAAACAGCACGACAATCTAGATACATACCAGTTCCATCACCCCCCCAATTCCTTTGTGCTATCCTTTAGCACAGTCATGCTTTCCCACAACCCCTACCCCTGGGACTCACTGATCTATTCTCCATCACTATTATTGTGTCTTTTCGAGAGTTACAAATAATGGATCCATGCAGAGTGTAATCTTTTGAAAGTAGCTTCTTTCACGCAGCACAATGCCTTTGAGATTCACCCACATCGTTGTGTGCTGTACCGTCAGCTTCCGATCGCTCCTGTATCGGATCTGCCTTTGTGTGGGACCAGTCAACACAATTCCTGCAGTAGAGAAACTGGAGTTTCATACCACACATTGTCCAGCTCTTATTAAAAGCCTGTGTTTTAGTCAGACTCACTTATTTTCAAGAAATAAAGACCCACTCAGCCTTACAAAGAAAATAAGGGTTTATTAAGAGAATCCAGGGCTCTCCAGGAATCCAGAATTAAGACTGTCATCATAGCTAGGTCTGGAAAAGGGAGATGGTTTTGGATCCGGGGCAGCTTTGGGGGTAAGTATACGGTCGCAATCGCTCTTTCAGGAGGTGTGTGGTCTCTCAGTTGTGGGGTTTCTCATTCTGTGTGTGGATGTGCTCTGTTCTTACCCTTTAGTGGCTTGCTGTTCCCTGTCACATACGACACCTACATCTTCTTCCACTATCTCAGCAATTGGCCATCATGCTCTTCCCCAGCCTTGCCCTTGGAACCATTTCTGATGCCAACTTGGACTTTGGATTAACATTTTGGGGGAACAATCTGATGGGCTGAGCTTATCCTTCAAGCCAAGCTTCGCAGATGGGTTGCCACCTGATGAAATGTCTGCTCTGTTTTAACCACCTGTGTCCAGGGCAGATGGGGTCTTGGTGGTTTGGTGGAGTAGATTTCTTAGAGGGGGAGAGTTGGAAGATGGGTCAGGCCATGGTCAGCTGCTCTGGTGTTTTCCACAAAGAAAGTATTCTTTGTGTAGGGCTGTTGAAAGGTCCGTCCGTTTCTTCAGATACTCTGCTCTTCATCCTCTGATGAGCCAGCCGTAGGAAAGATGTGGTCAGGCTGTCCTGCTTGGCCTCCAGCAGACTGCTTTCATGAGCAATGCTTTGTTCTCCTGCTGGCTTTTACGGAGAGAGATGGCAAAGCCCTGTGACTGCATTTCTGTTGTTGGAGACACCATCCTTGCATTGCATCTGACCTGAAGCTTCATGGGAGAAATGGATTTTGGGGGAAAAACTTAAGGACACAGTTTACTTCCCTCAAGGAATTGGCACACTTCCTTCTTCTTGAACACAGAAAGCTGGGTAACTCATCAAGCTCCTTGTGTGTTGGTGCCCAGGAAACCCTGTGCTCAGTAACTGAGGTTCAGCTTAGCAGCTGCCGAGCTCCTGATAATCTCCATCTCTGTGTTTCTGGTCTTGTCTTCACATATTCATATTTTTCTTGACCTCGACTTTTAAACATATATTCATATCCTGTGATACATCTCATAATATTTCAAAGAATGAGGATTGGTATAAAAAATAAATAGACAAATAAGAAACAAAACCATGCTAGAGAGATCAATGGGCTATAGAGTTTAGCTCCTGGATCTAGGCTGCTGTCTTGACTGACTGTCCAATTTGGTCTCTTCAAGTGACAAATGTCCCCTTAGCTAACAATAACAATCATACTTTTCAAGGTGAGAAAAACCTTGGCAATTACCAAATAGCATGTATTGGGCCTTATACCAAGAGTTCTAAGGACTTATTCACATCATCTCATTTAATCTTCACATGCCAATAGGAGATTGATATTAGAGCAAGTTACTTAAAACTCATCAACACCACACACACAAAAAGTGGTAACTAGGTGAGGTAATAGATATGCTAATTAGCTTGGTTCTGGTGATATTTCACTATATCTGTATCTATATCTACATATATACACACGCATACATAAATAACCGAGTTGTAAACACTGAATAAAAACGTTTTAAAAAATTGAGTTACACTTTAATAAAGCTGGAGAAACAAAAACAAAACACTCACTAAGCACCAGCTTTCTCTTTTGTTAAAAGGAGATAGTCATACCTTTCCCCTAAAAGTATAATAAAGGTTAAATGAGATAAAAGATATATAATAGCTAACACTGTGTGGCACACAGTAGGTGCTCAAAAATATTAGCAGCCTTTCCTACTCTGTCCAAACTTGCACTGCCAACAGACTCTTTTGCCATCTTTGGTGAACTTGCCATCTTACAGGGTGACGTCAACACTGTTTTTATCTAAACTAAGTATGTCTTTAGTGTGTTAGTTCTCTCATCCGCAAGTGCCTAACTTATCTGACTATGGACAAGGCAGGACTGATGCTTAACACGATCCCTTGTCCTGTCGTCACAAGCATAGAAAAATAATTCTTGGGAGTGATATTGATGATCAAGATGAGATTTTACCTGTGGGAATTGGGTGGGGCCCCTGTTATATCTGGGAGTAAGTTTAGGAAAGGTTTGCTTTCTGGGAAATGTGGAGCTGCCCCCAGTGTACCATTTGGCCTTCTTCAGATAGGTGGGAGTCGGGAGGGATTTGTCACCGAGCACGCTGGAGTCACTGCTGCTGACCTGACCTTCCTGAGGGGTGCACCTGAGCTCCTCCAACAGGGGCCGCTCTTTGTGCTGTGGGGCAGTTGGGAGCTGTCGGGCATAGCTGTGCCTTTATAATCTTCAATGTAATCTATCATGGGGTCCATAAGCATTTAGCCAGAGAGACTGCTCCTCAGTTCCAGGGACACAGAACAGGTGAATAGCAGGTCAACTTTTAAAAGCCACAGGGGCTGCTTAACACAGTAACACCTGACAGAGCACGCTTGCCGGCACATCCTGAATGGACACTGTGATCCTCTGTGTAAGGAGCTCAGCAAAGGGAGCCAGTTATAACCTGGGGTCACTCTCATCTCACCCCCACCTGCAGGCTCATGAAGGAAACGCTGGTACCTTCTTTCTCTCTCTCTCTTTTTTATTATTGTTCAAGTACAGTTGTCTCTATTCCCCGCCCCCCAATTCTTCCCCTGCCATGCTCATCCTCACCCACCCCCCCCACCTTCAATCTTACCCCCTTTTGGCTTTGTCCATGTGTCCTTTACACATGTTCCTTGATGGCCCTTCCCCTTTTTCCCTCCCGTTATTCCTTGCCCCATCCCCTCTGGTTACAGTCAGTTTGTTCTTCATTTCTATGTCCCTGGTTATAATTTGCTTGCTTGTTTTGTTGATTAGGTTACACTTATAGGTGAGATAACATGTTATTTGTCTTTTACCTCCTGGCTTATTTCACTTAGCATAATGCTCTCCAGATCCATCCATGCTGTCACAAAGCGTAGGAACTCCTTTCTTTCTGCTTCATAGTATTCTGTTGTCTAAGTGTACTATAGTTTTTTTTATTCACTTGTTTACTGATGGGCATTTGAAACACTGGTATTTTCACTGAGAGACCAAAAGTGTATATTTGTGTAGAACCCATGAGAAAGAAAGATTCACATTCCTTTAATAATAGACTGTATCTTCTAGGAACAATATTTTCTTACTATTAATAATTTCCCAGACATTATTCCAAGCCAAGCTGTCCTGAGACCAGGCTAATGGGGAGAATCAGGATGCCACATCTCAAGTTTTTACCTGGATGACTTAGAATAAAGGTTTCTGTCAAATGTTTAGTGACCTCCATCTCAGACATTGAATGACTAAAGATCTGAAAGGCGGGGGGGGGGAGGAGAGGAGGAGAGCTGCATTTTCTAGCCACTCACCTGGACTTCAAACTTTGAACTACACAGAAAGTCAGAGTTTGTATTTGCAAGAGGCTCCAGGAGAGGGTCACAATGCAAAATATTACATGGGAGGCTCCAGGGGCCTGGAACTCCTTTCCAGCCTCGTGGAAGCTCCTGTCTTACCTGCTTGACTTGAACTAGAAGGGGCAAGACCCTTTGGGGGGAGAGTGGTTTTGAGCAACAGACTAGAAGCTGTGGTCTTCAACATTCCCTCCCCAAGCCTCCATTTCTTTATGACGGTTGGTCAGTTCATCCGGGCAGCCAGCCTCGGGAAAACAGATAGAACCCCCGTTTCACTAACCATAGGTTCCCGTTTGAGGACTTGTGACACATTTAGGGTAATCGCCTTCCTGCAAGGACGAGGCAGAGGAGCCGGAGATGTGGTTAACGGTGGCCCTGCCCTCCCAGACCTGGACACTCGCCCAGAATCTCCAGGGCCTTTCCTGTCACCCCGACTAGACTTCCCTCACCCTTTGTGTCTCCCCATTTCAGGAAAGCAGATGTCACGAGCTTGGCAGAACATGCGAGTCCACCCCACACTCCGATGCCTCCCTTCCTTCAGGACTCACCTCCAGCGCCAGCCAGCAGCCTCCCCAAGAAGGACAATGCTGATCAAGTGGGACAGGGAAGGAGGGGATGACAACTGGCCCAGCGGACAATACGCCAGAGGGGAAATTGAACGTCAAGCCACAGCCAAAATGAACCACAACAAGCAGCAAGTGTATACATTTGGAGAATATAGTAACACTCTGCTATCATGTGTCGTGTGAGTCTATAATTTAAATATGAGTTTCTATCATTTTTTTATTGTGTCCCATAGTAAGAAATAAGTTTTATATTACGATGCGGCACCCACACACGATTTTAGAAAACAATGTTCGTGCTTACTTTGTGGAATGCGTACTGGCATTTTTTCCTGCCCTATTCCTGCTCCATTATTTTTCTCCCTTAGCCGACCTGAGTCTATTCAAGTACTTTCTGTTCTATTTCACTTTAAGAAGAAAAAAGGAGGGAGTGGTAGCTATCTACAAAATTAATTTCACGATCCACTAATAAATCGTAACTGCAGTTTAAAAACAGCGGTTTGCTAAACTTCATGGATGTACAGACTTCTGGATGCACAGGCTTTTGGAACTGTGGGCCAGCCATTTCTAGCGTGACCTCATTTTCCAAGTGAAGACACTGAGCCCTAAAGAAGTGATTCATCCTGGGTCACACAGCTGGCGGTCGGTAGGAACTGAGTTTTGTACAAGTTCACGTGGCGGTGATGTAAGGGGGAGTGGGACACAGAGACCGCGCCGGAATTCGTAAACCTGTTCTGTTCAGAACTCTGTGACCTTGAGCAAATCACTTAAATAATTTCATTTCAGTTTCTTATAAAATGGGCTTTTGTGAAGACCAAGTAGGAGGGGCTTTGCAAGTGGTGAAGTCCAAAGATAAAAGGTTACTGGTTTCCCTGTCTTTCTGCATTAGCCTGTTTTGCGGGGGCAGGTGTTTTTGTATTCCTGGACCCCCGGATTTGGGACAGAAGGGAGAAATCTGCAGTCATCAGTTTCTCTCTCTTCATCAGACTCCAAATCCCCTACTTTAATCTCTCCTCGCTCCTGTTATTCCTTTGTGATTTGTTTTTTCCTCTTGATTTTATCTTATCATTTATTTACTTTTCATAATGGTCTGTTTTGGTTTTTGGGTCATTTAAAATTATTCAGAGTCATTGAATGGTCAGAAATAAGCAGTCCATACAGGGATGATAAATATATTCAAAAGTGTGTGTTTAGGTCTGCAGCAGCCAACAGGCCTGCCTCTCTCTCAGGGTGGGCTGAAAAAGGGTCAGCCTGGCCATCTGGAAATCCATCTGTTCCACCTGTGTCTTAAGACAATGATGACGTTCTGCAAACAGAATTAGTAGGATTGAGTAAGATATGAGAATCTTGTCGTTCGCTGGTTCTGGGAAAACCATTTCGCCCCTGGGGCTGTCGGAGCAGGAGATTTTCTCTGATCTGAATGTAAGCCGTTGTGAATAGGGGCAGAGTATTGCTCACAGGGGGCCCAGAAGGAGGTTCCGTTGACGTCAACTGCCTGTGAGGCTCTTCTGCTTTGATATTCAGGTTCCCCAGGGATGAGTAACTCAGGAGAACTGAGGAGGGGGAGGAGCATATTGTGGGCCCTCCTGGCAGCTTCAAAGGCCGGTTTATCCTGACTAAGTGCTTTCAGGAGAAGAGTTGAGCTTGATCTGGCCTCATGACTACCCTGGGGCCATTTCTCTGCTTGGGACTGAAAGGGGTTCAAGGGACTAAAGTTCACTTATCTAAGGACCTTGATATATCTTAGAACCCCAGGAAAAGTTTACCTGGAAAATATTTAAATAAATTCGTCTGCTTATCCCTCCTGTTTCATATTGGAAAGACATAGACATAGCAACAGTAAGGCTCATTTTGTTTTTTCTTCCATCAACATAAATTCTGCTCAAAATATCTGGTTCAGTTTCTTTAGTAGTTTATGCAGTTTCAGCTCAGTGATTTTCTGCAGAACCAGCCTTTTACAAGAAACTAGAATTTTCCCGGGGAGAAAATTGCCTTCTCTGTCACTGTGGTCTATATTTAGTGCATAACCACCTGTGTGACATGACCTGAGTTTCCACATATAAAGTGAAGATGCTGCACGGAGACCAGATATTTTTCTGTGGTGATCAATAGCGGCCATTTGGGAGCGAGGCTGCCTTGGGTTTAATCCCTACTTTTCCACTTACTAGTGGTATGACCTTGAGAAAACTATTTAACCCATCTGTGTTTCAATCTTTTGATCTACAAATTGATGACGGTAATAATAGTACCTACATCATAAAATCGATATGAGTTAATGCAGTGCCGTGTTATAGTAACTGCTATATGAGACCTAGTGTTTTTCCCACTTGGATGATGGATGTCCCCCACAATTTTTAAAGGGGGCAATAAGATGAAATAATGCCAGTTTACATTGGAGTAGCTATTTATTGCTCGTTAGACTTACTTTCATACATTATCCTCTAGATGAGGAAATTGAAGCTAAATAGTTTAAGGGGCTTATTTGAAGACATCCTTTTGAAGGGGAGCAACTGAGTCTAGAGCTGAGCCTTCTGACTGCGAGTTTCTGGCACTTTCCTCACAGGATGACATCATTTGGTATTAGTATTTTCCTCTTAAGTGGTTCTCCTCTTGGTACCTCTCAGTATGTTAAGAGAGAACCACCGTTCTCCAAAGTACTGGATGCCACCAGGATCCCCAAAGCATCCGTGGCTTTTTCTAGCTTTTCTTCTTCACGATTTCCCACGTCTCTTATATGCCACAGCCAAACTAATCACCCTGCACTACTTTTTCAAAACGTCATTTGCGTTGGCTCTATTCCAAAACAACTCTACAAACAGGGACGGCACTCCTACCCACACGGTGATAGGCACTGAAGGGACGTGTGAAGAACTAACTCCTGGTTCCTGCTTTGTGCTTGTGATGAGTGATAGACCAGGGCAGGGAACGGGAAAGGAGTACCAACAACTGCTATATATGTGTACAGAGGAGGGAGATATTAATTTCTCAGAATGGAAAAACAATTCTAGTTAAGAATTATTAAGAAAAGTAAAGCACAAGACTTAGGAGGAGGTACTCGGACTGTACTTAGTTTCTGAAACTGTCCTCAAATCTCTGTGCCTAGGTAAATTTCATTTCTGGGAGCTGAGAGAGGCGCGATTGAAAACTGTCAGGTAACTGGGTAACATTTAGGGCGTGGTGGCAATTTGGAAAAGTCTTGAGAGATTTAAGATAGATGTCTGAATTTTTTATAAAAGATATAGAGGTCTATATTCTATTATCTAGTAATCTTGATATCTATATTTAGACATAGAATTTATGAATTTATTAATAAGTAGATAGAATGGACCTAGTTCACTATGAGCAAATCATCCAAGATTGGTCTTGCATTCTTTAGTAGGATCATTGCAGTTAAAGATCAATGGGAGATAAAGATTCGGTTTATACGAATTTCAGCTAGAATTCCCATCAGTCTGAATGCAATGCTTATGGAGAAGTTAGAGCATTGTAGCCTGGGTGATTGTATGCTTTGGTAGATTAAAGTTGTTAAGTGAATTTCTATAAGCTTGGAGGAAGGTTTATAAAAATGTATTCCAGGACCTTGCATTGCTCCCACTGCCCACCCCTCCAACCCTTAAAAAATAATGATTTTGGTGGAAGACTTCATGCTCAAGTTTATGGTTGATATGAATTTGGGTGCTAAGTTAATATCTTTAAAGCACTGAATTCTTAAAATTCTCGGTAGTTTTCTAAACTTGAAGTTGGAATTAAAAAAGACAAATGAGATATTGTCTTATGATAATTTTCATCTGAATATGTTTATCCTCTTTGGAAAAGATAGAAGCCAAGGAATTTCTAATTATATTTTGGCTCATAAGTGATCTGTAATAAAAGCTAGCTTCGTACCAGTCAGCACAACTCAGCCAGAAGGATGTTCTTGCTTATTAAATTTAGAAAAGATGTGGTCGAATAGAAGTTAAAACCTGAGTCCTCTGCCTGAGTTCCAGGCGGTAATAAGTCAATGAATGGTATCTTCCTCCACTCCTGCCCAATCCATGCCCTGCTCCCTACTTCTGAAGTAGTAGCCTTAGTGAACAGGACCTGTGAGAAGCCTGTTGTGCTCTGATGAACAGAAGTTTGAACATTCAGCATGAACATCTGAGCCCTGAGTACTAACTGGAAGCATCAGGAGATGTCTGAAAGCCCAAGCCTACTTCATTGGCTACTCCAGAATGGAAATCTAGGGGCCTGCTAAGCTGAACCATGGAGTGATTAGAATCATGGCACTGTAAGCTAACTCCATCCAGAGGAGAAGAATACTGGAGCATCTCCTACTCTTGGGCCAGGGGTGTAGGAATACTGGGTGGCTCCATGTTCTGATAAATGGACTACTTTTTTAAAAAATAAATGCCCGGTGCTAAAGAGTGTTTAATTCAGTTGAGTAATGCCAGAGACTGTGTTCTGAGTCAGCAAGGACCCATATCTGGAAATGCTGAAACAGAAGCTGCATGGCCCCTTGCTAGTGATGTCCCTGAGGAAGTTTCTAAGCAAGGCACAAGGCAGGAAGGCTTTAGGAGGAGGGGCATTGGAACACCCCTTTAGGTACCAAAAATATGCAAACTCCCAACTTGTCACTGATTGCCTCCACTCTCTGGTTAAGAGCTTGGACTTTAGCATCAGAAATATCTGGGGTTTAGTCTCAGCTCTGCTGCTTAATCTCAAAACATTGAACAAGTTAGTTCGCCTTTCTGTGCCTCAGTTTCCTAATCCGTAAAGTGAGAAAGGGGATAATGTTATAATGTCAATAGTTGGTTCCTCAAATACTGCTTTAAGAGTTTGTTAATCAAGCACAGATTTATCAGACTTAATCAAGTTTATTAGACTCACTGCAGTAAGGGAGAGATCACCACTCGGCACAGACTAAAGTATCTCAGGAGGAGGAAGTCAAGGGATGGTGTTTACAGGTTTTTAGGGCTGCATGACTTTAAGCTGGGTCTTGAAAGGAGGGAGAATTTGGGACTGGGCAGTTTATGACAATGGCTTTGGATTGGCGGACACTGAGGCAAAGGTCTTGAAGTGAGTTATTTCCGGTGTTTCACAGTCTGATCTTCTAGGAGTAACTATTTTTAGCAACAAGAGGCTCAACTGTGTCTGCCTGGTCCTAGTATTGTTTCCAGGGAAAGGAAAGTATGTTGGTTTCAGTTACTGCTTACTTCACAAGGCTGTTATGAAGATTAAATAAAATAGCAGACACACGTACGTGAAGCGCCCAGCAGATATGCAGCAAATGTTGCTCTGTAGTAACAATTATCGTCCACTCCTTGACATTCCCTATATTACTCGTGGCCAAAGGAAACCCCATTTTTATATGTCAATATCTTTGGAGTTTCTTCTCCTAACTTATGCTTTTCTAGAGAAATATAAAACTTAAAAACTGCTCAATGTCCTTTCTTCTAGCCTGTCTTCCTAGACCTCTCTTAGTAGGGAGGGATTTTTGTCTTCTGAACCACATGTCTTAGTTTGGAATTCTCTTTTATGACAGACACTCAGTGCGTTCTACTTTCTACCTATGATAGTTATGTGCATACAGACACTGTTTCTCCTGTCAGACCCTAAGATCATGCTTTTTCTGCCAGGCGGTCTCCCTGAGTGCTCAGCCCGCAGCCTGGGCCAGGGAGTGCTTCTCTGAGTGCTTGCTGATATAATAAACATACTTCATTACTGGCCAAACATAAAATTGAAGACCTTAAATAAGAATGGATGCTTAAGGCAAAGCCTGGGTCTTTTCATGTATTTTGCACACAATAAGTGTGTGCCTAGAGCTGTCTGCAAATGTCACTAATGATGCTAGGCTGATAATACGGAAGAGGGATGTATGTGGAAATAGCCAGTGGGCAGAGAATGTCATGTAGAAAGTGGTGGTAAGAGAATCCAATAAGCTAGTAGTTAAGGTCAGAGATATGGGCAAAAAAGACCATTTCAAACATGAATCATTGGCTATAACTCATGGCTAAAGATCTAACAGAAAAGAGCAACCAACAAATTTATCAAATAATCCTGTTTCCCGTAGGTCATGGTCAGTGGTTGTTGGGGTTACCACCTTTATCGGCCTCTCCCTTCTTAAAATCCATCTGCCAGATTCTACACTGTTTTTGAAGGTAACCTTGGAAATAGAGACCTAATTTTTGAAGTTAGAAATAGATTATGTTAATTTAATATTTATTAAAGCTCTTATACATAATTTATTAAATATTTTAATGAAAAAACCGTCACATTGCTTTATAGTAATAGCTACCACTTCATAAATGGGGTGCTTCATCATACGTGAACTCATGTAATCCTCACAATAACCCTATTAGGTTCAGTATTTTTACCTGTTTTTTTACCTGGGGGAAACCAGGGTTTGAGGCATTAAGTTACTTGCCCAGCTTCTCTTAGCCACTACACGGTAGAACCAAAATTTGAACTTCAAGTGGCTTCACCCCAAAGTCATATTTTTAACCACAAAAATAATTGAACAAGGCTTGCATGTAGAAGTGAGATTTTTTTTTTACTATGTGAAACTGATTGTGAGGGATTAGGGGAGACATTGTGGAAGAGATAGCATGTGAATATTATATGAAAAAGTTATATAAGTTTTTCTAAGAAGCTTGCATGGTTTAATTATATATTCACAGACTCATATATGTATATATACACTCAACTAATTATAAATCTGAAGAAAGATTCACATTTCTATCAGATTTGCTAATGGGCCTTATCACATCAGGTCACCCACTCTTGCATGTATGCTGTGGTTATAAGAGATACGCGTTTGTTGATAACGAAGAGGGAACGGACTGAACAGTTGAGGGATACCGAAAACCCAAAGCTTATTACTTTAATGACTTACATAATAAAGTAACCGGTATAAAGTGAACAGGGGGCTCTTAGACCCTTGAGTGGGCTCTGGAGTTTACACATAGTTTTTGAAAAAGTTATTTTACTTTTTCTACCAACAAGTCAAGCAAAGCCAATATGTTCAGATAGAAGCATACGAAAGTAGTCAAGGGTGCAGAAACTAAGCACTGACTTTGCATTTCAAGTTAAAACAGGTTACGTTTACCTTTTCAAATAGTTCTCCTGTCTCTGGAAACACTGAGTGTCTCTGCTCAGTCACCTGCGGTTTTTGCCTCTTCCTCACAAATTGACTGGGACTCTCACCAAATTAACACCGTTTCGACTGATGACCTTCCTGATGTTTCTTCCACCTTTCTCTTCTTCCTTTTTTAACAGGCATGTCCGACAGGTGCTGCTGCCACCCAGATGTGCTTTTCAAGGCTACGTCCCGCTGTCTGGTCTTCCACAAACCCGCCAAGAGACTCCTCTCCAGCAACATGTTTGCACATCTGCGTCCTGAAGGTCTGGCTTGTGCATGCTGTTACCGAGTAGTTCTCTTACTGCAGTCCTTGCTGTCCCTGCTCGTTCATCTCATAGACTTTTGCAACAGGAAGAGGGCTTAGAGGTTAACCTGGTTTCCTTTTCCATTGCATTGATTTGGAAACTGAGGTCCAGGCAGGCCTAGTGAGTCCCAAAGCATGATCCTGGGACCAGCAGCATCTACCTTCTCTGGAAACTTTTTGGAAGTGCAAATAACCAGGCCTCTCCCCACACCTAAGGAATCTGAAACTCTGGGGCTGGGGCCTAGCAATCTGCACTTTAGCTAGCCCTGCAGAGGATTGATTTATGCTGTAGTTCAAGAAACACTGGCTAAGTCCTGGCCTTTGTGGCTCAGTTGGTTGGGTGTCCTCCTGCAAACCAAAGGTCACAGGTTCCAACCCGGGTCAGAGAACATGCCTAGGTTGCTGGTTCAGTCCCCGGTCCCCAGTGCGTAGGGGTATGTAGAAAAGGCAACCAATCAATGTTTCTCTCACACCAACATTTCCGTCCCTCCCTTTCTCCATCCCTTCCCCTCTCTCTCTTAAAAAAAAAAAGTAAAGGAAGACAAAAGAAACACTGGCTAACAGTCATGAGAATGTAGAGTACAGCACAGGGAATATGGTCAATAATATCGTAATAATTGTGTACAACGCCAGGGGGGTATTAGACTTACCCAGATGATCACCTGGTAAGTTATGTAAATGTCTAATCACTATGTTGTACACCTGAAACTAATATAATATTGTATGTCAGCTGTAATTGAAGAAGACAACGACACTGGTTTGAGACATTTTGCCAAGCCCCGATTTCCTGACACCCAGTGTAAGAAGCCTTTCTGCTCTGTTGCTCTGCTTCTGTCCCTTCCGGAGCTTGTACTCGTGGCATTTTCCCCCTTGGAGTTCTTTTGCAAGCTGGCATATATTCACTTCGTTTTAATGAGGTCCAGTCGAGCTGCCCCCGCCACTCCTACCCCCAGCTTGCTGGAAGATCAGTAGCTATCGCCTAATTATATTAATTTCGTATCTGGGGATTTTAACATCGGCTTCTTCAAACTGAAGTTTAATTTGACCAGGAATTCTTGCCCTGAGCAGAGATGTGGTTAGTTCTCCTGGCTCACAGGTTTCTCTTTGCTTTTCAAGCAGAGTTCAGCAGCTGAGCAGATGCATTTTTTTTTCTTTTGCTCCTCTGTGTAGATGAGAAAGGCTCACGCCCTTTCATGAGCAACTTTCTTTTTCTAGTGACATTTTTTATCTTATTCTGACAAAACCACACATCAAGATAATCCCTTTCAACTTCATTCTCAAAGAGCCAGCTTCTGTGTCTCTCCCTGACCCCCTCCCCATGTTAAAAGAACAAGGCCTCGGAAAGTTCTGAGGCTCTCCCTCTGCCTCAGCAGACCCCAGGCGGGACAGATGCCCTGGTCTGACCCTCCTCCGCTGCTCTTCAGGGATATCCTCCGTGTGGCTGAGCTTCCACGGGCATCCACTCTGTCTGATCTCCCTTCTCTCCACTCTGTTTCATCTGGGTTTCCATCCTTGGGCTAGAAGCCTGTTGTGGTTACCAGGCCCCAGCAGGAAACTCGGTGTTGTATGGCTTTTTTTTTTTTTCATGGAAAAACTTTGCATCAGATCTGAAAGACGCTTATGAACTCAACTAGCCTTCTGCCAGGTTCCCGGTTTGTTCTGGGCCCAGGAAACTCTGAGAACATTGGAGCGTTTTCTCATTCTTCTCTTCCTCCTCCTTTCCAGGAGAGCTTTCAGTCTGGACCTTATCTGGGTAGTTAGCCCAGGCCACACCAAATCTGGGTTCTAAGGGGGAGTCTGAAATGAGGTATATTTTGGGGGTGGGGGGCCTGAACCCAGGCTGCCCGCCCAAGGTCCCCTCACTGTGAAGCTGGCCCTGGGAACTGACCAAAACCTGAGGAGCCACAGGGAGAGAGAGGTGAAGGTCACAGAAAATTTCTCCTGGGTGTTTGAGTGCACGACCTTTGTTTACTTGAGGTTAGATTTTCTGGACTGAAAACTGTAAATGTGAATATTTATTTGATGCCTTTGGGCTTGGGTTTAAATGAGTACACCTTTGCGTGGTTATCCTGTTTACATAAGAAGCTGTTGTGGAGTCCCCTTGATATATAAAAAACAACGAAGATAATAATAAAAACTACCCTTATGGAGTATTTGCGGGGAGTCCCCACAGAAGGCATTTTACAGACATCGCCACTAATTCTTCTAGCCACCTGGCAAGGGGAGGGACTGTTAGTTTCATTGGCCCGGTGAGGAAACAGAGACGGAGTTTAAGCAGTGCTCAAAGTAAAACTCGTACTAAGTGAGGAAATTTAGTGATAGTTTTCTTTTTCCCGTGAGGGGTTTAGTATAGTGGTTGAGTACATCGACTCTGAAGCCAGATGGCCAAGTTCGAATCCCAGCTCTGCCACTTGGTATTTTAAGACCTGGCTATACTTTATCTCCCTGTACCTCAGTTTCCCCACCTGTAAGGTGGGCATGATAATGTCATCTACTTCATAAGACTGACGCAAGATTCGAAGAAGTAGAATACATTAAGTATTTTAAAAGCGTCTGGCATAAAGGGATCACTATATTGTATGTTGGCTATTAAGAGATTGCAAGTCTAAAAAAAGCACTGTTTCACGTTATTTGCCAAATGATCTAATCCTTTAAAGTAGGTTTTCCACGTGTCTAATACTCATTTTTCTTTTCAGGGCTTGGTAATACAACAGTTCAGTGTTTTGTGTGCCAGTCTAGAAGGGGATATAAAATTTTCACTTAGAACAAATAAACCATTTACCACTCCTTTGGCCCCTCTCCTCTCCCAGCCCTTTCAGAGTCCTCTCCAGACACCCTGCACCTTCGTAACTCCCGGGGCTGCAAAGGACAAAGCAGCCAGTGCTGAGTGCCATTTGCGGTACAAAGAGACTGCCAGGAAGGAGGGAAGTGGCTTAATTAGTAAGAGATAGTCGAGGTAAAGCTTTACAAAAGAGCTAACTGCTGTGCTAAAGAGAAATATGATGAAAGCCACCATTCCCAGAGCCAGAATGATGCATATATTCCCTTAGCCTTTGCCTGCCACATCACATCCTCTTCGGTGCCGGCCAAAGCTGGGGTTTCTAGCAGGAAACCTCGGTGCAACAGAACAGTGCAGCAACTTGGGAGCGCATGCTATCAGAACAACCCTGGCCAATGAACAGCTTTGGCCGACTATGGGAAACTGTAAGTGAAGAAAACAGGGATCCATTTCCCAGGGGTATTATTTGAGAAACAGACACCGAAGTATTCAATCCCAGACACAATCAGAGATTTCTAAAGCTAAGCCTGGAGAGAGAGCACTAAGGGACACAACCTTAACTGAGAGGGGAATTTGGATGGTGAGATACACACAGCTAAACAGAGGCAGCCACAGCTCAGCCAGGCTGGGGCGTGACCAGGTTCCTGGGTAGAACGGAAGGATAGTGTGAACAATAGAATCAGAGATCTCACTTCTAATGTGGGCATTGCCATTCGCCAGCTTTGTGATAGTGGGTGACTCTACGGCTGTGGGCTGTAGGTTGTTAAGGTCTTACATGCATGTCTTGGTACCCTCACATATACATTAAGTTCCACCCAAGGGCTTTAAGGAAGAGACAGAGAATCATCTCTAAGAAATGGTAAAGGCTCTTTCCAGAGACTGGTTGGAGATGACTTAATTGAAATTTCTGCTTTCATTTAATTCTCATATCCTACCCAGCAGTGGGTAAGAAATCTTATCCTGGTTTTATATATGATCATCAGTAAGACTTCCATCCTGTTTCTAGGATTAATTATCTGGAAGTTTTGGAAAAGTTCTTTGACCAAACTCAGTGTGTGCACTCTATTCAAGCACTCTGCATGTCATTACAATTCTTGAGGGTGAGTGAAATGTGTTAAGATTCTTGAGAGTGCATGACATTTGAAATAATATGTAAACTGAGCAAATTTTGTTATTCATTCAAACATTTAATGAGGCCTGACTATGTTCCAGGCACTGCACTAGGCGCTCAGGAGGTGGCAGTGACCAAGGCAAACCCGGCCATGACAGCCAAAAATCTATACATGTGACCACCCGTTCCATAGGCATTTACAAAAGGAAAGGGTAAGTTTCTTGGTAGAAGGAGTGTGGGAAGCATCTCAGAGGCTCAATGTCTCTCATCTCATTGATCTGCTTTTCTACACATCTCAGCCCCTTATATTTGGTATGCTTATGTCATTAATTTTGATCAAAGGCATGCGAGTAGAAGTGATGTGTCACTTTTATCCAAGGCATGCTTGCTCCATGCGCACTCTCACCTTGTCCGGATGACTTCAGAGGCCACATATTCGGGAGAACAGAGCTCCGAGATGGACGAGGGGGGCCTAGTCTGCTTCGGACTGTGATGTGAATGAGAAATAAACATTTTTAAAAGGTTTTATTATTTATTTTTAAAGAGGGAGGGGGAGGGAGAAAGAGAGGGAGAGAAACATTGATATGTGGTTGTCTCTCGAGTGCCCCCAACTGGAGACCTGGCCCTCAACCCAGGCATGTGCCCGGACTGAGAATCAAACTGGTGACCCTTTGGTTTGCAGTCTGGTGCTCAGACCACTGTGCCACACCAGCCAGGGCATATATAAACTTTTAACGTCAATGTCAGGAAAGATGAAGAAAGACTATGGTGATTTCAGATTAGAAGGAGGCAACTAAATGCAACATCTGCCCTTAGAATGGATGATGTTCTGGAAGCAGAAAAATGCTACAAAGGACATAGTTAGATTAACAAAATTAGGACATGCATATTAGATTCAATTTTTAAAAGTCTTGTATTAATGTAAACATGTGAATATGACAATTGTACTATGGTTGTATCAGAGACCTCTCTATTCTAAGGACGTGCCCACTGAAGTATTTTGGGGTAAAGGGCCATTATGTGTGTAACTTACCCTCAAATACTGGTGAATGTAGGAGTAAAAATGTGAACAGTAGGTAAATCTGAGTAAAAGGTATGTGGATGTTCCTTGTACGATTTTTAGTTTTATGACTTTTCTTAAGTTTGAAATTATGTCCACATTAAATGGTGAGACATGATGTAAGTCCCGAAGTATTGGAGTTCACTGTTGCCACAGCATAGCCCATACTTTCTGGATGGGACTGGGAATTTGTGCAGGCTAACAAGTTAATTTAGTGCATGAGGGAAGAATTCCTAGAGGAAGATGGTTTGGAAAATGACTAGGAATTGGCCAAATGAAGAGGGGTGAGTATTCCAAGCAGAGGAACTACCTATATGAAAGCCAGTAGTGAGGGACAGTGCAGTGTATTAATGGATAGAAAGAATTCGGGGAAAAGGGAATGGACTCACATGAACAAGTATAAAGGACACATGGACAATAACTAAGGGTCGGGGGTGGAAAGGGGAGGGAGGTGGGTAGCATGGGGCGGGGGGCGGGCAGGGTTGGGAATATAAGACAGAAACCTGTACTTGAACAAGAATTAAATAAAAATTATATAAAAAAAAGAAAGAAAGAATTCGGCATGGCTGGGCCAAAGGGTCTGGGGAGGGAAGAGGTGAGAAACGAAGCTGGAGATGTATACAGGGCCAGGTCCCCAAGGGCCATCTATGCATGTTAAGGCATTTGGGCTTTATACGCAGGGCAAGAGAAAACCATGAAGGGTTTTAAGCATTTTTAAAATTGGTTGATAGGGAAGAAGGCTATCTCAGAAAAGGTCAGTGGGGTAATGGCCATAGCGGTAGAGAGGTGTGAGAGAGTTGAGATTTGAGATCCAGAAGGAGATGAAGTCTGTTGTTTTGCGTTATCAATGAGGGAGAAATGGGAGGAGGAGTCATTCCCTAATTCTGGCTGGGGAATCTCGTAGATGTTGCTACCACTCCCCAAACTAAGAAACCCAGGAACAGGGTCAGGTTTGTCGAGGGAAAAGAATTTCGATTCAGCCATTTGGGTTGAGAGGTCCAGCAGAGAAATGGCCAGGAGGCAGTTAGATGCATGAGCAGGGAGCTCACAAAAGAGGTCAAGGCCACAGAGAGAGGTGTGCAGGCACCTGTGTGGGAATGGGGAATTCACCAGGAAGAGGGCATAATGGAGAAGAGGACCCCAGGCAGAAACTGCAGGGACAGTAGGAATGTGAATGGGTAAAGGGTTTGAAAACAAGCCGGGCTCCACAGTACCAGTACAGAGAGGCTATTGTCACTCTTGTGACTCAGTTTCTCCCTTTGAAAATTGGTCCTATCTTCTTGGGACAGTTAAACTCTGTTCATCAATACTCAGGCAATAGCTTAGATTCAGGCTTCAAAATAGTGTGATTTTATTTATAAGGGAGTTCTGCATGTTTAGTGATTAAAGTATTTTCTGCAGTTAGTGAATGGTCTGTTGACATTCCATTTTACAGGAGGGGGTCATAGGGCTGGAGAAGTTCTCAATGCTTTATTTCCTGCTTCTCAGGGATTTGGCTGACAAGAATGAAATGGGATGCCAAGATATTGGCTTTCAGACTTAGTGTAATTCCAAATTAATCATTCAGAGGTCAGGACATGTTACATATGCCCTTTTAATATTCTTTTCTGGGTTGTAATCCATTGGTTCAATTAGCCAATGCTCTACTTTTCCATGATGAGCCTTTTGGATGGTACATGGATAGACAAATTTTCAGTCCATTGATCACCATCTTTCAACTCCTGACTCCTACTGAGCTGCACGACCAGGTCCGTGTGGCACAACTCCTGGAAGCATCACTCAGTCTTCCTCCCGAGGCTGGGCGGAGTGCCCGGGCAAACTGCCAGCCTGCCACCCTCCGGGGAAGTTTCCTGTGGTCTCTCCCACTAGCTCCTGAGCACCTTGGGGTCAGGAGTGGGTCTGACTTGTTCGTCTTTCAACCTTGGCTCATAGAAGATGCTCGCCCTTAGGGTTTTCCCAGCTTAGCAGAATTAGTTGAAACGGGCACTTCTTATTGAATGGGCTTAGTTCTTAATTGGTCAGAACAACCATCTCCAAAGTGGGGTGCACACATCTCAGAAATTTTACAAGATGATTCATGGAGGATAAAAGACATATTACAATTTGTATGTAAGAATATAACTATTCTTTATCCCTTCACTTAATCTATTTTGAATATGTTTTATAGTATAATAATATAATACATTATATATGTGTGTATGTTTCATTATATTTGCAGTTGTATATGTTAGGCATTATGTTCAAAATTTTAATTTTGAATAGAGATGTAGGTTGTGGGTGTGATTCCTTTGTGGTGGGTCTCTTATTGACTAATTCAAGGCTGCAGAGTGCTTCAGGAGCCCACCTCTGGGCATATATCCAAAGGAAATGGAATCGTTATCCTGAAGACATACCTGCACCCCAATGCTCACTGCAGCATTATTTACAAGAGCCAAGACATGGAAAGAACCTAAGCCTCCACGGAGGGATGAAAGGATGAAGAAAATGTGACACACACACACTGGAGTAATATTTGGTCGTAAAAAAGAATGAAATCCTGCCACTTGCAACAACATGGATGAAACTTGAGGGCATTCTACTAAAGAAAATAAATCAGAGAAGACATACTGTATGATCTCACTTAAATGCAGGATTTTTAAAAAAAGGAAGTAGGGGAAGATGGGCATGTGTATAACCTTCCTTGTAAGATGAACAAGTTCTGGGGACCTGATATACAGCAAGGTGACCACAGGTCACAGTACTGTGTTGTATACCGGGAAGATGCTAAGAGAGTACATCTGAGAAGTTTGCACCACACAAAAAGAAGAAGAAGAAGAAGAAGTTAACTGTGTGAGGTGATGAATGTGTTTACCAACCTTATTGTAATCATTTCACAATATATACATATATAAAATCATCAGGTTGAATACGTTAGACTTATACAATGTTAGATGTCAATTATATCTCCATAAAGCTGGGGAAAAAGAAGCCTGCAGGCTCATTCCCTTAATCAGCCTCCTTTCAGGCAACTGTTGGCTTTCAGAGTTGGCCGTTCAATCCAAACCCATCTTCTCTCTCTTTTTTTAATTTATTTATCTTTAGAGGGGAAGGGGAGAGGGAGAGAAATGTCAATGTATGGTTGCATCTCGTGCGTCCCCTGCCAGGAACTGCATCCGCTGGTGGGAATTGGCCTGCACCCAGGCACGTGCCCCAACTGAGAATCAAACCTCGATCCTCTGGTTCTGAGGCCTGCGCTCAATCCACTGAGCTACACCAGCCAGGGCCCATCTTCTCTTTTGGTTTCTCCTTTCTCTACCCACACCACGCTGGGCAGTATTTGTCTTTTGGCACAGTGTAATTTGGCCTTGCTAGCAATGTGTTGGTTTTATCTTATAGGACATAGGTGGCTAGCCATTATTTATAAAACTAGCATACAGAAGGCACCTACTCAATGGTGATGGTGGTAGTAATATAGTGAGGGTTACGTAGACACCTTCTGCTCACATTGTATCCTGTAGGACTGCTGCGTTTCTTTCTTTGGATCAGTGCCTTTGCACTAGTACTTGAGAGGTGGTTATGTGTATCATGGAGATGAGTGTCCAGGTAAGCCAGCAAACTTCATGAGCTGTTATTGATACGGTGGCTGAAAATTAACATTTCATGAGAAAGTAAAAGAGAAAGAGAAAGGAGGGGAAAGAGGCAGGAAATGAAAAATTTGGAAGGTGTAGGTCTCCAGGAATCCTGACCGCTGCTTTTCACTTTACAGATCATTTAAATCTCAAAACTCCATCCCCACTACCCGCCCCTCCCCCCCACCACAAGTATTTTCCTCATGCTACAGACGAGATAACTGGGGCCCAGAGAGGTCAAGTAACTTGCCCAAGATCACATACTTAGTGAATGACAGAGCAAGGGTTCAAACCCAGGTCTGAGTGACACTGAAACCCACCCTCTGAACCCACAATCCCACCCTGCAGGACTTGTGGTTCTGAATAGGTAGCTTAATCACATAGTCAGGAAGCCTTAGAGAGATAGCTGCAGGCCTCTCTTGCCACATGAAATCAGAAAAACTAGAACGTGGTGCCCCCTGTGACCACCCTGTGGCCACTGGGGAGTTAAAGGCAACTGTTAGGATTTGCCTCAAGCAGGTGAAGCCTTCAGTAATTACTTCCCAGCTGTCAGTGGGGTAACTGCAGCCGGGCACTCCTCTCTCTGTCTCCTTTCAGAATGTTCTTTCTTGCTCAGAAATACATAGTGTGGCTCTATTTGGATTGTTGAAGTTACAGCACCTGGTATTTTGTGTGCATCTTCTCTGAAATCTATCTATCTGTCATCTCCCTCTCTCCCTCTCTATCTAATCTAATTGTTCTCCCTGCAGCAAGATCCCTCTTTCTGTCTGTACCCATCCCCCGACTCCTTTAAATTTTAAAGCATTTCTTTGGCACAGTCTCCACTTTTCAGACTCTGTCAGCATCGGTGAAATTCGGGTTTCAGAAGTGTGCTCTGGTTCCAACAGGATTTTGAGGACTTTTAAATTTGTCAGCCAGTCCCTTTAAGCAATGTGCTACCCGTTCAATAATTAAAGGAAAAAAACCCAAAGCAACTAACAACCTTCCCTTCCTCTTCTTCTTTTTTTCCCCCACACCGGTTCCAGCATTTTCGGTCAACACTACGGCTGGATAAATTAGAAAACAAAATCTCTGTGGGTGATCAGGCAAAACTTATTAATCATATAACCCCGGCTGACAGCATGGCCTTAATACAAACATTTGTGCTTCCGTCACTGGCACTCGTCTGATCACCGCCAAATAGTGACAGATGTGAAAGGCAATCCCATTAAGTATTAATCAGGCTTGAAAGACGCAGCCACGCAGAGGCATACTAACCAGTAGGCATTTCCAGCCTGCTTTCTGCACTCACAGCACCTTATGCCAGTCTATTATTGAAAATGTCTTTTTCTTCATAAAATTCCACTTTCGGCATGCCTGCAAGTCTCAAATGGCCATCGGTGGGTGGGTGACCCTGGGTGACACAGCTCCTATTAGATTAAACCCTGGGCTCCAGGCTTCCCTGACCACGTTCGCTTCCCTTATTTCAGCTTCTCTCTTGCCGCTGGGGTGTGAGCAAGTGCTCGACTTTTGGTCTGGCAGGTAATGAGGACTTTGGGGCATGAGAAGAGTGAAGCAGTCCCTAAAGAAGGCCTCTTGGAGTGAAGGGCACGCAGGCTGGGCCTGGAGGGAAGGGAGTGAGCACCGCGGGCGAGGGACCCAAGCCTGGTGGGAATGGGGTTGGCCACGTCTGTTTGGCTGGGGAGAGAATAGCAGGAAATAGCGTTGCCAAGTCAGATGAGTTGGCAAAGACAAGACACTAAGAAAGAGATTCTTACTGTTTTAATGAAAACTTCTATCGCCCTGGGAAGGCGGTCCCAGGGGGAGGGGAATGAGGTGGGCACTTAGGCTACTGGGAGGAGCAACCCAGGATGACGGTCCAGTATTGCTGAGAGAGTGCAGACGGAGGACTCAGAGAGCCAGTCCCAACACGGGCGCTGCCTGAGCTGCTCAGATCTGACCCACCGCAGAGGAGCCCCCGAGGCTCTGGGACTGTCCAGAGTTCCTGGTTCTTAATGTTAAAGAAAGAATAGACAAAGTTCCTGGAAAGAGAATTGAGCTGGCAGCTCAGTCAGGGCCTCATGGACCTCGTCTGGCTGGGGGTCAGCTTTTCAGCTTTGGGGTTTCAGAAACATGAGTTTGTCTGTTTGGCGTGAGAAGGCCAGGCTAAGGGAACTGACTCACACTCACCAAATTCGTGTGAGCCTGATGTATAAGTGGAAACCCCCTGTTACTTTTTTATAATGAGGATGTATAATTATTGGAATGGGGTAGGGATAAGTGTGTATTTGTGTCTGTGTAAATATTGAATTGGCAGGCTGCATCCTTCTCTTTTTATGGGCAAATCCATGTTGTAATTTTAAAAGTTGTTTGTTAAGTACAAGCCCATATAAAGGACCCATTATCTCTGGACATTGCTGAAAGCACACCAGCAAATTCTATTGCTTGGCCTCTCTCTGCCTAGACTCCTTGAAGACCACTTCCTCTTCTATTTTACATACCTTTCTGTATATTTAATTAGGTTCCAAGTAATCTCTTGGCGATTAAAACTTCTCCAGTTAGTGATTTCTTAGTGGGTGGGGCAGGACGCAGGGGTCTGCACGGGAGCTACCTGGGAGAGGAAACCCGGGAGATAATTATCCCTTCATGACTCCTTGCCAAGCAACCACTCGAAGCTCCCAACACCCCCCTCTATCTTTGTTAAGGGGGAAAATCACGGAATCGTAGAATTTTCAGAGCTGGAAGAGGCTTTTAAAATAATCCAGCTTCTTGGGTTGGGATAAAAAGCTTCTCTTTTGGCCACTTGAACTGACTTTTCACCCATAAATCATCTTTCCCTTATTCTTTTATCTGAGGGATAGATGTTCCTTTATCAAGACCATCTACTCTCCCTGCTATATGCTCGGTCCCATTTCTTTTGTTATGACCATGTAATTTATTCTCTAAACTAGGACACTACTGAGAGTGAAAGGAGCAATTATTAGTAATGAAGTCAGGACAATGGGCCATGGGAGGGCTGTCCTGCAAAAACTTGCACGTGAGTTCCTCACCATTGCAGCTCCTCCTCCACACCGTTAAACCTTGATTCTTCCATAGCTTTTGTTTCTGCTGCTTTTTCCATTTCTCCTTTTCATCTGCTTAGAAACCAAATCCCTCACCCACATTTAGTGTGAGCCATCTTCATGATAATCTTTAGGGGTTTGGGATATGGTTCGCCCCTTAGACAAGACTCATCTCCCGCCTTGGAGAAGAGTGAGTGGGGAGGGAATGAAGGCAGAAGCTCTTTCCTCCAACGCTCCCCAAATGCAGATACTTCTCTGGTAAAAATGCTGAGTAAGGAGTTCAAGGTAAGAATGCTGAGATACAGAGAAAAATAGTTTCACTCTGGCAATCTTCGCTCTTTCCCCAGCTTCCTCGCCACGCAGTCACTCTTGCCTCTTGGCTTCCACCCCTACTCGAAATCCCTCCCTTCACCCTCCCTCTCTCTCTGCCTCAGGCCTTGTCCCTCACAGCCACCCCTCCTTCCTGAAATGCTCGCCTTTGCCTCCAGCGTCAGTGCACTCGCCCTGGAGGCCCTGCGTGGTGCGCCCTTTCCTCTTGTGGGACTGCAGGCCCACTGCGCTCCTCTGCTTGCTCCCAGCGTGGGGCAGGCAGCCGAGCCTACAGTGACAACTCAATAACTATCTGTTGGTTGGAATGAAAATCTGGGTCTGTAAGTGGAGCTTTGAGGTTCTGTTCCAGCTCTCTCCTTATTCTTCCCAGGAAGGCTGACTATTTGGGGCATTGTCATCCCTCTACCTGGAGGAAGAAACTACAAACATGCTTGGGGCATCTTTTGTTCACATGGTGAGAGTCAGATTTCCATCAGTTGACTAAATTCCAAAATGTAGTGCCTCATGGGAGACAAAGTGCCAGGATCCAGGGGTAATGGGGCACCCTGATCTCAGGGGTGGGTGCAATCAAAAGTTACATCTCAGCTTCTCTCAGTTTTCAGGTTTTGGCCCCTCCTGTCTTGGAAAGGTCAAAAGCACCCCACAAAGCCACTGACAGTATAATGAGACAGCCACTAGGGGCTGCCTGATGACTTCTTTGTAGATGTTGACTGGAGCTGGTTCTGCAGAACGAGGAAGGAGGTTGGAGACATCTTTACAGAGGAATTGTTAAATTTGTTTCAGGAGTCAACTCTGGGGACTTGTCTATTAACAAGGCTGGAAACATTTCCTGACCCCTTTCCGGAAATCTCCGAAGTTTCAAGAAGAATTCAGTTCATTTCCCCAGAATTGCTTCTTGTTCATTGTTTTAATGTCAACCTCATCTTGATTTCTTACTCACAGCCTGACTCGCAATAAGGAAGAAAATATTGATTATATTTCCTAAGAAGCTGCTTCAGGACTCTCTCCAGAGCATCGAACACAGAGCTTTTGGACAGGGCCAATAGTTCAGAAAACCCTTCGGGCTTGTAGATATTTAGTTGCATAGAATCTTCTACCTTGTGACCTGAAATAGAACATGTGCTTCTTGCCCACTGACAGCTTCAGACCCAGCCCCTACTGTGTTCCAGGCCCAGGTTCACTTCTTTTTACTGTAACCACACACTTTTCTCACAGCTTTGGTGCCCTTGTGCTTCTAGCAGCCTGCTCCTGCTTCCCTTCTCTGAAGACTGCCTCTGTCCCCACACATAGCTGTCAGGGCCTGAACTTCAAGGTCCCTGGGGTGACCTTTATCCAATGACTAACAGGTGTGGAGTAGGAAAGACCAGCTCCCTGGCCTTGGGTTGGGACAAGCTCGGGCGTTATTTCTGTTCCAGAGTTCTGAGAGATTGGGAGGAAGGAACTCCCCATGGGGCTTTGCGTGCAACTGCACCCTGGCTTGGTTTCTTCCCCTTCCAGTCCTGCTTTCCCCACTCACTGCCTTACCTGTTCCTTCCAGGAGCATTGCCTATGGAATCACTGGCCTGTGACTCCTCATCTCAGGCTCTCCTTCTGGGAAACCTGACCCAAAGCAATGTTGTCTCATTGAATTCTCGCAGACACTCTATGAGAATTAAGTTTTTCTAAAATTTGCTTTCCTAATTCATAAACAAAAGCTGAGATTCCTAGAATTTAAATGATTTCCTCAAAACCACACCACTAATAAATAAGGTATAGAGCTGGCATTTAAATCCAGAACTTCTGACTCTGAATCTTGGATCTGGTTAATTTATTTGTAAGTACCTTGGTTTGGAGGAAGACAGGTTTGCATGAAAAAGCAAACAAACTCTTCTCTGCCTGAAATGCAACGATATGCATCTGAATGAAATTAAGTTTAATTCTCTATTTTCTCTCCAGATAAGTTTAATGCTGTGAGCTTCGTGTGGCTGGGAGCTACGTTTGGGTAGCTCGCTCTCACTGGCCGTCAATGACATGTAACAAAATCTATCTGCACACAGCCCACTGCTCCCTCGCACATGCCCCAAGACCTTGGCAAGCCTCCTTCGTGCCAGTCAGCAGCCCCTAGTAATGTAAAGAGCAATGGCAGCTATGGCTCCCATCGCAGAGGCCCTCATTAAAGTCTGTGCTTGGCAGAACAGCTGGTCCCCTGCTCCCAGACTCCGACGCGCGGTGGAGAGCTCCGTGCATGGGCACAACGAATGCACACAGCTTGTTAATGGCACTGTCAGAAGGTATGGCTCCCTTCCAGGTGTTTCCAGAGAACTTTGGGCTATTTATTACACACTCAGACATTTATTCACTCATACTGAAGCTCTCATATTCTTTCTTTGTGGGAGTATTTTCTGTTGTTGTTGTTTTGGGGAGGGAGTGTTATTAATAAGCAGAATTTTCAAAGTTTTTTCTAGCTGGTCACTATAAAGAGTGAGCTGCTCATTTAGGTGGTAGGGGAGATTCCAAGAAATGTGAGACCATCTCTTGCTCTTCAGAGAATCCCTGTGATTTAATTATTATGAGGGGGTAATAACCGTGGTGGTGATGATTGTAATATTCATCCATGAACTGCTGCTTTGCAGTCGGTAGAGTAGTTTCACCTTTATTAACTCATTCTTCACGTGGTACTTTCCCTGTACCTCAGCAGGTTGTCTCATGCTCATCTATTGTCAATAAACAGAGAAGCTAGTCTACGGCCATACCACCCCGAATGGGCCTGACCTTGTCTCATTGGGGATGCTAAGCAGGGTGGGGCCCGGTTAGTACTTGGATGGGAGACAGAGAAGCTTATTCCACAACCGTGGAGTAAAACTCGGATCTAATTGAAGTTTTCAGGACTGTCACCTGTGAATGTTGCAAACCTCCAATTTAAAAAAAACAACAACTATATAAATAGCTATCTGTCTTTCCCCATATCTACTTTTATCTCAGACATGGTGTTGGAATCAGTAAAAGCCAATACATCTTCTATGGATACCAGTTTCCTCAATATCTACTTAAATGGACGGCTGGAGGAATCATATTTCTAAGTTCAGAAATGTGCACCTGTACCCAGAACATCAAAAGTCAGGAAGAGAAGGTTTTGCTTCATAGATACTTGGTAGTGAAGATAATGATTTTTTAAACAGTGTTGTGGCCTAACTACATTACAGTGATAATAACAATAATGGTAAAGATGTACTGGATTGCTATTAGGTGCCATAAACTTCACTAAGCCCTGTGGACCCATGAGGCACAGGGTGAGGTCCACGTCCTCAGGTAGTTTATACTCAAGTTGGGAAGACCCACTCAGGCTAAGTGGCAGATGCTTGGTATGGAGAAAAAGCCTAGTGGATGGAGAAATTGCTCTGATCTGGTACAGTCAGAAATGACTTAGAGAAGAGATAGGATGATTTAAAGACCTCAAATGAAGGATGGTATTGAAATAAAGGAAGGGGTATAGGAAGAATGCGTCAGGCATGGGTAGCAGAAGAACCTAGTATTTAGAGCCGGGGCCGCACGAGTCACATTTAGGAGACAACCGGCGGAAGAGTGGGACTGGAGTGGAGTGTTGCCGTCAGAGAGAGCAGATTCATGAGCCTAGGAATCCAGGTAAAGCTTAAATGTCAAACCAGGTGGTTAGATCGATGATGACAGCAATCATATACTGTATGATAATTAATATGGTAAATACAATAGTAATGATAATTGGTGCCAGTATTGTGTCTACTATTTATCTGGTCCTACAGTAGATGTTTAGTGTGCTATCTCACTTAGTTGTTCTTTAAATTAGTAAGTATTCATTTTCCTCCGTAATCCTCAAAGCAACCCAATGATGTACCTGCTATCATTGCCATTTTAAAGGTGGAAAACTGAGGCTTGGCAGGGCTTAATAACTTATGCAGAGTCACACAGTTAATTAACAGCAGAACCAAGATCTGGCCCCAAGGCTGGTTGACAAAGCCCGCGTTTTTTCGTATGATGCTACACTGCAGGTCCCTGGGTCTTTTTCAAGGCAGGAATAATGGAAGTTGTGTGGGGAGGTCAGAGCAGAGAGTCTGGGGGTGGGGTTACTGTTACAACAGGCCAGATAGTGAAGTGGTGACTGGTGTCAGGAGAAAAATGAGAAAGGGGTTCATGGTGAAATTGAGGTGAATGGAAAGGTGAAGATGAATTCCGAAACAGGGGAGGAGTAAGAAGGCTCGGGACTTCGCGTTGTGGTGGAGACAGAGAGGGGGCACTCAGGGATGTTTCCCGAGATTCAAGCCTGGAACTCGAATGTGTGCGACATGTGTTAATGATAATCAAGAGCCCATGATGTCTTAAAAATACTAGAGTATATGCCTGTAAAAAGTAAGGTCCCTCCAAGTAGTTACCTTAGGAAGATCTGGTCTTGTTTTGGCCATGCTGTCTTTGCCAAAAAGTACTGGGAACACTTCCTTTAGGACTGGCTTCAGCTGTGTGGGAGAGGGCTCCTAACTTCAGCCAGGAACGTCACTTCTCTGCCCGAACCCCACTTGATTTTCCAAAATTGGCTCCCAGTCACTTACCTGTTCAAAAATAATAACAATAAGGAATTCTATCAGTCAGGGTTCTCCGGAAAACAGGACCAGTAGGATATATACACATATATTTTAGGATTATATCCCAGGAAGGCCAGTCTAAAGGCCTGAGACCAGTGGAGCTGATGGTATAAACCCCAGGCTGAGGGCAGGAGAAGGCCAATGTCCCAGCTCGTGCAGACAGGCAGAAGGGGCTGAATTCTTGTCTCCTCTGCCTTTTGCCTTATGCAGTCCCTCCCATATGAGGATGATGCCCACCCGTATCGGAGAGGGCCGTCTGTTTTACTGAGGCCACTGATTTAATTCCACGGACACACCCAGAAATGAAATTTAGCCAGATATCTGGGCACCCTCTGACCCAGTCAAGTTACCACATAAAATTAATTGTCCCGCGATGAACCTCTGCCACTCTTGGGGGTGTTTTCAGGCTCTTCTCAGTCCCAGGGAGACAGCTGGGACGGCTCTCCAGGCAGGCCTGGGTTTGAATCCTGACTCAGCCAGATCCTCGGCTGACCCCTGTGCCTCAGGTCTGTCGGCTATAAAATGGATACTATCATTCTTCCCCAGAATATGGTAGTTTTGATTTGGATGCCCTCGGTAGCAAATAACAGAAAAGTCGTCTCAAATGGACTTAAACATTGTGGAAATTTATTTGCTCGCATAGAGAGAAGTCCAGAGTGGGACTTCTAAAGTGGGCTTCAGGTGGAATGGAATCAGTGGGGCCAAGTTTAAGTTCTCTCCAGGTCCCATATCTCTGTCCTCTTCTGACTTTCAGCTTTGTGGTTAAGCTGGCACCCTTTGAATTTGCAAGAAGGTCGTTCATTAACAGTAACTGAGGCAGTATGCTTCCTCATGTCCTGTTCAGGAAATGGAAAAACCCTCCTCCAACAGTTGAATATAGGTACTTCTTTTCCATCTGTTAGGACCCTCTTAGGACACGTGCCTGCCCATGGACAAATAGCCAGCAGTGAAATGCCACGGATGAATTGGCTTAGCATGGGGTGGTCTGGGTGTTGGGAAGGATTAAACAGTATAACTCATGGCCATTTCCACCCATAGCTAACACTCAGTAAAAGTTAGTTGGCTGTCCTAATAATGGAGAGAGTACTATTTGGGACAATTATGTGTGCCTGCCCGACTCTATGTGGAATGTTCTTTATCTTTAATGTTTACCTTTACTCCCTCCTTTAGTCTATGGGCACAATCTCCCTTCCCATCAGAACCAATTACAGGGCCTACACAAACTGGGATAGTAGTCCTGCTTATTTGTGCACGAAAAGCAGCTTCATTTTTAAGTACAAAGATAGAAATGAGGACATATGACCAGGAAAGGAATGCTGAGTGGGGGCTGGGAAAAAGGAGGAACTGGGAATCAGGAGCAGAGATACCGAAGCGATGGTGACTTTTCTTTTGCTCTGTTCCACTCCTGGTGCCGTCTCTGCCTCCAGAACGGCGCGCCATGGGGAGGTGCCGAGAGAAGGTGGCTCTTCCCAGCAGTCAGAGGGAAGTGTTAAACACCTCATCCATCCAGGCATACTTAGGACCTCATTTCATCTTTATTGTATTTGGCAACTCGCTGGGAAAGACCAGAACTGAAGCTTTCACACCTATTTAGCACCTGGTTAAGCATCACTTGGCACCTGCCAAATGGGTTTCTACCATTCAGGGGGAATTTGCACTGATTACTGTACTAATTAAGCAGAAGTCATTGCTACTCACAATCATTAGGCTAAATCAGTTTCTGGGGAAAAGTCTTGATAAGCAGCTGCCCAAATGAAATGGATTCAGAGGCACCCCGCGCACACAGACTCACGCGTTGGCAGCTGCTCATGCACCGTCCGCCAGTACCAGCTGCATTCTTCCGACCAGGTTCTGGATGGTAACTGAGCCCAGGGACAGTTGGCAGCCTCAAAACTAGGCGACATGGGTTGCGGAGTTTTAAAAGGTGAGATGCTCATACTTAATTGAGGTTTATACTAAGTACCAAATGTAAGGGCAAGTCCTGAATTAAGTAGACCTATCGTATGTGCTTTGGCTTATAATTCTCTTTCCTTTTATTTCCTTTGTATAAATGTTTTGGGAGCAGGCAATCCTCTGCCTCAATGACTTCCGACCTTGCCCTGTAGGTTACTTAGAATATTTTACGGACTCATTTGGCAATTGAAGTGTAGTAGATTGTCTGAACTATGAATCTTAGGGTTTACAGGAACCTGGCATTTGCTGGCCGATAATTCTGAGAGGTGGGGGTGTGTAGTAGAGAGGGTATGTGGTGATAGCGTTGATATTCAGCACATCGGGAATGCTTGTGAGCGACTGAGGACCTGCCCTGTGGGCAGCAGACTCATAAGAGACCAGGGACTCCTCAGGTAACCACAGCAGGCAGTAGTTCTGATGTAAGTGCTTTTAATCAAGGCATCAACTGCACCTGTAGACGTGCCATTCTATCTTTTAAAAAATATTATGGCTACTGCTTTTTACAGAGTGTTCTAGAGGTCAGTGAAATGTTGAACCTGGTAGATACTATAATTTGGGGAAGGAACTGACCTGTATATATTTCGGAACAAAATTTGCTACTTTGAGATAGGCTTGAGGCATCGTGTTGGCTACTTCCAAGATTATCATGAGGTCAGTACATTTTCCTGATATCACACATGCCAATACTTGTCTGTCCTCACCAGAGTTTCCTGGAACCCTAAGTGAGGCTGTTTTTTCGGTTGGGAGGTGGAGAGCTCCGTGCCATTGAAAATTGTTCTGATGATTTGAGCAACTGCATCTCCCTTTCTGGAAGGTCAGAGAGAAGAATTCAATTTGAAGCCCATGGAAAATTTCAAACACGGGTGCAATGTCATGGCTGTGAAAACCTGTCCACCCCAGTGTTTCCCAACGGCCGATTTGTGCCAGGCAGTTTTCAGTGAGGGAAAAATTTGGCTTCAGTAAAAATATGGACAATCCCTTGGAGTTTGTTCTGATGGGAAGCTATTGCCAGAAGTCTTGAGGGAGCAGAGCTAGGAACACCAGCTTGGAGAGAAACTTCTGCAGGAGGCTCTCAAAGGAGGCTGTTTGCAAGTTTAGTGGGGAGGCCAAGCCGGACAAGAGAGATGACTACAAGGACACAAGCCCTTTCAGAAACACATAGAAACCCTGGGGTTTAATGAAGTTGGGGAGGGATTCTCAACTCATTTAATAAGGGAAGGGTGGCCTGGGAATGCTTGGTAATTTGGGGCACACAGGTAGCAGACATTCCGGTGACATTTAAGTTCCGTTCTGCTAGGCACTCCCGTCATTTAGTGCAGTACTTGTTACCTGCTACGAGTATGTTAAAAAGCTATTATGCATATCAAAGAAGAACAGACACAAAGCTGTCCGGTACATACTAAAATGCTTCACAAAAGTTAGCTAATACAGCTGATTATAAGATTTTAAGGACTTACCAAGTTCATTTCCTGGGAGGAGGAGGAGGGAAGGGATGCAGATGGGAGATGACGGGAGCAGGGAGAGAGCACGGAGATGGGGAGCAAGGGGAGCTGAAGACGATGGCACTCCCCAGTTGGAGCTGAGAGGGACTGCCCCCTTTGATTTTGAAAGAGAAGAACATTTCATCTTTTGAGTCACCCTTTGTTTTAGACCTGGTCTCGCCTGAATCCCTGTGTCCAGTTGAAGGAATGGCGGATCCTGTCTGCCTTTTCCCTCTTTGTTTTAAGTGACAAGTATGGATGTCCCAGCAGCTTGCTATTGCCCCAGCCTCTCCTGCCGCCCAACCCAGCCACTTCACGGAGAGCTGGCTGAGTACACTCAACAGATCAACCGCCCCTGGGCTTCAAAGCCCCGTCCCTAGCAAAGCCCCCAGGGAGCACAAAGCCATCAGCAGGCTTCCTTCCTCTTGTTCTTAGTCACAAAGCTGTTCCCTGACTGTAAAGCAGGAGGCTGAGCCCAGAGATCTCCACTGCTGATTGCTCACTTGGATAACCTGAAAAAACCCATAAGGAGGACTGGATGGAACAGCCATAGCTTTTATTGCTCACGTTACAGGGAGCAACGACTGCGGCAGATCAGCGAAGCAGGACTGCACCCCCGAGTCTAAGCCTTGTTTTAAGGGGTCCCAGACACAGAGGGCATGTGTCTTGCCTGTGACTCTAAACTACATTACCTCAGTGTGTACAGGCAGAGGGGGCGAAAGGTCAAGAAGCAGTCACACAGGAGCTGCTCCCAGAAGGAGATAGGAGGGGATTACAATTCATTTCCAAACAGTACACATTCCTTCTGGCCAGGGGCCCTCTGGCCAGCCTTCCACCATGGGGTTTGGAAGAGCTGAGACAGGCATGACCCCACACTGCCCCTCTATGTGTGCAGAGCACCCCAGGGACGGAGCCCTTTGATGGGAACTTTGGGTGGTGTGTGTGGACCATCTATACTTGGCCTGAGTCGTGGGATGGTGAGAAGTCCAGGTGCTGCATCTCCTCAGCTGCTTCTCTACTTGCAGATTCTCCACAACAAACCCCATTTGTACCTGTAAAGCATGATCCCTTCTGCTCCTTGGGTACCGGAGCCTTCTCAAAATGAGGTTAAGTCTCTCCAGGTACCTGGAATAGCAGAGGGACAGTCCCCCCACTGCGAGAGATTAACAACCAAGAGGACTTTTTTCCTTGGAGCAGATGAAAAGGAGAGAGGTAAGAAAGGTAGATCAATATTTCTTGATGCTGAAGAGAAGCCAGTTTTTAGAATTTTCTCTTGAAAGAGACGTTGATTAATGCTTCTCTTATTACTTCCAGAAGCTATCTAGAGCTGCTGGCTGCTTGGGGGCTGACTGATTTTTTTTTTTTGCTTGTTTTCATAGAAAATAGTTATGGAGTTACTGAGGGCAGTAGGTTCTCTCTGATTCCTGAGTGAAGACAGAAGGACGGATGTCCCTGACGGTGAAGTGTGGACCAGCAAAGCAATTTGTGGATCAGCACGTGAAGTGCATGACAGTACTGTGGGCACAGTGGCTGGGGTGGGCGCAGCTCCTATCTGGAGGGATCATCCTTCCTTCCCCAGCCTCAGTTCAGTTGTGTTTCTTCCAGAAAGGACCCTGGAGAGCTCGCCTGAGGCCCCTGGGCAGATGCCCTCACGTACAGAGCCCCTGCATCTGGGCAGGGGGTGCTGCCTTGTCGTCCTGGAAGCTGGCTAAAGTAACTACAGAAGAAATCGATTTCTTTTACTGCTGAAAAACAGCCTTTGTGCAGATGGAAGGTGGCAGCTCCTGATCCAAGCATATCGATTTGCTGCAGTTGGTCTGCTCAAGTTGTAGAAAAACTCTGCCCGATTGGCTGGCTAAGGAAGCAGGAAGGAGGGCGCAGCCAGGCAGACTCCAGTTGGGACTGGCCAGATGTGGGCGGAGCCTGCGGCCTTTCAACAAACAGTTCTGGTAAGGGGCCACTTCTCCTCGGGCCTAGCCTCTGTCCCCACAGCACGGGCTTCAACTTCAGCATGAGAGTCAGAGAGACAGTCCCGGCTTCCAATTTCCCTTCCCTCAGGTACTAGTTAGTGGACTCGATCAGGACTCTTCTCATTCACTTTCATAGTCCCAAGGTTGTTACTGAGCTCCTACTGCACGTGCTAGACACTCTGCTAGGGCCTGGGGATAAAGGGTGAGTGCCGCAGTTCACTCCAGCCATGAATCCCAGCCGGCACCAGCACCACTGTCTGGGGCTGCTGCAGAGTGAATGCCAGCCTCAGGTCCTTGGAAATCTCTGCGCCTTCACACGCCTGTGAGGCAGCTTTGGCTTCCTTTGTATTCCGGATATGTGCAGACTGCCAAAGGTACAGATGGGAGGGAGGCTGCCTGGCTTCCCTCTCCAGCAGTTTAATTGGGAAAGAAACTTGAACCCAAGGTGGCCCCTCATGTTCTGTGAAAAACGCTATTTTGTTTCCTTAAAAAGAGTCTGGAAGCAGCCAGAAGCTCTGTCTAGGGGAAGAGACAGGCAGCTGTCACCTGAGAGAGGGTCTCACATAAATAACACGGATGCCAGAAAAGGAGGGCGGGTTCAACTAGAACATCAGGACATTTGTGGCTTTTATCCATTGACGACCTGCCAGGGAATGGGGCTGTGCTTTTTTTTTTCCTTTCCTACAAATCAACACTTTAGAGCTAAAAGCCCTAGCCCCTGCCACTGTCCCCTTCAGACAGATTAAAGGGCAGTTCTGGACACCCAAAGATGACTTTTTAAACATTTCTCTTCCCATGACTGCTTTTCCAGGGCAACCAATGCTGATCTGCTCAGCACTCCTGCGGCGTTCTCTCCTGGGCTGCCTGATACCACGATTATCTGATGCTAGGTGCTGAGCATATTCCAAAATCATAGTTCCTTCCCATTAAACGTGGCAGTTTAACCCACTGCAGTCAGCTCTCCTTCCTCCTGCAGCCTCACTGTTATTCTATTCTTTCTTTGGTGGCTGCCAAAGACTAGAACGCTCTGAAGCACAGCATAGAGGAAATGTGGGAAACTATGAAAGATGTCCATGCCTTCTTAGAGGACAGAAAGCAGACGAAGACCTGAATGGGGACTGACTCACCAGGGAGAGGAAAGTGCAGGCTGCAGTGACCACGGAGGGTACTGTGGAGAGGCAGGCCAGTGTGTCATGGGTGGGGGGGGGCAGCATGGGCTGAACCAAGGCTTGATTGAAAATCTGTCTGGGCTCAGTTCAAGCCCCAGGTCCTTCCCCAGTTGTGGCAGAGAGGTAATAACCCGCCCTCCCTCCCCTCTGAAACTCCCAGATTCTCCCTTTAGAATCTGATGCTGGAGAGGCTCAGGCCACGAGGACATCGTGCCCTGCAGATGGTGGGGGGTAACATGCAGGTTGACTTGGGGATCCATTACAGGTCCACAGTCAGAATGAGGGGGCCCCCAGCTCCCTTCTCGGGCCCAGCCCTCCATGTGCTTACAGCCAGGCCCTGACCCTCCTCCAGAGGGGTGGTTTCTTCCATGAGGAACCTGAGCAGGAAGTGCTTAAAGATGTTTGAGGAGCTTCTTAAACCTTAGAAGTTGGTAAGTCTGGCCTAGGCATTCAGAACTTCCCAGTGCTTTTGTTTTTACTTGTTTCTTACAAAATAAGTCCAAACTCAAACTGCAAACTCCTTCCCCCGTGTGGTGGGTGGCGCCTGAAATCTCAGTTTCATATGTTAGCCTTAACTGAGTGCTTTACAGCCGGTTAGCACACTGTGGTTTGGGAGGCAGCCAGGGCCAGGGTGGGTGTTTATACACAGAATTTGGGCTTCCCCTTGTCTGAATCCCTCCTTCCCAGATTGTCCCTCACTTTGTTATTGCCCAGGACTCTGCTTACTCAAGCCAGCAGGCCTGAGGGTGTCTATTAAAATGTTTACCCTCTGCTTGGTACAGAATGATACTTGCTCTTGGGCTAGAAGCCATAACAGAATGAGAAATGACCTTATGCTTCCAAATGTCAACTGTTCTCCAATATCTGTCAACTTTTTATTACTTTCCGGGGCCTTCATGTTATTTGTTTTTTATATTTTGTTCAGAGTTTACATGCCTCCCTTTTGGGGGGAGGGTTGGTTTGATAAGAGCTAATAGGAACTACATTTTGTCGTGTATAATGTACACCAACATCTTTGGCCCAAACTTTCAGGAAAATAATCTTTAGTTTTAATTTTTTATTCAATTTTTTATTCATTTATATCTAGATACTTGTTTTTGGTATTATAAAACAATTTTAGCATTTACTTTTGAACATATTATGGTACAAGAAATTTTATGTAATAAATAATTACAAAACACAAGAACAGATACAAGGTATTTTAGGTACTACCCATGAATAATGTGTACCCTGATGTGTCCCTCAAAAATGTGGACAAAAAAGTGCACATTATATGTGGCAAAATATGATAGTTTTTGGTAACCTTTGTTCTCCTATCACTTTTCTCCACCTGACTTTTAAATATGAACAAACAGCTGAGGATCAGTAGATGTTGGAGGAGAGCATTTGGCATAAAGACAGAGAACAAAATGAAACAAACAAAAACGGGGGAAGTTTAGGGGGGAAGTTTGGTGAGGCAGGTGCTCAGAGGAAACAGAGGTATTGCCCAGAGTAGAACAAAACCTAAAGATAAACCCTCCGTAATAACATTCTTAGAAAGACAGAAATATTTAATCTGCAAAATAAAAACTGACTACTGTTTGAAAAAAAAGAATCAGAGTACAAGAGAGGTCTTAGAAATTAAATACTAGAATCACACAAATATTCAGTAGTGGGAGAAATTCCATAATTCCATGAAACAAAAAGACCAATGTGGACATCAAGATTAGAGAATCAACCTAAGAAAGCTAACACCTGACTAATAGAAGATCTAGAAAAGGAGAAAAGAGAAGATGGAGAGGAGGATATTATCAAATAAATAACACAAGGAAATGTCCCTGAACTGAGGACCATGAAGATCTAGAGTTTAACAAATGATGGCCCATGGGCCAAATTCACCCTGCTACCTGCTTTGTAAATAAAGCTTTGCCAGAACCCAGCCATGCCCATTGTTTATCTGCTACCCATGGCTGCCTTGCTTGAAGGACAGAGTTGAGAGCTGTGACAGAGGCTCTGTGTTCTGCAAAGCCTGAAGTATTTACTATCCTGTCCTTTCCAAAAAAACATTGGCTGACTCCTCGTCTGGATGAAAAGACCCATTGGCCAACACAAAGAAAAGGGGAAAAAAAAGAACTCAGACCAAGGACAAACTCTAAGGATAAAGAGAAAATCCTAAGAGATTCCAGAGGGAAAAGAATGTCACACACAAAGGACCAGAAATCAGAATGGGACTGAGCCACTCAAAAGCAACGTTGGAGGCTACAAGAAAATGGAGTGAAGCCTTCAAGATAGCAGAGGACAAACAACTTCCAATCTGGAGTCCAGTCAAGGGGAATGATGGGATAAAGGTGTTTTCAGATAAGCAGAACTCGAACATTGTGCTTTTTAAAAAAGATTTTGTTAATTTTTTTAGAGAGTGGGGAAAGGAGGGAGAAACAGAAGGAAAGATCGATCAACGAGAGAACATGGATTGGTTACTTCTCACTTGCCCCCAACTGGGGACCTGACCAGGAATCAAACTGGTGACCTTTCAATTTACAGGCCAGTGTGAAATACACTGAGCCACACCAGCCAGAAAAACTTTTATTTCTCTGTGGAGAAAACGCTTCATCACAACAAAGGAGTAAGCCAAGAAAGGGAATGCTATGGAGGCCTCCGCGAGGGACAGTGATGGGAGATCCTGGGACGAGAGCTGTGTTCCAGGCCCCAACAGCAACCAGTGCAGGCCGGGGCGGGTGTGGTGGGGAAGGTGTCTGGGGGAAGTACAGGGCACTGATGGCTTGTCTGTGTGGGGGAAGAAAACTTCCTCTGTTCTCTCAGATTCTGTGACTGGCCTAAGAATGAAAGTAACATAAGATAAATTAACAGGAGAAAAATATATAAATTCATTTAATGTGTGCCCACGGTAGTCTTCAAAATAAAAACGAAGAAAGCTCAACAAGCGTTATTATAGAAAGAATAATAAATCATGGGGATGTGACAAGACAATGGGGCTTGGGCTCCGGGCAGTGAATTGTGGGCCTGGGAATGGGAAATGCATGGTGGGAACCGATGGAAGATAAGGGTGGAGTGAGTTCGCACAGGTCCATTTTGGCATAGACTCCCAGATTCTGGTGATAGGATTGTTTTTCTCTTCCTGTTGCAGGAGGGGTACCTTTCTCATGGGGAGTTTTATGAGCTGCTTTTAGGTAGAAACAAGGAGTGGAGAGCGCCCTTTCTGCAGCTGCTGTGTCTCAAATGCCTTCAGCTCAAAGTCACCAACGTGCCACAGCGGCACACTTTGCGGTGGCGCATTCCGAAACGCCTCATCTCCGTGTAGGATCCAGCGCAATTCTAACACTTTCTAACCAACACTCTAGACTAAATTTTCCTCGGTTGGATTATCTGGCATAGGTTTATGGAGTCTGACTGGTGTCGAAGTCAGTTAATAACATCTGAAATGGATAAATCAGGAAATAGCAGAGTAAGTAAGCATCAGGTTAATAATATGGAAGTAAGTGTCAGAAAAAAAGGAAAGTGAAAGAGTTGAACATGTTGGTCTTTGAAGTTGGAGATTGGGGTTGAAGGAAGAAGGATGTAGTAGGGAGATAAAGAAGAAGGGATGACTATTTTACAAAATAGGTCAATGGTTTTTTTGGGTCTGAAAGACAGGATTTTGGTACAGTTTGAAGAAGAACAATTAAGATAGAAGGGGTCTACCCACTCTGCCTGAGCGGAACTACTGGCCACTCCCTTCCCAGCCATCTCGGCCACCCCCAACTTGTCAGCATGGGAGCCAACACGGGGAGTCTCTCGGGGGAGAAAGGAGATGGGGGAACCAGTCCCAAGCACGTGACACAGCAGCACCCGGGAGAGAGCAGGTCTGGCAGGTGTCTGCGGTGGTGGGAATGGTCCGAGGCTCCAGGACAGTGATGCCCTGCCTCCAAGGGGAGTGTTTTCCTGAACAGCACCCTAATCCTTGTCTGCTGTTGAGAAAAGTCTACTTCCCATGGCAGCCTGGTAGGAGAGATGTTAGTAGGACTAGAAGAGAAAGTGGCCATTGTCCATGTGTTCGCCCTTGGTGAACAAGACTCAATGGCTCGTGAGGGGTGGGAGCTCAGAGAGAGGGAGGAACGACCGCCAGGAAAGTGGAAGCTCTGTCTCCCCTGGAGTGCTCAGCCCTACAGAGAAGGAAGCTGGGCCTCCTGCTCTTTGGTCTTGCATGGATTCAGCAAATAGCGGCTGAATGACTTCTCGGTTCCAGGCCCTGCCTGGGCACTGGAGACACAGGCTGAATAAGGCAATGTCTTTGCCTCCTTTTGTTGCTGTCAACTTGATCCCAGTGCCTTTTGTTTTACCAGTCTTTCTTTAAAAGTTTATCTCTCACTAGTGAATCTCATTGGCTAAGCCCAGGCCATCAGCCCTCAGAGGGGAGATCTTACAAGCCAGATATACTTTGCTGTCCCCATCAGCGATGACCATTTACTGGTGCTGTGCACCAGGCCTCCTCTCATGCTCCCTGTGTATCTAATGTAATGTGACAACAACCAGCATCTGTCTGACTCCAAAGCTATGTTCTGGACCATTTAACATCATTCAAATACTAACATCTTAAAACCCTAATTTACTTTCCAAGAAAAGTACTTCAGCCCCAGCCAGGAGAAGGTTATTTTAGGATCTGCATCTTTGGGGGAGGACAGTTTTCAAGCATTCTTTCTCCCAGGAGAGATTTTTGACTGTCCTTTAGATCAAATATGCCCAGGCTTAAATAGCCTGATTGTTAAACTAGTCTCTTTCAAATGTTAAAAATCTCACTTTCAACCTCTAGTTCCTTGCTCACCTGTCCTAGAAAGTGCTGCCTAGACTACAACATCACATAGAGTACACCTTCACGCACAGACAATGAAATTCAGTACCTGAAGGTCAGATCTTGACGGGAGTCAGGTGGACCTGACATGGTCTAACTGTCTCATGTGAAATGTCCCCACACTTATTTGAATATAACTGAGGTTACCACCAGGGACTTTGCAACAAAATCCCTTGGAGAAAGAAAAATGCTAATTTTTTATTTCAATTACCAGTGTGCTCTTTAATTAAACTAAAATGCTCCTTGTGCGCTGAATGTTTTATGAGATTCGTCACGAAGACCATCCTCCCGGCCCCCAAGGGATTTCTATCAAGGAAAGGTCTGATATATCCTGGGGCCAGAGAGGGCTGGACACACAGCCCCCTGGACACACAGAGGAGAAGGTGCTTGAGCTTTTTTTCTTGTGTCAGACGCCAAAGAGACTAACCCTAACTAACGTTTCTTCTTTTTGGAGTCTCGCTGTCAGTAGAGAAAAACAGTAGATGGAGCAGGCCTGATGCTTCCTTTCTTCAAGTGTGCACTAGCTCACCTCCAAATCAAACCCTCAGTCGCCAGCACCAGCAGTAAAATAAAGGCCACACAGGCTCTTCCAGATTTTATCAGACCCATTTTCCTCTCCTGCCAAATTATCTCAGGAGTTTGTAAGGAAAGTAAACTCTTTTCAAGCAACTTCCCCTGCTCATTCTCTGCTGTGAGGGATGATGACTAGGAAATGGCCATGTGTGGTATGTCCAGGGGACACTGGGTTTGGTCAGATCCTGCTAGAATGAGTCATTTCTCCTGCTACACTTTTCTGTGGCGGAGGTGGCTTCAGTTCTTACCTGGGTACCCGTGTACTAGGTGTATGCATCAGTTAAGATTAGTTTAGTAAGGCTGCAAGTAATGGCCCAAATATAGAAGGAAAACATGCCAATTATTTAACTCGTTAACTAAAGAAGGAACCGATAAGATATTAAAACCTATTCAAAGGAAAATTCCGAGACCAGAGGCAAATATAGGCAAGGAGGAATACTAAAACGAATTTGCTTAGTAGAGTAAAACCGTGGGAGATCAGCTGCACTTCTGCCAACAAAACTCAATCGTATATTTACAGGCAAGAGTCATTTACATTGCTGGCAGTCCCATGTGATTTACAGAGCCGTAAATGGCCCAACAACACCGACACATGCAGAGAATCCACAGAATCGAATAAGCTGGGAGAGTGCATTGCTATTAGATAATGACTAAGTTTCCTTTGAAGACAGTTGGTCCATGTTACCATCCTTCATGTTTTCCCCCTTACCCTGCAGTGGCTTAAACCAGTAAGGTGTTTATTTCTCTCATGTACCAAGAAGCCTGGAGATAAGCAGTCCTAGGCTGGAGCATGGTTTATAGGAGCATTAGATCCTGTCTCCTTCCATCTCCTGTTTTCCATCCTTAGGCTCATCCTCCGGCTCATCCAAGGTGGCGGCCTCCAGGCATTTCTTTTTGAATTCCAGGTGGGAAGAGGGGGAGAAATCCCAATCCTTCTCTTTTTGAGATGTTTCTCTTCGCATCTGGGAGGGAAAAACCGACTCAGGCATTGTATGGCCACCCCTGGCTGTAAGGGAAGGTGAGTATTTTGGCTTTGTGCCCCCTACAGCAGAGGGAGAAGAGGGGGAAGGGCGCACACAGCGGTTTCGTGGACGTCTGTATCTGCCATCATATACGGAATTCCTCATTAATAGTTTCAAATGGGGATCCCACGGAGTATCTTTATTCAACACTATAGATAACCCGGTATTTAAAGTTGTAAAGATGTTTACATTCGGTATATGCAGCAAATTACAAGTATAACACAGTAAGATTACAAAATATTGAGCTTAAATATAAAAACCCAGCCTGCCACCGGGAGGGTCATGAACCAAAGCTCCAAGTTCAGAAAATCCCCCGGGCATATAGAGTTGTCTGGAAAAAGCTTCCAAAGAGCTGAGTTAATACATGGAAGGAACTTTTCTACCTTCATTATTTTTAGGAGCGATAATTGAATCCAAAAATCTTACAGCTAGAGGCTTTTGTGCTGTACGTAGTAGGTAGAATTTGTAGCAATGGAACATTTGAAGTGGTGTCTTTGATCCAGGAGGGTTATTCTTTTGTGCTTTTTCTCTTAGATTTTCTATTCCTTTTGATAGGGAAACTGCCCCAGATGTGTGACCTGCGTGCTTCTAGGTAGTGATGTGGAAAGCCTTACCTGCTATTTAGCATACTTTGCTCTCCACTTTGGGAACACAAGAACTCAATCCTATTGGCGTGTGTCGCTTTGTGGGTTAAGAAGAAAGTTTCCTCTCCCTGTCGAGGTTTTCTCAGCTGATCTAATAATTAAATCTACACGAGACACATTAACAACTAAAATAACCAAGTTTTATTATATATGTGCACATGAGAATCCACATACATGAGAGTCAGAGGTCCCCCATGCACGAGAGGTTTAGGGAAAGTTAAAATGAGGCATATGTGACATTCTGAGCTCAGAATGACACGAGGCACCTTTCGGCTTCACAGGGGAGGAAGGGTTCACCCTGTCATCTAGATAAGTCAAAAAGTATATCCCTAATAATTTCTTATTATTACAAGGCCCCTAGTTTGAATTCTTCTAGGGAGTGCCAGACAGGAGAGTAGGGCAGGGGGCGCTGTGGGCCACAGAAGTTTCTGTCCAGCCTGCAGGGTCTTGGTTGCTTTTAGTTCAAAATAATCCACATATCACAGAGGCCCATCTTAGGGTGACTCATTCTGAACCCTTACAACTGCAACCTTCTACACTCAGAAGGTTGCAGAGGTTTCTATTCTGCAGTCCTTGCCTCTGCTTTCCGTGAGTGGGTCAGAGGCAGATAACTCCTCCATGGCACTGGTTTCAGTAGCATTGGTCTGGTGACTCCTCAAAATGTCTCAAAGAAATTTGGCATTTGGATGGGATTTTATTTATTTTTTATTTTTTAAAGATTTTATTTATTTATCATTAGAGGGGAAAGGAAGGAGAGAGGGAGAGAAACATCAATGTGTGGTTGCTTCTCTTACACCCCCTGCCGGGAACTGGCCTGCAACCCAGGCATGTGCCCTGACTGGGAATCAAACCGCGATCCTCTGGTTTGCAGGCCTGTGCTCAATCCACTAAGCTATACTAGCCAGGGCTGGATATGATTTTAACTATGATTTACCAAGTATTATAATTTCAGTAGCCAGAAGGAACCCCATGTGTCTCATACCATCACATCTCTCACTTGGGGAAGTGGTGAGAATTGTCAAGCCATGCAAGTCTAGACGTGTGATTCCTTTCTTTTTTTGAAAGTTAGACCACCATTCCTGGTTGACCTATAGAAGAAAAAATTTTAATCTATTTATCGGTCCATTCATTCTGCTACAACAAAATCCCACAGACTGGGTGGCTTATACACAACACAAATTTATTTCTCACAGTCCTGGAGGCTGGGGAGTCCATGATCAGGACACCAGGAGATTCCGAGTCGGGTGGCAGCCGTATTTCTTCCATTTCCTCACATGGCAGAAGGGGTGAGGGGTCCCTCTAAGGTCTCTTTTATCAGGGCCTTAATCCCATTCATGAGGGCTCTGCCCTCATGTCCTAATGACCGCCCAAAGGTCGCACCTCCTAATACCAGCACATGCACTCAACACGGGAATGTTGTGGGGACACAGGTGTTTAGTCTACTCAGGTTCACTGGCTGGGGCCTCATAAATTAGACTGATGAGAGACAGATTAACCAGAGAAAAACAAACAGAAGTTTATTATCGTCTGCATTGATCAGATACACGTGGGAACACCTAGTCATGAGTAATTCAAAGGAGTGGTTAGAGCTTGGGCTTATGTGGAATCTTAACAAAAGAACAACACATTGTAGAGAAATGACCAAAAAAAAAAAAAAAAAAAAGGAAAAGGACTTTGAGTTTCTAGGGAGACAAACTGTGGGAAGTAAATATATGGGGAACCCAATGGAAGATAAGGGCTGTTTAGTAAAATTTGTGTAGATTCCTCTGGTGCCATTTGTGGGCTGATAAGCATATAGAATTGTCTCTGGTGATTAACCTCTGTCTGGGGTGATAGACAGGGGAGGGAGAGTCACCTTTACAAGCTCATGTCCTGCTTTTGGATAAATAGGGGGAGGGCAGAAAGCTTTTCTTGCATCTGCTTCTTCTCAATTGCGTTTACTCAAGATAATCCTTGTGTTGCTCTTCCAGAAGGCGGCCTGAAGTGACCTCTGAGAATGGGTCCCTATGGACTTGACCTAGAAAACTGCACAAAGTCATGCAGATTGGGAAGTCCAATCTTTGTATTCACTGGAAAAACACCCATGGGGCTGCCCAGGCCATCAAGGCTGAGCATATCTGAAAAGCCACCAAGGATCTGAAGGATGTCACTTTACAGAAGCAATCCATGTGTGCCATTCCATCCTTACAGTGGTGGAGTTGGTAGGTGAGCCCAGGCCGGACAGTGGGGCTGGACACAGGATCAATGGCCCCGCAAAGTGCTGAATTGTTGCTGCGTGTGCTTAAAAATTCAGAGAGTCATGCTGAGCTCAAGGGTTTAGATGTAGATTCGCTGGTCAGGAGCACATCCAGGTAAACAAGGCTCCCGAGATGCAGCGCAGAACTTACAGAGTTGGTGGCTGCAGTAACCCCTTCGCCTCACCAAGAGGGTCCTCACTGAAAGAGGGCAGATGGTTCCCGAACCAGAAGAGGGGGTTGCATAGAAAAAAAAAAAGATATCCAGAAAAAACTGAAGAAACAACAACTTATGGCCCGGCAGTAAATTCAGCATAAAATAAAAACTAATAAAAGTAAAGAAACAAATCTTTTTGCCGAAGTGATGTATTTAGGGGTGACATACACTGTACTGACAGGCTCTTCTGGGGAGCGCCTGCTGGCTTCAACTCCATGCTCTTTCCGCTGAGTGCCTCTCCAGCTCTCAGTTCTACTTTTCAGCTTTCTCATTTCCTCCTCTTTGTATACGGCTGTTTTCTTCCTCTCCTATCTCTGTGACTTTCCGTGTATCAGTTTCTCAATATTTTCAAGCCACTCTCTCTGTTTTGGCTTCCCTCTCCTTGGCCTAGTAAGAGGGCCTCCTGGCTTCTTCTCAGAAGGCAATCGGGAGGACCGTCTCCCCAGGGCACAAACCCCTCATTTCTGGGAATCCCTGCCTTTTAGACACAAAACCAGGAAGCTTTCTTTCATTCAGAGCATCTGTCGTTGAAGCTGGTGGCAGAGGCCTGCAGGGATACAAATGGCTGCAGTTCAAAGGCTGACTGCTGACGGGCACCCTGAAGAGACCAGGGTAAAATATACCTCGGGGCTTTTAACCTTCCTTGTGGGGGTCACAGTACAAATTGTCCATTTCCATTTTGATGAGTAATGTGAGGCTGGAGAACTGCTGCCTTGCTGAAAAATGTCAGTGCCAATGTAACAATGGATAAAGGGGATCTGCCTACTGGCAAAGTCACCAGGCCCCTCTTACAAGCACAGAGCTTGTTCACGGTTGCCTTCGAGCCACCCACAAGCAAACTGAGAATAAATGAATGTTTGGTGAGAATGGAAAATCTCGACCAGGTCTCTATCTTGAGTGTGGGTAGTGGGAAGAGTCCCAAACCCCAAATGAGAAAATTTGGTTCTAATCTTGGCTCTGCCTCTAGATGGACAGATTTTGCTTTTCATGACCTCTCTGGGTCTTACTTTTAAAAATTACTAAGTCTACAGTCTCCGGAATCCTTTCAAGCTCTGAATATGTGTTTCTTAGGAGTTTTCTATTCTCAGTGACCTACACCAACAGAACCCCGCTGAAGGGCAAGGGTAGTCAAGACTCTTGCTCAGGAGGCGTGTTTGACAGGACAGGCACTAACAATGCAGGGCAGGCATTACTTTAAGGGGTAGCAGTGCTTCGTAGCTGGTCTCAGAAAAGTTCTTTGTTTTTAACTAGAACACCCTATACTGTTTCCTTTGCATCCTTGGAGTGATGGATTCAAAGAGCTTAAATGACTTCAGGAACGAAACTTAAATTTTTGACAAAGCAAACTTATATTTTCGACAAACAGCATTGGAAAAGATGTTCACACAGGTGCATGCCGTAGAAACCAACCTTGGGCACCCAAGTATCAGGGGCTTTATCTTCCACCTTTTCTTTCCAAAAAATAAAAAACAAAAAAGCAGAAACTCACCTCTCAGCAGACCCATAGTTGAAACAAAGATCATAGACCATCAGGGCAGATACCTCCATTTAGATCTTTGATTTTATTCATCGGTGTGATGTCATGTCCATCAAAAACATCCTGTATGTATTTTTTTGATTTATACATGCTTTTTCCCCAGACTGATTGTAAATTTTCATGTCTATATCTTCATTGCTAGTACACAGAAATAAATTGATTTTTGTATGTTTTTTGTAAAAAGAGTAGATGCCTCCATGTTGTAGGCCAGTTTAGGGAAAGGCCAGTGAACGAAGACCGTAAGGGAGTCTTTGGCATTATGTATGAAATGTGGTGAGGAAGAGAATAGATGAAAATATGACTTTAACCTTCAAGGTGAGCAAACAGTTACTTCCCTACTCACTGTTTGAGTCAAACAGTGATGCAGTTCCTGGTAACATGAGCAATAATAATTAAAATTACTATTGAGTAATTTTACTGAGTGCTGATGGCTGGATATAGTGTCTAAAGGGCTTTCCAATTCGACCCTCACTACCTACCCTATCAGATAGGTAATATTATTATCAATGAAGAAACCAAAGCTCTGAGAAATTACGTGCTCTCATTCTCGAAGTAAGTCAAGGGTGCTGGGATTTGCACCTGCATCTGCAGGTGGAATGTGTGGCGATGGCATGTGTGAAGTGTTGTGTCTGACCCAGGAGGGTTATTCTTTTGCGTTTTACCCGACCAGAGAGGTCATGCTCTCAACCGCTTTCTGTTGTCTTTAGTTCTTGTCAGGATGCGCAGGCCTCTCACTCAGCACAGCTGCTGCCACTGGCTACTCTGCTAGTACGGCATTTTCCAAACCCTTCTTCTGAAACTGAGGTTCCAGCAGAAATGTGCCAGGCTTGTGAGGGGCCCTTTGCGAGTGGAGGTAGCTTCTAGGTACCTCGTGAAGTCACTGTTTTCTTCCAACCCCCATTTTAAGTTTGTACATTGTGTATTTTTGCCTCTTGAGTTCAAATCTTTTTTTCCTTTCCTTCTCCAAATTCCATCCCCATTTTCATTTCTAATGCAATTACAGTCTGTTCCAGAAAGCTAAATCTGTAAGTGTTTCTGGCTAACGCAGAAAATTCATTATATTTCTTTAATTGTAACCCACGTGGGAAAAAACATGAGGATGAACTTTGTATTACAATTCCCATCCAACTGACATCTCTTGTCCTCCCACCGTCCTATTCCCCCCACCCCCCTTGCCGCTGCAAGGTCGTGCAGAATTCCCTAAGGAGGGGCTGGACAGTGCAGGAGGGAGGGTCTGAAATGATTGCCTAGGCAGGCCTTCCACCTTGCAAAGGGCCATATTTAGCAAATGAAATAAGGAAAAAAGACCTTTATAAATGCATATTCAATATTTTAAATTCCTGTTTAGAATACCCTGAGAACGTATTTCTGGGCAAAGACTCATTATTTGGGGGGTTGGATCTTTTGTTCTGTTTGTCCTTGTGGTCCATCTCCCCTATTGTTTTGAATTGGATCCACTGAATGGATGATACAAATCAAGCCTCTATGTTTGACTCCCTTAATCTATGTAAAACTCCTATATTTGTGTTGAACAAATAAGCCATTGGATGTTAAAGAATCATCTGTTCATTTTGTTTTTCTCCTGAAAAAGTGAGCTGAGAGTCATAAGGGAGGGAGGGGGACTGTGGAGCAGGGAGGAGAATTCCCAGAGCAGCTTTGCTTGGGGAAGCAGGTTTTCTGCCTTCTGTTTCCTCCTTACCCTGGTGTGCTGGTTAAGCATTTAGAAGCGGAGCTCTCCTTGGGCCCTGAAGGGCTCATTGCTGGTGCATTGCTCCTTGAGGTGTCTTTAAAAGGAAGGGAGAGGGAAACGGTGGATTTCTGGGGATTTACCTGCTTGGTGCTCAGGTTTCTGAGAGGAAACTAGCAAGCGGGAAGGAAGCTCAGCCCAGTGGACTCAAGATGCCTGAGACCTCCTGCGGGATTTGTTGTAATCACTCCCCGCAGCACGCATGGCACCAGCGCCGTCCTGCCGTTGCCCACCAGGAGGGTGGCAGCTTAGACAAGCACAAAGCTTGAAACCTATCACAGACACCCTGAGGGCCTTGCTTTTGCTGCACCTGTAGCTAAACAGGGTCATCCCCAGCCTGAATCCTGAGTGGAGGGACATTCCTTCCAGCAGTTCATGAATGTTTCCTTTCTACCATAATAATAACCACCTCGAAGGTTGGCTTAGGGCTCTTTAGTTCACCAAGACTTTCGTGTCATTTAAACCTCTTTCTAGGCAGACACCTCACCCCCCGACACACACACACATTGAGGCAGCTCCCCACTGCCTGCTATCCCATCCGGACCCTCCTTTAGACTGGATCTGGTCTATTTCTGCATTCTCCCGGTGTCCAGCAAACACGGCCTCAAGCATTTGTTTGGACAGCTGTGAATTGAATCCAGGCTCCAAGTTGTCTCCCAGATGTCTGTCTAATTAGTTTAAGCATTAGAGGTAAGGCAGCCATGAGTGAAAACAAGTTGATTTGTTGCTCATGTTAGGGCAACTGGTCTCCTTGCATTTTATTTTTAGTAATGATCTCCAACAACAGGCTTCTTAAAAAGCATGTTTCTTTAATGGTGGAGTTTGAGACTTTGTGTCTTGTTGCACTGGGGAATTTTTTGTATGTACTGTATGCTGTACCACCGAAGTCTGCCCCTCAAATAAGCATGGCTTGCCTCTCTACCCTCCACCAGACCTTTACTGAAAGCCTTCTACAGCTCAACCACTGCGCCAGGACCTGGGAAGTTAAGATGAAGATAAGGATATCCAGTGCTAAGCCTGGCGGTGGGGGGAGGATCTAAGGAAGAGACCAAAAGAGAACCACCCAGTTCTCTTTTGAGAAGATAGCAGGGAAACAAGCGAGGAAGGAGCCACAAAAAAGAAAGATAGTAGGTAACTATGTAGGCATCGGACCCTTCCAATGCCCAGAAATATATAACTATATGGTAGAATGCCCTGGGAAAAATAATAAAGCTTCTTCCAGTCCTATGTGAACGCGGAGCCACGTGGAGAGAACTTGCTTCCCCAGCTCGATTGTGATATAATGGTAAAACAACATTGTCTGAGTTTCAGGTGTACAGTGTGATGATAGGATATATGTATATATTTTCAAATGATTACCACCGTAAGGTTAGTTACTCCATCCATCACCTCACAGTTGCTATTGTATTTTTGTATATGTGTTTGTATATTTTTGTATATCTCTCAGTAAAGACCTTTACTGAGAGGTTTTCTGATTTACTCTTTTAGCAACTTTCAAGTACATTACCCAGTACCGTTAACCACAGTCATCAGGCTCTACATTAGGTTCCTAGAACTCGTTTGTTTGACTTATAACTGGAAGTTTGTACCTTTTGGCTACCTTCACCCGTATGACCACCGATGTACTGTTTCTATGAGTTTAGGTATTATTATTTTTTTGCCTTTCTCTTTCTGACTTATTTCATTTATTATGATGTCCTCAGGTTTTCTCCATGCTGTATACATGGCAGGATTTCTTTCTTTTTTATGGCTGAATAATATTCTATTACATGTAATGGACTATGTTTATATATATCTAATTTTCTGTATTCACTCATGTCCATTATGGACACTTAGGTTGTTTTCATGTCTTGACTATTGTAAATAACGTTGCAGTGAACACAGCAGTGTAGTTATTTCTTCAAGAGAGTGATTTCATTTTCTTTGGATATGTAACCAGAAGTAGGATTGACAGATCACATGGTAGTTCTATTTTTAAATTTTTGAGGAAACTACATATAGTTTCCCATAACAGCTGTACCAATTTCCATTCCCACCAGCAGTGCACAAATGTTGCCTATTCACCAGGACTATCTCTTCCCCTTTTTAAACTTTTTAAAATTTAAAATTTCTCCCTTTTAGAGGAAGGGAGAAAGAAATAGATACATTAACTTGTTGTTTCATCCATTCATTCAGTCATTGATTCCTGCATATGCCCTAATCAAGGATCAAACCCACAGCCTTGGTGCATGGGGACAATACTCCAACCACATGAGCTACCTGGTCAGGGCTCTCTTGTCTTTTGATAAAAACCACTCTAATAGGTGTAAGATGATATCTCACTGTGGCTTTGATTTGCATTTTTCTGATGATTAGTGATGTTGAAACATCAGATTAGTTGATTAGTGATTTTATGGTATTGAGTTGTATGAGTTCTTTTTAAACTTTGGATATTAACCCCTTATTAGATATATGGTTTGCAAATATTTTCTCCCATTCTATAGGTTATCTTTTTTTTTATTATTTCTTTTGCTGTGCAGAAACTTTCTAGCTTAATGTAGTCTCACTTGTTTGTTTTTGCTTTCATTACTTGTGCTTTGTGTCATTTCCTAAAATCATTGCCAAGACTGATGTTAAAGACCTTTACCCATGTTTTCTTCTAGGAGTTTTACATTTAAGCCCTTAATTCATTTCAAGTTAATTTTTGCTAGTGGCAAAAAGTAGAGGTCCAGTTTCATTCCTGTGCATGTGAAAATTCAGCTTTGCCAACACTATTTATTGAGGAGACTATATTTTCTCCATTGAGAATTCTTGGCTCCTTTGTCAAATATTAGTTGACTATATATGCATTGGTTAATTTCTGGGCTTTTGGTTCTATTTCATTGGTCAATGTGTCTTTTTTTTAATGCCAGTATATACTGTTTTAATTACTATAGCTTTGTAGTATAGTCTGTAATCAGGAAGTATGATGACTCTAGCTTTGTTCTTCTTTCTAAAGATTGCTTCGGCTATTTGGGGTTTTCTGTGATTCCATATACATTTTAGAACTGTTTTCACATATTAAAAAAATCGAAATAGAATATTAATAGGAATTGCATTAATCAATAGATGGCTTTGGGTCCTATGAACATTTTCACGTTAATAATTATTCTGATACATGAAGATGGGGTATCGTTCCATTTGCTTGTATCCTCTTCAATTTCTTTCATCNGCATTTCAAGTTAATTTTTGCTAGTGGCAAAAAGTAGAGGTCCAGTTTCATTCTTGTGCATGTGAAAATTCAGCTTTGCCAACACTATTTATTGAGGAGACTATATTTTCTCCATTGAGAATTCTTGGCTCCTTTGTCAAATATTAGTTGACTATATATGCATTGGTTAATTTCTGGGTTTTTGATTCTATTTCATTGGTCAATGTGTCTTTTTTTAATGCCAGTATATACTGTTTTAATTACTATAGCTTTGTAGTATACTCTGTAATCAGGAAATATGATGAGTCTATCTTTGTTCTTCTTTCTAAAGATTGCTTTGGCTATTTGGGGTTTTCTGTGATTCCATATACATTTTAGAACTGTTTCACATTAAAAAAATCAAAATAGAATATTAATAGGAATTGCATTAATCAATAGATGGCTTTGGGTCCTATGAACGTTTTCACGTTAATAATTATTCTGAAACATGAAGATGGGGTATCTTTCCATTTGCTTGTATCCTCTTCAATTTCTTTCATCAGTGTCTTATAGTGTTCAGTGTATAAGTGCCTTCATAAGTATTTTGTTATTTCGGATCCTATTGTAAATGAGATTGTTTTCATTATTTATTTTTCAGATATTCATGGTCAGTATACAGAAACACAACTGATATTTGTATGTTAATTTTGTATGTACAAGTTTATTGAATTTGTTTATTAGTTGTAGTAGTTTTGGTTGAGTTTTTAGGGCTTTCTTTTTATATAATATCATGGAATTTGCAAACTTTTTCCTTTCCAACTTGGATATGTTTTATTTCTTTTTATTTCCTATTGCTCTGGATGGGAGCTCCAGTACTGTGCTAAATAGTAATGATGAGAGTAGACACTCTTATCTCATTCCTGATCTTAGAGAAAAAGCTTTTAGTTTTCAGCCACTGAGCGTGATGTTAGTTGACAGCTTCCTCAGGCAGTAGAGGTTCCTTGTTTTCAGTATGTGTCAATATAAATGCATTAGGAAAGAGCTGTTTTCGTTTCAGAATGATCTGTACCTGATCAAAAAATATGCTGTTTTTGCTGACCAAGGATACCCAAAGAAGGTTTTCACTTTTACAAAAGAAATGTTCCTGTACTCATGTAGGTCTTCAGTAAAATTAAAACAGCTTAACACAGACTTTCAGAAAGCAAGAGATGCTCTTTGCTTTCGACATTTTGACTTACTAAAGGTTTCATAGGAACACTGTATTTTCAAATAATGGGGGAAACCTGTATATCTTTTTATTAAGTTCTCAAGGAACATGTATAAAAAGTGATTCAAAGTAATTAATTAAGTCCTTACAAATTTTAAAGATTTGATATTTTTCAGATCATACTCAATGATTGCAATGCTAAATAGTGAGGAAGATGACTTCCCAAGGATACTTGGGAAAGAATTGTTATTCAGGCAGAGAGAAAGATTAGGTTGTTTCCCGAATTCAAGGACTGACAACTGCATAGGGAATGAGTGCTACGAGGTCTTAGTCTATCTGGTCAGTCTCTGTATTCAGATTTTAAAGTCAGAGTTTATGCTCAAGTCAGTACTTGTTCATAATACTATTGGAGCTGATTGGTTTAGGAATTAGCTTCTTGTTTGAGAATTACTGGAAAATGTAGATCAGGTATAGACGGTGACAGATTATGGTGGTTGTAAATGTGAATAATGCACAGATTGTAGGTATTACAGGATGCTTTTGCCCCTAGAGGTAAACAACAAAGAAATACTATGTATCATAGTGTGTGATAGTGTATTCAGAGGGAAATTTATAGTCTTAAAAATATATGTGTTACTTAGAGGGAAATTTATAGCCCACCAGGTTCATATTGGAAAAGAAGCCTGAAAATAAATAAGCTTAGCATCCAAATTACGAAGTTAAAAAGAATATAAACTTCCAAACACCTAGAAGAAACAAAGTAATCAACAAAAGACAGAAATGAATGATCTGGGGAAAAGAAGTTACAGTAAAGTGATCAACAAAAATAAAAGTTTTGTTCGAAAAGCTTTAAGAAATTTACAAATCTCTGGCAGAATTAAGAAAAAATGGCGGAAGCCACAGAGAAATAATATCAAGAATGAGACAGAGAACAAAACTACTTATGCAGGCAAGTTTAAGAATACTAAAAAAGAATGCTGGGAATAGCTTAATGTTAATGAGCTTAATGAGCCCTAAGGTGTGAGAATGTCCACATTTGTGGAAGGTACAAGTTATTATAGAGTGTGACAAAATGGAGCTAGNGTACTTGTTCATAATACTATTGGAGCTGATTGGTTTAGGAATTAGCTTCTTGTTTGAGAATTACTGGAAAATGTAGATCAGGTATAGACGGTGACAGATTATGGTGGTTGTAAATGTGAATAATGCACAGATTGTAGGTATTACAGGATGCTTTTGCCCCTAGAGGTAAACAACAAAGAAATACTATGTATCATAGTGTGTGATAGTGTATTCAGAGGGAAATTTATAGTCTTAAAAATATATGTGTTACTTAGAGGGAAATTTATAGCCCATCAGGTTCATATTGGAAAAAAAGCCTGAAAATAAATAAGCTTAGCATCCAAATTACGAAGTTAAAAAGAATATAAACTTCCAAACACCTAGAAGAAAGAAAGTAATCAACAAAAGACAGAAATGAATGATCTAGGGAAAAGAAGTTACAGTAAAGTGATCAACAAAAATAAAAGTTTTGTTCGAAAAGATTTAAGAAATTTACAAATCTCTGGCAGAATTTAGAAAAAAATGGCGGAAGCCACAGAGAAATAATATCAAGAATGAGACAGAGAACAAAACTACTTATGCAGGCAAGTTTAAGAATACTAAAAAAGAATGCTAGGAATAGCTTAATGTTAATGGGCTTAATGAGCCCTAAGGTGTGAGAATGTCCACATTTGTGGAAGGTACAAGTTATTATAGAGTGTGACAAAGTGGAGCTAGAGCAGCCAGAATCCCACTACCCTTCCTTGTCTGTCTCGTCTATTGCATCATCCCTCGTCCGTGCCACTAAACAGGGTCTCGATAAATATTTATTTGAATTACTGATTAAATTCACATACAGCATTGTTACCTTTCAGTGTATTTATTTTTATATGTATTTTAAAATATAGTTCATTTGTATGTTTTTTAAAGCACCAGTTACACAGATACCTTCATAAATATTAGATTTCAAATAGAGTGTAGAGGACAGGCAGCACCTGGCATTTTTTCACCACTTAAACAAATCTATGAGTTTTAAAGCAGCTAATCTCATCGCAGTTTCTTTGGCAATGAGAGGGATAGATAATATGCTCTTCCTACAGCCATCCTTTTGTGAAGGGAAAAAAAAGGGATTTTTCTAGCAGTTCTCCTGGGACAGCGTCCTAGCCACGTGGAGTTCGATTGTTGTTAGCAAGGACTGGAACTGCATTACCATTAACTTATAATGTTATCAGACAAAATTAGCAAGCACTGGGGGCTGACGTATGTGGCTCAGGACCCTGTTTCCTGGCACTAATCGGTATGGAAACAAAAAGGGGAAAATCAGCATGAAGCATCGTAAAGAAAGTGTTTCCTCAGGCAACAGACCTCATCTGAAAACACGAATATGGCTCCGGCCCCTAATTGTGTGGAGATTAGGTCTGAGTCCTTCCTGACCACCAGTTTTATCTTCCCTTAGATGGAATGATGTTCCTAAAGCTTGTCTTCAAGAATGTGTGGGTGGTGCATTTTTTAGTGTTTGTGTGTCTGGGGATGTTGTTGTTGTCTTTCCCAGTGAAGGACAACCCGTCCAAGGTGAGAATTCTTGTGGATCTCACCCCCTCATTCTGGGTCTATGTGTGTATAGGTACAGAGAAAATTCTGAAAGGATACATACCTAATTTTCAACAGTAGTTACTCTCGTTAAGTAAGGAATGGACTGTGTGTGTGTGTGTCTGTGTGTACTGTGGTGTGGGGAGTAATGGCCGCTGTAGGATTTTAATTTTTTAAAGCAAGGAGGGTGTCACACATTCCAAGTAAAATTAAAACCTAAAGCAATCTCTCGGGCCATGACATTCTTTCCTTCAAGAATCTGTAGACATCATTTTACTGCCTCTGGCACTTAACACATTTCTTTAACAATTTTTGAATGCCAACTATGCATCATTGCAAAGAGGATACCTTAATGAGGAAAAAGGGACTTCATGCGACTTCCAGCAAACTGGGAGGCAGAGTCGCTAATCAAGGAGTCATAGGAGAAAGACCGTGGTAAGGTCTTTGAAAGGGAGGTACCCCATGCAATTTTCCTGTTGACCTGGTCTGGAGGTCAGCAAGGAGCCCGCGAAGAAGGGACTGTGACATAGAGGGGGGAGGGCACTCAGGGAGAGGGAGCTGTCAGTGAGAAGTTCCTGTGATAGGGGGTGAGCTTGGCACCTCTGAGGAACTGAGGGAAAGTCAACGTGTCTGGAGAAGAGCAAGGAGAGCTGGGGTGGTAAGTAGCAGCCAGTCTATGGAAAGTCTTATATGCCATGGGAAGCAACTGAATGGTAGAAATATGGGAGTGATATATCAGGTTTGCCTTACAAACAGGTCACTCTGGATACTGTGTAGAATTGAATGCAGAGGAACAAAATTGAAAGTGTGAAGACAAAAAAGGAGTCAATAGTGGCATGCTGGGAGAGTGATGCAAGTTGCCTGGAATAGAAAGAGTGTTTGTAGAGATAGAAGGGAAGTATATTTGAGACATTTGGGAGATAACACATATAGGACTCCATGATCAATTAAATATGGGGGTAGGTGGTGGAGTGGAATCCATCCAAGACAACTCCTAGTTTCTGGCTCGGGTGACTGGGATGCTGATGGGGTCATCCATGGAGGTGTCATAGGAAGAGAACCATAGGTTTGGAAAGACTATCACAAATCTCGTTTTGGATGGGTGGATTTCAATAGTCATTTTAAATATGTAAGTGGAGATGCTGAGTAGCGGTGGTTCTGCAGATCAGACCCAAGGAAGAGTCCAAAGTGGAGATTTGATCGTGACTCAGGCCACAGATTTCAGCGGAAAGCAGAACACCAGTCTTCTGAGAGCATAAAGCTCTGTACTTGGACAAGACTGCAGACAGCTGGGAACCAGAAATCAGAAAAGCCTCCTAGATTTAGTGTTTCCAGCCTGCGCTTTCTACCGAGAATGCTCCTCTGTCTGCTTTTGATGTGCCCTCAGCTAAGAAACCTTTCTTCACCTTCTGTTAGGGAAACTCGAGAACCGACTTCGTGTGGGCCAGTTAGCGGCACTCTGTTCCTTTGCTGACACCATTCTGGAAATGCTTTGCTTTTGTTTACAGAATGGTCTGGCCGAGAGAACAGGGAGGATTGCTTGAGTTACACAGTCTGGGAGCCCTGGAAAGGGGATTGGAGCGAGAGGAGGGTTGCTTTAGGAGACCAAGCTGACCAGAGAGCAGCCAAGTTGCTGTCCCACATCCGTCGCTTCACGCAGACTCGAACTCTGTCATCCCTGAATTCCTCAGGGAGCACACACCTAATTCCCTGGGGGGGTGTGTGAAATGTGAGTTCATGACATCATCTGTGTTACAGACTCAGGACCAGGAGACAGCTAGTTTGGAATGTGACTTCGGGCAGGCCTCTCTGTGTCCTGTGGGCCGGGACTAGCTGCTCTGATTAGCTATGAACTAGGTCTGTGGATGGTGGAGTGAAGGAGCTTGTCACTGTCTCTGTCTCCAGGGCCATCTTGATTAGCACCAAGAAGCACTCTTGTCTTGGGGGCTAGAGAGTCTAAGCTGAATGAACCGCTACAAACGTAAGACGTGCGGCCTGGACATTAATGCATGCTGACATGAGTCCACATGTGTATTCTCTCAATTAGATCCCCTCTCTTCTTTGGAATCCAGCTGCCCCAGCTGTTGATGGTGTTTCATTAGCTGAAGGCTGACAGCACCCCTGGAAATGAGCTTATAAAAAATAAATGAACCTTGGGTTCAAACCCCTTCGGGGTTTGGCTCTCTGAAGCTAGGCAAAAATGAAAACTCAGCTGCCCAGGCTTTGCGTTATTACATTTTCTAGGTTATATTGGTCTCTGGGGAATCTGCTTGAAGCATTTCTAAGTTGTTTGTTTTGATTTTTAACTGGGAGATCAGATTTTAAATAACCCTCAACTTTCAGAGAAGCCTCCTTTAAAATAAGAGTTACGGGCAGCAAGGTGACTACTTTAAAATACCCGATTCTCCGTTAGTGTGCCAGAGCCCCAAGCCATGGTCCTGGCTGCTGACTTGTGTGCAGCCGCAAGTTTTTGCTCCAGTTTGCATTTGTCGGGTCCAACACAGCTATAGGCTCCTAGTTTTCCTGCTGCCTCATCAGCAAAATTGACAGTTAAGTTCCCATTGCTGAGGCTTTATTACTTTTGAAGGCGTGAGAGGCAGGATAGAGCACAGCTGGGCCCCTCGCCCCAGGTGGAGTTTTCAGGGTGGGCAGAGAGGGGAGTCAGCTTGTGACTGTGAACTGAGGACCATTGAACCTCTAGGTGATTGTGAGGAAGTCTAGTATGAAACCCCCAGAGGCTGGTGTCTGAATAACTGTCCTTTCGGGAGTTACACGTCAGGGTTCAACACTTCCTCAGGTAAGTGTCATCAAACAGGCCAAAGGGAACCAAGTTTTAAGAAGCTCAGCGGTTGGGGTGAGGCAGCTGCAATGGGTCCTGAGGCTGGACAGTTCATCCACCAGTGTATGTGAGTGTCTCCCACTGTCATGGAAATGCCCCTTCCGAGAGGCATTAGAGCTCAGTCTGGCAAAAGCGGGGCTTAGGGATGGGAGCACCGTGGTGATTTCTTGTTACGTAATTGTGTGGGCAGAGGAGGCCTTCACGTTTTCTAGGCTCAGGTCTTAGTTGAATACGTGGGTAATTGTATGTGGCCACATGTTCACGTGTTTCTATTTCCTGAAATGAATGCTTACTCCGGAAAAGACCCCTAGTGCAAAATAGCAGCACTTTCCCCAGAAGCAGATACACAACAGTCCTTTTCTTTCCACGCAGGCTCTTGCTCAAGATGGTGATTGACCAAAAGTGAGTAGTCACGCAGTTGGAAAGTCTTTAAATTGGGTTGTCTGGGACATGCGTGGAGTGTCTCACTGCAGGCCAGGTGTGCATGCAAAGTAATGAGACTGATGTTTAAATTTTTATGTAGCATATAAAACAAAAGCAATGATTCTGAACTTTGACTTCCCTCTTCCTCAGCTTACCGTAAAGTAATTAAGGCACAACCCCGGACACTTGGTAAAGCATTGCTCTATTTTATGTGGCAAACTTTCATCAAGGGCCCCTATTGCTTCCTCGGTACTTATTAACCCTTTCCTGGGAGGACAGGTCTCTCCTGATCTGGAGTTTGTTGAGGGAGTGGCTCATCTCAGAGCCTCACTAGGCATGTAGTTGCTCTGAGAGTCCTCTCGTCTCCTGAACTGAAAGGTTGGTGGGGTGCACAGTCAACTTTTTGCAGTTTTTTTTTGTTCTCATTTTTTCCTATTTTCCAAGAAAAAACTGGACCAGGTTAGCAACTTTCTACTATCAACAATTCCTTATTTCGTCTTGTGGCTGGTTTCTGAATGAACAGCTAATATGAGCCTCAAAATCATCTAAATTTCTTAGTAGAATCTCAAAGCATTAGAAATTAAGAAGGGCATCAAGCAAGGCAGGCATTTCTGACATGGAACTTTTACAAATTAGAATGCACACATTTCAGATGGCTGTGATTTCTTTTCACACTAGTCATCTTAGGAATCCATGAACTTATTCCAACAATGATGCCATTGCTCAAAATGTCCATACATCTCTACTCATGGAGTTGTCCCCCAAGCTGGTTGGCAAATCATAGGGCCTATCTCAAAATGATTCACCGTCTCATTTTAAAAAATCAAGACCAGTATTTTTTTTTCAGTAATGCCTAGCTGGATCACTTCCACTCATCTTTATCTATCAAGATGGGCTCCAAACAACTTCACTTTCTCAAAATCAAATTTATCCTCAAAGGATGAATACTTATCAGCCACTATTAATGGGGTTTTAGAGAAAATGCCATAGGCTATGAAAGCAATTCCTAAAGTGAAGCTCCATGAATTTTTTAAATGGCAGTCGTGTTTGACTAGTGGAGATTTCTTTGGAGCAAATAATACCTGTTTAGATGTGCAAGTTCTGATAAGCTGGTTAAAAAAAGGTCTCATTTGGTTTGGGGAATGAGATAAGATGGTTTAAAAGCTTATTTCACTTGAGAAAAATGGTCCCCAGCCTTGCCAGTGAACACGGGGAAAGTATTAAGCATCTCTAGATTTCTGATTTTTTACTTTGAAAGTGAAGAGTTTAGATTAGAAAATCTCTAAGGACTCTTCGTTTCAACATACCACAATTCATTCATCAAACATTTATTGGGCAACTACTCTTAAGTATCAGGTGCTGTTCTAAAAAAGGTGTTATAAAATTCTTGTCCTAAAAAATCTCAAAATCTATCCAGGGATGTGGATGATGCACAATTAAAAATCATCAATATTGTCAGATGATATCCTATCATATATTATTTTACATATCATAATATAATATTTATTGCTGTGTAAACTGGCTGCTTGTTCACCACATATTTTTCTTTTCTTCCCAGGGGCTCTTTTCCCAGACTCCTTTGCAATTAATTAGGTGAAGCCAGGTGACAAGAGCCTGGCTAATTGATGTCAACAGAATTGACACTCTAGAACTGGTCCATGAAACCCTCCCATGTAATAGAGAGAGACTTCCATAAAGCCAGAGAAGTGCGGAACCTGAAAAAATGAAGGAGGCTGGGGCCCTGAATGCCTGTGTGAAACTAGGGTTCATCCATATGTCCTGACAACCTGCACTGGACTGTAATATGAGGGGGAAACAGCATTTACTGGGTTAGTCCACTCCAATTTAGGGATTGTTAGGTTTCCCTGCTCAATGCTTTTGTCTTTTGAGGGAAGATGGTGGCGAGGGCAGATAGCTGTTATCACAGCGCCTCAGGTGGTCAAAGAGCTAAAGTGAGTCCTGAGGGCAGGGGTCAGCTATGAAAGGTAGGAGAGCCACGCAGAAAGGGGGCAGAGGGGTAGAGCAGCGAGGAACAGACAATAGCGTAATTATTAGAGTAGCTGATTGCCTAACCCCGGGATGTCGGTCTACAAAAGAAATTACTTGGCGAGGCAGGGAAATGGGCTATCCAGCAGTAGTAGAGGTAATTGCCACTTTTTTGAAATTAATCAGTTACTCATGAGAATTCTGCAGACAATTCACCAAGTCACAATTGTCCAACCTAGACAATTGGCATGATTGTCTCCTAATGTCTTCTACCCTGGCCTCTGTCTCTGCTGCCATACTGCCTTTGTGACTCATGACTCTTGTGAGAGCCATTCTGCTGGGCACAACTGTTCCAGGTGACCATCACTGATGTTTTCTCTCTGGCCCTGGGGGAGAGGAAATACTGCTTTCCTCTTGTCTAAACATCCCCCCCAAAAACAAGTGTTCGGGGCTTCCAATTCAAGATGTAAAAACTGCTCACTCGTGGGCACCCCTTCTACCCGTGACCTCATTGAAATTTCAGGGCTTAGAGAAAACAGAAAAAGGAATAAGCTTATAATGGCAAAGAGTGTGGGAAGAGATATCATTGGTGAATACATTATTTTAAGAAATTCACAGAAAGGGATATTGAAATGCGTTGCTTAGTGAGCAAAGCAGAAGAAGCCACAGTGGGGCTTGCAGAATAGGTAGAAGCTGACCTTTTCTGTGAAACCTGTAGGAGGTCCTGCACGCTGTGTCAATAGTTACAGAGGGTAATAGTGAGAGGGAGGTGAAATGAGAAGCATTGGTTGGAGAGCTGCAGAAGTCAGCCCGTTCTCCCCTTCTCCTTGACCTCCTGTCATGGAACAACCAGTGGATTGCATTTACTCCAAGACTAAAACACAGATAAAAGCCAAAAACAAAAAGCCAGACAAACCAGAACTGAAAATGATCCTCTTTCTCTAAATAAAGAGAACAAATGATCTATAGAGACCTAAGACATTTGGTGGGTATTGCTGCCCCAGCATTTAGCATTTTTTCTTCTGGAATTTGGCCAGGTTGTCCCTCACTGAGCACCTTGAAGCGAAGCCTGGCATTAAACCTATCCCACCCAGATGCACACAGGTAACAGTTGGCCTTACAGTGCAAGGCAGGGTTCTGTGGGGGGAAGTGATTGTAGAGACGTATAAAGCAGCAGATGGGAACTGTATCAGCTACCTAGAATGACCAGCCTTGTCCCTTATTCTTGATTGTGAGTAAGCAATACATGAGGAAGAAGAGCAGTATGTAAAAGAAAGACTAAAACAAATATGACTAACCTGAGAGAAGCTATTTCAGGAAATAGAAGATACTGTTTAAAAACCTGATCACGTCTTTACAGAGAATTCAGAAGATTTGCTCAAGATAAGAATAGAGTGATATAATAATTGTCAAATAATTAACTTTGCAATAAAAATTATGTAAAAAAAATTTTAATCAATAACAAGTGTCAATAAAGAAATGAAAGCAACATTCCAAACCATAGAGCAGGGAGATAGACAGAAATAATGAGATAAAAACTTATGTAAAGACACCCTGGCTGGTGTGGCTCTGTGGATTGAGCTTGGGCTGCGAATCAGAGGATCGCCGGTTCGGTTCCTGGTCGGGGCGCACGCCTGGGTTGCGGGCCGGGTCCCCAGTGGGGGCCATGAGAGAGGCGACCACACATCGATGCTTTTTTCTCTCTCTTTCTCCCTTCCTTATCCCTCTCTCTAAAAATAAATAAATAAAATCTTAAAAAAAACTTATGTAAAGAGAAGATCAATCCAGGGTCCAACATATGACTAATGGTAGTTCCAGAACGAGACTCTATAATAAAGAGTAAAAAAAAATTTATTGTGAGGAAACTTTCCCAGAGTTGAAAAAAACCCATAAGTCTTTAATTTGATAGGGCTTATCAAGTGCTGAGCAGTAGGAAAAGGAAAAAGATCCACACATAAGAAGAATCTCATGTAACTCAGAGAGGTCAGAAAAAGAGAAGATCCTGAAAGTTTTCAGTGCGAAACAATTTGCAAATCAAATATTCTCTATTGTAACAACAATCAGCTGGTATCGGCAACATGGGTTGCTGGGAGTTAATAGAGCAATGCCATCAAGTTCAAAGGGAAAATTAATTTGGCCTGGATTTTAGTTGATCTAAAATTCTGGTATCCTGCCATGCTGCCAATCAAGTGAGAAATTAAAATACATCTTTAGACATGCAGGGCATCAGAGTATTTCCTTGGCAAAATAAGGGAGTAATTTCTAGCAAAAACAGGGGACAAGAAAGCCACGATTAAGGAACGAGTGGTTCTAACCCAACAGTGTGGCGAAGGAAAGCCCAGCATGGCAGCTGTGCGTCGGGCCTGGAGAGCGATCGGCCCACAGGGAGAGAAGGCTCTTGGAGGTTGTCTCTGGAAATCGGAGTTTCCATGCAACACTATCACTGAGAAAAAGAAAAATATTGAGGATACTTTAACAGCTTATTAATTTTCTTTTAACAATAAAAAGAAAAGGCAATTAGAAATCTCAGGGAGCCCTGGCTGGTGTGGCTCAGTGGATTGAGCTCGGGCCTGTGAACCACACGATAGCGGTTCGATTCCCAGTCAGGCCACATGCCTGGGTTGTGGGCCATATCCCAGCAGGGGACTCATGAGAGGCAACCATACATTGATATTTCTCTCCTTCTCTCCTTCCCTTCCTCTCTAAAGATAAATAAATAAAATCTTAAAAAAAAAAAGAAATCTCAGGGAAATCCAAATAGGTTTATAACAAAATCATAGGTCATATAGAAGTTTTCTTATATTGTGACATGATTGGAGCATTGGTTGAATGTCTGGACAGGTAATGTATTTGACCTTGACATTCACAATGTTCCTCTCCAGATGTTTTAGGAGTTATGACATTTTATCTGTAGAGAAGAAAAAATAATTATATGATACCATTTGACACTGTAGTGATTAATATTTACATAGTAATTACAGCAAAGAAGGTATTTATTGGCTTGTTAAGTTTTAGACTCCCCCTATAAACAAAGTGTGGAAGGCTTAATTAAGGTTATGGAATAGCATTTAAATGTTATTGTCATCAACCATAGATAAGAAAATATACAAAAGAAGTATGGATAAGAAAAGTAGAGAAGTAGGAACAGTGAATTACGGACAGTGAGATAGTAAGTGATGTCTAAAAATAGGTGATGGTCCAAAAATACTTTCGAAAGTTGAAAAAAATAGGTGTTTATGTACAGTATTTAAAACTGCACTAGTTGCTAATAGATACTGTGAATAGTCAGTTGAGTGCCTCTATTTATTCCTGATAGAAAACAGAAGGTGGTAGGAGAAAGACTGTTGTCATATTCTCAGCTCATCACTAAGCAGTAAATAATTGTGTTAATTGCTAAGAATGTTGACTGGGGAATATTTTCAAATTAATGAGTACAAAAATACAGTGCCTTTTAATTATGAAAACTTTTTCTCTAAAGGGGAGGGGCCCTCTGGGGCACTGACTTCCTGTTTTCAGTGCTTGAGGCCCAAACAGAGTAAAGAGTACAAATATTCCAGGTTTCCAACTGTCCTGATTGTCCTTGATAATCATAAAACTGCTGGAGCAATATGGTGTTAAAAGCCAAAGAAGGCCAATTTCCAGATGCACCACTGAGCACAAGTGTGCTCATTTTGCCAGCCTGTTTGATTGCAGCTCAAGTGGCACTTTCTGGGGACGTGGGGTTGGAGGCAGCTGTCCCTGCTACAGACCCCAGGAGTCCACAGAGGCAACCTGTGGGCCTCTCGTGACCAGGACAACCCTCTTGCTGAGCCACCCCCTTGGATTCAGACGCCAGAGGATGTATGCTTGGGGCCCATGTCTTGTATTAAGCTCATGGCTGCTTCAGCCCCATGTCAGTGCCCTGCTTGCTGACTGACGAGGCAGTGGAACTAAGTGGGAAGGACAGTCCTTCTTGGGCAGGTTGTCTTCTGAACTGGTCTAGAAACATGAGCTCCTCCTTATGAGGCAAGAGATGCTTCCCCATTTCCGGGAGAATTACCTGTTGACATCAGTAAACTTGCAAAGCCTGACACTCTCAGTAGGAGGCCCCTTCAACTGGGCCTTTAGTCTGGCATCTAAACCCACTTTTCTGCACAGTGATATCTTCCTCTTTAAAGTGAAACTTGGGTGAAATTTCTATATTTATTGTCTTTCTTACAATGGAGAGGGTGAGCTTCCATAAAATACAGTTTTCAAAAGTAATGTTGATTTAACACAATCCAAGAGCTACGCAAAAGTACACTTAGCTAATTGACAATGGATCTCTGACATCCTAATATTTCAAACGAGCTAAGCCTTGCAAAGTCCATCCTGACCACAGCCTCATATTAAGGTATTCTCATGAACTGCTTTCTAGTGAGGGAAGTAGTGGCTGAGTTTTGCAAAGTGGAACCTCACTGCCATATCTTGCACTGATTAGGCCAGCAAAGGTGTACAGATTAGGATGTGCATAGATTAGGAAATCCATAGGCTGGCCAGTGGCAACCTACGACGTCCCATGAAAGCTCTGCCGAACAGGGACATCACATCTTCCTCAGAAGTCTGGACTACAGCTAGGGCCAGAGGGTTAGTTAGTTTCTCGGAGGGGCACAAGTGGGACAGCACAGTGAGTGAAGGTAGGACACGGTGTCATGGCGTAGAAGTGTCCAGGAGCACGTAATAAGCATGAGCGTGCAAGTCATGGGGTAGAGAAGGGTCACTAGGGTAGAGGCTGACGTGGTTTGTAGGGACAGGAGTGGCAGGAGCAGAAATGGGGATGTGTCAGCGTTAATGGTGGAGTGTGGAGTGGGGATTAATGAATTGCTTCGACTGAGAGAATGTCTGAATTAGGCTCCTGTATTTCTTTGAGGCCTATTATGTGTCTGTTTCTGGGGTTCATGGCACCCCCTTTCTTCCATGCGTGTCCTTGTAATAGACTTTCACAGTGTGAACTAAGCTGCATGGGTCTCTCTTTTTTGCAGCCCAGAGATCCTGGCTGAACATGCCAACCCATGCATCCTGCCTCTCTAGTTGGACAAACTCCTGTGAGATTGCTTTTCTGAGATGAGGGAGGGGTAGTGATGAACTGAGACAATGAAAAGATGGTCTCAAACAAAGCAAGTCAGCATTGCCCTCTAAGGCCTGAGAACAGTACACCAAGGTGGTCTTTCCTGGGAGACCAGGAGGCGGCAGAGGAGGGCAGAGAGGAGAAAGTGTTGTATGCTTGGGGATTATGGCAGAAACTCAATGTCTAACATCTTCACCACTGAGGACTCCTGCCTCCCGAAGCCCCCCTCCCACAACCACTGTGAGTTTCTCCATGGACAGGAAAGCAACGGTATTCATTTAGGTAATAAATTACTTCTCCATTGGAATAGATAAAAATTCTATCCATAAACTCAGAGTGCACGAGTCTTACTTTTATAATCTCTAATTTGACTCTAATTCCTCATTTCACTGAGTTGGAAGAAAATTTAACCCGTCATTCTTCAAGTCCTATGTCCCAAGTGGAGTGGAGTGTAGGGGATGACACTGGTCAATCACATACATGAGCTGTTGGTTCTGAGATCTCCACGGTCCCTTCAGGCCCATCTGCCACTCTCCCACACCATGTTTAGGGCATTAGATGCTTCACTGTGGTCGGAAACCCAGGACTGGGGACCTTTCTGAGTACGGTGTGCTGTCATCCCCTCTAAGGGTTGCCCCTTCGCTGGGAACATTATCTTGAAAAAACAAAACAGTAGTCCAAGCTCTTTTCTCTTTCTCTCCTGAGCCAGATGGAAAATCTGTAATTTTTAGTTGGGAAGAGCCTTCCCTGTAAAATGCACCTGAAGTGATAGACTGAACAGGAAGCTCAGTGCCCGTGGGAAATCTAGAGCTAGAACTTGAACATTCAGACACACACAAGTGTGAGTGTGTGTGCACATATGTGCTCACACGATTAATATCATCTCTCAAATAGTGGTTTCTCTCTCAGAATGCAATAGTAAATATGTTGATTGTGTGATCACTGTGTCTGAGGTAACATGGTAAATATTATATTTAAGCCATGGGATTTCTGGGATTTCCCTTGGTTGAGTCTCAAAGGGAAGAAGAGCCACTTGGGTTAAAGACACTTGTGAAATAAATTCTGCTAATCAAGTCAATGAACTATGAGGTCAGTCTCATTAACTTTAGGGAGACCCCAGATGAAGCTTTATTTCTAACATATCTGGTTGCAGGAAAAGTAAAAATGTGTAAGTGCTTCCTTAATGCTTCTTGTTGCCACTAAATTGCTGTCCACTTATTTCTGCCTCTGGGTCTCTGCAGAATGAACGGAGTAACCCTGGGCTTGGGGACAGGTTTCCTTCCAGGGCTCCCGAGATTCTCTCCTCAGTGCCTTCCTGTTGACCTTCCAGAGTGCATGGAAGTGGCTTCCCCTTTCAGTGTTTCCTGTCTGCTAACAGCTTTGACATTGTAGATGTGATTTCTGTGGTTGGAAGGTGTTGGCTCATTGATTCCAAAGTTTTCTAAAAAGTGGCTTTTGTGCCCTGTGGCAGGAGAGAGGGAAAAGCCAAGTTGAATTTCCTTTGCCCAATGCTTCAAGTTGAGGGTACTCAGGACTTTGTTTATGTTATTTCATCTGACTTCACACAGCCTTGCAGAGTGAGGGTGTTCTTTGTTTACAAATGTGAAAATGGGGCTCCGAGAGGTGGAGGGATTTGCACAAGGTTACAGAGCAGAGCAGAAACTGGAAGCCAGCTCCCTTGCTTCCCACTCCTGTGCTCTTGGTCTGCTCTTCAACGACAGCTAGTCGGGGGCATATCACAAGCTTTTAATGTAAAATGAGCACCCTTCAAGCCCTGTGTGAATAACCCAAGCCCTGTCAGACACATTCCTTGCCCTCAAGTTGTGTACAGTTTAGATGAGTGTGCTGTCTGTCTGTGCATGGCACCCAACTAGGTCAAGAAGAAACACATTCCTTGCCCTTAGGATCTCACAGCCTAAAAGGAAGTCATACTCAGCATTCTGTTCTCTTGGTGGGTGCAGGAATGCAGTCTGAACCTGTTTTTCTTTGCTTGCTAGCTCTAAGTAAACAGAGCCCTGGAAACCTTAACCCCTCCCTCACAGAGCCTAAGCAGGATGGTGAGATGTTCTCCATCAGCCACCACCTTTTCCCTTTTCTTCTTTGTTCTCTCACTCTGATCAGGGACCTGTGGCCAGTCTGCCCTTTGTTAGTCATGTAGCGGATGGAAGAAGCAGGTTGGCCTGACCTGGGATACAGACATTGTCAGCACAGGGAACACCCCCACTTCTTCCCCAGCTGTTGGTAACCTTGACTTAAATGTAGAGAAAAGAGGAGCTTGGGTTGGGAGCAGGTGATAAAAAGGAAAGAAGGAGAAGTGGCAGAAAGGGTGTCATGTCCACTCCTCGTCCATTGCTCTGCACAGGGCTTAACTCACCTGAGGTCAGAAATAGACAATGATGTCTTTGTGGCAGAGTGGGCTAGGGCTGAGGCCAGAGGCTCACAGGAGGGTTCTGACCTGACAGTGCTGCTTGGGCCCCAGGGAAAAAAGCGTGGCCAAGCCTGTCCCATGTGGCTCAGTTGGATGGAGCGTTGTCCCATAAACTGAAGGGTTGCATGTTTGATTTCCGGTCAGGACACATATTTGAGTTGTGGGTTTGATCCCTGGTCAGGTTGTGTATAAGAGGGCAACCAATCAATGTTTCTCTCTCTCTGTCTCTCTCCATCTCCCCCACCCCCACCCAAGGAAATATAAAAAAATGTTCATGGGTGAGGATTAAAAAAAATGTGGCCCCGTTTGGGAAGGAGGACATTCTCCCTCATTCTGCACAAGACCCTGCACCAACAGGCCACCCAAAGCCAGGCAGGTAAGTCAGCCCCTGGCCTCGGCAGGGCATCTTGTAATGAACACAGGAAGTGTGGGTGTGACTATAAAGAGGTGGGAGCAGGAGCCTGAAAAGAACAAGGCAGACACCAGGGATTCTGAAGCTGACAGACGGCTCTGTAGGCATCCTTTGTATCCCGCAGTAAAATGGTGACAGTCGTCAAGTTTTGGCATGCGTGGAGGCCTTGGAAACATTGTGATGTGATCTAGGTAACATTTGGGGTACAAGTACCAAGAGGCTTTGTTGTAAGGGGAAAGCTCTCTGGGCACAAACCTTATATAAGTAGATAATGGTCAGGCATAAAATTTTGTCTCTTTCAAATTGTATACCTTTTTTCTTCCTCATTTTATATATTTTTTCCACGTATGTTTCATCCATTTAATATATGTTGTCTCTTACTTCTTTTGTTCACAAAGCAATAAGAGCTTCTTGTTTCTAATTTTTCTGAGCTCTCTCCACCACGCAGGCCCGTTTACTCCAGGTATCTCCAGTTGTTCTAAGTAGGAATCATCCCCTGGACTGAGAAAGTCAACCCATCAAAACCTCCGTGAATTGTTCTCTGTCTCCTGCAAGGCACGGACAGCAGAGTGCTAGAGACGCTATTTAAGGCCATAGGACCAGAGATTTCCTGGGAAGTGACTGTAATTAGAAAAGAGGGCTCCACCCTGAGGCAGGCGCTGTTGAGGGATCTTGAAGAGGCTGAGCAAGATGTAGGTCTCTGAAGTTGGTTCCAAGACCTGACATCTGACTCTGACTCTGCGGATGGGTGAGCAGAAGCAAGCTACTTCATCTCCTCATGGGACAATTGTCTTTGCATGTGACCTACGGCCCGTGTCACTGAGACTCCAAGGAGCCAGCAAAGGGGCATCTCTTTGTCAAGTGTTCAGTGCTGTGTGTGTTACCTGTAGTTGCTGTGATTTCCACAGCACATCCACACCTTCCTACTATGTGTTCCAGTCTACTGACCTCTTATTCATTCTGTACTTATTCATTCTGCCTCCTCTCTTGAATTCTGGATCCCTGTTCTGCTCTTTGCTAGTCACTTCCATCAACATCAAACACATGCTGCAATAGCTCCCAGCTTAGAAGAAAGCTACCCTCTCCTGACCCTGCATTTCTTTCTGGCTGCATCCTCATTTCTCCCCTTCCCTTCACAGTACAGTGATTTTTGAAAAAAATGTGTTTGTACCCACTGTCTTCACTTCTTCTATTTCTTCTTGAGATCACCCAAACAGGCACTTCTCTTTACTAGTTCACAAAATCAGTCTTGTTAAGGTCCCCGGTGACCTCCCTGCTGCAAATCCAGTTTTTCACCCCCAGTCCTCCTGTCCTCAGCCTCCGGAAGTGTGTGACACTCTTCACTCCCCGCCTCTCGCAGCCTGTTGCTTCCGGAACGCCACCCTCTGGTTTCCCTCGTACTTCATTTACTTGCTCCACCTCTTCCAGATCTCTAACTACTGTCTGCTGGAGAGCGCAGTCCTCTGTTCTAATTACATTCACTCCCCTAGGAAGTCTTTCCCAGTCTTATGGCTTGAAATAGCCTCTCTCTGCTGTCAGTTCCTTGCACAAGTCTCCAGACTTGTGCATCCAGTCCCATCCTCAACATCTCCACATTTCACCTTCTCTGCTCCATAGCCACTCCATCAGCAAACCCTGTAGGCTGTGTCTTCAAAATACACGGAGTGTTTGTCTTCTTCTTGCCTCCCAGCATCTGTGACAGCACACTCCTTACTACTCTTGTGTCTACACTTCCCTTCCTATAGTGAATTACTATGTGACAGCAAGAGTTAGCCTTTTAAAATCCTTTGAAAATGTAATTCTCAATTTTATCATTCCCCTGCTCAATACTCTCCAATAGTTTCCTGTAATAGTTGAAAGTCTTCAAGGATCAACCACTAACAGTAGCTTTGACCTCATTTCCAACCAACTTCCTGCTCCTTCACTCTGTTCCAACCCCACTGGCTGACTTGCTATTCTTAGGATATGCCGATGTGCTATCCAATCAGGGCTGTTAGCCTGTTTGCTAAGCTGAATTACCTTTTCCCAGAGAGTGGATGGCCCACTGTAATAGCCCTCTATTCTGGCAGTAGTAGCAAATCATCACAAAGTTAGCAGCTTTAAACAATCCCAATCATGTCTCATAGTTCTATAGGCCAGCAGTCTGGCACAACAGGGCTAGGTCCTCTGCTCAGGGTCTCCCAAAGCTGAAGTCAAGGTGTTGCTGCTAGGCTGTTACCAGGAGGCTCTGGGAAAGAATCTGCTTCCATGATCATTCAGGTTGCTGGCAGAATTCAGTCGCTTGTGGTTGTGGGACCGAGGTCCTCAGTTCTCTGTCTAGTAGCTTTTAGAGGCAGCCCACAGTCCTCACGGGGCCCCTCCATCTTCAAGTCAGCAGGGGTGTGTGTCAAGTCCTCACATTTTGCATCCTGCTGCTTTCTTCTTCTGCTCCTACTTTCTATTTTGAAGGACTCACCTGATGACACGGGGTCCACCCCATATTTTTGGATAATCTCCCTATTTTAAAGTCAAACTGATGAGCAACCATGTAATATAACATAGCCACATAATTACAAGAGTGGCAAAGGGGATGGAGATCATGGGGACTACAATTCTGCCTATCATGCCTATTCTCCCACTTTAGCCGTTTGGTTAATGCCACTTAAGTCTCTGGCTCCCTAATCTGAATAGTGCCCACCCCATCCTGCCTTCACTCTCTAATTTCTCTCCCTGCTTACTTTTTCTCGCAGCACTTATCAATGCCTGTACTTGGTTAGTTTATTACGCTTCTCTTCATTGGGTTGTCAGCTATATGATGGCTAGGTATTTTTCAGCACCTAGAGGTGTACCTAGAATATAGTAGATGCTCAGTAAACACATGTTGAATAAATGTAAAGAAATGAATGACACTTTGTCTCTACCATAATCCAGATGAGCTATCTTCCACAGTTAACTGTTTTTCTGTTTCTTAAAATACCTCTCTAGCCCTTTATTAGATATCAGTCACCAGATGTTTGGACATCTTCTACAAAGTCCACTCTTTTCTGGAAATCCACCAGGCTATGCTCCATGTTGGATTTAAGGAACTTTTGGTCTTTGTGGACCCTTGAACCATTTTAGCGGCAAAATAAGGAGTGTGACTTTTACCCCACAATTCCGGTGAAAGAAATGTCACTTTCCTTTATTTTTCCTGATTCACTTGAATTTGTTTTGAGGCCCTATTGCTTCTGACTGGTAGGAAATATCAATCCTCCTTCATTATTCATGAATGACTGAAAGTGACACATGCACTGGCCTGCAGTACCCGCAGTGTCATGGATGAGACTTGAGACAAATTCACACAGACTACTGAGTCCTGTGGAGGAAAAGGGGCGGCATGGCTACTCCCTCAAGGGGGGAGTGCCTCAAAACAGCCTGGCCACTTTCTCAAGGGGAGAGTGTGCTGACCCTTGCCTAGACAGGATTTTATTGGCTTTAATTTGAGCAGGAATACAGGTACAGCTCATTAGTCATTGTCAGACAGTAAGGATCAAATGATAAGATAGCATTCAAAGAACTTTAGGGCTTCTTCTGAGTCAGGGTCTATCAGCTAAAAGGCTATAAAACTTTGGGAAACAAACTCATTTCCTGCTTGGACATTTATCATTTAACTAAGAGCATTCTTAGCAAAGCAGGTTTCACAGGATTTTACGTATTCTTTGTCAGGCCTGATCACCCGGGAGACTCCCCTGACTTCTCTTGGACTCAGGGGAGTCCGGTTTTGTCAAAGCCAAGGGGCGAGGGTCCATCATCCCCTTTCTCCATAGCCCCCCAAGTCATTCCATGAGGCCTCCACATGATCATGCCTATTTTAGGTGGTTCCCCCCTTGGGGAGTCTTACCCATCATTGGCTGACTGATCAGGCATTGGAGGCCAGCTATGAAAAAAGGAGCAGAAGCAGCACTCCTGCCGGAGATAAGCTTTGTCTCCTTAGTGGCTCATGGTCCAGAGGTCGCTCACTCAGCCTTAGCCATTGGGGGTGGTTGTGGTGGGGGGGACGGTTACAGCTCCTGAAACCAGGCAGGGCAGTTCCCAACAAAAAAGGAAATACATACTTTGCTCAGGGAATTTATTGTTTAGTAAAATTGATTAGATGTACTAATTACACATCATTTTTATCTTCTTCAGTGTACAAATGTGTTAATTGATGAGAGATACTGAAAATGAGCTTTGGGAGTGCATGGTGAGGAGAGATAATGGGCACAGAAATTAATGCTGAAGACTGGGCCCTGGGATTACATATAAACTAGGCCTGGTGTATAGGTAGGGCCTGGACAGCTGGTGATAGAAAAGGCAGGCAAAGTTGGGGAGAATGGTATGAAGACAAGTGTAAAAAATGAAGAAGAAGCTGTATGTAGGGACAATGGGGAGTGGTAGAAAAGAGGATAATGGTGAAAAAACGAAAGGAAAAGAAATAGCCCTATCACACATACTACCCCAAAGTCAATTCCAGACTGTAGATTATAGATCTAAATGTCACTAGCCAAAAATAAAACTGTTGTAAAATAATACAGGACCTCTATAGAGGGAAAGGTTTTTAAAAAGGACAGTGAAAATGTAGTCATAAAGGAAAAGTAGAAAATGGGACTTCGTTGCAATTTAAAGCCTCTGTCCATCAACAGATATTATTAAGAGAATTAAAAGGCAAGCAACACAATGGGAGAAGATATTCAGAACGTATATAACCAGGGACTGGCATCGTGAATACATAATACATTCTATAAACCCATAAGAAATAACAGACAACCCAATGAAAAAATGGGTGAGATATTTGAATAGGCATGGGCACTTCATAAAAGAGAATATTCAAATAAGCAATAAACATATAAAAGTTTAATTAGTCTTGGGGAATGCAAATTAAAGCCACAATAAAATAATATCTCATTTTCACTAGAATAGGCTAAGACTGACAATACCAAGTCTTAGAAAAACATGGAGCAGTCTGTGTTCTCAGACTTTGCTGCTGGGAATGGAAATTGGCACAAACACTTTAGAAATAATTAGATATTACCCACTAATATTAAAAACATACATACCTTGTAATATAGTAATACCACTCCTAGGTAAATGTCCAACAGAAATACATACATGAGCACCAAGAAATGTGTATAAGAGCAACATTATTCTTGATAACCTCAAATTGGAAAGAACCTTGACTAATATCTCAACAGGAGAATGGAGGGATGAATGCTGTATGTTCATGTGATGGAATGCTAGACAATCAAGAAACTAAACAAAATAGAGCCACACACAGTAACCTGGATAAAGCCGAACAATATAATGTTGGATAACCTAAGCTAAACATTTTAATTACGTGATTCTATTTAAGTCAGATCAAAACAAATTGTGATTATGATATTCGGGGGTAATGTTTATGTGAAAAAACAATGAAGAAACAAAAGAATTGATTCCAAAAAAAAGTCAAGATGGTAGTTTCCTTTGCAGAGTGAGGAGGGGCAGGGATTGGGGAGGGTTCTGCATATTGTCTTCTTTTTTTTTAAATCCTTACCCAAGGACATTATTTTTCAGAGCTTAAAGAGGGAGAGGAATGTGGTGGATGGGTTGCAGTGCAGAAGATTGATTTGAGAAACACTGATTGGTTGCCTTCTCATATACACTCCATCGGGGGATCAAACCCACAACATGGGGATGTGCCTGACCAAGAATTGAACCTGTGGCCTTTTGGTCTACGGGACAATGCTCCAACCAACTGAGCCATACAGGCCAGGTCCTGAATGTTGTCTTCTTGATCTGAGTGGTGGTCACATAGGGCTGCACTTCTTGGGACATCATTGACCTGCATAATTTAGATTTCTTTTCTTTTCTAATGTACACATTATACATAGTTCACAACCAAAAAAGAATAAGAAATATAGCTTTAGAAGAGACTGTTCAACATCTGAATTGCTAAGCTGTATTTGGATTTTATTTTGTAGAATAGGGAGCCATTGAAGTACTCATTTGTCGCACAGGAAGGTGATCTTTTGACTTACACTACAACACTAACAGAAATCTAAATGAAAGAAAAACTTTTTGTACCACCATTTTTACTTTTGAGCATTTTTTACCACCTTTGCTTCATAAAGGGATAAAACAAGATATAGTTTTAATTTTTAATACTGTTTAAAAAGAAGTAGGTGCTAAGAACATTCCATGTCACACTACCTAGTCTTAATAATAATGTTTATTGACTTTATAATATTCATTTGAGTGAACTTATCTTAATTTACTTAACCATTCTCTTGTTATGCTTTAAATTCAACTGATACTTTATTATAGGCAATACTTCATAAACATCATTTCCCCAGTGAATGATTGCCTTAGAATATATTCTCAGAAATATTATTTTAAGAAATAATATTATTCTCAGAAATAATTATTTTAATTATTTTATATTATTATTTTAACATTATTCATATTCAAAGATTATGCATATGTTAATGAATATTTATATTTGCAAATTACTTCCCAGGAGAATTTTTACTGGTTCATATTGCCACCCACTATGTATGAACAGGCTGATTCATTTAGTCACTCAGCAAGTATTTATTGAGCACCTAGTATATGCCAGCACTCTCTGTCAGTGGAGAGTTTAATGTTAAATTGGGACGATACAAAAATTGTCTACAACTGGGGGCTGAGGGAAGGTGTCCCAGAAGGCCAGATGTATGCAGCCAGTTGACTGTGAAATATGTTGTTTTAAGAGATGTGGAAGTCCACTGGTAGTTTTTGAGCAGTGGTTGATATGAATAGAGTGGGGTTTTAGAAAGATTGTAGATTGTTTAGAAAGATTGTTGTAGAAGAGATGTTGGGGGGGTGTCTCATGCCAGAGAAAACGGTGTGAAGCTTTGGGGTGAAAAGCAGTGAGGGTTTGCCCTAGGGAAGAACTGGGGAAAGGAGACGGAGGTGTGACTGTAACGCTGAGTTGGGAGATGCTGCATGAGCTATGTGAAATGCTATAGTACAAACACAAAGAATAGTAAGACCACTAGATCTGACAGTTCCACACTGCAGATGGCTGATTGACTTTAGGGTCTAATTGAGACACTTGTCTGCCCTGCTCAATGCCAAACACAATTTTATGGCTAGATAATCATGTGGCCCAATTAGTGTGGCTGTGGGGAACCTTAATGTCTATATTCCTAATTTTCTGGGTATTTAAAAATGTGCCCTCAGTGGTACTTGACAGTAGTAGATTTTTGCATCCCTTATATATTGTGATTTTCCCAGGATGCTGCTGGACTTATACTATAATAGACTCTGACTGTCTGCTACACTCAATCCTACAACACTATTTCAATTTATTGCTGAAAATGAACACAAGTGGCATTAAAATACTCTTAACAGCTTTTACCAGCTCTCTTCATAAAGCAGGGAGGCCATAAATCAGGCAGATGTTAAACACCTGAGTTGAAGCTGCGTCTCTGGGTCTGAGTCCAGAGTCTCTGGGCTGGTGCTGATGTGTGGCTAGACAGCACTAACCAAGAATCCCAGACCTGGGATCCTGAAACCCCACAAAAGTAATGAACTGTAATGCTTTTACAGAGATGGGGGAGTGGAAGAAGTGTAACAGGAAAATAGCGTGGACTAGCAACCCTTCATCTACTGTCTCTTCTGCTTCTCTGTGTGGGTCGTGGGCATTGAGGGGGACCTACAGGCCAGCACTGGCCCAGTACCTGGGTGTCTCTGGGGACTGCGGATCAGGACTACAAACTTCCAAACCAAGACAACGAGGTGCTGAATGTTCAGGAGACTTCAGCTCAACTTTGATAATTTAACATTTTGAAAAACCAGGAACAAGTCCTAAAAAAACTGAAATATGCATGAGGGAAACTTAGCCATCCATATTTTTCTCTATTTCCATTGGCTGCCTTTTAATTTGTCTGATGTCTTCTTCATCTATCCTCACGTAATTTGTGATTCCCTACATTTTCCTCGGTATTTTCATTCTAATCTACAAGGCTAACACTTATTTTCTCTCTTGTGGGCCTCTTGGAAAATTGCTGACTCAGTCAAAGATCTTCTAGGACAATACACCTGTCATTTGTTGAGAACTTACTATGTTCCAGCCATTCTGCGGGTTCTTTGCATGTATCATTTCTATAAGATTACCTCCATGCTTCCTTTACCTGAGACAGTGGAAGCTCAGCCTGCTTAAATAGTATTCAAGGTCACGAATTGGTAATGCCTTTCCTAGTATCAGAACCTATATCTGACTGAGTCTAAAGCTTAATTTTCTTTCCATGTTGATGTACTACCACCCATCAAAAACTTAAAATAGTCTGAACCCAATTTTACCCCCTCAGGAATTTGGGAAGTTTGATGCTTCATCAAATTTATTCATCCATCTGCTCTTCCCATCTCTGAGCCCCAGGAGTGGTTAATGCCTTGCTGAGCTTCAAGCTTCAACTCTCCTGGATCAGAGGTGTGGCTGAGCTTTTTAAAGGACAATCCTATCCTCTCTGAGCTGCAGACTTTGAGGAGCATTGCCGCTGAGTCTGGGGCCTGCCCTGGAGCTGAAAAACATCCCTAACTGTGTCCCCATCTGGCAGATAAATCTTGCTGTCATCATACCTGTCACCAACCACATCTCATGTGCCGGGCTGTCCCCTGAAGAAGGATTTGCCTCTTCAGGTGACTGTTTAGGCTTGAATCACTGCTGCATACATCACTGAGGCAAATCAGCTCAAGCCAAGAGCAAATTCATGTACATGTCAAAGAGTGATTTCACCGGAGAAAATACATAATGTGTCACAGTTGACCTAGCACTCGTCCAAACGACCTGGTCTTGTAGCTCATAAGGGAAAGAAAGGCTTGGGAACAGAGCAGGAAACCACTGTGCAGCTACTGTTGAGTCCATGGCAAGGAGAGATCCTAAAACATGCTTGCAGTGAAAAGTTTTCACCTTTTTATAAGAACTTTAAACCCACTCAAAAGCAGAGAAAATAGTCAAATGAAGCTTCATATGCCCATAAATCAGATTAAGCAACGATTAGGCTATTGTACCATGAACAACTTACAACAACGCTCACAACTTCAGGGATCAAATTTTAAAATGAAGACAATTACTAGGTTGGTAAGTCTTATACTATGGACTGTGCCTGATTAAAATTTCACATTCACATTTGAATGTCCTTCCTCTCATTGAAAGGTTAGAAGTATTTCACCAATCATCTGTTCATTGCTCAAGAAATTTTCATGTAAAAACAAGCATATATATGTGTATTTTAAAAGATTGTGTAACATTTATTTCATTTATTCCTAAAAACTCACATTTGGGAGGTCAGAGGAGGATATTGGCCTATAGGCCTTGCACATGCCAGAGAAGAGGAGTAAAAAGAGTAAAACCCAAACTCCCTGTTGCTTTTTCTCAACAAATAGAAGCTGATCTATTTGTTTAAAAATGTTTACTGAGTGCCTGCTATATGCTAGACCCTGCCAGGCACACCAGTAAATATGACAAAAAGGAAAAGGCAGCATGGTGTTGGAAGGAGTGTTGGCTCTATCACATTCTAGGTGCTCAACAAATGGTCTCGAACAACATTCCCAACAACAAAACTGTTATTATTGTTATACACTCTCAGGATCAGGTCCTGATTATCAATATATACTATCCTGCCCTTAAAAGCTTTCAACCTCATTAGCTGAGTCAGATACTCAAAATAACAGGTGCAGCAAAGTTCTAAACAAATATCATGACAGAATCTTCCATGGCGGGGAGGGGGAGGCATAGTGGGGACAATAAGAGGGAATTAGTTGTGTCTAGGATGCGTGATAATTGACCTGATGCACTCCAGACTCCGTAGGTGCCCTCCAGCTGGGAGTGTGGGGTGTGGGTGCTGGTGATGGAATGGCAGGCAGTTCAGTGGAAAGAAGGACCTGAGTAAAGGCACAGCGGTATGAATTTATGGAGGGCTCATGGCACTCTAAATAGGCACCCTGAGGGAACTGGTGGTTAGGCAGGAAGCCACATCAGAAACAATTTTTATGCCTTTGAACTATATCCTGTAAACAGCAGGGAGCCAGGGAAGAATTTCAAAGGAAGTGGTCACAGGATTCAGTCTGGGAGCTGTGGGTGACGTGGTTATCCACAGTGCCTAGAATAGCTGAACCTAGGAATTGTTGGGAAAGACAATTGTTAGATATTATATCTCTATAAAGTTCCAGAGTTATTATAAAAGCTGAAATGTGATGGTAATGAGAAACATAAGGACATTGTCACTGTGTGTGATGTGGTGCTGTCTGGTCAATCTCACTTATAACCAGAGTCCAGCACTTAGGTCCATAGAACCTGCCATGACCTTCTATCCCAGGTACCAAAGCTGGGCCCCTAGAGTCAGCTTTGACTTCTCCCTCTTACTCAGAGTACCTCTGGCCCACTGCCCCATCAAAGATCTAGAAAATCATTCAGCCCTATTGGTTTTATCACTCGAATCGTCCTCATATCTAATCCCTTTCTTTGTACTCACCCGCTACTGTCTTAGCACAAGCCCTTATCAACGACTTTCCCTGCCTCTGGTTTTGTAAGCTTCTCATTCCCCACCTTCCCAGATAGAATCCTGTGACTCCTTTGTTTGAAATTCTTCACTGGCTCCCTGCTCTTTACTGGATACAGTTCAAAGGCATAAAAGGTTGTTTTTGATGTGTCCTCCTGCCTAACCACCAGTTAAATCACGGTGCCTATTTGGAGTGCCAAGAACTCTCCATATATTTATACCTCTGTGTGGGCATTAATGTGGGTGCTAATGTAATGTTGTTAAAGCAAGGGCCCCATGATCCATTCTCATAACATGATCATGGTCCAAAAAACATAGTCTGTCAACAAAAAAGAAATGTGCAAATAACTGTGTTTTTTAATTGCCGTTCTTGGACATTGGGAAACAGTTCTGCGTTTACAAGCCCCTTCTCTTCCATCCATTTTCTTGCACACTGCAGACACTGCCCACCTCTCTTCAGAACCACCCCGGCTTGGCTCGCCCCAGCCCTGGCTCTGATCACTCTTGTCCATCTATTCCTCCTCCTTCTCTCGAGTCTGTGCTACATAAGGACCAGAGGACCAGAGCAGGCAGCCATTGATCAAACAGACAAAGCCAGATATCTCTTTAGTGAGCGGAGAGAGACAACAGGCTGGAAATGTATATAATTACAATTTGGATTTCATTCCACAAAGATGAATCAGCCATCTGTGATGATGGACACCTTGCTCCCCAGCGATGTATACATCATAATCATTTTATGTTTATTTTTGTTGTAGGCAACTTTCATCCTGTACATGACATGGCCAACATTATAATGAGCCAGGAAAGCTTGCTTACTGGAATAGAGGTGGAGGGCAGCTTGTGTTAGGGGAACCGCCTCTGCCAGGAAGTTGAGTCTGTCTGTTTTCCTTCTTTGAATTCACACTTCAGGCTGCTTTAGGCTGGCGTATCTTGTGGTGCTTTAAGGAGGTGTTTTAGGATTGGCTATCATGAGGGTAAAGAGCTCTAAGGCAGCCAGGGCTGAGCCAGCAGGCTGCCTCGGCTTTGGGGGTCGCTTGCTGGAGGTCACTTTTCTCTGTCACCTTGTCCTGCAGCCGTGCATGGGTAACTCTTTTAGCCTTCCCCGCCACTGACTTCCCCTGGCGCCTTGCTTAACCACTTGATGCAGCAGCTCTGGTGGTGGGGGGGGGGGTCCAGTGTTCTAGTCTTCTTCTTCAGCTCGGGGGCTGTTTGCTTCTCTGGACTTCAACCCGCTGCTGCTTTTATCCCTGCGTCCTAAAGGACGCTGCTTCCCCGGGACGTGCTTCTGCCCCGACTGCTCAGGACCTGAGAGACTTTAGCAGTGGGAGTTGATGAGCCAGAGGAGGACCCCACAAGAGAAGGGATTGAATTGGCAAAGCTGGGCTGAAGAGAAGGTAATTTAGGAGAAATTTTAGAGTGTGGTTTTTTTTTTTACCTTGGTGGCTCTCAGGTGTGACCTAGAGTGGTTTTTTTGTTTTTTAGAGCTTGGGCCCCAAACCAGTTAAATTGAAATCATGTGGATGGGGCCTGCGGAGGGCCGCCCCAGGATAGCCCCCAGTGAGGCTTGCCCTGTGTATTCGTGCCCTCCTATAATCCCCTCCCACGAAGTGTGGGCAGGGCTTTGTGACCTGCTTCTCTTGAGTAGAACAAGGTACAAGTGAAGGTGTGTGACTTAGAGACTAGGTCTTAAAAGGCGTGTGGCTCTGCTTTCTGGCTCTCTCCTATCGCTTGCTTTGGGGACAGCCAAATGTCATGTCATGAACAGCCCCAGGAAAGGCCCGTGTGGGGAGGAACTGTGGCCAACAGCCCTGTGAGTGAGCCTGGCCGTATAATCTCCCACCCCAGTCAAGTGTCAAGTCTCAGGTGACTGCAGCCCCAGCTGGCGCCTTGACTGAAACTCTAAATCAGAGCTCCCTGGCTAAGCTGCTTTGATTCTCCACCCACAGAAACTGTGAGATAATAAATGTATGTTTTTTAAGCCACTGAACTGTGGGGTGATTTGTTACACAACAATAGGTAACGAATACGGGGATCGGGCAACTGTGTTTTTTACAAGTTTCCTAGGTGATTCAAAAGCGTAGCTGCTGGGAACAAGGATTAATGGAAAGGAGGCGTCTCAGGGCTGTGGAAGAGAATGAACACCATGTGTCAGGAACTGTGCTACATGCTTACAGCATACCTGGTGTCTCGCTCGGTTCACAGTCTCCTCCACGAGTTACATGCCATCATCTCTGCTTTACAGATGAGAAAACTGAGGTTTAGCAAAATAAACTCACCCCACATAAGAAGACTTCCCACCAGGTCTAGCCTTATTCGGAAGCCTGTGTTCCCGCTGCTCTTTCTGGGGTAGCGTCCCCCGACCCCCTGAGGGAGAGCTTGGACCAAGGCGAGAGGTCTGACTCCTGCTAAGCCTGGGGCTGTGATTTCCCTGCTTGTCCGTCATTTGTACCTGGGTTTGCCTTTTGCTCCGGTGGCTGCCAAGTGCCTGCCAGACGGAGTGCCGATTGCATGCTCACCAGGGACGCATGCGCGCCAGCATCCAGCACTCACTCAGCAAACGTTTGCTAGGGAAGCCCGAGGCGAGGGTGGTTTTGGAAAAAAGAGGCCAGACCAGGCTGTGTATCCCTTCTAGCCAGCATGGATCAAGTGGGGAACGTCCCTTCCTTCCTTGGAGATTTGTGGTCCTGGGGTCCTGAGCTGTTCTCTCTGACCGTTTAATGTCACCATCTAACCATGAGCGCTAAACCTGAAGCCCTTTCCAATTTCCACCTACCATGGACTAAAATGGTCCCCACGGTGCCAGGTGTGCCTGGGAACCCAGGCACTAAACACGCTGCCTAACTCTGTCCAACTCCAACCCTGAGAAGAAAATCTGCCTTGGATTAAAGATGGTTCTGGAACAGCTAGCCATAGAATAAGTGAGAAAGCATGTCTCCTCCATTTGCAACTTGTATGAGAGTGTGTTAAAGTCACTGCTGTCGCCCTGACCTGTGTGGCTTAGTTGGTTGAGTGTTGTCCTGCAAAATGAAATGTCGCTGGTTCAATTGCCAGTCAGAGCACAACCTGCCGAGGTTGCAGGTTCGATCCCCTGTTGGGATGCATGAGAGAGACAACCGACTGATGTTTCTCTCCCACACTGATCTTTCTCCTTCCCTTCCCCTTTCTCTAAAAATAAATAAAATTAAAAAAAACCTTGTCATCCAAACTTCATAGTGGTCATCAGGCTTCTGCTACAGAGACCATTCCTAATTAGAAACACATTATCATAATTAAATAATCTTTGATTACTGATTCCAAATGAAAAACAGAAAGAAAAAAAAAACAAACCCAGCTCTCAATGTGTTTGGTGAGGATTACATCAAGTTAATATCTTGTGGAAATAGCTCAGTAATTTTTATTACTCAACAACAGTGTCCTATAAATCTGGAAGTAAGCAGCTAAGTCAATTAGCTGTCCCAGTGTCTTTAGTGACCTGAAGCTGTCCTGCCCCAGCACTCAATCACGCGGAGACACACTCCTAGGGCTTTGAAAGGTAGTGAAAGCCATAGGGAGACGCCATGTTCCTCCAGTGATCATCCATCACAGTGAGTCAAAGGGGGCAATGAGGCAAAGTGCTGCCGGCCAACCTGGGGCTGCGGCTGGGGCTGCGGAGAAGTGGGAATCGGTGAGGTGTGAACACTCCGCCCACGAGGTCACGGCAATGCTTTACCTCCTGCTCCCACTCTGTCTCTGCCTGGGAAGTCCAGATGCCATTTAGAAATGTGTATTTGCAATGAGGGTGATAAGACATTTACAAAGTAAAAAAATGTATATATAGAAAAATGTGAAGGAAAAGTAAAAATCAGCTGTAATTCCACTACCAGTCGATACCTACTTTTACAGTTTTGGAAACTTTCTAGTTTTTGTAACAGACATGCAGATTTTTAAAATCTGCATATTTCACTTTCTTGCTTTTTAATTTAGAAGCATGTCATTGAAAAGTCATTCAGCGGATGATCAGTATTCTATTAGAGGCTGAGTCAGGAACAAACTCACCACTTTCCATTGTTGGACATACAGGTTGTTTTCCGTCTTTCATGATAGAAATACTACTTCTACATGCTTTACTTTACATATATTTGTCCTTTTTCCTGATAATTTTCAGGTTTTTTTTTTCTGGTTTTACTACTTGTTTTTCCTTTTTCTTGAATGTGTTGGGGTGATACTGGTTAACAAAACTATACAGGTTTCAGGTGTTTGCATTGTGTTTCCACTACCCCTAATTCTTTTAGTACACATTGCAGAAAAGTGGACTTTCTGGGCCAGATAATCACACATTTTTCAGTCCTTCTCGGTGTGCTGTTAGAGTCGTCACATCTCTAAGATGCAGGACGGCCTGCTCGGTCGCGCTGAACAGCCCACGAAGCTCCGAGATGAGAGGATGAGCCGGGGTGGCAGTCAGACTGCCTGTCCCAGGCCCACCTTGCACCCTGCAAGTGGGACATCACGCAGAGGCAGAGGGATGCTTTTCACCATGCTCCAGAAGTCCGCCCGATTGCCAGACCATTCACCTGCAGGGACTCTCTGCTCGGAGTGGCTTGTTTCACCTGGTCTGTCTGCACAGGGGTCTTTCTGTAAATCTCACACGGGCACTGTATGTGCCAGCTAGAGGTTGGCTTAACAGCATGATCTTTACAAACTGACATGGAGAAACTGGTGTCTCATTCAAATTCACATCGGATGTCTCTTTCGATGGTTTGGATTGCCAGAAGCCTCTCTTTCTACCGTCTCCACTATTGTCTTGTATGTTATCAAACTGCCTTCAAATTGTTCCCTGGATCACAAAGTTCTCCAAATTAGGCTTTTAGTCTTATCTCAAACACGGTGATTCCAACACTAATGGGGTCTGTGTTTCTTATCAACCTCCTCTCTGGGTCTGATACACACTTGGGCAGAGGCGGATTCACTGGGAAGCTAATGAAGATGAAGCTTCCGGGGCCCCTAGTACCCAGTTTAGTATTAGCAATTTTTTTAGGGACAGTCACCCAAATTGTATAACCTGTAAAATATGAGCTCACCCCTTCCTAAAAGCTACCTCTTTTAATGAGTTCTGGTCTGAAACTTCATCTGAGTGTCCTTTAGCACGAACTGGGGTCTTTGGAAGCCACGGAGGTAGCAAACTATTTTTAAATATTTGCTGCAACTAGTCAGACTTTTTTAGTATCTACTCTGTATTTTCTCCAGTTATTGACTTTGGATTGTAGTCATCTCTTCTGCCCAAGTATATTTTTTAAAAATATATATCATTTGAAATATATATATATATATTAAAATAACTTGTGGCTTGTCTGTCCTTTGGCTGCCAGTTCACATCCAGCAACCCTCAGCCTTACCTGCCCACCGTGTTCCTTCTACTTTTTTCCTAGGATCGCCAGACCACCTCCACTTAACAAAGTCATCAGTGCCTCCTGGTTGCATTCATGCTGACCGACTATGAGCCTCTTGGCCACCACAGATAGCCCCAGGGTCTACTTATGGACATGCCATTGCCAGACTAATTTCTCGTGAGACACACATTCTCATTTCAGGGGTGCTGTGTGGTCTAACTTTGCTTTGTAAGCACGACCAGGGATGTTGAATCTAAAGGTAGCTCAAGCAAACTGCCTGGTGTTACATCTTGTCCTTGCCCTTCCCCAGCTTAGGTAAATGTTTGATTCAGTTTCCACATCTGTAAAATGGGGATACTCATGCCTACCTCACCAAGTTTTCTGAGAAAGAATGAGATAACACATATAAAATATTAAGCACAGAACCTATACCTTATGTAGCTTTATAATAATTATCATCGTTGTTTTTAAAGGAATGATAGTTGGAATAAATGAAGATCAGTCCTGTTTTGCTTATTGCTCTATCCCTAATGCTTAGAATAATGCCTGGCACCTATTACATGATCCATAAACGTTAATGCTTAATGATGTATATGGATCCAGAACTGATTGTGTCTTAGGTGAAGTGCCCCCAAGACATTGAAGTCTGGTTCAAGAGACTGAAGTGTCAGATGGATGATACAGTGGTACGTGATTTAATCAAGGATTCTCAAAACCCTCAAGTAATTAAGAAATGATTTGCTTAAAGAAAGTTGGCTGTTTCCTCTGGACCCAGGAAACAACTCCTGAGTGGTCCATGGTGCCAGTTCAACTGGCAAGCAAACTTGGGCTGAAACCAGGCCAGTGGGGGATGGTGGGAAGGAGTCAGGGCGAGGATATTCACCCAGAGGCATTAGTATCAGAGCACCTGCCTTGAGACAGGGCCTCTGAACCTCAGATCCCTAGATTCTGGATGGGAGTGAGTGCTGTCTGTGAACCCCCTGAAGTTATATGCAAGATCTGGGCGATATCTGAGTACGTGCATATACGTATTCTTCTGGGGATCTGAGTGCACTTGGCAATTTTCAAATACTCCCAAGTCCCAAGGGTTAAGCATCATTTGAGTTTCTCATTAAAATCAAGATGAGGGAGAAAGAGGGTTCAGGGTGGTGTCTGTCATGAATATGGAAAAGGAAGCAGCAGCAGTATTCTGTGTGACACCTGCCATCTCCTCTGCCCCTCAGGTAGGACAAAAAGGCTGTTTTTCAGATCAAACGGTGCCATTTCTCCAGCTTAGTGCCTTTGGGTGCTCACTGAACATTACCAAATTTTTCTACTCTTTCTGAGTCATCAACCTGCTCCTTGGCTTCTGAATGGGAATTCGACCAGGAACGTCCATTCCCTGGAGGTGCCTGGCTGGAAGACCAAGAAGAATGTCCAGAGCAAACATCTGGGACTAGAGAAAAAGAGCGGATGTGTGTTAGTGTTTATCCTACGTCACAGGGGGAGATGCCTGCATTCTTCTGTCCTTTCATTGTCTCATCATAGGAGATCCAGGAGGAAAAGCTTCATGCAAAGACATCGAATTTCCAGAAGGGGGTTACACGATGGACAGCTGCTGACTTTGATGTGAAAGTTATAAACCTCTCCCCTGGTCATCAGGCTGGATTTTGGTCATGATGAAGCCATCTCTTTAGGGCTGATAGATATCATTCAGCTTCGAATTTTAGCCATAAATAAAAAATGTTCCGTGCAGAATAAGCTCTTTTAGGTTGAGTCTAACTGTAGGTTCCTTTGGTGTTGTCCTCTTACGCCAAAGGAATTCTCCAGGCCCATTCCTTTGGTGTTGTCTTACATCTGCAGTTTGTTGATGTGGGAGTTAGACGGGGACCCAGCAGTTGCCCAGGGGTGTTCAGCTACCACGACCCGCCCTCCCCATGCCCCTACCTATTTGAAGTCACCACCTCACCCCATGAAGTGCAAGGAGGTGAGTGCTTACTTTGAGATTGAAAGTGGACAAGCACTCATCTCATTTCGAGAGCTTTGGAATGCTCCTTGAAAGGACTGCTATTTTCCATTCCATGAATACTTTTTTGTAACTATTCTTTTACTTTATTTTTATTTTTGACACTATTACAGATGTCCCCATTTCCCCTGCCCCTTTGCCCACCTCCACCAAGCCCCTGCCCCCACCTTCCCTCTGGCCATCGCCATCCTTGTCTATTACTCTGTGTCCATTAATACTTTTTAAAAGTTATTTTTTAAAGAGAAAAAGAAAACTATGAGACATGAATGAGTGGAAATGTATTGAGGCTAAGTGTCCTATGTGTCAGGGGTCATGCTAATTCCCTACTTGTTGGTTCTAATTGAATACCACCCCACCACCTGAGTGCACACATTATTAAGGTCAGATACTTTAGAGTATGTGACCTGTTCCTTGCTATCTGGTTTCACATACCAGACGTTGTCTCTCAATTTAAAAGTTTTAAAAGATGCACATTATCCTTGGTGGTGTTGATTTCTTATTTGAACAACAATGAGTTATGCTGTGAAGATAAAGATGTAGGAAGAAGGGACAGTCAAACCTGGCTCTATTTTTAATGCTGAATATGCATAACTTATGGTGTAATAAAAGTTCAAACTTATTATTATTAGTTTTGGATTCCCACTGTCTCTTTAAATTCATTCCCTGCTCTCAGAAAGAAAGTTGGTGAATACTCAATAGTCCTACAGTCACTTTAAGTCCTGACACACAATCTTACTTCAGTAAGTAGAATAAACCTGTCCATGATGGGAATCAGTGTCTCAGTCTTCTTCATGTAGGGGTGAGGGGTCTCCTCCTCTTTTCTGAGCTAAGGCTGGTGATTGGCAGCTGCCTGCCTTTAAGGGGCTGTGATTGGTTTCTGTCCTTTCTCTTACCCACCTTATCACAGATTCCCAAATTCCTATTTTATACTCTACAAGGGCTGAAGGGACAGAGGATGAAACAGATGTAAGAGGAAAGGAGAGCTCTGACCTGGCTGGGTGACTTATGCTCTCCGTCTGGAAAGTAAACTCATTCTTTCTCTTGAGATCTACAGACACTCGCCACTGAGGACCTCATACCCCTAAGTCTTGCACTGTGGAGCATGCCCTCCATTTCCAAGGCAAGGTTCTTCCCAGGGCTCCACCCAGTTCTGTGCTGGACCTGGCCTGCCCTGTTTCACAAAAGCTGGTGTAGGTGCACATCCATTCCCGACTGTACGTTCAGGGACTTCAGGCTGGTAGCTGAACATTGGCCGTGGTGGGAATATTCACACTCAGGAAATTGGGGGGTGGGGGAAATGCACTAAATCCAACCTTGTTGGTTTGTTTCCAGAGAGTTGGTTCTGAAACATTCATCAGCACCCCCCCCTGGGTCCGCCCTGCCCAGAGGAGGTTGCAGCACGCTCTCCCAGGCAGTCTTATTGCATCGCACGTAACTAGCACTAGTCCCGTTCTCTTTCACCCGTGTCTGTAGGTAGTCCTTTCCACACTTTGTCCTACCAAACTCTGGAAGCATTTCAGGCAGATCATAAGGTAGCAGTAGCAGCCACTTTCTCCAAAGAATCTCTTCATCACACCCTCTCCCCTCTTCATAATTTGACTCCTTTTTATAGCTTTTTTCCTTACTGAATAGATCCAGGAATCATGGAACCAGTTCAACTAGACATTTCTCCTGTAAACTCTGCATCTGGGAGGCTGTCCCAGGTTCTCTCTGCTATTTGATGTGTCTGAGTCCTGTTTCAATTCCTCTCCTTTATCCATGTCATTCTGCACCAGGTTACCACCCTAGAACTCCCTAAATGCTGTGCATGCAAACACCGTCCATGTTGTGAGCCCTTAGAATTTGTGCTGTCTAGTACAGTGGCCACTACATTCATGTGGCTAAATATAAATTAATTAAAAATAAACAAAATTTAGTTTCTCGGTTGCACTAGCCATGTTTCACATGCTCCATAGCCACCTGTGACTCGTGGTTTCTTTATTAAAGAAAACATTTTATCATTGCAAAAATTGTATTGGGCAGTGGCAATATGGGTGGATATTGCCATGAGAAGTTTCCATTGGTGGGGATCTGATATGAAAATGAAGGAGAGCCCTAATTCAAGTTTAGTTCTTACAAGATACATAACACTTCACAATTAAGATGTCATCGTCAAGCCCTAGAGAAGGACAAGAGACGAGATCATACTATCTTGTAGCCTTTGGCTACAGTTTCACAGAAAATGGGCAGATTTCTTGACAAATGTCATGTACATTTGTGAATTTTAATATGTGTGCTCACAACTTTGTCATTTGCTTTTAAATCATTGTTGTGTTTTTGATACTGTCATTTATCGACCTTTGCTAATCTGCCTGGAGGTGGAAGCTGGGATGTAGGCTGAGAGGAGGAAGCTGAGAGATCCCAGGAGACAGCCTGTATGCCAAAGGCCGAGGAAATTTGGAAGGCTCAACACAGCTCACATTTTTATGGGCCCTTAGAAAACTGTCTTCCCTACTAGGCTCCAGAAATGTTTCTGGTTATATAGGAATTGGGGGACTCATTAGACTTGGTTGGGGGACTTTGACTTTACACCATCCTGATCAGTTCATTTATAAACCTAGCTGGTGACTTCTTACACTGTAGGCTATGGAATTTACCCAGTCACAAATAGAAGAAAATGTATATTTATGTTTTAGTGTATGTATATGAATGTGCATGTTTTGAAGAATGCTAAGCTAGACCTGAGTGCCAATTCTGAGATCTGAGCAAAGGGCTATGCCTGGCTAATACCCGAGAACTATTACCATCAGCATTACTGTGCAGCGTTGTAGGGCTCTGTGGGCAGAGTCCTTGAGTGAAAAATGGCTTTGGTCTTAGAAGTGGCCTTCTGAGCACAACCCATCAAGTCCAGTGCTTGAGGGCCTGGTGTGTGCTGTGACAGATCTTTATAACCTAGAGCCAAGACAGCAGTGAGGCAGTTTTGCTGATGTATGTTGGTTTAATGGTCTTGATATTGTCATCCTGACTTATGAGGCTTTCCCAAGGCTGGTGGGGGTGTAGTGCCTGATGGCAGAAGAGGACATCAATGTGGGAACTGTGAGGAGCTCCAGTGGTAAATCAGGGGGACCACCCAAAAATTGGAGAATTGGGCTTGGCTTTGAAGGGCATGTTTTCCCTTGGTCACACAGAATACTTTCAAGAAAAATCATTAAAATACTGTGAGCAAAAAAAAGGAGGCCCCCAAATTACCTGGATGTTGAGGGGTGAGTGAAAGATGGTTGGTTTTTTTCCTGGGATAGCAATGTGGGGTGATCAAGCTGACGGGATTTCTAAGATGCTATCCAACAGCATCAGCCCCTTCCTTCTGTTTATGTTTGGGAAGCTCCGTACTTTTCTCTGCCTCTTTTAGAAATGGCTGTTTTAGCAGAAAGTCAAAAGTAAATCAGATTGCATGCCTTGAGGTATTTTTGATTTTTTTCTTGTTTAGTTTGTGAGAGAAAATGTGTGTATGTGCCTGGAGGGACCTTGGAGAACACACCTCGGTCAGGTGTCTCCAGGTTCCTGCTTCACCAGGGGCTCAGAGGAGACTGACACCTGTCTCTCCAGATGCCACATAAAAACTGGGAGCCTGTGTCAGAATCAGAAGACCTGGTTCTGTTACAGAGTCCTTTTTCCCACTGGGTCCTGATTCTTAAACCTGTTGTGCAGATTCTTTTGGGGATCCTTCACCCACTCTTTTATAATTCCCATTGAAAAATGGAAAGACTTCTATTCTGTAGTTCTGTTTTTGCTATGTTTTTGTTCTTGTCACATAAGCTTTGTTCCTGGACTCACAATATCTGGACATCTAGGTCCTGATCCTCAACTGCAGCTAATACCCCACTGACCATCTGCTCCCAGATCGATTAGAAAAGGGGCACTGAGTCTGCTATGAACAGCAGCTCAGGCTCAATCTCCTTAGGCTAGCGTTTTGGAAACACCCAAAGAAAGGAAATCAAACGTTACTTTAGTCCTTAGTTACAAGTATTTCATGACCTGGTTGTGAGCATTAACCTTTGAAGAAAACGAAAGTGTAAAAGGCTCAACTCCATCCTTAAAGAACTTACATTTAGTTAGATCTAAAAACCAGAGCGTATGAAAAATTAAATGATGGAGCATATGAAAAAATGGAGCACATGAAAAATTAAATGATACATTTAATTTAATCCTAAATTATATGATTTAAGATTTTCTTTATATATATTTTATTTTATTTTTATTGAATTTATTGGAGTGACATTGATTAATACAATTATACAGTCTTTGGGTATACGGTTCTATAATACATCATCTGTCTATTGCATCATCTGTCTATTGCATCATCTGTTCGTCACTCCAGGTCAAGTCAGTGTGATACAAGTATTAACAGCTTCAATGTATTAAATGCCTACTGTGTGTCTGATGACTTACATATACTATTTTAATCTTAAAATTACCCTACAAAGTATGACTATCTGCATTAACAGATGAGGGCCCTGAGGCTTAGAGAATGTAGGGAACTTTCCACAGGTCACTCGGTGAAGAAGCAGTGGTGCAGGGCCCCTCTCAAGAGCCAGAGTTCTTTCCTCCAACACACATGACCCTTATATCTGTTCATTGTAACGAGGGCAAAGATTATTGCCATGTCCAACACTGAGGTTAGTAAAAGGAATCATAAGGAATTCTGAAGAAGAAAAGTAGCCTGGTGTGGTTAGAGAAGCCTTAGGTAGAGGTGGACTGATTGGGTCTAAGATCTAAAGAATGAGGAAGGTGAGTTAGGAAGAGGAAAGAGCCTACATGCAGGAGGTCCGGCTTGGGCCTCAGCCTCCTGGACTGGACTTGAGGGGAACACATGCAGGTGTGGCTTAGTCTCCTCAAGTCCAGCAGAGATGCTTCTCAGGGCTGCAGAAGTACTGGGGAGAGGATGGAGTCGCGACTGCCATCCCCGCGGTTGGTTGCCACTCTATGCCCAGATTACTCCTGGAACGGTCTTCCTAGTTCATTGTCCTCTGTGGCCATGTTCTAGGTGAACGCTGGGAGAACAAAGTTTTTGGACGTCAAACACGTTGGCAGCCCCCTTCCTGCTGGTGGAAGTTCTGGGGCTGAGACTTGCCTTAGGGATGAATAATTACTAGGTTTACAGTGTCTTTGGCTTTGTAGTTACCTTAAAAGCATTTCAGGTTTTTAGTCTGTGTATATGCTTCTGATCCAGAGCCAAAGGTCTTAACTACACAGAGGTATTAAGCAGGGGGATTGCTGTTTCACAGCCAAGAGACAGCTCTCATGTCTCCCAGGTGGTCAGCTTAATAGTTTCGGGACACTCTCTGTAAGTGTCTCCCACAATCCAATCTTGCCCACTTTTATCTTTACAACCACCTCAAAAAACAGGTACGATTATTGTCCCAGTTTCACAGATGGTGAAACTGATTCCTACAGAAGTTATGCCACCAAATAGAAATTAACCAAGGTCATGAAGATTCTCCTTCCTCCCCAGGTTGGGCCAGAACCTGGCACACAAGTTCCCTAGGCTTCCCCAGGCACATTCCCCATGTTCCCTGTCATCCTTTCTTTGCACATCTGCCCATAAAGTTCCCCTTAAGGCATCCCTCTACCTTTGATGGGAGGAAACACAGACCCCCATCCAGGGAGTGTCAGGCTGCCCCACTCACGGACGCTCCTTTCTGGAAGTGGACAGTTGTGTGTGAACCTCACAGGGTACACTTGGCCCCCGTGCCTGTCAGACCACAAGGAATAAATCCCCTCGCAGCTCAGCAGTAATCAGCACATGCCTTGAAGCATGAAATTTGATTAGCAAGCTTTTTATCTCAGTGGCATCACTTGGACTGTTATTACAGGTCATAAAATTTACTGAGTCCCTCCCCTCTGACTGCGTGACCCTGATGTAGGACTCAGCGACCTCCCTGGAAGAGGAGCAGGGCTGACTGCTTTTTAAGTGAGGAACTTTGTTCTTTTTCTTCTCTATGAACTTGCATGTACGGACCAAGACAATGCTGCTGGGAAAAGGAGCTCGCTCTGAGGGAAACCTAGGGTTATTGAGGTTGTTTTGAATGTCAACGAAGTTTTATTTGCAGTATTTATTTAATCCCCATGGCATCCCAAAGGGTTATAGGAAATTACTATGCACATTTTAAAATGAGGAATCCAAGGAGTACATGTGCCATATTCTCAAAGTAATACTTAAAGTAAATGGTTCTAGGATTCAAGTCTATCTAAATAAAAGTACATAGATTCCATTCTTATTCCCATTTTACAGCCAAGCAAATCTAAACACAGTAAGTTCAGATAGCTTGTTGAAGGCCAAATAACTCCTCACCATGAAAGGCCAAGTCGAAGCCTAAGACGCCTCGTGCTGAGGCAGCGAGAGGAACTTAAACACCAGACACGCAAACTCTGACACTTTTATGGGACTCACGGCCAAAGATCCTTCATTCCCTGCTCTGAAGAGATATTTCTCTTAGTTCTGCTGAGTCCCCAGAGCAGGACTTCTGTGCACCCTTTCTCACAAGGCATGCACAAGACAGATTCCAGTCAGGGGCCGCACATCACCAAGAGCCACTGGCCACAGCAGGCTCCAGCATGGGTTTGGCTCATTGCAGATCAGGTCTTCTTCCCTTATGGTGAGTCAGCTTTCAACGCCCCGACCATGGCCTCCTTTAAGCTGGCTCTTACTAGTTTCCCCTGCTCCCCTCCAAATGGCAAAGAAGTGGCAAGAGGCAAAGGAAGGCCTGGATCTCTAGGCACCAGAAACTCAGAAACTCACGAACTGCAAACCAGGGCTGTGGTAGCAGAATACAGGGAGGGAGCCACAAGCACATGGCATTGTCCCTGGGCATTTTTCTTTTTCTGCCACAGGGAGAGAGGCTTTATTTATTCATTTGAATAAGTTTGACATGTAACATTGTGTCAGTTTGAGGTATACATTATATTGTAATATGATTGTCATTGTAGTAATATTATAATTATAGTACAATATTGTTGTACTCAAGGAATATTGTATTCATTATATGCTGCATTAGACATATGTGGCCTATTTACTACTCATTGCAAGTTTGTACCCTTAAAAAAGATTAATCATATCCCCCCACTCTGTTTTTTACAAGTATGACATTTTTTAGATTCTAGATATAGGTCATATTATATAGTACTTGTCTTTCTCTGACTTGTCTTACTTAGCATAATGTAAAGATAATGATGGACTCAAGGTCCATCCATGTTGTCCCAGAAGTCAGGATAGCCTCCTTTCTCATCGCTGAGTAACATTCCATTGTGTATGTCTACCACATCTTTTTTTATCCGTTCATGTTATTCCTGGACATTTAGATTGTTTCCACATTTTTGGTTAATGTGAATAATGTTGCAATAAATATGGGAGTGCAAATATCTCTTTGAAATCCTGTTTTCAATTCTTTTGGGTACATGCCCAGAAATGGAATTGCAGAATCATATAGCAGATGCATTCTGAGATGTAACTGACTCCAACCACTATGGAAAACAACCTGAAGGTGTCCCTGTGCGTCTTACACCCTCTGTTTGCTGCTCTACCAAACCCCATGGTCAGCTAGGTTCACCAGCTGTGTTGTTGTATGTGGGAACCCCAAGATTTGAGATTTTACCCCAGTGATTTCTCAGCTCTCATTTAAGTCATGGAATACAAATGGATATATGGAGGGTGGGGGTGGCACAACCTAACTCCCCCAGCTGCAACTCAGTCAATACATATGGGGGATCAGAACCAAGAATACTGATTAAAGGTGTAATGGTGTGAGGCTTAGATGGCTATAACGATCTTCTGCCAAGGGCACATGGACCATTTAAGGCTCCCTCTTTCCAGGACACTGCTTTTGTGGACACAGCCAATGGTTGCCTTTATGGCTTTTTTCCTAAGTGTCATGGTTGGAAGGCCCACACTTGGATAGGTATATATTTCCTTTACTTTCCTTTGTGTTAATTAAATTATAGGGGAAATGGCAAAGTTTTGCTGGCCAAGGTGCCAAAATTTTGGAAAGGATATAACTTCATGAACTTTGAAACTTTTAAAATTAATTACCCAAATGGAAATGTTTTTGTTAGAGTTGATGAGCTTTGCTTTGGTACAAATCACCAAGGGAGAGGACTCTGTGCCTTGACACCCATGTATGTCTCCGGGATGATTCATGAGTCTCTCCATGGAATCCAATTGATTTGCTCTAAGTGAAGGTATCAATCTGCCTTTCACTGGCCCCCAAGCATATTCATATATCATAATGAAAATTACAGGGTTGCAAAATCATGACACTGTTGTTACTTGTCAAGGATGACCTTGAGCATCGTTCCTATGGATCTGACCTGTTGGCAACCTGTCTTCCGCTCCCTGCTTCTTTGTGTTGGCTCTGCTGGTTCGTTAAAGTGTTCTCACCCATTTGACTCCCGGAAAGGCCATCTTCAGAGAGATGCTCTATTCTGTAGGGATAAGGGGACAGCAGGGTTCCAAGAAGTCACAGACTGGGATGCCCATTGTTACTGCTTCTTTGATCAGGAGTCCCCATCCTTTGTCCTCTGTGTCAGAGTCTGCTTGCTCAGCCTAGATGACATCTCTTCAACAGTGGGCTTGCTGGTCACTGTGATGGCCATTTCCCAGGCATACCCCAAATGAGGGATTCACACAGAACAGCAGAGTGTCTTTCTTTGAAATTCACATCCCTGGGATTCATGATGTAAGCAGTGCACTCAACTTCCTGCTATCCACAGCATCACTTCCAAATGTATCACCATTTGCATGGTGGGGCAAGAAAAGGCTTTAGACAAAAACTGATGTGGATTCAAATCCAAGTTTTGCCACTTACCCTGGGACAGGGGGGAAATTGCTTTATTCTCTATGAGTTTCAGTGGCCTCCTATGTAAAAACAGGACAGTGTACCTTACAGTCCTGAATGAACCTGAGCAGAAGCCGGGACATGGTGCAGGCTCAATAAATGTTGATTTCCTGCCCTCTGAGAGATTTAGAGGCAAAGTTCGCAACTAAATTTTTATTTCTCTTGGATGTTGTGAACATCAATGGCCAAGTTGCCCAGGCCTGGGTGATGCCGGAGCAAAGAGCACACCAGCTGACCATAGCACCTTGAGGCAGAGGCCGCCCCTGACCCATCCCTGTGTCTCTGGAGGCCACAGCTTTGTGCCTGGCATGGAGGGGGTCCTTGGTGAATATTTATAAACTAAGTTCAGAATCATCTAAGTTTGAAATCTTAGACTCTAATGGGACTCTAAAGTTTCTACTCAAATTTACTTGTCCACACAGAGGTACAATCACAGTGGAGCAATCGTCTTCTGGGTGTTTTAGATGACACTTCTTTACCTGGGAATGGTAGTTCATAGTTCCAGTGGGCTTATACACACAACTCAGTTCATCTCCACCACAACCCTGAGAGGCTATGAACAATAACCTGATTCTACAAGGAAAGGTAGGCTGGGCGAGGTGAAGAGAGAGGACCAAGGTCTCCTGGCTACGGTAGAAATGGTGACTTGTCCCAGGTTTTATGGAGAGAAGCCCAGGATTCTTTATTTTTTTTTTCTTGTGCCTCAGTGAGTTCCCATCTGGTGTTATTCCCCAAATCCTAATAGACTGGTGGGTCTCAAGTTGGTGATTTTGCCCTTTGGAAGACACTTGGGAATACCCAGAGATATTCCTAGTGGTCACACTGCAGGGCGAGGTGCTCCTGGCATCGAATGCATAAAGGTCAGGGATGTAAGCATCTGCAATGCACAGGCACCGCCCCCCCAACAACAAAGAATGGTCAGCATGTCAGAAGCCAACAGTGCCAATGTTGAGAAATGCTGCAACAGACCCAAAGATCACCTTGTCAAAGATGAATGAGAAATGCCTCCCAAGTTTCCTGATTTCCTGTGCAGATAGTTGTATTCTGAGCAAAGGCAAAGATTTTGAGAAGACCAGAATGTTCCTCTTGGCAGAAGGGTCATTTGCTTCTATAGCCGTGGGAAACTTCTTGTTTATGCATTTTATCTTATTTTTTACTCATGAACTCTTATGGGAACAAAAATTAGGACTTAGATTATTTCTGTATCACCCCACAACACTGTACATGCACACAACTTATGGCTCTTACTTCATAGGGACTCAGTACTTATTGTTATTAATGATCAACATAAGAGCAACAATGTATTGAGCACATATGTATCAGGAGATTTTCTAATACTACTATATTGTTCTAATTTGTCAACTCTCCTGTGAGATGTGAACTATGGCTATCCCCATTTTACAGATTTGGGAACTAAATCACCAGGAGTCTCAAAAACTTGCACAGTCAGAATTGGTAAGTGGCGGCATTGAGATCTGTAGCCAGGCAGCTAAGCTCTGGGGTCTGGGTGTGTAACTGTTTAGTCACAGGGTTCTACTTGCTTGGACAGCCTTCTGGACTGTAGTCAGCTTGTCAGAGTAGTGAAGGAAGCAACACCCTCATTTCTTGTGTGCTTTAGGGTTTTGGGCAGAGCGAGAGTGAAGCGTGCAGGGAGAAAGGGTGTAAAACTCCTAAGAAAAGAATCTTAAGTAAGATCAGCAAAGCCAAGAACTTTTTTTGGAAGGAAGAAATAACCTGGGAAATGAGATGGCAACGCATAAACTTTTCCCTGGATGCCCCTCTTCTCCATTCTTCTCTAGGGTAAAAAAAAAAAAAAAAAAAAAAAGGCAAAGGAGAAAGCAACAAAACCCCAGGCCAAGAGTCCAGGCCATGAGCCTTTCAGCTCGGTCTGCTTGTCTTTCAGCTCAGTCCACTCCATCTGTGGAAGGGGAGGCTGCTGGTGCCTACAGCCCGTGTGGTCGGTCTCCTGTGCACTTGAGCTGCCACGGCCGTGACATATTCAGCAGAACTCTCCATGGCTGTACAGGTAGTGCTTGATTAATGATTTTTATCTCTTGCTATTCATTAAAGGCTGTTCACACTGACTTTACTGTCAGGTTTTGCAGGATTCCCAGGCTTGAAGGACACATTGATATTAAAGAAGGAACAGGCTAGAAACTTGAGAGGTACTAATTGGACATGCCTACAAGAGGTACTGTGGACAATTGTCATATTCATTTATTCACTCACTCACTCATTCACACATTTCTTTATCAAACACACACTGAGTCCTTGCATGGACCTATGTGAGCCCTGGGAAAACAAAGACACAGAAGGCATTAACAGGAAGCATAAAGATGCCAGGGAATGAATGGTTGCCACATAAGAACATGATTGCTCTAACGAAGGCTATAGAGTGGAGAGATTTTTGAGCAAAGACTATAGGCTTCAAATCTTGGCATTGTCACTAACTAGCTATGTGACCTTGGGCAAAATTATTTAGGTAATTTCTGTGTACCTCAGTGTCTTCATTATAAAGTAGGAATAATAATAATAGTACTGATAGAGTTGTGATCATCTAAATTGTGAAAGTGCTTAAATGCTGCCTAGCACATTGTAGGTGCTCAACAGAGGTTAGCTATCATTGATTGATTATTGAATGTTTATTGAATAAATGGTAATTATTATCATCTATCAAGGACAGTGAAAACATGGGTGAAAAAAACCTAAGGAGCCAGAAATGTTTCAGAGAAGGTAGTTTGTGGACTGAGGCTTGCAGAGTGAAGGCAAGCAGGGTGAGGGCTTTCCAGGCAGAAAAGACAGTATATGTGAGCAAAGAGTCCTTAGGAGCTGACATGTTTGGGAAGCTATTGGTAGGTTGGATGTCTTCATCATAGAGGATGGTGGGAGAGTGGCCATAGAGGAGACAGAGCAGACAAGCAGGGATCAAGTCCTATGCTCTGATGGAGATTTAGGGTGTGTCCTATATGATGTTTAAAGTCATTGAATGATTCTGATCAGGGGTGAGTCACAATGCCATTTGCAATTCAACCGGGCAACAGTGAGAAGATAGATGGGAAGGATAGAAATGATCCCAGAAAGACCAGCCAGAAGACCACAAGGCACTGGCAGGAAATGACGGGTGCACTAACACACTGGCAAAGGAAAGGAGAGGGGCAGCCTATCTGAGGGATTCAGAGAGGCAGAACTAGCGAGAACGAGTGCCTGATCAGATGTAAGGGCTGAGAGAAGAGGAATCTTGAAGGACTCCCAACAACAGGGTAGTTAGGGCTGGTGCCCTTTCTGAAATAGGGACATTCACAGAGGAGCAGGATCTGAATGTAAAGATGAGCAAACGTGGATGTTAAGGTGAAGATGTCCAATGAGGCATTGAATCCACTGGCATTCAAGATTTCTCAGGAGAATGTAGAGGAAAGAGATGCAAAGACTGAGCCCCAAGAGACTCATGTCAAGGCAAGAAAGTGGCCCCAAGTGTCAATACTACAGAGAAGTCAAGTAATATAGGGCCTCCAAATTTCTCATTAGGTTTGTCAGCAGGTGGAATTTATAAACTTGATGAGAGACATTGAGGAAATAAGACCAGCAGCCAGACGGCAGTTGTGACTAGGTGAAGACAAAGCAAGAACACTTTTTAGAAGTCTGATCGTAAGAAGAAACTACTTTTTTTGAAATATATTTTTAAACAATATCTATAAATCTAAGGTGCCCAACAGGGAAATCTCTGGAACAGCTTGCTGGGATAAAGAACAGAATACAAATAAGTAGGAAGCGGGTAGAGACATTTTCAAAAATGAACCTATATTAAGTTAGGGCAATTTTTTGAAGGAAAAGAATATTTTAGAAGTTGTTTACATGTTTCATAAGCTCTAATCACTACTGTGCTGTACTATAAGACTTACAATTTCTAGGAACTTATTTGTACATCGGATTCCATGACAATACAGCTTACTCTTTTGTAAGCTACGCTTCTAACAGATGTGTTTGTCAGAGGGCGCTGTAGTGTATAGTGTAGTGACTGGTAGCAAAATCTCCAAATTTCAAATGAGTAATCCTTGTAATACTAGATCCTCATGCATTTTATATGTTTTTTTGAGATTCATAGATTCATATAAATTTGCTTCCTTTAGTTCATGCAACTCGAGCTCATATTTTGTATGGCACAGTCACAGTTTTCGGTCACCCTAAATTCTTGTGAAAATCCAAAAAGCACTACTTTCTTTAAACCCAGAGCATGTATTAATTTTTTCTGACTCAAGGTAGGTGAAAGTACTGTTCTTAGAGTGGTGGCCAAATATCAGAGAGGCTCGGAGAGAAATCTCACACTTAAAACGATTTAAATTAGCTTGATTTTAACACCACATTCTAATACCAATGGTGGCAATCATTTCCTGCTGAGGTGGTCTTGGGAGTCTCCATTAGGAAGGTTGTTCCCGAGGTAACATCTGAAGGATGGCTGGAATTCTGATGGGAGAAAGAACCACTCAAGTGGTGGGAATAGTGCAAGCAAAAACCCCAAAGCTGAGAGGCAAAAAACTTACTGAAGGACAATAATTTAAAGTATAGTGTGTTTTGAAGGGAGAATTTGTCAAGAAAAGTAGAAGAGATAAAGTAAAAAAGGATGATTAAGATCAATGTTTTCAAAACTAGAATTAGGAATTTAGGAGTTTATGGAGCCAGATCATGCAATTACTTTATTGGGATGGGAATCATTTTTCTTAAAACTATTTTTGCAAGCCCTGGCCAAATTATGCTCCCACAAACCCTCTTGCACTGTTTATAGGAATTCAAATTGGTGCAAGCAGTGTGAGGGCTTCTCAAAAAAATTAAAAATGAAACTGCCTTATGACCCAGCAATTCCAATTTGGGGAATATATCCAAAGAAACCCAAAACACTAATTTGAAAGAATATATGCACCCTTGTGTTCTTTGCAGTGCTATTTATAATAGCAAAGCTATGGAATCAACCCAAGTGCCCATCAATAGACAAGGGGATAAAAAAGCTGTGGTACATATGCAATCGAATATTAGCCACAAAGAACAAAATTTTACCATTTGTGACAGTACAGATGAACCTACAAGGTATTATGCTAAGCGAAATAAGTCAGACAGAGAAAGACAAATACCATATGATTTCACTTATATGTGGAATCTAGAAAGCAAAATAAATGAACAAACAATATAGAAATAGACTCATAGATACATAGATCAAACTGGTGGTTGCCAGAGGGGAAAGGGGCCGAATAAAAAAGATGAGGGATTACGAAGTACAAATTAATGATGAAGACATAGGGAAACACAGCTTGCCTCCTCACACAACCACAGCAAGTATTACAACTAAACTACAAAACTACTATCGCCTAGAATCATCAGAAAATCGAGCTGTATGGAAGTCCAACAACCAAGGAATGAAAGAAGTCACATTCATCCAGGTGGGTAGGAGGAGCAGAGATGTGGAAACACAGAGATGGGGAGATGCAGAACGAGCAGCCTCACACCCATATGTGGTGGATAAAAATCAAAAGGGATATCTCAGGAACGAGTGATCTCAGCCCCACACCAGACCATGCAGCCCAGGGTTCTAGTGCCAGGAAGATAAGTCCCCATAATTTCTGGCTGTACCAACCAATAGGTGTTGAGGCAGCAGAAGAAACAATGAGATCCTCAGGTGTCTCCTCTTAAAGGGCCCACAGTGGGCTTAGGACTTACACAGACTCACTCCTTCTGGGTTCCAGCATGGGGGTAGCAGCTAGAAGGGCACCAGTGACATATGAGGAGACACAGAAGTGTCTGGCTTCAGGACAAGTGCTGGGAGGCAGCTTCCTCCCTGACAAAACTCTAGAGACCAGGCAGTGGTATTGTCCCCTTTCTGAGCCCTCCCCCACACAAAGCCACAGAGTAATGATACCGTATCAGAGACTTCATTAACCTGGTTCACACAGGTTGCCCTGCCCTGGTGATTACCTAAGGCTGTCTACCCCATCCAACTTACCAGTGTGCTTTTCTATAATAGGCCACACTACTGTATTAGGTAGAGTCAAAACAGCTCTACCTAATACACAGAAACAAACACAGGGAGGCTGCCAAAATGAGGAGACAAAGAAATATGGCCTGAATGAAAGAGCAGAAAAAAAACTCCAGAAGAAGAACTAAACAAAATGGAGATAACCAATCTATCAGATGCAGAGTTCAAAACAATGATTATTAGGATGCTCAAGGAACTCATTGGTTTTTCAACAACATGAAAATGACCCAGGCAGAAATTAAGGTTAAGGTAAGAGAAATAAAAAAAAAATTTACAGGGAATCAACAGTGGAGTGGATGAAGGCAAGAATCAAGTCAATGATTTGGAACATAAGAAAAAGCATTTGATCAGAAAGCAAAAAGAAAAATAATTTTTTAAAAATAAGGATAGGGTAAGGAGAGTCTGGGACAGTTTCAAACATACCAACATTGAAATCATAAGGGTGTTAGAAGAAAAAGAGCAAGACATTGAAAACTTATTTGAAAGAATAATGAAAGAAACCTCCCCTAACTTGGTGAAGAAAATATACATACAAGTTCAGGAAGCACAGAGAGTCATAAACAAGTTGAATGCAAGGAGGACCACACCAAACACATCATCATTAGAATGCCAAAGGTTAAAGATAAAGAGAGAATCTTAAAGCAGCAAGAGAAAAGCAGACAGTTACGTACAAAGGACTTCCCATAAGACTGTCAGCTGATTTCTCAAAAGAAACTTTGCAGGCTAGAAGGGACTGGCAAGAAGTATTCAAAGTGATGAAAAAGAGGGACCTACAATCTAGATTACTCTATTCATCAAAGCTGTCATGTAGAATGGAAGTGAAGGTAAAATACTTCCCAGAAAGAGTAAAACTAAAGGAGTTCATCATCACCAAGCCCTTATTATATGAAATGTTAAGGGGACTTACTTAAGAAAAAGAAGATCAAAACTATGAATATTAAAGAGGCAATAAATTCACAACTATCAACAAATGACTCTAAAAAACAAACTAAGCAAAACCAGCAGAACAGAAACAGAATCATAGATACGGAGATCATTTGCAGGGCAATCAGTTGGGAGGGGGAAGTTGGGAATGGGGGAAAAGGGGCAGGGGTTAAGAAGTACAAATTGGTAGGTACAGACTAGGCAGGGGGGTGTTAAGAATAGTGTAGGAAATGGAGAAGCCGAAGAACTTATCTGCATGACCCATGGATGTGGACTAAAGGGTGGGGGGATTGCCAAAAGGAATTGGAGGACTGGGTGAAGAGGACCAAAGGGGGAAAAATTGAGACAACTGTAATAGCATATTTAGTAAAATACGTTTAAAAAAAAACAAGCACAAACTAGTACTCACAAAATAGTAGTCACAGCATAGGGAAGATAGTCAATAATATTATAACTGTATGGTGCCAGGTAGGTGCCAGGTGGGTACTTGAAGTACCAGAAGGACCACTTTGTAAACTATATGACTGTCTAACGACTATGCTGTATACCTGAAACTGCTACTTGAATAATACTAAAAAAAAAATCTAATGTAATAATAATACTCAAATAATACTGAATGTAAACTGTAACTAAAAAGTAAAATTGAAAAAACACCTAAGCCCCCAAAGCCTGGTAAAGGAGAAGCAAAAGGTATAATCCAAAAGGGTAGTTAAATCCTCGATAGCAGATAATGGGGCAAAGATGGGGCAACGGAGCTACAGTCTGTGCTGGCCTCCAGGTGCTCAGTGGAGGTGGGGGAGACCATCTAGGCAGATGTAGCCACGCTGGGCTGCGTGAGTCAGGCGCGTGTGGTGAGGCAGTATCAGCAGCTCTCTCCCCCGAGCCCTGCCTGACTCCACTGTGGTGTTACAGTCTTTACTAGCCTTTCCTTCACTTGCCCTGAATATCCCTGGAGGGAGGGAGCTTTCCTGCTCACATTCATCACCTCTGACTTGAACTTGGCTCCTGCTCTGGAAGGAGAGATTTCTTCCTGTGGTAATGCAGACTGGTAATTTTTGAAGCCTGCTCTGGGTCTCTCTCCATCCTTCTGTCTGTGTACATATATGAAGACAGATAAACCCTCTTTTCCACTATTACGAGACTAGGAGATACTGTTAAGAGGTTAACTATAAGTTGAGGAAAACCAATGCAATGAATTTTGAGATAGGTATGTATTGTTTTGTCTACCCGGTTTCCCTTCTGCCCTTCCTCTGGTACCCCTTTTCCATAGAAAAATGTCCATTTTTCTGTATTATGTAGTCTCAGTGGGACTGTTACTCCTATGCCCTGCACCAATAAGCCACAGCTGTGGGCATATGACTAGAGTCTGTGGATCACAGTGCCCATCCTTCTGGCCACAGTGATTGGACGTGTGTGAACACGTAGCTGAAGCTGAACCAATTACAGTCCTTCTCTGAAATTTCCTGGATGTTCTGAGACGATGATTAGAATTTTCTGCAACCACAGTCTTTCTTCAGCCAGAGGGAGTAAGGATCCCACACAGAGAGAAGCACAGCTGAGAGGAAGAGAGATCTGATCATTTCCTTCTGAGTCCTGGGCTTGGGCATGTGGGCACTTCTCCTCCATTCCCCATTCCCCCCACTGTGTTTTGCTCGAGTTATTTTGAGTTGTGTCTTGGTCACTTGGACTGAAAAATGAGTCCTGACTGATAGGATGTGAAAATTCTTTTCTGGCCATTTGCTTTATTATTAGCTTCACCTTTGTAGCTTTTTTGGTCCCAGACAAGCAGCCAAAGCCTTCTGAGACAAGGACTTCTCACCCGTGATGTTAACGTAAGGTTAGCCCTGAAGATATCCTTCCAGATGTGACAGATTTTCAGCACCCAGTACGTCCATATGCTTACATATCACTCCGCGGAGCGATGTGCCTCTAGAGAAATCTTAAAAATACTTGTAGGCAAGAGTCCCTGCTCTTTGGGTTTAGTTTCACAAAAGGAAAATAGATTTTGCAGAGTATTTCTTAAAAACGGATGAAAGCTGTGGTGATAATATATATTAAGTATTAAAAAGAAAAGCAGTTCAGAGAAAAGGCAGTATTTCTAAGAGTATCATTATGGTGTTTCGTAATATAGTAAACAAGATGCAGTTTCACACCCTGTCAACTTTCATTTATGATGTGGTGTGTGAGTGTGTCTGTGTGTAACTTCACTACAGAAAATGAAGTCATCTAAGACCATGACAAAACCTTGGACCTTTATATTAAGAAAGGGTTTCGCTTGTGTATATATCTGTATCTACAGCTATATCTTGTATTATGCGTGCATATGTAATATTACAACTGGTCCCAAGGCCTCCATAAAATTTATCATCCACTTCCCCACCACACCTTCCATGTGCCCTCGCCTCAGTGAGCACTTCAGTGGGTCAAGGCTGCTGGCCTGGTGCAATGGCCCAGACTTCTCTCTGCAAGCACTTTCCAGGCTATGGTTGTACAGAAGCCCATTTTACAGTCATCACTGGGCACAGCAACCTCCCAAAGCTACCCCTGGGTTCTCCTGGGTTCCAGACACAGCCCTTCCTGCCCCCCACTGTCGAGCAGCAACCCAAGGCCTCGTGGTCATCAAGACCAGCTACCCCCGCCAGCATCGTAGCCCCTTTCCCTGTCCACTCACCCACTGACATGAGAAGCCTAAAATGAATACATGGCAGCCATGGTTTCTAGTGGAGCTCGCACTAGGTCACCATCTTGGGACCCGGGTCATGAAACAGAAGCACAGAATCCACAGGGCACCCCTGAGAGTGATGGTGGGGAGGGAACCACTCCTACTTCCACCCAGGTTATACCTCTGCAGAGCTGAACGTCAAGGCATCGTAATATGGAACAAAAGGTGTTGGAGCCCTATGAACTCCCTCTCTCTTCTCTGTGTCTGTCTCTGTCTTTCTCCCGGCTCTCCGCCTCTCTCCATTCCCTGAAACTCCGGTCTCCTTGTCAGAGGACAGATCCTGTGGCTGTGAGGTCACCTCTGTGCCCCCATGGTCTCCTCGGCTCTGCCTCACCTGGGCTTCTACTTCCTCAGAGGGCTGGGGGGCTCTGGAAAGTGAGGGGCAGGGGGATGCCTGTAGGCAGGAGCTGCTTATCCAGGCAGTGCCCAGAAGGAGGGAAAAATCTAGAACAGAAGGGTCCACCCAGAAATTTGCCAAGGATTAGCACTGTTCAAATTTACCTAGAAGAATATCCTATCCCAGGGCAAATACCACTTTCACCTTCTCTGTGCCTCCCCCCACCTCCCTGGGGAGGTAGCAGGAACAGATGCTGTGGAAATCAATGGGAGCAGATGGGACATGCTTGCCCTCTGTTCCAGGACCACCGCGCCCAGGCCCAGTCAAGGACTGCTTCCTCCCTGCAGCAGGAGCTCCATGGCTGACGTGGACAGCCTTCACCCTGGCAGGCTCAGTGCCGGCAGAGTCTGGGAGAGGAGGCCTACAGCCCCGCAGCCTCCCCCTCTCAGTGTTCTCACACTCCAGCCTCCCACCAACGAGTGGCTTGTGCGTATTCTCACTTCTGTGTTGTTGTGATGCTGGCCTCTCCTCTAGGGTGGCATTTCCAAACCTTTGTAATTCTCCTTAAACCCTTACTCAGTTTTCTGAAGGCCCAGCCCAACTAATACATTCTTTATAAATGTTCTAATGGAATTATTCTCAGGTTGCCTATGCTCCTTTGATGATATCTCTACAGTAGCATTCAAGTGCTTTATACATAATAACTCAATTAATTCTCATCATAGCCTTTGAGGTAGAGTCTATTACTATACCCATTTTACAGATGAGAAAACTGAGTCACAGGGAGGTTAAATAACCTGTCCAAGATCACAAAATGAGTAATGTGACTTCCAGAACTTTGTCTTGCCTTCATACTGGCAATGCGTGTCACATTGCAGGCCACTTGTGAGTGAATGATTGGGATGCTGGTGCTTGCTCAGAAGAGCTGAATCAAAACCGATTTAAGCATAAAGCAAGTGTGATTGACACTTTGTAACAGTGAAGCAGATTCTCTTCTTTCTGGTCTCTCTGGGCCTTTCAATCCTCTCTCTGCTTCTCTTTCTGGTCATCTTTCCAGTTTGTTTCTTTCTCTTCTGGATGGAGACCCTAAGATGAAATTACCAGGTGTTTCTTGGGGGAGAGGGCTGAGGTCGTCAGTAGGTTAAGTGTTCGGTGAGTTTGTTGGCTTCGTGTTCTTCATCTGGGTTGAACAAAGGAGAACCGGCTTTGGGCAGGGGTGGAAGGAGGAAGCTATCAAAGCACAGGCTGCGAAGCTGAATTCAAAGAGAGGGAATGAAGTGGAATATACCCTTTTCGGTCCCATTGATCTTTCTTTCCATCAAAGCATCTCCTGCAGGCTTCAGTTAAAGGTATAGAATTACAAGAATTAGATATGTTACACTATCTGTAATGATGTCAGGATCACTTGTCAGTGGGAAAAAGAAAATCAATTCTAGGGATTCTGGAACAGTCTATGCCTGAGTTGTTTTTGAGATTTTTGAAACTGATTTTGAATCTTCTGTTTTGTTTCTCTGGACAATGTCATTAACCCCTGTTCTGCTGGGCTGAAAGAAGAAATGAAAGGTGGTTTTGAATGTTGGGGAACCCTGAGTCAAATGGAAGAGTCAGAATCTGCGCCTGACTTATATGGTGTGACTGCCCCACTGCTCCTTCCTCGAGAACCTCAGCGCTGCTGGCGGAGGGGGTGACGCGGTCCACTACGACCCTCCTCCCACTGCGGCGGATGGGAAAATGCAGCCTCACAATCCAGGGCTCAGCCATGGGCGTTGGGAACGTGCTGCTCTGGTGACAAATGCAATGCGCACAGCAGAGGGACGAGGTCTGCTTTCTCGTTCTGACTCTGGAACTGAATTAAGCAATGGGAGAGGTCAGTGCATTAGTGTTGGAAGTGTTTTGGTTTGCAGAGGGGAGGGAATAAACGAAGGTGCCCCCGTCTCAGGACTGAGTTGCAGTGCAGGATGTGTGAGGTCTGCGATCCAGGGCAGGCACACGTTTTCCTCACTCCTCATTCCCTCTTTAAGGTCTTCTTTAGTTTTTAATCCATGTCTTCTGTAATCCTTCTATTCAGTCATATCCTCAGAATGTGGAACAGAGACAACAATGATCAAAATGATCATGATGATCTATTATAAACCTATTATATAATAAATTACATAAATATTATATATCTATTAATAATGGAATTAATCAGTTCGATCTGATTAAAGAGTATGAACCCTGAGTATGTACTAGCCATTCAATAATATTATTTCATTTAATGCTTAAAATAATTGTAAGAAACAGATACCATTATTTCTATTTTAGAGACGTGAAAACTGAGGCCCAGAGAGGGAAAGTGACTTGTGCAGGGTCACAGCAAGCACTAACCGAGTCGCTATGGGCTCCCAGAATGTTTTTTAGTGTGAAGCCCATGCTCTTTGCCAGGAGGAGAAAGGTCGTTGGTAATAGTCCCCAGATGCAGAATCCAGTGGACTTTTCCTTCGTAGTCAGTGGCCTCTCAGACAGTGTTCCTGTTTGAACATCATGGATCGTGTTAAAACCTGATCCTTGGTCTCCTTAAAGATATGACCTCGTCTTCTGTGTTCATTAATTTTATATGTCAACCTGGCTGGGCCACAGTGGTTAGATACTTGGTTAAACATTACTCTGGATGTTTCCATAATGGTGTGTTTTGAATTAGCTTAACATTTAAATTAGTAAGTTTTGAGTAAAGGAAATTGCCCTCCCTAATACGGGTGGGCTTCATCCGATCAGCTGAGGTCCAACAAAGACTGAGGTGCCTGAGCAAGAAAAAATTCTCTCAGTAGAAGGCCTTTGAACTTGAACTACAACAGTGGCTCTTCTCTTGGTCTTAAGCTGGTCTTACACTACCAGCTTACCCTCCAGATTTTGGACTTGCCAGCTCCCATAATCATGTAAGCCAATTCCTTAATATAAATTTCTCTCTGTTTATGCAGAACACACCCATTCTCACAAATTCACAATGGATGTGAGCTACTCTGAAACCCGACTTCCCACCCTGACTGCTGTCTCTCCCCCAGGGCTGCTGCTGACTGGATCTTTACCGAAGGATGTCATCAAACTCAGTGACTTACCATTCAACTTCCACATCACTGGGCCTCCTCCTAGTCACACCTGCTTTAGCCAACCAGACTTAAACCCTTGGAGGTTCTTGTCTCTTCTCCCCTGCCCTCTAGCCACAAGGCCAGCCAGTGTTTCAAACTGCTCTTCCTTGGGACGATATTTAATTTTGCTATGGTCTAAATGTTTGTGTCCCCACAAAATGCATATGTTGAAATTCTAACCTCCAAAGATGATGGTATTACTAGGTGGGATCTTTGAGGTGGTTAGGTCATAGGGTGGAGTCCTTATCAGTGGGATTAGGCTCCTCGGAGCTTCTAGTGCTTTTCTGCCAGGTGAGGACTCGATGAAAAGTCTGCGGCCTGGAAGAGGGGCCCTCATTAGAACTCAGTCATGCTGGCAGCCTGATCGCAGATGTCAGCGTCCAGAACTGTGAGCAGTAAATGTTCATTATTTACCAGCCTCTCAGTCTGCAACCTGAATGGGCCAAGACACATCTATTCTTCCCTTTTCATTTCACTGATGGGAGCACCTGGTTCAGGCCCATTTGCCTCCCTTCTGGACCTCCTCTCCGTCTTCACATTCGCTCTTTTCCAGTCTACCTCTCACAGAAGTAGCAGATTTGTTTTTCTCAAGCACCATTTCTTAATCTCTCTTCTTCCTAGTTTGGCAGGACAGGAGAGCCAGCCCTGCCTGGAACTAACCAAGGCTAAAGCTGGATCTGAAGTTGATCCTCTGTTTGTGAAGAAGGCCCAACTCAGCTTCTCACCACATGCTCCCAAATCCCTGTAAGCCACAGCCACAAAGAGCCTCACACTCAGAAGTTCCTTTGTGGCCAACTGACTCTTTTAGAGCTGCAAATGTCCAGCAGCTGGGAGGGGAGCTTAGGTGGGATGGGACTTGGCAGGCTAGGGAAGGATACACCAACATCCAGGGCTAAACCTCCCTGTGATTCTTCCTGCATGTGAGGGCTGTTTCCTGCCATCAAGCACTTGGCCAGGTCAGACTAGGCTTGTTTCCCTACAGGCTGAACTCAGATGGAGATGTCAGAGAGGGGACAGAATTGGAGCAGCAGGTCCAAAGAAAGGGAAGAAATTTTTTAATTTCTGAATGTCACTGATACCTCAATAGAGTCATTGGGCTTAGAAAGACCAATAACTGCTGGGGCAGTGGTTTGTAGAAATAACTTGCCTACAAGTATCCATAATGGAAGGCACGTGGTTGTTTTGGTGTGGGGATAATGTGACCTTTTAAACTGCTTTTTAAGGATGATATGAGCACTCTTACAGTATTTTGAGATGAAGATTTACCAAACTAGTCCACAGTTCTGTAGTAACAGTAACAGCTGCTATTATTTGTGGAGTACTCAATGGTGCCATATACTCTGCTAAGCATTTTGCACATTTTAGCTCATTTATTCCTCACAACAACCTCATGTGTTATAAACCATTATTATTCCCATGTTACAAATATGGAAGTGGAGAAACAGAGAGGCTTACCCAGGGTGACAGCTAATAAGTAGCAGGGTCAGGATCCAAACAGGCAGTCTGGCTCCATAGCCTATAGACAGAGGGAAAGAAGGAGACCCAATTGATTCCTGGAATTTACAGGTGAGAATTCACTCTGATTTGTGCCTGATTGGACACTGGCCCCATTGGAACAGTTTTATTCTAACTAAGGAAGGGGTAACTTCTCTACAATGGGAATCTAAGACTTCTATAGATAACTCAGAACTTCCTAAGGGTACCAAGGCTCTCAAATTTGGAGTGGAATTAGGTCAAGACAAAATTTAACATTCCTGATGGCTGATGGGTTGGGTTGGGGCACAGGTCTCTGCTCCAGGTCAGGCCACAGGTTTCTGCTCCCAGTCAGGCCACAGAGCAAGAGTGAGGATAGTGAGAATAAGTGAGGATGAACAGAGATTTTAAAAGCCCACTCAGATTTCTCTCTCTTGTAAGGATGCTGATGGCATGAGAGCAGACAGGAAGGGCAGAGGCTTCACGGATGCTGAGTCCAAATTCTCTTGGTGTACAGGTAATGTCGATGGATGTTCTTCTGCATCACACTGGTGAGGAGAAAACCCTGGAAATGCCCAAAGGGAGTGACACGTTGTTGACAAATCTTACGCACTTTCCATGGCCATGGGGACCTACTGGGGCTCTGACTCAAAGAACTTCCATCTGGATGGGACAGGTGTAGCTGGAGCCGTCTAGATTGCACCCCACACTTCCCTAGGACACACTAACCTTGAGAAGGACACTCAAAGAGTATAACAGTTAGAATGATAACAAAGCATGTTTGGCAAAGAGGTCTCAGACAGTAGAGCTACTGGGACCCCAAGCTTCTCCCTTCTCTGGCACAGTCCCTGGTGGCTTTTGGGTTCTACTTGGCACCATTTAAGTTCCCCTACAGCTGCCAATTCACAGCTTCCCTCTTGATGATTATAGAGTCACATTCTCTCTTCTCGGGAAGACAAAGTCTCCACTGGTAACCCAAAATCCTGATTGCCTGGATTAAGAACCCCTGATTTGGCTTAAATAGAGGGTGGGATCTGGGGAAGGAGAAGTTAAAAATTCTTGTTGCCTAGGAGAATATCCTTCTTTTGTGAACTTTTCCTTAGTCACACCTTTGGGTCCCCTTCTTTCTGCTGTCATCTTCCTCTTCTACATTGCATACATTAAAAGAAAAGTCCATATGTCTTTCTTACCAGACGCCATGCTAAGAATGGGCCTGAGGGAGCTTCTTGTTTGGAAGGAGGCCCCCTGGTTTCCGGAAGGGAAGTAGAGCAGAAGATGAGAGGAAAGCATGGAAGGCCAGGTTTGGACCAGATGTCGAAGGCCAAACAGAAACGCTCTCTTTTCCCGTGTGTGTCTCTGTGGCTCTTCTCACCAACAGGGCAGTCAGAATTCAAGGCCTCAATCTGGATGTAAGTCTTGGAGAAGAAGTCAGCACAGCCACTTGACCTGCTTCCAGCTTAGCTCACCAGTAGAGGACAAATTTAGGCCAAATGCACAGGGCTACCACCTATGTGGGGCATTTTGTGCATTCAGGACACAAAGGTACTGGGTTAAAGGAGCAAAAAGTAGGGTCTGGAATCCAGTATATTGCATTAGGCTAACTCTGGCCAGAGGGAGGGGCACACCAACACTGTGAGCCTGGCGGTATCTGCCCAGAGGAGCCTGCTTTCTCTAATCAGCACAAAGGTGCCACGCAGGCTGCCCTGCAAAGTCCTTCCTAGGGACAGGGGTGTGTTGGAGGTGCCCACTGTGCTGCCGATGGCCCTCAGTGTCCCACAGCAGTTGCTGGGGGCTTGGCATTCAGAATGAGAGCTCTCTCCTTTTCTTTCAAACTCTAGTCTTAATACACAAGTACCGCTTTTGCCACAGGGCTGATCTTAGCCTAACCATAGAGGAACAAGTGCCTTTGTCAGAAAGTTTGACACTTTTTGATTCTCTTCCTTTATGTGTACAACAGAGACTCTTGCTAGCTTGCTTTATCTGGGAATGCATGGACTTGGAGAACTGATTCTAGGAGACTACAGGACAGCAAGGCTCATGTTGCTCTATCTCCAGGAGAAAACCTACATTTGGAGGTAGAACCAAACTGGGGTGCAGGGAGCACTTTATTCTTTAGGTCGTGTATTATGTCATGAGAACTTTTGCGTGATTGATGCACTGTAGAATCCCTATTCAAAACAAACAAGCAAGCAAACAAACAAATGAATAAAAAAACCATCATCTGCCTACCAGGAAAACGTTGTAATTGGATGGCATCTTTGTCAAGTATCTTTGGGTGTAAATGAAAAAGGCAATGCACCTCCAGAAGAGAAGCAGTGAGCGGCTGGTGCCCACGCTCCCTATCCTTGGACTTTCTCCTGCATGAGGACTTGCCTTATCCTTATTCTCTTTCCATCAGCCATCCCTGCACACAGGGCAGATGGGTCTTAAATCGCTGCTCTGACCTTTGACACCAATCAAAAAGCAATCTCATTAAAGAAAAACTGGTCTGAGTATTTTATGATTGTAACGTAACATTACCTTGAGGAGAAAATGGCAGGATTGGTTGAAAAAGAGCCCTTTTTGACTGATGTGTGTCTCTTCTAGTTCTGAACATTTCAATCATTGTCCTATAAAAAGAATTGTATTGATCTGAGGCTTGGCAAAGAGAAATGATCTACTCTTCAGTCAAATGTTGCCTTACAAAGAGTACGTGACCTGGTTGCGTCTTTTTCTCCCCAGAAGCTTTCTGAGTCCTCCATTTCCCCAGTACTCTAAAATTTCATGCTGATATGCCTGGGTCTTTTTCACTGATGGTGATGAGCACTAAGCGGGTCCTTTAACCTGAGAAGTTGTGTCCTGTGAGGAAAATGTGACAGTTTTGTCTATTCCACTTCTTTGGTGATTTTGTCTACTTGTCTTTCTGGAGCTCATAGTATTCAGATGTTGGATTTCCTGAACTGAACCCCTCACTTTGAAAAACAATTCATTTCTCTCATGATTTCTCTTTCTTAATTAATTAATTACTAAAAACTAAAAGCAAATTCAAACGTATAGAAAAGTTGCAGATAGAGTGGAAAGAACTTCTCTTCCTCAACGATTTGAAAGGAAACTGTGAACTTGACAATGCTTCGATATCAGATGCTCTAATGTGTGTTTCCTCCAAACACGGACCTTCTCTCACAGAACCACAGTGCACCCACCAAAATCAGAAAACCACCACTGACCCACCACTCACATTTCGTTCTCAGACCCCAGTCAAGTTTCTCCAGTTCCCTTCATACAATCCTTTAGGGCAAAAAGATCCATTTCAGAATCATGTGTTACATTTAGTTACTTCTGTTTCATCTCCTCCAGTCTAGTACGATTTCTCAGTCTTTCCTTTTCGACCTTGAGACTTTTGAAGAGCACCGATAAGTTATAGACTTTCCCTCAATTTGTCTGAGGTTTTCTCTTGATTAGATTCAGATCATACGTCTTTGGTAGAAATATCACAGAGGCGTGCTACGTGCTTCTCACATCCCGTCAGGTGGTGTGTGATTTGATCTGTCCTATTACTGGTGATGTTCTCTTGGATCATTTGACTCCAGAGGTACCTGCTAGGCCTCTCATCTGTAAAGTTTTACTTTTTATCCTTGTAATTAATAAGCATTTTATGGGAAGGAATTTTGAGCCTATGTAAATATTTTATAAACTATATAAGTAGTATGAATAGAAACTACAAAGAAAAGTAACATCTAGGAAGAAACCCTTTACAGCTTGCTCAAGTTGCTAATCTATTTCTGTATATTTGTCCTATGTAAAGATTTATAAAAGAATGCTTATAGCATCATGGAATTGAGAAGGCTGAGCCATTGTGGTTTGGGGCTTCTCCATTTCTTCCTCTTATCAGCAGGTTTTAGTAAATGTCACGAGCCTCTCTTTGCTTTTAAAACAACCACAGAATATAGACATTCGTGTTCGTAGAGGTGCGTACGTCCATACACTGACTTTCTGGCTATGTCTCCCAAGAGTCTCTAAAAGAAACATACCTCAGTAGCAACAAGCATACCTAGTGCAAATCCTGGTTTTAAACATCATTTTCTAGCAAAAGCAAAGAGCGCGCCTCAGAGAAATGGCTCACTTCAGGCCAGGTCAGAAAAATCACAGGATTAGCCTGAAATATTTTATGGGGCCAGAAAAATTAAAGAACAATGGGGACATGTCAAAAAGACAGAGGAGCTAACTTTAAAAAGCATTCACTGGCCAAATCTGAGACAATTTGAGGAAGAAAATAAAAATGAAACTAGAATAAGATAAAGAACCATGAGTCTGTTCTGAAATAAGTAAAAACTTTAATAAATAAGTAAATAAGAGCTATAAACCTCTAACTATAGAATTTCAATTTAAAATGTAGAAAGAATGAAGAAAAAAAAATTTTTTTAAATGACCATTTGGCAAACACTGCAGTAATCACTGCAAACGAACATCAATGGATGCTAAAATTAGTGGGTGGAAGTGTGTTGGCAAGTGGACTATTTTGTCCCTCACAATTCAGTTACTCTTAATTATAAGAGTAATGGAGTGCAGAGGACTGGCAGACACCATGTTAACCAAGTGAACCAAGTCAGTATTTCCAGTAATGAGACGTGTCAACATTGTGTGTGCCCGATAGGATGCCCTGAGAAGGAACATTCTACAAGGTAGCAGACCAGTACTCTCTGAAAGTATCAAAGTCATTCAAGATGAAGAAATGATGAGCATCTGCCCTACACTGTAGTAGTCTAAGGAAACACGACTACTGAATGCATCGTGTGGCCCTGGCGTAGGTCCCAGACCAGTGAAGGACATTGGTGAAGTTTGAATAAGACCTATTCACTAATTAACAGTATGATATCAAAGTCAGTTTTCTGATTTTGTACAATAGTTATGTAAAATGTTGAATTTGGGGTGGGTGGTAAGTCAAATTATTTCAAAGTGAAAAGCTTAAAAAGCTTTTTAATAAAGTAAGTCAGTGGCTGTGCCTTTCTGTTAAGCAGCCCTGAAATGTCATCACAGGTAAGTCTTTCCCCGGTGGTGTTTGCTTTTTCTGAAGAACCCATCAACCTTCCGGAAGCAGGTCAAGAGAGAGCTTAGTCTTCCTGTTTAGTATGTAGACCTCATGCAATTATCCCACCTTCATTTAGTAATTCACCCTTTGTTGAACCTTGCTTATCCAGGCCTGAAAACTTTTTGGCTCAGTTTCTCCAGGGAACGTGCCTCTCTCTTCCATAGTAGGCACAGAAGGGTTGGCCAGCTGATAGCACAGGCTCAGGGGAAGGACTGCGCTGAGGAGGGGATGCTTCCCGGGAAGACTGCCCATCAGGTTGCCTCCAGCCCCATTCCTCATCCCTCTAGATATACCTGGTGCCCTCAAACACATGGGCACAGGGGATCCATGGCACAAGCCAGCTTGCTTCTCAGCAGCCCTCTCTCTGGAGACAATTGGGTTCCAACCCCCTCTGGTCTGCAGTTATCCCTCCTCCACTCACTTTCCATCATCTTGCTTTCTGTCATCTCCCCTTCAATTCTCTTGTCCATACACTTTATTCCTCTACATGTCTGTACTGTCATTTGGGAGGCATTTCTGTGGGAAGCAGAGATAAATGCATGCTCTCAATTTCCAGGCTTTATTGGAAGTCATCAGTGTGTTTCTGCAGCGTTTATCTGAGCAGGTTCCTCTGACCCTCGTGCGAAACGGGTCGGTTACCCATTTGGGGTTAGCCCCGTTTGGTGCAAATGGAGCTGACACTGTAATTTCCGAATTCCTGAGATGTACGTGAAAATTAGGTGCCTCTTGAGGACCCTTGCAACCCTGAGATGTTGCATGTTAAAGGCTCTCTCTAGTCATGTGATATATACAAAAGTAGGTTCCTATTTCAGCAAACAGTGTCTAAAACATTCAGGTGATAGACCTCAGGTGTGTTGCAGAGATCATGTTCTCAGAGGGTTTGGCATACACCAGGTCATTTGACTGAAACTTGCGCTGCCAACACTCTGGAAAGGAGTAGGAAGTGGAGAGGAGAGACAACGTAATGAGAAGCACGTGCGTTGGAGCCAGGCAATCTGGCTTCCAATCCCCGCTCAGTCACTCACTTGCTGGATATTCTCGAGTATGCTATCTATCCTTTATATTTATCCCTTAATGTTTTTAAGTTGTTACTGTGTAAAATAGATATAGTAACACTCACTTTTTGGTTCATCGTGAGGATTTGATACTATAATATTAATGGTACCTAATATCATTACTATAGTCTGTTAAAATGGCTTAGCTCCTGGGCTAAATCCCAAGGATGACAGAAGCAAATGACAGGGAGAACAAATGTACTCATTCAAGAGGTAGACTCTGGTCATCTTGCCACTTCGAACGGGGCTGGAAAGCATGGACCTGATGCTGTAGTCCCCCAAGTGATCCGATTTTCGTTTCGGTGACTGGGCCATTAAAGCGGTAGGAGTCCTCTTCTCCCTCTGTGCTCTCACCTGTGGGTGATGCTGCTGTCTGCTTGGCCAACCACAGACCTGTCAGGTCAGGCTTCTTGACAAAAAGTTCTCTTGTTGTTTTCCTTTGAGTCTATTCAGCAAAGAGCATCCCTGCCTCGTTCCTTTGGAAGTTAAAAGCCGTGGGTATCTTTGGTGCAACGTGCTGACGCCTGCCCTCAGGCCTGCCTAATACTCCCAATGGGGAGTTGGGCCTCCTTCAGGCACAGCAGCAAGTCTGGCCTAGGCAGCTGCCTCTGAATGGGGCCATTAGAGACGTAAGAGTATGTGCAGGGTCTTGGAGAGGCCTCTTTCTCTTTCTCTTTCCCACCTTCTCCCCACATGGCTAAGATGATGGCTAGCAGGGGTGAGACTGGATCCTGCGAAGATCAAGGATTGGTGGAGATCTGCTCTTGAACATTAGTAGTTTCCCTCCAGGGAAGTTCTAAGAGTTGCTGTTGCAACAATGAGAAAGAGCAGCTGTTGCCTCCAGGACTGTTGTTTCAGAAGCTAGTAGCAGCATGAGCCTTGATTTTAATATCCTTCTGTAGAGGAGCTTGGAGAACATGTTTTATGGCTGGCGAACGCCTTTAATCATAACAGGGTGTGTGTTCACCAAGAAGCCCCACTGAAAGCAAGGGGGGCGCTGAGGATGATTGGAAACCTTGCAATTTCTTTGTGATAAAAAAACATAACAGGGAGGAGAGGGCAACGTGGTGAAAGAGACGTGATGATTTTTATCTTAGAAGGCAGAAGAGAGTCCAAGTAACGTTTTTTTAAGTATACACTGGGAAATACGATGGTTTTTACTTGCATACAGACAAATATTGGGTTGGCAAAAAATTTCACTTGGATTTTTCATTAAGTTGGCTGTAGTAGTGCTTAGTTGTCTTTAACTTCATTCAAAAAATTTTTGTTCAATTGTAATGTGACGGCTGTCATGCCAGCGTGCATTTAAAAAATATTAAAATTGGTGAATTTTTGTGTAGCCACTTTAATATTGAAGATGGAGGAAAATATGCAACATTTTGGGCACATTATGCTTTATTCTTTCAAGAAAGGTAAAAACACAACTCCAGCAACTAAAGTGCCAAAAATGATTTGTGCAGTGTATGGAGAAGGTGCTGTGACTGATCAAACATGTCAAAAATGATTTTTGAAGTTTCATGGGGGAGATTTCTCACTGGACGGTGCTCCCCAACTGGGTAGGCCAGTTGAAGTTGGTAGCCATCAAACCAAAACATTAATTGAGAACAATCAACGTTATACCAGGCAGACATAGCCAACATACTCAAAATATCCAAATAAAATAGTTATTGAAAAGTGTGTCTTTTATTTTAGGGAAAGAAACATGTGGACTTTTTGGCTACCCCATGTATCAAAGTACATGTTCTTCTTCATCGCCTGTGGAGGTGATGGGAAGAACAATGCGTCTTCAGGGAAACTGAGGCCTGCTCCCCACATGTGGGTTGACCAGAACAAATCAACCCCTTGTGAGTGTTGCTTTTTAAAATTATAACTGAAAGATTTGGAATCCACTAAATAGTGCTGACTTCAGGCCATAGAATATAATTTTGATACAAATGGATGGTAGTTTGGCTTTGGACTTTGGGTCCAAATGTGTTACTGTTCCCTCTTTGATACCCAGCCACTGGGTGGGGGCCACCAAGTGGATGAATTTGAAAACAAACACACAAACAAATAAATACCATTAGAGAAAGATCTGGGTAAGTCAGAAGAATCCATCTTCCCTGACTGTAACATTAGCCAGTCCCAGAAGGAGATGACTCTAAGAAGCATCTTAACTAAATAGTCTTGTAGAATTTAAGATGCGGGATATTATTTTTAAAACCAAGATACAGGATTATTTTGAGGAAACATTAATGAGGTCCGCTGGCAGCCCAAGCAGGTGCCCTGGAGTAGCCCTCAGCAGGGACAACTTCATCCATCAGCTGAGCCCTCGGCCTTGGGGGCTGGGAACTCCCCCCCCCCCTTCCATTAGTACATAGAAGTGTGCTCTAGCTCTGGAGCATGGAGAGATGTTTTCCAAACTCATAACATGCTAACTTATTAACACATTAATGTAGGACTCCTAATAACCAGATACATCCACTTGTCTGGATCATATCCTTCCCAGTGTCTCCCCTGAAGGTCCTAAGTTTCCTTAGAGAACTAACTGATGTTCAGAGAAAGAATTGCCAAGTCTCACAGGATCAGCTGTGACAGAACCTGAAGAGTTTCAGAAAGACAATTTTCGAGCACAAATTGGTCAGACTCTTGGTTAGATCTGTTTAACACATTAATGTAGGACCTGACCAGGACTTTTCTACTCACCTCTTGTCTCCAGAGTCCAAGTAGAGCTCTCCATTGCATTTATCATTAGCACGTCACAATTTTCAGAACTATAACTTACCTCGGGGAAGTCCATTTGAGATTAGTGGTGTCCCGTGGAAATACAGAAGAACTCAGGGCCCTTGCTGGTGTTCAGGACACGTTCCAGTCTCACCTGTAATGTGCTTGTCTAACTCTCTGAGGGGGGTGCCCTACAGGGGAGGAGCAACTAGGGGGGAGTCACCCCATTCATTGCATATTGACTTTTGTTATTTTCCACTTTCAAAGCTGTCATTTTCTGACCCTGTTTCTAAATCCTAGTGCTGATTTTAAGGACATCTCTAACTATTCAGGAGAATTATTTTTGTAGCTTATTTTCTGAGTCATCAGGAACACAGCTTGTTGTAAGTCTACTTAGTCGGGTTGCATACAAATAGAATCAATGAGGAGTAAGACAATTCCATGGCTTGACCCCTTCAGCTTGAGTCATTAAGATGCAGCCTCTCAAGATTCTTTATGAATTAAGGTGAGGGCCAGGGGAATCTGTGGGATGTCTCATAAGCTAGCCTGTCATCCAGATGTTCTCATGGTGAAGGGTCAGATAACCCCAGTGAATCAGAGACTTGAGGGGATATGTCCCCTGGGATTTGGTCGCCAGTGTGCACTTGTATCTGGGGATCCACAGCCTAAGACGGTCTGCCCTCTGGATCTGCTCCATGGGCAGACAGTGGTCGACTACTGAGATAAACTGGGGCCTGATGAAAGTGTTGCGAGTGCTCCTAGAAATAGTCAGCTTTGCCATTTTACAGAGGCTATGCTGAGATGTACACATTCAGCCTAGGGGATGCATAATGAGAACATCAAGAGCCCAGGAGAGGAAGCCTCACCCTTCTTCGGCCCTTCCCCTCGGTCAGGGCTGTGCCTACCTCTGATATATCTGAGGAAAATTTTCAGTTTCCTAGAAAAAGCCCAAGAACATTAACCTTAAACCCCATTTAAGAACTTAATCCAGGATATTGGAAAATCCTTAAAAGAGAAGCTTTATTTTAAAAGCTTTTAATGCTTTTCTGTATTATGAAAGGTTGAGATCAAAATTTACTTTGATTTTATTTTTGTTATTGTTCTATTACAGTTGTCCCAATAGTTCCTTTTTGCTCTCTCCTACCCCACCTATTCCAGACTGTGCTGCCACAGTGAGTCCCCTCCCTGCTGCCCATGTCCACGGGTCATTTATACTTGTTCTTTAAGTATACCCTTTCCCTTCTTTTCCCCTTACCCTCCTCTCCCTTCCTTTCTGGTCGCTGTCAGTCTGTTCCTTGTTTCTATGTTTCTGGTTCTATTTGGTACATTAGTTTGTTTTGTTAATTAGGTTCCACTTATAGGTGAGATCATATGGTATTTGTCTTTCACTGCCTGGCTTATTTCACTTAGCATAATACTCTCCAGTTCCATCCATACTGTCACAAAATATAGAAGTTCCTTCTTTTTTCTGCTCTGTAGTATTCCATTGTGTAAATGTACCACAGTTCTCTGATTCACTCATTTACTGATGGGCATTTAGGATGTTTCCAGCACTTGGCTACTGTACATAATGCTGCTATGAACATTGGGGTGATTAGGTTCTTTTGAATTGGTGTTTCAGGATTCTTGGGATGTAATTCCAGCAGTGGGATCACTGAATCAAAAGTCAGTTCCATTTTTAGTTTTTTGAGGAAACTCCATGCTGTTTTCCACAGTAACTGTACCAGTCTGCATTCCCACCAACAGTGCACTAGGGTTCCCTTTTCTCTGCATTCTTGCCAGCACTTACTGTTCATTGATTTGTTAAAAATGGCCATTCTGACAGGTGTGAGGTGGTATCTCATTGTGGTCTTAATTTGCATATTTCTTATGGCTAGTGATACTGAGCATTCTTTTATACATCTTTGGACCCTCTGTATGTCCTCCTTGGAGAAGTGTCTGTTCAGGTCCTTTGCCTGTTTTTTAATTGGATTTTTTGTCTTCCTGGGGTTGAGTTGTATGAGTTCCTTATACATTTTGGAGATCAAATGCTTGACCAAGATATCATTGGCAAATATGTTTTCCCATATGATTTGTTCCCTTTTTATTTTGTTGATGTTTTTGTTAGCTGTGCTGAAGCTTTTTAATTTGATATAGTCCCATTTGTTCATTCTTTCCTTTATATCCATTGCCTAAGGGGGTGTATCTGTAAAAATATTACTGTGTGGGATATATGAAATATTCCTGCCTATATTCTCTCCTAAGACTTTTATTATGTCGTGACTTACATTTAAGTCTTTTATCTATCTTGAGTTTACTTTGGTGTATGGTATAAGTTGGTGGTCTAGTTTCATCTTTTTGCATATACCTGTCCAGATCTCCCAATACCATTTATTGAAGAGGCTATTATTACTCCATTTAATTCTTCTGCCCCCTTTGTCAAGTATCAATTGACCATAGAGACTTGGGTTTACTTCTGGGCTCTCTATTTTGTTCCATTGATCTATGGGTCTATTCTTATGGCTGGTACCAGACTGTTTTGATTACCATGGTCTTGTAATATAGTTTGCTATCAGGTATTGTGATCCCTCCTACTTTGTTCTTCTTCCTCAGAATTACTGAGGTTATTTGGGGTTATTTATGGTTCCATATAAATTTTTCAAATATTTGTTCTATATTTGTGAAATATGTCATTGGTAGTTTGATAGAAATTGCATTCAATCTGTAGATTACTTTGGGTAGTATGGACATTTTAATAATGCTAATTCTTCTAATCCATGAACACAGTATATGTGTCCATTTATTTTTGTCTTTCTTTATTTCTTTCTTGAGCATTATATAGTCTTCTGAGAATAAGTCTTTTACTTCCTTGGTTAAATTTGTTCCTAGCTACTTTATTTTTTTGTTGTTGCTATAGTAAGTGGGATTTTTTTTCCTAGTTTCTGTCTGATATTTCATTGTTGGTGTACAAAAATGCCTTTGATTTCCAGATATGGACTTAGTATCCTGCTGTTTTGTCAAATTTCCTTATTAGGTTGAATAATTTTTTGGTGGGGTCTATAGGGTTTTCTATGTACACTATCATGCCATCTGCAAACAATTACAGTTTTACTTCCTCCTTTCTGATTTGGATGCCTTTTATTTTTTTTCTTGTCTGGTCACTGTGGCTAGAACTTCAATACTATCTTGAATAAAAGTGGTGAAAGCAGACACCCTTGTCTTGTTACTGATCTTAGTGGGAAAGCTTTTAGTTTTTGCCTGTAGAGTGCAAGGTTGGCTATAGGTTTCTCATATTTGGCCTTTACTGTGTTGAGGTATGCTTCCTCTACTCTCATTTTGCTGAATCTTTGTATCAGAAATGGGTGCTATACTTTATCAAATGCTTTTTCAGCATTTATTGATATGATCATGTGATATTTATCTTTTGTTTTGTTTATGGTATGTATAACATTTATTGATTTGCAAATATTGTACCATCTTTGCATCCCTGGGATGAATCTCACTTGATCATGGTGTATGATGTTTTTAATATATTGCTGAATCCAGTTCACCAATATTTTGTTGAGGATTTTAGCGTCTATGTGCATCAGCCATATTGGTCTGTAGTTTTCTTTCTTTGTTGCGTCTTTACCTGGTTTTGCAATTAGGATAATACTGGCCTCATAAAAAGAGTTTTGGAGTCTTTCGTCTTTTTGAATTTTTTGGAATAGTTTGAGATGGAGAGGAGTTAGCTCTTCCCTAAATGTTTGGCAGAATTCACTTGTGAAGCCATCTGGTCCAGGGCTTTTGTGTCCCAGGAGTTTTTTGATTACTGCTTCAATTTCACTTGCTGTTATCAGTCTATTCAGGCTTTCTGCTTCTTTTTGATTAAGTTTTGGAAGATTATGTGTTTCTAGAAATTTTTCCATTTCACCCAGGTCGTCCAATTTCTTGGCATATAGTTGTTCATAGTAATTTCTCACAATCCTTTGTATTTCTGTGGTATTGGTTGTAATTTCTCCTCTTTCCTTTCTGATTTTATTTATTTGGATCCTCTCTCTTTTTTTTCATTAGTCTCATTAAAGGCTTGTTGATTTTGTTTATCTTTTCAAAGAACCAGTTCCTGGATTTATTGGTCCTTTGAATTGTTCTTTTAGTCTCTATGTCACTTAATTCTGCTCTCATCTGGATTATTTACCTCCTTCTACTTGCTCTGGACTTTTTGTCATTCCTCTAGTACTTGTAGATGTAGGGTTAGGTTGTTTACTTGAAATTTTTGATTCTATTATTTAGGAAAAACCTGTCTTGTGGGAAATTCTTCTAAAAAATCATAATTTTTTTATGCACTTGTCTCCTTAGGTTCCTCTTGCCTGTGATGATTAGTCAACCTCTCCGTGTTTTTGATGACTTGGGCCTTTTTGAGGAGTGCTGGACAGGCATTTGGAGGATACCCCTCCACTGAAACGTGTCTGATGTTTTGCTTGTGATGAAACTGGGGCTGTGAATTTTGAGGAGTAAGATCACAGAGGCAAAGTGTCATTTTTATCACATTCGATCAGGGTTTCATACTATCGGCATGATTTATGACTAATATCATAAATCCCCATAAATTTAATATCATAAATTTTTATGACTATTGATGTTGACCTTGACCCTTGGACTGAGATGAGTTTGTCAGCCTTCTCCACTGTAAAGCTACTATTTTCTTCTCTCTTTTTCCATACTGTCCTCTTTGCAGGAAAGTCACTATGCACAACCACACTTAAGGACCAGGGAGTTATACTGCCCTCTTTGAGAGTTGAGTACATAAATTATTTGGAATTGTTCTGCATAAGAAATTCATCTTGTCTCCTCCCCATTTAGTAATTTATTCAATCATTTATTTATAGTAACATGGACTCCTAGATATTTATTTTATATGTGGATTATAATTTGATACAATTTTATTTATTTTGTTGTTCAGATTGTTCCAGGATTGGCCATTGGGAACTCTGTGCACCTTTGACATACCCATCCTTATTTTATTTTATTTTTTTAGTACTTTCTTATTTTATAGCATTAGAAGATGCTCTAGGCTCATCTTATATACTTTCTGCCCTGGTCCTAGACTCAGTCATTTCTTTAAGGATCCTGGTTTCTGTTATTGGAGGGTAGTATTCGAAATAAAGATCTGGACACTAGGTTTGTTCCTTGCTGCTGGAGTGTCATTTCTTCTAGGCCCTCTCAGCTAACAGAACAGAGAAATACACATATGTGTACTAAATTCTGTGTATACCCACATCTGTAAGTATTCTGTATGTAACCACCAGTGTCTATATTAAGATAAGTATGAGTTCATACTGATGCCTCAAACTCTAATTCATTACCATGTGGATAATTCTAGCCTCTTCCCCTTGCTTATCTGTAATAAATTCCTGCTTCAACAGTGAGAATCTTGGCTCTGCAGGAGCTTTTTTATGGAGATAAACCAGTGCTAACATGTCAATGAAATTTTTTAAAAACATCTCTGTCTTCGTTTCTGTTCATGTTCTTGCCATTCTGCTAACATTTTTCTAAATATATCCATAAATATATGTATATACATTCCTGAATGTATATATGAGCATATGTATGATTTTCACATAAGTGCTACATACCTTACATGTTGCTTCATAATGTACTTTTTCCTACTTAACTACTATGTTGGTAATATCTTTTCAAGTTAGTAAATTCTAATGTACACCTTTGTTTTCAAAAATATGTACTCTGTAAATGAACTCACCTCTTCTACATGAATGATCTGGATGTTCCCAAGTTTGTCACTATTATAAACAACACCACAGTACAAAATCCTTCTGCACATTATCTCTGTAGAGAATATTTCTTTTGTAGAAGTAGAATTTACCCTATGGAGGTAGCAGTCCTTAAATTTTTCAAAGCACTTCCAGGAATATACAATGATGTGGTGCTTGGTGAGCACAGAGCGCTGTGAGAGTGAGGAGTGGTGAAGAGGGTGGGCACAGGTCTCTCGTAGCCTTCCAGCAGAATCAGTGCCTTCTCTGACCGAGCCTGACCCTGCCCAGGGCCCAGCTGCTGGAATCTCCTGTGAGCTGCAGTCTGGCTTCACCCCCACACTGCTCCACCCCAGCATTTCTGTTGATTCTACCCTGTCCTAACTGTCCACTGGAAGCTCCGAGGGCATCAGCATCTGCTTTGTCACATTTATGCCATTAACACATGTATTTAAGTACCTGGGATGGCAGGCCCATTTGCAGATTGAGCAGGAAAAAATAGAAATTGGATTAATTCTTCACTCAAAACTCGGAACTGAACCCAGGGCAAAACCCATGAGAAAGGTGCTGGGGAAAAGCTTTCTCTGACGTCTGGGGGTGCTGATGCTACTAATCTCTGCCCTGGTGTCAACTGTTGTACTGCTTGCTGAAGAAGGCGTGGGCATATTTTCTTAAGGATGTATTTTCATTAAAGGATTAGAAATCTTCAATGAAGTGGCAAACTGACAGGCAGTGGAGCCTAGACTCCCCCCCCCCATCTTTCTTATTTCCCTCAGATGTTTGTTGTGAAGTTTAGAGAAGACAAGGTACAACATTTGGCATAGGGTGCAGATTCAGTGAACTTAAACAGTCAAAAATGGCTAATATGTACTGAGGGTTAACTCTGCTCCAGACACCGTCATAAGTACTTCACATGTGTTACCTGATTCCATCCCCATGGCAATATGTGAATTGAGTGTCATCGTTTGCCCAGTTTTATGAGTGAGGCAAATGAGGCACAAAAAGATACAGCAATTGGCCCAAAGTCACGCAGATAGTGAGGGGGAGGGCCAGGATTCAAGGTTAGCCATTCATCTTCAGGGCTTGTATTTTCATCCCAGTCTGATGACCCTCAAAAAGCAATGCAATGAAGGCTGCCTTTGGAATCCATGGCAGACACCGATAAATGCCTCCACAATATTCATTCTCCCCTCTTCCTAACTGAACCCCAATATTCTTACAGAGTGGTGACATGCCCAGTTAAAAATAAACATCTCCCCAGACTCCCTTGCAGGCAGGATGCACATGTGTCCCCGTCCTGGCCAATGAGATGTAAGCTGAAGCGACAGACTGCTGGCACTCCTCACTCACCTTCCCATCTTTCCTATCCCCCCCTTTACCATCTGATTGTGGTTGGGAGGTCTGGAAGCTCAGGAGCCTTCCTGTGAACAAAAGAATGAAAGCTACACTCCATAGACAGGGCATCAGAAAGAGAGAGGGAGCCTTCAATGCTGACAGCATGGGAAAGCCACCTAGAAGTCCTGGAAGGCTCACATTTGACCTTCCTGGGAAAGAAAAAAATTATCCCTTTTTAGTAAAGCCACTCTCAGTCTGCTTTCTGTTGTCTGCAGCCAAAGCAATCAGAATTGATGTAAATCCTAGCACTACCAGTGGGTCTCTTGAGTGAGGGCTGTATTTGTGTATGTCTGAGTTCTACTGCATTAAACTCAGAGTCTCAGTTCCCTTATTTACTCTTATTTACCCTGTTACACCCCATAGTATCTTGAAGGGCAGGTAGGAAGAAAAGAAGAGACAGAAGAAGAAAGAGAGCAAGGAAAGGAAGGAAGGAAGGAAGGAAGGAAGGAAGGAAGGAAGGAAGGAAGGAAGGAAGGAAGGAAGGAAGGAGAGAAGGTGGGAGGAGGAAGACAGGAAATGAATTACTACCCACTGGTCCGGAACATCCACAGTGCAGAGGATGATACAAAATAGTAGCAACCTCTATGTCCCCAGGGCCACACAAAGTCAGCCTTGACAGGAGTTCTGTGCTCCCCTGGCCTTGTTTCCACTCACTTTTCTCAAGTGTTTCCCCTCTCCCAGTCTCTGTTTAGTTTCACTGGTGCTTCCAGGTCAAGCCCTGAGCCCCCTAGCCTGGTTCTGTCACCGACTCTGATCACTCCCTGTTCAGCTCCCCATGAGCAGACTTATAACAAAGTCGCCTGTCATTCCCTAGGCACTGGGCACCTATGAGAGGGCATCCTGTGTTTAGGGACCTAGCGATAAGTGTTGTTTTATTGCTGGGATGTCATTTGGGGAGGCACAATGCACTAGGAGGTAGGACCAACAGATTGAGCATGAAGGCGTCTGGGGCCTGCCAGGACCCTGCTTTGTTCTCACCTGTCACCTGTTCCCATTCCTCAGACTCATGCCTTGAGGCTGTGCTGCGGTTGGAGCTTTTGGGTCTCCCACCTGCCTAGACTTCTGCATATCACCTAACCCCAGCCTGGACCAGGGCTGCTCTTTGCCTGCCTGGCAGTCAGCCATCCTGCACCCTGCTGCTGGTCCACCTGTCTGACCCCAGAGGGTTCCCCAGGCTTGTGGCTGGAAAAGGACTCTTAATTTCCAATGGGCAAAAGGGTTCCCTGAAATGGGCCTCTCCTTCCTACTTGCCAAGAGAGATCTAGCCTCACTTCTTTTCCTCATGTGATTTGTAACTGGGGGCCACTGGAAATTGCAGTCATGGGCATTCTCACCTAATAGAGCCAGGAGATGAGGCGTGCGCTGCCCTTGTGATTCGAACTGCACAGAACCCCTGCCCCAGTGACGCCTTGAGAGATGCGTGACTGACAACTGAGGACTGGCAGACTGATGATGTCAGGAATCAGCCCAGATTCAGCCTGAGGCTGTTTCCCCATTTCTGATTTTAGATTCTGGCTCTGTTGCTATCCAACTGGTTGTATTTTTGCACGGTCTGCAGGGAAAGCCCCAATATTGGGAACTCAGCATCTAAGATCCTTCAAAATCGAGTGACTTGGAACCCTTATATGTTGCTGGTGGGAATGTGAAATGGTACAGCTGTTGAAGAAAGCATATTGGCAGTTCCTCAGAAAGTGTTAAACATTCGATGAAGCAATTTCACTTCTGTCTATATATCCAAGAGAAGTAGAAACATATGTTCACACAAAGACTTGTACATAAATGTTCATAGGAGCCAAATATTCATAATAGCCAAAAAATGGAAACAACTTAAACATCCTTGGGCTGATGAATGGATGAACGAATGTGGGACACCCATACAATGGAATTTTTTTTTTGCCATGAAAAGGAATGAAGTACTGATGCACGCTGAAACGAGCAAACCTTGAAAACATCGTGCTGAGTGAATGCAGCTGACACAAAGGACCACATATTATGTGACCCATTTATGGGAAAGAGAATAAGCAAATCTATAGGCAGGAAGTAGATGACTGGAGCCAGGGGTGGGGAGGAGGGTGAACATGGAATAGCTGCTGGGGACTGCAGGGTTTCCCACGGGCAATGGGCACGCACTGGCCTGAGTGGTGTTGGTGGCGCCACACTGTGAATGTACGAAAAGCCACTAAACTGCACACTTTTTAAATGGTGACTTTTGCGTTTTGTGGACTTTACCTCAATAAAAAAAAACAGATTTAGGCTTCTTGTGCACATAGAGCTCTCTGGTGAAGTAGTGATTTTTTAAAATTGATATATGACTGACAAACAAAATTATATTAGTTTCAGGTACAGAACATGACGATTCGGTATCTGGATATACTGTGAAATGATCGATCACTACAGTAAGCCTAGTTAACATCTGTCCCCATACATTGTTACAAAAAAGTACTTTTTCTTGTACAGTGATGTTTCTGATATCCTTATACCCTGGCTCCCATAGATCCTGAAGCTGCCGGGCCTGAGTCCCATTTAGGACATGCCTCTGGAAGAGAACAAAATGGGGGACTGGCCTTTCTCTAATCTCAGGAACAAGCAGCAATATCTCACCCCTGACATCATCAGGTCAGACATTTATATTTTTACATGTCAACTGTGGTTCTGATGGATGTCAGTCTCCGTGCTCCGCTATGCCCCTGTGACCTGGAGGCCAGGGACTTGTCCCAGGCAGGACTCCAGGTCCCTGAGGAGTAGGCCGCCCATCCTCTTTCGCTGCACCATGCCCCTGGGGTGCCCAGTCTCTCCACGGCCTCTCCCCACCGGGGAAGGAACAATTCATGGGCTCATACTTTCCACGGACATTTATCCAGACTTCTGCATCAGGCACTGTCCCGCACCCCGAGGATCCAAATATGGTTAAGACGGAGTGCCTGCTCTCAGGGATCCAGTGGGGGAGGCAGAAATGTGACTGAGTCAGAGCAAGACTAGTGTGACGGAGACAATGCACGAGGCAGTGAGTGGGAGGGCTGGAGGAGAGCATGGATGGGGTCTGGAGGGACAAGTGAGAAGAGTTCATTGGACAGACAAGGCAAGAAGACTCTCCAAAGCCACGTGTGTGTGGAATAGCCTGGAACAGAGGGGGCTTGGACTGCCTTGTCCTCCAGCCTGAGTTTGGACTTTATCCTGACAGTGGAGGGAAACTTCTCAAGGATTTTCTCAAAAAAAAAAAAGTTCCATCATTGGATTTGCATTTTTAGGGGGGGAAATATACTGGGAGCAAAATAGAGGCTGGATCAGAGAGTTGGAGTGGAGGCTGGCCAGGAGGCTACTGCAGCAGTCTGTGCAAGAGATGATGGAGCCAGAGGGAAGCTACTGGCCGTCGAGATGGGGGAGGCAGGGATAGACCTGCTGGGGCAAGATGCTGGCACAATAGTCGGGTGACATGAGGGAGTAAGAGCAGTCCCCGGAGACTGGCAGATCGCTGGCTTGGGCAGGAGTCATTACGTAAGAAGGGACCGAGGAGTGGAGCAGATTTCGGAGACATGACAAGCTGGGTTTGGGGCAGGGGGAGCCTGAGAGCCCGAGGCATATCCAATTGGAAAGGTTGCGCAGGCCACCAGGGAAAAGGCGAGGTGACTTCTGTGTGTCCCTGCTTGCCAGTCCCATTTCTCCCCAGGGGTTCAGCTTTGGATGCCGTGACCAGGAAGCTGCTGGTGCCTGCTGCTGTCAAAGTTATTCTGGTTCAAACTCTTTCTTCCTGTTGGCATGTGATTTCATGCTTTTCACTTCTTCCTGTAGGTAGAAATGCAGAAAATGCTCTTCACCTTCCAGTGGGGATTGAGATTTTTTTCTCTCTCAGCTCTGACACCTGCTACAGTTTCGCTGGCTATTGAGGGGCTGTGTGCCCGGGAGGTGCTAAATGGGTGTGTGGGAAGGCAGGGCGGGATGTTGGGAGAGAGAGGGTAGAACATGACTCACCGCCAGGGGGAGCAAAGACCTGCAGGTGGGGGTGGGGAGGCCTGAGTGCGGGTTTCTGAGTAACGAGTGTGGTGTACGCCCCAGTATAACAGTGTCACCCTGTCTCCAGCGTGTCAGGCTCTGCAACTCTCTCCAAGTCTCCTTCCTACTGCTCACCTATCCAGTCCACCTCTGGGCGTGTCTTTTTCTGCCTTGTCTAAGGTCACATAGTTCATACACAGTGGAGCCAGGGAGAGTCTGTACTCTCTCTCTCCACCATAAGGACTGGTCCCGACAGGGTGAAATTAAGGGACAAGCTACTCAACCCAACCCAACCTGGCTCTAACAATGAGGCTCAAAGGGGGGGTTCCATCCGTAAGGGCAGCCATCTGGAAAGAGCTATCGGGGTGGTGGGTGTTCTGTGCAGCCCCTGTTTTCCCTGCCTTGGGTTTCTCCTCTCCAGTCCTGCTCAGGCTGCAGAGTGAGGCAGGAGCCACCTTCTAGTCCCGGCTTGTTTGCCAATTCACTTTCTTGCAAACAAATCCTGCCTTGTAATATTGTTGCCGTAATGGGAAAGGGTTCCTCTATTTCCAATTCTGCAATGTGGGCAGACTTTTAAGGGATCTGTCTATTTTCAGTCACGTATTAATACGCTGACTGCCACAGCCCCACATGCAATGCCTTCTGCTCCAAATTTCAGGCCATTTCACTTAAGGGGGAGGGATGGGGGGAGGGGTGCTATTTCACTTGTTACATTTTCAAATAAGGCAAGGTTAAAAGGACTTGTCCAGTCTCAAGACAATACCAAAAGGGTTTTAAAAATCCAAATCTTTTATTCGAGAAGATTCTTTGCCTAGCAGAGCTGATAAAAAGTGTGCTTGTGTGTGTGGTGTGTGCATGTACACGCACCCACGTCGGCATGCACATGAAAGTTGTTGTGATCTCAAACTACCCTTCCTGGGAACAGCAGCATTTCCCAGCTGGAAAGATGAGTGGTCTCAGTGATGCGCTCAGCTTCCTTTTCATCCAGGGACTCCAAAGGCCTTCGAAGGACCAGATGAAGCATCAGGATATTCTTGCCCTCGAGGCCGGCTAGCGACACATTTTTCAGCATCTTCTTCCTGTGTGCCCCAAAGAGGTACAGGCTAAGACCCTGCTGGTTAGAAATCCTACATTGCTGAGAGTCTTATGGGAACTCCTTTGTAGGTGACTGTCCCCTTATCTCTTGCTGATTCTAGGATTCTCTCCTTCATTTTTATCTTGGCTAATGTAATTATGATGTACCTTGGTGTGTTCCTTCTTGGATCCAGCTTCTTTGGGACTCTCTGAGCTTCCTGGATTTCCTGAAAGTCTATTTCCTTTGCCAGACTGGGGAAGTTCTCCTTCATTACGTTTTCAAATAAGTTTTCAATTTCTTGCTCTTCCTCTTCTTTCTCCTTATTATATAAAATGTTAAAGGCACTTATCTAAGAAAAAGGAGAAGATAAAAATATGAATAGTAAAATGACAACAAACCATACCTATCAACAGCCAAACCTAAAAACAAAAACAAAAACAAAATGAATGAAGCAAACAACTAGAACAGGAACAGATTCACAGAAATAGAGATCACACGGAGGGTTGTCAGTGGAGAGGAGAAGGGGGGAGAATGAGGGAAAAGGTACAAGGAATAAGCATAATTGGTAGGTACAAAATAGACAGGGGTGTATAAGAATAGTATAGGAAATGGAGAAGCCAAAGAACTTATATGTACAGCCTGTGGACATGAACTAAGGGGGGGGAGGGGTGGAAATGATAATGGGAGGGAAATCAAGGGGAGAAAAAAATGGGACAACTGTAATAGCATAATCAAGAAAATATGTTTTTTTAAAAGAAATCCTACATCACAAGGCTTTTGCTGACATTTGATCTTCCTAATCCGCGTGATACTGTGATATTATCCCATGCTTAGCAGATAGAAAAACGTATCTTGTCTTTGGTGGTCAGGACAGCCAGCAGAAAACTGCTGGGAGGCTGGGAGTAAAGCCTTGAACAGACCCAGGAGCTGGGCAGCAACCCGCCCCGCCCCACGTCCGCTGCGGCACGTCATCCCTCCCCCGTCAGGCCTGGTGTGGGCAAGGGTTTGGAGTTGCAGCCCAGAAAGCAAAATTTAAATGCCCTTAATTATCTGCCCTGAAACTTCAAGTTCATTAAAACCCGAATGTTTCGATCTTTTTTTTAGATTGTATTTCTTGATTCATTTCCCCTTCCTCAAGTGGGAACCTATGACTTTTAATTACCACCATCTGAGAGGAGACACGTTTGCGTACATTGCTAGGGGCCTTGATGTGCTTATTATTTGCAGAGCGTTTTTTGTGTGTGTGTGTTTTCCCAGGTTCCCTTGCCTGTGTGATGCTACTTAAAATCTACCATGTAATCTTAACAGTCTGGGTCACATTTGCTTTCAGACTTCGGGGCCTTCAAGGTCCACGTGTGGCCTGCCCATCTATGTATTATTCATCAACACACCTGTTCTCAAGGAGGAAACCAAATAGAGATTCATTCATTTTTTTTAATTGAAAGAAAGGCATCAGAGCTCTGATTTGTAAACCTGCTGCCCCTTCCACTCATAAATTATTCTGGAAACATCCCTGGGAAGCTTTTTTCTCCTCAGCAAGAGAAAAGGACCCGGGGGGCCCCCCTGGCCCGGCCTTTGCCCTGGACAGGGCTCTGTGACCCCTGATGCCGCTCAGCTGGGTTCCCTTGGCAGGGCGGGAGTGGTCAAGCCGTGAGAGGGGCACCGCATCATTGGGGTGCGTTTTATGTGGCAGGAGAAATGGCCAGAATTTGGAAGAGGGGGCACGTTGCATCCTGTGAAAATTTTGCAGGTCTTCTATTATTGTCTGAGTTTAAGCTTTGCTGTTACTGATGAGGTTTTTTTCCCTAAAATCAATTTTAAAAATATTTGAAGTTGCCTTCTGGTTGAGGATTATTTCTAACCTCCTAGTTGTTCTTTTAGTGTGTGTTTGTCTTGGTTGTACTGGCTTAAATAATACTTCATCCTACGGTAGATGTTTCTCTCAGAATGACTCAGAGGCTGTTTGGATTCAGAGGAATGGGGCAAATGGACGTGGCCTGAGTGGCAGAGACACTCAGGAAACCTCCTGGCAGGACACTGATGTTTTGAGGTTAACGAACGTACAAAGATATTTATGATGGTGTAACATGGTTTAAATCATTGAGATTATGGCTGCTGGGGTTAGGACAAACTCTACCACATAGGGGTCAACTGACCTCGGACAGGTTATTCATTATCTCTACAGCTGAGTGACCGCATCTGGAGAAAGAGAATAGAAAGGGACACAGACAGTGACAGAGAGGCAGAGAGAGGGGGACAGAGAAAGGAAGAGAATAAAGGATTAAATAAAATAGCTACATTGTAATGTCAAACACCCTCAGTAAGTGTTAGGTGTTGTATTATGACTATGGAGTTTGTGAACCAACATTTGAAAGTGTGACACTGAATGCGAGATGGTCTGACATGTAGATGGATGCACAGGATGGTTTGCGTTGCAAGCAGCCGTCTCCATGACAACCACCCTGGCCTCTACTTAGCAGGTCCCCTGACAAGCCACCCGAGGCACCATTTTGCTTATAGCTCCTTGATTCTCTAGTCTTTCCAGGTGCTTATGAACAAAGACTAGGGAAGGCTTTCTTCCTTTTAAATAAGAATGATTTTTACTCATTTTAATTATACAAGTGATACATGAATATATTCTTTATTTAAAAAATGGAAACATCGCAGATAAGACCAAAGGCACCTTTGCACACCGTCTCCAATAGTTGCCTCCGCCCTGGAGGTGACTCTCACCATCGAGCCAAGCGTCTCTTTCTCTACGTTTCACCACATGTCAACAGACCCGTAGAAAAAATGCAATACTGTTTAATGTGCAGGGGTGTCCTCACATTTGTTATCACATTCTGTGTCATTCTGCAGCTTGATTTTTGCTGAATCAAAAAAAGGTTTTGAAGCCAATTGAATGGCCAGTGTACTAGTAAGGTTTGGCAGAAGTTGTTGTGTCTTCACAAAACAAAGATTTTTTTTCTGTGTAAAAAAAATAGGTTCTGAAGATCTTTCTGCACCAGTACATATAGTACGATTAAAAACATCTGTGTGTGTAGGTGTGTAAAGGATGAACCAAGTTGTCGCAACGGCAAAGCTGCCACAGACATCCTCGAGTCTGCCTTCTGAACACACGGGTGAGAGTTCCCCTGGGGCAGGAATGGAGATGCGGGATCACTGTTTATACGTAGAGTACACACATTGTGCACCTTAACTGATACTGACAAATTACTCTGCAAGGGGATCATACCAATGTACAGCCATATCTATAGCATGTGGAAATATCTTTTCGCCTATACCCTTTTATTTTTTTTCTAATTTAATATATTAAAACAAGAATAAGACTCCACCACATTTGAATATCTATTTTACTAATTATTGAGCACTTCTTTCATGCATTTGGGGGCCAATTTGGTATTTATATTTTATATTTTTTATTTCATAAAATTTTATATTTCTATTTCTGTGGATTAGTATTTTACACCTTCAGAATATTTTTCCATTGAATTGTTGCTCATTTTCTTTTTTATCCGTAGAGGTTCTTTATGTACTCTAGATACCGATCCTTTGTTGCAAGTATTTTCTTCTTGTCCTCTAGCTTTGTGTAAGGTGTCTTCTGCCATGCAGAAGTTCTTGGTTTTGATGGAGTCCGGATTGCCGTCCTTTTATGTGTTTTGTTTCTTGTGTCTTGTTTAGAAATTCTTTTTGATACCAAGCCATAAAAAATCTTTCTGCATCATATTCTAACGTGTCTTTACATCCGTGTTGTTAATGAGAGAGATTTTCTAAGTAATGCGTTAACCACATTGCAGGTGTATCTACAACCCAGGTAGGAGGATGAGCCTCGGACAGCTTGGAAGTGTCACACAGCCTTTGCCGAAGACTTGAGCAGTCCCAACAGTTGCCAGCAGAGGGCAGTGTCTGAGCGGGTCTGCCTCCCTCACTGTCGGGGCGCTCAGGGGTTCCTTGACTCACTGTAGGGAACATTTTAACTGCTCCAAAATTAGCAAAGTCCTGTGAGGAGAGAATATGTCTACTCAAGGAAAAGTCCAGGAGCAAAGTCTGTTGCTGAATGTGCTTCGCTGTGGGTAATAAAACAGGGCCGAAGGGAAAGTGTCCTGTTGGACTCGGGTTCCGAGAGTATATGGGAAAGAGCAGATCAAAGTTAGCCAGGGTCACAGAGGGTTTTCTTCAGGGAAGCTTGGCTGCCTGCTGAAGTCTGGTCCACACACTTCAAATGGAGGCTGAAGTTTGCGGAGGAAATGTTGTTTGCTGGACAAACAACTGGCAGGATGGAGACATGCCATCCCCCACCTTACCCTTTTGATTTCATCAACAATCCAAGCCCTGTCTCCTGTTGAAAAAAATACTAAAGAAGGAAAGAAAGAGGAGAAAAGAAAGAGAAGGAAGAAAAGAAAGGACGGAAAGGAGAGAACGGAAAGAAAGAACCGGCCAGTGGCCAGAGGCATAGCCGATGTCCTAGCCGATGGCCGGGGTGGAGGTGGGGCACCTGAGGAAACAACAGACAGGCAATATCGCTTGTTCAGTCTCCCCCCTCCCTCTACCCCAGGCACACCCTGGGCTAGCAGTTCTGGTTTCTGTTGCCGCTTTGTTTAATATTATTGATGTGGGATGAACTGTATCATCATAAAACCAGAAGACTATTGGCAGTGAAATACACAGATCTGCATAAATATATCGATCTCCATAAATTTGCAAACCTGAATCAGCCTCTCAGCTCTGGTGCTCTCTGCTTGTCCCTGCTCATCCGCTCTTCCCATTTTCCCAGTGCTGCTTTGCGCTCAGGGCAGAGGTTCTGGGTGCTGGGTCAATGGGCTCCCTTGCTCACTGGTTTCTAGATGGGATGGACCAATGAGAAGCACTTGCAAGAAGAGAAGTTTGGATATTTATTCCCCAGGCTCCCTCCCTGCTGAGCTGTAGTTGGCAGATTACACCTCTGCAGATTGAGGTGGACCCACAGCTATAGGAATAATTAAGCCCCTCTCTTCTTCCCCTTCCATGCCTTGGGTTGTTAGAGCTTTCCAGATATCGGGGTGCGTCATCACCCTGTATTGGCTTCCTCCATCCCTGCTCACACCCTCAGAAATAGTTCCTTCATCAATTTCTCTTTGATCATCTCTTATGAATGTACTGTTTGATTCAACCTGCCCCAACCCTGACTAATACAGAAACCTAAATCCATCGGGATTCTTCATCCTCAAATAGGGTGTGTATAAGTGAATTTTTATTGTTGTTTTTCATTCCCTTTTCCACACAAATAACCTCCAAGCCCAGTGGTGGTTGTTGACCACCTTTTCTAGACAAGCAACAAGTCATTGCAGACCTGTCTAAAAACCCTGCCGACCGGGTTTATTTTCTGCAATTCTCTCCTGTTTATTTATCGAAGACTTCTTCCCCCAGGCCCACAAAAATGTCCCATTGCTATAAATACTCTTCAATTCCATTCTAAGCTTTAAAGGCAAACAACCTGGAAGATGAGAGGTTGGCGGGAACCAATCTGGATGCTTCATGGTTTGACTAATTCATGAAAGGGTGGTTGTAGAAAGTTGCCAGAGATGTAAATTGCATTTACATGCAGTCGGCCCCTTCGGGGACAGAACTGCTGGCCTACAAACTAAAGAGTCACAGTAAACCACCACTCTGAGCAGGTGAGGCTGTGTAGTTTCCATTTATTCACCACATGTACCTAAACTGAGTTACCTGACCCCTACCCCATCTTTCCCTTCTCCTTCCACCTGCTGGTAAAGGTGTGAATGAATGAACAAAGCCCGGAGTTTACAGGAGGAGGAACAGGGCCCTAATTAACACATTAGCTCACTGTGAATCGCTGAGAGCTTCGGACGTGTACTTTAAGCAATCACTAAGTGAGCCTTAGTCACTGCAGACCACCATGTGTCCTTTCGGGGTGCACCATTTCTGCACTTATAGCTGACCAGTGCTCCATCGTTCTCAATCCAGCTCTCATCCTATAGCTCAATAGACCTGCCCATCACGGTCTCTACCCACCACTACTGTCCCTTCTTTGAGTCTTCTTCCTGATCCTTAACCTGACATCTCTATCTCCGCTCAGGTCCTTTGCCTGCAGTGCTCTCACCACCATCAACGTCTGCCTTTGCCTCGCTAACTCCTGCAGACCTAACTGAAACTCCTCCCCCAGGGAGCCTTCCCTGAGCTGAGACAAGGCCAGCCTCCTTCTTGCTCACTCCCCTGCCACGTGCACAGGCTATAATTGGTGCCTATTTCTTCCACTAAAACCCATGCTCTGTGAGGTCGGGAGTCGTGTTTGTCTTTGTGTAGCTGGCACTGTGCCTGGCATATAGGACAATTCCCAAAAAGACCTGCTGAAGGAATTAATGGGTACAATTTCGCTCTTTAGTATCAGTGAGTGGTGTTGGTACCTCCCCACACGAAAGAAATGGAGGTCCCAGGTCTGAAGAGAGATCCGTGGGGTAGTGATGAGAGTTGGGGGGATGGACAGGATTGTTTTGTGACAGCCTGTGATCCTTTGATGTAAAGGCTGTTCATATCTTCTTGCCTCCTCTGCCTGTGTAGATACAGCTCCCCCAGCCCACCCCACAGTCTGGCTCTGTCTTGGGCCAGTGTTGTTGGGTCCATGCCCCCTGCCCTCCAGGCTGTGACCACAAGAGCCCCTCCCCTCCTCCTCGTGGTTCTGTGCCCTTGTTCATTCTTGGGCTGAGAAACCTGGGCCTTCTATTCCCAGGCATGCTTCTGATTAGTTACAATAAAGTGCTTAAAAGCCAACTGGTCTCCTGGAATTTCTTTCCTCCCACTATTATTGGTGATGCAAATGAAGGACTAAATTAGAAGTAAGAGAGATTTTGTTCAGGAGCTTGAGCTTTCAGAACTAGCCCCAGGGTGATAAGATGGGGAAGGGAAAACCAGAGCACACAGGACATCCCTTTTGTTCGCCCAAATGTGGGCTAACTTTGCAGCCTATGTGATGTAGATATAAGTGAGCCAGGGCTCAGAGAGGTAATTAACTGTCTATACCAAGGACTCTCAGACGTCGTGTGCTTCAGGATCATGTCAGAGGCTTCCTACCCAGGGATGCCTGGGCCCCACTCCCCAGAATTTGTGATTCCTTTGGTCTAGGGTGGGGCCCAAGGATTTGCATATAACACATTTCCAGGTCCTGCAGATGATGCCGGCCTCTGGGGACACACTTTGAAAACCATTGCACCGCAGTGCACTCCCTCCCCACGTACTGTAACTTTAGTGTGTATTCCAGTCATCCGGTGTCGTGTGGAAGCACAGACTGAGGAGGTTGGGTGGATGCTGGTGCCTGTGATGCTGCTGCCGTGAGGGCTGCATGCTCAGAAGTCAGGCCAGGAAAGCCATCACCCTTGGGAGCCCGGTCCTCCGTGATCGGGGTCTCTTCCTTCCTTTGTGCCTTCCTGGAACATCAGAGGGTATTTGGGATGACCTTGGAAAGAGGTGGGAGCCAGGATGTGTGATCCTAACCTGAGTTTTCCAAGGTCTCACTGGCCTGGCCAACAGGAATCCGATGTCTATAGGCCAGAGGCAGCTTCTCTCTCCGCTTCAGAAGGAAATCTGATCTTCCTTTATGCCCCTTTGCTGAAAAGACCCTCACTTGGAACACTCACCGGTGTGAAGAGGAAATACAGCGGGAGAGAAATACTGGCAGCATCACGCTGTTGGGTCAGACAGGTGCGACGTGTCTTGGGAGTTGGGTCTCGCTGAGGCTGTAAAAAGGTGGGGAGTCGATGTGAAAAGTGAAGCGTTCTCCTTCATAAAAGAACTGTGTGCTACAGCCTATTGTTTACAGGCATGAGCTCTGGGCTTAGACATGGACTCACAGGTTTAAATAAAATTGCGCTTGTAAACTGCTTACCACCATGATTGGCACTTAATGCAGAATGAATGGCAGCTATGTTATTCTTTTAATAGGGAGAACTAATCATCACAGGATCAAATTCATATCAAGAGGAAAACTGGCAGCTTGATAGTCTGCAGAATAAAGTGGTAAAACTGTATCCACTGGGATTTCCTATTCTCTGCCTAGTTCAGTGCCTGGCGTGGGGATACTTGTTGCATATTTGTTGAATGGGAGGGAAAAATAATACAAATCGAGGTGAATTAGTAGATGGAGGGATTGGGACTGATAGAAATTGTCCAATGGAAAGAATAATAGAAACACATGAATTCCTTTTTTATTGTTTTGCTATTACAGTTATCCCCACTGTTCCCCCTTGTCCACCTCTACCCAGCGCCTTCCCCTCCGGAACCGCCCCCCCCCCCCGCACTGTTCATGTCCATGGGTCACACATGGGGGAACACATGGAGTAAACTCACTCCTTTTTTAATTTATAAAATTGGTCACTACTGCTACTTTACAGGGTGATTATGAGAAACATTTGACAATGTGGAGTGCTTGGTTAATTATAAAGCACCAATCAAGTATTAGCTACTTTAACAACATGGATCAATTACCTAAAAGATCCTTCGGGTTGTGTCAACTTCAATGCTGAGGCCGAGAATAAAAGTTACCAGCCCTTGAGTTCTGGTATATTGTTTGTAAATGGGATGCGAATCTCTGCAAAAGGCCTGAGTACAGGTGGGCGTGCAGGTAAAGACACCTGAGAAGGACTCTCCTTGGTTGATAATATAGGGAGCCCGTGAGTCTGGCCAGCAAGGAACGGCACTCCAGTCTCCTCCCCCTCCTCTCCGTAGTCTAATGCGTCTCATTTATTGCCAATGCTGTTTCCACTGGCTCCTTTGCAAATAGTCCGAAAAAACATGGCGGTTGGGTGGGGGCAGACAGCTCTCTCCCTCTTCCAGTACTGCCTGTGCCACATTCCTTCCTTCCTTCTCTTTCGTCAGTCTCTTCTCCCTTCATTACTCTGATTAACAATCTTTATCTAATTGGCTTGTCACGAAGCAGCCCAATAGGACCCCTGGGTTCTTGCAGGTATCGTGAGGAAAACCACTCAGACAGGCCCGGCATTGGTTTTGTTTTTTGTTGTTTTCCTGCATGGTTGGAGGCGAAAAGCAAACACTGAATTTGCAATCTCAGAGAGGAGATCTGGGAATAAAGGAGAGGCTTTGCCCCTCCCAGGGAACAGCTTCAGTTCACAGGATGCCAAAGGGTCAGCCAGGAGATGTGCAGCCCGGTGGCGGCTCCTCCAGAGGGTACAGATCTGGCTACAGAGGCAAGTGTTTGCACAACCCCGATACGAGGCAGATTAGGAAAAGCGCAGCCAGAAAGGCAGGTGCTTGGCATGAGTCTTACTCCACACACACAGGTGCACGGGGAATACAGTTCTGCTGTTTTCTCTGGTTTCGATCCATGACTGACAACCCTGATTCTCAGAGCCACCCTTTCCTTGTGTTTCCTTTTAGCTTTAGCACTAAAAAGTATATCCTTAAGACGCTTTAATGTCGCCTTGCCGGTTTTTAAAAACTTGGTCTTTAAAATCACTTTTAACCTAAAGATTCCACCTAGACTCCCTGCTATTTTTATAAAGTTCCTGTTGAAGAACCTGAGCCATTTAACCTGTAAAGTTTCTCACAACCTGAAGTTTACTAATTGCATATTCGAGAAATGGTTTACTATGTTCCTCTGGGCTCTGTATTTCCTGAAAATTGGTAGCTGGATCCAAAGTCCTAATGAAACTTAACTGTGACCCCTTGGGCAAGACTATAGATGGCTGGTGAGGCACAGAGCGTCCAAGCGGCTCCCTGGGCTCAGGGTGTTAACAGCTGTTGATGGTGAACACCTGGATCTGACAACTCACTGGGGGTCGCAGAATGGTGACGTTCCATTGTTTCTCTTCTACTTAGTAGTTGGAATGATTTCATGAAGACATGTTTCCCGTCACTTACGATTCAGTTACCCAGTGCTGCCATTCACGAGGGGAAGGCAGGACAAATACTTGATTCTTTATTTTTACCAGTTTTCAAGATAATGAACAAGGGCCTTTCATCCTCCAGTAGTGACCGATTAGCTTTTTTCAAATATCATTAGGAATGCATGGATTTAAACATATTTGATGGATTTAAATACATTTATGCAAATATTATCCACATGAAAAACACTTTCCCCTCCTTGGCAGTGGGAGCTTCTTTATCTGGGTTCTGGGTCCTGCTGACCTAACCCTGGTAGTCGTTGACACTGTCCCTGCTTTCTGGAAGATGCTCTAGGCACACCTTACGCAGCGCCTGCCCCAGACCTGTAAGCCTCCATTGCCCCAAGAAGCCCTGATTCCTTGTAGTGAAATGTGATGCCTGGGATACTTATTGCTAATTTATTAACACGTTAGTCATTCTTTGTGGCGCTTTCAGTGGACAGAGCTAAGGGGTTAATGGGGGGCAGTGTGTAATCTACACATAGACAGTTTTCCTATAACATTTGTTTAAGAAATGCAAATTTGTTCAACCATGATTGCTATATTAAGGAACAAATTGAGCCCAACATAAATTTCGCATTTGTCAATGGGTGATTTTATACTGGAGAAATATTAGGTGATGCTGAACCAAGCTGTGTAAGAATATGCAAAAAAGCAAAAAAAAATCTGAAATAAGTTTTTCCACAAAGAGAAAACACAACCTATGTACAAAGACCTTAAATCGAAATACCCAGATCCTGCAGAAGAGGGACCTGTCACTACTAGAAGTGGCTGGTGGTTTTGAACATCACTTCAGTTTCCAGAGTTTTCTGCTGTACAGATGGAAAACCAGCAGAAGAATTTCCAGCAGTGGCACCGAAGGCAGCTATGCAATGGATGGCATTTTCAATTGTGATGAAAGGGGCACCTATTATAAATGCATGCTTCAAAGGCCTTCATCTCAAAGGCAGACAGAATGACCCAGATTTAAGGCCATAAAAATCCTATCAACGCCCGATAGAGGACCATGAGCCAGCCGCCCACGGCCAGTGTTGCAGCTTCCCGCCCAGTTCCAGGTACGGCCCCTGCTGGGCCTGCACACTGGCTAACACACCGCAACCCTCCCAATGCCCACCTCTGCAAGCAACTCCAGGCCTCTTTCAAGGAAAATGCCCTGTTTGTTACCATGTTTATGTATTTCTTTACCAATTAACATGTGTAGAACTGTGCTACCATCTTTGCTAGGTTTCTACCCTTTTAAAAAATGTGTCACTGATTAAGTTTTTGAGTGTTACGCCCTTAACCCCACTTTCACCGTAGGCTCCGTGGTTTGTATTGCATGATTTTTCTCAGCGGTGATGTTCAAGAACACATAGCTCATATTCTAAACACATACATGCGCACACCTCAGGAGTTCATACTTCTACTCTCAATTCAATTGCAGGATGATACAATTTTTGCCTAATCTCATCTATAGTATTCCTGGATCTTCTTTCTTCCATGCCCCAAATCCTGGTTCTCAAGGATGTAGGAGATGACAGAATACCCCAGAATTACTCATTTGCTTTGTCCTACCTTATACATGCAACAAAATAACAACACAAAATCTATCGCCACCTATGTACTTGCTGAGAACTCTCCCAGAGTGGAGCCCTAACTGCTAACTTTCAAGAGCTGGCCGGGTGAAGACCCCTCTGGAGACCTTTGAGACCTCGTCCCAGGCCCCTTGCACTCGCCTCTACTGGTTTGGGCAGAACCCCTTCGAGGTTCAGCTGCTCTTCTGGAGGTGGCCTGTGTGGTCTTGTGGAGTCCCCCACCCTGACCAGCGTCCCCTGGTACACAGGCTGACACCCACAGATGTCAAAGCTTTTGGTGGTTTGCCCGGCCTGTGTTTTATTAGAGTTGGGGACACTGCATCAATGAACTGCTGCAGATGGCCATCAACTTTAAATTGCGTGGTATCTGGTTGCAGTTTTTATGTGGGGATTTTGAGAGAGGTTTAAAACCAGGTCCCCATCCCTGCTGTCCATCCAGAATCCTTCCCTGAAAACTATCTTTTCATAATTTGTCTTTAAATACGAGCATTGATCTTTTACAACATACAAATATGTTTTAAAATTTTATTCAGTCAAATGTATTTGACTTTCCCCTATTGTATTTATATCTAACAAGGCCTTTCTCTCTAGATGTTAGACAAAAATCTTTTTATAATTTCTTATGAAATTTTAAGTTTTATTGTACATATTCTTCTCTTACCCATCTCATCCATTTGAACATTATTTTGTAAAATACTATAGGAGGAGGGTCTAAGATAATTTTTTCCTCACGCACCGACCTTCCCCAAATCCATTTATTGAATTTGTAATTCTTCTTTTATATAGATCAATTATACATATTAAGGTCTATAAGTTATTTTTTCTTGCTTTGTCTAATTTTGTAGTTGTATCAAAATGCTTATATATTTTAGTTTAATGGTATATTTTGATGACTAAGGCATATCCCTCCTCACTATTCTTCCTTTAAAAGTCTAGTTGTCTCCTTCTACATTATTTCTTAATGAATCCAGCAGGGTAAAAACCCAAAGTCAATTTTGTGGGCAGCCCTTTGATCCTCTATCAATTTTCTTTTTTAAAAATGTAACCATGTCGGTGTGTCTGACGTCTTCCAAACATTGTGTGACGTCCCCAGGGGCACTGACTGTGGCTGTATCTCAGCACTAGTTGGCAAGGCTTGTGACAGCTTATTCAAGTCTGGGCAAGTGAAGGGTGGGGGGAGGGGTAGGGCCTCATGCTGGACCCGCTCAGCAGGACGATGGGAGGAGCACTGAGCTGGGGGCTGGTATCTGGACGTTGGTATTCACCCAGGCCATAAGACTTCTTGTGCCAAGAGACTTACCCTTTCCAGTTGTGATTCAGGAAACTGCTCAGCATTGGTAAGTCCAAGATGGAAGAAGGTCCATCCACAGGTAATACAGAGGGCCCAGAGACATGTGGAAGGATGCTCAGCATCACTAGCCCTCAGGGAGATGCAAATTAAAACCACAGTGAAATATCACATCACACCTGTGAGAATGGCCATCATAAACAAATCAACAAACAACAAGTGTTGGCAAGGTTGTGGAGAAAAGGGAACCCTAGTGCACTGTTGGTGGGAATGCAGACTGGTGCAGCCACTGTGGAAAACACTATGGAATCTCCCCAGAAAACTACAAATTGAACTGCCTTTTGACCCAGCAATTGCACTCCTGGGATTATACCCTAAGAATCCTGAAACATCATTTCAGAAGAACCTATGTACTTCACTGTTCATAACAGCACAATTTACAATAGCCAAGTGCTGGAAGCAACCTAAGTGCCCATCACTATATGAGTGGATCAAAAAACTGTGGTACATTTACACAATGGAATACTACACAGTAGAAAGAAAGAACTCCTACCCTTCACGACAGCATGGATAGCACTGGAGAGTATTATGCTAAGTGACGTAAGCCAGGCAGTGAAAGACAAATACCACATGATCTCACCTATAAGTGGAACCTAATCAACAAAACAAACGAGTGAGCAAAATATACCAGAGACATTGAAATAAAGAACAAACTGACAATGACCAGAGGGGAGGGGGTAGGGTAGTGGGGGGAAAAAAGAAGGGTCATCAAGTAACGTGTATAAAGCACACATGGACACAAAGGGGGGTAGGATCAAGGGTGGGAAGGAGTGGGGGGGAATAGAGACAACTGTACTTGAAAAACAATAATAAATAAATAAGTCAGGCCAGATTCCCTAGACTTTACAAGTTTTCAGTTGCTTCTGGCTTCTACAAAAGGATCCTGACTTTACAATAAAAAAGTGATGTAAATTAAAAAACCCACCCCAGCACCAAGCTTCAGTTCAGAGCAAATTCTTCGTACAACCAATAACAACACCCTTTCGCAGGGTGGCCGGGTGGAGCTAGGACTCTGATGTGAAGCTACGAAAGAGAATAGAGCTAATGAAATGACAAGGAATGTTAGTCCATGGTTTTGATCTCTCTTGGTTGCCGAAAACCACTGACCTGTGTAACCACAAGCCAGCGGCAGCAACACGACGCAGTTGCATTCTGGGGTTGATTTTTATTGCGTGGAGCTTCAGCTCTGACCTTGGGAGGTGAGGGCTGACATTTATAAATGCCTTTTCTGTCTCCCTGAGACAAAAACAAAAACAAAATTAATATGCCCCGGAAATGGAACGTGAAAGCTCCCGTCTTGTAAATAAACTTGGGAAAATATTCTGGAATATCTCATCTAAAACATCAGCCTAGAGCCTCAACTGAAATTCAGTAGGTTTTACTTTATGAACAGCCTACTGTTTAATGGGATAGAAGGAGTCAAATAGTAAAATTCAGCCTTCAGGAAAATGCAGCGATACTAACCAGGAACAGACAGCTCATATCTGTGGGCGGTGAATCCTCCAACGACATTGGCCCATTAATCTTTTTGTGTTTTTTTCTCTTTCCAGCAGTCGGAACCTTCAATGCACCTGCAAGAAAGCACATTCACTGATTCCGTTAACACATTCAAACTTAGAGCTCTGAGGACTTTTGAGGGTGACCACTTCCATCTCCCTCACTTCACCGGCCTGTAGGCCTGGAGAGATGGAGGGACTTGACCATGCCGTGTCTGCACAAAAGCCAGGCCTGCCAGGTCATCGCTGCGAAGAGGCAGCTGCATTCACAGATTTCACTCTCTTCATTTGATAAATGAATGGGTGAATGGAGCCAGCAACAGGGAGATTGTGAGAACAGATCCTCCAGGGCTGTTGTGTGAATCCTATGGGTAAGAAAAGCATTGAGGAGCGGAGCATACGTGGGGGCGCTTTTGTATATGCTGCCCATAAGGCACTCTCGAAGGGTACAGTTTTCTAAACACCCGCAAATAGGACAAACAAACAGCACATTTTCATTATCTAAAGAAAATAATAAGGAATGGTTTTCAGCTTGCAGGGCTGCCGTAACACCACAAATAAAGTCAATGCATTGCTAGGAACACAAATTAATTAGTGTTTAAATAATAAAAAAGGATTATCAATTATAAAACATTGCCACAGATTACTTGCTGCACAAACAGCTTCTTTTGCTATTACTCATAATTCTAGCTACTGATTTTCTATAATTGTGGACCACAGTTTTCCTCTGCATGATCAGGCTGAGCAGACTCAAAATGCAAAGTCAAGTTCCCATTCACACCAATAAAATTTGCCTGGTGCCCCTGTCTGCCTCTGCTGACCCTTCAAAGCTGGCTTGCTTCTCAGACTCCATTCTGCGCTGTCAGAGAAACCTAAGAGAAACGGTCATTCAGTATTTGCTCATTAAGGTTAGAAATAGCTTTTACATGAAAATCAAATATCCAAGAAAGTACCTGAGGCGACATTTTCTGTGTCTGTGTGTAGCTTGTTCAATGAAATCATTCCAGCTTGTGATACCAGGCCGCCACGGTGGAGGGTGGAGCTTGCCAGCTAGTAGGTGACATGGAACACTGAGATTTACTAGGAGACCTGGGCCTGTAGCTCAGAAGATCAGAGTTCAGGCCCCACCTTTTCAATAGTCTCAACATGGAATTTGGGAGAAGTTATTCAACCAATTTGGGATTTCATTCCCCCAGTTAGTAGAGGCAGACTGCTCCTTGACATTTATTACTTCAAGAGGCAATGAACAAGGATCCCAGCTGGCAGATAAGCCCCAAATAAGACCTTTAAAATAAGTTGTCTGTTCACTCTCAGGCTTGTTAGGACGGGGTCCACTATCTACCCTGTGTGAACAGGGCCGGAGGAACAAAGGTACAGGCCCTGGGTGTTCCCCACCCTCCTGATGCCCTCTGAACTCACACACCACGTCAGGCCCTGTCCTGCTCACAGAGCCACACTTACTGAGAGCCCCTGGAAGGCAAGCACCATCCTCACACATCACGTGGGTTTTCTCACTCAGTCCTCTCAGCAACCCTACAAGCTATGCCATGTCTGTCCCCTTTTTACAAATGAAGACACGGAGACACCAAAAGATGAAGGCGGCAGAGCTGGCAGACGATAGAGCCAGGATATCCACCCGAAGGGTTCCTCACCACCCTGCTAAACCGTCACATACGCAAACCTCTGTCTCGGAGTGGGCGCCTGCCCTGCAGCCCTGCCTGCTTTTGTGTTTCAGTGACCCGGGCCTAATTTAGGAGGCAGTTGTCTCATGTCAAAGGGTCCTTCCAAGCAGAGGCCTCTACTTCTTCCAGAAAGCTCTCCATAGCACTTTCACAGCACCCTGGGCCCACCCTACCTGGCTCTCAGTTCGGTGACCCCACATGGCTGGGGGCTTCAGGAGGACAGGGACAACTCACCGTTGGGTTCCCAGACCCTTACCCAGGGTCAACCACTAGTAGGTAAAACTTTGTATGACAAATACGTCTCTCTTTCTCTCTCACACACATCCAACATACTCACACAAGGACTGATGGCCTTTGGTTGCCAAAAGTTCCAGAATTTCTCTCCAGATCTCCACAGTTTATAATCTTTTCTTCTCTCTGACCAATGGCCCTTTCTCCACCTGCCCCCCAAAGAGGGCTGCAGGGGTGGAGGTGAGAAAGAATGGCCGCCCACTCCAATTCTGGCTTTGCTTCAAACATAGTGTGGGGTTTCCGGTGCCTCTTAACTCACCACCTTACTCTTCCTCCTCCAGGGCACTTACTATTTTTCCAGGCCTTTTTTTGAGGAGACTGGGTGGAATGGCAGTGGATGGAGTCCATGTGAGCAAAGGGATGCTTCTTTCTGCTTAGTTACACACCCTTACCCACTGGCTGTGAGCCACCCCATCCTGCTAACCACACCGCCCTACTTTGAAAAGTGACTGCAATAAAGCAGGAAATAAAAAGCAGAAAGTCCATATTCTTTGGCTGATCAGTCTTTGTAATAAATGCTACAAGGTGGAACAGAAATAAATTTATGAACTATCTGAACTGCAATTCCTTGATTTCAAAGTAATGCAATTGTGGGGAACTGTCAGTTTCAATCGAAGAGGAAAACAAACTTCAAGTTTCTGGCGTTCCCCAACCTGAGCAGTCACTGAGGACATAAATGTGGTAATTGTTCAGAGCTCCTGCAACAACTGTTCAGAGCTCCTGTACTGAGCCCAGCGGCCTATGCTGGGCTTGGCGGCCATGTGTTTGCCTGCAGACTGAGCAAGCGAGTGCACTTGTGCTTTCTCAGTGCACTCAGGTACTCACCTCCTCTCCAGCTCCCCCTCCTGCCCCCTGTGGAAGGGATGTTGATATTGCAGCCCACAACAGTCTACAAAATTTGACTTTTGGAGGCAGGAAGGAAGAGCCCACTGTGCTGTTGAAAGCAGGGGCCACCACGGGTCTCAGCAGCAGAAGCCAGGATGGTTCCATCACAGACCCTCAGGGCCAGAAAGTTCATCTGGATGGATGGGAAATGAGTCAGAGGGAGAGCCGCCAGCCCCAGTGCTGCAGAAAGGATGCTTTGCATAGACTTGTCAGAGTTGCCAAGGCCTCTGGGCAGAGTGGTCCAGACAGCACAGTACCCTGCAGCAGGGAAGACAAAGTTCTGCTCCAAGGCACAGCTCACCCAGAGAGCCCGGGAAAGGACCGTGATTCAGAATGCACCTGGGATCCCGCTTTTGCTCACTCTCTGAACATCCAGAAAAATCTGCTGTTGGGGCTTTACTGCTGACTCATCGACTGTGGGATTGTCTGAAATTTCTTGAGCAAAAATTTCTTTGTTTGTAATTACAGCATTTTGCCATGTGTAATGCACATCTATGTTCTTGGCCCAAACTTTCAGGACAAAAATGCTTTGTTTTTATTTTTAATTCGATTTTCCTTCACATTTAGGTACTTGTTTTTTGTATTATAAAGGAACTTTAGCATTTATTTTTGAACATATGGTACAAGAAAGTTTATGTACAAATAATTACAAAGCACAAGAACAGATACAAGGTATTTCAGGTACTACCCTTGTATAATGCACATCCTTATTGTTCCCTAAAAAATATAGGCAACAAAAGTTCACATTATACATGGCAAAATAAGGTAGGTAAGTTCTTTGTGCTTTCTTATACATTTCTTATCGATTCTCTGCCTCTTCTCTCCCAGCTCTCTGCACAGTTGACCACACCCTCCTTTTGGGAGCCCTCCCCTTTTTTACTCCCAGGACACCGCCTTCCCCGGGCCCATCTCCTTCTCTCTGCTGCTCTATGGTCTTCTTTGAGGGCTCATGTTCATGTGCCCTTGGAAGCTGGTCCCTCCAGAGTTCTATCCTCCACATTCTTGCTTTCCACTCTCTCCCTAGGGTTCCTATTTAGACCCACCTAGGTGCTCATTTATGGTCCAGCTGAGACCTCTCCCAAGTTCTAGACCCACGTGCATTGAACCCCTCGCCCTTGGACACCTCATAGGCACCTGAGATTCAACACAACTCAACATAGCATCTCCCCCCTATGTTCCCCCTCTCACTGAGTAACTTACCCAAGCAAGATCCCCAGGAGACATTCTTAATTAACTGCTCTCTATAAGCTACTATGTCACGGCAATTTTATTTTCTAAGTATCTTTTGAATCTCTCTGTTTTTCTCTGTCTCCATCTTCATTATCATAAGCTTTCAACTGACAGCTATAATAGTCTCCTAATTCATCACTCTATTTTCAGTGTATCCCTGCTTAGTTAGCAATGGTCTCAATAGTACTGCATGCAGAAAACCCTCAGCATCTCATTTTTGAAACATCTTTTTTCTCTTACGGGTTTGTGAGCCAGCTGGGCAGATGTGCTTCAGGCTACGGCAGCTGGGGTGGCTCGGCTCCATTTGTCTCCCATCTTGCTCCTCCTGGGCCCAGTGGGCTGGCCAGGGTATGTTTTTCCCGTGGCAAAACAGAGGTATAAGGGGCAAGTGGAAATACTCAAGGCCTTTCTCAAGGCCTCTCAAGGCCTAGGCTTAGAAATGTAACACCATCACCTCTACCCAGATGCCATTGGCCAAAACAAGTCACGTGGCCTGACCCGAGGTTAAAAGGAAGAGAAGCACACTGGGCTCACTAGGAGACCATGGTAAGGGTGGGGACGCAGGGGCCAGTGAGCAACGGGGCCAACAAGGCAATCTACCACTGGTCCTCTCTAACCCAGTCCCTACCTTGAAGCTAGATTTTTAACATGCAAATCTGATTATGTTACTCCCCACTGTTTTTGAAATAGAGTCTAAACCCAAGATGTAAATGCAGCTTATCTCTCTTCTCATGCTATCAATGGCTTTGCTCTTGCTATACTGAATAATATTTATTTTCTAAATTTGCCTGAACTCTCTTACCTCCAGTCTTTGCATAGGGAGCTAGTCCCTTTGCCTGGAGCACTTGATCACCACTTCACTCCATCGCCCAGTCCCTGCCCCTTACATCTTCTGGTTAACTCCACCTGCCCTTCAGGTCTCTCTCTCTGTTGTATCCTCCAAAAACTGTCCCTTATCCCATGACAAGGCTGTCCTTAGGCCCATTTCCTATTCTGTGTACTCATGCCCATAATCACTTAGCCATTTGTATTGTAACTACCCAAGGAGTGGGACTATTTTTAGTCTCAGTGCTTAGCCATTGTAGCTGGGTCATTGTAAGTACTCCATACATAACTTCTCGTGGGTGATTACCATGTGGAATCTGTCCATGAATACAAAGCTTAATGCCTTTGTTGTTGATGAGGCTGTTTCATAGAACCAAAAGACAGCAAATAAATATATAGCAACACATACATGTTATGAAGAAGGAGACTAGGATGCTCAACAAGGATATAAAAGGGAAACTAAATTATATCAGAGGGCCAAGGGAGGTGTTTTTTTAGAAAACTTTAAACTGAGACCTGAAAGATAAGAAGGAATTTTATCAAGGAAGCGCTGAGGGGAGAGAGCGCCAGGCCCAATGAACATCACGTGTGAAGGTCCTAAGGCAAAGACTGAGGCAAATTGCTGGGTCAGGTGTGTAGGAAATAAAGGGCACAACAGGAGCTGGTGCCTTTAAAAAGCCTTTGGTGCTTTCACCGAAAGCTTGGTTCTGGTTGTTCTTTGTTAAGCTTTCTGTGCCATTAACTCCGGGAGCCCCTTTGCTGAAGAGAAGCCAGCACAGAGCAAGGCGCAGGCTCTCAAGTCCCACAGTCCCCAGCAGCCTGCAGCCTGTCTGCTCTCTGGGAGGCAGGAGATGGAGGAGCAGGGGTGAGGGGAGTCAGCACCACTCCTATTATTTCTGTCCACCTTTCTTCCCGGCTCCGCTTCTTTGCTGTAACTTCTAGAGATTTTCAAAATTAGAGTCATTACCTAGATAGGGAGCCTGCAATGTAAACCAGATGAGAGGCTGTGGCAGGCTAATGAGGGCCAGAGACCTGGAGATCTAATGAAGATGAACAACTATGTTAGAGGTAGAGGATGTTGTTGCTTCATGTGCTGCTTGGAACAGGAACGAGGTAAGTTCAGGAGTTTTACTGTGCTTTACAAAGGCAAGTAAAATTGAAGTATACACTTCTATTTCTACCCGTATCTATTTAATCTTTATCCATCTATTCCATGTGGCAAGGGGAAAATAATACTTAGATGACTTGGACAGGTGAAGGACTTTTTCATGTGGTGCGGTTAATCAAGTTTTCACCATTTTCATCCAAGCTGCAGGCGATGAGGTCGTTAAAGGTCAGGTGAGCATCTCTGAAGGCAGTGTGGAGGGATGCGCCCTGGAACAGCTGAACAAACATCCAAACTGAGGTGAAGGAGTAACACGGACACATGAAGCAGAATAAAAGATATTTTACCCTTTTATGTGTAATTTCTCAATCTTAACTGTTTGAAAAACACAGGCAGTGTCTGAATTAAACTTCATTCCAAATTTTGTGACAATTTTAGAAAGTCCTTGCCAATATAACTGGTAGACCGTTATCCTCAGCATCTGTTTGAATTGGTTTTCAATTTAGGAACTTAGTGAGACCCAGTGCTAGGCTCTGTTAATGTGTTTCCCCCTCGGTGCAGTGAGGTACCAGCGTGTTGGCTTCCCAGAATTTCAGGCCTTCAAGGAATGCGAATGAGTGTGGCAAGGAGGTGCCCGCATGGCATGGCACAGGTTGCAATGAAGGTGGAAGCTCTTAGTGAGCCGACAAAAGGCTGGGAATTGGGGGATCAATTCTCTCCATTAAACAATGTCAAGGAAATCTCGGAGGCACGGAACTGGGAAACTAACTTGAAAGCCACCTACTTGGGGTAGGTCAGCGGAGTTTGTATTATTTTGAGCTCATCCTGTTTTGATGGGACCTTTTGTTGGTTCGTTTTCATGAAAATTCAGGCCCTACTTTTATTGTCAGTAAGTTAATAGATTTTATTTTTATATCCTTTTATCCCAGCACATAATTCTTTATGTTCACAGATTAATATTAGGGGAAATTTCTTTGCCAAGTAATGATCCATGTAGTCATAATAAAAAATAAAAATTTCAAAGGTTTTCAGAGCCGGAAAGAATTATTGCGGATACAAGTGGGTCTATAACTGTGTTGTCCAAATGTTCCACTGAATTTATTAGCTATTTTCAGCTCTTTCATGATTGAGAGTGAACCTCTTGGCAACTGAAGCCAGAAAATAATCTGTTGAATGTTAGAGCTAAAAGTCACCTTAGATTCTACACAATCCAATTCATGCAACTTAGAAATGAGGAGACTGAGGCCACTCTGACTGACGACTCCTGCCAATTCAAAATCTTTCCTGTCATGGTCAGGTCATTGATTTCATAAATAACAAACAAGATTCTTGATCTTTTTTACCAGTCTAAATTGCTTTTTAAGAAAGACTGAGGCTAACAGAAGCTCATTTGCTTCAGATGATATAGTCCTGGTAGAATTAAGACTAAAACTCAAGTCCCCCTACCATTCAATCTAGAATTAATTTCCATGTAACCAAAAAGCACCTGTAAAATTGGGTAATAGTATCTGCTGTATTGTTGTGAGAACTAAACAGGGTGAACTGTGTGAAAGCATTATATTTACCTAGAATCCATTTTCCAGCAGGTAACTTGCCTAAACAAAAGGTACGGCTGTCTTGCCCTGACCAGAGTGGCTCAGCTGGTTGGGCATTGTTCCGCAAAGGCAAAAGGTCGCTGGTTTGATTCCTGGGTTCCCAGGCAGGGCACGTGCCTGGGTTGTGGGTTTGGTCCCTGTTGGTACACATACGAGAGGCAACCGATTAATATTCTCTCCCTCTCTCCCTCCCTTCCCCTCTCTCTAAAAAAATAAATTAAATCTTAAAAATTAAGATTTAATTTTATTTAATTTATTTTAAAATTAAATTTTTAAATTAAATTTTTAAAACAAATTAAATAAAAAAAACCCAAAAGGTGGGTATTTCAAATCACCTGGGGGTGGGTTTGCATTTGGACTCAGGAGAAGACCATAATCAGGGCCTGGAACCCATCAGGGCTCACTCCATCTCTCCTCGCAGGCCCTCTGGGTATACCTGTTTGACTCCATTGCCTGCAGACAAATCTCCTCGGTTTTTCTGATCCACATCTTGCACGGTCCCCCAATTTGCATGTGGGAAAGGCTGGGTTGCGGTCTCTCTGTTTCCACGGTACATTCTCAGGGAAAGGACTTTGCTTGGCCACAGTCTAGTGTAGACCATGTAACTTGGTGTGTTGGGGGGGGGATTGTGGAGTGGGGACGGCAGGAGGATCACCATAAGTCTTGGAAGTGCTAAGGAGAAGATAGTTCTTCTCAGAGAAAAAAATCCCCAGGAGATAAAAGACACAGCACAAGCTCCTATTGGCTTAGAATTGAACACTTCCCTTAACCCTTGGAAAGGAGGACTCTATACTCTGCTGACTTTACACTGTGCTTCTCCCTCCCGCCTCTTTCATTTCCTGCTGATGCTGGTATGAGAGTGTTAGCTACATCCATCCTGCAGGCAGTCCTGTGTGTGGTTATTAAACACCCAGCTTTAGCCCAGGCTGCTATAACAAAAGACCACAGATGAGGTGGCTTATAAACAAAAGAAACTTATTTCTCATGGTCTGGAGACTGGAGGTTTGAGATTAAGGTGCCAACTCTGTTGGGATCTGGTGAGAGCCCCCCTCCGGGTTGGAGGCCGCTGTCTCCTTGCTGTGTTCTCACAGAATGGAGAGGGGCGAGGAGTTCTCTGGGGTTTCCTTTATAAAAGCACTAACACGATTCATGAGAGCTTCACCCTCATGGCCCAATCACCATCTTCCCCATCCTTGCTCTCAATTGACCTCGTTTCCAATTTTCTGAAAAAAGTGAATCAATGGGAAAGGAATCTCCACAGATCCCCACCAGCACATCCACCTCCACCAGCATCTCACATGTGTTCTGCTTCTGTGCACATTAGCTCACATGACTATCCACCTCCATTTGTCTTTGTGAAGACACCCTTCTGGCGATCTATCTCCTTTCCACATCGCCAGTTTTCTTTCTCTGCTAAGTCATTCTCAAGATTATACAAGCGAGCAGCTGACTCCTCCTGCCTGGACAACCTGTCATTTCCTAAAATGCCCACCTTCCTTTTTGGTCCTCAGCAATTACAATTCATATTGGACCCATCAAGGGCATCTTCTTGTCCCAGCTAAGAGGCCAGATCCAGTTATCACACCTGGCCTACTCTTAGCCACACGAGAAAACAGCAGGCTGCCTTCACTTCACTGCCTGAGCAACCAGGCAATCTGAAAATATTCACCATAACCCAGGCACTGGGGATAGCAGTCCCCAAGTCTGGGGGTCCCTGCCCTTAAGGACAATGTTATAGAGAGACCAGCCAGGTCACAGACACAAAAACAAAATAAATGAAGACAAATGATGTGGGGTGCTGTGAAGGGAGCCAGATGTGGGGAAGGCTTTTCTAAGGTATGACATTTGAGTTGAATCAGAATGGGAAGTAAGCAACCTATCAACAGCTGGAGGAACGGATTTGCAANGAGAAAACAGCAGGCTGCCTTCACTTCACTGCCTGAGCAACCAGGCAATCTGAAAATATTCACCATAACCCAGGCACTGGGGATAGCAGTCCCCAAGTCTGGGGGTCCCTGCCCTTAAGGACAATGTTATAGAGAGACCAGCCAGGTCACAGACACAAAAACAAAATAAATGAAGACAAATGATGTGTGGTGCTGTGAAGGGAGCCAGATGTGGGGAAGGCTTTTCTAAGGTATGACATTTGAGTTGAATCAGAGTGGGAAGTAAGCAACCTATCAACAGCTGGAGGAACGGATTTGCAATGGGAAGAAACAAGTGCAAGGGCTCTGAAACAGGAATGAGTCGGGCCTGTTTATTCTGAGTTAGAAAGATCCCGTGAGGCCGTTTCTGCACCATCCCCCCATCTCTTCTGCCATGGCCTGTGGGAACCTGTCTGGAGGTCTTGACCCCTTCCAGAGACACCAAGAAGAAGACGGACATATATGCTGCTTACTCCCCGATTCCCAAATCTGTTGGTGTTTATGTTGCTCCACCCTTGGCTTAGTTAAGAATAAACCACCTTGTCAGAAAAAATTGTGAAAGATTTTGGACACAAGGCAAAATTGATTACTGGATGTTCCATCTCAAGCACCCTTCTGATCCATCTTTCACTGGCTGCTTTACACCTCGGTCAAGACGTGGAATGCTGCGAGTCATGGAAGCGATTCGGGCCCATAGAAATGCACACGGTGTTCCGTGGAGAGGCAGGTGATTGTTGCCTCGAAGGTGCTGAACAATTTTATCTCTGTATTTCTTCAACATTATTATCGGTCTATATATGTTTTATAATCCGCCTTTGAAATGCTAGTTCCCTCATTGATAATGACACATATGTCATTTTACATTCACGTGAGTCAAGATTTTATCTTTTATAAATACAGTCGACCCTTGAACAACCAGGGACTGGGGTGCTGACTGCCCATAAAGTAAAAAATTCATATAACTTTTGACACCCCCCAAACTTAAGTACCAATAGCTTACCAACAACAATAAAAATGCCTTACCAATAACATAAAAAACTAACACATCCTGTGTATGTTATACCAACTACATAATGTATTCTTTTTTAAAGATTTTATTTATTTATCTTTAGAGGGGAAGGGAAGGAGAGGGGGAGAGAAATATCAATGTATGGTTGCCTTTTGTGGGTCCTCTGCCGGGAACTGGCCTGCAACCCAAGCATGTGCCCTGACTGGGAATCGAACCGCAATCGTGTGGTTCGCAGGACCACGCTCAATCCACTGAGCTACACCAGCCAGGGTTCTACATAATATATTCTTGCAATAAGGTAAGCTAAAGAAAATATTATTAAGAAAGCCAAAAGGAAGAGAAAATATATTTACAGCATTTATTGAAAAAAAATTGCCACATAGTGGACCTGTGCAGTTCAAAGCCATGCTATTCAAGGGTCAACACTAAATATCCCTTGGAAACTTCAACCTCTTCTCTATTCTTTCTCTCCTAACCTCTTTCTGGTTCTGAGCAATCATATGTCCTGGAGGTAGTAGGTCGAAGCAGATGGCACGCTCCTGAGCTTGGAGAAGTGAAGACTCGAGCCTCTTGCTCAGGCCGGCTCCAGTGCTCCATGGAGGGCAGGGGGGTGTACCACTCGCTGTCGGTTCTTTAGGAAATGGGTCAAAGTATCTTTGGGAATGGGCAGGGGTCTGTTCTCAGCGATGTAACTGTCCAGTCTCCAAAATGAAGACATCTCGCCCCAAATGCCAGGAGCACCCCCAGGGAGAAAAGCTGCTCTTAGACAACATTGATCTATAGAATGTTGCTCATGGATGTGAGGGTCTTAATGACTATCCCCTAAGAATCCTGCTGGGATCTAGACAAACATTCCATTCATTTACCAAACCGCTAAACCGGAGCTAGTTTTATGGTCATATTTCTCCCCTGGCATGGAAAAAAATGTTTATGGCCTTCAATAAAGTCTTCTCTCTATTGAGAATTGAGTTGGGTATATATTGTTTTAAACTTCAGCATCCTCCAGTAAGATTTATATTCTTGTTTTGCTTAAGATTCACATTTTAATGTGGCAATAAAATCAAGTGAAATTGTCTCATTGCAAAGGATCCTATTTAGTTAATTATCAGGCCTCATGCCACAAATCACTGGATTGTGTTTCTTGTACCCAGAGAAGTCTGCTGTTTTCTTCCTCTTCTCACATGAGTTGCATGAGCCCAAATCATATTGATAAGCAGAGCTGGGGCTAGAGGTTATGGGGAGGTGAACGTAGAAAAGAAGTAACTGCCCTATACTGTGCAGCCCCCCAAAAGCCCACCATGTATGTGTCGATTCAGGAAGCAGTGTCCAGTTTCTGGGGTCAGGTATTGAATCCCAGCTCTACCATCTACCACCTCTCTAAACTCAGTCAACTTGTTTAACATCTCTAAATCTTTGGTCTGTTTCTCATCTACCACCTCTCTAAACTCAGTCAACTTGTTTAACATCTCTAAATCTTTGGTCTGTTTCTCCTCCCATATAGGTTATAATGATGCTATATCAACTACCTGGCTTTGTATTAAAAATTAAATTAAGCCCTGGCTGGTGTAGCTCAGTGGATTGAGCGCAGGCCTGCGAACCACATGATCGTGGTTCGATTCCCAGTCAGGGCACATGCCTGGGTTGCAGGTCAGTTCCCAGCAGGGGACTCACGAGAGGCAACCATACATTGATATTTCTCTCCTCTCCTTCCCCTCTAAAAATAAATAAACAAATTTTTTAAAAAATTAAATTAAGTAATGGATTTAAAGAAGTTGGCACCAAACAAAGCAGACAGTGACTAGTGGACCACTCCCTAGTTGAGGCTGAACAACCTTGAGGAGCATCCAGCATGATGTGCCTGGGGCCAGAGGTCACCAAGCAAACCTCCAGATTTGACTGGGAGCAGATAAACGAGCATCCAGGGCTTAGGGACTCAGGCAAGAGTCTCAATAATAATGAACAAATGAGGTCAAAAGAAGCACAGAGAAGGGGTGATAGACACACAAGTGAGGAGCAACAGCGGGTCTAATTGACCTGGTAACACGGGGGGGTTTCTGTACCGAGACCGGGAGGACCAGAGGCTGCAGGTTGAAGACAGTGGCCACTTCACTTCAGAAGAAAGTTGGGGTGGGCAGAATCGAGGACTGCCACACAGAGGCAAAATAAATGAGATCTTCTGCAGGTCCCTTCGGCAGAAAGCACGCTCTGCTCTTAAACAGATTTGGTTTCCCAGCCTTCTCCACGCACCGTGCAAACAAGTAGTGCTGGGGGCAGTCCTGACAATCCAGTATGGCAACTGTGATGAATCAGTGATTCAAACACAGGTTCAGGGGGAGCCTTTATGCCCTGACAGTGATTTGGATAGCCTGGGAGATCTCAAATGGATTTTACCTTTGGTGTCAACTCCGAACAATCAGTAGCGGCTGCCTGGAATATTGTCTTGAGAAATAGTTTGAAGGCCACATTTGGGAAGAATGTTATGATTGATGATTTAAGTCTGCCAACAGCTTAGACATGAAGAGTGGAGGTACACTTGCTGCCTTGTAGCTAGAAGTAGTCCGGCCAGTTCCTCCTAGCTGATATGCAGCTGGAGCATGCCCACGAGATGTTGGGGAAGGGGTTTGCTCACTTATGTATTCATTTATTTGGCACCCCCGGAGTAGCCTTCCTGGGCAGCACTGCGGCCCTGCAGAAAGTGAGCGTGCACTGCAGGAAGAAGGTCCCAGGACTCTCGGAGCGGTTCTGCAGACCCAGTGAGGCTCTGGCATTCCATTTAGATCCAACATCAGCAAACAACCCTGGGAAGTAGAGATTATTATTATCACCCCAATTCATAGGCTAGAAAACTGAGGTTCTCAGTTTTCAAAACAACTGGTTTAATAATTCCTGCTGTGATAATTGTCATGTCCTCAAAGGCACAGCCTTTTGCATCTTTTGCTGAAAACCGGGATGAGGACGAGACCGTGCACGTGCAAAGCCATTTGCCCTCTGTGTTATTTATGAGCAGCCTTCCTGACACACTGGCCAGCCCCCAGCCATGCTCTGAGCATCCCCTAAACTTGGGGAATGCGTATTCAGTGAACTGGCCCATATTTTATCTGCCTACAAAATAGCTATTTAAATATCCCTTGAGTATGCACTTTCTGAATCATTAAGGCCTTGGGGTGCATCAATTACACTAATTTGGGAAAGTGATCAAATTCATGCAGAGCTGTTATTTTTAAAGAAAAGACATTTTGGTATATTGATGGGGAATTGGTGTGCGGAGGATATAGATTTCCAGTTATCTCCTGTCATGGCAAGAGTCCATCAGTTTCCTTTAAGAGATGGAGAGCACATTACGCCCGGTATTAACAAAGATCAATTTCAGTAACGGAAGACATTCAACACAAGGGAATTGAACTGAGCTGGGAATATATGATGTAATGTTTGAAGCGATAAGTCATGAGGGGACTCCAAATTCTTGTGTTAACAATGATTAAATGGAATTTCTGTCCTTGCCTTTTCCTAAAGGTGATAGTCCTTTACTGTAAAGTATAATGTATCTGTTTGGGCATTATTTGGGAAGTATGCAGTTAATAATTGGTCTTCTTAGAGATTTCAGAATTCTTTGGCCTTAATGCGAAAGAAAGGCCTTATCTTTACTGCCAACTCATTCCTACCCTTCAAACTGAAGTGACAGCCTTTTATAAAGAATTTGGCTTTGGGTGTTATCTTTCAAGAAAACAGTATTCCAAACTTCAATACAGTGAATAGAGTTGCAAAGACACCATGAGGGTAATATGGAAAGAGAGTAAAGATAAGCTGTCTGCTGAGATGTGAGATGCAAAAAAAAAAAAATTACTGATAAGGTGACTAGGAACAACCCTGGGGCAGGATATCTATCAGTGTCTCTACGGAAAAAAATCAAGCTAAACCTGACTTTTTCTCCTTCTTTGTGAACAAAACTCTTCGGGGTTCATAAAAACTATTAACATGTATCTATTTAAGTATATTTATGCAGGTATCTAGAGCGGGAAGAGGTCTCAGATGTTTTAGCAGATGAGAAAAAACTAAAGCCCAGGGAAATAATGTGACTGACGGAGAATCAGTTTTCCCTCTTTCTGGCTGTTAGGTATTTCTTGGTAGCTAAATTTTTATTTTTGAGAGGAAATGTAGGAAACTTTACTTTTTAAAAGGAACGTTGTTCCAATCTTTTGATTTTGCTTTGGATGGCAGCATGGGCTTTTAAACGGGCACCAAACACTAGCACCAGGATGAGGTGCCAGAAGCTCCGACTTGGAACTGGATTGAACGCAATTTCTCTGATTCCACGTTTCCCGGGGATGACATAATAACGATGCAGAAAGCACATTCTCACGGAGCAACATTTAGAGGCCAGGCAAGAACAAGAGAAACAGTTATATTAGAAAATCAGTTTGGGTTCATCAAGTAATGGCTCTTTCCTTACCAGAACCACCCTGGACACCCAAGGCTGGAAAGCGAATAGAAAAAACGTTGGGCTACCTGAGGACTGGCACATACGACGAGTCCAGTGCAGATGCAGTTATTATGGGGGAGCCAAGATCTAAACCAGGAGTAAAGGACAGGACCCTCACTCTTCTTATTATTTTATTTATTTTTCAGCCGTGTTAGCCACCAGGAGCTCTCCTTAGTCCTCAGGGTTGACACACTCTTGGCCATTTCCCTATGTCTGCCATGTATAACCAATCTGGCCAGAGCTTCTCTTTCATCCTTAAAGAGCCCCACTTCCCTGACTTTGCTGAGTCTCTCAGTCTAGCAACACTTCCTGGCTTTCCCTCCTTTTCTGCCATTATGTTTTTCACCGGTAGCCACTTCCCTGACATTCTTCCCGACACCCTCCACTGCTTCTTCAGCTGCCCCCCCCCTCCACTGGTCATCAGTACACTCTCAATCCCAGCTGTGGGATTGTTGGACACACCCAACCCCCCGTTTCCTCAAGTCCTGATGCTTCGTGGAGCTTGTGAAAACCCACCATAGTGCCATCCTTCAGCAATCCATTGGCACGTGAAGATTCTTGCTCTGGTTCCACAATGACTATTTCAAGCCTTTCCCACTGTCCTCAGTTGCTCTACCATACCCCTGTCCCCAGTTTCCATCCCCTCATTTGTAGCATATGACTTGTCTTTCTGTTCCCCGAGCAAGACATCAGTAGGGTAGTTCCTAAACTATCCTAAAGTTTCATGGAGTCCGAACAACACGAACTAGTTCATCCAAGAGTAGCACAAGCCAGAAAGGAGACAAGCTGAGCCAGAGCAGGGGGTGGGAAACCATCTGGACGTCAAGGTGGGTTCCCACGCCAGAGGTCCTAAAGTTGAGGAAGCGGGATTCATTTAGACCCCCTTCCAGCGGGCTCTCTATGCCTCACCGAATTCCTAGTTCATTTCGCACCTTAGCTAAAGACCTTAGTGTCTCTTCTGCGTGAAATTCTTGAATTGTCCCAATCACAAATAAACTTGCTCTGAAAGGCATGTCAGATACACAGCGGAAGATGCTGCGTAATGAAGTTGTATTCTTTATGTTGAGTTAGGCTGAGGGAGCCCATTTCCGAAATGCTGTAACTCAAATAGAGCTATGGCCCAATTATTTTCCCTTTTGTTTTCATCATCTGACTTCCCAGCAGGTACAGAATTTTAGCCTGGAGAAAATTTTCAGTCAGGTATCCTGCCTGAGGCACGGAGTGGTGAAGATACTGACAGAGCAGGGGTGTGTTGGGTGAGGGGCCCTTTTGTGGTTGGCTTCACTGCCTCATCTTTACATGGGTTTTGCCCTGCTTGTTTCTGGCGATTTACAGAATCCCCAAGCAGGGTGGGAGAAGTAGTGACCCAGAGCAAAGAGCATCTGCTCGTTTTACTTGTCTTGGTCATAAGATTTTGATGTCTTTTGGCTCTTCCCTGATGCAGGAAAGTAATCAATAGCAAGTTGTTTTGGAAATCAATTCCTCATTATGGGAAAAGCTCTGTGCACAAATAGGTTCCAGGGACCCTAACGCCATCGAGGAGGCTTCGTCCTACATAAAGTTCCTGAGCAAATTCCAGTTGCTGAGTTTTTACCCAGGCTGTAAAAAGGAATGTATAGTGGGAGAAAGATTATGAAACAGGTAAGAGAAAGCTTCCGTATAGGTAGCCTACAGACTTCTACCCAACCTCTTGACTCAGTCAGCAACCCTGAAACTTCAGTTGTCCAGTTGCATCAATTGCTCTCCTTTCTCAAAAGCTGAATAACAGCTAAGGTGAGAAATAGACAATGGGTGGTGGTCAGTGAGCAGATGTGCGAACCACTGAAGGGAGTAGCCTCCTGGTCAGTGGGAGATGGACCTACCATGAAAGGCAGGAGCTATTGATTAGCATAAGAGCTGTGGGCCAGGGCTCATCTGCAGGTGTGTTGATGTAGCCAAAGTCTCAAAAAAAAAAGGGGGGGGGGAGTCGGGGGAAGAAGAAAATTCTGTAAATCAGTTTATATTCTTTAACAAGCTAAAATGTTCACTATTAAAAGTAGCCTAGAGCCCTAGCTGGTGCGGCTCTGTGAATTGAGCACTGGCCTGTGATCCAAAGAGTCATTGGTTCAATTCCCAGTCAGGACACATGCCTGGGTTGTGGGCCAGGTCCCCAGTAGCAGGCACTTGAGAGGCAGCCACAGAGTGATGTTTCTCTCCCTCTCTTTCTTCCTCCCTTCCTCTCTCTCTAAAAATAAATAAATAAAATCTTTAAAAGGAGACTAGACAAATTGTTCTGGAATATAGTTATAAATTTTGTTTTCTCAATAAATACATTTATGTGTTAGGTTTGCTGATTTATATCTCACCTACGGCCAAAGAGAGCTTAAGGGAAAATAACCAAAAAGATTTGTGCTGGCATTTTTCAACTCCTGCCGCCGTGGGTTTTGTTGAAGACACACTGAGTGCTGAAGACATATTCCGAGTGACCCCGAGTGGCTATTCCTCCATGGCGTCCACTCTCCTGGCGCTCTGGTCACAGGCCTAGGGGTAGTAATGACCTCCCACTCAGCAATGTCTGGGTGACTCAACATTCTCTGCTGTTTGCCTTAACCCTGCCCGCACCTTTGTAAGAAGGCTCTTTATTAGAGTGTCCTCACTGAATGATTGTGTTTTCTATGGAACTCTCATCGCTACAATCTCTAAGATGTTGGAAAACCTATGAAATTGTAACACTTAACCCCACCAACTTATGAAAAGACCTAGTTCTGGGTGGTGCTTTGTACTTGTTCAATGCGATGTCTGTTAACTCTGTCTTTCCTATCACATCTCTGAGGAGAAGGGGTGTGTTGGCTTTCTATCTATCAATCCTGTCTTATACGAAAGGACATGGTGTCACTGGGAGTTCAGGAATTTGCTGAAGGTCCATGACTAACGGGGGTGAGGGTGGTCAAGTTCTCAGCTCTCCAGCACTCCCCTGTGGCCCAGAATGCTCTGACCCAGCAGCCAAAGGAAAGTGGACCGTTGGCTTTATTCTTTACCCTTCTTCAATTTGTAAAAACTGAAGAGAGATGTTCCTGCCACTGGGTCACCCTTAGCATAATTTCCAACTTCAGAATAACAGGACTCCTTTCAAGACTATGGGGTAATCTCCTTTGCCCTCATTCCCACAAAGGAATTGCTGCTGCTTTACAAATGGTCAGCCTTTTACAGCAGCTTCTGTTTCAGAGACCTTTCGGAAAGCCTGACTGGGCATAGGCAGCCTGGGTTTAGCAAAGGAAAACAGCTCTCATTTAACGGTTTCAATGTGTTTCTTTCTCTGGCTTGCTCTCTGCCTGGTTGCTTGTTTCTTTCTTCTTTATAAAGTTGTTTTATTGTTGTTCAATGTTTCTGTCTGTCCCTTTCTCTTTCCTCTTTTCTTTTTGCCTTCTTTTCATAAGAGGTCTCGTGGGACTGGCTGACAGACCTTTGCAGGTCGAGTCACCCATAAACTACTAACAGTGGGAAGCCATCGCCACCTCGATGCCTGTGAACGGAGCCCAGCAGGACTGTAGTCATGAAGGCATGCGCTCGGCTCCTGCCACACATGTGATGCGGAAGCAGGGAGGGAACAAGGAAGGATTAGCCCAAGTCTCACCCTCTCTCCTTTCACCTTCTGATCTCTTGCTGCTGCTTCCCATTAGTCAAGGCCAACTTCCCATTAGTTAGGCAGAAGGCAAGGGAGCCTGGGTGATGCAATCTGTAGGAGTGGCCTTGGACAGAGAGTGGGTGGGAGCAATGGCAGGGGGTGGTGAGTGGAGAACAAATAGAAACTAGCCAATATAGGAATGACCCCATCTACTATTGATAATAGTGAGACTGGTTAGTGAGATGAGTGGAAGATATTTCAGTTAATTACTTTAACCCTCACTCTTCCCTCCAAAATGGTGTTGATTCATTTCTTGGCGAGTCTGAGGAAGAGTAAGATGCTGATGTTACTCTCTGAGCATTTCTGTTTCCTCCACTCAGTCTGGCCCTTTGCTTTGTGCCCTGTTAGCTGGAGCCACCTATGGACTCCTTGACTTTTCTCTTCTGTGGAGTCAAGTTCAGAGTTGCATCTCTTTCTTTCTCCTGCCTTCTCCTTTGCTGAATGCTAAAGAAGAAGACCAATTTCTGCAGATAGGGCCTCAAACAAGCCATGGCACGGGTGTATTCAAATGGCAACCATAGTTGGGATATCCTTGCTTCTATGCATCTGTCAGTCACCAGATACAGGAAGCTAATGAAATGTAATCGTCAGCACCCCCACCCCTATAAGTCCCTTCCAAGTCTCACAAAGGACCTGAAATTCCATATTCATAATCTTGCATTCTTGTTCTTAAAGATAGCCCTCAAAATTGCATAAATTTCAGGCTCCACAAGACCTGGACCTATCCCTTCCTCTATATCTTTGCCTCTGAAGACACATTTTCTACCTATGACTAGTGTGGCAGTGTTTACAAAATCCAAAGCAGAGGCAATTAATATATGAGAGAACCTACTGGCAGAGACTCCTAAGACATATGGTCCAGTTAGTGGGCCCAAACGAAGGAGTAATTGCAAGGTGTCACTGCATACTAATAAAGCTGTGGCAGCAAGATGCAGTCGGTGACACAGATGACAAAGGCAGGCTGCCAAGGACCAGCCAGTCACAAACACGTTCTGGTGCTCTGCAGTTTAATAAACCTTCTATGTGACACCAGGGGGGCAGTCACCTTATCTGCTGGCTGACCAACTTGCACACCCGCTGTTGGGGGAGGTATGATGAGGAGAGCACAGGCAGGCCGGCCCTGCTGGCCCTCCAAGGACTGAACCTGTTCAGGCTGTGGGGAAGCCAGCAGGGGCTCTGCACCTGGGTACCTCTGTGGATGCCAGTCCTGGGACACTGTGCCTGGGTTGGGTTACAGAGATGGAGCTGTGGCTCACTAGTTCCAGCCCCAGCTAACACAACCGAGCCCTGGATTGATCCCAGTCACTCAGGTTTCTTTTTATCCACAATCACAAAACACCTGCATGCCTCATGCTATTCGCCTCAAGAGTGACTGTGTTTAAGATGCCTATGCCTTCACACCAATTCTTCACTTTTCAGAAAAACCCACCAAAGACCCATTCAAGAGTGAGAACCTACTATGTGACAGCACTGAGGATTAAAGGAAACACAATTCACATTTTCTTTATATTCCTTTAGCATTTTAATACTTATCAGGCCCTTATTAAGAGACAGGAAAGAGAGAGAAGAAAGATAGAGGGGAGAGAAAGGAAGGGTAAAAGAATATACTTATAAAAGGGACTTAGAACAAATGCCCCGGAGGGTTTGATCTCAGCCACTATAAAGTGATGGCTCTCTGACCTTGGGCAAGAATGACTTAATCTCTCTGAGTCTCAGTTTTCCAATTGTGTAGAATGGGAATAAAAATAGTACCTGGAAAAAAAGGAAAAGACTTCATAATTTCTGGTTGTAAAAACCAGCATGGATTGAGGCTATGGAAGACAGAAACTGCTGGACTCCCTGGCAATTCCTCTTAAAGGGCCCATGCACAGACTCCAATATAGGGGCAGCAGATTGAAAAGACCAGAGACATATGGGGAGGAACTGAATTGTCTGGCATCAGGGCAAGAGCTGGGGGGAAGTTTTTCCCAAACGGAAGTACAGGCACAGGCCTGTACAGCGCCACAGAACTGGCAGGCAGGTGCCATATCTGAGACTCCATCAGCTCACACTGTTTGCCCCAGCTTGGTGATTCCCTGCTCCGCCCAACTTTCAGGCCTACCCAAGCAGTTTCCAGTGGCTTTTCCATACAAATAGCTTGTTTTGGCCCATGCTTCAGATTTTTCTAAATTCTCTCAAACAAGTTGCATCTGGCTTCAGCGGGCCCCATACCTCTCACTAAGTTGCCCCAGGCCCAGCACTAGCAGCAGCCAGCCTTGGTTTATAGCCTGGCTTCTCCTGGGCACCTCCAAGCCTAGCACAAGTAATGACCAGCTGCAGGGTGCTTTGTAGCTTATACTGGGTGACCCTGGATAGAACACATGTGGCAGCTGGTTCTGGACCTCCCAACAGCAGTCAAGGCTCAACTATACAGCCCACACAGTGGACATTCCCTGAGTACCCAGCTTGGGGGTTAGGGGAGGCTGTGCCACTGGATCCTAAAGAACACCTACTATATTAGTCCACCCCACCAAGCCTGGGAGATGTAACAGCTCCACTTCATACATAGAAAACAAACACAGGGAGGCTGCCAAAATGAGGAGACAAAGAAATATGGCTCAAATGAAAGAACAGAACAAAACTCCAGAAAAAGACTAAATGAAATGGAGAAAAGCAATCTATTGGATGCAGAGTTCAAAATAGTGATATTAAATCTGCTCAGAGAACTTAGTGAGGACCTCAACAGCATAAAAAAGATCCAGTGAGAAATGAAGGGCATGCTAATTAAAATAAAGAACAATTTACAGGGAATCAGGAGTAGAGTGGATGAAGCTGAGAATCGAATCAGTGATTTGGAACACAAGGAAGCAAAAAACAACCAATCACAACAGCAAGGAGAAAAAAGAATTTAAAAAAATGAAGGTAGTGTACCAGCCATGGAACCTCAGGCTGACTTGTCTCCTCAGCCTCTTCCATCTATATGGGTGCCTATAATCTTTGCCTCATCAAGGTTGTTCTAAGAAGCAAATGAAGCAGACATCATGCATGAGCTTTTGCTTCTCTGTGAAGGACAATGGAGTGGCTCTACTATTGGGAAGTTATAAAATTGCTCAGACATTTGGGTTGCCTGCCTTATTATCTCATACATGAATCTCTGTCAGCACCCTTCCTCCATCCTGAGCTTAGTGTTCGCCTTCCTGGATGGTAAAGGTCCCCAAGAAAAGCCAAAGTCTACGTCTACTGCCTGCCAACACCCTGAAAGATTCCATTCTGGAGCACATTCCTTTCAGAACCTCCACTCCTCTTGAAGTGGGGCACCGAGGACCAGGCCCACGCTGTGTTTCCATGAGACACTTGACAGACTGGCACTCTGAGCCCAGGTGCTGCTGAGGCTACTGTGCTGTGAGGACAGAGGGGTGTGGTCCTGGCCCACAGGCTGCCGCTCCGTTCCAGCTGGCCTGTCTGCCTCATGAACTACTCTCAGAGCCACAATGAAAGGGCCTTTTGGATGGGCAGAGTCATTAGCACTTTGTTTTAATTATGCTTTCCGGCATTTCCCCATTTCCTTCCTTTCACATGGCCTGACACTGGTATCAGTATCACCCAAATACCAAAAGGTGAAGAGCGAATGAAACCACCGTAAATGTGGATGAGTAGCAAACTGGTTGGAACACAAAGGACATTAGTCATCTCTTTTTTGTGTGTCTACTGAGCAGGCTGTTCTGGCCTTACCCGGTCTGGAGCCCAGAAGGGACTTTATATCTGAGATTCACTGATGTCTGGACAGGATCTAATTTCTAACATCTGGTGCAGACAGGCCCTTCAGGAAAGACAAAGAACAGCTCGTCAGGAGCTCCTTAATGTCATTTTCGTGATGCAATAAGAGAAGGGAGAGGAAGTACACCCAGTCCATCTGGGTAGCTCGGAGCCCATGGGGACGAGCAGTAGACAGAGAGTGTAAGTGCAGGAGAGGCCAGGGGACCTGCGCAGCTTCTCAGGTCCAGCGCTGTGACGGAGAACTCTTGGAGAATGAGGAGGGGTCCCTTAAAGATTTTTAGGAAGGTTCCATTGGTGGTCAATTCTCCTGACATTTGTCAGAAAAATGTTTTTTTCTTTTCCTATATTTTGAAAAGAAGTTCTCATGGGGTTTACAATTCTTTTTTTCCTCTTTCTTTTTGAAATTTAGTTATTTGTTCATTTATTATTGCCTTTTCTCAATACCATCTGTCTCGCCAGACCCTCTTTCATCCCACCCATCCTCCTCAACCCCACTGCAATCACCACACTGTTGTCCATGTCCATGAGTTTTTTCTTTTTTATTTAATCCTTATTTATTCTACTACAGTGATCCTAAGTGTTCCCTCTGCCATCCTCCACCAAGCCTACCTCCTGCGTTCTTTCTCTTTATTTTTTTTTGCTTGATCTCTCTACCCCACCCCCATTCCTCAAGCTGATAGAAAGCAGAGCTTACTATTATTTTTTAAAACTTCTGGGTTTTGTTGTTTTTTTCCATTATCGTTTATCCTTCCCTGCTGCAATCATCACACTGTTGTCCATGTCCATGAGTCCTCTCTCCTTTTAGCTCGATGCCTCTGCCCCCTAACACACTCCCATAGTTGTCATCCTGCTCTCTATCTTTGAGTCTGTCTCTGTTTTGCTGGTTAATTCCATTTGTTCAGTAGGTTCCATATGCAAGTAAAATCATATGTCTTTGAATGTCTTATTTCACTTAGCATAATGTTCTCCAGGGCCATCCTCGCTGTCTCAAAGGATAAAATTTTCTTCTCTTTTACAGCTGAGTAGTATTCTATAGTGTAAATGTCCCATAGTTGTTTTATCCATTCATCTAGTGATGGACACTTGGGCTGCTTCCATGTCTTGGCAATTGTAAATAACACTTCAGTGAACATAGGGGTGCTTATGTTCTCTCAAATTAGTGTTTTGGGTTCCTTTGCATAGAATTCCCAGCATGGGATTGCTGGGTCGAAAGGCAGATCCATTTTTCATTTTCTGAGGTGTCCCCACACGCTTTCCACAGTGGCTGCAGCAATCTCCATTCCCACCAACACTGGCTCCTTCTGGAGCCAGTGGTCCTCTGCCTTCTGGCTTTTGCCATTGCCGTCGGAAAGGCTAGTGGTCTTTTGCTGTTTCTGAGATCCATGTTTCCTCTCTGGCTGTCTTTACGACTTTCTTTTTTGGCTTTGGTGAGAAAGCAGTTTCACCACCATGTGTCAAAGTGTGGATTTCTTTTTAGCATCCTGCTTGGGATTAGTTCTGCATGATTCCAAATCGGGAAAATTCTCAGCCTTTATTCTTCACGTGTTGCCTCTGCCCATTTTCTGTATCATCTCTCCTGGGAACTCTGCTTAGATCTGTTTGACCTTCTCTCTCCTCCACACTCTGCTATCTCTGGGGCCTTTATCTGTGGGAATCCCAGGAAACTGGGGTATGTTCCTCCGGAGAAAACTTCTGCATTTGCTTCTGCCATCTGCCAAGAGTGCTTTCAACACTGAGCTGTTTTAAGCTAATTTCTCACAAATTAGTCACATTGCTTTTTGGTATATACATAATAGTATGAATTCAATCCCGAAACCTGCATGGAAACAGGCCTGTGCTTACAAATATTTGAAAGAGATTTTTTTTTAATCTTCTAAGAATAGAGGCAGAGACAGACATGCTTCCTTGTTAGTGCCCTTGTGAAGCAGAATCTTGTCCTCATCCGTCCTTTCACTGAGGGTGCAGAACGTTGGGGATCTCTGCCACCTGCCCCAACATGGCCATGGACCCAAGGCCACAGACCCAAGGCCACGGACAGGAACAATGGAGCCAAGAAACCCTGGTGGGCAGTTGCTGCCTTTCATGGCCACTTGTTTCCACATTCTCAGCCTTTCTCCACTGTCTTGAGCACTCTAAATTGGGAAAACATGTTCACTCAGCATTTTAAGATGTTGTTTGCTTATTTGTTTATTTTGGAGGGACAGGGTTTTTAGGATTTCCAGAAATGGAAGTCCACATTTCCATATTTATAATTCCCCTCTCTGAAGAACTTACCAGCTTTTCACTCTCTTTATCTTCCTTTTGTTCTCTAGAGGCTCCCCCACGAGTAGTTGAAGCAGCGTCTCCACAACCCCTCTCAACCGGTGGCCCGGAAGGCAGCCTCTTGTTGTGTGGATGAAAATACTATGTTAGGACCTGTTTGTTTGTTTTTCTCATGCATTGCTTACTTTCTATTTTTCATATATGCTTTACCGTGTGCACATTATATTAGTATAGTAGTACATGCTTACAACATATTAATAAATGTACATACTTTTTAACCGATGGGATATGCAATCACAAGAGTTTGGAGATTTCATTACCTTTTAAAGCCATCATGGTTGTATGGCTAGAGAGGAAAATGCAGAAATTTGCATACATTGAACTCAACTAGTTTAGACTAAAAAATGAAAGGTCTGTCATGGGTTATGAAAACAGATCGCATGCCCCAGGGTGGTAGGGAGGTAATGTGGTTGCTAGGTCCAAGGCTGGGAGACCGTGTCTGACCCTCTCATTGATCCATTCTCTAAGACTCATTTCTCCTTCTCTTACTATAACCCATAGTTACTCATTTCAACATTTCTCTCTACTGCATAATAAGATTTCCCACAGTTCTTCACTCACCCATTGACACCACAATAGTTTAGTTTCTCTGCAAAGAAAAAAAAAGCAACTAGAATTGACATTAAAAAAACATATTGGTGCCTGCAAGCAATGGACAGCTCTGGGCCCACAGTCGTGAGACAGAGCTTGCCTGGGTTCTCTCTGGGTGCCCTGCCTGGAGCTGTGTGCTGGGAGCCAGGCTGCCTCCCTGCTCTTTTTCTGATGCTTCTTCCTCTGCCTGTCTGCCTCTGCCCCTTTGGCTGGGTTATGTTTACAAGCCTCTGATAACAGGTCCATTGTGAAGGTGGACACAATTGTCCAGGGTTCAAGAGAAACACCTAGCCAGATGCCCTTAGTTTGTCTACAAACAGGAGTTAGAGTCCAAGCTCTCTTCCCCATTTTGAAACTGCTGTTCTAGCCTTGAATTACATTTCTGATGAAGATTCCAGGACCCTCAATTCCCAGTGTGACCCCAAATAGGGGTGAAGGAAAACTTATGGTCTGGGGCTATTTGCTGTTTATAGTCTTAGAAGGTAGTAAAGAGAAGGCTTAGATAAATGTGTATGTGTGTACAATTGGTATAGTCCACAGATTACATGAAGTCATAGGAAAGTTTTTAGATACAGAATTGAGATACTCTGGCTTACTAGTACAGAGGAGCCAGGGCACACATTAACAAGACATTTTGTGCTGCAGCGCTTGTGTGCACTGTGATCGCCATCACACAGACACATGAATTGTGTGCATATCACAGTTGAGTCACTCCCTGAATCACTCCAAGCTGAAGCTGATGTCATTTTTTTCTCAGAACCTTTGAAAACTCTCGGTGCATTAGTGTGGACAGAAGCAGGCTTAGGCTACACTGAGCCAATGGGCATGGTTCCCTCCTGTGCGGTCAAGTAAAACAAACGAGGTCTCCAAATAGGCTTGTGTTTCCTCAGCCATGAGCCCTCCCGTTTATACTTTCTCCTTAAGGGGGATCGTTTTTAAAAGCCTATTTCACTGAATCAATTTCAGTGGGCCCTTCGAAATGGGAGGTGAGCTGGAGGTAGTTCAGTTTGTTTTAATAATAAACTTCAGCTTATTGAAGCGAGCATTAGTGTATCATGTCCCCATATGGCAATCATTAGAGACAACAGAAACTTGAGAAGTTTATTGCTCTGAGATAGCTAATAAAAGAAATTGAAGACATTTTTATAGGACCTAAAGGTAGTGCCAATAAAATAAGGACAAAACCTACTTGTAGGTGATAGGTAAGAGAAGGAAATCTTTGAGGAACAAAAAGATCTTTGCAGTATAAAAGGTGGGAGTGGCTTTCAAGTAAGACATCTATGATTCATATGCATATTAACTTATTCATTTATTTGCTTAGTGGCTCAGTCTAACAATGTTGATTGAGCACCTGCTATATTTCTAAATGTGGTGGGTTGCAAGGATACAAGACAAGATCCCTGCCTTGAGGACCTTACCTACAGATGATAGACGAGGAAAGATGTCACTTGAGTGGAAGAGGGTGGGATAAGTGGTAGAATAGGCAGGGAGTAATGTGCCAATGCACGCTGGGGATACAGAAATGCTTCCTACCTGACCTGCCAGGGCAAGGCTTGGGTGTGGGTTGTTACAGGCAGGAGGACCTGAAGGTGCAGAACCTGCAAGAATGGAGAAAACAAGGTGTCCATGACCAACTGCAAGGGGTTCTTTATGGCTTCCACTAGCCCGAGGTAGGGATATCAAGAGATAAATCCATAAAGGTAAGCATGGATCCAGCTGGCAAAGAGCTTTCTGCAATTCCTGGCAACGGGAAACCATTAAAAGGTTCTAAGCAAGGGAGTGACATGATCAAATTTCCATTTATGAAAGATGGTGTTGGTAGCATATAGGAAATGGCTTGGTGCCAGGATATGTGAGGATGGGAGGCAAGTTACGAGCCTGGTCAAGTAAAAACCAAGTCAAAGGATAAAGGTGGCTGATGTGAGACAGAGAGACGTGAACAGATTGAAGATACATCAGGAAGATAGAATTAGTAGGACTTGAGAGTAGGTCAAATACAGAAGGAAGAAGAATAGAAACCAAGCAGAAAGCCAAGGATTTTGGCTTATGTTATAGGGTGGGAGAGATGGGACCATTCACCAAGATAGAGAACACAGGGGAAGGAAGGAGTTTGAAGGGGAAGAGAGCGAATTAAGTTTTAGGCATCTCTGTTTGCCTATGGGACATCCAATAAAGTCTTAAATATGTGCACTTGGAGATCAGGACAGGAGCTGGCAGGACTTAGACATTTGAGAGTCATCAGCCTATTGTTGAGATAAGAATGAGCTCACCTCAATAAAGGGTGAAGGGGGGAGATCTGAGAACAGAGCCCAGGGAAATCAACCAAAGTTGAAGAGATGGAATGGGGGTAAGAAGCCTTTAAGGTAGCCTGAGGATCAGCAGAGAAGTCGGAAACCCAGGAGCGTGTAATGCCAGAGGGACCATCAGAGAAGGGAAGGATGTAAAGGAGGAGAAGGGTTGGGGGAGGAATGAAATGATGCATTAGATTCAATAACAAGCAGGCCATTGGTGGTCTGGGTAAGAGCAGTTTCAGTGATGTGATGGGGAAGTGGGTTGCGGAGAGAATGGGGGGTGGAAGAGTGGAATCTGGGAACAGGGATAGCCCTTTTCTGTCAAGATTCTACCTGTGTAGGGGAGGAGGGGAGTGACAGGACAGAAGCAATTATTTAGGAGCTAAATGATAAGCACAGACTTGAGGTGATTCAAATGCTCATGACAAATAGCCAACTGGGAAGAAAATATTCACAAAACAGGAGGCAGAGGGGTGGTCATTGCAGAGGGGTCCCTGAGAAGGAGGGCTTGCCTGGGTCCAGAGTGCAGCAGGAGGGACTGGCCTGGGACAGGAGGACAGACCTAGTGCCACTTAAACAACCACAAAAATCCAGGTGCATACACCAGGAAGCGTGTACGTTCCCATGTTTGGAATCAGTGGGTCGGCTAAGCGGCTCCACAAATCCAGATGGGACTCGCTTGTCTGGGACTTCGCTGCTGTCCACGGATCTGGATGAGCTGCTTCGCCAGTGGCTGCAGTGACTGGGCTCTGCTCCCGACGACCCTCAGCCCCATATGGGGGCCAATGGGCTAGGCTCAGCTTGTCATCCTCATGGCAATGGCACAGAGACAAGGGGACAGGCTCCCACGGGCAAATCCATTTGCAGTCTCTGTGTGCCATGCCTCTGAACATCCCTCTAGCCGAAGTGTGTCATGTGGCTATGCCCCATCTCAAGTCATGTAACCTACATTGCAAAGTTAAATGGCAGAGGGCATGGGTGCAGGGCAAGATGAAGAATTTTTTTAATACAAATAAAAGAGAAATACAGTTTTGACATTTTGTCAAACATAAGAAGAAAAAAAAGTTTGCAAGAAGCCAAGGGAAAAAGGCAAATTAAAGGCCTGGCTATTTGCTGCTCTTCCGTTCACACCAAGGTGCTGCTGCATTATTTATGGCTGCAAAGGTTAACACTCCACTGTGGCTAATGAGCAAAGCAGTCTGGAGGGGAACACATCCTGATAGGGCCAGCATTACCGTATAAAACTTAATGACAGCAAAGTGAGCTTTAGTGCTTTTGTAGAGAGGGGGAAAGCCCTCCATCATCTCACTTTGGTAGAAAGTCCCCATGGGCTTATCTCAAGCAGGTAGAATCTGTTCATGGGCAAAAGAGGAAAATATTTTCTCCAAAGCTTGTTTATGAGTATTGAACTATGGAAGTGTAAGAGTGTGCTGTGGGAGGTGGGGCATGGGAATGGAGACAGAAGTGTCTGCAAAAGGGAGGACGAGACAGCTGTGGGTTACATCCGTGTCACACCTGGAAGGGCAAGAAATGGGCTCTGGATCAGTGGAGTCCAGGGAACAGAAGCGAGAGTCTGTGATGGGGCGTTCTCCTCACTTTCTTTCTTTACTTCCAGGCAGGACCATTCTTCAAATACCGTCTTCTGCATGAGAAGCAGTACTGACAAAGGCCGCTCTAGGCAATTATCATCAGTGGATTTTGATCAATGGATTTTGATCAGTGGATTATCATCAGTGCTGACATCAAACAGGGGTCTCCAGGTGATGCCCCTTCTCCTTTGACTTCTTTTTTTTAAATTTATTTATTTATTTACCTTTAGAGAGGAAGGAGAGAGGGAGAGAAACATCAATGTATGGTCGCCTTTTGTGCATCCCCTGCTGGGAGTTGGCCTTCAGGGAACTGGCTTGCAACCCAGGCATGTGCCCTGACTGGGAATCAAACCTCGATCCTCTGGTTCGCAGGCCTGTGCTCAATCCACTGAGCTACACCAGCCAGGGCTCCTTTGACTTCTTGTAGTGAGAAGTATTCCCCGTCGGGGTACTGATGGATATGGTACCTAATTTTAACTCAACTAACTCTCAGAAAATGGACACAAAACTTTAGAGTTTCCTGCAAAAAAATCAGCAGTTGAGTCCTGGCTGGTGTAGCTCAGTGGATTGAGTGCGAGCCTGCGAACCACACAATCATGGTTCGATTCCCAGTCAGGGCACATGCCTGGGTTGCAGGCCAGTTCCCACGTTCCCAGCAGGGGACGAATGAGAGGCAACCACACATTGATGTTTCTCTCCCTCTCTCCTTCCCTTCCCCTCTAAAGACAAATAAATAAAATCTTAAAAAAAATAAATTAGCAGTTGAAAGAAAGACAGACAATGTGGAAATGGCCAAGCTGACCACTAGCCCGCCCCAAGAATGAGCTCTCCTAGCTCAGCCACACAGTTTGGTGAAACAGTAGTGATCTGATCACTTCTGATAAGAATCAGCCACTGTGGAAAACAATATGGAATGTCCTCAAAAAACTAATAATGGAACTAACTTTTGACCCAGCAATTCCACTGCTCAGATTATACCCTAAAAATCCTGAAACACCAATTCAAAAGAACCTATACACCCCAATGTTCATAGCAGCACAATTTATAACAGGCAACTGCTGGAAGCAACCTAGGTGCCTATCAGTAAATGAGTGGATCAAAAATCTGTGGTACATTTACACAATGGAATACTACAGCAGAAAGAAAGAAGGAGCTCCTACCCTTCGTGACAGCATGGATTGAACTGGAGAGCATTGTGCTAAGTGAAATAAGCCAGGTGGTAAATGACAAATACTATATAATCTCACCTGTATGTGAAACCTGATCAACAAAACAAGTGAGCAAAATAGAACCAGAGACACTGAAATAAAGAACAAACTGACAATAACCAAAGGGGAGAGGGAGGGTGATAATGGGGGAAAGAAAGGAAAGGGTCATCAAGGAACACGTATAAAGGACCCATGGACAAAGCCAGAAGGGGGTAGGATTGAGGGTGGGAAGTGGTGGTGGGTGGGGTGGGGGAAAGTGATGGTGGGGAAAAGGAGACAACTGCACTTGAACAACAATAAAAAATAAAAAAATTTAAAAATTTTAAAAAGAATTGGCCAAATAGAAATAAATGAAAATGCTGAAGGTTATTTAAAATATTGCATATTTGCTTCCTTATCATAAGCTGTCATTAATTTGCCCCAGTGGTGGGTCATACCTGGCATTATGCTCAATGGGAGCAGGATTAGTAGAACATCCAAAGTTAAGCATTTAGATCACACACAGCAACTTCTACAACAGCCTTGGCAATATTTTAGGACAAATGATACCCAATCCAGAATTTTTTAAACTGTCACACTGCAACAATAAAAAGCATTTATTAAAGCTTTTTATTTGCAAAGCAAAAGACCACACATCTTTCTGTGCTCTTCCTTGGGTGTTAAAAAATGGCTAACGTGTGTGGAAAAGATTATGGCTGCAAACTAAAATGAATTCCTTTATCATTAAATAATGTTAAAAGATGAGAAGAAAGCATTGCTGAAGGTTAGAAGAAATGAGTACAGAACAAATGACACCAAGTGGGAGGTTTGTTATTTTGGGGGTTGAAAGTATAGAGGTTGTCTAAGTTAATGGTATTACTAGGTTCCTTTCCAATAATGAATAGTGTAAAGAACTATCTTTTGGCAGTGAATCACTAAAAGAGGCACTAGAGAAGATATATTCTCCACAAAAAAATGACTTCTTAAAAACTGACTGAATGGTACCACCAATGAAGTGGGTTGTTTGATTGGCGGAAAAAAGGATTTGGAAGAAGTCAGGCTACAGAGTGGCCCCGTGTGTGAAATCTGTGTAGTTTGTTTTTTCCTAAGCAAGCTATTGCAGCAAAGCAGTGGAAGCCAGAATTTCACAGGCTGGCACTCTCAAACCTGACTGTGTGTGCTCGGCGTGAATGTGCACGTGCCTCACTTGGGGTCTTGTTAAAATGCAGATTCAGGTTCAGGCTGCCTGGGCCTGGGAGCCTGCAGTGCTAGGAGCTCCCATGTGAGGCGCCTGGTCCTGCACCACACCTTGAGTAGTGAAACCACGAAAAAAGAGAAGGTTAGGATTGGCATTGATTTTATAGAAATGAGATCATTTACAACATAGTAAAACCTTTAGATTACTTTGTAGTGACATGTGGAGAGATCACGCAAATCATTTGCACGTGGAGAGGTCTGCTGGTTGTCTTGTGGCAAAGTCCTTAAGAGTTTTATGAGGATGCGCTGCTAATTGTGCTTTTGCAGACATACCATTTAAAAAATCTGACCTTTTAAATAATGAGAAATAGCTAGTAGTAGAATTCTATCTTAAGGTATTAAATAAATTCATTAATACACCTAATTGGTTTCTTAAGGTACAGATGGTAGTTTACCAATGAAAAAGAAAGTTAACAGTGCTCCCAAAGAAACCCGTGCTAGGAAAGAGCGTTGTGAAAATAGATGTTTTCACCATTCTGCGATTCTGTTGTTGAAAATGACACTGCACCGCTTATAAAAACTTTCATGTCTTCACACCAAGAAACTCAATTTTCTAACATTTAAATATCACTCACAGGGTCGACTTTGAATACATTTTATAAAATATTTTTAAAAGGTATATTCCATCAATGCACCTTGATTTGTCTGTAAGAAAATCAGGTTGACAGTAGGGACTACAGAAAGGTGTTAGCTGAATTGTCACACAAACTGTTACATACTGGTGAGCAGTGAACACCAGGTCTTGGTAGCAGAGGCCAGGGGTGCACGCCTCCCCTATGGATCTATAAAGCATCCTTTTCCCCCTCCGACAGAACTACAACCAAGTAAAAAAAAAACCAAACATAGGCCTAGACCGCTGACCAAGTATATCACAAAATCCTAAACCAAGATTTTAAAGCATAAAGAAGCATGTTCAATTGCACTGTAATTGATACAGGGTGCAGCCAAGGGGGGGCCCAGAAAAGATTTAGAATGGTGTCCAGAACTCAAAGTGTACAGGAATATTGGAGGAAATATTAAGATATCCTACCCTCCCCCCACAAGGTGTCAATTGGGGGAAGGGACGAATGGAGCAGGGCCATTGAGAGCTGTTTTGCAAAGCAACAGTTTTGCAGCTAACCTCTGGAATGGTTATTTAACATATGTATAACCTTTAACTGGTTTCATAGATATGTTAAAGAGCTGTGGCCAAGTTTTGGGCGAGGGAGAAGTGAGTGGCTAACCAGGCGGGAACTGGGGCTGCTTCTCTGAGAGAGAGTGCCTGCGAGAGAGGCATGTGGCTTTAGCAGAGTGAAGACCCCCTCTTGGCCAGGTGAGGGGGAGAGCCACGCTGTTTTGGAAAGATGTAGACCCCTGTAGCCATTAGGAGGGAGAGCCACACGGTTTCAACAGAGTGCAGACCCCCTCTTGGCCAGGTAAAAGGGAAGACCACGCAGCTTTGCCGGAATGGAGATCCCTGCGGCCAGGTGAAGAAGAAAGACGCGCTTTTGGTGGAGTGCGGCTTTGGTAGAAGAGGCCCACGCGGCTTTGGCGTGCTCCCTTTGGCTGAGTGGCCTGGAAAGCAGGAGAGACTTTGACTAGAACTTGGTACAAAGAACTCTTGCCAGTGGAAGGTGCCGCATGACTTTGGATTAATTGGAGATCCTGCCTGGACAGGCAGGCGACACAGCTCACGTGCCAGCGACCTGAAAAACGGACGTGTGCTCTTTTCCTGATTTACGGTACCCGGAGTTGGGACAGTGGGAGAAGGGAGCGCTGTGTGTGTGTGTGTAGGTGTATACCCTTAAAGACTTTAATATTTTAAGGAAGGCATTAGGCCTGAATAGCATTAAATAAACATTTTGTTTCCTTTTCACAAATCTCTGGCATTGAGAGATGTCTTTCCAATTGGCGGCGGACAGAAGAGCCCTATAGATATTAGTGTATCGTCCTTGGGAGGGGCCCCTGTTTTCTGTAGCAGTTTTTGGCATCCCTTGGTGGGCCAAGTATTGCCCCCCCCTCGGACCCCTTTGTTCGGTAACATAATCACCAAGAATATCAATAATGTGTGAAAGATCTTAGTAGGAATAAAATTTTATCATTAAAAAGTAAAGTAATTACTTAAAAGTATTATTTGTTTCTTTTTCTTAATCTTTAAAAAAATTGATATATTTTGTATATTGCTAGTACATGAAACATAGGTACGATAGTACATTTGAATAATTGATGAGTCATTTATAAATAAGTACATGCACATTTTAAGCGGTTGTTTACTTTTCTTAAATAATGAGGTGTATAATCCAAAAACATCAGAGGACACTGATGTAAATGGACACATTTATAGATCCCGAGCTCTGAACGGTCTAGTCATTCTCCTTTATTTCTTCTACAAACAATCATTACATGCAAATACTACCTTAATGAATGTTGATTGCATATATATTCTAAAAGACATTTAACCTTAGGGTGGTCGGGTTTTGTTAGCAATATGCAAATATATGTATGGCCATCTCCACGGAAAGAAGAAAAAAATGTATCCTTCCGACCCGAATTCAGCAGCAGTGCTGTGGAATGCCTTCCTGAGTCCAGATCATTTCCGTAGAAGACACAGCAAACGCTTTAACGCATCGCTAGCACGCCGGGTGAAGAAACGTGGCCCGAGGACAGGATGTGGTTCCAGGGATCTCAACAGGACTCCCAGCGGGATCCTGCTGCTGACCCACGAGGCCCGCCCCGGGGCTGCCACTCTTCCCGCGGAGCCGGGCAGAAAAGCCTGAATGCCCAATCAGGAGCTTTGTCTTANCAGTGCTGTGGAATGCCTTCCTGAGTCCAGATCATTTCCGTAGAAGACACAGCAAACGCTTTAACGCATCGCTAGCACGCCGGGTGAAGAAACGTGGCCCGAGGACAGGATGTGGTTCCAGGGATCTCAACAGGACTCCCAGCGGGATCCTGCTGCTGACCCACGAGGCCCGCCCCCGGACTGCCACTCTTCCCGGAGCCAGGGAGAAAAGCCTGAATGCCCAATCAGGAGCTTTGTCTTACACGTTGCTTCATTCTTCTGCTTAAGAGCTCTATCTCTTTCTTTAGAAAAATAGTTTCTGAGGAATGCTTATCCCCAAAACAGTTCGCATAACCTGCCTCTTGGGTACCCGTTGCTGTGCCTTCACTAAGATAAGTCCTATTGTGAATAATCACTACTTTCAAGAGCTCCCAATGAGAGAACTCGGTGAAAGCAGGTATTTGACTCCTCTTTAAGGACAAGGCACAATTACTTTCTTTGTATTACAAAGAATCTGGGGCAGAATCATGTGTTCCGGATAAAGGAATAGGGTTTTTCTCTCCTTGATTCTGATATAGGGAGGAGAAGTATTGAATAAGACCTGAAACGCTTGAGAAACTAAACCATCTGCAGGCTTTGAATGAGGCTGGAAGCAGCAGCTGTGAGAAGCCACAAAGCTTTGCAAGGGAAGTCTAGCGCGAAGGTCCAGCTCCGCACACGAGCCTGGAGACACAGTGACTCTAAGATGGAATTCATATCAAAGTAAAAAGAACATTTTAATCAGAATATCGCTATGGGAAAAGAGTTTTATTTCATGGTAATCAATAACTAATATATACACAGAGGACAAAACATGTTTTTTTCCTAAGAGAACTTAGTATTCTTTAAGAATACACAGCTTTGTTTTTTATTCTTGTTTCAAGTCAGCAATTTTTTAAAGTATACTATATAGTTAATAATTAAAAAGTAAAAAATAGCCCTGGCTGGTGTAGCTCAGTGGATTGAGCTCGGGCCTGTGAACCACACGATCGCAGTTCGATTCCCAGTCAGGGCACACGCCTGGGTTGCAGGCCAGTTCCCGGCAGGGGATGCACGAGAGGCAACCATACGTTGATATTTCTCTCCCTCTCTCCTTCCCTTCCCCTCTAAAGATAAATAAATAAAATCTTTAAAAATTTTTAAAAAATAAAAAATAAATCATCCCAAATCTGCTCATTTAAAAAAAATGAAAAATAAATCATCCCAAATCTGCTCATTTGGATGTGGGCAAACAACCATTTGCCTCTGAGGAAAAGCACAATGCCCAGTTGATTGCACAAGGTAATTTCAACCCTCACTGCCACTTGGTGGCAACATGTGCTAATTGCAGGAAAAGCACCCATTGATTTTTTTTATCCCAATTTTGCATATGGAGGTTCATTTTTCCACCTCCTTCTATTCTGCCTTTTGAGACGATACTCTCAAACCTATAGAAATGAAGATTGCCACCTTAACTGATTCAGTGAATCATTACCTGGTCTCTATGGCACTTGCTCTCAGGCACTGTTCTGGGCACGCAGGACACAGAGGTGAACTGGAGAGTCCATGACCATGGTCTCATGGTGTTTCAATTCTGGTGAGAAGATAAGTAAATAATATACAAATAAGATCATTATTCACAAGTGCCGTGTAAAAATTAAACAGAGCGATATGTTAAAGAGTGGCTGGGAGAGTTGCTCAGAAAAAGCTTTTTTGAGAGGAAGACATTTGAACTTTAAGACAAAACGAAACTCAGCCTTGCAGAGATCTGAGAGATTAGCATTCCAGGCCGTGAGAACAGCAACTGCGAAAGCCCAAAGTGAAAGCAACTGCTTGTTTGTAGTGAGCCAAAGAGAGGTCGGTAAGAGGTTACTTGAGAGAGAGGGGCAGGGCCTGCATTATGCAGAGCCATAAACAGTAAGTAATTTGAAATTTATAGTAAGTGCAATAGGAAGCTGTGAGAAATTGAAAAATAAGGGCATAATATTTTGTAGCTCCTCTCCTACAGGGTTGGAGTGTGTATTCCTGACTCTGAAGTCTGAACTGGCCTTGTTACTTGCTTTGACCTCAGAATGTGGCAGAAATAATGTGATAATTTTGAAAGCCTGGCCTCAAGAGGTCCTGTAGCTTCTATTTCCACCTTCTTGAGGAGCTTCTGCAGCCAAGTAAGAAATCCCAGGCTGGACTTGTCCATATGGAGAGCAAGGCCTGGCCAGTAACCAGCACCAAAGTCCCAGGTAGTATAAGGGGAAATTTAGACTCATGAAACCCACAAAGTTGTCAGATTGTAACCGTGGAAAACCATTAGTTTGACATTGTTTCTGTAAGTGCTGACCCTAGCTAATATGTAGGTTGTAGATGAATAACATGTTTGTATGAGAATCCTAGGAGCTAACTTCAAAACATACAAACTCCAACCTTCAGGTATCCCAGCTCCAGGAGATTTTGTTGACCTTTCTCCATGGAGACAGGACTATGTAAAGTCAGGATGACATGAATTCAGCAGGACTAAACCAGGATTACGTCCACCGGACCGTCATGTGCCTTATCGGAATGCACGGTGCTTGTCGAGCGCAGAGAACTTTGAAACCCCTTCCCTTGATCTCCTTGTTCTGTTCCCCTCTCCCTCGAAGCCTCCACTGAGATGGGCTTTGAGACGGGAGTCCCCCACCTTCCAGGTGGCCAGCCTCTGAAAATAAACCTCTTTCCTTCATATCAGCACCTGCCTCTTGAGCGTTGACTTTCACAGAGGTAGACAGGCCTCTGTTTGGTCGCAGAATGACTGCAGCCATATGGTGAGCCCAGGCGCTTCTAGAAGAACTGCCCAGCTGAGCACAACCTACGTTACTGATCCACACAATTATGATAAACAATAAAAAGTTGTTTTAAGCCACTGAGTTTGGGGATGATTTGTTCTACAACAATAGATAACTAAAACCAAAGAAGCCATAGGAAAGTTTTAATCATAGGGGGTGCATGATCCAATTTACAATGTAAAAGGTCCGTTTAGCAAGCAGGTCACGCTCAGAGGGAAATACTGGATTTACAGGGGGAAATTCTAGTGAATAAGAAAGAAACACCAGGACTCCAACCCCAATGCTCATCCAGATGGGGTCCATTGCCAAGGAGCCGTGCAGAATATTCTCATTCAGAAATAACCACTGTTGTATTTACCCTAGTGAGCATACATGGCCCACAGCAAATGTTGCCTCCACATTAAAGTTGACCTCATAGAATTTAACCTTTCTTCTGAGTACAGCAAGGTTTGCTACGGCCCCCGACAGGCTTGCTTCTCTGAATGAAACTCCTTTCGCAGACCAATTGCATTTCTGTAGAAATCGGTAAAGGCACTTTGAGAGGTAAACCCAAGAGTAGAGTTTAAACCTAAGGAACGAGGATCAGGAGTTTGTTTCCAGATCTGGAGTGACAGAGCGACATGGGTACCGGTCTCCCTCTCCCACAACAAACTGCCATAAAACAACGCAAAACATTGCTGACAAAAATTAAAGAAGACCTAAGTAAAAAGAGAAGTATGCAATGTTTACCGTTTTAAAAAGGCAATATTGTTAACAAGTGTTGCATTCACCAACCGCGAGAACAAATGTCGGAGACTTTCGGGGTTCCAAAGATGTTGCTTTATTGGCCAAGTTTAACCTGCACAGGGGCAAACTCTCCAAAGTGTCCAGAGACACGGTACCCGCAAGGGCTGCAAATGAGAGTCGCGCCAAACGCTTACAGGCTTAGGGTTTTATGGAGGCGCGCAAGCAAGCTGGATACAGAAGCAGATGTGGCGGTTAGCGGTTGGCTCAGGGGCACAATGGGGTTACTTATTATTGGTGAGTTAACTCGTGCACTGGCTCGTGCTCCTTTACCTGATTGGTCAGTTGAGCATGTGCACAGGGGCTGCACTGGCTCGTGCTCCTTTACCTGATTGGTCAGTTGAGCTCGTGCACAGGGGTAAAATTTCCCTCCCTAGTAACTGTCCAGATGGCTATCTGCCTGACTAACCCTGTTGCTCTTACACCACATCCTGGAACACACCCCGCTCTTCGGGTGTGTCCTGGAGCCTCTTTGCGTTAGTTAGTAAAACACCTTTTGCTTCCTTACAGCGATGTTCTGGCTAGTTCCCCTTTGCCCTCAACACAAGCACATTTGTCCCAATGGACCTCGAGAGTCAATGCAATTCCAATCAAATTTCTGCCAGGTGGTGTTTTGTCTCAATTGTGTATGGAAATGCAAAGGTGTAGAATAGCATAACAATCTTACAATAGAAGAATGACAGTGAGAATTTTATACTCCCTGATTTCAAGATTTAGTATAAAGTTGAAATAACCAAGCAGTTGTGGTATTGGCATAAAGACAGATAAATGTATTAACAGAACAGAGTTGAGTCCATAAATAGACTCACACTTACATGGTCAATTGATTTTTTAACAAAGATGCCAAAACATTTTAATGGAGGAAAAAAGTCTTCTGTAATAAATGGTTATGGCAACAACTGGATTTTCATGTAGAATAATGAGTCTTGACCCTGTCTCACATCACATACAAAAACCATTCTAGATGAATTATAGTTTTAAACTCTACTCCTGGGTTTACCTCTCAGAGTGGCTTGACCAATTTCTACAGAAATATAACTGGTCTGCAAAAGCAGTATTTCTGCCTACTCTGGTGCTGATTTGGTGTGGTTTGCGCGATAGTAAGGTCATTTATCTCACTAACCCAGGGCGAACAAGGTACCACAGACCAAACCTTGCTCCAGGCCCAGAGTGACAGCCCCAGACCAACAGCTCCTGCTGGGAGGGGTATCTGCTTGGCCAACCGCTACTCTGCGCTTGTGTCTCCCTTGCAGACCTCACCTGCAGGGAGAAGTGATTAACAGAGGCAGCCTTCATGTAGTTCGGGTTCTCAGGCCAAAACTGTGTCTCTAATACGATTTCAATTCCGAACCTTTCTCTGACTTGTAAGACTTTGTGCCTGTTATTCTCATGACTATCACCTGATGCCCAGAGAGAGATTGTCAGCCAGAGTCAAGTTTTAAACGTGTGTGTGTGTGTGTGTGTGTGTGTGAAGAGCCCCATGACATGCTGTATATATGCCAGCAAAGGAATTCTTTTATAAGCTTTTGCACCCATTTATCAGAACCCGAACAGAAACATTAGACCTGAAAACAGGTGAACTCAGCTCAGCTGTTGTGGACATAAAACCAGTGAAACTAAAGGGGACATAAAGGAAAAAGTAAATACCATGAAAGTAACAATGGTCACAGGAGAAGGGCATGTATAAAGAAAAGAGAAATCCTTAAAATGAGAAAATCAGCCAAGGACGTAATGCCTTCGGTGTCTCTGAACAAGAGCTTCAGGGAACTGCAGCGGCCCATTTTAGCTTGGTCGGTAGATGCTGGGGCTGGAGAGGAGCTTTCTTTGTGTTGTAAGTCAACAGAGAAAAGAGTTTGGCAAAGTTATTTGTTCCTCCCTTCTTTGCATGTAAAATCCATTGCAGAGCTTGAGGCCATCTCTCCACTCTAGAGAAAAGGATAGTATTTACAAAGAAGGCAGAAGAATATCTTCACACACATACACAAAAGAGGCCAATTAAAGCTCTCAGTAGGGGAGGTTTTTTTTAGCTTGTTTCTGTCAAGAACAACAACAAAAAAGCCTGGCCATGGACCAAAGGCCTTTAGAGGAGGAAGCAAATCAGAGTCACAGGGATAAGAGACCTAAAGAGTGGGTTGGAATTTAACCCACTGGCTTTATAAGGAGCCGCCCCCCCGCCCCCCCCCCCCCCATAGCATGGCCCTAGGGAAGCAGATTCGCCCAGTGCTGCAAGGACCCTGGATCACCCAGGGCATTTAGAAGGAAAGGACACAGCCTAATTCCATCTCCATTCTTAGAACCACTGACTTGCCCCTCTGCTTTTCTTATTCTTTTTCTACTTTTCTATTCCAGGTTTGTTTTGGGGTGTTTTTTAACCTCAAAAAATCAATTCCTCTTCCTTTCTTCTAAGTATTACCTCCTACAGAAATTAGGACAAGAAGGGAATGTCCCCAATTGACTACTGACTCCAAAGTGAGGTCAGCATGTTGGGTACCACGCCAGGGATGCTGCCGGAGGGACTGGGAGGCAGAAAGGATGAGGCCGGGCTGCACTTGGGCAGAAGAGCACAAGGGGTCAAGACATGCTGGGAGCAGTGGGGCACAGGTGGGAAGGTAAAGAAACCTGAATCACACTTTAAAGGCAGAAAGCTGGGTTGCCATCTCATTCTACTGGAGAGGAGGCCATTGTTACGGCAAAGGAGTCTGACCCCAGTGTACGATATTAGACAGCTGACCGTTTTTAAGCCTCACCCTTCCCTCTTCCCCCTTCCCCCTGGACCCCCAGCAGCTAATAAAATAGCCTGGTGCTCCCTCCATTGGTGAGGGTGGGAGAGCAAGCCTGGGATTTCCCATGCTGGCCCCGTCCCCCAACCCCACAGTGGCCCTGAGCCAGCCGGCTCCTTGGCTCCTTTCCTTGCTCTCTCGGCCTTTCAGACCTGCCGGAGGGGCCTGCCCCTCTCTCCTCAGAGACCTCAGTTATTCAATCCAAACCTTTTCATACCCTCTTGATATGTGGAGACCATCGTCGGTCTCCACATCTGAACCAAATTTTGGGTGGGAATCCACCTCCTTCTACAAGTACCCACGAGGCAGCAGATAGTCTGGAGAGAGCAAAGTCCAGAGGCACCCCAGGACTAAGACAAAGGACATTGATACGAAACTGAATTCCTGCTCTAAGACAAGTTCCTCAGGAATGAGAAAACTCCAGAGGTACCCCGGGGCTAAGATAAAGGACGTTAAGTACAGGACGGACGGAAACCCTGTTCTAGGACCTGTTGTTCGGGCTTTCTGGAAAAGTGCTGAGTCAAGGTGAATCATGACTGCCCCGGGGGCAGAAGACAGCAGGACCCCTGCTGCATTTTAACAGCATTATAATACATTGGTATTGTGGGACCCCCTCCCCTGGTGGCCAATCAAGGAAAATCAAGGGATACCACATGCCCAGTGGCTTCAAAGTAACACAACTACTTGTATATGCACAATAAAACCCCACCAATCCTAGGCAGGAAGTATCCACCCTGTAAGAATAGAATCCCTGCAGGCCCTCCGTCTCGGCTCAGAGGTGGCCTGCTCCCATGTTCTGTGGAGTGAACTATCGCTTCATAAATCTGCTCTCTCTTTCTGCTATAAACTCTGTGTATTTGGTTCCATTCATTGTTCATGATCACGGAGAAACTGGTTACCTGTGCCCACCTGCAGCACTCAGAGAGGAATAGATCTAGGAAACACGCACATTCATCATTAGTGGTGACAGCTGGTAATGATGTATGCAGGCAAAACAGGAACAGAAGCGGCCTCAGAAAATCTGGGCCAAGTTGTGGAGATGAAGGGCAAGGCTATAGAGATTGATATAATTTATGGGGGAATGAAGATAGAGTGTGTTTAAGGAAGTAGGTATTTTTTATCTCAGCTTATTGGTCAGAGGCTATCAGCTGGTCCACTTCCATAAATGCGAGCTGTCTACAAAATCACATGCTACAAGCATATAAAATGTGAGCTGAGAACATCAGCTATGGTCCTAGGACAACCTTACACCTCCATTCATCTCACTCGTTCTGAACATTTCTAGTTCTGAATTTTCAGTCTCTCTCCAGTTCTCTTTCTGCCTCCAATTTTTATTTTATGTGCTTATGATTTGATTACTTGCTTTGTATATGGTAGTCCAACTTGTGATATTCCCCCTAAGATTTCATCCAGAATTTGATTTTTGCTACCACATATCAGGACTCTAGGTAAGCAATACCTCTACACACTCACACACATACACACACCAAGAACCAGCAGCTGGCTAGTGAGGGCAGAGAGCTACTGAGTTATACTCAGAATCCAAGCTTCCCAGATATTTTAACCACTCCCATCCCAGGGTTTACATCAGGCTATATATGACAGAGAAATGACTGGTGTATAGAGTCTGGCAGCACTGTCTTTGTTTTCTCTGGAATTAAGGCAGAACCGCTAAGATCATTGATGAAATAGGGATTTTATCAAAAAACATGAGACAAGTTCAGCCCTGTATGGTCTATTTTTCAGTTAATCAAGAATTTGTGGTTAACTGAGAAATCAGGTTGAAAATATTATATTTGGGATGTATACGAATCAGCCCAAAAGATACTCTGTGATAATGGAGGAAACTAAGTTGGAAGTTTCCGTTTTACTTTTGTCACGCTCTCTCTCAGTGACTTTATGTAAGTCCCCTCATTTTTCTGGGCTTTAGCTTCCTTATCTGTAAATTAACGAGTTTATACCAATCTCAAAGGTTCTTTAAACTCTAAACCTTTAGTGGATATGGTGAAGTAACAAATAAACTGAGAATATTAGTGGTTTAAAACTTAAAAGTTCATCTCTCACTCATGCAAAATCCATGGTTATTCTTAGGGCTCTTGAGAGCAATTCCCTCCCAAAGATCCAGGCTGACAGAAGCTCTGTCATCTTGCAGTCGTACCATCTAGAAGACAAGGTCTGCAAGACCTTTGTGACGAGGATAAGAGAAAACTGAGAGTAAAACACTAGCTTTTAGATGTTCTGGCCCAGGAGTGCTATGCATTGTTTCCACCCACAGCCTAGTAACCAGTTGGCTCTGTCCATTTGCAAAAGAGCCAAGCAATGTGGAGAAGCATGTCTCTGTTGTAGTGGGTCTAGGACTCTAGGCCAAGGTCATAGGCTCACATTATGTATGGCCTGGTTACCCTGATGTAGAACTTTTACAATGACCACAGATGATACCTATAAGAAGGAGCTGCCATCTTCCAGAAATGGCTCAGGACTCACAAAGACACTAGAATGTGAATGGCCCCAAACAACTCCTTACCAACAGGGCAAGATCAACTCAAGGCATTATGTCATCTAATAGTGCAAAAGGAAATGGTCAGATGGTTTAGTTGAGACCTAATAGGGGGTAGGGAGAAGATCCTGTGTAAAGCTAACAGATCACATAAGGATTGAAAACATACCTTCACCTTATGATTCTTGTACTACACTTTCCCTAATACACTGGGCCAGAAAAGTAGACAAAAATAAGCTGCTTAAATTGCTCTCTCTGACAAGAAAAAAAACCAGCTTCCGGTTGCAAAATAAACAAAGCTGAAGGCAGAGAAAGCATTTGTAACTATGAACATGTGTCTACCGGTTGGCGGCCACACCAGCTCCCTGGAACTCAGCAACAAAGTCATGTTTCCGCCATGCTCCCAGCTGAGCTAAAGAGCCTTGGTTCCTTTCACAGGCCCTGGGTGTGCTGTGCAGCCTGGGTGAATTGCTGGGGCCCGTCCTTATAAAATCAGTCCAGTTCGCAGCAGAAGAAAAAGAGCATCGGAGCAGATTCACCTGCAGCCAGGGGGTGCCACCGCTGGGTCATGGATCATGCAGGAGTCCTCCTTCCAAACCCTGAAATAAATCTTGTTGATTACTGCCCTCATAATCTGAACAAATTTGGCTTCAAGTGGCATTAAAGAGCCAGGAGATACAGAGAGGAAAGGAAGAAAAATGGAGTGGTCTTGCAGGTAGCAATTTAGTTTTTCCTTAGGCTGAGTTCAGCTATTTCTGCATCTTACATAAGTTCCACTAGGGAATGTTTTCATGGGCTAACCTTCCCTTTGCTTTACTAAATGGTTATCTAGAAAAATAGCTGTCTCACTAGGTAACACCCAGCTCATCTGAATGATTCCATGTGTAGCTTCTCTTGGGTAAGCCACTTTTACAAAGCACGTGGTGGTGGAAATTCTCAGATCCTGGACCATTGAGTAACATATGCTGAGGCTTGGAAACTGCTAGAGTTCTCCTCTTGCAGTTTTCACCTGTTCTATCTACTGCTCCTCTATCTCAAAACTGTCCTTTGTCTTGACCTCCTCAACTTATCATTACATTGCTTCTTTATTGCTCTGTGATATTTTTTCTTTAATCTCATTCTTAAATATGCATGCATGTTTTTCGTAGTTCTGCCCTCAAACTTTGCTCTTTCTGTGCTCAGCTTCTCCTAAGGTTTCAGCCATCACACCCATGAAGCCCACTCTCCAGTTCAGACTGTTCACTGACTGAGCACCAACTATGAGATGAGCATAGAATAGATGCTTCAGTTGTGGGAGAAAATAACAAGGCCACAGGGCCAGTAGAATATTTGGTCCCAATCTCCTGTCCTCCAACTCCATATTACCTACAGCTCTATTGGCTCCTCAACCCTAATTCACCAGCCTGCCCAAACAATTTCTCCACTTGGTTTACAATTTTGGTTCATTGATCCATCAGTCTTCTCTTTCCCCAGGCTGGTGACCTGGGCTTCATCGTTGATTGTTTTCTTTTCCCATAACCATCAATTGATGGGTACCCCCGATACCACCCTTACCTTGTCCCTCTCTCACCACCCTGGTTTAAACTCACACTAATCCTCATCTGAAATATTCTGGGAGCCTCCTCTTTAGTTTCCATTCCTCTCATCGCTCTCCCTTTTGGGTCATCTTATGAGAACAATTACTCTTCCTCAAGCACAGCTGTGACTAGCCGTTCCTTTACCAAACCCTCGATGGCTCCCCACTGACTGACAAATTAAGTATACACTTCTCACCATCGAGTCTAAGGTCTTTTATGACAAAGCTATGATCTACCTTATTTCCCCAAGTCTACCCCACAGTGCCTTACATATCATCCAAATTAGATGACTTGTGGCACTTTCGCATCTTCATATTTCTGCCCATGTTATTTTTTTTACATACAAAGTTTGGAATGCTTTTTCCCTCCACTCCTCTAGGCTCACCTGATAAAATCATATGGCTCTTCCACCAGGAGAGATTCCTATCCTTTCTCCCATTACCCTTGGTTTGTGCCTCATTATATTTGTACCATTTGAATCTTTGTCTTGTTCCCATAGCTAAACTCTGTCTTAGCCAACACAACAGATCAAGTCCTCAAATATATGGAGAATATTCCAAGAATGGACAATGTGGGTTTTGTTATAACTTCAATTGATAACTCTATCAGTGAGAATGCCCCAGAACACAATGATATCCCCTAAAAGCTCTTCATCAGAACAAAGAAGGACTTGACATGAGTCTGAGATGCCACAGTGACCTGTCTTCTGAGATTCAGTGAGATCTGAAGGAAAAGAAAAATCAAATTTTAAAAATGTGTGTGTCCCACAGGAGACTGACACCTTCAGAGCATAAAATTATAAAAATAACAGCCAGTATGTATATATCACTATTTGCCAGACATTGTTCTAAATGTTCCACATGGGTCAATTCATTTAATGCTCACAGAGCCCCTTTTACTACTGAGGAAACTGAACACAAAAGAGTTAAACCTCTGGCTCAAGATCCCAGCTGATCAGTGGTGGAGTCAAACCCAAGCAGACCCACTTCCCAGTGCTGCTCCCAAGCCCTAGATTCTCTAGCCAGGCGCTTGCTGTGCTGTAGGGACAGGAAGCAAGTCCCGTCCCTTGGAGCTGTGCTGAGCCCAGGACACATGCTACCTTTCAACTTGAGTTATTCTGTCTAGGAAACCACCCCCACATGTAAATTAGTACCCCTGGAATCTCCTGGGAGCCATGTTTCATACCAAGCAGCCCTGGAGGGTTCTCCCCACCCCCAGGGATGAGGCTACTTCTTGGGCCTCTCTAAATGTGGAAATGGTGCCACTGTCCCTGACCAGGGGATGGATGCCAGCAGGAGGGCCGCTCAGGAAGTATGTGAAGGGTGCAGGGCTTAGATGCTCTAAAGAAACATGCCCCGCCATGCCTTGGGGTTCAGGTGGCTGCCTCAGCTGGCTCTCTTTCCCCCAGACACCACCTGGCCTCCCTTTCTCAGCCCCTGCTGAGGGGACATGGCACATTGTGCTACAGCCCTACACCTGGGTCTCTGGCTCCCCACCCACTCCAGTTTTCCATTGGCTGTCACCTCTATTTAGAACGTGTCATGCTAGATTGAAGATGAACCACAGCAGAGCTGAATGTACGCAGGCCATGGCTGGGCGGGCAGGTCGGCAGCAGGAAGCACGCCTGCTGCTTTCACCCTGGGGAGCATGCAAGCTAGCATGGGCGGAGCTCCCACTGTGCACCAGGCACTAGTCTAAGGACTTTTTATGTATTAACTTACTAATGTTCATAAAACTGCTCCCCAAGTTGGGGGTCTTTTTCTCTTTCTCAGTTTACATATGAGAAATTTGGATCACAATTTATATGGAACTAAAAAAAAAGACCCTGAATAGCCTCAGCAATCTTGAGAGAGAAGAACATTGGAGAAATTATAATATCTGATATCAAACAATACTAAAAGGCCACTGTAATCAAAACAGTCTGGTACTGGCATAAGAACAAACACATAGATCAATGGAATAGAATAAAGAGTATAGAAATAAACCCATGTCTCTATGGTCCACTAATATTTCACAAAGGGGGCATGAGAATAAAATGGAGTAGCCTCTTCAACAAATGGTGTTGGGAGAACTGGACTGGAAAAACAAAAAATGAAACTAGACCACCAACTTATACCATATACCAGAAAAAACTCAAAATGAATAAAGGACTTAAGTATAAGCTGTGATACCACAAAAGTCCTAGTGGAAAACATAGGCAGCAAAGTTTTAGATATCTCACATGTAGTAATATTTTTGCTGATATGTCTCCTAGGGCAAGGGAAATACAGAAAAAAATAAATAAATGGGACTATATCAAATTAAAAAGTTTATGCATAGCAAAAGAAACCATCATCAAAATTAAAAGGGAGCTGACTGTATGTGAAAAACATTTGCCAATGATACATCAGGCAAGTGTTTAATCTCCAAAATATACAAAGAACTCACATGACCGAACACCAGGAAGACATACAACCCAATTAAAAAATGGGCAAAGGACCTGAATGGGTACTTCTCCAAGGAGGACATACAGATGAACCATAGACATATGAAAGAATGCTTAGCATCACTAGCCATTAGAAAGAGACAAATTAAAACCATAGTAAGCTACCACTTCACACCAGTTAGAAAGGCCATCATAAACAAATCAACAAACAAGAAGTGCTGGAGAGGATGTGGAGAAAAGAGAGCCCTCATTTACTGTTGGTGGGAATGCAGACTGGTGCAGCCACTGTGGAAAACAGTATGGAATTTCCTCAGAAAACTAAAAATGGAACTGCCTTTTGACCCGGCAATTCCACTGTTGGGATTATACCCTAAGTATCCTGAAACACCAATTCAAAAGAATTCATGCACACATATTCATAGCAGTGTTACTTACAATAGCCAAGTGCTAGAAATAGCTCAAGTGCCTATCAGTAGATAAAAAAACTATGGTACATTTACATAATGGAATGCTACACAGCAGAAAAAAGAAGGAATTCCTACCATTTGCAAGAGCATGGATGGAACTAGAGACTATTATGCTAAGTGAAATAATACCAAACAGTGAAAGATAAGTACCACGTGCTCTGATTTATAATAGCAATCTAATGAACAAAATAAACTAATGACTAAAATAGAACCAGAGGCATAGAATCACGGAATAGACAGACAGCTATAAGAGGACAGGGGGAGGTGGGAACTGATTGAAAGAAGGTGAAGGGTTGTTCAATTGATGGAACATATAAGAAGGACCCATGGACTTGGAGAACGGTGTGGGAATTGACTGTGGAAGTGGGGGCAAGCTGAGTAGAAGGGTGCAAAGGGGGAAAACTGGGACAACTGTAAGAGCATAAACAATAAAAATTTTAAATCTAAAAAAATAAAAACAATAACATTCACCATTGCAAGTGCATTAACAACAATCAACTACACTTTAAAAAAAGAAAAAGAATCTTGGAGCACAGAAAGGTTCAGTAATTTTTACATCACTCAGCTAGTTAATTGAAGAGTCAGGTCTGAACTCATCCAGAGCCCTTGCCCTTAATCCCAAACCTTCACTGAAGGCCTTCCAAAAAAAGGATATGGCTATATATGTGTGAAATAGCCCTTTAGAGGGCTTTAGAATCCGTTAACGGGCTTTCCAGGGACTGAACACCATCCTCAGAAATTCTGATTCCTCTGTTCCAGAGTGGTATTTGAAAGCTGTGTTTTCACAGCTCCCGGTGGATTCTAGTGGTTTAGATTTGGGGTGGTTTTGACATCCATGTAAACTACATTCATTCTTTCTTTCTGCCATCCAGTCATCAAATGTCATATGTGCCAACATATAAGAAAATACCACCGAAAGGAGTCCCACCAGACTTTAGCCAACTTGGACACATGAGCTTTTAGAAATACGGATAACACGATCAAACACCCAGTCAGTCATTTGGTCATACACACACATTCAAATCATGCATCATTCAGACTAACAAATTAATTAGAAACATTGCTTTTTCCGTTCACATATTCCAAAGGACAACCGTATTTGAACTTCCCGCACACGTACCACATTCTTACATTCTTGTTTTCACTTCTTTAAAGCCATAGTCTGCGACATTTGCACAGGTTTCTGGTACACACCACCAGCTCTTTGCTGATGCAAATACACCAGTTTTTCCATTTAGATATCACGTGGTCATTGGAAATTTTATCCCATGGCATAAAAATGCATTTACATAATCCCTGGGCCATTGGGTGGTTCCTGTTTGTGTGTTGTAGTCAGGGCTGGTCATCAGTTGAGGCGCAAGGTGCACTCCTCAGCCCACTCTGATTGACCTGTGTCCCCTGAGCAACTATTAGATATTTCAAATACTCCTTCTGCTTGTGGGCATATGCTTGATTTTACAACCCACAAACCCCTTGCTGTATTGTTCCCTAAAGTGAGTCAGAGAAAGACGAATACCATATGATTTCACTCATGTGGAATCTAATGAACAAACTGAACCAACAAACAAAATTGAAACAGACTCGTACATGGATAACAGACTTTCAGAGGGGAGGAGGATTTGGGGGCAAAGGTGAAAGGGATTAAGCAAAAAAATAATAATCTCATAGACACAGTGGCTAGAGGAATGGTGATTACCAGTTGGAAAAGATGGTAGAGGGAGATAGAAGAGGGTAAAGGGGAAAAATGGTGATGGAAGGAGACTTGGCTTGGGGTGGTGAACACACAGTACAATGTACAGATGATGTATTATGTAATCATACACCTGAAACCTATATAATTTTATTAACCAATATCATCCCCAATAAATGCAATAAAAAGGCTTATTTCCAATGATGGCTGGACTTGCAATTGTGAGGTTACACACCCAGCAATAATAAATGGAACTAAAACTAATAAATAATAGCTAAATAATAATGGAGCTAAAATTGTGAGCTTACATACTCAGCAACTGATGGAGCTTAATTATTCATTTTTTTTTGCCTCATGTTTCTTTTCTTTAACTGAGTCCATCAGAGGTGATGTCTGGGTTGTTGGTTGGAGCAATTTCTCCAGGGTTTGAGGGTTAAAATGAGGTAACTGAAGGCCGTGTCCTCTAATGTGAGACACTTCGGAAGTGTACCATGGTGAGGTGACTGACTCCCAAAAGCTAATTCAGAGAGAGAGGAAAGAATCTCACTTGTTATTCAATGATAGGCAGCTTCTGTTGAACACCAGTGATGAGTAAGTTGTGGCTGCTTATAATTCCACAGCTATGGGCTCAAAGGCATCACTTGGAGCTGCCTTCCCCTCTTTCATTCTCCTCATCTCAGAGGCGACAGGTGTCCACATCCCTGCCAGGTCCAGGCCTCGAGGGACCGTGATGCGGCCCAGCAGCTTCTGGACGGCACTCGTGTTTGAACGGCGATGAGACAAATCTCCTCGAGCTGCTTATTCTGAGTTGGGGACTGCTCTTCCCAGTCCTCTGATGCAGGAAACAATTACTTAGAATCTTTGAAAACCAAATATAGAAAGAGAAATTAAAATCTAATCAAATGCATGGAGGTAGTTCTGTCTGGGCTGGAACACTTACGCCACTGCAGTTTGTCAAGGGTCACATTATCTCCCCGCTCCTGGGCGCATCTGGCTCCACTGGGCTCTGAGCCCAGCATTCCCTCTCCTGCACCCTTTAATCTGCCCAGTCCTGGGCCCCAGATCCTCATTGTTCTTGGGCAGAGACACTAGCTAAAAGGCCATCTGCCAAGGTTGCAAAACGGCCTCCTGCAGAGGGCAGGGTTCTCCCTAATTGTTAAACTTCAAATCAGTTTCTTAACAGAAATGCTGCTGGCCTTGTGGTAGGTCAGCTCTTTCTGTGCTTCTCTGGCAGGGGCAGTAAGCAACACCAGCCCCAGATGACAGCCACCACCTCGAGGTGACTCTATTCAGCTACCTGCGTGTGGCTGGCAGCCAGTAAGCACTGGCCTTCCAGCCTCAGCTCCACAGCCACTATCTCTGAGTCAGCGATACCCCAATCCAGGCGCTTGTTGCCCGTCTGCAATGAGATTCCGGAGTTACGTTGTTACCAGTTTTTATAGCAATTTGACACAACATTTTTATTGTGTTTTATGTCTGGAGAATCAGTTTGCAATGGGGGTAGGGGGTAAAAGTGGGCCATCGTCTCAAATTGTTTGAAAAGTTCTGTCTTCGACCCTCCTTGCTCCTTCTAGACCCTGCTCTCAACCGAGCTTCCCCATGCTTGATGGGTGAGTGTAGCTTTCTCGCTTTGCTTCACACGTGGTTCTTTCCTCCCTTTTTTCACAGAGGCATTTTTGGTTGCAAGAAACAGGCTCATCCACATCGTCTGGAGAAAATGTGGGGCTCGGTGGTCACTGCAAAGTTTCACGTGGAGAGAACCAACAGGATCTAAGCGAGGCGAGGTCTTGGGAGCAGCTGCTCTCGCTGCTCCCTCCAAGGCTGCCTGCCCCCGCCCCCAGTGCCCCCCTCTCTCTCCAGCTGCCTCCTCTGTGATCACGGTTTCTGCTCCTCTCCACCTGCCCAGATCTGACCCCTTGTGGCGTTTTTTCCAACCTCATGACCTCAGCTCCACCTATCTGTGGCCCAGGCTCTGATTCTCGGCTTTGAGGTTGCAGGCGTTTGATGGGCCCTGGTCATCTCTTCCTGCTGAGCCTCAGCCTGAGCAGGTTCCTGGTGTCTGTGCTTGGGTCGGTGTCCTCTTCAGGCCCACTTGTGTTCTCTGAAGGGGGACAGAACCAGTTGGTAAAATGCAGACCCCTACCTCAAGCAGCAGGGGCTGTGGAAGGGTCTGTTTCTCTGGATGGCATCCTGGTGGGTCCTGTTTGTCCAGAACACTCTTGCTTCATCTCCTGTTGCCCAAAGTGGTGATATCAGAGAGCATAGCTGACTCCTGCTCACCCTGGTCCTCTGAGGGGATCTACCGATAGGCCCTGGGCAACTGCAGGGGCATCACCTATCAGACTGTGCAACATGCACATCTGTGGGCAGGTCTCGCATTGGAACTCAGCACTATTGCTTCGCTGGTGGAAGCATAGGCGATCCCTGGAGGCATTTCCCACTACCCAGGCTCAGTGTGGTAGAGAGCTCCGAGGGTTAATTGGCTTTCAGCTGATGAAATCACAGCAGAGTTATTCATTGTCAAAGCTCTTTGACAGCATAACAGTTACTATTCCCTGGACACTTTCCCACTCCCTTCTGAGCCATTTCATTTTCTCGGTCTTGTCGGAAATGAGGATTTGCATCAACATGTCAGCGCCCCCTTGTAACAACACCATAATGTTATTGTTTTCACACCACAGTTGGGAGTAGGTGCCGCAGAGGCTGCCGCACACGCACACTGGTTCACTGGCTGCGCCCCATCGGGGACCCAGGGACACACTTCTTAGCAGGATGCCTAGGTGGAGACATCACTTCTGCCCCTGAGGGCCCTCTGCTGTGGCTGGCATGGGACCTCTTGACCAGCGTAGGTGCTCCTGTCCCCATAACCAGGCACTAGGAGTTTGAACCTCACTCCTTGCCCTTTTCTGAGTCAGGGACAAATGCCAGCAGTGGGCAGGATCCTACTTCACAAGTTCCAGTAACCTTCACACCGTTAAGGTTCATTCTGGCCCATGGGCGTGGGGGCAGCTCATGGGCCCCCTCACTCCATTTCTAATGGAGAAGGACGAGGCTGCTTCTTGTGCCTATGGTAAGATTTGGAGAAACAAGATTGGACTTGGAGCCCAGAGACAGAAGTACAGGACGAGTCCCGTGCTGTGTCTGGTCTGGTCTCTCGGACCTGCAGAGCCCTGGCTACCAGTCACAGGCTCTTCGACTTGGCCTCCTCCCTGGCCTGGCCCCCTGTGAACAGACACCGAGGCCCTCGAGGGTGTGCCTGCCTCCTCCTCCTCTCTTCCTCCATATCTTTTCTCCTTAGAGGGAGTTAGTGACCACTTTGCCCCATCTCCCTTCTCCTGGCTTGGACCAAGTCAAAACTAGACTACTTTTGCCATCTCTTGGACCAGGAGTTCCCATTCGTCTCCCATTCTTCTCCACAGGGGGACGTTCTGAGACAATCTGTAAGAGCTCACTATCTCCTCGAATCACTCCCTTATGCTATTCAATGTCCTACCTTCAAACAATAAGCTACACTTCCTCCGATTATCTTTACACAGCAGTAAACGGGCACCGAAAGATGGGGCGAGAGAATGCATTGGCTATCGACTGTCAGCCTGAAATGAGGTAGAGTCTCCTGTCAATGGAAGAAACACCCAAACCTGGAGATAACGTTTGTGAGTTCATTTGAACCAAACTGAGAACAATTGCCAGGAAGCAAAACCTCAATGGGTTGAGGAAGTGCTTCAGAGAAGGGCAGTTCTGCACCCAGCTTTACACACTCCAGTCAAAGGGCGGATGCAAGGGGGCTACCTGAGTCCACTGGTGATAGACTAGGGGGTGGGAGAAAGCAAAGTGGGGGTAACCTTTGGGACTGAATAGAAAGTAGAATGGTGGACACATATTTCTTCTACCTAGGTGGGTACAGGAGAGTTAATAGTCAACAATTAACAGGATAATAATAACAATGAGGGGATGTGTGGTCTCGGCTTTGGTATTCTGCACTGGTACTCTGCACTTTGAGGGGCCCGTGGAAAAGGAAATTACTTTGACATTCCAAAGGTATGTTACTGGAGATAGAAGAAAACAATGGACAGACTTAATTAAGGAAGATCTTAGCCTAGGACATAAACTGCTTTTAGTAATAAGTTTTAATGTCAGCCCACCCTTTGTGGTTACTTCAGGTCTCTGAGTTATAAGGCTGCTACGCAGACCTCCCTTGAACTTGTCGGTTTATGATGTGGCCTTTTCTTAGGCCACGCTCTGAAACTGTAGGGCAGACAGAAGACGGGGGCCCTGAGGATCCAGGGATTGCTACCACACCCTTCTTCCCAGTGCTTGACAAAGAGCTGGTGTCAAGAGCTGGAGACTGAAAGGACATTGGGGTGCCGTGATACCACTTCCTAGCCCAGACATCTGCCACTCAGCATCAGCCAAATAGAGACGGGAAGGGCACAGCGCTGGCAGGAGAGCCACATTCCCAAGGACAGGAGCTAGTCACAGACACGAGGGCCAGGTAATTTGTTAGCACTGGGAGGCATATAATAGTGACTGATACCCCTAGGGTTTGGATACATTTATAAATCTGATATTAATACTCAATACATTATTTATCACCCAGATATAAATAATTCAGTGTGTCCACAGTTAGCAGGTTGCTGCTTAGAAACCAGCTTTGCCCTGGGTCTTGGCTGTTGACATTGACCGGGGAGGACTGGAAGAGCAGCGGCTGGGCTCCTGTCCCCTGCCAGGTGGCTGGGCTGCTCACTGTGGTGGCATTTCAGCCCAGTCCCCGCCTTCACCTGGGGCCCTCCTTTAGCAACTCCACTACCCTCTTTCCACTTACCCACCTATTAATGTAGACAGTGGGGCTCAGTGATCTCCAAGGTTCCTTCCAGTCTTGGGATTCCAAGGAGAAAAAGAACGAAAGGAAGTGATCCGTGGCCCAGAATGATTGCCCTTGACCGCCCCAGTCCTGGAGGGCCGTGCCCACGTGGTTGATTGGCTGCAGGCTATGACTTGCCAGTGGCCCCAGGTGCAATGCTGGGGCTGCTTGATGTCCTTGTTCCTTAGGTGTCTACATGCTTGTAGTGCTGGACTCTGTGTCTCTCCTACCTGTAAAATACTCAAGGTCAGACACTTATATTTACCTGTATCTGTTGCAGGGTCTGGGGTGTGCGGCAATATTCTCCACCATCTAAGCCATCAGGACAACTTTACTTTTGTTTTGGGGGTTCTATTTTTTTTGCCTGTGGCTGGAGTTGAGCTGATCTCCACACTCTTCTCACGAGTCGCTCTCCCATTCCTTGGCTATGGAAACAGGAGACGGAGCAGCCTGGGCAGCACCTAGGAATCACCAGCACTTTGGCCTCGGGCAGAATTATTTGCAAAACAAAAGGGTGAGATTCAAAAATTTATAGGCCATTTTCAACCCATAATTCTTAATGAAACATGAGTGGGGAGAGAGGTGGTCCACCTGCCTTGAGTAACCCTGGGTTTAGCAGCCTTTAGAATGGAGAAAGTAAAATTGCCCAGGACGGTTTTGATGGCGGGAGAATATCACCACAAACTCCAGGTCCTATGAGCAAGTTGATCTGTCCCTTGGCCAAGTGACTCCAAGTGCATTCCTGGCAGGGGGTGGTGGGCAGAAGGGGAGGCTGAAAGGGGGCAAAAGGTAGGCTTAGGTAAGAGGCAGCATTTAGTAGTAGGAGTTAAAGTTGGAAGTCTCCTGATTTAGCCAAATGTCTCTAAGTACACCTGTCTTTAGATCATGTAGGAATAAAAAGGAATCATTCTATTTTCAAAGATATGAACCAATAGAGGCTCAATGACCTCTTTTGAGAATGTGTTCTGGCTTCTGGTCATGGGCACAGTTTTCTTTTTAACTGAAATCCCTCTTGATGAGGCCCATTTCTTCTCCTTTAATCTTCTGAGTTGATGGAGAAGCCCTAGGCATGGTTCAAAACCAGCCCTCCTAATGCTGTCTCTTCTCTCTCCATGAAAAACTACCCTTGTAACCTTAGGGTTAGAGGCATTTCCCCTATTGAGTCTGCCTTTTTTCAGCACCATTTCAACGGCCGTACCTTCATTTCAAAACACAGTGATCTTCGATGAAGTGGAGCAGCTGGCTCCCGTTGATGGAGGTGTGTTTTCAGTTACCCTGCCCCCAAATTGCATGCTTGCTTTTAAATAACACCAATTTCCCCCTTAATTTAGTGGCTGTTTCACTGTGATTCTCAGATCATTTTCTCTCCAGAAATGACTATTTCCATTGTACCGTGCTCAGCTCATTTACATATAATGGCATATAATGACACTGAGAAAGAGATGGAGATGATTGTGACATTCATAATGAAAATGAAAAAAGAGTGATGATGCCGGGGGGTTGATGCGGTGACTGGTGGTGTTGGGGCGCCTATTGCCTGCAGAGGCACCCCCTTGTTACAGAACCCCAGTCTATGTGGTTCCGAAACAGCTGTGGCGTCCGATTTTCCCGCTGCCAAGAAGCATGACTCCCAGTGCCGGAGTTCGGGGCAAAGGAAAGGAATTGTTATTAACAGTTATACAGATTTAGAATAATGGTAGAATTCGGTTGTTAAGTTCCACTCCCTTTAAAACACCCACAAACACACAGTCCTTCCTCCCTTTGCCAAACCAGGCTAGTTTCAGAATATACAGTCAGAGGTCCTGTCTTTCAGAAAAAAACAGAAGTCCATGGCTCAGTCTTCCCAGTCCCAGTGCTTGGCTGTGCAGGTCCCCGAAATTCGGTCAGTCATGCTGCTGTGTTCTCCCAGGCAGGTTTCCCAGCGGGTCTCTGCTTCCCTCCTCCAGCTCTTAATGCAAAATGGTGTGACACCTCTTTCATCCAAACCTCACGGCGGGCTGGTGGGGGGCCTTCCACACGCTTTCAGACTGCCTGGCCATCCCCCTCATGGCTGGCTGGCTGCTCTTTATTTTTATTTTTTAAAGATTTTATTCATTTATCTTTAGAGGAGAAGGGAAGGGGAGAGGGAGAAAAATATCAATTTACGGCTGCCTCTTGTGTGTCCCCCGCTGGGAACTGGCCTACAACTCAGGAATGTGCCTTGACTGGGAATCGAACTGCGATCCTCTGATTCACAGGCCCGCGCTCAATCCACTGAGCTACACCACCCAGGGCATTGGCAGCTCTAAATTTAAATGCTGACCCAGGGCCTCCTATGTGACCTCATACTCTGAACTATACGTACAGAAGGTCATGTAGGCCTTTACCTAGTAGACCTTCCCTTCATGAAGGACATGGCCATCACTTGCCATCTGTATGAAAGTATCTTAAGCCCTGTTATTAGCTTCTCCCCTTCCTCTAGCCATGAGCTGTGGGAGAACATCCTCTATACCCATTTCACCCTGGCTGGAGTGCTCTAGTCCCAGGAAGCTGTCGAGGGTCTCAGGCAATTGCCAGCACTAAGCATTGTCCTTTGACAATTTGGTCGCAATTACCTCTAATCTCCTGGGATGTTAACGTTTATTAACGTTAAAAATAAGCATTATCTTGTCCTGATATTATTCAGTTTAGGACTTTCTTGGTGGTCTCAGGCATGCAGAGAGAAAAGCCATGTGCATGGGAACCTCACTGAGGCTCTGAGTGTATTAGAGGGAGCCTCGGCAGCAGAGCCCGCTGCAAGGACACCAGGGCCAAGGCTAGCTCTGCTGTGGGGTAGATGGTGGGTACATTACTGGGGTGGCATAAGAAACCCCACCCCAGATTCTCCGCCTGCCCAGGCTCCTCTCCAGCCTCAAGTCTCCCCATGTATGCGAAGCAGATCACCCTGCCTCAGAAGTTACTCTTCTGTGGGTGCTTGGAGGGTCAGACAACTGGTGGGTATTGTGAGAGATATTTTTGCTGTTTTCTGGAGTCTCTTTCCATTTACTTCAGTACATATTTATTAAACACCTCCCATGCGGCACTTTGCTGGCGGAAAGGCAGGAAACACAAGCGCAAAGTTCTTGCCCTGAGACGCAGCAAGCTGAGGGGAAGGAGGGAGCGGCAGGCGAGGCACAAAGAAACCCAAGTGAGGAGAACTCTGTGCTGTGATCCCGGAACAAATAAAGCCTGTGAGTTAACTGAGGAGAAACAGATTACCTTTGATTTCGGTGAGGCGGTGTTGGAATTGCACCTTAAAGAAAGCCTTTTTTTTTTTGAAAAATTATAAATGTTTTAGAACATATTCAAGAGTAGAGAGGACGGGGCAATAAACTCCCATGTGTACATCGCCCGCCTCAAACCTCAACATGTGGTTTCATGTCACACCCTGCCCACCGCCCACCACAACCCACACTAAATCGCTTCCACTCAAATCTCAGAAAGCATATCATTTCATAGGAGCGCTCTTCAATAAAGACTCTATTTTAATATAAGCACAATGTAATTATTATACTTAAAACAATTTCTTTAATATCCTGAAATGTGTAATCAGTTCTCAATTGTGCCATAATTTGCTTCTGCAGTTGGTTTGTCCAAATCAGGATACAGACTACGTTGATGGGTCTCTTTAGCGCGTTCCCCCTGTTCTTTTTCCTTGCAATTTGTCGTTGTTGGAGAAACTACGTTATTTGTCCTTCAGAGTTTCCCTAAGTCTGAATTTTGCTGATAGCATCTCTAGAATATTTCATGTTTCTCTGCCCCACCATTTGATATAAATTGGCAGTTCAACTTAGAACTTCATCAGATTTGGGTTCAAGGTTCTGGGCAAGACACCTTCCTGGGTGGGGCTGGGCCTTCCATCGGGAGGGTCACAGAGCCTGATGGCCTCTCCCTATGATGTCAGCTGATAATTGTCACCTGGGCACAATGCTCCTTTGCCTATTGTGGATGACAGTGATGCAGATGGTTGCTCTGTGATTATTTTATAACCTAGACATGTATGTCTCGTATGTTATTTTTTTAAGTTTATTTTAAACAAAGGGCGTGGGCATTTTAATTAGCAGTATGGAGCTGATACAGGCTTTGTGCAGGGCAGTGACTAGTCAAATCCACAGTATAAGGCAGAGTTCCTGGCCAATTAAAGTGGGGCCCTAACAGCTAAAATGTTAATTTGTTAAGCCCAGAAGCTGAGTAAGAGGGGTTTGAGGCCCGCACTCACGAGCCTACCCTTTGGGGCAGTGACTATCATGGTGCAGATTACGCTTCTGCCTCCCCCCAGGGCATTTCGGAGGGTGCCAAGCAGCCCAAGTCAAGAAGGAGGTGGAGCCCTCATTTGCTGATGTATATCATAAATAAGAGAGTGTTTCTCTTTTTTCTATTTTTTGTATTTCTTTTTCAAAAATAATTTATTGATTGTACTATTACAGTTGTCCCATTTTTCCTCCCCTTCATCCCCCTCTGCCCTGTCCCCCCTCCCACTATTATTTCCTTCCCTTAGTTCATGTCCATGGGTCATACATATACATTCTTTGGCTTCTTCATCTTTCATACTATTCTCAACCCCGCCCCCGTTTATTCTGTACCTACCATTTATGCTTCTTATTCCCTGTACCTTTTCCCCCATTATTCCCTCCCCCTCTCCACTGATAACCCTCCATGGGATCTCTATTTATGTGAATTTGTTCCTATTCCAGTTGTTTGCTTAGTTTGTTTTTGTATTTTTTTTAGGTTCAGTTATTGATAGTTGTTCATTTGTTGTCATTTTACAATTTGTATTTTTGATCTTCTTATTTTTCTTGAATAAGTCCCCTTAACATTTCACATAATAAGGGCTTGGTGATGATGAGGTCCTTTAACTTGACCTTATCTGAGAAGCACTTTATCTGCCCTTCCATTCTAAATGAAAGCTTGGCTGGATAGAGCAATCTTGGATGTAGGTCCTTGCCTATCTTTCCAGCTCCTTCTTGCCTGCAAGGTTTGTTTTGAGAAATCAGCTGATAGTCTTATGGGAACAAGGTTTGTTTTGTGGGTAACTGTCTCTTTCTCTTTTGGGTCTTTTAAGATTCTCTCCTTATCTTTAATCTTGGGTAATGTAGTTGGGATGTGCTTTGGTGTGTGCTTCCTTGGGTCCAACTTCTTAGGGATTCTCTGGGTTTCCTAGACTTTCTGGAAGTCTATTTCCTTTGCCAGGTTAGGGAAGTTCTCCTTCATTATGTTTTCAAATACATTTTCAATTTCTTGTTCTTTCTCTTTTCTTTCTGGCACCCTGATGATTCAGATGTTGGAAGGTTTAAAGTTATCCTGGAGGTTCCTAAGGCTCTCCACACTTTTTTGAATTCTTGTTTCTTCATTCTGTTCTGGCCAAATGTTTATTTCTTCTTTCTGGTCCAAACCATTGATTTGAGTCCTGGTTCCCTTCCCTTCACTGATGGTTCCCTGTGCATTTTCCTTGATTTCACTTTTCATAGATTTCACTTTTCCCTCTATTTTGCAACCATACTCAACCATCTTTGTGAGCATCCTGATTACCAGTGTTTTAAACTGTGCATCTGATAGGTTGGCTATCTCTTCATCCCTTTGCTTTTTCTGGAGCTTTGATTTGTTCTCTCATTTGGGCTGTATTGTTTTTGTCTCAGCATACCTGTTATGTATTAAGGGGAAGAGCCTTAGGTATTCAGCAGGGCGGGGCAACCCATGTGGCTGTGTCCTGGAGCTGTGTGTGGGGGAGGGGTCCAAAAGCCACTTGCTCAGCTCTTGGCCAGCTTTCAGTCACTTCCCCCACTACCCATGAGCAAATTGGTTCCTTCTGGTGCTGATTCCAGGGCGGGTGGGTTTATATACTTTCTAGGACCCTGTGGGTCTCTTCAATGAACTCTCCTGTGAGACTGAGAGTTCCTCCCACTGCCTCAACCCCCACAGGTTTTTTTTTCAGTCAGAGGTTTGAAGCTTTATTTCCCCATGCCAGAGATGAAGGCGTAGGTAGATATGCTTTGCCTCCTAGCACAACCAAAAGAAGGACAATAAATTTCAAAACAAAAAAGTAACCAGAACTGCCAGAAAATCAAACTGTATGGAATTTTGACAAGCAAAGAGTTAAAGAAGAAACATTCATCCAGACCTGTAGGAGGGGTGGAGATGGGCAGCTGGGGTGGAGAGGACGGGGGGCAAGGCAGTGGCTGGAAGGCCAGGTGGATGAGGCAGCAGCTGGCGGAGCAGGAGGTCTCACATTTGCAGATAAACCAGGAGGGAAACTACGGAGCCTGACACACCACACAAGAGAGTGTTTCTTAGGGTGAATGTTTCCAGCATTTAATTAGGTAATAGTGAACCTCCACCATGGCAATTTGCACATTTTAATCAATTAATACATGGTCCTGGGAGACTCCCAAGTATGAGAATATAAGGGAGTCTTATGGAATTAACTACCTGATTTCAAATTCCAGAGACACTCTTTACTAGCTGGGATACTATTAACAAATTACTTAATGGTTTTAAACCTCAGTTGCTCAACTGTAAAATGACATACTAGTAGTACCTATCTCTCCATGTTAATTTGATGATTAAATGGGTTGATGCTTACAAATTAGAAGGCAAACATTAAGGAACCAATAAATGTTGGCTATTATTATCATACAGTACTTGAGTCCTCTGACATTTCTTTCTGCAGCCTCAGAATAGCAAGTCTTGGAGTCTTAAAATATTAATTGATGAAGCTATTATTGAAAAAAATGGCTGCTTTCTTAGCTCTCTGAAGGGACTTGGCTGTGACACCAAAGTGGGTCAAGTAGTTTATTTTTCCTCTTTCTTTTCCTTCATTATATTTCTAGTAAGGAGATTTTGTATGTTGAAGAAACTGGTGAACTTTCTGAGAGTCTGAGCAGAAATAAATTATGATGGTCACATTGATTGTCAGTCTGCTCCTGACCCTTTGCCAGAACCTGGCCAATGTCTCCATGGGAATTGTACAGTCAGTCATTAGAAACAAAGATGTAATTAACATCCAAAACAGGCAGGAGATGAATCATCAAACTTTGTGACCTACAAATGACCAAGAGGCTACGATCACTGAAGAGAAAATGAAAACCACAAAAGCCAAATGCACCTGACCTGCCCTTTACTTTGGTTTAATGAGGGCCTGGCTTGAAGCTCATGGATGGTGATGAGGACGTGATAGCTGAGAGCGCCTCTACAATGAGGTCTCTCTTCCAGTTTAGATGTGATTTCCAAATGAAATGTTTCTCAGGGCTCTCTTAATGTTCCTGGGTAGTCAGTGACCCATCAACAAATATGTACTGAGCACCTACAGTGTCAGTGTTAGTACGAGGGAGCCAGTAATGAACAAGACAGACCAGTGCCTGGCCTTAGGGGACTAACATGCTCATGATAGAGACGAATAAATGTGCAATCATAACAGGAGGAGAAGTAATATACCTTTAAGAGAACTCAGTCTAATTAATAATGTCCAAAGGCAGTCTATGGGCTACTAGTCAGGGTTTAATAAGAATCAAGAATGGATACCATCACTACATCTCCTGCCATTGCCTTAGTCTAGTTTCTCACCACTTTGTGCCAAGATTTTTATAAGAGGGTCTCTCAGCTGTGCACAAATAGCAGATTCCTGTCCTCAAAAGACAACTTTTACCACATCAGATCCCCACAGAAAAATCTTCTGGGACTTTCTACACTAACAAGGTTAAGCTTGAATTCTTTAGCCTTGATCTTGAAACTTAAGTACAAATTTACAAGTAGATAAGGACAGTATGGGTAGGGGAGAGGATTTGTTGCCAAGAACGACTGAAGAAGAAATAATACCCAAATAGACAGGTAGACTCAGTGACCTTCTTTCTCATTCTGCTCTTTCGGTGAGTTCTGGGCACTGCTGGGCTTGCGCACCAGCCCCTGAGGGCCTGGTGGGGCTGGGCTGTACTAGGTGTCCCAGTCCTGACGCTGCTGGATACTCCTTCATCTCAGCATTCACAAATGAATATCAAAATTGCAACACAGCCTGAATATCAGTTATAAGCAATAACGGTGGTCCCAGCTAATAAATGTCATCCAGAGATTAAAATCATCACTAATCCTAAGGAAGTAATGGAAAGAGATTTTAACCAGAGTAGATGAAATTTATCCTAAGTAGCACATATTATAACTCCTCAATTCCAATGACTTTTCCACATTTTATGTCACCTCTCCAAACCTTACTACAGACTGTTAGAGTATTTATCATGTTGCACTTAATGGCCTGTCTCCTTGCTGCCTCTCTGGTACGCCAGACTATGGAGTCCTCCTCAGGAACCACCTTTTATTCATCTTTTAAACAAAATGCCTGCCATAAAGCCTAGTACACAATAGGCACTCAATAAACGGTGAGTGAATTCTGTTCTATTGCCTTACAAAGCCGTGTCTGAGAATCTTAGGTCACAATAATTTCTCTTTTCTCTAAAGTTTTGAGGCAGTGATCTGTCCTATTCATTTTTTTATTTTTACAACTTTTAAATTAGTTTTAAAAGCTCATTAGAGCCCTGGCTGGTGTAGCTCAGTGGTTTGAGCGCGGGCCTGTGAACCAGAGGATGGCGGTTCGATTCCCAGTCAGGGCATATGCCTGGGTTGCAGGCCGGTTCCCTGCAGGCCAACTCCCAGCAGGGGACGCACGAAAGGCAACCATATATTGATGTTTCTCTCCCTCTCCTTCCCCTCTAGAGATAAATAAATAAATAAAATCTTTTTAAAAAAGTTCATTAGAATACTATGTTCACAAAAAAATTATAAATGCTATTATCGCCAAAGCTAGCCCACCTATCTTATTTTTAAATCTCATGTTCAACTCAGCAAACTCTTATTGAACACTTGCTAGGGCTGAGCTCTGGAATAGACACTGGAAATAAAACAATGAGTGGATCCCGTCTTCAGAAGCTTACAATCCAAGAGAGCAGATGAACAATGAGCACAGTGTGGCAAGTAACTGGCACAGAGTAGGGAGTCCTCGCTCTGTTAGAAGACATGAAAGCTTCAGGGAAAGTAAATTGGAGATACCCAGGTGGTAAGATTGGGAGGGAAGGAATTCCAACAGAGGCAAGAGATTCAGAGAAAGACTGAGGTGCTGCCTGTGAAGTCGGGATGGCTGGAAGGTACCTGTCAGGGCACTGCTGGAGCTGAGATGAGCTGCCAGTGAGGGGACACAGAGAGCTTTTAAGGTGCTCTAGGGCCTTGGACTTTATTCTATAGGTGATGGAGGGGGCCAGGAGGAAGCTTTGAGCAGAGAAGTGCTCAGATGACTCCAGTCTGGTTGCAGACCGAAGCATGAATCAGGGCTCAGCAGCCAGAGGAGAGGGCTTGGCAGAAGTCTGCTGCATAGACCAAATGAGAAATAGTGAAAAATGAAACCAAGGCAGCCCCAGCTTCCCTAAGCCTATCCTGCCTGGTGGGATTGACTTTTCCTACTCTTTCATGTACCCATATTCTCCAAAAAACGGGCAGTGGGTAGTAGGATCTAGTGACATGGAGGGTGTTTGAGCTGGCATGTATACTTGGCTATTTGCCAGTATGGTGTCCATTAGTGGAAACCACTCCAGGGTCTTATCTCCAGTTAATGCTCTAAGCCCCTTGAGGGTAAACACTAGACCTTATGCATGTATCACTATCCCATGCTAGCACAGAACCCTGCATATGTCTAAACCAACGAAGATTCATAAATTCAGACATAGTCATTAACCCACACACTTTGTTTATATTATATACTTCTGAGGGGAAGATCAGTGTCAAGTGAACATTTTGTTCACTGCTGACATGTCTCATAAACACAAACATTAATGAAAAGCTCACAGTACTAACAGTTCTGGTCTAACAGATGATGTGGCATGAAAGCATGGCATGGGTTATAGCTGGGACTGGTCATGAACTTCACCATGGCCCTGATTCAGTCCCAGCATGGGTTTAGTTAATTTCTTCAAGATTCAGACAAGGCCTCTGTCTCCCCTCTACCCAAGTAACAGCTCCTATGGATCTTCCAACAATGAACAATCAAATTCAATGATCAAATGTGGCCAATGATCACAGAATATTTTTTCCATTTTTAATTCAGTGAAAGGAGAATTCCCCAATATACTACATAGGATTCATAGTTATCAGAGATTTCAAAATGGCAAGTCAAACTGAAAATCATTGACTCTTTCTTCAAGGATTTAGAAAATGCTTTGGAATTCTGCTGTCCCCCTATCCCTGCTCCACGCCAGAGCCCTCATTCAGAGCCCAGTTTTCACTGTTCTGTGGGCGGGGGTGGCACACCTACCTCCCCTACAGATTCTGCACTGAAAGCTCTGCAAGAGAGGCGTTTCCTGGGTGTTGAACAGAACTTGCAGTTACTCATTTAACCATTATTTACTGACCAACAATGTGTTTTAGGCACCAAGGTGCAAACCAGAAAAATGATGGAAAAGGTCAGATAGCCCTGGATTGAGTCTAGTTCCCCCTCTACAACCAGGGATTTGTTGCTTAACCTTTTTGAGCCTCAGTTACTTATCTGTAAAATGGGGACAGTAAAATCCCCTTTGCGGGTTGTGATTAGGATTAATGAAGGGTCACACCCCATTCACAGGTGTTCACAAAATTCTCTTCCCCTTTCTTGTAGGCATCCTAAAATCCACAAGTGAATACCAGCATCAAATCACTAGGAAATTGCCTAAAACCAGAGTATATGTTGCATTAATTTATAGCAAACTGCTCAACATCAAACAACAGAGCCTGCAGCTGCCTGGAGAGGAACTGTTCAGAAACTCAAGGTAATTTTTCAAAAATCCATTCTAAACCAGTGTTGACATAAACTCATCTTTATCTGAGATTTAGCTTTAAAAATTGTATTATTAAAAGTAAATTAAATACCGCATATGACAAGGCATTGGAGGTGGTTAGGGAGCAATTTCACAGTTGACGACTCAAGCCTTCCTGTCTGATGAAAATTCACATTTCCCCAGGGGTGGAGGAGCAGAGTCTGAGGGATCAGAGAGGAGATGAGGACACAGGCAATGTGACCTGATTGGAGAAGGTGAGATCTTGGGCGTGGGACTCAGACATGCAGGACAGATGTCATTTTCTGAGCCTTCAATTGACCAAGTAAGCAGACACCCTTGGTTGCAGAAGCTAGGTCAGGACACGTGGGTTATCCCCCCACATTTGCAGTCATGCAGGTAACTCAGATCTGGAGGTGCAGGAGGTTATGTGGCTCCCCAGGATTTGGGGAGCCTCCCTCCTATGCCCTCACCATGTTGCAGTCTCCTTCACCACCACCACCTGTTCCCATCACCTCTCCTCTGGTGTCTTTTGGGATCATTATTGAGTATATGTCATGCTTTGTGGAGTACGTCAGAGACACAGCTTCTGATTCTCAGTGGGGATGGATGTGTAGCTACTTTTCCAGCAGCAGGAAAAATTGTGGCTAAGCTTTCCACACGCTCCATCCACAGAGCGTCAGAGTCAGACTTGGCAGAAACAGAGCCTCAGGCCTTCCCGGGTTCTCGGTGGGAGACTGGGCGTTGGACTTGGTCATCCAAGAGACAGAGTTGAGTTGGGCTATGCTTCAGGCATTCAAAGGAGAAAGCCAGAAACCAAAAGTCTGGGGTAGAGCAGATCAGAAGCCAGAAGGGGCTGGCTTGGAGCCAGGGGAGGACAGAACAAAAGCCAAGTTGGTAATGAAAAGGGACCAGATCACTCAGGAGACATCAGACTGGAACAGCTTTGACAAATCCAACAAATCACTGTTGACCCAGCTGCAAGGGCTTTCCCTTCAGTGGCATCTTAAAGGCACCGAGAAGCTCCCAGCATGCCTGCAGGAGGTAGGCCAGGCTTAGTGAGGCAGTCTGCATCTGTGGCTTTGAGCAACCCCATCTGGCCCTCAGCAACAGGCTTAACAGTCTTCGAGGGCTTAGGGCTTTCCAATTCACAAAGCATTTCACATACACTGTAATATCAGAGCCTTGAGAAAGATCATTGTTAGTCCTCATTTTGTAGCCAAGAGATAATGAAAATAAAAGACTTCCCCAAGGTCATTAGCTTTTCAGTTGTAGAGCCTGGTGTTGGACGAACTCCTTCCTCTATATCCCATCATGAGTCTATGACCTTGGCTGTATTTATGCCACGTTCCATTCCATCTGTGTGGAAAGATGGAACTATTCCTTACTCTTGGTTCTCCAGATGAATGGAGGGTGCTGGCCTAATAATAAGCTGTTACCCCATTTCTGATCTCACCTGTCCCACCTAGACATGAATGCCCATAGTCTCCCCAAAGACAAAGTGTAACCCATTTTGGCCACTCACCATCCAGCCACCAACGCTCTAACATAGCTGCAAGTAGTGACCCTTCCTTCCGTGTTGCCCCACATACCCAAACTGCATTTTCTTTACTCTGTTTGACTGTTCTTCACACAGCTGCTCATTTCCTGTGCAATATAACCTGGCTGTTAGAGGAATCGTGGCATGAGTTTTAACAGCTCACCCATTATTGGATAATCACCTGTATAAAATCTCAACGAATATAGCTAGCGATCAATCTGCTGTTAAGTAATATAAAGCAACCAGTCCCATTAAATTCAGTGTCGCAACAGACATGGTTGGTTGGCTAAATATCAGTGCCATTTATAGGTACATCCTTCTTGAGGCTGTCCTAGACTTGAAAATCTTTTTCATTAACTAGCTGGTATTTAACAGAAATTAATCGTTTGCTATGCATCATCAATTTCCCCCCCTAGAAGTTGGACCCACAGCTGCCTGGGAACAGCTGTGTGCACGGAGGAACTTTCTGGGTGGTTCTCTGAGACACATCATGTTCCCTTCTCTCCCTTACTCCCTGATTCTCGCCTCTACATCTTTCTACCTAGCATTTTAATGAGGGTCCCTCTAATCAGGATATATTTTTGCAAGCTCTTGTTTAATTTCTGCCTTCGGAGTTGGCTGATATCCCAAAACATTTTATTTGCTAATGTCCAAATGGACATGGGTACAGCAGAATGAGAGACTCAGAATCACAGAGAAGTGGAGGAGTAAAGGGCTGGTATGATTCTGAATGAGGCAATTTCTTCTGCAGTGTCAGAGCCTTCGTTTATGGAATGATAAAAGCATTTGCCACCAACCTGCCACGGCTGTATTAGTCAAGAGTCCTTTAACTGAACTGACAGAAACCCACTCAGAAAATAATTGAAGCAGATAAATGACATTTATTGCCTCATACCAGTGAGTCCAAGGGAATTTGGGTGTGGCTGGACCCAGGGATTCAAACAGGACCCTCTCTCTGTTTATTTCCTAGGGCTACTCTAATAAAGTACCATAAACTCCGTGGCTTAAAACAACAAAATTTTGGACAACAATGTGAATATACTTAGTGCCATTTAAAAGTGGTTTGAGCCCTGGCTGGTATAGCTCAGTGGATTGAGCGCGGGCCTGCGAACCAGAGGGCCGCGGTTCGATTCCCAGTCAGGGCACATGCTTGGGTTGCAGGCCAGTTTCCGGCAGGGGTCAGTTCCCTGCAGGGGATGCACCAGAAGCAACCATACATTGATGTTTCCGTCCTCTTTCCTTCCCTTCCCCTCTAAAGATAAATAAATAAAAAATAAAAAATAAAAGTGGTTCTAATAATAACATTTATATTATGCATGTTTTACCACAATTAAAAACAAACATCCCAGGGATTTACTCACAGTTCTAGAGGCCAGCAGTCCAAAGTCAAGGTCCCTGTTCTCTCTGGAGCCTCTAGGGGGGAATCTTTCCTTGCCTCTTCCAGCTTCTGTGTTGCCAGCAGTACTTGGCCTTCCTTGGCTTATAGACATATCACTCCAATCTCTGTCTCCATTGTCATATGGAATAGTTCTGTGTGTGTTTCCATATCTCTTTATTTCTTCCTATGAGGACACCTGTAGGTCCTATAAGTCACCAGAGCCCACTGTGACCTCATCTTAATCAGTGTGACCTCATCTTAACTATTTACATGTACAGCAGCTCTATTTCTGAACAAGAAAGCAGCTCTATTTCTGTCTATTTATTCCAAATAGACAAAATCACTATCCATGGGGTATAATCTGTTAGCCAACTACTTGTTTTCTTCATTTCCATTCAGGCTCCACAGTGGCTGCAGTATAACTAGAAAAAAACCCCAGTAATTCCAGAAAAAGGTAAAAATCTCTGCTCTTCCCCAGCACCATAACTGGACACTGATCGGCTCTGCTTAAATCATGTGTTCAGTTCTGGACCAATCACTGTCCAAGATGATGGACAATTCAGAAGCCTCTGAGGCAGGGCAGGCAGGGCCCTGTGACTCACACACAGTTTTTCCAGAACCTACGAGATACAGGACAGACACAAAGACCAGGTGTCTCCTACATTATTCCTATTTTCATGTTACTTTTCATAAACATAACTATGTTTCTATTATTAAAGAAAAGGACCTCTATCATTTAAAGTATTATTTCTACTCACAGAAACTTGATTCACTGAATATGATGGCTTTGATTTAGAAGGCATTAAATTAGGAGTTTCATGAGCACTAGGAATAGAGATATGTATTTGGAAGAGTAATGGATTTATAGCAAGACTATAATTTATAAAAATCCCTGACTTCTTCTCATTCACATAATTAAGTCAGAAATTAAGAGAAGGAACTCTTAGATGACACCAGAAGGTGACATCTAAGGTAGCATTCAGGTGTATTCTGAGCATGAGTATATTTTGTTCAACAAAGACCAAAGCAGAGTTCAACATATCTACCCCTGATCTCCACCGGACTGAATCCCATTCTGCAGCTTTTCTGTTCTCATTAAGGAGTCGTAGCAGATTCATCCATGGAAGTGCCACTTTCAACCCAGACTTGCCAGAAAAATACTCAGTCACAATTGCATCTGCCTGGCACCTTCTCAAAACACCTCCCTTCTTCTTATTTCTGAAATGTAAGTAGGGGAACAAACCATTATTTCCCTTTCCTGAAGGGCAAGGTCAAAGGCTTTACCAGAAGGGATTCTGTCATCCAGAGATGGGAAAGTAAATAGATTTCATCCCCTCCAGGGGGACATTTGGGGCACAGGCTAGCAATGTTCTCTGGCAACTTGCACTTGAAATGACTTCTAAATGCTTGCTTATCTCGATGAGAAGATTTACCTAGACAGGCGAGCCTGCTATCATTTCATTAATTTGCTTAGTCAGCAAATGGAGAGCACTGGCCCATTGGTTACATCTGGCAGGACTTGCATATCCTCTGTGGGCGTCCATTTGCCTGGCCCTGCTTATGCATCCATTAACAACCTGCTTTCCCAGAACCCTGATGTGTGAATGATGGTTTGGACCTAAGCATCGCACAAATACTTAGAGACTCCATTCCCTGCCCCTGCCTCACCTCCCATAATAGGAAGCTAATAGGAAGAGGGTTATGAAATGGCCTTTTCTTGCTTCATCTGAACGGGCAGTGGTTTTGACGGTTCCCAAACTAATTTAGGGACAAGCTCCTCAGCAGTAATGAAGCAACTGGCAGGCACAATTCCTTCACCCGTCCCCAGCCCAGATGGTCTCAAACTGTGGTGACTGAGACGCCCAGAGAGACCTGGGAGTCCCACTAACCAGAGACAGAGTCTGAAAGCAAGGAAAGGGGAAAGGAGATCAGGGAGGAAATAAAGATCATTGACATTGCCAGGGCGTGAAGGAAAGAGAAACCGCCAATGCCAGTGCAGGGGACAGGGAGACCCACTCGCCCCCGTCCACCAGGAAATGGCCCAGTTCTAAAACTGAAAGTCCCACATCCAGGAACACCCTCATTCCAGGGCGAACCTGGTTAGTTGGTCACTCTCAGCAGATAGAACATGGGCTTTAATTACTTACAGCAGCAGGCAACAGCCTGAGACGCAGTCTGGCATGACCTGTGGCCGAATACATTGAAAATGTGAAAACTGTCACATTTTAAACTAAACTTTTGACTCTGTGGCCTTGGTCCCAAGAAGCAGACACAAGTGTGCCTGCAAGGGAAGGGTTGGCCTGCAAAGGTTTGTCAGGCAGAGACACCCGCATTCCCAGGAAGTGGCCCTGCATGGCCCTCAGCCCAGGTCTGGCTTCTGCACCCTCTAGTTCATCACTCCTCCTTGGACTGGGCATCTTACGTTACCACTGTGCCTTCTAACCCCTCTGTGCCTCAGGTCTGGGCTCAAGACCTTGCCCACTCCTCCCCACCCACTTCATCTTAGCCTCCTGGCCAGGCATTGACGCTGACCTTGGGCCCACAACACTCAGCCAAGCACAAAGGAGGTCGGTTTGGCCAACAAAAAAGCTTTCCTGTGGTTTCTCATGTTCCTCCCTGCCCAGCTTGCAAACGTGGAATACATCATATGTCAAGATAATTTTTCAGGGGGGCAAAAAGCTACACATAGGTCTTAGTTTTCCTGCAATGCCTCTTTCTTAATGGCACACAGATTCACACAATCATTAACTAATTTTTTAAACATTTATTGAGAAATCAGCACATACCAAGTGCTAATATAGGTACTTGGGATATAGCAGAGGATAAGGCAGGCAAGGCCTTTGTTCATGGAGCTGAGGTCCTAGAGAGGAAGAAAAAGATAATAAATGAGAACATGAACAAATGAACAGTAACATTTCAGAAAGTAATAAGCACCGTGAAGATAATAACAAGAGGAGCAGACTTGGCTTGCCTTACCGTTAGGGACCTTCCCACCCTAAGGATGTAGTCCAGCTATTCCTCAAAGAACCCTGCTCTACCCCCTGCTGGCCAGGATCCATAGCACATACAGACCCTCCGGGAATTGCTTCAGTTTCTCCACAGCCACTGTTTCTGTTTTGCCTCCCTTCCCTCTCCCATTGCCATTTGTGTAAACCACTGTTCAAAGTGGCTGGGACTTTAGGGATTGAGTATCTCTTGGCGAACTCCCTTCTTGTGATGCGCTGGGTCAAACAGGTCTCTGGAGGCCATGAGGCCTGCAGTTTGGAGCACAGGACTTGGTATCAGCCAGCCTGAGTTCCTACATTTCACCCTTATCTGTCTTGCTAACTGGCACTGAGCCTTCAAAACCTGACTCAAACATCTCCCCTGAAAAGCACCCCCTGCCCACACCCCACCGCCCATGGCAACATGAGCAAGATCCTATGAATGCCAATTGGTCATGGTCAAGTCTTATTAATTTTTTTATCACGCAGAGTGTCTGAGGCATAGATGGAGCTCAATAAGCATTTATTGAACTCATGCATGAATAAATGAGCGAATCTGGAGCTCAGCAAACAAGCCCAGATCTGATAAACTTGGTCCCCCAGCTCATTGCATAGCCCAGAAGTCCACGATGAAAGGCAAAGTAAACTTACTTTTCCAAAAGTCGCATTATGCAAAATCAAAAAGCTAGAACAGCATCTCTTGGGTGGTTCAGATTGGCTCTCCCAGAAGCAAAAAGCAAAACTGTTTTCATCAAAACCACACAAAACCCCCCTCAGTGAACTGCTTTGGAGCATCTATTGATCTTTAAGAAAAGTATAATTTAACAAAAGCGCTGCTTGCAGCTCCTTGTCTTTCCCCCTGAATTCCCTCAATGTTTTTCCAGCTGTAATGTGTACACCCCAGTGACGGCAAAGCGCCTAGCTCACCGCTGGCTTGTTGGGAGAAAGCTGTCTTCATAGCTCTCTCTGGACAAGATGTTAATCTCTGACAGACTGGAATGAAAAGTCTTCCAGGCAGCTCAGATCTCTCTGGCTCTGCTGGGTGGGGGCAGCAGTGAAGGTTAACTGCAATGAGCCCTGACTCAAGGCCAAGGTCTTTTAGCATCTCCTGTGGGCTGCTGCCTGCAGAGCAGCGAAGGGGCTTTTCAAAGCTGTTTGAGGAATAATGAAATGTCAGAGAGTCAACTCTTGCTAAATGCTTTTTTGTGAATAATAAGAAATCTTCACAAATCTCTGGTATTGAAAAATTGCAATACCCTTTTGAAAAACTTCTCTCACTGATCTTGGCCAGGGAACGCTAAGAGAAGGTTGTCATCCTGGTTCCAGTTTGCTGAAAGGTAACCCCTCTCTGCTCTTCGTGGTTAGGGAAATTGATATTCTGGTTAATGGGCAGATGGCTCTGAAATGAGGATAAGAGCATTCGACTTGCTGGACGGGCTGGGACAAGTCAGGGACACTTCTTATTTTCAGTGGAACCCAGTGTGGTTGTGAGGTGCAGTTATGAAGTTGCATGTCAACATACTTTGTAAACTGTAAAGCACTATACGAATGTGAGAAATTATTACTGGCTACCATAAATTACTAATTTTGAAGAAAATTATGCTGAATATAATTTCTATCTCTTTACTGTCTCATAAAACATTTGAGAACATCCCCGTGGTTCAGTGGTATACTTTTGAACTTTGCTTATAATAATAGTCATAGGCCAACTTCGTAAACTCCTGAACCTGTAGTTGGATGATGGTGTGGATGTGGTCACAGTACATCTCACCACATGATGGCGCTATTGGTGACATTTCTTTGCTTCGATTGCTTAAAACAACACTGACATTTGAGCGGCCCAGGTCAAGAGTGCAAAGGGAGGCTCTCCTGCTGCATGTTTAGTTATTTAAAAGCTAAATCAATCTAATATACAAGGTAAGTAAAATCTGTGTTCTATCTTGCAGAGCACACCTTCCAAATGAGATGGAAGGCCAAGTGCAGATTTAGAACTCTGACATCCTCCGAGTTCTGGGCAGAAGCAGGGTGGTGCAGGAGGCGAGGTGCAGGAAGGCTCCCTCCTTCGGCTCCGCCTCTCACTGTGAGGGACTTGCACGTGTGCTTCTGAACTGCATTCCCACTCCTGCACCCCTCGGCCTCGGACCACCCTCAGAGGCCAGGCCACAGGAGAGGCGCCTGCGTGCTCTGGAGGCAGGCTCAGGACTGCTGGGCAGGCACATGTGCGGCCCTGGGCATCCACAGAATGGTCTAGAACAGAGGTCAGCAGGTTTTTCTGTAAAAGGTCAGATGGTGAGTATTTTACGTTTTGTGGGCAATATGGTTTCTGTCACAACTGTTCGATTTTGCTATTGCACCCCAAAGTGGCCATAGACAGTACGTAAATGAGCGGTTGTAGCCATGTTGCAATGAGACTTTATTTACGAAAGTAGGCAACAAGTCAGATTTGGTCCACAGGCCATCGTTTGCATACATCTGGTCTCAGAGCTGGGGCTAGTGTTGCCAAATAAATTACAAGACACCCAGTCACATTTCAATTCCAGATAAGCAGTGAATAATTTTTCAGCATAAGTATGTTCCAAATATTGCATGGATATACTAAAAATATGAGTGGCTGTTTGTCTGAAACTCAAATTTAACTGTGCGTCATGTATGTTTATTGGCTAAGTCTGGCCACTCCAGCTGGGGTGGGAGCTCTGGCCAGGACTGTGTCCTTGGCCCTGTGGGCTCCTGGCCCCACAGCACGGCCGAGCCGGAGGGGCGCCAAGGGAAGCCTGCGCAGCACAGGCCCTCGGTCACTCTTGCCCAAGTCTCAGGGCAGTGCCAGTTTTTTAAGTGACAGTTTTTATGCTCTCAAAGAGGGGAGAGAATGTCTTTTGCAATTTAAATATCTGATCTTGTGTAGTTTGGACATTTATTTATTAAACAAGTATTTATTGATCAAGTTCCTGGTACGTGCTACGTACTGAGGGACACAGATGGTACACCCCCTGCCCTCCAAAGACTGAATTAGCCCTGGTCTTCATGGGGCTTATACAGAGGAGACATTATACTAGTGCATGTATACATAAACAGATCATTGCAAATTGGGAGACTAGGAAGATAAGAATAACAATGGAGATGGGAAATTGGGAGGCAAGGCACATGGGAATAGTGATGTATGGTCTGCGATATAAAGAGAAGAAGATTCCCGGCAGAGGAAAGTGACTGAGTGAAGACCCCAAGTTGACCCCTGAGAGAAGGGCTAAGATGTAGTGAGAGGGAGGGAAGCAGGGGTGAGAAAGGAGGGGCGGGGCCTGGTGGGACAGGCTTTGCTTTTGCAGGCCCTGGGAGCAGCTTGTGATTCCTCTCCATCTCGAGTACAGCAGGAAGCTACGCAGGCTTTCACACACAGGGAGTATGATCCAGTCCTCATTTTCAGGAGCTCACGCTTGTTTCTCCCCATGGAGAGTGAGGGCAAGAGGGAGGAGGGGACTGAGTATGGAGGTCCCTGCAGCAAGTCTGGAGAGAGCGGATGGTGAGATCGCACAGCTCTGAGATGCAGGTGCAGCGGGGCAAGACCATCTCCTAGGTTTCTGGTTTTGCCAAGGTGGAGAAAAGTGGGGGTGACACTGGTGTGGGAAGAAGATGGACATCTTCACTGCTAGCATATAAAATTGGACATGCTTCTGATTCTTCTAAGTGGTCATGTCAAGTGAGCAGATAGATAGACTCGTCTGCAGCTCAGAAGAGAGCTCAGCGCTGGAAATGGAGGAGGAGGTGGGGGGCCTCTGGAAGGTGTTTAGAGCTGTGAGAATAGCTGGGCCCCTCTTGGGCGGGTGGGAAGAGAGAGGGGCCTGGGACAGATCCCTGAGGCACCTCAATGTTCAAAGAAGAGACAGCAAAGGAGGAAAACAAGGGGAGAGCAGCACCATAGAAGCCAAAAGAAAGGACAGTTTCAAAAACTCCATTTCTAATGATTTCCGAAAGCATCCCTTTTCCTTTAGAACCTGTGGGGCCCTTCCTGATCATGGCCTTTCTCACCCTTCTCCGCTACATTCATGATGGAAAGAAGTCAGTGGAAGGAAGCTAAAACACACACAGGACTATATACCCTCACTCCCATTAGTAATTTGCACAATAGGTGTGCACCATTGAAGGAGTGAGTAAAAAGATGAATGAGTGACATTTGAAGGAGTGGAAAAGTATCTTCATTCACTGCATTATTGGTTAGGAAATAGATTCTGAACCTTCCAGAATTTTCTTTAAATGGCAGCCAGTGAAGGGAGAGGCTGCTGAAGCAAATGTAATGCCCACTGGCATTTCCCAGCCTGGGACAATTGCCCTCCCTCGGACCCTAGCCAAGCCCACTAGACTCAGGAGCCTGGGGAAGTCAGTGCGTGTGCCAAGCTCTCCAGGGTGATGGGCGCCCTATGTTGTTCTGAATACCTACAAGGAAATCAGGGGCTCCCATTCTTCGTATTAGTGACATTTCTCACTCCTGGTAAATAACCTTGTGTTCTGACCTGTAGCAGTGTGAAATGCTATCAGGGCTGCACAGAAATTAAAATCCCCTGATGTGGCTCAGAGGCCGCCCAAGCAGATCCTGCCCAGGTGAGGGACGGTCTGCAGGACACCAGGAAAAAACAAAGGAAGGAAAAGGTCACAGAGGAAGGAGCTATGTGGGGAAATGCCAAAGCACCAGAGTTTATCTAAATCAAAGAGCTACCCTTTACATAAAAGAATCCCAAGCCAAGGGTCACTAGTTGTTCAGGGAGCCAACTGCACAAGGAAAACGAGAATGGATGATTAAAAGAAGACCTGGGACCCAAGCTGGCATGTGGCCGCACTTTCCTTCATTGAGCACTTTAAATGCTTTTTAATTGATATCATCTTATTTTAATTTTCCAGAAACCTGACAGAGTAGGTATGGCAGGGACTAGGGTTTCCATCTGGTGGATGAACAGAATGAGAAAAGCTCAGAGAAATTAAGCAACTTGCCTAAGGTCACACTGCAACCTGGTCAGGGGCATGGTCAGGACCCAGGTCTCCTGAGCCCGGCTTGTCGGTCACTGTAGCACAGTGCCTTTGGGAAGAGTATCAGGTATGCGATGAGATCAACACAGGGCCTCACTGACTCTGTAAAGAATTGTCCTCCCAGAAGTTAGCAGACTCCCATGGCGGTTACAGCTCTGTGTCCAGCAACATTAGGAGTCTGTAGAAATAGAAGCCGTCAGTTAAGACGTACCAGTAGGATTCTGAAATAGGTGTCCTGTGGAAAGCTCGTGTTTTCCACAGCAGTGCAATGGCTGTCCACGGAAGGCATGAGGTAAGGCAGCATCGATACCCATTTGCTGCTACTTAGTGTGCTGCTGTCCATTCCCGGGAAAGGGGAGCCGTGGCCGGGCTGCTCTGGGCGCCGCTCCCTGGGACCTGTGCAGCTGGACCAAGTCAGTCATGCCTCATCTGCCTCACACTGTTCAGTCCTCTCCCCCTGCTCCTTTTGCAGAAACCTGCGGTAGAGTTAACCACTGAACTTCCAGAAATTCAAGGCTTGGTGCGGATAGGATGGGAGTGAGAGGAAGACGCCAGGGCCCTGCTGAGAATCCTGGCCGGCGCAGGAGCCTAAGGACCAGATTCCACAATCCTAGAAGACAAGGACTCGAACTCGAGGACAAAGAGTTTGGGTATCACATCTCTCTGGATCCCAGTGCACCTCACCCAGTCATGCCAAAGCACTCTGTCAGGGTTTGCTGAACTGAATTATCCTAAATGGATATAAGAGGGACTAAGTGGAGAATGAGGTTACTCGAAATGACAGCTTCTCCCACAAAACTGTAAGAAAAAGGCAGACAGTTCAGACACACAGGCAAGACACCTGAACAGGCACCTCACAAAACCAAGTATCTACATAACCCACAAGCAAACGAGCAGGTGTGCAGCATGGGTCGTATCAGGGCAATGCTAAGGAAAGCCACCTGAGATGCCACCCCACCAAAGAGACCGACCACACCAGAGGATGTGGAGCCTTTAGAAGTCTCACACTCTGTTACCCGGTTCGAGTCATTCCACTCACACACGTTGGAAAACCACCTGGCAGCACCTACAGAAGCTGAACCTGTCTAATTCCCATGGCCCAACCATGCTGCCCTGGGGTACGTACCCCCCATGCATGCACACACATGTTCATTGAAAGACTTGGACTGGAATGCTCATAACAGAGGTTTTATAATGGCCCCAAACTGGAAACGACCCCCGTGCCCATCAACAGCAGACTAGGTAAAGAAAGGCGTAGTCACGCAATTGAATATTATACAGCAATCAAAATGAGCCAACAGCATTGACGTGGTTGAATCTTGTCACTATGAAGTTGAACAAAGGAAGCTGGACACAGAAGAGCACCTCCTGTGGGCTTATGTCAAGTTCAAAATGGACAAAATGACTCTCAGGTGTTAGGAGTCGACACGGGCACGCTTGCTGCAAGAACAGCATCTAGAAGGAGGCCTCTGGGGCCTGCTGGTCATGTTCTGTTTCTTCAGAACGTGCCGCTTACATTAGTGTGTTCAGCTTATGAACAACCTCCGCATACTTATGATTTATGCATGTTTCTGAATACATTTTATGTATTCTTGCATGAAAGCTTTTTTGAGCCAAAAAAAGAGCCATGTTTCACCAGCATTCCTAATTCTGCTGCTTCTGCTGTCATCCAGCCTGGTGGAGAGAAGGAAGAAAATTTTCCATTCTCTCCATTACCACCCCTGTCCATCCTTTTTTGGTCCATTTTCTCCTTTCTCCTCTCCATTACTTACTTCTTGACTTGGCTCTCAGTTCTTTTGGAAGGCGTGGTCCGAGGAAAGCTTTGACACTGGTGTTAGAAATCTGGGTCCATGGGGGAGGCCCCAGTCACGCTTTTAGGTGGCAGATTAGGTCACAGGAGCCAGAGGCAGGGTTAAGCCCTGGAGGCTTTGCATGGGAGAGTGAGGAAGCTTAGAGCTGCCAACATAAGGCAGGGTCAAGTGCACATTTTATACAGATACCTGGAGCAGCAGTTGTGTGGAGGATGAAAAGGGACAAAATTGGAGCCAGGGAGGTGGCTCAGAGCCTATTTTAATGGTTCGAGTAAGATATGACATATGTCTTGAAAATGAGGATTGACCTTTTCCTCCTCTTCTCGCTACCTTATCCACATGTAAGTGATAATATGGTAGCAGATGCACATGCCGGGAAAGGATGGAGCGGAGGAGGGAGGCAAGTGGCGGGGGTCAGAGAAGAGGAGGATGTCGGCAAGAGCGGGGAGAGGGATGCAAGCACCAGTAATTAACCGTGGCCTGGGACCTATTTAGCCTAGCAAGGGTATTGTCAGGCACCCAGTTAAGAGCTTCAGGGAGTTCCCCCTGTGATGACTAAAACCAGCTCTGAGAATTAAATACCATATTTTGTTTTTCTGGAGAAGTTTGGTCTTTATTCTTCAAGCACACATTGATTTACGTCCTCTTGTCTGGGCAAAGACTCCTACCGTTTAACTGCTGTGGCTCAAACAACTCTATTGCGTGTCTCAGGAGCTTGCTTATAGGAAGAGAGCATGTTTGCCTCCTGCAGCTCCCAGGCATTCAGTCAAATAGAAGGTACAGAGAAGACTGTCATGCCCACCCCAGGTCGGGAGCCACCAGAAAGAGGCAGGAGCATGGGTGTCAGAAACCGATCTAGTCTTTAGAAATCCGTTTGGATAACCTGATCCCAGACTCTGAGCTGAGTACACACGGATGACCGTGGGGGGCGGCCTGGCCTCAGGACTGCCGTCTGCCCTGTGCTCACTAAGAAAGTCACCCCTGATGCCCTTCTGGGCTTTTCATTCCTACCACCTCCCCGAAACCACGCCCCACGCCCTGCGTCTCCACCCCCACTGCCGTCTGTGGTTAGGGCCTCTGTCATTTCCCTGCCTCCGGCCCGGTCATCATCACCCTGAGATCCATCCTCTGCACTGCAGCCCAGGTGGTGATTCTAAAATATGGAACTGGTCGGATCTTGTGCCTGCTTGAAATCTTTCGGTGTGCACCACTTACTCAACCAGAAATACGTACAGACAACGTGCCCTCTTCTAGTCACCCTTTTAGCTTGGGGGGTACAGCCGTCAAAACAGAGCTTGCCCTTCCAAAGTCCGAACTCTTCAAGTGCCAGCTGCTCACGAGGTCTCCCGACCTGGGCCCACCTTGCTTCCAGCCTGCTTGTGCCCCGCCCCACCCGGCATTTCCCACTCTAGTCAGGCTGAGCCCCCTGTGTTCTCCCAGACACAGCTGGCTCTTTCTCACCTCTGGGCCTTTGCCTCTGCCCTGCCTGGAGACCCTTTCCCTACTCATCGTGCGGTTACTTGGCTGCGACCTCTCATTCTCCCTCCCTGTCTCAGCTTCAAGGTCACTGCTTCCAGAGAGCTTTCTTTAACTTCGAAAGACATTAGGTGCCCCTACTATGTGTATCTATGTAATCTCGTATATTCTTGACTCTCCTCAAAGACAGAGACCATGTTGTATTTATTTTACATATTTCTGTTTTTGTTTTATTTATTTATTTTTAGAGAGAGAGGGGAAGGGAAGGAGAAAAAGAAGGAAAGAAACATCAACGTGTGGTTTTCTCTCATTTGTCCCGCCACGGGGGACCTGGCCCTCGACCCAGGTATGTGGCCTGCCTGGGAATCAAACTGACGACTTCTTTGATTTGCAGGCCGGCACTCAATCCACTGAGCCACACCAGCCAGGGCTATTTTATATATTTCTGTATACCCGAAGCATAGCACAGTATCTGAGACCCCTACACTGCTTGTTGGTTACATGAATAGAAGCATCCAGTTCAGTGTGGGATGTCACACGTGGTGTGACTTCCCTGGGTATAAACACCCTGAGGCAGCCTCTTCTGGGTGCCTGAAGCTTCTGAGGGGCCGGTGGGGAGGGGAAAGGAACAGAACAGAGAGGATGTGAAGAGGCACGCTGGCTGCCACCCTGCCTTCCTCCTGAGTCTCATCTCCGTCTGCCTCCAAACTGCAGTGTGAAGTCAAACTCTGTGCGCCCAGTTCATGTGAGCATCTGCACCGTGAACATGGGGTTTCCTTTCTGCCAGACCATCAGGACTCTGTTTCTCTCAGCTTGTAGAGTTGCCACAGGGACTCCTGTCACTGGGAAATGTTTTCTGGGGGATCTCTGTGCCTAGACGTGTGTTCTGGAAGAAGGAAGGGAATGGTGGAGGGGTGGAGTGCAGCACTATGTTGGGGTGGGAAGCTAGTGCCCTTCAGTGCTTTCAGCATCTTTCAGGTCTGGTGGGTTTGGGCACCTATTGGCAAGCCTATTTTAAAGCACATACAATCTGAAAACAGATAGAGTAGGGCCGTGGTGTTGGAAGTCTGGCAAGGATGGCACCCTGTGATTAGCATTGTCACTGTAGGGCCCTGCAGCTGGAGGAAGCTGGAGAAAGACGAGGTTGGAGAGGAAAAGCTTTGCCATCAGGGAAGTCATGGCTCACAGCCTCAGGCCTCCTCCCTCCACCCCGGAGGGTATTCATGTTACACACCCAGGGACCGTCTCCTGCTTCTTTCCAGAACCCGCAGGATGGGCCAGCAAGCAGAGAAGCAGTAGGAAGCAGCTTATTTCGCTATAAGGGAAAGGTGCTAGCACCCAGAACCTCCTTATCCCAGAGCTCTACGAGCGCCTAAAGCACAGTGGGCTCTCCCTAGTCCAAGTGGCCTCTCTCTGATCCAAGTGGCCTGTCCCTGACCCAGGTGACCAACACCCAGTAGCAGGGAGCTCCTGCCTTCTACCTTAGTCTCAGCCTACACCTTGTACCATTCCGCCCCCCCCTTCCCTGTATTCTTGTTCCTGATCACCCTGAAACCTGACCTCTGACCTCATGCTCTGTGTCTGGCTCTGCTCTTGTTCAGTGTGGTCTAACCCTTGATACCTTGGTACCCTGGCCCTGCCTCTCCTCTCCCCAGTGAAAATACTTTGCATTTGTGTCCCAGATTACACGCCCTAGAATGCCAGGAGTACACCCAGGGCACCTGGAGGAGCTGGTGTCTGGGCCAGACTCCCCGGGTATGAGCCTTGGCTCCAAGGTTTACCTGCTTTGAGCTGAATCGCCATGGTGAGTTTTGGAGCCCCCCCCCAGAACTGGCTTCTTCACTTGTGAAATGGGGATTGACCTCATAAGATGAGCTGAGGTCTGTGTAAGTGATTAGCACAGCACCTGGCCCATAGTAGGGACTCAACGAATATTAGATAAAATAAGAAATTCAGCCCCCAGAGCCCCACTGATCTGCAGGAATGAGATATGAGTATTTACCACCTGTTCCTGAAAAGGAAAGATAAAAATATTTAGAATAATGGAGACTTTCTCTGTCCTGAGTTTAGAAAAAAGAACCAGAGCTCCACGAGGAGTCATGGACTGAGTAAATTTGTACTGGCTGAGGGTGGGCGGGGGTCCAAGAGGCCTGAGGAGCAGGGGCTTGAGGAGCAAGGCTTGCATCCTGTGGGCAGAGGTTGAGGAGGAAGGGTCTGTGGGTCCAAGCCGTCGATTCTGTGGCCTCCCCCAAGGAACCCAGAGCAAGGAGTATAGAATGGGCCACAGCGCATGCCACCCACTGCGTCGGGGCTGCAGAAGCTGCAGGAGGGCGAGGAGCCAGCAGACCATTGCCGCCCTGAGAAAGCTTGTGAGGATCACAAAGGTGCTAAGCAAGCAGCACTTCTCAGGTGTCCTGTGAGGCACACCCTGGCAAAATCAGGCCAAAACCTGGCAAAACCAAGGGCATTTTCAGTGGCCCTTGTCAGTGGTACTTGTAGTTTCCCCTTTTTCCTGAAGTTCAGATTGAATCTGGGGCAGCAAATGCATGTCCTGTAGGTCCATGGCCTCCCTGACCTTTCTGAGACCTGTCCTCCCTTTGACCACCAAGCTCTGCGATGGTGGGAACGCCAGGGAGGTCGATTCACTCACCCCAGGAGGCTCAATCATTCTTGTCATTTCAGTAAACTGAAAACAGCTGCTGACACAGGCTGGCGCTGCTAAGGCCTACTGCCTGCTGGCCTGGGGACAGCCTCCCCTGGGAGCTCCACGTGGGGCGATGAAATCATGGAGATGGATGTGAAGGGGCCTCCCTGGGCAGTGGCCTGCTCCTGCCGGGCACTGGTCTGAGGGCGGCCAGGGTATGAGATGAGGGTATTTATTGGGATAAAGGCTCAGCTGCTCTAACAAAAACACCAATGACCAGTGGCTTAAACCAGACACAAGTGCTTACTCTCACCCCCAACAATCTGGAGCCAGTGTGAGGCCCCAGAGTATGGGGGGGCCGGCCTCTTCCCCTCCTACTGCCCCACTGTTCTTAGGGTGTTTCACTCACCCGCTGGCCTAGCCAGTGGGCAGCAGGAATGGGAAGTGCAGAGCTCACTCCCGGGCATTGCAACTGTCCCCGCGCTGAAACACCTTCTATCTATCTCTTCAGCCAGAACTTAGTCATGGGCCCGTCAAGAAAGCCTGAAAAACATTGTTTTTATTAGGGGCAGTCATGTAGCCAGCGATGACTCAGAGGGCCTAGGAAGGAGAAAACAGGTGGGGAAAAATGACAGTCTTGGGTGACAATGACCAATCCAGAGCCCTGCCCTCAGGCACTGTACAAGGCAACGCATAACAAAGGAAGGACCATTCATTTCCTCAAGGAGTATTTATTAGAGCCTGTGAGCATTGAGGAAATAGAGCCGAAATTACCATCTTTACCTTCGTCAGGCTCACAGTCTTGGGGGAGGAAAAAATCATCTGATATGCTATGTGATATAAAGGAAACAATTGTTTATTCATTAATGCATGCCCATCACTCCCCTATTACATAGTGGTCAATGCGCCCGTGCCAGGGAGTCCAGGACTGAGGACACACACCCTGCCCTCAGGCTCTGACTCTTCAGAAGGGGAAACAGACACCAGATGGGCCAACTGCAATGTGGGTGGTCGGTGCCATGATAAGCATGGGGACCCCTATCAACCTGAAGGTCTTGACAAGACCAAACACTTTTGGCACCGGTGAGACCCCAAAACTTGGCCCTATCCTGGGGAACGGCCCCTCAATTACTGCAACTGAATTTCTCATAAGCTCAGCTGAGAAGATTAGAGTTGGATTTAAATTGACTTAAACAATGTATTTCTTGCACACTCAATTATACGCTGAGACTTACTTCCACCACGCAAAGGTCCGCTCCAGGAAGCTCTGTGTTATTTATGGAGGCAGAACTTTGGAGAGTCCCAAAGGCAGGGGTGGGTTTAATGTCCCGAGGATAAACAGCAGCTCCTTTGTCACCCATGTGTCCCAGAAATCCACAGTCCTGTCAGCCAAGATTCTGAGGGCCACGGGGCGGTGGTGAGGTCAAGGCTGTGCACGCTGAGTTGCCCGCTCTTTTCTGAAGCTTCCCCAAGGACAGACTCCACAGCACCCAGATTACTCGTTGTGCATTTATTATCTCAATGGCCAAAAATGTGCTTTGTCCCACTAAAATCACTATCACCTGAATTAAAATTTATTTACTCTCATCTGGGCTTTGAAGGGCTGACATAACCATAGCTTATCATCCTAAATTGTATGAAAATGTCTTTGGAGCTATAAAGACTCATAAAAATATGAAATAGTTTTATTTTTCTCACATATAAAACCATATAACTGGTGAAGTGAAAACTAAACTTTATTGAATAACTAATTTATGCTATGCTAAGCATATTAGATGATTTAACTACCTATAAACCTACCGTGGCACTGGTGTTTGCCAGGTAGGCATTATTGCACTCATTTTACAGATGGGAAACTGAAGCACAGAGAGGTCAAGGAATGTGCATGTGTGACTGACTTGCAAGTCACACAGCGGCTTTGTGGCAGAGCCGGGACTAGAACCCAAATCTCTGTGACTCTTCATTCTTTTGTAACCCTAGAACACTTTACTGGTCATACCTAACCTTTTGGTCTTTAGGTTAAAAATTCCAGTTCATTTAAATTTTTTTACTCTTTCTATAATGGGCATTATAGAAAGAGTAAAAAAATCAGTTTTTACTATATTTTTTACTTATTTACATATTTCATTTTATAAAATATCTGACAGTTTTTGAGGAAGAGCAGAACTGTTCTTGGTGGCCATAAATATGTGGAGTTACCTTAGGAGCTCAGTATGTTATAATCTCTGAGATTTTATACAAATCATAACATCTCACTAGTACTGGAGTCTTAAAATAATTGTGGCAAATTTAAGCCAGTAGGGTCACATGAGAGATGCTTAAAGCAAGAGTAAAGATATATATTGTCAATATAAATTTATTGTGTTGCCATAAAAAGTGATTAAGTGTTCCTTTGAAAGACTTTAAATGGTATTAACATAGATTTACATGGAGGTGGTAGAAATGGCAGTAGCTGAGAAAAACTTTTATCCATCCATCATTCTGTTCATCCATCCAAATATTACATCATCACTGTGTTGGAAAATGGAGTTAGGTACTTTGGAAGACACAAAATGTTTGTGTGTGTGTGAGAGAGAGAGAGAGAGAGATGTTCGGGGAAGGGAGAATTATTAAATCCATTTGCTGTACATGGTTAATTTTGCCTCCTCACCTTGATTAGGCCAATTTTATCCTATGCTTTTTATTTGTCAAACTGTGAAAAACAACTTCTAATAAGGTGGCATCCTACAATATACTTGACCGTTTACTCCCCCAAACTGTCAAGGTCACCGAAAACTGTCAAAGTCGTCCAAAACAAAGAAAGTCTGAGAGACTGTCACAACCAGAAAGAGACTAGGAGACATGACAATGTGGTATCATGGATAGATCCTGGAACAGGAAAAGGACATTAGGTTAAAAACTAAGGAAATCTAAATAAACTGTGGACTTCCGTTAATAATAATCATTTTCTTTTAAATCATGCAAGTTCTAGTAAAATAATTTTGTCCGTTCTCATCACAGATGGGGACCCAAGCATTAAAATAAAGAGATCTTCTGAGGTCACAGTAGTGTGGCAAATGTATCAGAGCCCAAAGCCGCAGCCCTGCTCGGCCTCCAGCCGTTACTGCAGCCTCAGAGTCATTGCCATGCAGAGAAACCTGGCACAAACCCTCAGACTAGTGAGAACCTTGGATCCTTGGCCGGAGCAGTGTCTCCCGCAGATGCAAGCCCACCCCACACCAATTGTTTTAAGCCATTTCTTAAGATAAGCCCTTCACCTTTCATCTGCCAACTTTCAAATGACCATAGATTTTACTTGGCAAGATTTAAAAACAATTCCCTCCACCTTGTTAAGTTTTCCCTTTAATTACCAGAGACGGAAACACCGTTATTGGAATCAACCTCTCCACAGCTCACTTCCCTCTGTTTGGCAAATTAAATGCATTTGGATGAAACTCTTCTGTGGTTCCCATCAATAACTCAAGGCATAATTATTTAGCAGGCTCGGCGTTTTTCTCTGCTGACAGCTGTCTGGGTGTGCTGATCTGTAATCGTTTCATATGCTTATGCAGTTTGTCACTCCGTGCTTGGGCTTTGCGGTGGATTCATCTATAACATCTTTGGGGAGAGGGGGGAATGGACTCGTCCACATCTCTTAGTAAAACCTCTCAGGCTTCCACGTTTCTCCAGGGGAGAAGTTAACCACAGTTAGGTGGGGCTGTTCATTCTGCTGCTGTCATCCAGCTGATGCAGAACCAAGCAACACCTTTGGGAGACCAAGACCACCCACTTTACAGGATAATGGAGTACTATCAGGCTTGAGATTGTGGATAATGGTTATGTATCCAAGGAGCAGTAAACAAGCAAATCTTATTAACTTAGATTTCACTAATTTCAAAGTTAACAGAGTTTAGAAGGGATGTGGATTCTTTCTCAAGCAGATCTTTTCCTAAAGGCTAGTGCACCTCAATGTTGTTAACAAAACTGCAAGGGTGAATGTTTAAGATATTCCAGAGGATTAATTTTTTCAACATCACCTGTCAGTCTTTGAAAAGTGCCCAGTCACACATAAATGGTCAATTTATTTGTCCCAGTTCCTTCCACAGTCTTGAAGTTGAGACACCAAAGTCCAACCCCAGCTCTGTATTTCACTAGACAGATGACTTAGCTTTCTTTCTTGGGTGGTTTGGTTTTGTTTTTCTGTAAAATAGAAATGTGTCTTGTCAACTTCACAGAGGTACTATAAAAATAAACGAAATAAAAGATGACAGTGACTTTTAACTATAAAAATGCTGTCAGTTAATTATTTCACACATTAAAGAGAGTATTTTAAACACCTGTGGTTACTTTTATTTTAATGTTTTATCTACTTTAGTCTTACTCCACATCCTTGCAAGTGATCAACTAATTTTAAGACAAAGCACAGTTTAAGTCTGGCTCTACTCCAACTCATAAACAATGAGATCTAGAAAGATTGTCTTTTTACATGAAGGGAAACACAAAACCACTGGGACCTGTGTGAACCGAGCCCAGGGAGCCTGTACCAATCATACCAACTTTTAAGTATTTGCAGGGACTACATCAGATCAGAGGCATTGAGACTCTGCCAGGGCATCTTACTGTGAGTGATGATGTGAATGGACTGCCCACTGGATTCAATGCTAAGAAGCATCCAAAATCATGGGTGCCCTCCTTAAGAGGCTGAGGTTTCTGATAGGACCCGATCATTTTTCTGTAGGAAAACATGGCCTGAAGACCAGGCGGGGCACAGAGCCCACTTACTGATGGAATCTCTTTCTACTCCTTTTGAAAACATCTGGGCTTCACCTCAGTGGTGAACATTCTCCCCCACTCTTCAATAAATGCCTGCAAGCTCACAGCCCTCTAAAAGCAAGCTGCCCAGAAGCCTCAAATAACCAGACACAAGGGTGACATCACTGGGTGCTGGTCTGAGCCCCTCACTCAATGTTGGCCATGCACTTCACCATGCCCTTGGAAAAGCCACACCAATGCACCTTCACAACACTCTTGTTTCTCAAGAACTGAACCACCTTGGATAGGGTTCAAGAATAACGTGCCTTATACCCAATCCCAGGAGCACTCCAGCGTCATGCAGGAAGACCTATTCCAATCTGCAGAGATCATTCCTAATCATCGTTATTGTTTCCATGTTGTACGTCCAATCTCCATCCACTACCATCACATTTTAAAAAATTCAACGTAAACAATACTGCATGTATTCTGAGTCACTCTCTCCTTGTGTCACAGGGCAAATGAAAGCAAACCAGTCAAATGTGTCTGGAAACTGAGTGGACTGGGAATACCTGTCTCTTTAAATGAAAGAGAACAGGAAAATGGATGGTTCCAAGTGACAGCATGAACCATACTTTATCCTGGAAGAATTATTAGAAAGAAAGGGACATACATATATTTCTGTTGACACTGTATATTAGGTGAGCTCTCTAAACCCTATTTGTCAGTATTAAATAAATATGTTCAGAGTTTCCTACCGTGCCCTGTATTTCTTCTGGTTTTAAACCAAAGGGATTAAGACTCCTAATTAAGACACTGGAGGAAGGCCCCATTAGTTTTGCCAGCACAAATTAGTTCAGAGGCCCAGAGCCGCTCCTTTCTGTTTGCTGGTACGGGAGGTTTGTTTGATCTAACATGATTGAGGAAATGAAATATCCCTAAGACAAAGAACCAATATTGCGCTTCTGGAGGGTGGCTGAAGGGAAATTGGAAACTAATGCACATTAGCAGTGGGTCCAAAATACAGCCAGAAGGAGAAATGCTATTTAGTGGGAAAGTGATGTGACTAGACTAATCCTTTGAAATAGATCGTACCTTTTTCTTCCTTTATTTTTTTTTAAGAAACCTAAATGAGACAGAATTTCAATTTTCTCACAAGGGCCCATGAACTGAGAACATTATCTTTCCTTGCTTTGGTACATGCCAAGTTTTTACATGCATCATCTTGTTAATATTCACAACATTTCTATGAAAAAGGTCATTATCACCCCTATTTTCCAGATAAGTAATCTCATTCTCCAAAGGGAGACACTCATCTAAAGTCAAGTATTCTTAGAGCTTCTTGGTTAACGTTTCTGATTCTATCAACTCTTAGGCACATGGTTAAGTCTGAAGAGAAGAAAGATCTCGGTCAAGGACAGTACAGGCTAGTCCAGTTTGAGCGTCGCATTTGGTTGGGTTGGGTTGGGTTCCCATTGAGTGGATCTGCTCAGGCCCTGATGTTTCTTCAAGGTCAGAGTGAACATGAGCAAGACGCAAAGCTACTCCAGTGTCATCAACTCCAGTCTGACAGACACAGCCCAAAATGCCTTTCTCTCATCCCAGTTTGATCTTGCTTCTCTTATTTGTCAGAGCTCATTTCCTCCTCTTCCCTATCTCCTACGGGTGTGCAATCCTGCACCTACTTATTCAAGACCCAGTGGTCACTTTTACAACACGTGTTCAGCAAACTCAGTTGTTTGTTTTTATTTACATAGCAATAGTCAATGACAATGGAAAATCTTACATTGACCAAGGGAGGGAGAGATGACGTCTGTGTGGTATGTGCTGCATTGTTGGGGTAACCAGTACCTGGGTCACAGGATTGTGTCTCATCCCTTAAGGGTGGATCCCATATTATGTCTAAAATGTCCAGACAGACTTTGAGAAGGAAGAGGATGAAAGATGGTTTGCTTTAATTTTTGTCAAGTTAGGCATTGTAATGCAGAGCAAACCCAAATTGCCTAGTTTTTACTACCCCAGGACCCTGGGACCTTCATGACTGATGAGCCAAAAATGCAACACACACACACACACACACACACACACGTTATGTTGCAGATGAGATGCTGGGAAAGGTAAGGTCTGGGTATCCATGGGTAACTCATAATGGGGTAGAAATGGGTAGTAGCTTTGTGTGGACAAAGAGGCTTTGAAGAGTTAGCCTATAACTGTAGGATCCAGCACTCCTGGAAAAGATTCAGAAAATATCAATTATTTCCAGTTCTGCTAGTTACCTTGTAGAAGCACTGATTTATTCATCATCAATGTGACTTTCGGCAATATGTAATCAGGCCAGGGTATGACAATCTCTCAGGTGGGTATTGTTTTACGGGTGCCAGGGATTTGTTTTAATCTGGTATAGTAAGACGCACAGACCCGGAAAGGACTGCCGTAGAGGAAGAGTTTCTCTTTTACTCACAGACCAGTGGAAACGGAGGCATGACGTGCCAGGTCGGGGGGCCACACGGGGAAGCACCGGTTCAGGCAGGAGACAGGAGCTAAGGGAAATGAGGACGAGAGTCTCCGTGTGGGTTCCTTAGGAAGGAACAGGTGAGGCCGAGCGAGCAGGTTTAGGATTGTCCACCTTGAACAATCTCACGAGTCTCTGTGGTGGAGGGGCTGTCCCTAGGGGACTAGTGCCGAGGAACAGTGACCCTGAGCGTGAGAGCCAGTAAAGATCGTGGTTCAGGGCATGGGCTCTGAATGGGTTGGTTTGACGACAAGAGTGAGCTCACAGGTCAGTTGTATATTATGTCTAGGAGCTGGCTACTCCTGGGAGGGACAGTCCCTCCTGAGTCAGCAAGGCCCTAAAATATAACATACACAAAAAATAAAAAGACATGGTTCATACATGCATGGCAACTGTACTTCCTACTCTTCTGAAAGACAGAGGGAGGGCTACAGGGGTCTTATGCATATTGGGGGGACCTTGACAGTGACCCTTCATTGTGTAAAAGAAGGGTTAATGGTAGAGGAGAAAGCGCTACTTTTTGTTCTCATAATTTTTTTGTTAGATGTACAATTCAGTAGTTTGAAGTATATTTACAATTAGTGTAACCATCACCACTATCTAATTCAAGAATATTTTCATCGGCCCCCAAAAGAAACTGTGTACCCATGCACAGTCACTCCCCACTCCCCCTTGCCCCAGCTCCTGGCGACCACTGACCTATCTTCTGTTTCAATGGGTTTGCCTGTTCCGGATACTTTATGTAAATGAAACCATACATTGTATGGCCTTTTGTGTCTGACTTCCTTCATTTAGCGTAATGTTTTCGAGGTTCATCCACATTGTTGCATGTATCAGTACTTCATCCCTTTTTATGGCCTTATAATGTTCCATCGCATGAATACGCCACATTCTGTTTACTAGTCATCCGTTCACAGGCACCAGGTTGCTTTCCTCTTTGTCTGTGGTGTATAATGCTGCATGAACATTTGTGTATGAGTTGTTATATGGATGTGTTTTACATTTCTCTTGAATATAAGCCTAGGAATGGGATTGTTAGGAAGTACACTAACTGCATCCAGTTTTTGAGGAACTGCCAAACTATTTTTCTAAGTGGCTGCACCAGCAACATTAAGACTTTCGATTACTCCACATCCTCGCAGAGGGTTACTGACCATCTTTTTGATAACAGCCACCCAGGGGGTGTGCAGTGATCCTTCGTTGTGCTTTTGAGTTGCATTTTCCTAATGATTAACGATGTTGAGCGTCTTTTATGTGAAAGCTCTATTTTTAATGCTAACTTTTTTTTAACACACAGAGATTATGTAGTCACCAGCGGGAAATAAACAAAAAGTGTAAAAATATTACCAGTAATTTTATTAACCAGAAATTATTAATAACACTTTTCTATATTCTTCATATTATTCCTAAGAAAGAATATAAAAACCATGCCATATATACTATTTTATAACTTCCCTTCTTTCATTTAAGATATATTATGAACATCTTTTCATGTTAATACCTATTTTCCATAATATTATTTAAATGGCCACATATTATTTCTCTGAATGCATTTACCAGGATTTAGTTACCCAACCCACTATTTTGAAGGGTCTAAATTTTTTCAAATTTTGTGCTAAGATAATTTGACAAATAGTATCCTTGTAGTCAAATCTTTGTACTAGTACATTATTTGTGCCTTAGTATAAATTTCCAGAAGTCAAGCAGTATGCAAAATACCAATGCCAATTTGTGTATTATCAGTTGCCGAACTCTGCCTTGTTGAGTCCCACTTTCTAATTCCACTTCAAACTTGAGACTGAGGATGTGGCTGGCCAGCTCTGTTGGTTAGAGAACAGAAATCGCAATGCCAGGGCTGTGGGTTTGCTCTCAGCCTGATAAGCCTTGAGTACTTCTTTCCAGCCAATTTACAATGCCTGTCATTGAGCATGAGTCAACAGAAAGAGGGTAAGTGGTCATATTAACACATTACATTCAGGTCTCATTCACATCACTCCTAGGGAGGCTTCCCCTGATCACCTGCTAAGACAGACAGCTGGGTTTTTGTCAACCTTGGCCATGAACTAGAAGCTTTTCAGGGGAAGGCACAACATCTAACTTGCTCAACCTGGTGTTTCTAGTGTCTCCAGAGCTCCAGAAAAATATGCGTGTGCTGAATAAAAGAATGAACTATTGAGAGGAATAAGCCAAAGGAAGCTTAAGTAATGTTGGGCTGTCCACAAAGAGAGGCACAGCTATTACTGATGACTGCAAATAGAGGCAATATAATGGCCCAACATGTCAGCTCTCTGCCTGTTGAGAAGGCAGGGAACTAACACAATGATGAGTGCTGTGTGTTTTGCATACAACATCGCATTCAGCCCTCACCACAGAAACACTGATAGAGCAGCAGGCCTTATCCCCCATTGTAGAGAGGAGAACACTGAGAGTAACTTTATTGCTCTCCCAAGGTATCCCACCTATTAAAAAAAAAAAGAAAAGTCAGTATCTCACGCCAGACCTGTCTTCCTACAGAGTACCTCCTTTCTTGGGCTACATGATCACATCCCATGTATTCCAGAAAACTGAGAACCAAATCTAACCCTGTGTATTCTGAGCAAAAAGCTATGAGGCCTTTTACATGGCTCCAAGCATGACCAACACTGTCCCAAAATAACATTAGGCCTCATGTTATCAGATCACCATAGAGATGCCAAGTAGAGATGGCCCGATCAGTCTCAAAGGGGCTCGTCCTTCACGGCCAGTTCTGCTTATGCTCCTATCAAAGGAGCACTTATCTAGGACACGGTCATGGTGACTCCCAAGTGCTAATGGCATAAGTTAGTGTGCAGGGTGTGCGGCCCCCTCACCAGCAGTCAGGAGAGCTATATATATCTGCCAGCTTATTCTGAGAGCTGGTTCCCCTTCAAGCAGATTTGTGACTCTCTTGGGCCCTGTAGGCACATTTAAACAATGTAAGGAGATTAACCACTCAGCCAAAGAGACATTTTTAATGTCAACACATAGCATTGACTTTGTCTGCTTCAAACATTCTGCTGTCATAAGTTCATGCAGGGTTGCCATGTATATCAGAAATGCTCTTTCTCACATGTCAGTGGCATCTGCCAGGGAAAGTCACTGCCAGGACCTATCTAACTGTGAGACCCCTGAGTGAGTCTGAGCCTAGCAGAGCCAGGCCAGTCTGGCCCACTGTGGCATCTTTTCCCCTTTGAGTGGAGTTTAATAATTCCCTTCCCTGGCTGGTATAGCTCAGAGGATTGAGCACGGGCCTGCGAACCACACGATCGTGGTTCGATCCCCAGTCAGGGCACATGCCTGGGTTGCAGGCCAGTTCCCAGTAGGGGACACATGAGAAGCAACCACACATTGATGTTTCTCTCCTTCTCTCTCCTTCCCTTCCCCTCTAAATATAAATAAATAAATAAACCTTTAAAAAAATAATAATTCCCACCCAACCACAAACCAGAGTGAACTTGGCCAAGAGGCTGTCAGACCTGAGGTAGGCCATCACCACCCCCTCCCCAGGAGAATCATGAGGCTTTCTCTTTGAGTTCCAGGGTCATAGAACCATAATTATATTTTTAAATTTGGGGTGTGTGTATACTAAACTACTTTACTGACAGATTTTCAAGGGGTCATGAGCAGAGACAGGGGGTTGGAAAGAGAGGTTGTTGAGACCCACCTTCCTCAGTCTGGCCAGGCTCTTCAAAGCCTTTTCTGAGACAAAAAATAGGGCTGAATGCAACTGGTTGGGACTGGAAGGGAAAATCTGCAGAGATCTGCCAAACCCCTTACCCAACATTGTAAGTGCTTAGTGATCTTGGCTACTTCAGGATCATAAAATTCTGGGTCTCTTAGTCAAGAGCAGAAAGAAAAGGGGGAGGGGGGAATTGATTGAGAAGTGTAAGAAAAGCATGGTTTTTAATAGATCGATTTTATGTTGCCTCTAATCCGTTCAATAGAATCCATTTATGTGAACCATTATTCATAGCACTCACAGATAAGAATTATAGTGATGACAACATAAATCTTCCCCATCCAGCAAGGGAGTAGTAAACTGCTGAAGGAGTGGGGAACGGCTGATGGACTCTTTAGGTCACTTGAAATTATGAGAAAAGCAATTATTCTTACTTGGCTTTAGGACTTAGCCACCATTTTGGCCTCCAAAGTTTTTATTATTTATCCCATCTATAAAATTTTCTAAGAACACATCACCGATATGTTATATGCATGTCTTACTATACTGATCTATTATGTACATTTTAAAACACATGTAAGAAATGGAAACCAACACAGCATCAGAGGAAAATCAATAGACATAGGTGCTATAATGTGTTCTCCTTTCATCTCAGAAGGTCATCTAGGCACATATTATTGTGGGGATTTCTGCTTTAAATCTCATGGAGTCTTTGTTAGTTTGCTAGGGCTGCCCGAATGAGGTATCATACATGGACTAGTGGGCTTAAACAACAGAAACTTATTTTCTGACAGTTTTGGTGAATGAAAGTCCAAGATCAAGGAGTTAGTAGGCCTCTCTTCTTAGCCTGCGGATGGCCACCTTCTTGCTGCCTCTTCCCATGGTGCTCCCTGTGTGCACACACACGCAGGTTGTCTGTGTATCCAAATGTCCTCTGTATGAGGACACCAGTCAGATTGGATGAGGGCTCAGTCCAGGGCCTCGTGGCCACTTACTCGCCTCTTTAAAGGTCCTAACTCTAAATACTGTCACATTCTGAGATGCTGATGGGTAGGCCTTCACCTATGAACTGGGATGGGGGAAGATGCAATTCAGCCCATGACTGAGCCTCTTCCAGACACTAGTCCAATGGCCTAGGAAAGCCTGATGTCTGACACTGGGGCCGAGGGGAGGGTCTCGGGGCTGTTCTCACGCGATTAGCTGACCTCTTGCTAGGCTCCTGGGGGTGAAGTTGCCCCTGTGATAACTGTAGAACCATCTCTCCCAGAAACCAACGCCGATCCCTCTAATATCAGGTACTGTCAGGCCACTGGCTGATATCCCAGAGGTGACAGATCACTTGCTCTCCCACCTCACAAAAAGGAAATGCAAAGGAATCCTCAAGAGCTTTGGGCAGTGCTGGACTGGCCTCCCTCAGACTCTCCCAGCTGCAGAGGCACCAGCCAGAACACTGAGGAATCTGCTGTTGAAGATCCCGTAATGAGTCCAGTCCTCACTCCTCCTTCCCATATGGCGACCAGGCAGGGGCCCTGTGTAGGGCTGGCCCTTGGCAGCATTTTCAATGCGTGTCCTTTTATGTGCTCTCTTGCCTCTTGGGATATCGTCTGGCCCTCAGATCTTTCAGGGCCATCACTAGCTTATGGGAGTCCCTAACTTATCTTCCAGGGTTATTCCTATTTTTTAAAGAGGTTCAGTTGAATTGAGGGAAAAGCCATCCCAAGGAATGAGTCCCTAATGCTGGAATTTTGGACATTGGGATTCTAGGTTAGAGAAATATTGGAGGGGTAGAAGAACTTCTCTTGGCCTTTCAAATCACCACTTGCTGAGAGATACTGATTCTAGCAATTCCCTTTATTAAAAAGTTACTGGTTCCTCTCGGAACAGCTTTTGTTCCCTACTTCCAGAAGGGAAAATGGCTAAAATCTGAGTCCAAATGATACTGATTCCAAGGTACAAGGCAAGTCGGAGCAGTGACATCTTCAGGTAGAGCCGGGGAACAGATGAAGGGAAGACGGGCTGAGTGGAGGTTAAGACGAGGCCTCTGGAATTCAACTGCCTGAGCATGACTTCCGGGTGTGCCACTTTCTACTTGGCTATTTACTCTATGCCTCAGTTTCCTCGTTTTGAAATTGAGATAATGCTAACGTCTGTCTCATGACACTATTAAGGGTTTTAAATGAGACAATACCAGGAGAGCCCAGTGCCTGACATGGAGTAAGTACCAGTAAATGTGAGCTGCCGTCACTGACCGGGGTTTGTCAAGTCTGGGGGCCTCGAATCCGGCAAGTACACAGCAAGCTTATTCCCCCTTCAAAAGAGAAGGGGGCCTGAGCGAAGAAGGGCCTCAGGGAATGATTTTTTTTCTACCATAAAATATACATAGCGAGTATTTTGAAATATTTAATGCAGGGTAGTGGAGGCTTTTTAGAGCAAGGCCGGGACAAGCTTTAGGAGGCAAATGCTGATTCTGGATTCCTGGCAATGCTGTGAAGAGATGATGTGGTGGTCTCTGTCCCAGGACTTGAGCACTGGGGGGCGATGGTGATGATGAGGAGAAATTGGCCAGGAAAATGTTAGCCTTGAAATCAAAGCCCAGATGGATATTAAGCACTGGGGACCGTGATTGCCTCGGAGAATCTGACAGCTGTGTGCTCTTCCTTCCGAAAACCTCACATGCACATAAAACTCTACAGAGAATTCCAGAGTCATCCTGGACTGCCTGCCCCCCATCAGTGAATCCTAAAGAAATCTATGATCCCAGATTAAAATTTTCTCATAAGAAAAAAAAAAGTCTGTGGATACACAGGGCTTGATGTCAGAAAAGATTTGGAAGCCACTGCATCAGGCTGAAGTGCTGAGCCAGGCCAGAGGGTTCCTGAGAAAACCCTCAGAGCCACCGTCTATCCCTGCCATGGAGTTCAAATCCAACAACGGCCCCCACTGTGGAGACAGTCAAGTGGACCCCTAAGCAAATGGTGTGGCAGACGGTGAGGTCCAGGGTGGGCAGGGCGGGTATAGAAAGGAGGAGCGCTGGGCAGGACACAGCAGCCATTCCCCTTTGGTGGAGAAACCTCCCCTGTGACATGATGGGGCAGAGCAAACCTGAGAGGCAGCAGAGACCTCTCTGGGGTGCCATCCCCAGCCTTGCCACTGTCACTGCTCGTCACATGCATGGGGTTCCCAGGAGTCCCCCCGGATTCTGCCCTCTCTGCCACCCTACTTCCTAGCTATGTCTCAAACCCATGCTATTCCTGCTTCAGCCCTTGTCCCTCACTACCATGACTTACCCAGACTCCTCTGTGCCTCCCTGCCATGCCCTGTGGCCTCTGTCATTTACGCCCCACACTCAGCCAACGTGCTCTTCTTCCTCAGTGGGAAATCAGACTGTGCCCTCAGAAGGACATGCACTTCCCGAACACAGCTGTGATGGCCTTGTTCCCCACCCACCCTCCAGCCTCCTCTCCTGCCTCGTTGTAGCATGGCCACCCCGAGCCTAAGCACCCTGTAGTGCAGCCTCTCCTGAGGCCCTCAGGGACCTTAGCTATGCCCCACCCCCTGCCTGGCCAGCTCCCATGCATCCCCAACACCTCCTACCACAACCCTAAGCCCCAGCCACAACTATTGTCCTTGCAGTCCCCTTGAGGCATGCTCTCCTGGTCCCAGGCCACCTCCTCCCCAGCCAGCGCTCCCTTAAGAAGCATCCCCAGCCAGTGTGCCTTCAGCTCCTGGGTCTGTCCAAGTAGAGGTCTAGCCTCACCCACCCCCTACTTTCTCCAGGCCAGGTCTCTGCCTTGTTAGCCTGTTTTGGTTGGTACTGGGTTATGGCGAGGATGAACGGGTGATGTGCATGATGCACTTTGAACAGCGCCCAGAAAATAGTAAGCACAAGAGTTAGTCTCTAGTGTGGTTGATATTGTCATTATCCTCATCATTATCATCATTTGCAGCTATGTTCTCAGCACCTAACACATGGTAGCAGTCAATCAGTTTTTGTCAAAAGAATGGATGGGTGATCAAACTCTGTAGTGTATCATTGCAGTCATCTTTCATGACTTTTATTTTAGTTTAAATACTTTTTAAGAATCACTTTGTTCTCCTCCAAATATCTTAGGGATAAGGATTCTGGGCCTGGCAAACCTTGAAACTGAAGTATAGAAAAGCCAGTCCAAAGTTACACAGAAAGCTGCCAGCTGAGTCTGGGGCATAGAGCATAGTAGGTCCAGGTCCTGGCTGCACCCCCACCCCAGGACTAACTTTCCAGAACAGTTTGGGGGGCCCCACCTCCGGAACTCCTCCTTTCCTGACACTTTCTCCAGCCTGGGCTACTGTGTGGAGGTGGGGGAAGGGGGGAGCACATACAAGCTGATTGAGATTTCATTAACTTGAATTCATTTATGTCACTTAATTATTGCAGTCTCAGGCCTGCTCTAATAAATGTTGTTTTCCTAACCCGCAGCCTCCGGGCTATCATTCTAACCATATCTATGATGACTGAATGGTTTCTTGGGAACAGAGCGACCTCCTTGGAATTGCAGGCCAGGTAGGGCATACTAAAGAGCTTCCTGCCCTCAGGAAGAGGGAGGTGGGCAAGCCAGTCCCCTGTGCTCTGGTGACCAAGCCCCGCCATTTCACTGTCGGTCACCTGCCAGAACAATGGGCCTGGTGTATTTACACAGCTGGGGGCCTAGCTACAGCTGAGGAGCTCAACTGCAGCCTCCAGGAAAGGACAGGAGCCTGCTTGTGGCGTGAAATATTTAGGCAACTGGAAAAGCTCACCCATCTTGATCCGTGGGCTTCTTCAGGGGAATGTGAGGGCACCGAGACAACATCCAGCAAAAAGCAGCCCCACCAGGGGGTGATTTAGGTCCTAGGTTGTGCAGGCCAACACCCCTGTTCCAGGAGAATTCAGTGCCTGCCCAGGGGTTTACCTCCCTCTGCCCAATGCTCTGAGTTACAACTCTCCTTTCTCACCCTGCAGAATAGATGGCACTGGGCAGCAGAAGCTGGGTATTTCATTGTAAACTCTACACACAAAGCAACTGTCTCTGTATTGACATTTGCATGTCTTTTGTCTTTACAGACACTCAAAACATGTGTGGTGAACAGAGAATGTATGCTTTTTGGGAAACAGAGTTACCTTCTTAATTATGTTTTTACTTGTTCTTGGATTAAAATCTGTTTACCTTGTCTGAGCTGACACCAACTTCAGTGGAGAGAGAGGTTTGAAGAGAGTCCTAAGGGGAGGAAAACTAATCTGATGGCTACGAATCATCTGCTGCTGAGATGCTGGGAGGACAGTGGTCTTTGAGAATCTGCCTCAGAGATCTGAGAGCTTGGCTGAGATCCCCACTGCCAGACTCTTAAGAATGGTACTTGGGGTTGGCAAAGAGGTCACTCACCTGTTTACAGGGGGAGTTATTGTAGCTCAGTGAGGACAGGTGTCTCTCCAAACTCACACATGGTGATGATGAGTCTTGCAGCAGAGAAATGGAAAGCTGGGATGTGGTCTCCTTGGCACCCTCCTGGGCCAGGATTCCCTTGTGGAGGTGTGAGCTGCATCAACAATACTGCATCTTACCAACTCCATCCAGCTAAGTCTGGAAATTACGCTCTAAAATGGGCGACAGATCACTGAAGTTGGTGGTGGCTTCACAAGCCCTCCCATTCTGGTGCTGGCAAGAGTAAAACTGTGATTCAAATGCAGCTGTGGTCACAGCAAGTCCGAAAGCCCCCCGTGGTAGGTCAGACTGCACGTAGTACGTTCAGTGAAGATGTGCTGTGTGCCCCCTGCAGCCTGGCCCATGTAAGCCTTTTGCATAGTTGTGGTTCTCACTTCCCAATCTGCTAGCTGATTTAGAAGGTACAGCAGGTAGACAGTACACAAAGTGCTTTTGTGCAAAATGTACCCTGCAAACACGAGGTGGGAGTTTACTAGAGTGAGGAATAAACTTCCAGTGTGTTAAGCCACTACTATTTGGGTGTTGGTTACAGCAACTAGCATTACCTTAACAACTGTGTCTTCATGTTTATGAGGTAGCAGTGACAGCTCTTCCTAAGTTATGGCTTCTCCCTGCCAGTGGCCCATATCCTGACTCTACAGGAACACTTCTTAGTAAGTAGAAATTAGTTCATTACATTTGGAAAACAGACAAGACAGCGAAAGAGAAATTTAATCCTTCCAAGATTATGCTAAAGGGGTAAAAAGTAGGTGAATAGAATCTTGAAAGAGATTGTAAACATCTTATTTGGCAAGTAAGAATGATCTTATAAGCCATGTCTTCTTTCTGAAAGTGATGGGTGGTAAGAAAAGATATCCCCATGCTGTGAAGGAGAAACTGAGGCAGAATGAATGTGTCCCTTTGTTGAGAAACCCATCAAGGCTGTGGCTTTTGTGACTCCCATTCCATGGATTGAATGACCTTTTGCAAATAAGACTAGTGATATTTCTGTTTCAAAGGCAGTGGGTGCCAGGCTCCTCTCTCCTGTGACGCACACAGAGAGAACGCTCCAACTGAAATCACAACTTTTCCTACAATCCTTCTTCAATTTAAATTCTGATTAGATAAATCTACAGGTAGGGAGATAACAGAGGATGGAGGGCCACAGATCCTCACCAGAATAATCAGACATGTTGTGAAGAGACAGGGTGAAGGGAGCAGAAAAGAAAGAGCAGGAAGCAGCCCCTTTTTCTTGCACAAATCATCCCTCATGCATTGTCAGAAGGTTGGAGGTACTAGGTGGCGGGCACTGGAAATACTCAGTGCTCTGTGCAAACAAGTTTTTAGTGGGAACTTTCCATTTCAATATCTGGAGCCTGCTAAGATTCAGACTGGGTGTCAGTAGAGAGTTGGGGTGGATTGTAAAGAACAGACTATGAGGCTATTTGTTGCCATATTTTATATGCATCACCCTGCAGAGTCTAGGCTATGTTATTAGGAAAGATTCAGCCCTTCATAGCCTCACGATGCTATCCAGTTGAATCTGCAATGTGACAGCAATATTTAGCAATTCTTCAGCAGACACATGCGACTGCTGAACACTTGAAATGTGACTAGTGCAACCAAGGAATGAAATTTTAATGTTGCTTAATTTTAATTAATTTAAAGTTGAATAACCCACATGGCTAGTGGCTATCATGCTGGACAGCAACATAGATAAGCGTGTCACAAGTTTGCCAGCAGCGGTGAGGGCCCTCTGTAGCTCATGAGACGGAAAGTTCAGGCTCATCAACAGGCACCGAAAACATCCTGGGTAAAACTCAGCTGCAGCACACGGTTGGGAAACAAAGCTTTTGGACTTGCAACTCATGCAAAAAGCCTACAGACAGTGTTTATAGCCCTCTCTGTCTCCCTCTCATTAGTGCTGCTTGGGTTGCTCAGAAGCCGTGGGTCTGAAAAAGTAGGAAACACGGATCTTCTTGAGCCCTACGTGCTGGCATAAGAATAAGAGTTACTTAATCTTTCCCAGAAACCCTATAAGGTAGCTATTACCCCCATTTTTCAGATGAGCAAACTGAGGTTTAGGGGCTTGAGTAATTTGCCCGACACTCAGCTAGGGATTGTTACTATTTGATTCTGTTATATTCTTCACCATATTCATAAATGTTCCATAATTCAAGCCACAAATGTACTTTTCTCCTCCAGCCTCTTGTACACAAAACACCTGGCCCCTGATGGCTTCCTTTCAGGTCTCCCCTCACTGCTGGGTTGATGGGAGAGATGCTGAGTAAAAGCAGTGTCTGGCACTCCCGAATATTAATGCCCAGCATTTGCATAGCACTGTGCAGTTTACAAAGCATCCTGACCTTTATTATTTATTTGATCTCCCCCTACAACATATGGGAAATTATCATTTCCTTTTCATGGGTGGGAGGGTGGGAGAGTCGATGGAAGCTCAGAGAAACTAAGTGACCCCACAGCTACACAGTGCGCTGAGACCCCAGGGTGGAGACTCCAGACCTAACTGGGGTGCCTGGACTCTGCACCCTCCACAGCAGCTGCCTTGGGCCCTAGGAGGCATGGACAGACTCTGGGGCGGGTAATCTCCACCTTTACAGAATAATAATGACCCCTTAACAACATAATGTTTTTAAATACACAAAATCAAATACATAGAATTTCAAAGGAAACCAAATATAGTAAATCAAAAAATACTTTTAATCAAATGTGCACTATAGTGTCATACATGTACTTCTTTATTAACCACTTCTAGTGGCTGCTCTAATAACTTTTGCAAGTTCAAAGCAGTGGTCACTAGAAATTGTATTTTAAGTATGTGCAACAATGGTAATATTGTATGAAAATATCTTCAATTTCTGATGATAACAAAGACGCAGCTACTACTAATACTCGTGTTTTTGACCATATTTATAATTAAGAAAATACTTAATTTCAGTTAAGCATTAGTAAAAATAAAGACACAATTTTTTCCCATCTAAGATCACAGATCCTTTGAGTTTCATTTATGGAACACCTAGAACTATCCACTAAGGACTTTTCACTCTGGGAGTTTTGAAATTCTCAGACCAGATCCTCCTCTTCAATCAGCCAAACTGTCTACTTGTAAAATGCATCCATCCTTCTCTAGCCTCCCTCCTATAAGACCAGTGAAGATGTTGAGATTGCTGGTTTGGATTTAGCAAGAACTAGAAATACCATATGATCTCACATTTAAGTGGAACCTAATCAACAAAATGGATAAGCAAAATACAACCAGAGACATTGAAATTAAGAACAAACTGACAGTACCCAGAGGGAAGGTGGGAGGGGATAATGGGGGGGAAAGGGGAAAGAGTTTTCAGGAACATCCATAAGGGACACATGGACAAAACCCAGGGGGAGTGGGATTAGGGGAGGGAGGTGGGGATGGCTGGGGTGGGGGGAGCGGGGGTGGAAAATGAAGACAACTGTACTTGAACAACAATAAAAAAAAGAACTAGAAGTTTTTTAAGGCCATGATGATCAGCTAAGCTCAACTTCTTTTTAATTTTTAAAAATATGCTTGTTGATTTGAGAGAAAGAGAGAAACATTGATGTAGGAGAGAAACATTAATCAGTTGCCTCCCATACGCACCCCGACTGGGAATCAAACCTGCAATCTAGGTATGTGGACTGACAGGCAATGGAACCCATGACCTTTTGGTGCACAGGACGACGTTCTAACCAACTGAGCCATGCCAGCCTAGGTACAAGCCCAACTTCTGATGTGTCCTCACTGTATTGCCTGAGCATCCGTCTTGTAGCCACACGATGCCTTCCAGCCCAGAGCTCAGGAAAGCATGTCCAAGTATATTTGGGGGTTGTCAGAAGCTCATGGTTTCTTCTTTTATTTTCACTTTAAACCTTTACTTCTCATTTTGACAGTTCAGTGGATAGTATGGTTATCCCTGCTGTATAGATGGGGGGAAAAGGTACAAAGTGATTGAGTCACTGTCCCAAAAGCACGTAATTTCACTGCAGGGAAGAGAATTCAGGACTTCCAACTTTCAAAATCCTATTTACTATGGAGAACTTTGAGGGGTAGGGGTGGAGAAGGCAGACACAGGGAATGAGGTCAGGTAAATGAGGCCAGCCAGTGTACTTTTAACAAGAATCTGCTCAAAGTTCCCAGAGTAAACATTTGAGAAAGAGAAAGGAGAGAAAGGTGACCCTGAAGATTTGTCATCTTCAATTTCAAGGATCACACTGCAGATGGCGGCATGCCCAGACCTGGCTAGAGGGAGATGTTGGACGTCTCTAAGCTCCTCCAGAGAGATTTATAGTAATTTCTTGATGTACCCAAGCAGAGTGACTGGCTGTCCCAAGTCACTCCAGAAATCATACAGGAGAACAAACTGGGAGAATGGCATTTATACCAACTCAGCCTTGAGTAAATCATTTCATTATTTTTCCCAAGTATCCTATGATGGGCAAGAAAATCACCAAAAGCCTGTTTTTCCTTTCATCATTAGTCTTAGCCCATTAACTGAATGATAAACAAGGATTTAATTAAAAGCCACTGTCAGATTTAAAACTCATGACACGTGCCAGGAATAAACGTAGCAAGGGTCATGGTACAGAGCAGCTGAGGGAATTCTAAGAAAGTTATTAAACTGGAAATTCATTTGCTCCAGTGGAGAAACCCCAATACTTGATCTTAACCTGACAAGGATCCCTAATTTGCTTTTCATCTAGTGAGGCATTTGGAAGTTCTCAAGTATTTGAAACAATCTATTACTCCCTACCCTGCTTCTTCTCTCTCTGGGCATTTAGCAAAGAAAGTCTGGAGCTAAGTAAGATACGAACGTATAATTTGAGTGTGATACAAATAAAACCCCAAATGTCTTTTCTAAGATTGGTATGCAGTTATTACCACTGTTACTACCAAATTTCTTCGGGATTATACCAATATCAGGGATTTTTTTGGAATTCAAGGGGAGAAACACTTGTTTCCAAACTTCCGTGACAACAAAACCCCGCACATCCACATGAGGTGGAGGGAGGCAGAGAGGAAGGAGTCCCAAGGATTTGCCCAGTGGCTTGGGGGGTCCTCCTCCTATTTGCCATGATGGAGAAGGGACAAACCTGCATGGAAATTCTTCTTCCTGGACCAGTGGGAACAGAGAGGAACATGGGATTCCCACTCTATTTCCCTCTTCCTGGGGGAGAAGTTTAAGAAAAGGGACTAGAGAAAGTGGAAATGGAGCTGCTTATGAAAGGCTGTGCTATCGTTTGCACATATCAAACACGTGAGACCAACCACCACCCACCTATCACAGGCATCGCCAGAGCCCGTAGATAGTCCCTAGTCCCTCTGCGCATGCGGCCTCTCCCCACGGAAACGGTGGGAGAGGGAGAATCCCGCACAGTAGCCCAGCCTTTGCACACCTGGCTGCGTTTGCTGTTACTCATTTTCAGGCTCCTGGGCAGTGACTGCTGCAATGCCTGCCTTGGATCAGTGGCCCTCACTACCCAGCAGGTGACCCTCACGTGCATTATCAGGTACCTAGTATGGGGGTCGTCACTCAACCATCCTCACTCGTATGCAGGAAAGCATGTCCAAATGCAGGCCAATGTCAGAGGCATTGTTCTAGGGATAATGTAGAAATTGTCTTACTTTTGAGGTAAACAATCAGCAAATTTCATTGTAATTGCTATAAGTGAGGCATTTCTGGCGATACATCTTTGAAACTGTGGGTCTTGCTTACCTCCGTGAATCACCGCCTTGGAAGTTGGGGAGCAGTTTCATACCCAGGATAAGAGTCTCTGGGCCTCGTCCTGCAAAGGTGTTGAGGCTCTCGAGAATCAGCCTGACATCCAGAGCACAGCTCAGCAATGCCAGTCTGTCCCTTTTGAACTGTCACCTATAAACAAACTTTGAGACCCTGCTGCAGATAAGACAACGAAGGCCTGGAGGTGGGGCCGCTTTGTCTACCAGTGCTTCCTCTTGACATGCTTCAGATGGTCCTGGGGTTGTAATTAAGAGTGGCCAGGACCTGCCAAATTCTCCACCCTGGATGCCTTTCCTAGACTTCACACAAACACTGCTGGCCCCGAGTCCCCACATGCCTATGTCCCCACATTCCACTGGCTAGCTGTAGGCACCCAGAAGGCTCAAATGAACGCCAAAAAGTCGGCAGAGAGAAATCTGAAATCAGTGGATGGCTTTATTGCTCAGTGTTTAACCTTAGCATCTTCCGGGCAGGTGACTCTCATTCCCAATTTGCTGTTTACTCTGAGGATATAAAGTTTAACGAGGTTCATGCAAGAAAGACTCATAGAACCACGGCTGTCCAGTGAATCTTTCCTGCTGGGGAGGTGGGCAGAGTGAGGGTTTAATTGTAGGCATCACCACAGCCGAGGGGGAGTCTTGGTAAGATAAACCTAGTTTCCTCTGTTGTCTTTGCTTCCTCTCGATTGTTCCCGGTGGCCTCCTTTGTTGCTTCTGCCAGTGAGGAGAAAAGCTTCCTAAATAATTCAGCACTTTACATGATTCAGCTCATTGTCAAACCTGACCCAAGTCAGTTCTGGGATCACAACGTTTCAGGCCAGTGTTCACACAGCGAGGCCAGCTGCACTCTAACCAGAACTTGATGGAGTGTCCTGGAGGAGGACTCTTTAGCAGGTGAGAAGGAATACTAATTGGAAATTCAAGAATAAGATTTTCACTTTCACAGTAGGTTACACTGGGCTTTAGCCCTTAAAAGGTAATTAAAGAAGTTTCATGTCCAAAACTCCCTGGGAAAAGGGACAGGGCCTCAGCGAGACACGGGGCCTTCCATTTTCTCCTTCCGGCCTACGGTAAGAGGAATCAGTACCCTACACCGAGTCTGTGACGGGGGCATACCCAGACGTGTCACAGGGGGTTTATTTCATGGTGAAGACAGATGCAAAGTAAAAGCAGAGATGGTAAATACAGCAGAGCATTTAGCAGGTTGAATATGGGTTCAGACCCGGCTGGCTGGACAGTCCCCAGCTCAGGTAGTTCTTTCAGTGCTTGTTTGATAGTTGAGGACTGTGTTGTTGTTTCTCCTGGGAAGGGAGAGAGGTTTGGGAAGGAGGGAGAGCTGGGGGGGATTAAAGGAAAAGAAAGGGGAGGGGAGGGCATGCTACCCTTTCTTGCTCAGAGTCTTTGTACTTAGAACACGATTCAAGCTTGGCAGGCCAAGGGATATTTGCAATTGTCAATTACCTTTTTTGCAGAAAAGAACATAAAAATAAGGAAGGCAGGGGCAGTCAGGGGGGCCTTAGGATGCTTCTAAAGAGCTGGAGGAAGGCAGGTCTCACACACACTGGCTGGAGTCATATTTCCTCCATTGCCCAGAGGCGAGAATTTCACTGCCCTCTCAAAAGCTGTTTTCAAAAAAGCATTCACTTTCATAATGTTGACAAAGTCCATCAGGGATCCAACAAAAGAGAAACTTTAATTCCTATGACTAATCTCTGATAATGATTGTGATAGGAATGTTTATTGAAAATACAATTAAGTACAAAGTACTGACAAGCTATTAAATACAATTTTCTCAAGTGATTTCTTTTAAGGAATCCCAACGGGCATCGAGACGAGCAGCTTTGGCCGTTCCCTCACTGGTGTGGGCACCAGGCTGTGATAAGCTCAGCCGGCCTTCCAGTCCTGGCATCTACTGAACTGTCACATGGACTGACACTGGTGGCCCCATTGCACCTCAATATAGTCCCCGACAAACATCAACCACATTTTTTGTACTATTCCAAAAATTATTATGACTGGCTTTCGGAATGAGTAGAACACTAAAGGCCATGGCAAACTTTCTTCACTACAGATACCTTGTTCTGGGCATAAACTGATCTGCATTTGATCCCTGCTTGACCCCGTGCCCCCCACCAAAATCACCTTTATTCTCCAGATCATTGTGACTTTCTCTTTCTCTTCTCTTCTTACTCTCCCCTAGGTCCCCAAAATATTCTTATTTTGGTCAATAGCTAGATGAGATTATACCTCGGCAGAGAGAACCTCACTGTCAGATGTGTTTGTTTCACAATTCCAGAGCCAAGGCGTGTGGTTTCCTGTGTCTAAAATGATGAAGTGCCAGTGTCATTGTAGGTAGAATCTAAAAAGTGCCTTGGGCAAAGGACCACATTGTTCATTTGACAAATTTGGTGTCCGTGCAAAAGCCAGTTGGCCCTGGGAGATTCCGGGAACCACGCGATGATGTCTGAATGGATGCCCGAGCTCACAGGAACCCCTTGCTCTCTCCTCTTGATTAGACTAAAACATTAAGGATGAAATTTAGACTGTATCATTTTTTAAAACTAATAAGTGCTTGTGTGGTCAAGTGCAGAAAGCAGACCTAGCATAACATTGACCTCTGAATGTTTAAGAAGGCTAATGAGTTAAAGAGATGAGGTAGCACACTCTTTGCAGAATGGGTGGTAACCATGGGAAAGACTTAACAGAAGATAGTAAGAGATTTGCAGAATAGCAAATAGACAATATTTTTGCTGAAACTGTCATGGTGGAGAAACAAATGGGAGATACTAAGAAGAAAAGGAGAAAGTGTGTGGCTGGCTTGCAAAGGAGACCATTGAGGACTGAAAAGAAGTTATTACATCAGAATTGGAGGCAAAGGAGAGTCAATAGCTTGAGAGAAAAGAGGAGTATTGTGGAGTCAGACAACAAACAAACAAACAAAAAAAACTCATGCTCAAGCCCAGCTCTCCACCCATTGCTCTCCTCTCCCACCCGCCTCTGCCATTAGAACCACTTAGGATCCCAGATGTGTGCTGATTCATACCTTCAAGCTTTTCTCACATACTTTTCTCTCTGTCTGCAATGCACCTTTCTTTGCCTTCACTGTGTCCACATAGTCTAGTTCTGTCTTGGCACACAGTAAGAGCAAGAAAATATTTAGTGACTGACTGACAAGTCAAAATACCCTACCAGAAAAAGAAACATGGGTACCTTTCCCAGATACTTGTCTGATTGTGTGTAAGGAACTAAGTAGGCTCATGAGCCAAAAGTCAGAGCCACATCAATTATCTGTACACAACAAATTCATCTAAGAAATCATTATCTAGGTAGGAAGTCATCTAGGCAGAGTAGCCACTGCAGAAAACAGCCCCTGCCTCACTGGCTGGGATGACACAGACAGAAACAGAAATGTATAAAAATAGATGCGTTAGCATCCCTGTCTCCCTGCAGCACCCCCTATTGGAAAGCCTAACAAAGAGCCATCTGGCAAAGCAGAAATGTGCTTTGCAGAGCCCCAATACCAGTATCACAAAATATTACATAGATGGGTGGTTTAGGAATGAGAGACAATGCACACTATTAACTTATGCCAAAACAAGAAATTAACTGGAGTGTTTTTCCTAGGCTATAATGCTTAGTCTATGCTGTTTCCTTTCCTCTTCAGGATCCCTTCTCAGCGTGACTCAGAAACAACTATTCTGTAATGTTTGTAAGCCAAGCCCAACAGAGAGTGACTGTTTCCATCCAGATTTAATGCAAACAATTCCAGGAGCTTCCAAAGAGAAGCCGTGGAGCCTTGAGTTATGAATAAGTGAATGGCTAACAGAGAGATTTAAGCCCTCTCCTCCAAACTGAAGTGTAGTGTTCCCCGCCCTCACCCCCGGTACCACCATGACTCTTTAGTAAAACAACTGCACTTGGTATTTAACTTCTGTACTCACCACCATCAACAACAACTCTTTGACTTTGCTGCTGATGACTCTTAGAACTAGAGCAATGTGTAAATGGGTGAATTACAGGTAGATCAGGTAGAACATACCTTCATCCGTACCAGATATTTTAGTGGTTTCTTGAAGGTGAATCCCTGAGTCCAGGCTTTGTGTGTGTACACTCTTTATCCTGCTCTCCAAAAGGTTTTTGTTATTCTCCCTAGTTCATTCCAGCCTCACTCCTCAATCAAAGCCGGACAGTGAAAATCAATGTCTCTTTTATGTCGATGTGGCTTTCATTTAAAAGTGAACTACAGGGAGGCATAGGTAGATAGATACACTTTGCCTCCTTGAACAACCAAAAGAAGGAAAACAAATTTAAAAACAAAAAATAATCAGAACTGCCAGAAAATCAAACTGTGTGGAAGTCTGACAACCAAGGGGTTAAAGAAGAAACATTTATTCAGACTGGTAGGAGAGGATGCACAGCAAGGCAGGGGCTGGAGAATTGGGCAGGCAAGGCAGCAGGCCGGTGGAATGGGTGGTCCTACATTTGTATGCAAACAAATGGGGGGAACAACAGGGGAGTGAGAAGGACCACACAACCCAGGGTTCCAGCCCAGGGAAATAAAGCCTCACAACTTCTGGCTACAAAACCTGTGGGGTTGTGGCAGCAAGAGAAAGTCCTATTCTCACAGGAGAGGTTGTTGGAGAGACCCACAGGGTCCTAGAACACACACAAACCCACCCACCTTGGGATCAGCACCTAAGGGGCCCTATTTGCTTGTGGGTAATGGGGAAAGTGACTGAAAGCTGGCCCAGGGACAAGCAAGCAGCATTGTTCCCTCTCTGACCCTTCTCCCACACGCAACATTTTTGCCCCACCCTGGTGAATACCTAAGACTCTGCCCCTTAGGATATAATAGGCCTGCCGAGACAAAAAATATGGCCCAAATGAAAAAAACAGATCAAAGCTCCAAAAACAGAACTAAGCAATGAAGAGATAGCCAACCTATCAAATGCACAGTTCAAAACACTGGTCATCAGGATGCTCACAGAATTGGCTGAGTACAGTCGCAAAATAGAAGAAGTGAAGGCCATGCAAAGTGAAATAAAGGAAAATGTACAGGGAACCAGCAGCGAAGGGAAGAAAGCGGGACTCAAGTCAACAATTTGGAGCAGAAGGAAGAAAAGAGAATTTAACTGGAACAGAATGAAGAAACAAGAATTCAAAAAAATGAGGAGAGGCTTAAGAACCTCTGGGACAACTTAAAGGGTTCCAACATCCAAATCATGGGGGTGCCAGAGAGAGAAGAGAAAGAGCAGGAAATTGGAAACTTATTTGAAAAAACAATGAAGGAGAACTTTCCCAATCTGGCAAAGGAAATAGACTTCCAAGAAGTCCTGGAAGCCCAGAGAGTTTCTAAGAAGTTGGACCCAAGGAAGCACACACCAAAGCACATCATAATTACATTACCCAAGATTAAAGAGAAGGGGAGAGTCTTAAAAGTATCAAGAGAAAAGGAGACGATTACCTGCAAAGGAGTTCCCATAACACTCTCAGCTGATTTCTCGAAAGAAACCTTGCAGGCCAGAAGGGGCTGGAAAGTAGCATTCAAAGTCTTAGAAGGTGAGGACTTACATCCAAGATTACTCTATCCAGCAAAGCCATCATTTAGAATGGAAGGGCAAATAAAGTTCTTCTCCTGTAAAGTCAAGTCAAAGGAGTTCATCATCACTAAGCCCTTATTATATGAAATGTTAAAGGGACTTATCTAAGAAAAAAATCAAAACTATGAACAGTAAAATGACAATGAACTCACAACTATCAACTGAACCGAAAAAAACCAAAAACAACCTAAGCAAACAACTAGAACAGGAACAGAATCACAGAAATGGAGATCACATGGAGGGTTATTATGGGGGAGGGGGAGGGAGAGAATGCGAGAAAAGGTACAGGAAATAAGAAGCATGAATGGTAGGTACAAAATAGACAGGGGGAGGTTAAGAATAATATAGGAAATGGAGCAGTCAAAGAACTTATATGTACAACCCATGGACATGAGCTAAGGGGATGGAGAATGCTGTTGGTTGGGGGGGTGTAGAACAGAGGGGAATAAAGGGAAGTAAAAATGGGACAACTGTAATAGCATAATCAATATTTAAAAATAAAATAAAAGTAAAGTAAAGTACAGCTTCAGACCTGAAAAACACCTTACTCCCATTACCTGGTCTTTGCTTCTTTCTGTGCATTCTTTTCTTATCTCTGTTTCCAGCAGTTTTTTTGGTGGGATCACTCATTGTTTTCTACCGTGTCTCTCCCTGCCTCACACTAGGTATGAGGTTATGCTTTCTACATGCTTTCCTTCCATAAGGTATTGCACACTGGGCTATAAATACCATCATTTGCATAGGATATACCAGGGCTAGCTCTGTACAGAGCCAAAAATTCAAAAAGAAAATAGACCTTGGAGAGCTTTTTGTCACTAAAAGGGAAGCTCTGACCCAGTGAAGCCTGGATTCTTCTAGAATAGCAATGTGTACTCAAGAAGCCGTTTGCTTAAGGAATTTCTAAAGTCAAGATGGATTGTGGGAGCTTTCTTTTTTTATAATGCAAAGTCAATTTAAAAAAATAAAATAGTGGTGTCATCACATGGAGGCATAAAAAAAATATACACATCATAATTGATTACTGTTTATGCTTCCAGGGTCTGCTCTGAATGATTATGGAGTAGAAGAAGGAATGCTCCCCAAAGGGATGCTGAGAAGAACAAAACAGTATGTTCACTGTGCTTTTCAAATAGGCAAGAAATTTTTTTAAGTTGAAACTCATTGCTGGTGAGAGTATAGTGAAACATAGATTCACTTGACCTTGTTGATTGAACTATAATCTTACAGTGGTTCTGGAAAACAGTCTGGAACTATATGTATAGAGACTTAATTAAAAGTGTCTGAAAATCATTTCAGAACTTTATATCAAGAAACATAAGACTGTTAGTATACTTTGCCCTAGTGATTCCAATTTCATGGACCTATTCTAGGAAGTAACTGGCAATGTTATTAAAGATTTATGTAAAACATGTTCATGAAAATGTTATTTATAACAGTTAAAAAGTATTGTAAGTAATCTAAATATAGAAAATGTCAAATAAACCACAGTACATTCGTATGATAGAATATTATTTTTTACTTAAAATAATATTAATTTTGTAACATAAAATTATGAAAATTTAGTAATATAAAATGGTGCAAGTGATGTAATGATATAAAAATGATATTAAAAATCAGCATAACACAGAACTATATATACATGTAGTTTGAACCTGATGTTGCAAAAAATGAATTTTATATATGGTGATATATATGTATATATATACATATATACACACACTATGTGTGCATGTGTATGTGTGCACCCCCAATGATTGGTGGTGTACAGGTGAATTTTGCTCTCTTGTCAAGCCCTACAGTATTTTCCAAATTACTTTTTAAGTGAGAAAAAGATTATTTTAAAAATGTTTCTAATTTTTTTGATAAGAGAAAATGATATTAGCATATTTAGCATAGTCTTTAAAAAATATGATCATAGCTGAGCTCACAAAAATAGTTCTCACGGTCTGCTTTCCATTTCTTTCCTTGTGTGTAAAATCCACTGGTTTATGAACTTTAAAAATGTCTCCATTTTTAAATGGAGGCTGAGAGATTATTCCCAGATGGCATTCCAGTGTCAGCAGCTGGGACAGCCAGCTGGGGATTGGCTGTAAATGGGCAGTCCTGAGACACACCTCGGAAATATTAAAAAACTATGGGAAGGGACTGGTTTAGTTTTTGAGAATTTAAAGGTGAAGTTAAGTGCAATAATACATGTTTCTTTTGAAGAAAATTACTAAAATAACATAAAAGCTACTATGTTTAGTCTTTCAGAGTAATTTGACTATCTGCATCGTTTATCTTTTTTTTTCTTTCTATCCAGCAAAACTGAGCTAATTGAGTGAATGGGAAGAAAGAATTATTTTCTAAGAAGTCGCTTAAATATATTAATAACTAAGGTATTGGGTTCTTTATTTCTCTAGAGTTCTTCCTACATCATCTCATTAGTTCATTAAAACAATCCATGAGATATTCAGAACAGGTATTAGAATCCAAAATTGTGGACAATAAGTACACATGGGTAATGACATTTGCCCAGAGGATGCAAAGATCGCCTCTAATAAACTTTAACCCGTTGTTGCCCAGAGTTCCTGCTCAGTCCCTGAGCCAATAGGAACCAGTATCATATTCAGAGCCCACTCCCCAGAACGGACTAAGTTTAAGACCTAATATGCCTGAAGTGAGTGTCCAAAGACCTAAAGCCTTTTCCCCTGACATGCACCACATGCCACCCTCATTGCTAGAGCAATGGGTTCTCAGCTGGGCTGTGGATCCCAGGTGGGGCCTGAACCTCAGCTTTCCTGGGACTCTTACAGCCTACCTACCCTAGCCTAGTCCCCTTCCCTGAGGACTGAACTTCACCCCATTGACCCAAGTCCCCCAGCTCACATACATACACATCATCATTGTCCTCATCACCTTATCATCACCACCACTGCCGTCACCATGTAGACTCTAGCCAATTTAATAGCTGAGTTTCTTCAGCTTGTCACAAGGTCACAAAGGCATTTAGGTGCCAAAGCTATGTAACAGGATCAGAGTATGTCTCCAGATTTGTCCAGTCTTGGTCCGCCTTCTCTTCTTCCCTTTTTTTCTTCCTTCTTTCTCATTTCTCTCCTTTCTTCCTTTCTCCCTTCCTTCTTTTCTTCTTTTTACTTGGGTGGGTTTTTCTGTTGTTGTTAAATTCCTCAGTTCATGGCACACTGTCATCATTCATCCATGTGAGGCCTCGCCAACTGTCTTATTTATTAATCCGTCTATCTTACTCCCAAAGTCACTCCCTTTATCCTCCCTCACAAGGCAATTATAATATGTTTAGTGTGTAATGGTATAATGAGAGGCAAATTGTTGATATGTATGTATATATTTTAATTGGCACAGTTTGGCATTATAGATCTCATTCTTCTCACTACTTTTTTCACAAAATATGTTTTTATGTGTTTTTTTTTTTTATGTAGCTAGATGCTCATCAAACCCAGTGCCTTCCACTGCTGCATCCGTGGATAGAGACCCATGACATTGGTCCATCCTCTTTCATACTCCCCCCTATCCAATTGCCAAGAAAACCAGGTATGGGCAGAATCTGCTCTGCCCTTACTCACTGCTGACCTCCAGCATCCTGCCTGGTGTGTGCCACTATAAAGAATGAGCTCTCCCAGAAAAAGTGCACACTAAAGTAGGCCAAGGTTCAGTCCTAGCTCCGTGTACCACCAGGTACATAGCTCTAAATTTCTCCTGTCGCCCAACTCCTACTAAGACAAGGTTAGTCCTAGGTGTGTCTCCAAATGGTTTGTTGGTCCGCCCCTTGCTCTGTGTGAGTGTGTAACAGTATGATTGTAAAGGGCCAGGAAATAAGTATTTCAGGCTTTGAGAACCACACAGCTGCTGTTGCTACTATTCAATTTGGCCATTTTAAACATGAAAGTAACCATAGGCAAAATGTTAACAAATGAATGGGGCTGCATTTCAATAAAACTTTATTTACAAAAAGAGATAATAGTGAGCTAGATTTGGCTGTGAGCTAGGCTTGGCCTTGAGTCAGCTTGGGCCTTGAGTTTGCCAGTCCTGTCTTACCATAGCTATTGGTCTCAGGAAAGAGAGATGACAGTGATTAATCATGAGTCTCCAAGTTGTCTTAATGCCATCCCATTTGCCTACTGGTGAGAAGCTGAGATTATAAAATCCTTACCTTGCATGCTTTCTTTTCATGTCTTTCTCAACCGCTAATACATCTGTGGTTTATACTATACATTCTATAGAAAGTTTGCCAAATGAAAAATGTTAATAGACAAAAACATTAAAGTTTGGTCTTAACCATCACTGGAAGCCAGCCTCCTCCCCAGCCAACCAGAATTTCAACCTTATCCTAAGGAAGAAACAGTTTCCTGCCTACACGGAGGCACAGCCCACTCCTTGGTAAGACAGGCCCCCAGGGATCAGTACTGAAAATGCACACATCAGACAAAAGGTGGTGTGCAGAGTGTGCTTTTTAAACCAAAATATTTGAATTATGCCACTTTAATCCCACTTTGGGCACAACGTGTTAAAAGCAGAAGGGAAGGGACAAAGAGAGAGAAGATTGGATAGAGGCAGACAGAAGAGAAAAATCTAAATTCAAACCAAAAAGATATGAATTTTCCTAAGTCATGTATTCATTCAACAAGTATTATTTTAATTAATGTCTCTTAAATCAGGACTATAATACATTTGCATGCTCAGAAACTTCTAATGGAGGTAAGTACTGAAGGGGAGCCCCGTTTTTGACTGAGATCCCAGTGAAACGCTGTATATTTTTCCAGAAACATTCAGAGTTGGCAGCCTATAAAAACTCCTTAAAAGATGCCTAGTTCAGCAACCTTGCTTTTATCACTTCATTTTGAGTTGGATTTAGATCTACCATTTTACTGTCTGTTTTCTAGTTGTCCTACCTGTTCTGTGGTCCTTTTTATTTTTATTTTTGCCCTTTTTAAGATTAATCAATATTTTTGTTGTACCCTTCCACTGTCTCCTCTCACTTTATTAGTTAAGTAACCTGTTCCTCTTTAATATTTTTAAAGAAGTTCCCTACAGACACAAAGTTAATTCCAAGGGCCCTTGTGATTACCTTGGGCTCACCCAGATAATCCAGGATAACCACCCAACTCAAAGTCTTTAATTTGATTACCTCTGTAAAGTCCCTTTGCCATGTAAGGTAACATGCTTGCAAGTTCTGGATACAGAGATGTGTGGACACCTTTGGGGACCATTTTGCTGCTTACCATACCTAGTAATTCAAAGATGCCAGAATTCTGGAATGGTGTAGAATTTTTCTGTAAGAAAAAACTGCTTCTTCTTCCTCCTTTATTTAGTTATTTATTTTATTCACATGAGTATGGTCTTATGAATATTTGTTTCAGCTTACAGGTTATAACCCAATTTTATCATTTCTTTTGTTGTTCAAATTGCGCCTGTTTTGGCCATTGGTTGTTGCTTCTGTTGGGTTCCTATGTCTTTTTTATATACCCTATCCTTTTTCAAGTACTTCCTTTTCTCTGGTACCACAAGATGTTCCAAACTCATTTTGCGTTTTCTCTGCTGAAATAGAGAAGTCTACTATTTTCCCCATAGAACACTGGTTCTTCTTATTAGAGAAACCAAGATCTGGAAATTAGGTAGAAAGACACTGAAGAAAAGGCTGGTTGATATGACAGAAAATCACAACTGTGATTTGACGCTGGCAGTGAGGGTGGGGCATAATCAGATGAAGACAAGTGGAAGGATTTGGTGCTGCTCACAGTATTTTATTGTATTACCTGGGTAATGGTTATATAAATGTTTATTTTATAAAAAGCTCTTCTTTACTTTTTGTTATGTGTGTTTTTCACAACTTGAAATAGGTTAATAAAAAAAGAAATAAAATGATTTGTAGAATGACAATGGTAGAGGCAGGCAATAACCCAGGAGAGAGATGATAGTTCCAGAAATAGTCATGTCGGTGGTCATGGAAAGAATGGCATGGGGGGCGAAATTATCATGACTTCCTTCGACCATCACCTGGGATGGAGGGAGGAGCCTACCTTCCCTAGACTCCCTGAGCCACTATAGCTGAAAAAACATGTGCATTTTTTAGTGTGCTCTCAAGAAAGAGATGGCCCTTAAGTCAGTAACCAACGATGTCTGCTGCCCCACCTTATTTAGTTAATCACATTCTCTCTGCACCACCCTTGTTGATAGAGCCTAATTCATTCCTTGATTGCATGTCAATATCTAGAATTAATTAATTAACTTGATTTTTGTATACCATGATGGAATATAAGTTTCTCAGAGGCTTGGCTTAAATTTCCCTTCTTCTCAATGAGCCCACACACCCATGCACACACCCATGCCCACGCCCAGGTGCACCTATCACAGTGCTAGCATCTACTCAACACCAAGCGAGACCTTCATAGAACACGTTCACTTTTGGAGACCCCTGCTGTTCTATTCCACGTCAGTCAAATGCATTAAGTCTACATATAGCCCACATTTAATATAACTATTTTGCTGTAAAAATGTTTTAAAGATTTGTGTGAGCTTTACAATTTTTACACTTTTGAGTTTTGTGAAAGTCTTGGAAATGAACCCCCCAAAAAGATTATTGTACATCTTCAATCAAAATGTATATGTTATCTACCTACCTGTCAATGTCTTTGAGCTGTTCTACAATTCTGTAAATTGTAGAAATTAATAACAATGCAAGTCATTCTGGCTTACAAATATGAAAATATCTCTGGGATAGTTGGTTACCCTTCCCCCTCTCACTGTGGAAAAAGCCAATTTTGCATTTATTTGTAAACTCATGTAAATGCCTATATATGTCTCTGCTTTTTGAAATCTCTTTTGAATCAGTTGTAACATCTGTTTTTTAATGAATGAGTTTAAATAAAATTATTGACATGTTAATTTTGTATTTCCACAAGAGTCAAACTTTACCTTATCAAAAGAAATGTTCTTTATCAGCATTAGAGGTCACCCACCAGTGTGCCCAGTGGACTCACCTGGCAGAGTGGGAGAAGTTGTGCTGCCAACTGAAGCCCACGTATGTCAGTTCTTGACCCCCAGAAATGAACTTGAAGTAACAATAGAAATTTGTTGATTCTCAGTTTCTCTAGGTTGTTTTTCTCCCTCTCAATCAGTTTTGTATTTTGTTTTGTTTTGGTTTTGGCTGAGAAGTTATTTCCCAGCAGTGGTGGCAATGATTGGGAATTTGGTTTTACAGTCCAATCATTTAATGATCTCTGTACATGAATTAATAAGTTATAGACATTTATTTTCTGTTGAGCAAAGACGTGACAGCAAATCTGGTTGGTTATCTTATTTGTTTGTAGATTTATCTATTTTGAGCTCAAAGAATGTTGTGCCCTCCAGGAAAGAGAACAGCTCCTTACTGTCTGGACCGGTGCATTTTTGTGTTTCTGTGCCCCTTATGTCTTTTAACCTGTAGCTAAAATTGTAGAATCGAAGCTCTAAGGTCTTTTTGCGTCTTTATATCTACGTGCCTCTCATTCCGGCCCTTCTTGTAATGTAAGTGTGAGCTGTTCCTTCCTTGAGAGGGTGTTAATAAATTAGATTGTTAAGTATCTTAAAGAAGCTCTATTCTAATCACTCAAAGTTATAAATAAATGCTTATATAAATCAAATATTCCTAAAATTTTAATAAAGAAATTTAATTTCTAATGTTTTAAATGTACTACAGTGAAAAAAATCTTACATAAACTAACTCAGAAACATTTTAAGAATCTTAAGTTCTCATAATTAAGGTAAATCTTCAGCACATAAGACTAGTTTAATGTGTTTGGTTTAATAGAACAGTTGTGCCTACTCTGATTTATCAGTGTTAAATATAATTGAAACACACTTTTATTTTACTTGAGTGTGTTTTTCCTGTAGTTATACAGGTTACTGATTAAGTAACTAACATTACTCTTATTACTCTCTGTTTTTAACAAAATTGAATCATGATTTTTATAACTTGATTTCTAGAATAATTATGTTTTTTAGAATGCCAGCTTGAAGACAGTTTCTGAGATTCCTAAGCACTTCAAACCCTGAATGGGCATTAAACTGAGTTAACCAATGGGTAGCAAGATAGAAAATTGAAACAGCTGGTTAACTAATTACATGCTCTAGAATGGCTATCTATGGGTCATGTGAGTGAGCATGTTCATTTTTTACTTCAAGAACGTGTAAATGCAAAGCATATAGCTCTAGAAAATATGTTAATGAGCTTTTCTAGTCAGCATAATGCTGGTGTGTGCCAGAAAGTTCTCAGTTTTCCACCTCCACACCCACTTTTCTCTATGAATGAGGAGTTCATTGCTTTAGTTAAAAAAGTTATAATTAATATGAGTGGTTGCAACTACACTTAGGAGGAATAGCGAAAGAAAAATCCAACTGTGTATATGTCTGGATTTATCAAAGAAAAAGAACGGTTTTATCCTAAAGCAGCAGTCTTCAGTCTTGTGGGTCTCCCAGACCTTTTTTCTCTTGGGACGTGTTGCCATTCCTGAAGGGCTCCTGTGCGAGTTTAAACTATCAGTATCATGTTGATAATAAAAACTGAGAATTTAAAAAATGCTGGCTATTATTTAATTTCAGGATCCTAGTAAGGAAGAAATTCCCTGTTTGTGTAAATGGCATCTCAGAATGAAGAGAAAATTCGTCTCGATCTCGTGGATCCCCTGAGATCTGTTCCAATATCAAGTGTCAGGTTGCTGCAGGGTATGAAAAAGGGCAATGAAAGCAAAAACGCGAATATGTGAATTCTGTTTGCCTTCCCTGATAACACCAAGTCTGAAAAGAAGTTATGAAAAGAGCCTTAGCCAAATTCACTCTAGTTTGATGGGTTTGCTTCCCTGGTTTGCTGATGAACGCCTTTGTTTACAATGCAAATGGTGATTCTTAACCTTCTGTGTTGAGTACCTGGAGAAGAAAGGTCCCGTGTCCTATTAGAACACTTTTTACATTGGCTTTGTTACATCCTTGATTATTTGAAGGAAAAAAAAAAAAAAAGAACACTCGTTTATAAAAGGGGTAAGGACTTTTCAGTGGCATTGTTGTCAATGTGTGTGTTTAAATGCTTTATTGTCACTTTGATTAAATAGGTAATAAATAGCTTATCAGGCATCCATGAGCCTGTCTTAATCAATTGCCCAAACTCCTCTGTCAACTCTTTTTAATCTTGCATTCCAAAGTGGGATCCTAAATATAGAAAAACAATACTGTTAGGATATTTTTATACCTAAAACCATCTGGAAAACTCTCACAAAGTTTTTTTATTCTTTATAAAAAGAGAAGTACTAGAAATAATTAGGTTTGTTTAAAAGGGGGCTATTGTAAGAGTTTCACGGGAAGAATTGCCAGCAGAAACACTCAGCATGCCTGAGCTTCAATTTGTATGAATAACGTGGTGTGAAAATGAACACTACGAAAGGCGTGCGTAGTGAGACGTCCCTGGAAGGCTGCCAGCGTCCTTGCCTTCTACAAAGTGTTTTTACTTCAGGGGAGACACTGATCAAAATTCTTGAAAACTGATTCAAGTTTTCATATATTTATTAGTGTCCCGGAGATGCTTTACTTGATGATACCAGTCCATGGCAGTTGGGTGTCATTAGTCATGTAATTCAGTTGTTATTTAGTTAGCCAAAACCTTACTTCTTTCGTTTAATCTGGAGGCTTTTAAGCCATTGATTCTCAGCCAGAAGTATGCATCAGATTTACCCATGGAACATGGGTATATAAATAAGAATATAAATACCCATTTACATATTTTATAAAAGCATAAAATGAGGGCCAGACTTATTGACTGTCTTTGCTTGATATTCTTGGTATGTCCTTGGTGTATTGTACATATTATGTCTTGGGAGTATTGTATGCTGTATTCTCAAGATTCTTTTTCTTTATAAAAATTGCATCTTTTACATTTTTATATTCCTTGTGGAATCCACAGACTTCTTTTTTGTCTTTGAGTGAATTTAAAATTCTCTAAGTTATTTTTTAAATGATAGCAATGCAAGTAGTTATTATCTATAAACATGCAAATTAATTCTGTCTGGTGGAAGAGCAATTGATCCCTTCCTCCCTTCATTATGGAAAAAGCCAGCTTTGCATTTATTTGTGAATTTATTTCATGGTCTACATATGTCTCTGGTCTTTGAATTCACCTTTGAACCAGTTATAGTATCTCACTGATTTCCTCATTCATTAATAAGTGAGTAAAAACTTGACAAATATTCACTTAGTATATTTGTATGACTAAGTAATATAAGTATATATGACTTTTTCACCTCAAAAAATTATCCTTCAACATTTTAAATTCTTCACTTAATTATTCTGGTATAGTATTTCTTCTCTATTGTATTTATTATGTACACATGACTATAAAAGAGTTAAGTTGTCAAGAGCTGAGTGGTTGACACAATGTTAGTTTATTAGATGCTCAGTTAAATATTTATTAATTTTCAAAACTGTAGGAAGTTTCTTATTGTCTTGGAGCTAATCATTTTATTTTAAGCATCAAACATGCTATAAGCACTTGAAAAATTCTAAACCCTATGCATTGTGTTTATGGGGTAAAATCAAAATAACTGTGTAATCACTGAAATATTTGTTGAGTGGATATGCCTACCATTTTTTAAAAGACTTTATTTATTTATTTTTAGAGAGAGGGGGAGGGATGGAGAAAGAGAGGAAGAGCAACATTGATGTGAGAAATACCAATCGGTTGCCTCTCACATGTACCACAACCTTGGAACAAACCCTCAACCCAGGCACGTGCCCTGACCAGGAATCGAACCAGTGACCTTTCTCTTTGCAGAATGATGCCCAACCAACTGAGCCACACTAGTCAGGGCAATATATCTACCATTTTAGTAACACTTCTTATGTGCCATGCACTCATACATATTCTAGAAATAAGAAAACTAACATGAGAAGAAAATTTGGCAGAGAAATTTATTGGAAATTAGTAGCAGTAGTAGTATTGGTATTACCATTTGATAGGTGAGGAGCAGGCTAAAAGAACTTGAATATCTTGTCTGTGACTGTCTGCAATTGCACAATTCTAGTGCCAGAAGCAGTATTTGAATGCAAGTCCCTGACCTCAGAGTCTTGTGCCTTTCCACTACCCTGGGTAGCACAGGGCCTTATGCCACTTCCCCTGAGAGAATCCCATCAAAGGAACCTAAACCTTCCCCTGATGTTTTGTCTATCCTCCAGCCTTATTTTCCTTCTACTTGGCTAAGAAGACATCATATTGGAAAGCACAGGACTCATGGGCATTAGATTTTAAGTTCTGCAAGCTGGGCTACAACCTTAGCCCCACCAAAAGCTACATAATCTTGAACAAGTTACTCAATCTATTAAAATAAAAATATTAATAATATCTAACCCTAAGAGCTGCTGTGAAGGGAAATGAGATAATGTGTATAATGGGCTTGGCACCATTCCTGGCACAGAGTAAGTGCTCAATAAGTGGTAGTCATGGTAACACGCGCCCCAGATTCCTGCCCCTGGGTGACCTCGTACAGGCTCTGAACCGCTGCAGTAGTCTGAGCAGCAGGGACTGGATTAGGAAGGAGAAACTGGTCGTGGAAAAACACGATTTGCATAAGCATTTGCATATTAAGAAAACTCTTTTTATTTCACAATGGAACAAGTCTTTTGAAGCAAAGCTCTACAATCCAGTGGCAATTTAAACAAATTCAAATCAGAAAGTTACAAGGAAGATTACAGAAAGAAACAGGAGAAATCCTGCCTTAATGGATCTAAATCCCAGAAACCCTGAGCCAAGCAGGCTCCAGGTCGGCCTTAACTCCTGCTTATGCTGAGCATGCAATCTTGCCAGGCTCAGCAGTCTTGGGAAAGTGGGAGAAGCAGGATCACGGGCCCTAGGGGAGAGGGCCCAACCATACCAAGTCAAACACTTGAGCCCCGGTCCTAACCTCTGCTCCTGGGGCCAGTGCTCTGAGTAAGTGCCAACCTCCTCAAGTGGGAAACCAGCACAGGAAGGGAGGGCATCGTAACCCATTGCCAAGTGTGTGGGCTTATGACAGGGCGGTCACAGAGCTAGCCTGTGGTACTTACTGCAGTCTAGCTCTTTTCTTACAGAAAAGAGGCAATTATTGGCTGGACAGGGAGGGTTTGTAAGAGAGGGAGGACATCCTACAGGCACGGAACAGGACCATCGCATCTCCAGTGAGATCTTCCAGGCACTAGGTATCCCACTTGGACTTGATGATGCTCCCTGGTAGCTGCCATGTGGCTTAGAGAAGAAGGTCAAGGCTTTGTACATCACTTCTCTAAACCTCAGTTTCTTCATCTCTAAATTAAGGCTAATAAAACCCTATGAGGTTGATATAAGGGTTAAAGGAGGTAAGTCAATGGGGATTAAACACACTTGCTTCACGAGATGTTTTGCGATGACATGAGATGATGTATAAAAACGCTATGTTAACAGTCCCAACTGGCAGCTGGGTTCAGTTGGGGAGGGCAATAAATCACCCACTCTCCTGCTCCATGATCTGAGCCCATCCCTGACTCTCAGGTGTCTGTGCAACCATGCCACCCCCTGGGTCCTGGTTCCCTCACCTATCTAGTAGGGAGAAACTTCCCAGTGTGGTTGCCAGGGAAATCGTATGAGGTCCCGTGTGTTACGGGAAGGGTAGTTTATAAACTGTAAAGCTCCACACAATGCCAGATGTGTCCTTGGGTTTCAGAGGTACACAAGACAGCTAAGATCAAGCTCATTTTCTAATCTTTATTGAGAAGGGCACTTATTCTGGATGCAAAATCCCCCAGTACTCTGGAGCTTCCTGGGACCTTGTGTGCCAGAGTAGGTCCTCAGAGAGACTCCCCAGTGGCAATGAGGACAGGGTGACTATTGCAAGGACACGACCCCTTCCTCCAAAATCAGGAAAATCTCAGGCTGCTTCTCACTGCACACCCTTCCTCATCCCGAGAGAAGCTCCTAGATGCCAGTCAGAATCTTTGCCCCTATTTGTCTATAAGCACACACACAAAGTGACCCCGTGCCTGTTTCCCCATCAGTCATGTGCCAGTTATGAAGGTATGATGTCATCACTTCCAACACGCTCTTTTATTTTGCATCAGTGACAAAAGGGGATGGTCTCTCATTACCCCAGATGCTTGTCGCCTTGTGATTGATTGTTGTCCTTTATCAGTCATCTTGACATAATACTGACAGGGCAGAAGTGTTCTTTTTTATTTCTTTTTGCTCTGGGAGTTGATTCTCCCTGTGGATTTCCTTTTCTTTTCTTTAGTTTTTCATTGTTTTATCATATTTACTGGGGTGACATTGGTTAATAAATTTACATAGGTGTCAGGTGTACAAATCCATAATACATCGTCTGTTATTGTACTGTGTGTTCACCACCCGAAGTCAAGTCCCCTTCCTCCACCATCTCTGCTTCCTTCCACCTTTTTACCGCCTGCCCCCTTTCCCTGGCCTGTACATTTCTGAGACTTCCTCCCAGCCAGAGTCGTCGCGGGTTTCCTTCCATTTCCAAACAGAACGCTCAGTGCCATTTACTTCGTAGTTTTATCTTTGCAAGTTCCAATCTTTGTATTCCCTTCTCTGCTTTTCTTAACTTTTTAATAACAGAGACATGTCAGAACAGAAATTGCTTCTGGTCCAGAACAGGCTGTGCTCTCGATGGTACATATATTACTGAGGCGCGGGCAGCTTCGCTTGGATTCGACACAAACCTAATCAGGATATGAGGACGCTGAAGTATTAGTCTTTATCTGCGACTCCACAGTTGTTAGGGAAGTAGGAACAATATTGATGTACGTACATTTCCTCATAGTTCACAACAGAGAGAGAGGAAGGGAGGGAGGGAGGGATCCCTGACATTCATCTCTTAAACAAGACATGTGAGCCACCAAATGCCATTTGACAGGACAAATATTTACTGTGCCTACAAACAGCCCTGGACTGCTGGGCAGAACTAGGACTCTGGGCTAAGGCTGATCAACTTTCCACGAAGATACCATGTCCCAGGAGCTGGGATTAAGGACATCATTTAATACCAAACCACTGACAGAATTTGTCTTGTTAGCCCCATGTCCAAACGGGGCATTTTCTTTTTATTTCCTGGAGTCTCTGTGGGCTTGTGTTCTTCAGGGTGAGTGGCCGTGAGCCCTGTTTATCCCCCTAAACTGTGATCTCATGGCTGATCTTTCCCAGAGCAGCCAGCTGGATCACGGGGCTGTAGAGTTCTTGGGAAGATTTGCTAGTTCTCCAAAAAGAAAATTGGACTCCCGAAGACCGACAGGAACATCACTGCCGATAGCAAGCACTGAGATGACAGCCTGGGTAGAGTCCGGGGCTGGAGGAAGCACTCACAGGCATCTCTGCAGCAGCGTCAGCAGTGTCACATGGCGGGGGGCGGGGGGGGGCTGGGGGGAGCTTCCACTAACACGCTGACAGCTCCCCTGTAACTGGTAGAGAAGTCCTGCTTACTTCAGCAGCGTTATTTTTTTCGACAGAAGTGTCTGATTAACAGCCTCCTAGAGTGATGATGCTTTTTAATTGACACAGGCCACAAAGGCGTCTGAGAAGTTTCATCTTCCACCTTTCACATGAGATATTTCAAGTTCTGCTGCTGGGCGTTTTGCAAATGCTACACTGTTGGTTTTGACCGTGGAGAAAGGGGTCCAGGAAACAAGAAACACACGAGGTCTCCAGACGCTGGAAAGTGCAAGGAAACACATTCTCTCCCTGGGCCTCCAGGAGGGACCCAGTTCTGACCTTCAGAACTGTGGGATAATAAATACGTGTTCCCATCAGTCACTGAATTTGGGGTGATCTCTTCCAGCTGCCCTAGGACACAGATGCACTGAGTAGTGGTGGAGACCTGTGGGTCTGGTCAGCGGTGGAGGCAAGAACACAGAGGAACATCCACAGGCTATTCTGACACTGACTCCATCCTGCCGGAGGGCTCCTCGCAGAGGCCACAGACCTTGCAGGCAAGAGCGGCTACTTCTCATTCTTGGGAAGTCTTGCTATCCACAGAGGCATGGCTCAAGGCCTGAGCAGGTTGAGGGGCTGGGGGGCTATCCAGAGTGGAGGATGGGGAGTGAGAACTCAAAGTCCTTTGGCAGGCCCAGGCTGCAGTCTTCAGTCTCCACAGAAAACCTCAGAGGAAGGGCCTGCCGGGAAGGTGCGACTGCAGCCGTTGGCTCAGTTTCCACATCCTGCTTACGAAGGCCTGCATTCACACCCAGCTTGGGAGGCTCAGTCTCAGCTTCTGTGGTCTCTGCCGTTGTTTCATCTGCCCCACGAGCCAGTTCTCAAAAATATTTATTGAATGAATAAACAACCAAACAAACAGATGACTGAATGAACAAAAATAGTCCAGTATAAACTACCTAAATGCTACCACAAGATACCCCTGCTTTTCTTGGCTTGGGGGTGGGGGTCGGGACTGGGAATGAGATAGAGATTGGCAAAGATCCTTTTTCCCTTTTAATCTCCCTAGGAAGGGCCGATGGAGCGAGCAGACAGCCTCCCTGAAGTCAGACACCAATGCAGGTGTCCTTGGGCCCCAAATAGAAAGGTGGTTGGAAGCCTTGTTGCTGCTGCTATAGTTGGTATGCAGGCAGACACTCCCAGAACGTTCAAAATCTGAGGGGTTGGATGCTAATAACCTGTAATCAATGTTGCGTTTGCCAACAGCCAAAAGAAAAATGAACGTTTAATTGAGCAAGATTTGGCATCAATCAATGATGTGACTTTAGTCAGGCAAAACGGACAGAGTACTGAGTCAGACTTCCCATCGTCAGAATTGTTCTCTGCTGGAGCAAAGAAGTCGAAATGTGGATATACGGCCCATCTTTCCCAGCCCAGGGCCATAACTCACTGTGAAAAAAATCCTCTATATCTGTTTTTAAGTCTTGAGTTTCTTCTTTAAGTTCTAGCAGAGCCTAACTCATTTGATACTGCCTAGCTCTTTCACAGAAGTGTTATATTTTATTATATGTTGATGGTAGTTTCTAAGAGAAAAAAATGGAATAATTAAATTAGCAGACACCTGGCCAAAGAGCCACAGAAAGAGAAGCTTGAAGTAACAGTAGCAGGTCCAAAAATCCTGGCAAGATGGCAGCGGTGTGACTGTATAGGGGTCTTCTTGAATCTTCACATGAAAACATGTGTAGATTAAGTACTAAAGTCAACAAACTTGGCCCTGGGCAGCACTCACCACAAAACTGCCAATGAAGTATCCTCATAAACCCCAACTGCCAGCAAGTTGGGATAATGGGGCCCCCAGTGGGGCCCATTCCTGGGAATGGGAGCAGAATTCTGCTCCAGGAATGGGCCCCACTGGGAGCAGAATGAATACGGAGCAGGAGTGGTGTTTTAGACCGATTCAGCCTGCCCACAAAAGCAGGCAAAAAAACAGCTGCAGACCTCCATGCTGATGACCTTCCCCCCCATCTGCTTAGGTGACCAGACTGGCTCTCTGCTGCTCTGAAGTCATTGCTTTGTTGACCTATATGGACATAGGTTTTCAGCTTAACACTTGTTATTCCTTCAGACACACTTTTGCCATCACCCTCTGGCTTTACCCATAATTTCAATCAATTAATTAATCCTACCTCTGCCCTCTGGAGCTATAAAGAAGTTGCTTCCCTCCTCCATAGGACAGTTTCAAATATGATAACAGCTATCACAGGCCCTCTGAAAGCATCTGTCTTTCAGGCTGAGTATCCCAGTTTCTTCGAAAGCTCCTTCTGGAATATGGCATCCAGAATTCTTCCTCCAGACCCTGCCTCTGGGCTTGTTGCAGTTTAGTTCATGGAATAACAGGAAAAATACCAGCCCTGGAGCCAGGTAGCTTATAGCTAAGTTCTGGAATCTCCACCTTCTGGCTAGCCTATTACTCTCTGGGCCTCAGTTGTCTTCATCTACAGTATGGGGATAATGTTAAGTCATAGATTGACTCTGAGACTCAGTGACATATATGTAGCCACTTTGAGAACTCCAGGGCATGGACAAAATATGCATAAGTGTTTAGGCATTATTTTTCAAAGTTGGAACATCATTGGCATCCTAATTGCATTTCTAGAAAAAGCTCATTCCAGAACTAATCTGTTTAGAAGAATGGATTATCTTCTCTCTCTTCTAGTCTCTAGGCTTCTTGCAACACCATTTAAGTTACATGAACTCAGCAGGCCTATCACATTGTTGGTCCCCACTGAGCTGGCAGCAAGCTGAGTGAGAGCCACGCTGCAGACTCTGGTTTCTTAACTGTCTTAGACAAGTTCATACGTAGTATTATACAGCACCTTGATGAAGAGAGTTGCTGCCAGCCCCGTACAAAAGGCATTCCACACCAAATTGGAATAGTACATCATGCTTTCCCCAACTTAATCTTAAGGAACTCTTTTTTTCTAGGGGAGGGACTGTACAGAAATCTTTGCACCTTTCTTATTTAAAAAACCTTACAGTTATATACATCCAAGTTTTATTGTCCTCAATATCTTTATATGAATCTTTACCTAAGAACCAATCTAAAACTCTGTTAATTCTCATTTTGGCCTTTCTCTCTCCTCTGGATAACAAATGCCATATTCCCACTGTAGGGTATATGCATGCTTTTAGTTGTCGTTCAGGTTTCACAGGGTATCCCCTACCAGTATACCAAGATTTGTTAAACAGGTCCGACATGTAATCCAGAGGTTCTTGATTGCTTCCTTAACTACTGCTCTAAAGTTCAACCATCTTTAAAAGTCATCAATAAAGTTTTAGAAAATGCATGTGATTGGCTGTTTTAATGAAAGGGTGCTTTTAAAAATCAGAGGCAAAGGGCGTTATTCACTTTGGTTAAATAAACGGAACCTCCTGGGAACCTGGATTCTTGGCCAGAATCAATAGGCCCATGCCCATGAGGTGCTAGTTAACCTTGAATCACCAGCCAACAACATAGGAGAAAATAAATAGTCACATAAAAGTTAGTGTTAAAACCAAAACATTCACATTTCATTGGGGTAAGTTGTACTGTCACATACTGAGAATGCACGTAAGCTTTCAAATATACTCGTATAAACTTTCCCATAGACAGATATTCTCTCTCCACACACACATGTCCAGTTACATGGTTGCCCTTACACCCAGCAAGAACTAACCTCACACCCATTCTTGGAGAAAGGGTGATGACAATTTATGGGTGTGTAATAATACCATCCAATCACAGCAAGGCAAGGAATAAATCTCACATCATAAAACTTCAAAGAGAAAATAAGTTAGTGATTAATATTAAGCGCTTGGTTAACAGTCTCATTGGTGAAAGTCTCCAAAAGATGTTAACTGAAACATTAACCCAACCATCATTGGTATCTGAGCAGTTAAGCAGATCAGAGACCCTCATGTGATATTTACACCCATGTAGCTAGATCCAGGACTTCACTGGATATATCTTAACTCTGAATGTGTTTATGAAGTGTCTCAGACAAGGTAGATGAATTTTTCATTGTCTCATTTCCTCCCTTTCCTGGTACCCTTTATGCTACTGGTACTTTGTAGTTTATGGTTTCAGGAAACTCCCTTCAAATTTCTGACCTGCAGGATATTTCCCAATGAAATTGCAAACTCTGTGCATATAAACCAGGTCTTCAGATTCCTTTCTCTTTCCCTGCTGAGCTCTTAATCCTGTGCTTTTCATAAAGCAAACACCCAATAGACATCGCATGACCCGATGGCCTAACTTGGCCTTGGAGATATTGACATGATTCAGTCCTGAATTCCATGGTGCAGCATGAAAAGAACAGTTAAGATAGTCTGGGACTTACACCTTCCTGTAAAACCCCCTCTTCCTACACTTACTGCAGACCCTGTGACTTATTCATACTTTGATGTATTTTTGCCTTGGCTATGCTTTTTAAAATCTTGTGACTAGGATTTCCTTTCACATTCAGATAGTGAGTTAAAGAGATAACCCTTTCTAAATTGTTAGCACTTCCAAGAGTCACAAGGTTGAGGTCAAAAGTTGCTCCTATGCAAGAAAAGGTCAAGTACGGTTGCTCACCCAAGAAGCACAGCAGGGCAAATCACATGCCTCCAAGCAGAGCTGGTCCCGTGAAGTGGCAGAGGAGTCTGCTTTTGATCTGTGGTAGTCTGAAACCTGGCCATTGCCTGAGATCTGAATCTTGGACTTTCCATTTTTCCATTTTCCAAGTGTGTGCTTATTTAGATTTTTATAATCTGGTTATAAACTCCTAGGGATGTCAAGGAATAAAACAACCAGTCAGCTTGAAGTTAAAGATGAATGAACACAGGACAGAGAAACAAGGTCCAATTCCTACTGAAGACTCAGCTAGCTTTGTACCACGGGGGCATCAGCTTGATTGCATAAGGTAGCTGACTCCATAGCAAAATTGGACACATCAGGAAATGACCCTTTTGCTGTCAGCTCAGCTTCTTCTCTATGGCCAGGCCTCACTGTCTCACACATTTAGTCAAACCTCACAAACTCACACATTTCTGGACAAAAGGGTTGATTTACTTGGCCAACACATCCTTGAAGATGACATCATTTGCAGCAGGTGGTCATCAAGCATATACACAAAGACCTCAAATACACAAAAGGAACATATACATCACCCACAGTCACTATCCCTCCGTGTGCCCTTGGCCAAATACAGTATGCCAACAGAGATGTTGCTTCACCCCAAGTCCCTGTTAATGCTGGCTAGCAGCTCCCCAATGCTGCGTATCAGGACTGTCTCTACACAACTAACAGACAGTGGCTATTGGTTAAGTTGACCAAGGCTTGGCTTCAAAGATACCAAGTCTAGAGCCTGGAATAGGGATGCGAGTGATGCTTCTGTTCTGCCTCCTCCTCGCATGCAGGGAATTTGGAAGGTCACTTTGCTCTGACCCACGATGCCAACCACCGCTTGTGAAGACTGAGTCTAATGGCCTCCTGGCATACACTCTGGCTGACAGGTTTGTTAAAAACATGAGAAAACAAATGAGCAAAGTCGATTTAACAAAATAAACAAAACCCAAGGACATACCTCCTCTCCACCTGACTGTTTCCCAGGCCTGTTCCAGATCGTCTCTTCCACCAAAGCTTGGCCCTGAGCCTGAGTGCAGTTGCATCCTTGCTGGAGGGAGGACTCTCCATGTCCCAACCAACCTCTCACTAGGGCACCATGTCTCTCTACTCTAAACCACTTTCCTGTAAAGGCAAGAAAATCAAGGGGAAAAATTAGTACCCAACCCAATTAGTAGGATGATCCAAACACCACTGAGTGTGCTAGCCAAGGACAAGGGGTGCAGCCTCCTCAGCCCTGTCTCTCTGGCATCTGGGGGAAAGAACATTGGTTGCCACGGTTTCAAGACATGGGCAGTGGGAGCTGCACTAGTGGGAAGAGCACAGGGGACAGGCCTTCAGATAAGGTCCCACTTTATTCACAATGGAGCTGGGTTCTGATTCTGGCTCAGGAATGTCTTGCCTGGTAGAGGGATGCGGCAGCTGACATTTGGGGGTTTGGGGAATGATAGTCGTAATCAAGACAGTGACGTGGTTTCTGTGTTTTTCATTTGGGAGGGAAATTGAGTAAGGGGATATACCTGAGAAGAGTCATCTGGATGCATATTTAAATAAAGATAGATTTGTTTTAAAAGTCAGATTAGGTGGAATCCAAGGAGAAGGTGTCCTACTACACTCTGGAGCCAGGACCCTTCGCAGGACCTCAGCCACGGGGCCCAGACCTTCACCTGCACGTTGATGCCGTTCGGCTTCCTGGTTGTTCTCTCTGCATTTTTCAAGAGAGGGAATCTAGTTAGCTTCTGGCCAAGTGAACTGCCACTGGGGTGGGAGGGAGAATGCACTGTAAAGGAATTGGGCTGGGTTGGGGTAATATGATTCCTCTAAGAAGGGAGTGTGGGGGCCGGATAGGATTGATGAGCACTGCGGCAGAAGACCCCTCCTATTTCACCTCTTGAGATGGGGAAAGATTCTTATTTACATCACATCAATATGAATCAGAAGAGCAGACCTGGAGCAAAGGAATCCCTCCTAACCTGGTCATCAAAGCAGGCTGAAGGGAGACCAGATGCCTTCCAGTCAATACATAGAACATTTGAGAAAGCTGGCACGGGGATGAGAGAGAAAGGGCAAGAAGATATGCACACTGCAGATTAATTAAATGTCTTGAAAGAGCAGACTCCCTCGCTCTCCCTCAGACCCGCCTCAACTCTGTTCCCACCCAGAGGGGTTCATCAGTGGGAGCTCAGTGCATTCACACAGACTCACTGCGAGTCATCAGAGAGGTAGGAAGGGCACGGCAGGAGTGCGAGTTGACTCTATTATACAGTCACCTGGAAACCTAATTTGTGGAACCAGTAGCCATCTGTTCCATGGGTAATGTGCCAAGGTACCCGCCAACCACAGAACAAGCTTTCTGCTGTTGGGTAGCTAATTGCATCTAAGGAATCAACACAGCATGAAACTCAAGTCATGGAACGTGATCTTCCACCAAATTACCCCTTCTGCTTGGGTTTTTCTCTGAGAGTCAGTGAGCATGGTACAAAGTCCCCGACACAGCAGCGGGATGGAGAGACTGGGGTGGTCCTGTGCCTCCAAAAGTTAGCAGGTCTGAGGGGCAAGGGCACACCCGGAGTGGTGCAGAAGGTTGTGGTTCTACTGGGGTTCATTTCTCCCTCCTGAGAAAAGGAAGCCAGATTCAGTATGAAGCTGGGAAAGGAAGTCGGAGCCTAGCAGGGACTGATATCAGTAGTTCCTTCTATACTAGCTGATAATGTTTTTTCTCTTTTAAGTCACCTTGTTTGGAGACTAGAGGGAGTGGGATGTACAGGCGGTATGAAATGCACATCTTCACCCCTATCACTGCAGATGATACCGTGGCCAGAGGTCAAGAGTACAAGCTTCCTCACTATAATGAAGTCCTCATGGGAAAAGATCTCTTGTTCTTTGGTGTTACTCATAACAAGCAGCACCCAGAAGGGAGCAAGTTGATAGCAGGTGGGTTCTCCACGCTGCTCTGAACTCCTACCCCCGACCCCTATTCACTCAAGACCTGTGAGCCGACCTGGTCCCAGGTTTTTGTAATTTTTAATAAGTTACCATGGAATGGACAGGTGAGTAGATGGGTGGATACATGTCTGCCTAAAGAGACTTAGCCCCAAAGTCCGTGTTACAGTAATTTCTCATTGTTTTTTTAAAGAATATATTAGCATCATCAAAAATGAACAAAGAATACTGAACTTGTACAGGTCTCTCAGTATCAGCTACTTCTGGCCATCCAATGGGACCAGGACAGATCTCTCCTCATACACCTGTCTCCTGGGCTCTTTCTAGCTGCTCGTTAAATCTACACCATGCTGGATTGTTTCTGAGCTTTAGTGAAAAAAGTACTTCTTGTCTTCTATACAGACCAGTTCCTAGCACACTGCGCATGTGTGGTGAATACTTAGCAGTGATGTGAGTACAACCGAGAGGAAAAACAAGGGATTCAACTGGCAGAGGGGGGGAGTGTGCTTAGCACTAAAGGAGCGGAGCTGCTAATAATAAAAAGCATGACTCAGAGGCACTTTTGAGTCTCTGGTCCTGGGAGGTCAGTGAAGGGGTTTCGCATCAAAGCTGCTGCAGAAGGAGGCTCCCCCGCAGGCAGAATGATCATTAGGCCGCGCCCATTGTGCAAGGTGAATAAGGACTATTCAGAAAGATCGAATTGGCTTTCCAGAGACGTCTCCATTGTGTACGGGCACAGAGGTTTCCAGTGGTGTGGATAATCCCACAAAACAAAACATTGTACCTACAATGTTTCCAATGTTTCCAATAATTCCAAGAGGCTCTGTTTGCTTGCTTTTAATTAAAAAAATTTTTTTAAAGGTGGTTACACACTGCCTTTCTGATTGTATCTCACATGGATGAATAGGAAAATGAAGGCTATTCCCCGGGCACACATAGGCTGGGTGGCAGTGGCGATGAAGAGAATATTGGCCTAGGATTCGCGATTCACTGCGATGACAGAACCGACGTCTGCCCAGGGCTGTGATGGCCAATGTCTAACAATTGGCTCTCAGTGAAAGCCCTGATTTGTAACATTTGCCCCTCTCCGTGGTACAAATACTCCCAGCGTGGCTGTTTCCAAGGTACCAAGCTGACATCACGGAGCACAGTGTAGCGAAGAGAGGCAGCCCCAACACACCACTGCTTCTACTGGAACTTGCTGAGTTCAGGTGACAGAAACTAGGAGAGCCACCAACTTTGGTGCAGGCAGAAGCTTACATTTTTGTGTATCGGGTGCCAGAACTGCATTCAAAGACATTAATTACTTTTAGTGAAAATTGGTATATTAAAAAATGATGTCAAGAGACAACTAAAGGATAAGTGTATGGCTTAGTCAACTCCCTTGAAATAAAATATTTGTCCATAAAATTCTCAAATTGGCATCGCATTGATCGCTAGACTTTCAAGGACATCGGCCATGTCATAGAAACTGCAGTGATGAAAATTCGCACTAAAACCATCTATCAGTAACAGAACTCTAACTGCAACTCCAACTTTACCTCCACTTGAAACAATAAGGAGATTTTAAGAATAAGATTTTTTTCCAGATCTCTTGTTTTTTATTTTCAATATTATTGACTAACCTTTTAAAACACTATGCCTTTTCTTACCAATGTCTCTGAGAGTGTGTTAGCATTTGTTTCGGTGCAAAGCAGGAAGGTGAAGAGGCAGTTTCCTCTCCAGAAATCAGGTACAAGTATAACCGTAAATGAGGCAGCATTGGCCAGTTCTTTACATTCTATATTTCTCATCTGTAAAAATCGCTTCCAGCCTTAGGACTCTGTGAGTCTCCCCTTCTACTGGGAAGCCCAAGAAATGTCCTTTTGATGTGGCATTAGCGAAAAGAGTTTGCTTGGAAAACCCTTTCCTTCAGTGATGACTGCTTGCGCGGTCCTTCTCGCTCATGCTGTGGCAACGGGTGCCCAGTAAGCTCGACATTCGTAAACTGGCCCCTCACGGGCCTTCTTCCTGGAACACCCGCAAGATTTTCCTCTGCCAATCAGACAGTCGCCATCAGGGATGGGTTCTCAGGCTAATGTTTCCTCTACGTCAGGAAACACATCATGTGTAATCTCTTAGAGCCAACCAGAAGGAGCTGATAAGTCTCCAAGGTTAATGCCCAAATGATTCATTGCCCCACCTTGTAGCTGAAAGAACTCTAAGACTTGCTGGGCGATGTGTTCCTAGGAAATTACTTGATTCTACAATTCCAGTATAAGGTTCTATTGCCCCTCCCTCTGTCCCTGAGTCTGTCTTTTGTCTCTTCACTCAACACTGTCCAACCCCAACTCCTGGGAAAAGTCAGTCAAGTCCCCAAATTGGTGCCCCTTCCATTTCCACACATCTACCTTCCTTAGCTTCTGCAAAAGGAACCCACTTTAGATCTTTGCTCAGAAGTCATATATTTCAAATATAGTTTTATGTGGTAAAATTCTACCTTAAGCTGGTATTTATTTAACTCATTTTTCTAACAGAGTAACGTCCGATTCAAAAAACCGGAGTTAGCCGATTCTCATCCAGGGATTGTTGCTAGGAAACCATTCTCTGGCAAATTAGAATCACATAAGCTCTGAATTCCCTATCTTGAGAACTCCTATAGAATTAATGTGGGCACGATTTATTCAACGGTGAATCAGCACTGTTCGGTGATATCTTTTCTCTCTTACTGTTACATTGTTATTAAAGTAATTAACCTTTATCTGCAGTTTATGTTTTAGCTTCCTAGCTGTCTTGAAGCTCTCAGAAAGTAAACCTTTTTCTCTGCATATACACCTTTGAATCCGGGCTCCCAAATGCCTAGACACCAAAGCTTAATCAATATGCACTGATTGTATTTTTTACTGAGTGTATTGGGGTGACACTGGTAAATAGAATTATATGGGTTTCAGGAGCACAGTTCTATACTGACCATCTCACACTGCGTTGTGAGGGCATGGGTGGGAGAAGTGGTGACTGAAGGGAGGGACCTGACTTGGGGTGGTGAACTGATCGCTTTTGAAGGGCGGTGGTCTCATGAGAAAAACACTCCCAGATTAGAAAAAAGTAAACAGTCTGAAGTAAGCTCCACTGATAATTAAATGTGTTCTCAAAGCTATTGTCCTTCTTTGGTTTATAGTTCTGTTTTCTGCTCTTAAATTTGAAGTCACAAAAGGGAAAACTTGCCAGAATGTTCAAGAAGTAGTTGTGGGAACTGGTGCCATTTCCTCACGGGACAGTTTGGCATCATTATCCGTTAAAGCTGAAGATGCACAAACACTAAGACTCACAAGTCCATTTCCAGAAATACCAAATCCTCACGCAGCAGGAGAAATGCAGCAGAAAACTATCTGAAAACGACTTAAATGTCCATCAACTATAGAATAGATAAAACTGTGTACCAATTTGCATTTGAAGAATCATCGTGGGGATGTAAAGTACGACACAGGAAACATGTATGGTTGTTACAGTGTCAGATGGGCAGTAGATTTTTCTGGGTGATCACTCCGTAAGTTACACAGATGTCTCATCCCTGGGTTGTACACCTGAAACTAATATGATACTGTACCTATAATTGAAAAATAAAAATTAATCAATAAAAAGAATAGATGAAACTGGTGCTGCTTTCATTCAACAGTGTAATTCCTAGTGATATGATCCCATCGTTCTCTGCTACACAACGTATCACGCTGCCATACTAATAGTTAAATGAGCTGAAGCTACCTCTGTTGACATGGTAAATCACTGAGCAAAACAAAGGAGACATTTGCAGAGAAACGCATACCATACAATACCATTTGGATAAAGTTTGAAGTAGTCACACAAATTGAGGAAGAGTACATTATACAGTAAAAGTATATCAATACCTATGGGAATGAAATTGCTACATATGGTGCAGTGGTTACTGTTGGAGTGAGGGAAGGAAGGATGGGTAAGAAAGGGCTACACAATTTTTTCTACAATGTTTTATTTATTGAAAAATATATTCGGAGAAAGCCTAGCAAAATGTTAGGACTGGAATAGCTGAGTGGTAAGGGCATGGATGGTTGTTATTTCTTGTGTCTGACATGTTGCATTTTGATTTTAGAAATGTGTTTTAGAATAACAACAGGCCTAACACTCTTTCACTAGGGCAAGTCATGCCTGCACAGAACTGGCACGAGGAAAAGTACCGAAGGCATTTTCAACTCAGGGAGATTGGTTCCCTCCAATTACAATGGATGGATTCATTTGAGTTCTACCCACACATTAGAAAGTTTACATAAATTAGTTCTCTTAAGTACAGACAATGAGGCATGATCTTTTAAAAATACAGTAAATAAATCTTACTTTGTTTTTCTTGGGAGAACAGCTCCTCACTGAAGCAGTGCACCACTTGGGCGGCTAAGGATGTCCGGAGCAATGGTTCTGAAGCCTTAATAAACATAGAAATCACCTGGGATTCTTGTTAAAATGCAAATTTCCCAGCCCTGCCCCACCCCTCCTCCAGCCAATGCTAATTCAGACTCCAGGACTGGGGCCCTGCCATGTCCACCTGCAGAAATCACCCAGCTAATTGTGCTGCAACTGGTCCATGGACAAAGTGACCACAGTGTAACCTGGGACTCTCGCAAGGTTACACAGGCAGGTTGTCCCATTCGTGAACCAGAACCTGAGTGATTCTGCCTACGAGAATGCACTGCAAATCTCGAGAGTGTCATAGTAATATTAGTTACAAATAGCAACTTGAAAATCCAAATTTCTAAAATCATCACATTCCACATACTGTTCAGCATTCTTGCAGCCACCAGCTATTTACTGAGGGTCTGATACACCCACAGGACTTTTTTCTCTTCCTGAATTGTGTGTACCCTATATTAATTTCTTGACACACACGTATGTAAAATTTTACACAAATGCATAAATGTGACCTGCTAATTCATCATCTTGTCTTCTCCCCGCCCCCAAAGTTGAACTGCTGTACCAGGAGTGTCTCTTTTTTAAGCACCTGTATAGTCATTTTCATCCTTTTTATTTGCTTAACCACCCCTCCCACCCTTCTTCTTCCATTCATATTGCCACCCCTAGCCCAGATAATCCATGTTAACAATTTAATATGTGTCTTCCCATATACTTCTTTATGCTAATATGACCTTGTATAGACATATGTGCACATACACCCAAACATAGCATATCCACACGCACAGATGACTCAGCATCGTAAAAGATACAGTCTCCACCGGCCAGAAGCTTACCATCCTTTGGGAGAGAGAATGCACACAGATGAAAATATCAAGATAAAGGAGACAGAGGAGGAAAGTTTACACAAGTGCTACAGTACTATAGCCATGCGGCAGAAAACATATTAAAAGGGCCTGTCACCTCATGTGTTGCAGGCTTATGCAAGGCAAGAAATAGAAACTTTAAGGGTCACTGTCATGGCTTGCATGTCGGATCAAGGCCATCCAGATCAGAATTAGCTTAAAACCTGGATCCTTTGTATGAGAGAGACATATTCTCCCACGGCGAGAAGGGAACATCTTGCTCTCAGAAGACAGAGCTGAGGGGAGAGACCCTTCCCAAGGGGAAGCTCCCCGATGCCAAGAACACCTTGGGACTAGAGCAAGGAGGGGAAGGTCAGACAAGCGGAGGCGTTCTATTTAACCTAGCGAATGCCATGGTGATATTTGCAGGCACAATCATGTAAGAGTTATTTGCTGTGAGAAATGCATTTCCAAAGCAGATGCTTCTCACCATCTATCCCCTTGGCTGCCTCAGGACGAAGCAATTTCTTTCTCAGCCTCCCAGGAGGGTGTTAGTGTGCAGTGGCCTGGGATTGAGATTTGGCAGCAAACCTAAAGAGAGAGCTAAAATCCTCCTCTTGGTGAGGTGGGCTTGCTTCTGCGCTAGGGACGGCAGTGCTGAAACATGCAAGCTCTGCAGGACACGGGTCAACCCCCGGCCTCCAGGTCTGCCTACCCTGTGTCCTGACTACCCAGGGAAGTGAGGCTTTGGCTAGAAGCTGACCGCCTGTGTGAACCCAGATCAGAGCTTAAGGTAAGCGGGAAGAAAATAAAAAGTCTAAAAAGTAAACAACACAGGGGCCAACAAGCCAGTGAAACAAAAGCAGCGGGGATCAGTGAGGCAAAAGGAGACCGCTTTCCGGTTGACGACTCCCAGCTCTCCCGCATGCTGGCTGCTCGATTTACCCAGGTGCCTTTTATCATCTCCAGTCCTCTTCGCAGAACAGGAATGTAGGGTCCTAGGGCTCCCTAGTCCTTAGCGGGCCCAGGTATCAGATAGAAAAAGGAAAAAGTTGGCTAAGTAAAGAAACCTACAGCATGACCTTTACTACCGTTACCAGGGTTGGCCTCGTACCCACTCCACGGGCAGTGAAAAGAACCCACTCGAACCCTCTGGAAACACCTGTTGCAGTCCATGAGTGAGGATATTGAGGCCTTCCCACTTACCTTACCTGACTGATGTGAGGACTGTGCATGGTGATGACTGCTAAATCATTTCTGAAGTAGTACATGTTAAAACACAATAAGGTCTTTATGGCACTGTATCAAATCTTCTGCCACTCACCGTGGTAACACTGGCTGTCTGATGCTAATCTGAAAAGCTGGCTGGCAGCCATCTGTATTTTAAATAAATAATAAGTGGGGAAAAGATAATCACACACAGTTGTCATTTACACCTGTTCTGTTATACAGCAGATGGGAGGTGGCCAAAATAATACTTGATTTTTTTAAAACTGTACAACACTTCTCACAGCATCGGGCCAATGAGGTGACACCCGGTGAATGAAATCCGAGGGAAGGAAGGGCGAGGGGCTCTTTGTGGTTCATCCTCTCCCCTCTCAAAGGTAGGTGGAGGCTGAGGGTCAGCAGGGGACACGTCGAGGCCCCCTAGTAAGGGGGAGACTTGCATTCAGCTTCATAGATACCCCTCCAACTCGGGGTGACCACAATTTTTCTACTCTCTGATAAAGCCATCCACAGGTGGTAGGGTCACCCAGGTTCCTTAATTGTTTAGTTATTTACATCCTCAAGGACTGACAATGCCCAGCCTCTTTCTAAAACTGTGTCTTGTAGACCAGCGTTGTCATCGGCTTCTCTATAAAGCTGAGCCCCAATCTCCCCCTTTGAGAGGAGAGATAATAAACCACAAAGAGACCCCAATGCTCCCCCTTCAGGCTCCTTCTATCAGGTGTTACCGACAATGACCCAATGCTGTGAAAAATGTTCTACAATTTAAAAAAAACCAAGCATTACTTCAGCCACCTCCCATCTGCTGTATAATGGGACAGGTATAAGTGAAGACTGTGTATGATTATCTTTTCCCCACTGCTTATTTCTTCGAAATGCAGATGGCTGCCCACCCGCTTTCCAGAGTAGCATCAGACAGCCATCGTTACCACGCAGAGCCAACAATGTGATGCTCACCAAAGGCAAGGAAACTTCACACTTTTGTTAGCATATGCATTATTATTTGTATAAATGTACAATTGTCATGAGACTTTCTGAAATATTGAAAATAGTTCAGATATCTGTGATGAGATCTGCAAGCCCAGCTCTCCAGTGGGCAATTGTTTTACTAAGAAGTAATCAATCCCCTGACATCCTCTTTCTTCCCATACTCTCCCTCCCAACCCCAGGAAGGGGCTGAGCTTCTTCCAAGCTAAGAAGTAAAATGAATGGGTGGGACCACCCCTAGTCAGCCCCCTCCTTGGGCTGACTTGTCAGGACCACATGGCTCAGGAGCCAAGCCGAGCTGAGTCTGCATTCAGCTATTCTGCCTTCTACTCCATTTCTCCCTATTTCTCCTTTGGAAGGCAGGACTTTTCATGTTGTGGTATAAAATAAAATTAAGAAATTCTACCATGATTTTTTAAATAGCATTGTAATGACAGAAGATTAGGGGCCTATGGAAGAATATTGGACAATAAAATTTGGAGAGTAAGATTGTATTGGCACATCACCAATAATGAGCAAGAAAGAGGGTCCCCTGAACTCCAAGGACCAATAAGCCAGGCAGGAAGATGTCTGGAGAAGAGGCATCGACTGGTGGAATTTTCCCTTGAGCAACACCCCTATCTGCCGGGTGGTCTCCTGAGCAGGCTGTCTGCCAGGAGGGACTACCACACAGATGGCTGCTCTGAGTCATCCTGGTGCGCTGCCGTCTGCGTGCCGGTGTCCTGAATCCTTTCTGAAATCAGTAGGAATTCTTTCCCCTCAATGGACCTTCTGAATCTGCATCACCAGGACCCAGACCTGGGACTGAGGTCCCCTGAGGTGCAAACCCAGCCCAAAGGTAGGGGCAAAAGCAGCCTCTCAGCCCCTGCCCTTGGGTCCCCCTATCTGCACTGGGGGGTCTTAGCACCAAGGACTCAGGAGGAAGACGGTGCAATGCAGTGGGTAAGCGAGTGAGCTTTGGTACCAGAGCCTGACATTGGTGTGTGACTGGGGCAAGTATTTCAGCTTCTCTTAACCTGTGTCCTTTTCTACAGAGCATTGATGGTGATAATAATAATAAGACCTACTTCAGAGGGTCATTGTGAGGATTAAATGGTGCTTAGCACAGCAGCTGGCACATTGTAAGCGCTTCATAAATGTTAGCTGTTGCTATTAATACCCAGCGGGCTTCCACCGCGTTGCTTGGCAAGGACATGGTCCTATGCTCTGCAGGATTCAGTTTTCTCTCTTAACATTCTGTCCTTCAGCACCCTGGTCAGAGACTCCCGTGTCCCTGTGATGTCGTTTTATTGGACTTTACAAGACAGGATCAGAGGACATCCTGCCTGCGTTGTGGTCTTAAGCCCACACCAGCAGCCCGCAGGCTTGCCTCTCTCTCTGGGGGACTGTGAGCTCAGCACTTCAATCGCCTATAAATGGCACCAGATCAGGAAGCAAAACCAAAGCATCCCCTGTGACTGTGGTTCTTCCAAGAGAGGGAATCAGTTTGATGGCCAAGGGGAGCCCTTGATTCTAACTTCTGTTGTGGCCAAATCCCAGGTGGTGGAGCCCCGTCTGCTTAATGCGGTGGAGACACAAAAGCAAACCAGGGAAGTGTGATTGAGCACTGCCCCAGCCTCTTCTGTCTCCGCCCTCGCCTCTCCCAGAGGGAATTCAGGTTGAAACACTCTGACTTCGTATCACACCCTGGGTTAATGAAGGCTCTTGGAGACAATGGAGGTAGCTGTGACTCCACAGCTTCTGGTAGAAAGGGGAGCCCACAAAATGCCCATGGGCATTATTTCAAGTTCTTTTCTTGAAGCTTCCAGAGCAGTCAAGCAATTAGTTCTGTGCAAAATCCAGGAAAAGCTGGAGAGATAGATTCCCTGGGAAAATAGAACTCATTCTGCAGACAAGCAGGAATGAGATGAGCAAAGAGCATGCAGATTACATGGGGTTATAGATGATTCGTATTTCACAAATGAGGAAACAGACTTAGAAAGATGATACATTTCCTCAATGGGTTGGAGGCAGACATGAACCAATAATAGAAATAAATGGCACCTAGTGTTTATCTAGAGCTTCCCACATGTTTCAGGCAGAGCATTCAGGGCTTAATGGGGACCTGGAGCACATTATTTAACCTCTGTGCCTTAGTTTCTCCATCTATAAAATTAGGATAATAACAGTGCCTCCCTCAACCTTCCAGAGTTATTGTAAGAATAAAATCAGTTCTCCTTGTAAGGATCTTAGAACACCGCCTAGCTCCCAGGAACAGTGTTACTTCCTACTGCTACAATTATCATAAAAATGATTATTATTACCTTTCTAGGTTGATACCAGTGAGGAGTAAAAAAAAAATGTCTCAGAAGAAGGGCAAAGTCTGTGGCTTAATTGAAAGACAAAGGCAATGCTGTAATCAGGCAAAGTAGCTGTCTTGCCTGTGGCTAACACCCCTGGTAAGAGGGTAGCTGTGAGCCATTAGCAGAGGGCAGCAATGTCACCTGCCAAGAAGTGGGAGACTCCAGCCAACCAGTGACCACCTGCAGCTGTTCCAGGGAGGTGGGGAGTTCGGGTATGGCAGGAGCTAGACAGACAAGATTTCCCACTGGGAAAGCTTAGCTCAGAATGGAGGGCAGGGGGAGTCTGGATGGTGAGGGACACGACAGAGATGTCCAAGAAGGTGAGCTTTAAAGACAGTTCAGGCCATCTATATGAGAGTTTACCTTTGTTGAATTTATGTAGTGTTACCTCATTTATAAAACAAGTTTTTCCCCAGCACACATCCCTGTAGAATGTTCTTCTTGATACCTGCCTCAGCAGCCTGTGTCGGGATCCACTGAGGCGCTTAAACTGGTTAAATATGGGGGCAATTTTGGGGGGCGTTCCCTGAGCACGTGTAGACAGGGTCCACAGCATGCTGCCTCTGTGGTCTGGGAGGCTTCAGGTTCCCAGGTGGGGCCTAGTTGGGTGCCCCCATTTCAGTCTTCAAGCCAAAGAGGAGGCTGTAGCAAAAGCTCTGCCCTAGGCCTCTCTTTCCATCCCACAAAGCCACCTGGTCGTCTGGCAGGGACTGGGAGTCAGCAGCTTCCTGGCTGGAAGCAGAGGTTGTGTTCCTGCAGCCCAGGGAGTGCAGCTGGGCTGCCCCTGGAAAGCCCCGGTCTGCATTCAGACTGCAGGGCCAACTAGGGGGCATTTTAGGGCAAAAAGCACCAGGCTCCTGAATCCAGAAGGAGTTTCCTTACCTCTCCACACATGCTTACGTGTCCAGGTATCTGCATAGCAACAAAAATCCGAGAGTCCACAGGTACCAGCCATGGATGTCTATCATCTGGTGTGTGGGCTTCAGGTCATTTGCCAAACTTGACTGATTGGGGATGGTGTGGGAGAGGCTATATTTACCACAGGCTTTGAGTACCTGAAAGGGGAAATTTTCAAACAGACCAGAAACAATTAGACGTAGGAGGATGAAAACAAGCACAGTTCGTTCTACAACAGCTTCATCCCACAGGTTGCTCCTGTCTTCTTCCTTCTCCCTGTCCCTCCCCTCCTCCCTTTGTTTCCTCTCCAGTCTTTCTTTCCACTACTCATCTCCTTCTCTACCTTTGACCATCATAAGATTCCCAAACCCACATGTCTAGTTCCTCTCTTTCCCTGATGTGGTTCCACACTTCCAAACTTCTCCTGAACTTCTCCCCCGGGATGCGTTGCCAACTTCTCAAAGTCAACACTGCAGAACTAAATCTGCCATCCCCTCCGCTGACGCCTGCTCCACCTTCTAAGCTCCCTTCATCTGCCAGAAGTATCACACTCTCGTTGCTCCCCCTCCCAGCCCCCAGTATTTGACGAGATGAGCCTCCAGTTCTGCCAGTTCTACCCTTAAAGGCTCTCTTGCTCTGTCCTCTCCTTTCTGTTCCCATCACCTGCTGCTTCCCTAGTCATGGCTCTTGTAACTTCCTACTGAACTTTGGCAGCAGCCTCCTGGCTGGTCTCCCACCCTCAACTGCCCCCTGCCCCCTCCCAGTTCTTTCCAGGCTCTGTGGTCAGATTAATCATCCAAAACATCATGTTTGATTGTATCACCCCTTGGACAGGGTGGGAGGGGCCATTTCCTCCAGTCATTGTCTCCAGAATAAAGTGCTAATTCCCTGGCCTTCAAAAGCGCAGAGAGGGGTGTGGAATGAGTTTTCCCTCATGAGCCAACGCTGACTGACTTGTGGAGGCCGTGTGGAGTGCGGGTGTGGAGAAGAACTCTAAGACCGTATCCAGAGCTAGTGGAAAAGATTCACAAGATCAGTGGGTCATGTCTTTCACGAGCACCCCACTTCTAGGCCACCCATCCTTTACCCTGCCATCATCGTCCTTGTAACGGTAGAGCTCTCCAGTCTCTTGCTAAAACAGACAGAACACTGCACTGCTCCCCAAACCTATTGCAAACCCACCCACTTCTGTGGCTCATTCGTGTGGTCACCCCTCCTCCCCCAGGCCATTAAGCTTTGCATCTGCAAATCCGACCTACTTCCCAAAGCCATACTCCATTCCAACTCCTCCCTCTAAGGTCCTTATCATCCCCCAGGCCTAATAACATCTCCCTTACACTTCTTAATTTGTAGACCCTCAGTCCCTTTCCAGTATCACACGTTCTTTTCCATAAGAAACTCAACAGCAGAAGCCATATGGCCTGTGCAGTATTTTGCATATAGTGGACAAATACTTGTCCCATGAATGAATAAATGGATATCCCAATGTGATATGTGTCCCTGGCAATGAAGCTGTCCATCAGTTATTTTTCAATTAGGTTAACATGTAAGCAGCACAATTGAATTATTGGCTAATTATTAGCAATCCGAGCTGTAATAGAAATGCTGTAACAGAATTGCAAGCTAATTTCTGACTTACCTGCCCTTCCCTTTATTCTAAAACCCTGAGCACTTTACCAGTGTCGCCTCAATCAATTCAATTGAAAAAACCCCAGGAACTTTATTATCAAACATTCTGGTCTCTTCTCTTGCCAGGCTCCCTAAAAGCACATGTGTGGAGGATAATTGAACCTCTCCAGGGCCCAGGCTCCACTGAGGCAGACAGCAGAGCCTTGGAGAGTTGTCTTGGCAGCATGATGCCATTTGGGGAATTTATGCTGATTTTGTTGCAGATGGCATGTTGTTTCAGTTTGCCTCCTACAAGTTCATGTTCATTGTTCTCCCTTGGTTTCCAAAGACTCAAAAATTTGTTGACTCAGAGTGCCCCCAAAATAAAATTATATATATATATATATATATATATATATATATATATGTATGTATATATATATATACACACACACACACATATATATATATCTCCTGACTAAATACATGGAAGAATTGTGGTGCATTTTAATCACTGGGCACTGATCTAAGAATGGGTCACCTGTTGGTGTCACCTGTTTGCGACCCAGAGCAAGTAGAGCCCAGTGGTCCCCTCACTTGACTGAGCACCAAAGTCTACTTGCAAGTTTTTTTATTTTCTAAAACTACATGGAAATTCTTGGGCTCCATCCTATGAGATCCTATTTTAGTTGGTCCAGGGTGGCGGCTTAAAATAAATATTTAAGAAAAAACTTCGTATGTAATTCTGGTGTGCAGATATGTTTAGAAGCTGACTATAGAGCAGAGGGGCCGAGTGGAGAACGGGGCCACTGCAAAGACAGAAGGAGCCCGGCGCTTGCCCACCTGGCCTCGGCGCCTGCCTGGGAGGCTGCCTGCTGCTCTGGTGGGGCTGGGCAGGTCTCTTCCAGGCAGTGGCTCTCCCATTTGGTTTGCTGGAAACATCTCTGTAGACGCTGGTAAACAAGCAGATTCCCAGCCCCAGCCCTTTTCATTCCAAGGTAGTAGATGTTGGGGATCCAGGGAATTGCATGTCTAACAAGCCTGGCATGGGAACCTGAGGCAGATGGGCTAAGAACCACACAGAGGAATTCTTGCTCTATGTTCGGGCCCAAGCCTGAGTCTGGGATTGTCCCTCTCCAGCAATGCAAGCCTCTGGGGACAGCCCCAAGTGCCCCCTCCCATGGCTTCAGCACAGGAGGAGCCTTCCCAACAGACCCACCAGCAGCAGCAAGAGCCACGATGTCTCCGTTGCTTGGTGCCACAGCCACAGGGTGAGCCCTCGCTTCTGAAACATTTCTCTGGAGGGAGAGAAACTTGTACCAGCAGCAAGTCTCTCTCACACGCTCTTCAACAGCTACCCAGCCAGCGGGCCGCTCTGCCAAGGTGGTGATAGGTTACAAGTGATGAATAACGATGTCCTCCCACTCTCAAAGCCCAGACAAAAGCTCTGCCTCTACATGGCCTTCTCCCTGTACTGCCACCAAAACTGGTCTCCTTTATTCCGAACTTCTCAAGAATGACCTGTCCTCTGCATGGAGCCTTTGCACTACCTTTAATTTGGTGGGTGTTCAGCCAGTGTGGCACCAATTTAGGCAAGACCAGACCTATCCTGCCTGACGTACCAGCCCCTCTGCCTGGCCTCCCCTGACCCAGGCCTGCTGTGGACCTGCAGTCATTGAGTCCCCCCACTATGGACAATAAATATCCCATAAATATCTCAAGAAGCTCACAGGGGTCTCACAGGAGACACGAAAGTCACCGGAAGGGTTCCAGCACAACAACTCCTGGGAGACTGAGGTGAGCACAGTGCTGTGGGGGCTGAAGAAGCTCACCTGACTGGTGTCAGAACCATCCATGCTCTCATCTCTCGCCGCCATCCTAAACAGGGTCCTGGGCTTCATCGCCTTTCACTACGCGGTGACACTGACTTAAACCACTTGGTATAACTCTCAGCTCCCACTCCCTCTGGCTGGTCATGGCTCACAGTGGTCCTTTTTTTACAGTGGCCCTTTGAAGGCAGCCCCTGTCCCTTGACTGTCTGAGTTGGTGCGGCACCATGGGTGACAGATGTGCCCCTCAGACCTGGGTTCAAATCCCAGGTCTGTCATTTACAAAAAGCATGACCTCAAGCAGGTTAGTAAACTTATCTCCGCCTCAATGACCTCTTCAAAAGTGGAAAAAATATCACCTGCCTCACATGGTGGAGAAAAATACAAATGAGATAAAACGCATACCATGATTATTTTAAAAGGCCAACTTCTGACTTGGAGGAAAGAAGAGGAGGCTGCAGCAGGGCCTTGAGAAAGCAGGAACCTTGTGGTTGGTTCACCGCACTCCCAAATTGTGGGGCCCTGCTTCTTTTCAGCCTAGGTCTGTGTTGGAGCCACAGCCCAGCAACCCAAGTGGGAACAAGACCACCCCCTCTGTGAGGGCCGTGACCAGCCTCTCCTTCCCCAACCCTGAGCTGTCATAAGCTCCTGTGCAAAGGTAGCAGCTGGCCCACCTGCAGCTCCACATCCGTTTGGCAGGCCTCAGGGGCCCCAAAGCCCTGGAGAGCCAGCTTCTCCCCACCAGGGTCTGCAAACCCTCCTCTTAGGTGGCTGCCAGGCCCCCCTGTGCTACATGAACAGGTCTGAAGACCACCAAGCTGGGCAGTGGGGGTGGAGGGAGAGGTTGCCAGCTGGACTGAAGATGTGTTTGATGGATGCATGCCCCCCCCAAAAAAAACAGCATTAGGCAGCATAATGAGAGTGTGCTGGTTGTCATAGCAACTCCCCACCCCTTCTGAAAGTCTGGCTGCTGTAGGAATCAGCCCTGTTTGGGATATCCAAAGTGGGCTGTTTCCTCAGGAATCATGCCTCCACGTTCTTTACCTCCCATGGCCTTGGCTAATGAATATCTTTGACATTCCTAGTAACAGTCGATTCTTCCAGGCTTGGTGGACAGATTCTGCCTTGTCTACTCATTGCTGAGAATGCATTTGGCATATTTAATGGGCAATATAGGGCTTCGTTCCATTTGCCAACTGCAGTGTTGATGTACGTATAAACTATACCTACCACACACACGTGTGCAACAAACCATTGCTGTGCAACAAACCACCCTGAAACTTAGTAGCTTAAAATAGTAAACACTGATTATTGGTTATTCCAAGCCTACAGGTCAGCTGGGAAATCTCCTGGCCTCAGCTGGTCTCTTGCACGGGCAGCTAGCTGCGGGGCTCTCCTTGTCTTGGCCGGGTTCTCCGTGCGCCCGGAGGTGAGCAGCGCAAGGCGATCTGGGCACACACCCCCGTGGAGAACACCACCACTGAGGGCTCCTCTAGGTGACGGGGCTCTAAAAGGGAGAGAAGTGTTCACAGATTCTTGAGGCCCAGGCCCTGAACTCACACGCCATCATTTCTGCCACCTTCTACTGGTCAGAGGAAAGCACAGCACCCGCTCAGATTCTAGGACGAGAGAAAGAGATTCCTTCTCCTTAAGGAGAAAGCTACAAAGCCACACTAATGATTATATATGGGTATGGGGCGGGGCGGGGGGGGGGACTGGGGAGAAACGGGGCGATTTTTGCCAACTCTTTATTTCGATGTGGACGGGTTGAGTGCTGTGAAACAATTTTCTTTAAAAGCCACATGAACTCACTTTGCAGGAAATTGCATTATTAGAATGAATTTCTAATTATGTTAATGGCTGATGAGGGAGGGAGGAAAGGAGGGAATAAATGAAAGAACTTTAGAATTTGTCTTGAGCACCATTCCATGCCCCTCGGGTACCGTTCAGGGTTCCGGTCCAGGCGCCCAGACCGCTCCCTTCCTCCACTGCAGAGATCAGCACAGCGAAGAGCCGGCGACTCGGGCTTTCTTTCCCAGGGCCAGCAGGAACCCGGCCCAGGCATTGTAACCCAACGCCAGACAGATGCCCCAAACTGCGAGGAGCGGCAGCGTTAGGACTCCTCCCGGGGGGCGTCGTAACCCCAGTCGCCGCTGCTGAGCCTGGAGAATAAGTACACGGCGGTGTCCTTTTTAAAAAACAAGCGGCACCAACAAGCCTAACAAGTTGATGTAGGACATTAATATGATTGTACCTGGGAACACGATCCTAAGCTCTCTGAGTTGCCAAGAGAATACCAGCAGGTCAGGGATCCGGGAGGCCAGGGTGGAAACTCTGGAAGCTTCCGCACTCGCTGCTTCTACCTCTCAGGCCACAGAATCGGCGACCGTTTTGCTGCATGGTTCTAATTTGCGCTCTTAGGGGTCTCACGCTGAATATTGGCCTCCATATTCCGGTGTAGCACTTGATGTTTCATACTCCCAACATGGATGTAGGTTTTTAATCCTGGGGACGCAGATGGCTTCATCAAAAGCACAGGACTCCTGGGTGCACTAAAGGGCAGGCCCAGGAACCCGCCGCCACCGGGCCTCCCCTGTGCTCAAAAACCTCTTCTGCTCGCCCGCTGTGAACCCAGGAAGCCTCTGTGGGATCTGGCCCTTCTGCCCCCTGCCCTGAGCCCAAGCAGCTTCCCCTTTTCTCTAAAAAGCCAGCAGGGGGAGCAGCAAAAGCCCCCCGGAGCCTTGCTTTTATTTTTAACATCTGTATCCTGCACACATTACACCTAACGCCCCCTCCCCCACAGTACTGTCATCAACTTGTTCTTTCTGGAAACGAGGCTGTGGCCAAAAGGAAAAAAAAAATCTCAAATGCTAAATAATTAACTCAAGGACATCTTCCAAGAAGACTACAAGAATTCAAAAGAGTAATCTTCCACTTGAATGATTTGGGCCTCTATTAATTATAACTTCCTATTCATTGTGATTAATGATTGCCAGGGTGACATTTAGAACAGAAAATTGGGGAGAAATATCAAGCGGGAACTTGTCTTTGTGAAAAGATCTAACCGTGGAATAGTCTTTCCCAGGGGAAGTGGCAGGACTTCATTTTGGGATCTTTTTAACACTTCCTAGCAAGGGTTGGGAAAATACTCTACGAGGAGCAGTTGTCCCCTCAGGAGAGATCAGAAAGGCCCTAAACAGTTACTTTCGTCTCGGCTTTCCAAAGAGATTGGCAGCTCTGAATGATGATGGCGGCAGCAACAGCAAACACAGACCATCCAGATTCGGAGGAAGTTGATTTTTGAAACACGTTCTTGCAGCCAGCTCTTCGGAAGCTATTAGGCAGCAGCGGATCCTCAGCAGTTTCACTTAGAAAGCCTTTCCTCCATGTCTGTTATTCAGATCTGTTTTGTTTTTTTTTCACTCCACAGGCTCAATTAACGCCTAGTACGTATCACCTGCTAAACCCAAGCCCACATGTGCCACATACTTCAGGTGACAGCCTGTGATTTAGGAGGAAGCCCCCCAAAGGCACAATCGTCATGATCTGTTGGAACATGCTATGGTTCTGCGGTGCCGCGTCCAGGCGGCAAGGCACTGTCAATGGCTCAGTGACACCAAGAGTATCGTGTGCCAGATCTACTTGGTGCTTACGCAGCTTCAGCCTCCACCCAGTTTCTTGCAAGGGTCCCCAGTTTTTGCTTGGTTTCTGAGGGTCCCTCGCCCTACTGCAGCCTACTAGGGAGCCAAGACCCCACGGGCCCCTGGAGGCTGCACACCCCAGCAACTGCCTGCATTGGCACTTCCTGAGGGATTCAGTTACTCAGGCACCCTGCCCAGCAAGAAATGGGGGAGTCCATGGAGACAGGAGCGGTGTTCAAGGTCACTACAAACTCAGATAGGGCTCACCCAGCTGCCCAGCTCCAGTCTTCTCAATTTAGACTCCACCACTGCCTTCGGGCTGTGTAAGATACTATTTAAGGCTCAAGACATAGATCTTGCCACTCACACACCTGTGGCCATTTTACCTGTGACACATCCTAGTTGCTGAACAGAGCCACTCCAACCCAGCAGATGTGAATGCGGTTTTCTTCACTACGTGCCAGCTAACACATGTTTTGGACCACCTGTTAAACCCACCATAGAACTTGCCGCAGCTCCCAAGGCTCAGCCCGTAAAGCCTCAGCCCCTTCCCTCGATGGATTTCCTCTCATGTCCTGCTTGAGGTCAGCCCAAACTCTCAGATCTGGCTTTCTGTCTTTGCACCTCCGTGTGCATGTGCGTGGTGATGACGAAGATAAGGAAATGAGACCCACAAGGGCACTCCCAGGACCCCAATCTCTTCTCTCCCAAGTGTCTCTGCCCCTGTGTAACTAGGTAGATGCAGATAGAGGCAATCCCACCAAGCCCCAGATGCAAACAAATATGTGCGGAATAACCTACTGAGAGATTAATTTGCACTGCTGTTGCTTCAGTGGGAGCCGGTGAATGAGAGGTATTTATCCTTGTCCCATCCCAAGAGGTCTTTGTGTTGGACAGCTGGGCTGCCTAGTCTCCGGGGAGTTTTCCTGGTATTTGCAGCTCAGGTTGATAGCCAGAAGCTGAAAATGCCCAGGAGATAGCTGTGCACCGGCCTGCAAGATACATTACTCCCCCTCCCCCTTCCATGAAAGAACCCCCATATAGAAGCACTTGGTTTTAAAGACCAAGCCAATTAAGGAAGGCTAGTGTAGGAGCAACGTGAACAGGGAACAGCCTAGAGAAGTGAGGGATTTCTTCAAGGCCAAAGGGCAGGAAAAAACGATAGTACCTACAAGTGCCCTGTATTTGTGCCCCCCACTCCCACACAGCACCCAGAGGTGACTGAGCCTCTCTGAAGAGGTGCCCCTGTGAGGATGCCCAGGAGATGGGCATTAGTCCTGGCAGCACAGGAGCTGCAGCCAGGATCCTACCTGGCCCAGAAGCAGTGGGCCACCCCGTTCCTCCAGCCGTTTCCTCAGTTGTGTGGACCCTACAAGTGTGGCGACCAGAGGCCCTGCCCCAGGAGATCCTGCTCTGCCTGGGTCCTGAGGGATTTCCACAATCCCCAAAACATCCAGGGAGGGGCAAGACGAGCCTGGAATCAGTCTTGACTTCTTACCACTGGTAAGTGAGGGCTCCTGGTAGATTCAAGTGTTCTTCAGAACAGGTAAAGTAGTATGACAGTCATTATCCTTGAAAGGGGTGGAAAACTTAGGCAAGATATGATATTTAACTCCACCTACCCATGGAGTCTGAGTCCCAGACCTGAGAACAGCCAACATGTCCTATCACACGGTGACACAGGGTTGCTGGGTCCTGTTTACAACCTTGTCCTGTCCTGTTAGTGAAAATCAGACTCTTTCCTCCCCTGCTGCCTTCCCGCCTTCCTCCCTCCTTTTCCACACTGGGTGGGCCTCGGTGGGACCTGCAGAGGGTAGCTGGAGAGGCTCTGTTTTTTTAATTTTATTTTATTTAGAGAGAGAGGAAGGGGGGAGAGAAACATCAATATGTGGTTGGCTCTCATGTGGCCCCCCACTGGGGACCTGGCCAGCAACCCAGGCATGTGCCCTAGACGGGGAATGAGAACTGGCAACCCTTTGGTTCACAGCCCACACTCAATCCACTGAGCCACACCAGCCAGGGCTGGAGAGGCTCTGTTAAAGAGATGAGAAGCATTCTGCCTTCAACTTCTTCCTCTCATCCTTCCTGATGAGTCCTGGTCAAATTGGCCCCTCAGTGGGTACTGTGAGTGATGAATCAGCCAATGTTTCTCTTTCTATCTTTAAATCCTAAGTCAAGGCCCCCCAGCCACCAGAGGCCCCACCCAGACAAGGCCACTTCTCTTCCTTTCATCTCCTCTTCCTACCCCCAGTCCTTCACTGGACTGTCCAGGCCACATTAATTTAGAGTCTCTCTTATGTCAATTAACAGAAACATCTCTAGATATTTCTGATGTGGTTTATTATTGATTGGTTACTTGACTCTGTGCTTCAGGAGGGCAAGGACCAAGCCTTCTACTCCACTGGCATCCCCAGCTGATGTCAGTTTAAATGCAGGTCTTTGTCTCTAAAGCCCCAGGCCACCTGTGCACAGGGAATGAGCACCCCAATAGGACCCCAATGAGCACCCCAATATCTGGGGCCTGGAACTAAACCCTCACTGCCTTCCCCTCATTCCCTTTGCCTTTCTTGCTTGGAGCCAAGGTTATACCACCTCCTCATGCAGGTTTGAGAGGAATTTGGGAAGTCAGAAGTGCCTTAAATCAGTATTTTGTGAATGCACCAAATTCAAGAAAGGAAGCAGCCAACTGGCGTCGTCTATTAAGGCTTGACTTGCTTGGTTCAGTGCTATAATAAGTAAATAGTTTTCTCAGGTAGATGAATTTATTGTCCTGCCAAGGACTTTCACATGAACTTGGCAAGCCTCTGAATCCCGCTTGGCTTTTGGGTCACCCCAGGGGCCAAGCCTTCCATGGAAAGGAGATGACGTTATCTACCTCGCCCGAAAATCTTGGTTCTGGGTACTTTTGCTGAAACATCTTCGCTATAGACGTCCCTGCTACAAGCATGTCCCCAAATAACTCACTGACCATAAGGCAATTTTGCAGAAAAATAAAATAAAACAAAACAAAACAAAACTGGTTGGCAGTTTGGGTTTTGTTTGTTTATTTGATTGGTTTCCTTTCTCCACTGATGAATTGACTGCCATAAAAATATAAAATAACAGGTTGGGTTTTTTTAAATTTGGTTTTATTTCTTTATTGATGACTCAATGCTATGAAAAACGTAAAATAACTGGCAGACAGTGTGGTTTCATCTCCCCACTGATGAGGTACCTCCATGTTTATCTGATGCACATCTTAGTCCACATCTTGCATAGGGCTCGGGACCATTTGCCGGCGGACCTCTGATGAAATGCCCAGGGCAAACAGTGTGGAAGGCTTCCACAATGTAATAAAAAGCTCAGTTACAACCATGCATCTCAGCATTTGGAAACCAATACCTCTCTTAATGAAAGAAGAAATTTTCACAAAAAAAGAAAAAGAACAATGCTGAACAAGGCAATGAATCAATAAGTGAACAAGAAAGCACAATACTATGTAACAGAAGACTTCAAAGACAAATGCTTAGGTACCACCCACAATAAAATCAGTTATTTTAGCGGGATTGCAATGAATCTACACACATTTTAAATGTATTCAGATATTTTATATTTTTAATAAAGTCATAATTTTCTTCTTTTTAGGTAAAATTGCCTACAACCAATTAGTTAAGTGGCAGAAACGCTCGTAGGAAAGATGTCTGTGACTAAGACATCTCAAACCTGGATGCACAAAATCACAGCTCTCTTTTGCCACCAATTATCTCCCAGGCACCAGTTCCCCACTTGGACTTTCTTGCCAACACATTTTTCCAAACACCATGTGCTAAAGGGAGGGGAGGGTGAGTCTAAGGTCATACCCAGGCTCCCCAGAAGTGTTTTAGGGTTCCTCATCTGATCCCAGGCAAGACACTGGCTGACCAGTGATTTCAGCAACTCGGTATTGTAGAACCCATAGCACGACCCGTGCTGACCAGCTCAGGGCCGACCCGGTGCATTCTCCGCTCTTCCGCTTCATTAACAGCCTTTTTTTCACACTTGACCCATTTATGACAGTAAATCCCAGGTGACACCCAGTAGCCACCACACATGTCTTTTTAAAAGGCTCTCAGGCTGCCACCAAAGGTGTTTGTTTTCTGCAGCTCATTGAGCCCTCCCTCCCTTTTCACACTGTTCAAGCCAAAGGGAGAGAGAGACAGTCAATTAAACAAAAAAGATTAAAAACAGGTGAGAGAGAAGTCCCCACAAGGGGATATCTCGCCTACGGTGTCCAGACAGATGCCAGCCAAGTGCAGTGTGAGCAGGGCCGCTGGCTGGTGCTGCCTCATCTTTGCCTTGGCCGTTTCCACCCGAGTCCCCCTGCTCCCGCCACTGCTTTGCCAAGCTGCCCGCACCGAGTCCATTCCCGGAGGCTGTGCACCACCAGCAATGTGCTCTGCGGGGTGTCTTTGTTAGTGTACAGCGGGCACTGGGGGGCCAGCCTTCCCAGTGGGGGGCCGGAAATGCCATCTCCCTGCCACACCTGCTGCTACTTCATAGTTTCTGCTCTGCATTTTTGTTCCTAGTACCTGTGCTCAGCCTGTTTCAGCTATATGCCCTCCACCTTCTGCGCAGACAGAGGCTGGTCCTGTCCGGTGGTAAAAAGCCTGCGTGTGCTGTTAGCAACCTGCTCAGGCCACTTTACTCCCGGGCTTCCCGGTCAGACCCAGTGCGGTTCTGACCTGTGAGTGTGCAGGTGGCCGCAGAAAGGTCCCAGTCCCGCTTCTCACTGTGCGTGTTGACCTCTTTGTCACAGACTGACGACCGCTGGGAACATGGCCGAACACGGGCTCTTGTTTGTAAATGTCACTCAGACTTTCGCAGGGGTTGTTCTAGAGTCAGGACACGGGGTGTAGAGTTTGCAGATTTTGTCAGCACCTGTTCGTCTTCCTGGGTCCTGACGCTTCTGGCAGGACTCCCACAGAATTTCCTTCCGATGAGCGTTTTTCCAGCGAGCGTTTTTGCCAATATTTCACACACTAACAACTAGAATAGTTGTCTGTCTAGGAGACTGAAATGTTGGACAAGCTTCAAGGGAAGAAGAAATTATGATGGATGAGGAAGGCTGAAATATGCATATCAGAGAGGACAACGTAAGACTAATGAAAAATTATTTACAATTACTGTAATAATTTAGTGAGTAAATCTATTAGTAGTGCCAAAATAAAATTTTAATCCCTCAAGGAATTTGCAGTAATATTTAGTAACTCTCAGTATTCCAAGTAGTGAAAGTAGTAATTAATGCTTTTAATGAATCATGTGTTAGTTAATTTAATTGGCCTTCTACCTTGAAAAATTCATGTCTCCTTATAATTACAACATTTAATTTAGTTATGATGATTTTTATGTGATTCAAGTCTATTAATAACAATATAATAACCAAACTTTAATATGTTTTCATTCTAATCATAAAACTATTTTAAAGACTTTTAAAAGTAGTATCCAAGTCTTTATATTAGCCAATTAGTCCTGTTAATATAAAGACATTCTAATTTGTTCTTGATAACAGCTACTGATATGAAAAATAATTCAGATAATTTTAATAAATTATACATAATATTTTGTAATGCATGTGTGCAGCCTCTTGGCGTCTGTACAGTAACTGGAAGTGGACACTAGAGGGGGATGGAGAGGGTGAGAAGGAAGGAAAAAGATGGAACACGATACAGATACTATACTTGAAGAATGCATTGGTTTGACCTCTTTGGTGCTCATTTACTGGAGGCCATATTCAGGACCCTAATTAGAAATACAATGTGGGATTCATGTAACATGAATGTACTTCATTTGGGAAAAGACCTGAGCTTGTCAGGCTTGTCTCGGAAGAAAGGAAGCTCATTATCACGCTCCCTCCACCCACCCAATACTTGTATAATGGATTCCAGTTTTCAGAATGATTTCATAGACATTATCTTACTTTGGAGGCAGTGTGGTGTAGCAGAAAGAAAATGAGACTCGAGTCAGGAAACCTGAATTGTAGTCCGGTCTCTTCTACCAGATGCCGATGACCTTGGATGAGGTGCTTAACCTGTCTGGGCTATGTAACATGCCAGTGTTAGACAAATGATCTGCAAGGTTCTTGCAGTTTTAAAATGATAATTGTATGATATAGCTTGTGCGTGTGTGTGTGTGTGTGAGAGAGAGAGAGTGTGTGTGTGTCCTACCATAAACAAAATTCTTTCAAATAACACCACTGTTCTGCCTTCACTGAGAGCATTTTCCCCTTCGGCCTAGGGAAATAATGCAGATGCCAGGGGACTCCCAGGGAGTGAAGCCGTCCCTCCAGACTCAGCAAGCCCCAAGATTGGGTTGCAAAGCCTAATGCGCGTATAAAATGTTTCCATCCACTTATAAAATAAAAGACCAATAAAAAGACTGACTTTTTATTATTATTTAGATTTAGATCATCCCCTGCAGTGTTAAAAACCCAAAGGCAACCTCCTGAGTTTAGTAGGAATCTCAGAATGAAATGGAAACTGAATGTAACAAGAAAAATAGATGCATTAGACATCCTCATCCCACCTAAAAGGCAATTCTTATTCTTTGTTGTGTGTGTGTTTCTTTAAGCCCAGCAAACAGCACAAATGCTGAAAGCTCATTAAAATTTTAAAGAATTCTTAAACTGCTGATCAGTTCCAACTTTTCGAATTTCTGTGTCATTTTTATTAACAACACAAAGCATCTCATCACCAGCCTGGAAGAAATCTTTTACATCTTTTGTCTGGGAGTGGGTGGCTGTATGCCTTGCTTCTCATCCCTACCTCTACCTCTCAGTTCCCAAACTGCTGGCAAATAAAAAATAAAAAAAGACTCTAGGAGAGCTAGGAATGTGCATTGAGAATTCCCACTCAAGGATAAGGGTGGGGGTAGATGGTGGGGGAGGGAGGATTCTGTTTCATCGTCTATCTGGTCGAGGCTTGGGGGGGAGACCAGGAAGCCCAGAGAACGCAGGCTGGGGGAGACCACCTCAGTGTTCCCCAGAGCCACTGTGTACTCTGGCTAAGGTGAGCTCTGAAGGGCAGCTCATCGGGTCAGTGCGACCCAGTCGCCAAAGCTGAGAGAACAGTCGAGGCATTTAGATTCTCGGGTGCTGTGGCTGTGCAAGGATTAGGCTGAAAGCATGCACACTGAAGGAAGGTCCACAGAGTATGAACATGAGACGCATTGAAAAGCATTTCCATCTGGTCCCTACCTCCCCTTTCTCCAGAGGAATTCCAGCTTAAGGGAAACGCTGTGCTCACCAGTATCAATTAAGCTCCTGCTCGCCCCGTTCTAGGCACTAGATATATCAGTGAACAAGTCAGACAAAAATCTCTGCTCTCATGGACTCTATGTCCTTGTGAGTGAACAGAGACTAATATATGGGATAAATACATCATTGAATAATATGTTAGATTTCGGAGGCAGCTCCCATGAGGAAAAAAGTAAGCAAGATGAGGAGGATAAGAATAATTAGGAATCAGAAGGAATGTGTGCTGTTTGAAAGAGAGGTCAGCATGGGGCCCCCCCAAAAGGTGCCATTTCAGCAGAGTTTAAAAAGGTGAGGGAGAGACCTCATGCAAGCACTCAGGAAGAGCATTCCAGGCAGAGGAGCAGGGGGTGCAAAGGCCCCGAGGCAGCAGCAGAGTGTTCAAAGGGCAGGAATGCGGCTGAGGCAGAGTAAATGAGGGGGAAGAGTAGGAGGAGGCGAGGTCAGAGAAGTGATCACTGACAACATGTGTACAACACTGGAGGCAATTGTGAGAACTTTGGTTTTTACTTTAGTGAATTGGAGGGGTTTGAGCAGAAGGTTTATATTTTAATGGGATCCCTCTGGCAACTGTGTTGAGACTAGGCTGAAAGGGGTATATAACTCAATTTCAAATAGGACTTTCCATCTGAAACTGCCTCCCAACTGGGGCAGCCTCCTGACATCCCTCAGCTGTACCTACAATGCCCCTGTCTCTTTGAGGGTCCCGAGGCCACAGCAAGACCCCAGATCTCTTGAGAGACGGCCCTGCCATGAGGTGAACGGGGTCGGCTCAGTACCTTCTTGGCTGGAGCCACTGCACCACGATGAGGCAGTGCCCGTGGGCCCTTCCCAGGATACTTCCCACGCACCCAGTCTTCCCCGGGCCCAGCCCAGGCAGGCTGCCGTCTCAAAAAGCGCAGTCCCAGGGAAAGGAGGGCAGGTTACTTTAGCTTACAAAGGAGTGCTTCCCAAGCTTGATCTTTCATAAGGCCCCTTTCCCCAGACCCCGGCCTCTCTTCCCTTCTCCATGCCTACCCTCCAGGCAGCCCCCTCCTCCAGGTCCCCAGTCCAGCCTTCTCCTCCTCCTCCCCTCGGGTGCTAGCGTCTCAGCCTTCAGCAAAATTCCCTCACCTTGGCTCTTAAGCAGAGTGGGAGGCTTGGGAAATGGGGAGGGGACACAATGACTGGGGACACTGTTGGCATTTAGTGCCTCAAGACCAGGGACGCTAAATAGCCAATGATCATCAGGACAGTCTCGTGCCACACCAGAAGAATCATTCAAGTGTCACATCAGAAGAATCACTCAATAACCCCAGGTTATTCCCACCTGTGAGGGTCACAGCCGATTTTGTCACTGGTTTGCCTAAGAGGCAGGCATGTTTCTCCAACATGAACTTTAATTGAACATTAATTGTTCTGATAGAAAACATAGGCTAGTCTCAGAGGAGGAAGGCTAACTCCTCCTGATAGCGTGCCTTTGACCTTGCCCCTGACAGCATCTTGTGTAGCACTGGGAGGCGAGCGCAGCTTCCAATGTTGAGCTGCCTGCTGTGAATGCTGACTCTACCGCTGGGTAGCAGTGCCTCTCTGACCAGGAGACCCACCTAAGTCAGTCCTGCCATCTGTAGCACAGGGAGGAAAACAGCACCGACCTTGTGTGGATGTTGTGCGAAAATATGTGTCGAGGGTGAGCCCCATAGTGCTAAGGAAATTAAATGTCCTCCTTGGAAAGAGGAGTGTATCGACTCACCCTGCCCACCCACCACCCCAAGATCACAATGTGTAACACAAAACCCAGTATGCCCATACACTGAGTGTGTATTTTTCACATTGCTTAGTTAGTGACTGGCCCCCCAACCATAACTCAGTGTGCATCTAGACAAGTTACTATTTTGCCAAAGTCACAGGGCTTGACAAAAGCAGATGGCTGTCAGCTGTGATACATCCCGAGAATTGCTCCATAATTGCATCACAGCATTCAAGGCATTTGGAAGAATATCACACACAGTACAATCTTAAGGTGATGTTGCTATTAACTTGCTTATCTCTTCCAGCAAGTCCATCTGAGTAAAACTAGGAGCCAGCTTACCTTACCTGTGAAAAGAACAGGCAAATCATCACCCAAAACCTTTGCTTTTTATGCGACAGTTTTAGCCTGCTGTTCCCCAAGACCTTCTGGGCAGAACTATAGTCAAGTAGCACAGTTGATGGGGTTTTTATTAGTTTTTTTGAAACTCTTCCCTGAATTGCTACTTTGTTCCTTCCCCACATTTGCTTCCTTGAATCTCTCAGGTACAGCAGTAAAGCCACAGCTTTTCTCCCTCCAGTGAAATCAAAATGGCCTTCAAATGTTCAAATTATAGGAGAGATTCTCCGTTTCTACCAGCGCAGCTGAGTGGATAGGAAACTGGCCTAGACATGTGTGTATATATACAGGGGACGGGGAGCACATATGTGGGGGGAGCGTGTGTAATGTGTCTATGGCATATAATGGCATGTTTATATGTGGGTTTTATGTATGTGTATGATGTGTACAGGGCACATGAAGTGCATATGGTGTGGGGTGTGTATGGTGGTATGCATTGTGTGATACGTTTGGGAAAGGAGTGTGTGTATGCAGGGAGAAGGCGTATGTGTGTGTATACGTATATGCAGCACATACACATGTGTGGGTGCAGCATGTATAGTAAACAGTGTGCTGGGGGGACGTGGGGGAGTGTATGCACGTGGGGGATGGGTGTGTCTGTGTGTGTTTGTGGGGGGCACAGGGCGGAGTCAGGAATGGAGAGAGCTCCAAGTCAGGCACCCACCTGGCTTTGGTAAGAGCAGCATCTGGTCTTTGAGTGATTTACATACATAATCTCTAAACTGCACAACTCTGCAAGAGTCGTTTGCAGATGAGGAAACTGAGTCTCAGAGAGGTTAAGGACAGGTAACTTGACCAAGTTCTCATGGCCAGTAAGCAGTATAGCTGGGACTCAAATAGGCCTGGATAACACCAAAAGCATAGTCTTTTCATGATCTCAGGTAGTGTACCATAACAGGGAAAACTAAAACATTAATGACTTAGTCAGTATTTCTTTGCTTTTCGTGGTTCCTTTTTCCAAAAGTTCTCATTACCCATTAAGTGTTCCAGTGTGAGGATATACCCACGTAAGTGGATTTAAGAGGAGGGAACCAGGGTCTTTCAGTCCTGGTAATTCTGGGAGCCAGTCAACCGTCATGTCTCCACACTGGACTATAAGAGTGAATGAGAGAGGACAAAGAAAAAGAGCAGGCAACTCAAACCATCCTCGAGGAATTGGATGGGGGGAGTTGGGCACAGAGCCATTATGTTTGGTTGTATTTATCCATAAGCCAGTGCTCATGGGACACTAATCCAAAAGGACATGGAACGGAGAGCTTGTGGGAAAGAACGGTGCGAGGAGGAAGTCTCAGTGAATTGAGTGGGATCAGGAGCAGAATGGCTGGCAATTACCAGATGCTTGACAAGTTCATGGGAGCCGTTTGGCCTCAAGTCTCTCACAGGTGAAAAGCTGAGGCTATCCTGGCTCCATTAACTCAAACACAAGGGCTGACATTGGGTTCATGGTGGGGCTTTGGAGAGATGCAGTTCATGAGGGAAGGGCGTCTATGAACTGCAGCTGCCCCTCAGCTCTCTTCTTTCCAGCTCTGTTATGGTGGCTGTCGTTTGGCCCGAGAGACACCGGAACCATCTTGACTGTGGATACAGTCTCAGGGACAGCATTGCAGCACATTTCTATAGACATTGGAAGCACAAAATATACAGGAGGAAAAGAAAAGCAGGCATTAGATTTAAGTTCTAAGAGGCATTATGCAGCCTTGGCTGGTGTGGCTAAGTGGACTGAGCGCTGGCCTGTGAACCAAAGTGTCTCTGGTTCAATTCCCAGTCGCAGCACATGCCTGGGTTGCAGGCCAGGTCCTTCCCTTTGGGGACATACGAGAGGCAACCACACATTGCTGTTTTTCTTCCTCTCTTTGTCCTTCCCTTTCCCTCTGTCTAAAAATATATAAACAAAAAATCTTTTTTTAAAAAAAGAGGCATGAGGCATTGTAATCTGTTACTATTGAGTGAAAGAACACACACAAAGGAGTATTGAAAGTATTTTGAAATGCAAGGCAGGATTATTTTTTCCAAAGAAATCCACAGTAGATTGCTTCAGTTCATTTATCCATCCAACAGATATTTATGAGTGCCTACTATGCTAAGTGTGATTTCGAGACTGGACATACGATGGTGAACGAGGACTGGATCCTGCTCTTTCTGTAACTATGTCACTTGGAAGAGACATAATAGAAATAAACATATAAATAGGATAATTTCAGTTCATGTGAGTGCTATGAAGAAAAACAAAAGAAAAGCAAGACAGCGACCAGTGGTGGGAAGAGCTGAGCTCCTGCCAATCAGCTCTACAGTCATCAACGATGTGTTCAACCCCCAGCTTCACCACTTGTTCTTGGTAACTTACTCTTCCATGCCTTGGTTTCCTCATCTCTAAAACAGGGCTGATAATGCTTGCTTTGCTGACTACTTGAGAGATGGAGAGCGATATGTAGGTGAAGCAGTGTCAGATAGCAAGACCTCAGAAAGAGAGCACGATGATGAGATTTTTATTCTCACACAGAATGTATTCCAGCAAGTTTAAGCAGCAAAGGAATTTAATAAAGGATGGCTCAGGAAATGTGTAAGAGGCCAGAGAATTAAGCTTGCATTCTGGAACAGTGCACAGCTGCACCTCTAGACTGCTCAGTGGAAATCCTGCCTCAGCAGCGATCCTGACCGAGCTTGGCTGTAGGAAGATACCAGTGGACGCTCCACTCCTGTGGCTTCCAGAAGCGGGATGTCTGTATTGTTTCACCAGACTAGATTCTGTACAGCACCTCCTACCTTGCATTCCAAGTTTGTCTTATAGAGCTATGTCTGCCCGACAGATCATAAGCCCTGTCTAAAATCTTGTTCCTTGGCCCTGGCCAGTGTGGCTCAGTTGGTTGGAGCATCATCCTGTACACCAAAAGGTTGTGGGTTCGAGTCCCAATCAGGGCACATACCTAGGTTTTGAGTTCAATCCACAGTCTAAGCATGTATGGGGAAAACCAAGCCATGTTTCTCTCCCTCCCTCTCTCTCTCTCCTCCCTCCTGCCCTCTAAAGAGCAATGAAAAAAATGTCCTCGGTGAGGATTAAATAAGTAAATAAGTGACTGAAATCTGGTTCCTTAGGAGGCTAGTGAAGTGAGTTTATGGTTTCAATCTAGGGAGGCAGGCCCCATAATATAGGAAGTTCTTCAAGCACAGGAAGGGTGATCAGCTGTGCTGGGGGCTATGAATCTCAGGGGTCCATGGTACAGAGCGAAAAACCCACACGGCTGGTTCAACACAACCCAGGCCCAATGTTCCTCCTTCTCCCTCCAAAGAAGATAAATCAGCACTTCATCATCTTTGCAAGTGTGGCATCTCTTCTTCTGAAGTTATTAAAGAAAGAGGGAAAGGGAATGGGGAAAACAACAATGAGGAACCATTTTACACTGTCATATCATCAAGACGTACATGTCTAACAACACCATGCACTGAGGATCAGGTGGAGACAAAGTTCTCATATGTGGCTAGTGTGAGGGTGGGCTGATGCAGCCATTTTGGCACATAATTTAGAAATAATCAATGAAATTAAAGATATGCAGGCTATGACCCAGAATCCTACTCTTAGAGAAATTCTCAAATGCATATGCAAAGAGTGGGGGGAGGGGAGGACTGGATGGAAGAAGGTGGAGGGATTGGCCAAAGAACATATAGGCATAAGCCATAGACACAGACAACAGTGCGGTGATGGCCCAAGGGAAGGGGGTGACAAGGGCTGGGTGGAGGTGGGAAAAGGAGGGAAAATGGGGGTGGGGAGAATGGGGACATCTGTAACAGTGGCAGCAATGAAAATAATGTTTAAGAAATGTATATGCAAAGAGACGCATGTAAGAATGTTCAGTGCAGCAGTGTTGGCAAGACTGCCGAGCTGGAAGTAACCAGAGTGCACATCAACCAGAAAACAGATAAATAAACTGTGGCTTATCAAATAATGAAATACTATTCAGCAGTTATACAAATGAATTATAACTATGTTACTTATAGTAACATATGTTATAATTACTTATAGTAACATAGACAGATTCCTAACACATGAAAAAACAAGTCACAGAAGAAAAAAAGAAAAGCAAATCGCACCGTCTGATATCAATTAAATAGAACTTGAAAATGCAAAACACTGCAATCACACATTAGAGGATACATTTATAAGGAGTGAAAGTGTAAGTCACACACGGGGTGATATATGCCGCAGTCAGATGGCGCATCTCTCTGGGGAGAGAGGGGAGGAAATTAAAGGAAGCCTTCAATTATGTATGAACTATGATGTCTGTGAATACATATTCCTACGTGTGATTAAAGTGCTTTATACCTTTTAAAAAAAACTTAAAAAAGAGGAGGGTATAGAACCACTCAACTCTGGATAGAAACTCTGACTCTTCCACTTACTAGAAAAACACTGCATATTCTTCTGGAAAATGAAGCTCATAATAACTGTTAGGTTTAACCTCATGAAACTGTCTCTTTTCCGGGCCAAGGCGGTAGCATATCAAGAGTTTCACAGTCACTAACTTTACCCAGTAGAGCTGTGGTGGGGGCTTAAGGAACGAGCATGTGTAAAGGACCCCTCATGCGACACCCAATGTACCATCGCCCTTGTGACAAGCTGAGACATCCTGTTGGAAGGGCTGGCTGCATCCCTGCCTAGAGGCGCAGGAAGAGCTAGATGACCTCTGGAGGTCTGCTCCTCTCAGGTAGCCAAGATCCTATCAGTGGGTCCAGAATTACCCACACCATTGGAATAGGGGTCTGAGATGAGGGAAGGATACTTGCTGATATCGATTCTTGCAACACAGCATTTCTAGCATCCGAAAAAAAGAGAATGGGTTAAGGAAGGAGGCCTTTCAAAGACAAATGGGACTTTCTCTGGCTGGCGTCAGATAGAGAGGCCTGCAGAGACACATCCGTTTGGTCAAGCACAGGGCAGAGCCAGCCAGGGACCAGACTGTGATTTCGAAGCCAATCAACTTGGCCAACCTGCAGCAAAGGGCTCTGGATAAGCCCTCCACCAACCTTACCTTAAAGAGAACAGACTGGCACCTTCCCCAGAGAATCAGCCTTCAGAACATCAGATGCATACCTTCATTATACTCAAGACCAAACAATTTGCCTAGTAAATGTTTGTAGTGGGTTCCAGAAATGGCAGTGTGGGGTTTTCTGTTTTGTTTCGGTTTGTTTTTTTTTTGAGACAGGGATGGCAGGAAAGAGCCGAAGATGATTAATGATCAAAGCCTAGAGAAAAAACACTCCAGCCAATTTGTGCTGATTTTCTTCTGCCTGAAAACGGGGAAAACCCATGGATTACTCAAGCTTAATTGATGTGTTTGCAGCAAAGGAAATGAAAGGTGCTTAATTCATATACACACTCTCAGAGACCCATCCCCCAGCCGTCACCCCAATCGGCCACGCCAGGAGGTTTTCCTCAGGCTCTCCTGTCTGTGCTCACACAAATCTGCTCCCAGCCACCCGTCACCCCGGGGTAACTGGCTGGGCAGGTTGTTTAAGAAAAAAAGGTAGAGTCAAGAAAGAGCTGAAAAGAAGTAATCTGGACAGAAAATCAACACCTTTGGTCTTTGCAATTTAACAATTAAACAATTTAACTTGTTCTCCTCAAGGAGCAATTTTTCTGTTTCCTAGCCCTGAAATAGTATTTAAGGACTCATCCGAAGTCACAGCAACTGTGGTGACCAAACTGAAAATTCTCGGGCAGGTTCTTAACCTCCCTGGCTCCTAGTTTCTTCATTCATCTCCCAGGGACACCTGCAAAATTGCGACAACACTTTCCTCGGAGTCATGGTAAGAATTCAGAGTCACAGGAGCCACATGAGTGACACAGACCGGGTGTTCCATAAATGTTACTCTCTTCTCCCTGGCATTTACGAGGACAGCCGATCTTCATGCATATGACACATGGCACTTAATGAGTGAAGGAGGAGGCAAAAGGTCCAAGAAAATGGGAAGCCTGCAATAGCACCTGGGCTTTGTTAACTATATAATTCTTCCTACTCCCACTGAATGAATATAAGGGCAATACCCGTGCGTACTCAGGCTCCAAAGGGCACACCCAATAGAGCCAGCACACAGATGAATAAAGTTACATACAAATGAGGTGCCCCTTCAAATCACATGCGAGCTGTCCAAGTGAAGAGCGTGAAACAAGCGACAATGCAGCAAAGACTGTATTTTGTGGTGAGTGAATGCCTTTGAATTACAGTCGTTGTTGCTGAACACATGTTTGGAAGGGAGGGACAAAGAAACAGCTAGAGAGGCAGGATGTTTGCACAATGAGGAAGGTGTCCAGGCAGCTCCCGGTGGTGGCGCACTTGGATCCCCAGAAGCCCTGCGCCAGCAAAGGCGGCACAGAATACGTTTGCATTCAAGGACAGCGGCCCCTCCAGCACCTCCCCCACTGCCCAGATAAGCATCCCTGAGAACGCAGACTTAAAATGAAAGCTCTAGAAAATCAACTGCATCCTACAATAGGCATGTATTTCTTTTGTAATCAGAAAACAATAGATCTCACAAAAAGAAGTAAAGAAAGCCAAATTGATTAAGGCTATCCAATTGAGGCAGAAGTGTGTGTACAGGCGGGGCAAAAGTAGGTTTGTAGTTGTTTGGATGGAAATACTACAATAATTAATAAACAGCAATATAAAGTAAACTGTTCTGCATGCACACAACTATAAACCTACTTTTGCCCCAACCTGCATACTGAAGCTGAGTCTTCACAAGCAGTTAAGGACAGACTGAGAGTACACAGTCCTTGTATAAACTTTGATGTAGCAAAGCAACCAATACAGTGCTGACCAGCAGGGGCCAGCAAGGGACATAGGTCAGTACAGGACAGCAACACACAACAAAGCTAAAGAGAATATAAATGAGGAAGAACTTTAGAGCCAGAAAGAAACCACCTTGGCATGACTGACACCCCCTGAGAACACAGGAGACAGGTTGCTGTCAACAGAACTGCCCTATAGGGATAACTCTTACAGACCAGAAAGTCCCCTAGGTCCTATCCCAGGTGAGGTCACCGTTTTAGTTGGTATTACACATTCTAGATCAGATTCCACCACTTACCGGGTGGCATGACCTCAGTCTTCTGCCTTCTCGTAGCTCCCTAAGAATCTCCAAAGGGATGGATGGCCTTTGGATTGCACTATATTTCCATTTCTGCCCTGTCCTCCAGTCCGCTATCTGCATCACTCTGCTGCCCCAGTTAGTGACACATGCCTGGTACACCCCATTCTATTAGGCTGCCGACATGGATGTTCTTCATGGCTATTGCGATTGCCACTGCCAATTGCCCCCAGAAGGTTAGTCTCTGCTCTGCTCTGTGCTGTTGCAGATCACCCACTCACACTCCTGACACTATGGCCAGTGCACCCACCCAGAGCCCTGGTATCCCCTGGGTCTATTCCACCAAGCACTGGTTCTAGACTTCACCTCCATAGCCACATGGCTGGCCTGGGTCACCAGCCAGTGAAGAAACACTGTCCTCTTCCCTTGCTCAGCATTTTCAGACAGGTTCCCAAAGGGTAGTTGGGAACTGAATACATATTCAGTCTGTCATGTGGCTCTTTCCATGTTGCCACACCATGTTCTCCTTACAGAAATGTCTCCCGCACAGATTTGGGGTAAACAAAGATGAAAAAAGCACTCACCTAATAAAGGCCACCACCCAGTGGAAGGAACAGAGACTCAAATAACTGAGTTTGCTACAAAATAAGGGTTCATTGTAGCACAAAGTTGACACTTAGGCTAAATCCACACACACACGCACACACATGCACATGCATGCTTCCTGCATACATTCCTAGAGCAAAACCTCAGTGCCATCCTTCAGCCTTCGCTTTGGATGCTGTCTGCCGGCAAATCCTGTCTTGTCAGATTCTACTCTTGCCCAGGCCACCGTCACCTCCCAGCTGGTGTCTTGCCTCTGCCCAGGGCCCCTGTAATCTGTCCTTAACGTGGCAACCAGAGGGATCCTGCCCACATGAGAACTGGGTCATGTGGCTGTTTTGCTCAGAGCCCTGAAATGCTCCCACCCTCACCCCGACCCCCGTGTGGCACCATGCACTCAGCCTCCTCTTTAACTTCACCTCCTGTGACTCAACCCTCACCAGACCTGCCCCAGGACCTCGGCACTGGCTGCCCTCTCTACAGGACGGACACTCTAACCAGGTGACTGCTTAGCTACTTCCCTCACTCTCTTTAGGTCTTTGGTTAAGACATGCTGCTCTGATCACCCTGTCTAAAACATCTCAGTCCCCTCAAATGTTTGTCTTTTGTCTCCTAAAACATTTATTTGTTCTTCAAGGCAAAAGTCTCAGAACCTACATTTACTATTCTGGTCAGTTTTCCACAGTCCAGAAACTGACTCACAATCTTTTAAGCAAGAAATTCAATCCGTATTTTTTCTAAGGAATCAAGCTCAAGTGACCAAACTATAAAATCCTTACAATAATTTTCAAAACCTCTTATCTGGATGGAAACAGTCTATGAACACATGTGACCAGTCCATTCACTCTTCCTGGGAAGACCCACTTGGAAAATCAGCAGTTATCAGAAGGCAGCTCGATAACAGTGAAATGGAATAAAATCAAGGAACATGAGAAGAAACAAATGTATAGTTGCCATCAGGCTTAGATGGCCTAATGTAAAAGTGCCGTTAGAATTCTCACAGTTGTAAGTCACAGAAAACCCAACCCAACCAGCCTGAGCAACAAGGGGATCTACCGGTTCACACACCTGGGAAATTCCAGTAGAGCTGACCTCGGGCTTGACTTAATGCAGGAGCTTAAAGGCAACCAGCTTCTGTCTTTACACCTCTTGTCCCTGCTTCCTCATGGTTGACTCCATTCTCAAATTCACCCCACATGGTGGCAAAGTGCCTGCAGCAGCTCCAGCCTCACATTCACGACTCAAAAACTAGGTAAAGACATGCCTCTTCTCTAGGATATCTGCCAAAGTTCTAAGATTCACACACTGTAGTCAGGGGGATGAAGCATGCTCATTAGCCTAGGCTCATCTCCTGTTCTGCCCTCCAAGTTGGGGGTCAGGCCATACCTAAAATACGTGGCCTTAGAGTAAAGAAAGGTGAATCTCAAACATTAATAGGAGCTACTAATAAAAATGGGATAAGTAGGGGAGCACTGGGGGTGGGGCAGGGCTGGAAATACAAGAAAGAAAACTACTTGAACAAGAGTTAAATTAAAAAAAATGGGATAAGCAGACACTAAGAGAAAAAAATTTCAATCTCCCCTGCAGCCTACAACTTACAATTATGTGCTCTTCTCGACAGTGTGGGATGCTCACAGCTGGCTGGGTATTCCTCCTGCATACCCATTCTCCATACCGCGCATGCCTGGATGTCTGCTGACCAAGATGCCTCCTGCCCTGGTTAGTGCATAGAAATACATTCTTTCTCTGGGGCTCCACTGCTGACCAACCCCAGCCAACACATTCAGTCAATGACAAGCAAGGCCTGCTGGCTGCGAACTCTTCATTCTCCCTCTTACAGATGACTTCACATGTCTGTGCTCTAATTCAAGGTAACTCGGACTCTTTACGGGAAGAACAAATATGTACCCCACTGAGAACTGAGTGCATAGTCTGAGGCAAACCCTGCAGACACATTTTCTTTAAAGTTTTAAGTCCCATCTTAATTTCTAATATGGATTTCACATTCTATTTCATAGTATTTTACTTACTTTCCCATTGAAAATGTGTCTAGGAATATGTGTCATGGCCACACACTGAGCTCTATTCACCTGAAATACCACCCTGTGAAGCATGCAATTTGGTGCCTAAATGTGGACCAAACAGTAGGAGCAACAACACGTTTTGGGTGTGAGGTTTATATGGGACATGCAAGTGAACCTGTCCGGTAGGCAGTTGGAGATATGGGGATATAGCTCAGGAGAGAGGTGGGGGTTGGAGACACAAATCTGAATACCAGCGTGGTGGGAGCTGAGATGGTAGGCGGGGTTGTTCATGGACAATGAGCAGAGAGGAGGAAAAACCTACAGGTGAAACTCTGAGTGTAGCCCACACAGCTGAATGATGGGGAAGGAGATGGCACCAGGTGCGTAGAATCACGAAAATCTCTCAAAAGGCAGAGAGCCTCAAAGACTCTAAGCAAGTGCCCAAGAAAGTCAAGTCAAGCTTCAATGCAGAACCATTTGAGGTTTCCCAAGCCAGTCCAAAGCACTGGCCAGTACCGAAGCTGATCTCACAAACCAGGATTTCCAGCTTGCTGGGCACAGAACTACCCTGTCACGGTGGAGCTCAGGCTGGCAGACCTCTTGGCATCGCCTCCAGCCTGGGGTGATGCAGCTGCTGTACCACAGAGGGGCCGCCTTAGCACACACAGGTGGGCAGAGCTACCTACGAGAGGTCNCTCTAAGCAAGTACCCAAGAAAGTCAAGTCAAGCTTCAATGCAGAACCATTTGAGGTTTCCCAAGCCAGTCAGTACCGAAAAGCACTGGCCAGTACCGAAGCTGATCTCACAAACCAGGATTTCCAGCTTGCTGGGCACAGAACTACCCTGTCACGGTGGAGCTCAGGCTGGCAGACCTCTTGGCATCGCCTCCAGCCTGCGGTGATGCAGCTGCTGTACCACTGGGCAGAGCTGCCTACGAGAGGTCAGTCCCTGAGGGCCCTGCCTGCTGGCTCCACACAATTCATCCTCATTTGCTTGGATCGAAAGACCAGAAAAGAGGAGGGAAAGATCAGGGTGGCTGCTGTCTGCACCACAGCTGGCTAAAGAACTGTCTCTTTAAAGACACTTATCTACTTGTGAACTGCTGGACTGGACAGGCTACCAAAGGCATTTTTAATTCTTAGATCCTTTCCAGAAATGACAGTCACTAGAGTGTTTATAATGGGGCCTTTTGCCATCAAGCCTTCAAACCTTCCTATGACCAAGCTTTGAACCGCCGGAAGAGGAGGAACAAACATGGATTCTGCACCCACCGCGAGCTGGCCTCGTATTAAACACTCCACACATATCTCCTCATTCCCCCTGCAGAACGACCTGTGGGGCAGGTGCCATCGTTATCTCCACCTGACAGACAAGAAACCAGGACTCAAAGAACTGGTAGGAGGAGAGCTACATCAGAGCACGTTTTTCAGTTTTCAATAACAACTTCAGAGTTGACAAAGCTCTCCCACACAGAGAGTTTCCTGTTGACTCAGAGACTCACACTGACTGAGAATTAACCCCATTTCACAAACGAGAAAACTGAGACACCAAGAGTTGAAGGGACTTGTCCCGAGGTCCGAGGGGGAGGCCATCTGGAGTTCAGTGTCCTCTGCACTACACTACTATCCACTCCTGCTTCCTATTCATTCCCAGAGAAAGCCTGGAAGAGAAACAGGCGATTTTCCCATGAAGGACAAACAATTTCCTTAAGCAGAGGCCTCTTTCCTGAAAGATTTCCTGGGAGATGTCAAGCTCTGTGGAGTCCCAGAGTGAATTCTGTGAAGTAGAAGTCACAGAGGGCATTGACGGAGTGGAAACGACTTCTCTGGGTTTAGTGAAGCCCATGCCACCTCCCTTCCCCGTCAGCCAGCCTGGACCTCTGCTGCTGAGGCCCCGACGAGGAGGCCACACTGGACACTCAGTGCGTGTCCTTCAACCTCGAGCCTCATGAGCGTGGCCCCGGACAACGCTTCCGTTCTCACCCTCCAGACCACTGTTGGTCCCTCATCCACCAGCTCCCCGTGAAACGCCCTGCAGATCCTGCTTTGTGTTATATTCTCATCGCAGGGCCCTTAACCCCCTGCCTCACGCTCAGGTGTCCTGCTGCCCAGCATGAGAACAGTGGGTCTTGTTTGGCTGTCTCTGTAACCCTGCCTGGGTCCACACTTAGAGGATTCGTTTTAAAATGATCTAACAAAAAGCCAGGTTAATTTTTTTTTTACTATAATAGCTGTTCTTTACCCAAAACATCCTTTGGCTGTTAAATGAATGCCAATCGTGTGTCAGGAGAGATGCTAGCAATTTCCCTGTTGATTCTGCCTGGCACGCAGTCCCTCTGCGGGCAGGCTGTCCTAACCCTGTTCCACAGAGCAGCGCCCGGCCAGCCACGCGCACTGAGCTGCCTTGCTCCCTTTTGCTGAACGTTGGCCAGTGGAGAACAGCAGGTTGTTTGGTACCTTAGTGAGACCTTTAGCTTACCACTTGGGATAATAACAACTATAATAATTATAGCAAGTATTCTATCATACTTTTCATTTTTCAAAATAGCCGTTAGATTTTAAAGTTGGAAAGGCCTAGAGAGTGAGCCAAACTCTTTCACTGACAAATGGGAAAAAAAGAGATGAAGCCCAGAGCACTGAATATCCTGAGTGACCCTCATAACACTGCTGTGGGTGGACCGGCTCCTACTTCACAGATAAGGAAATTGACTCAGAAAGTGACATGTCCCGAGTGACGCAGCCAATGTGAGGCAGAGCTGGGCCCAGACTTTCGGTTTCCTAATCCCCCGGGTCTTTGGTGCTCTCTCCCCTCACCTGCAGGCTTTCCTTCTGGGCCAAGGAACCACTGAAAGAGGTACCTAAGAAACTGGGTCATCTGTGACCTTGGATTTGACCTTGGCCTCTCCCAGTGTGGAGTCCCACTTCCTTCCAGAGGCCTCCCTGCGCTGGGGGTTTTCTCTGCTCCCAGGTCCTTCTTCTCCCCAGTCTGCCTATAGTCATAAAGTATGAAAACCCTGAACACCCTAATCATCTATTAGACACAATTTCCAGCTTAAGGTTAAATAGTTTCCTGTCACTTTAATGACGAGTACATTTTTTGAAGCTTCCTATAGCCGCAATTCCCACAAACGGGAAGACGTTTGAGTTCTAAGTGAAGGGAACACTTATGCAGCCCTGTATGGCCCTGCTTGGCTGGAGGAGCTGATAGGGAGCAGGGACCCCAATCAGAAAGTGGACCCAGCTGAGCCTCCAGGGATGCTGTCCAATCAGCAAGACAGTGAGGGTGCCCCCTGGTGGAAAGGTACAAGATACCTGCAGTGCTTGGAGCAGAAAGGAAGAGCCAGTGAGAGAGACAAAAGAGGCTGGACTCTAGTGACAACTCCCCAGACTCTCCCCAGGCAAGTCCGTGTTGACAGCTGCTCCCCGAGGGCCACACACGCAGCGGAAGAGTCCAGCTGACTCTGCAGTGGGCATTCTCCGTGGGCTTCCGCTTGCCATGGGGGAGTCCAGACAAATCTGCGATCCAGGTTTTTAGCTTGAGGAATTTACATCTGGTTGGAAGTTCAAGGGGTAAACCTCTGCTATCATTTTTGCCTGCCTGGCATGAAGTTCATTCTCTCTCTCTCTTTCTCTCTCCCTCTCTCTTTCTCTCTCTCTCTTTAGTAACAGTACCTTGATTTTCCTGAAAGGTCCCTCACACCTTCACCCACCCTCCATCATGTGGTTCTGCCCCCTCCTGTAAGGCTTTCCAACCCAAGAAGCGCTCACTGAGTCCTTTAAAACCAGATAAACAGTCTTCTTCTCGGAAATCTTTCTTGACCCTGAAACACAGTGACCCACTTTCTCCTGTGACATCCCCCGCCTCTGCATCCGTCACCCTGTACCACACCGTGAGTGTGTCAGCTTCCCTTCCACACTCCGGGCTTTGAAGAGCTAAAGGTGTCTTCTGATTATTTTTACATCAGAAGATTCTAGCACAGTACCTAGCACATGGTAGGTGCTCAATAAATGTCAGATGGAGGAAGGAAGGACAAGATTCACTCATAAACTGTAAATAATCATGTAAGTACCAACTGAACAGATAAGATCCTCCACGCTTGTGGATATTTTCTCAGCCTCAAGTGCTACAAACCACGACCTGCCAAGGCTTTATTGCATTTATTTGTGAGGCAAGATAAACCCCATCTGACAGATCCTCCTACTCATATATCAGACAGACAATACAAGATTAAACAGTCAATGCTGGCACGCCCCTACCGTGACCATGAGGCGGCCAGGCTACAGCTGGTACTAAGGGGCTGAGCGAGAGAGCAGCAACCCTGAACTGGAACGCTGCTCCAGGTCTCCCCCTGGCTCAGGGCTGGGCCAGGGAAGGCAGCCTGCAGAGGGGGAGAGCTGCACATCCGCCCTCAGTTGTCTTGGTATCTGGTTTAGAAAAATAAAACACTTGGCCGAGGAAACAGAACCACCAGGCTACAAAAGGCTGCTGCTTAAAAACAAAAACTTTGCTATAAGAAACAGTTATACCATAAAAGAGATCCCAAGCAATTCAGGGCATTTCTCCTCTTGTAAGATGCGTGAACTCAGTCAATAAACATTCTTGCTCCACAGCTTAGCAGTGCCAGCGCAAGCTTGCCTCGACGGAAGAAGGTCACCCTTGGTAGGAAGGGGGTGAACTCAGCCATGTTCTCAAGATAAGCAAACTCCAACTAAAATGCAGTTTTTCTTCCCCTTTTCTACCCCCTCCTCCAATTTAGAAAAACTATTGCATTTGCTGCTTCCCCAGGTTAGGACTCAGAGAAAGCTAACGTAACAGTTATTTCTTCATTGAGATTCAATATTCCTCTAAATCTCCTTTTTGTTGCCCCAAGTCAAAGCCAGTTATCTTGGGATGGAAAGAAATTGTTTCAGTGTTATATGATTTGTATCTGGTAAATCCGTGCACCCTGCTGATTATCATCATATCCCTGTCCTTTCGCTGTTCTCAAAATGACAGTCTATTGATCCAGTCATCTCCCAGGTTTTGAAGTTCATGCGAAAGAACGTCTCCAGCGTATTGTTCATTCCTGCTGTTCCTTGGGCTGTAGGGTAGAAGGGCTGCCTTTCATATTTCATGTACTTCCCCTGCCCCCTTCAATTGAGGACAAATCACCAAGATTCTTTCCATGCCTACCAGGCACATTTTCAGGCACAGACGTGGCCCCCAGCGTTTGCCGAGCTAAGCGGAGTTGAGTATAACTGTCACTTCCAACCTCCATTAAGACTCTGCCCTTTAAGGTAAGGAATGACAGTGTTGTGGGTCTTCTCTGCATAGGTGGCTGGCCTAGCAGGACATCCAGCGTTACTGATGCCTTCTCTTTTGTTTGAGCCTTATAACCATCCAGTGGGGCTGGGAGAGGGTGGCCGCATCGACATCGTACACAGGTGGGAAGTGGGTTGTGTTGAGAAATTCTGGGAGCGACGGAGCTGGCATCTGGCCGGGCAGTGCTGGCTCCAGGCACACCGTGCTCTTTCCTCTCTACCTTATCCCCAAGTTCATCTCTCTGGCATTGTTCCACTGTAAGCCATGGTGCTTAAACGGCATCTTGCCCCTGCCGTTCAGGAGCTGTGGGACCTTGAGCAAGTTTTATTTTTCCAAGCCTCGGTTTCTTCATCTGCTACCTGGAGCTAAGAATGCCCCAGTTAGCACGTCTCAGGGCTGCTGCACAAGCTAAATGACATGATGCTGCCGAAGATTCTTTTTTTTTTTTTTTTGGCTGTTGTCACTTCTTCTTTATTTGACAATCTAAGAGAAAAGAGATCAGTCTCTTGGGGACTAGAGTCAGGTGGTGCATGTTTTAAAAATTCTTGCAGCACCCTGGTTGAAAATGGCTGCTTGGGGCCCCTGATCTCACTTTAGAAAAGAAGGGAAAACTTGTACTTGTTTCCACGACATCGTGGACAGCAGACTCCCTTTTGTGCTGGGTCAACTGGATGCTTCCTAAGGAGAAAAGAGATGTAAGGAAGGGAACTAAGGTTTATTGGACACTTATTGGGTAGGCACTGGCGCTGGGTACTTTCTCTCCAGGCGTCTCATTCATTCTGGACGCCCACGTGAGGGCACCTACTAAGAAATGAAAGCTCGGAGATGGCGAGTGATCTGACCACCTCGATTTGGGGGAGAGGGAAACCAAGGTTCGAATCTAGCCCCTGTGATCCCAAAACCTACGCCCTTTCTGACCACACTGCTTTTCTCAAAACAAAATCCTTACTAGTCAAATAGTAGCAGGGTGGAAGAACAATGTTTTGGTGGGAAATGCCGAGTTACTGTAATCTTCTGCTAAGGGCGGGAAGCTGGGCTCTGCGACCTCCCGCAGTTCTGCGGCCCACCCCTCTGGAAAACTCCCCGAAACCCCCACGACTAACAAACAGTGCTCAGTCTAGACAGCATTTTCATGTCTGTATCCCCAACCCTGGTGGGAAGGTAGCAGTGTTATTGACCAACTTTAAAGATGAGGGCACTGAAGCAGAGAGAGAGGAGCGTGCCCAAATCACCCAGCCTGTGGGAAGCACACCTGAGATTCACACGGAGACTCACTGCCTCAAACCTTGTGTTGCTCCCACTGAGCCATGGCGCCCCCCGCAGACACCCTCCGACCCCACTGCCTCTGTTCTTCTGGGGTTAGGACCTGGGCCTCTGCTTCCACTCAAGACCCCACCCCAGCATCTTCGTCCCAAATCTCCCATGGGTTTGCAGTCTCTTCCACAACTGTACGATTTTTTTCCATTTTGCTTCCCCTCCCCAAGTTATCTCCTCTGTGATTCTACTTTGAGCATCTTATCTTGAGAATCAAAGTAAGATTTTAAAAAAAAGAAAAGTTTGCCTGCAGTTTCTTTCCTGTTGCCAGCAGATTCTTTCTATTCAAGCACTAACTGAACACTGTTGACAGACACCCGTCCTTGTAATAACCCATCTCCTAGCGCCCACACCAAACGGTGTGTTTTAAAAACACCATCACAGCCCTCGAACAAGGCTGCAAGCCACGAGCTATTTCCCATCCCTCACAGATGAAGTGGCCAAGACCTAGGCGCCTTGAGTCACCTAGGGTTACAGAGTTAAAAAGAGGCAGATGGAGATTCAGACCCAGGAGGCTCAGCCAAGGCCTCATTTTTATCAGGCATCACACAAACCCATCTGAGAACCATGGCCACACTGATCATGAAGTGGGTGGGGTTTTCCTCAAACAATAGAGTCAAAGCTCATTATTCAAAAACTGGAAGGGAACCTTCACAGGCCCCCTGGTCCTGCTGCTGCTGTGTCTCTGCCGTGCCCTGCGGCTGGAGACTCTAGCACAGTGGTTGTCCCGGCCTAGTGACAAATGGCTGGTCCCAGGTGCAATGAGTGAATTGCCTTCCGGAGCACTGCGGCCTATAACAGTAGTAAAGGCTCTCGTCTCTGAGCTCTCTCCGTGGGCCAAGATGCTGCACTCTTAGCGCTTTCGGATCTTTGGAGGTAGGTATGGGGGCGGGGATCAGGCTATTCAAACAATTCCTGCCCTTCCCTAGGAGATCATACTCCCCTCTCCCATTCACTTGGAGAGTGACCGGTGATATTCTCTCTCTCTCCCTCCCGCCCCCGCTTCCCCTGCCCACCCTCCCAGCCCCATCCATCTTCAGCCACTGAACTGTCAAGGCCCTAGACTCAGCTGCATGTAAGACTGGGCCACAGTGAACACGACAAGGACCAGCAGAGCCAGAACCAACCCACAGTGAGCATGGAACAGGAAAACAAATACACTCTTGTAGTTTCATACAGCATAAGCTGGTTTAAACTGAGGTCACAATGGAGGAAATGAAGGGACTCATCGGCTAGCTGCCCGAGGTGGCACAGCCAGCAGGTGGCCATCCTTGTAGGCACAGGAGCCCCCTTCGGCCACCTGCAGTCACTTGCTCCCCTCTGGCTCCCTGGTGCAGCACCAGGTCCCCTGGTCAGTGCCAAAGGCAGCGTCCCCCTTGTCCCTTCACGGGCTTCTCCACCGCATGGGCACCAGGAGCCACTTTCTACCTCCTCAGACGCTCCTTGGGGGACCTCCATGACCTGCACCCCTGTCTGCCTGCTCCTTCAGCGTTTCTCTCTGTCCCCCAGAGGCAGCCCAGTAGTTGCAGCACAGGCTCGAGAATCAGACAGAATCCACAGGTCAAATCCAGGCTCTTCCTTTCACCAGCTATGTGGCCCTGGGCAAGCTGCTAATCCTCTCTAAGCCCCGGTTTTTGAGCCAGAAGACTGGAATCAAAACACCTCCTTCACAGGCTGTTGGGAGCATCGTTAAACTGGCTGGCCTGTGTGAAGGAGACAGGCCAGCCAGGGGACCACTCATGCCTTTATCTGAGAATCTCTCCTCCCTCACTTGCCTGAAGGCTCCTAGACCCCACCCTTCTCCCTCTGTGCTCAGTTTATCCAACCAGTTGAACTAAAAGATCCATAAACAGATCTGTTAGATTCACTAGCAATTGCTCAACCTTCAAGTCTATCGAGAACCTGATCTCTTCTTGCCACCTTTTCAGCTTCCAGCCGAAGCTGGTCAGCCTGGTCTCTCCTCTGAGCACTGCAAAGGCCTCCTAATGGCTCTCCAGGGCCCCACACAGCACCCGAGGCACTCCTGTTATGGCTCCAGTCACATCCTGTCTCTCCCCTACTCCCACCTCCCAAAGGCTTCTCTGCCTCGTGACTCGGAAGGCCTATGGGCTTTGTGTGATGCCCTCCGGAGCTCACCTCCTCTGACGCTCCCCTGGGCACTCACACAAGCCATCCTTGTCTCCACGCTCTTCAGTGAATGCCTCAAACGATGCCCCCTCTCAGGGTCGTTGCCCTCATTCTCCCTCTGCCTCAGGCCCTCTTGCCCCAGACATCTGCGTGGACCACTTGCTCACTCACTTCTTCATGTCTCTGCTCCAATGTCGCTGGATCAGAGGGAGGGAGGCCTTCCCTGACAGTAGTTACAAAAGCAGCACTCCGCCCCACCACCCCAAGGTCACCTTCCAGACCCTCACTTGGCTTCATTCTTCTTCATAGCATTTTTGCCACCTGAAATATTGTACCTTTGTCTGTTTACTATGTGTCTCCTACTAGAAGTTAAGAACCTCTTTGATATCTGCTGTTATCCCAGTGCCTAAAATTACTGCCTGACACATGGTAAGCATTTGGAAAATTTTATTGGATGAATGACTGGACGGATAGTACTGGACTCTTGGACTGTTGTTAAAAGCTACCATAAGGCCACAGAGAAGCAAGGAAGGCATCCAGCAGTCAGCAGAGCAGAGCAGGAAAGTGGAACAGATATATGGAGGAGAGTAGAAATGAGGTGTCTTTTATCCCAAGACAGATTGATAAAGGGGCTGCTCTTCTTGACTTTGAAGGTCACATTTTAGGTTGTCCAGCTGTTTCGTGCCCTTGGATATAGTAACATTACAAACTGCACACACACATACCACACCACACATGCACAGATACCACATACCACCTACACCCGTACACATACACACTACACCACATCACGTACCACGCACTTTACTGAAATGGCCTTAAGTGAGTTTCCCAGTCTTGCCCACACAATGGCAGTGCATAAATAACCAGTGCAGAACCAGGCACACATTCCTGTTCACTAGTGTGAGTTCCCCTCCTCCCATTTAAAGCCCTGGCTAGAAGCAGTTCTGAGGCTGGGAACTTGCCCCCACATACACTTTTCTGTAGTCTTTGGCTCCACCCTGCTGCCTTCCCTCTTTGCCCAGCATTTCCAGTCCCTCCCACTGTCCTCTGAACTTGCTTTGTTCTCTGCTGCTCCCCCTGAAAAACTGACATCCCCTCCCAGCTTCCCTGTCTGACAAGAATGCCTTTGATGGGCAGTCATTCTGGTCAGAAACTCAGAAGTCACACTGAGCACCCATCACCCCAACGTCTGTCCACAGAGCCTGTTAATTCTTCGCAAACAGCCCTAGAGTAAGCTTTCCTGTCCATTTCCACGACTGGATCCTACAAGCACTTCATCCCAGGATCTATCTCTAAGCCCAGAACAAATCAGGTCCCCATTTATCTCTAACAGGCGTGTACTTTCCCTTCGTAGCCTTGGCCATGGTTTGTAACTGCCTATTTTTGATGGTGTGAAATTACTGTCTCACTCCCCCACTAGACTCTGAACTCCACAAGGACAGTTCTCAATAAATGCTATTGGAGGGCTAAATAGAGCTATTTTTTTTTCTTTGTTTCTTTGTCCTCATCCTGAGCTCTCATATAAGTTTCTTGAAGGTTGGAGCTATGTTTACTGCTGCCTGTACCTCCCCCAGCCCCAGTGCTTAGCACAAAACTAAGAGCAGACTAGGTGCGAGATAAGTACAGGAGGATTGATTACTGGGCCCCTGTCAATCATTCAGGTGCTGAGTTTGTTTGGAGAAAGGCAAGATCTCACTCCCAAGTGACCAGTCAGGTAACCAGACCTTGCAGACTCCAGAGCCCGATACCCAGGGGTGTCCGTGTTCGCACAGGGGCCCACCAGGCGGGTAGAGTTTCTTTCCTTTGCCTCCTGATAGGGCAGTAATTAGAAACAGCAGCTCTCGCCACATCGCATTCCCCGGGGCTCCCTGCTGGACGCCCAGAACATGTGTAGCTTCGAGACCACCTGCTAGGAAGAGAATAGAGGAATCATTTGCTGAGCATAGCAGGGGTGACGGCGAAGGGGGTGAGGCGCTGCATGGCAAACAGCTGTCCCATCTTCCCCAAAGCCCTAAATAATTTCTCCACTTGAAAAAAAAAAGAAGAAATGCACAATTAATTTTTCATATAGATCATCCCACTTAGAAGTTTAGGGGAGGGCTGCACAGCTAAGAGCCGGGCTGCAGAGGCCCCAGTCGGCGGCTGAGACAAAGCCAAGGAGAGGGAAGTAGAGGAGGACGCCCTGTGGCTTTTATGGTGGCACCTCATGGACATGGAGTGACAGAATAGGGGGACCTGCTTGTGCTCTCTTAACCTCTGAGTCCTGCTTTGGGCCCTGACGTGGTCACTGTCACTGCCGTCTTTGCCACCACAACACTGGGAGAGGGCTTGTCCTTTTCTGCATGAGGAAACTGAGGCTCAAGGAAGTTGGGCACCTCGGCCAAGGTCACCCAGACAACGGGAGGCTGAGCAGGAGTCCAAGTCCAGCTGGACTCCCCTCTGGCATGCCCGCCCAAGGCACTGATTCCCCGCAGGTACTTAGGGAGATGCTGGGGGACCATCTGTCAAGACAGTATGACCGGCTGGCCCTCACTCCAGTGGACTTGCCCAATCCAGATTTTTCTGCACCTGTTAACTGTTTACACTCTCTGCCTTAGCTCCAAGGCAAAGAGCAGACAGGGGCAGAGGAAAAGGCAAGGTGGCTGCCTCTGCCACTGCTCACAGCTAGCCATCCCACCAGGGTCCCTCCCAACACGGCGCCCAGCACTGCTATGGAGTGTATTACCACCGAGGAGAAGGCAGAAACATCAGCTGGAGACACACACCCCCGACTTACACACCCTCTCGCACCTCACTGGCTGCAAACGGCTTCACCTCTCTACATGTAGTTTCTAGGGCTGCTGGAACAAAGTACTGCAAACTCGGTGGCTTAAAACAAGAGAAATGTATCATTCAATCCTGGAGACTAAAAGTCTGGAGTCAGGGGTTGGTTCCTTCTGGGAGCTCTGACGGAGAATCTGGTCTACGTCTCTCTCCGAACTTCCGGTACTTGCCCCAAACCCTCTGTGTCCCTGACTTGTATGTGCATCCCCCTAATCTCTGCCTCCACCGGCACGTGGTAGTTCCCCTGTGTGTCTCTTCCCGTCTGGTAAGGACAGCAGTCAGAATGGACTAGGGGCCAACCCTATTCCAGGGTGAGTAACTCATGCCACTGCCCTATTTCCAAGTAGGGCCATTCTGTGGTACTAGGGGGGCCAGGACTTCAACGTACCTTTTGGGAAGATACAATTTAACCCTCTGTGCCTCTGTTTCCCCTAAAGGAAGGACTCAAGAGCACACATTTCATAGGCTGTTTGTGAGGACTGGCTAAATTAGTGGTTGGAGAGGCCTCACAGGAGTGCCTGGCATATGATAAATGTGCCACAAACGCCATTTGTGATGAACAATGTCATTACAATTGTGGAGGGGGTGGAAGGGTCCCTTTTCCTCGGAGACACTAGCTGAATAGACTGCATTCTCATGTAGACACCAGCTCTTTTCCCACAACCAGAGGTGTAAATGTTCAGTAGTGAGGGTTCTTCACGACTGAAGGAACTCTGCTGAGGGGAGAAGCAGTAAAAGGGAGGGGAGGCATTTCCAGAAACACAAGCAGGAATTCCAGGAAGGCTGGGAAGCCAAGCTCTGCGTGACTGTAGAGAATTTGGGAAGGCTTGTTTTCCGACTTTTCTCTCTGTGTAACTTCTCTACTCCTTCACCTGTCTAGGTACAGATCCTTACTACCTGTGTGATTTGGGGTAACACTTAACTTCTCTGTGCCTCAGTTTCCTCATCTGAAACAGGGTGAGAGCAGGGTAAAATGAGCTAAGAGCATGAAAAGCTTGGCATGGCACAGAGGGGCACTTAGCATGTGTCGGCTGTTATTTTTCTCTCTGCTTGGCTTTTCCTGCTATTCTGTCTACAAGGTGGAAAACACAGCTACTGGCCCGCTCCAGAGGTTTCCCCAACCCTGCCTATGAGAGAGAAGTCCAGGCCATGACGACTATCTTCCTGGCTGAAGAGCAAATACCCTGGTTGCTGCAGTGCCTCTGGCTAGCTTAGGTGGGGAGCATGCCCTTGTGGTCTGTGGCAGCCTGATCCATGTCCAAGGCCATCCCCTCCCTTTGCCAAACTCCTTTTCTCCTAGAGAGGCCCCCACAAGTATCAATTTTAAGTTTGCTGCCTAGACTTTCTGCCTAAGCCAACCCACATCCACACTGCCTTCTCTGCTTTCCCACAGCACCCAGATGAAGACCAGTATTTGTCACTCTGGGTTATAAGGGCCTCCCAGATCTAGCCCCTGCCTGCCTCTCAGACCTTTCCAAGGCTCCCTTGGCCTTGTCTGACATATTGTCCTTCTTGCTATTTCTTCAGCACAACAAACTTCTGGCCTCCCCAGGACCTTTGCACATGCCATTCCTGCTGCCCAGAGTACCTATCCCCAAGACTCCCACAAGACCATCTCTTTCTCACGGTTTAGATCTCTGCTCGAGTGGTACTCACCTTCCTGGGGAGATCTGCCCTGACCTCTTTATCTAACAGCAGCTCCTATCACCACTCCCGGTCACTCTGTCCCCTCACCCGGTTGCCATTTCTTTACAGCAATCATCACTACCAGATTCGTTGTTCGTCTTATTCACTCCGATGGCCCCTGTGCCCAGAGCAAAGTCTGATATATCCTATACACCAATACTGAGGAAATGGACAAATGTACGACTAAATGAATTCTGAGCCTAGTATCACGTGAGTGGTAGAGCCAGAAGCTTCTCTCTGCTTTGGCAGGTGCCACTAGGGACCCCTTCTGATCTTGCTCCACTCACTTCAGGACGCTAGCAACACGCTGTCGGTCTCTGCTGCACCATTATCTTCCTAAACCCTCACGTTTCGCAAGACTTCCATCTTCTGGGAATTTGGTATCAGGTTTCTGTTTTCCCATTGCCCTAGTACAATTCTTTAGTCACGATTTTAAACATCACTAATAACATTTATGAATATCAAAACCAAGCTAGATTTCCCCCCTTCAGTCCTGTGCAGTCACAGAAATTCTCCAGTCTTACAGCATATTATGTAATTTTATCATCACCCAAGGATGCAATGTGATTTATTTGTTTACATAGATTCCTGTTATCCAAATATTCCTTTATCTGCTCTCTGTAAAAGACATTCTTTTTCTGTTGCCTTAATTGTATTTTATCAGGCATCTTGGTTTTGTTTTATGCTACATGGCCTCAGGATATGTTTAAGCATCCTCACACATACTTACATATATTGGAAGGCATTTATACCCATTGTAACTTTTCTACTGGTTAAGATCATTGTGGTTTACTCTCTTGCAAAGAAAAACTAAACCAAGTGTCTTTTCCCTGCATCCTGATATGTATACACCCAGGCTCTGGAAGGTTCTCTTCCTGTCTATCTCCTTCTCCACGATGGACCAATCCTAGCACCTCTCAAGAGAAAGAGAAGAGAAAGTAAGAAATCTCCCCAACCTCCCTCAATTCTTTCTTCTCTTGCTGACCCCTGCTGGTTTGTGGTCACTGGGACTGAAGCTTCCCTGTGACCCAAGTTTGCCAATCATTTCCTTCTTAATGGGAAACAGCAGGCTTAGGGTGGTGGCGTTGTCTTCTTCCCGAGTCATAAAACTTTCTTTCTTCCTCTAGGACACTGCATGGGTCTCCCGGTAGACAGCTGTAGTTAAACCTAGCACACGTCCTGCTGACGGATTCTGTGTTTACGGTGACCTGTGACCTGGCGGCCAAGCTGTCACCAGTTGGCTATGGGGGCAGTGTTTTCATGTAAAGAGTGCCCTTCCTCCCTGAATGCAAAGCCTTTGACAAAACTGCCATCTTCTCATAGACAAGGGTTGAGCGGTTTATAAAAAATGGGGAAAAAGCTAGGCACAGAGAGAAGATAAGATGGCCCAAGGTCAGATGTGGGAGTCAGAGGCAGAATAAGAAATAGTCACTGGACTTTTCCGAAACGTGTGGCGGCAGCTGGGGTGGTGTACCCGGAGCGCCGACCCCAGGGAGGGAGCGGGCCTTGCGCCTGTCTTTGCTTGTGTTTTCTCGGGGCTTTCAGCTAACGGGACCTCTTCCCAGCCCCGGGCCACACTGTCAGTTCCTGAGAAGCAGTCAGGGACCCTGTGTGTTGAATGACCTGCCATGTCACCATGAGCCTTGGCTGACAATGCTAAAGTCATAATTTCCAAACACAGGTCACCATCAGGGCCCCAAACCAGGGTGCCTGATGTTTACAGGAGGAGTTTGGCTGCTCACATAAGTGGTATCATAAAATGCAAAGGGATTTCATTATTTTTCTGTTGCTCTGGCAGCAACACAAAATAACTTTTAACAAAATATTTAACGAAGTTATTTTTTCAGGTTGAGTGCTATGAAATTAATCTTCTGGAGTAGCTATACATTCACAAACAGTTCAAAGATAATTTATGGAAATACAACCTAATACTCATAGTTAAAATGGAGTAAAATGTTGATTTTGAAAACTGGCTTTTCAGTGTGCCTAAGCAACATGTAGTGACGTGCGCAAACCAGCGTGTGCGCCCCAGGCGGTTGACACGTCGCCTCAGGCAGTAGAATGAGTGGGGTGAGGGGAAGGCAGTCGGCGTGGCGGTGCCAAGCCAGGCGCTGGCGGCGGCCTCCTCAGGTCCAGGCCCAGCTCTGCCACTTATTAGTAATGGTGCCCTAGGTGGTAATGTGGCCTCCCTGAACCTCGGTTTCATCTCATGTAAAACGACAATACTCATCTTCTCCCCTGTAGCACGGAGGCCTAAATGAATTAATTTATGTGAGTCTCTCAGCTCCACGCCTGCCACACACGCACTGGAGAAACAGTAATGATTATTATGAAGAGGAATGTGACAAATTGCAAATATGCCCATGGAAATCGGGATGGGGGTGCAGCCGGGGAGGGAGGATCAGCAGGCAGATCTGTACTGGCCCACAGCAGTCGGAGGAGGGAATATTTTATCTACGAATTGCGGACCATGCAAGAGAAAGACGTTGTTGACTTAGGAAAACAGCTCCATTCAGCAGAGTTCAAGAGACAGGCTGCCAAATTCTTTGAAGGTCATGACCCTAAGACCTACGGAGAAAACTCTTTGTAAAAGAGAGAGAGAGAGAGAAAAACTGTGAGCAGCCGCTCAGACCACTCCAGCCCTTCACTGGTGGCGCAGTATTTGTGTGGCCTCTTGGCTAAAGCAAAACTATTTAGGGACAGACTTCACTTAGGGCTACAGGCTCCTCTGTCCTTTGGAGCTCATCCCAGGAGCCTGCTACTTGCCCGAGATCATGCTGCCTTGTACGTCCGGGGCTGGAGATCTGCAGGTCCTCTGGTCAGAGGACCTTCTGTGGTGGAGAAGCACCCTGCCCCTAGTCTGTGAGGGAGGCTGGTGATGCGCCACGGACAAACGAGGTGCTTGAAGAAGGTTCGGGGCTCATGGTTTTGAACAGGCCATGGAGTCATTGTTTTCCTCGAGAGAAACTGATAAAAATATAATTTTTCTTTTGTCCCCATGTTTAAGATTCTCAAAGGTAAATTTTAATCTTTTGTTTGCCACTATGTTAACCCTCATGGTTCGAATATTTGCTTTTTCTTTCCTTGGTCCTGATTTTCTATTTTATTAGTCCCGATCTTTTATGTCCTTGATTGTGAGCTGCCTGTTGGAAGAGGTGAGATATAAACCATAAAATAAAAATAAAGAGAAGATACTCCATAAAAGTTTGCTGAATTCATTGAAGTGTCCAATGTTTCCCTGTAAACCAGACTGCTTCTGAAAAATGAGTAAGCACAAGAGAGAGCAATAACCAAAACACATTCTTCTTATTTTCTTGTTGATGCATCCAAATTCCACCTAGGAGAGCAATCCCATCTCTCCTCTTTCCTGTAGCCATCATGCAAATCTTCTTTCCTTATGAGAGGGTCCAGGAGTGTGTGAGCGTGCGATGCTTCAAGAGGCTGATAGCACAAGGTACACGCCATCTGTTCTTCCTCTGCCCAGAGGCCTGTGCCATTTCTCGTTGGAGTGAGCAGCCTCGGCGGCTAATGTCAGCCCTACCTCGTATCATCCTTCTGCCACTGCCCTGCCCTGCCTCGCGGAGGGGAACAAAGAGAGAGGGAGAGAGACAGAGAAGAACAGAAAAGAAACAGAAGCACACCTGCATCCTCTAAGTTCAAAGACATCTCATCTGAAGCCATTCCTGAGGTTGCTATGGTGATGGACAATCCTGATCATGGGGGTGCAGGAGCCGCTGGTGCTGGGGAAAGCACTGAGCGGCAGAGTTATGGTCAGATGGGTGTAGACAGAGCACCAGAGTGGCTCCGCATTTGAGAAAATGACTGGCTATTCAGCCCACTCTCCACGCTCCTGCAAAGGTGAAGTCAGCCGCTCCCTGCTCAGATGAAACATTACCTGGCCCTTCTCAGCACGCTCTGAGGCTCTGGTGGCGTCTTTTTTCCATTACGCTCTAATGGGCCCTCCAAGGATGCACTGAACAAGTGAGCAATTTGCCTCTGAGGGGTCTGAATTCAGCTGGTTTGAAGAGGAGCCCAATTTCTCCTCTGATAGACTCCTGGCGGACTGCTTTTCCCACTGCTCCCCCAAAGCAGCGAACTTCTGAGTCTGGTCCACACCCGGACCGGCTCTCGCCTGTTCGTTGAGTGACAAGAGTCAGACAAGATTTTCAGACTCAAAATTTTAGGCAGACAGGGTTCAGTGTCCCACCACACTCTGAGGCCACCCTTCGCCACAGCTTTTCCTCCACCCCTTACCCAGCCTTCTCTGCACACCTCTGTCCCTTACACAACCGTGTGCTTTTCTCATTTCTGAAAAAGATTTGCTAAATCCATTGGGTAAAATTCACGGGGTCTAAAAACTGAGCCTCTTTGTCTTCACTGACTAAAGAGAACTGGCAAGGTGACATAAACATTGTCCGTTTATCGAACAATGAACGATAAACGGAAGGAAGGCAGAGGGTGTCTCCATCCTGAGGCTGCCAACCTCGAGGGAAAAAGGAAGGGTGGAGCCAACACATATTTCCCACCCATTCTCCTGACTGGCACTCCTGCAGATGAGGAACGCTTGAGTCCCTTTTTTCCCAGCCTCTCTTGAACGTAGGAATAGCCATGTGACATCATTCTAGCCAATGATGTCTGCTAGGACCTCCTGGAAGTTTACTGTGTTTTCCAATAAAAAAGTGCCACCTTTTTTTTTCTTCTGCCCTCTTTCATATTTTAGTGGAGAAATGATGGCATCAGCAGCCTCAGACCAACCGTGAGAGAAGTGCCAGGCCATCTCCAAAACGGCATCAGCAACGGCCTCTCTCCAGACCTCCTGTTTGGAAGGAAACACATCCCTGTGTCTTTGCACCATAGTAGTCAGATTGTTCTCTCACTTGCGGCTAAATGCTTTCCTAGCTGGTGCAGGCTCTTGGTTCCTCATGCTGACTCTTTCTCGGAAACGCAAATGTATGGGGAGAAGCCGACATGAAAGACAACAAACAGTCATTTCTTGGAAATTTTAATCTCAAAGTTATATCATTTAAATCATCTGCCGAGTGCCCTGAGATGTTCCGTCCCTCATTTCTGCTGTTTCTAAGCGCTGGCTGGGTTAGGGCTTTCTTAGGACGTCAGCAATTCTGCTGTGTACCACGGCACATAGAGCAGCATCTCAATTCTTCCTGGCCAAACCGTTTTGGAAGAGAGGAGAGGAGGAGCGATGGAAAGATACGGCAGAATGATAAAGTAACTTAGTCCTGTAGTGTTCTGCAGGCATAGATGAAAATCCTCTTTAAGAAGCAAAATTCCTAAATGGTACAATAATGCAGAGAGAAACGGGGCCCTCATTTTCTTTTTCCTTTTTCTATGACAAGTCTCAACCCCAAGGACTCCATCTGCTGTCGCCTTGAGAAATGTTCCACAAAGAAGGAACCTGAAGAGGAAACAAGGGAAAGCCCACCCCCCACACTTGGTGATGAAGAGTCACAAGACTTGTTTTCCCAAACCACCTTTGTCGCACTGTCTTCACCACCAGTGATGTTGGCAAATGTTGATCTTTCTGCCCCACCTCCTGGGCCCTGGACCATAGTTCATTTAAAGATCGGGGTCGTTTCCTCCAAAGTGGCAAAGAAAATGGGGTCCCAACACCTACTTCCCCCAAACACCACCTCTCTATCCCATCTCCTACCACACAATCATCCAACAAACCAACTCCTGTCTCCAGCTTTCTCATCATTTCCCTTCCTGCAAAGCTCTTCTGCAGTTTTCTTCAAGGGCCTTTCTCTCTCTTGAGTTGTGTAGGGTCCTCAGGAAACTCTTTTTTTTTTTTGTCGTTGGTGTTGCCCCATATCTGAGCCAGGGTTCTGAGGGAAATGAAGACCTAGCGCTCCTGCCCGAATTGTCTTCTTTGTCCTGCTCTCTGACCTAGAGGAAAACTTTTTCAGACATTAGACACCATCCTTGTGCTTTAGATAAGGACGACTTGATACCCTGAGACCCAGGTGCTAGAGAGCCTGAGTGCCGGGCCATTGGAAGAGCTCATGGGGGACCAGCTGGGAGCTGCTCTCAGAAGGACTTCCCCTTTTGTATTCCTTTAGCCTCTGGATAAAGGGAAAATTTGACACAAAACACACTTGAGAAACAGTCGTATGGCCTGCTCATAAAGGGAAAGGATAAGTCTTCTAATGATCTAATGAGGGACATCAATGTAGTCCTTGATTTAACAGAATGTATTGACTGACTACTATGTGGCAGCTACCAGGAATAACAAGCAAGGCTTGGACCTTCTTCTCAAGTGCCTCACAATTCAATGGGAGATGGAGAAAGAGACACATCGTAATGTGGCACAATAAGTACTATGATAGAGATAAATATATAGGAAGGGCATGTAAGCTTCAAGAATGCTGAGTAGAAGTAAACCTACTGAAAGAGGAAATTCAGAGGAGAGCGAGAGAGGGACTCAGTCCTGATGCAAGGGGCACTGAGCTAGCAGTGTGGGCCTCGAGTGGGACAGGCTGTTCAGAAGGTGCTGGGTGAGGGGACTGGGCGCACTGTCACTGCCCAGGAGCTGCATGGGGTCAGGGTTCACGTCTGCCAACCCTAGGGCTTTATGTTGCCTGCACCCCAGAGTATTGGGATGCCTCTTCATTTAGACTAAGCTGCCCATAGCAGGAGCGAAGCGCCTTCACCCCAGGTCCATATGTGTCTTCATTCCACCACTGTCTAGCTGTCCTGCGGTGTGTGTCTCTGCATTCCCTCCCTGGGTCATTTCATGGGTAAACAAACAGACACCCAGGCCGGATGGTGAGTCACACTAGCAGAGTCATACGTCTATGCAATCATTTCTCTAATGGCCGAATGGCCAAACACCATCGTATTGATGTGCCAAGCATTTTTGCCCCAGTTCCCCCATGTTGGCCCTTTGGACCGCTTGTTACTGCTGATGCTGTGATGAACACCCATTAAAGAAGTTTTCAGCAGTGGTTTATGCAATGCATTCAGATCGATCACCCAAAGGATCCTTATTTTTCATCAACCTTCAAAATCTACTTTAGCTTTGTTATAATTTATATCAAAACTACCAACAAACCCCACCTTTGCCCCATTGATTAGAGGCCTGATTTTGTTTCACTATCATGTATAAGCAAATGGTCTGATTGTTCATTACAGGAACTTCTCAAAAACCCATCAGCTTATCACTGAAAACACGGACAGAGCGTGCCCTGAGGTTCTTTGAATCCCTCACCTCACAGCCTTCCCCTGGCTCTCCCCACCAGCCCTGGATTACTGTGTTGCTTCTCACCTGGTGCTCATCACGTGCCCTCTCCCTCTTCACCTCCACTCAGAAACTTTCCTTAAACCAAACTTCCATTGTCAGTAATTTCCCCTTTTTGAGACATTACCAAAGATTTCCAAGGCAGTGGTCTCCTCTGGGAGCAAGCAACAAAATCCACGTAGTCTTAGCCAACAGGCTGCACTGGGGGCACCTGGGGAGCGAGCTTTTGTCAGGGTTCACACATTTTGCACTCTGATATCTTCAAGCTACCCTTTGGAAAGGTTATACTGGTTGGTGTCCCCAACATTGCACAGGTGTACCCATTTTTTCATCTCTCATCAATACAGCTGATATTTTTTATTGTCTTTCATATTTGTTCATTGGAGAGGCAGAAGAACCAAACCCTCAGTGCTATTTGGATTTCTCCAATGTCTGGTGCGCTGGATCATACACTGTGACCTCTGACATCAGTTTGGACCCTCTTTTCGGAGCCATGTCAACCTTGGTTCTGTGCTTAGATTCCACTTCTGTGAAATTGGGTGTGTTAGTCTGAGTTCTCTAGAGAAACAGACCTGTAAGACATACTTTTTTTTTTCGTAGAGAGAGATATCATCTTCAAAAAGAGAGAGAGATTAGTTGACTGACTGACTGATGTACTACAAGGAACTGGCTCACGTGACTGTGGAGTCTAAGTAGTGCGAGACCTGAAGCCGACTCACTGGAGACTCGGGAGAGCCGATGGTGTGAGCTCCAGTCTGCCCCCAAGTCTGAAAGCAAGAGAAGACTGATGGCCCAGCTCAAAGACAGGTGGATAGAGAGAACTCTTCCTTAGACAGACTTTATTCCATTTAGACCTTAAATGGATTGGATGAGGCCCACCCACACTGGGGAAGGCGCTACCAAAGCAAATGTTACTCTCATGTAGAAACACTCTAATGACCAATCAGAAATGACGTTTAAGCAACTATCTGGGCATCTCATGGCCCAGTCAAGCTGACACATAAAATTAACCCCCACATGAAAATAATAATTGGTCCTACAAAAGAAAGGTTGTATTCAGAATTAAATAACACAGATACAGTGCTTAGAATAGTGTCTGGCACGCAGTAGGCACTCAGTAAAATACTTAAGAGATGAAATTTAACTGCAAAAGTCATTTAGTGTCAGAAGAGAGTCTATTAGAAATGCTGAATTTAGCTTTAACCTCTTGAAAGATTTTTATTTCACCATTTTCAAATTGCTTTAATGACACACCCTGCCAGCCCTGTGCTCGGAGGGCAAGGGTACGCCTTAGTCACGGGAAGGTCAGTGTCCGGGAGGGAAGGGGCACAGGGCGGGAGCTTCCATTGAGAGAGAGGGATCAGAAGATGAGTTCCCCATGATTGACCCCTTTAGAGGAGAATTTTCTTCCAAATGCAAAGCATGGGGCCCTGCACTAAATGACTTAATCGGAATGACAATGTTGTGGAGAAGACACTGAAGACTCTATTTTTTTCATCACAGAGGAGGCCTCTATTCATAAAGAAAAAGCCAGAATGCCACGCTGGGAGAAAACAGAGTCCCAAGCAGAGCAGGATTCCTGATGATTCGATGGCTGTCATGGCCCAGAAATTGCAATAAGAAGACATATAATGACAGCATCGAGTTCTCCAAAATGGCCTTGTACCTCTTCAGGAATAGTCTGAGACAGTCAAGTATTCATGTACATAGGCTTTGAACTAGAAATGACATTGGAGGTCTCAGGCCCCAGGTGAAACCCATCCAGTGAGTGGCTCCCTGCCCCCCCCACCCCCACACGTGATTGAAATTCAAGGTTGTACAAAAGGCTTCCATCGCCCACCTGATCAGGCCACGTTCCCATCTTTCATTCCTCCCAGATTTTGGAAAGAAACCTTAACATCTGTCACACTCCCATCCACCTGTAGGGTGCTCTGCCTGGGGGACACTGATGGGACTTGAGGGGATGTGACGTCTAAGTCCTGGGGACGTTAACCTGGTCCCATCATTGATTCTGGCTTCTGTGTCTGTGACAAACGACTGTTTCTGCTCTGTGACACCTTTCCAGGTGACACCCTTCCAGGTGACACCCATCTACATTTTCAGAGGAGGACACTATTTCAGATATTTTAAAGATGAGAAGAATTTTAAATGGATTACCAACTGGTGTTTTGTTATCACTTTACTTATGAATTAATGGAGTCAAGATTTTTTAATACTATGAAACCCTGGTCTCATTCTCTGGAAATCAGAGCTCAGACTAGATGGAATCCCAGGGGAACGCCCTCAAGCATTTATTTGGAATAATGAGACTATTCAATGGGGAAAAGGGGAAAATTAGAGGCCATGAGCGGGGAGGGGAGGCTCAGGAGGGAGGAGTCTGGGCAGTCGTGAAGTTAAGAGGCTGCAGACACCTAGGCAGGGAAGCTCACCAGTACCCGCCCCCCAGCCCTCCACTCCCTGCTGTGTTCGGGGTCTCCAGCCCACTCCAAGTTCAGTGTTTTCCCTGGAGGACTCACATGAATCAGCAACAGTCATACTCATGGCTAAGATTCATCAGAGCAAAACAACACAAAGCAAAATCAGCAGAGGGAAACCAGTCTCAAGTTTTCAAGAGTGTTGTCCTGTGGAGTAACACAGGACACAATTCCTCCAGCGACAACATGCAGGAAGATGGTAGGGACTCAGGGCCCAGGATTTTTCCTGGGGATTGGTCACATAGGCACCCCCCCCACCTAGTCTGCCCCCAAATGGCAGACTTCCAGAAGGAAAGCAGTTGTTGAGCATAACCAACATTATTTGCACATGCACAGCTAGGCATAGTGAGCCCTCTGAGGGTCAGAACCCCCTGAAGGCCACGTTCCCAGGGGCCAACCTTGGAAGCAGACCTTTCAAAAGAGGGCGGTCTCAGGCCTGCTATATTAACTCTCTCTGCGTACTTTTCTGGGTCTGTTCAGAGTCCCCTGCAACAATAGCCCCACCAAGAGTCCCACTCAGCAGGCTAAGGCCACTGCGGGACCCCTCAGAAGAGGGCGAAGTCATAGGTTTGCACACACATACATTCAGGTGACTTTCTCTTCCTGGGTGTCAGAACTGCTGACTAGACTTCTTTGCCACACTCCACCCTGCCCAGCTTCTCCCTGCCTCACTCCACTGCTCTGCACCTGGAGCCAGGTGCACTGGCTGGGTGAGCTTTACATTCTACCTGGCTGTCAGGAGTGAGTGTGGAAGCCCCCTGGCCATTCCCACCCCTGGGGAGGAAGAGTTCACCCATCAGGTACTTACTGGGCATCTCAGGACACATGAATGGACTGTAGAAGCCACCAGCAGGAGGGACCCTGATCAGGATAAATCACTCTGGAAGACACACCTAGAAGCAGAAGGCAAGGGTGAGGGAGAGACGCTGGGGGCTGGGTTCAAGTTCTGGCTCTCCTCCTTACTAATTGCGGGGCTCCAAACTCTATGTTTGCAAACCCCGGGGGGGGGGAGGGGCAAAGTCCCTCATGTTTATTGGGAGGATTAAATGAGATCCTCAGCACGCAGTTAGTTCTCTTGCCCTCCATCTCTTCTCTGTTCTAGAGAGCTCCAAATCATTCCTGCTTCTCTCCATAGCTAAATCCCAACATTAAAGGCATTAGAAGACAGCTCTGGAGTGTAAGCAATAGCCTGGCCTCATCATCCCAGCAAGGATTATCGACCCAGACCGGATCTGTTTGCTCCACAGAAAAAGGCTTGAATATAAAGGTTCACACAGAAATCCCAGAGCCCCAGAAAGCTAGACGAAAAGAGAAAAGTTTAAATAAGTTAAAGTTGAGAGTTCATCATAATCAACAAATATTTATCATAGCAATAGTCCTGGGTCGGGTGCAGTGGGGACTGTAAGAGAAGTGAGGGGCAAGACCTTGTAGTGGTCTCTGTCCCTGGGGAATCGGAGTTCCGTTATGAAGAGAAGCCTTGGGCACTGGGGGTAATGAGACAGTTGTACAGAGTAGAATAAAATCAAAAGCTTGGTTATAGGGAAGAGAGACTCTGTGGTGTGCTGAAGGAGAAACTCGGTAAGGGGCAAAATGGTGACTGGGTCTCTATGGCGGTCCTCAACATCCCCACCTCCTGCTATTTAGACTTGAATAATCCTGGTAATCCTCACCCATGTGGGCTGGACTGAATGACTTGGTTTTAACCAACAGAATCCAGCAGAGGTAATGGGATGTCCCTTCTGATATTAGGTTATAAAAAGACTGTACCTTCCACTTTGGGTGTTCACCCTTGCTGGCTCTCTCACTTGCCTGCTTGCTCTGAGAGGAGTTAATTGCCTTCTTATACGATGCCCTAAGGAGAGGCTCACATGGTAAGGGAACTGCACACATGGCCTCCTGCAAACCGGCCAGTTTTCCAAATGCCTCCTGCCAATACCAGCAAGGAGCTTGGAAGTGATCCCCCCAAAGTCAAGAGGAGATTGCAGGCTGGGCTGACAGTTTTTAGTCTTATGAAAGACCTTGGACCAGAGGCACCAACCTAAGCCATACATTTGCTGACTCATAGAAATAGTGGGATAATACATGTTAGGTTTTTTAAGCCACTAAGTTTTGGGGTAATTTGTTCTGCAACAATAAGTAACTAATACAGCTGAGAAGGACGAGCAGGATTGCAGGCGGTGGAGCGTGTTGGGGGAAAACGAGATAGAAGAGCAGATAGAGATGTGGAAAGAAAATAAATAAGAATGAATTTCAAGTGAACACTGTGGTGAGGAAAGCTATCGAGGAGCCCAGCTCCCAGCTAACAACCTCTGTGAGACTGTGTGAGCAAAGGCTTTGCTTGGCAAGTCTGGGGGACCTGTCCTTCCCTCAGCAGCCTGTATGTACCCACCTGCACCTTGGTCTCCAGAAGAAGGTGCAGTCAAACACTCAGTGTCCCTGCTGGTCACACTCTTCTCATATTTATATTCCCAGCTCAGAAGCTTTGGGCAGAGGTCACCTGCAGGCACCCATCTCTGCTGAGGTTTCTTTGTGGGGCTGTCACATGGGTGTGGAAGGGAAAACCATGAACACACTTTTCTCATTCTGTCTCAGCACCTAGTACTTTTCTATTCCTCGTCCTTCCCCCTCACTCTGCCCACAACTGCAAGATCCATAAACTGAAGTCCTTTTTTTCAGGAGCTTCCTCAACTACTAGACCGCTCCCCTATTTACACTGACACCTGACCCTGGACTGATGTGCATTTCCCCCGGCCGGAGGGGGTGTGGGGCGAAGGAACAGGGAGGAATCATGATCTTTTCCAGTTTCAGACTCTTGCTTACACCATTGCAGTAGGTGATGGATTTTCATTTTGGGCCTGTTGATTTAATCAGCGTCTCTGACACCTCAGTGCTTTCTCCCAGCTCAGCTGAGCTCCTGACAACTGTTAGAGATATGCAGGGAGCAAAGCTTGTGACCGAGGCTGGATTCCAGCTGGAGAAAAAGAAAAAGAAGAGTTCCAGAAAAGCTCAGCCCATCACTGAAGGACAGGAATTCCAGAGGAGACCAAAGCCCCCCTGGGTGGGAATGATGGATGCAAAGCATATTTCGTATCATCTAACTGTCACCTTCAATAAATCTCCACTTGTTTTTTAGAGCTTCATCTGCTTACGGACAGGTGCAGCCTCTGCCCTCTAGGACCAGCTGTCCGATGACTTTGCTGTGCAAATCTGCTCCTTGGACCAGCAGCATCAGCATCAGCAGGAGCTTGTGAGATGCGCAGACTTGAAGCCTCCACACACACCTCCTGCATGATCTGCATGCCAACAAGACTCCAGGTGATTGGTATGCACGTGGAAGTTGGAGCAGCGCTGGCCTAAAACAGATTGACAGACTCACACACTTAAAAACAAACAAAACCAAAGCTCTAAAATGATTCTGTTAATAAGAAAAGTTGAGAATTGGGATCAACTAATTAATTTCATTGCGTACTCAATTATTTTCTTATTTATGTATTTAAAAACCATGTGTTAAACATCTGCACTGAACATACCAAACTGAAAAATGATACGGCTTCACCCACAACAACTTCCAGCTGGAAGGGGTGTCAGACATGTAAACGAAAACAAGTGTTGTAGGTCCCACCATGAATGCAGTTACAGGTACAGAGGGGCCTAAGCAAGGGGGTGTTCCACTCTACATAAGGCATGAGGGGCCAAGCAAAGCTTGAGTTGGGTCCAGTGATATGAGTAAGTGGTAACTCGAGCAGGGAAGGATATTCTAGGCTGAGGCTTATAAAGCTTGGCCTGTTTGGCAAACAGGTTGGTGTAGCTGAGGAGTGGGAATGCCAAGTGGGTTTGGCAAAACAAACAAACAAACAAACAAACAAAAACAACCGATGCTGGAGCAGGAGACAGGGCAAACTTGCCAAGGCCTTATGTGCCCACGCTAAGAAGTTGGATTTTACCCTACCAGAACCTGTCAACAAAGTCTTAGGTTGCTTTTGCTTGTAAGTGACAAAGGAAGGCCCACCCAAAAGTGGCTTTAGTTACAAGGACACTGAATTTTCTCATGCAGTACGAAGTCCAGCAGTAGGAAGCTTCAGGAGCTTATCAGCATGGGATTCCGGCCAGCTTCCCTCCACCATTCCAGGGTGGGAGCCGAGGCGCAAACATCATGGCTTCCACACGCAAAATCCCAAAGCAAGAAAGGGAATTTTTTTCACACGTGTCTTTTCTATTAAGGAAGAACATATTTCCTAGAAACCGTCAGAAGTCTTCCCCTCAAGTCCCGTCAGTGAGAACTGGGTTACACCCTCTGCCCTAGCTGCAGGGCAACCTGGGAGGGCCAGCATCGGTCACTTTTAGCATCTTTCTCAGGAGGCCAGCTCTGCCAGCACGGAGGAGCAGCGTTAGGAACAGCTGAGGAGCAGCAGTGAATAGTAACTGCCACGGGTGGGAGCTGGTGGGAGAATCACATGATAAGGTGGCCAATGCTGGCGGCAGCATGGAAAATGTGCTGAACGAGGAGGGAAGAAGGTAATAAATAGAAGGATACATTGAAGGCAGGTCAGTGGGAGACGGCAAACCATTAGTGGCCCCTGGAGGAGCACATCTCTTCATGCACTCAAGTGAGACATCCCCTGGAGCCCTCGAAAGTAGTAAAGGGAGTCCTTTCGGGCCTGAGGTGTTACATGAGCCACTGACTTCTGTGTCATTACAATCCCTGTAATCCCAGCTCAACCTGCCAGAGAAAGAGGCCTGGGGAAATTAGGACTGCAGAAGACACATCGGAATTCATTTCCCTTAAAATTACAATTACAGTCAATACAGCAGAGCTTTATATTGGAAAGCTCAGAAAGGCTTCTTTGGGGCCAATAGATGTAAATGTTTAAAATGGTTCACAGAAACCGGATTTCCAGGATGCCTTTCAGCCCAATGTCTCAACAACTGTCACAGTTACAAGTTACCTGGAAAGATTTTTCAAAAGGCCAAGACTTAAACCTCTGGCCTTGGAGATCTTGTTCCTGCTGGAGGAAGAAGACTTATACACATGGATGGTACCAGATAATGCTCTGATTAGAGATCTTGTGATTGTAAGGGGCAGGGGCCAATACAAGTAACAGGCAGGGGAAACAGATCGTGAAAGTCATGCCAGCCAGAGGTAGGGAAGGAAGCCATGTGTTGCCTCACAACACCAGAGGTCACCAAGAGCTGAAGCCTTTCTTTCCACTTCTCTGGGCAACATGGAGCTCGCTTATGCCCAGGTGTCCCTGTACTAATTCCATCCTCTTGCTGGTTTTTAAAAACTAGACTTTTCTGTACAAAGCCCAACATGGCCACCATAGTACCCAAATCGGTGCTGCCTTCTGAGTCCAGCGTCAACTGCCAACTAACCACAATTTCAGCATTTGAAAGCAAGCCATGCCATTGGCAGATGATCAGTCTATGAATGGGATTCTGTAGGGTCAGGGGCCTCTCTCTGCCCCAATCAGCTGTACCTGGGGCTTCCATCAGGCTGGAGAGAGAAGCCATCCCAGATGTGCCTCAGCCAGCCAGCCAGGATCCAGTACATGTTGGAAGGGATACCTAGAAAGAGTAAGGTGGAGAGTTTGTGAAGCTGACGAGGAAAGGAAAGAAGAGTTTTCTCATCATGAGGCTTTGGAATATTGCTCTCTTTTTAAATCATTCTTCCAAGATGACAGAGCCAGATCCCCAAAGTAGGAACATAAAGAGCATCTAACTTCCCAGGCGAAGGGTCACTGGAACCGCATTTCCAAGGCCACATTTTCTACGTGTCCACGTCGCTTCACCCCTCTGAGCCTCATTCCCTCCCCTAGGAAATGAGAGGCCACGCTGACTGATTTCTAAAGTTCCTTTGAGCTGGGTCATTCTGTGACTGTGAGCTTTTTCCTTAGAGCTTCTGGGAAGATAAACAAGTAACGAGCAAGTCTTCTCATCACAGGGCAAAGACGCCATCACTCATTTGCTACAGTACAATGTTTTATCAGGATTAATGACCTTTCATTTTCAGAAAATAATGGGGCATGGGAGGAACTAAGATCTTAACTCTGAAGTGTAATTAAAAAAAGTAAAAGACTCAGGAGACCTCTGTTCCCTACAGCAGTCTTCTGGTGGCAAATTAAAAAACAAAACAAAAACAAAAACAATGCTGAAAATCCTCTATCTGAGACAGCTGGAACCATAACCCTGCACATCACAAGTGAGGAGAAGCTGAGGGCAGCTTCAAGGTCTGGGGCCTAGAGAACTGCAGTTAATGAGGCTGGGTGGCTCCCACGTGTCTCTGGAGGCCAATGAAAGAACTGAGGCCTGGAAGGCTGGCCCTGCAGCAAGCTCCTCAGGAGGGTTTACGGAGGCGTGGTTATCACCATGGGCCTCTGAACTCTCCCTTGGACTCAATCTCTCAGCCCGAAGTAGCCAAGCACCCTGGCTGCTCGCCTAGAAGGCGTAGGTTCCTACCTTGGAGCTATTGCAATCACCTGACATCCATCAGGACCCAGTGGTCATCTCTGTCAAGCACACTGGACTCTCCGACATGGGAGTAAATTAGCTTGACCTTAGGAGAAAAGGGAAATATGTCACCTTCCTGACGTAGACAATAGGCATGTGGCCCCTGTTACGAAGAATAACCTCACTGTATCGTTTTTCAAGGAGGTAGAGAGGAGTCCCCCAAAAGAGCTGGGGATAAGACATTGAGGTCAGAGCAAAGGCACACAGCACAAAGTTTAATTTCCATCAGCTTTCCATGATGCTCTCACAAGACCATTCTCTTGGGGTCTGATTTACCTCCTTTCTTCTGTGGATATCTAATTAGATTAGAAACAGAGCCAAGGTCTTTGAATAATTAAATTGGAGTTGGCAGGAAGGCCAACAGCACTCGACAGTTGGAGCCATTTAGGAGGTGGGATACAAAGGGACAAGCTTCTTTCTGAACAAGTGTCCAGGCCAGTGTGCTTGGGGAGCCTTCATGGGAACGAAGAGAAGAAGGGGGTGGGGAACAGTGTCTAGTCCAGGGGAACATTTTACCTACAAGCCTCCTCTTGAATGAGCACCAATCAAGAGAGTTCAGAGAGTACAGTGGGACCCAAGCCTGGTCAGGACCCTCAGTCTTGTTTCAAGACAATCCCTCCAGTCTAGGGGACCTGTATTGCCATTGCCTGGGGCAATGCTTAGCTGGTATTAGACAAATGGAAGGGACTAGAAAGGAGACTGCCCCAAGTGGCCTCAAGGCTGGTGACGTTTTAGTCAGCTTACACAGCCTGAGGCCTTCCTGGTTCCCTTGACAGGGCGATACCACGTCTTGGAGTGCAGAGGTGGCTCAGACTCCTGGAGAGACTCTTCCGGCCTGGTGCGCAGGCCCACAAAGGTTGCCAGCTGTCAGGATGGGGTTTAAAGCCCATGGGAACAAGAAGAAAAGGTCCTTCTGTCTGCACAAACCCAACAGGTATACCTCTTCCATGAAACCTTTGACCTCTTCCACCCTCATTGGTCTGTCCCTCCTTTGAACTCCTAGTGGAATTTTTGCTTGAACAGTTACAGGTCTCAGAGCTAAGGGGATGTTACTTACAGATCACCCAGGGCATTGAGGGTTGGGGTAAGAGCATTTCACAGACGGGGGAAGTGATGCTTAGCAAGGTGTAGTGACTTTGGGCTAGTTTGTGGCAGAGGTGGAATCAGAACCCAGGCTTCCTGATCCCTCTTTGGCACGTAGCGTGCATTGCCAAGCATCATCAGTATGCCTCATCTTCTGCTTTATGTCTTCTATGGGGGGCTTTGAAGGGCAAAGGAGCCTGAGGTAGAAGGCTAATGTAAGGAGCACTCCATTCTCAGGGTGGTGAAGGGAACACCAGAAGCTCAAAGCCTCTGCGCTGTCTCCAAGGAAGACCAGGGAGTGGCAGCCCTGGTCACTGCCTTACTCACTTGATGCCCTGAGAAACGGCGCCTTCCCTCTTCTAAGTGCCCCCATCTCAGTGTGGCTGCCTGGATTCCACCCGGTCTTTGTGCCGAGCTTGTATTTGGATCTGTACTCTTGGAAGGCACAGGCTCCTCCCACAGGTCCCAGTTGTGGGGTGGGGAAAAACCCCACCCTCAAGGTCTGGTTTATTTCCTTTTTTGGATTTTGTGGATTATCTCCTCTCACTAAAGAAGAAACATCTGCCCTGAGCTTCTTTTCTAGATTAAAAAGATTTACTCTTTTAATGCAAATAAATACAGTTATAATTGCCAATCCTTATTAGTCCTGCAATATGTCAAGTACTTATAAAGAATCTACATGTGCCACTTCCTCCTCTGACAACCTCATGAGGAGGATGTGAACTTGCTCAAGGTCATCCATCTGATAAATGGCAGAGTTGAAATTTAAATCCAGACTGCCTTGCTCCAGAGTCTAGTGATGTAAGCAGCACAATTTAACACTGTGTTGCTACACAATGCACAATGCAATGCTAGAATACACACACATCTTCATGTGATGGAGCCCACGGTTGTTGGTTTTTCCACTCCAAAAGGCTATTGTGATATTTTAGTTCTTTTCTTGAATAAGGGCCTAAAGAGCTATGCTGGGGCTTCTGAGTATATAGAGAGGCGACTCCCCCCCAAAACCTGAATTAGATCCTGGAGGGTGGGCTTCTTATAGTACAGGCTCCCCCTGTTAGGTGAGTGTTCGAGGAACCCTTCTGTGCCAGTGTATCAGCTGGCAGTGCTGTGAGAGGTTGGGTTTGGCTTCAGTGAACTTTTTTCAAAAACCCTTTCAACATGTTTGCCCATGTCATGACGGGTGATTTACCAGTGCACCTGCCCACACTACACTGAGTGTTCAGCAGTTTTTGGCCAACGACAGCATGACCCCCATGCCCCACCTCCATATTCACCTGACCTCACCCCTAGTGACATTTCTTTTTGTTTCCCCAGGAGAAAAAAAGTCCTCAAAGGGACATGTTTTTCCAATGTGGAAGAGGTGAAACAAAAAGCAGAAGCACTGAAAGGCATCAACATCGACAAGTCCATAAACTGTTTGGGGCCGTGAAAAAAAGTCTCGATAGGTGTATTGCATCAAATGGAGAGTGCTTTGAAGATGACTGAAGTTTAAACGTGTAAGAATAAATACACAACATCTTATAAACAAATTCTGTGTTTTTTAGGGAGTCCCCCCTTGTACTGCTGAGTCTGGCACCATGGATCAGGTGAAGAGTTTGTTCTAATGTTTTCTGAGCACTTGCTAGTATGTCAGGCACTATACTTAGCACTTTGCAGAGATTGTTTTATTTACTCTGAACCACAATTTTGTGAGGGAAGTCCTGTGTAATTACCCCCACTTGATGGATAGGGAAACTGGCACGGAGAGAAGATAAGTAAGTTGTCCAGGCATCCCCAGTGTCATGTCAGAGTCCACACTCTGAGCACCGCCATGGCGTCTGCCTCTTCCAGGGCAGCATGGTGAACAGCAGCACTGATGTGATGGCTCTAAGGAGAGGGTGAAAGATCTTGTAGGTTCAAGACCGCTGTTTGTAAGACAGCTATTTCTCAGCAATCCATTGCTTTGCCCCATTCGCCGTCCTCGCCGGTCACTCAGCAGAGAGGGGCAATGAAGTTCATGGTGGACTGCACCTATGGCTGCAGCAGAGGTTAGTCAGCTGCTTTTATCTACGGCTGTGAACTTGGATTGCACCTCAAGCCAAGAAGAGAGAAGCAATTCAGTGGGGATGAGGAAGGTCCAAGAGTAATTCCCTTTAGGCGATGATTCATTGCAGGAGGGCAGAGGCGAAGCAGTGAGGCGGAGAGGAGTGATTATGCGATGGTGAAGTGTATGGATGCTGGAGCTTCTTGGGGTGTAACTCCTCCATCTGCTACTTACTAGCTGTATGACTTTGGGAAAATTATTTAATCTCTCTGTGCCTCAGGGACCTCATTTATTAAATGGGAGCAATAATGGCATCTACCTCAGAGGATAAACAGATATTCTATTTATAAAGCTCTTAAAAGATTATGTGGTGCATAGTAAGTGCTGGGAGCTTGCTAACTAAGGACAGACGGCAGATCACATCTTCACTCAAAACGTTACGCCCTATCTTATCTTGGGTGCTGTTGGGGGAGGGGGAGGGTGCCTTTTTTATTTCTAAACATTAACTCTCTGTCAAAAATATATTTCTTATTTTAGGGTACAGGGTTGAAGAACAAGATGATACAACTAAAGAATATCTACAAAAAAACTTGACAAAAGCTTTTCAAGTAAAGTATTATAACATTCAAACTTGACTTAAAACATAACAAAATTGCAAACAAAAATGTTTACAGATTTTCCAAACACGGATAAATGAAATAGTGTTTGGGCAGTAGGACTCATGCTGATAGCTACTTGCAAAAATCGCAAATGTGCCAGCTCGCATAGGGACTGCAGCAATTTGATCCTCACTGGTGAGGTTTTCCACTTCCAAAAGAGAGCCTTGATTAAAGCGTCCGTACCCCAGATCACTCCTACCTTTACTCCAGAGACTGAGGGGCTACACACAACAGATGAATTTATTTTCACTGTGTGGATAACATATTGTACCTCTCTGCCATGGTTACTTGAAAACCTTTCATATCAAAACAATTTAACAGCAGATGTAAACAATTCCATAAATACGCAAGGATCTTTCAGTACCGTCCTTTGGAGATGTGTGTTCATTCATGCTGTTAACCTTGGAATCACAGTTCATAGGATCCAAATAGAAATGAGTTGGGGTGACTTCCAAAGTAATGTCACGTCCCTCGCTTTGTTTAGAATCCCACTAGAACTGGTACGTTCCTTTCATAGGTCCTTTCTGTGCCTTAATCATTGGGTGGCAGGAGTTAATGAAAATTTTTCCTGTTCCGACGTCCATTGCTGGCAACAAATGCCCCCAAACCTCCCAGGAAGTCATTGTGACTGCACAATACATGAGGATCTGGCATTGTCTCAAAAGCTTAAAAAATAAAAATAAAAAATGGAATTGTATTTGACACCTCCTGACATCTACATTAATACTGCACGACTAATAAAAGCACGTCAGTGGGCTGGACCAAACCAGCAGTCAGCGTGTGCCCAGGATGCACAGGAGTAAAGATGCAGCAAAAGGAAGGAGTCTTTGTTGCCTATAGACCACTGCCCGCCAGAGGTTAAAGTTCAAAGTCTGAATGATTAAAGTTCATTTTCTCAGTAGAACTATCTTCTCTCAGGTTTTTTTACTCAAATACTCCCCGACCTGCCCCCCCCAGCTGGAATAGGTTGCCCCCTTCCTTTGAATTCCATGGCACTTTGATCTTCCATACTTACCACATTCTGGTCTTAGAGTTATTTATGAAGGTAGATTATCTTCTCTCCTGAAAGGATGTAAGCTCTTTGTGGTAGGAGGTGTCGAATACACATCTGTGTCCACCACAGGGACTAGGAGTATTCCTCACATGTGCTAGGCACTAAACAATTATTTTCGGGATGGATGGATGGACGGACAGACAGACGGATGGACAGATAAGCTTTCTTGATGCTGAAAAAGTTTCCATGGGGAACTTTTCCATGGGGGACGTGGGGAGTCCTCCCTCTTTACCTTTTCAAAGGACACTTTAGTGCTATGGTCCACACTCAGTCACAAAGTAAGGATGACACCAGAACTCAGAAGTCTCGGTTTTGCTTGCCAAAATACATGTGTTAGGTGGCCTGCAAATTTCAAGATGGGACCCTGAGGGCAGAGAAGTGAAGGAGTTAATGCTTAAGTCCAAGGCCTAAAGGAAATCCCTCTTTCCTGGTCGATATTCAATCCTTTACCAGGATGCTCAGGATAATGTGAACTGTCCACTTCCATTTGAGATTAGGCAACAGGAGCCCCCAAACTGAAATTATTTACCATTTACTGAAGGCACTGACTTTAGAATTAACAGTTGGAAGAGAAGAGAAAAGGCACTTTTATTGATACCAACCCATTAAAATAAATCCTCTATCCACAAAAGCCCCTCATGAAATAGGCATTATTTCCCCCTTTTTACAGATAAGAAAACTTTAAAAGGTGAAGTAATTTGTCCAGGATCACATAGTTATAAGTGGGTTTAAACTTAAGCTGGACGTCCAAGTCCCTGTCCTTCTCACAGAGCAGAAATGTTAAACTCTGTCAAGTGTTATTGTGGTCTCACCCGAACTAGATTATACGAGGTCTGTCCGGAAGGTATCTGGCCATTTAATATGAAAAATAGAGACACTTATTGAAGAAGATACAAGATACAAGAAACATTGTACAGAAGACAATGATGCCTCAGTCCCCTTCAAATTAGGCACCTTGGGACCTCACACAGTTCTCCCAGTCTCCATCAGCTGCTCCACTGTATTTTCCTAAATCTCACTGATGGTCTAAAATCTCTTCCCTTTCAGAGGTGATTTTAGTTTTGAGGAAAAGCATAAGTCACAAGGCGCCAAATCTGGGCTGTAGGGGGCCTGAGTCACCTGGGTGATTTGATGTTTCCCAAAAAACTCTGCGTGAGATGTGATGCATGAACAGGCACATTGTCATGATGAAACAGCCAATTACCAGTTGCCCATAAATGCAGCCTTCTGAATCATCCAAATAGTTTCTGTCAAGGAATGTTCAAGCTTAACACAAAATTTAATGCAGATTCATTGCTCTATAGTACACATGCCTACTCAATAGAGTCTATGGCCTCCACTGACCAGTACAGGGAAGTTGTCATTGTTCACACATGCACATCCCAGTCCACTCTCCTTGGCTGCCAGGTTACATCGATGTCACACAAACCATTCTCATTATATTAACAATGGCTGGACTTTTTCTGGACAGACCTCGTCTGCTTCCTTGTATTTATACCTTGGATCCTCCATTGTTCTAAGTGGCCTCTTCATTCAACATCTCCACTTAGTTAAGGTAATTAACCCTAATTGCAGTAAAAAACCACTCTCAAAATCTCAGTGCACAACACAATACAAGCTTATTTTTCACTCATATCAAACTTATTTCTCACTCAAAATACAAGCTTATTTGACTATGGTTGGGCAAGTCCCCTCCAAGTAGTGACTCGGGGATCCAAAATTCTTTTCCAACTTGAGGCCCTGCAACATTAGCATATAGTTTATAATGTTAACTTGGAGGAGAAAGAGGGTAAGGACAATTGCACAGGACTGGGTGTCATACATCAATCACCCCATTGGTCAGAACCCAGTCATATAGTCTCAACTTAAATGCAAAGGAGAAGAAAAAAATGTAGTTTTCATGTGTGTCCAGGAAAAGGAGATTAGATTGGGAAGCATTAGCCAGCCTCTGACACACCCACCATATCAATCAGTGTTCTCACAGGAAATAGATGGCACACCTAGCTGGGATTTTGAATTTTTTAAATTTATATTATTTATTATGCTATTATATTTGTCCCAATTTTCCCCTTTGACCCCCTTCATCTGAAAATCCCATTCCCCCCAGCAACACCCCCCTTAGTCCATGGATCATGCATATAAATTCTTTGTCTATTCTATTACCTACACTGTTCTTAACATCCCCCTATTTTGTATCTATAAATTTGTGCTTTTTAATTCCTGCACCTTTCCCCCCATTCTCCCCTTTCCCCTTCCAGCTGATAACCCACCAAATGACATCCACATCTATGATTCTGTCCTTGTTCTTGTCTGCTTAGTTTGTTTTTTGGATTCAATTATTGATAGTTGTTGTTTTTTGGATTCAATTATTGATAGTTGTAAATTTATTGCCATTTTAATGTTAATCACTTTTATCTCTTTTTTCTTATATAATTCCCTTTAGCATTTCATAAAATAATCACTTGGTGATGATGAACTCCTTTAGCTTTACCTTGTCTGGGAAGTATTTTATCTGCCCTTCAATTCTAAATGATAGCTTTCCCAGAGAGAGTAATCTAGGCTGTAGGTCCTTCCTTTTCATCACTTTGTTGAATACTTCTTGCAAGTCCCTTCTTGTCTGCAAAGTTTCTTTTGAGAAATCAGCTGATAGTCTTATGGGAACTCCTTTGTAGGTAACTCTGCTTTTCTCTTGCTGCTATTAAGATTCTCTCTTTTTCTTTAAACTTTGGCATTTTAATTATGATGTGTCTTGGTGTGGTCCTCTTTGCATCCATCTTACTTGGGACTTTATGTTTCCTGGACTTATATGTGCATTTCCTTCACCAAATTAGGTAACTTTTCTTTCACTATTTTTTCAAGTAAGTTTTCAATTTCTTGCTCTTCCTCTCCTCCTTCAGGCACCAGTATAATTCCGGTGTTGGTACATTTAAAGATGTCCCAGAGGTTCCTAAGCCTCTCCTTTTTTAAATAAAAAATTCTTTTTTCTTCCTGCTGTTCTGATTGAATGCTTTTTCTTTCCTTGTGTTCCAAATCATTGATTTGATTCTCGGCCTCATCCTCTTCACTGTTCATTCCCTATAGATTTTTCTTTATCTTACCTAATGCAACCTTCATTTCTTCCTGGGTCTCTTTTATTCCATTGAAGTAACCAGTGAGTTCCTGGAGTATCCCAAAAACCAATGTTTTGAACTGTGCATCTGATAAGTTGCTTATCTCCACTTCATTTAATTCTTTTTCTGGAGTTTTGTTCTGTTCTTTCATTTTATATTTCTTTGTCTCCTCATTTCAGCAGCCTCCCTGTGTTTGTTTCTCTGTATTAGGTAGAGCCAATTTGACTCCCTGTCTTAGCGTTCCTGTTAAGTTGTATGAGGTGGAGCCTTAGGTAATTTGCCAAGGTGTGCCAACCTGTGTCACCACTCTGTGGCTCTGTGTGGGGGAGGGTTTGCAGAGGGCATATTGCTGCTGCCTGGCCTCTGGAGTTTTGCCCAGGAGGAAGCTGTCTCCCCACTCGGACTTCACTTTCTCCCCATATTCCACTGGTGCCCTTCCAACTGTTCCCCTGGTGCTAGAGGGGGTGGGCCTGCATGAATCCTAAGTCTGATGTGGGCCCTTTAAGAGGATACAGTTTCTTCTACTACCTCAGCCCCCACTCGTTTTTACAGCCAAAAGTCATGGAGATTTATCTTCCTGGTGCTGGCACCCTGGGTTGGGTGGTCTGGACTGAGGCTGGAATTTCTTGCTCCTGAGGTATCCCTTCCATTTTTTATGCATCACATGTGCATGTGGGACCACTCATTCCTGTCTTCATGCCTCTCCATGCCTCTCTGTTCCTCTCAGCATCTCTGTCCCTCCTACTCAACTTGGATGAATGTGGCTTCTTTAAATCCTTGGTTGTCAGACTTCTACGAAGCTTGATTTTCTGACAGTTCTGAGGAAATTTGTTTTGTAGTCTAGTTGTATTTTTTGCTGTAGTTGTACCTAGAGGTGAGGCATATTTACCTACACCTCCATCTTGTCTGGAAGTGGGATCTTGAATTTAATGCAGGTACTATTTACAGAGGTATGAATGGGGTTAAGAGAATCTATGAGGGATTTTGAGGCATCCAGGGAGTAGGCAGAACGGGAAGTGTATACTGCCCTTATTCCAAAGGCAAGGAGAGGACAAATTATATTAGGGTCCAGTAAGATCTAAAGCCATGGAAGAAGGGCTTCCTGACAGAAGCTGCAGTTGTTTGTAGAGGATAAAATCACCATCAGAACTGCAATACTTAAGCAGGAAGTGAATGGAAGAAGAAATACCCTGAACCCTCTCTGTCTTTCTAACCTCTGATGTCCTGTTAAGACCTCCCCATGACCCAAGCCAGCTGGAAAGCAGAGGACAAGAGAGTCTGTGTGATGAGGTCCACAGGGGTCAGCTTCCCAGGGCACAGAGAACAGCAGACAGTGAACCTTGTGGGTAGGGATTTGAAAGACTAAACTGCATATTAACTATTTCATCTGAACATCTCCCTTCCCTGGAAAGCATTACCCTTAGATTCTTCCCTGGATTCTCCCTCCCCTAAATTCTGCCTATCCACATTCATTTCCCCAGCTGGACACCTGCATTGCATGGCCCGCACCCTCCCCTACCCACACCAAACCCTCACAAATGGGACAGGGGAGAATGTAGAATGACCAAGAACCCTTAGGGGTTTTCCCCCCAATATCACTTGTAGAACCCAATACAAGGTTCTATAGCAACTCATTATTTCACTCCGTAAGAATGAAACTCCCTGTGAGACGAGAAGAGAGGACCAGGGCCTAGAAAACCCCTGTTCTCAGGGATCTTGACACTCCATGCCCTGAGTACTTCAGCCCCTCACTCCTCTCCTCCCCCCACCCCCACTCTGTCCTTCTCCACCTTTAGCTGCCATCCCCCTGAGACCTGCATCAGATATGTTCACAGGAGCTCAGTGCTTTTGCAGGGTTTGGAGAAGCAGCCGCAGTAATTACAGTGGATTTCTGGAATGGAAACTAATGGTGCGGTTCAGATCTAAAATGCTTTTGATCCTCTTCATCATTAAAAGGCCATTAAAAGTACAACACATATATGCATATTACTGGACATCAAATCTACATTGATGTGGAAAGAAATTAGGCTGATAATTGTTCCCAAGGCCATTAACTCCAGTGAGTGAGAACCCTGTGTGGTTCTACAAAAGGACTTTCACTGACCCTGATCAGTTCAGCTGAGACAACACTGATTAAGCTTGGGCTATGTACCATCTTAATCAGATGTCTACTTCTGTGACTGCCCTGATTTAAAGTGTGACTTTCAAGGACGTGCACTCTGGTTTACAGGCTGAGCCCTGGGAAAAAACTTGCAGGCCTTGAAAGACCACAAAAGTTTATGGCAACAGCAATGCCTGGCTTAGGGACCCCAGCAAAATGGGCAAAACCACAATGTGTAAAATGATAAAATAGACTGAAGAACTATCTAACAGACTGTGTTGCATGTAATAGGTAGTTAGTCAATGTCACTTTAACCAAGAAACTAACCAAGGGCCAAAAGGATATTCTCTTCACAGGCATCGCGTAAGGGTAGGGATTAGGCCAAATTTATTGGCTTAGATCCTAACTACCTCTCCTAGTCTAGCACCAAAGAGAGTTTCCTGAAGACTTACAGTAGGCTGAGCCCCCCTCACTTAGTCCCGTACACCCGCATTCCTAATCATTCAGCAGAACACAGCAGGTCCAATTCCCACCTCCTCCTGTCACTGCCGTAACCCTGGGCCTGACTCCTCATTGTCCGTGCACTCCATTTGCCACCAAGGGTGTAAGGTTAGGTGACACCAGAGTCCTATTCCCAGATACCCTGAGATAGTAAAGAGGAAGAGGGAAAGATCGAGGTGGGCAAGAAAGCTCTCAGATTCATGGGCCACAAATTTCTCAAGAGTGAAGACTAATGGTGGGAGACAGCACAGAATAAACAGTGTTGCAGAAAGACCCTCACACAGGGAACAGAATATTAAGTACATGGCACATGGCTATAGTGCTTAGATCCCAGACAAACAAATTTTCAGGACCATGCCAGACCCAGCCACTGCCAAAACCAGAAATAGGTAAAAAGCCTGCAAATGGTATAATTTGAGCTGTAACCAGTAAAGGCTCCCTCAGAGCCCCTCAGCCTCAGAAGCAAAGGCCAAGATAAGTGGAGTTTATGGAGAGGATGATAATTGCAAGCCCAGAAGAGACCAGAAGCAGGAGGTCATTCCTACAGTGCAGGCTGTCCCTGTATCTGAGGCCACCTCTGGAAGGTACTGCCAGGTTTAAGGTCCACCAATGGGGCATGTTAAATATGATGGTGCAGCTGTCACCATCAATTACTGTGATATCTATAGATACTAATATGGAAAATCACCCCCCCAAAAGAATGTAAAATAAAAATGCAAAGGGACATAAACAGTATGATATGCCACAATTTGTGTAAAAAGAAGTGAAAAAAGTGCATAACCTCAGATGGTTATGTATGCATACATTTCTTATAAACGATATGTAAGAAACCAATAACGTGGGCTGTCTGTAGGGAGAGGAAGTAAGTGGCTAGAGGTCTGGGGTAGGAGGGGGAATTCTCACCTTTGTATTTCTAGAAGTTTGAATCTAACTATTATTTATTCAAGATATAAAATGGTCTAAAATTATTTTTTAAGTGAATATGAAAAGGAACTATGGTTTACTGAAAGTGTATCAGGAACTTTGCACGTATTGTCTAATTGACTTCCCTTAGTCTTAAGGAACTCTACTTTTTATTTTTATATAATTTTTAAAATCTTACAAATGTAATATACACTAAGCACAGAGAATCTGAGACACTCAGATACAATTTGAAAAACAAACAGAAACCACACCCAGCTGTAATGCCAACCGCCTCCGAGATAACCACCGTGAAAATGTTGGTATAAAGCCTTCCAGGCACATGGTGGTCTTTGTAGAAATGGAGTCACAGTGTTCAGACTGTTCTGCAACTTGTTTTTCTCACTTCCCACCACATCATGAACATTTTCCCATGTCAACACTTATTCGTCTACAAGATAAATTTATTATTTAGTAATATTGTTTAATATGGGGGTATCGTAATTTCTTTAATGAACATTGTATTTAAAAGTGCTGTTGTGAACATTCTTTTATGAGGGCAGTGGATGAGACACCTCTCTTTGCATGTCATACATCTGATCTATCGGCAAATCCTGTTGACTTCACATTCAAAATGTCCCCACCCAAGAAAGACCGCTTTTCTTCCACTCTGACTACTCTGGCCTGGCCCACTACCATCTCTCACTCGGGCACTAATAGTAATAATAACATCAAATACAGAAGTGACATTTGCTCTGTGTTGTTATAAGTGTTTTAACTCACTTAGTCCTCATCACAACCCTATGTTCTAATGTTTCACATTTATTAATGCATTTAATACTAACGCACACCCTGTGATGTATAACTATTATCCCCATTACGCAGATAAGGAACCTGAGGCATGGAGAGAGTATGTAGTTTGCCCAGAGTCATGCAGGTAGTAGGTGGCATAGCTGGGATTCGAACTCAGGCAGTCTGGCTCCAGAGGCTGCTAACTAAGCTCTATCACCCCTCTAGATAATTGCAGATTATGGTCTTAACTGGTCTCCTAACTGGTCTTCCTGCTTCTACCTCTATTCCCACAAGCTATTCTCAAGACAGCTACCAAAGTAAACACTTTTACTAACAGAAGCCCATGAAGTCTAAGGGGGGTTTAAATAGTGGTGGAAGGGAACCTGACTTAGGGTGGCGAGCACACAATACAATATGCAGATGATGTACTGAAGAATTGTATATCTGAAACCTACATAATTTTATTAACCAATGTCACCCCCAATAGATTCAATAAAAAATAAAACAATCAACTGTATAGTTTGTTTGTTTTTTTAAAGTACGATGATGTCATTGCACTGCTAAAAACTCATCAATATCTTCCCATTCCTGTTAGACTAAGTCCTGAGCTGGTCTGCACCATCCAGTCTTTTACGACCTCTTTGCCTCTCCTGCTGCCACTCTCCTGTCTGGCCACACTAGCCTCCTTGCGATTCTTAAACAGGCCAGACATGCTTCTGCCTCAGATCCTTTCCGTTTGCTGTTCCCTCTGCATGGAATGCTCTTCCCTGCTTGGCCATCTTGCTCACTCCCTTACCTCCTTCAGCTTCTTCTCAAACATCAGTTTCTGAGTGAGGCCTTCTCAGGCCCCCCGTTTAATGTTAACCCTCTGCCTGCCCTGAAGCGCTCTTCATAGCCCTTCTCTGTTTTTCTCTCACAATTCTTATCATTTGACACCCTGTAAGTGTCATATGTTTATTGTCTGTCTCCCTCCTTGATTATAAGCTCCATGAAGGCAGGAAACTTTCTGTCTTCTGTTCCATCTCTAAGTCTTAAACTGTCCTTCAGTGGTTCTATAGCCTTGCAGCTCACCGGGGCAGGTGCCCAAACAGGGGAAGCTTTGAGGGACCTACTCTGACAGCCAGTTGCCCCTCACCTCACTTCTCTTCCATCATTTTCAGGTCTTTCTTTTCTTATTTTGCCACTTGCTAGCTGGGTGAGTTTGAACAAGTGACTTGCATTCTCTGAGCCACAGCTTCCTCATTTATAGGATGGAGTATGTCAGTGCCTAGCTCATGGGATGCCCGTGTGGATCAAATGGGATGTGTGTAAAGCCCCCAGTAGGTACTCAATAAGTGAGTGGTGGCCCCTGCTGCTATGAGGCACAGAAACAAGATAGAAGGGGAGCTGTGTGGCAGAAATGGCCTGAGGGTCTTCTGGAGGCTCATAGCCCCAGGCTTCAGGCAGGTTACTTTGACTTGGGGCTGAGCACACTAAGGGAAAAATGCCTGGTGGTGCCATCACCCCAGTTCCCCATCATGGGTCCCTTGCCCAGCATACAGTATGCATTGCTGCATGTTACATCCTTTCCTATTCACCCCATTTTACTATGAAAGCACTGAAGATGCAGATGTTATGGCCCCTCTGAGTTCACTCTAATTGCCAAGCTCGTAAGTGCTCAGCACCATGCTGGCGAATGAGGCAGTGGGGATACGTAACATTTAAGCTCTAGTTATATTAATAAGGAAACATGGCCTAGTGATAAATACGCCATCTCAAGATGAAAAATAATATTAGGAAGGATACTATGAAAAAAAGAAAGACTGAGGTGGAGAGGAAAGGAGTAGAATGGGAGGTGGGATGGGGTACAGATCCCCACTTGCTTCTATGGGAGCCCACAGGAACAGTGGGAAGAGCATAGGCTTAGAAGCCAGACCCAGGCTTGAATTCTGTCTCAGACACATCAGCTCTGTGTGTCCTGGAAAGCTAATTAAACTCAGCTTTCTGACCTAGAAAAATGAGACTAACAAAAATATACCTCCAGTAAACTGCTGTGAGAATTAAGCATTGTAAAGAGTCCAGTACAGTTCCAGGAACATAGTAGGTGCTTAGCAAATGTTATTTTCTTCTGCATGCTCTCCATTCCCATAGCCCCACTGCTGCCCAGAAGAGGTGCCCTATCTAGCCCAGACTCTCAACCTCACCCACCCCTTGGGGCAAAGGAAGAAGCTAGGCCTCTGGGAAGCAAGGCGGATGGGAAGGCCAGGAGGCAATGGCCATGGTTACCCACCAATCCAGACAGAGACCATGCTGCTCACCCATTCGACCAAATGGCAGTCTCCGGGCCCCTGGGACGCAAAGATGAATAAAATGTGGAATCTACCTTAAGGGAGCCAGAGGCCGAGAGAGGGACACAGACACATAAACTCAATAGTTATGAAGGGAGTTGGGGCTTCACTTATATCTGTGAACCCCCAAATCAAAGAATCTGCTTCATTGTCCCCACCATCTAATTTGACCTGGAGTTTGAAAAAAAGTCCTCACCCTTTAGAGGTCTGAGCAAAGTGCTGCCCAAGTACAGTGGGGAGCAGTGAACTCTGCTTAGGAGAATTGGCAGGTAGCATTTGAACAGGGTAACGTGACGAGAGCTAACGTTTATGAATATTTACTGAGAACTAACATGTCAGGTACCAAGTGCTTCACACATATTAATTCATTCATTTCTCCCAACAGCCTTGTGAGGGAAATACTGTTCATATTTTATAAAGTCACATAGTTTGAGAGTGGCAGACAGAGTCTTATTCCAGACCCCACATTCTTAATGTCTATGCCAGATTGCCTTTCTGAATCTTGAATATTATGGCCATTCTGAGATCCAAGGTCAGTGTATTCCTCCTCTCCCTCCAACACACACACACATATGCTGAAACTGCATGCAGACCGATAGAGTCAGGCTCACCCCTCTATTTGGGCCATGTTCATTAGCACCTACTCTTTGTGAGACTTAGAACTGTGCGACTTAGGTGTGTGGGTGGGGACAGCAACCCAGAGCCCCTTTCTCCCCCCATGAGCTCTGTTTTGCTGCAATTTCCCTTGGCTCCAGAGCCTGGAGAGTGGGATGTTTAAAGCTGGAACAGTTAGCTAGGCTTCTTTCCCACCTCTGTTTCTGGTACCTGAGAGCTTTAAGACATAAAGAAGGGCTCAAAGGCTTGGAGGCTCAAAGGATCTTCGAAAGCAAGGGTATTCTCTCTCTCTCTCTTTGAAGAGTAGAGCAATTCTCCAAATGCAATCTTACACAGAGCAGACACGGGCGGAACTGCTGTGAGTTGGTGATTGGGGGTTTTGAAGCCCTACTCATTCAACACTCTCCATGTCCTCTCCCATCTTCTCAGGTGGCCCCTGAAGGCTGTCTGTGGAGTGCAGTTTAAAACCCATCCTAGGTGGAGCACTGGCCAAAGCTTGCTGCTGGCCCGTCCTCGGCTCTGCTGGCTGTTGAGGACTGGCAGCATCTGCAGCCAAGTGAGGTCAGAAATCAAGGGACCCACTCCTTACTCCTGTCATTGGGAGGTTTAATGAACATTTGCATGACTCTTTGCCCTAATAGGTGCTCTGAATTGCCTGGAAGAGAGAAAAGATATAGGTTCTGGGCAGGGGAGTCCAAAAAGATAGGCCAGGGTGGGGTGTGGAGGACAGGGAGATGCTACTGGAGCAGATAATAGATATTTTCTCCTTGTGGCACATACAGGAGTGGCCATGGTTGAGTGGAGATAGAAGAAAATTAAATCAGGGAACCATTCAGAGTGAATGAAGGCCTCACAATTGCTTTTATCCCAGATGATCAAGGATACTATCGGTAAATTCTGTTCACTAGGACATCTTTTACGAGGGCAGGGCAAGAGCAGACTCTGGTCTGTTCTCCTCCTCAGAGTGGGGGCCCAGCTCTGCAGGTGATATGTCACGCTGTTCACATTCCACTTCTTGCTGGCACTGACTCCCCATGGCCAAGTCTAAAATATGGAGGCAGTGTTGCAGGCTGGCGAGGAGACGGAGTCAGACCTGATTTGAATCTTGGCTCGGCCACTAATAATTTGCTTGACTTAATCCAGTGACTAATTCTTTCTGTTTCCTCCTCTACAAACTGGCAACAGCACTGATTTCTCCCTCACAGGACTGTTGTGGGGAATAAATGGGTTAATACATATAAAGCACTTAAAACAGCACATGGCATAGAGTGGTTAGTCAATACATGTTAGTTTTATTATCATCAACATTATCAGCATTTTCAGAGGTACTTAATTATAGCTTTGGATGCCCTAAAAGGACAAGCAACCACTAACAGTCTCCTCCCATGCTCGCATGTCTAGATGGGCTCAAAACCGAGTTTGCCAGATGATGGGCCATTCAATACTATACGTAAAAAAGACAGAATAAAGGCTTATCCCTCAGTCACGTCACTGTCTGTTTCAGCCGAGAGTGGGAGGTGGTTCTGCTCCCTGAAGTCACTCCCAGAGGCCTCAGCATTGCCTAGGAGTTTTAAGTTCTTCACTAATTTTTGCACCCAGCCGAGAGGCAAGGGATGAGAGACAACTTAGAGGATCAGGCAGAATAAGGGTCACCCTCGGAAGAGACTGACGCCACTTTTGTCCGCATTCTGTTGGTCAGAACTGAAGTCACATGGCCTGACCATGAAGTGAAATCTAGCATGTGCCTCAGGGGGTTAAATGAGACTGTTGGAGAGTTCTGGGCCAGTCTTCGCCGCATCTTTCAACATTTTTTATACTTAATTAAGATAGTGATACAAATACTTTTTATTACAGAAAATATTGAACTAAGACTGAAAGAACCTCCATTGAGATGTCATCCAGCTTAGTTTTCACCTTATGGCTAATCTTGCTTCATTTTACTTGCACCCAACTCCACCTTCCTCCCATATTATTTCAAAGCAAATCCCAAATATTGCACCATTAACCCTATAACTATTTCAGCACAGAAGATGTCAAGCACTTGCAATGTGCTCGTCACTGTGCCTACATTAGGAATACAATTATAAGATAAAATGTTTGTCTTTAAAAAGCTGCGGCTGAGTGAGGAGCTTGTAGACCAAAGCTTATTGAGATAAGCCAGACCAAATCACAATGAGAAAACAGAACTCTCATTTGGGAAGACACATCCTCCCACATGGGCTCAAAAAATATCCCAAGGGACCACAAGAATTAATAACCTTCGTTTCCCCTGACCTCCCTACCTCACCACTGGGTTTCCACCAAACGTCTTTGCTCTTCTTGAGAAGTGGCTCCTCCGAGAGCTGTTTCATCGCAGCAGCTCTGCACCTCGCAGGACAGGAGTCCCCTGTCAGTCGTGGAGTCTGATAATGGAATGATTGCTGACAGAGGCCCCTTCTGGCCCAATCAGCTCCTGGGACTTCTATTAAGCAATGACCTCAGGCTTTAACTCTGTCTTTTCTTAGAGGTGGGAAAGATAAGTGGCCTCCAGGGGTTAAGAGGTAGAACCTTAATCAAAAAGAAGCTGAGTGTTGACAGCTCTGCTGGCTCTACGAACTCTCCCATCAGAGCTCAGGAACCTTAATGGGCCACTACCCTCGCCCCAGATGTCGCCACATATCACCACCTGCACACCAGTCATGCAGCCTGCCAGGTGGAGCCAGGAACACCATCTATGTCCTCTACTTTCTTCAGCTTTCCCCACCCAGCGGCAGCCTGGAGTGTGAAATTCAAATGCAAGTGGACTTGGAAATTACACAATTAGGCAAAACGCACATGTAGTATCTGTATTTATAGAGCTATCTCCAACTTCAGTTACAGGATATTCACCTGCCTGGGGATGGTGGGTGATCTGGAGCACAGTAGGGTTACTGTTTCTGCTCAGAGGAGTGTCTTGTGAAGCACAGGAAGCAAATCCAGAGTTCCTTCTGCATGTAGGGGTTGGGTGATAGCCTAAGTAGCCATCTATTATAATCTAGCACCTCCGGGTCGGTGCAGCAGGCTGAGCTGGGAACTGGCACTCTGGTAGAACTCACCTTGCAGTGGAGGCAGGCAAGCAGGGGCCCAGAGTGAGGGCCCCTGTGGGTGTCTGCAGAGCACAGAGGCAGTCTGCTCCAATCAACTCACTGAATCCTTATTTGTCTCACCTGCCCATCTATTTCCTGTTACGCAAGTTGGCTGAGAGTGAATAGAAAGAAGTCTCGAGTGCTAGTTCTAACATTTTTGAAGACCGGGGTGGGGAACAAGGTTAATTAAAAACTATGGGTAATAGTAAATTCACTCTTAGAGTGAGCCTGGATGATCAAATTTCAAATCATCAAATACTCTAAGGACAAGTGAAGTGTCACATCGTGTGGCTGTTCACTGCAGAAGAGCAAGACCGGATAGAGGCTAGGATAGATTTACGTGTCTGACACACCTGGATTTGAGTCTTGGTTCTATTCAACCACCTATCAGCCATTTACCTTGCAGGCAACTGAGCTCAGAGTTTGCCAGGCAGGACTAGACTGCAGCTGCAGCGCAAAATGCTGTTGGCTGTAAATTCTTGGATAATAATAAAGCTTTTAAAGCGATTTATTGTAACTATTCACTTTGTAATAGTTGAAGTTACATCTGAATACTATTTGGATGGCTCCCTGTGAGATTTCTTGAACACAGTCACTGTTATTTGGTTGCATACTTTACACATCAGTCTGGGGGGACCACATTTCCTCTCCTAATCCCCCACTGAATCATCTCAGTCAAGTTACCAGCCCCAGACAGATGCCTCGAGCCTTCTCCAATTTACCTCAGAATGCCAAACAAATAGAATTTTCTACATGTGCTATCATGTGCAAACAACTGGAAAGCACTAATTTAATCTCTGAATAATTTCCTCAAATGGAAGATGGGAAAATAGTATATATCTCAGTAGACATTGTGCGGATGGAATGAGTTAAAATACAAAAAGCACTTAGAATAATGTCTGGAACATAGCAAATGAATAATAAGTGCCAGTTATCATTTTTCTTTGTGAGATGTAGATAATACCATCTACTTCATATGGCTGATGTGAAGATTACACATGTGAGGTAAAGCATATTAAAGGCTTGGTTCTACATCTGGCACACAGTAGGAGGTCAGCAGATGAAAACCAGTGTTACTAGCCCTCTAACTAGTGCAAATGTACATAGCTTTTCAGGTTAGACTGTAACTTTCCAGTGCAGTTCACCTGTGCACAACCTTCAGTGAGACTGGAGACTCTTTAAACTGATTTCCTTCTCTCCAGGCCCTACTACAGTCTGGGACTATAGAAGGTGTCCAAACCATGGCTGGAGGTTGATTTTGTAGAGCTCTAAGCCTTTACAGAGTGATATTATGTCTGCTATTTTATTTAATTTCTCAAAACAACTTTAAGCTATTTCCACATTAGAGGGAAGGAAACTGAGGCTTAGACAGATTACGTGGTTTGCCCAAGAGCAGCAGCTTTCAGAACTGGAAGCAGAACCGCGGCCCACGGACTCCAAGTAGAGCATTTCCATCAGATCCCGTTGCCAACCCGGGGCTGCCGCAGACGGTTGCACAGGGGAGTGCAATTCATGCTGTAGATGTTGCAGATTTGTATATTAATGAAGCACTTTCATGGCAGATGGCGGTAAGAGTTTTGTTATAGAAGTATATTAAAATCATTGCCTAAAGGAGCATCTTTATCCTACTTGTACAAAGGCATGCTATAGAGACCCTACCACAGAAAAGTGAAAATATTCCCTGATGATTAAAACAGTAATTTGGGATGTTGAGCCCCTTTGGATTATCGATTTGAGTCTAAAAGATAGGAATACTTATACAGTGGCCAGCAAACTTTTTCTGAAAAAGGCCAGACAGTAAATATTTCAGGTCTTGTGGGCTGTACACTTGCAAGTACTTGGCTTTGCTGCCATAGCCTGAAAGCAGCCATAGACGATATATAAGTGAGCAAGTGTGGCTGTGTTCCAATAAAACTCTACTTAGGAAAAAACACAGTGGGTACAAACTTGCCAATATTGACTTACAGAACTATGGTTATTTGAATTATCAATTAGAATTTTTTGAGAGAGCATTACTTCATTTAGATTGAACTTGTTAATAGGTGAGAAGCTGAAACTTGGAAACAGAACTGATTTCAAATCCCTTGTTCTTTAATCTTAACATACGCCAGATGTTCTCATCTTGGCAAGTTGGTGACCCGCCAGTATGAAGTGATCAATTGGGAAGTATGTTTGCAAACAATCTGAAATGTGTGTGCATGTATTTATATATATATTTTAATCCTCACCCGAGGATATGCTCACTGATTTCAGAAAGAGAGGGAGGGGGAGGGAGAGATTGTGAGAAACATAGATCGATCACCCCCTTCACATAGGCACTCTAACAGGGGATCAAACCTGCAACCTAGGTATGTGTCCTGACTGGGGATTGAACCTGCAACCTTTTGGTGTGTGGGGCCATGCTTCGACCAAATGAACTACCTGACAGGGCAATTTTTATGGGTATTACTTAAAAATAAATTGAAATAGCTCTGGGTGGTGTGACTCAGTGCCCTCAGTTAGGGCACATGCCTGGGTTTCAGGCCAGGGCCCTGGTGGAGGGGCGCATGAGAGGCAACCACATGCTGATGTTTCTCTCTCTCTTTCTTCCTCCCTCCCCTTCCTCTAAAAATAAAAAATAAAATCCTACAAAAANCCTGACAGGGCAATTTTTATGGGTATTACTTAAAAATAAATTGAAATAGCTCTGGGTGGTGTGACTCAGTGCCCTCAGTTAGGGCACATGCCTGGGTTTCAGGCCAGGGCCCTGGTGGAGGGGCACATGAGAGGCAACCACATGCTGATGTTTCTCTCTCTCTTTCTTCCTCCCTCCCCTTCCTCTAAAAATAAAAAATAAAATCCTACAAAAAATTGAACTAGATGAGAAGGGACTCATACCTGTTTTGATTTCTTGAATGGGAAGGAAAAGTCAGATCTAATCTGACTGGCCTTCAAGGAAACTGATTGCTCGGTTCTCTTGGCCTTTATCTCTACAAATTCCTATTCCCTTCATTTAGATGAATACAGATGTGGTCCTATGAAAGAAGCTTTACCAAGAAACAAAGGTGAGAGAGAAAACAAACAAACGGGAGATCTACAAAAAGACCTAGTCACCTGGTTTAGCAAACCACCCTTGTTCCTTTCACTACCAGACCAAGCTGTCCAGGCTGCTAACTACACAGCTTCAGCTTAGCACCACTTATGACCTTGTCCGAATCTCAGCCTCTACAACATGACCATAAATCCATGACCTTGATAGACGTGTGGGGCTGGAAGTTGGAGGTTATCTAACCTGTCACATGCTTAAAGTTCCTTTCCTTTATCATCCATTTCTCCTTGGACAGCCTTGCAAGAGCAGGCTGGCGTCACCTGTATTAGCCTGTGTTCTTTATTATCAACAACAGAATTTATTAGGAAGTTCTTTTATATGTTGTGGCAAACTTACCCTTATTGCTACTGCTTCTGCACACGTCTACAGTCACATAAAACAACCCTGCTTGCTTTTTCACATAGCAACCTCACCTATATTTGGAAATGCTACCTCGAAATACCAAGCACAGGATTCAAGGTAAGATTTAACAGTCCAATACCCTCCCTGTCCGGAGACTTCTGTTTTTGAGGAGCCGGGGGAGTCACAGCACACTCCTGGCAACACTGAGTCTATGGACAACTAACTCAGCTCTAAGTGTCTAGTTCCGTCTCCCACAGGCTGGGTGGAGGCACAGCTGGCCTTCTGGATCTAAGAACACACTCCATTTGGGCAGCAGGTTAAGTGTTCCAGTGTTCATTATCTAGTGCAGTGACACTTAGCCCTGAATACATGCTAGACTTACCCCTTCATTTCAATTTTTAATCAACTCTTAGGGATCCTGATTCTCTTAAACAATATAATTTGCCATTATCTCAGCCTTTAGTCACTAAAAAATTTGATAACAATGCAATAAGGATAGTAACAATGGCTCAGATTAGTTGAGTTTTGTGCCAGGCATTCGGCTAAGAGATTTTCACGTTACTTACCCCTCACAAAAACATTATGAAGTAGTTGCTATAATTAATGGATAAACAAAGGTACAGAGAGGTTGTTACTTGCTGAAGGCCACAGGGTCCATTGGTAGAGGGCCCAGGGTTTGAACCCAAGCAGATTGACAAGAGAACTCATACTTTTAACTGCATTACACTATTCCCATCAATGTCCTTTTTCAAAGCATTAATAAACTATGTGAGCAAGTCTGTATGGAGCTCTATGGCAAACCAGCACGGCTTGAGTTAACCCAACCTGTTGAATAAATACAGCTAATTCTTAACACAACCAGTTGTGCTCATGCAGCCTCAGTCTATCTCCTCCACAGTAACGCAGTTAATTGCCACGCTGAAATCCTAGAGGCAGGATGCTCGGACACAGTATTCCTTGAAGTGGTTAAATGCAAAGCAATCGGCATCCTGGCTCTACCACTCTACAATTACTTACGCTTTCTGTGCTTCAGAAGGTAATTAATAGTATCTACCTTGTGATTATGATGATTATAAAGTAACCCAGGTAAAGTGCTTAGGAAAACTCCAGGTACATAGAAAGTGCTCATTAAATGTTGGCTATTATTGTAATTCTCATATGAAAACAATAAATAGTCTGGTGTGTCTGGTTCTCAAAGTTATCACTTTTTAAATAATCTAGTCTAAAACTTTACTCATGACTTGTCACATTTATCAATCTGTATGTTAGCAATATCATTTTTTAAAAAGTATCTGCTCGTTGTTAATAATTCAGCACCTCGTAGTTCACTGTGCTTTCTTAAAGACCACCAAGAGTCCTCATACCACTCCACACTGAGAACCAAAGACTCGAAGTGTACCCTGATGCCTTGATATTTGGATGTAATGGAGAAAAAGAGCAGTGACTTCCCACGGCGGGGGCAACTAAATTTGTGGCCTGTCATCACCAGTCCATGAGCCTGAGTGTAGAAAATCAAGAGTGTTGGTCAAGGCAATTGGAATTTGGGTCCTCAAGGACAAGTCTGAGGAGGGCCCAGGGTATGAACCATCACAGCACAGCTGCCCTTCAGCATACTTGGTCACTGTTGAGCCCCAAAATGAGAGCCAGCCAAGCAGACATTTCCAAAGAACTGGGGTCCATGCAGCAACTGAACTTGAAAGCATTGTACAGCTGTTACCTCTTCTACCAATCCTTTTCTCGGGCCATCTTGAAGTCAGATAAGAACCTTCTATATCCAGTCCAGAGGTTGTAAACTAATAGACTATAGACCAAAAGTAGCCACAGAGGTTTATTTGCCTCCTTTTAGTTATCTTTTTAATTAATATTTAAAAATCTGAAGATTTAGCATAAAAATAGATTTTGCTCATCTTACAAAAAAAAAAAAGATCTGGCCACATTATGTCCTTTCAACAAAAATCAGCCAAAGCCAAGTAGTAGCTACCCACTTCAATACACAGAATCCAACCAGACATGAACATTTGCAAACCCTGATTAAATCCAACATTTTATTCCACAGTTGAAGACATTGGAGCTCTGAAAAACCATTTGACCTGTCTACATTTAATGGCAGTCAAAATTAGAAGGCCAGATGTTCTGAATCCGAATTTGGTGACCTTTAGTGAGTCCTATTGATCTTTCCCCTAAAGAATTTGAGATACAGGGTCATTACCTGCTTGTAGGAATCATGACAAGGAGAAACAAAACTGAGAACTAGGTCTTCTGCTTTTGCAGCCACTGCCCTGCATTCCCTGCACTGGGCTAAAAATTCTCAGGGGCTGCAATCCACTAGGGAAGTTACAACTAGCTAGACACTCAAAGTCCCAGCATTCTTCAGGCTGCTGACCGCACCCACCATCTAAACTATCTGTGCTCTCTGCAGAAAGCACTGCACATTCCCAGCCTCCACAGATGCTCTCAAAACCAGCTGGGTTATGCCCAACATGCTGCTTTTTCCTTTGCAAGTGGCCTTTTCCCTACCCACACAGGCAGTTAGTGGGAACAAAAGCCTCCACAGGACATGGACTCAGGGAAGGGAGGGAAGAGGTTATAAAGAACAGTTACAGATGACAGGAGGTCAGGAGCTCTGAACTCTCTTCCTGACTTTCTTCTCAAAATGTCAAATGACTATGGCCATGGCCTTCAACACATTGCTTTTAAAAAGTACAGACTCTGTCCAGATTGACATAGTTTTATGCAAAGGACGCCCTAGCCATGTTCCCCTTGAGTATATTGACATTGATTTGTAAATCTTTGAAACCTTTAGCTTAAATGACCATGAATATATAATATCACAGCTTCATTGAATCTCAGGTCCAGGAATGTACTACCTAAAACTGTCCAAGGGAGTATTTGGTTCCCTTTATATCTTGGCAATACCAAGGACAAACTTATAGTCTATGCAAGTAATTAGGATTGCACTGCATGAGCAATGGAATAGTAACTATGGAGCCCTTCACATGAGATCATACTCAATAAAGGTAGAAGGAATACAAAATCAAAACTGCCTTATTTACGGAGGAGAGCAGACGCGGGTGGCAACTGAACTAGACGAAGATGGCAAGGCTGAAAAGCTGAGCAGGCACTGAGTCAGAGATTCTGACTCGTACAAAAGACCAAAAACAAGCACACTATCAAAGGGCAAGTGCTCAAACATGCATAATGTCGATGACAGTTGAAGCCAAAGAACTTGCCAAGGTCTGCCTTGGCCCTGCCAAGAATCCTGGAACAACTTCTCCGTGTTTCCATGAGAAAGACTGCTGCCAGGAACCTGTAAGCAGAGAGGCAAATTTCCCTTTGTGCTTCCCTCTGGGCAACGCATTAAAAAAATTCCCTAGAGCCTCTGTGTGGCATAAATTAAGGTGTTAGAGCCAAGTTCCAAGAGTCATCAAAATCCAAGCCACACGTTTATTCTGTTCAGGTCTGTGCATTCCGGCCATTGCCTGGCCTCCTGGGAGCGCAAGTGAAATGTCAGGCTGTTGGCTGTGGTCAGAGACTTGTCTGTTATCCCTCAAGTAGGGAGATTTATTCTCACGGAGGCAGAGGAGATTCTTCTAGATGCATTATTTAGATTCTAATACTTTTCCCACTTGCTGAATATACAAGGACAGTATTCTCTCAGAACTAAATGATGATGACACTCATTCTATGAGATGGATTTTTAAATGCACGTTTTCTCTTTTGATCCTCACCCACCTCAGAAGCTGAGTCTGTTGATGTTCTCAACTTTCTTAAGCAGGAACACAGGAAACAGGCTAGGGTCTATATAAAAGAAAAAACTAAGCTCAGAAAGGGAAGAAACTAGTCTCTTAGATTTGGGACACAAAGAAACACCGAATTAGGGCTGAGAGCCCACTCACAACAGGCATGAACTCTCCAGCTGGGCACTAAATCAGACTTGAGTGGTAGGACAGGAAACCCTTGGGAAGACATTTCATAATGGCTTTGTCACCAATATACAGAATTCTGGTACCCACATTTAGTGAGTCCAGGCTAGTAATTTGATTCTACATTAGGCTCTTCGAGAAATGAATGTTGAAACCAGGACAAGACCTAAATCTTCCTAATCTGGGAAGCACCGGTCACTCAATTCCAACCACTCAGTCTTAAAGCACCAGGTCCTCGTAGAGAAAATACCACAGGGTGAGGAAATGGCAGCCCTTCCAGTGAGGCAGTGTGTAAAGGAGGGATCATCACCATGTACATCACGACTTGCAAAAGCTCAGGAAAGCTGCCCTGGCTGCTGTAGCTCAGTGGATTGGGTGCGGGTCTGCAAACCACACGATCGCGGTTCGATTCCCAGTCAGGGCACATGCCTGGGTTGCAGGCCAGTTCCCAGCGGGGGACGCACAAGAGGCAACTATACATTGATGTTTCTCTCCTTCTCTCCTTCCCATCCTCTCTAAAGATAAATAAATAAAATATTAAAAAAAAAAAAAGCTCAGGAAAGCTTTTCAGTAAGATGTGGTCAGCAGTATTCATTAGCCCTCCGCACCTGCAGGTTTAACCATATGGTTAGTACATTTTCCTTCCTGATTGGAGCTACTGTTCCTTAGCTATTACGGCTGGAGTCTGAACAAAAGGCTGTCACAGGACTGAAAATCCCCTCCCCCCCCTCCACCAACTATGCTTTCTCATTTTAAGTTGCTGCCTCAGAGTTTCACCTCCCGTATGGTGTTCAAGTGTCTACTGGATGGATCTTCCAAAGGAAAACAACTATAAACTCTTGACAAAATACAAAAACTACCTGAAGGCATTGGTGAAAACAAAAGAGCAGGCAAGTTCTGGAGAGAGTCTGAAACTCGGAAGAAGGAAATGGCACAAGGTGAGTTGCTGTTTTTATGGCTTTTAGGCTGATGGAAAACTGCAGCCTCTCTGGTTGAAGAATCAGAGCAACCACAGCTTCTGGAAAGTGAGGGGAGAAATCTCAGAAGAAAGAGACCGAATCCATGTATAAGCTCTACCCACATCTCTGGCTGCCCCCTGAACCATACAACCATGCATGTGAGAGAGGCGCCAGCTAAAGCTAAAATCATTGAGATTTCAGCTGCTGCCCAAGACATAGTTTACATTCTGAGTTCGATGAAGTTAAATGCCTGCTAACAAACGAACAAACAAAAAAAAAACCAGTCCTCTTCAGAGAAATATAACAGAATGCACAACATAATCATGTACAACATTCAGGATACAATCTAAAATTACTCAATATTTGAAGAACCATAAAAATAGGACTCTTTCTCTGGAGAAAAGACAAACAAGTCCAACTCTGAAATGATGCCTATGTTGGATTTAGCAGAAAAGAAAAAAACAGCTATTATAACTATGTTCAATGAAGTAAAGAAAAACATGTTTATAATGAATAAAAACAGGAATGCTACAGAGAAATATAAAGCAGTTATTACCAGTAACCACGGTTATTTATGCTCTGATGGCAAGTGAGATGGGAATAAGAAAACAACTCACATTCCAAAGTACTCCTGCTCAGTTGGAGATTTTTGTTTCAAGTGACTTTTATTTGTACCAAAACTAAATTGAAAATTGCTTACTGACACTATAGGTACTTTTTGCTCTTTGGGAGACTTGACTGGAAAGGAATAAAAAAAACTGAGTGAAGTTTGGTGGGGAAATTTTGTGTACAGGTATTTTCATTTAGTGAGGATGTAAAGGACAGAGATGCTCTGTCTGGGGTTCCAAATGTTCAACACCAGGCCTGCTACTGGTTCTTACATGGATCAATTTTTTTTCTTTCAGAAGGCAGAGCTATGTAATGCTCCTGCCAGGCATCTAAAGGAGGCAGGCTACACAAAATAGAAAAGTGTTTTTAAGAAGAAAAAAGTGATTTTGAGAGAGAAAGCATGAAGAACATCAAAGCCTGGTCTCCTGAAGTGATTCTAACATGGAATTACTAAAAGGAAGTAGTTGGAAGAGATGATCCCAAATCCATTTGGGATCTCACACTGGTTCTTCTTCTCTCCTTTGTTCACTGAATTCTATATTCTGTGAGACTGTGTTTCAGAAACAGAGCCAGCTTCCCAACCCCAAAATTCCTGGTACTCTGAAAAGCAGGATATGATAGGAAAGTAAAAAACTGGTTCCTGGATAAAACAAAAGGACACAAAACTCACAAAAAAGTGGCGGTAGTTATAGTAAGAAAGGTTACCAACAAGCCCGAAACTGTTAGTTTTAGAATAAAGGTGACAGTTTCTCTATAATTATTTAAATCAATAAAAACAAATAAACAATGTCCACACGAAGTAAGAGAATAAAACCTCCCAGAGTATTCTTAGCAACTTTGTAATATGCACCAACTAAACCCAGTTTTCAGTGTCGAAAAAGGAGCAATGATGCTTGAGCTCAGATCTGATTGGTCACTTGATCAGAAACAGGAAAAAAAAGCAAAAAAAATTATAAAACTCCTCTTTTTATCATAGTTTTTCAACTATAAAGCTGACCGCAACATTATCCAATGATGTAAAATTCTAGAAACTTTACAAAATTCCTCTTTTTAAAATTTATTTTTTGTTATCAAAGAGAATGTCCCAACACAGAATACTAAAGAATCTGCTCATGGCATCATTTTACAAAAGTTCCTAATGGAGTGTGAATATTTTATTCTGATGTATCTCCTTCACTTACTAAAGATGAGGTGAATGAACTGATGCAATTACTTAAAAAAAATTCCAGACAAAAACATCCATTCTCATTCTGAATCTGCTGATTAGGGTGAATTCAGTGGTTACAATACCACCACTGGCAAATTATTAACCTCCCCACCACAGGGAGCTATTCAAATGTTCTCCTTGGGTCTCAGAGGTCTCTCAGATATAGGCACCATGTTTGAAGTCTCACACAAAACATCTGTGTCACTTAAATTACACAATGTGGCAGTGTTTTTCATGGAGACACAATCTTGAAAGAAGGCGCAAAGTAGAAAACAACCTGTTTTCATGTTATATGTGAGTACATTATTGGTCCGTCCTGGGTTCTGGGCATCGTAGCCCTTGTTGGAGAGGAATTCCACCAATGACGCATCTGTCAGTTCTAAGGTGCTCCCGGGGCTGAGGGTGTCTGCACATACAACCCCGTGTTGTTAGGTCAGGGCCTTCCTTCATCTGCTGTTCGGCTCAAATGTTTTGAACTGAGTTTGGTTGTCCTTCTCATCCATCTTAAACTCTATTTCTCGGCCTCGGGATATGTGGGGTACTTGACTGTTTCTATCTTCTCTCGGACTTTGTAGGAGGGATATAGGCCCGTCCTTCCCAGTTTCCTGTTGACACCTTTAGAATAGCCATCCCAGTGATTTCCAGCCACACCAATGACGTCTCCAGGTTCCATAGGAATTTCATCCGCAGTCCGAGGTTGGTGAGGATAAATAGCAATCTGGTTGTGGGCATTTTGGCCCCCAAAATAGTAGATATCATCCAAAGAATGGAAGTTTGCCGAGGCATCAGGATGCAGTGTTTGCATAATTTCATATGCAACTCGACAGACCTTGGGAAAGAATGAAAAAAATTATTAGTATATATAAGATCTCCTTCATTGCAATCTAAAAGCCCTTGGACAAACAGACTAGAACTAACCAGGACTAGGACTGAGAGAACAAGAAGTAGTGGATTCCAGTCGCAAGTTTTCACTCTATATGCTCTCTGATGGTGGGGTAGTATAAGTCTTTTTTTATCTCTGTGCTTGTATCTTTTATATATAAAAGGTTATTACAATTAAGGCCTCTGAGAGAAAAATATATAAAGTACTTTAAGAATATGAATCAGCTAATTTTAATAAACATTTATTAAGAGCCGCAGAGCCCTCCATGTTGGGCACTGGTGGCACAAAAATGAGAAAGACATAAATAGTGCCCAGGAAGAATTTAAGGTTTAGAATTAGGACTATAAATACTTCCCCAAAATGCTGCTGCTCCCTTTCCTTCATTCAGTTAATCAATTACACACTCTTTTCCGCTAATTTGGACTTGGTCTCAGAACTCTTTTCAACAGAAACTTATGTAATTACTGACGATCGATTAGCACTGGCAAGTAAGGTAAAACACATCTACCATTTCTATTCTAAAGAGGTTTTTTTAAAGGTTTATTTTATTCTCATTCAAGAGAGAGGGGAAGGTGTGGGGGAGGGAGAGAGGGAGACAGAAAGAGAGAAACATCTATCGGTTGCCTCCTATGGGTACCCTGACTGGGAATCAAACCCGCAACCCGGGCATATGCCCTGATGGGGAATCAAACTGGCAACCTTTCGATTTGCAAAACAACACTCCAACCACACTGGCTAGGGCTATATTCTAAAGAGTTTAAAGTGTGCTATGTAGATAGTAGCATTCTAGGACTGAAATAAGATGGACCAGTCTTTGGGGAAGATGCATCTACCTGATGCATTTAAAGTTACTTAATAGATTCCTCTGTCAAAGAACTTCTGACCAAGATGGAGGCATAGGTAGATATACTTGCTTCCTTGCATAACCAAAAGAAGGACAACAAATTAAAAAACTAAAATAAGAACTGCCAGAAAATTGAACTGTATGTAAGTCCGACAACCAAGGAGTTAAAGAAGAAACATTCATCCAGACTGGTAGGAGGGGCAGAGTGGACACTTGGCAAGGCAACAGACTGCGTGGGTGAGGTGGTGATTGGTGGAGCAGGTGGTCCCATATTCATGCATAGATAAACCAGGAGGAAAAACTGGGGAGGGAGATAGACCTTGCAACCCAGGGTTCCAGCAGAGGGAAATAAAGACTCAAAAACTCTGGCTGTGAAAATCTTTGGGAATTGCAGTGGCAGGAGAAACTCTCAGCCTCACAGAAGAGATCACTGGAGAGACCTACAGAATCCCAGAATGTACACAAGCCCACCCACCTGGGACTTAGCACCAAAAGGAACCAATTTGCTTGTGGGTAGCAGAGGAAGTGACTGAAAGTGGGGCAAGAGCTGAGCAAGCAGCACTGTTCCCTCTCTGACCCCTCCCCCACATACAGTGCCACAACGCAGTACAGTGACATAAGGTTGCCCCACCCTGGCAAACACATAAGGCTCTGCCCCTTACAATGTAACAACTGTGCCGAGACAAAGAAATATGGCCCAAATGAAAGAACAGATCAAAGCTCCAGAAAAAGAACTAAGCGACAAGGAGATAGCCAACCTACCAGATGCAGAGTTCAAAACACTGATAATCAGGGCTCACAGAAATGGTTGAATATGGACACAAAATAGAGGAAGATGTGAAGGCTATGCAAAGTAAAATAAAAAAGAATACACAGAAAACCAACAGTGAAGAGAAGGAAACAGGGACTCAAATCAACGATTCGGAGCAGAAGGAAGAAATAAACATTCAACCAAAACAGAATGAAGAAATAAGAATTCAGAGAAATGAGGAGAGGCTTAGGAACCTCTGGGACAATTTTAAACATTCCAACATCTGAATCATAAGGGTGCCAGAAAGAGAAGAAGAAGAGCAAGAAATTGAAAACTGATTTGAAAAAATAATGGAGAACTTCCCTAACCTGGCAAAGGAAACAGACTTCCAATAAGTCCAGGAAACTCAGAGAGTCCCAAAGAAATTGGACCAAGACACATCATAATTAAATTATCCAAGACTAAAGACAAGGAAAGAATCTTAAAAGCAGCAAGAGAAAAGGAGACAGTTACCTACAAAGGAGTTCCCATACAGCTATCAGCTGATTTCTCAAAAGAGACCTTGCAGGCAAGAAGAGCCTGGAAAGAAGTATTAAAAGTCATTAAAGGCAAGGACCTATATCCAAGATTACTCTATCCAGCAAAGGTATCATTTAGAATGGAAGGGCAGATAAAGTGCTTCCCAGATAAGGTTAAGTTAAAGGAGTTCATTATCACCAAGCCATTTTTATATGAAATGTTAAAGGGGCTTATCTAAGAAAAAGAAGAAGATCAAAAACTATGAACAGTAAAATGACAACAAACTCACAACTATCAACAACTGAACCTAAAAAACAAAAACTAAAAACAAACTAAACAAACAACTAGAACATGAACAGAAGCCCAGAAATGGGGATCACATAGAGGGTTATCATGGGGGAGGTGGAGAGGGGAGAATGGGGGATAAGATACAGGGAATAAGAAGCATAATTGACAGGTACAAAATAAACAGGAGAGAGCTAAGAATAGTGTAAGAAATGGAGAAGCCAAAGTACTTATATGTATCACCCATGGACATGAACTAAGAGAGGAGGAATGCTGGTATGAGAGGGGTGGGTGCAAGGTGGAAGGGGATAAAGGGGAGAAAAATGGAGTAACTGTAATAGCATAATGAATAAAATATACTTAAAAGTTAAATTCAAAAAAGCAAAAAATAAATGTGTGCCCTGGCTGCTGTGGCTCAGTGGATTGAGTACCAGCTTGCCAACCAAAAACATTCATGTTGTACAGTTTACATCTCTCAAATAAAGAAAACATAGTGAGTCATTAAAAATAGATTCCTCTGTCAAAAGAATACCTACCATGCCCACTGGATGGATGGCAGCTGAGCTTCATTTCTTGAGCTTAATGCTTGGTGATTAAGTTAAACTGTAACTATCCTCAGGGAGGTATAGCATTTTAAGCAATTAAGAAATACATTTATTACAGCATAAATAGATTTCCAAAACTCTTCTAAGAATAGGTGAAGAAAGAAGAGAGAATATTATTGTTTTGCTTAGAAAACTCTTTCAGAGATGGCCAGGTAGCTCAATTGCTTAGAGCACTGTCTGGACATGCCAAGGTTGCAGGTTCGGAATTTAATCCCTGAGGAGCAAACAGCGGGGTTTGCATGAGGCTCCAAAGTTTTCTCAGACCAGATGGGATCTTGTATTTTTGTGAAAACAGACAGGGCCAGGAGGATCTCCTAGTGTGGAGACTTGGAAGTGGGTTCCTGTCTCATTGGGTGATGCTGGGATATCTATAAACTATTTTGTTTTGCTCCTCAGTGAGAAAGCCGTACCCACGGTTGTTTCCTGAGCCATACCTGGATGGGAATTCCAATCCAGAGCCATCTATCTGGAATAAATGCAATATCTGTTTTTTTCCACTACACTTCCCAAAATCTGATTGAAAGTGTAGTGAGGCCAGTTATACTGTGTGTGAATTTGGAATTAAACAACAAAGAGTGCCGCAGAATATATTTTAAGTCACAGAGTGAAGTAGCACAGAGGGATACTTTATTTGGCTTATTTAATTTTAGAGCTTAATTTAATTTAATTTATTTCATTTTAGAGCTTTTATGACTAGAGCAGTGGTCCTCAACAAGGATGATTTTGCCTGTATGGGACATTTGGTAATGTCTGGAAACATTTTTAATGGTCACAACCTGAGGCAAGGATGCTATTGGCCAGGGATGCTACTGAGTATCCTCCAGTGCACAGGACGGTGCCTCATAACAATTTATCTGGCCCCAAATGCCAATGGTGCCTTGACTGAGGAACCCTCTGTGGAAGAACAAACTTTAGACAGGGGCACAGTCTTGGCCCACAGAGGAGGTGGTACATATGAGAAAGTGACTCTTGACTTACTCATTCTAACAATATGCATTCAAAATATGTGGAGCTTGTCACCAGTTATTTGCACTTTTTAACCATACAGACACAGCCCACTTGTCAAAAACAGTTGAGAGAGACCAAGCAGTTACAACACCCCCTCTCCACCCTTGAGAATGGAAAAGAGATCATGACCCTCATCAGGAAGAGACATCAGCAGTGGATGCCTACATGGGAATCTGAAGGCCAAGTGAGCTTTCCCTTCTGACTAGGATTGCTGCCTATGGGACTCCTGCTCTGTGTAACTGTCTTTCAGGTAGTAAGTTGTACACTTATTCCATGTGGAAGAAACTCACATAGCCTCTGCTGTGGTAGGTCTTTCCAACAATCACATTGCAATCCCACTGGGACAATGTACATTGTCACTTGATAGACACTGTCTATTTCTTTATACTCTCTGAAGTACATTCTCATGAGAATGATGTGGCTTTCCTTTTCATATTTTTTCTCAAATTTTTCTAGGCTTTTAGGAATATATTATTCTTACATGATTTCTATCTCTCGGTAGTTATTTCATGTGATTGTTTGCTTACTAGATTCTGGACCAGGGTAAGATCTGTATCTTTATCTTCTTTGAAATTCCCTCTGCACCTACTATAATTCTGAGCACAAATAGTCATTTAACAGATTGTTGAATAAACTAGCCAATAATATGCACATAAATGAAAGAACAGAATAAAATCCACAATAAATATTACTATGCAGATATTCCACTGGGACATATAAGGCTGCTTGGACCACTCATAAAAACACATATACCAAATCCACAACACATAATTACCTGCAACAATTAAACTCAAGGAATGAATATAGTACAGTATTGCTTAAATTTAACACAGAAATGTAATAGGACTTGAAAAGGAATTACATTTACTCTTTCTTATTTTCCAAAAGCAATCAAGTGAAGCAAAGTGCTGGGCATTTAAGCCTCTCAGTATCAGTGCATCGATGTGTAGAAATGGATGGATTCTGGTTAAATACTGACTGATGCAAAATCAGAAAGTATTAAGTAAGCTTAATTACTTGCTGTTTCTGTTAAATGCCATGAACGAGCCAACCACTTTAAACAACTCCAATAGCTGGCTTCAGTGGAGATGTATTCAACCGTTGCTTCCAAATAACTAAATATTCAGCTCACTTAAATAGCTAATTTTTTGGAAATCTCATACTTACACAAAAAGGATCACTCCCAAATATTAGAAAAGCTTCACCTGAATCATGACAACTAACATTTAAAGAACCACACAAACAACAAGAACTTCCTGACCCCAACATGACCAACAAGTGGCCATGACTGGCCACTTAAAAACACTCCATTATCACTTACCTGGGAGGAAAAAGTGCAAACTAGGAAGTCTGCCTGGGACAGAAAGTGTATGTCTAGAATCACACCCCGAAGTGAATTTTCTGTGTAACGATTATGTAGTCCAGCTGACCAAGAGATAGAATTATCACTGATAAATTCATAACTGGGGTACCTGAGAAAGAAATAAATTTATACATGGTCAGTGAAATCACACTATTTTATTAGGAGGAAGTGTCCTATCAGCAGGAAGCAAATCGGCTCCTTTGACCAAGAGCTCCTCTCCTTCTAACAGTAAATGGAGCTTTAAGAAGTTGCAACATCCAAGAAAGTAGCCAATGAAGCATCTTTGAATCCAACAGAGGGACAGAAACCATTCTGGAGTGTCCTGTGTGTTAAATGTCATTGGCATGCATATAAAATACACCTTGATGCATCAAAATATCCCTCTCAATTCATGATCATTCAAAACAGAAGATTCCTATTTTCTTTGCAATTAGTGATCTCTAAGAGGTTTTTCAAGCTGCTTTCATATTTGATTACTGAGCTTTTCCTTTAGAATATAAATATCGTGATTAAACTTCATTTAAACTTTTAATTCAGAATTTGTGATCATTCACACTTGTCCCCCAACCTCCATCCTAGCCACCATTCTTGAAGCACCATCTAAACCAATAATGGTAACGTGAAACCATTCTAACACATTTATGAAGGCAAATTCCTTGTCAATGTCCACCCAAGTAACATTTTGATAGTCTTGAGAGAGGATGTTTAAAACTATTAAAACAGGATATCTTTAAAAAGTCTACCATATGTTCAAATAATTCTACTCTGAATTAGAAGCTTAATTATCCTCCAGAGTGAATCAATTTTCTCAGAGCATGAGACAGATCTTCAGAGTTAAAAGGCAAACTTTGGGAAGTTACTTGAAAAGGAGATAACAAATTGTACATACTTTATGTAATTCATATGGATTAAACACATTAAGCAATGAAAAGCACTCTGAAGAGGATCTGACATGTAGCACGTACTCAGTCAATATTGTCTGTGACTGTTAAACATTTTCCCCAGGCATCCATCTGGTTTTACTGCTTAACTTCCTTTGGATTTCTGCTCAAATACAGCCTCATTAGTAAGGTCTTTGGCAGTCTGTATCCCTTTTACCTACTCATTTTTGTCCATGGATCTTTTATTATTTGACACAATATATATTTACTGTTATTTACTGCCTACATCCATCCATTCACCACCTTCATCATCCCTAACTGACAACAGGCACTTCATCTATTTGTTTACACTCTTATTCTCAGCCCCTAGAAGAGAATCTGGGATATAGAGGATCAGTAAGTATTTGTTGAAGGAATAACAGTTTCCGTTTATAAATCCTGAAACATTAGGAGTCAGTTTACCTGTCCGTCTCCCACATGGTTTTGCCCCCAAACTGGGACTAAGCCTTCCTTTTCTTTGCATCCCAGCACCTTGCATCCCATACAATGCTATGTCTATAAATACTGGAACGAGTGAGTGTCCGGGACTTTTTCCTAATCCCCTAAGAGCTGCTTCAGATTTCCCTTCATTTCACAGCCACCACAGGGCTTTCTTTCATTGCCTTTAATAATGACCATGAAGCTAAAGTTTCTGAACACTGTTTCAGACTGGTATTCAGTGTTCAGATCCATTTGGCCTCATTATTTTTGACATTTTGCCCTCCTCAGCTCCAAATCAGGGAGATGAAGGAAATGTCACATTTATTCTAAAAAAACAAACAAAAAAGACTTTTCATGTGATTCTTGCAAAGCTGCATACCCAGGCATAGAGCAGGAACAGCAATAAATAAATATGAAAACACTGGAGGGTAAAGGAGAAGGGGAATTGCTAAAACACGCGAGTAAAGGTTTTATCCTTGATTAAAAACTGCTTTTGTCGGCATGGTTTGGGTGCTCAGTGAAACACGGAAAAGAGCGATCCTTCTACTGAGAAGTGACATTAACATTAATGCCCTTCTAAACTTAAAGGACCCTCCCTGAAACCAAACCAAAAAGGCATCTAAGTTCCTCAGGCCTTGTCTCTATAAGCAAAAGACGACTCGATGAAGGATACTTAGAGTGGGAAAATCAAAGAAACAAAGTGAACAATGGGCGAGCGAGCGTTTGCACCTCCGACAATGAGCACGGAACTTTCCATACAAACGTGCTTCTTTCTTGTCTTCTGCCCACAAGTACATCAGAAGAGGAATCCTTCCATTTTGAAGTTGCAGAGATTGGCAATAATAAAAAACATTTTTTCTTCTTCTACCTTATACAAATTTATTTTTATATCACCCACAAAGTACTAACTTGAAATTAAAGACTAACAGCAAATTTTCTGAAGTCCTTCTCCAGACTCAGGGAGATATTCCATGGCTCAGAAAATTAAAATTAAAGGATTTTCAAAGAGAAAAATAATGCATAAATACTACATTTATAATAGAATATGAGAGAAACTACTGCCTAGACTACAATGGGGAAAGGAGATACCAACTATTGACCACAAAAAGGAAATTCAAGTTTTATCAATCCCATAACCAAGTATTGCCACATATACTACCAGGGTTGCTTGGTGTAAAAATATAATACTGTGTTATAGATCTAAGCTGTAAGCACCTCAGATATTTTTATCTAAATACTCCTATGTCCAGGAATATAGCTTAAGGAAATAACGGGGATAATTTCAGGCACATATCGGGGCATTATTTATAAGGTTAAAAAATTATAAATAACTATCCAATATTGGGAAAATGGTCAAGTATGCAATGGAATATCCACATAGTGGCTACTTAGTTACTAAAAAAGATGTTTATATTGATTTTTTTAGTGACCTGGGAAAAGAGACCTACTGCTATATTAATCTAAAGAGTTCATGTTATACAGAATAAGATAAACTACTAAAATGTGTAACTACACAAATGAAGAAAATATATAAAAATTTAAAAAGTTAAAGCCACTGAGTAATAGGATTATGGGTAATATTTTTTCCTTGCTTGTATACTTACCAACTTCCATATTTTCTAATGAGCATGAATTATTTTGCTAATCAAAGAAAAAAGAAAAAAGGAAAAAGCTTATAATGCATTCAAGAACAAATAAGAGTAGATAAAATTAGTATTTTAATATTTTTTCAACCAAGCTACAAATTCTGCCTGGTATTCTAATGAAAAAGTGTGGTGAACAATTTCTACATCTCTCTAATAGGTCTAGATATCCAACTGGAAAAGTACTTGAGAATTCTTTTTTATTCTGTTTTGTGCCCAAATGTTCATTTAATCCTCAATTCTTACATAAGAATTATAACTGTATAAGTTGGCTTATACTTGGCTGGTGAATTTCTTGGTTCTTGTTTATGTGTGTGTGTGTATTCAATAGAGACTTAAGAAAAAAGCAGCTTACGGTATATCAGATTGATATAACAAGTTAATTCTTTGGAGGCAGAAGATTTAAAGTATTATCCAATGATATGGAGAAACTCCTGCATATAGCCCTCATTCTAAATTTGTTTTTCTTCCTAACCCCCATTTGTGACATATAAAAGGGACCAAGATGTAAATAATAAATTGAAAAGTCATATAGCTTAAATGATTAATAAAATGCTTTCAAATGGATGGGACTAAAGTAAACATAGTTCAGCAGGAACATAGGCAAGCGCTGGGAGATGCTTTCAGGAACAGATGGTATCTGAGCAGAGCTATGACTAGAGTTTTCTTCTCCCCCTTCCCTACTTTCACGTATATCTAATACATCCTTTATTTATTGGTACTAAATAAAGGCCAACTCTAGGTTTATCCAGATCCTATGATAAATTCCAAGTTAGGATCAGTGCTTCATGAGTTTTTATAACACCCAATGTTAATTCTATAACAGCTCTACTCATTCCGTAGACTACTTCTCTGTCCCCTCACCCTGCTGCCCCCCCCCCATACCCCATTAGAAATTCCTTGAAAGCAGAGTGTCTTGCTTACCTAGTACCTAGCACAGTGCCTGAAATATAGGCAGGTTCAATAAATGATGGTCACTAATACACACTAGTAGTCCTTTTCCAGTGCTTACAGAACTTATCTTTTGATTCTTCATGTTTTTTTAAAATTTTATTTGTTTATTTTTAGAAAAAGGGGAAGGAAGGGAGAAAGAGAAAGGAAGGAAAGAAACATCAATGTGTAGTTGCCTCTCACATGGCCCCCACTAGGGACCTGGCCTGCAGCCCAAGCATGTATACTGACTGGGAATCGAACTGGCAACCCCTTGGTTCGAAGCCCATGTTCAATCCACTGAGCTAAACTAACAAGGGCTGATTCTTTATGTATTTTAATAAAACTTCCAAATTCTAGAAATTTTTATAAGATGAAACTTTTATCTTACATATATTTTCAGTTGCCTGTAATTGTTAGTGAAGAATCAGAGCAAAGGGCTANGTAGTTGCCTCTCACATGGCCCCCACTAGGGACCTGGCCTGCAGCCCAAGCATGTATACTGACTGGGAATCGAACTGGCAACCCCTTGGTTCGAAGCCCATGTTCAATCCACTGAGCTAAACTAACAAGCGCTGATTCTTTATGTATTTTAATAAAACTTCCAAATTCTAGAAATTTTTATAAGATGAAACTTTTATCTTACATATGTTTTCAGTTGCCTGTAATTGTTAGTGAAGAATCAGAGCAAAGGGCTAAGTACCTGGTGTATTCCGGCTAACAGTCCTATATAGTTGGTTAGTGTTATGTACTGAATGTGTGTATCACCCCAGAATTTGTATTTAAGCCTTAACCCCTCAATGTGATGATATCTGAAGATAGAGCCTTGAAGAGGTAATTAGGAGTAAATAAGGGCATGAGGGTGGGGTCCTCATAATAGAATTAGTGCCTTTACAAGAAGAGACTCCAGAAAGTTTGCTCTCTCTTCTAAGCACAAAGAGGTCATGTGAATACAAAGCGAGATGGCAGCTGCCTTTGATCCAAGAAAAAGGGCTTCCAAAGGGAATCTACACTTTGCCAGCAGCTCACAATTGCTTTGATTATATCAACAAGTTATACAAGTACACAGTTGTTAGAGTTAAAAAACCCAATAGTTAGTAATAATATTATATCAAGAATCATAAGCCATGGGAATGAAGGATTCCTTTCAACTGAAGAGTTCCACTCTAGAATCACTACTTCATCTAACTTACTTTGTTTTTGCCTCCTTTAATAAAGAAGGGTCATCTGTGGCCAAATACACTCTTTTTTTATCCACTTGCATCCTTCGAGCGAGAAGATGAAAATGTTCTTCAACATGCACCATGTACTCCTCAATGGGATGGAAGGCAGCTTCTGTTCCCACTTTGTCTGTGCGTCTGACATGAACTCTGGGGGGACACGGGGACAAAGTCAGATTCTGTGAAGATATTCTGATTCACTGGGTGCTCTTAGGGTACTCAACATTATACTCCTCTTCATGATGGCATTATGAACATTTTAAACGGATTTTTCTTTCCTTTTTCACCATTAAAAAATTTTTAAAATCCAAACACATATATCTTAAATCTATTTGTATGTTAACACAGTACAAAGGAAATTAAAAAATAAGTAAAGCTTTTTAACAAATGCATTCTTATAAAAAAGTAACTGGCAGATCAGGAACAAGGGGGAAATTCCACAGTTATATTCCACACTGGGCAGCAAAATACCAATTAGCCTTTCAGAAAAAACTGGATATTAACTTTCAAGATTTTTTTACAGTGAATGATACCAAGATTCACAATTGTTATTATAGAACATTACTACATTGTTTGTAGCATTTTGATGCCGACTTTTCTTTTCCTTCATCTTACCCTGTTGGTCACTCTGTAACCACCAACATGCAGAATTCAAAGCTGCCAGAAGAAAACCCAGACCTTGCACGCACCGTTCCGGTCGCACAGTCAAAGCAAGCACACCTTCCAAGGGTCCTTACTATTTTTAAATTCATGGAGCCATTACAACCCTCTCATTGCATGCATAATGAATTTCCTTCACTGTTTTTCACTCTTATCAAACACAAGCAGATACTGCTCTATCTCATCTTTCCTATTTAAGAAAAGCTCCAAAATTATAAAACTAGGGACACAGAGGTTTACACTGTCCTGCACGGAGGGAGAAAGGCATTGACTTCCACAGTATTCTCCTCCCATCTTACTGCTTTCAAGGTGATTGTAGTGAAAATGAGAACAATAGTTATCACAGCTTGTTTTTATAAATTACAACTCCTCTGAAATTAGTCTTTTCTGTATCCCTCCTCTTCCCAAATTACTAAACCACTAGTGTATGCAGGGAAACTGAAAAGGTAGACTTGTTTCCCTTTAGGTCAAGCAAAGGCCAGCTTTGTATTATGAATCTGGAATTGGGGGTTTGATTTCACTGAAGTTGTTCTGACACCTTCATGGCCATTCTTTCCTTTGCATCCAAACTGTAGTCCAGATATGAATACTATTATATGAACACTTCTATCATCTTTTCCTTCTCACATCCTTCTTAATCACTGCTTCTCTCAGGAAATTGGTATTGTTCACTGTGCTCCAAAGAAATGAAGAGGAGCAAAAAGAACAATTCCACTGAATTTCAGTGAAATTTTTCATGAGAGGAAACACTGTTTTATACTGATTTCACCTTGTATTTTCTTTAGCTTTAACATTTGGAATAAAGGTCAGTAACTTCTATACACATGCAGACTAAGACACAGGGACGAAGCAAGGGTGGGAGTTATGCAAATAAAAATAAAAACAAAGAGATGTAACAGAAGGAAGGATCAAAGGAAGAGGAGCATTTGAGACAGTGGCAGAACACTACACTAAGCAATTTTTCTAGGTACTCCTGGCAGTAGGCATGGATCAATAATTTGACAGAGGACCATAATGAAATCTCTGTGGAAGAATCAGAATGTAAGACCTGTGAAGGATATTAGAAGTTATTTAATTTAATGTAACTCTTTTATCTGACAGTTAAGGAAACTGATGCTTCTGAAGACATTTCAGTGAGTAAAGACAACACAGGGCATTTCAACCCAGTCTTCGCAAAAGTAAAAGTTATTTGTGTACCTAACTGATTTTCACTAATACAGCAAGTTCTTTTGGCTCAGGGGATCTGATTTTATTTATTTCCAATTTCGCCAAATGAAATGAATAAATAAATGGATGAATGATGGGTAGATACTAAAATCTAACTGTTTAGTATTACGTTAGTAAAGACCTTAAATGCCATCCAGTCTAGTGTTTTTGTTTTTAACAAATGAGGAAAGGATGACAATTAGTGAAGGCCCCAAATGAGCAAGTAAGTTGCCCAAAGTCACATAACTGTTAGTGGCAGACGCAGACGTGACCTCCAGATCCCTAAACCCTAGCACACTCCCCTTTCATTACAGAACACTACCGTCGCTGTCTGTGCTATTTCAATTTTCTCTGCTTGGCCAATTCTCAATATGGTGGATGGCTCATGGAAAATTAATAAGGGTTGCTTTCTAGTATGTAAAACCACAGGAAATCCAAAGTTAATAAGGTTCTAAACTTCGGGCAGAGATTTTATTTCCTTAGTTTCCTTGCCTACAAAGTAATTATCTCTGCCCACTTCACAGGATTATGTTAAAGGATCAATGAGATAACACAGTTGAAAATATTTTGGCAATTTAAATACTATACTGTTCGTTATCTTTCTCTATCTTCTATGAAGCCTTTCCTGATCCAGATGAAAGTACATTCCCCCTTCCCTAACCTCTTATAATATTTCTAATGCTTCTCTCATGTTATTTATCACATTCTACCCATGTAATGTTAGTTATGTAAGTCTCTTATCCCACGGGCTACAATGAGCTGAAAGAAGCCATTTAAAAAACATTAATCTCTGTCCCCCACAGTAGCAGGTATTCAATAAATGTTTTGCAAACAAGTGAATGAATCAGCGATGTATTAATATTAATCAATGGTTGACTTTATCACAAACAGTATAAATTACAGAAAGCCATAGTCTATTCTACAAGTCTATTTTCAGGAATTATTCAAGCATCAGTCTTTCTGAAATGTGATAATACTTTATAGTGCATTTTTTCCCACAGAACAAAAATCTTCTTTTAATCCTCATATTATCACATCTTCATTTTTAGGGCAGGTGTTACCTACCCTGTTTTACAGATGGAAAAATCAGAGCCCAATACTACTATTAGGTAACATGGCATAGGGGAAAATCAGGACTATTACCCAAGTTGCTTAACTCTCAGTTCAATATTCTTTCCATTAGGCAAAGGACATTTCCCATGGTGTTGAAATCTTGCATCAGCACCCAGGCAATCTCCTTCTCCCATAATTTTTTATGTACATGTATAGGAGCATATACTTGTGAGCAAAGATTTTTTGATACTTCTTGCTCCTATGATTTTCTGATATATCTCCCTTAACATAAAAGCACCAGATGAAAGCCCTGGCTGGTGTAGCTCAGTGGATTGAGCGCGGGCCTGTGAAGCAAAGGGTCGCCGGTTCGATTCCCAGTCAGGGCACATGCCTGGGTTGCAGGCCAGGTCCCCAGTGGGGGACCCATGAGAGGCAAATACACATTGATGTTTCTCTCCCACTCTTTCTCCTTCCTATCCCCTCTCTCTAAAAATAAATAAATAAAATATTTTTTAAAAAAGCACCAGATGAATACATACATACATACATATATATATACTGTAACTCCCAAGTGGACCAAGAGATCATTTTAAATAATAATTTTAACATTGCCTTACAGTACAAATAATATCCTTATTCTCAAAATAGCTTCCAGAACAGAAAAAAAACCTACCCAGAACATCAAAAAAGCAAAAGAATCACCAGTGGTAATTAATAAAGCCTAAGAATAAGGTGTAATCAAAAAGCTATAAATCTGACAGCTTTATCTCACGACTCTGTTAGGATAAGACAGGGTCATGTATAATATCCAAAATACTCCCAATCAAATAAAATCTTGCTGGTTTCCCCAGGGGAGACAGCTGCTTTCAGATATAGGGACTTAGTACATTTATTGAATGATTTCATAAAGTAAGGGCGACAAAGTACGATGACCCAGTTATTCTAAGTAAATGAAAAAAGAATAATCTCCCTGTGGCTAAGGTGAACTATAGATCCTGTTTTGGGGTAGAGCTATGGAAATTAAACTATATATTGTAAAGTTCACAACATATTGTAAAGATATATATCCTTGCTACTCCGTATCACTTTATGAGGAATGAGTCAGATTCTTACCCAATAACTGGATGTTTGAAGCCAAGCTTCTTGGTGGCCTCTTCTATTTCCTTTTCCAGCCAAGGTTGTGGGCGGATCAAGTATTTGACAAACTGAGACACCCACCACACTGCAGGATCTCCATGGACTCGAACAAGTCGATCTGCAAGGTCTTCTGGCACAGCCAGGGGTAAATATGGAGGACGAGGATGAAGACTGTCTACAATCGGGAGCTCGACCACCTGAACATTTTTGTCCTTTATTTCACCTAAAAGAATATCAAAACATCATCACATATCTAACATCACCACATTGTGTTGCTCATACAACTACCATTTAACAAGGACTCTGGTGCTTTCATTCACAGTAACTCTAGAGAAGTATAATTTTCACTTTACACAGGTGTTTACACAGGTGCCCGAGATGTCAGCACAAAAGTGACAGAGCTGCAGTTCATATTTCAGATGATGTGCCTCTCAAGTCCATAGCCTGTTCTTTTCTATCGTAACATGCTACTATATCAACACTCCTTTCCCAGATAAGGATGGTGTCTAGTACTCAAAGTATCTGATCAGAGAATAACCATACTGCCAGTGGACACAGCCAGCTAGGCAAAGTGCTGATTTTTATAATTGCTTCTTTTTAATTAGACATTAAAAAAGTCTAATTAAAAACTTACAGCTTGTCATTATAGTAAATGGCTCTTGCATTACTTTCATGACAAAGCAAATGACTCCAGAGATACCTAAAGATTATAATGATAAGCCAAGCAGCTATATCTTTTTAAGAGAAAAACATTAGATAATTCTAGTCTTTTTTTTTCTTGGTAAAAATAGAGCTATTATATTCCCCATTATGATAGTAATAGAATCTGTGTTTACCTGACTTTTAATTTAAAGTTACAACAGAGATTAGATGCTAATTTTTGTAGATGAAGATTAGTTTCAGAATCCAACTTCTATATGTCATTAATGTTACTGTTCTATTAATTTCTTAATGCAGTGAGAAACCAAATGTGATAGCCAACATCCCTAAACTTTACTTTACATATTAAAGACCATGTAGTAATAAGGTTGTGTTATTTAAGAAACTGGAAAAGTTCCTAAATAAAGGCAGCACCTGATTAGTATACTGCCTGGAAAGAAAATAATATTCTTGCTTTTGTTATTTTGTTATGATTTCACTGTACATTTTTTAAACTTTTAAAAAAGATTTTATTTATTTATTTTTAGAGAGGAAGGAAAGGAGAGAAATATCAATGTATGGTTGCCTCTCGTGCGTCCCCTGCCGGGAACTGGCCTGCAACCCAGGCATGAGCCCTGACTGGGAATCGAACTGCGATCATGTGGTTCATAGGCCTGCGCTCAATCCACTGAGCTACACCAGCCAGGGCTCACTGTACATTTTTTAGGGAGCTGAATCTAGTTTGGGAGGCCTACAAATTATCTCTGAGAGTTGCAAACACTATAGAATCTACTTTAGTTATTAAATATCAGAATTTATAGTTGATTTTTACATAATGTACTGAGCCTAATGAAACTGAAAATTATGGTAGGCGTGTTTTATTGCTAGAACAAAGTCTGTCCCTTCTTTCAGAATTTTCTGTGTTTCATGTTGTACATTAACTTGAAATGAATAAGGAAATTAACTTATAAAAGTCTAACAGAATATTTCTATACATTTCTGGTCAAGATGGAGGCAAAGCTAAACACTTCACCTCCTTGTGCAACCACAGAATTACAAATAAACCCCAAAAAATAAATAACATCCAGACCGTCAGAAAAATCAAGCTTTATGGAAATCCAACAACCAAGGATTTAAAGAAGCCACATTCATCCAGACAGGTAGGAGGTGCAAAGACACAGAGAAGGTGGAGAGGCACAGAGAGACCATGAGGCAGAGCAGCTGGTCCCACATTCACGTGTGGTAGATAAAATTTGGGAGGGATACCTCAGGAGCAAGTGATCCCAGTCCCAGGCCAGGGCACACAACCCAGGGTTCCAGGGCCAAGAAGATAAATCCCCATGATTTTTGGCTGTAAAAGCCAGTAGGAGTTGGAGTGGTGGAAGAAACTGCTAGATTTATAGGAGATTCTGCTTAAAGGGCCCACACAGACTTAGAACATACACAGACCCAGCCCTTCTGGAATTCAGCACCAGGGCACCAGCCAGGAGGGCACCAGTCACGTACAGGGAGTAAATGAAGTGACTGGAAACAGGGTGAGTGATGGGAAAACCTCCCCAAACCAGGTAGTGGCACTGTCCCCTCCCCATAGAGCAACAAAGTGGTGAAGCCAGTTGCCCTACCCTTAAGGCTCTGCCCCCCACAATTTATAGGTGCCTTTTCTACAACAGGCAGGGAGTCAAAGCAGCTCTACCTAATACATAGAAACAAACACAGGGAAGCTGACAAATTGAGGAAACAAATAAATATAGGCCAAATGAAAGAACAAAACAAAATTTCCCCAAAACAACTAAATGAAACAAAGATAACCAAATTATCAAATGCAGAGTTCAAAACATTGGTGATCAGGATGCTCAAAGAACTCATCGAGTATAGCAACAACATAAAGGAAGAAATGAAGGTTACACTAAGTGAAATAAAGAAAACTCTACAGGAAACCAATACGGAGGGGATGAAGGTAGGATTCAAATCAATGATCTGGAACAGAAGGAAGAAATAAGCATTCAACCAAAACAGTAAGAAGAAAAAAAGAATTTAAAAAAATGAGGATAATACAAGGAGCCTCTGGGATGTCTCCAAATGTACCAATATCCTAATTATATGGATTCCAGAAGGATAAGAGGGACAGCAAGAAATTGAAAACTTATTTGAAAAAATAATGAAGGAAATACACATATAAGTCCAGGAAACACAGAGAGTCCCAAACAAGCTGGATCCAAAGAGGACCACACAAAGACACATCATAATTAAAATGCCAAAGATTAAAGATAAAGAGAGTCTTAAAAGCAGAAAGAAAAAAAAACAGTCACCTACAAAGGAGTTCCCATAAGACTGTCAGCTGATTTCTCAAAAGAAACCTTGCAGGCAAGAAGAGACTGTCAAGAAGTATTTAAAGTCATGAAAAGCCAGGACCTACATCCAAGATTACTCTCTCCAGCAAAGCTACCATTTAGAATTGAAGGGCAGATAAAGTGCTTCCCAGACAAGGTAAAGCTAAAGGAGTTCATCAACACTAAGCCATTATTACATGAAATGTTACAGGGCCTAATTTAAGAAAAAGAAGATCAAACTTATGAACATTAAAATGGCAACAAGTTCACAACTATCGACAATTGAATCTAAAAAAGCAAAGCAAAGAACCAGAACAGGAACAGAATCATAGATACGGAGATCATTTGGAGGGTTATCAGCTGGGAGGGGGTATGGAAGAAGAGGGGATGAGGAAGGTGAAGGGATTAAGAAGTATAATTGGTAAGTACAAAATAGACAGGGGGATGTTATAGAATAGTATAGGAAATGGAATGGTACAGGAAAAGAATAGTATAGGAAATGGAGAAGCCAAAGAACTTATATACATGACCCGTGCACATGAACTAAGGCAGGAGATTGCTGGAGGGAATGGGGGTACTGGGTGGAGAGGGGATAACTAATAGCATAATCAATAAAATATATTTACCAAAATAATATTTCTGTATATAACATAAAATACAAAAATAAATTTAAATGTTATTTAAAATTAACATTTTCATATCCCTTGTTATTGATGTTTATGATTACTACTATCATTATAATAAAACATAATATACTTTTTCAATTTCAGAGAATATTCATATATTAGTTCAGTGTATTTGCAAAAGATCTCCTTAAGATCTGCTTACAAGGAAAACTATTTATACTAGAGCCTAGCCTATTGAAGAGGTTTTACCAAAGCCTAACCAATGTGGGGGAAGGGGTATCCCATCACAGGTCCACTAAAAGACAGATCGAATCAGAGGGCTATGGAATATTTCCTTTCCCTCACATATACCACCATATCCATAGGACTGAGTAGCAACAAAGGATTACAGCTAAAAGAGCTGCCTACTTAAGGAGTCTTTAAGAAGACCTAAAAACCAAAGATACACAGATGGCAAATAAGCATATGACAATCAACATTATAGATCAGTAGTATGTTGCATCTTAAAACAGGATACTACTACATGTCTCTTAAGAACGGCTAAAATCTACAACAGTGAGTGACAACACCAAACGCTGGGAAGGATATGGGGCCACAGGAACTCTCGCTCATTGCTGATGGGAATACAAATGGTACAGCTATTGTGATGAACTGAATGTTTGCGTCCTCCCCAAAAGTATGTGGAGCTCTAGTCCCTCACGTGATGATTATTAGGAATAGGGGGTGTCTTTGGGAGGTAATTAGGTTTAGTCGAGGTGATGAAAGTGGGGCCCCTATGATGGGAATGATGCCCTACAAGAAGGGGAAGATACCAGAGCTTCCTCACTCTACCAGGTGAAGATGCACCAAGAAGGCATCTGTCTGCAAGCCAGGAAGGGGCACTCACCAAAACCTGAATTTGCTGACGCTCTGCTTTTGGACTTCTTAGCCGCCAGAACTGTGAAAAATAATGTCTGGTGGTTTAGCCACCCAGTCTATGGTATTTTATTATGGTAGCCCAAGCAGACTATGACAGCCTCTTTGGAAGGCAGTTTGCAGTTTCTTACACAGCTAAACATAGTCTTACCGTACAACCCAGCAATTTCTCTTTGGTATTTACCCAAATGACTTGAAAACATATGCCCATGCAAAAATCTGCACATAAACATTTATACCAGCTTTATTCATAATTGCTAAAAGCTGGAAGTAACCAAGATGTCCCTCATAGGTGAATAAATAAACAAACTATGATACACCCATACAATTCAATATTATTCAGCAATAAAAAGACATGAGCTGTCAAGCCACAAAAAGACATGGAGCAACTTTCTAAAAAAAAAGCAGTCAGTCAGAAAAGACTCCATAATGTACGATTCAAACTATATGATATGCTGGTAAAGGTAAAATTATGGAGACAGAAAAAAAAGATTAGTGATTGCCAGAAGCTGGGGGTAAGAGGAGAGGGGTCAATGGAAGTGGACACAGGGTTTTTAGTGCTCTGAAACTATTCGCTATGATTATGTAATGGTGGACACATGCCACTATGCATTCGGTGAGACTCTTCGAACTACAGAACTCAAAGACTGAACATTTATGGTAAACTTTAGATAACAATAATGGATCAACATCAGTTCATCTATTACAACAAAGGTAACACACCAATAATGGAAATGCTAATAATAGCGGACCTGGGCTATGGAGAAGGAGGGGAGGAGGAAGCAGAGGAAGCAGAGGAAGAGGGAGCATTTGGGAGCACTATGCTTTCTAATGAGATTTTTGGTAAACCTAAAACTGCTCTAAGAAATAAAGTATATCAGTTAAAAAATACATGCATTCATAAAGACTTAAAGAATACACATATACATTTTATATAAGATATCTTTATTTTCTTTGTTATATTTTCTATACTCTGGGTTTTTCAGCAATAGGTATTTATGCTTTATATTTAAAAATAATTATGCCAAATAGAATTAATAAATTTAGCATTAACAGAATGACAATATGATCCAGATAAAATTAAATTTGGAAAATTGTGACACCATAGTCCAGTTGAAACAAACTTTAATCCTTATTTTTTTCTTGTCATATACTAATTAAATCTCATGCTACCAACCACTTTGGGTTTTCTAGAGAGAATAAATGAGGACATTTAAAAAAATTTTAAAAACACACCACAGAAACTCTAAAAATTATAATGATCGGCCTTGACTGGTGTGACTCAGCTGGTTGGGCATCAACTTGCAGGGTGAAAGGTCGCCGGTAGATACCCCATCAGGGCACATGCCAGAGGCAACAAATCAATGTTTCTCTCTCACATCGATGTTTCTTGATGTCTCCATCTCCCTCCTTTCCCCCCTCTCTAAAGATAAATAAATTAAATCTTAAAAAAAAAAGAAAAGGTGCCTCTCCCAGCCACCCCCGACCTCCCTCTTTAAAAAAATCATTAATGATGGGAAAAGATAAGGTGTTTGCTTTGATTTAAGTGGGAGCTAGGCCTAGAAAGGGTTCCTTCCAATGAAACATCTAACCAACTAACAAAGGCTAAACTGATCACAAAGCAGAAACACAAACAGTTTTCTATTAAATCAAAGGCTTTTTCAGTCCAACTGTAAGGCTATTGGAGAAATAGTTTAAATTGAATAAAGTATGAGTCAGAAGTTACCTCATACCTCTCTCCGAGGAAAGAGACTTGTTTTATCTGAATGTATTTAATTTCTACTTCAGTATAGATAATTTCAAGTTAACAACTGTAAGAATTTTCTGGTCAATGTTATTATGAAGGCTATAAGTTGATACAAGTGAAAGGGTAGCTTTTCAAAGCCCTCCTTCTTTTATGGCAAACAGATACATTAAAAGTGCCATCGTGTTTAAGTTTCTTACTCTTTGCTAATTGATGAAATGTAAAAGAAATCAAAGTGATATATTAAGCTCTTTCCCTATTTACTGTTTCCAGATTGTTGTTAACAAAGTAAAAACAACTCTTAAAATGAACAATATCAATATGATATTTACTGAAATGTCTCTCATGTAATAACGTGTCATATCCATTAGTAGTCCTCAATCTTTCACATAAGCCTATCTAAGGAGCTTGGTCAGGTTCCAATACAACAGTGCATGCTTTCTTTCATTCCAGCGTGACCCAGCACGGGGATTTCATACTGAGCTTAAAAAAAAATGGATTCAAGAACAGGTGTCTCAGGCTAAATCGGGAACTGCACAAGTGAGCTTTGTGAGAGGGAATGATAAGAAATCATTTAAAATTTTAATTGAAGAAGGCCAGGCACCAGAGGCAAATAGCATGCAATTTTTTAAAATGCCAAATAAAGCCAGCTGTCAAAAAGGGCAAGCTCGCTGGCGGGTACAGCTATTCACCTTCATGCAACAAAACACAAAAGCTCTCTATTTCTTGAGGTGTGTTTTATCCACATGGTGACTGCGGCCACTGCACACCATTTCCACGCCCTGGGGTCAAGGTGCCACAGCATGTGCATACAACTCAAAGTGAAGAAAAAGTGACTTTTAGGCTATCCGTTCTTTTCAATCATCTACAATTACATCTCTTTTAATTAATTCAGGAGAGAGTTGACTGCACCATTCTCACAGTTCTATGTAATGGCCACTAAGAGAAAGTGAATTCTTTCATCTAGTGCTGCTAGGGGAAAATGTGTCCAGATCTCTCTTTTGAATTGAGACATTGAGTGGTAGGTTGAAAAAAAATGTGTTATGTCACATTGCAATGACAAAAGAAATTGTAAAATGACAAGTAAGAAAATAAAAGATTCCGAACTTTTACTTTCTCATTTCTGGTAGTCACTAACCTAAACATACAGAAGAGAAAAGCTAGGAGTAGAAGCAATAGCCTTTAAAAAAAATCCACAAACTGAACAGTACTTTTCTGTAAATATCTCTTACTTGTGGTCCTTGATAGTTTTTGATTAATTTAAACCAAAGTAAACATAAAACTGGATATCAACATATTATGTTTTACTTAAAAAAGCAATAGCTTTAAAATGATACTTTGTCCTTGACAATAGATAATTTCATCAAAACAGAGCCATGGAATGATCTCTTTCCCTATTATTTTTAAAGAGTGACATGGCTAGCCAGAGGGCTCCAGCTATTATTTTTAGCTGCAATGCAAAGATTGCTTTCAGACCTTCTCCACATGATTCTCCCGCCCCCTTTTCTTTAATTTGCTCAGCTTACTCTAAAGACACAAGCAATTCATTACCACGAGAGAGAACTTCAGTTTTTAAGAAATGGTTTGGTAAATGTATTAATTTACAGAAGTATTTTCTTACGCATCTGTAGCCACTCTGTTTTTACTCAATTACACAGATAATTGCATTACTAAAATAGAGAGGAGTATGTATAAATAAATACTTAAGGGCATATTACAGTTGTTGCAGTAAAATATATTAGTCTTTTTGTTAAACAACTGAAAATGTCACCAAATATACATTTTATATAAAATTACAGCCATTTTATACACAATCACAGAAACTAAAATTACTATTTAGCATTAATGCATATTTCTTTTCAGGCTAAAAAGAATGTTAAAAAGAGATTTCATTTAAGCAAATGAGAAATATTTAATTTAAATTATATATCCATAGCAGACCAAGGAACAATGGTTTGGTCCTTCAAAATATTAGTTAGCTCAATAATTACATAATAGAATTAATGATATTTTAAAAAATAGCTAAAAGCTATTATTAGATTTTTAAAACTGTCATGAATATAGACATAACATTTATTACTCATACTCATGCTGGCCTGCACAAACTACAAAATTAGGGAATCTTTTATTCCTTTCCTGCCTTTATTTTTGGTGCTCAGAATATTTTTCAATTGACATGAAGTAACTTATGCCTTTCGTCCTTTGGGAAAAATTATTTCATATCTAACTTTCTGATTCTTTAAACTGTCACATTTTAAATTATCCTAGCAAAAAAATGCATCTCCCAATGTCATTGAATACTCTTCTGTGTTCCTAATTTAAAAAGTACAAATCTTTCGGGGTAATGTTCATTGCTTATATCCATGCCATTGTTTACTATGAAGGGTTGAGTACAATAATCATGGCAATCTAATGTCATTTCCTCAATTCAATTAAAAAATTTCCTAACAAGCAATTCTATATTAACTTGACTACCTTTTGCCAATAATCCTCAAAAGCATCATTGCATTTATTCACTGCTTTTCCCAAATTATTGCTAAGTGTTACAAAATGACACATTAGCCTTGACTACTGGTTAGCTCAGTTGGTTGGAACATTGTCTGTATACCAAAAGGTTGCAGGTTCAATTCCTGGTCTGGTTGGGGCTTGTACAGGAGGCAACTGGTCGATGTTTCTCTCTCTCTCTCTCTCTCTCTCCCCCCTCTCCCCCTGCCCCTCATTAAAATCAATAAAAACATATCCTTGGGTGATGCTTAAAAAAATTACACATTAAATTCCTATGAATAAGAACCCTATCATAAAGATTGCAGTTATTCTGAATGTAAACCTTGGTTTATAATTGCACCTACTATTCAATGACAGTTAAGAATGAATATAAAACACAGGTTTATTTAACTGAAACACTATCATTTCCCTACTTCTACAGCTAAAAAAAAAATACTTGCCCTGAGCACCCTCTACCAGATCTGATTTGGAGTACCTTGTGAAATACAAACCTAATTAGACTGCTTTTTTAGTCACTTTCTACCAAAAGATAACTGAGAAGCAGATGGTTTAATGCTCTCTTCCACATAATTTAGGCAATCAGAGGCAGAAGAAAAGCAGTGCTCAGGAGTTCCGATATGTCGGCGCTACTCTCTGTGAGATATGAGAGGCACATAAGCATTTTTATCACCACCTACCCAGAACTCCATGTGCAGAATTCTGTATTTCAGATTTCTGGTCACTTTACAACTTTTTCAAGACCAGTCCAGGTGCCATTTCTGGCTAGAATGACTATACCTCCCAGTCCTTTGGGGCTTTTGTTTAAATATTTATAACGTCACTAACAACACTGTACCTCATGAGACAGAATTTTTTAAATTATTGTATTAATTTCCTATTTAGATTAGAAGCTTATTAATTTGAGGCAAATTTTTAAAAACACTATTGACAAATTTATGATGGTTGAAACTAGGTATTTGGTAACTATTACTGTAGAGTAGGAGTCAGCAAATTTGTTTTGTGAAAAGTTATGTAGTAAATATTTCAGGCTTTGGGGGTTATCTGGTGTTCGCTGCAACTATTCTACTCCGCCACTGTAGTATGGAAACAGCCACAGACAGTAAGTTACAAATGGACACGGCTGTGTTTCAATAAAATGCATTCATAAAAAAATGGCGGGCTGAATGTCATTGAGGACCACAGTTTGGTAGCCCCTTTATTAGAGCATAAGATGTTACTTGTAACACACTGCCAGAGAGATCTTTGTAGCTTTACCATACATTACCACCTGCCAGGTGATAATACAGGCAGTAAAAATGTCTTTTAACAAATGCTATGATGTGACAATGTTTGATAAGCACTGCCCTAGAGAAACTACCATGTATGTGCATGGAGATGAGCACAAAGACACTCATTACACCACTGTTTATAATGGTAAAAACTTGAAATAATTTAAATGTCCATCAAGGAGGGAATACAAAAATCATGGCACAAATGTACAGTAAAATATAATAGATGAGTGAACTAAATACCCACTTATTAACACATATATAATACAAATGGGTACCTCTACGATGGTGATTAATGGCAAGCATTAAGATAATCTTTCCTCTGAAAGAAAGATAGCACATCACTTTTAAAATGTTGATATTATACCCTTAATCAAGCCTTAAAAGGCTATCTAACCCTCTGAACTCAATCCAGATACTAATGTCTAGACATTTCCAAAGGATGCAGGTGGATTGTATTGATTCTGAAAGCTCAGTGTGGTGGCCCCAGTTGGAATTGGATATAATCCAGAAAAAAAAAGGATTCAGAGTGGAATGTATACTTTTGCCAATTCTATTATTGGATATTTCAAACTCTATGGATCAAGACTGGCCATGGATAGCAACCAAAGCAGCTACCAACCCAGCATACTCCCCAATTCCTGCCCTACTGTCTAATTTTTGCAAATACAGCAAGATGGGCAGTGACAGCAGGGAAAGGAAAACACTGGTGTGACTTACCCTTTTATCAACTGTTCTTTCCACCATGCCTTAAAATCCCATTGGAGTATTCTAGCTAGTTCTTTCCTAGGCACAACCTAGACGCACTGTTCTTTCCCAAAATAATAATAGCTTCAAATATTTAATAGCCAGAAATTAGACAGGAGAGGAGCAAGCTACAGGGTTTCAGTACCATATCTTGGGTTGCTTACCTAAACACAATCTCTTCTGGTCTGGCACATGTAGTTCCATCTAGTCAACAGACAGGTAGGTATCAGAGGATTGGTCAGTCAAAGGCCCTCACTTTTATGTACTGGGCTGGCCAAAAAGTCTGTACGGTTTTCTTGGTAAAATAAAAGACATATTTTTCATTTTTACCAATAACTTTATTTATTTTTAAATATTTCTTTCTTTTTTCAAAAAAATTTTATTTATTTATTTTTAGAGAGAGGGGAAGAGTAGGAGAAAGTGAGGGAGAGAAACATCAGTGTGTGATTGCCTCTCACTCACCGCTACTGGGACCTGGTCTGCAGCCCAGGCACATGCCCTGACTGGGAATCCAACCAGCAACCCTTCGGTTCACAGGCCGGCACTCAATCCACTGAGCCACACCAGCCAAGGCACCAAGAATTTTATTAATTTGAATATTTTGACTACGTCAGCTATTTCATGCATGGAATAGTGTTAATTGTTCTCAAATAAGGTCTCAATTTGATTTCTATCAACTTCAACTGGTCTACCTGACCATGGAGCATCATCAGATGAGAAATCTCTAGCATGAAACTTCACAAACAACTTTTGACACATTCGATCAATCACAGCACCTCTCAGTACACTGCAAAAATCATTTTTTTGTTTCAGTTGCATTTTTACCTTTCTCAAAAAAATATAGCATAATATGCAGAAAATATTGCACATTTTCTTCCATTTTCAATATTAAAATGGCTACACAAAGATTCATCACTTTTGATAAGTTTTTTAAAAAATACACATTGATAGGACAGCTGTCACAACAGAATCTAACAAAATTGTTTTGAATGAAGGTAAAGACAACTAAGCACTACTAGAGCCATCTTACAGAAAAATCCAAATGAATTTTTCAGCCAACCCAGTATTTCTAATATTCAGATCCTTAAGATTTACTCAAATCAATTGTTTTGAAAAAACTTCTTCACTGAAGCCTATCCTCCACTTTTAGGCAAGTTACTTGGATATTAACATCTTGAGTATGTTCAGATTCCTAAGCATTAATTTTGACACAGCTCCCATGACACAGAACCTTCACAGGAATTTATTCTTTGTTTCTTATTAGTACGGACATATTAAAGCTCCAGGACAGCATGTTTTATCCCAAGCCCCTTCCTCCCTCCCCAAAGCATCATCCTATCAGCTTGGAAAGCTAAAGAAGTAACTGAAGACCAACTACTTTGTCAGGAGGGTTCCCTCACAGTGGTCAGCCACAGCTCAAGTTAAGAAGGCAACCCAGTCCCCCAAACTGGAGAATTGGTCAAGTTTCTTTGACAGGAGCATATTTCTGGGGCCTTAAGACTAAACACTGGGATTTTACTGAGCAATCTAAATAAAACCCAAGAGAAGTGATGACTGCCCTGTGGGCCGAGGAAGTGAAGGAGCTCTTCCAAGTTTCATTAATGTTGACTGTGAAGTCTCTCAAGAGAAGCCTGGCTAAAATCCCATGACCCAATCATGCTTTTATTGTTATTTTGCTGTTCCCATAAACCTAAAGTGGTAATAGAACATACAAGGTGATTTAGAATATACAAAGCACTGTCAAATGTATTATCACCCTGAATCCTCATAATAACTCTGTAAGGTACACAGAACAGGTATTAAGAAAGGTTGTGAGACACAAGGTAAAGTCACAAGGCTAATAACTTCTGAGTCCAAATCAACACCATCGATCTGACCCTGTTGTGTAGACTGACTTTCCTCGCCCTTCAAAGGCCCACCTTGGGTTCCCAATGATGCCTTTAATTCCAGAAACAGCTTCCCTATCCTCTGATGACTCATGGAACTTTTTATTTCTCTTATAACACTTAATATAGCCCACATTTCTTACATTTACAGATCTGTGGGTCTTAACACACTCTCAATGCAAGTTCCTGAAGGACAGGGACTGGATCTTATTTATCTTTGTATCGCCCTTTATATAGCATCTAGATCTTCACAGCACCTAGAAACACTCAAATTTTTACTTGATGACTAGTGTTCTTCCCTGTTTATGTGGGTGATCCACTTGCTTAGAAACTTTGTAATAAAACACTTTATAAATATAAATGTGCCTATTTATGTTTATACCTAAATAAATACACAGTATTTGTGTAGTACTTGTACTTTTTAAAAATAAAGTTGGATAACAGACTTTTGAATAAGAATTGTAACCTTAATTGTAATAATATATCTTTTTGAAAAATCAACTTGACTTATTGTATTACACTTACAATTTCTTGCTTCCACGGAATACAACCTGCATTGCTTAAAGGTTCTTATATTATATTAGTAGATTAAACTTTAATTGAAAAAAAGGAGTACCTCTTCAGGAAAAGGTGGGAAACTCAACTCTAATCCTTTTCAATACTGCCAGGATATTTTTATTCCTTGAATTCTGAGAAGTATAACAGGAAAAAGAATCCTAATCCCTAAAGTAACACTTAGGGATATTTACAATTCTGTAATCTGCTTTTGACCTTCTGTTAAAGGTAAGAAAAATGTGAGAAGGGGAGCCTATTATTTATGTAAGTTACATACAAGTATATACAGAATATATATTATACTGTCAGCTGATGTATAAAAACCTCTATTGAGCTTTCTCACTGAGCAATATCCTTTTGGAGGGGAAAACAGATATGTAGGATTTTACTAAAGCCCATGAACTATTACTATTTCTTATTCCAAGAAATTAGGCTATAATTTATATACACCTGAGAAAGAGAGAGAAGCAAATTTTAGATTTATTGCATATCATTCCCAGATCTCTGGCATACAAAGCTAACCAAAAGAGTAGTAGGCATTCCTAACTTTCTTCAGCTTTCAACAATTATCTTATTTATAGAATTATTCTAAACATTCTTGAATGTGATCTATATGTTATAAACAAATAAGACTTATCAAAAATGCCACTGAATGATTACATTCTTCTTGTCATATACTTTGATGTTTGACTCAAAAGTTAAATGCGACTGAGCCTCAAAGACTTACATAGATATGGCTCAGGAAAACAGAAAAACCCAAATATTTAAAGAAAGGAGGGAGGGAACAAGTAATGAAATATACTAGCCTATATTAAAAAAAATTCTTTACAAAAGGATTTCCTTTGGGAATAATTTACATAGCACAACTAGAATGTTTAAAACATGACTTGGTATATAATAATTCAATCTGCAACAAATCTTTAAGAAACCCACATGAGCACAAAAGGTTTATCAGTATTTACGAAAACACTGATAATTTCTGAGACAGATATCAAGGCTTTGTGGCCCAGACAGGAAATAAGGGCACCTGAATTCTCTTTCTAGCTCTAGCAACTCTAGATAGGTTCTAAATAGACTTAAGAGAACTTTTTGAAAACTTTTCAAATGAAATTGTTTCTACTCCACAATGACTTTGATGTTAATTTTATATTCCTACTTCCTAAATAATAACTTTTTGCTTCTAAAGTCATTCTGCCAGAACCTTATCTAAAAAGGGCAGAAGAGATTGCTAAAAAGATTCATCTTAACAAGAGATTCTTTTAAATATACAATTTAGTAAAAATGCCTCACATAGCTTGCAGGGTAACTGTTTGAGATTTAGACTGGGATACAGGAGAGGTGGATTTTATATGTTTCTTTTATCTCATTTATTGTGCTCTGGTCAAGTGGTTGGCACTGTGTATATGCCCCAGCAGGTCTAGGCCCTGTTGCCAGCTGGAGGCTCCCTTACGATAAAATAAACAGCTAAAATTCAACATAAAATGCTGCTTCTTAAAGCCTTTCATCAAAATGTGTTCTAAAATTTGGGAACTAAACATAGATAATGAAACAAGCTGCATGTGAAAATAATCTCACTGCCTTTTATAACTGTTAATCACTTTCCCTTGAGATTGATTAGGCCTATACAGGTGGATGGGGTGGGGGGTAGGAACTGAGTATCCTGAGTCTTTTTTCAGGGGGAGCTAAACTGGAGTTCAGAAGCTGAAGTTCCAAAAGCTGGTTCAAAGGTACAAACTTCCAGTTAGAAGTTGAGTTCTGGGGGTGTAGTATACAGCATGGTCACTATAGCTAACAGTGCTGTATGGTAAATTTAAAGTTGCTAAGTGAGCAAATTTAAAAAATTCTCATCATAAGAAAAAATTTGTAATGACATGAGGTGATGGATTTAAGTAAATTTACTGTATCAATCTTAGTACAATATGTACATTTACCAAATCATTATGTTTTATACCTTAAACTAATATAATGTTACATGTCAATTATGTCTCAATAAAACTGGGAGAAATGTGATCAGCTGACTTAGAACATGAATGAATTCCCTTCTTATTCTCTGTATATAAAATGATAATGCAAAATTGTTGTTATATTGTGATCATCCAAATTTTATTTTATTTTTTTAAGATTTTATTTATTTATCTTAGAGGAGAAGGGAAGGAGAGAGAGAGAGAGAGAGAGAAATATCAATGTATGGTTGCCTCTCATTCGTCCCCTGCCAGGAACGTGGGAACTGGCCTGCAAACCAGGCATGTGCCCTGACTGGGAATCGAACCACGATCCTGTGGTTTGCAGGCCCGCACTCAATCCACTGAGCCACATCAGCCAGGGCTGATCATCCAAGTTTTAAAATGCAAGAAAAACAGCATTAGGAAAATGTTCTAGGAAGTTTTATGAATAAAAATATCATGTTGCTTTTTTCTGGATATTCTGAGTTTGTAGTATTTGTCAGCTTTTAAAAATTTACCAAGAATGAACCCCCCCAAAATATTAAAGACAAAATAAATTTTTATTTTTTTTTAGATTTTATTTATTTATCTTTAGAGAGGAAAGGAAGGAGAGAAGGAGAGAAACATCAATGTATGGTTGCCTCTTGTGAGTCTCCTGCTGGGAACTGGCCCGCAACCCAGGTATGTGTCCTGACTGGGAATTGAACCGTGATCATGTGGTTCGCAGGCCCGCGCTCAATCCACTGAGCTACACCAGCCAGGGCAATTTTTAAAAATTTTTAAAAGAGTGTAATGATTCCTAAATAACACCAAGAGCCAGCTGTCTGAAAGCATTTTGACTTCTAATTTTGCCCACCCTCTGAAGCAAAAGCAAAAGAAAGAACATTGACTTTTGAATTCAAACTTGTTGGTTTTTAGGGAGGAACAAAGTCACGCAACCATCCAAAAGCCAATATTGTAAAGACATGTGTTTTCTTTTTTTTTTTTAAGATTTTATTTATTTATTTTAGAAGGTAGGGAAGGAGAGAGAGAGAGAAATATCAATGTATGGTTGCCTCTCATTCATCCCCTGCCGGGAACGTGGGAACTGGCCTGCAACCCAAGCATGTTCCCTGACTGGGAATCGAACCGCGACCGTGTGGTTCGCAGGCCTGTGCTCAATCCACTGAGCTACACCAGCCAGGGCAGGACATGTGTTTTCAAAACAAAGGATTAATTGGTCTCTCAGTCTTTAAACTTTACTGTGAACTACTTGTACTTTCCCCAATGATGCCATGATCTCTCGCCTCTCCTCCACATGTGTCCCTGACAGACAGTTCTTCCACATCTCTCCCTGGCTGACTCCTATTCATACTTTCTGTCTTAGCTTAAAAATCACTTCCTCCAGAAGAATCCCCAATATGGGTTACATATGTGCTTCAGAGTATTATCAACTTACCCACATCACAATATATATATATATTTTTTTTTTTTCACAATATATTTTAATGTCCATTCAGCTGTCTGCCCTTTCCCATAGCCGGCTCCTGACAGAGACGTCACTTGTCTTCTTCATGTCACCCAGCATGGTGCCTGCACACAGCAAGTTCTTTTCTCAAACTGTTATTATTTTAAGGTTTCCTCCACATACAGATGCCAAATAAAACACTTTGACAAAAATCTTTTTTTAATTTTAATTGTTGTTCAAATACAGTTTTTTGCACTTTACCCTCACCTCTCCCCAACCAAAAGCCTTTTTAAATGAGGTATGGAGAGAAAGTAACCATCCAGTTTAAATAACTAAACATAGCAAATGGCAATGTACCTATACATTTACTCAAATCGGCACCTTCAGGGAATTAAATTTTATCACATTTCTAAATACTGTTTCTTACCAGTCATTATTTTCATTTAAAAGAAAATTTGCCAATTAGATTTATTAAAATAAATAATTCAGCTCAGTTCATTATATATTTATTAAGACAATGGGGGAAAGATGAGAAGGAAATACAAAGTAGCCAAAGTGGCTTAACTGCTAATCTGAATAAAGGTTCAATTTTTAGAATGAAAAAAAAGCAGTAGATAACTGCTTAAATGGTTGAGGTTTTCTGTTGCCAAATCATCTATTCCAGAGCATTTATATCAACTATAAAAGCATTTTGGAAGCTAGTTGTCATACATCGCCTATACACATGGTCAGTGTTCTTTAAACAAACCACTAATTGTTGAAAGATACTTCAAATCATTAAATACCAAGACTCACATTCTAACTTATCATAAGAAATCTATTTGGAAGATTCAGGCTTATTGTATGTACTCAGTTCAAGTTTAGGAAATGTCTTGTGATGTAGAAAATTAAATCAACAATTTTATCAGCAACTTTAGAATAGGCGTTGACAGATGATGGAAAAGATTATTATTATAATTTTTAACTAGAAGCATAAATTTTTTGCTTACTTAAGCAAATTACCATATAGTATATGGTTTCATATACAAATATAAAATAATAAAGAAGAAAAATAGAACTCAACCTACAATAAGGAGTGACTTAGCTACTGAAATGATCAGATGTGCATACTAATTACTATGGTGGTGACAGATTTGAAGAGGAATCACTAAATTCCACCTGCGGGCACATCATGTCAAGTATGTATGAACAATAATAATTTCATGACAGTTGTACCAAGGGAAATATCCCAAGATTTTTTATACAAGTCAGAAGAAGAACAGATATAATTGATTTATGGCTAACTAAAGGATTAATGTCAAAGAGCTTATTAAATTTTATTTTAAATTTTATTCTGCTTCTTTTAAACCTACAAATAAGTTAGTGTCTCCAAAAGGTACATATGTAGATAATGTAGTATACATAAACAGAAAGAGAAGTAGATGGCAACCATACTTTGCTATGCTCAAACATAATTCTCTTCCTTCTTTTGGATACAAACCTAGTATCTAAATTATTTTAGTTACGCAAGCATAAAATAATCACTAGTTTAGTTAATTAAATGTGTCCAAAAGGCACAGTTTAATTGATTAGCATGAAGAAAAATATATGATTTTATATAATACCTGTAGTGATAAAGGAAAGATCTATTTAATTAAAATTATAATTCTGTTACCATAAAATATTGCAGTAACTTCTTTAACCAGGGACTGCAAATGACTAAGAAGAAAATATCATTGACAACTTTTCAGTACTGAAAATTATATGGAGGGCTTTGAAAAAGTTATAAGATAGGGGGAGGTAAGAGGGTAGAAATATTTAGTCATTTTATTTAAGTCCTACACTTGGGAATTTCTACGCCTCTAATCATTCTTCTCCTGGGTAAGGTGTTTGGCATGTGTTTACTGGGAAGAACTTAGACTGGGCGTAGTAGAAGTAAATGTACTAACCAGAGTTGTTATTTATAAGCTGTATAACTGTCTACTAGGTCTTAGATTCCACATATATTAATACAAGAAAGAATGACTTCTGTTTAATTATAACATTAAGAAAGTCTGAATGTTTCATACTCAAGCCATTTTAATCTTCATATCCTGTACATACAAAATGTACATGGATTAAAAATCAAGCAAACCAACCCTGGCTGGTGTAGCTCAGTGGATTGAGCGTGGGCCTGCGAACCACATGATCACAGTTCGATTCCCAGTCAGGGTACATGTCTGGGTTGCAGGCCAGTTCCCAGCAGGGGACTCAGAGAGGCAACCATACATTGATATTTCTCTCCTCTCTCCTTCCCTTCCCTTCTGAAAATAAATAAATAAAAATCAAGCAAACCAAGTAACTAGTTGTAACCTATAGGCAGGGCCAAAATATATACTAAATTTGATAAGTCTAGTGAGGTCAACTTTTCACTTTTCTGTTAACTGGCTATTATCCAAAAAGTTCCCTTTCCCTAGAACAGTAATAACTAAGAGCCTTGCCCTACTCTACCTATAAACTTCTACAATCAAAGAAGCTTGAAACTGAACTAGGTCCACAAAATGAAAAAGTTAGCCTTAGTAAGCCTGACAGAGTTTCTTTTCTTGTATCTTCCTAACCTTGACATGTAAATGACAGAGTAGACCAAAGGAAGATGTAACCTCAAAACTAAAGTTCAGTTACATTATAGATTAAGAGGATCACTTTAAAATTAGAAGGTACAAAGAAAAACATGTGTTTATATATAGAATAAGGCTCCTAAATACCCTAATGAAGCCAAAACTTACATCAAAAGAATATTTTAAATCCATATAGAATCTTTTAAAGCACTTTATAGAAATTATCCAATTAAATTTCCTGACCATTTCTGTGAAGTATCAGATATTATCTGATATTTTCCAAAGGACAAAAAGAAACAAAGGAACTAAAGTTACTCACTTTGCCAATGACATAGTTTCCTATTCTATCACTAGTTTTTTATTTTAAGATTTTTATTTATTTATTTTTAGAGAGAGGGGAAGGAAGGGGAAACAGGGAAAGATACATCAATGTGAGAGAAAAACATCGATGGGTTGCCTCTCGTAAGTGCCCCAACAGGGGACCGAACCCACAACCCATGCACATGACCTGATTGGGAATCAAATCTACGAACTTTTGCCTTGTGGGAGGATACCCAACCAACTGAGCCACACTGGTCAGGGACACATCTAGTGTTTTAACTTGTGAAAAGAAGATTATCGGCCCCATCAGAAATTATATTAACTGAAATGCCTCAGCCTTTTGTAAAGAGTTTGACTTCCCACAAGATGTGAGGGCAGAGACGGTCTTGCTTAGAATTTCACCTGTTCCTTAGTTCAGTATTTTCCACACTCCAGGCACTTACTATGTATCTGCTCAATGAATAAAAGCTATTAGTGGTAACTAACAATTACTAGAGCTCATACATCAGGTGCTGTGCTAAGTGCATTACCCATACCGCTTCATTTAATCCTACCGACAACTCAAAGAGGTAAGTATTGTACTGATGAGGAAACTAAAGTCTAGATTAAGTAATTTACCCAAGACTATAAAGGTAGCCCAGTTTTAGATCTTGTTTAAAGATCATCGATTAGGAAAAAACAACAGACTTGCAATAAGAAACTGTATATATTCTATTCCCTCTACCACCAGATGTTAAGAGACAAGGGAAATTACTTGCTGATATTTGTAACTCTTATAATGCCTATAGTATAGTACCTTAATCCCATTGTTAGTCATCAAATATTTCCTGAGTAAAATGTAAAATTGGGTAAACAAATTAGGCTTTATTGTCCTCAAATGTAAAATGGAGATAAAGGTAACTCAGTGGTTCAAAAGTTTGGTCTGTGGGTTTGGTAGTTTTGTCAGAAATACAAATTCTTAGGACTCACCCAGACCTACTGAATCAAAAATTAGTGTTTTAACAAGTCTTCCAGGTGATTCTCATGCACACTTAAGTTAAAAAACAAAACGAAACACCCAAGTCTACGTTACTTATAAGATAATTACAAGGATTAGCTGAGGTCAACAATGTGAAGCAGGGTCAGGCCTGGTTAGTACTCGGATGGGAGACCACTTGGGATTACTGGGTGCTGTATGCTTTTTACCTAGGAGTAAATCTAACCAAACATGTAAAAGATCTGTATTCAGAAAATTACAAGACATTGAGGAAGATACAAATAAGTGAAAGCATATTCCATGTTCATGGATAGGAAGAATTAACATCATTAAAATGCCCATTATGACACAAAGCAATCTACAGATTCGATGTAACTCCTATCAAGATTCCAATGACATATTTCACAGAACTAGAACAAGTATTTCAAAAATTTACCTGAAACTGCAAAAGGCCCCACATAGCAACAGCAATCCTGAGAAAGAAGAACAAAGTTCTTCTTTGTAGGAATCACACTACCTAATATCAAACTATATTATAAGACCATAGTAATCAAAATAGCATGGTACTCACATAATAACAGAAACAGAAGAAAATAGAGAGCTCAGGAATAAACCCACACCCTCACAGTCAATATTCCACATAGGAAACAAGCATATACTGTGGACTACAAATAGTTTATTCAATAAATGGTGTTGGGAAAATTGGACAGATAAGTGCAGAAAAATAAAACTAGACCACCTCCTCACACCACACATAAGAATAAATTCAAAATGGATTAAAGACTTAAATGTTAAACTGGAAACAATGAAAATCCTAGAAGAAACATAGGCAGCAAAATCTCAGACATAGCTCATAGCAATAGTTTATCAGATCTCCCCAGGCAAGGGAAACAAAAGAAAAAAATAAATAAATGGGACTACATCAAACCAAAAAGTTTTTGTACAGCAAAGGAAAATATCAACAAAACAAGAAGGTACCCACAGAATGGGAAAACTATTTGTCGATACATCTGATAAGGGGTTATATCCAAAATTTATAAAGTACTTAACAAAACTCAACACCAAAATAACAAGCAGCCCAATTAAAAAATGGGCAAAGGACCTGAATAGACACTTCTCCAAAGAGGATATAAAGATGACCAATAGACATAAGAAAAGATGTTCAACATCACTAATCATCAGAGAAATGTAAATTAAAACCACAATGAGAAACCCTCTCACACCTGTCAGAATGGCTATCACCAATAAATCAATAAACAAGTGCTAGAGAGGATGCGAATTTTGCACTGCTGGTGGGAACACAGACTGATGCAGCCACTGTGGAAAGCCGTTATGAAGATAATTGAAAAAAATTAAAGATGGATCCTCCTTTTGACTCAGGGACCCCAGTTCTGGGAAGGTAACTGAAGGAAAACAAAACAATAACTTGAAAGAACATTAAGCACCCCTATGATCACTGCATCCTATTTACAGTCACCAAGATATGGAAGCAGCTCAAGTTGTCTATCAGGAGTTGAGTGGATAAAACAACTAGGGGACATTTACACAATGGAATACTACTCAGCCATAAAAAAGAAGAAAGTTGTACCCTTTCTGACAGTATGGATGGAGTTATGCTAAGTGAAATAAGCCAGTCAGAGAAAGACAAATGCCATATGATTTCACTCATAGGCGAATCTAATGAATGAACACAAGCAAAATAGAAATGGACTCAATAGACAGAGGATGACAGCTAAGGGAGGTGGGTAGGGAGTGGAGGGATTGTGCGAAAAGGAAAAATGACTCGTGGACATGTACAACAGTGTGGTGATTGCAGGGGTGAAGGGGATATAGGGGGACTACATGTAATAAAAATATGATATAAAAATCATTTAAAAAATAACATGGAAGCACTCTAAAAAGTGAAAGGTATGTTACCACTATCACCATTAAAAGAGTAAATTTCACACCTTTGAAAGAGATAAGTGATTTTCTAAGTCCAGATGAAAATAAAAATCAGAAATGAAATAGATCATGAGACACTTTTTAAAGAATATATTATTCTAGATATCTGGATGATGTACAGCATTCATAGATCCAAAGAAAAAGATGATTATGAGCCATAAAGTTGTACAAAGAAATCTGACAATCTGGTTACGTGGCAGTTCAAGCCAGAGAACCTGACAAGTGGCACAGACTTCTTACCTGACCAGTGTCCGGCGGAGATGCCAGATCTGTCTGTGCAGGTCTCACTTACAGGTCTGAACACAGTTTCCCATCCACCAGTAGCATAGCGCCAGTTCTGAGATTCTAAGATGAGTGTTCGCTGGGTGCCATATGCAATCATGAAGCAGTAGACCACATGATGGAGTTGACAGCCATAGCCACAGCCTTTGTTGATATTACACACCAGCTTCTTGGCTTTGCTGCAGTCCTTGGGATTCTGTCAGGGAGGAAGGTAACAAAGGTGAAGATAAGCTGTACACAGCAACTTCTCTTCACAGGTGATAAATGCATAAATCACGTAAGACAGGACCAACTCGGTATATTTAATAAGGTAAAGAATCCAGCTTTAAAAATAGAATTTCAAAGAAATTTTACGTGCATATTTAGGGAGAGAGCAGTAAAAAAGAACAGTTACTTTGGAAACATCACTAAACAAATGTGAAATTAGGCAGTTACATTGCAAAGAATACTCTTTTCACTTCTCTATCATGCAGAACATGCAAGCGTGATCATCTCTGAACTCAAAGCTGCATACACTGAGACTTTTAGAAAGGAGGTAAAAAAAAGTTCATTTATTTCAGCTTCAATTCAGCATTCTGAGTGTACCTTCCCTGATGAAACTTAAATCATCTTAAGGGAAAAATTATAATACACTTTTAACTCCACCTATCTCCAGAGTTTTAAATGTCACAAACAAAATCAGTATGGAAGTAAAGCCACTGAGTAAAAAGATATCTGAATTCAACAATTTCAAAATATCAGTCAGGGGACTTAATAAAAACCAATTTTGATAGCTACTAGTAATTTTCACAATGAAATGTAGAACACATGCTATATTAACTGTCTTGAGAATGTAATATGCCACTTTTGAGTCAGAAGGTTCATTTTCCTATATGCATATTTGTTATTTGTATAGATTATTCATCAGCTTATGTGAATAGAAAGTGATTAAAACACTTAATATTATCTAATAGTGGGTGCAGTGGGCTTAGCTAATCTGAGAATTTTTTTGTCCATTCTAATATCAATTTTGCTGTAACTCATATGAGCTGTTGGTAAATATCCCCAGGCATCTTAGTTCTTCAAATAAAAATCTGTTTTGACAAGGACTCCTTAGCCTGAGAGGTTTTTCAAGCTGTTTTGTCTGAAAGAGCAGAGAAAGAATGGGTGCCTTGAGGAACAGAATCTTCTCTCCCAGAAAACAAGAAACCAAGTAACTAGTTATCAATTTATATGAGCCTTGCATAAAGCAGTGGCCAAATCACAAATCTCCCACTATTTTCTAAGGATATTGCCTGTTCTGTCCAGTAGAGATCCCTAGGAACAAACGTTAGGACAGTGAGGCCGTCAAACGTCTCTGAAGGAAAAGCTGAGCAGGGAGAATGCAATAGTCTCTTTCAGAAGAGGTTATCTTTCACGTTCCAACACTGCAGTCTGGCCTTTTAATCAAAGCAGAACCTATATCAGTGATTTTCAATCTTTTTCATCTAATGGCATACACAAACTAATGACTAAAATTTTGCAGTACACCAAAAATATTTTTTGGCTGATCTGACAAAAATATGTATGATTTTGATTCATTCACACCGGACAGCTATTGTGTTCGCCCTTTGTCTTTTTTTTTTATTTGACAATTTAAGGGAAAAGAGGCCAGTTCCCCTGACTAAATAGTCAGGTAGTATATGTTTTAAAAATTCTTGCAGCAAACCTGTTGAGAATTGCTGACCTACACCATCAAGAGCCTTTTGAAGAGTTAGAGTTCTCTGACTCCAAGAGAGCCCAGACAAAATTCATCAAGAATTAGTCAATACTACTCCTATAGTCAAGTGGTAGATTTGCTGATTCTTTTCTCCTAAGACTCTGACTCACAGAAGACTCCTATAGCAATAAAAATTCCCATTCCAGTTGTTATAGCCACAAAATATTTGAGAGGGATGGGGGGGGGTGGCGGGAGGGTGGTGATACTATGCTCACAGGGAGACCAATATCGTTTACTTTCTGTAGAACATTATACAAGCACCCTGGGAATAAACATCCTTCTGAAACCAATCCAATGCTTTATTTTTAGCTCAAGTTAATAATAACTNCCCATTCCAGTTGTTATAGCCACAAAATATTTGAGAGGGATGGGGGGGGGTGGCGGGAGGGTGGTGATACTATGCTCACAGGGAGACACCCTGGGAATAAACATCCTTCTGAAACCAATCCAATGCTTTATTTTTAGCTCAAGTTAATAATAACTCAAAAAGAAAGCAAATAGATATTATAGAATGAATGGTACACCTGAAACCTATATGATTTTATTAACCGTCAGCCCAATAAATTCAATTTAAAAAAAGCTAATAAAGAACACTGTCATTTGTCAAATTTTTTATGTTTTGTGTGAAATACAGCACCTGAATATTTCTAAAACTCATATAAATGAAAAAGAAAATGTCCTTCATATAGTTTTCAATAAACTTTTTTCTTTTAGAACAGTTCATAGATGTACAAAACTATTGCAAAGATAGTACTGAGATCCCATATACCTCACATCAAGTTTCCCCTATTATTATACCTCACATTAGTCTTCATGTTTTTAAGGGGAAAAAAAGAATGAGGGAATATTATAATAAAAACATCTGACCTTAAGTTTTTTAATTTAATTATTGTTCAAGTATAGTTTTCTGTCTTTTACTCGCATCCCAGCCCACCCGCCAGTGCTCCCCACCTCCCTCCCATTTCCACCCCACTTAGTTGTTTGTTGTCCAGGTGTCCTTTATACTAGTTCCTGTAAATCCTTCCCCTTTCCCCCTGAAATTCTCTCCCCTCTCCCCTCTTGTCACTGTTCCCCTGTTCTCTATTTCAGTGTCTTTGGTTATATTTTGCTTGCTTGTTTGTTTTGCTGTTTAGCTTCCTGTTAAAGGTGAGATTGTATGGTATTTGTCTTTCAACACCTGGCTTATTTCACTCGCTTTCCAGTTCCATCCATGCTGTTGCAAAGGGTAGGAGCTCCTTCTTCTTTTTGCTGCATAGAATTCCATTGTGTATATGTACCATAACTTTTTGATCCATTCATTTACTGATCCATTCATTGGAACCTAGGGAACCTAGGTTGGGAACCTAGGTTGCTTCCAGCTCTTGGCTATTGTCAATTGTGCTGCTATGAACATTGGGGTGCATAGGTTCTTTTGGATTGGTGTTTTAGGGTTCTTAGGCTATAATCCCAGCAGTGGAAATGCTGGGTCAAAAGGCAGGTCCCATTTTTAGTTTTCTGAGAAAATTCTATTCTGTTTTCCATAGTGGTTGTCCCAGTCTGCAATCCCACCAACAGTGCACTAGGGTTCCCTTTTCTCCACATCCTCTCCAACACTTATTGTTTGTTGCTTCGTTTATGATGGCCATTCTGACCAGTGTAAAGTGGTATCTCATTGTGATTTTAATTTGCATCTCTCTGATAGCTAGTGATATTGAGCATCTTTTCACGTTTTAAAACTATAGATTTATTTAAGAGAAGACTCGCTTCGGCATTTAAGAAAAGTATATATACTGTGTTTCCTAAGAGTTAAACCACAGCCATTCTTTGTTACTTTGGCACTGCTAGGATTTAGAGGTTTCCACTGCCTTCACTTAATAAATTAATAGTAATTGTGAGTTAATGATGTAATATTACAAAAGAGTACTGATTCCACAGGTTTTACATTAAATCATAAGATAAAGCCTTTTGCCATGACTATTTATATTTTCTATACACACAAATAAAAGCCTCTTCAAAGGAAAATTTTCCAGCCACAATGTAATTTCCCTCACTTCGGTGCCCAGTAACTACAGACCAAAACATGGCGCAAAAAGGCTAAATAAAAAAGAAAACAACAACAAAAACCCCATGCAGTCAAATAAGCCAAACATAGTATCTCCATGCATCTCTTGCACAGAGTAAATGTTTAGTAAACCATCATTAGTTTGACTGAATTTCATGTACAGAGACAAAAGCGATGCCATTTTTTGGTGGGACAACACTTAAAATAAACTCTTGGCCAATTTCAAGCACACACTACAGTATTATTAACTACTGCCACCATGCTGTACATTAAACCTCCAGAGCTTACCCTACATAACTGGGCCTTTGTTCCCTTTGACCAACATCTCCCATTTCCTCCACCTCCCTTTCTCTGGTAACTTCTGTTGGACTCTGTTTTTATGAATTTGACTCATCTAGATGGCATATGTAAGTGAGATCATGCAGTATTTGTCTTTTGTCTTATTTCATTTAGCATAATGTCTTCCAGGTTCATTTGTGTGGTCACAAATAGCAAGATTTTCTTCAATTTTATGGCTGAATAACATCCCATTACACACACACACTTTCTTTAACCATTCATCCTTTGATAGTATGTCACATAGGTTGTTTCCATTATCTTGGCAATTGTGAATAATGTGGCAATGAACAAGGGGATAGAGATAGCTTTTGGAGACAGTGATTTCACTCCCTTTGGATATATATACTCAGTAGTGGGATTGCTATATAATATGGTAGTGCTATTTTTTAAAGGACTTCTATATTGTTTTCCATAACAACTGTACCAATTTAAGTCCCACCAACAGTGCCTGAGGATTCCCTTTTCTCCACATTCTCAACACTTATTTTTTATCTTTTTGATAACAGCCATTCTAACAGGTGATAGTTCATTGTGGTTTTGATTTGCATTTCACTGATGCTTAATGATCTGTTGACTACTCCTGTCTTCTTTTAAGAGATACCAATTAAGGTCCTAAGTCCACAGTGTGTGTTTTTCTTTGTTGGTTTTTTGCTATTAAATTCCTTATACATCTCTGGATGTTAACCCTTTGTCAGATACATGGTTTGCAAATACCTTTCACATTCCATAGACTGCCTTCTCATTTTGTTCATTGTTTCACCTGCTGTGCAGAAGCTTTTCAGTTTGATATAGTCCCATTTGTTGATTTTTATTTTGGTTGCTTGTGCTTTTGGTGTCATATCTAAAAGAAATCACTGCCAAGACCAAGTTCAAGGAGCTTTTCCCCTCTGTGTTCTTCTAGCCTTTCTATGGTTGAAGAACTCACACTTAAGGACTAAGAATCCAAATTCTAGGGATTTTTCCAGTCCTCTCTAACAACATTCCTTCTCTAGGGAAGAGTTAAGCCACAGATAGCTCCTATTTCCAATAAAGAAAAGTCAGTAAAAACCAAAGGAATGAGCCAGCTAGGTTAAGTTAAATTTTATTGTGCTCTTTATATGTTCTAATCATAACACTAAACAATTTTTAATTTGTTTAAAAAAGTTGCAACAATGAAGAAAAGTAATGAAGAAAAGATTCACTAACAATGCAGTGAAAGAATTTCATCATATTGGAAACAATCTGATTTTACTTCTCTAAAATTATTTTTGAAACCAAAGCAAAAAAGGTAATAAAGCAAATAAGAGAACTGAAATACTGTATAGTGGTAATTAAAATGAAAACTCTGGGCATAGTTAATAATCATGAAAGAGAAAGCTAAAAAGCATTCTCATTTTTAAAAGCCAAGACTGAAAATTATTGTCTCTTAACATAATAAACAAGAAAAGTTAAGATAGTACTGAGGCGTCCTTTCCACAACAGGCGTTTGCAACTAGTAAGGACAATAGGATAGCGGGGGCACAGGTGGGCTACTAAGTGCTTCAGAAAATCAATTTCCTTGTGTGGAGTTTACAAAACTTTTAGTGTGAAAACTTAATGGAGAAAAGATTTCAAGATACATAGTTTACAGACTTATCCTGATAGACTGAAGCAAAGGCAGACAATTACTATACAGGTATAGAGGAGGAAAGCTTATCTTCGTAAGTACAGCAACAATTGGCCTGCTTTAAATGCATTCTCAACACTTTTGCTCTTTGCCGAGAAGTCTCTGTTGAACATTTTAAAGCCATTTCTAAAAAAAATGAAAATTTTACAAATTCAGTAGAATGCAACAAATAAATGTGGTACATGTCTTCCACTGAGGGCTTTTGAATCAATATTCTGTCATCTCTAGGTATTCCAGGCGGTCTCAAAAAAACACCTCTACCCCGGGGTCAAGAGATGTGCACACCACAGCAGTCTTGGTAGTATTTTAAACTGCTATCATACAGGCCACACAGAAAAGGCAGAGAAAAAATGAGATGCATCCAAGTCTAATTCTCTCATTCAAAAATCTTATGTAAACAAAATTACTTCCAATACTAGAAAAGTTTAGTTACCCAAGGTACCAGATTCCAGCAATTCTACATAAATGCACAGAAGATCTCATCAAGCATCTTTAATTTTTCTCTCTAAGTTTACACCCTTATATCCAGATCTCAGAACCAACATAACTGGTCATGTTAAAAACATCATGCTTACAAAATTAAGGTTGAATTTCAGAAAGGTCCTCCACCATCATTTCACTTAATAGGACCCATTAGGCTCTTTTTCCTCAAAACCAAAACACAGGATGATATGGTACACACTCTTTAAAAAAAAAGGAGGGAGAAGGAAAAAGGGGTAAGGAGGAAGTAGTATGGAAAAAAAATAGGGAAGGGAGGAAGAAAGAGAGAGGGGAAGGAAGGAAGGAAGGAAGGAAGGAAGGAAGGAAGGAAGGAAGGAAGGAGTAAAGAGGAAGAAGGGGGAAAAGGGGAAAGAAGGAGAACAATAGAAGCAAGCACCAGAATGGTTACCCTGTTTTACATAGGATCAACTGAAGAAGAAGAGAGCAGACACAACCAAGAAACCCTGGTTGAAACTTTGTTCTTGTACAGAAGCTGCTGCAGATGTTTTGTTTTGCTTTAAATAAAAGTCAGTCACACTGGGGGGCGGGGGGCTGGGATAGAAGTAAAAGACAGAAAACTGTACTTGAACAATTAAACAAATAAATTCTTAAAAAGCCAGAATAATTTACATTGTTTGCCAGCTCTTCCATTCTGCAAAGTGCTATTCTTTGAGGTACTACTGGTACTTATACCACTTTTCTATGCAGTGTTTTTTTTTTCTTTTAAATGAAACCATTAACAATAATTAAACCAGATGTCAAATCTTGCTACCTCTTCTCTGGGATAGAGGCTGTATTCCATTTCTCTGGCAGCTAGCCATGCACCGAAAATCCAATGTTAAGCGTAAATTTCTTTGGAATCCCCAGTTCTTTTTTTTTTTAATTAAAAAAAATCCTTTCTCACTGCTTCAGTTTAATAGTGCTCTAACACTGTTTTTGCTGTTTACTTTTAAATAATTTAAGACCCACAATAAATTGCAAAAACAGTACAGAGAGTTACCGTGTACCTTCCACACAGTTTTCCCCAATGAGAACATCTTACTTAACCACAGTGCATTAACCAACATCAGGAAATTGACATTCCACAGTACTATTTAGCTAAAATACAGGCACTATTTGGGCTTAACCAGTTTTTGCATGCACCCATTTTGTGGGGGCATGGCATTATCACATTTTATAACCTGTACAGACTCATGTAAGCACTACCACAATCAGGATACAAACTGCTGCATCACAACAGAAATCCTCTTACACGGCCCCCATTATAGTCATACCCTTCCTCAGAACTTAATCCCTGGAAACTGCTGATCCGCTCTCCACAACAGTAATTTAGTCATTCTAAGAATGTTATAAATGGAATCGGACAATAGTTAGCCTTTTGAAATTGGCTTTTTAAAATCATTTTGTGAAACTCTCTTTGAGGCCTGTCCAAGTTATTGTGGGTATCAACAGTTCATTCCTTTTTATTACTGAGTAGTATTCTGTGCATGGATTATACTAGAGTTTACTCACCCAGTGAAGGACATTGGGTTTTTATGTTTTGGTTATTACAAATTAAGCTATCATGCATGTGCATGTACAGATTTTTGCATGAACATGAGTTTTCATTTCTCTAAGATAAATACACAGGAGTATAACTGCTGGATCTCACTGTAAAGGCATGTTTAACTATATAACAAACTACCCACTGTTCTCCAGAATGGCTGTGCTATTTTTACACTAGCATGAGAGAGCTGGTTGCTCTATATTCTCAGTATTTTTTATTTTAGCCACTCTGATAGGTATGTAGTGGTATCTCATCATGTCTATAAGTTGCATTTCCCTAGTAGTTAATGATTTTGAACATCATTTCTTGTGCATATTTGTCATCCAAATAGCTTCTTCAGTAAAGTTGTATTTTCAAAACATTTGCCCATTTTCTAATTGGACTGTTTCTTACTATTGAGATTACTGAGTTCTTAACACAATCTGAATGTAAGACCTTTGTTGGATATATGATTTGCAAAGATTTTCTTTCCCAATCTATGGCTTGTCTTTTCCCTTCTTCAACATAGTCATTCATAGATTAAATTTTTTAAATTTTGACAAAGGCTAATTTATTTTTTCTTTGTGAACCATTCTTTTTGTGTCAGAGTTAAGAAATTTTAGTTTACGTCACAAAGATTCATTCCAACACTTTCCTCTAAAAGTTTTATAGTTTTACATTGATAATTATTTTATGCCAGACTTACTACTTAAGTTAATTTTATATAAAGTGTGAGGTTGGGATCAAGGTTCTTTATTTCCCTACAAGATGTCCAATTATTTCAGTACTATTTATTGAAAAGAGTGTTTCCTCCACTGAATCGCTACTGCACATTTTTCAATTGCCCACTCATATATTCAAAAGAGATAAAAACTGATATTCAAACAAATACATGTTGAAGAAGCATGTCTATCTACAGCAGGGCTATTCTCATGTAGCAAAAAGCGAAAACACCCCAAATGTCCATTAACAAATGAATGGATGAAAAATTTCTGTGAACACATATAATAGAATATTATTCAGCCATAAAAAGAAATGAAGTACTAATACATGCTATACATGGATGAAACTCAAAAACATCATGCTAAGTGAAAGAAGCCAGACAGAAAAGGTCACATATTAGATGATTCCATTTATATAAAATATTGAGAATATGTGAATCCACAGAAAATGCAGATTGGTGGTTTTCAGGGGCTAAGGGAAGGTAGAATGGGGGAAGGTGGAGGGGGGAATGCTTAATGTGTTATCAGGTTTGCTTTTGAATTGGTGAAATATTTTGGAACTAGATAGAAGTGGTTATTGCATAGCCATGTGAATGCACTAAGTATCAATGAATTGTTCACTTTAAGATGGTTAATTTTATGTTATATAAATTTCACCTTGATAGAAAAAAAGTTAGCATACCTATGTAGATCTATTTTGGACTTTATTCTGTTCCATTAATATATATATAAGTATATCCCTCCTCCAATACCATATACTATCTTAATAACTATAGCTGTAATTTAAGTTATATTAGAAAATGATTCTCCCAACTTTATTCTTTATCAAAATTGCTTAAGCTATTTTAGTTCCTTTGCCTGTCTATATAAATTCTGGTATCAATTTATATATATATATAAATTCCAGAGAGAGAGAGAGAAAAAAAAAATCCTTGGGATTTTCATAGGAATTGTGTTAGCCTACAGATGGATTTGGAAAGAATTGACATCTTTTCTATCATGAGTTTTCCAACTCATTAGCAGGGAATGTCCATTCATTCATTTAGGGTCTTGATTTATTTCATCAGCAATTGATAAGTATCTTTACCTAAGTATTACATTCTCATTTTTCAGAGCAACTGCTAAGGGCATTGTGTCTTAAAATTTTGGTGTCCAATTGTTTCTTGCTAAGATGTAGAGATATGATTAGTTTTAGTCTGCTGATCATACATCTTGTGACTTTGTTAAATTCACTTATTTGCTCTATGAGTTTGTTATGTAGTTATTGTTGTTTAGTAGATTATTTGAGATTTTCCTTGTAGACAATCATGCACCTGCAAATAGGGATAATTTTCTTTCTTTCTACTACATATGTCATTTATTTCCTTGTCTTGCCTTATTGCACTGCACAGAATTTCCAATAGTGTGTTGCATAGGAGTGATGATAGTGTTCATCTTTGCCTCATTCTTAATATAAGGTGAAAAGCACTTAGTCTCTCATCACTAAGTATGATGTTTACCTATAGACTGTTTATAAAACCTACAGGCTATGAAGCCATCTGGTCCTGTACTTCTGTATGTTGAGAGTTTTTTGACTACCACTTCAATTTCATTGGTAGTAATGGGTCTGTTTAGATTTTCTAATTCTTCCTGGTTCAGTCTTGAGAGGTTATATGCTTCTAGAAATTTATCCATTTCTTCTAGATTGTCAAATTTGTTGCCATGTTCCTAGTATTCTTTAACAATTCTTTGTCTTTCTGTTTTGTCGGTTGTAAACTCTTTCATTTATCATTTTATTTGGGCTCTCTCTCTCTTTTCACAAGTTTGGCTAAAGGTTTGTTGATTTTATTGAACTTTTCAAAGAACCAGCTTTTAGTTTCACTGCTCTTTTCTATTTTTTTAAATTTCTATTTCATGTATTTACACTCTGATCTTAATTATTTCCTTCCTTTGCTTTAAGTTTTATATGTGCTTCTTTATCTAGTTCTTTAGGTGTAAAATTAGATTGTTTACTTGGGATTTTTTTAATGTGTTTGTTTCTTGAGGTAGGCCTGTAGAACTAGGAACACCCCTCTTTGAACTGCCTTTTGCTGCATCCCATAAATTTTGAAAAGTTGTGTCTTCATTTCCATTTGTTTCAAGGTAATTTTTTATTTCCTGTTTGATTTCCCCTGTGAGCCATTGGTTTTTTAGTAGCATGTTGTTTACAGTCCATGTATTTATGTTTTTTCCTGTTTCCTTCTTCCTGTTGTCGATTTCTGGTTTCATGCCATTGTAGTCAGAAAAGATGCCTGATACAATTTCAATCTTCTTGAATTTATAGAGGCTTGTTTGTGGCCTAATATGTGATCTATTCTGAAGAATAATCCATGCATACATGAAAAAAAAAGTGTACTCTGCAGTTTTTGGATGGAAGGTTCTATAAATGTCAATTAAGTCAATCTGGTCTAAAGTTACATTAAGGCCATTATTTCCTTATTTTCTGTCTGAATGATCTATCAAATTAGGGAGATTTCAGTTATTTTTTTCAAATCCTCACCCTTATTTCACTCTCCTTATGGGACTCCAAAGATGCAAACATAAAAAAGGTGTTGTTGCCTCCCTACAGGTCCCCGAGACCCTACCTTTTCCCACCTTTCTTCTCTCTGTTGCCAGATTGCTTCATTGCTGTTGCTCTAACTTCAAGTGCACTGATTCTATCATCTGCCATAGCTACTCTACTCTGAGCCAGTTTTTTACTTAAGTTATTGTATTTTTCAGTTCTAAAATTTTCATTTGGTTTTTCCTTGTATCATCATCTATTGCTTTGCTGAGGCTTTCTATTTTTTCATTTATTTCAAGTCTGTAATTGCTTAATGGGGCAGTTTTATTGTTACAGCTTCTTTAAAATCCTTGTCAGGTAATTCCAACATCTGTGTCTCATCTCTGTGTAGTGTTGTCTGCTGATTATCTTTTGTCATCTGAATTAAGATTTTCCCGGTATGATAATGAGTGTTATATTATGAGACTCTGTTTTCTACTTTAGTAGGCAGTCTAACTGTTCAGATTCCTAGTTCACTTTCCTGGGCTGTGGCTCAAATGTCAATTTAACGGTTAAAAGCCGTTTTCACTGATATTTTCTTCCACCCCAACTGTAGGCCACCTAGGGGCCATTCTGAAACTCGGCTACTATATTATACCCGAGTTCAGTTCTCAAACCTTTTTCTGTTTCTGACCAGTTTCACACATGGCACATTCAGAGGTCTGCCTCGGATTCCAAAGAGAGGTTTAAAACTCCGTTTCTTGGATGGCATCCTCTTCCTAACCCCCCTCAACGCTAGTTGGAAGAGAATGGGAACTGCTTCATTACTGCAGTGTGGCTATAGCGGATTTTGTCCAAAGTCTCTGCAGTTCTAATGCCAGTTGGGAGCGGTAGAGGTGCCCTCACTGTTTCAGGGCAGATATGGTGACAAGCCTATTGGTTCAATCTCCACAGCAGTTCACACCCAGGAAGGGTAAGGAAGCAACTTTCCATGACGTTCATCTGGAATAAGGTAGGTCAAAGGGGGACCCAAAAAACCTGGAATCATCTTCTGAAGAGCGGGCACCTTGAAGTACAGGCTTCCCCAGCTAGGTGAGTGTTCTAGGAACCCATTTGTGTCAATGGATCAGCTGGCATTGTTGTGAGAGGCTGTGTTTGGCTTCAGTGAACTTTTTCAAAAACTCTTTCAATGTGTTTGTCCGTGTCATGATAGGTGTTTTACCAGTGCACCTGCCCACACTATGCTGGGTGTTTAGCAGTATTTGACCAAAAATGACAAGATGGCTGTGGCCCACCCTCCCTATTCACCCAATCTCACTCCAAGTGACTTTTTTGGTTTCCTTGGATGAAAAAAGTCCTCAAAGGGAAACATTCTGCCCTGTAGAGCAGGTGAAACAAAAAACAGCAGAAACACTAAAAGGCATCAAAATCAACAAATTTGAAAACTGTTTTGAGCAGTGGAAAAAACATCTCAATAAGTGTTTTGCTTCAAATGGAAGAGTACTTTGAAGATGACTGAAGAGAATAAATACACAATTTTTTATAAATAAATTCTGGGGAACTTTGGCTCCATAAACTGGTATTTTTATTTTTAGTTCCCATCCCCAACTGAGATATACAGGAGGCAAAACAAAAAAACAAACTTATATTTAAGAAAGCAAAACAAAGAAAATTAACTCCATATAGGATTTCTTTTTGTTGTAATTAACAAGAAGAACAATGTATAAAGTGTTTTCTACATCTTATCCAGAAACAGAAGCCTTCAGTTTAAGCCTAACATATTTTCAAACATTTAATGCACATTTAACTCACATCTATAATGCTACTTACTTATTGGCAAACTAATGATTTTGTGTTTTCAGTGGAATTTTGGCTCATATAGGTTCCTTTTAAAAAAACAATAAACCAACTTTTACTCAACAATTTAAATCTTGGGAACAATATGGTACTGTATCTTCTTATATAAGGTAAAAGGAAAGCATAACATTTGTTTGAAGAAAAGAACTCTAGCAAAGAACACTTAAAGAGATTACTTAAAGCCTCTATGGGACGCAGACTTTGAACATAGGAAGGATTCCTTATATTCAAAAGCTTTCTCTCAGGATTCAGCTTTATTTCCTTTTTTCGTCTATTATATAAGTACAACAGGCAGGGCACTGAGTCATTTGGTTGCAAAACCAAACTCAGTGACTGTCCTATCCCTAACCTTTTAAACATAACCAACCCTCCCAAAGTATACTATACGACCCCTCTCTTTATTTCCAATGATTCTTGCAGCTTCAATATATGGTCTCCTTTACAAACCCTGACACTTCCAAACCCAGAAAGTCCAGTCACTCTACTTACTCCAGTGGAAGAAGATTCATACCAAAATTCAAAATTAAAACAAACAAAAAGCAAACAAACAAACCTCCAAATAAGCAAAACCCTACCAACCTCAGGTAGAGCTGAGCAAGAGAAAAATACAAAGCTATAGGGCTATCTTATTGGCAGAACATCAACTAGAATACTTCCAACAATCCTAGATAGCCTCTGATATGCACTGACTTGATAGGAGAAATGATGCTGCTGAAAAAAGGTGTAATGGGGAGAATTAAAAATACGTATGTTTAACTTTGCTGGAATGGAACAAAGGGCTCTTATCCACCTCTATTCAGATGAAGAGTGAATGTCATCTTCAGCCTCTAACAAATAAGGTGTTAAAAATACAGTCCTTGACTTCACATAAACTATAACTACATTCAAAAAAAGACCATGAGTACATTAAATAATTAAAGAAAATTATTTTTCTAAAACTTTTTTTCTACTAAGACTTTCGCGGTTTCCTTGAATACCGAAAATCACTTTTTCACTGGAAAAAAAGAAAAGCGTGAAAGTAAGAATTTGTTAAATAGTAATAACTGAAACTAAAGTTAAGGTTCAAGTGAAATGCTGTTTAGCCAGTGCCTAAAAAATTAAAAAGCCAATGTTGTTTTAAATCATTAGCAAGACTTACAAGTGGATTCTCTCACACAGAACCAGAGAAATCAGCACTGGGTCAAATTTACACTATAGGTAAAAGTGCTCGGTCACTTAAAAAACAAGAGGGAAAAAAACTAAAGCAGTTTCTTGTTACAGTGTGAGGAGCTGAACTATGAGCAAATCATAGTTTAAATACAAATTTTGCTGGGTGAAAACTTAATAAGTATGTGGAAATGGAAGAAACTCAGAAACCATAGTTATTTCCATTTTAAATGAGATGATAGTTCTGCACCACCAGCTGTTTATAGTTCATTGAATAAAGTTCTAGTTGATGGGAGATAATTACCTCTTCTCTATAGGAGGCAAGTGTTTCCTGTTCTACAGACACTGCTGATGAATGGACGTAGGAGTATGAGACCAAGACAGTATGCCAAGATCATTTTGGTTTTCAGTGATCTCTTTAAACATTTGGTTTTCTATTTTTTCCTATTTAAATATAAGAAAATGTGCACCTTAACATATACAGAATCAAGTCACTGGTTATAATTCTCCTTTTAACCATGAAAGGAAAGGAGAGTGATTGGACACAGGAAGCACACACACCATCAATAGAATTGAAAAGGATAGGCGCGTGCCTTGGCCAGGTGTCTCAGTTGGTTGGAGTGTTGTCCTGTACACCAAAAGGTCATGGGTTCAATTCCCAGTCAGGGCACATTCCTAGGTTGTGGGTTCAATCCCAGCCAGAGAGGCAACCAATCCATGTTCCTTTCTTTCTTTCTCTCTTTCTCCTCCCCCCACCCCCCGCCCACTGCCCCATTCCTCTCTCCTTCAAATCAGTAAACATATCCTCTGATAAGGATAAAAAAGGACAGGCATGATGATTTCAACTTGAGTATTGAAGAATTCTACTTATTAAATTCGTTTTCCCCTGAAGACTATTCTATCTGTAAATTCCTTGTCAATTAATGATGCCTCCAATATCCCAGTCCCTTCAGCCATTTCACCTACTTCGAAGGGCCTATCTATTCTATCTTCCCAGTCTCTCTCCCATTTGTCTCTGCACTTCCAATGCAAATTGACACATACCTCAATATTTACCACTTGCTGAATGGTCCTCATATCCTAAATGGTCTCCTTGCTGCTAATGTCTTTCAATACTAACACAGTTTAACTAAATTCTACTTTCAGATTAATATCACTAAAGCACCACTCTCATTATCCCACTCTCATGAGTAAAAATCTTTCAAAAGTAGGTTGTGACTCCAAAATAGAAAAAAGCTTGCAACAGATGAAGAAAAAACGAAATCAATTCTATCTTCACAAATATGTAAGAGTAGATATGCATATCATTAACTAAAAGAGAACAAAACATGAAGAGAATAAATTGAAAGGGCCTGGGACTTGGCGTTTACCCTTGATTTTTACTTCCTATTTCTTGTTAAAATGATTTTTATGCAATAAATAACATTTCAGTGACTACTTACTACTTAAAGCTTAACCTATAAAGCTGAACCTGCACTCAAGGACCTCTGCAATCTGGCTCCCAAACCAAATAAGGGAATTCAAGTAACACTCTTTCTACAAAACTAACCCTCACATCTCCATCTTCCAATGAGGATTTCATCTATATCTCTTGTATAAAATGTAGAACTTCCTATTTTGCACTGCAGTTGTATGTGTTGCACACATGCACAGAAGTAGCCCCCTTTAAGGCAGGGGCCTTATTTTGGCTATCTTTGTATTCCACTCAAGGCATCACAGAGAGTCTGTCTGAATAAGTGCGTCAAATGAGTGAGTAAGTACTCTCAAAAAACAAGGGCTAGAAAGACTAAAAACCAACAGCAACTCTTATTATAATTTTCCTTCTTTTTCACTCAAGCTTATTTCTTTTTTTAAAAGATTTTATTTTATTTATATTTAGAGAGAGGAAGGGAAGGAGAGAACCATGAATGTGTGGTTGCCTCTTGTGTGCCCCCAAGCGGGAACTTGACCTGCAAATCAGGCATGTGCCCTGACTGGGAATCGAACCTGTGACACTTTGGTTCACAGCCCGTGCTCAATCCACTGAGTTATGCCAGCCAGGATTCAAGTTTATTTGTTAACCTAACCTTCTTACCTGAAGATATGTTATTCTCCGCTGGACCAGTTCTGTCAGATCTTTGGCCTCTTTTTCCCTCCAATCACCTGCTCCATCTGTTTGACTGAGGTAGTATAGATCTGTCATTATTGACCTATAAAAGCAAACAACATTGGAGGGCTTACTTTTTTATACTTCATCAGAGGATTACACAACCGTAAGAAGAAAGCAAAATTCTTAATAAAGATCGGTATTCACATTGAACACCAAGGATGTGAAGTTCAATAATCAGTCTCTAACATCCAAGATTTATTACTATTGTATATTTTTATTGGTAAAAAGAACCTACTTCTAGCTAGTCAGCTGTACTTATTCCCCAACACAGAGCTCTACAGAGACTAGGGGGAAGTGGATGCTCATGGATGGATGAAAGGAAGGAAGGGAGGAAGGGAGGAAGGAAGGAAGGAGTATAAGGGAAAGAAATTAAGTTGCAGCCAGGGTTTGAATACTATCTTTTTGTTCTCACTACTGTCATTTCCTGTCCCCTCTTAAATTTTCTCTTTATACTTTTAACACTGAGTGGCTGGGAAAGGGTCAGAGAAAAATTTTGACATAACTCTTAAATGATGGTCTAACCCAAGGGTAAGCAAACTTTTTTTCTGTAAAGGGCCAGGTAATAAACGTAGGCTTTGTAGGCACCTGTTGCTTTTAAAGCAGGAAAGCTGCTATAGAGAATATGTAAATTAATGGATGTGTCTGTGTACCAATAAAACTTTCTTCACAAAAACAAGCTATGAGCCAGATTTGGCCCTTGAGCCATAATTTGACAATTCTTAACCTAAACTAATAAAATGATTATGAAGATACTTCTCATTTTTATGTAGCATGAGCAGTTTCAATTATAATATGGTTAATTTGCTACAAAGTAAACTAATATACCCAGGACATTACATTACCAAGAGGAACTTTAGGGCTGGTGCAGATGGTTTTACTTATAGCGCATTAAATAAAAGTCATGACTTACATTTACCACAAAAAAAGCAAGACCCTTTCTTTCTGTAACAACCCCCACCAATCTATTAACAAGCATTTAGTCAATTTCTAACCACATATCACCCACTGGCATTGCCCCCAGTGAACACTGATCCATCAACTGAGCCACAACCTTTTCTCACCTGATTTCAGCAGTAGCCTTTGAATAGGTTTTTACACCCTGCTTCCACCCTTGCCTACTTCTATCTATTCTTAATAGTAAATTAGAACAGTGAAAACATAAAAGTGAATGTTTTTACCACTTTACATCAGTACTATGTCTTGGCAATTAATTATTCATATCCATTCCAATCTGTCTAGAAAGTGGAATAACCAAGCTTATAACAAAAAAGCCAAACACCAAAAAGAGAAGCACACAATAGTCAACTAAAATTGAGTTTTCTTTTTAAATATTTTTTTCTTGGCATGCCCACTGGAGATCATATAAGGAAGACCAGACCAGAAAATGATGTTAAATTCAAACTAGTTCTTTGATGATTCAATAATGATTACAGGTTACCATCCTGCATAATTTATCATCTTTTGGCCAAAGACATGAGAATAATCAAACAGAAAGTTTCAGCTGTGGCTGAAAATGAAGACTCCACTCTGTGACTCCACTCTGAAATGAAGTCTCCTAACAGTTTCCCAAAAGCTGGAAATCTGGCTGTCCTGGTTTTGACTAAGAAGATATAAAAAAATATAGAAGCGGGGTGGTAAATCTAAAGGCCTGGTATGAAGCCAGGTTAAAGCCTGGGAAATACAAATCCAGGCAAAGTACCAGCAGAACCGAGTTAGTCCTTTGGGGGGCAGTGTATATAGGTGCCTGAAGACAATTGGTAGCATAGAACAGAATCTAGGACTCTGACAGCAAGCCAGCAACTAATCCTTTCCTTCAAAAGCAGGGCTACATTTATGTTCCTTGTATTTTCTGTTAAATTCCTGTTTCTGTATTATAATATTCATAAAACTTTAAATGTTCTACTCTGTTGTCAATTATGCTACTGAAGAACCACAAGAAGAGTATTTTGCTTATGCCTGATTCAAAATGTTAAAGAAAGAAATTCCCTGAGGACCGGCACAGAACAGATGTAATTCAAGCAAGAAAATCCCAAAGTGAAGGAACTAATCCTTATTAAAGTAAATGTCACATGAACTGTAAACAAATGATTAGATATATTGAGTAACAATATTTTTTATCATGCACATTCAATGAAAAGAAAGTCCATTCCCCACTGTTTAGCATCAGAATTATATTCCAAACCAGAAACAATATGTAATTTTTACAGATTTGTGTGTAACTGTCTTAAGACTACTCTTACCTACAGGGATCACTTAAGTCCTCCAAAGTGACTCAAACATGAAGTCAAGAATACTGAGTACAAAAGACCCTTCAATGTCAGGTTTTCTCCTAATCCCATGCTCCCTATCAGTATGATTCCCTGTATTCACTAGCTGACTTCTAACAGATACACTCTCGTTTGCAGAAACCACTGTTGAAATTAACTAGAGCTTCCAGGTTTATCCAAGGTAAATGATTTTTCTTCCTTAACTTGGTCTTCACAATTTTTAGGATTCTCAATTACTGAAGAATATTTTACCTCAATAACATAATTTTCCTTAGCTGCATAATTTTCATAAATCCTTCAATGAAATAAAATTTAGTTTTTACAAAAAGGCACTAAGTATGGAATAATCAGTCAAATAATGCACATACCTGCCTCCCCACCAAATAAAAAATACAGCTTACTGAACACCAACTAAATAGTGAGTGCTTAGCACTGTGAGGTAGAGAAGATGTTTAAGTTAGAGTTCCAGGTCTCAGGAGATTACAATTTGCCAGGGAAAAAAGCCAAATTAGTATACAAGAAACAATAATATCCACTTATGAAAGCTATTCTCCTAGCAAAATGCAAGTCCCCAATTACTTCTGACTCCCCTCCTCCCCACAACAGATATGATACCAAGTCCTGCAGCTTCTCTTTTTCACACATGCATCCCTTTCTCTCTCTTCCCACTGCAACTCCCCAGATCCAGAAGCTCATTATCAAAATTCTTCTAATTTCTTGGCACCAAGTTTTCTTTCACATGGCTGTTAAAATGAGCTTTCTAAAATGTACAATAAGACTTGTATCCAGAATAAGTAAAAAATGCTTTAGCTCAAAAATAAAACAAACAATTCCCCCCAAATTAAGCATGTGATTTGATCAGACACTCTATCAAAGATGATAGATGAAAGACAAATACATTAGAAGATGCTCAACATCATTCATAAGAAAATGCAAATTGAAATCACAATGACATACTGTTACACTGCTATTAGAATGGTGGTGGGGGGGGAGAATGTAAAAATTGAAAAATACCAAGTGCAAACAAAAATACAGGGCATTTGAACTCTTATACATTACTGGTGAGACTACAAAATAGTACCATCACTTTGTAAAACAGTTTATCACTGTCTCATAAAATTAAACACACACTCAACTTATGATCCATCGATCCCATTCCTAGATATTAATTCAAAATAAATGAAAATATATTTCTTCAAGAAACATTTGTGTTACTGTTCATAGAAGCTTTATTCATAATCACTAAAAAATGGAAAACAACCCAAATTCCCTTCAGCTGGTGAATGGATAAGCTAACATGCAATGGAATATTACTTTGCAGTATAAAGGAATGCACTCCCTCTACACAAAACAACATGGATGAATCTCAAATACATTATGCCAGGTGAAATAAACCACACTGAAAAATCTGCACAGTGTATGACTGATTGCATTTACATGAAATTCTAGAAAAGGCAAAATTATAGGGACAGGAAACAGATCTGGTTACTGCCAGAGACTGGTGGTGATGGGTGTGCTGATTACTGGGGGGCGTGATGAAACTTCCTGGGGCAGGAGCAAGTTTTGTATGTTGACTATGGTGGTGGCTCCATAACTGAACATCTGCCAGGACACACAGCTATAGACTAAGATACGCATGTTATCACACATAAGTGATACTGTAAGTTACCATATTTTTGCTGTGCATAATGTGCTCTGATATATAACACGCACCTACCTTTTTGTGCACATTATACATGATATTATTGTACCCATGGTATATAATCAATATACCCTTGGATAATGCATAATCTTAGTTTTCCCTCAAAATTTTGGGCAAAAAAAGTGTACATTATACTGGGAGAAATACAGGTAATTCAGAAAGGAAACAAACAAAAAGAGAATCAATGCTTCTATCAGACAAAGTTCTAAAAAAGAAAGAAACCCCTTCAGAAGAAACAAAAGTCCATTAGGTTTTTCCCTATAATTGATGCCTTTCTGAACCCTCTCCCTGTCGCACACACACACAAATGCTGAGTGATTCATAGGGAAATCTGAACAAGAAAACTGACTGTCTCAACCTCTGATTTCTCAGGCAACACAGGCTTTCAGTCTAGAGACAACCTAACACTATAATATGGGTACTTATAAAAATGAAATAAAGATTTTTGTGTAATGTAAAAATCCCCAAAGGCAAACATAAATGCCTATCTTAATTCTTACACTTAAGGACCCTGAAAATTATTGGTAAGATGGCATATTATATACACACACACACACATATATATATGTATGTATATGTGCACACACATATTTATATATATACATACATACATATATATACGTACACACACACATATTCATTCACATACACAAATCTCTATTTGTACATTCATTGTTATTTCTCTAATGTTTGATTGTGCTTTGCTCATTATTTGTAGCACTGTGTTCTAATCTGGCTGCCTGGAGTTAATTTACTACCCTGTGAGGTTGTATTCAAAGTTCATTACACTTTCTTCAAAAGGCAGCAAAAGAAATTGACCTTTGTACCTTAGGTACCTTTCTATTTTTACTTACTAAGAAATGTTATTACTTAACATACACATATATTGAAAGGTAGTGTCAGGAAACATATTCAACTTCCCCCAAATTTAACAATGATGTACATAAACTATTCAGGACCTGACTTTTCTCATTTGTACATCTGTACAGCATTTCTACATATAGTAACAAGTATATGCACCAAACATTTTTCAGTAATTTTTTGATTTACAAAAGACCTAAAAATTAAATTCTCAAGCAATCTAATTAAATTACTCAACATTCTAACATTCTATCCATTTGGTCTAATGGTCTAACTACTGCTTGATTACAACTAGGCTAAAAATTTCAAAGGGTCTATCAAAGGTATGGCATAATAATTCAATACCCCTTAAAATTTATACTATCTTATTTCTGTAGATTCATTAATGTTGAAATGATTCCAATAAACTGATAGATTTTATTTGTAATTTCACTTAAAACAGTAGAGCAATATTTCAAAATCTCTACCATATTGCTGATGATGTTAATATATAGGAATCCCTTGATTGTAGGGTAATTCTTTTCCTCTTCACAGTGGTAGGTTGTGTTATTACAACAATTTTTCATTTATTATTAATTAATGAGATTAGTAATTGCCATCACACGCCTACTGGGAATATAGACTTATAAATATAATAGAGCTAAGGACAGTTTCCACTGTATTTCTAATGATTCTCAGATCCATTCTGTTTCGCATGAACACACCAGCACCAAAATCCTTTCTTTTCTATGTAACATAAATTGCATATTTTCAAAAATGAACAAACAGAAGAAACAGATTTAATTCGGCAGATTTCAGGTTCTCCTTTCTAGCAACTAAATGGAAGGGCAATGACCAGAATGCTCTGTTTCATCAAGAACCTATTAATCTTTAATTAGACACTCTAAAAAAGAGGCTATTTTAAAGTTTTTAGTGTTTGAATTAGAAACATAATTGCCAGCCTCAGTATGAGTTCCAATATACTGTAACAGAAAACTGCAGACTCCGCTTCAAATACTAATTGTATATGAAGGGAATTTACAGGAAGACTTCCAAAGTATCGTTAGCTGCCACCACTACCCTCAGTTTATTTAGGGTATAAGGTATAAAGATTCCTAGAAATATATTTTAAGTAATATTTTCCAGGGATATATTTTTGGTTGATGAACTACATTTGATAATTACTGCCCTTTAAGATCTCAGGTATTCTACTCATGAATATGGTAGGTATCATTGACCATTCAGCAGGGAAATTACCAAAGTTTGAGTTTCCCATTCTGAGATTCTCATCTTGACTAAAGTAAAAAAAGTACCTTTCATGATGTCCCAAATCTGACAGAAATTCATCTGCATGTCTTTGGAGTTCACTCCCTTCTAAATTCTTTAATTTCTTCAATTCGCTTTGTAGAAAAAACCAGAGTTCTTTAGCTCCATTTTCAATCCTCCTCCTTAGGATTTCATGATCCTTCCCTAAACCTGCAGACACAGAATAGGGAGCATCAGCATTTCCAATATTCTGATGAAAGAAAATTCTCAATTATTTATGCTAATATCAATATGTTGTAGAGAAAAAATATTCCAAAACACCTACCATTTCTCGTTTGTCTCTTATAATTTTCAATTTGTTCTTTGGCCTTCACAAGTTGCTCTTCCAAAGCACGAATCCTTCCAGAAGCTGGCCCCTGATCAATGGGGCCTTCTGGTATCCTGTAGTTCAGGAAAGAAAATGTAAACATTTAGTTTATAAAATATTCAATAATATATGCATACTAAAGTTAGATACTAAAACATATTTACAGATAACTCTAGAAGTCACTGAACCATATATTAGAAATGCCAAATGAAATTTTCTCTCCAAAGATATATGATACAATGTAAACAGTGGAACAGAAACAGAAAAAAAAATAATACAGATCAGAGATCAATGATATTGTAGGAATTAAGGAACCTTCAGAATTCTCTCTTATAAGCTCTCATCATATTGCTTAGAAAAACTTTGCCATCAGTGACAAAGTGGCCAATCCTTCATTAGTGTTGAGAAGAAGAGGATAATAAAAAGGTTTAAAGGGAATAAGCACATATTTGAACATGTATCTATGTTCAAATATGAAATATAAATTATTTCTAAATATTTTATCAACCAGGAAATTAATCAGGCTATGTAAACCCGCACTCCAATTGAGGAACTCATGACTTTATATTACTAAGCATTGGTTTCATAGGGTAAGATGAGTAGAAGATGAAGTATATCAGAAGAATCTGAAGATTAATGTCCTGTTTGTTTCTACTGAAACAAAAAAAAATCAGTCAACAATATAAAAATGTTGGAACATAACAGAAAAACTCCAGGACCTCTTATATTACCAATCTATCTGTAAAACTTCTTTCCAAACTGTACTGGTTTCTAACATGTTTTGTTTTTGTGTGACTTTTGGCAGTACGCTGTACTCTGTTTTGGTCACAAAAGATATCTACACCCTAATCCTGGAACCTGTTTATGCTTCCTCACATGATAAAATAAACTAAATTTAAATGGGTAATTAAGTTAAGGATCTCCAAATCCAGCTACAACAAAATTGTAATCACAAGTGTTCTTATAAGAGGGAGACTTTACTACGGGGGGTGGAAATGGGTGGGAGGTGGGGAGCACTGCGGGGGTGGGCTGGGATGGGAGTAAAAGACAGAAAACTGTACTTAAACAATAATTAAATTTAAAAAAATAAAAAATAAAAATGAAAATAAAGCCATACAAGTACTTGGGAAAAAAAGAGGGAGACTTCACAACAAAAGAAAAGTCAGTGTGGCTAATAGCTTTGAAAATGGAGGAATGAGACATGAGCAACAAATGCAAGGAATGCACCTTTAGAAAAGGCGAGGAAACGGATTCTCCCCTACACTTTCCCTAAGGAATGTGGCCCTGCTAACAGGTTGGTTTTGTCCCAGTGAAACTCATTTAAGATTTCTGGTCTCCCAAAATATAAGAGAATGCATTTCTATTGTTTTAAGCCACAAAATCTGTGCTATCTGTTACAGAAGCAATAGGAAACTGATACAAACCCACACATATGTACATGATGTATCTATATATACATATATACTTCTGCAAAATTATTGTTTAGATGTTTTTTCTTCAAAAATCTATTTAAATGAGAAAATGTTTACAATAGTACTTGGCACAGAGTAAACAAGATATTCTATAATTTTCCATGGAATTGTATATATTAACATTGAATAGAAGCATGAAATAACTATGCCCCAATCATGAGTCCCAGGCCACAGAACTTAAATTTAAAAGCCTTCATTTTTATATACACAAAGTGAATAATGATAAAACGAATAGAGTTGTTAGGTGCATAATCACCCAATTTATGAGCATAAATGTGTATGCATTCATAAATGAGGCATTTCTTGGTATATAGTTTTTAAAACTCGGCTCTTTATCTCTTTCTGAATTAGATGACTGGTTTCTAGGAAATAACTTGAAAACAGAATAAAACTGCTACCCCTTGAAATTTATTTTGATAGCAAAATGCCACAGGACAAGGACGCCCTTTTCCAGAACATACATTAGTGGTACAAAATTTCAGGCAATAGAAAGGTATGTCTAAGTTCTCCTCTTTATTTCATTTGTTCGTACTGGTAGAATAACATTAGGGGAAAACAAGCATGAAAAATAGCATAAAATCTTTTCAGCAGAGTTCCATTAAGTACTAAATATAACCTAATTCTAATAAAACATAAATGTATTAGTGATTTATATTGCATTATTGTATACGACAATCTAATCCAACTGTGGATAAACTGTAGATAAAGAAAAGTATTGGAAAAGTCAATGTAAAAAAAAAACTTACACAATAGGCCATTCTTTCCAAACCCTAATTAGAAGGGCCAATCTGCAAAAATACTCTCTTTATTTAAATATTCAGGGAATTAATTTTTATAATCATACTCACTATGAAAACAATATATAGAACATCTTCTGGCTAAGACACAATAACAGAGATCAGACTTAACATTATGCTTGAAACAACTGAATATATGTAGATACCATGTATGAAAAAATTGTTTAATAAAACTGGAACCAGAACACTGATGTCAGACAGATAGCAAAACAGATGGTTCCCTCTCAGGGAAAGGGCACGAGCCACTATCCAACGACAAGATACCTTTGTAAAGATCCCAGAACACAGGGGTAAAGCTGAAGCAACACCCTGGACTATGGAAGCAGAGGAAAACTGCATTAGGAAGGTCAAGAGGAGCACTTTCACTCTGCCCATAATGCCCCTCCCCCAGGTCAGCACAGTGCTGCGCTGAGGCAGTCGTTCCGGGTGTACAGTTTCTCCAATGGGAAAAGGACAGCACAAGGTGGGCATCAAGCTTCCCTAGCATTCTGGATGAATCCTGGAAGGCCCACTTAAGTATGCCTCATGAGGATTACTGGAAAAGTCAGCTAGAGATAGAAAAGGCAGGAGAGGCTCACAAGTGCATGGATCTTGACAGACTGTATTCCTGTCAAGTAGTGGTGTCTGAGAAGAGATTCAAATCAGTGGCTGTGATCATTTGCATAGCTGAGCCAGTGGCCCCAGCTGGCCAGGGAGTTTGATTGACAATTTTGACTGAGTCAGCAGTCAGTGAGCTGTCTTGGTGGGGGAGCTCATCCTAGAGCCCCTCCTAGACAGGGAAGCAAGTCAGCAGGGCCTACACAATGTAATTGCTGTGCGTAGCCTCCAGCCCCACCAGAGAAGGAACCCTGGCCTGAGACGCAACGCAACCATGCAGCACAACCTACGGCCCAATATGTAGGAAAGCAAGTCACTGCCCACACCCAATTGCTGAGCATAGCCTCCTGCCCCACTAAACAGGGAAGCCTGGCCAAAGATGCTAAGCAGCTTCACGATACATTCTATAGCCTCCAAGAGCAGAAAGTAAGGCAACAGCCCCACCCAACAGCTAAGCATAGCCCTCAGCCCAACCTGGCCATGAAACCTAGCCAGGGATCCTAGGTAGCCACAAAGCTAATTCCTGAAAAGCATAAAACAACTGTAAGTATATATGTACCACTCATCAGAGAACCTAAATATATTAAGCAAATACCATCAACCTGAAGGAAGAAATAGATAACAATACAATAATAGTAGTGAATTTCAGTACTACTGTGGGACCCCCCCACTTTTACCAAGGATCAATCATCCAAACAGAAAAATCACTAGAAAAACATTGGACTTAAACTATACTTTGGACTAAATGGACCTCATAGACATATACAGTTATGTAGCACTTAATGATGAGGACATGTTCTGAGAAATGTGTTATTAGGCAATTTTATCATGTGTCAACATGATAGAGTACAAATCTGTATAGTCAAGTCTGCCACACATGAAGGCTATATGGTAAAGCCTATTGCTCCTACCCTACAAGCCTGTACAGCATGTTACTGTACAAAAACAATGTGAGATTAAATCAAGAACAAAAGAAAATGATGTAATCAAGAGATGCAGTGAACAGGAAATGTGTAAGGCTGCTGCTGACATAACACAGCATACTGTGTTACAGAAAACTTTCTTCTCTTTATGAGTGGAAAAGGCACACTTTGGAACAACCATAAAAATAGAGTCTAGTAAAATACATAAACCAGTACCATAGTCATTTATTACCATTATTCATTCTTATGTATTATAGATAACAGTATGTGCTATACTTTTATATGACTACCAGTACAGTAAGTTTGCTTATAACCGTACCACCACAAACAAGGGAGCAATGTGTTCACTTATGACACTAGAATGGCTCTGTCATCACCAGGTGATAGGAATTTTTCAGTTCCATTATCATCTCCTGGGACCATTACCACACATGCAGCCTGTTGCTGACTGAAATGTTGTTATGCAGTACATGACTGTACAGAACATTCTATCTGAATGAATGAAATAGTAATAGGAATTTCTAGGCAGTTGAGTTTATAAGCAAGTCACAGATGGAGACCAAGATGACAGAAAATGTCTAGATCATTATCTAGATTATATAAAGAAGTCCTTCAAATCTATAAGAAAAAGACAATCTAATAGAAAATGTGCAAAGTATATGCACTAGTAATTCATAGGTGAGGACTTTATTGATTAATAATCGTGAGAAGTGGTCACTTTTAAAATTTTAGTAACTGGGATATTCAAATTTTTTAAAGAGATACCATTTCTCACCTGTTAGCCTAACAATTAAAAAGTGTGATGTTGAGTGTTGGTGAGGATACAGAGAAACTGGAACTCTCATATATTGTATTAGTTTGCTAGGGTTACCCTAACAAAATACCATAAACTGGATAGCTTAAACAACAGAAATTTTTTCCCCACTGTTACAAAGGCTAAAGGTCCAAAATCAAGGTGTTGGCAGGTTGGATTTCTTCTGAAGCCCCTCTGGCTTACAGAGATGGTCACCGTCTTCTGTGTGCTCACCAGGTCTTTTCTCTGTGTCAGCGATTCCATGGTGTCTATTTTGTGTGTCCAAATTCCCTCTTCTAAGGACACCAGTCAGGCTTAGGGCTTTCCCCAGTGGCCTCATTTTAACTTAATCAGCTCTTTAAAAGCCCTACTCCAAATACAATTGCAGTTTGAACACCTGGGGGTGAGGACTTCAACATATAAATGGGAAGGGGGTGTACACAATTCAGCCAACAGTGTATACCAAAGGTAGAGATATAAAATTAGAACAATCCACTTACAAAACATTGTGAAATTACTCTAAAATTCAAGATGCGTGTATATTAAGATTCAGCATGTGTCCTAGGTTATCACCCTGAAGAAACTTTAGCACATGTACACAAGGAGGCTCTAGGTATTCATCAATAGAAGAATGAATATATACAGCTATATGTGTACACATATATTCACATATATATATACAGATATATGTATATAAATACATACACATACACTCACAGATATCACTCATATATAATCTTGTTTGAATATCACAATGTTGAATGAAAAAAGTCACAGAAGAATACAGGGTCTGTCCAGAAAGTATCTAGTCATATAATATGGAAAAAGAGACATTTATTGAAGATACAAGATACAAGAAATACTATACATAGGACAATGACATCTCAGTCCACTTCAAAGCAGGCACCTTGGGACATCACACGGTTCTCCCAATCACCATCAGCTGCCCCCTCGTATCTTCCTGAATCTCACTGATGGTCTAAAATCTCTTCCCTTTCAAAGGTAATTTTAGTTTTGAATAAAACTCAGAAGTTGCAGGATGCCAAATCTGGGCTGTAGGAGGGCTGAGTCACCTGGGTGATTTGATGTTTTTCCCAAAAACTCTGTATGAGACATCGTGCATTAGCAAGTGCATTGTCATGTTGAAGCTGCCAAACACCAGTTGCCCCTAGCTGTGGCCTTCTAAATCATCTGAATAGTTTCCGTGGAGGAATGTTGAAGTTTAGTTCAAAATTTGATGCAAATTCCTGGCTTTATTTGCTCAATCATTTTGAACACAATGACCACACAGTACACATGCTCACTCAACATTGTCTACTACCCTGCCCCCACTAACTAATACAGTGAAGTCATCATTGTTCATGCAGGCACATTCCAGTTCATTCACCTTGGCTGCCAGGTTACATCAATGTTGCACACACTGTTCTCGTTATATTAAAAATGGTTGGACATTTTCCACACAGACCTTGGATGTGGAGTATAATATGTTCATGTAAATTTTAAAAACATATAAAACAATATACTTTCATGATGCATACTTACATAAGAAAGAATAAAAGTGTGGACAGAAGGTAATATACACACTCAAAACAGTGATTACCTCTGGGAAGGAAGGAAAGAAAATATGATTCAGGAATGGAGTAGTATCTGTATTTTCTAGCAATCTGAGCAAATAAGGCAAAATAGGAACATTTTCCAATATGAATAATAGAAACATGGGCTTATATTATTTTATGACCTTCATATATGTATTGGAAATGCTCTTCATTGGCAAGACATCCCTTAATAAAACTAGATGAAAAATCAGGTAGATGTTCATCATTAATGTTAGTTACCTTCCAACTTCTGGAATCATATAATACTACATATTAAAATATTATAAAATATCAACTGGAATGTCTTAATTAAAAGAGATTAACTAACATAGCTGTTTATCATCTACCTAAGAAACCTCAGGCAGCAAAATCTTTGACAAAGGTCATAACAACTTTTAAACAGATATATCTCCTCAGGCAAGGGAAACAAAAGAAAAAATAAACAAATGGGACTATATCAAACTAAAAAGATTTTGCAGAGCAAAGAAAATCATTAACAATGATTTTCATTAACAAAATGAAAAGACAACCCACAGAATGGGAGAACATATTTGCCAATATATCTGATAAGGGGTTAATAACCAAAATGTATAAAGTACTTAAAAAACTCAACACCAAAATAATAACTCAATTAAAAAAAATGGGCAAAAGACCTGAATAGACACTTTTTTACATATGGATGGCCAATACACACATGAAAAGATGCTCAATGCCACTAATCATCAGAGAAATGCAAATTAAAACCACAATGAGATTCCATCTCACACCTGACAGAATGGATATTATCAGTAAATCAACAAACCACAAGTGTTGGCAAGGGTGTGGGTAAAGGGGAACTCTTTTGCACTGTTGGTGGGAATGCAGACTGGTGAAGCCACTGTGGAAAGCAGTATGGTGATAACTCAAAAAATTAAAAATGGATATGCCTTTTGACCCAGTGATCCCGTTTCTGGGAATATATCCAAAGGAACCCAAAACATTAATTCAAAAGAACATAAGCACCCCTATGTTCATCACAGCATATTTACAACTGCCAAGATATGGAAGCAGCCCAAGAGTCCATCAATAAATGAATGGATAAAACAACTATGGGACATTTATACAATGGAATTGTACTAGAAAATTTTACCCTTTGCAACAGTATGGATGGACCTGGAGAACATTATGCCAAGTGAAATGCGCCAGTCAGAGAAGGACATATGCAATATGATTTCACTTATATGTGGAATCTAATAAACAAATGGATCTAAGCAAAACAGAGACAGACATAGATGGAGAGCAGATGACAGTTCCTGGAGAGAGGTTGTGGAGGGATTGAGCAATAAGGAAAAAGGACTCATGGGCATGGACAACAGTGTGGTGAATGCTGGAGGGAGGGAGTATAAGGGGACTAAATGGTAATGTAAACATGTAACAATGATTACATTAGAAATGTCTGGCCAAGATGGAGGCATAGGTAGATACACTTTGCCTCCTACATAACCAAAAGAATGACAACAACAAATTTAAAACAAATAATAACCAGAACAGCCAGAAAATCAAACTATATGGAAGTCCGACAACCAAGGAGTTAAAGAAGAAACATTCATTCAAACTGGTAGGAGGGGTGGAGATGGGCAGCTGGGGCAGAGAGGAAGCATGGAAAGGCAGAGGCTGGAGGACTGGGTGGTCCCACATTTGTATGAAGATAAACCAGGAGGAACAACTGGGGAGCAAGACAGATCACACAGCCCAGAGTTCCAGCACAGGGGAAATAAAGCTTCAAAACCTCCAGCTATAAAAACCTGTGGGGGTTGCAGCAGTGGCAGAAACTCCCAGACCTACAGAAGAGTTCATTGGAGAGATCCACACAGGGTCCTAGAACATACCCAAGCCCACTCACCTGGGAATCAGTACCAGAAGGGCCTAATTTGCTTGTGTGTAGCAGGGGAAGTGACTGAAAGGCCAATAGCTGAGCAAGGAGAATTGTTCCCTGTCTGACCCCTCCCCCACATAGATCACCACAATGCAGAAAGAGGGTTGCCCCACCCTGGCAAATACCTAAGTCTCCACCCCTTACAATGTAACAGGAGTGCCAAGACAAAAAAATATGGCCAAATGAAAGAGCAAATCAAAGGTCTGTTCTAAGCAATGAAGTGATAGCCAACCCAGCAAATACAAAATTCAAAACACGGATAATCAGGACACTTACAGAAATGGTTGAGTATGGTCGCAAAACAGAGGAAGAAGTGAAGGCTATGAAAAGTGAAATAAAGAAAAATATACAGGGAACCAACAGTGAAGAGAAGGGAACTGGGACTCAAATCAATGGTTTGGAGCAGAAGGAAGAAATAAACATTCAACCAGAACAGAATGAAGAAACAGAATTCAAAAAAATGAGGGAAGGCTTAGGAACCTCTGGGACAACTTTAAACATTCCAACATCCAAATCATAGGGGTGCCAGAAGAAGAAAAGGAAGAGCAAGAAATTGAAAACTTATTTGAAAACATAATGAAGGAGAACTTCCCTAACCTGACAAAGGAAATGGACTTTCAGGAAGTCCAGGAAGCTCAGAGAATCCCTAAGAAGTTGGACCCAAGGAAGCACACACTAAAGCACATCATAATTACATTACCCAAGATTAAAGATAAGACGAGAATCTTACAAGCAGCAAGAGAAAAGGAGACAGTTACCTACAAAGGAATGCCCATAAAACTATCAGCTGATTTCTCAAATGAAACCTTACAGGCAAGAAGGGGCTGGAAAGGAAGCCAAGAAAGGCAAGAACCTATACCCAAGATTACTCTACTCAGCAAAGCTACCATTTAGAATGGAAAGGCAGATAAAGTGCTTCCTAGATAAGGTCAAGTTAAAGGAGTTCATCATCGCTAAGCCCTTATTATATGAAATGGTAAATGGACTTATTTAAGAATAAGAAGAAGATCAAATATATATAACAGTAAAATGACAACAAACTCACATCTATCAACAACTGAACCTAAAAAAACAAAAACAAACATGAACTAAGCAAACAACTAGAACAGGAACAGAATCACAGAAATGGAGATCACATGGGGGGGTCATCCACGGGGAGGGGGACGGAGCAGAATGGCAGAAAAGGTACAGGGAATAAAAAGCAAAAATAGTAAATACAAAATAGACAGGGGAAGGTTAAGAATAATATAGGAAATGTAGAAGCCAAAGAACTTATATGTATGAAGCATGGATATAAGCATGGGATAAGGAGGAGAATGCTGGTGGGGGTAGGTGCAGGGTGGAGGAGAAAAAATGGGACAACTATAATAGCATAATCAATAAAATATACTTAAAAATAAAGATTAACTTAAAAAGATTAAATTAAAAATATCAATTGGAATGTCTTTTAATTAAAAGAGATTAACCAACACAGTTTTTCATCATCTACCTAACCTTTCAATCATTGCCAAACAATACTAGGGTTGCTATAATAAGATCATTTAACCCTATAAAAAGAATGTTTTTTTAAAAAGAAAAAAATCTATAGAAAAAAATCTATAATAGGGACATCCTTTCAATAAACTACTAGGATTAACATAAATTTGGACTATTTATAAATATGAACTAAACTGGCTAAAAATTGGAATTATACTTAATAACTTAAAAGTGCTTTTTTTTTCTAGTTAGAATCTAAAATGGCCACTCATGGAACTAAAATATTCCCAGCAAAAACACAAAATGTAATTACATTTATTTAGATGTCAAGCTTTGCCAAGAGTCTGTCAAATTAGATTAGATGGAAGAGCCAGCCCTCTAGTTACTGAGAGAAAACATCACTTTATTGTCTTGTGGCTACACTTATTCCTTTCTACCGATTATGCAAAAGTTTGAAATGGAACCCAAAAAAGAGTAAAAGAGTCAAGCAACAATGTCAGTTTTAACAGAATAATCACATGGGATAATCTGCATCTAAACTCAGCTCTAAGATACTGTGATATCAACATCAAATAGGTCTCAGGTTCAATTCTCCAAGGAACCATGACCATGTTTATCTAGACAAGTGAAAAATATAAACTAGACCATTCTTTTATCATTCAGCAGCCAAAACAGAACAATCTGGACTGAGAGTTGTCCCTACTGACTTCAAATATGATAACAGCATCCTTGTTACAAGAAGGCATTTTTGACAAAACTTACAAATCAGGGTAATAAGTGATTTAATAATTCAAGGTTTTTACCTGCAGATTTTTTCTCTCTCTCTTTTTTTTCATCCTCACCCAAAAACATTTTTTCATTGGTTTTAGAGAGAGAGCAAGGGAGAGAGAAATACATTGATGTGAGAGAGAAACAAGAAACAACTGGTTGCCTCTGTACACACCTGGACCAACCAGAGAATAGAAGCACCCAGACCAGGGATTGAACCTGAAACCCAGATATGTGCCCTGACTGGGAATTGAAACCATAATCCTCCAAATGAACGCTCTAAACAACTGAGCCATACCAGCCAGGACACCTCAAGAATATTTTTTTGACAAAAGTGTAATTGCTTATTTGGTTGTNTGTGAGAGAGAAACAAGAAACAACTGGTTGCCTCTGTACACACCTGGACCAACCAGAGAATAGAAGCACCCAGACCAGGGATTGAACCTGAAACCCAGATATGTGCCCTGACTGGGAATTGAAACCATAATCCTCCAAATGAACGCTCTAAACAACTGGGCCATACCAGCCAGGGCACCTCAAGAATATTTTTTTGACAAAAGTGTAATTGCTTATTTGGTTGTTCACTATACTGCTAGTTTCTCTAAATCTTATTTACTCAGAGTTACAATGAAGATATAATACACAAATAGAGGTTTCTTTCATATATATATAAATTTATATAAATATATATGTATATAAATTAAATATATACATATATATATATGATTATATATAATCAATAATAAATCCAGCCCCCATGGACTCTCAGCAAGGCAATCACTGATGACAGCATTTTATGCATTCTCTAGAAATGTTTTATATATTTGGGTGTAAATATATATCCTACATATATTCTGTATATAGCTAAATATAATATATATAGCTACAAAATATTTGTTTCATGGAGACATCATAATCTAGTTAACCCATCACCATCTACTGATGGTGATTTAGTTTGTTTCTATAACCACTTATTTACTGTAAGTGCTTATATGTCTCCTCTACTATACTCAAATCTGTCAGAATGCTATTTTATATTGAGCACCTGGCACATTTTCTGACACATAGTAGTTGTTTCATTTTTTTAAAATAAAGGAACTAAAAAACAAACAAATCATTGACTATCAGACCAAGGGAAAAAAAGAAGAATGAAGAAAAGGCAGGGAAAAATAACAAAGCTCTGTCATGTAGCCAGCTAAAAATCAGTCAGAAGTGAAAATAAAGCATTTATAAAATTAAAATATGAGTAAATGGAAAATCCAATTACTTAGTCAAAAATTCAACTGACACACTTTTTACATACTCGTGCCTTGCATTAAGAAATGAATAGCTTTAGCCCTGGCTGGTATAGCTCAGTGGATTGAGCACAGGCCTGAGAACCAAAGGATCATGGTTTGATTCCCAGTCAGGGCACATGCCTGGGTTGCAGGCCAGTTCCCAACAGGGGACGCACGAGAGGCAACCATACGTTGATGTTTCTCTCCCTCTCTCCTTCCCTTCTCCTCTAAAGATAAATAAATAAATAAACAAATAAAATATTTTTTAAAAAAGAAATGAATAGCTTTAAAAAAAGCAAATGCCTAAAATACAGGTTTGCTGTGAAAAATTTACACATATTAGTTTAGGTTTTCTTGTTCAAAATAAGTGTTCAATAGTGGCCTTGACATCAAGTTATACTACTTTTAACATTTATTGGTTTGGGGAGAATTTCTACATTCCAATAACATTTCTCAATAGTAATAGCTAATTTTCTTTATGTACTCAAAAGGGCAAGAAGAATCTTTGGTGAGAATATCTTCTGGGCACTGGATTTATAGCAGATTACTGAATTTTTATCAGAGCTTATGTACCAAGTAGACCTGATAAGTAAACTATTGTTGAAAATCTCTTCTCACAAATTAAGAGATCAGTGAACAAGTTTAATAAGAAATGAAAAGACCTTGGTTGTCTGCCAGTTCATGTTACTGAAAATCTTTTAGATACAAGGTTCAAAGGTAGGATAGAATGATAACACTACAGTTTACTAAGTGAAAAGGAACCTTCAGGATAAAGTATTAAAAGGAGACTAGGAAAGCTTGCAAACCAGAGTATCACTGGCACATTGCCCAGGAGCATAAACTCGAATCCTTATAAGCATAGGCTTCCTGCAACATGATGGTAAGGCCCAAACTTAAGTAACTTGCTTATACTCTGTACCACCCATGCCCTAGCATGAGGAAGAACACAGAACATTTCATAAAATACTCATACCAAACTAATAAGTAATAATATTAAAATAAATTATATATTTTTGAAAATAAATTTCCCAAAGAGTACTTTTGTCTCCTAAGGTACACTTTAGATTTTTAAGAAATGCTTTCAGGTAAAGCAGAGTTGAAACACTGTTAAAAGTGTGCAGGAAAAGAGAAGGAAAACAAAAGTGATTCTCACCGGGTTTAGATCGTTTTCTTTTCTACTTGCCTCCTTCAATTTCTTTTCAGAAAACTGATTATCTTACTAATATGCCTGATACTAAAGTGAACAACATTTCTGAAAACATGTTTTTTTCTGTTTTACTAGTGCCAATAACTGATTTTAGTTTTGCTTGTTTCTCATTTATAAGGGGGGAAACTGTACTTAGGCAAAAGTTAAGTTTTATGTTCAACAGCTTATGAAAAGTTACTTTAAAAACCATTAAATATTTGTGAATTTTATGTTAACTTCTCAATAAAATATATCTTCAAACAATATTTCAGTCTTTGGAATAGGCAAATGTACTATTATGGAAACAAGGTTATATTCTCCAAAATTCAATGATGAAAGTAAACTAAGTTGAATTAAAGAAATAAGGACAAGACCACTGCCACCTGAAAGTTTAAACTGGAAGTTTAAAACCAGACTAAGGTATATGAAGTATGGAAATGAGGAAACATGATATATATTTTCCTTTTAAGAAAGCTTAAGTCAGCCCTGGAGAGAAACAAATTTTATCATTTCACCTTAAAAAATAAATTCTAATATTTTTAGTTCATATTAAAACAAATAGACACAACAGGGTTCAAGGAAAGTCCCTATCTAAATACTTTTGAAATCTGGATGATGAAATTCTAGTGATTATATCCATTCATGTTAATGATACTTAGAAAATTAGGGGAAATTTGAGGGTTATTAATTAATAAAACACAGTAAATATAATGTGCTAGATAAATGCCACTGGCAAATAGGAGATATTCTAATTTATATTTTAAGAATTCACATTTGAAAGCTGTTTTTCACTTTAATTATTTTCTAATTGTTTTTAACAGAAAGTACTTAAAAATAAAACTGGCACTGTGAAATTCACTAGAAAAGCACATCATCTCACAACTATTTTAACTTCTGTATCAATGTAACATTCCCTTAAATTTCCCCTAATTGTCTATATCCTTACTCTATGAAATATAGAAACTATATAAAATCTGAAAATTTTAAGAACAAAAGAAAATCTGGTTTCTTTGGTAAAGGAGCAATTATCTCTGTTTCAAAATAAATGTAGTAGATTCCCCACTTGATTTCAAGAATTTTAGTTGTTATATTATCCTTTATTAAAAATAGTAGATATTTTCCTTACTCTACTTTTTCACTCAAAAAATAAATAAAAAGCATTGACAAAAAGACTCACAGAAGGAATGGTGTGCAAGTGACTGTGTTTTACATTGACCCAAGTGATTTAAGAAAAATATATGGTAAACATCAACAGGCAATATGGGATTAGATTTGAAATCCTACAGAGTTATGTTGAGGAATACAAACCTATTGAAGCCTAGAAATATTGACCAATTGACAGAACACTTGTTGAAAGAAACAAAGCTATATCAATGATATGTGAAGAAAATAGAAAAGAAACTGCCAAAATACCATGCACAGAACTTGCTCTACGGAGATTATGCACTTACGACCTGTGCATTACTGTTAAATCAATGTTACCATTTACAGGAATGCATCCTTCCCTGAAAGAGTTCATTTATATCACATTTCTGAATGCCAGGATTCTGGAACTCCACTCATTTAAACTAATCACTCTGCTTTCTGACATAATCTATAGGTGATCTCCGCTGACTAATAGCCTCAATATGGCCTCAGGATGGCTTCAAAGTACTTTACTCTCTTTCTGTGTTTGGTTTTCAGTCCAATTCAATTTTATACCAATTCAATTTTTCCAATAAACATTTCCTGTGAGCTTCAATCGTACCTAAAACTGGGGCAACTATTGGGGAATACCAAGCAGGTAAGACATGGATCCTACCCTTACCTATCCTTAGGAAGCTCACAATCTAGTAGGGAAGGGCAAGCAAATAAGCAAACACTCACAATCCAGTGTGAAAAGTGCAATAGCAGATTTGGGTTTAGGTAGAAGAGAAGAGAGTGATTAACATGGGGAGTGGCCAGAGGGACTGAGGAAAGGCAAAAGTGGCTTTACATAGAAGACAACGCATGAGCTGTATTTTAAAGAATAAACCAAAAATAGGCCAAAGTGGATGTAAAGCAATCTAGGCAAGAAAAACAACATATGCAAAGGATTGGTGGTATGAAATGAAATGTTAGAGCAGTAAGTACTGCTGATTTTAGAGAGGAAGTGGTGGGAAAATGCAAGCAAAGAGATAGATAAGAGCCAGATCATAAAGACCTCTTATGCCATACAAAGAAAGCTAGATGTTATTACTGCATGCAATTGAAGGGGCCATTGAAGGTTTTTAAACAAGCAGTGGTAATATAATGTCAAGAATATTCACTTCAGCTGTAGCATGAAGAATGGAAGACAGGGAGAGATATATATCAGTTACTAAGGCAGGGAGGGTTAGAATTAAGGGAGAGTAATCATGGCTAGAGACATCGAGGACTTCGGCACACCACATAGGAGGAATCAGGGGAAAGTCTCTCTCCACTCTCCTACTTCCATAACAAGGCCAGAGTAAAATAACAGAAGTGGAGTAAAACAATGTGCAGGAAATGAAAAAGAGCTAAGATCTCAGGAACCTTCCCTCTCAAATCAACTTACAGAATTAGATTCCTGAGTGAATCAAGGAATTTTATAGGAAAAGAATGAATGGGGGAGGGGTGATCAGGATTTTCTCCTTCACAAACAATATTAATCGTTTAAAATGGTTCAAAACTCTGTTTTTTAAAAGTACTCAGACAATTCTGATGATCAGCCAAATTTTAAATCAATGGTTCTGAATCTAACGTGAAAGCATGCTATAGAAAATAGGGACAGGCTAATACAATACTTCTAAACTAATTATACCATATACTGGTAGTTCATAAAGCCTGATCTATTTGGAACTCAGCTGAGAACCACAAAGTGAGATAAACAATCTTCTCAGTAGCAAGATGGACGTCAAGTCTCAGCCCTGGAACATACCTGGCTGGTAACTTCCAGCAAGACACAGAGAATGGGCAAACGACAAGCTGCCCACCAGGAGAGAGGAACAAGTGCTGGCAGACTGACTCTAGATACTAGTAGTAACATTATTTACTCTTCAGAGCCAAAAAAGTATCCCAAAAGTACTCGAAGGAAATTTATGTTTTTTGAATTCTCATGATTCCTATCCAGTTAAATAAAAAGAAATATAATTTGTGGAACATGATTGACCTGCATTTGAAAAATAAAATCAATATTTATGAACAACAACCATGTTATCATTGCTAAGGAATTTCTGGAAGACCCAGCGAAGATATCTGCATGTGAAAGGCAATATACCTGCAAGTTTTACCTGTTGCTTTAAAAAAAAGAAGAAAGGGAGGGAGGAAGGGAGGGGAAAGGGGTAGAAAAGGGAGGGAGGGAGGGCAAAACACCCAATATTTACCCATAAATAGCAACTCTACACTTAAAAAGCAACTACTATGTCCTATTTAATACCATGAATATAGCATGGCCCAGCCCAAGTGCTGGCATGTAGTTAGTGCTCAAAATATGCCTACTGAATGAATGATGCATTAAAGAATGACTACAGTTTCCAACAAATAAGAGAAATATTTTCCACACAAGAAATACATGAAATTCACTATTCCCAATGTTGATAATCTACTCAGGTCCAAAGTTGCAGTAAATCAATGGATAACAGATCCACATGGATTAGTTTAGGAGAAAAGGTGATTGAGTATGCCTGAAAATTTTACAGGTTGAATTCTAGAGAATAAACTGTCTTATGACAAATTAAAATGTCTGTTAGTATCATTATTAGATAGAACTAAGGTATCTGCATGAAAGAATGGCACTCCTTAAATGCAAGCCCATCCTCTGGTAGAGTCCTCTTTTGGTTCAACTTTGAACAACTCTTTATATCTTTGATAACTAAGGAGGACCTCACCACTGTGTATTCATTCCCTAAGAGGACACAATCACACCCCTACAAGAAGTCATTGCTTGAATGAAGGAAAAAATTGGTAATAGGTTGTACTCCCATTCCCCATCAAACCTAGTCATTCTTTTGTCCATAAATCACAAAGTATACACTTTATTTCAAGTCACACACACAATCATTTTTTGTGAACTACTTTCCAGCAGAGAAACAATTATTTCACAAAATCAAAGTGAAAAATCCTCATATATATCCAAAGGTATCCAGTGCCTGTTTTGAAAATGGAACTGGCAAAAAACCAATTGCACATAAGGCTGCAAATGCACAAACCTGCAGAAAGTCTTCATAATTAATCTGTCAGTTAATAAGCAATTAGAAAGTTCCTGAAGAGCTAGGGAGTGTGATCTAGAAGCAATGACATTTGTTTATTCACAGTTAAAATTTTTTTATTATCTTGCAATGGATTTTACACCTTTTTAGTTAAAACCAAGCCACGCAAAGACTAGTTATAATCCATCTGTGACTCGCCTGCAGGGTTAACCATATCAGTAGAGGACACTGCTACTAGACTGTTCATCTCATGCTCCTCCCTCCCTCTCCCTCCCTCTCTCCACCCCCCAGCCCCACCCACGCAGGCACACCACAAACACCTGCTTTAACAGTGTGCATGTTTCTTGGTTAACGTCCCATAGTAATTTAAGGCAACAACTAATTTTTGGCTGACATATTAAAGATGGGACCCACTTGATAAAGGATTCTAGCTTCAAACTACACTGAGAGAGAAAGACCAAAGTAAAGATTCTCCTTGGCTATCTTCCCCTCACATAACCTATAAAAATAATCATTGGTTTGCAAAATCACAATCATAACAGTACTATCCAACCTTTAATAACTGCCTTTCATCCAAGGGCATCGAGCTGCTTTACTAAGGCTAATTAAGCTATACAGAAACCTGTGAGGTAAGCATTATCAACAACTGAGGGTTAATCCTTTCAAAGACTTGGACTTTTTCTGTATATTGTCTTGCTACCTGGTTAAGGTACAACACAACTGTCAGAACAAGGAAGTTCAAGTTCAAAGATACAATGTATTAAGCTTTCAAAAGTCTAGGCCCTTTTCATGTTCTTAAATATGTCTAAACCTGAACTCTTTTTTTTACCTTCCATTGAAAACAGTGACAATAGATTAAGAGAAGTCACACAGACTATTAATACAGTTCAAAGGTAAATTGGAATTTCTTCGTGGTGAAATGGAATAACTTTAAACTGATTCCACATTCATTTAAGTAACTAATGTCTTCAACACAGCTACTGTTAAGAACAACTCATCTTTTGCCCAAAGACTAGGCTTTGTTGTTTCCAAACTATCAACAAAGTATTTTCTTCCATGATTGCACAACATTACACGTTACATATACAGGGTCCAGCACAAATGACACCCCTTTCTTACAAAATCATAAACATGTAATTCTGTAACATAACAATATCACACTCAAGCACACCAAATGACAGTTTAGGGAAATGCTCAAATTAAAACTATAAATTATTACACCCACATTATTGTCCTACCAACCATGCTCAAGCAGATGTTACCTCTGCCAGACCCTGTACGTGTGTGTTGTAATAATATATAGATAAAAGCAGGTATAGAATAATATATATTTTAATAATATATAGATAGAAGCAGGTATAACTCAAAAAGCAGGTATAACATTTTCCCAAGTCAATATAGAAATACATTTTTCCCTTACAATGAAACAACAAATGTGCAAAAATTCCCAAAAGAGAGCACTAATACCACCTTTCTCCCCAAGCAAATTTTCATCAGGGCAGATGGAGTAGCAGAAGGAGACAAAAGAACATTAGTAGCCTTTGCCCTCAGACACAGAATCCACCCTGAAGTATAAAACCTATTTCCAACAAACAGTGAGAGACTAGGAAAACAGAGTTTTAAGTAAGGTTTCACTGCAGTACTGAATCAAGTTACATGGTAGTGTCTTGAAATCTTCTGTCCTAAGGCAAGAAGCATAGGTTTTTACTGTGTTCCCACTTCACAGAAGGACTACAGTCCACCCACATACCTGATGTATTGCAGATACTAACCCCCAGTTAGGAAATGGGCAAATGACATGCCAGGTTCTACCAGGCTGCCATCTAAGCAATGAAACCTTTTCCATTAGTCAAACCTCAGTTCAGGAATGCCCTGGTTCTCGAACAATTCAGTTCTCCATCAACTTAATCACATAAAAAATGTCTCGGTTGCCTAACAAAACTTCAAGTCTCAATTCTCTACCTGATAACCTTTCATGCTAATACCTGTATGATCAGTCACATGTCTCTCAGGCGACAAATAATGGAAGTTCAGTTTTTGAACCAACTCCTTCTCAGTCAGTTTCCCAGAATGAATTAAGTTCAAGACACGAGGTTCCAATGTATTCCAAACTTGCTAAAAAGGAGACAGAGAGACATCTCAAGGATTTTCCCAATGGTGTCTATTTTTCTTGGCCCCACAATGCTATGATATAAGAACAATTCCACAGGTTAAGTCAAGATGTTCAGATTTCAGCAAAAGTATAAACTTTTCTGTCTTTTATTAATTCCAGCAAAGAATAAACTGGCTTTACTGGGTTGAAAAGACCCACTGCAAAGTTATTTTCAATTCCAAAGTCTTAGAATTAATGTTTTTCATGTTTTAAGTGGCTAATAAAATATTAAATTTCACCCTGGCTGGTGTGGCTCAGTGGCTTGAGTGCTGGCCTGACAACCAAAGGATCGCTGGTTGGATTCCTGGTGAGGGCACCTGCCTGGGTTGTGGGCCAGGTCCCTGGTACGGGGCACATGAGAGGCAACCACACACTGATGTTTCTCTCCCTCTCTTTTTCCCCTCCCATCCCTTCTGTCTAAAAATAAATAAATAAAATCTTTAAAAATATATTACATTTCTGCCCATGAATTCATGGTCAACAAGTGATTCTCTGTGTTACAAAAAAATGTGAACTTGAAAGGATAAAATCAAGTAAGCAAAGTGTTCAAGCTACTAAATGCATAGTGGAGAGATTACTCTAACAGGTGAGGTGATCCCTGTGTCATACATTTGTCTATTCCCTCACAGACAGGGAAGACATCTCTGAAAGGACGTACAAGAAGCTGATAGAAGCAACTGCCTATGGGAAAAGGTCGGAGAGGAGCTTGGAAGGGGAAATTATTTGCCACTGGATACGCTTTTGTACTTTTAGAATGTTTTACCATGTCTACAGGTCACCTTTCAAAAACTGAAATCTCCTGTCAAGAGTTATTAAAGTTTAAGTTACATATAACTTTATTACTATGAAAAGAGAAAGAAATGAGAACAGGAGTCTTCACCCTAAATGAGTGAAGGTAGAACAACTTTGAATCACCACATTTAAGGCAAGGCCCCTGACAAGCAAAGAGTGAATATCAAAGAAAAGATCTGAGAACCACCATGAATTGTAAGAATTGTAAGCCTCTGTGACAATCCTTACTTTCAAGTTTGTATAGACCCATTACTCCTTATTGCTTTCATGTGCATACATTTAAATAATGCTATTAATATACTTTAATATTTAGGAATAAGTTTCTAGTGAAATCAGGATTCTTTTTCTAAATGATGTTTCAGAATAAATAAACCCAGCCAAATTATCTGTAAGAACAAGGAAGTAGTATCCATTGGTAGATTTTATGACACCTTTTTTCTGGTAAACACGTACTACTGACATGGCCTTTTTCCCACATATTATTGAAGAAAAGAACAAAACCGAGAAGGAGGCAAGAGTGGAAAGTGGGAGAAGACAGAAAGGGGGTTGGAGAATAACAAGAAGTGAGGAAGGAGACAAAGGAAAAAGAAAATATGATGTATGATCTCTGTAGGACTAAAAATCACAATTCATTCAAAAAACAAAGTGGCCAAGTGCTAGTTACATGCCAGGTACCTAACAACGGAGACATAAATCAGCAATAGCTACTACCCTCAAGGAGCTCACAAATTGTTGTAAACATCAGACACAAATTATGAAAGAGAAATTTATACTACATGCAATAACAGTTATGATTCAGTATGAGGTTTAGACTAGAGTAAGAATAAACACCTGGTGTAGCTTAGGAGCTTAAAAAGGGCAGCCACACTTAATCCACACTAAAAAGTTAAAGTGTTTGTAGGACAGTGAAGGGAAGGACATTTCTAACAGAAGGAAGAGCAAGAGCAAAGGATCAGCAGTATGAAAGAACACACTGTATTCAGGATGTATGTCTATAATTTTATATGACTAGAGTATACGGCACACAGAAGACTAGAAAATAAAAAGGAAAACGGAAGTTAAGGCAGAAGACAGAATAGTGGGAAATTAAGCTTTAAAAATGACTGAGATTTTTTAAACCACAAATGTTTGTATTAAACTGTTTATAACTTAATATATAATATAGTACATAAGTATATTAAATATTTATAATATATAATATATAAATAGTATATCATTAATTGTATAGTCATTGGGGTGATGGTTGGTGGTAGTATTTTGACTTTCAACATCAAATTTCTTTGAATGCAAATATATTAATTAATGGTGTATAAATTAATAGCTCCATTTTCCAATTACCCTTATCTATTAATTACAGCAGGTACAGTAGGCTCTCTATGTGGAAAGTTTGTTGGACCTATTTTGGTTTACATGAAGTCAAAGCAGTACAGCAGTATTTATCATCAAAAATTATATACAATTCACAATTGTAATTAGTTCAGATTACCTCTGCCCCAAAAAGCAAATTACAAATGTTTAATGATACAACTAATACACTGGCACATTAGCTTTCATGAATCAGGCATGCATACATACATACAAAGTAAGTGTGTAAATCTAAGCCTCTAAATCTATACTTAAATATAAGTATAAGTAATACTTATATTTAGTACTATTTTAACAGTTCAAGAATGCGTGAGATTCTGTGTTAAAATTGTGCAGTGCCCTGGCTGGTGTGGCCCAATGGATTGAGTGCTGGTCTGAGGACTGAAGGACTACCAATTCAATTCCCAGTCAGGGCACATGCCTGGGTTGTGGGGCTGGGTTGTTGTTTCCTCAGTTGGGAACCTAGTGCTAGAGGCAGCCAATCAATGTTTCTCTGGCACATACATGTTTCTCTCTCTCTCTTTCACCCTCCTCCTTTCCCCTCTCTCTAAAAAATAAATATATAAAATCTTTTTTAAAAAATTGTGCTACCACCATTTACACCTACTTTATAGAAGTTTTCTAAATGTTACCTAAACAACATAATTGTTGTTAATAATTATTGTTAATGTTAAGCTACATTAATATTTTATTCAAAAAATATTAATAGCACATACACTACAATAAGTTTGCCTTACTAAAATTTTCTAGCCTCTTTGATAGATATACAAGGTCTGTCTAGAAAATGACCAACCATTGTTAATATGTTGAGAATGGTTTGCATGACATCAATGTAACCTGGCAGCCAAGAAGAGTGGACTGGAATGGGCATGTGTGAACAATGACAACTTCATTGTACTGGTCAGTGGGGGTGTGTTCTTTGCAGCCATCACATTCAAAATGACTGAGCAAATAGAGCAACAAATCTGCATCAAATTTCTCATTAAGCTTGAACATCCCTCTGCAAAAACTATTAGGGTGCTTCGGAAGTCTGCAGCTATGGGCAACTGATGATTGGCAGCTTCATCACAACAACACGTCCAACTCATGCATCATGTCTCATGGGGTTTTCAGCAAAACATCAAATCACCCAGGTGACTCAGGTCTCTACAGCCCAGATTTGGTGCCTTATGACTTCTGGCTTTCCCCTGCCCCCTCAAAAAATCAGCTTGAAAGGGAAGCAGTTTTAGACCAATGATGAGATTCAGTAAAATATGACAGGACAACTGATGGTGACTGGGAGAACTGTGTGAGGTCCCAAGGTGCTTACTCTGAAGGTAACTGAGGCATCATTACCCTATGTACAATGTGTCCTTATCTTCTTCAATAAATGTCTCTATTTTTCGTATTACATGGCCGGATACTTTCTGGAGAGAACTTTGTATACATGTTATCACTCTCTTTGTGATAAATTGTGAATCTATATACTACTACCATAGAAAAATCTTAAATCCATCTATTCTTATTTGTGTAAGAGAGTAAAAAGGGGAGAAGACAAAGAATCAGAAGACTTGGACTCTTGACCTAGTTATAAAGCAAACTAAATATCTGATTTATTCATGTCATTTCTGGATCTCATTTTTTATCCATCTGTGAGAGCCATGACTTTTTCCTAAATATATGAAAATTTTTATTTTATACTAAATACCTTTCGCCTAAATTTGTAAATATTTACTAAATTTTGTAAGTTAATACATACTCTTTGAATGAAATTCAAAGAGTATGTAGAAAACCTCAAGTATTATCACATAGAAATAGCTATCATTTACACTAAGTTAATGTAATTCTAGCCATTACAATGCATATGTGAAAACAGATACAAAAGCTTTCATAAAAGTTGGATGATCTTTTCTGTGCTTTTAAAATATAACACACTTACTATAATAGAGGCACAACTTCCGTGAAAATACATAAATTTTTAAGTATCAAATGAATATTTTCTTAAAAATCTAAGGTTAAAAATCATGAAAAACATTAATATATTGGAGGAATTATATCTTTATAAGCCCATTTTTAATTATAGGTGTTATTAACGCATACATGAGAATACTCATACTTCCTCCCAACTCCAAATATTGTTGGCACATTATTTTTTACACTGTCCAAGTTCATAATATATTAGACCCCATAATCATAAATTGCATACATATCTAGTATTTCATATAACATGACATCACTTACCAATTTTGTTACCAATTTGTTTTATCTTTTAATTGGCTAGGCTTCATAAAGTGATATTTTTTCAAGAAGAACTCATGGGTATTTAAGAATGTCTGCCTTTTGAACTTACACTTGAATGATATACAGGATGGGAATTAAATTCTTGAAACACATGTTCTTTCTCTCAAAAGTGAATAGACATCGCTACATTGGTCTGCAGTACTGATGGTTCCTGGGAAGATGTTTACTGACAACCTGATTTCTACCCCTTTGAAATGGCATGCCCTTCTTTTCAGATACCTGGAAAAATATTAAAGTTCTATCATTTTACCTAAATATGTCAATCAATAAAAATCCCTAGAATCTATAATATTATTTTATTTTACAAGGCCAGCATACCCTGATACTAAAGCCAGATAAGGACTCTACAAAAAATACTCTATAGACCAATATCTCTAATGAATATGGATGAAAATTTTTCAACAAAATATAAGCAATTCTAATTTAAGAGCATTAAGAGGTTCATGACCATGACTCAGGATTTATTCCTGAGCTGCAAGGATGGTTCAACATATGCAAATCCACAAATATAATACACCACACATTGATAGAATCAAAGATAAAAATCCCATAATTCTCTCAATAGATGCAGGAAAAGCACTTGACAAAATATAGCGTCCTTTCTGATAAAAACACTCAACCAACTGGGAACATAAGCAGCATATCTCAACATTTTAAAGACCACATATGACAAACTCAAAGCCAACATCATACTCAATGTGAAAGACTGAAAGAAAGCTTTTCCTCCAAGATCAAGAACTAGACAAGGATACTCACTCTCATCACTCCTATTTAATATTACAAGGGAAATACTAGTTAGAGAAATAGAAAAAGAAATACAAGGCATTCAAATAGAAAAGAGACAGTAAAACTGTTCTTGCATATGAATGATTTCCTATATTAAAACATCCTACAGGCTCCACCAAAATATTATCAGAACTTTGCCAACAAATTTAGTAAAGTAGAATAAAAAAATCAACATGCAAAAATCAGTTGTTTCCATAGACTGACAATGAAACATCTAAAAAAGAATGGTTTTTTAAAATTCCACTCACAACAGCATCAAAAACAATAAAATACAGTTCAAACTGCAAATAAAATACAGTTTGAACTACTTATATGCAGATTTAGAAAACTTGCATTGATATGGATGCAGCAGACAGTTCAAAGCCATGTGTTCAAGAGTCAGCTGTATTTTTAACAGTAGTTGGAAATCTACATATGCAAAACGCCAACTGAAGCTATACTCACATTTTCAACTGGATGGGTGGTCCCTGTACCTAACTCCCACATTATTCAACGACAACTATACCTAGGAATAAATTTAACCAAAGAGCTCAAATCTGTACACTAAAAACTACAAGACTTTGATAAAAGAAACTGAAGAAGACCAAATGAAAAGATATCTCATGTTCATGGATCAGAAGAATTAATATTGTTAAAATGTCCATAATACCCAAAGTCATATATAAACTCAATCAATTCCCATTAAAATTCCTATAATAACATTTTTCCCAGAAAAAGAAGAACAGTCCTAAAAGTTGAATGGAACCAAAACAAAAATCCCAAATAGGCAAAGCTACCTGAGAAAAAGTTGGAGGCACCACCCTTAAAGTTGGAGGCAAAATTGGAGGCAAAGTTGGAGGCACCACCCTTACTCATTTCAAACTATACTACAAAGCTATAGTAATCATGCATAAACTAATGGAAAAGAATCAAGAGAACAGAAATAAACCCACTTATATGGTCAACTGATATATGAAAAGGGAGCTAAGCATACTCATCAGGGAAAAAATAGTCTCTTTAATAAGTGCTGTTGGGAAAACTAAATAAGAACTAAAACAAATATTTTTAAAATGTACACAGAACCACAAAAAACCTGAAATAGCAATAGTGATCTTCAGAAAAAACAAAGTGGGAGGAATCACACCTGATATCGAACTGTACTATAAGGCCACAGTAATGCAAACAGCATGGTACTGGCATAAAAACAGACATATAGATCAACAGAACAGAATAGAGGACCCAGAAATAAAACCATGCCTTTACAGTCAATTAATAGTTGGCAAAGGAGGCAAAATCATACAATGAGCTAAAGATAGTCTATTCAATGAACGGTGTTGAAAAACTGAATAGATACATTCAAAAAGATGAAACTAGACCACCTTCTTACACCACAGAAGAATAAACTCAAAATGGATTAAAAACTTAAAGGTGAGGCTCAAAACCATAAAAATCCTAGAAGAAAACATGGGCAGTAAAATCTTGTCGCAATATTTTTTCTGATATGTCTCCTTGGGCAAGGGAAACAAAAAAGGAAAAATAAACAAATGGGACTACATCAAACTAAAAAGGTTTTCTGCACAGCAAAGGAAGCCATCAACAAAAGGAAAAGGCAACCATGGGAGAACATATCTGTCGATGCATCTGATATGGGGTTAATATTCAAAATTCATAAAGAACTTATAAAATTCAACATCAAAAAACCAAACAACCCCATTGAAAATGGGCAAAGGACCTGACTAGATGCTTTTCCAAAGAAAACATCATATGGCCAATACACATGCAAAAAGACGCTCAACATCACTAATCATTAGAGAAATGCAAATTACAACCACAATGAGATATCATCTCACACCTGTCAGAATGGCTATCATCAATAAATCAACAAACAAGTGCTGGTGAGGATATGGAGAAAGGGGAACCCTCATGAACTATTGGTGGGAATGCAGATTGATACAGCCACTGTGGAAAGCAGTACGGAGTTACCTCTAAAAGTTCAAAATACATCTGCCTTGTGACCCAGTAATTCTACTTCAGGAAATTTATCCAAAGATACCTGAAGCACTAATTCCAAAAAATACATGTACCCCAGTGTCCACCGTAGCATTATCTACAACAGCCAAGATACGGAAGCTGCCAAGTGCCCATCAATAGATGAGTGGATAAAAAAAGCTGTGGTACATTTACACAATGGAAGACTACTCAGTGCAAAAAAGAAGGAAATTTTACCCATTGCATCAGCATGGATGGACCTGGACAACATTATGCTAAATGAAATAAACCAATCAGAGAAAAAGAAGTACCATAAGATTTTATTCATAGGTGGAATCCAGTGAACACAATGAACTAACAAGCAAAACAGAAACAGACAGAGAGCAGGCTGACAGCTGTGGGGAGTTGGGAGAGATTGAGGGATTGAGCAAAATAGGGGAAAAAAAGAGAAATAACTCATGTCCATAAGTGTGGACAACAGTGTGGTGATGATTGCTGGGGATAGAAGGGGTGAGGCAGGTGGAGGAGGATACAGTGGGAATAAATGGTGATGGATAAAGACTTGATTTGGGGTGTCATAACACAATGCGGTGTGCAGATGATGGGTTGCAGAACTGTGTGACTGAAACCCGTATAATTTTGTTAACCAGTGTCACCCCAATGAATTTAATAAAAAAGTAAAAAGAGAAGGTTTTACACAAAATATGCAAGAGTACCTCAACTGACAGAGAACATGGGCTCAGTTACCATTACAGAACAGATTCTGTGATCATTTTTACATGTTTTTGTACCTGCTTGCTATTATTTGTGTGTGGCAGAATTTAATTTGAGTCTATACCATACCATACAAAATGTTAGCAAAATTATGGGAGAAGCCTACCTTCCTCACTGATCTCTAATATTTGGAAGCTACCAATAGCTATTAGAAATAATCAAATAATAATAACTGATCAACTGGCTTAGGTTGGTTTGCAACAAACATACATGTGTGTGTGTGTGCGTGTGTGTGTGTGTGTACTATATGGCACTATCAGTTCTGGGAGAGATGTACTCTCGATAATGCTGGGAAGCCTGAGCCATATTTATTATTGAAATACCTTTTGCTTTCTTCTTTAGGATCAGAATAGGGCTTTCATGATGTTATATTTGGCTCAAGAACAAATCGATCCCACAGTATGTACATATTTCCTTAAATGGAAATGTACAAATTGTTTGTGTACATTCTTCTGAGAAGGTGATGTTAGACCTAGGTATAAAAGGATTATGGTATAATAAGAAATGAACATAGGTTTGGCAAGACATTAGCCTGCATAGACAATTGCACAAGGACTCTAAATCATCAAGGGAAGCTACATTTAGATATACTACATCTACTCATGTTCCATGTAGCCACTTCCAATAAGCTTATAGTCAGGGTCTGGCAAAAATAATGCCCCTTTCTTATTATGAAGTCTTTTACTACAAAATCATAAGCATGTAATTCTGTAACATATCACATTCAAGTATACCATATGACATTTTAGATTAAATGTTCAAATTAAAACTATAAATTCTTACACTCATATTATTACCCTACCAACCACACTCAAGCAGGCCTCACTTCTGCTGGACCCCGTAGAACTAATCAAATACACTGAGAACTTAATCTAAAGTTGTAGTCTGTGGTTATGCCCACAGATCCATGATCAACATGAAATGGTGCAAATACTGATCCTAGCAAACTTCTGTGTCAAATGTGCCATTTGTATTTATTTATACAGATTAAAAGGGACTACTAATAATATCAATAAATATTAAACATAGTCCCTATATGCTTTTACAGGTGTATCTATATAATTTAAAGAGATAATGATTAAAGTGGCCATTTCTAATACTGATATATGGAAACCTCTGATCACACTTAATTACCAAAGGTAATTGTAATATGAAACAGAATCTTGTATCATTATCCACAGGCTAGTAAAACATTCTGTCCTGAGTTAATTCTTAAAGGAAGAGAAACTTGAAAAGGTATTAAAAAATGACAGTGTTGGCAGTGTACTGAAAATTAGACACAACTTCATAATTCCTTGGAAGATTCTATATGTTTCTGCCACTGACTTGCAGAAAAATGACTTAAGTCACTTAGCTTCTGTACATATCATGTGGTAAGGGAGATGATATTTTTAAGTGCCACTGAATATAAATGAGAATTACATCACTCATTTAAACTATTAAACTATGCTTTTGAATGTCTTTTTCGTCCTTATTTATTTGCACACATAGCATTCTATACGTATTAAGTACACCTTTCTCTCCAAACCTTATTAGAATCTCTTATGCATTTCTGATGTGAAACATCTCTGCTAAGTAATGGCTTTTGCAAAACAAAAGGGCTAAATTAAACTAAAATGTATTTTATTTGAACCAGCAATAACAAGAAAATCACAATGTGCTATTCTATACTATACTTTCTTCTAGCATTGTAATTCAAAGGCTAACTCTTAATATGTGGAAATGTTTTTATATTTATTCCCTTTCAGATAGCTTTGTCTAGAATACTGACCTATCAAAATGAACAACCACTTTGTTTCATGATTTTATCTAAATGAATTATACATGTCCATATGACAGTCTTAAAAATAATTCATAGTGATATAAAAGTTTGCCTAAAGGAAACATGAGAAATAGCTCAGGCAAGCTTTTTTTTCCCTAAGCAGTTACCAGATTATGTGCCACCTATAAATCAAGTGACAGTGAAATAAATGAGCCACTAAGGTCATATTTCCTGCAATTACAGTAGTACCCACCTTCCCCATGGGGCATATGTTCCAACACCCCAGTGGATGCCTGAAACTGCAGATAGTACCAAACCCTATATATATTGTTTTTTCTATTCACACATACCTATGATAAAGTATAATTTATAAATTAGACACAGCAAGAGATTAAAAAATAAGTACTAAAGTACAAAAATTTATAACGATATAGTGGAATAAAAGTCATGTGAATGTGGTCTCTCTCTCTCTGACCACCAATCCGGTAACTGAAGTGGCTAATGGGCAGGTAGTATTTGCAGCCTGCATACACGGGACAAAATTCACTTCCCAGAATGGACAAAGCAGGACAGTACAAGATTTCATAACATTACTCAAAATCACACACAGTTTAAACCTTATGAATTGTTTATTTCTGGAATTTTCCATTTAATATTTTTTGGCCATGGGTGACTACATATAACAAACTGCGGAAAATGAAATCACAGATGAAGAGGGACTGCTGGATTTATCTTCAATTATTACAGTAAGAAGTGCCTGAAGCCATTATTAGAACAGTAATACTACGATAAAAGAATAAAAGATAAAATGTAAAAAATGTTTAATCAACCTCCTAAACTCAAATCTGTATTCACAAATTATAAAATATTTAATGGAAATTCACTTTGTCAATATGGCATTTATATGTGGAAGAAAATAAAAGTTTACCCATATATAAAAGCTTAAATTTTTTCAATTAGTTATTTAAGATTTTAAGTATTATATAGCAGTGTTCAATGTGTGTTTGCGTATATGAGGGGAGACCCAAAAAACAGAATTTATTAGTAAAAAGTTGTATATTTATTTTTACATGTTTAAAACTTCAGTCACCTTCAAAGCACTCTCCATTTGATCCAATACACCTATCAAGATGTTTTTCCCACTGCTCAAAACAGTCTTTGAAATCATCAATTTTGATGTCTTCTTGCTTCTGCCATTTTTTGTTTCACCTCTTCCACATCAGCAAAACATTTCCCTTTGAGGACTTTTTTCATCCAAGGAAACCAAAAAAAAAGTCACTCAAGGCAATCTGGTAGATAGTAAGGGTGGGCCACAGGGATCCTGCCGTTTTAGGTAAAAAACTGCTGAACACTTAGCGTGGTATAAGCAGGTGTGCTCACAAATTACCCATCATGAAAAGGGCAAATGCACTGAAATAGTCTTCAAAAAAGGTTGATTTATAAGAGCTGAAAGCAGCCTCTCACAACAACGCCAACTGGTCCACTGATGCAGGTGGGTTCCTAGAACACTCACCTACCAGGGGAATCCTGTACTGCAAGGGTCCCACCCTGCAGAAGATAATTCCGGGGTTTTTTTGGTGGGTCCCCCCTTCATGTATATATCTCTGGGTATGAACAAGAAAGTTGAGGTGACAATAAATGATGATGAAAATAGCAAAACATTCTCAGTGCTCTCTCCTCCTACAAATATTCTGTTCCCATAAAAGTTACTAATGACAATAGTGTGAAAAAATATGTGATCTTATGCTTTTGTGCAACATTACCCATTGCTATAGTCATAAAACAGGTGTAGTTTATTTTTACAAAAACAAATTCATCGAACAATAAAAGTTTCTGCTGTGTTAGATTGCTGCTTGGCTCTCCAAGTAAAAGTGTGTTAATCCTATTCCCACATTTCCTCTTCTCCATGACAACTGTGGGTCATCAAAAGAATGGAGTAATTTTTTCTTCATATAACACATTTTCTAGCAATCACTTCTATGTGGATAACCCCCAAAGAGATCTTTCTCTCTCATCCTGACTTTTCCCCTGAGTTAGACTCACTTTCCAACTTTCTACCGCATAGGTTCAACAAACACATCAAGCTCAATCTATCTGAATTTCATCTTGATATCTTTCTCTCAATAGATTCACTAAATCAGGCAATGAAGCAGAGATTAAAGCCATAGTTAAAAACTGCCAATTCAACTAATTTCCTCCTTTCCTTCACCACTCAACTAGGGGTACAATGGGAGAGAAAGGTAAAACCTGAAGAATTTGGTCTTTAAAAGGGCAAGAACAAGAATAGCTCCAAGGATCCTGCTATAGGAACTAATGAAAATTTCTTTATGGCAACAACATCAGTATAATTGAACTTCAACCATTTTCAATCCAGGTAGAGTACTTTTAGTTCCAAGTATAATACAGTATATTGGCAAACCCTATTCTTGTTATAATAATAATAATAATAATAATAATAATAATATGAAAAATAACTTCTAAACATAACAGTTTTTAAAAGCCATCAGAGAAGTGTCTTAGTACATAATTAAAATAATTAAAATTTCACAGGATAATAGTCTATAATAAGTGATGTTCTTGCTTGAGGAGCACCTGCTGATTCTGTACAGCACAGGCTTAGATCCCACAGAGCACTGGTGTGAAAATCTGGAAACTGCAGGAGCAATAAACACATACCCAGTTTTCTCCCTGATATACCTGCTGAGTTCTGGGGCTCCAAAGGAGGCTAGAGAGCAGTTGTTAAAGACATACTGAAATTCCTCATAGCCTTGTGATACTACAACATTAAGTCTTGCTGAGGCTGACCTTAAACTCACTGCTAATCATTTCTTCAGTATTTGCTAAACTTAGATACTAAATGGGGCAGAATAACAGAGAGCAAAGCTTACAAATTCTTAAGAGCAGACTGAATTTCTCATAGTATTTCAAGCCTTAAAAGAAATCAGTCTAGTTCTCAAATTAAAATCATGGAAGAATTATGGCTGAGTAACAAACAGGGTAGAGGTGGGCTAAGTTTTACTAAAACCACAATGCAGCCATGACCCAGCTCAATCACTGATTGCATTGGGAAAAAATAGTAAGCCCAATGATAATATAACCTGTTGGGAGCCGCTCTGCCTGGTTGCAGGAGTTGTAACTGCCCCCCATGGCTAAGGCTGAGTGAGCAACCTTTGGACTGCAAGCCACTAAGGAGACAAAGCTTATCTCCGGCAGTGATGCTGTTTCTGCTTCATCCATCTCTGCCCCCAACACTTGGTCAGTTAGTCAGAGACGGGCAAGACCCCTTAGAGGAGGGGCAACCTAAGCCAGACACAATCACCTGGGAGGCCCTCAAGGAAGGACTCAGGGGGCTGCAACAAAGAGGGAGTGATGGACCCTCGCCCCGCCCCCGAATATTCTGACATAATCTGAGTCCCCATTTCCGTCTGGGAGAAGCGCTTTCTGGCTCTAATTCACTTAAGCCTAAAAACCTATGACTGGGAAGGCGGTGCATTCCCTTGCCAGCTAGGTTCCAGGGTGATCAGGCATAAGAAAGAATTCACAAAGTCCTGTGAAGCCTGCTTTGCTAAGAGTGCTTTCATTCATATGCTAAGGGTCTGAGCAGGAACTGAATATGTCTCCCAAAGTTTTTACAACCCCCTTACCTGACAGACACTGACTCAGACTAAGCCCTCAGATTTCTTTGAAATGTTATCTATTGTTTGATCCTTGCCACCTGACATTGATTGATGAACTTTACCTGTATTCCTGTGTATTAAGAACCTAACCTAATAAAAGCTGTTGAGGAAGGGGCTCTTGGTCTTTCTCCTCTGAGAGACTGACCACCTCTTCTCCCCAAGCAGATCATGTCATGGTAGTTTCACTTTCGTCCGTAATGGATGGGGGACTTGCGAGCAAAGTTGCCCCCACAATAACCCAGTGGGAAGTCTCCACAGTACAAAGAGACTAAAAATTTAACCAATAATCAAAAGAAGAATCAAGTTGACCAAAACATGATCCAGATATCATCTATATATTAGCACATTATGTAGTATATTAGAAAAACAATGTATTTAAATAAATTACAAGAAACATAAACAAGATAGATAAAAAAGGAAAATTTACAAAGAAATTCTGAAATTATAAAAATAATCTATTAAAAATACAGAATCAAAATATATGAAAATTATTAACTGAGTGTGTTCAACATTACAATGAATGCAACAGAAGATAGGTTAAATAATTTGAAAGCCAGTCTAAAAGAAAATATACACAATGAAGTACAATGAGAAATTTAGAAAGACATAAAAAGGCACGAGATACACCATAAGGAAGCCTGCTGATGTATATAATTGAAGTTCCTACAAATGAAAAGATAAAGCATTGTCCAGAAGCAGTAGCTTAGAAGATAATGGCTGAGGATTTTCTAGAACATATAAAAGACATCAAAAATCCCAGAATTGAAAAGCTCAGTTAATTTTTAAGCTGGAGAACAATAAAGCCATATCTAGGCACATCATGGTCAACCGTACAACATAAAGGACAAAAATTAAAATGCCAAAGTAGCCAAAGTGGGGCAGGAAGAAACACTGCAATTAAAATTGCTGACATCTCAGTAAAAACTATGAAAGCTAAAAAAACAAAGAAATGACATTTCAAGTACTGTAAAATACTACAGTAGTCTCCCCCCTGTCCACAGGGGGTATATTCCAAGAGCCCCAGTGAATGCCCAAAACCATGGATAGTAGCTAACCTTATATGGACTATATTTTATATATATCTACATATCTATGATAAGCTTAATTTATAAATTAAGCACAGTAAGAGATTAGCAACAATAATAAAATAGAACAATTATAATAATATACTGCAATTAGTTATATGAATGTGGTCTTTCCCTGTCTCTCAAAATATCTACTGTACTGTAGTTACCCTTCTTTTTCTTGTGATAATATGAGATGATTAAATGCCTACATAATAAGATGAGCTGAGTAAGACATTATTAAGTAAAATAAGGGTTACTTGAACACAAGCACTGCAATATGCGACAGTTTATCTGATAACTGACATGACTACTAAGTGACTAAGTAGTACATACAGCATGGACACCCTGGACAGAGGCATGATTCAGATCCAGGACTGGGGTACAGAACAGGATGGTGCAGATTTCACCACACAACTCAGAAGAGCACATAATCTAAAACATGAATTGCTTATTTGTGGAATTTCCTATTTATTATTTGCAGACCACAGTTGCCTATGGGTAACTTAAACTGTGAGAAAAGCTAAATGGCAGATAAAGGAGGACCACTGTGCTGTGAAACTAAATTCTACACTAGCAAATATCTCTCAAAAATGAATGCTAAAAAATAGTTTTCATAAAAAAAGTAACTAAGATAGTTTATTGCCATCAAATTTATACTATAAAGAATTTTAAAGGATATTTTGCAGGCTGAAGGAAAAGGATTAAATGGAAGAATTAAACTGCAGGAAGTAATAAAGAACATTAGAAAGAATAAATATGTGGCCAATTATAAACAAATTAAATCAAAATTATAATAACATAATGTGCAGGTTCTAACAAACAGTGGGTTAAAATATATGATAATAAAAAGACCAAAAGTAGATTGGGAGGATTAAAAGTTTGAGGATAAAATTCTTACATTAATCTAGAAATGATAAAAATATTAATTCATGACAAACTATAATAAAAAAGGCTATTTTAAAATATCTAAGGCAGCCATTAAAAGAATAAATTAAGCCCTGACTGGTGTGGCTTAGTTGGTTGGGCACTGACCTGCAAAGCGAAAGATTGCAGGTTCCATTCCTGGTCAGGGCACAGGCCTGGGTTGCACATTCACTCCCCCATTGGGGCACTTACAAGAGGCAATCAATCGATGTTTCTTTCTCACATCGATATTTTTCCCCTCTCTTTCTCCTTCCCTTCCTCTCTCTCTAAAAATAAATTTTAAAACTCTTCATTAAAATATATAACTAGAAGTCTATAAGTGGAAAACAGAATAACAGTAAGAAATTTTCATCAATTCAAAAGAAGGCAACAAAGAAAAAATAAGGATTAAAAAAAACAATGGTCCCTTCCAGCTCCAGCCCTGAACTTAGCAGCTGTGGCAACGTTGATGCCCAAGAAAAACATGATTGCCATTTATGAACTCCTTTATAAACAGAGAGTGGTGGTGGGCAAGAAGGATATACACATACCTAAACACCCCAAGAGGGCAGATAAGAAATTGCCTAATTTTCACAACATGAAAGCCATACAGTCTCTCAAATCATGAGGCTATATGCAAAAACGGTTTGCCTAGAGATATTTCTACTGGTATCTCACCAACAAGGACACCCAGTATCTCCATGATTGAGCCACTTAGTGCTGCAGCCAGCCTGAGACAGGCAGGCCAAAGCCCAAAGGTCTGGAGGACAAGAGACTTGCAAGACTCATTAGTGAAATTCTAACAAAGATTTAATATAGAATGAATACCAATTTTACAAAAACACTTCTGGAGGATAGAACTGGACTGTATAACCTTGATTATAAGAAAGGAATTATAAGAAAAATTACATTAAACATGTCTTATTAACATAGAAAAAATACAAAATAAAACGCTGGTGAATTTAATCCAGCAATATATTAAAAAGTTAATACAAACTCCTTGAAGAAAGCATCTAATTGTCAGGCTGAGAAGGCTAAATATTTTTACTAAAAATCTCACTACAATATTCTAACCTACGGAAAAATAAGATATTCATGATAGCATAAGGAATAATGGATGCTGAGTTGCAAAAATAAAACCATATTTAACGGAAGGCTATACTTGTAGACAGATGGCAAGTCCACTATGCATTCCAATCCATCCACTTGCTCAGAAATAGTAGGTGCACTCTACATAAGAGATGAGCAGTTGCAGAGAATAGAGAGGTGAGCAAATTCTCCAATCAACCAACAAAAACAAAGGCATCCCCATTTTCTAGTGCAAGCTTCTCAAACAGAGGAAGGTATAGCCTGCGAAACGGCACATCAGTTATCTTTCTACCCATGACAGTGTTCCATACTTCTATCGTCTGGGACAATTTTCCACCAGAAGATTCATGCTTTAGCTCTATCATATTTGGAAAGATTACGTAACTCAGAAAAACATAAGTTAATTATATATTCTTTGCAGTTTTTAAATTTACAGTTTATAGCTGACATCTAAATTCCAGAGGAAATTTTTTCTGCCTTTTTGCACCAAACAAAAAACAAAAGAAGTAGAAAAAACATACTAATAGGTTACAAAGTCACATTTGCATTTTTTAAGTTGTATTATCAAAATTAATGGGCCTAGAATAACAAGGATTTAAGTTAAGAGGAAAGGTGTCAATTAAGTACTCTTTAGATTTTACAAATTCTGTCCAGTTCTGACATCTGTCTAGTTGAAGGTTCATAGCTCCAGGGGTTTCTGAACAAGTTCCAATAATTTTCCAGGTGTTCTCTGCTAACTTTCAACTCTGACTAAGAGGCAAAGTGGCAGGTTCAAATCCCAAAAAGCAAAGATTCTGTAAACCAATAGCAATTTCACATTACTAAAGGTTAAAATGAAACAAATATGAAGCATGGAAGTGGCAGGCCAAAAAATGATGATTTCTAAGTTTTTAAAAGGAAGCTTACTGCATGAATACCTAATGTGATGGCAAATAATGAGAAAGAAAGTGATATCTGGGGAAAGCCAAATAAAAAAGCATGTAGGAAACATGAGTAAGCAAGCCCATATATGTTGGTACAAAAACCAACAGTCAATCATTAATTTAATCTAGGTCAGTGTCACTTCATGCCTAGAATAATACTGTCTCCCAGTTAATTTCACTCCAGTTAGATACATGCATCAAATCCATTTGAAAATCTGTATCTTCCTAAGCATTTTCACTGTGTCGTCGTTCCTCGGCTGTAAATCCTATGGCTCCCTATTATCTATCAAGCAAGTCTAAACTAAACTCTGGTTGTTGAGGACCTCCAAGATTTGACCTAATCTAATATATTCAATAGTACTTCTGGAGATGAGTATGTTGGGTTAATTATGGCTACAAATTCTCTGGAGTTTCTCCCTCCATTTCCTGAATACAGAGTTCCCTTTGGCTTGCACAAACTAAGAGAATATGGCCAAAGTGATACTTACTGTGTGACTTCTGATGCCTGGTCTCATGAGGACTTGTTGTTCCTGCTCTCACCGTTAGAACGCTAGTAGGTAAGAAACATGGGCTATCCTGCTGGAGAAGCCACATGGATGGGGACTGGCTGATGGCCCCCACTAATCACCAAACCTGTGAGTAAGGCCATCTGAATTTCCTTCTAACAGATGTCACATTTTTTAATAGGACTAGAAGTAGCAATAATAATAATTCTCCAGATTCCAGATCCAGTTATTTTATTTAAGAATAAATTTTTGTTTCTTTATTTTAATGTTATAGTTTAAACAAACTCAGCCTCTCAATGATAATGTTTTTGTTATAGTCCACATGATAAAAAATTTAATATACACTAATTTAAACTATATAAGGTTAGCATTTAATATATCAAAATTGTCAAAATGCTGAAGATAATTATAAATGAAATATAAGTACATAAATTAAATGGCATAGTTTTTCTACAGTAAAATACATATGCAAAATAATATTTGCCACTATTGAGAAATTCTCTGTTAGGTATATAGATATCTTTAGTCTAAAAAGTACCTTACTAAGACATTTAAATTTTTGCAAAAATAGTTTATAGAAATCATTAAGTATTTTTTAAAGCTGAATGAAAGAAACCCTGCATCTAAAAACAAAGTACAATATTTCATCACTCTTCCTTCAGTTTTTTAGAACCTACCGGAGAGATTCAGCCATTCGCCTCAAATCTTCATTTTGCTGTTTTAAGCGTTCAAGCTTTGCCAGGATCTTGGACAGTTCTCGGCTAGAGTGATCAGGGTGGTCATTATCTCGTACCAAATGACCACCTATATAAAATAGCAAGGTCCCCCAGGCAAAAAGAATGAGCATAATCCAACGCCAGGAACCAGTCCATGGCCGCATTTTCAGATTTTCAACTCACTCCCCTGGCTTTCTGGACTTCAAAGAATTGCAAACATCGTAATTCTGTTTCCTATTAGTGCAAAGGTAGTAGTGTCCTACTGTTTCAACACATGATGATTCAAATTAGTGTCTCTGGTAGTCCTCTGGTGAATCTTTCAGAGATTCTCTTGGTGGTGTAAGTAGGAACCTTTATTGTCCTGTGCTTCATGGACTCAATATGCTGTAGAAAGAAAAAATACATATTTAAATCATTTAGGATATATAAAAATACCACATACTGAGATTCTTGGAGTTAAAGGAAACACATTGGTGTTGACTCGTCTACAGAGTGGCAACTAACTTAAGTGCCTATAATAAGGAAAAACCAAAAGCTTTTAAGTCTGCATATTAAATCAACCATGTTTAATTAGCTCTAAGACTGAAAATCCTCTAAAAGCACCATTATCATCTTTCTTACTTATATCATTGTAAAACAGGTCATAAACGAAGATTAAACGATTGTATCTTTGAATAATCAATCAAAACCAAACAAAATGTATTCAAGCATATATTCTGAACTAATCTTTCCATTATCTCAAAAAGAAACATTTTCTCTTTATGAGTGAATTCATTCTTACAAGAATGAATTTCAACTCCATCAACTCCATTCAACTCCATCCCCTCTATCTCACTGCTCAACTACCATTATACCACTTTGCAGGTGACAGGCAATCTAGAACCTGCAACACTGCTCTCAAGCAAGACTGTTATCCTGTCCTTACAATCTTTTATGAAACTTGGCATTGACTTGGCCTTCTTATGGATAAAAATCCTTTCAGGTAAGTGATTCCATAATGAGTTTTTATAAATATGGAGTATTTGTTCTGGCAAGTAATTTTATTCCACAATCAGTTTTATCTACAGTTTCCAAAAATTCCTCTGTTGCTTTCATATCAGCACTCACAGACTAACCATTCACTTTCACATGATGAAAACATTACAATTCTTGGATTGTATAAAGAACCCAGAACTAGCAGTGAACTTAACGTTGTAATCAGGTGCAGGCTTTCATTTCAACATTGGAAAATGTTTGGTTTGGTCATAACTGTCATGTGCCAGAGGAGTATGTTTCTGTGTCTGGTCTTCAACCTAGGTCATTGGAAATTTTTCCATGTCTGATCTAAGCCCTTTAGGATAAATTCTAAAAACAACGTACATATTAGCCAAGCAAGTTATCACTGCCATTAAACAGCTGGCAACCACTCCAAACATTACAAGCAATGGTTCATATGGATTAGGCTAGATTATTCCTTCCTCAAATTTATTTTAAAATACCAACAACCGCAAGAGAAGTTTAGTATCAGTTAAATGCTAGTTACTGTGCATCTTAAACTACAAATGCTTTCTCAAGACTGGTTACGGGTTTCATTTGTCACTTCTCCATGATTAGGCTTAGAATTCCCTTTGGAAATAACACAAAGAGAAAATCTGCAAGCAAAGATATATTATTAACACAACTTGATAATTCCAGGGCTACATAAGAAAAGTATTATCTCCAGGCACATAGTTCCTTGTAAAAGAAAAATAGTTTCTATATACAAGACTAAATATGATGGAGACTTTAATACTAATTAGTTATTAGATGAGATAGAAAAGTCTGAGAAGAGGCTTGGAAAATTAGGAGCACCAAGCTGCTATTTTTCTACTTTTGAACCTCAAACCTCAATGGTTTGTAAATGACTAAGTATTTAAAGAAAAAAAATCTCTTTAAATGAGATCCTAGAAACATTCTACTTCTTTCCCATTTATTCTTACACTATTTTCCTCATTGTTGCTGGATCACACTACTTAAAACACACAATGAAAATAATTACCCTCACAGAGAACTGTGTGAAAACTAAGTAAAAAAGCAATAATTCAAATAAAAATTCAGTGTTTTGTGTGTTAATAACTATTCTAAGTCTTGAGAACACTCTGTACTGACCACTCACTGCTCACTGTCTCTGACTCAAACTCCTTCCTAAAACCTGCTCCTCCAACCACAGATACCCTCATCTACGCACTAAACATAAGAATAATTAAAGTCTATTCGATGTCTCAGGTAAAATCCAGTTATGTGAGATCTATTTTTCATGTTATACAAGAAAAAATGCACATTCAGAGCTTTGTGGTTAAAAATAAATTTAAAAAGTGAATCCACTCTGATGGTCTAAGGGATGAACTTAATTAAGTCAACAAAAGACTTAATAATGTTTGTGACAGCATATCTTATACTATAAAATGCTATTATTACCATATGCTGAAAATATACCCTAGTTAATTTCAACCTACAGTAATAAGATATTAAAAAGTTTTTAATCTTTCCCTTTATAGTAAAATGTAACTTAGGAAAATAACTGTGATAAAAGAAAGTAAAGAGGTTTCAAAACAAGAATCATTTAAATAATAAAATGATGTGCTGTAACATTGTACCTAAAATTACAACAAAAGCTATCATAAATATTCAAAGCCAAGAAAAGTATAATATAAATTGAATGGAAACAAAAGTTTACAGAAGCACAAATTTTTGCCATATAAAGTAATTTGGGATTTCATAAACCACCATCAAAAAGCCAATGTACCAAATTTTACATTTTACAGCACCATTGCTATTACATGAGTTATAAAAGGAAGACATTATTGTAGGAGCAAAATTAATTAATTTTCTTAATATCATTTTAAATGTTTCTGAAGAGAATGTTTCCCCAAATTTTATTGTTCTTAGCAGTGTTAAAAAATGGAATTAACAAAAACAAGCCAAGCTAAAAATGAAGTTGTTTTCCATATAAGTTTTCTTAGCATGATTTAAAAGAGCAGTTACAAAATTTTTTCCCTATCTATAATAAATGTCTGCTTTCTTGAATGTCTAATGTTTGAGCCACGCCTACAAAAATGTAAACTTCAAAATTTTTGTTTAGTTCACTGATGTATGCCAAGTACTCAGAGCAGTGTTTGGCACTTAGTAGATACTAACAAATATTCTTAAATAAATGAGTAAGTAAATTAATGAGTGAAGGATATGATCTACGACATAAACTAGCATGACAAATGACATAGAATCTGCACATATCAGCTTCAACTACATTTTATATCCCACTTAAGAAAGCAAATCTGGATGTAGAAAGTCAGACAGTGCTATTTTATAGGAAAAAAATAAAATCATATTTTTATAGTTCAAAAATAAAATCATTCATAAACTTTAGGATTTACTATTGTCAATATAAATCTTGCAAGTGATTAAAATAGTTAAAATAAACTGGCCTATAAGGCTTAAGATCAACAGACTTATGGTTACCTTTTAACCATGAGAAAATAATTTTTCTTTGCCTTCTTTTCCTCATCTAGAAGATTCACTTCGCAAAATAATGGTAAGACTGAAAAAAGTAGGTACAGACTTTGATATAAAAGCCACTCAATTTATTTGTGGAAGAATTTATTAGTGAAAATATTTCAAATTTAGTGTTGAAATATTTCAACATCATCTACATGAACTAATTTCTGACTATACTTTATAAAATGAAATATTACTCAGCAGTAGAAAGGGACAAACTACTAATATACATAAAAACATGAATGAATCTCAAAAATATGCCTGGCAAAAGATGCCAGGAATGAAAAAATATATACTTATGTGAGGTTCTAGAACAGAGAAACAATACAGTAACTAAAATCAGAACAGTGTTTACCAGGGAGCAAGCACATAACTAATAAAAAGGGAAATGACAATTACATGAAGATACAGATTTGAGTAAAATCATAACTGCATACTTAATATGGCTACATTTCATTGGTATAAATTATGTTTCAATAAAGTTGAAACAATTTTTTTAAAGTTTAAGCTATATTTTGTGAATGTAATTAAAAATATCAATAATTTGAAGGTTGATAATTTATTAAATGGCTAAATTATGTGCCTTTGTTTTGCATTTGAATAAGACACTTTTTCAGCCAATTCATTATTGTATATTCTTACTTCTAATGAAAAAAATTTCAAAAATTATAGCTGTAATCAACTTCAATACAAATGTTAATGTGAGAATTATATTTTCTACACGTTTCATAGACAGTAAGAATCAACTCAAATAACAAGTAATGTAAATAATAAACACTGCTAAATGTTCTTAGCAGCCAGACTAATCTTTTCTCAAAGGAAAGAAAATGATCATAAATATTCAAAATAATGATTCACTGAATTATAATAAATATCTACTATAGAGAGCTACCATCTTTATAAGAACTTATTTCCTCAACAACTGGAAAATGTAAAATGGAAATTATCACAGAGTCCTTCTTGAGGTAACTCAGTGTAATAGAATACACTAAAAAATTCAATAGAAAAACATAACCATTTATTCAGCAAATTTAATAAATGACTACTATATTATAGCAGATGTTACATAGACTGTTATATCCTAAAGTCATCAGGTTGATAAAGGAAAATATAAATAAAACTTTTAGAGAAAAGCTAAAAATCAATTGTAAACTACAAATACTTAAAAGAGCCACATAATTCAATCCTAGATTAACCCACACCCAATACTATATCTTTAAATATTTTCTCATTTGATCTCAATCCATTTTCAAAGTACGTGTTATTACAAAATTTACTTAAAATTTTTCTTACTATCTGGCCTCCACATATGAAAAACAGTAGTTTATAAAATTATGTTTATTAACTTAAAAAAGTAGAAAAATAAGTAAAAATAGTATCAGAAATTAAACTGGCCTTTTAATACTAGTTGAAATCAACTTTTATTTATGTAGAAGTGCTTGGTGAAACCAACTAAACTGAAGTGCAGAAGAGGGGTAAAAAATGTCATATAGCCCCTACTTAGATTATAAAATTTAATATTCTCTCATTACTTAGAGAGTCATCTATCATACTTTCACATTGCTTATCAGTAAGGTCACAATATATACACATATGAATGAATTTAAAATGCCAGTCATCCTGAATACATGAGCAGAAAATATTTTTATTATTCACTGAAACCAGTTGATATCTTAGAAATTAATCATCCTCTTTATAAAATACAAATACATAATCACATTTATGAGGTTTCAGGAGTATCTTATGCACATTAGCTCAAAATAATATACCAGGTTATGTTTACTAATGCAATTTATTTATACTATTCAAATGGGTTCAAAAATCTGACCTTGGCATCTTTATGTTCAGCTCTGCAATATTGTCCCAAATGGTTACACCAATAATTCAAATGAAATACTTTACTATTTTATCTGGTTATCAAGTATATACATAAGATGTATTTGATTGGCAGCATGACATAGTAGAAAGAGCAACTGTTTTAAATCAATCATTAGCTATATGGGCAGTTTTCCTAACTATAAAATGGAAATAAGAGTATATCTTCATCACATAAAATAATATATGTAAAAGTGATTTGTACTGCAGTTTAAAAATATCAGTTACTATTATCTTTTCCTTGTTCACTAGAAACTAACTATACTAGCATCCTGCCAGTTCCCAGAATATATCAAGTTATTACCTATCTGAACTACAATTGCTTTGGTTCATTCTTAAAATTCAGATCTCTACTTCATAGTCATCTCTTTTAAGAGACAGTCCTTGACAACTTGCATCAATTACAACATGTCAGGATACAAGACAAAAAACACTCAAAATAGTTTTAGATATAAGAAAAATTTAATTTATCAATGGAGAAAAATGTAGTTAATTCAATAGCTTCATGAAATAGTCAAAAATCTCTTTTCATCTTTCTATTCTATGCACTCGGTATGTCAGTTTTTGTACTCAGGCTAGCTCTCTTCATGGTAGCAAACTAGATGCCTCAGTTTCAGCCACTTGTAATTATGGGTAAAAAGAACTATTGATAATCTCTTCTGGTATGTTTCATTTTAAGGGAGAGGAAATGTGCACATTTTATTAGCCAAGATTTAGTCACCTGTCCCTTGCAAAATCAATCACTGACAGGGGAGTAGAATTTTTATTAGGGCTTAGACTAATCAGAATTTATCCCTAAGGGTAAATTCCAGAAAAAAATTGACCCTGAAAGCAAGAATGAAAAAATGACTACAAGACTCTAGAAGAATGCTACAAGATCTTTTTTTAAAAACCTCACCCCCCATCCTCCACATTCCCCTTTATTCCTTGTCACAATACTTACTGACTTTTTTATTTCTTATATTAAAAGACATGTACCAGTAGAGCAGGGTCTTAGAATACAAGCCCTTTATTAATACTGGTCAGATGTGAGTGATATTCATATTTGACCAGTATTAGTATGTACACATATTTATTTAATGTCTGTAGTCAAAGTCCAAGGTGAAATAAAAATAACATGAATAATTAGAACTAAAATTCAAAATCATCTTCACGTGTATATTAATTTATTTTTATACACAAAAAAGTGTCAAAAGTAGGTGCTCAAAAAATATGCAAATATAATTTCAAATCAAAGACTTGCATTCAAACCAACTTCTGATAAGTTGCTTAGTCCTTAAAGAAGCATTTCATTTCATAGTTAATAAAAGGAATGGATAAAAAACTTAAATGTAAGTTGTGATACCATAAAAGTTTTAGTGGAAAACATAGAGAGTAAAATTTCAGATATCCCATGTAGCAATATTTTTTCCAATATACCTCCTAGGGCAAGGAAAAAATAAAAGAAAAAATAAACAAGTCAGACTATGTCAAATTAAAAAGCTTCTGCATAGCTTGAAAACCACCATCAAAATGAAAGGGAATTGACCATATGGGAGAACATATTTGCCAATGATATATCAGACAAGGGTGTAATCTCCAAAATGTGTAAAGCACTCATATGACTCAACACCAGAAAGACAAACAATCCAATTAAAACATGGGCAACTTCTGATCAAGATGGTGATGTAAGCAGACATGGCTCACCTCTTCATACAACCACATAAAAATTACAACTAAAATATTGAACAACCATTAGTCAGAATCATCAGAAATCAAGTTGAATAGAAGTCTGACAACTGCCAAATGAAAAACAACACATCCATCCAGACTGGTAGGAGGGGCACAGACATGGAACAGGCTGGTCCCACACCCATGTGTGATGGATAAAAATTTGAGAAGGATATCTCGAGAGCAAGGTGTGTCAGCCCCACACCAAGCCACCCAGCCCAGGGTTCCAGTGCCAGGAAGAAAAGCCCCTATTACTTCTGACTACAAAAACCAGTGGGGATTGAGTCAGTGGAAGAAACTGCTGGAACTCCAAGTAGTTCTTCTTTAAGAACCCACACGTGGACTCACCTACTCACATTCACTCCCTCAGAACTCCAGCATCAGTGGCATGCTGGGAGAAACTGAAGTGCCTGGCATTGAGGTGCACAGTAATCATTGTCCCTTTTCTAAATGCTCCCCCTACAGAGCCACAAAGCCACAGATGCAGCGGGCTGGTGCCACACGTGAGACTCCATCAACCTGGCTAATACTGTCTGACCTGCCTGGGAGATCCCCAAAGACTCCACCTCACCCAAGCTGCTTTTCCATATGAATGGCTGGTCTTGGCTCATATTGCACAACTTCCTAAATCCTCTCAAACAAGAAACAGCTGGCCTCAGTGAGCCCCAGGCCATGCACTAGCAGCAGCCAGCCTACATTCTCAGTTTGGCTTCCCCTAGGACTCTCCATGCCCAGCTCAAGTATCAGCCATCTCACATTGCTTTATAGCTCAGGCAGGGTGGCGCCAGGCAGACCACAGATGAGGGCTGTCCTTGGCCTGTACCACTCAGGAAACCCTATGGCCAGGATACCCAGTGGACAGGTACAGACCACGTCAGACTGTGCCTGCATGGCTGATCCTCCGGGGAGGGCAGAGGTTGGTAGTCTGTGGTCACAGACAGTCCTTGCAGATGACTGGCCTGGATAAACCCTTCATTTGTCCTGCCAAGAGCAATCAAGGCTCAATCAACTACAAGAGGAGGGTGTACTCAGGCCACACAGAGGATGAAATATGACCCAAATGAAGAGAACAGATCAACACTCCAAGAAAAGAGCTAAACAAAATGGAGATAAGCAATCTATCAGATACAAAGTTCAAAAACACTGGTTATAAGGATGCTCAAAGAACTTAGTGAGGACATCAACAGCATAAAAAAGATCCAGTCAGAAATGAGGAATCCACTAATTAAAATAAAGAACAATTACAGGAAATAAAAGTAGAATGAATGAAGCCAAGAATCAAATCAATGATGTGGAACATAAGAAAACAAAAAACGATGATGTAGAACAAGAAGAAATAAGAATCCAAAAAAAATGAGGGTAGAATAAGCAGTCTGTGGGACAACCTCAAGAGGTCCAACATTTGAATCATAGGGGTGCCAGAAAGAGAAGAGGCAGAAAGATTTTGAAATCCATCTAAAATAATAATGAAAGAAAACTTCCCTGATTTGGTGAAGGAAACAGACATTCAAGTCCAAGAAGCACAGAGAGTCCCAAACATGATAGATGCAAAAAGGACTCCTCCATGACACAATAATTAAAAAGCCAAAGCTTAAAGATAAAGACTTTAAAAAAGCAAAAGAAAAGAAGTTAGTTACCTACTGGGGAGTTCCCATAAGGCTGTCAGCTGATTTCTGAAAAAGAAACTTTGCAGGCTGGAAGAAATTAACAAGAAATATGCAAAGTCAAGAAAACCAGGGACCTACAGCCAACATAGCTCTATCCAGTAAATCTATCATTTAGAATTGAAGAGCAGCTAAAAAGCGTCCCAGACAAGAATAAACTAAAGGAGTTCATCATCACCAAACCATTATTATAGTAAATGTTAAAGGGACTCATTTACGAAAAAGATCAAAACTATGAACAATAAAATGGCAATAAATACATATCTAGCAATAATTTAATCTAAAAAAACAAGAACAGAGACAGAATCATGGATACAGAGAGAATTTTGATGGTTGCCAGACAGGAGTCGGGTGTAGAGGAACTGGTCAAGAAGTGAGGAGATTAAGAAGTACAAGTAGGTAGTTACAGAATAGCCATGGGGATAGAAAGTACAGTATAGGAACTAGAATAGCCAAAGAACCTACATGCATGACCCATGGACATGAACAATGGTGGAGGGATTGCCTGAGTGAGTGGGGGGTACTGAGTGGGTGGGTGGAGGGGGGCAAAAAGGAAAAACAGGACAACTGTAATAGCATATTCAACAAAATTTATAAAAATAAAAATGGGCAAAGGACCTGAATACACTTCTCCAGGAGTGACATACAGATAGTGCACAGACATATCAAAAGATGCTCAACATCATAGCCATCAGAGATGCAAATTAAAACCACAATGAGATATCACATCACAGGTGTCAGAATGGCTATCATTAATTAATCATCAAACAACTAATGCTGGCTAGATGTGGAGAAAGGGGAGTACTAATACACTGATGGTGGGAATGAAGGTTGGTGCAGCCACTGTGGGAAACAGTAGGGAATTTCCTCAAAATATTAAAAATGGAACTGCCTTTTCACCCAGTGATTCCACTGCTGGGAATATACCCTAAGAATCTCAAAACACCAATTAAAACAGTTATGTACCCCCATGTTCATAGCAGCACTATTTATAATAGCCAAGTGCTGGAAATAGCCTAAATGCCCAACAGTAGACGAGTGGATCAAAAAACTGTGGTACATTATTCCATGGAATACTACACATCAAAAAGAACAAAGGTACTCCTACCTTCTCAATAGTGTGAATAGAACTGTAGAATATTATGCTAAGTGAAATAAGCCAGTCAGTGAAAGACAAATACCATATGATCTTGCTCATAAGAGGAATCTAATGAACAAAATAAACTTACGAGCAAAATAGAACTGGAGACACGGAAACATGGAACAGACTGAGAGCAGCTAGAGGGAAGGGAAGAGTAGGATAACGCCTGAAAGACAGGGAAGGGACTAGTCAAAGAACATGTATGAATGACCCATAAATATATACAACAGGGCGGGGAGTGACTGTGGGAGCGGGAAGGTGGGATGGATGGAGGAGGGTAAAGAGAGGAACATTGTAACAACTGTAATAGAATAACAAAAAAATAGTTAATAAAAGAAGATAAAGTATTGGAAAATACCCCAAGCCATGTACAATACAAATAATGAAAATTCACAATCTTTCTACAGAATTCTTTCTAAAGAACAACATAGATTCAAACATTCAAACAGAAGTAAAACTGTTTCTATAGAACAACATATTCAAAAGTGTAAGGGCCATTTTATGCTACTGAAAATTTTAGTGGGAGTAATTTAAAAAACAACACATTTCAATCTTCACATAAGAGGCATGAAATCCCCATAAGGCTAACATTATTACTGCATGCACAAAGAATAATAAAGTAATATTATTGGCTAGTATTTGATTCACTAATATGTAAGCCAGATGGGAGGCAGACACAATTTATATATCCTAAAATAAGATAAATTTAAATGAATTGTGGTACAACCATTGACATTCAGTAAAGATCCATGAAGAGAGGCCCACTTTGTAATGAGGCTAACGAAGTAAAAGAGTAAAGGTTACTGGTTACTCTAGACCTACCATAGAACACCTGAAAAAATACTAACACACATGGAAATGGAAGAGAGAAGGAAAGAAATTAGCTGCTTCTGAGCATGTCTCAGAAAATCTCGGTCTTCAAACTCTCCCACCCAAGCAGTTCCACTTCACACCACACGTGACTTGTCTTGAACCCCAACACAAGCAAGGATTCCGAAATGCCAGTAGGCACTGCCATGCCTACGAAAAAAGGGAAAGGAGGTAAAAACAGGTGCAGGGTAAGAATGAGAATAAATCGAAAACAAATGAGTTGGTGTACAAAGAGGATGCATAAAAGTACACCCAGGTACTCGACCTGTTGGGGGGAAGACTAGAAGCAGTATGTTTTGATAGTGTAAAAAGGTCATGTCATATCAAACAAAATTGAGAAAAATGGTTTGAATAAATACCTGACATTATACTGGTTGGTCTACCAGACCATCAGGATAACAAAGCTGATGTAATGAAAATAAATGCAGATGAAGGTGCAAATCTGCAGGCATATGATAAGCTTCCAAAAGATGCTAAAATCAATGAGACAAATGCATTTGATGATGCAAATCCTAAATATGATGATGAAATTAAGTTTGACAATACTGAATATGATGAGAAAGACCATAATGATATCTAAGTTGAATTCAATGTGTTATTTTCCAAGGTTTCTGAGGATTAACCCCAAACATGATATAGCTTCTTTGAACTTTAGAAAGTTAGCCACTTTCTATGTAGCTTCACAGTTTTATCTAGGCATCTCTTTCCTAAATGTACACTTGCACTCCTGATGTTCAAATATTCTTGGAAGCAGTTTTTTGTCTTCCTGATTGTTCCTCTCATTAGTTAGATAAAACTTTAACACATGTTAACAAGTAACTTTAAAAGAAAGCTTTTATTGAGCCCAAGCTTGTCGGATTCCAAAGTCCTATGCTCTTAGTAACTCCTTTAAAAAAAAAAGAAGAAGAAAGAATAGTCCACACATCAGTATATTGTAAAATTAATGAAAAAATTCTCACTATGCAAGAAAAACTATTTATGGTGTAAAGAATACTGGAACAGGAATACCAGTATCTGTCTTACAGGTAAAGAAACCACGGCACTTAAAGGTAAAGTAATGGAGAGAGTGGGGAGGATGGTGTCACAGCAAGTGTCAAACAAGAATTTCAACCCAGCTAACTGACTGCAGATTGTAATGCAAAAAGGTTTTCCAAGGCCAGCTTCTTGCCATGCCTAGATCAGACACTGGAAACCAAAGGATACCCTATCAATAGAGTGAGAGATAAAAGTCGTTGCCATCCAAAGAAAGCTACCACTAACTGTGACTTTTAGAAGAAGCATTCTAGGTAAAGAGCTCTCTTGCTTTCTTATGACCTATAAAGATGTTTGCAGCTCAAAATATTTTAGTAGTAATATAAACTTTAAAAAATTCCTCCTCACTCCTGAATTCTTTCATATTGATTCACTGCTCCACTGCCTACCATGTGTTTGGCACTATACTTAGTGCAAAAGATACAATGATTATCAAGACAAAGATAATCCCCACTGTTTCAGTGCATCATAGAATCTACTGGAAAAGCAAAAATGAAACAAAAAAATCACACAATTAATTTCTTATACTTCTAAATATAATCAGCCTGCATTCAATATAGGGCTTTAGAACTTTCAGAAACACACTTGCCCAAATATCTACCATTGGCTGGCCCTCATCAAATTTAGGTCATTGCTCAAATACCACCTTCTCAGTGAAAATTGCCCTGACTATTCTATATAAAAAAGGGACACTCTCTACTCCAACATTACCTAGTATGTTTCCTGATGTAGTTACTTTTCTCTAGAACATATCACCACCTAACATGCTTATTGGTTTAGTATCGTACCATTATAGAATATAAACTCCATGAGATCAATAATTTCTACTTCGTTGACCAATATCACTCAGAGTCTAGAACAGTGCCTATATAGAAGATATATAATATTGTTCAATAATGACCGAGTACAATGAAGGGAATTATAAGTATCATGAGTATATGAAATTACTGAAATCATTAATTTCATTCATTTAGACTAATGTACCGATTTTTTAATGTCTTTTTTTATCCTCCCCTTGCTTTTTATTGCTTTTTCTTAGAGATAGAGAAAGAACAACAACAAATCTTTGTCTTCCAACTGGGGATCAAATCCATAACCTAGGTAAGGGCCCTGACCAGGAATTGAACCTGCAATCTTTCAGTCTATGGGATGACACTACAACCAAACCGAGATACCTGGCCAGGATTGTACACAATGTTTTTATCTATATAAATGTATTCATGTAACAATTAAAATATCAATTATAAATGCTATTATTAGTATATATGGTTTTTAGGCATTTGTTTCAGTTTTTTATAATTCTTCTTATAAATCATTTTTAAACATTTAAGGTATTTATAATAAAATGAAATACTGCTAAAAATATTCATATTTTTATATTAGAAAGCAGTTAACATCTAACAATTTATTCATCATTCTATAAACTTTCTTACCTTACAAATTAAGAAATGATGAACTCTTCTACCTGGATATGCTATTATCATATTAACTAAACATGACCAGGAATCTTATTTTTCAGAAATAAAAAAAGAGAGAGAAAAAATGAGATGTAGAATCACCTTCTAAGGTTCATGGTTTGATGTCTTTGGTTTGTATACTCAGTCTGTGAAGATTTTACACAATCATGGCAGTCATAGCTAAATATCTAGAAGAAAAACATTGTTCCAAATTTAGGGTATAACAATCCAAAAGACTATGTGGCCTAACAAAACTCTTGTTTTGAAGAGGAATAATACTTTTATTTATACCTAAGCAATGGGTTAACATTATCATTTAAATAATTACTTAACAATATCATTTAAAAAGAAAAAAGATTCTAAGACAATATTTAAAATATTGTATGAAATTCTAACAAGTCATCATGATGTTTCAGATAAAAAAAAGTTGCCATAGTATGTCTAATAAATGAGTTTATTATGAATAATCAATCTATACATAGAAACATTTTTCGTGAGTCCTTAAATTCTTCTGATAAAAGTACATTATTGCTAGAAATTAAAAACATAGTCATGAAGTAATAATTGAATATGATCTGCCCTGTTATACTATGAAAACCTGCGACTATTGACCAGATATAACCAGGACTCCCAAAATGCTTGCATTCAGTCTCCTAATTTAAACAAAATCAGTTGTCATAATAAAAAAAGGAAACAGCAAAAACAAATCTTCAGATAAAAAATTCAACTCAATCTATTAACTACAACAAAATTAAGTTTTCAAATGCACAAAAAAGCTGAAGAACTTTCCCAGTTCTCCATCACCTATGTAAACATTCCTCAAGTACCTACAAAACAAAATTAAAATTACTATTAAATATTTTATCATTACGCACATTAAAAAAAAGTTGCTGTTCATTTTAAAACTGTACCCTAAGTAATAAAGGTAAAAGTAAATATTTCCCTGTGGTTAACTATATATTTCCAGAAAGAAAACGCAGAACTCCTTAATGTAAATACATTCTATATTTATAAGATAATGGACTATCAACCAGTAAATATGTTTGATATAGATACTAAGTTAAAAAACAATTTATCCAAAAATCTTTTAAATTAGTCTAATTAATTTTAAATGGTGGCACATGATGTTAAACAAAAAATTTTAACTTCCACAGCTGGAAGTCTTTTTCACAGAAAGAGTTCATTAGGCTATTGCTAGCACCACCAACAAAAAAGATCAGTCCTGGGGCATGGAGTCTAAATCACCAGCAGCATGGCTACACAGGAAAGACAACATGTCCATCATCCTGAAGTCTTCAAAGCATTTTTATACATCAAGTAGTGGAGAGAAAGATGTAAGCCAATCTACAAACGAAGGGAATGAGAGAAGGTGAAGTGGACCTAGTTCTGGGATAGGTACAGCAAGGTCCGCAAAGAAATGTCCATTCCTGTGGACTAACTGTGAGCAGCAGATTAGAAATTCCTGTGTAAAAAGCAGAAGAGGATTTTGAGGTTCCATGACACCTGGCTATTTTCTCTTCTGGATAATTGTAGAAATAGCCACCTGAAAATTCATACTAAATTCCAACAGATTCACAGGCTATGGCAAACATCCTAAGATCTCCTTCCTGAAGCAGGTTTCTCAGTCTGAAACTCTTGGACAAGAAAGGGGGGAGGGTCAAAGGTTCTTTCTGAACCTCGATCCTTTTTTTTATTGTTGTTCAATTACAGTTGTCCCCATTTTTCTCCCATTACTTTCCCCTGCCCTACCCACACCCACCTCCCATTTTCAATCCTCCCCCACACCCATCCCCCACTGTCTTTGTCCATGGGTCCTTTATACATGTTCCTTAACGACCTTTCCCCTTCACTCCCCGTTATCCTCCTTCCCCTTCCCCCTCCCCTCTGGTTACTGTCCGTTTCTTCTTTATCTCCATGTCTCTGGTTCTATTTCACTAGCTTGTTTCGTTGATTGGGTTCCACTTATAGGTGAGATCATATGGTATTTGTCTTTTGCCGCCTGGCTTATTTCACTTAGCATAATACTCTCCAGTTCCATCCATGCTGTCACAAAGAGAAAGAGTTCATTCTTTCTTTCTGCTGCATAGTAGTATTCCATTGTGTAAATGTACCACAGGTTTATGATCCACTCATTTACTGATGGGCACTCATGCTGTTTCCAGCACTTGGCTATTATTAATAACACTGCCATGAATATTGATTGAAGTTCACATGTTCTTTTGAATTGGTGTTTCAGGGTTCTTAGGGTATAATTTGAGCAATGGAATTGTTGGGTCAAAAGATAGTTCCACTTGTAGTTTTCTAAGGAAATTCCATACTATTTTCCACAGTGGCTGCACCAGTCTTCATTCCCACCAACAGTGTACTAGGGTTCTCATTTCTCCACAACCTCGCCAGTACTTGTTGTTTGCTGATTTGTCTATGAGTCTTGTTTCTTAATAAACAGCTTCAAATCAATATCCCAAAAAGGCAGCTTCAGGGTGGCAAAACCTTGGTTCCCTTCAATTTGTTTCCATTTTTTAAAGTATCTCTAATACAGTGAATGGACACTCCACACTTCACTAAAATGCTTGTTATTCCAAATCCTTCTTCACATACAGATGTTCATTTATTCAAGTATTTTTAAGTTCATATTATGTTTCACTAAATAAATATCTACATTGTGAAAGATTTAGGATAAGGGGCAAAATTATGATTGAAATAAGAAAAGATTAATTTTGCTTCACCAAGAAGAATAGTACTCCGAGATAGGGAAACAGACCATGAAACACCAAAACATACCAAAATGTTTTCTTTTGTTTTAAATATATTTTATTGATTATACCATTACAGTTGTTCTATTCCCCCCCTTCATTCCCCTCCACCCACATACTCCCTCCCCCACCATTCTCCCCCCCTTAGTTCATAACCACGTGTCTCAAGTTCTTTAGATTCTATATTTCCCACACTATTCTTGCCCTCCCCCATATCTATTTTCTACCTACCATCTATGCTATTTTCTGTGCCTTCTCCCCCCTTCTCCTTCTCCCACCCCCCTGTTTCTAACCCTCCATGTGTTCTTCATTTCTATGGTTCCACTCCTGATCTAGCTGTCCTCTTGGTTTGCTTTTGTTTTAGGTGTGGTTGTTAATAACTGTGTGTTTGCTGTCCTTTCACTGTTCATATTTTTCATCTTCTTTTTCTTATATAAGTCCCTTTAGCATTTCATATAATAAGGGCTTGGTGATGATGAACTCCTTGAACTTGACCTTATCTGAGAAGCACTTTATCTGTCCTTCCATTCTAAATGAAAGTTTTGCTGGATAAAGCAATCTTGGCTGTAGGTCTTTGGATTTCATGACTTGGAATACTTCTTTCCAGCCCCTTCTTGCCTGTAAGGTCTCTTTTGAGAAATCCGCTGACAGTCTGATGGGTACTCCTTTGTAGGTGACTGTCCCCTTATCCCTTGCTGCTTCTAGGATTCTCTCCTTCATTTTAGTCTTGGCTAATGTAATTATGATGTGCCTTGGTGTGTTCCTTCTTGGGTCCAACTTCTTTGGCACTCTCTGAGCTTCCTGGATTTCCTGGAAGTCTATTTCCTTTGCCAGACTGGGGAAGTTCTCCTTTATTATTTGTTCAAATAAGTTTTCCACTCATGGCTGTTTCTTTCCCCCTTCTGGTACCCCTATAATTCAGATGTTGGGACGTTTAAAGATGTCCTGGAGGTTCCTAAGCCTCTCCTCATTTTTTTGAATTCTCATTTCTTCATTCCTTTCTGGTGGGATGTTTTGTTCTTCCTTCTGGTCCATTCCATTGATTTCAGTCCCAGTTTCCTTTCCATCACTATTGGTTTCCCCGTGCATTTCCCTTCATTTCAATTAGTTTAGCCTTCATATGTTCCTCTAATTTGTGACTATGTTCCTCTAATTTGTGACTATAATCTACCAGTTCTGTGAGCATCCTGATAAATAGTGTCTTGAATTGTGCTTCTGAGAGGCTAGCAATTTCTCAGTCGCTTAGAGTTATTGGCTCTGGGACTTTGAGTTCTTCTTGCGCCATCTTTTGGGCTGTTCGTGCCTGTTCCGTAGCAGGATCAGAGCCCTAAAGTGTTCACTAGAACACGGCAACTAAGTCGCTGGGTTGTGACGTTGTATGTGGGGGCAGGGTCAAAGAGGGACAATGGCTTCCCATCTACTGCCTGCTGCCTCGGCCCCGGCACAGCAGCCACCACCGTCACCAGGCCCATGTGTTTTGTTCCACTGCACGCAAGTGTGCCACCACCGTCAGCCCTCCACCACTGGGTTCGCCCCCCTGGGGCCTATGTGGTCCATCTCACTGTGCAAGAATGTGCACCGCAGTCAGTCTGCCCCACACCCGGACTGGTTCCAGGCTGCCTGCACGCCTAGGTTGGGGAATCTGTCCTGCCTGACCCAGCTCCGCTGCTGGCTCCGCCTCTCTTACCGTCCCTGTTGAATGGTTTGTAGTTGTCGGACTTCTGTATAATTCCGTTTTCTGGTCTTTGGGTGTGTCCTAGTTCTCCAAACCTTTGTTGTGTTCAAACTTGGTTGTGGGAGAAGGCACAGTGTTTCCACCTATGCCTCCATCTTGGCGGAAGTCGTCCAAAATGTTTTCTTAAGTCAAATTCCATCCTTACTATAAAAGAGATAGCTGAGAAACCTCTAAGCATGCTTACTGTTCTCTTTCATTGAAAAAAACCACGTACTATAGAGATTAAATTAGAATCACAAATCTGAAGTAAACTTTGAGATATATATGGCATTCATCCTCTGCCTTTTGCATACATAAGAAATATATTCCTGGCTGGTGTAGCTCAGTGGATTGAGCGTGGGCCTGTGAACCAGAGGATCGAGGTTAGATCCCCTATCAGGACACACTGCCTGGGTTGCAGGCCAGTTCCCAGCAGGGGACTCACAAGAGGCAACCATACATTGATGTTCTCTCCCTCTCTCCTTCCCTTCCCCTCTAAAGGTAAATAAATAAAATCTTTTAAAAAATATGTTAGCAACAAAAGTGAAAAAAATACATCAATAAAGCCAATTTATATACATAAGAAATATATTAACAACAAAGAATTGGCCAGCTCAAAATGGCTAATCCCACCAAAGACTGACACTCTTCCCTTCCCCAGTCCAGCACCAGATTGTTTTGGGAGCAGAGGTAGATAAGCACATGTGCAACAGAAGTCAAAATGGTGCAGGGGGAGGTGCTTGACCATAGAGGCCTGTCGGTCTAACCTGGGAAAGGGATCAATTGGCTAGAGGGTCCATCAGAAGGCCACAAAAGCTTGAGAAGTTAACTGGTTATTTTGAAAAACCTCCTGGTCTTTTGCAAGCCCAAAATAATATAATCCCAGGGAACAAAGAAGAGGTCTCTTGGTGACCCAGGCTGGCCCCCTACGCTCATGCATTCTCTCTCCATAACCATGTGGCCCTAGCAACCACATGTCTGACAGACACTCAGATTCCAAATGCAGGGTCCAGGCAGAAACCTGGACACCAGCACGGCAATGGATTGCAGCTGGGAACAGAAGCTAAGCTAGCTGGATGGTAAGAAAAGCTGGACTGGTCTAAGCTTTAACACGCCACAAAAACTTTGGACACTGGCCTTGCTAAAGACATGGATAGACGTTTTCCACAGCAGGAGGGACAGAGATGGGACACAGGGGCAGCCTTCCACCTGAATAAATCTTGTCTCAACACAATCACTGGTGCATGGGTCCATGGAATGCTTTTCTAGAGACCCCATGAAAGAGCCTCAGTTCTACTGGCAAAGTAAGGATGTCACTGGAAAAGACTGTTTCGAGGACTGTCATGATCTAACTTCCATTTAAGTATGATCATGCCAAAATTTATGCTTTGAGTTAAATGCATATGCTAAAACCACTGATTATGGCCATGAATTTTGCTCCTAACTGGTGAACAGATACTCGCACACCAATACTATTGACGGCGTTATTCACAACAGCCAAGAGGCAGAAATCTTGACAGATGGATGGATAAACAAAATGTAGTATCATCAAACAATATTATTAAGTCTTTAAAAGAATAAGATGCTGATTCATGAAAGAACATGGATAATCTTGAAGACACCGCATTAAATGAAAGGAGTCAGCCACAAAAGGACAAATACAGTATGAGGGACCTAGAGTAATCGAAATAAATAATGATTATAGGAAATGGGAGTAAAGGAGAATAAGGAGTTAGTGTTTAATGGGTAGAGTTTCAGCTCAGGATAATGAAAAAGGTCTGGAGATGGATAGTAGTGATGGTCTGGCAACAATAAGTGTACTTAACGCCACTGAAATATACACTTAGAATGGTTAAATGGTTAAGTTTTACTTTATGTGTATTTTACACAATAAAAGAGGAAAAATATATATATTACGACCATATTATTTTATAAATGACTTGCCCAAATAATACTTTGTAAAAGTACAATCATGAAATTCTAAGTTAACATTAATTTATTAAGAAAAAAGGTGGTTAAAAAGTAATTACCCAGTTTTTTACTTAATTATCTAGTTTCTTAAAGAAAAACAAACACAATACAAAATAAACAAAAACCTTGATGAAGAACACTTACTTTGATTGGAGCAATACCCATGTAACACATTTATTCTAACTCTGCAAATCCTTTGCCTTACAGCAAAAATACTTAAACATGGTCATAATCCACACATCCATGTGTCCTTAACACTCACACATAAATTCATCTCTATTTTCACAGCAGAAGGTATTCTGCACGAAATGGTTTACTTTTCTCCCCCTGCAGGTAAAAGCTATGGATGCAAAGACTATTCTCTACTCTGTGCAACAGTTTCAGTTTGGTTAACAAGCATCTAATAAAGAGCTGTAGCATGTCAAAGAAAATGAATTCTTGAAAATGATGAATACTCTGTATGTCCCATTATTTCCTAAAATTTATATTCATCTGAATAGACACAAAGACTAACTTAACTTCTATAAAATAGGAAGGCAGTGATATTTTGCTGGCTATTTATGAAAGTGATCCACATTCAAACAAATCTAACTGAAATCCAGGGAACTATAATACACTTAAAATTACAAACTCCCCAGTCCATCACTCTGCAAACCTTCAATACAGGATACCACACACATCAATTTCAATTCTGTGATTATGTGAAAGAAATATTGATTTAAGACACAGTTAAATTCAACAATAATATTGATTTAATTCATAACTCATTTAACATGATTCATTCATGAGTCTTGACCTTTAATTCACCAAACTAAGCTTTAATACTGATGTATTATTTCTTTCTCTGGAAATTCCCTAACTAGAAAATTTTCAGTACTGATGAATTTTCCAAGATCTGCCCACAAAACCATTATTGGGTATTAAAGTCTCTCATTAAAAAATGAAAGCCACCTAAAATATAAATAAAAAAGCGAAGAATCTGACAGACCTAGGTAGGCCTAGGAGGAATGGAAAATCACCAGGCGGGAAAACTACCCATGGGAAACTGTAGCCCAGGAAAATGTCTGCCTGGGAAACTGCCTGCCGACCCTACCCAGGACAGAGATGCTCGGCTAAGATTGGGGTCTGGGGTTGGCCTATCCAGCATAACAGGATGCAGCTTTAACTTGAGCCTGACAAGATGTATCAAAAACAATGGTCAGCAGAAATGGCACCCAGCAACCAGCTCTAGCCAATCAGACTCTGATACCCCCCCAACCAGTTATCCTTCCCGGGTTTTTGCACTTCAAAATCCTGCCCTAAGAAAAAATCTTCTTGAATGTTCACTTGAAACCAAGTGAGTCCTAACCTCCCTTGGTGGCTCCCCAACCTCCCTTGGTTGGCTCCACTTTTCCCTCTTATTCCTCACTAATAAACACTGCTCCTTAGCTCACTCCATCCATCTGGTTCCTTGAGCAACTCCAACCTATCAGAGTTTGATTGCCTCAGTGTCCTATACGTAATTCTTTCTAGAGATAGCTATTTCAAGTAAAATAAATCCTTTGATCCACAATTTCCCTACTTTCCTAGTATATTACATTAAGAAAAATTAAGTAAGTTAAGTAAAATTAAGAGTCTTCCCATAAAAAGAGATTTACTTTTCCTTATTTATATACCTTCTTCTATATGTTACAAAAATATATATTGTAGATTTGATATCCAAAAGATCTATCCAGAAAAACCCTATATTTATATAACTTTTCATAGCCATTTAACATTCAAATTCAGATTCAATAAAAACTTCCTAGACTATGCTAGGAAATGAATTCCAACCACAACTGTATAAAGAGGACACTGAAAACTGTATGATAGACAAATGACTTTCAGAGAGAGTAAATAATTTGCTGTAATAACTTGTAACAAGTGAATTCAAGAACTGGAATCCAGATATTACTGATGCCAAAAGGAAGGAGGAAGAGAAGTAACATTTACTGCATGCCAGTTTTGAACCAGGCGCTCGCACAATTTACTCACTTCATTCTTACCTAAGATAGGCACTACCTCTGCTTTGAAGATGAAGGACACTGAGGTAAAAAAGTGATATAACATGATTGATACAGGGTGCAGCCAAGAGAGGGCACCAAAATAGAGATTTGGAATGGGGTTCAGAACTCAAAGTGTCTAGGAAATACTGGAGAGACATATAAGATGTCCTCACCACTTCCCCCACTGGTGTGAGTTGGGGGAAGGGACACATGGAGCAGGAATATGCCGGGCTGTTTTGTACAGCCACAGCTTTGCAGCTAATCCATGGCATGGTCATTTAACGTATCTATAGCCTTTGGCAGGTCACTTAGATATGTTAAATAGCTGTGGACATGCTTGGAGCCAGGGGGACGGAAGTCACTTCCTCCTAAGATGTAACTGGGGAGCAGGTCCCCTGAGCTACAACGCCTGTGTGGGAGCTTGGAGAAGATTGGCTCCAGGACATGGGGCCAGGCCACACCTGCCCAGACTCACGATGGCAGGAATGCTGGCAGGTGTAACTGATTGTGGGAGGACTGAGAAATGGGGGTACAGAGGAAGATTGGCACAGGGATTTAAACCCAGACATGGTAGCCACTGGGGCAGAGCCACGTGTTTTTGGCAAAGTGAGGACCCCCTCTTGGCTCTGGTGGAAGAAGGGAGAACCACAAGGTTTGGCCAGAGTGCAGACCCCTGCGGCTTTGGTAGAAGAGGCCCACGGGGCTTTGGGGTGCTCCCTTTGGCCACGTGGCCTGGGAAGCAGGAGAGACTCTGCCTGGAAAATGGGAACAAAGAACCCATGCCAGTAGACCATGAGAAGGTGCCACATGGCTTTGGATTAATTAGAGATCCTGCCTGTACGGCAACACAGCTGATGGTGCCAGCAAACTGGAAACATGAACGTGTGCTCTTTTCCTGAGTTACAGTAGCCTGAATTAGGGCAGGGGGAGAAGGAAGCCCTGTAGGCGTCTGTGGATATCCTAAAGGACTTTGATATTTTAACAAAGATGTTAGGTCACTACTTTAAGTTTATATAGCATTAAATAAGCATTTCCTTTCCTTGTCACAAATCTCTGGCATTGAGAGATGTCTTTTCCATCTCTCAATGGAAAAGGTGGCCCGGATGGTATTAGTATACCGTCCTCCGGAGTCCAGGTCCCTCCGTGTCTGTTCTGTAACACGACTCAGGTTTGTTTGGCTGCTCAACAGTTAAGATAAATCAGAAACTGTGGGATTACACACTGATCGATTTTGTCCTCAACCACTACTTGTCATCTAAGGCAAGAATGATGTTTTGTTTTATTTTTGTTTTCGATTTTGTTTTGTTCCTACAAAGAAGGGAACAATTTCACTGGATCAATTTTAACAAGATTTCTAATTCCTTGAGAGAATCTTATCTATGTTGGTAATCCTTTCGGGTAAATACTGAGAAACACCTGCAGACAAAAAATAACACTGATAATAGCACTTAACATAAAAATGAATGTCAACCCAATAAAAATCCAATAATCTAACAGGAAAACATTGTGAATGCCTCATTCCATTAGAATAGCTTTGCAAAGAATTAGCCCCCTCTTAAACCAGGTGCCAAATCTTGAAACACTAAGAAATAAGAAGTAAAGTTTAGAGAAAGACACTGAAATACTTCTCCCCAGGTTATCCAATGCTCCTATATTCCACTAATTTAAACCCATGATCCTGTTCCATGTAAGCACAGCTCTAAAGGGCGCTGGATAAGAAAAGGGTAGTCTTGAAATGGGAAAAAACTGTGGGGACTAAGAAGAAAAATGCTTTTCCTCCCATGTTCTAAATTCATCTATCTAGACTATTAATCAAATTAACAGAAAGATTAACATAGGAAAATCAAATTTTAATATTTTAACACAGGAAATTCAGATATGTATGAAAATTCCAAAGACAGTGAGGTAAAACTGGGTGTGTTTGTGTGTGTGTGTGTGTGTGTGTGTGTGTGTGTGTATAACTTTACCTTTACCCAGGTAAAACTGGGTATAAATATAATTTTGGACACAGGAGAAAGTGGGGAAGGTAGGATCTGAGATTTCAAGAGGAAGTAGGCACTTTACAGATAGCTGAGGAAGAGCAACCCAGAAACAATAAGCCACTAAGAATAATCTAGTAAACAGTCTCTTGCTCGGACACGGTCTTAATTCAAACTAGTCTGCTAAAGAGAACATCCTAACATTCCCTTAAGACTTTCCCTCTGAATCACAGAGGCAGGAAAGGGGGGAGGGTCAATGTTTTTTTTCTGAGCCTTTGTTTCTTAATAACTAGCTTAAAATCAATACCCCAAAAGACAAAACTTTGGTCTCCTTCAAAACACTATCATTTCAAACAAAAAATAAAACTTAAGTAATTTTCATCATTCCTTTAAAAAGTTCAGCAATTTATCATACAAAGTATCTGTCTTCAATAACCTACACAATTGCCCTCTAAATCCAGTTAGACTATTCTCTTCCTTTTTACATTCTTGCTCTCTTTTTCCCCCTTCTCATCTGCCTCTGCTCTTCCACTAGATCAATCAAAAGAATAAGGGACATTTGGCGCTATGTTATTCAGGAGCAAAGGCCAGTAATTATAAAATACTGACCAGGCTATGAAGGATTCATATTTCACAGTAGCTTTCATTTATAAAAGTATGAGGGAGAACCCAAAAAAACAGAATTTATTTATAAAAATTGTGTACTTGTTCTTTCTTACATGTTTAAACTTCAGTCACCTTTAAAGTACTCTCCATTTGATGCAATACACCTATTGAGATGGTTTTTCCACTGCTAAAACAGTTTTTGATTTTGATGCCTTTTAGTGCTTCTGCCATTTTTTATTTCACCTCTTCCACAGGGCAAAACATTTCCCTTTGAGGATTTTTCCCATGGAGGGGGTCACTGGGGGTGAGATCAGGTAAATAGTGAGGGTGGGGGATCATGCTGCTTTTTGGTCAAAAACTGCTGAACACTCAGTGCCATGTGCTCAGATGCATTCATAAAATACCCGTCATGAAATGAGCAAACACATTGGAAGAGTCTTCAAAAAAACTGCACTGAAGCGAATGTAGCCTCTCACAACACCACCAGCTGGTATGCTGCCACAGATGGGTTCCTTGAACACTCACCTAGCTGGGGAAGCCTGTACTACAAAGGGCCCACACTCCAAAAGATAATTCTGGTTTTTTGAGGGGTCTCCCCTCGTATATAACCATGTGTCTATTTCATTCATTATTCCAAACTTGAGGCAAAAAAAGTGTATTATCAAAAAAAATCTGTTTTAAAATTCTTACCCTAGAATATGTAATAAGTAGAGCACAGGAAGGTGACAGTTCATTGTATTTTTAAAAATTTCATCTTTCTTTTCTCTGATCACTTGTTATAATGCAAATCCTACAGAAAAAAATAGTCTAAAGGAACCTGAAGTTTCTCAATAATTCCTTTTTCATTTTTGAGAACATGTATCTGCTGTTGTTGGATGAAGTAGTCTATATACCTCAATCACATCCAATCTATGGAATGTGCTGTTGAGTTCAAACTTACTGATTTTCTCCCTGATATAAGTGTTGACATTTCCAACTATAATAGTGGATTTTTGGTAGGCAGGCAGACAGACAGGAGCAGAGCCAGGATGATGGCCAGGTACAGAAGGTCACCAGGATGGCAAGTCCCCAGTGCCTAGCAAAGGGCAAAACTGGAAAATTAAGGACTTTGTTTTTCGGCTAGGTTACCCCAAGGTAACCTTTCCTCCCCTAGCATATCCCTGGTTATGCAGTTTAAACCCCTTGACCTTTCCTATTGCTGATCATGCAGTTTGGACCCTCCCTTGTACTTTCTTCCCCTGGCATGTTGATAGTCACACAGGAGACCTCCTTAGAGGAAGAACAAGGGGCCAAAGAGTGCCCTCGTACAATTCCCAGGTGGGCCCTTGCACAAACACTCCCTTAAGCATTAACCCACCTGGATAACATCTAGGCCTCACTTATGTTTCAGACCCAGGCTCAGAAAAGCAGCAAAACCACACAAGCGATGCCATAGCTGACATCAGTACCAGCTGCACTGACTAATGATTCCGCTGCCCTGGCACCAACCAATCAGTAGAGACCACTGAAAACACACAGCTGGAAAGCTGATAAATATTCTATTGTGATACTACCCACCTCCAGACAAATACCCTCAAGACAAGAGGACCCAGTATGGCTCTCTCTATGTAACACACCCAGACCTTTCCCCACCTCCTTCCCCCAGGAGTGTTTTCCTTGCCTCTGTTTTGCCTAAGCTCCAAGGGTCCTTCTTTTGCTCCTGTAACTTATTTCCTGGGCCCATTTCTTCTGCTGTTCACTTCCACCTCAGGGTCTTTCTAAATAAATTTTCTCTTAGAGTTTCAGTCTTGGCTCTAAATTTTATCTTAGCCATAAGTCAACTACCAAGGTTGCTGAACCTTGGTAGTTAAACAATGTCTGGTCTGACTCCACAGGTCTAACATCCGGGCTGTTCCACTACCAACAGATTCACCTATTCCTCTTTGCAATTCTACCTGGTTGTTTTTCTTTTGTTTGTTTGTTTAGCCTCACATATATTGATGACCTTTATACCTTTATACCTTTATACCTTCTACCTGCTCTTAACTTGGCTTCCTGGCCACCTGGTATTTTTCCATTCCTGGGCCAAAGTCCCTATACTGTCTTAGTGTATCTTTCTCCAGGCTTTTAATCAACTTTGACAGTCTCTGTCTTTTTATTGATGTATTTAAACCACTGATATTTAAAGTAATTACTGATATACTTGGATAAATATCTACCATATTTGTTACTGTTTTCTATTCAATGCCCTCATTCTTTGTTCTTATTTTTGTCTTCCACTCTTTTTCTATCTTTTGTGGTTTTAACAGCATTTTCTATAATTCCATTTTCTCTTCTTAGCATGTCAATTATACTTCTTTTCTCACTCTAATGATCGCCCTAGAGTTTGCATTACACATTTACAATTAATCCAATTCCACTTTCAAATAACACTATATCACTTCATGGATAATGCAAGTATCTTACAATAGAATATTCCTAACTCTTCGCTCCCAACTCTTGCATCATTGCTAAAATTCACTTCAATATGTTATAATCATTAAATATATTGCTGTTATTATGAACACATTATGCTATCTGTTAGATCAATTAAGAATAAGAAAAATAACCCTGGCTGGTGTGGCTCAGTTGACTGGAGCAACATCCCCTAGGATCAAAAGGGGGGCATGGGTTCAAATCCTGATCAGGAAACATACCCAGGATGCAGGTTCAGTCCCTAGTAAGGGTACATACAAAAGGAAACTGTTCAATGTTTCCCTCTCACATCCATATGTTTTCCCTTTTTCTTTCTCTAGTATTGTTTCCTTTTTATAACATAGATACAAGTTTCTGGCCTATACAATTTTCTTTCTCTGAAAAATGTCCTTTAACATATCATGCAAGGCAGAACCACTGCCCACAAATTCCCTGAAATTTTGTTTACTTAAGTGTAACAGAGAATTCAGTCTCTCTGACCACATCTTATTAGGGCTTTCTTTGTTCTCATGGCCTTCAGGCTAATAGCTCCTGCTTTGGACACACTAATTATAGAGGAATTCTGTTCAGGCTTAAGTTTCTACAAAACAGCCCCTCCCATTTTCCCTTCCTTTGATTTAAAAGAAACCTGAACTTTGTGCTTGCCTAAAACAGATTTCAGAATTTACAAGCACCTCCATCTGCTTGAGCTGGTTCCTCTCAATTAATAAACTTTTCCTTACCCTAAACTCTGACATTTTGAATAGTGCCTTTTTTAAAGCTGTGGGCACTCCAAATTTTGGACTGGTAACACAATTCTTTATTCTCATTCATTTCTGAAGAATAATTTTGTAGGATACAGAATGCCAGACAGATGGGCATTTTGTCTCAAAGTTTAAACACAAAACACTTAACTGTTCTTGTTTGCATGGTTTCTGAGGTCAGATGTTAGTCTTACTTTTGCTTCTCTATAGATAAGGTGGTTTCATCTGCCTCTGTCTTCAAGATTATCTGTGTTTGATCTTCTGTACTTTGACAACTTTTAAAAAAGATTTTTTTTATTTATTTATTCATTCATTCATTCATTCATTCATTTAGAGAGAAGGGAAGGTAATGAGAGGGAGAGAAACATCAATTTGTGGTTGCCTCTCGTGTACCCCCTATGGTGGCGGGGGGCTGGCCCTCAACCCAGGCATGTGCCTTGACTGGTAATCAACAGGTGACCCTTTGGTGTGCAGGCCAACACTCAATCCACTGAGCCACGCTGGCCAGGAATATGATATGCCTAATTGAAGTTTTGGGGGCACATACTGTCCTTGGTGTTCTCTGAAATTTCTGGATCTGTGACTTGAAATCTGACATTAATTTGGGGAAATTCCCAGTCATTATTGCTTCAGATATCTCCTCTGTTCCTTTTATTCTTTCTTCTTTTGGTGTTCTGATTATGTATGTGTTATACTTTCGGTAGTTGTCTCATAGTCCTCAAGTATGTTATCTTCTGGGGGGGGGTTTCCCCTTAGTCATTTTCCTCATTGGTTTTCATGTCTATTGACCATCTGTATGTCCTCTTTGGAAAAGCATCTATTCAGATCCTTTGCCCATTTTTAATGGAATTATTTTTTGGTGTTGAGTTTTACAGGTTCTTTAAAAATTTTGGATGGTAACCCCTTATCAGATATATCATTGGCAAATATGTTCTTCCATTCAGTGGACTGTCTTTTCATTTTGTTAATGGTTTCCTTTGCTGTGCAAAATCTTCTTGATTTGATGTCGTCTCATTTGTTTATTTTTCCTTTTGCTTCCCTTACCCAAGGAGTTATATCAGAAAAAATATTCCTATAAGAAATGTCCAAGATTTTACTCCCTATGTTTTCTGCTAGGATTTTATGGTCTTCAGTCTCACATTTAAGTCTTAATCCATCTGTGTTTATTCTTGTGTGGTGTAAGGTAGTATAGTCTCTTTTTTTTTTTTTGCATCTATCTGTCCAACTTTCCCAACATCATTTATTGAACAGACCATCTTGAGCCCATTACATGTTTTTGTCTCCTTTGTCAAATGTTAATTGACTATAAAGCCGTGGGTTTATTTCTGGGTTCTCTAATCTGTTCCATTGATCTCTGTGTCTGTTTTTATGCCAGTACCATGCTGTTTTCATTACTATAGCCTTGTAGTATAGTTTGATATCAGGGAGCCTGATTCCTCCAACTTTGATCTTCTTTCTCCAGATTGCTGTTGCTACTTGGAGTCTTTTGTGGTTCCATATAAATTTTGGATTTGTTCTATTTCTGTGAAATATGTCACTGGTATCTTGATAGGAACTGCATTGAATCTATAGATTGCTTTAGGCAGTATAGACATTTTAATGATGTTAATTCTTCCTATCCATGAACACAGTACATACTTCCACTTATTTGTATCTTCCTCAATTTCTTTCTTCAGTGTCTTATAATTTTCTGAATACAGGTCTTTTACACTCTTGGTTAAATTTATTCCTAGGTATTTTATTCTTTTTGAAGCAATTATAAATGGGATTATTTTCTTAGTTTTCCTTTCTGATTGGTCACTACTTGCATATAAAAATGCAACTGATTTCTGGATATTTATATTGCATCCTTCTACTTTACTAAACTCATTTATCAGTTCTAGCTAGTAGTTTTTTGGTGGAATCTTTAGGGTTCTCTATACACAGTATCATGTCATCCACAAATGTCCGTTTCACTTTTTCCTTTCCAATTTGGATGCCTTTTATTTCTTCTTCTTGTCTGATTGCTATGGCTTGGACTTCTAGTAGTATGTTAAATAACAGTGGTGAAAGTGGACACCCATGTCTTGTTCCCAATCTTAAGGGGAACTTCTGATGGTACAGCTTAAGAAAAACAGAATGCCTTGGCCTATTTCCAAATGGTTACTTCCCCCTCCCCTATAGAAATCACCAGGGGATTTTTTCTCTAATACTCACTGTGAAGACATGGAGGCAAAACCATGAAAGTGTGGCATTCCCCTATTACTGGGTACCCTAGAGTTTTTAACTAATTACACTTTAGATTTTCCTACCTAGTATTGCTTCTCTTAGAGGTTTGCACTCCTGGGTTTCTGCTAGGGTAAGCTGTCATTCTCTGTATTCACCTGTCTCTCCAACTTGTGTGTGTGAGCGGGGGAGGGAGCGGTTTGCTTTGTGACTTACTTCTCTGACATACCTAAAAAGATTTGTTGATTTTTCAGTTTGTTCAGTTTTCTACTTGTTATTAGAACAAAATGATAATTTCTAAAAGCTCCTTAGATTGTGAACTGAAAATCACAAAAGAAAATCTCCATTTTCAATCTTTACTAATTGAGAAAGTGATAACAATGTTATAGTATTGAGATGAAAAATGCAAATCTGAATTTGTCTCAATGGCATACAAATTGCCTCAAATATGATTAATCATAGTGTTTAGTCTCTATGTAATGCTAAAATGCAAGTTATTAAATAGTACACTTCATTCTTTCTGAAGCAATTAAAACATGTGGACAATCAAATATTGTAGAAATCATTATTACAAACTAATATATTTCCTAAATAAACACCTAAATATTGAATTTCCATTAAGGACTTAAAAAAATCAATCAGGGAATACTGCAATTCACTGGTTACCCTTAGTGCTCAATTAATTTGTAGAAAAATAAAGCCTGTTTCTTAATTCCTAAAATAGCATTATAACCCCATCTAAACTAATTTAAATTTTAAGATTCTTCCTCTGGAGAAAAAAATTAGTAGAAAACAAAAACCTGCACATGAAATTTGATATTTGGGTGGCAAATTCCCAACATTTGCTAGAATAATGGAATTAACCTGTATCAAACTTAATTTCCTTAGGACATCTTTATCCACTATAGAGTGCTATCTGTTCTTATAGCAAGAAATAGTTAAAATTTTTTCAATATCACACTGTAAAACAGCTCATTACTTTTTTATATTACTAACTTAAATTTTATTCAACTGGGTTTTATCATATTAACCAAAAGCATGCTGCTTAAATAAGATGAACATATCTAATTCACCTGAAGGAATTTCAAGCATGTTGTAAAAAAAAGCCTCCAAACATAGCAAAAATGAAAGAATGGCCAAACCCAAGGGAATATATTAGTATTATTTCACTTCACACATATGTAAATTTTATTTTATTATTTCCTCATTTGCAATGCATTGGGTACAACAGACATTTCTGAGCCTTTTATACAGTGAATAGATGGTATACCATTACAAAATTAGGAGCTAGGGTAACATCCTAAGGAATTATTAATAATCTTGTTCTTCATTCATAGCTACAGACTTGAATAATTCTCATATATATATAATTCTTATATATATACCATTCCATATATATATATAAAATGAGGAATTAGAGTGAGATACTTGTAGAAGAGAGATGATTTGGGAATGGTAAAAAAAGAATTGGGAAATGTGACCTCAGGAACAAGTGAAATATATAAAAACTCCTAGAAAAAAGATTAATCAGCCCCAAAGGGTTGTCAAATAAGAATAAAGATGGATGCTTATGAAATATAGAAAAAATGCTTTAAAAATCCATACTTAATCTGCTAAATATAAAATATAATCCTGAAATCCCAAAACAAAGTCAACATCTAAGTATTAAATCTGAGACTTAGTATTTGAAATAATTTCTAGCTAAAGCAATAACCAACAAAATTAATCCAATTATGTCAGTTCACAAGATATAGATGAAAACATCAAAAGCAAAAACCAAAAAATTAAGAATTAGTCACACTGGGTGGTTACATATGTAAACATAAACTATTCACATAAGAATGGCTATGTAAAAAAGACAAGAGTACCTAGCAAATACAGCAGAGAATGTAGACCTGCTCCAAAAAGAGTCATGATGTTTAGAAAGTCAGTGTATCATCTCTAGAACTGGAATAATGTCTCAGTGGAATCTTTTGAGAAAATGATACACCATCAATAAATAATACAGTGTTTTCTGGATCCAAAGAGAAAAGAGCTTCCTAATTTTTAAAAAGAGAAAATTTTGATTTATTAACAAAGTTATTTCAATATGAATTGTGAAAAATGGCTTACCTTCATTCCCCGAGAACATACAAAACTCATGAAACCACATATTTCCAGAGGAAGATAGTATTGTTTGAATCCGGGTCACTGAAATTATCACCTGTTCAAATGAGAGAAAAGAAAGGGGTAATATCACTTATCAACAATTATACATTTTCTTTGTTGATATATCTCATATAAAACCTTGTAAGACTGTTCAAATGAGATACTTGTCTCTAGATTTAAGTTCTCTAGGGATAGCTCTTTTGAAACAAAGACCAGACAAATAATTAACTCAAATAATTTGAAAATTCTTGATCACTCAGTGTCTACAGGGGTGTTTTTAAAATTATTTTAAAACTTTCCATACTATGCACTATTATAACCTCCCTTAAATTTTTTTCCCTAAAAAATCCTGGCTGGTGTAGCTCAGTGGATTAAGCACGGGCCTGTGAACCAAAGGGTTGCTGTTTTGAATACCAGTCAGGGCAACACATGCCTGGGTTTTGGGCCAGGTCCCCAGTAGGGGGTGTGTAAAAAGCAACCACACATTGATGTTTTTCTCCCTCTCTTCCTCTCTCCCTTGCCCTCTCTCTAAAAATAAATAAACAAAATCTTTTTTAAAAATTGCCCTAATAAAGAATATTAAAGTTCAGAAAAAGAGAGGGTGCAGCAGGACAGGGGAGAGGACAAGACCATCCAAACAGCTTTAAGGTTTCTTTGGACATTCAAGGACAAAAAGCATGTCCCACACCAGATCATATTTACAGTTCCTCATCTAGAATTCAACTATCATACAACTGCAGTAATCAGCCAAACTTAGTAAATTAAAATAACAGTAATTTTGACAGATTACCTTCTATAAATATTCAAATATGGACATTTGTGTGCATGCAAGGGTCTCTCTACATGCCAGGCAAAATGCTTTCGTTTTTTTCACCCTCTGTTCCATAGGAATTCCCTGAATTGTTAACTTCCACTTTAACTCTTTCACCTTATCTGATAAAAGACCAATCATTTCTCTATTTATAGCTGAATTATTATTCACTGCCTGAATTAAAAAATTAAGGATAACATTCATATAAAGAATCAACAGACAAAAATAAAGTACCTAGGATCTTTGAAAATCTATCTGTAAAGACAAAAGGAAAGGCCCAATAAAGGTGGAAGAAGGGGACAGAGACAGGATCTTGAAGGATGGCATCTCAAAAAGAGACCAACTTTTTATTTATGCAATCAGGTATGCCTTGAGTTACAGTAAAATCCAAATGCAAAGAACAATTAACAGCTTCATACATTTGGGCTGCATTCAAAGTTCCATTAAAATAGACTACCACCCTGGCTGGTGTGGCTCAGAGGACTGAGCACTGGCCTGTGAACCAAAAGGTCATAGAAGCAAAAGGTTCAATTCCCAGTCTGGGCACGTGCCTGGGTTGCTGGCAAGATCCCCAGTTGAGAGCATGAGAGAGGCAACCAATGTTTCTCTCGCAGATGTTTCCTCTCTTTCTCCTTCTCTCTCCCTTCCCCTCTCTCTAAAAATAAATAAATAAAATCTTTTTTTAAAAAAAAAGATAGACTACCATTTATTTGGCTCAAGGCAAGACTCTATACTTTCAATAACAAGTTTAAATATATGAAAGTGTCAAAAGTGGGGAATACATTTATAGTTGACACTTACATAACATGGGTTTAAACTACATTGCTCCACATATATGCAGAGTTTATTCAATAAATACTGTAAGTGTATTTTCTCTTCCTATGATTTTGTTAATAACAGTTTCTTTTCTCAAGCTTGTTGACTGTAAGAATGTAATATATAATATATATAACATAAAATCTGTGTTAATCTATGGTTTATGCTGTCAGTACAGCTACCAGTCAACAGTAGTTAAGGTTTTGGGAAGTCAAAGTTTTATGCAGATTTCTGACATTGTCCAAAGGTCAACTGTAATACAAAATTCAAACCAAGTGCAATAACTTCTTAACTACTGTTGACTGGTAGCCTTACTGACAGCATAAACAGTAGATTAACACAGATTTTATGTTAATCAAGGCAAAGACATGATGCATGAATCTGCTCATGTTCTTCTAACCTATTTCCTATTGGTCAGTTTCCCTTAAACATATACACAATTATCAAAACTCAGTATCCACAATAACATCTAAATTATGGAATAAATGGGAATTTATTCAGAGGTATCTGCCCTTCGGTCCCCACCTGGAAAGAAACAACTGTTAATACCTGGCAGGCCTGCAAGAAACTCTTAACTTTATGATTGTTACTATAGGTAGTTAACTAGTTATTAATAAGAAAGAGAGCAAAGGGAATTAGCTATTGAGTTTAATAAACTGGAGAGCATAAGCCTGCTTGCTTAGCCAGAAAGCTATAGCATTTACAGATTCATTCACACACTCCAGGGGACTGCCACCAAGGAGAAAATCCTCAGAACACAGAAAATCTTCTCAGCAGTACTGTCACCCTCTGGTACCAGAGTGTTGGTGGGCGAGGGAGAAGTGCTTGACCATAGAGGCCTGTCAGTCAAACTAGGGGGTATGGACCCATCATAAGTCCATAAAAGCTTGGGAAGTTGATTTGTTATTTTGAAAAAGCTCCTGGTTATAACCCCAGGGTAACAAAGAAGCAAAGAAGCATGCTCACGTTCTCGTTCTCTCTCTCTCTCTCTCTCTCTCTCTCTCTCTCCAATCACCCTGTGTGCTCACATGTTCTCTCTCCATAATCCTGCAGCCCTAGCAAACTCTAAACACAGGCCCCAGGTGGGAGCCTGGATACAGCAGCACAGCCAGGAACACTAGGCTAAGCTAGCCAGAAGATGAAAAGACTGGATTGAACTGGTCTTGGCATGCACAGGATCTCTGGATACTTGCTCTATTTCTGGCCCTGATTTTCCATGGTGAGATGGATAGAAATGGGACATTGGGAACCCAGGAGAGGCACTCTTTTGATTTTGAATCAAGTACCCAAATATCTCATCCTTGTTTGTGGGTCCCCAAAAATGCTTTTTCTCACAACACCACAAGGACTCCACTTCCATCAGCAGCATGATCACTCACCATTCGACCACCCAAACCCAGTTCCGAAGTGTATCCAAGCCAGATGAGTGGTTCTCAAAGCAGGAAAGGGAGAAGAAAAGTCTTCTCTAGGGTCAAATAGCTTCAGCTTTCCCTAAGGGCTTATTAGAAATGCAGAATCTTTGGCCCTATCCAGGGACATATTCAATCAGAATCTACACTTTAACAAGATCCTCAGATAATTCACATGCACATTAAAATCTGAGAAGCTCTTAAAGAAGAATAATATATTAGAATGGGAGAGAAGGTATAATTTGTTTGAAGATTGGTTCCCACTACAGGCCACTGTTTGGCCACTAAGCAACCAATTTTTAACCTCTGGTTTATAGCACTTTCATTCTTGCCACATTTTTTCTTTATTTTTTAAATAAAGAATATTGAAAAACAGAAACCCCCTGAGACCTCCAAATATGTGTATCTAATGACTAAACTGCAGGTCCCAGGAAAGGCCATGACAAAGTAACCTTACAGCAAAGGTCTCATGCCCCCAAATCACATTAACTAAACTAGTTAATTTTAAAATAATAATAATTCCTCTCATTCCAAATGCTAGACACTAAGAGCATGTGGGATCTCAGTGGCTAAAAAAGAGACCCAAAGCCCATGCCTTTGTGTAAGCAGAGAGGAGAATGCTGTTAAGTGCTGGTTATTCAGTTATTGTCTCTCAGCTCCAAATTCACCCTTTAATACTCATTCAATATTTCAGCAATACTCAGTAATGCTAAAAATAGCAGTCTGGAAATGATTTTTCTTTTTGCCAGCTAGCTAGTGTTCTCATACTGCCAATAAGGGCATCAGGAGAAACTCGCTTTTTCCACCAAGCAGAGCCCTAACATATGCCCTCGTGCCAGTAGCAACAGTGGTGACAGCCACCAGTGTTTTACGGCACTTTCAGAAGTACTCCTCAGAAGTATCAGCAACGTGCAAGCAGTACCCCTCCAAAGGTTTTGAGCCCCAAATCTACTCTAAATTCTTCTTTGTTCTCCCAGCCCTATAGGTGGTTGCTTTCTGCAATTATTGGCGGTTACTCCAGTGTTCCCCTTTTGCTTTTTAAGCTCTCCAAAACCTATATAACCCATTGCCCATATTAAATTTTCTTGATATATCTAGTATGGATTATTTCCCTGTCCAGAGTCTAACTGATATGCATCATAGATGGATGGAATAAAATTCACTATGATCTTGCGCTTTGGGAAACTGTTTCTCTGAAACGTGATCATCCATGAGAAAAAAATTTACTTCTTCTCCCCTAAAATATGGGTGCAAGATGGGAAATGTATGCCAGAAATACAGCTGAGAAAGAAGGAAGACAGAACACAACCTAAGAAAGTAATATATTGAAAAAATACCATGGTAGAAAGCACATGTTAGCCTCCAAACACATAAAGAAAAGGCCAAGAAAAAGTCTGAAATAAGTTTCTCCTTTAAATAATAAAAAAAAAAAATCAGAGTTTGAGAAGTAGAAGGAACTGTATTCTCCTGCCACTGTCATTGTTTAGTATGTGAAAGCAGTTTTTTACTGAGTTTGAGTTATTATACTTTTAGGAAACTGTTGAGAAATTAGGGAGAACCCAAAGATCTCAAAAACAAAAGCAAGAGAGAACAGAATACCTGAAGTTCAATGAATCAAATGTTTTAGTCCAATCAAGTGAAAAGACAATGTCAAACCAACAAAATAACTGCCTCCCAGTTTAAGAGTTCTGACCAACCATGCTTCATCATCCCTATAGATATTTAAAATGATGGAAGATAAAGTAAATAAAAATACAAAATGGAGCTTCTTAGCTTAGTGACTCTCCTCAAAATCACTAAAGCAATAGCTCTACATGCTGTTTATACATAATGACCTAGGATATTTTTTACAAAAATAATGATGATGTTCATGATGATGATGCTCAGAACACTAATGTCAGAGACCTAGTTTAGTTGGTCTGAGATGAAGCCTAGGCATATTTCTTTAGAAAAACAAAAACAAAAAATACCCAAGTGTTTATACTGTACTGACCAAAGGACTGAGAACCACTTAATGGAATATTTCATAACTTTACTACTCAAGGTATGGTCTAAGGACTACCTACATCCAGATTACCTAGAGAGATTTAGAAGGCAGCATCTCAGGCCTATTCCACAACCTCTGATTAAGACTCCACATGTTAACAAGATCCCCAAGTATTCTGTATGCACATTAAAGTTTAAAAACATTGTTTTATTACAATTGGAAAAGGCTGAATCTGTGTGTGAGTCCAAATTCCAGCCTAAAAATAACTTTCTAAATTGAAATTTTTCTAAATTTTTAATTATCTTTTTTTTACTTTTAGAGTCTATTAGACCTTACTGAGAATACTGTTTTGGTGAGTGAATAACTAATATTTAATAATAACTATTATTTATTCAATATGTAGTATTTGCATAAACTGTTCTCTAGAAAATTATTTATAATTTTCAACACATGTCTGTAAAGTAGATAATGTTATGATCCCTTGTTACACATAAGAAAACTGAAGTAAAAGTTACATTAAAAAAATAATAACTTGTTCCACACACAACTAGTAAGTGGCAAAGTTAAAAATTGAACCTATATAGTCTTGTTTAAGAGCTTATACTCTTAACCACAAAATAATACTATCTTTATCAATACGGTCCCAAAACATTCTAAATCATTCCAGAGTAAAGTATAATTATTGGTAATAAAAATGATATAAGAGTAAAGGAAAAAAATCAGTCTGCTATTCTCCCGTTTAAGAAAAATAAACAGAGTTCTAAAAATTATATAATTACATCAACACTATTATGAATCTGTGGCCCACACTCAAAACAGGAACATGAGGAAGAAGATAGTAACTAAGGAGATTATGCTAACATTGTCAGTGTTTTGGGGTAAGTGATAAAGATACCAATTCTACACATGAGACTATCCTATGGAAGAAAAAAATTTTAGTAATAACCACTCTGTTATCTACATGTAGAAATAATTGAAACCCCATGTTAGTAGATAGATAGTCTCCTCAATTATTCCTTAATTTACCCCTACAACTGCTCCTACTGCCGCCACACCCCTGTAGAAAAGTAAATACGTAAGGCTATGATTACTTCTCACAGTGAAACAGACACGACATAAATTTAGTCTGGTTTTACTCCTCTTCTGTATCCCACTGCTCCCAATTTCTAAAAAAGTTCAATCACCTGGCTGGTGCAGCCCAGTGGATTGTGCACGGGCTATGAACCAAAGGGTCACGGTTTGATTCCCAGTCAGGGCATATGCCCGGGTTGTGGGCCGGGTCCCCAGTGGGGGCCATGTGAGAGGCAATCACACATTCATGTTTCTCTCCCTCTCTTTCTCCTTCCCTTCCCCTCTCTCTAAAAATTAAAAAAATAATAATAAATAAATAAGTTCAATCAGCTTCCTTCATTATAGAAACAAAAATTCCAGCCCCAGTAAGACTCACATGTTACTTCTAAAAACGTGAAAGACAACTTTTAAAGGAGTGGTCAGACAGAGGCTATCAGCAAAAGGCCTATTAGAAAGTTTAATAATTCATGTGAATTCTAAATAGCATGATAGAATAGCCAAAGTTCCCAGAAATAAACAATATTATTGTATTGGCAAATAGAATGAGCTTAAAATACGCAAAATTACACCCTGTAAGTATTTGAAGCAGAACAATAATTTCTAAAATGTTTAGCTTCATTCAGTCCAAGCATGCTTCTAAAAAAGCATACAATACTATTTTCATTCACAATGACAAAGCCCTGATGACCTGGTTTCTCAGAATGAACAGATATTAAAAATACAGTTCCTTAACTAATAAGAGTTTTAAAGAGGATGCTGGAGACAGAAGGATTTGGAACTAAAAATACCAATGTGATGACTCATTGAAATGTAGTCTTCAGAACCTCTAAGTTTAAAATCACAACTTGAGCAATTCATTGGTCCCTTTGAATGAAGTTTTATGTAAAAAATTTTTTAAAGTAAAAGTAAACTTTTACTTTTAAAAGTAAAAGGTCCATATGAAGAAGCACTGTAGGTTTGTACCAGCATTTCCCAAACAGTGGAGTATAACTTTCCAGGAAGCCAACATAGACAAAACCCAAAAGAAGAAGTTCTTAGGAGGCAAATAAACTTGTCAAAAACACAAAAGCTGAGCATTCCTGGTATGACTCTTTCATTAATTAGTAATTAGTATGACTAACAAAATGACCCATATCAAAAATTCTTACAAATTTCCATCGGGTTTTAATTATTCATATTGGTTATGCAAATTATTTTTAGTTAATTTTCTCTTATAGTTAGCACCAGAAAAACCAATCTCTTCACCTCTCATTTACCTTCATAATGGCATGTCCTCAATCTCCTTTCCTTTCCTACCCTATTCAAAGTAATTATTTAAATAATAAAGTAAAATATAATATATTTATGATAAATAAAAATACATATCAAGTGATTATTTACTAAATATTGGTTGAATGCATAAATACCACCACCCCTAGTACCCTCACAACATAGAAAAATCACTTATATACATCATGTATAAAAATTTAAATGAAAAAAACTTACCACCTCCATCACCAATACTATAGAAAGGTTTTATATCAGAGAAAACATAACTATTTAGAAATCAATACAATTATTTCTTCACAATAAAAAAGAATAAATTTGAAAGATGATTCTCAAACTTCAGAACAAGTAGGAATTATACTAAGCTAGTAAATTTTGCAAAATATGAGCTCCATGACCAGAGATTCTAATTCACAAAATCTGAGTTCCTGAGGATGAACTCCAAACTCTACATCTTTTTCTTTCTTTTTTAAAATATATTTTATTGATTATGCCATTAGTTGTTCTGTTCCCCCACTTCATTCCCCTCCACCTGCACACCCCCTTCCCAACCATTCTCCCCCCCTTAGTTTATAACCACGTGTCTCAAGTTCTTTAGATTCTATATTTCCCACACTATTCTTGCCCTCCCCCATATCTGTTTTCTACCTACTGTCTATGCTATTTTCTCTGTCTTCTCCCCTTTTCTCCTCCTCCCACTCCCCTGTTGCTAACCCTCCATGTGTTCTTCATTTCTATGGTTCCACTCCTGATCTAGCTGTCCTCTTGGTTTGCTTTTGTTTTAGGTGTGGTTGTTAATAACTGTGAGTTTGCTGTCCTTTCACTGTTCATATTTTTCATCTTCTTTTTCTTATATAAGTCCCTTTAGCATTTCATATAATAAGGGCTTGGTGATGATGAACTCCTTGAACTTGACCTTATCTGAGAAGCACTTTATCTGTCCTTCCATTCTAAATGAAAGTTTTGCTGGATAAAGCAATCTTGGCTGTAGGTCTTTGGATTTCATGACTTGGAATACTTCTTTCCAGCCCCTTCTTGCCTGTAACATCTCTTTTGAGAAATCCGCTGACAGTCTGATGGGTACTCCTTTGTAGGTGACTGTCCCCTTATCCCTTGCTGCTTCTAGGATTCTCTCCTTCATTTTAGTCTTGGCTAATGTAATTATGATGTGCCTTGGTGTGTTCCTTCTTGGGTCCAACTTCTTTGGCACTCTCTGAGCTTCCTGGATTTCCTGGAAGTCTATTTCCTTTGCCAGACTGGGGAAGTTCTCCTTTATTATTTGTTCAAATAAGTTTTCCACTCGTGGCTGTTTCTTTCCCACTTCTGGTATCCCTATAATTCGGATGTTGGAACGTTTAAAGATGTCCTGGAAGTTCCTAAGCCTCTTCTCATTTTTTTGAATTCTCATTTCTTCATTCTTTTCTGGTTGGATATTTTGTTCTTCCTTCTGGTCCATTCCATTGATTTGAGTCCCAGTTTCCTTTCCATCACTATTGGTTTCCTGTGCACTTCCCTTCATTTCAATTAGTTTAGCCTTCATATGTTCCTCTAATTTGTGACTATAATCAACCAGTTCTGTGAGCATCCTGATCACCAGTGTCTTGAATTGTGCATCTGAGAGGTTCGCTATTTCTGGGTCGCTTAGAGTTATTGGCTCTGGGGCTTTGAGTTCTTCTTGAGCCATATTTTGGACTGTTGGTGCCTATTACGTATGAGGAGCGGAGCCCTAGATGTTCACCAGGGCGGGGCAACTCAGTTGCTGGGTTGTGATGCTGTATGTGGGGGCAGGGTCAAAGGAAATCAATGGTGGTCCCCTCTGCCTCCTCCTGCCACCGGGGCTCACAGTCTGTCTCACTGCTCACTACTTTGCTGGTTTATCTGCGCGCACGAATGTGCAACAGGGTTCAGCCTACCCCGCACCCTCACTGGGTCCGCAATGCTACCCTGGCTGCCTGCATGCCTGGGTCGAGGATCCTTCCTGCCCGACCCTGCTCCACTGCTGGCTCCACCTCTCTTACCAGTCCTGGTTAAATGGTTCATTGTTGTCGAACTTCCATATAGTTCAGTTTTCTGTTCTTTGTCTGCATCTTTGTTTACTAAACCTTTGTTGTATTCAAACTTGGTTGTGGGAGAAGGCACAGTGTTTCCACCTATGCCTCCATCTTGGCAGAAGTCCCCAAACTCTACATCTTAACAAGCTTCCAAAGTGATTAGCATGAAGATTATCCTTGAACTACAATTTAATATACCCATATATTTCACCTTCAAAGCACTGTCAACTTTCCAGTAAGACCTTCACTTACTGGAAAGGACTTTGCAGTCCTATCTTCATGTTAACAACCTCAACTTCTGATTAAACTACATGCTTGACACTAACAGAAAAAAATGATAACAACCAGTTACTGGACATATATTATTATGGGCCATACATTCTACATAATCTATAATATACTCAAGAATGAAATAATATACTGCAAATAAAGTACATAACACAATGTCTGGCTTAAATAAATAAATGTTCACTAGAAGTACCTATTAGCTGAAAACTGGCATGCACACAAAAACCTGTACATGAGTGTTTATTCATAACTCCCCCCAAAACGGAAACAACCAACATGTTCTTCAGCAGGTGAAAAAATAGGTGAACTCTGGTACACCAAGGCAATGGAATATTATTCAGTACTAAAAACGAATGGATTATTGAGCCATGAAAAGACATGGAGGAACCTTAAAGTCAAAGGAGCCAGTCTGAAAAGACTACATTCTATATGATTCCTACTGAAGAGAAAAAAGTATGGAGAGAGTGAAAAGATCAGGGGTTGTCCAGGGCTGGAAGCTGTGGGCTGTGGAGGAATGATGCATAGACACAGACAATTTTTAGGTTAGTGAAAATACTTTGTGTGGTATTGTAATGATGGATAGATGTTATTATATATTGGTTCCAACCCACAGAATGTACATGACAAAGAGTGAACCCAAAGGTAAACCAAGGACTTTAAGTGATTATGATATGTCAGTGTAGGTTCATCGACTATTAACAAATGTTCCACTCTGGTGAGAGATATTTATAATGTTGAAGGCTATGCATGTGTGGGGACAGGCATTACACAGGGAAACCCCCCCAAAACAGAATTTATTTATTTAAAAAACTGTAGTTATTCTTACATGTTTAAACTTCAGTCACCTTCAAACTACTCTTCCACTAGATACAATAAACCTATTGAGACCTTTTTTCCACTGCACAAAGCAGTTTTTGAATCCATGATTTTGATGTCTTTTAGTGCTTCTGCCATTTTTTGTTTTGCCTCTTCCACCTTGGCAAAACATTTCCCTTCAAGGACTTTTTTTATCCTCAAAAGGGGAGGGGCGGGGGAAACTTCTCGGGGCAAGATCGGATGAATAGGGAGGGTGGGGCACAATGGTCTTGCCGGTTTTTTTGTTTGTTTGGTTTTTTTCTTTTTTGCTCAAAAACTGCAGAACAGCCAGTGTGGTGTGAGCAGGTATATTCATAAATGGCCCATCATGAAATGTAAAAACATGTTGAAAGAGTATATTTCAAAAATATTTCACAGAAGCCAAATGTAGCCTCTTACAACAATGCCAGCTAGTAGTACACTGACAAAGATGAGTTCCTAGAACAACCACCTAGTCAGAGAAGCCTATACTAGAAGGGGCCCGCCCTCCAGTAGACAATTCTAGTTTTGGGGTCCCCCCTCAGTATATGAAACCTCTTCTAAAGAGGTACCACCTTCGCAGTTTTACTGTGAACATGAAACCAATCTAAAAAACTAAAATCTTTACTATAGAAAAAAAACAGTAAGCTTAAATTATTCCTAATAATAGACTTATTATTTTGTGTGGGTCCTCACATGACCCTATTGAGGTTGTTATTATTTCAAAGTTGCAGTTAAGGAAATTAAGGTTTACTAACTTGCTGGAGCATAGTTAAGGAACAGAGACACAGGGTTCAAGATAATGCATGTTAACTCCAAAGGCTGACCTCTTTAACCTAGGCTAACTTTCTGAAGCAGCATGGCAACAACAGTAGGCACAAAACCATTCCGCAGTTATAATCACCCTTTATAAGAATTTTCCTGAGTCATCCCCAGGTCAATCATGTGTTAAACAACACATTCTCACAAATGTGTTTAATCTCTAGTCTCCTAAATGACTAGAAATTAAAGGCATAGGACTATGATGAGTGGCCAATCACAGATAAATATAATAGCCAATATTAAACATCAATGAAGAAACTACTTGGTGTTAGGAAATATTCTAATAGATAGAATATTTGATATTTAAAGACTAATGTTTTCAGAGCACTCTAGAATTAGTAATAACTCCATGACAAAGGTCAATAGGACCATTAACCTTCCAGCAGAAAACATAAACAAACAAGTTAATGGAATCTAGTCTAACGTCATTCAACGTTAGTTGTTTAATTCAAAGATATTACAAAATCAGTCTTGTGACTTTCCACATCTAAGAACTGTGATCCTTAGTTAACAGTCTAAGAAGCCACAGGACAATCAAATTCAAAATAACTAAGAGACTTCTATATTTCAGCCACACAAAATATGAACATAATAAATATGAAATTCAAAGTTCTCTAACATGATGTTTCCTACCAAATTTTGTAAAATCTGATTATGTTCCTAATGGCTGTTTTGTGAATAAATCATTTGGTTTTTTTAAAAGACTCTATAAGTTCCCAGGTCATATTTTTCATCTCATCTCAAGTTCCTACTAAGTGGCTATTATTTTCTTTCTTCCAAGTAAATTTCTAGTTTGCCTGTTGCCACCTCCCACCCCCCAAATGGTAAGCACTGGTCTCCACAAACCTCTCTTACCCCCACTTGAACCAAGAACATATTCAAAACAAATAAAACTCAATTGGTCATGGCAAAAAGACTATATTCACATACTGGTAACATCAGCATATCACTAAAACTACAAATTCAGATAATTGATATTACTAATGAAAAAAGCACATTCTATTCTGTTAAATTGTACAGAGCAGAACTCACATTTTAACCTGATATCAACAAGTTAATTTAAGTCCCACGACCATTCAAGTTTGGTTTTATAAATCTTACGTTTCACAGATAACTCTCTAAGAAGATTTTTAATTACTTGCATTAAAATGAGGCTCTTAGACAAATAAAATGACATAAAATATATAACAATATACAAATATAACTCAGCAAGAGCTCCCATTTAATATATTCATGCTATCCTCAAAGGAAATAACGTCTCCAATGCCTGTCCCATACAAACCAGAGAGGCTGAGTCAGCGCAGTGCCACTGCCCAAGAAACCCCAGCACAGCAGCAGCAGCAAGGCAGAGTGGGGATAGGAGAATACTTCCTTCTGCTGGAGATCTGTTCATTAAATAGGTATTAGTAGGTACCTGCATCACCTAAATTTTTACAAAGAATGCATATTATACTTTTACAGTCAGGAAAGATTTATAGTCATTTTTTAACGTGATAAGTTTGTTTTTTGTTTTTGAGGAAACAAGAAGATTTTAGAAATCCCTGCCTGAGAAATGTAACCTGAAATATATTAAATTCCACAAAAAGTAAGGGTTCCAGTCAAAGGCACAGAATCCCTGAACCAATGAACACCATGTTTAAAAAGTTAAAAACTGTGTGCTTCTCCAAAGCTCTGTCTACAGAAAAAGCACTACCCCTCTAACTAAATAATTAATACCCATAGTACAAACAGCAGTAAGCCTAAACATTTGATAAATTTTTCTTACCCCTTCTTACTAAATATAAAAAATATGTTCCCCTCTTTAGCAGATCCTCTGAACACAACTGAATGGTGATGACTTTTGAACCCAGACTGCTCTTCACTCATTTTTTGCTATACAGAAGGAAAATAAGCGATTTATTTGTAATCCAATCACAAATTTTTAATGAATGTATCAACAGCATCAACTTTTTATCTTCTAATGGCATATAAATTCGCTGTCCAATAAAGTAGTCAGCAGGCAAATATAGCCATTAAGCATGAGAAATATGGCTTCCTTGAACTGAGAAACAGTCTAAGTATAAAATGTACACCAATTTATTAATAAAGACTATAAAATATTTCATTGATATTTTATATTACTTGTTGAAATATTTTAATATATTAAATAATACATATTATTAAAACTAAATGCACTTGTTCTTCTTACCGTAATATAGCTATCGGAAAATGAATCATTATATGCACAGTTTATATTTTGTTTCTACTGGACAGTGCTAGTCTATAAACCACTGATCATAAGCTCTTACTAAACTATTCATACATCGAGCTTTCATACTTGTACCATCATAAAACTTAGTCATTACAATAGTTTAACCAAACTTGCCTCGTCCCCCAATTTACAAAGTAAATTATATTCAGTTTCCTTCCTTTCTAACATGTTCATCCGATCTTAAATTTCTGAATAACTTTCACATTCTTCACTACCCCACCCCAACCAAGTTACTGGCTTTAAAATACTCATTTTTTGTCTCTAATGGCCAGAAAGGCAGACAGACAGAAAGGCAGAAAATTTTTCCCAAAGGAGCCTCCAGATTATCTCTAAAAAGCAGTATGTGGTACTGTTAATAAAGGTTTAGTCTCTAGAATCCAATAGCCCTAGCATTAGCACACCTCCCACTGTGCAAAGCACTACAGCTCAGTTCCGTGGTCTGCAACTAAAGTAGATACTATTAAGTACTACTTATGATTAAATTGATATTTCATTTAAATATTTAATATTAAAATATCAGTACTGTAGGTTGTTGTGATATAGTATAAGAAAAGCACTTAGGATGGCACCTGGGACTTCAGTGTTAATAAATATTAGCTATTATTATCATCATTATTTTCTTTTTTATCCTGCTTCCTAAGGCTACTCTACCAACAGGTCAAGCTCTCCCCTTGGTCAAGCCTATAGCATATCAGATAAAAAGTAAAGAAAAGAGAACAACAGATGGAGGCAGGGGCCACTTGGAGCTGGCCAAAACAAGAATCTCCACACACAAGAGCCCATAAGAAAGTTTACTGCATCACATAACAAAGATTCTTCACTATGAAAAACAGTCAAGCAGGCCCTGGCTGGTGGGCCTGCAAACCAGAGGATCGTGGTTCGATTCCTAGTCAGGGCACATGCCTGGGTTGCAGGCCGGTTCCCTGCAGGCCAACTCCCAGCAGGGGACACACGAAAGGCAACCATACATTGATGTTTCTCTCCCTCTCTCCTTCCCATCTAAAGATAAATAAATAAATAAATAAATAAATAAAATCTTATTTAAAAAAAAACAGTCAAGCTAATTCAGGATTCTGGAAAAGGTATCTTCAAGGGGGATAGAATAAATGTTCCCTAAGCTCCCCCTTATTCTTCTAGCCCCTATCAAGGTATCCAGCTCAGATGTTAAAACCTGGCACATATCCCATTGACAATATTCATCAAGTCTAAAAACTGCAAATTCTTTGTGGCAGTTACTTAGCTACTGACTCCATACTGCACGCCTAAAAAGTCAACAAGCTCCAGTCTACAGCTATTGGAGAGCCCAAGTTTAGACTTTCACTGTATGTCAACCCAAATTTAAAAATCCATCTACTCACACCTGAAACCAATGTAGTATTGTATGCTGACTATATTTTAATAATAATAACAATAACAATACTAACAATAAATCCTTTGGGGGGAAAAATTCATCCACTCCTACCTAAGTGCTCAAAAAGCAGAAAATGTATATGAAAAGGTCAAAATGAATTCTTCTTTCTTCTTTCTCTTCTGAATGCGTGTTTTTCTTTATTATATTCCAAAGAGCTAATTTGAGGCTTGGCTTCATCCACTCTACTATTGATTCCCAGTAAATTGTTCTTTATTTCAATTAGTGTAACCTTCAATTCTGACTCGACCTTTTTTATGCTGTTGAGGTTTTCACTAAGTTCATTGAGAATCCTTATAACCAGTGTTTTGAACTCTACATCTAGTAGATTGCTTGTCTCCATTTTGTTTCATTCTTTTTCTGCAGTTTTGTTCTGTTCTTTCATTTGGGCCATGTTTCTTTGTCTCCTCACTTTGGCAGCCTCCCTGGGTTTGTTTCTATGTAGTAGATAGAACTGCTATGATTCCCTGTCTTAGTAGTGTGGCCTAATGTAGTAGGTGCCCTGTAGGGTCCAGTGTAACAGTACCCTATTACCCAGGCCGGGTATACACCTCAAGGTGCATCCACCATGTGGGCTGTGTATACCCTCATGTTGTAGTTGAGCCTCGACTGCTATTGGCACATCCAAGATCAGCCACCACCTATGTTCTGCCCAGGGTCACACAACATAAGCTACAAAGCACTCTGCAAATGGCTGCTACTTGTGCTGGGCTTGGAGGTGCCCAGGAGAGGCCAGGCTGTGAACTGAGGCTGGCTGCTGCTAGCGCCAGGCCTGAGGTCACTTGGTGAGAGGTATGGAGCTTGTTGAAACCAGATGCGGCTTGTTTGAGAGAATTTAGAAAGATCTGAAGCATGGACAAAAAGAAGGCGCTTGAATGGAAAAGCCACTGAAAACCACTTGGTGGACCTGAAAGTTGGGTGAGTCAGGACCTCAGGGAATCACCAGGATAGGGCAAACAGTGTGAGCCAGGTTGATGGAGTCTCAGATATGGCACCTGCCTCCTTGCTCTGTGGCTCTGTAGATAAGGGTTCAAAAAAGGTACAATGGCCTCTGCCAGCACTCTGTCTGGGGAAAAAACTGCCCCCCTCCACCTCTCACCAATTCCGTTCCTCCCAGTATGTCTCTGATGCCTTTCAATCTACTGCCCTGATGCTGGAGCTCAGGGAGTGAGTACAAGTAAGTCTATGCACAGGTCCTTTCAGAGGAACTGCCTGGGACTCCAGAAGTTTCTGTCTTCCACAGCCTCAATTGTCACTGGTTTTTATAGCCAGCAGTGCTGGAGACTTATCTTCCTGGCACTGGAACCCTGGGCTGGGGGGCCTGATGTGGAGCTGGGACCTCTTGCTCCTAAGGTATACCTCCCAATTTTTAGATGCTTACAAGGGAGCTCCCATAAGACTGTCAGCTGGTTTCTGAAAACAAACTTTGAAGACTAGAGGGGATTGGCAAGAAATATTCAGTCATGAAAACCAGGGACCTACAGCCAACACTGCTCTACCCAGCAAAGTTTTCATTTTGAATCAAAGGACAGATAATGAGATTCCCAGACAAAAAAAAGCTAAAGGAGTTCATTGCCACCAAACCAGCATTATATGAAAACGTTAAGTCTTCTTGAAGAAGAAGAAAATCCAAAACATGAACAATAAAATGGCAATAGATAAATATCTATCAATAATTGAATCTAAAAAACACAATAAGCAGAACAGAAACAGAATCAATGATACAGAGAATAATTTGATGGTTGTAAGAAGGGAGGGGCATTGGGAAGATGGGTAAAAAAGGTGAAGGGATTAAGAAATACAAATTGGTAGTTACAGAATAGTCATGGGATATAAAGTATATCATAAGGAATAGAGTAGCCAATGAACATATATGCACAACCCATAAACATAGACAACAATGTGGGGATTGCGTGAAAGAGCTGGGGGGTGGCTTGTGGAGGGGGACAAACGGAAAAATTGGGACAACCATAATAGCTTAAATAATAAAAGATTAAAAAATAAGGAAAAGAAAAGGTCAAATGCTCATTTTGTTACTTGTGGCATACCAAGTATCACAGACTTATAGCAGATTCAGGTGGGTAGCTCTTTAACTAAACCCAAAATCTAGGTTAGCTAGACTTCTCATTATCCTTTTCATATTGTCACATATTATAGACACTTGTAAATAGCACATATTTTATTTCCTTCTCCAAATTAGACAGAAAGTATGTTAAAGGCAAGGACTATGTATCTCCCTGAATTCGGAAAGTTACACCCCTTATTCTGACTTATTGAATATCCAAATATTTGTCATGCTGGTTAAATCTATAGTTATAAAAACAATACCATTTTCCCTGGCTTTGTGTCCCAGTCAGTTGAAACACAGGCCCATTGACCAAAAGGTTGCAGGTTCACTTCTCAGTTGGGGCACCTACCTAGGTTGTAGTTTCAACAGTCAGGGCACACACCTAGGTTTCAGGTTCAATTCCCTGTTAGGGTGTGTACAAGAAGCAATGGATCAATGTTTCCCTCTCACAGCAATGATTTCCTCTCTCTCTCTCTTTCTCTCTCTCTTTCTCTCTCTCTCTCTAAAATCAATAAAGAAATATTCAGGTGAGCATTAAAAAAATAACATAGTACTATTTATTTTGTGAAGTCCTCAGTTCTTAAAACATTTTTACATTAATTCATTTGATTCTCCCATCGATCCTATAATTACATCAGAAATGTAGACTCTTTTTGTGAAGCAACTGAAACTCAGAAGTGTAAGTAACTAATTCAAAATTATTCACTTTTGTATGTCCTCATAGGCAAACTTTTAGTCCCAGACCACGCTGGTCCTCGGTGACAAGGCCAGAACTGCACTCACCATATCACACCACACCACACTGGAGTCTTTTTCTTGGAGAGAATCAGCAGGGAAAGGGAGAAGATGAAGGACAATAACTAGTTTTGATAATAAATGTATCAGCAGTCTCTAAATAAAGTTAAATTGCTTTTCACATTTCACTTTTTCCTCTTATTAAAATCACAAAATTTTACTTTCCTTCCTAAAAGTTTGTGCTAAGTTTCTTCTCACATAATTTCTTGTGCCACCATCATCAAAATTACAATCCATCTGAAATTTTACCTGCTAACTTCCCTCATATTTAAAAGCCAATCTATGTTTTTAAATAATGCAGTTTTATTAATAGTTTCCTTATTCTGTCTTAATAAATGTGTTTTAGCATTCATTTGAATTCGCCAATATTCTCTGAAATGACTTTTGTTTCACTTTACCCTCTCTAAAAATACCCTCTATATAAGTTCACATTCTGCTGATATTCCCACTAGACTCATGAGAAGAGAACCAGCATTTTCTCTATAAAGTAACTACAATGAACAATCAATCAACATTACCTGACATTCAAGATCATAAAAAGCAAAGATAACTTACTACCTATCTATCACACTTGAGTTCCTATTTAGAATGTCCTAAAAATCTCCTATTTAATCAATGACAAGGTAATTCACGACTTTTCCTTATGTGCTATAATAAGAAAGTTGATCTAGATCTTTTAAATTTAAAATCTAAAGAGTTTCTTAATCTGAGGATTTATTTATTTTTTAAAAATATTTTATTTATTTATCTCTAGAGGGGAAGGGAAGGAGAGAGGGAGAGAAATATCAACGTATGGTTGCCTTTTGTGGGTCCCCTGCCGGGAACTGGCCTGCAGCCCAGGCATATGCCCTGACTGGGAATTGAACCGCGATCGTGTGGTTCGCAGGCCCGTGCTCAATCCACTGAGCTACACCAGCCAGGGCAAGTTTCTTAATCTGAGGATTTAAATTGAAGTTTATTTAACCTCTAAAAGTTTATTTGTTATTTTAATGTACATATTTGAACCTTTTCTACCCAGTTGAACTTGAAAGTAAGAACCATACATCTCTGTACCCTTATCACTTTGAACATGGTACAATGCACATACAGGTATGTTTCATTTGCTTTTCTACCTGAAAGTATTAAATTATTAACTTTAGCAAAAGACTCTGAATTTCCTTATGTATGACTGAACAACAAATCATTACAATTTTGAACAAAATTCTGGGAGGTACCACTGTAGAATTCTGGTAAGAATGCAAGTTATGTTATTATAGCCCCTGATCAATATTAAGCATAACTAGCATTTGCAAATGAGACAGTAATTAACTGGGACAGGGAGACTGGCCCCAAACCTTGCTCTTAGCAACAATTCTCCTCAGTCCTTACAACCAATCCTTGACTGCTGAACCAAAAACCAGACCTTAGAATTACACATCCCTGGATCATAAAGCTACAGGGAAGGAGAGTGAGCAGAGCACTAACATGAATGTGTATTTGACTTCTGCTGATTTATCATAAGAAAACTTGCTCCAAAAATTAAGAGATTTGCCAAATTTGTTTTAAACAAAGTTAACAGGCAATTCTACTACAGTCAAATTTGAAGATATTTTTTTAAATTGATATAAGGTTTAAAGATAATTCCAGTGAACTTGTAATGTCAACATCAGCTCAAATTTAGATTGAAAAACTATATCCCTATAATTAGTTTTAGCAGATACCTGAGCCCTGGTAAAAATTACTAAACTGTGTTTGGAATATCTATAAAATATAGATCTATATCTATAAAATTCAATGCAGAAATAAACTGACAAAAATCATTTAACTGTAAAGTAGGAGGACCAAAAGGTTCCAGGAACCTTCAATGGAGTCCCTTGTAATAATCAAATCTGCATAAAGTTAGAAAACATAGCAATCCAGTTTTGAGTATCCCGAGCTCCCCAAAACTTTTACAACTACACTGAATTACTTGGGGTGAGAGAAAGAGATGCAAAAGAGGATGAGGAGCCTTTAAAAACCTCTATTCTGACTAAATATGTAGCTGTAATTACAGCTGCTCTGAAGTTTTTCTTGGAACTGCCCAAATATACTTTTTTTAACCATAATAACCAACAGTAGTTGTAATAAACTGAATAACTTGATAGAATGACATCTTCATAGTTAAAAGCTATTTTTACTATATACTTTATTGTTTTTTGTTCTGCAACTAATAGATCAGAATTGTTATATAAATGCAAGAAGCATCCTCAGCTTTCTTAGGTTTGGAGTTCCTGACTTTTTTTAACATTAAAAATGTACATAAGAAAGGACACTGCATTTCTTCTTTTTGGTGTTTTTGCAGAAGCTCACATTTTAAATTTCTTCTACCCAACCATGCCACCTATTTTATGTAACTAAGAAATAAGTCTATGACCCAAATTACATACATGTATCTTCCCAATAAACAACACATAAAATCCTTTGGATAATATTCCAAATATATTTTCGTATGGCATATTTAGTTTAAAAAATTACATCATGCACCTACGCAAGTGAAATTATACACATTTTAAGAGCAATTTTTGTGTGATACTTTAGATATGATCAGCATCTCAGCTAATTCCCTCATAATTATTCATTAAAAGGGAAAATTACTTAAAAATCACAAACTGATTCTGGTCCAAGATGGTGACACAGGAGCTCCTGAACTCACTTCCTCCCACAGACACACTGAATAAGAAACAAGTCCCTCTGACAGAAATCCAGAAACTGGCTGAGCGACTACTACATATGAAGAAAACAAGAAAAAACTGACATCAAACAGCAAGTAAAGGCTAAAACACACTCTCATCATAACCCTACTCCCAACACAGCAACATACAATTCGGAGGGGATTCACAACTACTAGCCTTTCCCTGAAGAGTGAAGGGTTTGGATCCAACATCTAGTACCCCAACTTTTAGGACACCCATCAGGTGTTTTGTGCCCCAAAAAACACCTAGCTTGAAACTTAATGAGGTAAGCATCCAGGAGACCAGACTTTATGGCAAACAAAGAAGAACTCACTATAACTAATCCCAAGCACTCAACTCAGAGGCAAGAAACAGAAATGCCCATCTCCCAGTGTTTCCCTGAAAAAGGCTATCTGCATATCTTAAAAGCTACAGCCTGAAGGTCAGGCTTCTTACTGAACTGTTTAGGAGCTGAGATCCTCTCTGAAGACCAGGAAAGCCAGAGAATGTCATCTTGAGTAACCCATCTGCCTAAGCTTTTGCCTAGGCTCCAGGTACCCAGTTACTCCCTGAAAAGAGTTCATCCATGCACATATCTGGTGCCTGGATTTTAAAGCTTCTGCCTAGAGTACAAACCTCCTGATAACCTGGCTTGCATTCAGGCTCAAAAGGAGTGCAGCAAAGTACTTCTTAGTTGGCTATCTCACCAGGGCTCAACAGTTCTTAGTTGGCTATCTCACCAGGGGTCAACAGAAAGCAAACATTTAGAAATACCCATCTCCTAGTCATTCCTTTACATACTTTAAAAGCAGCTGCCTAAGGATTAAGCTTCTAATTTAGTCAGCATCTAGGGAGAGATGCTTCCTGGCAAACAGGAAGCCATCTCTGCATTCCCCCTGTAGACTTCTCCAAATCCCAAATATCACCATGGACAGAGCTATACACACATCTGCACCTACCCAGGGCATGCACCCCTTGATTGCCTGGTTCTGGTAGCAAGTGGGGCTTGCTTTCGTAAGTCTCATTAGACTATAGCAAAAAAAGCAACAGTTCTTAAGTGGCTAACACCCAGGACTCAGCACAGAGGGACTAGACAGAAATCTAGATCCCAGTTTTTCCCTCTACTTGCATAATTTAAAAGCTGATACCTGAGGGTCCAGCTTTCAATCACCCTGCATATAGATGCTAACTGGCCCTCCCCTTTTGGACACTGACAAGTCTTAGTATTCCTCTACGACTGAGAGTCACAAAGAAGACAACTTGGACGATCACAAATGTCTGAGAGACAACCAAGACCTAGAGCCAAGCTAAACAATTTCATTATCTACCCAAGACTACTGTGTCAACTGGGAGAGCTGGCTATTTTATCTAATGAAAATAAAACAAAACAGAAAGATGAGAAAAGTGAGGAAACTCAGGACTACATTCAACAAAACAGTAGAACTCCAGAAACAGACTTTAATTAAATAGAGATAAGACATTTACCTGATAAAGAGTTCAAAATAATTGTCATAAAAATGCTCACCTAGATCAGGAGAATAGTGCATAAACAAAATAAGACATTAAAAAAAAACAAAAAAAGAAAGAAAGAACCATACAGAAACCACAGAGCTGAACAATACAATAAGAGAATTTTTAAAAAAAAACAACAGAGGGATTAAACCATGGACTAGCTCAAGCAGAAGAAAGGACCAGCAAACTCGAAGACAAGGCAGAATTCATCTGATCAGAGAAGGAAAAACAGTGAATATAGCATAAGGGAATTATGAAACACCATCAAGATCACCAGTATACACACTGAGGTTCCAGGAAGAAAAGAGTAAGAGAAAAGTACAGAAAGATTCTTCAAAAAAAATAGTAGCTGAAAACGTCTCTAACTTGTGGAAGAAAAACAGATATGCAGAAATCCCACAGAGTTTCAAATAAAATGAATCTAAACCACAACACATTATAATTAAGCTGTCAAAAGTTACAAACAAGTAGAGAATATTAAAAGCAGCAAGCAAAGACATGTTATTATAAAAGGGAAATAACATTATCAACAGACTTTTTAAAAAAATCTGAAAAATCTTTGCAGGATAGAAGATGGTGGCATGATATGTTCAAAGTGCTGAAAGAAGCAAAACAGCCAACCAAGAATATTCTGTCAACACTGTACTTCACAATTACAGGTAGCATTTTCTGGGAAAATCAAAACTGTAATAATTCAGTTATTACAACACTAGATCAGCTTTACAAGAAATGTTATGAAGACTTCTTCAAGCTTCAACAAAAGAATGCTAATTAGTAACATATAAATCTTAAAGTATAAATCTCACTGGTAAAAATAAATGCACAGTTAAATTAAGATTAATTTGTAATGGAGTAGATAAATCACATTAATATGAAGGCTAAAAGACAAAACTAGTAAAAATAGATATGAATTATGACACCAAAATCATAAAACATACAGGGATAGAATAAAAATATAGACTTATAGTATGTTTTGAGCATAACTTGTTACTAAATTAAAACAGACTTACACCCTACCTGGTGTGGTTCAGTGGACTGAGCACCAGCCTGCGAACCAAAGGGTCACTGGTTCAATTCCCAGTCAGGGCACATGCCTGGGTTGCAGGCCAGGTCCCCAGTATGGGGCAACCACACATTGATGTTTCTCTCCCTCCCCTTCCTCCCTTCCCTCCTATCTAAAAATAAAGTAAATAAAAATCTTAAACAAAAACAGACTAACAAATATAAGATGTTTTATATATAATTCATGGTAACCATGAAGCAAAAACCCATAGTAGATACACAAAATATTAAGAGAAAGGAATCTAAACACACCACTACAGAAAATCATCAAATAGCAAAGAAAGGCACAAAGAAGAAAAAGAGAAATTACAAAACAGACAGACAACAAATAACAAACTGGCAAAACTCCATAGTTCCCTACCAATAATTACTTTAGATGTAGGTGAACTAAGTTCTCCAATCAAAAGACATACTGGCTGAATAGATTTTTTTAAAAATTAAAAAGCAATGGCCAACTATATACTGCCTATAAGAGACATACTTTAGCTTTAAGGACACATACAGACTGAAAATAAAAGAATATAAAAAAACATTCAATGCAAATGAAAACCAAAAGAAAGCAGGGGTATCTACACTTATTATCAGACAAAACAGATTCAAGCCAAAAACTAATAAAAGAAAGAGAAGATTGTTATATAATGATAAAGAGATCAATATAAGTTATATTTTGTAAATTTGTATCCACCCAACATAAAATCACCTAAATATATAAAGCAAATAATAACAGACCTAAACAAGGGAAAAGACAGCAGAACAATAATTGCACGGGACTTCAATACCCTACTTTTAACAAAGAATCGATCATCTAGAAAGAATATCACGCCCTGACCAAGTAGCTCAGTTGGTTGAATCACTGTCTCATTCACCAAAAGGTTGCAGGTTTGATTCCCAGTCAGGACATATACATAGGTTGCGGGTTCGAACCCCAGTCATGGTGCATGCAGGAGGCAATTGATCCATGTTTCTCTCTCACATCAATGTTTCTCTCTCTCTTTTCCCCCCTTCCTCTCTCTCTAAAATCAATAAACATATCCTTAGGTGAGGATTCTAAAGAAAAATAGTATCACTTAAATTATACACTTAGACCCAACAGACTTAACAAACATTTAAAAAATATTCCATTCAATAGCAGAATTCACATTCTTCTCAAGCACACACATGGAACATTGTCCTGAATAGATCATGCATTAGCCACAAAACTCTTAGTAAATTTAAGAAAGTTGAAATCATATCAAGTATTTTTACCATAATGGTATGGAACTGAAAATTAATTATAAGAAAACGGAAAAATTCACAAATATATGAATTTAAGAACATGCTTCTGAAAAATCAAGGGTCAAAGAAAAAAGCCAAAACAAAAATTTTAAAAATCTTTAAACAAATTAAAATGGAAATAAAACATACCAAAACTTATGATAGGCAGCAAAGGCAGTTCTAAAAGGAAATACATAGCAAAAAATACCCACATTAAGGAAAAAAAACTCATATAAACAAACTAGCTTTATACCTCAATTAAATTTGAAAAGAACAAAAGAAGCAAAACAAAACAACAAAAATCCCAAACATCAGAGTGGAAATAAATGCAATAGAAACTAAAAAGACAATAGAAAAGCTAAGTGGAACTAAAAGCTGATTTATTAAAAAGATAAACAAAATAAACAAACCTTTAGCTAGACTTCCCAAGAAAAGGAGATGAATCAAATAAACGTATGAAAGAGACACTACAACTGATACCACACAAACACGAAGGATCCTGAGAGACTGCAATGAACAATTATAAAACAAAAAAATAACCTAGAAGAAATGAATGAGCACACAACCTACCAAGACTAAATAATGAAAAACAGAATATCTGAACAAATTGAGTACTAAGGAGATTAAATCAGCAATCAAGAACCTCCTAACAAAGAAAAGTCAAGGACTAGATGACTTTACTAGTGAATTCTACCAAACATTTATAGAAGAAAGTCCTTCTATAACACCAGTCCTTCTCAAACTCTTCCAAAGAAGAGATTGGACCACTTCCAAATTCATTGTATGAGGCCAGCATACACTGATATCAAAATCAGACAAGGCTCTGGCCAGTATGGCTCAGTTGGTTGGAGCATCATCCCATACCCGAAAGACTGCAGGTTCAATTCCTCGTCAGGGCACATACCCAGGTTGAGAGACTGATCCCTGGTCCTGGTGCAAACAATCCCTGGTCTGGGTGCGTACGGGAGGCAACCAATCAATGCTTCTCTCTCACATCGATGTTTTCTCTCTCCCTTCTTTTCTCTCTTCCTCTCTCTCTAAAAGCAATTTTTCAAAAAATGTCTTCAGATGAGGATTAAACACACACACACACACACACACACACACACACACACAGACACTACAAGAAAAGAAAACTACAAGCCAATATCCTTGACAAACACAAATTCAAAAATCTCAACAAAACTAAACTCAACAATACATTAAAAAAATCACACACCATAATCAAGTGGAATTTACTGATGGAATGCAAAGTTGGTAAATCAATTTGATACACCACACATGAAGGATAAAAGTCATATAATCTCAACAGATGCAGAAACCATTTGACAAAATTCAACATACATTCATGACAACAAAAAATCCTCTCAACAAAGTGGGTATAAAGGGAATGTACCTCAACATAATAAAGGGCACATACGACAAGCCCACAGTTAATATCATAATCAACAGGTCTAAGATCAAGAACCAAAAAAAGGTTGTTCTTGAACTCCAGCCATGGCACATGCAGGAGGCAACTGATCCATGTTTCTTTCTCACATCAGTGTTTCTCTCTCTCCCCTTCCCCCCCTCTTCTTCTCTCCCTCTCTTCACCCCCTTCCTCTCTCTGGCACCATACGTAGTTACTACAATATTACTGACTATATTCCATATGCCCCTTAAGATTTTAACATAAGACAAAAAACCATAAAACTCCACTTTCACCATTTTTATTCAACACAGCACTAGAAGTCCTAGCCAGAGCAATTTGACAAGAAAAAAAATAAAACATATCCAGATTTTTAAAAAGTAAAATTGTCACTATTGTCACTAAAATTAGTTGTGTTTATATCACTAAAAGCAAAATATAACAGAAATTAAGAAAACAATCCCATTTACAGTCAGATTAAAATAGCTATGAATAAATTTAACAATGGAGTTGAAAGATCTGTACACCAAAAGACACTGATGAAAGAAAATAAAGACAAATAAATGGAAAGCATAAATAAATCCATGCTCATGAATTGGAAGAATATTGATTAAATGTCCATACTACCCAAAACAATCTACAAATTCAACAGAATCTCTATCAAAATTCCACTGGCATTTTTCAGAGAACTAGAACAAACTATCTTAAAATTTGTATGGAACAACAGAAGACCCTAAGTAGTGCCAAAGCACTCTAGGGTAGGGGGAAGAAAAAACTGAAGACATCTCACTTCCTGATTTCAAATTCTGGTGGTAGAATAAAAACACGCACACAGATCAATGGAAAATAATAAAGAGCTCAGAAATAAACCCAGGCATATATGGTCAACTAATTTATGACAAAGGAGCCAAGAATATACAAAGAGGAAAAGATAGTCTCTTTAATAAATTGTGCTGAAGAAACTGAACAGCCACAGGAAATAGAATGAAACTGGACCCCATCTTATGACACAGACAGAAATTAACTCAAAATGAATTAAAGATCTGAACATAAGACTAGAAACCACAAAACTCCCAGAAAAAAACAAAGGAGGTAAGCTCCTTGTCTTGACAGTGATTTTTTTGGATTTAGGTATACCAAAAGTAAAATCTACAGAATGGGTGAAATATTTTTACTTTATATTATTTTTCAATTACTGTTTACATAGTAGTATTTTCTTTTAGTTTCAGGTGGACAACACAGTGGCTAGACAACCATATAGGTTACCAAGTCCTGATATTTCAGGTACCCATGTGGCACCATGCATAGTTATTACAATATTAACTATATTCCCTATGCTATTATATACCCATGACTGTTTTGTACCTACCAATTTGTACTCCTTAATACCTTCACCTTTTTCGCCCAGCTTCCCAACCTCCCTCCCATTTGACAACCATCAGTCCTTTTTCTGTATCTATGAGTGTGTTTCTATTTTGCTTGTTTATTTTGTTCTTTAGATTCCACCTGTAGGTGAAATGATACAGTATTCGTTGTTCTCTGTTTGACTTACTTCAACTAGCATAATCCCCTCTATGTCCAAATGATGTGATTTTATCTTTTTTTATGGCTGGGAAATAGTCCCTTGATGCACCACAGCATTTTTAGCCACCTGTCCATTGATGGGCACTTGGGTTGCTCCCAGAGCTCAGCTACTGTAAATAATGCTGCAGTGCACATAGGGGTGCATATATTCTTTAGAATTAGTACTTTGGGGATCTTCAAAAATATATCCAGAGGTGGAATCACTGTGTCACAAGGCAGTTCCAGTTTTAATTTTCTGAGAAAGCCTCCATACTGTTTGCAACAGTGGCTGCCCCAATCTTTATTCCAACCAACAGTGCACAAGGTTCCCTTTTCTCCACATACTTGACCAATACCTGTTTGCTGATTTATTAATAATAGCCATTCTGATAGGTGTGAAGTGATATCTCATTGTTGTTTTAATTTGCATTTCTTCAATGAGTAATAATACTGAGAATCTTTTCATATGTTAATTGGCCGTCTGTGTGTTCTTTCTTTTTTTAATAAGAACCATTTCTTTTAAAGATTTTATTTATTTTTTTAGAGAGAAGGGAAGGGAGTGAGAAATAGAGAAAAAGAAACATCAATTGGTGGTTGCCTCTCCTGCACCCCCTTTGAGGGTGCCTAGCCCACAACTCAGGCATATGCCCTGACTGGTAACCAAACCGGTGACCCTTTGGTTCACTAGCCAGCACTCAATCTACTGAGCCACACCAGCCAGGGCTGTGTGTCCTCTTTAGAGAAATGTCTACTCAAGTCCTCTGCCCAATTGTTTATTTATTTATTTAATTTTTAGAGAGAGGGGAAGGGAAGGAGAAAGAGAGAGAGAAACATCCATGTGTGGTTGCCTTTCATGGACCCTCAACTGGGGATCTGGCCCACAACCCAGACATGTGCCCTAGACTGGGAATCAAACCTACGACTCCTTGGTTTACAAACCAGAGGCTCAATCCACTGAGCCACACCAGCCAGGGCTCCACTTTTGAATTAGACTGTTTGATTTTTTGGTGTTGAATTGGAAGAAAATATTTTTAAATCATGCATTTGATAAGGGGTTAATATTCAAAATATACAAAGAACTCATACAACTCATCAGAAAAAATTTTCAATTTAAAATGGACATTTTTCCTGCACCCAAGCCTACAAGAACAGGAAAGCCTGGCTGGGAGCACACGTCCTCACGCCAGACCAGGGCTGGAAAGCCTGGGAGAAAATCCGCTCTCAGTAGGGTGCGGGAGAGTGGCGCCAGTCTGGATCTTGGGGGGGGTACTGGAGAGACCAGTTGAGCTTACCGAGGCACAAGAAAGGCCACACGAACAGCCCCTCAGGCTGCTGCAGCTAGTGAGACCAGAAGAAAAGGTTTGACTAGCTGGAAACCAATCAGAGGAGTAGTGGAAGCGGAGAACAACAAGATACCTACAGGAGACTGCACCACTGAATTTCATAGGTATCCTACCACAGAAGTTCACACCATAAACTCAGGGTACCAGAACAGATCAATTTAAGAAGCTGAGGCCAACAAGAAGAGCATCACAAACAATGGGAAGACAAAGAAACAATCCCCAAATGAAAGAAAAGGAGGAAGTCTCAGAAAGAATGTTAGATGAAATAGAGGCAAGTCAACTATCAGATATTGAATTCAAAGCACTGCTTATCAGGAAATTCAAAGAGCTTACAACAAGCTACCAGAAACTACAGGGGAGCTACAATGAACTCCCCACAAACTATACCAACATGAAAAAGGAAACAGAAACCATCAGCAAGGCCAAGAGGAAATGAAGAATACAATTTCTGAACTGAAGAACACAGTAGAAGGTATGAATAGTAGGAGTGATGAGGCAGAAGACCGCATAAGCGAGCTCGAAGACAGGGTGGAAAGAATCTCCCAGACGGACCAGATAATGGAAAAGAGAATCAGAAAAAATAAGGAGAGTCTAAGAGAAATGCAAGACAATATGAAACGTAATAATATCCAAATAATAGGAATACCAGAAGGAGGAGAAGAAGAACAAGGGATAGAAAACCTATTTGAAAGAGTAATAACGGAAAATTTTCCTAAGTTGAGGAGAGAGAAAGTCACACGGATCCAGGAATCGCAGAGAGTCCCAGGCAGGTGGAACCCAAAGAGGCCTACAGCAAGACACATCATCATTAAAATGGCAAAACTCCAAGACAAAGACACAATTCTAAAGGCAGCAAGGGAGAAAAACGAAGTAACATACAAGGGGATCCCAATAAGGTTGGCTACTGACTTCTCAATGGAAACATTCCAAGCAAGAAGAGAATGGCAGGAAATATTCCAAGTAATGAGAAACAGAGGCCTACACCCAGGCTACTTTATCCAGCAAGGCTCTCAATCAAGATAGAAGGCCAAATAAAGAGCTTCCAAGACAAAAGAAGTCTAAAAGCATACACCTCCACAAAACCAGCTCTACAAGAATTACTAAAAAGGCTGCTTTAAGGAAAGGAAGGAAAAGAGTGAGGCGGAGAGGAACACAGGTACACAAATGGCAATGAATAAGTACCTTTCAATAATAACCTTAAACATAAATGGATTAAATGCACCAATTAAAAGACAAAGAATAGCTGAATGGTTATGAAAGCATGACCCACACATATGCTGCCTACAAGAGACCCACCTCAGGTCAAAAGACCACCACAGACTGAAACTGAAAGGATGGAAACAAATTTTCCAAGCAAACGGACAAGAAAAAAAAGCCGGGGTAGCAATCCTCATATCAGACAAAATAGACTTCAAAAAAAGGGCTATAAAGAGACACCCAGAAGATCACTTCATAATACTCAAGGGAAGAATCCACCAAGAAGACATTAACATCATAAATATATATGCACCCAACACAGGAGCACCCAAATATATAAAGAAAATCCTAGAGGACCTCAAGAAAGATATTGACGGCAACACAATTATAGTAGGGGATTTTAACACCCCACTGTCAAAAAATGGACAGATCTTCCAATCAAAATATCAACAAAGATATAGCAGCATTAAATGACACTCTAGAAGAAATGGACCTAATTGATATATATAGAGCCATCCATCCCAAAGAAGCTAAATACACATTCTTTTCAAGTGCATATGGAACATTTTCAAAGACAGACCACATGATAGGACACAAAACAAGTCTCAACAACTTCAGGAAAATAGAAATCATAACAAGCATCTTCTCTGATCACAAGGGACTGAAATTGGAAACCAACTCCACAGGAAAAAAACCAAAACACCCAAAAGCATGGAGATTAAATGGTAGGCTATTAAACAATGAATGGGTCAAGATTGAAATTAGGGAAGAAATCAAAAAACGTCTTGAAACTAATGAAAATGAACTCACAACAACCCAAAACTTATGGGACACAGTGAAGGCAGTCCTGAGAGGGAAGTTCATAGCAATACAGGCTCACCTAAAGAGGATAGAAACATTCCAAACAAACAACCTAACCCGACGCCTGCAAGAACTCGAGGAACAACAACAAAGACAGCCCAGAGCAAGCAGAAGGAAGGAAATAACCAAGATCAGAGCAGAACTAAATGCCATAGAGACTAAAAGCACAATTCTAAGGATCAATGAATCTAGGAGTTGCTTTCTTGAAAAGATAAACAAAATAGACAAACCTTTAAATAGGCTCATCAAGAAAAGAAGAGAGAGGACCCAAATAAATACAATCAGAAATGAAAGAGGAGAGATTACAACTGATACCACAGAAATAGAAGAGATTGTAAGAAATTACTATGAAGAACTGTATGCCAAGAAACTTGAAAACCTAGGTGAAATGGACAAATTTCTAGAAAAATATAATCTTCCAAAACTCAATGAAAAAGAAACAGAAAACCTGAACAGGCCAATAAGAGCAGATGAAATTGAAGAAGTAATAAAAAAACCTCCCATCACACAAAAGCCCTGGAAGAGATGGTTTCACAGGAGAATTCTACAAAGCTTTACAGGAAGAGCTAACACCTATTCTTCATAGACTATTCCAAAAAATCCAAAAGGAAGGAAAACTCCCCAACTCTTTTTTTTTTTAAATATTTTATTTATTTATTTATCTTTAGAGGGGAAGGAGAGAGGGAGAGAAACATCAATGTATGGCTGCCTTTTGTGTGTCCCCTGCTGGGAGTTGGCCTGCAGGGAACCGGCCTGCAACCCAGGCATGTGCCCTGACTGGGAATCGAACCGCGATCGTCTGGTTCGCAGGCCCGCGCTCAATCCACTGAGCTACACCAGCCAGGGCTCCCCAACTCTTTTTATGAAGCCAGCATCATCCTAATTCCAAAGCCAGACAGAGACACAACAATGAAAGAAAACTTCAGGCCAATATCTCTGATGAACATAGACGCTAAAATCCTCAATAAAATATTGGCAAATCGCATCCAACAATACATCAAAAAGATCATACACCACGACCAAGTGGGATTCATCCCAGGGATGCAAGGATGGTTCAATATTCGTAAATCAGTAAATGTAATACACCACATAAACAAAAGCAAAGACAAAAACTACATGGTCATATCAATAGATGCGGAAAAAGCTTTTGATAAGGTACAACACCCATTTATGATAAAGGTACTCAGCAAGGTGGGAATAGAGGGAACATTCCTCAATATAATAAAGGCCATATATGAAAGACCTACAGCCAACATCATACTCAATGGGCAAAAACTAAAAGCTTTTCCACTAAGATCAGGTACAAGACAAGGTTGCCCACTTTCACCACTTCTATTCAATATAGTATTAGAAGTTCTAGCTGCAGCGATCAGACAAGAAAAGGAAATAAAAGGCATCCAAATCGGAAAGGAGGAAACAAAACTGGCATTGTTTGCAGATGACATGATAGTGTACATGGAAAACCCTATAGCCTCTACCAAAAAACTGCTGGAACTAATAAATGAATTTGGCATAACAGCGGGATACAAAGTTAATATCCAGAAATCAAAGGCATTTTTGTATACCAACAATGAAGCAGCAGAAGCAGAAATCAGGAAAAAAATCCCATTCGATATAGCAAAAAGAAAAATAAAATATCTGGGAATAAACCTAACCAAGGAGGTAAAAGACCTGTATGCAGAAAACTACACAACACTGAAGAAAGAAATCAAGGAAGACACAAATAAATGGAAACATATACCGTGTTCATGGATTGGAAGAATTAACATCATCAAAATGGCCACACTACCCAAAGTAATTTACATATTCAATGCAATACCTATTAAAGTACCAATGGCGTATTTCACAGACATAGAACAAACACTTCAAAAATTTATATGGAACCATAAAAGACCCCAAATAGCAGCTGCAATTTTCAGAAAGAAGAACAAAGTAGGAGGGATCACAATACCTGATATCAAACTGCATTACAAGGCCACTGTAATCAAAACAGCCTGGTACTGGCATAAAAACAGGCACATAGACCAATGGAATAGAACAGAGAGCCCAGAAATAAACCCAACTCTCTACAGTCAATTAATATTCGACAAAGGGGGCAATAACATAAAATGGAGTAAAGATAGCTTCTTCAACAAATGGTGTTGGGAGAACTGGACAACTACATACAAAAAAATGAAACTCGAGCACCAACTTACACCATACACCAAAATGAATTCAAGGTGGATAAAAGACTTAAATATAAGCCGTGAAACCATTAAAGCCCTAGAGGAGAACATTGGCAGGAAAATCTCAGATATTCCACACAGCAAGATTTTTTACTGATATGTCCCCTAGAGCAAGCGACATAAAGGAAAGAATAAACAAATGGGATCTCATCAAAATTAAAAGCTCCTGCATGGCTAAGGAAAACAGTATCAAGATTAAAAGAGAAGCAACTGTTTGGGAAAACATATTTGTCAATGATACTTCAGACAAAGGTTTAATCTCCAAAATATACAAAGAACTCACTCAACTCCACTCAAAGAAGACAAGCAACCCAATTAAAAAATGGGCGAAGGACTTGAACAGACATTTCTCCAAGGAGGACATACAGAGGATCCGAGACACATGAAAAGATGCTCTGCTCGATACCACTAGCTATCAGAGAGATGCAAATTAAAACCACAATGAGATACCACTTTACACCAGTCAGAATGGCTATCATAAACAAAGAAACAAACAACAAGTGCTGGAGATGTTGTGGGGAAAAGGTGACCCTAGTTCACTGTTGGGGGGATTGCAGACTGGTACAACTATTATGGAAAACAGTATGGAATTTTCTAAGAAAACTAAAAATGAACGTGCCTTTTGACCCAGCAATTCCACTATTAGGAGTATATCCTAAGAACCCAGAAACACCAATCCAAAAGAACCTCTGCACCCCGATGTTCATAGCAGCACAATTTACAATAGCCAAGAGTTGGAGGCAACCTAGATGCCCATCAGCAAATGACTGGATCAAAAACCTATGGTACATTTACACAATGGAATTCTATGCTGCAGAAAGGATGAAGGAGCTCCTACCATTTGCAACATCATGGATGGAACTGGAGAACATTATGTTGAGCGAAATAAGCCAGGCAGTGAAAGACAAATACCATATGATCTCACCTTTAACAGGAATCTAAACAACAAAACAAACAAGCAAGCAAAATATGAACAGTGACACCCAAATACGGAGCAGGCTGACAGGGTCCAGAGAGGAGAGGGGAGAGAATCATAGGGGAAAGGGGAGGGACTCACATGAATAAGTATAAAGGACACATGGACAATAATTAAGGTGGGGGGTGGAAATGGGAGGGGGATGGGGAGCACGGGGGGGCGGGGTGGCAGGGCAGGGAATGTAAAACAGAAAACTGTACTTGAATAAGAATTAAATTAAAAAATTAAAAAATTAAAATAAAATAAAATAAAATAAAATGGAGACTTTTCCATAGAATACACACAATAGCTGACTGGTACATAAAAGGTGCTCAACATCAGTGGTCATCAGGGAAAAATAAGTCAAAACTACAATGAGATATCACCTCACACCTGTCATCAAAAAGACAAATGATAAATGTTGGTCAGGATATGGTAAAAAGGGAACCCTTATATGCTATTGGTGGCATCATAAATTAGTGCAACTACTATAGAAAATAGTATGGAGATAATTCAAAAATTTAAAATAGAAGTATCGTATGATCTAACAATCCCACGTTCGAGTTGATATCCAAAGAAAATGAAAACAGGACCTCAAAGAAATATCTACACTTCCATGTCCATTGCAGAATTATTCACAATAGCCAAAATATGGAAAGAATTTGTGTCCAACAGATGAATGGATAGAGATGTGATCGGGAGAGAAAATGGCATATTATTCGGCCATAAGAAAGATGAAAATTCTGCCATTTGCAACAGCATGGATGGACCTTGAGGGCATTATACTAAGAGAAACAAGTCAGAGAGAAAAAGACAAATACTACATGGTATCACACATGTGGAATCTAAAAAAAAAAAAAAAGTCAAACTTACAGAAAAAAGAAAGTAGAAAAGTGGTGGGGGAAATTTTAAAAGGGCACAAACTTCCTCAGCCTAAGAAGAATAAAATCTCAGGCTCTAATGTAAAACATGGTTACTATAGCTGATAGCACTATGTTACATATTTAATGTTTGCTAACAGATAAAGATCTTAAATGTTCTCATAAAAGAAAAGATAAATGAGTGAGGTGATAGGTCAATTAACTAGATGGTGAAAATTCTTTCACAGTGCATTCATATATGAAGTCACTATGGTATACATATACTTTAAATATCTTACAATTTTGTCTTGGCCAGGTGGCTCAGTTGGTTGACGTGTCATCTCATGCACGAAAAGGTTATGGGTTCAATTCTGCATCAGGGCACATACCTGAGTTGCAGTTTGAACCCTGGTCAGATTGCATATGGGGGGCAACTGATCAATGTTTTTCTCACATTAATGTCTCTCTACCTCTGTTTCTATCTGTTTCTGTCTCTCCCCCTTCCTCTCTCGGGGTGGGCTTTAAAGTATGTGTGTGTATGTGTAGGGTCTGTCCAGAAAGTACCCCGCCATGAAATATGAAAAATAAAGATATTTATTGAAGATACAAGATACAAGAAACACTGTACACAGGACAATGATGCCTTAGTCCCATTCGAAGTAAGCACCTTGGGACTTCACACAGTTCTCCCAATTGCCATCAGCTGCCCTGTCATATTTTCCTGAATCTCATTGATGGTCTGAAATCTCTTCCTTTTCAAAGGTGATTTTAGTTTTCGGAAAAGCCAGAAGTCTCAGGGTGCCAAATCTGGGCTATAGGGAAATTAAGTTACCTGAGTGACTTAATGTTTCACCAAAAAACTCTGCATGAGATGTGATGTATGAGCAGGTGCACTGTCATGAAGCTGTCAATCACCAGGTGCCCACAGCTGCAGCTTTCTGAATCATCTGAATAGTGTCCGCAGAAGAATGTCCAAAATTTGATTCAGATTTCGTTGCTCTACTCACTTAGTCATTTTGAATGTGATGGCCACACAGTATACATGCTCACTCAACAGCATCTACAGCCCCCACTAATTAGTACAGTAAAGTCCTCACTGTTCACACATGTGCATTCCTGTCCACCCACTTTGGCTGCAGGTTACTTGGATGTTGCACAAACCATTCTCATTATATTAACAATGACTGGACTTTTTCCAGACAGACCCTGTATGTATGTGTATATATAGAGAGAGAGGGTCAGACACAAATAATGCCCTTTTTTAAAATTTATTTATTTATTTATTTTTAGAGAGAGGGGAAGGGGAGGAGAAAGAGTGGGAGAGAAACATCAACATGTGGTTGCCTCTGGTGTGTCCCCTACTGGGGACCTGGCCTGCAACCCAGGAATGTGCCCTGACTGGGAATCGAACCAGTGACCCTTTGCTTCACAAGCCTGTGCTCAATCCACTGAGTTACACCAGCCAGGGTGCCCTTTTTTATTACAAAATTATAAGTATGTAATTCTGTAACATAACAATATCACACTCAAGCACATCATATGACATTTTAGGTGAAATATTCAAATTAAAACTATAAATTATTACACCTATATTACCCTACCAATCACACTGAAGCAGGAGTTACTTCTGCCAGACTATATATATATATGTGTGTACATATATGTGTGTGTATATACATACATATATATGTACACACATATATTATACACATGTATATATCTATGTACACACACCCCCAAATATACATATAATTTTGTCAATTATACCTCATAAAGCTGAAAAAGTGAAAAAAATCACTTATCTATGGAAATTTTTAAATAAATGATTTGTTAATTTTTTAAAATGTCCTCAATAGCTATTTTACATTGCATGTATTCATTTCTATCTGTGGGCACCAGGAATTTCTACAAAAACACCAAGAGTACATGAAGATAGTATTTTCTTGAGTAAAGAAAGTTTCAAACCTTCTTTGAAGTTTCAAATTTTATCCTTTTCTAAGAGAAAAGGATAAAGCAGTCTTAGGTTCCCAAGATTTAAAGATATCAAGACTAAAAAATATATTTCCCAGAAATTAAAGAAAGTTAGGATAGCAACATTTGCTTCATATTGCAAAATGTTACAAGTGGAGGTAAATGAGGTTTAAGGAGCAAAGTAATATATTACAAAGAATAGATTCTTTCCAGTACTTACTATTTAGTCATAGATAAATCTGTATTCTAACCTCCTCTAAATATCAAAACTAGAAAGCCACATTATTGAAATTTTCTGATGTTTTGTAGAACAAAAAAACATAAATAACTTTCCCATAATTTATAGAGAAGTATTTAATTATACATGACAATGCTAAAGTAGTGGTTACATATGTCCCATTTAACCTGATAGCCTCACAGTAAACCAAATACATTTTACATAGCTATGATAAGTATATACATGTATAACTAAAAGATATACTACTCTTCATTTACCCTTTTTCCATTGATACTGGTTTTAACAATATGGTGAGCCTGATTTAAAAACGAGTAAGAAACTCCCTTCTTTCTACACTCTGAAAAGTTGGGAAGAAATGCCCCAATAATCTAAATATGGTGGCCAAATATTCATATTTTCCTAATATCTACATAGGCCAATGTTTTCAATGGACGTTTATTGTATTCAATTTAAAAACTAAGCAAGCATTACAAGAGGAATACAGGGAGCCATAAAGCAAAAGGTAAACTACCAAATAATAAGATTTACATATTAAAAGAAGATAAGGACCATTTTATTTCAAAGCATAAATTATATTTGCAAGAGATTAGATCCACCTGCAGTCAAAAAGTACCTCATAAAGGCAAAGAAATCACATGAAGCTCAGACACGATTCACCAAATTCAAGAATCAAGAGTGTTAAGCACCAGCTACTTTGAAACCATTAATCCATTTAAAAAGGAACAAGAGAATAGCTGATCCATTCAGTCACAAGCTGAACTCCCTGAAGAGCATAAGGTAGGCTTTGGAAGGTTGGCTGCACATACCAAAGTCTGCAAACCGTCTATCAAAAACTATCTCATTTGACTTCTACTAGAATCATCACAGAAGGATAAGGCAGAATTTAAAAAGTCAATTACAATTTAAGTTGAAGATTTATCATCAACTAAAAAAGCTGCTGCAGAATCCTATTCAAATCTCCCTTCCAGCCATATGTATACTTTAAAGTTTTTCATTATCATACATCATTACTGTTTCTTCTACTTCAGAGCACCTACATAACAGGATCCAAAACACAGTGCAAAGAAGGCAGGGAGTAAAAACAGAGAGAACTTTCCAGCACTACAAAATACTTAAATCTTTGTTCTTTGAAGTTTCATAAAGATATTGCCTTCTGAAAACAAGAGCTAGAAAACAGTCTAAAATCATGATCAGGGTAAGGGGACTACTTGGGGGGCAAGGGGAAAGTTGGTAAGGTAGCTGGGAGAAGACTACAAGATCCAATGATAGGCCCTGACTGCTATGGCTCAGTGGATTGAGTGCCAGCCTGCCAACCAAAGGGTCACTGGTTTGATTTCCAGTCAGGGCACATGCCTGGGTTGTGGGCCAAGGTCTCCCAGTAAGGGGCATGCAATAGGCAGCCATACGTTAATGTTTCTCTCCCTCTATTTCTCCCTACCTTCCCTTTCTAAAAATGAATAAAATCTTTTAAAAAATCCAATGACAGAAAAATCTACTGTGAAAATACTAAAAACCTGAGAATTGTTACACTGGCCTTCTGTCCTTGTTCCCTACAGCTGCTTCTCCCCAACCTTCCTGATAAAATCCAAATTGTGCAATGGCCAATAATCAATAAGATCAATTCTTTGACAGTCTTCATTGACTAACTATTCCCCAAACTAGATGAATTATGCTTGACCCCCTTCTGCTAAATCCCTATAAAAAATTCTACCATCCTTCCTCCAGTTACAACTCTCTTCCAGAGCCCTTTCATGCCCAGCATTATCTTACCCTGACAGTGGCCTGGTTAAATTTCTTTCAAACTGGGAAAAGCTCTAGGAGGTCAACACAGTAGGAATTTGCTTCATTTTTATTTTCTTGTTGGGCTCCAAGATAATAGTGGGCACTATTTCTGTGTCCATATAGACTCACTAGAAAAATAGACAATAAAAAAGTAAAGTTTCCACTGATCATTTAAAAAATAATAAAAACAAACATTTATTAAAAGCCTACCTCTACTGCTGTGTATTTTTATCTAATTAATTCTATTTAATTCTCACTACAAACCCTGGGATAAATATTCTTATGTTCATTCTACAGGTGAGACATTAGAAACTTAGATGGTAAACTTTTTATTATCAATATTTTATTACACACAAAAAGGTATGATTGCAATAATCACGAAAAACTCCCCAAATGTGCATCAGCTGGTGAGTAGTGCTTAAGCTCATTGTAGTTATAATAATAAAAATAACATTTTTTAAAACCCTACTAGTATGCACAATATAGATGAATCCAAATGCATTATGCAAAGTAAAATAAGCCAGATTTTAAAAGGTGCATGCTGCTTCTGGTCAAGGTGGCAGCATAGGTAAACACAGCTTGCCTCCTCGCACAACCACATCAAAATTACAACTAAAACACAGAACGACCATCATCAAAACTTTCAGAAATTGAATTGAATGGAAGTCTGACAACTATGGAAAAAAGGGACCACACCCGTCCAGACTGGTAGGAGGGGTGGAGATACAGAACAGACTGGTCTAACATCCATGAGTGGTGGATAAAAATTCAGAATGGATATCTTGGAAGCAGGTGTCCAGCCCCACACCAGGCCCCAGCCCAGGGTTCCAGTGCCAGAAAGATAACTCCCCATAACTCTGGCTGCAAAAGCAGTAGTGATTGAGCCAATGGAAAAAAACATTTCGAATCCCAAGCAGCTTCCCTTAAAGAATCCAAACATGAACTTAGTCAGACTCACTCCCTCCGAGCTCCAGCAACTGGGTAGCAGCTTGAAAAGAACCGGTGGCATAAAGGGAGTACCTGAAGTGTCTGGCCTCAAAGCAAGAGCTGGGGGACAGCTTTCTCAGAAAGGGGACAGAGACCAATACTCCTCTTCTGAACGCTTCCCCCAGAAAGCCACACAGCCAGCACAGGTCCACCCAAGATATGAATGTCTGGTCTTGGCTCATATCACAACTGCCTAAGTCCTATCAAACAAGCAACTGCCAGCCTGAGTAAGACCCTAGCCCCAACACCTCTCACAAAGTGGCCCCAAGCCTGGCACTAGCAGCAGCCAGTCTAGATTCACAGCTTGGCTTCACCAGGGAATCTCCAAGCTCAGCACAAGTAACAGCCATCTCAGATGAATTTATAGCTCAAGCAGGATGGCCCTGGGCAGAATACAGGTGGAGGCTGACCTTGGCCTGCACCACCCTGGGAATCCCAGTGGACAGCTATAGACCACATGAGAGCATCACCACCAGTCCTTCCACAACTGATCCTCCACAGAGAGTAGACTGATGATCAATGGTAACAAACAGTCCCTGCAGCTGACTGGCCTGGGTAAATCCCTCCCATTACCTGGCAACAGCAACCAAGGCTCAACTGTAAGAGGTGTGTGTGCTCAGTCCACACAGAGGATGCAACTCAAGCACCTATCTTGGGTGATAGGAAAGCTGTACCACTGGACCATACAAAACACCTACTACATTAGGCCACGCTGCCAAGACAGGGAGTCATAGCAGCTCTACCTAATACATAGAAACAAACACAGGGAAAGTGCCAAAATGTGGAGACAAGGAAACATGACCCAGATGAAAGAACAGATCAACACTCCAGAAAAAGAACTAAACAAAAGGAAGATAAGCAATCTATCAGATGCAGAGTTCAGAACATTGGTTATAAGGATACTCAAGGAACTTACTTAGTGAGGACCTCAACAGCATAAAAAAGATCCAGTCAGACACAAAGGATACACTATTTGAAATAAAGAACAATTTACAGGGAAACAACTGTAGAGTGAATGAAGCTGAGAATCAAATCAATTACCTGATACATAAGGAAGCAATAAAACAACCAATCAGAACAATAAGAAAAAGAAGAATCCACAAAAAAAAACAAGGATAGTGTAAGCAGCCTCTGGGAGAACTTCCAGCATTCCAACATTCACATCATAGGGGTGCCAGAAGGAGAAGAGAAAGAGCAAGAGACTGGAAATCTATCTGAAAACAACAATGAAGGAAAGCTTTCCTAATTTGGCGAAGGAAATAGACAAGCAACTCCAGGAAGCACAGAAAGTCCCAAACAAGATGGATGCAAAGAGGCCCACTCCAAGACACATCAAAATTAAAAAGCCAAAGGTTAAAGATAAAAAGAGAATCTTAAAAGCAGCAAGAGAAAAGCAGTTATTTACCTACAGGGGAGTTTCCATGAGACTGTCAGGTGATTTCTGAAAAGAAATTTTGCAGGCTAGAAGAGACTGGCAAGAAATATTCAAAGTCATGAAAACCAGGGACCTGTAGCAAACATTGTTCCACCCAGCAAATCTATCATTCACAATTGAAGGGCAGATAAAGAGCTTCCCAGGAAAGAAAAAACTAAAGGAGTTCATCCTCATCAAACTATTATTCTAAGAAATGTTAAAGGGACTTATTTTAAAAAATCAAAGCTATGAACAATAAAACGGCAGTACAGGAAAGTACAGTACAGGAAATGGAGTAGCCAAAGAACTTACACATGACCCAGGTGTGCTGGGTAGAGTGGGTCAAAGGGGGAAAACTGGGACATTATAATAGCATTATCAATAAAATATAATTTTTCAAAAAGGTACATGCTAAATGATTCCATTTAAATGACATATTAGGAAAGTCATTTAAACTATAGAGACAAAAAATACAGCAGTGGTTGCGCAGGACTGAGGTAGATTTGAGTGAATTCAGAAGATTATAGTAATAAATGATAAATCTGTCAAAATTCAGACTGAACCCTAAATACAAATAAATAAAAAGTTTAATGCATGACTAAAATCTGGACAAGTATCAAACTGTTAAAACTCAGCTACTGTCAAAAATTTTAAGATGAGTTATTTTTTGCACCAAATACACCAGAGAACAATGCAACAAATACAATGTACCATATTCAGCTACAACTTGGTTTTCTTGTTTGTTTGTTTGTTTGTTTGCTTTTAATCCTCACCCCAGGACATTTCTTCACTGGTCTTAGAGAGAGAGAGAGAGGAAAAAAGAGAGGAAGGGAAAGAAACATACATGTGAGAGAGAAGCATCAATTAGTTACCTCCTGCATGCACCCAGTCCCGGTACTGTTCACTCCTGGACTGGAAATGGAACCTGCAAACCTAGGTATGTGCCCCAACAGGAATGGAACTCACAACCTTTCAGTTACTGGACAATGATCCAACCAACTGAGCCACATCAGCCAGGGCCAGCCAGGACTTGTTTTATGCAGCCCTTTTACTTTAAAGTACTAAACTAAAAACCAAAACTATATGAAATAAAACATTTTCCATTTTATGCATGTTATATTATACATAGTAGGTAATCTGCAAATATTTGTTAACTAACACAGAATTCAACAGGGTTTAGATTGGCCTTTCTACTTCACTGATACATACATATGTAGCTTCAAACACAAAATCGTTCATTTCTCTCCCTGACTGGTGTGGCTCAGCTGGTTTGGCAGCATCCCACAAAGGACAAGGTTGTCAGTTTGACTCCCAGTCAGGGAACATCCTGGGTTGCAGTTCGATCCCTGGTTGAGGTCCATACAAGAAGCAACCAATTAATGTTTCCCTCCCTCTCTTTCTTCTTCCCTTCCTCTTTAAAAATAAAATAAATTCTTTTGTAAAATATTCATTTCTCAAAATAAATATATAATTAGAACAGGTAATTGCTGTACATACAATTTACTAACCTGAATTTGTACAGTTAACCAGCAAGGGCAATAGAGCACTTCATTGTGAATGAAAACACCATCAGGGTCATGGGTATTCTCTTAACAAAAGTAGCAACCTAGAATTAAAGAAGAAAATATGAAATTCAGCCCTACTCAAATTTCAGTTAGTCCTAATATCGTTTCTTTTTAATCACTTTTTTCTTTCTTTAGGTAGCCAATTGTGATATATAAAATGTTTGTATATTCACTTATTCTGCAAGCAGTGCTTTTCAAATCCAAATAAGGAATGGGTTTTCATTTAGCAAATTACACTCAAATGTAGTAACATTCAGTGCTTTAATCTCTTTCATAGTTCATCTTAAAATAAGTCAACACCTATAAAAGTTCCTCTGTGAACACAAAATTCTTTAATTTTGTCTATTGTTTTTAAATACAGGGCAACTTAAAAATGCTTAAAATCTTCTATATCCCCATAATCCAATTAGCTGTGCAACCCAATTTGTGACTATCTTCTACACAAATTTCCACTCAAGTCAATTCAATTTGCTCACTTTCCACAGAACAACTTTGGTATTCTCAGCTGTCACCCTGCAACACACTATTCCTTCTTTTTAGAACAGGGACTTTTTCTTCCTTAACCTCTTTGTCAATCAATGCACATCAGTCAACTTTCTCAAAAGCCTGCCCCTCTCTTCCTCCATGAGAGCTGATATAGTCATTCTGTACTCCATTAATCCTTGCTAGAATATTTTGCTGCCTTATATAAGTGCTATCTCATTTTATCTTCTGATTAGAGACCCTATCTCCTATTTTTCTTGCTTCCTCGCCATCATCTTAGACCATGTTTGACACAAAGAAGTATTCATTATAACTGACCGATAACTGAACTGGTCTTAACTTCCTAACTCTATGTTCTACAAAGCTGTCTAGATATTTTAAGTAAATAATACCCTACAACTAATATTCTCTAGGCATCTCGTATTTACTATGGCCTAGCCAAATATTATTAAAGTGAAGCATTTGTAATGAAGATGAACTTCTCACAAACTGTTTTCTGTGTTGAAGGCCATTATTCTTTGCATTTAATAGTGTTTAGTTTATCAAGCTGAAATTGACTATAAGCATATTACACTAGGTAAGCTTTTATATTTATATCATCAACTTCATAAAAGAATAATTATCAAATCTATTTACATTTCAAGGTTTCTACTTCACTTTTCAGAGAAATAACTTAGTAGGTCACTATTGGCATTGATAAAATACCTTTGAATTTCAGAAGTATAAATGCACTTCAAAGTTTACTATTTCATAACAAGAAATAAAAATTTAGCCAATAATCCCATAAAATAAGACTTCCTGCCAAAGAAAACACTGCTATATAAAATAATTTGAAAAATAAATAGCACAGTATTTTATTCATTGTTTTCTTCCTACTCAAGCTTACATTAATATATGACTTAATAAATGCTTTTATGGGTATTATAAAAATGGGAAAATTAAAATAAGCCATCCTTAATTAACACAGCCAAAGAGATATAAAAATATATTATCATACCTATTTACTATTAGCCTTTTAAAACATAATTCTATGCTGTAACTCAGTAAAATGATCACTTTTATGTATGTCAAGTTAAACAACTAACTGCAAGGAATTAAGAATCTAATGATATGCTACTGAGTCTTTAATGTGTACCAAATGCCTTGACTAAGCACTGTACATGGGCTAATGTTAAATCATTTAAAATCTCATAACCACCCTATAATTATCATCTCCATTTTACAGTTGAGGTAACAAATTCATGGTGAGGTTAGAATCTGAACCCAGATCTGACTCCGAAACCATACTTTTTCCACTCTACCAAGTTACAATCTACATTACATTACAATCTACAATCATTCACTAATAAAATATCAGTAATATTATCATTCAGCCTCAATTACACCAAAATGTAAACTATCTGTAGTACATGGTTTAACCTGAAACTCAGATATACTTATAATCTCTGATGGTTACAAGCTAGTAAATGCTTGTCATCTGACAAGCAATGAGGACGACATATATAAAAATAGGCAGGCCACCATGAATGAACGAGCTATTCAGAAACCTGTTCAGAATTCAGAATGCACTTCCCTTTTATAGAAAAACAATGCTAAAAACACTAATTCTATTCCCAGGCCAGCCCACACTGAAAAAGTAATCAACTACTACCTACCTACCATTTATAAATATTAGGAAGTGTCTGTGTGTGCACGCGCGTGTGTGTGTGTCCGCCCATGGAGGGGGAGTGGTATTAATATTCTAAGTTCCAAACTGTGAACTCAGAAATTCATCTGCCTCCCACTTTGTCGGTGAGAGCCGAGATGTCCCTGACATCCACAGCAGCATGGCAATCTTGCAAAGAGGCGGGTACTCAGCAGCAGAATCTAGAGTCAACAAGATTAATTAATGGTATCTGCTGGAAAATCTGATCACATAAGAGAAAGCATTCCTCCACACAGGAATCACTTCATGAGAAATTTCTGAATTTCTACACTATAGAGCACTTAAAACAAAAAATATTTTACAAGTTAATTTGATATACTATAGAAAACACACATTTACATTCCTTTTTGTCTATTTCTACTTGAGCATAAAACTATAAATTTGGCAAACATTAAGGCTTAAAATATTAATACAGCAACTATGTATTATCTCTACATTCATTTTTTTAAATCTGTATTAAATTCTTGATATTAAATTATTTCACTTAAACCTCACAACAGTCCCTTGACCTTGTTGTTAACCCATTTTACAAACAGAAAAACAGAAGTTTAGTAAAGTAACTTCTCTCTACAAGGTCACACAACAAATATATGGTAGAATAAGGTCTGCTAGCAAAGGTCTTATTCACTTGACTACATTTACTGAGCACCTAGCAGCCACACTGTAAAGGAAAAAAAGAGGTACAAAATCACAGACCTTAACCAAAGATATTCACATTCTGACAACCACTCAACAAATACTTCTTGAGTTCCTATTACGTTCCACATAATGTTTGAAGTTAAATCCAAGATATTTGTACGGATGGCTCTTCATTCAGGTTCTCCTTAAATAATATTAACTCTACTATATAATAATCTCCATTGCCAGGGATTTTTGGAGAAATGGCTGATTCCACGGAATCACCAGAAACTTACAAAGTAAGCATGGAACAACATTATTATTATACCAGGAGCAGAAAGCTATCAAACACTACTACGATCACATAAATGGATTCAGAAATCTCTTAAAGCAGCTCCCACCAGCCAAAGATAGGACAACTTGAGCTTCATTAACCATATTAATTGTAATGGATTAAAATCTAAATATGTCTAAATTTATGAATGCATAACAATCCTTTAAAAAATAAACAAAAACAGCCCTGGCTGGTGTAGCTCAGTGGATTGAGCGGAGGCCTGTGAACCAGACTATCGCAGTTCGATTCCCAGTCAGGGCACATGCCTAGGTTGCAGGCCAATTCCCAGCAGGGGCCAGTTCCCAGCAGGGGATGCACGAGAAGCAACCATACATTGATGTTTCTCTTCTTCTCTCCTTCCCTTCCCCTCTAAAGATAAATAAATAAAATATGTTTAAAAAAAATAAAATAAACAAAACACCTTCATTTTTAAGGAATAAATTTACTATCTTGAAAACTGGTAAATAAAGAATTAAGCATTTATCCTGTCTTTCCTCATAAATTGTGCTATTTGCTAACAAAATAACAGGTGAGGAGAGTATTTTATGGAAGTATCCTAAGTCATAGTAAAAGAGAAACTATTCAGAATATCACCACTTGGCAACCCCCAATGACTCATTGGATCCAGGCATTAAATATCAATGGCCCATAACACCACAGACACAAAAGACACATGCAGATATCAAGCACCTCCTGATGAACACAACACCAACTACATACAGTCTTGCCAAAGAAATCACACCAGAGTCTGATCATGCCTCTGGATACTTAGCAAAACATGCAAGACATATAGAGAACAGACTAGCACGCTGAGTTACACCATTGTTAGGCAATTCATGGAACCCAAAGAGTGAGAAACCACAAGTCAAAATGTCCAGAGTTCAAATGCTGAACTGTAGGGAAATGAAATGAGAAGAGGGACTTAAAGATTAAAAGACTAAAAAAAATTTCAAATTCAAAAAGAAAATAGGTAAGATTAAATTATAGCGTCCAGAGATACGTATTTGGGGGATGAAACTGGATACTGTAAAAATAAAATAATAGTTAGTACCGGGGAAGAAGGCAGTTCTGACTGGGATAGAGTACATGGAAAGCAGCTGGGGAAGCTGGCCAAGTTCTACTTTTTGACTCGGAAGGTAGTTATAGTTGTATTTACTTTATAATATATTAAATACATTCGGTTTTTTTGTGTGTGGTTTTCTGAATCTGTGCTTTATTTTACAACAAAATGTTTTTTTGAAGAATTCTGAATCTAACAAAGTTAAAATTCTAACTCTATCACATTCCTGTTGTATGATCCTAGGCAAGGCACTCAATATCTCTATGCTTCAGTTTCCTCATGTGTAAAATAGGGAAAGTAATACTTAACCATAATTATGAGCAAAGTACAGTTAAAATGTTCAGCAAAGCACCCACTGGATAATATTATTTCAATAAATGACAGTTACCACCTATTCAAAAATGTGAAGTTGTACAGAGTAACCATGCAAAACTCTTTGTATAGAATGGTTACACTACTATTTCCTTTAATATTAAAGATTTCTGTGTTATCAGTCACTCTGCATATAAATTCTTAAAAGTTAAAAAATCTAATAGAGAAATCAGAAACTACTTGCATAAGATTATTTAGTCTGTAGTGGGACCAAATGCCTTAAAAAGCAGACACATGTATGTTTTTGGTTTTACTTTTTAAATTAACATACAGTGAAACTGACTTTTGGGGGGAGGAGTGGGAGTACACAGGTCTATGAATTCCAACACGTGTATACATTTGTGTAACCACCACCATACTCAGAAAACAGAACAGTTCCATCACACCACCAAACTCCCTCACGCTATCACTAGTTTATCCTCCTCTCCCCACCCATAATCCCTGAACCAGAGATCTATTCTCCGTGAGTATAGGTTCACATGTTCGAGAATGTCGTATAAATGGAATCATGAGACTGTTTTCTTTCACTAAGCATAATGTCTTTCATATTCATTCAAGTTGTTGCATATACCAACAGTCAGTTCCTTTTTACTGCTGAGTAGTGTTCCATTATATAATGTATCCATTCATACACTGACACTGGGGACACTTCCAGTTTTTGACAATTATGAAAAAAGTTGCTGTAAGCACTAATGTACTAGTTTTTGAGGTAACATAGTTCCATTTCTCTTGGGCAAATACCTACAGGTGGGATTTCTGGGTTTTATGTTAAACATTATGTTTAACTTTGTAAGACTGCCAAACTGTTATCCAAAGTAGCTGTACAATTTTGCATTCACATCAGCAATGTGCTAGAGCTTCGGCTGCTCCACATCCTTGCCAGCTTGATATTGTCAAAGTTTTTTGTTTGCTGTTTTTGTTTTGATATTCTAATAGGTATATAGTGATATCTCTTCGTGGTTTTAATTAGCATTTGCCTACTAGCTAATGATGCTGATAAACTTCTGATTTTTTTTACTACTACATTTAATTCAACTTGTTAAAGAACTAAGTTTAATATTTTAGCATTCAGCCTGTTAGTGGAATGAAAGAGTTTTATAAATTAAACTAAGCTTGATGTCTTTTCAGAATCATTTACAACACTGAAGATTTCAAATTGGCTTCACAAGCAATAACAAAAAGTATATGCAAACATTTTCAATGCACTGGGTATAAAATGTACTCAAATACATTCAATTTATACTAAATTGAGTTTGTGTAGCTTCTTAATAAAAATTGAGAAAATTAACAGCTTCTTTCTCAACTTCCTTCTAAGACTCATCTTTCCAGAAGCTCCTTCCACAAAATAACCTAAGTGTAATGTTACCACTCAACATTTATTGAGTGTTTGTTTTGTGCTAGGCAATGTTAGACCTTATCTACCCATACAAATATTACTATGTCAGATGACCCTGGCCTCAAATAGTTTATATTATTCATTATTTTTTTAAAGTAACTACTTTCTTGTTTTCTAAATAGCCTTTCTCTTTTAGAACAGTTTTAAAGAAAAATTCTTAAGATAGCAGAGTTCTAATATACCATCCTCCCATCAGTTTTCTCTATTATTAATATTTCACATTAAAATTGTATATTTGTTAAAATTAACAAATCAATACTAATATATCATTATTAAATAAAACCCATAGTTTATTCATATTTCCTTCTTTTTCACCTAATAACCTATTTCTGTTCTAGGACCCTATCCAGAATACGACATACATTTGCTTGTCATGTCTTTTTAGGTTCCTCCTGGCTATGACAGTTTTTCAGACTTAACTTTTTTTAATGACTTGATGGTGTTGATGAGCACCAATTAGGTATTTTGTAGGATGCCCCAGGGATCGAAGTAGCAACCTGGGTATGTTCCCTGACCAGGAATTGAACCTGTGAACTTTTGGTCTATAGGATGACACTCCAACCAGCGAAGCCACACCAGCCAAGGCCTACCATACTCATTTCTTTTTAACATGTTATTTATTTATTTTTAGAGAAGGAGAAAGGAGGGAGAATGAGAGGGAGAGAAACATCAATGTGCGGTTGCCTCTCACTCGCCCCCAACTGGGGTCCCTACCAGCAACCCAGGCATGTGCCCTGACTGGGAATCAAACCAACGACTTTTCTGTTTGCAGGCCAGTGCTCAATCCACTGAGCCAGATCAGCCAGGACTCATTTTTAAACTTTAAAAAAAATTAACTCATTAAACGAATCTCATTGTAATGCAAAGCTTGGTTCAAATTTTAAAATTATTAATCAACATATATGTATATTTCTCTACAAATACATGAAAATAGAAAGCAAGCCCTGGCTGCTGTGGCTCAGTGCATTGAGCACTGGCCTGCAAACAGAAAAGTCATTGGTTGGTTTGATTCCCAGCTGGGCACATGCCTGGGTTGCAGGCCAGGTCCCCAGTCAGGGGTGTGAGAGAAACAACCCATCAATGTATCTTTTGCACATTGACACTTCTCTCCCACTCTTTCTCCCTCCTTTCCCATCTCTCAAAAATTAAATTTAAAAAATCTTTAAAAAAGAAAATAGAAAATGGTCACTATTCTAAGGTGCAGTAATATAAACTACAATGAAACTAACATCTATATTTCAACAATCCTGATCTCTAACTCCCCAACCACAGTGTACACTAGGGCTCCATATATCAAGGAAGGAAGGAAATAAGTTAAAAAAATTATAAAGAAAATTAGTTACCTGTCAATTTATTATCTCTGTAAAAAGTACCTTGCCACTTATCCAAGATATGATCTAAATAGAAATTAATGCCCTGGCAGGGTGGCTCACTTGCTTGGAGCACCCTACTGCACACCAAAAAGGTTGTGGGTTCAATTCCAGTTAGGGCACACACCTCCGTTGCAGGTTCCGTATCCAGTTTGGGGTGCATATGGGAGACAATCAATGTTTCTCACATTTCTCTCTCTCCCCCGATCTCTCTCCCCTTCCCCTTTCTCCCTTTCTCTCCAAAATCAGTCAACATACCCTCATGTGAGAATCAAAAAATAAGTAAGTTCAAAATTACTAAAAATTTGTGCAAAACACATTTACTTTTAATAATTTGATTGTATGTATTCATCTTTCCTCTTCTATTCAAATGGCAGGTATGATATTTGTTATATCATAAAATACAATTCTAGTTCTGTGACCTTGGGTCTAAAATAATTACTACAAGATTCTATTATTATAAACTGCTGCATAGGTAAGTTTCTCCTCAAATTCACTTAGGTCAAATGTACTTCTCATCTACAATAAATGAGACAACTGGTCTATGACATATGATATGTGATAAACTCTAATGCTGTGGCTTACATACCAGTCAAACCTAAGAGTCAAAAACAAAAACAGATCTTAAACCACCTGAAAAGTTATGTCCTTCCAAGCAAGAGGGCTTTTCTGGGTGGATGTAATGCACCTTAAGGTAGCTGTTAGGACACAGGACATAGAAGTTATTGATAAGCTTAGGACACAGAAATTATTGATAAGCTCGGTAAAAAAGGTTTTATCAAGTGAATAGAATACAAATCAAATGTGCTGCAGGAAGTGTCAATTATTCCACATCTAACTATAGTAAATTCTAACTAAAGTAAAACTTTATTTCTTAAACAAGTCAGAGGCATGGGAATAAGAGGGGAGGTAACTATTCTAGATTTAAAAAAACTTAAAACAGATACTACACAACCAATTATAGTAAGTAGATCTTTCAGGTCTTCATTCAAACAAACCAAATGCAAAATGACCTTTTGTACATTAAGTAGAAAGTTTAACACAAACTGATTATTAGTCAATTTTAAGGAATTACGGTTAATTTTTCTAGGTATGATAATTGCACTATGATTATACTACAAAAAAATTTAAGTTTCATCCTCAAGTATTTATGGATAAAATAGCATTTCTGGAATTTTCTTGGAAATACATCAACCAAAAAAGTATTGAGGGAGGGTAGAGGTGAAAGTCAAGTGATGATACTCCACTGTTGTGTTTCAAGTTTAAAATTAGAAGTGAATTAATAAACAAAATAAGCAAAACTTTAGTACTTAGTTATTAAATTGTCTTCCCTGCAAATAAATTAGTAACTGGTGGCCATATGACCAGGACCTAACACAGTGCCTGTCATACAGTACTTGTCCACTCAATAAACAAAGATTTGCTGAACAAATTACTGAATTGCCTAACAAAGAACAAACCCCTAAAATTCAAAGGAGGTAACATAAATTCCTAAGAAAATGTGCCTGTCAAGTCTGGGCAGCAGTACTAATAGCATGTTTAGGAAACTGTCCAGTACAGGGGCAGGAATTTCAAAGACAAAAGAAAAGCTATCTAAAAATACCCTCCCTAAAGGAGTAGGCAAAGTTCAAAAGTACAGGAAAAAGTTGGCAATGGGCAGCAGAAAAGATAATCTGGTGTCATGAGGGGGAACCTGGAATGCTTTAGAAGCTAGGTTCATTCTCAGGAGTACCATATCCTTAGGGTGATACCTAAGATATCTAAGGTGAACAAGATAATTTCTTTCTGACTTCAAGGCCTTCTCCTTTCTCTGTACTACAATCTAGATAATCCCTTGTCCATTATATTTAAACCAGTGTGACACTACTAACAGTATTCTGATCACTCTTTACAAATATTCTTTCATTTTCATATCTCTTCCACGAACAACTAAAACTTTAGAAAAAATCTGTAGTTCTAATTTAGAAAAGTATATGATACTGCTTAAAAAACCACAGATGACTCTGCCACAAAATAAATAATTACTGCATTAGGAAAGAAACATAAATATTAAATTAATTATAAAGCACAGAATTATCTATGGTAGAGAAAGAAAAGTGCTGAAAGTACTAATCAAATTCCATTACTTACTATCCACATTTAAAAAGGACCAGTAAAGCCATTGGTTCATAACATTCTATACAGTATTCCTAAAATAAAATCATTTTTTACATATAAAAGAGGTACAAGAGTAGAACCAGAGTGGTTTCTTAGCACTAGGAAGTTATTGTACATATTTTTCTGTTTAGGAGGGTACAGGTTTATCCCTTTAAAAATCCTCTGCATCCACAAAGAAAAATTTGTAGCTTCTCTTTTTTTTTTTGAAACACTCTAGTTTACCAAGTAATCTGCTTGAATAAATAAGACAATGCAATTTTTGTACCAGGCAAGAACTTTCGTCAAAGTGCAAAGAACAGTGTTTCTAACAGCTTTTAAATTTTTAAAATATAGCCCTGGCTGGTGTAGCTCAGTGGATTGAGCGCGGGCCTGCGAACCAGAGGATCACGGTTCCATTCCCAGTCAGGGCACATGCCTGGGTTGCAGGCTGGTTCCCTACAGGCCAACTCCCAGCAGGGGACACACAAAAGGCAACCATACATTGATGTTTCTCTCTCTCTCTCCTTCCCCTCTAAAGATAAATAAATAAATAAAATTTTTAAAAAAGTAGATCTCTTTAAATTATGCACATTGCAGACTCACGATAAAATTAATATTTTAAAAATTTTTTAAATATATTTACTTATTTATATTCAGAAATACAGTTTTAAAGAAACTTCTGATCCTTCATTTGACCATCCAGTTCAAGTGCCTAACACAGTCTGACTTGAAATTATGTCTCAATTGCAATTTACCTGAAGTTACTAGGAAAGAAAGTCTAATTAGCCCAGATGAGGTACAATATCCATTTTCTGAAAAGATTGGATTGTTTCCCTCCATCTCTATTTGTGCTTCTCCCTAAGTATTAGTGTGATTCTAAACATTCTGATTCTAAAGCTTTTCTACATCACTGCAACCTCAAGACTAGAGAGGACCTCTTTCCCTGATAGGTAGACTTCCAAAATGCAGAACAGAATTAGTATTTGCTATCTCACATAACCATCCTTGAATAGAACTGTGATAGGAATAAGCTTCCATTTAAACCATGTAACTAAAGTGTGGGGTAGGAGACATTCTCCAAGAGGCAGGTAAAAAGACGGGTATTAGTGACCTAGACATAATCACAGGAGGAGTTGCCGGTAGCCAATAAACCAGTGCAAAGAACTTAATGGCTACACATTATTTTTTAATTATATCTTTCTAATTTGAGAATAAAATATTTGTAACTGTACTTACACATTCATTTATATTTCTGTCTAAAATATTTTCTTAAAGTAATTAAAATTTCAGAAACTACATAACTAGCCTTTATAGCAACTTCTAATTACAATGTTTTACCTGTGGACAAATATAGAAGATTTTAGGAGCAGAGACTGCAGAGATTCAGAAGTAGAGAGTGAAAAGGCACCTAGAGTTCAACCACAGACCAGGAAGCAGAAGGGGAGCTGCCTTAGAACGGGGTTGGGGAGAGGTGGAGAGCATAGCAGATTCACCTACATAACAGAAAAAAAAACTGTGGCAGAAACAAAATAAAAGTTTATTTCTCTATGACATAAAATAATCTGAAAATAGGTAATCTAGGGCTTGTTCTACCATGTCATCAGTATACAGTGTCCTCCTGCTCTCCATTCATTCCACCACCCCTGTCCTCAGGGTCTCCACTGGCAACTGGAGAAAAAGATAAGGGTACATCTCTCCCTTTAAATAGAATTTTGGGAAGTATCACACACGTTCACTTACATATATCATTTCATTCATCAAAACTGCTTCACAGTTTATAATTTGCTGCAAGGGAACCTCAGAAAATTATTTCAGTATTAAAGTATTTCAGCAAGTGAACAGAGTGTCCACTAAATATCTAGGTTTTAACTTAAAAAAAAAAAAAACAGAGAACCTAACAGTAGATCAAAAGCAAGAAAATGCAAATGAAACCTGGAGATGTGAATACCAACTTTCCTTCTTTAACTTCAAGCTATAAAATGGCTAGAATGAAATATTGTTGATGTATTACTTACCTGAAAAAGGAGGAAATGAAGAGGAATGGGACCTTTAATTCTACTTCTTAGACTATTTATTACTCCTCCCCATATTGTTGCAAAAAGTTCACTTGAGAAATAACAAAAAGTGTGAACCAAAAATGTGAGCCAAAATAATTTGGCTCAAAGTTATTAAATCTCCTTACTATACAAAGGTATGAAACTAACGTATTTAACAAATAGAAAATACCAAGACAGAGGACAATTTAAATCCAAACAACACCGCACCATCACTCTTCTACAGGTAAAACTTTTAAGTTACTTCCCAGGACCAGAAACTCAGCCTAAACTCCTCTCCATACCCACACCACTGCTTGGTAAACCTCTCTCCTCGAGTCTAATAAAGCAGATCTAATCTCCCTGATTCTCCTTCCTTAGTCTTTTAAGAATTTTACTGTAATCACAATGAAATCACAAGAATAATCTCATTTAGAAATTATAAAGTTTTTAAAAATCTCATTAAATCCCCTGGAACCTCAAATATTCTCACTTTACTAGACAGAACTAATGATGTCACCTAGTATTCATTCACATATCTTCTTATCTCAAACATATAAATTGCATTTCTAAGACCCTAAACATTACATGATCTATTCCAAAATGTCTTTCCTTAACAGAAGCACAATACAGCGATAGTCATGGTGATGGTGGTGTTAGAACAAAATTAAGACCTTTAGAGGCTCCAAGTACAAAAAACAACAGTATAATCCTCTCTCTCCTTATTAAATACTAAACAAGTTAATACAATAAGATTCTTATTTCTTTTCTGATTACTACATCAAAATAATTTTTAAAATAAAATTCCATTTTAATGGAATTTTTGTTAATGTTTTCTTCTACTTTGCTGATACCCTAAGCCTTTGGTAGCTATAGCTATGCCTTTCGGGTAATCAACACTAAATAGTCGTAAGAAATAAAAGTAAAAGCAGTTGCAACTTGAGGAGTTCTACTCTGTGTCAGGTATTTTATATGCATTACTGATAATTCTTACCACATCCACAAATGGCAGAGGTGAGTATCTGAAATAGGCCTTTATGTCTCTCAAGTCTGGTACATTAGACATACTGCCTATAGGACATTTCAGGAAACACTAAAAACTAATTTTTTAATGCATCATTTGATTCAAGTCCTCAAATCTTCTTTGGAACCTAATCACTAATAATTCTAGACAATGAATGTACATATATAGCCAAGACCACTTTTTAAAAATGGGAATGGTCTCCTCTGGATTGTGCCATGTAGCAGTTATAATGCAGATGTTTGTCAAAGACCTTGTCCAGGCCATTCACTGTTCTGTTTTGGGGAAAACTACACCATTTTCTAAAAAGTAGATAAGCATTCTCAGAATATTAAAGAAAAGTATTTTGAAGTACATAAAAATATACTCAGCATAATCATTAGGAAAATGCAAATTAAAACCACAATGATATACACACATATTATAAGAGCTAAAATAAAGAAAACTGATTCTACTGAGCATTAGCAAGGATGTAAAGCAACAGGAACTCTCATATTGCTGATGAGAATGCAAAATGATCAAGCCAACTTTGGAAGAGTTTGGTAGTTTCTTACAAAATTAAACATACACTTATTTGATTCAGCAACCCTACTCCTTGGTGAAACAGACTTAAGTTCATACCCACCCCCCCAAAAACTATTCGCAAATGTTTACAGCAGTTTTATTCATAATTTCTAAAAACTACAAACAATCCAAACATCTCTCAACAGGCAAAGAGATAAACCATGGTACATCCATCCATTCTATGGATTACTACTTAGCAATGAAAACGAACAAATTACTGATACATACTACATGAATCTCAAATGCATTTTCTACGTGAAAGAGGCTGACCGAAAAGTCTATATAATTCCATGGATAGGACAATAACTTATAAATAGAAAAAGCAAAACAACAGCCAAGGAGAACAGATCGGTTTTTACTAGATTTAGTGGGAGAAGCTAACTACAAAGGGGCAACAAGAGCTCTGTGTCTTGATAATGGTGGCAGATACATATACTATGCATTTGTCAAACCCACAGAATTGTATATCACAAAGTGTGAGTTTTACTGTACATAAATTTTTTTAATTAATGCACTTAAAAATAAAGAAAATATGCCAAACGAGAAAAATAATAAAAGAAAGTATTTTAAAATTACTAGTTCTAGAAATGATTTTCATCAGGAGATAATATAGTTGGCTCCACTGAGCTATGGAGATAAAATTCAAAGTGTTTAACACATGGTTTACCACGTAGTAAATTCTGAACTGATACTGGGGTTCCCTCCCCTTTACCCACTTCTCTCTCTTACACAGGCATTTCTCTTTCCCTGTGTCTACCCTTCAATTCTTTCCTCCTCTATATTGGTAATAAATTTTTTTTACTATTTCATATTCCTTTCCTATTTCTTTGGTTAATAATAGAGTAGCCCCCCAAAACTTATCCTCGTGAGATATGTTCCAAGACCCCCAGTAGGTGCCTAAAACTATGTATAGTACCAAAACCGACTTAAACTATGTTTTTCCCATAGATACATACCTATGAAGTTTAATTTATAAATTGGCACAGTAAGAGATTAGCAACAATAACTATTAATAAAACAGAGCAATTATAACAATATACTATATTAAAGTTACGTGAATGTGGTCTCTGTCTCTCAAAATATAGTCACATGTGCCTTAACATTAGAGATCTGAGAAAAGCATCATTAGGCAATTTTGTCATAGGAACATCATAGAATATACTTACACAAACCTAGATTGTACAAACATTCTGTAATGAATAATGATGCTTTAATCATTTAAACCACCCACAGGTGGCAGTAAATTCCATATCATAGTCAGGCCTAGCCTTTTCTTTCAACATCATAAACAAACTTTTTGCTTTGGCCATGACTGTCAGGGTGCTGAGAAGAATAAGCTTCTGGAGACTTCTGCCAAGATGGAGGTATAGGTGGAAACACTGTGCCTTCTCCCACAATCAAGTTTGAATACAACAAAGGTTTGGAGAAATAAAGACACAACCAAAGGACAGAAAATTGAATTATACGGAAGTCCGACTACATCTAACTGTTCAACGGGACGGTAAGAGGGGCGGAGCCAGCAGCAAGCAGGGTCGGGCAGGACAGGGCCCCCCCCACCTGACCCAGGCGCGCAGGCAGATGGGAACTAGTTGCGGTGCGGGGCAGACTGCGGGCGCATATTCGCGCACAGTGAGACAGACCACACAGGCCCCAGGGGGCGAGGGCTGACGGCGGTAGCACACTCGCGTGCAGTGGGAGGAAACGCGTGGGCCCAGTGACGGCGACCCCGGCACCGGTGAGGGCCATGGCGGCAGGAGGCGGACAGGATGCCATAGTCCCTCTTTGACCCCGCCCCCACATACAGCGTCACAACCCAGCAACTGAGTTGCCCCGCCCTGGTGAACATCTAGGGCTCCGATCCTGCTCCTGCTACGTAACAGGCACGGACAGCCCAAAAGATGGCCCAAGAAGAACTCAAAGTCCCAGAGCCAATAACTCTAAGCGACTGAGAAATTGCCAGCCTCTCAGAAGCACAATTCAAGACACTATTTATCAGGATGCTCACAGAACTGGTAGATTATAGTCACAAATTAGAGGAACATATGAAGGCTAAACTAATTGAAATGAAGGGAGATGCACAGGAAACCAATAGTGATGGAAAGGAAACTGGGACTCAAATCAATGGAATGGACCAGAAGGAAGAACAAAACATCCCACCAGAAAGGAATGAAGAAATGAGAATTCAAAAAAATGAGGAGAGGCTTAGGAACCTCCAGGACATCTTTAAACGTTCCAACATCCGGATTATAGGGGTACCAGAAGGGGGAAAGAAACAGCCACGAGTGGAAAACTTATTTGAACAAATAATAAAGGAGAACTTCCCCAGTCTGGCAAAGGAAATAGACTTCCAGGAAATCCAGGAAGCTCAGAGAGTCCCAAAGAAGTTGGACCCAAGAAGGAACACACCAAGGCACATCATAATTACATTAGCCAAGACTAAAATGAAGGAGAGAATCCTAGAAGCAGCAAGAGATAAGGGGACAGTCACCTACAAAGGAGTACCCATCAGACTGTCAGCGGATTTCTCAAAAGAGACCTTACAGGCAAGAAGGGGCTGGAAAGAAGTATTCCAAGTCATGAAATCCAAAGACCTACAGCCAAGATTGCTTTATCCAGCAAAACTTTCATTTAGAATGGAAGGACAGATAAAGTGCTTCTCAGATAAGGTCAAGTTCAAGGAGTTCATCATCACCAAGCCCTTATTATATGAAATGCTAAAGGGACTTATCTAAGAAAAAGAAGATGAAAAATATGAACAGTGAAAGGACAGCAAACTCACAGTTATTAACAACCACACCTAAAACAAAAGCAAACCAAGAGGACAGCTAGATCAGGAGTGGAACCACAGAAATGAAGAACACATGGAGGGTTAGAAATAGGGGGGTGGGAGGGGGAGAAGGGGGGAGAAGGCACAGAAAATAGCATAGATGGTAGGTAGAAAATAGATAGGGGGGAGGGCGAGAATAGTGGGGGAAATATAGAATCTAAAGAACTTGAGACACGTGGTTATAAACTAAGGGGGGGAGAATAGTGGGAGAGGGAGTGTGCGGGTGGAGGGGAATGAAGGGGGGAATAGAACAACTGTAATGGTATAATCAATAAAATATATTTTTTTAGAAAAAGAATACGCTTCGGTTGTCTGGTCTTCGATCTAGGTCATTAGAAATTTCTCCATGCCTTTGAGAGGCCCTTCTCAAAATCTGTTAGTCTTACTGTCTTCAGCAAAGCAGATCTTTAAACAAATTCCATCATTTGTTCTTGCTCTTCAAGGTCATAGCTATGATCTGCTTGACTGGCACATACACTGATTTTCCACCTTTGTGGTCCTTAACACTTTTAATTTCATTTCCAATTCAGTCACTTGACATGACTTCCTACTGGCAGCACTAACAGTGGATTTTCTATGCTTAGTAACCATGATGAACAAAACAACACAAGATTAAATCAAGCACAAGAGAAAATGATGCAATCAATATAGTATAGTATGACACTGCAGCTGGCATAACTATTTTACAGCAAACTTTTTAAGTAGAAAGAGTATACTGTAAAATAACAATAAAAAGTATAGTATTATAAATACATAAACTGATAAGAGTCATTTCTTATCACTTTCAAGTACTATATATAATGGTATGTGCTACAATTTTATGATTGACAGCTCAGTAGGTTTATACCGACATCACAACAAACACGTGAGTAGTGTGCTACACCAATGACAGTGGATAACTGAAATCACAGAAAGTAAAACATGGATAAGGGGGAACTACTGTACTCCCATCCTTTGGGACACTGGCTCTCCCCCATTTTACGTGGTTCTGATGACAATGCCAATGTCATCAATCCCACAGTGATGGGCCGCATTCGAAACCATCCCTTGGAAACATCTCAGTATTCTGACACATGCATCTCTGCCATGAAAGAAGCCTTCTAAAACATAAGCAGAATATAAGACCAATGCAGAGAAAAAAAAGTGACATTAGGAAAGGAGACTATCCTGAAGACATCATTTAAATTCTGGATTTGGCTGTTCCTGTACTGCTCTACCGCTGTTCTTCCTCCCTATAAAGCCATTAAGTCATCTTCTTCTTTAAGTCATTTTAAAATTGTTGTTTTTAATGCTTCTCATGGCAAAAACAGTAACATTTTGTTTCCCTAAAAGACAAAAAATAGTAAATTATCTCTTTACTTCTGTGGCCTTCATTAATCTATTTTCATTATTAGTTGTAATTAATTTAAAGCTATTACACAGCCCTGCTGTAAGGAATCACACAACTACGAAAAGAGAAAGAAATTATTTAAAAAGCCATATATAAGTAGACTGAAAATAGCTGCCCACTGAAGATTTACATTACAAGTATCAAGAATCTTAAAGACAGGTTTTAATGTAAATTTTAGTCAGATTTTAAGACTTCAATGCAGGTAATGCTCACTGTTCACCATATTACATCTTACCACTCTTCTCACTCCAAACTAAGCACCATAAAAAAGATACCTATTACTTTGAGTCACTCTGGCTTTACACTGTTTACTCACAGTTCTTCATCAGTACCTGAAAGAAAGGCAATAGCATATGCCAACTGGAAAAACATGTACATGCAGTAAGGATTAAGGCAAAAGTCTTATGCGTTGATAATAATTTCTAATAAGATTTTCTTCAGTTTATCTGCCTAATTTCCTACTTATTCTTTGATGCTAAACTTAAATGTCAGCTCCCTTCATTTAAGTTTAGCATCAAAGAATCACACTCTAGTAAAGTTGCCTCTGCCTCCTGTCCCTCCATCAAATTATAATTATTTATATGTTAGTGGTAATGAAAACCTAAAAGTCTATAGTAAGAAATGAAGTAGAAAAGGACAGATGAAACACTGCAGTAACAAAATTCACAGATGGACAACTGAATTAATCTGATGCAGAATTCAAAGAGGATTCATAATTCAAGTTTGGAAAATAGAAGTGATAAGCCAGTAATAGAGACATTAAAGTTAGAAAGAAGAATACATTTTAGAAGAAAGAAAATAAAAGAAAATCCATATATGAGCATACTGAGCTTGATGGCATGACAAGCAGGCAGAGCTCTCCAGCTGGAAAATGAAGTTCAGACACAGTTTGGGAGTCTTCTGAAAGAGGTACTCAATGAAGCCAAGGGCCAGGTAACATTACAAGGAAAAGAATCTTGATTAAGAAAAATGTGTAAGAAAAATGCTTAAGAAACAAGCTGACCTTGTGAATGAAAAGAAGAGTGACTAGAATATACAGGAGAAACAGGAGAACTACAAAGTTATAAGCAGAAGGGAGAAAGAAACGGGGTTCACAGTGTTGAACATGAAGAATTAAAAAGCAGAAATTAAGACTGAAAAATATCCCCATTTGGCAATTCAAAGGTCACTGGTAACAACAAAGAACAGTTTTAGTAAAAAAAAAAAAAAAAAAAGGTAGCAAAATCTAAACAATAGACATAATTGTTTTTTCCTCCAGACTGCTGTATAATACAAAGAAAAAAAGAGAAGAATGAATAAGAAAAGGTGTTTGGGGGCTTTTTGGTTGGTTGGTTGTTCTGGCCATTAAAGATATTGTTAAGGAAGCCGGATATAAAAATAATGAAGGAGTTAATTGATGAACCTATATATTCCAACAGATGAAAGAAATAATAGTAGCCATGAAAGCCTAAAGGGACACATCCCTAAAACTAAATGGTAGAGAAGAGAAATTATACAACTTAGAAATAAAGGAAAACAAAGCTGAAGAAGCTTCTGTTGGAGGTAATCTTACTCTTTTCAAAAAAAAAAACATACAAAGTCTCTCATATCAATGTTTCTCTCTCCCCTTTCCTCTCTCCCTAAAAGCAATGAAAAAATCCTTGGGTGAGGATAGAAGAAAAAAAAGAACAGCATTCGTCTTCTCATCAGAAGCAGGAGACACAGATGGGCATTTTGTAGGCACGATGGGATAAAAAAAAAATACAGTTCCAAAAAATGCTGGCAATACAGTACACTATAGGGTTTCATTATGATTACCGTGATTGCACGGCTAAGTAGGAGCTACGGCTTGCATCACAAGAGAGTATCTTTCCACACATTGCTAACCCCAGAAAAGATCAAAATTTTAAATCTGAAGTACATTCTACTAAATGCATATTGCTATTTCACCATTATAAAGCCCCAAAATTCTAAGTTGAACCATTATAAGCTGGGACCAGTTGTATATGGAATCAGGGACTAGAAAAGGGATAAAATAGATCTGTAATAACCCTGTAGTTAGTCAATTAGGAAAGAATTGCCAACCAATATAAACAAGTATTTTGAAACACAATTTCTAAACAATTGTTCATCTCATTTTCACTTAACTAGCAGAAGGGCACAGATTCTTTAGTCTATTTGACCTGATTGTTATTATTTTATAAAGACAGACTTCTATATTCTGATCTGTATGTCTTTTCCATTGTGTACTTCTCCATCTTTTTCTTTACGTTATGAAACTTTTAAATTCATTTTAATGTTTTAATGTGGTTTTAGTCTTGCTTTGATGCTTTGCTTAAATATCAAAGTAGCATTTAATTACTCAAGAAATTAATATCTATTTTCTAGAAGACAAGTATTTGAGAGAACTATATAAAGAACAGCAATTCTGAGGCTAAAAATGGCTATTATCTTCTGATAGCTGCTCATTTATTATGATTAAAAATAAAATGCCCTGGGAAAATTTGAATGATGATCATCTTCAATATTTTGAAGCTTCAGAAGTTACAGAAAAAATTGTCTGTTTTCCTTTACCCTGAAATTTTTCCCATTACATAATTCACACTTAGGAACTTTATATGTATTACAAATTCAGTGGGACATTTAAAAATAAATATGGCATAGCATATACAAAAAAATATTGTTGCCATAAAAATAGTAACCTTAGCTCTATACTTGTTCCTACAATGCTGCCATTGCATAAAAAGCTTAGGGATTTAACTTTTGGAACTCCTTTAAAGTCTTAACACAATCTTTACAATATTGTCAAAAGTTAACAACTCTTTCATTAAATACAGCATTGATTTGGGGATATTTCTAGTTACCATAAGGTAATTTATCTAAATTAGAAATACCATTTTTGAACAGAAAGTGTGACTATAATGCATGAAATAAATTTTCTCATGCCACTATAATGACATAATCATTAACATATACTTTTAGGTACATTCTTCTCCTCTACAGTGTCTACTCTGTGGGTTACCACTCATACATTCTACTACGTTGGGTAAAATGTAAATTAAATCATTTTATAAGCATGCTTCTTATTATTGGGTAATACAAGCTCTTATAGTTTCTAAGGATCAAATTATTGAATATTTGAAAGTAGTTAAAGCACTCTCATTTCTAAATTTAGCTAGTTGTTATTCAACACCCTATCTTTTTCCATACTAAACTAAAAATGTACATTATCCTTTTGGCGAATACCCAATATGACCCTACTCAGTCAGTTGTCTACTCACACTACATGCAAACAGGGTCCAGTGGAAGTATCGCCTGCTTGAGTGTGGTTGCTAGGGTAATAATATGGGTGTCATAATTTATTGTCTTAATTTGAACATTTCACCTGAAATGTCATATGGTGTCCTTGAGTGTGATCATTTGATTGTTATGTTATAGAATTACATGCTTATGATTTTATATTAAAAGGTTTTGTAATAAAAAGAGGGATTATTTCTGCCAGACCCAGTATTGTAACACATACACACCCCTATTTTTTAATTTCATATATGTGTATTTTTTTCCTACTTTGTCACCTAAATGTTACCTGCTGGCTTTGCCCCCAGATGAGCATTAGGACGGTCTTTCTAATGGTAGTCATACATTTCCTTTGGATTATCTTTGAAAATCAGTCTAAGCCCATTCAGCCACCTTAAGTCTAACTTGATTCAAACTTAACTGAAAACAGTCCACCCCACCTTCTACTCCCAAAACAAAATATAACCAAAAAACAGTTTTTTTCTTATGTTCATAAGAAGCTTCAATTGCTTTTGAAGCCCTACCTCTGAGACTTATTTAACTTTGCCTTTATTCTCTTCAAAAGCCTTTATTAACTCAGCATTTAAGATTATCTCTGTCTCAAAGTTGTGCACATAAACTAAAAAATTCCCAAGAAAAAGTTTAATTAGCCATCTGGATTCCTCAAGACAGTCCCAATTTGTCCATTGTTGAATCATCTGTTAGACCATAAGCCTTGTTTTTGATTCAGAAAAAAAAAAAAAACAGAGTGACTGTACATAAGGGAAGGGCTAAAATGCATTCCTTTTCCTAAAAGGTCAAAGAATCTCTACACAATGGTGAAAATTCAAACACAAGGAGCACTGGGGCAGCGGGGGGGGGGGGGGGGGGGGGGGCCGGGCTGGTAATATAAGACAGAAAACTGTACTTGGACAAGAATTAAATAAAAATTAAAATTAAAAAAAAAGGAAAGAAGTGGAGGCCCAGAGGAGTAATTAGCCTGATACTCAAGTTCATATATTTGGTGGCAGAGCCAACACTAGTATCCAAATCTCCTTGATTCCAAGTTCAAAGCTTTTGTACTTTATCCAGTCATTCAAATTACTAAACAGGATTATGTCAAATGAAAGCAGCTAGACACAAAGACTACATATTGTAGAAGCAGGGAATGGGCAAACTGGCAAGAGGGAGCTTTTTGGAGGGTGAAAATATTTTAAAATTGGATTGTGATAATTGTACAACTGCATAAATTTGCTAAAACTTGCACTGTGAATTTTATAGTATATAAATTATACTTTAATAAAGCTATTCAAAAAATTACTAAGAAGGAACTCAGATTTTACCTTTAAGTCTGTAGAGCTCTCAGAATATGCCACAATATCACTAACACACAAAAAACCCAACTTCAGATCCTTTTCCCTTCAGAATTTCCAAAAGGAAAGGAGCTTACCTTCTAACCTTACATGTGCAGTGGAAACCAAAAGTGACAGGTACTACACAAATATTCACATAAGGAATATGCAAAATTTCTATGAAACACATTAGCTAGTGATCATTATTTCCCTTAAGGCAGGATCTGCACCACTATATGTAAGCCCCTGATGACAGGTATAGAATAGATGTGCTTTTTTTAAAGATTTTTATTTATTTATCTTTAGAGGGGCAGGGGAGAGGGAGAGAAATATCAATGTATGGTTGCCTCTTGTGCATCCCCTGCCAGGAACTGGCCTGCCACCCAGGCATGTGCCCTGACTGGGAATCAAACTACAGTTGTTTGGTTTGAAGGCCCACGCTCAATCCACTAGCTTGAGCATCCCTGAGCTACACCAGCCAGGGCAGAATAGATGTGCTCTTATCTGTTATCTGGTCTGACAAATTGCTCCAAGACAGAATTCATTGGTGATTTCATTTTCATAACATCTTTATACCATTATAATTTTAAACATTTAAAGAGTTGTTTTATTAAAAGGAACTATTTCTATTTGCATATAAGCAAGTTTCTTTAGTTATTACTTATGCATCCTTAGTAGGCATCCATCTCTCCAGCTGACCCAGGATTGACAGCATGTTCTCATGCTGCTGAGGCCCAGTTTACCAAGGCTAAGGAAAGACCTTTTGGCCTCAAGAAATTCAATTACCACCTTCCTAAGCCCTAGAGTTTCACTGAACTTTCTAAAAGAGAAAGAAAAATCAGAAACTTATAAAAAGAAACCAAAATGTTTACCCTGGCTTAAGTTCTTATTTTAAAGAGATTTTCTCAAAATTATAATCTCTTGACATTTGCTAAACTGTATGGATTAAGTACTTATTCAAAGGAATCAAGACATGAAAAATATAACATAACCTCTACTGAATATATCTTTCATGTACAATTCTATGTGCTACAAAAATGGAATCAGTCAGATCCCAAATGATTAGGGGCCTCAGTATTAAACACACACTTTCCTCCCTGTGAACTTTTCTAAACAATAATTGGCTTAAACCTGCTAATAGTACTCCCATGAATGGAGAGCACTGCTATTAATTTTAGTTTATGAGGTAGTCTCATCAATGGAAGTAGTATTTTTTTACATTATATTATGCAATGAGGCATGGAAGAAAATGAAGAGACGTTCTGAAAACCAATTCCTTATAGTCAGAAACTCCACAGATGAAGACAGAAATAACACAACAGGCATGAGAATGCATGCCTGGAAATTGGGAGAGTGGATCATAATACATAAAATATTAAGCAGAACAATAATGTGACTGATATAAGCCCCTTAAAAATGAACCAACATCTCCCATTTCTCTTTTTATATGGAGGCACAAAATCATCTTTTAAATAAATAATATTTAACCTTATACCAAGTAAAGTTCTTCTAGTCTCTTTCCTACTACCTCAAAAGGAAATAAACTCATTAGAATAAACCTATTGTATCATAAAAGCTAATGTTTTTCCAGGACATGTTCTATGAACTCTAAGAAAAAAAGTCCTACAAAGATGGACAACTCCCATATTTCTTACCACTGTTGGGAGAAGAAGGATGACAAACAGGTGGAAGAATGTGGAGGCAGAGAGAAAAAACAGGAAAAAAATTTCCCTCGCCTCCAAATAAGGCCGGCTCATTAATCAGTACAATCCTCTGTCTCCCTCAATCCACCTCCCTTCACTGACTGCCCCAATCATAGCTAAGGTCTATGACAATGGATATAATACAAAAGCTACAGATTATATTTCTCCACCTTTACCACTCGTCAAGACATTATAATCAATAATTTTTTAAAATTATAAAAATTATTTTTAAAACTAGCTTAGGAAATGTTGACTTGAGCATTACATAACTTTGGTATGCTTTTACAGTTTGATAGTTTGTAAATATTGTTTTTGCTAAGGCAAATTTATTCTGGCTCTCAGTATTAATGAGATATGATATCTCATTTAAGGGATATGATATAAATAACCAGCCACAAAATTAGTAAAAATCTAAAATCCATTCATGGTTCACTACCAGTCTTGATCGAATAAGATTTACTTAGACACAAAACAGGTTCATTTTAAGTGTAAATTTGAATAAATCAAATAAAAGAATCTTCCATTTTCATTTACTTTTGTTCATTTATAATCAGAAAGTTTCAGCATTTAAAGTTCATAGTATGTAATGTTTCTCTTAAGTCAGATTCTAAAATAAACATTAGCTTTTCCCACTTATATTTAAGATTAATATTAATATTTTATTAGTTTATAACAGTGATTTTTCAACCAGTATGCTGGAAGAATTTTTAAACCATGCACTACCTGACTATTTAGTCAGAGACACTGACTTCTTCCTTAGGCTGTCAAATAAAAAAAATGACAACCACCAACACAAGAGCCATCTGATATGAATGAATCAAAAGTATACCTGTTTCTTTTGTCAGATCAACAGAAAATGTATTTTAAGCCCTGCAAAGCTGATCCTCCATGGAGGGCAGAGGTTGGTGGTCAGTGGTGACAGCCAGTCTTTGTAGCTGAATGGCTTGGGTAAATCCCTCCCATTGACCTGCAAACAGCAACCAAGGCTCAACTGTAAGACGAGCGTGTACACCGAGGATGCATCTCCAGGAGCCATCTGATATGAATGAATCAAAAGTATACCTGTTTCTTTTGTCAGATCAACAGAAAATGTATTTTAAGGTGTACCTGAGAACTTTTGTAATTAGTTTATTTGTGCCACAGAGATGAAAAATGTTTAAATTAGAAAAATCCAAGTTCTAAGATACAACAAATATATGGAACATTTCAGTAGTAGACTTTAACGTTTTATTCCAGGGTTTCAATGAAGAGTTATACCACAGAACCAAAACAAGAGGAAAAAAACAATATAGCAAAGGCAAGTTTGAACCACATCAGCACTAGACTTATATTGATATAATTTGTCAATTTTTAAAAAAACTGAAAATTCAGCCCTGGATGGTACAGCTCAGTGGATTGAGCATGGGCCTGCGAACCAAAGGATCGCAGTTAGATTCCCAGTCCGGGCACATGCCTGGGTTGCAGGCCAGTTCCCAGCAGGGGATTCACGAGAGGCAACCATACATTGATATTTCTCTCCCTCTCCCCTTCCCCTCTAAGGATAAATAAATAAAATCTTTTTTTAAAAAGCTTAAAATTCAAAACAGATTTTCTTTCACGTATCACTTTTTGACCAAAAAAACTATCACAAAAGATATTTTTAAAAAGCAGTAACTGAGGTATTATGTTTTGGCAAATAAAATCTCTTAAAATAAAAACGTAAATGAAATTAACACCATAGCTCTGTAAATAAAATCTTCATAAGCCCTGACTGGTATGGATAACGGGGTTGGGCACTGTCCTGCAAACTTAAAGGTCACCAGTTTGATTTCCAGTCATAGAACAAGCCTGGGTTGCAAGACCAGGTATCCAGTTGGGAGCATGTGAGGCAATCACAATCAATGTTTCCCTCATACATAGATGTTGTTCTCCCTACCCCTCTCTCTAAAAATAAATAAATAAAATCTTTTCTAAAGATATTTTCAAAGAAAACTTAATTTAATGCTATAGCTCTGCTTTCTATAAAGAGTATAAATAACTCTTATATTGAAATACATGGTATAATCCCATAGGCCCTATTTTCTCTTCTTCCATTACAAAGAAAATGTACAGTATCATATAAAGTTTATATGGGTTATAGCTCGCCTCCTCACACAACCACATCAAAATTATAACTAAAATATAAAACTACCATCACTCACAACTGTCAGAAATTGAGTTGAACGGAAGTCTGACAACTACGGAATTAAAAGAACAACATCCACCTACAATGGTAGGAGGGGCAGAAACAAGGAAGAGGCTGGTTCCAAATGTGGCAGATTCTGGCCCATACAGTCCACCTGTTGTGACTGAAGATGAGAACAAATGCACAGGCTATAGCAATCCTCTGGAGAAAGAGGGACAGCACAGCCACTATCTCAAGGTGAGAGCACCTCTGAGTGCCTCGACCTCTCTCTCAAGAAAAGAGCGCACTGACCCTTGACTGGACAGGCTTTTATTGTTTTTTGCAGGGCTTGTGCACCCAGTGGACAGCTATAACCACATGAGAGCATCACCACCCAGCCTTGAAAAGCTGATCCTCCATGGAGGGCAGAGGTTGGTGGTCAGTGGTGACAGCCAGTCTTTGTAGCTGACTGGCCTGGGTAAATCCCTCCCATTGACCTGCAAACAGCAACCAAGGCTCAACTGTAAGAGGAGGGTGTACACCGAGGATGCACCTCGAGCACCTATCTTGGGTGACAGGGAAGGCTGTACCACTGGACCATACAAAACACCTACTACATTAGGCCACGCTGCCAAGACAGGGAGTCATAGCAGCTCTACCTAATACATAGAAACAAACACAGGGAAAGTGCCAAAATGTGGAGACAAGGAAACATGACCCAGATGAAAGAACAGATCAACACTCCAGAAAAAGAACTAAACAAAAGGAAGATAAGCAATCTATCAGATGCAGAGTTCAGAACATTGGTTATAAGGATACTCAAGGAACTTACTTAGTGAGGACCTCAACAGCATAAAAAAGATCCAGTCAGACACAAAGGATACACTATTTGAAATAAAGAACAATTTACAGGGAAACAACTGTAGAGTGAATGAAGCTGAGAATCAAATCAATTACCTGATACATAAGGAAGCAATAAAACAACCAATCAGAACAATAAGAAAAAGAAGAATCCACAAAAAAAAACAAGGATAGTGTAAGCAGCCTCTGGGAGAACTTCCAGCATTCCAACATTCACATCATAGGGGTGCCAGAAGGAGAAGAGAAAGAGCAAGAGACTGGAAATCTATCTGAAAACAACAATGAAGGAAAGCTTTCCTAATTTGGCGAAGGAAATAGACAAGCAACTCCAGGAAGCACAGAAAGTCCCAAACAAGATGGATGCAAAGAGGCCCACTCCAAGACACATCAAAATTAAAAAGCCAAAGGTTAAAGATAAAAAGAGAATCTTAAAAGCAGCAAGAGAAAAGCAGTTATTTACCCTACAGGGGAGTTTCCATGAGACTGTCAGGTGATTTCTGAAAAGAAATTTTGCAGGCTAGAAGAGACTGGCAAGAAATATTCAAAGTCATGAAAACCAGGGACCTGTAGCAAACATTGTTCCACCCAGCAAATCTATCATTCACAATTGAAGGGCAGATAAAGAGCTTCCCAGGAAAGAAAAAACTAAAGGAGTTCATCCCCATCAAACTATTATTCTAAGAAATGTTAAAGGGACTTATTTTAAAAAATCAAAACTATGAACAATAAAATGGCAATAAATACATATCTATCAACCACTGAATCTGAATCTAAAAAACAAACTAAGAAAACAAGAAGAACAGAGACAGAATCATGGATACTTAGAGGGTTGTGATGGTTGCCAGATGGTAGGGGATATGAGGGAATGGATGAAGAGGTGAGGGGATTAAGAAGTACAAACAGGTAGTTGCAGAAGAACCATGGGGATATAAAGTACAGTATAGGAAATGGAGTAGCCAAAGAACTAATACACATGACCCATGGACACAAACAATGGTGTGGGGATGTATGAGGGAGTGGAGGGTGCTGGATGGAATGGGTCAACGGGGGAGAGAGGGGAAAACTGTAACAGCATAATAAAATACTTTTTAAAAATAAATAAACTTTATATGGGTTATACATGATCTGTCCATAAAAAAATCCAGTCATTGCTATAATAATAGTGTATGTGACATTACTATAATCTGGTAGCCAAGAGTGGACTGGAATATACATGTGGGAACAATGACAACTTCACTATACTAGTCAGTCAGGGCAGTGATGCTGTTAAGTGAGCATGTGTACTGTGTAGCCGTTGCATTCAAAACAACTGAGTGAATGGAGAAATGAACCTGCATCTATTACCTATTTGGATAATTCAGAAGGTCGCACAGCTATATGGGAGACTGGTGATCAGCAGCTTCATCATGACAACACACCTACTCATGTATCATGTCTCATGGAGAATTTTTTGGCAAAACATCAAACCACCCAGTGATTCAGCCCCCAAACAGATCAGACTTGGAACCCTGTGACTTCTGGCTTTTCCCAAAATTAAAATTACCTTTGAAAAGGAAGAGATTTCAGACCATCAATAAGATTCAGGAAAATACAACAGGGCAGTTGATGGCAACTGGGAAAATTATACTTTGAAGGGGACTGAGACATCATTGTCTTATGTACAATGTTTCTTGTACATAGAACATCTTCATATTACATGGTGGATACCTTCTGGAAAGACCTCCTACGTTTAGAATATTGTACAGATTGATATAAAGTTCTTTAATAATGAAAGAAAAAAACTATGTCAGGGGAGTGATACGGTTCATTTCATTGGTTGGATTCCTAATTATGCCAAAAAGGAAACTGTGGGATGATGGAGGGTGATTGAAAGGGAGATGTAGGTAAGAGAGTAGACTGTAAAGAGAAAGATTAAAGTGAAAATAATCCATTAAAAATATTTTTAAATGCATAAATATCTTCATATAACTTTCGTCTGTTGTGAATTTTTAAAGTTTGTTTTTAAGTCAACTGTAAATATCTTTTACTTTTAAACATGTTTAATTATATCATATTGAACTACAATTTAATGCCAATTCAAATTGCAACAAAAGAAACTATACATTTTATTGTAAAAAAATATAAGCCAGAGAGGCATAGAACAGAGAACCAAAGGATATCTTGTATTTGTCCTCGAAATGCTACACCTACTACATGACTACTGACTACAGGAGACTAAAAGAAGATATCTCAGCTGAAAATTACTAAAGAGCCATTACTGATGCAGGATATAAAAGTACTACAATAGTAACACTTTTAGTTTCAGAGCTGTGTAGAATCTTAGTTTTATTTAATTTTTAAGAAATTTATTTACATGTATATATCTACTCTTATGACTGTAAATGGAGATTCTTTGCCCTGACTGGTGTGGCTCAGTGGGTTGGGTGTCCTCCTGCAAACCAAAAGGTCTCCAGTTCAATTCCAGTCAGGGCACATGCTTGGGATGTAGGCCAGCCAGGTCCCAGGTTGGGGGCATGCAAGAGGCAAGCAATTGATGTTTCTTTTGCACATTGATGTTTCTCTTCCTCTCTTTCTCCTTTCCTTCTCCTCTCTCTAAAAATAAATAAATAAAATCTTTTTAAAATTTTTTTAAATAAATTTTTTTAATTGTAAATGGTCTTTCACTTTCATAAATGTGCTATAATATAAAATGGGTGTCCTTACACTTAATTAAACCAAGAGATTCACTAATAGCAGTTTTTAGTAAATCAAAAATAACAATTAAAAGGCCACAGTAACTAAAACACAATGGTGCTGGCACAGAAACAGAGATATAGATCAATGGAACAGAACGGAGAGTCCAGAAATAAACCTATGTCTTTACATTCAATACTTGACAAAAGAGTCAGAAACATACAATGGGGTAAAGATAGTCTACTCAATAAACAGTGCCAGGAAAACTGCAAATAGGTATTGAGATCCATGCAAAAAAATGAAACCAGATCACCTTTTTACACCATACACAAAAATAAACCCAAAATAGATTAAATACTTAAATCTTGTACTCAAAACCATAAAAATCCTTGAAGAAAACATAGGCAGTAAAATCTCAAACACTTCCCATAGCAATATTTTTTCTGCTACATCTCCTCAGGCAAGGGAAACAAAATAAATAAATAAATAAACAAACAAACAAACAAACGAGACTACATTAAACTAAAAAGCTTTTGTACAATAAAATGGAAAGACAACCCACTGAGTGGAAGAACATATTCGTCAATGATGTATCTGATAAAGGACTAATATCCAAAATGTATAAAGAATTTAGAAAATTCAACACCAAAAAAACCAACCATTCGATCAAAAAAGGGACAAAGGACCTAAACAGACACTTCTCCAAAAAAGACATACAGATAGACAGCCAAAAGGCATATGAAACGATGCTCAACATCACTAATCATGACAAAAACACAAATTAAAACCACAATGATATATCCCTCACACCTGTCAGAATGGCTATCATCAATAAATCAGAAAACAATAAGTATTGACAAGGACATAGAGAAAGGGGAAACTTCATGTATTATTAGTGGGAATAAAGACTGATGCAGCCACTGTGGAAAGCAGTATGGAGTTACCTAAAAGAATTAAAACTCTAACTGCTTTAAGACCCAGTGATTTCACTCTGGAAATAAATTCAAATAAACCCAAAACACCCATTTGAAAGAATACGTGCACCCCTACATTCACTGCAGCATTATTTACAACAGCCAAGATTTGGAAGCTGCCCAAATGCCCATCAGTGGATAAGTGGATAAAAAAAAAGCAGTGGTACATTTACACAATACTACTCTGCCATAAAGAGGGCGGAAATTTTACCCTTTGCAATAACATGGATGGACCTGGAGAGTATTATGTTAAGTGAAATAAGCCAGTCAGAGAAACACAAGCACCACAAGATTTCACTTATATGTGGAATCTAATGAACAGTATAAACTAACAAACAAAATAGAAACAGACTCATAGATACAGAGAACAGACTAACAGGTGTCACAGGAGGTGGGTGAAAAAAGCGAAGGATTTAACAAAAAAACAAAAACAAACAAAAAACCCTCATAGACAGACAACAGTATGGTGATTACCAGAGGGAAAGGGGAGATGAGGGTAAAGGGAGATAAGTGGTGATAGAAGGAGATTTGACTTGAGGTGGTGAACACAAAATACAATATATAGTTAACATTTTGTAGAACTGTACCCCTGAAACCTATAATTTTACTAACCAATGTCATCCCATTAAATTCTATTAAAAATAACAATTAAAAACAGGAATGGTTCATTCCTGGGTGTCAGCATTAAAAAAAGGTAAAAAGTATATAAAATTATTCTGGCATGTCTTATAAAACTGTTTAATTTTTAGCATTAACCCCTTAATTATGGTAAATACATCACTATTCTCACAGATACTGTCATTCCTTTCAAAGAATATATTTTTTATTTTAGGATTGAGATTCTACTTACATGATAAATAAAGAACATACAACCCAACTGCTATTTTCAGAAACTAAATATTCTAATGATTTTAATAAACATATTTTCAGTTTCTAGCCTTGACTTTGAAGAATGTGAACAGTAAGAAATAAATTCACATATCTTACTGATTACAGTTTAGACATCTAAATAAAGTGCCAGAGACCAAAAGTAAATAAACAAACAACTGCTTCATTTCAAAGGCACAAGTTCAATTTAGTAGGTCAGCTGGACTCACTGCACTATATTGCAGGAGACAGGTTAGGAAGTGACCTTGGGATCCTTGCTCTACCGATGTTCCAAGGGCCCATTTCTTTATTGAAAGTATCTCTACTTTTAATAAATACCTATATTACTACACAACTTATATCTTTGCTGATATGACTCTACTTGAAGCTTTTTTGACATTTAAGACTATAGATATTAAAATTAAAAATTTAACATGCAACATGCACAAATGGTCGAGATATACTCCTTCCCTTCTGATACTCTGCAAAAGAAGTTTAAGTAACTATTATAACACACTCTAAGTTTAGATACATATTTTCAGAGATTTCGAATGAGAAATTCAATATATCTTAAGTACTTTTCATTATTTCAGATCATGAAAAGATATTTTAATTTATGTGTAATATACAATATTTCAACTCCACAAGCACTATGAACAGATACATGCCTATATCAATTCCTTCACTCTTTTCATCAAAAATGTTTCTTCTGGTCATAAAACTCTGATGTGGCGTGTTTTAAAAGTTCAAACATATTAAGCTATGCTTTGCTTTGGCACTAGCTCCCCCTCCAGACCAACCTGCTAATAATACAACTGCACTTAAAAAAATAAACAAGGAACACAAGTCTTTCCAAGCCATCAGAAAATTTCAAAATTCACCACTTTTAAAGACATTCCAATTCTTTGATATAACTATATAAAATTTGTAACCAAACCTTGCAGAATATAATCAGAATTACTTTTTTTTTCAATTCCATACATCTCAAACAGAATTAGCTTGTAGAAACACAACTCCAAATGTCACTAAAATTTAAGAATATCCTAAAATAAATATAGTGATACACTTTATGGAAATTATTTTAAGCCACTATCCTAATAAACCACAATATACTCAGCTCACTACTCAATCAAAAATATATTTTTACATGTTTCTGCAGTCTATGCAAGTTTCATTCCAGTTGTTCAGGTTCTTCAATTCAAGTAGAATTCTCAAGTTATAATGCAGCAAAAGGAAAATCCATGCATCCAAACTACCCTCTATTTTCCTTCTAAATTGCCCATTTCTAACTCCCTACATTCTTACATACTCAACTACAAAATCACAATTTCAAATGTTTAAGTTCCCACCTTACTTTTACTATTGTATTTAAAAATCAAGTAATCGAGACTTTTTATATGCATTTTATAGTATATTTCACAAGGCTAGGAACATACAAGGCCTTATTATTTTGGCATTAACATTTTAAGTTGTTTGTTTTTTATTTTAAAGAAGAGAGAATACAAGTTACTCCAGTATTTCAGTGTAGCTTTGTTATATTTAAATAATCTCTCCAAAAATTATTTCTATATGATGTACCCTTTAAAAGAGCCATGCATAAAAACATATAATTTAATCGACAAAATAAATATGCACTTAACCCCAGGAATAACAAGGGGAGAAAAACTAGTATAATGAAATCTTGCCTACAGTTTCTAAAGAGAGCTAAGCAAAAGTTCAGTCGGTTAAGTCGGTTATGTGTGACGAGTCTTATACTAAACTGATAAAAAGCACTTTTGCTGAAATTTGTTCTGTTACCTGAAAGTTTGGGATTATCTACTAGAGATTGTGGCTTTCTAGGTCCACCTTCTTAACTTGAGTCAACTGTAAATTAATTCAAACACAGCAAGTCAAACGACACCTCTCCCTACCTTTATCCAAGACCTCAATCAAAAAGTTAATATAGAGATGGAGAGCTGCTATTGCCACCACCAACATGAAGACTGTACCAGTCCCATTCTTAGAGCTGAATGCCCCAACCTGAAGCTGAAGAAGCCACCCTGGGTGGGTGTTTGCTGTGGTGGTGGTCTTACTCATTCATCACCAGAGGAATAATTTATTATGTTATTGTTGAACCTCCAAGTGTTGGCTCTATGACTGATGAACGTGGGCATCAGAGACCAATAGCTTTCTCGGCCTTCAGAGTGAAATGGGCAATATATTATGGAAGGACTCACAAGCAGCTCCCTGGTTTAGGTTTCATAATCTTAGACCGATCCAATGCACCAAACATTCCAAAACTCAATGGGTTTCTTCTATTCATTGGATTCATCTCTGTCCTATTCATCTCTGTCCCCCCCATCTCTGTGGGGGGCTTTTTTATTTTTTTGTTTTTTACTGGCTAGAGTATTCATGAGAATGAAACTGCCTGGCTATCTGATGAGTTGGAGTGCCTTTTGACAAGAAATCTGTGGATACTGGATTTCTTCCTGTTAATGAACTTTCAAAGGCTGTACCAATTCTCTGATATGAAATATGGAAAAGGATGAAAAACATGTAGAAAACATGGGAAGCATACTGAAGCTCGGGCTAGAATACGGTACCAAAGAGACAAGCTTATGAGTATTGTCTCCTGCTGACCTACACTGACATACCAATGATGTTAAGTGGCATTTCCTTCTCAGTTTTTAATTTCTTAAAAAACATATACTATATTTCTACAACTATTAAATAAATAAGCAAGCTAAAATATGGCAAAACGCGAAAGCTCCCAAGGGATGAACCCTAACCACGACATTGTCATTGAACTTAAGAAATACACTGCGTCTCTGCCGTTCCGTGTAGCTTAAGATTGCAGTCCCCACGGTGAGAGAACAGGTGCTGCGACCCACAACCCACTCACTCTTGCAGGACAAATCTTCTTTAACTAATAAAGATGGAATCATTTAACCTTCCCAAGTAAGTTTAGATACTCGAAAGCCGCCAGCTCATCATTTCCAAATCCAATGGGGGGATGTGGGAGCACTCGTGCCGTTAAGTGCCCAAGCATAGGCTCCTCGCTGGGAGTGGGTCCCTGTACGGGTCCACTCCCTGATTTCCAGCCCAAGAACCCCTCTGGGAAAGCCCACAACGCAAAGGCATCCTCCTCTCCGCAGTCTGTGACTGCTGGGACAGAGCTGCTGGGGAGAGGACAGGTAGGTGTGGAGGAGAGAAGAGGACACCTCCTACCCCGCCCCCATCCCTCTCTTCTCTGCTTCGGCCCCTGCCCTATGCAACCATGGGAGACACAGAGGGCAGCGGACGCGCCGCTCCTCGTCCCGGCCCGGGCGGCGGTCGCCCCCCACCCCCTGCCCGCGCCCTCCCGACCGCGCAAAGGCACCCGCCAGATCGTCCCGAGGGCTCCCTCCCCACTTTTCCCGGAGCCGCTGGATAAGCAGCAGCAGTTGCAGCAACAGGCCCGGGGATCGCCGGGGGAAAAGAGCAGCGACAGTCTCTAGTCACATCCCGGGAACCTCAGCGGGTCCCGCGCTTGCTCATCCCCAGACCCCGAGGCGCGCAGGGCCCGGCCCCCAAACGCCCCCTTACCCGAGGCGGAGCAGAGGCGGTCTCCGCTGTTTCCCAGTTGCCGCCGCTACAGCCCTCAGCCGCAGCTGCCCTGCGTGTGGGAGTGGGAGGGGTGGCTGGGTGGAGGATGCTACTCTCGACTGAAGGGAGAGGAAGAAACGGAAACAGGAACCACCGCCGCCGCTGCTTAACGGAGCCTTCGGCGCCAGTGACTGAGGGAGAGCGCGAGGCGGCGCGAGCCGGGCAGTCGCTGACAGCGCGAGACCGAGCGCGAGCCGGGTCCCAGGCGCGCGACCCGGAGCAGCGCCAGCCCCATTCCGTGAGGAAAGGAAGGGGACGGCTTGACTGGGGACTCCGAGGGAGCGACGAGGGGCGGGGGCCTGGGGCAGAGGGAACCGGGCCACTCGGGTCGGCCGGAGATAACGCGCGCACGCGCCGGAGCGCTTTGACAACGAGAGCAGGCGGGGAAACCCGGGTTAGCGCAAGCGTGCGCGCGCGAATGGGGGCGCGCGCCCCTCGGCGTTCCAGGCTTCTGGGAGAGGGCGCGCATGCGCGGGCCGCGGCCACCTACGGCGACCCTGGCTTGTGCCTGGGGCTCTCCCCGCCCTTTTCTCGCTCCCCCAACTGATAGAGTAGCTGCAGCATCCGCGTCCAAGCGGAGCCGCGGACCACAGCCGGACCTGGAGACTTTCAGCAGTGCAGGGTCTGCACACGTGGGCGACGGTTCGAGCGTGAGCGTAGGCCGCCCTCTACTGCTTGAAGGCCGGAGGCTGAGGGGGCCGCGAGTCTAGCTGGCTCCCCATTCCTGGGAGCGCCACCTCCAGGGAATGCCGTATCTCGACCACCAGGACGGACAGACTCCTGCTAGTTCAGCCGTGGCCCAAATGAACGCGGGAACTGGAAATTGGAAGCAGGATCTCTGCCACTTGTTAGGGGTGATTGCCGCTTCCCGGCTGCAGCTTGCAACGCGAACAAATTATAGCATCGCACCCACATGGGACCAGCTAAGTCCTGCTCTAGCCTGAGAGAGCTGTGTTTCCACATTCGCCCGGACAGAAAGATCCCCCATGAGGGCCTGAGTTCGATGCCTGACCTCTCCCCCACCCGCTGCTAAGACAGCCCCTCGGCTGCAGCAGCCCCTCTGAAGCGGAAGTTTATTCAGTACGGAAAAGAGAACTTGGGACGGAGGGGTGTGGAGGCTTTTCCTTAGTATGCTTCCTACCCGCTCAGACTCGGGACACTTGTGGCACCCGCGATGCAGAGCAGTGGGCCGAAGAGCTAGTTCACCAGCCGAGAAGCCCAGGCGAGACCGAGTACCCGAGCGCGCTATCCGGGCACACAAAGTAGTCGCGGGCCGAGTGGGGAGCCACACTGGCCAATCAGACGCGAGCTGCGTGAGTGGAGTACGAGCCGACCAATCAGAGGGTGGGAAAATGAGCTTCCCTTACCGAACTCTTCCCGGTGCCTCCAGACCTACATCCCAAGCCTGGGAAGCAGTACTGCGGGGGAGAGAAATGGTGCCCCAAAGACAGAAGAATTATTTTCATAGACTTGGATATTTTTAAGTAAATGCCTTGGGTATTTATCCTTGAACAAAAAGCGGTGGCCTTTTAGATGCTGAGTGTGAAAAGGATCATAGAAAAAAGGTTTCAGAGGCAGTGGCCTGACAAGACTCATCTGCCTAGTAACGTACATAAATTTACAGTATTTACTGAAACATTTTTAAAGGCCAGGAGCTGTATTACAGAGACAAATTAGATACTGCTGATTCAAAAGAAAAAAATTCCCTATCCCTCAAGAAGCTCAGCTTCTGAGAGAGGTTTGTGAGACCTGTGACTCCGGTATTTATAGCAGCCCTTTTAAGTTCTCCACGAGATAGTTTAGTTGTATTTCTTACTATTACCCTGTAAGCAGAGAAAATTAAGAGAAAAGTGGAGTGACTTATCTAAGGTCAAAAATACACTGGCAGAGCCAGAATTATGTTCCAGCTTGGCTTAATCGTCATTCGACAATCACGGTTGCCATCCTCCACTGCACTGTTTATCAAGAGAACAGAATTCTGCTGTAAGGTCTGCAGCCTTTGGTTGTTGGAAACAAACAGAAATTTTAGGCTTATGCCATAGTAAAATGGATTAAAGGCCAAAGTCTTATCCGTCATACTCTGCATAATTTTTAGAAATCAGAAGTGAGGTAGATACTCGCTTTTTAGTTTAAACAGCATTTTTAAAAGTATTTTAGCAAACATGTTTAAAGCTTACCTTGTAGAATACCTCACGATCTCCAAGTTGAAAGCTCTACATTTACCTCAAAACAACAGTTTATCTGGTCTTTATTTTTCTTTTCCAGAATCCTAGGGATTAAAATAGTTATCTTCTCTATCTCCTGCCCAAAATAAAAAAAAATAAAAATCTAACCAAGGAATGTTTATCCAAGATTTAGTACATTTTTATAGCACAGTATAATATGTATTAAAATACCAAATAAACAGTGTCCCTAGCAGAAACTAATTCTTCAGTAATTCCAGTTGTATTCTGCTGTGTCAATGTGCTTCTCAGCCTGTGACAGAACACTGTTACCAAAGCCCTTTCCAGGACATGCCTAGGATTTAGCTGCCACGTCAGAACTAGAAGTATCACATAGCTGACTTTTGAGAACAAATCTGTACACGTTAAGTTCAGGCCAATAATGTATTTACAGAAAATTCACAACAATTCCAGCATTTAAAAAAAACAATCCTTTTACCCTCTCTAGAGAGGAATATTACTAAAACTTTGCTTTTCTCTTGATAGGTTACAATAAATTTCTGAAATTATGACCAAAAGGTTCTACACCTCACTGGCCACCAGAACACACCTCTGTCAGAGGGTGTTTTCTGCACAGGTTCCAGCCTCCCTCTCTGATGCTGGGCCCTCTCACTTTCTATTCTCACCCCAGCTTCCTGCCTGTGCCTCACCTCACTCCTAGTTTCAGATATTTGCTTAAGAAAGTAGAAGTGTTCCACGGACTTCCTCCACCCCTCCCTCACCAGCTAAGCTTTAGGCCTATCTTTGCTTATGCAAAAACTTAAAGTTCTGCTCAGCAAAAAATTGTACAGAACATTCTTTATGTCATCATACTGAGAACTAAGAGAAACTTCTAAGTACAGTAAAACCTTGGTTCTTGAACATCTTGGTTCTCAAACAATTTGTTTCTCAACCAAGTAGTTCACAGAAAAAATGTTTTGGTTGTCTAACAGAACTTAAGGTCTCTCTTTTCTACCCAACAACCCTGTAATGCTAATACCTGTATGATCAGTCATGCATCTTTCAGGGGACAAAGGAGATTTGGTATTTGAACAAAACGCTTCTGAAACAGTTTTCCAGAACAAATTAAGTTTGACAGCTGAGGTTCCACTGTACATCATATTCTTTTACACAGCTTGGGCCAAATGCTTACTCATCAACCAGAGCTGTGGGGTTCTTTGAGGTGGGACAAGAAGGAGTCAACCGTTAAACAATGGAAAATACCAAATTAAAGGTTAAGTGAGTACCCAAGTAGTAATTTTATTGAGACATTAGCTAGATCAAAGTTAATGAACTTGAATACTATCACATTTCCAAAGTTGTGAACATTCTTATAGGAACTAGTTTGAAATTTACTACCATTTTATTAATAACTATAATAAAGTAATTGCCAAGGTGTAATATTACTGAGTGTCAGCCCCATAATAAACTCTTTACCCCCATCATGTAATTCTCTAATCAACCCTTCATGGTAGACCCTGTTATTTCAGGAGGTGGAGATCTGTGGGGTCACAAGGAAGGGTTGAGGAGGCTCTTAGGAGGTTGAGCAGCAGCTACTCACCAAATAGGTTTAGAAAATTTCTTATCTCTACCAAGGTAGATCCACAGGATATCAGCCTTGGAAACACCGTTAATCATTTTTAATTGTTCTGTTTTCTAATTGTTGCTGTAGCTACATTTTGCTTAGAGGATTCCATTTTGTAGTAGATCACCCAAAAGACAACTCTGTTATTGCTACATACAAGAAGGTGTGACTTTGAAATAATCAGTTTACCCATTTGGGCCTTAGTTTTCTTATCTGCAAAATAAAGGGATTGGACTAGATAAATTTTAATTCATTGCCAATTCTGAACTAGAAATCTAACCAGCTTGACAATAACTATAAAAATGAAATTGTGAAAAAACAGCCTATATTTTCAAATTCAATGAATGTTTTAAGTTACTTTTGAGCCAACTCCTTAAATAGAAACTGTCTTTCTACACGCACTCATTAAAGAGCTAGAGCCAATCTTTTCAATCAGAAGAGTAAATGAAGTGCTTGATTCAGAGGCTAATCAAACTATCCAAACTACCCCTCCCTGTAAATAGCCTCCATGGCTGAAATTTCTTTCTTCTCTTTTGGGATAAGGTATCATATAGTTCACACTATTGGTTTCTTACTCAACATCCAGTCCTATATTTTCCTTATTAATAGAGCTGCTTGTTTTGTTTTTGTTTGTTTTTTAGGCAACCCTTGAACCTCCAGCTACAAAAGGGTAACTCAATTAGCCTGAGTCAATCAGTAAATGAATTCCCTGGTATGACAGAGAGTTGTAATGCTTACCCTGTCTTTCCAGGCATATGCAGATATTATATTTTCACATGTACATCTCTGCCACCACCCGCTCCCTTGTAGTTGGTTGGGCCATGTGACTAGTTATAGTCACTAGTCTATAGTGGGTTGTGCTTTGAAGTAATATGTGTGACTTCCAGGTAAAACATTTCATTGCAAATGTCTTTACATTTTTTACTCTGCCAGAGCCTGAAGACTAGTATTGTTGAAGTTTTGTCAGCCCAGGTCCTCAAGAAAGGACAGTGTAATACAGCCTGCTTTTCACCCTCATCAAGTCAGGACGGACAGTCTGAGTAAAAAATATCTTTGTTGTTGAAGCCACTAATATTTAGAGAGTTTTGTTTTTATTGCAGTATGACCTGGAATCTCAGTTATACTAGGTCCTACACTATTCTAATTAAAACTCCTAAAAACTGTTGTAGTCCTGGAGTAAACTGGCCCAAGCAAACTAAAGGGAAAGATTTTTAGTCCATACTTGGATGAGGATTCTCTTTCCTACTAGTTATGAACAAGTCAGCCTATAACTGAGATTGCCACTGGCAGCAACCTAACAACCACAAGAGGAACTGATCTTAGAATAAGGTCAACACACTCAGGATGGCAAACGAAGAGAAAAACCCTTAATGATATGATTGTGCTGATGGTTATATCACTCCTGAAAGCTAATCTTCTCTAAACTTCTAATCCTGCAAAATAATAATTCTATCTGTTGTTTCTCCATAACACATAAGCAGAAATATATCTTTATCTTTGTATATCTTTAATTTTATCAGAGGTCTTAACATAGATCTAGCTCAAAAAGCACTGAAAAATATTAGATGATTTAAAGTTTTAAAAATACAATAGCTCACACTCCTGCTTTGAGAAATAAAATATTACCTGCAGTAACAAAGGGCAAAAGCCATTTGATTCAACCCCATCTTTTTACAGATGAAGAAATTAAGACCCAGACAGTATAAGATTTATCAAGTTCATATAGCTTTGCTATAGCAGAACGGAGGGAAAAAATAAAAACTAATAATTGCTTCATCAAAAATGATGATAGTTTTCCACTCAAGATAGGGAAGTAATGAGACACTATATTACTCTGGTAGTTACAAACTTTGAACTTAAGACAAATATAGCTTACTTACTAGCTGTATGATCTTGGACAAGTTACTTGACCTCTCCAATCTCGTTTTTCCATCTATAAAGGAAGACAATAGTCTCTACCTTAGAGAGTTCTGAGGAATAAGTGACTAAACACATAAAAAACTCTTAGCCCTGACCCATGTGGCTTGGTTAGGGGTCACCAGTTTGATTTCCAGCCAGAGGTACATACCTAGGTTGCAGGTTCTGTCCTTGGTCAGGGGCTGGTACAAGAGACAACCAATTGATGTTTCTTTCTCATATCTGTTTCTCTCCCTTTCTCCCTTGCTTTTTCTCTCTCTAAAACTAAATGAAATCTTTTTACAATTTTTTTCAAAAACACTCTCCTTTATCATTTATATAATCCAGGCCACTGACCTACATTTTTCCATCATGTATAATTATAAGGATAGCCTACACAACTGTATAGCCAGCATTCACCATTCTTATGGAAACTTCTCCTCCCATTTCCACACTTTTATTATGTTATGGCAGCAAAGAAGCCATGTTACTACTGATTGTCCCTTGGCCACAGCTAATTGGTCAGGAGCTGGATGGACACCTCACCCAAGATGGGCCAGTGTAGACTTTTCTTGACCATTGACAAATCTTTGCCTTTCCTTCCCCTTAGGCTTGTTTCTTCCAAGAGTTTCCCCCATATCCTTCCAATATATTCTCCATTTTGCACAAGCTAATTCCAGATAGTTTTTTTGAGATGCAATTAATACAATGATATGCTATATTATTATAAAGTAAAAAATAAGAAGAGGGAAAATTCTTATTCATTTTTATTAACTGGAGCAATACCTCTAAGAATATGATTATCAAGTTTATAAAAATAAATCAAGAAACCTTTATCAAATACCTACTATATCTAAAGCACCTGTGACCGAGACTTGAAATTATCTCCCTGTATCTATTTGCTTATTCTTCCATGATAACCAAACCCTAATTTTTAGACTGTCCTATAACCACTCAGCTAAAATCCCATACTTTCCAATATCCTTGTATAGGTATAGCCACATGACAAAATTCTGGCTGTTGATATCTAAGTAGTAATATTGTGTAGTACTTATTCTTTATTAAGTCATAAAAAGGAAGAAGATATACTCTTCTTATCATTTCTCTCCATCCTGTTACCTGGATGTGATGTGATGACTGGAGCCCCTTCAGCCTTTTTAGATTGTTTATAGCTCTACAAAACCCCTAAGCTGAAGCGAGGCTTTGTGGATACCATTCTCATTACCTGATCTAAATCCAAAGTCAAAAATAACATGAAAAGTGAACCTCAGGAAGGAAAAGAAATAGGTGATTCACAAGGTTTCAGGAGCAAAGGCTGAATGTAATTTTAGTCTGTGGTACATGTTGTAACACAACAGTTGGTATTTAAAACAAAGAGCAGAGGTATTTAAAACAAAGAGCAGAGGTCGTAAAAACAACCCCTTATAAACTGTGTTGGCACAATTTACAAGCAGATTTGTAAACGCACACAGATAGGATCAAGTGGAGCTAACGTATTTATTTCAAGACTGATCATTTAGTTTAAAATACACTCCTAGTCTTAAGGGCTCTGGCTAAGAAGTCCATCCAACTTACTTGAGTTCTTTAAGGTTCAAGGAACAAAGTAACTCAGGTTACTTCAAGGGAAAGAGGACTTTGAACTGTTTTCAGTTCAAAACACATGGACTGAAACTTACCTAGGGCTGAACTGCCACCAGATACTGAGGCAACTGTAGACCTGCTCCTCCATATCTCCATCTCTGTTACATTCCTCCACCTCATTTTCTGCTCTTCTCTCAATACCAACAGACTTCCATTATTTATTCCACCTTTAGGTTTTTATTTGCTCATAATTTTTGTTTCCTTGTAATTTCATCTTTTCCATGGCATGACACAATCTTAACTGTCTAATTCTCAGTTTCTTTGGTTCCCATCCTCCAGAGAGGGAAATCTTATTGGGTCTTATTATCTGTCTATACTAAGTCATATCATAGGTCTTCTGGCCTTCAGTCAGGTATTAATTCTGGCCCAGACCACCTTGGCAAGGTGGTAGTGGCTGTACCTTTATCAGTGGCTATGGGTATAAGCACAAAAGACTCTTTAGTAGAGGTAGGAGGGGGCAGACACAAGAATTGATATCTCTGATATCTTGCTAGACTCCTTTCCCTTGCTTCCCCTTCAATTTTCTTTGTTTTTAAGATTTTATTTATTTACTTTTTAGAGAGAGGAGGGAGGAGAAAGAGGGAGAGAAACATCAGTATGTGAGAGATACATTGATTAGTTGCCTCTCGCATGCCCCCAACTGGTGAACCTGCGCTGCAAACCACGCATGTGCCCTGCCTGGGAATCCAACCTACAGCCTTTTGGTTTGTAGGCCTGTGCTCAATCCACTAAGCCACACCAGCCAGGGCTCCTCTTCAATTTTCTGTAATTCTCCTAATCCCTGTAATAATTACATAAAAGATCTTACCACTCTTCTGTTCTCAGTACTTAGCAATTCAGCTCAATCTCAGCCTTCATATTGGCCTTTGCAAATTCTTCAATGCACTGTTTATAGTGAATGTTGGTCCTGGTTTTATTTATGAACTCAGGTGGGCTGTGTGAAAGTTCCTCCCCACACTGAACATCTAGCTTCTCACCAATTCAATGACTCAGCCCCCCTTACATTGGTTTGGTCTCAAGGTGAAGTAGGGAAAAATCATGAATTACGTAAATACAATACTAACTGCTCCTTTTAAAATCAGCAAAAAAAGTGAAAGCCCTATGATAATGGGACAAAACTGTCTTCACATAAGTAAGACAAACATTTTAAAAGCTAACCTCTAGAAAAATATTATTAAAACTAATCCTATGATACATTGAAACAAAGAATTTATGAATGTCTAATATGTAAGTAGTGGAAACAGAAGTCATATAGCTCCGAATTAACAAAAGGGAGCCTGGGAAGTATAGAGGCGCACAGGGCTGTGTGCTGAGCTCTGCTGGCTCTGCTGCATGCAGTAGATGACCTCCACAAGCACCTGGCATGACTCCGGATGCAATCATTTAAACAAGAAGTAACTGGGAGAAGAAATGGATGGCAGGAGGCAAATGTCAAACTGTGAAGGATGTGCTAACTGATTAGGTAAAAAAGTGACTAAAGATAAATGAAATTTGGGGTTTGGGTAGCTAGTTATTTGATACCATTAATATAATTCATGGTTCAGTATAATTGCATTTGGAATCCAGGTCTTCTGATTCCCAAACCAATATTCTGTTCATTCTGTCAGTCTCAATGTTTCATTTAGAAAAAAACCAAAATCCTAACAAAGAATCATTGAATCAGATAGATTCACCACCATATCCCCAGGGTCTAGAATAGCGCCTGGTCTATGGCAGATGCTCAATGAAGTTATTGAATGAATGGATAAGTAAATGAAGAATGAAGAAAGTGCACTTTTTTTTTCAACAGAAAGGATTTGACTAAATAAAAGAAATTTTGTCTCTACATGTTGCAAGATACTGCAACATGGATTACAAGAAAGTTCTATTACCTTCTAATAGCTATTTCTAAGTTTTATTTATTGATTTTAGAGAGGAAAGAAGGGAGGAAGAGGAGGGGAGAGAAAGAGAAAAGGAAACATTAGTTTGATGTTCTACTTATTTATTCATTCATTGTTGCTTCTTGTATGCACCCTGACCAAAGATTGAAGCCCCAGTCTTGGCCCATCAGACAACACTCGAACCAACTGAGCTACCCAGCCAGGGCTGGTAGCTATTCTTAAAGTATCGCAGGAAATCTTATAGAACTTACGTCCACATTGCTGAATAATAGAAGAAATCCAATTAACTTTTTATTCCTTATATAGGAATATTCTTCATTTCAAAAATAAGAGCCTAATAAAATCATCCATGCAGCTCTTTAACTTTTAATAATCTGTTTGCCTCTAAGACAAAATACTTGATTAGTTTTCCTCCACAACTCCTCCCAGCTCCTCCCAGATATGTGACTGCGGGAAACAAATTTTTCTCACCAAATGGAGTGAAACTAAATCTAGTACTTAAAATCTGAACTTTTCTGGAAAGTCTAAGATACATGGATACCATACTTACAGAGATATTTACTTAAACTCTGGCTTATAGTTATGATTCCTCATGATCTTGTACCTAAAGTGTCCTTGGCTACACATCACAACTGATGTTCACCAAGATGCCAAAATTCCGATTGGTCGGGGGCCTATTTTGATTATCCGAGACCATGTAATAGTGTTTTGAAAATTCAGAGACAATCGTTGTCTTCTGTGAGCTCAGCTTGGTAACAAGGGGGCTGAGTGAAGCTCTGGTAGAGTCGCACACAGATAATTTTGATTTTGTGGTAGGAAAATGTGTATCCTTCTTTCACTGTCTTCCAACGGCCACTTCCCATTTTGCTCACCAAAGGACCTAGGATAAATTTTACATTCATCACATCTAGAACTCCAGTAGCACAGGCAGGTGAAGTAAGACAAATTTTTACAGGTAAAAACTAACTTGGATGTATATTTTTAAAAATGGTTCTAGGCTTATGTCAGTAGTGCTCTAACAGAGTAGCGTGGACCATTCAATGCCTTGAAGTCCCTCCTGTATTTGTGACTCATAATTTTGCACATATACAATTCTAAAAACACCAAACTGCTAGGTATAGATGCTCATTAAATTGTTTTATACAACAGATACTACTTTTTATGGTCAAAATGAAAATTGAATAGAGTGTATCAGATTTCCTCTGTTACACCTATAATCCTTTCCAACTGCTAGAATCATCTTCCAATGCTTTCTAGACTCAGAGCAGCACAAGTTTCTGTCCCCGTTTAGATTCCCCAGCCTCTTGGGCAGTCAGATAGAGCCATGTTCCAACTATGGGAGGTGGACAGAAGTGTGTGTATCACTCCCAAGTCTGATCAAAGGTGCCTGTGTGAGAACCTCCAGCGCTTTCTTCCCCTGCTTGGTGATCTTGGAGGCTAAATATTCTAGGTGGTCTCACTGAGAGATAAAGATAGGTACCCTGGATTCCTGAACATCCACTAGAAGGAGAGCCACCCTACAGGCATTGGACTATGACACGTGCAAGGAATAAACCTTTTATTGCAATAATCCACCGGTGTTAATTAACCAACTACACTGATAAGAGGATAATGGAGGGCAAAAGTCTAGCCTCTCATGTAGTTACCAAACCACGTGCCTTGGCACAATCTTTTGCCAAAATGGGTGCCCTCATCTGCATTCCCTGAGAGGAGGTACCTTTGGTAATTCACAACACAGATGCTACGTGAACTAGCAGTAGCCCTATACCTCCTCTCCATTGATTACTCTGTCTCCACTTTCTTCCCTTCACAATCACTATATAAAGAGCTGCCAGATTAATATTACTAAGGCACAACCCTGATCACATCATTTCCTGCTTAGAAACCCTCAGAGAGACCCCACTACTTCATGGATTAACCCCAAGATCCTTAGCAGTCTCCAAGACCCTCTACAATTCATTGAACAAATCCTCCTATGCATCCCAATCACTACCTTTGTCTTCTCACCTCCATGTTCTCCAGGTTGGAAGCTAGCATGGCATGAAGCCAGGAGCTCCCTCAGCCAGATGCCATATAGCAGGTGCATTCCATCTCGTATCCAGCATTCATCAACCTAGCTTATGGAACCTCCACCTTCATTTACTCCAATAATTTCCATAGTATTGAATTTCTTCAAGTCCTCCAGCCTTCTGGAGTCACTTTTACCTCTAATAGATAAATTAAAAGGCTCAACTTTCATCCTATATATTTTAAGGGCACTTCCATCTGGTTTATTTGGGGGGAATAAGGGGGTTTATCTCCCAGTTGTTCTTGAGTTAATTCACTCTATAGTCTGTTCCTCCATTCTGTCTCTGCAGCACAGCAAGAATTCACCTGTGTTCCTACCCCTGGGTGGATCCTACTTTTGTGCAGGGTGTCAATAACAAGTCATCTTGCCACAAAGAAACCAAGAGGTGAGAGAAAGACAATACATAATACATCTACTCCTACTGTGTAGTGACTCGGATTAGATGGTAAAACATAGAATGTCCAAATAAATTAGACTTTCAGATAAACAGTAAATCATTTTTAGTGTAAGTATGTCCTATACTGCATAAGACACAATTATGCCAAAAAATGGTTTGTTGTTTGTCTGAAAGTCAAATTCAAATGGGCATCCTGCGTTTTTACTTCCTACCTAGGCACCACTAGTAGTGGCCTCCTTTTGTTAAATCCTTGACCTTTGGCTCAGATTGGGGGTGAAAGCAGGACTCTTCCTGCCAATTTGATCCACTAAAATCACTGCTTTTAACTAACATTTCCCTCCTCAACAGCAATGTTTTCCTTCCTATTGCTCATGTGTTATAGTAATTTTTACACGATAATATCTCTCATATGACAAAAATAAGTTTCTTGAAGTCAGGAACCTTAATCTTCGTATACTTTTATTGGTTGGCTGGATCTTAGAGGCAACCTTCTGGTATTATCTACTTGCTACATTGGCATTTCAAGAATTCAAAACCAGCAACAGAGCCAGAAATTTTAAAGCAGATAACAGAATTAGAAGAAAGTGTCTTGGGCATAAATAATTGCAAATCCTAGCAGTTTTTCTGACTTACATAATGAGCCATGGATTTTTCATCTTGGATTTGGGCATATGTTTCCAAATATCTCCCCATGTTTTCCAGGAAATACTTGGCTGGATTTTACCTGAGGGGCATCAGACACTCATAGGAACACAGATTATGGCTAAAAGTCATTCTTTTAAGATAGCTTGCCAAAGCTGTAACTCTCCCTAAAACATAAAAGGTAGCCTCACCTTTAACAGGAAGCTAAACAACAAAACAAACAAACAAGCAAAATAAAAACAAAGACACTGAAATAGAGAACAGGGGGACAGTGACCAGAGGGGAAAGGGGAGGGAATTTCAGGAGAAAAGGGGAAGGATTCACAAGAACAAGTATAAAGGACACATGGACAAAAACTAAGGGGGGTGGAAATGGGAGAGAGGTGGGGAGCACTGCGGGTGGGGGGCGGGGGGTGGGCTGGGATGCGAGTAAAAGACAGAAAACTGTACTTGAACAATAATTAAATTTAAAAAAATAAAAAATAAAAAAAGGTGGTGTCTCCACTTGGTCTGTTTTATTTCACTCTCTTTCAAACATTTACACATTTACACATTTCCTGTAGCACTGGAAAGTAGCATACTGGCCACAAGTTAAAACCTTGTGAATCACACAGCCTTGCTATCTAGCTCCTGCACCCTTTAGTTTCTTGGTAGCTTCTCTGGCAGCCAGAAGGATGAATGGGACAAAATAAGGGTTAATTAAATACCATAAAATGTATATAAAATCATTAGAAACAAATAGCCTTGTTCTCTCTCTCAAGCACCAAGCAAGCACTATCCTCCCAATGCCAGTCACTTACATTTTTAGCATGATGATTCTTTTCACAAGGAACAGGGAATTAAACAGCCACAGAGGTGCATAGCTCTGTACTTTGCTGGAGAAATAGTAGAAAGAGCGGGTATGGTCTGCCTCCCTTAAACATATAATGTGGAGATGGGGACATTTTCTGCTTTGTTGAAATCTAACCCTTTAAGACAACTTCAGTTACTTCACTGAAAAAAAAGTATATATACATAGTCATATCTATATATACATATCTGTCAATGGCAGCATTTAGAAAACCAACATATGCACATGGCTTTAAAAATTCAAAGGGAATATAAAAGGGCATAAAGGGAAAAGTCTCTCTTCCACACTGTCCCCTAGTCCTCCTTTCCTGAAGCACCAGTGTTACCAGCTTGTACATCTTTCTAGATGTATTCTCCAAATATACAAGTGTGTATGTATATATGGCCTTGAAACAGATTTTATTGACAAAGAATATATGTAAGATATAATGTGCTATTATGCACATTAAATCTATGAAATTCTTTGTATTGTGTAATATATAAAAATATTAAAACTATAAAAGTGTAAAGTTATAGTGACCTTCTTTTCTTCATCTAACACTATATCTTTGAAAGCATTCCATATTAGCACATACCACTCTACTTCAGTTTTGTTGACCGATATATAACATTCCATTATATGACTGTACCACTAACCAATGCCTGCCCACCCCCCCAAAAAAAAGTTTTTTTTTTTCAACATTTGCTACAGTGGAAGCTTGTAAATTAGTTTTTTCTGTTAGGAAAGTGATTTTAAGTACCACTGAGATATTCAACAGATATTTACTAAACACTTAACCATGTCCATTGCACAATGCCTGGGCCCTGTAAACAATAAAGAAACTAAGAATATTCCTTTCTTAAAATTGTTTGGTCATTTTACATGTGTGTGCTATGGGATTTGTGTTGATCCTCCCAAATTCATAACTAAAGACTCCTTCATCTATTAAAACACAAATCTTCTCTTCTAAATTTACTTGACTATGGCGAAACGGGAGTTCCATAGTTCTGGATCTTTAAAGTATCACTTTGAAGACTATATATCAGTTATCTCTGCAAAGATACACCTGCACTTAATTCTAGAATGACAAAGTTTTAGAGCCAGAAAAGAAACTAATGATCATATAGGCCAACTTAATTTTATAGATGAAGAATGTACAGCTAAGAAGAGGATAAATGACTGGACCATGCTCATACTTGATCTTATTTTCCTAATATAAAATTGTTTCAGCATACCTCCCATGTCCCACTGAAAAATCAAAACTGTGATTTTAACTTGTGGCCATGCTGAAATAACAGGGACTTAATTTACCCCTTACCTTAAACAAATGAAAAACAGACAAAAATGTATAAACAACTATTTTCAGTTATCGGATAAAATGCAGCACAAAACAGTGATCTCTGAACGAATGAAAACAAATAAAGTGACCCCATAATCTCCCCAGTTTACTTCCTGGAGAGATTTCAGGCTGTAGCACAGACAAGAGAACCCCAACAAAGCCTGGCAGTTTCTCGAGCTGAAGAGATAGAGTTAATTCAGATTGGCTAAGGCAGCCAGAATTTGTAGGTTAGATTACCAAGGAGGAGAAAGCTGGAGAGAGGGAGAAGGGAAGGGAAAGAGATAGAAAGAGGAAGATAGAGAAGTAGATCATTTTCTGGAGATCTGCAGGGGCTGACTACTGATCAGCACACATGTTTGAGAAAATTACCTGCACCCAGGGAGAGAAACACCTGCAAGGAGCAATTACTGGCATTCACACAGGGCTGGAAATAGTTCGTATTCCCAACAGCCCGAATGGAAAAACTTTCTAACACATTGGGCATCCAGTTGAATACTCAGAAAGGCATTGCCTCATAATCAGGCCAAATTAGCCCTTAAGGCTGTTCTACTCTGGCTTATTCCAGTTTAAATGCAAGTTTCAAAAGGATCAAAACTGTTTCCAACCACTTTAACTGTGTCCCAGAACATAACTCAAAAATATTTCATGGAAACCATTCTCCCACCACCAAAACAAACAAACAAACAACCAAAAAAAAAAAAACCCCTCAGCATCCAGCAATGTGAAATTCCCAATGCCTGGAATGCAGTTTTTTTTACTGGTACTTTTTTTAGCCAGCCATGCAAATTGAAGCAGGAAAATACAACCCAACTCATAATGAGAAAAACTAGATCAATCAATAAACAGATCCAGATATGACATAGGTGATACAATTAGTACACAAAGACATTAAAACAGCTATTATAACTAAGCTCCATATGCTCAAGAAAGTAGAGGAAGGAGTGAGCAAGGAGAAAAAAAGCTATAAAAAATAAAGTTGAAATTCTTAAAATAAAAAATACAATATTTGAGATGAAAACTCAGAACTGCTCTGGGAATTAGAATTGTTGCCATTATTTCTATTATTATCAATACCACAAATAAAAATAATATTTTTATTGTGTCTAAAAATACTCCTTTATATAAAAATCTCAAAGCCGCATACCAATATGCCTTAAAACCAACAATGTAGAATGGTCTTTGCATAGTAAAAATATGTTAGCTGCCCTTGCTATTGGTGTTTATAAAGAATAGAAGAACACAGCCTTTACTCTATGCAAAACATGTTAAGCCAAACATAACTTCTATTCAGAAGAGTTAAAGTCCAATGACGATGATAAATTAGGCTCTATGACTTCATTTTGAAGCTTGTTGCATGCATAAATTAGAGGAAAAATTATATCCACAACTTAGAACATGGACTAAAGCTAGAGATTTTTGGACCCTTGCCTGGATTAATGACAGTATTTCCAAAAATTTGTTGGTGAGCTGCAGTTTGAGGTATCCAACCTAAGAAAAGTAAGTCAGAAGGAGAAAGCTCATACAAGAAGCCAAAGTAGGACCCTAAAAGGAACTCTTATGCAGAGTAGGAATGTAAAAATTGTGAGAACTGTGGTTTACAAGTATATATGAATCTCCTTGGCAGAGGTTGAGAAAGAGATAACACGAAAATGCAATTAAATTCAACCAACAGTTATTGAGTGGCTGTTACCTACAAGACACTGTACCAAATGATGTACTACCCCTTTCCTCCAGCAGCACAAAATATAATGCAGGAGATGAATGCAGATACACAAATAATTGTATCATAAGTCAGACTGATACCTGCAATAATATAGACATAACAACAGCTAAGGGAGCATAGAGGAGTGAAATAATAACTGGATCTTGGGATAGGAAAATGAGGGAAGACTCCATATAAAAGGTGACATCTGAACTGTTTCCTAAAAGACGCAAGGGATTGTACTATATATAAATGGGGATTACGTGGTTATTCACCATTTAATATTCCCCTTTCTATACCACAATTCATTCTCTGCCTTTCTCTGCCCTGTTTTGTAATCCACCTCATTTGACCATCTTTGGTGGTTGGCTGGCTTCTAGTGGAGTTTGGTTCACAAAGACACTTGCTGGTGATTAGAGGGCAGGAGGAGAGAGAGTTTTGGATGTTTATTCACTGTCCCCTCTCTGCTTCAGCACTGTGTCTGCAGCCATCCTGCCTAAAGCTGCTACCAATGGCCCTAGTCCTCCACCCCATGGCCCCAGCTGTCAATGAGGTGTGGTAGACTATTTCATGCCCTTGGCCCCTCAAGCCTAGTAACAGTATGAGCTTCTCACTCTGCTAATCTCTGTTGCCTCGATCACTCTCATGGCTTCCCTTTACCCTGATTGTGCTGTATCTCTTCATCTGAACCACCTGAGTTGAACCCAGTTCTAGACAGAGAGTATAGTATAAGTAAAACAGAAAAGGAATACAGATTCACACCTAAATTATGGGGAACATCATGGAGTAAAAACTGGAGCCAGATTGTGGGCTTTTCTAAAGAGTTTGGACTTTATCCTTAGGTAAGAGTAATACAATAATTGTTATTGAGTGGACACAATCAAATCTGTGTTCCACAAAGATCTTCCTATTAGCATGTGGAGGATGAAATGAAGAGGGGAAAGACTGAAAGCAGGGAGGCCACGTAAGAAGTCATTGCAATAAGGCCCTAAAACAAGGCATTGGATGGTGGTGGGGAGAATGGGTTTGAAATTGGTTAGCAATAAAATATATACAGCATGGTAAATAGTAAATTGAGGGGCAAAGCAGAAGAGATTTGAATGGATAACTTTTATCGCTTCTCGGCCTTTTGGCTAAGATCAAGTGTTGAATGGATAACTTTTAGGTCCCTAACTTGGGAGAATGGGAGAATGGAAGCCCTATAAACATAGAGGAAGAGGTTCTTAGAGTTGGGAATATGAGTTTGATTCAGACCAACTAGAAAGTGAAGTGCTGTGGAGCACTCAAGCTGAGATGCTCAGCAAAGAGCTGGAAATTTGGGGATATATGTCAGGAATAATGCAAGAACTGAAGATAAAAGTAGATCCTAGAGCTATGTTTCTCAGTCCGGGCTATACTTGAGAATCGTCTGTGGAGCATTTAAATAACAAACACTAGGGCCCAACCTGAGATCAATTAAATCCAACTTCTAAATTGGATCAAAATCATATTTAATTGGTATGTGCTTAATCAGATTTAATCTGGGTTTGTATTTTGCAAGAGTTCCTCAGTTAATTCCTATATGCATCCAGGCTGAGAAACATTGATCCAGCGCAAACAGAAGCAACTAAGAATGGGCACTTGAGGAACCAGCATTTAAGGGACAGATGTGGGGAAGGATAAAGGGTGGCAGATAAACATAAAGGCAGTCAGAAGAGTTTATCAGGAGAGTGCATAAGCACATCACATGTCATGGAGGTTGAAGAGGAATGAGAAGAGGCCAGTGGATTTGGTAAATAGGAGCCATCACTGATTTGGGGGAAAGCAGTTTGAGCAGCTGGAGAGGTCATGTTGCAATAGGCAAGGGGTAGATTTTCAATGAGGGCGTGGAGGGACAGGGTGTAACCTACTCTTTTAAGAAGCTTGGCACAATAGGCAGGAGAAAACAGCCAGTAACTTAAGAAGAAAGAAGGTTGAGAGAAAGTGTTGGACTATGAGATGGAGCACGTTGATTGACTAAGGTAAGGGAACACTAGAGTGGGAGAGAATGAAGACACACAGTAGAGAAGGGGTTCCTGGCAGAGTGAGGCCCAGATAAGAGACTGGAGGAGTTAGCATCAAGATTATCAGTGCAGTCAGACCAGGAAAGGAATACTAAACAGATGAGCCTTAAGTTAAGAAAAGTTGAGAGAGTTCAAGACATTATTTTCATAATGAGATGGGTGGTATGGGTAACTGCTAAGAGCAAAGAAGGTAAAAGGGAGAGGAAAAGGGGACAGAAAACACTTAGTGAGAGCTTTCCATGTGCCAGGCACCATGCTGAAATTCTCCCAATTTACCTACTCAGTAACTAAATGTGCTTTTGAAGGACAAATGTCAGGTGGGATAGGAAGTGAAAATTAGGTGTGTTCTGCCCAAGTTCAGCCATTTAGTCACTTTGCCTCTCTGGTACCATTACTAATTAATGGCCCATAGAAGCTTGGCCTACAATGTGTTTTAAGTTAAATGCTCATTTCTAGCTGAATGGGGAACAATTTCAGTTATGATAATATTTCCTTGGTTTAGAGGGAAAAGCTGTAGAAGAACATGTAAGAGGAAAAGCCTATTATTGAGAATGCTCCATTAGTGAAGGCAGAGAAATGGGGTTCCAAAAAGATAATGCTTAAGGTCCGAGTTAATAGCAACCAATAAACATTTAGGGAATGGAACTAATCTCTATATATTCAAGTTCCTGTTTTAAATGTAAAACATGTACCTTTAGATTACAAATTTACCAAGGGTTAGGGCTGTGCCACCTCCTTCTACAACAGCTGGCCAATTGTGTGAGCTCAGTGGGTACCAACTGAGGATCAAGCCACCTGACATTGCCAGACCCTCCCATTACTATCCATGCCGTGTGGTCCAGACCAATAGGCTGCACGCTGGCTGGCTTCCAGTTTTCCAGATGTCAATGGAGCCTCTACATGGGGTGTGAAAGGCTATCCTTTTCTCTTGGAAACACTTTCCAAAAATGAGATCAGTAAATTCAGAATACCTACCTAGTATTGCATTCATTGACATCCCAGTGAACCAAGTTGTGGAGTGGGTACTGCTGCAAGCAAAGACAGGAAATTTGACCAGCCTGCCTGGAACGAGCCTCGGAGGAGCCTAGAGAATAATCCTTCAGCTGCCAGAAAGCCAGTGGAAGTGGAGGTGGGGATGAGGTTGCAGAAGGCTGGGAATGGCTAGGATGAAGTTAGGATATAGCACTCCTACATGGTTCTCCACAGCTTGAATACTGAGCCACTATAAACTCTTTCCAAAGCCACACTTGGACATCGCTATAGGCTGCTAATCCCTGCCTTAAAAGACTACTTTATTCCATGCCTATTCCATTTATTATATCTAGCCTGCTTACAAAAAACATATTTGGGATGATTAGGCCTTTCTCTCTATACTTTATTTTTTATTTTTTATCCTCATCTGAGGACATTTTTTTCATTGTTTTTGGAGAGAGAGGAAGAGAAAGAGAGAAAAACGTCAGGTGAGAGACAAGCATCACTTGGTTGCCTTCTTGTATGTACCCTGACTGGGGATCGAGCCTGCAGTCTGGGTATGTGCCCCGACCAGGAATCGAACCCATGACCTTTCAGTCTATGGGACTACCCTCCAATCAACTGAGCCACACTGGCCAGGGCAGGCCTTTCTCTCTTGAACTCAGAGCAGCATGTAGCTTTTAAGTTCTGTGAAGACTGGATCCTGGTTTAACTTCACTCACCTCTATGATTCCGACTCCAAACTCAGGGCTGGTACGTAAAGTCATGAGAGCTCACTAGATAGCTATTGAATATTTGAACTTTGCTTATATGATTCTGTTTTCTTGTGCTTCTATGTATTATTTGCTTAAAAACTTCTTGTAAAGTGTTTTTCAAAGCACTACTCTATTTTTTCATAGTTCTTTATATGGAACAGTCAAAGGAAAATGTTGATGCTGTTAGAGTCACTATGTAGACACACATTTCATTTGCCTACTTCTCCTGTGGACTTAGTTTGCTCTAGTCCTGGAAATGTTCTCACATAGATGCACTAGGGGAGTATTATTCTTAAACCTCAGGGTTTTCTGTCCTGCTTCCTAAATAAATAGCTTTCAAGTGAAATTGTTATGGCTAGAGGACCTTCAAGGGTTATATCTTCTGACATTTACTTAATGTATTTCTTTAGGGGAGTCTCCATTTCACTCTTCGAGTCTGTTCTCTATTACATCCTGGGCAGGTAGATACAAGACACACATTCTCATTTCTACTCCATTTTAAAAGGTCAAAATAATGACAAAATCAGAAATAGAACCCACATTTTTGGCTTCATTGCAGATTTCATCCTTTTTCATCTTTATCCACTAGGCCCCTGTTACTGGTGGCTGGGACTACAGGCAACTAGCTTGAAATAAACATCAGTTCTTTCTCATTCTCTTCCTTAGCAGCCCACCTTCTTAATTCATGATTATACTGGCTCAGTAGCATGACTCCCAAACTATAATAACAAGAACAGTAAACTTAATTTTATATAGGCTCTTTCACACAGCTCCATTACAAAATGCTTTGCCAACTTAAGAGTTGTAGAATTACAGAGCAGCGGCGCTGAATTAAATAATAAGTAACAGCTGATACTAATAATTAGCTTAATTTATAGTCTAGTGGAACTGTCACACTGAGGCAGCTTTCCCTCCGCCCCTCATCTCCCTGTGTCTTTTCTTCCCCCTCCCTCCTCCTTCGGCAACAGCAACCAAGGGAAGTGCTGAAATTGTCGGATCAGTCAACATAAAGTCAAGCCTCTTCTTCCTTTACTCTGTAGGTTTATGACCTTATTATTTTCAAACTTTTTGGAGTTGCATCACCCCATTATTGTTTCATTTCACAACTGCTTCTCCTGATGCCATGCACTTTGTGGGAGGGGTGCACTAGCACAGATTGAAATCTCTTGAGAATTTGCAACAACCTCAGAAAGCCTTTTGCTTTTTGCAAAAGCAAGGATGGCAATTACTGCTCTACATGGTAACCTTGTAAAGAGGATTCTCTTTTCCATTTAAACCAAGGGACTAAAATTCACACACATCAGCCATCATACTAGGAATGACTGTTTTTTCAGCGTCTGTGCAGGGTAGCTTTCCATGGACACTCCAACCGCACTGGTAGTTGGAAAGAATTCAAGAATGTTTTATATAAACCTGATCTAAATATTCATGCAGCTTAGATTTAACACAGAATGCCCATTTTAACCACATTTATTCATCACCTATCTACTGACCTTTAGGCTCTAAGATCTGAAGCAGGTATATGGATTTTCCTACAATCAAAATAATGTAACTTGGTGACCAAACTCTCCAGGGCCACCAAAGCTATAAGATATAGCCTTCTATAAGATATATTCTTGGCACCAGAAGAAATTAGGACTCGGAGGCTTTTTATATCAATATTTCTGCTGCAGCACGAGGGGCATCTGTCAGTGTCCTCTATGCTCTCATAAAATTGTCAACTTACCTGAATGAAAGCTATCTCAACACTCTGGGCTGGGGAGGAAGCTCGGAGCAGGAAGCAGCACTAACATTTTACCCACCTTTTATTATTGCACAGAAAGTGACTAACTGACCATTTATTACTAGGTTAAGACCTAAAAACAATTAAAATGAACATAAATATCTAATATTGCCAGACTCTTCCGGACTACCCGAGAGTAACTGACATATCCATCTTTCTCCCCCTCACATGAAACTGTGTAGGAACTAACCTCTCTCTCTAATTCCTCCCTGCCTGGAGGTAACATCCAGGCCCAGGTCAGAGCCCCGTCAAGCTTGGAGCTGTCTTTTTGTCAGGGGAAGAGGTGTCCTGGTTTTCCTGAAGATGAGCTTGTCCACTGTTAACCCAAAAATAAAAGGCCAAAGTGAGAGGTAATAAGCCTTTATCTGAGATTCATGAAAAAAAAAAAGCTCTTCTGGAAGCACTGATTCAGACAGAAACCTAAATAGTGCCCCGATTAGAGGTGGAGGCAAAGGGAATTTATGAGAAAGGGAGAGGAAACAATAACATGAATGGAAGGAAGGAATTTCTATGGGTGCAGATAAGCTAGCATAGTGATGTTAATTCTAAAGAAAGTCTTTAATATTCAGTCCCTAGTCATAATAGTTGTTTTCAATACAATGCTGCTTTAGGCAGAGTCCAAAGGTTATTTTGCCCAGTTTTGAGGTGTAAGAGAAGCAACATACTTCCTCTGGGATGGCAGCTCTGACTCTATTTTAAAGCAGCTCTCTTTATGTCATTTTTCACATCACTATAAAAGAAAATCAACCCTGGCTGGTGTGGCTCAGTGGACTGAGCCACAGACTGAGCACCAGACTGTGCTCAGTGGACTGAGCACCAGACTGTGAAGCAAAGAGTTGCTGGTTTGATTCCCAGTCAGGGCACATGCCTGGGTTGCAGGCCAGGTCCCCAAGATGGGGCATGTGAGAGTCAACCACACATTGACGTTTTTCTCTCTCCCTTTCCCTCTCTCTAAAAATAAATATATAATTTTTTTTAAAAAAAGAAAGAAAATCAGTACTCTTTAACTGGGAACTGAACCAAGACAGATTTCCAGTTCTTGCTTCTTGCCACCATATATTCTTCCTGATTTCGTTTGGCTGATACCACCACCCAAACAGAAGGCTTGCTAACAACTGTCCTACTGATCCAACCGCCGTGCAATATCTGCTACAGGAGCAATTCATTTCAAAAAACCATGTTTGGCAAATAGAACAGGAAATTTCCTTCTGCTGAAAGTTCTCGGGTTTTCCCCTTTGCTTTCCCAGAATGAATACAGGCCCTTTAGATTTTTAAACTCAAAGACGGTTTAAATCTCTAAGAGTCAATGTCTGACAAACATGAATTTAAATACCAGTGGCACTAGTTATTTACTACAAGGCTGTCTGAACCTGTTTCATCATCTGTAAAAGGGTCCAAGTCCAGTGAGGGCTGTGGGTATTCTGCCCCATTTTTGCCATCCACTTCTCCTCCTTGACTATGGTGATTATCAGCTTGAATTTATTGCTTACAATATTTACTATATGTACCAACTCGCTCAGTCATGACACTATGAGTTGGTAGAAAATACAATAATTTTTTGGAAGTAATCAGATTTGTTTTGAAATTTCCTGGGCTCATTATGGAGAGAATGTCCAAGGAACTAGGCAAAGTCCAGGAAAGACTCCTCAGTCCTCAATCCGCCCTGAGTCTTGGGATCCCTCACCTTCCATTTTAACCAACGATCCTGGGTGATTATTTATTGGTGACAGAAGAGCTTTTGTAAACCAATTACCAGGAACAAACAGCACTTATTGTAAAGCAATAAACAACAGTAAACCCTGCCTTTATCTAAATTCATCGTTCTGAGCCACAGACCTACAGGGAATGGTTAGGTTATAACTCACAGTTGGTTAAGATTGAAGATTTATATGCTCTACCTAGCCCAGCGTTCCTTGGGGAGCCAACAGTACGAAGTCTGGAAGGCTCAGTAACTCACATCAGGGTCACCTCTGGTCTTTCACTGGGGACAGGGCAGAAAAGGGAGAAGAAGAGAAAATCCCAGGTTTATTCAAACACCTTTGACCCAGGACATTTGAGTATGCAACACATTAGAGGCAACTTTTCTCCTCCAGGTATATTGGCCAATAAAATAAATGGAAAAGTCATTGTTGTCCAGTTAAACATGGCAGATTAAACCACCACATTTATCTCTATTCTCACAAAACTAATTCAGCAAAGGAATTTTTTTAATGATGTGGATGAAAAATGGACACTATAACACATCCAACCAAAAGTTATCTCACAGGGTGATTTGATCATAAATTTATAACCTGGCCCTGACTGGTGTGGCCCATTGGGGTGGGCATTGTCCTGCTAACCACAAGGCCACAAGTTCAATTCCCAGCACAGGCCTGGGTTGCAGGCCAGGTCCCTGTTTGAGGGGTATGTGAGAGGCCATCAGTGTTTCTCTTACTGATACAGAGAGATCTGATCAGATCACCGAGGAGAAGAAGGGAGGGGCCATAGGAGGAATTTGTCAAGGCAACAAGATAAACTGTCTAGGACTGGATTGGCTGAGAGGCTATATGCCTGCAGGACGTATGGAATTATGAGCTAGAGGATTTGAAGTAAAGTAAGGGATCTCGGGCTCTCTCTTGGTCTCTCTTCCTCAAGGATGCCTGGATGGTCATGCTGCAGCTGCCTGCATTTCTCAAAAGACAGCATTTTGGATGGGAAGGATCTCTGGGCACAGTCTAGGATTGGGCTGGCCTAGGAGAGAGGGACAGGGTTATTCTTCTTTGGGTGTTCTGAAAGGGGGAAGCTCTGAGGCAGAAATCTGCCATTCTTCCAAAATTGTGTGCCTCTTGTATTTTATGTTATTTTGGTTTACGAACTAGCCCTATAGAAATAAGATATTTAAAAACAGGAGGAACCGATAGAACTCGGGTGTTGAATAGTTTAGCCATTGATAGGCTTAAGTGACGAATGCATGTGGAAAGCTGTTATTCCAAAAGTGAGAAGCCTTTGAACAAAGACTCCTTTCCTTTATGACCAAACCTTTGCCTCTGGAATTTTGCCTGGAGGGTGGTGGCGGGCAGCAGGACCCCCACCTCTGCTGTTCAGTAACATTACCACATCAATGTTTCTCTCTCTTTCTCCCTTCCTCTCTCTCTAAAAGTAAGTATCCCTGGCTGGTGTGGCTCAGTGGGTTAAGCACCTGCCTGGGAACAAAGGTCACTGGTTCGGTTCCCATCTAGGGCACATGGCTGGATTGTGGGCCAGGTTCCCAGTTGGGGCATGCCAGAGCCAACTGATTGATGTTCCTCTCCCTCCCTTCCGCACCCTAAAAATAAATACAATCTTTTTTTAAAGTGTAAAAAATAAATTCATAACCTGGCCAGTCATGATGGGCAGTCACGCCACAGGCCTATGACTGCCCGGTCTTTGCCTTCAGCGAGCCCTGCCCAGTGTTTCTGTACACCTAGGTTAACACTCCTCTTTATCAGACCCGTAGGAAATGTAACTACCTCATGACAACAGATGATTTTGTAAAGCGTCCTGTAATCCAGCCCCAGCCTTGCTTTCCCCTACTTTATAGTAATCTTCCTTACATTCCCTCCGTAATTCCAGTGTATGAAAGAAACGGCAAAACAGTCATTCGCTGAAGCAATTGAACTCTTGCTTCCCAGAAATGTCTTCCGTTTGGCTCAAGTACATTTTTAATAAAATTATATAGATTTCAGGTGTGCAATTCTATAATACACCATCCACATATTTTGTTTTGGGTTCACCACCCCAAATCAAGTCTCCTTCCTCAAATAAATTCTTAAATNGTAATCCAGCCCCAGCCTTGCTTTCCCCTACTTTATAGTAATCTTCCTTACATTCCCTCCGTAATTCCAGTGTATGAAAGAAACGGCAAAACAGTCATTCGCTGAAGCAATTGAACTCTTGCTTCCCAGAAATGTCTTCCGTTTGGCTCAAGTACATTTTTAATAAAATTATATAGATTTCAGGTGTGCAATTCTATAATACATCATCCACATATTTTGTTTTGTGTTCACCACCCCAAATCAAGTCTCCTTCCTCAAATAAATTCTTAAATAAAAATGCTGTACAGATTTGGACATTCTTATATCAACAATGACATAAACCCACAGAGACTAAAAGAATACTAGACAAAGACACAGTAAATGAAGAGAGATAAACAATATTCAGAGAAAGCTGAAACCTATGCCTTCAGGAGAAACAAGTCAACCTCAGAATCCCAGAAAGAATCAAGACACTGGGGGCTCTGGGTATTTCCAAAGGTTGGAGTGCTGGGCAGGCCTAGAGACAGGGGTCTCGCTGAAAATTTGTATAACACTCATTTACCTCACTTCTGTTCTCCCCCAAACTCTGGCTGGCAGGCAATCGCTCCTCCCCCGCTCCTCCAAATTATGTTCAAGACTGAGACACCAGATGCAGTTTGAAGAGAGATGGACAGACAGTGGCATCGAAGACAAGACAATCTGCACACTTGTCCCTTCCCATAGTTGGCTTGTGGCATATTAGCAGCTGGGCTTAGAGCCCCAAAGGGCAAACTGAAGGATTTTTCTCTGAAAAAACTGATAGGCCCAAGAAAAGAAAAACTGAGGTTCCACTAGTTGACGCTGATCCCACCAGAGTTTCCGGATTAACAAATAAAAATACATGCTCAGGTAGATTTCATCAGCTTAACAACAAACCACAACCTTCAGACCAACTCATGCTCAGGTGGATTTAAAGTTCAGATAAACAACCGATCATTTCTTACCATAAATATGTCCCATGAAATATTTGGGACACACTTACATTTAAAAGTTACTTACTGTTCATTTAAAATTTAAATTGAACTGGGCATCCTGAATTTTACCTGGCATCTCGACCCGCCACCCCAAATTCCTATTGTTTCTTATTGCCTCATGCTTATACAGGAGCACTTGTTTCTTTTTTACTTTTTAAAATGTGGCTACTAGAAATTATTTTTAGAATTTTTTAAAATTACACATGTGGCTCACATTTATTTTCACTGAACAGCACTGCTCTAAGGAGAGCTCTGTCCTTCCAAATCAGAGTGCAAGCTTTTGTTATGCAGAGTTTGGAAATAAGAAAAACAGGGTTGGAGTGGTGGGAAGGAAAGAGAAGGGGAATGAAGAAGAGCAATAAATGCATGGTCTGAGTGTTGAGGACAATTTGGGGGATTTGGTGGGTAAAAGTCACTGTCACATGCAGACTGAAGAGAGGAAAGGGAATTTGAGAGGAGTCCTCTGGGTTTTGAATCAGATCCCCTTTAGTGTCCTTTTAGAGATTTGTATCTCTAAAGATTGGAATGCAGGTTTAATTGCTTTTTGGCTCTTGGATTACCTTCTTGATTATGATTCTGAGAAACTGAGCCTCCTGAGGGCAACAGGGTTTCTTTTTCAGGTTACTTTAACCTTCTAATTTAATCCACAAAGCTCTTTAGGACTTTTCTTGCCATTGCTTCTCCCCATTCTTTCCACCCTTCCAACTGAGGCCCAGGACAACAAAATGAGGATCAGTTGGTTGTTCAGGGCTAGAAGGACCCCTTTAGATTCCCAACCCCACTGCATCCCACCCCATTTCCTGCCCCGTTAGACCTCACACAGTATTTCCATGGGCTTGACAGGTGATGGTGGTCAGATACTAATGCAGGTCTCTCATCCCATTGAGGCTTTTAGAATAAGGGAGGATGTGGGGCAGGGGCAGGGGTTGGAGGGGAGGGGATAGGAGGGGGTAGAGAGAAATAGAGATTTGCTCTTCCACTTATTTATGAATTCTTCAGTTAATTTTGGTATGTGCCCTGACTGGGTATCAAATCCATAACCGTGGCACATCGGGGAGGAGACTCTGGCTTGGAGAAGTCGAGAGATCCTGCAATCTCTTAGGGAGTAATTGCTCAAGGACACACAGCCTCCCTCCCTTCCCTTTCCCCTGCATTTCCTTTTCCAGTTCTCTCCAGCACATAGCTCTTCCTCTCCCCTCCCTTCCCCTTAAAGGGTCTGTATCCTTTGCACAACTATAGTGTGTGTATGGGGGCCAGTTGGCTACTTCTCCTGAGGGTATCGCATTTTAAGCCCTTAACTGGCTTTAGAATGAAAAAAACTGATTAAGAAGAATTTCAATCTCCGGTGTATAATTGGAAAGATCAGAATATATTGAGGGGTAATAGGTCTTTCCTGGGGTTCTAAAAGCATAACACATTGGTAAAATGCTTAATTTAATTGGATAAAGTAGACTTTTTCAGTATTCTATTCTGAGGAACCCTCAGTTCATTCGCCACTACTAACCAGAGTGATGCTTCAGAGCTGTGGCAGGCTAGATGCTGAGTACCGACTTCGGTGTGTCGTGACTTCCATCCTAGCAGTAACCTATAATAATGTCACGATCAGAGAATAAGACTTCCTAAGGACTTCTTTTCTCTGCAAAATGACACAGAGGCATTAAAGGAAAAGCTTGTTAACAGCTTTCCGGTGCTTGGTCTTTCCAAGGTTGGTTCACTCAAGTCTCACCTTAAATGTCACCTCCTCAGAGATGCCTTTCCTGGCGACCCAGTCTATAGCAGCAATTCCCCAGCCTCATTCACTCGCTACATAGCATGACAGTGTATCACTTTTTCGTTATATTTACCATTATCTGAACTTTTTTGTTTATTTATTAACTGTGTTTCCTGTGAGAAAAAAAGAACTCCACAGGTTAGGAATATTGCCTATCTTGTGCTCTCTTTAATGTTTGGCATGTGCCAGGCGCTCAATAATTACTTCTTCAGTGAACCCGAGAAGAAATGAGAGAGAGTAGAGTGAGCAAAGGAAAGAACGTGTCAGGCCTTAGGAGGGGAATCATGCCCCTCTTTGCTCTTTAGTGGGGCGGGGGAACTGCAAACACTCGGACACTCATCAGAACTTGCAGAATATTCTGGGGCCAAATGGGTATCACTTCATAAGGTATATAAATGTCTAATCACTGTGTTGTACACCCGACCAATATAATATTTATGTCAACTATAATTAACAATTTTAAATAATTTTTTCAATCATAAGGAAAAACTGACAAACAAAATAGAAACAGACGCGTGAACACATGGAACAGGCTGACAGCAGGCAGAGTGGAGAAGTAAGGGGGATACTGATGAAAGAAGGTGAAGGGATTAGCCAAAGAACATACATGCATAACTCATAGACACAGACAACAGTGCGGTGATGGTGTGAGGGAAGGGGACATGAGGGCTGGGTGGAGGGGGACAAAGAGAGATAGAATGGGGACATCTGTAATCATGTATACAATAAAAATAAAGAAAAAATAAATTTAAAATAGTCATAATGAAGAGGGGAAAATGACAGAAAGAAGTTATTTCACAAAGCCACAAGCAGTTGAAGGCCCTGCAAGTAGGCTGCCCTATATATCTAAAAGATAAGGGCAGTATCTTTAACTGAACTTTTAACTTTGCCTTTAACTGGAAATAATACTCCCATTATTTTATTTCTAACTGAATGTGGCCAGAAGTGTAGAATACCCTAGAAGAATTCTTGCCAAAGCGATTAGAGTAGATGGAGAAAAGATAAATGTGAAGTTGATCACTCTGAACTTCAAAAGGTACATACTGTGCCTGGGAACACAGCCAAAGCACCAGGGGTGGGTGTGACCTGCAAGCCCTCAGGTGTAAGCCCGGGTTCAAAGAGAAGACATGTGCGGGCCCAGGAATGATGTGACGTTGTCGAAAATGAAGTTAATGGGATCATAAGTGATGCAGGTGTACCTAGATTTCAAGGAGGACTTGGGCCCATTAGGTGGGTCAACCAGATCCATTTTTGGCAGTATTTCCAACAGAAATGGGCGTGGGCTTGTAGCACTCTATTGAGAAGGGTTGAGAAGTGCCCACCTGGCTGAGCCTGCGTGGACCAACTAGACAAAATCAGGTCAGCGGGGCTTCCCTCCCTCTAAGTGAAATATATGGAAGTGCCTAGTGAGGTGGGCACCAGAACAAGCTGCCCACTGGGGTCTGCTCTGATAAGGCAAGAGAATGCCGAGAAGGATGAGAGAGACTTGCACGGGCATGAGCTCTGAACTCTTCCAAATGCCTTCAGGTCTTTGTCTCATTTTACTCCTGTGAGTCGGGAGGGCAGTTGTTGTTTTCATAGCCATTTATAAACATGGAGACTGAGCACAGGAGGATCATAGCTTGTCTAGAGTCAACTTGCTAAAAACAGTAGGAGAACCAGTGCTCTCTTTCCACCGTTTATTAAAATGTGGAACCGCTGGTTCAGAATCCGGAGGTATGTCTAAAATGACTCACCCTAGAAATCCTTAATCAGGGGGTCTCTGGGTCACGGTCCTGAAATCTGCACTTTTGTTATAAATTCCAGGTGATTGTTATGCGTACTAATTATGTAGCCTGGCATACCACCCTTAACTCTGGAACTATTTCTAATCCAGTAAGTCATTAGCTCAGTTCTTAGCTTATCTGTTCCTGTATTCTTTTTCTCAATTAGTCCCCCTTGGAACTGGAAACACAAGGAGTCCCTTAGAAGAGAGGGCTGTGTGGTTGGAAAGAGAAGAGTGAACAAATGTTGATACGGACTACTTGAAGCTCTAGTGAGGAACCCTTGTTAAAAAATCATAATTAATTTACCAATCATAAAACACAGCAAAGCCTGGGAATCTACTTCTCAGTGGTTAAATAACATGAAACCCAACTAGCCAGTCAAGTGTTCAGGGACTTTAAAAAAAACTGACAAAGACCTTTAGCGTCATTACAACTGGCACAATCAAAGCCCCATTGGCAGGCTGGAGGGTTGTTGTAACGAGACACGCTACAACAAGTTCTGGAGCAAAATAACGCAAGTGTTTTCAAACAGCTGTTGAAAGTTTGCAGCTGGGGGACAATCTACTGTAACATCCAAATCAATTCAAGGAAATACCCAGGGCCAAGAGAGAATGAAATTTTGGGAAGAGGAAAGAGGGATTTATAGTCTATTTTTAATGTAAAATATTATGAGTTTGTAGAAGTCATTAAGAATAGGGTCCTTACTTCTATAGCAATCCTTTACATTTGTAGAGCTCTTTCTGGCTTAAAATCCTCCACATCATCACTCTTGTGTGATCCTAGAGCACCTTAAAATCGCAATGCCCTTTTACCACACTTTACAACTTACATTCTCCATCACTGCCCAGCCATATTTATTGTTCCCATTTTTGCAAGTGAGAAAATTAAGGCTCACGATGTTAAGGGATCTACTGGACATCTCCCAACTAATTTGTAGAGAAGCTAGAACTCAACTTTAGGGCTTCCCAATTTCCACATTTTCCTCCCTATTATTGATTTTTGCAAATAAATAAAATGTGGCTTGGGCAATCATGGCATTTGAGGGCTGTTAGTCAACCTCCCATTTGGCAGCTGAGAAAACTGAGGCGCTTACAGTGAAGTGGAGGCTTTGGTCCAGGTCACATGGTTATGAACAGAGTTCTGAAACTGGATTTCCTTTTCCTGATCATCCAGTTCAGAGTTTGCCCTACTTTGCCTTGCTTCCTCCTGTAGTTTGTGGGTAGCCAGAAAAAAACCACACATGTTAATTTGGAATCTTGGCATGCATGCCTTGGAGTAAAAGCCAGCTCCCTTAAGTGTGGAAGCCTAACAGATTCAAAATTCACTAAGTTGATTTCAAAGGGTATCTTTGGCCTTTTGCATTCAGAGGCTTTAAAAGCTCAGAGCTTGTGACTTCTCACACCTTGGTATTACAGTCAATATGCTTGCCACAGTAGGCAGTGGAGAAATATTTGCGTTGAGTAGTGCCCAGATTTCTCTTGTTGGTATAGTTGGCTGTAAGCTCCAGATGATGGCAGGACTGAAAGAGCAGCTTTATGTTGGAATTTGGGAAAGGGGAGAGAATGATGAAAAGGAAAACGAGTTTTGAAATGACCAGTTACCAGCTCTGGCTGGTGTGGCTCAGTGGTTGCGTGCTGGCCTGCAAATCAAAGGGCCACCAGTTCGATTCCCAGTCAGGGCACGTGCCTGGGTTGCAGACCAGGTCCCCAGTGGGGGCGCGTGTGAGAGGCAACCACACATTGATGTTTCTTTCCCTCACTTTCTCCTTCCTTGCCCCTCTGTAAAAAATAAGTAAAATCTTAAAAAATAATAAAATAAAATTACCAGTTACTAGAGGCTTCATGAGGGCTAGCCACAGGACAAAAGGCAAAAATGAGTGTGCTTTACGGGGATGTATACCCATAGTGTTGTTCCCAATGGCCAGAAGATGGAAACAGTCCAACGGCCCATCAACAGATTAATGAAATGAACAAGCAAAATGTGGGATATGTATGCATATATTACATACATACAAGGCAGCCTTCAAAAGGAAGAAAACTTTTACACAAGTTACAACACAGGTGAACCCTGAAGACATTCTGCTAAATGAAATAAGCCAGTCGCAAAGGGACAAATACTGTATGATTCCTCTTCTGTGAAGTTCTTAGAGTAGTGAGATTTATACAGACAGAAGGTAGAATGCGGTTGCTAGGGGCTGGGGGACGGAAGAACAGGAAGTTAGTGTTCGACGGGTATAGAGTTTTTAAAAATGTGTGCCTTGTTTTTTGGTTTCTTCCCTCATTTCCTGTGGGCGCAGTGTTATATGTGTCGGGGACAGCCCAGGGTTTCTAGTTCACGCATCGGATCTCTTCGCGCTTTCTCAAAATTTTCACTGAAAACAGCACTGGAGGAAACAATGAGACAAATCCAGAAGGTGGAACTTCCTGTGACACCGAGGACCTGACCCCTTCAAAAGTCAGTGCTCCTAAGAAAACAAAAGATGGGGAGGGTACTCTAGATTTAAAGAGATGCTGTCAAACACAATGCACGTGTAAACTATGATTGGGTCCCAGTTGGATAAAACAATTCCAAAAAACATTTTAGGAACCACAGAAACACTATCAACTCAGTATTGGGTCGTATTTAAAAATCGCTGTCAATTGTTTTAGATGTGGTCATGATAGTGTGGCTGTGTAGGAGGGTCTCTTCATTTGGAGGAGCTATGTGCTAACGTATTTAGGGGTAAATTGTCATGATGCTTGCAGGTCACTTTCAAATAATTGAGGAGAAACACACACACATAAATAGCCAAATAACCTCAAAAATGCAAATAACAGCAAAAATATCAGTCAGAAAAAACAATTATTGAATCTAAATGGTGTGTGTAAAGGTGTTCATTGTGTTACTTTGTCAAACTTTTTCTATACTTTATAGTGTTTATCATAAAATGTTTAATAATTGAGAATTTTTCTATTAACAGATATTAAATTGCTAACTGATGGCTTCTTGGGTCAAAACCACCATAATCTGTCTTGGCCAGGTAGCTCATTTGATTGGAACGTCGTCCCTATATGTCAAGGTTGCAGGTTCGATCCTCAGTCAACACACATACAACCAACAAATCAATGTCTCTCTCTCCTCTCTCTCTGAAAAACAAACACACCTTCATCATGAGTTACTGAGAGTTCAGGGTGTACCAGGCACTTTGTTAAACCTTTACACATACTATTTCATTTAATTCTCAAATTAAAGAGGGTACTTTCATTTGTCTCACTTTTACAGAGTAGACTGAGGTGAAGAGATTACATAACTTCTCCAAGATTCCCAGGCAGTGATGCAGAGTCAGGATTCAGGCACAGGCTGGCTGCAGCCTGGGTTACCTCTTCAGAACTCCTGGAAGCACTAGAGACAATTTTAGGCATTGAGGCAAGCCCATGGTGGATGTGTGGGGACCAGAAAGTCTTTCAAAGCCCCTCAAACCATGGTCCTAAAGACTTATTTCAGTCCAGCCCAAAGTGACAGCCTCTGTCACCTGGATTCTAGAGGCGAGTCTGGATATTTTGCTCCCCCAGGGAAAAGTCAAAAGTTTCTCATCAGTAGCCCAAGGCAGGATGGGAGCAGGTATAAAAAATTGTTTCTAGTTGCTGCTCCAGAAGCTTGCCTGAGGCTCCTGGCCCTGTGATCCACCTGGCTTTAGACAACAACCACAATAACTACAACAGTTAACATTTATATAACACTTGCTGTGTGCCAGGCACTCTTCTAAGTGCCTTAAATACACTGACAGATCCCCACAACACTCCTGTGACGTAGGTATGTTATTATCCCTATTTTAGGGATGGATAAACCAAGGCCTCACCGATAGCAAGTGAAGGAACCTGATCCCAGCCAGAGTATGCTAGTAGCTCCTGTTAATACAGATGAGACACTAGACACTTCCTGGCAGTACTGCAAAGAATTTTGTCGCAGTGTTTACTCCCCTAACCATGTGAGTTAAATCAAGTCACCTCCTACCCCACCCCAGTGGCACTGAAGAAGGCCTCTGCCCTCCATGCCTCTGCCAGATGTGTGAACCTGTGTTGTTATTCCCTCCGCATTCTAAACTTGGCCTTGTGGGTCTTCCTGTCTTACAAAAGCGCAACAACTGCCAGGTGGTTATCCAAGCTGATCACCCCACCTTACTACCTGACTAGGATGTGGTGGCCCAGCCCCAACAAACCACAAAAAACTCACAAGCTTATCTTCAACAGAGAGGAGAAGCTCTGCAGTCGGTACTACCTGATATTGCCAACAACAAGGCCAGAGGGGGACCTCTAATTATATGACCTTGAAAACATGGACAAGGGCTCCCTACGGCCAGAGCCTTAAGGCAAAGTAGACACTGTGATTAGAAACCCTTTAGCTGCATCCAATAGCTGCATCTTGTTACAAAAGAAACAATATTAATAACAGTGGCTATGGTATTGACTATCTCAGACCAGTCCCTTTTTTCTGTTACAAGTAGGCTCCTGGATTCTAGCACTACCCAGTGGAGGGAAAGATGGCATTTCAGTAAGAATTAATATAGAGGCTCCTGCCAGCCAGGCCAAGGTGAGGCTCAGAGCTTGATTTCAGCTGATTTGAAAAAATAAAGCAATGTGTGTTTCCTTGCTTCTTAAAGAGGTGGAGTACATTTATACCTGTTATTTAGGCATCCGTGGGATATGATGCCTAAATAACAGGTATAAATTTGTGGGGGAGGGAGGGAGTGGTTAGAGTCATCCTTGAATCACCAAGCAGCTGGAGAAGATGCCGGGCTCTGCCCTCCTCCATTTGCCTTTAGTTGGCAAAAGACAAACTAGCCAAGCACCTCCTGAACTGGAGTTTGCAATGCAGAATCTGCAAGAACGTTTGCTTGGGGAGCCGCGGGTTCTTTATCTCAGCAGGTGTAATTCCATCACATGATCATTTTGGATCTGCTTTCCCGGCTCCAACCCAAGCTTGCAAATTCAGACAAGCATCACTGAAAAATAAATAGTCCTTCTCTGTGTCAGCTCAGAAGGCACAGGGGGTCCCTTTACATAAAATATAGTGAGCATTTCCTGACTTCTGGGGTTGAGAGGGCGTGTCTACCTGCCCTGAAACCTACAAGCTGAGCTTCCTCTTTGCAGGCCTCCTCGGCCCTGTCCTTAGCTTATAAATCGCCAAGCAGCAGGCCCAGCCCAGGACCTCCATAGGGACAGTCACCAGAGCCCTGCTGCCTTAGTACAAACTTACTATCTCTGGCTCCAAAGGTTATTTCTGTTGCAGCTTACGGTTATTTTGGGCAGGAAATTCTCACAGTGTGGAAACTGCCAACAAGAAAACTAATAGAAGGGGCCTGCCTCCTCAGCTCAAGTACCAAAGGTTCAGCCACTCAGCCCAGGAGTAAGACCGAGCTGTATCAATGGAGCCAACTGCCCATTCATACCCAGAAGACTGGTGGGGTCCTGTAAAGCCAGGTCTCAGATGTTCCTCTGGATGTTTGCTGAGGACTAAGCTGGCTTGGGAGACTCTAGGATTCTGAGGGGCCCTGACAGGGACACTGTGGTTGAGTTCCAGGGACTCCCCAAGAGTATGGTCAGATGCTAGTGGTGACTACCTGCTCCAAGTTCTCTTAGAGGTATTTTTACTTTAACAAGCTCTTAGATGAACATTATCATAGAAAAGAAGTTTTAAACCTCTGAACACCCTTACCAACCAATTGTTCTCCATTGTCTGCTCCCCTTCCTGTCCTTGTCCACATGCGTGCACACTTGGTGCAGAATTGTTTTCTCAACACAGATAACTGTTACCACATTCTTAAGAAGATAACTGCCACTGCTCAGCCTTTCATTTTATAGCTCGGTGGTTCCTAATGTTGGATGTGCGTCATCTGGAAGGCCTGTTTAGAGTTCAGATTTCTGGTCTGTTTCCAAAGTGAGACTTGATTCTATTGGTCTGGGGGCGGGGCAAGGGATTTTTGGGTGCCTACCCTAATTCAAGACCATGACACTTAATGATATGTTTCTTCTAAACACATCGCAGGGTCATATAAACAAGATGATAGTAAAGGAAATTGCGTCAGTGCTTATTAAGCTACACAACAGCCACTTCGGTCCGTTAGCTATCTCTGAGGGACGTTGGATTCTCTCCATTTTCCCCTCATGATCTGCTCTCCACCCTTCTACACCTGCTCTTTGCCCCAAGAGGCTGAGCCACGTGTCCTGCTTCAGCGGCTTCCTTTTGCCCTTCAGCCTGTGCAGGGGTTGGCCAATGAAAGAGGTTGGCATGTAGTAGTCCACCCTTACTCGTGGTCTGTTATTTGCATTCAACCATAGTCCAAAAGTATTAAATGGAAAATTCCAAAAATAAACAAGTCGTACATTTTAAACTGTACATCATTCTGAGTAGCATGATGAAATCTCACACCACTCCCCTTCGTCCTGCTCAGGACATGAATCATCCCTTTGTCCAGTGTATCCGTGTCCTATACTCTACCCGCCAGTCAGTCTCTTACCCATCTTTGTTGTCAGACTGACTGTTAGGGTACAACAGTGCTTGTGTTCACGTAACTGTTAGTCTACCTAATAATGGCCTCAAAATCATTCACATAATTTTATCCCAGTATATTGTTATAATTGTTCCATTTTATGATTATTGTTAATCTTTTACTGTGCCTACCTTATCAATTTAACTTTAACATATTTATGTATATCTAGAGAATAACATAGAATATATAGGATCTGGTATTACCTGCGGTTTTAGGCATCCACTGGGGGCCTTGGACTGTACCCCCCATGGATAATGGAGGGCTACTGTGTTCATTCCTCTGGCTCATTGTTGCCGGGTGGGCTTCTCCATCAGCTTTCTTTCTGGGGCCCTTTCATTGGCCCCAGGCGCTTGTCCTTCCAGGCCTCTGATGGCAATGGCTCCTGCGCTCATCAGCTCAAGCGCAGTGCCCATCCCTTCCTGTCTGTCTCGTCCAGCCCACGCTTTGTGAGTAGTGCCCTTATTACACTCTCCTCGGATGACTCAATATAAAGCTATTTTTTCCAGGACCTTGACTAATGTAACCTTTAGAACATTCTACTTTTATTACTATTTGTTAATAGGGGAAAGTTTTTGAATTAATTTTGCCCTTTCCAAAGCTTCTGTGAGTAGGATTTTATTTTCCCCTAGTAAAGATAGTTAAAAAAAATTTTTTGCCCTTAGTCAAGCTAAATTAGCTTTTTAGAAATTTGAAACATATAAAATAAATTCAGTTTGTCATTATATGCAAGATCCTTACTATACTTGCTTTGAAGAGAACATTTTAAATAAATTTAAAGATCTTGAACATTCCGCGTTTTGAACAAGCACTAGCAGCTGGTTCTGGTGCGTGCCCGTGTAAGAAGCGCCGGGTAAGTGGGCTCCTCAGAGAACAGGCCTGTTAGGACAACAGTATCTCTCTCAAAGTGCCAGGATGCCCCTCCATTAGGGCCCCATATCAATGAGTTGGAGCTAAAACAATTTTATGTGGAGGAACAGCTTGATATCCAGAGTTTGGAGAGTCTGTCCTCAATGCCTGCTTTGGAAGTCCCGGAAAGCTGTGTGTGTGGCTTTTCTTTTTTAGGTTTGTTAGAATACACATTCCTTCATGTTCCCTTTTTAAAAAATTAACTATGGTCTCTCCTGCTCAACAGCAGCTCCTCTGTGAAGCTCTGATCCTTACACATCAGGAAGGAGAACAGTGCAAGTTGCTGTGATTTGGCAGATGGCGCTGTGCCCGACAGAAGCCTTGGCCTGCATTCAGTCTGGCATCTTCCTTCCTGGCATGGGCACCTGACTCAACATCAGAAGTGGGTAGAAGGTTACAAAATGTCATCTTGCCCTGCCCACTTCCCCTGATTTTAGGCCTACCCACTTATCCTTTTCCCTGGTCTAAATAAATTGGTTCCCAAATTTGATCCCTTTGAAGTTATTCAAAAGGAGATTGATTACAAACATAGTATTCTCATTAGAGCTGTAGTGGTATACTGCTAAGTACCACGTCCTGTTTCTGTCGTAGACATCCACGGATTAGGCTAGGACAAGTTCTAGCACACAGGATCAGAGGCAAAAAGTGAGTCAAGTCCCCTCTACCTTGGTGCACGCCTTGCTCTCCTCAACAGCTTCCGACTGGCCACTTCTTAACAACTTACCTTAGACTTGCCTTTGATTTTCTGACCCTTGTCTGTGTGAACTTATACCATCTCTGCTTGAGGCTCCAATTGCTAGTCATCAGACTGCCCTGGCTTCTGTCCTCTCGGCTTCCCCAGTGAGCTCTGAGCAGCAAGCTGCTTCCTTGCCAACTCAAGCCTGACTTGACCCTTTTTCTGATGAAAGGCAGGTTCCCACCTGATTGCCAGCTTCATTTGACACAGAATAATGAACAACCAGAGCCACTTTCTCCCAGGTACGCAGCAGTAGCCATCATCAAAAGCTCTGAGGCAAGAGGTGACATAATCAGAGCTTTGTTTAGGGAATATATACATGTATGTAAAGTGGCCACCATGAACTACCAACTTGCCTCTAAATTCTGCACAGCCCAGGGCAGGACTACAAATGGAGGCCCACATGTCTAAGAATTATAAATCAAACTAATAAACTATTAAATAAAATACGTTCTATACTCCTATATTGAAAAATAAACCTTCATAACAACGTGGAAGGCCAAATTCAAATACAGAATTCCTGAATTTCTCAGAGTCCCATGCCGGGACATGGTAGAATGAGGAAAACCTGTCCCTCGCCCCCTGGCCCAGCTTCACGTCTGTGAAGGCGCTGTTTCGTACAACAGAGGGCCTTGCACGTGTTCATATGGACATGTCTGAGCTCCATCCACATTCTGGCTCCCATCTCTCCAACGAACAACTACTCTTTGGGCACCTTTCAGGTCTGGGAGGAGTGGTGCCGTCTGTCCTCAGGAAACAGTACCGGAAGAAAAAGCTGTCCCCGGCCCAGGAAATAGGCTCTAGAAAGGTAACAGGAGCTTTGGGTGGGAACATCCCACTGATGGCTCCTTGGAGCAGTAGAGCCAAAACGGACCTGGGTGGGGGCAGCCTGTAAAGCAGGGCACAAAGGCGGGTGGGGGGGGCACACCGTAGAAATACGATAGCTTGGATGGAGGATACAACCAACAGTAGGGAAATCACTAGAGATGTCATGAAGCCTCTAGGTAAGATGGTGGCCCAGGAAAAAAGAGGGGGAGACAGAAGAGATCGGAAAACAGAATGTGAGCAGACACGCAGAGAGCGGAAACCAGGCAATGCCTCAGCAAACTCTGCCTGGCTTCCTGGGAGCCTGGCCCTGCATCCAGCCCCAGCCGAGACGCACACCCACTTCTACACTGAACTCTGCGGACACCTTACAATGTAAACCCTCCCTTTGCCTACGCTAGTTACCATTACTTGGGGAAAAAAGTCTCAACTAAAATACCACTTAGTTGTTAGCAAAGGAAATCAAGGTTTGCCCAGAAAGAGGGAGAGAGAGAGAGAAAGGTTTCAAGAAGTCCTAAGTTTAGGATGCAGAAAAATGGAAGAAGAACCACAGAAAGAATTCGAAAGAAGTAGGGGAGAACTAGCTCACTGGGGTGAGCATTTAAGAAAGAGGGGCCACCAGCTGCAAATGAGGCCTGAGAAAAGGTCACTGGACTTAGTGACTGCAAGGTCACTGGTGGTGGAAAAAGAAAGCTGTGCCGGGAGACTGAGAGCTGCAGCTGTTCGCACACGGCTGAGGTCTTTCTCCCTTCCTGGCACTGGCAGCAGGCATGACTGTCCCTCCCATTTCCCTTCCTCCTTGTACTGGGCATGCTCGTGACTCCTGGCACCTTCAGGGCCAAAGCCACTGTTTGAAAAGTGTCAGAGAACAGGGAATGATGTGCCAAGATCCTGGATGGGAATCCTCAAGGACACAATCACTGGAGGCAGGGGTGGTGGGGGGGGCAGAAAACATGTAAAGAACCGCCACTGGATCCCCAGTCTTCACCTAAAACTCTTGGAATTCCCTCCTGTTCTGCATCATTGCCTTGGGATAGTTAAAGACAAATCCTAACCCGGGTACCAGTCTCCACTTGTGTCTAGCTGCCAACCACAGAAAACCAGCTTCCCATCTTTCTCAGCGTGTGTGTGTGTGTGTGTGTGTGTGTGTGTGTGTGTGTGTGTGTTGGGGTCCAGAAGTGGGGGATTAGGAGAGAATTCCCTACAGAATCTCTTTCCCAAGCCTCAACATTGCAGGGATGACAGCAAACAAGTAAAATGAACACTTTTTTTTTTTAATTGGAGAGAGAGAGAAGGAGGGAGAGGGAGACAGAAAGAAGTCTATTTGTTGTTCCACTAATTTATGCCTTCATTGGTTGATTCTTCTATGTGCCCTGATTGGGGATCAAGCCCGCAACTTTGGTGTATGAAGACAATGCTCTGACCAACTGCACTATCCGGACAGGGCAAAACTAACTTTTTCTTCAAGAAAACACATCCATGGCTTCCAGTTGGGCAGCTGAGAACACAGGCCGTGAAACCTGCAGTTTTCCAGGAAGGAGCATTGCTTACAGCTCAAGAAAATGAGCAGGCAGGACAGCCTGTGTCCAACTTGTCCTCTGTGACCGTTGCTCAGAGACAGTCACAGAAAAAAGAATTTCAAATGCGTGAGGAATCACCTGTAAGACAGACCGAGCACTCGGATTGGCCTTCTTCCTTAGAGCCCACTCCTTACTCCAGCCCAACTCATTCCTTAAGCACAGTTTCCAACTCCAGTGATCTCCAGGCTGGACGACCCCCACCCCACTTCCTGCAAGGGGTAAAGGGAAGACAGAGTCCCATGCCCGTCCTTGTCAGCAACTCTCCCTCCCGACTCAGCAGGGCACCTTGTCAGCACCTCCAGACACCCCCTGACATTGGGCTCCTCGGGGAAATAAAAAATAACTGCTCATTGAAGAAATGGGAGAGCCCTGGCTTTTCCCCATTGATCTCCCTCCCCTTTCTGATGCAAATATCCTCTGCATGTTCACAGTCTTCTCTTACCTTTCTCTTCCAGGTCATTTCCTAAAGTCTTTTCCTCCCTTCTCAGGAGACAGAATTTCTTTTAACCCCTGGGCTAAGTTTTTTTTTCCTCGTCTGAGGAACTGGAGAGAGTTTACTGAACAACACAATATTCTCACATATTTCTCTCAATCCTCTTAATTGCCTTGTGGAACAGGTATTGCTGTTTTGAAAGGTTCAGCTACTTGCCAAAGGCTGCTCACGTCATAAATCCTGGAGCTTAGGACTGGGCTTCTGCCTGACTCTGAAATCTATGACAGGCTCACCACATCTCATGCTGAGGGTTTCCCAGGCAGCATCTCAAAGCCCTGCCTTTCCCTCTTTTTAAGGAGCCCAGACATTAGGAGTAGAAAAACACAATTCCAAGAAAAAGAGAGAAGAAAATATACTGGCTTTTAGAGCAATGGCTTTAACGTTTAAACTGTCACCCACAATAAAAAACACATTTTATATCTTCACCTAGGACATCACATAAATAAATAAATAAATAAATAAATAAATAAATAAATATGTGTAGTATAGATAGATATTAAAAGTTTTACTGGAAGTGATGCACTCTGATATATTTTGCTCTACTCTAGCGTATTCTTCTTTTCCTTTTGATGATGGTTTTGACCCACAAAACTGATTTCATTACCCACAAACAGATTTATTTATTTCAGTATTTATTTTAAAATGTTAACAGAGATAGAATGAATCTTCTTAGCATAATAAAGAGTACTTAATCGCATATATTATATTAAATGATAATTTTGTAGAAGCTGTTGTCAGTCCTTGAAGATCACAGTAGATGTCTCCCAAGAAACTGGAAATAAAGCTAATCTCAAAATTAAATTACTAAGATCCACACATCACAGATGTGATTAGTGTTACATGGAGGTAAAGCTACCGATTGTGACTTTGTGACTGAAGAGATTGAGGAGCACCAGTCTCCCAGTCCAGGTGCCCCAGGAGTAATTCGAGGGAGGCAGGAGGGGAATGCAGCAGTGAACAGAAAACTGCACCCTCATTGGAAAAGAACCCAGCACAAATGAGAGAATGAGTCAGCCAAGTAAACACACCAGTATCCCCTAAACACAGCTAAGCAGACTCACATATGCTTCCAGACTTAGGGGGCTGCATCCTGCTCTAGTTGAGAGACACTTGAGATCAGCTCACTCTGTGGACGGATTCCACATTTCCTAAGCATCCCCTGGTGACCTGGCCACCCTTGAGACCAATCTACTCTGTGGTTTGGCTGACTTGAGCATTCTGGTCCACTTAAAGATGGTGTTTTATGTGCAAATTATTAAACCTCGATGTCCCCTTCTGCTCCACAGCATCTCACCTTGTCTCCATCACTCCTCCCTCCACACACACACTCCTCCATCTGCTAAGACCCCAGGTGCAACTGCATTGCAAGCCAGGAGTATCTTCTGTAAAAATCTCTTTGGACAACTCTCCATCTCAGAGCCTCCTCTAAGGAACCCTATCTAAGATATTATGCATGTATGTAAACATACATACATATACACATATATTTATTTTTTAAAGATTTTATTTACTTATTTTTAGGGAAAGGGGAAGGGAGAGAAACATCAATGTGTGGTTGCCTCTTACGCACCTCCAACTGGAGACCTGGCTCACAACCCAGGCATGTGCTCTGACCTGGAATCAAACCGGCAACCCTTTGGTTCACAGGCCACTGCTCAAACCACCAAGCCACACTAGCCAGGGCTACACATAGATTTCTTTCCAAAGGAAACCAAAAAACCTTCCACAGTGTCTGAAAAGATGTGAATGAATAAAATAATACAGGTTCCTGGGTGGGAAGGCTAAATATTGTATAAATATCTATTTGGTACAATTTAAGTTAAAGATTTAATAGAATCTTGATTAAAAAAGCAATAACAACTAACCCAGAAGGTTATTTATACACATATGACAAAAATAAGGAGAGAAAGAAAAATTCTAAACAGGTAACAAAGAAAATCTACTAGGGGAAGGGAGTGAAGGAGGATAGTAAGGAGAGTAAACAAGATTTATTAAAAGTAAAAACCTACAAAATACAAATAACATGGTGAAGTCTTGGTGTATGAGTAGAGAGATTTCTGGAATATATAGAAAGATCATAAATATATACTAATTTTCATTAAAATGTTACTATATGATGAAATATTACAGTACAATGAGATAAAGATTTTTTTCAAATAATAGAGATAACGATCAGCAATTTGGGAGGAAGAGAAGAATTTAGGTCTACATTTAAAATTACACATCAAAATGAATTCCACTTCATTAAAAGACTGAAATACACTTAAAATTATGATGTCCAGAAGAAAACAGGATTGAATATTTATCAAGATAATAGTGGGAAGCTGACTCTACACCATTGTTATAAGAAGCAACAGTATTACTATAAAGGAAAGATTGAAATACTCCACATCATAAACAAAACTTTAAAGAAATTTTACACATAAAATAACCACCAAAATAAAAAAACAAACAACACACTAGAAGATATAGTTACAAAAAAAAATATGACCAAAAAAGATTAACATTATCTCAAGAACTCACACAAGTTGATATCTTAAGATTTCAGCTGAGAACTGAACAAATACTAGTACCCAAAACAATTCACCAAAAAAGTCAGTGAATTCATTTAAAAATATTCAATTTTACTAGTTATCAAAAAGGAGCAGATTAATATAAATATGGTTCTCTTTAACTAAATTAACTCTTTTGCTAAATTAACCTCCCCCAAATTAAAATGTATATTCCCAATCTGAAGCCAGTGATATTGGCACCTGCATTCATTGTGGGTACAGTGAATCAATGTCATCAATTAAGAAGATAATCAAAGTCCTAAAAGTGTTTATGCCCTTTGACCTAATACATTTCTCGCAGAGAATGAATCCAGAGCAGGGCAGCAGAAGCGGGAAGCCGTTGCCAAAGTCCAGGCTTCCACCCTGACACGGCTTCTGCGTGTCCGGCCTTCCGAGACCACCTACCCATGCCTCTCCTATTCGATACAGTAGCCACTAGCTACATGGGGCCCATCAAACGGAGGTGTCCGATAGTAGGAAGTACATACCAAACTTCAAAAATGTATGGGGGAAAAAGACAGAAAGATCATTAATAGTTTTATATTGATTATATGTCAAAATGACAATATTTTAGATATACTATCTCAAGTAAAATATACTATCAAAGTTAATTTCATCTTTTTACTTACTTCCCTTTTTTAATGTGGCTACTAGGAAATTTTAAACTACTTACGTGGCCCACATTCTATGTCTTCTAAACAGCGTTTTCCTAGAATTTCCTAAACATGATGTGACCAATATCTCAGGCAGTCACCTTTATTTCTAATTTACACCTTTCTTTGTCTCTAGTGTTGTGGCAAAGCTAACTTTTTTTTCTGTGGAAAGGAGGAGGAAGGGTAAGTAGATGGCTCAGAAGAGGAAAGGGCCTCTGCCTTAGTTATTGTCCCAAAGCCCTTGCTTCCACACCTAAAATTTTTGAATAAGCCACAGTGTCGTGGTGCACCATTGAAACAGAAGTAAGTTACACGGCAGGGACTGCTTCCCCAGACTTGTATCCTTTTTGACCCCACATCCCTCCACTTGGGTCCACCCATGCTGCTGCCAGAGAGCTCTACAAATGTAAACAGGCTGCTTAACATTCTCCAACGACTTCCTTTCTGACTTCAAATAAAATCCACAGGTCTCAGCTGGTCCCCAAGCCCACAAGACGTGGCCCTGCTTCTCTGCCTGGCTTCTTTTCTCCTCTCTCTCCCTAGGCTATAGCCACACCAGCCTCATTTCAGTTTCTCAGCCTGGCCAATTTCTTTTCTTCTTTAAGTCCCCTGAATGTACCATTCCCAAGCTAAAATGGCCCCTTGAGTCAGTGCCTATCACATCACGTATTTTATTTCCTCATTACACTTGTAACTTCCTGAAATTACTCCTGTTGTGTTTCCCTTATGATCAGCCATCTTTCCTCCGGAGGGTGAGTAACTCCACGAGAAGAGCGTCCTGCCTCCCTTGCCCGCCACAGCACCCCGGATCTCACAACAGTGCCTGGTGCACAGAAGAGGCTCCACAGTGTTTGGTGAACAAATGATATAAACAAATGCCAAATCATTCTACCGACTGTTCCCCAAGCATATCTTGAGTTTGCTTGTCTCAAAGAAAGTCTTGCCCCAAAGCATCTTTGCTTTTCTGTGTCTTCCCATCTAGAGTCTTTATTGCTTTTCCATAGTGATATTTTTCCTGCTTCATGTACCACCCAATCCAAAAAGATTTGATAATAAGGATATACATGTTTTTAATCTCACATAATAAGAAGTCCAGAAGCAGCACAGTTCCAGGGTTGGGCAACTCGGTGGCTCAACTCGTCCTTTAAGGAATGATGCTTTTCCAACCTTCCCTTCGCCACCTTCAGCACACTGACTGTTGACCTCAGCTTTCCCCTTTGTGTTTGTAAGATGGCAGCCGCAGCTCAAGCACTATCTCCCCACACAACCTCTCACGTCCAGAGCATCTCAAACTTAAGAGAATTTCCCAGAAGTCCCTTCTGCAGAGTTCCCTTTTATGTTCCATTGTTCAGAATTGTAGCATATACCCACTCCTAAACCAGCCATTTATAAACTAATTCCTGGCAAGGGAAAGGAATTTCCGCAATTGGCTTCAAAATCAAGATGCACCTCCCCTGCAACGGGCGAGTCCCAGGTCCCCAGAAGAAGAGGTCCCTAAAACTTAACAAAGGAGCCTGGGCCCCATGAATCAGTTGGTTGGAGCCGTGTCCCTTGCACCTTGACTCCTGGTCAGGCTGCACTGAGGATTAATAAAAACAACAACAACAAAGGAGTGAGATTGAGGTAGGAGGATGGGGTCCAGGAAGACAAAAGAGTCTCAGAATAAGCCACAAATCCTATTAGTTTTTCAAAGTGCAGTTCATTAATCTTTCATTAATCCTTCTTTGATTATCTTAACCAGAAGTAGCCACTCCCTCCTCTGAGGATAAAATCTTGAGTTTGGGCCAAAAACCTTGGAGTCATTCCTAATTTTTCTCTTTATTCATAATCCTGTGATTTAGTTATCTTCTTTATCTTCAAAATATATTCAGAATCCAACTTTATCTTCCTACCCTCAGTTCCATCACTCTGGTCCAAGCCACCACCACTTCCCCTCAGGTGATTTCCAAAGCCTCCTTATTGGCCTCAGGCTTCTCCTCTTACTCCCCTAGAATGTGTCCTCACACAGGGTGATCCTTCCAGTCAGTGTGTAGGGCACATCATGTCACTGCTCTGCTCAACACCCTCCTATGGCTTCAGAAGAAAATCCAAAGTCTTTATCACAGCCTGCAGGGTGCTCTGTGATCTACCCCTGTCACTTCTCTAACTTATTTGGACCCACGGCCTCTTGCTCACTGCCCTCCAGATACACTGGCCTACTTGTGTCCTTCGAACACGCCAAGCACACTCCTCCTCAGGGGCTTTGCACTGTCTATTCATTCAATTTGCTTGGACAATTCTTCCAGATATTCAGATGAGTTGCACTCTCTCCTTCTCCAAGTTTTGACTCAAATGTCCCTTACCCAAGGTCTTCTCTGACCATATATATATACACACACACACACACACACATATATATATAATTACCTTACTACACTTCATTTCCCTTCAAAGCACTTGTCACTTGATGTGTTACGTATTTATTCACTTATACTCTATTTTGTCTCATCAGAACCTGAGATCCAAGTTCCAGAGAAGATGGAAGCATAGGTAGGAACCTTTTGTTTTCTCACACAACCAAAAGGAGGTTAACAACCAACCTAAAATCAATAAACAACCAGAAGTGCCAGAAAATCAAACTGCATGGAACTCCAACGACCACGAATCAAAGAAACAGTCAAACGAAACAACCAGACCGGTAAGGCAGCAGATGGAGAGAAACCAAGGACCTCACAGGCGGGGCTGGCTGCAGTGAGGTGGCAGGCTGCTTGGGAGGGGCTGACTGAAGTGGAAACTGAGACTCAGAGTTGACTGTGAAATACAGCAGTTGCCAAGGTGGGAGAAACTCCCAGTCTCACACAGAATCCGTCGGAAAGTGCACTAGACACAAGCAGTACTGTTCCCAAAGGCAGCGCCACAGCACAGCAAAGAGGGTCCCCCACCCCGGTGAATACCTAAGGCCCCACCCCCTTACGACCTATCAGCTGTTCCAAGACAAAGAAATATGGCCCAGATGAAAGAACAGAGCAAAACTTCAGGAAGAGATCTAAACGATAAAGAGATAGCCAACCTTTCTGAAGGAGAATTTGAAGCCCTGGTAATCAAAATGCTCACAGAACTGATTGAGCCTGCTTGAAAAATTGAAGAACAAATGAAAGATACCCAAAATGAGATAAAGCAAAACACTCAGGGAACCAACAGTGACAGGAAGGAAACCAAGACTCAAATCAACAAAAGGAACAACATTTGGAACAAAAAGAAGAAATCCAACCAGAACAGAATGAAGAAACAAGAATTCAAAGAAATGAAGAGAGACTTTTGAACCTCTTTGAATACTTGAAATGTTCTAGTATCTGAATTATAGGAGTATACCAGAAGGAGAAGAACAATAGCAAGAATTTGAAAACTTATTTCAACAAATAATGAAGGAAAACTTCCCCAATAAGGCAAAGAAAATAGACTTCCAGGAAGTCTAGGAAGCCCAGAGAATCCCAAAGAAGTTGGACCCAGGGAGGAACACACCAAGGCACATCATCATTAAGTTACCCAAGATTAAAGACAAAGAGACCATCTTAAAAGCAGCAAGAGGAAAGAAAAAAGTTACCTACAAATGAGTGCCCATAAGACTGTCAGCTGAATTCTCAAAAGAAACCTTGCAGGCAAGAAGGGGCTAGAAAGAAGTGTTCAAAGTCCTGAAAGGCAAGGACCTAAACACAAGATTATCCAGCAAAGCTATAATTTAGAATGGAAGGACAGATAAAGTGCTTCTCAGATAAGTTAAAGTAGTTCATCATCACTGAGCCATTATTATATGAAATGTTAAAGCAACTTATCTAAGAAAAGGAAGATCGAAAATATGAACAGTAAAATGACAACAAACTCACAACTATCAACAAATGAACCTAAAAAAATAAAAGGAAGAAAAACAACAAAAATAAAAACTAAGCAAACAACCAGAACAGGAACAGAATCAGAGAAATGGAGATCACATGGAGGGTTTTCTGTGGGGAGGGGGAAGGGAAGAATGGGAGGAAAAGGTACAGACAAGAAGGTAGGCATTAAATAGATGGAGAGAGGTCAAAAATGGTCTAGGAAACAGAGAACTCAAAGAACTTATATGTACAACCCATGGACATGAACTAAGTGGGGAGGGGAGGTGCTGGAGGGTTGGGGGCATGCAGGGTTGAGGGGGGATAAAAGGAAAAAATTGGGAAAACTGTAATAGCATAATCAATAAAATATACTTTTAAAAAAAGAGCCTAAGATCCATCTGTTTTGATCACTGGTTTAGCCTCAGTACTAAGAACAATACGTAACATGTAATAAGTACTCTATATTTACTGAATAACTGTGTACTCCTTTAACCTTTGCTATCTGTGTAGCTCATTTGGCAAGGTCTTAAGCTGTTTCCTTTGCTTGTGTACACAACCAGTCTCTTAACTGGGGACATAAGCTTCTTAAGAACCAGAGAGGAGTCTTAAAGCAAAATGCCTAGAATAAAGAGGCCCTCAGTTTGTGATTTTGACAGATTCGGAAGGAAGAGACATTAGGGTAATAACGGCTGTTATCATTTTACCTCTGGTTGGCAGGAACCTGAGAAGATGAAGTATGAGACAGAGCACATTCAGGAGAGGGTGTGGGGTTTGGGATTGTGCCCTAGAAGAAGGCACAAATTAAGTCCTTGAGGAGGAGGGTTCAGCATTTCTCTGATAAGGAAAGAATACAGGGGCACTTTTCCCACTCCACAGCTTCACCAGGAGCTGGTCTTTCTAAGTTTGTTTAAACCTAGTAGTCCTTTGCAACAGAGCAGGGCTTCTCTCTCATTAATTGGTGGCAAAGGTCTATACTTAACAGATGCTAAACGGAAGCGGAGCAAAGCAGCAGTGGTTTGAGGTCACATGAAGTCACTGTTCAAATTTAGGTCCCGCCAGGTGCCATCTCCCCAGCCGCAGGGCACTCCAACCTCCCAAGTACACTGTGGAGGTCCCAAGAGGGGCGTCTGAGCCCCAGGAGAGCAGGTCCTGTTAGCCCATGCTCTCGCTTCTGAACACAGTTCTCTCACACTAATTCTAGCAGCAAGACTGTTCACCAGACTCAAGGGAATCAGGCCACTTTCAAACGTCGATAGCAGTACAATTGCCAGAGGAGGAAAGGACAAATGAAGAGACTGAAGACAGAGCTTTAAACAGAAGAAAAATGTATCATTGGCTGTGCACTAAACCCAAACAACAAATGCCTGGAGTAACTGTGAGCATTGTTTGAAGCCAAGATCTGGGCAGATAGAACACAGGTGGAGGAGGAGCAGGAGCTGAGGTGGTCTGAGGACACAGAGCAATGCCCCAGGGGGCGGGACAGGAGGAGAGGGACGTATTTTAAGCAACCTTAAAAGACTTGTTTTAGCACAAAGCAGGAAATGAAAAGCAGATGGTTTGGTTTGGAACTTGTTTACACGTTATTGGCCTTTGCAAAGCTTCCAGCGCAGCAGAGCTAGGACAGAAGACAGGGGTATTTGGGGCATATATCGACAGGTCCTCCCTTCCGCGGCAGGGCGGTCTCTCTTAACTGAACCACCTGCCCCTAGACCAGCAGGCTTTAGGCTGAAGGACCTTCATTCTCCCAGTCTAGGGCAGGTCTAATTAGAATTAATATTGGTATGATGGGTAGTACTGATAAGCTTGTACTTAAGGGAACCAGGGGTTAATTCACCTTCTCCCTTGCCTTCCTATCACTCCCTACTCAGCAAAGAAGCAAAAACAGAGTCCTGAACAACGGAAGGAGATGAAAAGGTTCACAACAAAGGTCCTGAGGTTTGTAGAAGGCTTGTTAAAACACGTCATTCTGGGCTCTACCCCTGGAGTTTCTACTTCACGGAGCTGGGGTGGAGCCCAATGGCCAGACATTGGAATCAGCTAGAGATTAAATACACTGATGGCTGGAACCTAGTCCCAAAGATTAATGGTAAGAGTTGTGACTTGGGCATTGTTTACAGCTCTCCAGATATCTCTAAGACACAATCAAGGTTGAGAACCTTCAACCTACTTCTCTCTCACCTGCCATCATCATTACATCCCCAGTTTAATTTCAACGTACCTGACTAATAACATGACCTCTAGGTGGTTAGAACCACAGGAGACTGTGGCATCCAAATTAGGCATGAACCTAGACTTGGGGGAAAGAGCTTTTAAAAAAAGAGGTGCTCTGAGACACAGGCTACTAAAAATCCATGCAAGTGCAGGCAATTACCCTTTTATGTAATCTTCCTAGGAAACAGTGCTCCTAAAAATGTTTGTTTAAGTAAGTTGCTGCTGAGAGGCAGCAAAATAATCATCTTTAATGCTTATCAAGTACTTATTATGTGCTACAGACTCTTCCTAGTCCTTTCATTTTAAACTCATTTAATTCCCACAACTCAATGATGTGGGTACTGTCATCTCCCCTCATTTAACAATCGAGGAAACCGAGTCACAGGGAGGGAAAGTAATTTGTCCCAAACCGTGCAGTTAACAAGTGCCAGAGCTGGCTCTCGGACTTTGTTGTGCCTCTGAATTATCCGCAGAGGCTGCCCAAAATGCAGACAACCGGGCCCTGTCATGGACCAACTGGATCAGGATCTCTTGAGGTGGGTCTTCACCAAAATTATTTTTAGCGAACTCCCTGGAGACTCGGTTGGTCACCAAGGTAATAAGACTACTGTTGGGATTTAAAATGAAGGCTTTGGAATTAGATTTTCCTATGTTCAATTCTTTCTCTACTACTTAGACTGAAACCTTTGGATAAGTCCCCCGTCCTCTCTTTGAGCTTCCACTTCTTTGACTGGACATAAGAATGATAGTACTTAGTGGGGATTGTGCTGAGGGTGACGTGGGTCTCGGGCACTCAGCACAGCGATGGGTTCATTGCGAGTCCAGCAGAAGGACATTCTGAGACATTAACCAGGTTGCCCCTGATGTCATCAACATCGTACCCTTCACCTGTCTCTTCTGCTCCACAGTCCGAGACATGCCTTGCCCCAGGGAAAACAGGGTTGCTGCTACAAATGGAACACCAGGCAACAGAAAGCCAGTTGCTTAGCTTTCGTGATTCAAATGAGATTACTGAACCCAAGACCTCGACTTTGGAGAAAAGAATTTTTGAGCATTCAGAAAATACTTGGGCCTAACCAAGGGACAAATAAGACTGGTCCAAAAGAATTCCTTCCCCTTTCTCCATCCAAGATAACCAGCTGTCAGGCACTATAGTAGGGTTACCTGGACTATAAGGATGTGTGGCTTCTTTTTTTTTTTAAGATTATTAATTAATTAATTTATTTATTTTTAGGCAGAGGAGAAGGGAAGGCGAAAGAGAGAAACATCAATGCGTGACTGCCTCTTGGGCGCGCCCCTACTGGGGACCTGGCCTGCAACCCAGGCATGTGCCCTGACTGGGAATGGAACTGTGACCTTTTGGTTTGAATGCTGGCACTTAATCCTCTGAGCCATACCAGCCAGGTCAGGAATGTGTGGTTTCTAAGACAAACCTCATTCCCCTGTCATCTTTCCAGGATGAATCCCCTTGGAAGAGAGGGAACTGTGCTTGGAGGTAGGACACCAGAGAAGCTTTGAGGAAACTGAGAATGGGGAGGCTTTTGTCTACTTCCTATCTAGGGAGGGCAGCTAACCCAATGGTGATATGAGATCAACAGAGAAGAGATGGCTGTACAGATGACAGAGGAAGAGGACTCCATGACAACTTTGTTCCCTGTGGTCCCAAAGAGGTGTGAGAGAGTAGCTAAACCTTCCTTGAACCCTGAGAAGGTTTCACAAGTTAGCTGAGGGTGACAGCCAACAGCCTAAAGGAGTCACGCCGTGCAGGAACAGCCCTAGATGGCAGCATGCGCTGAGCAAACCAGATGGGAATGCAAGGCCCTTCGGGGATTACTCTGGACAGCAGTGCGGAGGGACCCCAGGACCAAAGACGAGATGGGGCAGCACGTCAGGAGCTACCAACTCAGACACATGGTGTTGTTATATGCCCCCCAACTGTCCCACCACAGATGCTCAATCTAAAGGAAAGCAATGGAGGGTATGTGGGTGTGAATTAATCTCCTTGGCAGTTACTAATTCTTCTGCATCACATGATATGGGAGTCTGAGATTAAAATTATGTTCTGTTTTTGAAAATCAAAGGTACAGATGTACCCATCTGAAACTCTTGTAAAATTAGTATGTGCTAATTAAGGCGATCAAGTTTCCTAAAACTCACTAAAACATATAGTATGACTCCCTAAAAAGTAGCACAATGATCAATGTAAAATGAATTTAATCACCAGATATCTTAGAAAGGACAGAGTGTCTATAATGAGGAATAAGTTTTTGGTAATTTATTAAAAAATTGAACAAATGACAAAAATATGCAAATAAGCAAAAATTGAAAATAGATATCGAAAAAAAAAGTTAAAACTCAGCATCATTGCAGTGCCGTCTTGGGGAGAGAGACGCTGCATCTGTCCAACTGGACGGTTACCCCAGGTTCCGGGTGGTGGCCCTGCAGTCAAACGACCAGAGTTTCCCTGTCGTACTGCAGCCTGAATGCACAGCCCGTGAGCCTACTGAACCTGCCTCACTGCAATTGGGCATTCACCAAACACTGACACACTGGTTTTCAAACACCTAAAAGAGAGCAGTACAGAAAGTAGACTGAAGGGCTCTGATATGGGGAAAGGCGAGCCCTGCCCACATGTTCACACATTGGCATTATGATTTATAAATAAGTCACTGGTGAGTTAATTAATGGAAGCTTCTTAGATAAGGCTGCCAGACTTACCAAATAAAAATACGAGTGTTACAGGAGAAATACTTATACTAAAAAATTATTCATTGCTCACCTAAAATTCAAACTAACTAGGTGCCCTGTATTTTTGTATTTTCTGTCAACCCGGCGGGATGGAGTCTGTGCACCGCTAGGTCTTGCCCATGCAAGGCTGGAGGCCACTTCTCACTACGAGACCACCTTAACCAACAATGCTGCACGTGGAGAACTCACCTAAGCAATAAGCCTAGAGTTACCTACCAGGGTTAGGGTTAGAGTCAGCCCCTCTCTCTCATAATCTTTATTCACACAAATCCTCTTCATTTATGCACAAAGTAAGCAGCCTCCCTCAGTTTCCTGGGTCTTTGCTACCTGTTAATTCCAAGATCAAATTTACAACTTGAACAATACATGCATCAAATTGAAATCTTGGTGGCATCCAAGGAAGTAATTAACATGATCAACAATGTCTACTGTGCTGTGATATTAGTTGCTTCCCCACAGTAGCTAGTTAAGTAGGAATTTTTCTTAACTTTAAACAAAGAAGTTTCCTGCTTCTTAACCTGCATCTTATCTTTTCCCCGACTTTTGCCTCAGTCACAACCGTAGTCTTTACCACCCGTTGCACACTGGGATCAGCCTTCAGTCACTTTATAGAAAAGTCAGCTGATGGATCTCTGTAGGGCCACTTCGTTTGAGCCCAGGGAAGATTAAAGCAGGGGCAGCGCCACAGAAGAAGCAGAGGAACAGATTTGGTTTCTGACTCAGTGAGCAAGAAAAGATCTTGCTCTTCTTCCAAGACAGCTCTCCTTTGTAACACTAACATATCACAGGATGTCAGCATCTTACACTTGACCATGGCTCCCCTTCGTCATCTACTAAAGAGGTTTCTACCCACAGAGACAATATTGATTTTTTATCCCCAGACCAGTTGGAGCTAAGTTCATGCTACTTGACTCAAACCATTATTAAGCTCCTTCATTCTAGACATAAAGTGCAATTTTTGCTAAGGAAGTATAGAGTCTCTCTGGCGAAGTGTGATTTAGGTCGTTCCTCTAGAATTCTGGTTTTAATTCATTGCCGGCATTTTGAGGTAGTTTAGGGTGAACATCTGAGATAAATGAGTCATTTCAGTCCTTTCGTCTCTTCTATTTCTCATTATTTCTAACTAAAACATTTCGGGACTGAGGATTAATACATCCTTCCAGTGCTGGCACAGGCAAGTCATTTTGTAAAATATATTGGGGAATTAATGGACTTCCATTTGGGGAGAAGTAAACAAAAGTAAATAACAAATATGCCTGTTTATCTATAGACACACAGTATTGGGAGCTGAAAAATGGTTGAATAGTTCTAAGCCAGGCTTGTCATTCAGTTAAAAAAAAACACAAAACCCAACCAGTCAACCATCAATTTGGTTTTTCTCAAACCGTCAAGCAGAAGCAGCAGGAAATAAAATGTTACATTGAACCCAAAAGAGATTTGGAATTTTTGAGGGGTGTTTATGGAGCTAAGAATATGCTACATTTGCCGTGGTGTTCCCGACCACGTCGACCCTCCCGTGCGGCAGTGAGGGCGCCCTCAGACTCTAGCTCCCAGGGGAAGTCGGAAGGAGTCCTTATTCCCATCATGGTTTGGTGAAACAGATGTGGGTAGGAACCCTTCTCGGACTGATCACCTGGGTGGAGCGGGGGCAGAGGCAGCCAGAGGCAAAAGACAGTGAGGCTTTCGTGGCTCCTTTCATAAGATCAGTGTGGTCTTATGAAAACTATCAGTTCATCTGATAACTGAAAACAAGCAAATTGCAGGAGAGTTTGTGCAAAAGAAATATGGATATGGCTATATATGAACAGAGGTAGGTAGTTTCATTTATTTATCTACACTCAATACACAAACACAAGGTGAGGCAAAGTAGGCTTATAGTTGTCAGTACAAGAAACAGTTTATTCTTTTATTATTATTTATTAGTTATCATATTACTTTCCATAAGAACAACTATAAACCTACTTTTAAACCTTCCATATAAACAACTATAAACCTGATATAGGTGCATGTACATGTATATAAACCTGATATAGATATAGGTGCATGTACATGTATTCAAATGTTTATACACATATATACAATTTTATAATAAACATTACTTTTACCTTATTTGCTTTATATATATTTATATATATATAAAGTTATATATTTGCTTTATATATAGTTATATATTTATTTTACAATTATAACAAGGTACATTTAAGAACAAAGCTTATTGTGATTTTACAATGTATACAAATACTAAATCATTGTGTTGTATACCTGAAACTAATATGATGTTATATGTCAATTTTACCTCAATAAAAATAGATAGATAGATAGATAGATAGATAGATGGATGGATGATAGACAATCTGGGGGGAAAACGATGCTAAAGTTCATTGGTGTTAGTACTTCTTTTCCTCGCCCTGACTTCAGGAAAGAGTGGTGGTCACTGTGCTGTTGAAAGTCTAAGTTGTGCCGTATTTGGAAGACAGACCCTAGAAAGCAGAGGGACTCAATAGGGAGGTGAGGATCCCATTCCAACGGTTTGTCCCCGTGGCCTGTACATATGCTGCGCTGCCGAGGGCTAGCCCGACAGCTGTGTTGCTGGAGAAGGCCATCTTCTGTTCCTGAGGACAACTCACACTCATCCATGGGTGGTTCAATCCACATCTGAGTCAGAAGGTCGAAAGATCATATTCTCACTCTGACCAACTAATCATACAGCTCGCAAATGTGAGGGCTGAAACGGAAAATGATGGTGAGGCCTGGGCCAGCTTCCAGGGAGCTTATCAGGTGTGGTGGGAAGAGAGAATTTGAATCAGGCATTTCTGGGTTGGAACCTCAGCACTGCTACTTGCCTGTGTCCATGAGCATGGGCTTAAGCTCTCTGGGGTACTCTTTCTCTCTCCTTTATGTGACCAATAATGCCTATATCACAGGATTATTTCATATATGCATCTCAAGTGACACTCTATAGAAGTCATGCATATGCTGCTCCCTTCGAATGGAATGTCCCTGCCCTGGCTGGTGTAGCCCAGTGGATTGAGTGCGGGCCTGCGAACCAGAGGAATGTCCCTTAAATGAACACTCCACATCTGCCAAACCAACTCTTCTTTCAAAGTCAGCTCACAAAGCACCTTCTTTAAAAGGCAATTAGGCGCCTCTCCCATGTGCTCTGATAGGACCATGTGAAACACCCCTGTTCTGGTACCTATCACATAGCATTAGAGTTGTTGTTTCCTAAAAAGAGGCTGCCTTTCTGCTCTGACAAAGGACTCAGTACAAGTAGCATCACTGGTGCAGGTGAAACTCGAGAAAGGGGCAGGTACGCAGGTGCTTGTTCTCCCCAGTCCTGCAGAGAGGCAGGGTCAGGTTGGGGTGTGGCAGGAGGTACCACACGGCAGTGCTCCTGAGGGGAATCCCATGTTGCTCTTTCTTTTTATAGATTAGCTTGAGAGGGGCTTTGCTGGGGGCCGGCGGGGGGATAAATATCTTGGCATTCAGATACTAAGCAGTACGAGCTTAGGGACCCACTGCTTCGGGAAATGCTTGAAATGCCCAGCTACAGGGCTTGAGGCCTCCTAGTCCCATTGGAAGCTGAGGTTAGTCACAGGCAAAGAAGTTCAGATTACTTCATACTATCTTAAGTGGCTTTTCCATTCTTGCTGGAGAAAGTCGAAGCTAGTCCATTGCCAGTCAACCCCAGGGAAGGCTCCTGGGACCATTCACTGGTCAGACCTACTCGTCACACCACACTGTCTACATATATCCCTAAACCTAGCTAAGTACCTAATACACAAAAGGTAGTAAGTAATACCTAGAGCTACCTCTTATGCTGAGTGCCTACTACATGCAAGTAATTTGATATACAGGGGTGGGCAAAAGCAGGTTTACAGTTGTTCCCATGGAAAAAGACAAATAATCTAAGTAAATAATATAATAGTAAATGAATAAATAATAATACAAGAATAAACTCTGTGTAAGCTGTAAACCTACTTTTGCTCACCCCTGTACTTTATTATTAGTACTCAAAATAATCATGCAAGATAGATATTATTAGCTCCATTTTATAGGTGAGGAAATTGAAGCTAGAGAAAGCTAAGTGACTTGCCTAAGATCATAGAGATACTAAATGGTGGAGTTGGAATCCAAACCTGTATCTCCATAGTTCCAAAACCAATGCTCTTCTCTGCAAGCTACATGGCCTCTCAATGTGGAATTTTCTCTTTCTCTCCCTCTCTCTCCTCTCTCCTAAGTAGGTACTCATCACCTCTTTTCCTGAAGCCCATACCTCGAATGCTCTTCTCCCAAAACGTGCCCCTCCAGTAAGGCCCCCTGCCTCTCTGCATTGTCACCAGTTGGCCTGGAGTTTTCTCCCCTACCTAAATCTGCTGTCTCCCAAACCCAGTCTGCTGTTCATCGAAGCTCCAAAAGAGTGAAATGAAGGGTAAGTTAGGAACAGGAACAACAAGGAGCAAGAAACAAGAAACAAGAACCTAACCTGGTTCCTTGGCAGGGCCTCTGGGGACAGAATGACTCAAGATCAGTCCCACCTGGGCCCTAAAGCAGGCAAGGCCTCTGGCCTGTTCACTGAGCAAGATGCCTGGGGAACCACCGGAGCGTGATGACTCCAGCTGAGGAAGCTGCTATATTCCCCAGGAATGGGTAAACCCTAACCATCATCATCTTCTTTCTTCCCTCTTCTCCTCATCAAAATTATTAAGTAGCTTAATTATTAAACAAAGCAAGTGGAAGGGAAACGGGAGGTTTGGACTGAGATTTTTAGAAAGCCAGAAAAATGACTCAGTGTGTATAACACCCCGTCTGGGGAACAAGGCGAGATATTCCTGATCCCACCAGGCACACTGTTAAAGCTGCAGGGGAGAGATAGGGAAACAGATCATTTTCTTCCTTCTCTCTCTCCCTCGCAAATAACTATGAGCTTACAGCTGAACTGCCAGGCTTCTAAAATAAATCCACAGGATTTATTCTCCCAACAAGGGCCAGAGAACTGACAGAATCCCAGGAAAGAAAAATACATAATAATATTTGTTCAGGGCAGTGTTTAAAATATTCTAAGTGGGAGGACATTTTATCAGCAAATTTACTAGGCCATAAGCTCCTTGAGGTAAGAAATTGTGCCCTATTTCTTTATGAATTCAGTCCAGTGCCCGGCACATAGTGGATGCTCAAGAAGTGTTTACTGGAATAAAGTTGAAAGCAGGAGCTCAGTCTCGTACGGCTTTGTATTTCCCTCTGTGTCAGCACTAAGTGAATGAATGGCAGACACATTCATGAATGAGAAATGCAGTTTTAGACTTGCCTTTGAAGAAAAGCAGACTCTTTTGCATGCAGTGCTATCATGTCTCCAATTGCATAAGAAGTCCATGTTCACTTCCTAATATCATCTAGCTTTCACCCCCCTTACAAGACAGAGCTTCTGCTAAACTAAATCTGGCTGCTGAAAAGAGACAGTTCTCTGGCTTTTCTTCATCCTCCGAAGTGTCAGTCCTGAACTTCTAGAGCTATCAAGGCTCTTCTTTGCTTTGCTTTTCTTCTTCTTCTTTTAAAGGCTTTTCTTATGATCCTATCCGGGTACAGGTCAGGCCCCTGGGATCCCCCCGAGAGCTGGTCTAATTCGCCTCCAGCCTTTCCTGTTCCCTCCCTTCTGTCCTCTCGGTTCTTTGTCTCTCTCACCCCACTCAGTTTTGACTCCCTTTGTTCAGCAGTTCCAGCTTCTGCCGGTCCAATAAATCACATCTCTCTGAATTTAGCACATTTACGTAGAAAGCCCATCAGGATCATATGGCCAGCCAAGAAAGGACACGGTTTGGCAGCAGCAGGGAGAAGCAAGAGCCTCTCCTCGTGGCAGTCCTCGCGAAGCACGGAGGGGCACGCTGGGCTTTCTTTCTCATTCGCAGAGTCAGGTGCCAATCACTGAAGGGGCTTAGTTTGGGAAGCATTGTGTGCCCCAATATGACATTGGCTTCCGTCACAAATACATAAAACCTCCTCATTTCATAGGAGAGGGGCAGAAACTCAGAAGGGTTAGACCACTCCCTCCAGGCTGAGCTATGTACCCCTTCTCTAGGCTCCCCTTACGGGACCCATATCTATCATTTATCATACTGTAATATAATTAGTTGCTTAGGCATCTTTTCCTACTAAATTTTTGTGCCCTGTCCCTATAGGGCAGAAATGGTGTTAATTCATCTTTATAATTCTCAAGGACAAAGCCCTTAGTAGATGTTTGCTGAATGAATAACTTGCCCACGGCCAACTAACTAATATGTGGCCGAGCTGGGGCCAGAATCAAGGTCCCCCGTCCCACCAAATTCTTTATCACTGCTGTCCTGCAGGGACACTTTCTGGAAGAGTGAGCCACAGACCTATGAAGAAGTAATTAAGCATTTAGCAGGTTTATAAACTATGTTGGGGGGGTTAACTTCGATTTTTTCTTCTTGATATTGTCAGGAACCCTAGGAAGTCATTTAGAGCTGAGCTGGGGTCATATCTATAATTCTTGCTTCTGAAATAGCTGAATTCATCCCCTTTTCAGAGGGTGAGGTTTTGTCAGTGAAAGTCAAGGCCGCAAATCTCCCCACATGGTTTTCAACCCCCTCTCCTACCCTGCTGTCAGGTGTGAACAAACACTTGGCAATAATTTGGGGATCACTGGCAGGGAGCGTCAACGGCTTTGATCCACGGTTCTCAAACATGGAAGTGTTTTCCGACCTTGTCGGTCCTGAACAACTAGGCTGGGAATCTCATGACGAAAGATGCATCTCTTCTCTCATCTGGCCACACCTGTCGATCACAGGGGGCCTATTTTAGTCACATATTTGTTAGCATGTGTAGTAGCAGATGGTCAGTGCTTTACTTATATCCCTTCATAAACTCTATCATTTCCACACATAACAGCCTGGCTTGCAGTGGCCAGTACCTCTATCTTGGATGGAAAGCTCCCCCGACCCAAGATAGAGGTTGGTTGGAAGTACTCGGTTGGAATCAATGTCCTTCTGGGAGAGAAAGGTTTTAACAAAAACAAAAAGCTGTAGGAGTATAAATACCCCAGGTCCCTGGCACGTGCTTTGCACTGTCTTCAGTTTCCTTGAAAGATTAAACTCTAGTTGCTCACTGTGGTAGCTGGCTTAATAACACACCCTTCACTGACTGTCTGTCCCTCCCAGCATCACCCCCCCACTTCCCTACATATTCTTCCCAAACGTCATTTGCTCAAATCCTAGTCACAAGATCTGCTTCCAGAAAAACATAAGCTAAAATAGCATGGGCATGCTCTAGTTTATCTAATCACTGGTTTTATTCATGGCCATTTAAGTTGTTTCTGATTTTCAGTAAGAATAACATTGCAGTAAAATCTTTATCCATGTGACTTAAGCACATGCACATATTCCTGAGTTACGACTGCCAGGTCAGAGGGAAGCACACATTTGGCATGTAAGAGATACTGCCACAGTGGCCCCCAAACGGCTGTATTGGTAGTAGCCTTGCCAACAGTTCATTGGAGTGTCCTTTTGCCCACCCCTTGTCAACAGTGGATATCACATGTATTTAAATTTTTTTCTGATCAGTTAGACAAAAATAGATGTATCATTTTAATTTGCATTTCTTAGATTAATAAGGATAAACACTGCAGGATTTCGAGTGGTTAGCAATCGATGGTAGAGAACACACACAAAACATATACACCCAATATGGAAAAAATTAGTGTCTGGATTTAATTAGCCAGTAATACAAAATGTTATCAGCTGTGGGGTAGCCACATGGAGCAAAGGTGGATGTCTCAGTGCAGCTTTCCCTAGTCCCTGGACTTTGGGGTGGGACACACTATGGCTTCTGGCTTGTAAGGGGAGTCAAGCCAGATATGGAAAACCTCAAGTCTTATTACACCTTCACCTTACTGTACTCTGGGTTTTTGTCACCTTTACACACACAAGCCATATTTCTGTCTAAGGGAAGGTTTATCAGACTTGGGCTCCCCTGGTTCTTGAAACAAACTTAACAAGGCTAGGTCTCCCTTAACAGTAGCTCTGCCTACAACTTTCCAACTTTCTGGGAAGCCCATCTCCCTGAAGATCGTCCCTTGTCTGTGATTTAATCCTCTCATATGAAAGATTCCGACACTGCATGTGATCTGAAAACGATGATTAAACTCTAGTTCCCTAAACCATCTGTTCATATGCTCAGTGGCAATTTGTATTTCTTATGTGATTGGCAAATTTATATTCTTTGTCCATTTTTCTATTGGTTTGTATTTATTTGCTAAAAAATTTTGTATACTATAAATGTTAACCTTTTGCTTATTATATATGTTGCAAACATGTTCTCTTAATCTGTTGCTTTCATTTGACTTTTACAGTGCCTTTTAACTTCTATTCACTCAGGTGTTTCATTTATGATTTTGGGTTTGGGTCTTGGTTAAAATGGTCATTCATTCCCATTCAACAATCATAAAAATATTTTCCTACCTTTCCTTTGAGTATTTTTATCATTTGGAATTTTTTTTTACATTTAGATCTTGAATACATCTAGAATTTATTTCTGTGGGTGGTGTGAAAAAGAAACCGACCTGAGAGCAGGGTGAACCATAGTTTGCTGCTACCCTGAGATATTTTTCCCATTAGCTTTTCTGAGTGCTCATCGCTACTACATAGATTACACTCTTGCTTTGAAAACTCAGTTTCATCACCTCCCACTGTCTCATCTCAGTAGGGCTAGATCTTTACGGGGAAGGAAGGACCTCTCAGGCTGGTCAGCATGCCCACTATGGAGCTATTAAGCTACCTCCTCCCCTGGCCTTCGTTTCCTCATCTGTTAAATGGGGAACTTGGCCCAAATGCTCTTGCAGTCCTCTCCTGCATTAATAATGCTAAGGTTTTAAATGACTTTTTTCTCGCCAACATGCAGTTTAATTTCAAGAGGGAGAAAATTGAATCCTGTAGCTCTAGTTGCTAAAGGGCATTGAGCCTCTTTCCTTTTGAAAATGAAACCAAGGGTGGTGAAGATTGGCATCCCCTGTTCTTGGATTCAATACCATGGCTATTTTTAGCCAAACCTAGTACCCTTGGGAATAAGACACCTGCAATACAGAGCTAAGAGCTGGGCAAGGCAGAGTTTCTGTGCCACACCACACTTCACGCTTCTTTCCGAAGAGAGGACAAGGGGATGCAGCAGTGGTTGCCTGCTTTTAGGAAACTCTGTTACAAATGACCTGGTATTATAGAGCTGGCCAAGCCTGACCTGAAAGCAGTCCCTCCATGACCAGTGGGTTCAGTTACATGTGAGCCCCTACACCTGACGCCGTCTCCCAAGTGGTTTCAAGTGTAAATTCATGGCAAATTTTGATGTTTAGCTACCCAAATGAAGCACAAGTTTTTACAGGGTGCCAAATATAACTTATAATTCCTACCATACTTCAGGGCAGCCTTGATTTGTATTACGTTGTTATCGTGTACTTTAAAACATCAGCACAGTTAGTATGATATATATGTCATCAAACTGTAAGAGAAGCTAATTAGCATTTGAAGTCTCCTACAAGAGATGTACTCCTCAGAAATGAATAGTTTCTGAAAGACTCTAAGCAGAACTCTCAAAAAAACTAAAATAAAACGAAAACGACTCTAACAAGAGAGAGGAGTACCTCAACAGCTTCAACTATCTTTATACGTATTAACACCAGGAGGCTCATTCATTCACATAGTAAATGTTAGATATTAGTGTTCCCTGGTAAAATGAGTTGTGTTCCCTGGTAAAATGAGTTAGCCCACGGTGGGGGCATTGGCTGGATACACTGTGCAGGCGCTTCTACCTTCGCCCAAACAGTTCAGTAGCTGATGCCCTCAGAACGGCCCAAGCCAAGGGTTCTATCTGGTCCACTGTAAGCCACTTACAAATGATCCTATACCTGATCCCAACTACAAGGTGAATTTCATCCTCCCGGGTTCTAATGGCGGGTCTAATAGTTGCTGCAACTTTGAAGTGGTGTTGAATATAACAAACGATTTCAGGATAACAGCAACAACAGCAGTCATATGAAGACATCTATGACTTCTATTGGTGACAAAAATGGCAAGTTCTGCTAATACTACTGCAGTTTATTGCCTACATCGTTATTGAAGGAACTGCTAATTTTTATTTAGGAGTTAATAAAAAAACTTTTTCACTCAAGTACATAGAATCTCTGAATTCTCTTTGCTGACCCTTGGGGGGCCATAGACTCAGGGTAAGGACTCCTGCACCTAGCCCAGTGAATATTTGGTACTAGAGAAGCTCCTGAAAAGGACCTCATTGCTAATGGTGCCCGTCACGGGGATGCCAATGTTCTAGCCAAGGGGGTCTGTCCTAGAGATAGGAGAGCAGCCTATAGGGCTGGCATCCACAAAGAAGCCCCTGACCCTGTGTTGTTGCCTGTGCCTAGGGTACCCATAAAGCCCTTCACCTAGGATGATACTTCACCCAGACAAGCTTTAGTGGGGCATCAGCCTGGCAAAGGCCAAGCCTTTTCTCAGCATATCCAGTTTTTCTTAAAGAAACTTAGCAGAGGCCAATATGAGACTCCAATGTAGATATATCCGTTCACTTTCCCACCCAAAGCACCCTTCCCTTCCAGCTACTGTACCCCTACATTTACACAATTAATTAGGACATTACATTGATTTTTTCCCAGAATTAAGTTTCCAACTGCACAAAAGTTGTGTCCCAGTCTTGCCTCCGGCAAAACTCGAGGCTCACCTCTGGATTCTTTAACTTGTGGGTTTATTATTGATTTGCCATCCATGTCTTCTATTCCCTTCACAAAGATATCAAAGATCCTCAGGCCAAAACTCAGCCCCGGCTCAAGTATCTTGTGCTCCCCTCTCCTAAGACGGCCCAGCCCTGCGAGGATGGTGCTGAGAGATCACCTTCCCCATTCGTGTCATTGATGGCTGTTGCCCCACACCACCCAGTGCCCTGATGCTGGCTGCACTGCAAGAGTCACTGACCAGCAGGACACTGCCACTCATGGGTCACAACCTGGCCTGGGTGCTAGCAGAGGATAGGACCAGAGAACAGGAAAGGCAAAATAATGGCTTCCTCCCCTTCCAGTTCCTTTTTCTCTCTTGTTCCCAGGCCAGGAGGGAGTTTAGTATCCTGAAGGGAGCATGTCCTGTATGACTTCGTGGGAAGGCGAGAAAGTACAGAATCAATCTAAATGTTTGTGCTGTCCCTGCTGTGCCTCTGCTGCGGGTGTAAAGAGTTGGGGGAAGAAAGTTGTGCAGAGGTGGTGGGAGAGGCTAAAGAAGGGAGAAGGAGCTGGGTAGGGCCCTCCAGCCCTCTGAGGGCACTCCCTTGCCACATCAGTGGGCAGTGGTACTGGGTCAGGAGGGGCAAGGAAACAGGCCTGCCCCCATGAACACCCCTGCACTCAGCCAGCACCCCTGGACCCTGTGTAGGCTATCACTCCGGACATACCTACTTCGTCTGGGGTTGGGATTTGTTATCAATTGGTCTTGTTACCTAAATGTGGCATGGAAAGAGAATAAAGAGGAGAACTCTTTGGAGAAAAATGTCCTTTCACTGCTAGATCCACAGGCTTCTTACACTTCACAAGGTCTGACTTGATTCCTTGATGTCTCCAGATTCACAATAACCTTTCTTATAAGTGGTCCCCTCCTGGGTCCCAACAGTGGTCATTCCTCCAAGGACTCCCTCCTAGTTACGGCCCTGAGGGTTAGCTCCCCCACCCCAGAGTACAAGCAAATGGCAGCCAAAATTAACCTCTATTCAAAAGTAGGATTCCATCTATAGAAGCTCATTTGTTTCCCTCTCTGCAGCTGGCTGGGCTGGGAGCCCCTCCGTCACTTTTTTCTTAAACCTTCCTTTTATGTTCAGGAAATGACCAGTTTGTTAAAGTGTCTGTTAGAGGCAGTCCCAGCAACCAGCTAACTCCTTGTATTTCCTGCTTTGTTCCATGAAAATGCCAGAACACTTGTTTCCCTTAGGCACTCCCTTTCTGGGGCTCACAGAGAACCTGGAGGCTATTTCCAGCCCCAGGCCTCCCCGGGAGCACTGCAAACCCCACCCCAAGGCTGCCTCAAACTCACCATCCTCCACAGTTTCAGGAAGCTCAGGGAAAACCCCTGGGGCTCTAGTGCAGGCTGGGTATCTGACCACTCCCTGACCCTGAAGTGTTGTACACATTGAGTTCAGAGCCAGAAGAGCATTGGCTGTCTTACCTTCCTAGCTGCGTGATCCTGGACAAGTTAGTTCAAGTCTCTGAGCCTCTAAGAGGGATTAGGATAATGATAAATACCAACTTGGAAAGTCTGTAGAGAGGAAACCAAGTGAGTTTTCTAAATGGTGCTTAATAGATTTTGAAAGTCTATTTAAATGTTAGCCAGCATCATTTCTCAGAATTCAGGGCTAGAGAAAAGCTTTTTGAGATTTTCCTTGGCAGCCCAGAATGTAGGACTGCCAAGCATTTAAGGTGATCCTGATAACACCCCAGAGAAGGAGCCCTGATAAGATAAAGATGGGGCTTTTGTCATGTGTCCTTCAAGGACAATCCTAAAAGAAACTCAGTGCTGGGCACACAGTGGGTTGTCAGGAAACACTTGTTCCCTGATGGTTCTGGGTAACTGCAGGAGGCTTAAGAACATATGTGAGCTCTGGCTGGTGTGGCGCAGTGGACTGAGTGCCAACCTGTAAATCAAAGGGCTGCAGGTTCGATTCCCAGTCAGGGCATATGCCTGGGTTGCAGGCCAGGTTCCTAGTAAGGGGTGCACAAGAGGCAACCACACATTGATGTTTCTCTCCCTCTCTTTCTCCCTCCCTTCCCCTCTCTAAAATTAAAAATTAACAAAATCTTTTTAAAAAAGAATGTCTGCGAGACACCTACACCCGCCTCACGGATGATTTAAGTTGACAGTATCGCCCACAGCCCCCAAAGTTGCGGTTGCCCAGAGACAGCAGACTGACTGAACCCCACCTCTGGTCCCTCCCACCCCAAGTCTTCGTGTCCTCCCTTTAGCCATGTCCCACTGAAGTGGCGACGGGCCCATCTGTCCACACAGGGTTAACCTTCAGGCTGCCATCCAGGTGATTGCTTAACTGGAGCCCGGACTCATATTTACTGTCACATAACTCTTTGCTTTGACAGTTGTGTCTGAGTGTTTTAACGCCTGGCTGGCCCTGCTGGGGTTTGTTTGACCATGTTTTGAAAAGTGACTTTGGTGCTCGTGGTGATAATTGGCACAGCACCATGGGCTGGCCAGGGGCAGTGTGACAGACTAGTGCAATTTGAACTGAAAAGCTGATTTATTTTCTGTGGCTTCCTGCTGTTGCGTCGGTCGGGCGAGGAGTAGTCAAGCAAGTCGCTGGACCTCATGTCTTCTCTCTGATAGCTGTGCACGGGGCGTGGAGGTGTGTTATACCCTCAGATTCCGTCTAGCACTAGCCAGCTATTTTCCAACGGCTTGTGGTGGAAAAACTCTGATACTGTGTCTTTGCCTGTGACATCCCACTGGGTACCAGGTTAACCTGAGACATAAACAAATACCACCAGAATGAGAACAGGCAGGGGTTATGCATGCAAAGCTTGCTATGCAATGGAGTCAGCCACCATCACTTGCTTTTGGCAGAAACTCAAAGACAGGTAGCAGAGCGGGAAAGCTTCAGAGTGAAAAATAGAAAAGGCTTCAGCTGTGCTCTGGTTAAAGGGTGTTGGATACTACGTTAACGGAAACTGGAGGAGGGTGAGTTATGAGGACGCTGGAGGCAGGCTAACTAGCAGGGCAGGGCACCCTCTGTGATTGGCATGAGGAGTATATTTATTTGGCTTTCTCTGGTTGGTTCCTGAGTTGGAAGCAGGAGCTACATTTAAGGAAGTTGGAGATTAAGAGCTGATCGTTACAGCAGTTGTGGTTTGGCTTCCTCGACTGGTGACTGCAGAGGTTTTGAGTCAGAGCTCACTTTTCATACACACTCTGGTCACTGTCCCTTTGTATCGTCAGCCTTGCAAGAGAGAGAAAATCCTGGTTAATCTGGATTACCTAATTTCATTTGGGGGTGGCTCAGTAAAAATTTATGCACAAACAAAAACCAGGGCTGGAAACAGCCAGACGTCCGATTTTACGGTGTTCAGAAAATTAAGGTGCAGCCATATTGTACAAAAAATTTAAAAAGATGTTTCTGATTTAGTAACACTGGGAATGTTTACAAACGTGATGCAAAAGGACAGACACGATTTAAAAATCACCAGACTGTGCGACGGCAGGACGAGCAGAAGTCAGTCGGACCGTCTTCCTCTCACACACCCATCACATGGGTGCGGAAGGTTCCACGGTCTCCCTGGGAAAATCTCTGAAGATATATATGATCTGTCTGTGAGCTACTGCTTGCCCAGGATTACTTGAATTCTGCGAGACAGTCTCCGTCCGCACATGCTGCCTAGGATCTGTGCCACGTCAATCTGGTTGTGGAGCTCAGCCCTTTTGTTAGTTTTGACGAAAACTCACTCACCCAGTGCAATGACTTTGCATAGAGCACGGGGGAATCTACACCCCGCCAAGCACACTAAAAAATGAGTATATTACTGTCCGTCTCCAGGAGGCTTCCACAGCCCGGGCCTCCTCTTTGCTCTCTCTTCCCCCTTTCTTCTCTGCCCACCCTCAAGGGGAAAAACAGTCTTCCTATTTACGCATGCAATCGATTCATCTCTCTTCAGTCCCTCCTCTTTATTAAGCTGGGCAAGGACCCTATTAAAGCTTTAAAATTGCCAGTTGGACTTTGTAAGGGCCCCAGATTACATTCCTTTGAGAGACAAGGCTCTTTTCCTCCCAGGCCCTGTCTGGTGAGGAGGAGAGGAGGGAGCGGTGTGGGCGGGTGGCTTTCTCCAGTAACACAGGGTTGTTTGAAGATTAGAGATAGGGTATGAAAAGCTCCCAGCACTGCGAGTGCCCTTGTTTTATCAAACAGCCCCAAGGGGGGCCTCCTCCAGGCCCTCTGAATTCTGCAGCAAGTTCGTCAGCATTCGCGGGTCACTGAGACCAAAGGCTCAGATTTTCTACCTCTGCTTTTTACTGACTCATCTCAGTCAGTGCCCCCTTTGTTTTTCCAATGTCCTTACTTTGTAATCTCACTATTTTGTGTTGATCAACTCTGCAGTTCCCAAGAAAGTTCAGCTTTTCACCTAGTCTATTTTTCCCTTTAAAGGGGGATGAGGAACCAGGCTGGGGCTCAGGCACCGGTGAACAGGCCTGTCAGGACCCTGTTTGTATAAGGAACCAAGGGGCCACTGAGGAAGGACTCTGAGGGCAAAACTGGCAGACACAAACTGCCACAGAGGATAGCGCCCTTGACTCCTGGGGGAAGGCGTGGTTTTTGAGAAACAGTGTATGCCTCTCAGGCATTGTTCCCCGTGCAGCTCCCTGTGGATGCGACTAAATCTCAAGGATAGGGGCCTGGAGAGACCTGAAGCAGGCACAGTCACACAAAATTTTCATAAGATACTGGGAACACGTGGAAGTGAGTGTGAATCAGGGACACTCCTCAGTTTGCAGAGCCACTCAGGATCTGTGCAACAGGAGCAGCCTCGACACGCTTCCTGCTTCAGCAGGTCGACCCTCACCCTAGGAAGCAGCAGCCCAGTGCGGCGGCTGAGCAAAGAGGCACAAGGCAACTCCGATGTGAACACCTACAGCTGGGGGTGGCTGCTGGGGTGGCTCCAGCGCTGTTAATTCAGTGTCAACATCACTGGCTTCAGGTGGGGGTCAGCACCATTAGCTCAGAGACCAGTACCTCCCATGGTAGGCACTGCAACATGGCAGTGGAGAACTCAGCATCACACAGGACTGAAAGAAACCAGAGCAGCAGCAGAGGAGGTTGGTGGGAACCCAAGAGAAGTGTGAGATTTTGGTAGTAAGAATCCTTACTAATGAATGCACCCGAGTTACCCCTGAAGACTCAGGAATGTTTGAGGGGAATGCTGAAGGGTTCCAGGCATTTTTTTGGTAGAGGCAAAAGTCATAGCTCACTACAGTATATGCTGTGTTTGACATGAATTAACACTTTTAACTCTTATAACTGTCCAAGAGGTAGGTAGTATTAGCCTATAATTGTCACCAATGAGGAAGGAAGACAATGAGGAGGGTAAGTAATTTCCAGTCTCACAAGGAGTCACACAGCTTGTGAGACTGGAATGGGATTCCAAAGTCAGTGCTCACACCCCACACCGTACCATCTTTAGAGGACCGGAATTCAGTCAACAAATTCACTCAGCAAACATTTATTTATCGCATGCCTCCTACCTTCCAGGCACCGTTCTAGATGCTCACTATGCAGCAGTGAACAAAATAAACAAAATCCTTGCTCACATTAGGTTTAAAATATGGATGTTAAGCCCTGGCTGGTATAGCTTAGTGGATTGAGCGCAGGCCTGTGAACCAGAGGATCACGGTTCGATTCCCAGTCAGGGCACATGCCTGGGTTGCAGGTGGGTTCCCTGCAGGCCAACTCCCAGCAGGGGACACACGAAAGGCAACCATACATTGATGTTTCTCTCCCTCTCTCCTTCCCCTCTAAAGATAAATAAATAAATAAAATCTTTTAAAAAATGGATGTTAAAACTTATAGCCCTATTGTTTCCAGGCTGTCTGGGCCTTGGACACATGGCTACATAAGGAAACTTAAATAAGTCTGAGGCTGGAGAAAACTTGGATTCCTAGTACATCCATTACTCAGCCATGTTTGGGGCCAGCTGCCAATGTCTGTCCCACCACTTGTCTGTACATAATTTGCTCCATTACATTGGTTTAAGAGAAAAATATAGTTCACATAACTTCTGCTCTCCAAAGGATGAGAAGAAGCTGTGCTGGAGAGTGATTAAGAACAGGGGAACTGGAATGCCTCACTCAAGGACAGAAATAGAGGATGCCTATGCAGGAATGTGTTGCAATTAGAAACAGTGTCTACCCATAGAGCTTATACACAATCGAGTTCTCATCATACCCCTTGGAACAGATGGGATACCAAGGAAGGCAGGTAAAGAGCCTTTTGAATATATTTACACAACTGACACTCTGGGAATTTTGGCAAGGGGGACTTGGTAAAAGTCAAGCTTAGCAACATTGCTAGAAGTTTCCCTGCCCCAATGCAAGAAGTACTGGATACATGGGATCATCGTTTGTTTTCCCTTTTGACTAAGTCCATGACAAAGGTAGTAGAGCCTAGTGGCCAAGACTGTGGACTCTGGAGAAAAACTACTTGTGTGTGAAAATCCTCTATTGTGTCACTTACTAGCTTTGGGACCTTGAATAGGTGATGTAACCATTTGCTTCACTTTGGTCCTGTTTAAAATAGAGGAAATAATAAAAGCTACCTACTGGGATTATTATAAGGTTTGCAAATATGTGTTAGCTATTCTTAATAAAGATTATTTGAATCATAGGTCATGATGAATATAATGCTATGTATATACCAAACCCTATTTTACTCTTTCTCTTACAAGACACAAAGGAAGATGATATATCCCACTGTTCCTTTAACTTATGGTTGGATTTAGCCAAACTAGGTGTTGGTAGTGGTGCTATAAGCCACCCCCTGGGAGGTTTTACAAACACCCTGCATGATACTCCAGTTTTCTTTTCCCTGCTACAGCAACGCTGGAAGCCACATCAGCCTTCCAAGAGAAGGAACCTCCTTCAGCCTAGTCCCTGAAAGATCATATGAAGCAGAGCTCTCCCCTAGCACTGGCCCCCCCACCACCATCCATGCTGGATTTGTAGCTTGAGCAAGAAATACATGTTTACTGTATCTAGACACTGAGACTTAGAGGTTCATTGTTACCACAGCATAATCTCACCCCCCCCCCCCCCGATGAATTCATAAAGTGATATCAAACAGTTGCCGCTGCTTCTTCCCAGCACAACCGGTTTTCATATCCCAGAAACACTTGGGATTTAAAATGCCTATGTGCCAGGTTAACGGCCCAAATCCTAGATGAAGAGGTTCTTCCATTAACAACCACTCCCTAAGAACCATCGATTCTTTTTAAGATACTGAAAGCAAACCATATGTTTAAAAATCCGGTAATACATTTCCCCTCCCTTCTCAAGCTAGCCCTTGGTGGGAAGTCTTGCCACCATTTCCCCACATGCCACACTCACTCATTCTATCACACCCCGACTCGTCAGTTTCCTTTTGTCTTGACAGTCTGTCCCATTCATGGCCCAGCCACTGTAAAATAGAGAGTCTGCTTAAAATATTACCATTTCCCTCTTCTATAATTTTATTGTGGTTATAACTAACACTGGCACTTAATAATAGGGGACTTTGTTTGGGGGAACCTGAGTTTTTTCACTCCAGGGAGATTAAGGGCAGGGGATTTTTCTTAGATCCCCACAGGGCCTGATGTAGTATTAGGTTTAAGATAGATTGCGTATAAATATTTACTGAATTAGGTTTCTAGGCAATGCATTCAAACTCAGGCTCACCACATTTCTGAACAGGTCTGTAGGTAAAGAAAGGTGGTTGGAAACATTACTGCGCTCTGGCCAGGATGAATGGGTGCACTTTTCTCCATACTCATCAGGAAGCTGGATATGAATGTTGTAGGTTAGGGAGCTGAGAAGGGGTGAGAGAGTCAGGGAGTTGACACAACATTTATTTCTACTTCCTTATATACTGCTTGATAAATACAATTAAGTTCGTATCATAAGCTTGGTATACATCCTGCCTCTGCAGGTAAGCCACACAGTTCTCCCAAGACTGGGACCATGTTTTCTACGGACAGTTCCTTTATTTCAAAGGAGACCCATTGATAAGAAAGACCTTGTATTTATGTAATTATTTTAAATAATTACACAATTTCGTATAATTAAATTATACAACTTAAGATACTTTCTAACTTATTGTCTCATTTGCTCTTTACAATAACCAAGGCTCCAAATACTTGGTTTAGGATTCACTCCATTACCAAGTTCAGAAAGAGGTTTGAAAATATCTCTTGGGGTTCTTTTGTATTTCAGTGTACCCAGCAATCATTTCCCTTCCCTGAGAGCCCTGGGCGTACCTCACTGCCCACTGCTGAGAGCTGGCACCTTGTAAGTGCTGCTAATCTTGGCTGGTGTTGTTTTACAGGAGGACAGGCAGCTTCCTGTTTGCTTAGCCACAGTGAGGAGGCAAATGCAGAGTTAGTTACCCTCTCAAACTACACCTTGGGACAAGCAGAAAACGTTCACTGACTGAGAACCCCTTACCCAGAACATCACTTAAACCCCCAGACAGCAGAATTAAAGGGCTCGTCCTTGCTCTAGTTGGTCTGAGCTGGGACTCTGGCCATGAAACCAACCCAATTACCCAGCTTACCAGGAAGCCATCAAGTGCTGCTGAGAGATGGCGTAGAGGAAGCTTGGAGGTAATTCAGCTTTCCTGGGCTCAGAGAGTTGAACCAAACTAGACTTGGGGGAGAAGAAAGAAGGAGACGTCCTTACCAGAGCCCCCTTCTCCCTTAGGTTCTGTGAGGAAGATACAAACTCCTTCTCATGTGTCTTTTCCAACCGGTCCTGCCCCTCCTTTTACCCCAGTAGAAGGGCCTTCTTAGGGTTACCAACCACCTTCATTTGCCTGAGACTGAGGAGGTGCCCAAGCTAGACTTTTAGTCTTTAAACCAGGAAAAGTCCTGTGCAAACCAGGACTAGTCAGTCACCCCACGCCTTCTACAGTGCTCTGTGCTCAGGTCTCATTTCTCACTTCATGCTCTCCCCAGGGATTTCATCAGATGTCGATGAATAACCCCCGACCAGATCCCCACCTCTGGTTCCTCCTAAGCACCAGACCAGCACTTCACCCACCAGCCTGATAGTGCCGTGTGCACGTCTAACCTTAAACCCCACGGGCTCTAAACTGGCTCATCCCCCCACTCCTCCAGTCTGCTCACCCTGGCCCCACTCATCTCTCAATGTTTTTCTGTCTGTGCCACATCACTGTCCCGGTTCTTCAAGATTTATCTGTTCATACTCACTGAGTACCTACATTGTGTCAGATTCTGTCCTAAATTCTCGGGAGTCAGCAATGAACAACAGTCACTGCCTGCCTGGGGCTTGCATTCTAGTCCAGGGAGACAGAAATGAAATATCTAGACAGTGGGTTCAAAGTAATAGGAAAAAAACTAAAAAGGTGCTGGGATGGGGCTTGCAGTAATGGAAGGGTCAAGGGTAAGGCTCGGGGAAGCCTTGCTAATGCGAAGCCACCTGAGCAGAGACGTGCAGGAAGTGAGAGAATGAAGCAGGGGGCTGTCTGGAGTAAGCATTCCAAGCAGAGGGCCCAGTGAGCGCCAAGCCCTTGCAGATGGGCAGACTGGGCAAGAGCAAGAGCGGTGAGAGCAGGGGTCAGAGTCAGGGACAGAGCAGGGGATCAGGACAGGTAGGGCCTTGTAGATGAAAACATTCGGACTCCTTTACCCTCTGATCTATTGCCAAACCATGACAATTCCCCCTCCCCAGGGTCTCTCCATTTCTGTGGCTGCCACCTTGTGAAAATCCTTATTATTTCTCATTTGAATTATTATATTGGCCTCCTGACTAGTCTTTTTTCCTCTTGTCTCTCCTTACTCTAATCCTACTCATGACTGCTATAATCTTCTTGGAGCACAGTTCCGATTGGCAACCTCCTAAGATCATTAGCATACATTTATGTAGCTCTGAATAAATATGTACTTAGAAGGAGGGGGATGGACACAGGGGATGGGTTCTCACAACTTCCCAACAGCATGTTCTTGTCAGAAGGAGACAGAACTGTCAAAAATATGTTATCAAACATGTCAGACTTCTGTTTTTATGCCACAATATAAAATTGCCAATTTTTCATCAAAAAAATAAATAGATGAATTAGTCAGAACCCCTTTGGCTGCCATTAACAAGAAACCCGGTCCAAGCTGTCTTTGAAAAGGTCATGTATAATTTAAAACTCTGCACCTTCAGGAATGGCTAATTCCAGCTGCTCAGCAAGAGCAACAAGAATCTATGCGACTCCATCTTTCAGATCTGCTTTTTCTCTCTGTTGCCTTTACTCAAAGGCAGAATCTGCCCACGCAGTGGGTAAAGATTGCTCTGGCTCACATCTCCTCAGTTTAGCAACTTAAGGGGAAAAAAGTGCCTTTTTCAGCAAAAGTCCCAATGCTGATTCTCACTGACCCTCCTTGGACAGAGGGCTCACCCTTCAATCAATCACTACCACTACCATGGCTACCCAGGCCTGGGTCACAGAGTCCAGTGGCGCGGGTGGGGTGGGGGGTGGATTGAAGCGTGAAGCCACGCCCACCTGAATTAAATGGAAAGAGATTGGAAAGTCGGTGGTTCCCAGTGGACCACTGGTATTTGAGGATGGGGGAGGGGAAGGGGGAGGCAACAACAAGTGTCCACAACAAAAGGCTAGAAGCACCATTTTTGCTGAGTCCTAACCCCAAATGCCTGTGTAATAGGCCTCCACCTCAAAAAAAATTGAGTCCTGTTGGGCCCATATTTGATTATTTCATGAAGCTTCCGCTCCAACATCTTAAATGGCTCTTCGGGAAGACTGCTCCCCATCACCAGTCAGCAGGCTTCCTTCACGAGTCTGCTTCACTTGCGTGACAACAGGGCCCGCGGATGAAAGTGTCTTTCTCTCTAGGAGCAAGCTTTCGGTACACTGTGGCGGCTGATACTGGCAGCTGTGGTCACATGCACAGGCAGCATTATTCGCCCCTCAAATATTACAAGTAGGTGCAAAATGAGACTGGGGTGGGAAGGAAGAGCCTCTTGCGTAGACAGAGAACAACCCCCCACCCCGCTGATGTGAAAGGAGGTCCATTAATAACAGGAGTTGGAGAACGACTGGGAGAGGTCCTGTCACTCCTTCCTGCGTGGTGTGTATTCAATCTCATCTAATACACAACAACCTTACGACATACGACATAGTGCAGTGGGGAGGGTTACCCTCACTTCACACAGGGGGAAGCTGAGGCACAGAGATGCTGACTGCGTTTCCCACAGCTAATAAATGGAGGACCGGAGATTCGAGCCCAGGGCTCTCTAACCCTAAGCGTGGCTGTAAACCCGAACACTGTTCAGCTCCTATGGGAGGAGGGAAATGGCTCCTCGCCCAAATCCATCCACAGCTCTCAAAGCACTGCAAACTCGCCAGTATCCACCTCTGCCTCCCAAGCAAGCGTGTGGCCAGACTTCACCTCACTGTACTTCTTTAAGGGGCAGAACAAAGGGCAGACCCAGGACCGGTGGCTTGACGAGGTTCGCTCAGAAAGGTAGAGGAAGTGGAGGTGCCTGGGCCCCCTGTCGCCCTCGCACCTCAGAGATCCTTCCACCGGATGGGTACCGCCCACCTCTGAAAACCCTGGTGTGGTTGGAACAATGTCCCTGTAAAAATAGCCAGGCGCTTCTTACCCCACACTGCTCTGCGGCTCTGTCCGAAGCCTGTCTGCTGCCCTGGTTGACTCAGCGCAGGAGCTGCTTCCACCCACCTCCGGCACTGATGTGGGTGGCTCGGCCTGCTGTCCTCAGCCTCCCTCGACACCTGGGGAACAGAGTTGACTGGCCCTAGATCTCGTGTTGAGTGCAGAGCGTGTGGCCGCGCCTAGGCCCCTCAGCAGACAACTTTCAACTCTGAGTTGCCTCCAGCTCACAGGCCCTACCTCTAACCTGCACCCCGACTGACCCCTGGTGGACTTGGGTGATCCCTCAGAGCCCACGGCCTGAGGGTGCCTTGGGAGGATCAGGTAGGTCCGAAGGTCAGTCTCAGCAGAGACGCCCAGGTGAGCACCACGCGGGGCTAGAGTATCCGTAGCAGGTGGCCAAGTGAAGCAGCTGGTGGAGGATGTGGGTACAAGTGTGGTGCGCATTTAAAGGGAGTGGGATGGCCTGGTGCTCGGCCAGAGCATAAGACTTCTGCAAACAGCAGGAAGCTAACGGGCTGGACTCTCTGAGGGATGGGCAAGGCAAGGCCCTAATGCATTTGGCTTTAAACACACACCCTCTCTGGGCTGCAGCTCGGGGACTGGAGGAGGAGGCCAAGTTGGGAGCCATGCTTTCAGAGTTAGGTCTCCAGGCAACTGAAGTAGGTCCAAGAGGAGCCCCTGACTAAGGATGCCAGGATGGAGCTGCCTTAATAATGTGGGAGAGAGGGCCTGCCTTGCCCGGTCAGATCTGGAATCGAACCTTGGACTTTAATGGCAATGTAGGACACACGAGACAAGATCTTGAGCCAAGGGAGATAAATATTCACTATATTTTTGTCTAGTATATTCAGATGTTGTAGTGAGAAAATAATTTCAAAATGAGTCTACCATATTGATAGAAAAAGAAGTCCAAAAAGACTTTTGCAAAAAAACTTTAAATTTGTTTTAACTTTTAATTATGGGATACTTTAATCCACTTCCATCACCTGGATTCCTTTGAAGCAAAACCGAAACATTAAATCGTTTTACTTATAAATATTCCAGTAAATTTCTCTAAATTGTAGAACAGTAATCCTCAACCCAGGGCAATTCTCCCCCATCACCCCAGGGGACATTTGGCCATATCTGGAGCCATTATTGTCTCGTGTGGGGGGCTGTTACTGGCACCTAGTGGCTACAGTCCAGGGGTGCTGCTAAACATCCTACCATGCCCAAGAGTTACACCTGACAACAAAGAATTGTTTGGCCCCAAATACCAACAGTGCTGAGGTTGAAAAATCATGCTTTAGAGTCTAAAGATAAGAGCACTTTAAATAAATAACTGCAATATTATTAGCATACAAAAAATCAACAATAATTCCATGATATCAAATAATCAATTAATATTAAAATGTCCCTGATTGTCTCTCAATTTTTTTCAGTGTTTTTGTTTAAGTCAAGATCTAAATAAGGTTCCTACATTGCAATGGGTTAAGATATCTCTTAGGTCTTTTTTAATCTACAGGTTCTCATTTCTCTTTTTTCTTGTAGTTTATTTATTATAAAATAAATTTACTGTTAGTTACAAAATAATACATAAATACATCCTTTATATTAGAATCGAAACATTACAGAGAAGGCTAGAATTTCCTTGCCACTGATATTCCAATCCTAGTCCTCCCCCCAAGAGTAACTAATTTATCTAATTTCAGTGTCTCTCAGTTAAAATTATGTTCAGGCAGATTATTTCAAAAAACAAACAAACAAAACAATAAGAACAACAAAAGCTTCAAGTTGATTTATTTTTCAGGAAAACAAGTCCAAAGGCAGGCGGTCCAAGGCTAGTGTAGCAGCTCGGGGCAGGTTTTTGGGCGCCTCATCCTCGAGGACCAAAGCAGCTAACGGAGGATCAGCCCTCTCCTCTGCACTGCGGGCAGCAGGATGGAAGGGTGGCGAAGAAGAGCATCTCTCGCTGTACGAGTTCATTAGTGCTGCTGTAACCAAGTACCACAAACTGAGTGATTTACACCACAGGAAAGTGTGCATTGTCTCCTCATTCTGAAAGATAAAAGACTGAAACGAAGGTGTCCGCAGGGTTGGTTCCTTCTGAGGACTGTGAGGACAGACCCGTTCCCTGCCCTTCTCCTCTCTTCTGGTAGTTTGTGGCAATCTTTGACATTCCTTAGCTTGTAGCAGCATCACCGCATCCTCCACCTTGATCTTCACGTGACTCTCCCCCGACCCTGCCCCATGCATGTGTGTGTGTTCAAATTTTCTCTTTTTATAAGGACACCATTCATATTGGATTACGGCCCACCCTAATGGCCTCACCTTAAGTAATTGTATCCCCAAGGACCCTGTTCCAAATAAGGTCATACTCTGAGACAGTGTCTGAGATTAGGGCTTCGACATATGAATTTTGGGGAGACTCAGTTTAACTCCTAACACTCTCCCATGGGAAGATTTTAGAGAAGTCTCTTACACCTCTTTGCTTTTACTCCCAATCAGAACTTAGTCTCATGGCCACACCTCGCTGCAACAGATGCTCAGGAAGCTGGGCTTTAGCTGAGCACATGGCCATTCTCCCCAAAAAGTCAGTTTTCTGTTATCAAAAAAATGGAGAATGGATGTCAAGGCAACAACTAGCAACCTGTCATGAAATGTGTCCTACCAGACATTTTTCTCTGTGTTGCAAACACGTCTACGGGCCTTCCCGTAGACGTCTAAGTTTTGGATTCTTCATCCGACAGTTTTACTCACTAGGAACCAGGCACTGCCCAGGGCTTCCTATTTTTATCTACAATCCCCAAAACACTCTGTAAACACAGGTAGCCTTAGTTTAAGCCTCAGGGACCCTCATTTGCAAAAGGCCCTTTCAAGACACCATTCCTAATTTTAGATCTTAAACTTTGCATCCTTTTCCTTTAAAAGGGTCTCTAGAATTATGCAAGCCTCCCATCCTGGATCTGTCCCTGCCTACAAGATAGACATTATTATCCTCATTTTATAAATGAGGACACTTAAAGCACAGAGAGGGCAAGTAGTTTGTCTGAAGTCACAGAGCCTGTAGTGGAGTTGAGTTTCAAACCACCTAGTTCCAAAACTCAGGCTCTTTCCCTTTGCCTTGCCCACCGATGGATGACGAAAGCACCCCAGGGCGCTTTCTCCAGTGTGGGTCCCTGGCCACAGCCCCATGTGGCTGTTTGGATTCCCCAAGAGTTGGCTGCTGTGGAAGACGAACCAGAGCCGGGGTCCATCCTCAGGGAGCACACTGTATTAGTTTCCTAGACCTTCGGTAACAAATTCCCACCAACTGGGTGGCTTTAAAACAACAGAGACGTATTCTCTCGCAGTTCTGGAGGCCAGAGTCTGAAATCAGAGTGTCCCTGGGGTCATACTCCCTCCAAAGGCTCTGGTGGATAATCTTCCCTGTCTCTTTCAGCTTCCAGTGGCCCAGGAGTCCCTAGGCTTGTGGCTGCATCTCTCTGCTTCTGTCTTCACACGGACATCTTCTCTGTGTCTGTATTGTCTCCTCTTTTCTCTTGTTAATACCTTGCATTGGATTTGGGGCCCAGCAGTCTAAACCAGGATGAGCTCATCTCAAGAGCCTTCATTTAATTATATCTACATAGACCCCTTTTCCAAGTAAGGTCACATTCACAGGTTTGGGGGTGCTGCCACTCACCCCACTACATACTGCATCCCAGAGTATCAGATACCATCTCCAGGACCTGGGTAGGAGGTAGGAAAATATAACCATACACACTCTTTCTGGTCCATTTTAATTAGTGACAGCAAAAGGGACCGTGGTGGAACCGTGGGGACAGTGCTACTTACTTTGGGAAAGCGTATGAGTCTCAATGGCCCAGGGCCTGCTTAAAGTTGAAGAAATTTTGAAAGTTTTGGCAAGGATGGGCATGCGGGTGGCAAGCTTTTTTAGTAAAATGATAGGCTATGTTGGCACATTTTCCTGTGTTTATTCTCCCCTTTAGAGACCTTCCCTGTGAAGTGAATCTTCAATTCTGAAGCCAAGTCAGGAGCAACACAGGAAGACAGAGGGATGAGAGAAACATTTCTAATTTCTCAAGCTACTCATCCCATGGCCTCACCTCTTACTTACAGCACAAGGTCGTGGCCAGGGGCAGTGGCGGGAATCTACTGATGCCAGAATTCGGAGGGGAGAGAAAGAAATAGTTTCAGACCTAGACCTGTCCCCATGACCTTTGATTTGAATTCAGTTTCAGCAAGCGTTTACTTGTTTACTAAGAGCTTGCAGAGCACTAGGCAGGGCTTATTTTCTTCAAACTCACAACCAACTAGGTATTAGGACTTTTTCTACTTTCCGGATGAGATGCTGAGATCCAGGGATGTGCCCAAGATCACGGAGCTGTAAGCAGTTAAAGCTGGAGTTTACACAGTGTCTTTTGATTCCTAACTCAGTGCTCCTAACAGAGCACAGAGGATGAACATTCTGGAGAGGAGGTAGAGGTGGGAGCAAGCCCATCTCCCACCCGCCGGAGTTGGAGTTCCCTCCTCTTTGAAAACAGAGCGTGCTGCGGCAGGAGGCCTATGATCAGCATTTCCGTCGTCTCCAAACCGACTGCGAGGAACTGCCTAATTAAAGGCTGCAGTGTGCTCAGAAGCCTCTGCAGCCACCAGTTGTTTCCTGTGCATTCTCAGCGCCTGATGATAAATATTCTTCATGTTTATGTGGCACGATGCTCTCTGCTCCAGGAGCATGAAGTATTAGTGAGCCAATTTCACCATCCACGCGGGTCCAGAGCGACCAGCAGGCATCCCTGTTCTAATTTATGAGGGACCAGCATGTGCAATCAATAGGTGCCCCACAGGTTATTAAAGAAGAGAAGGATGGCCCCGGAGGCCCTGTTTACTAACAGGGAAATGGTCTCCTGGCAGCTCCTGGCACGTGGCCTGGGAGAGATTTACATTTGCTTTTCAGTCCAGAAACAGGGGCCTTCCCTTTTCGTCTCGGCCCTAAACCTGAGAACAAGGGGCTGGTGGAGGCACAGACGGAAAGTACCCCTCTCTACACCAGAATCCCAGAGGGGCCTTAGGGAGCCAGGGGCCTGGGGTTCCTCAGGGGTCTGGGGTAGGGACCAGCCCAAAGCTTTCATTAGGCCATTTTTGTTTTGAGGCCCCAGAAAACAAGTGTGCCAGGATCTGGACTGAGACATAAGGGGTAGGAGCGGGTGGGTGGTGTGCTGCCAGGCTAATGAAGCAAAAAGAAATAGGCGACTCCTACCAGGCCACCAGGAGAGGAGGTGGTCCTTGATCAGCCCTGCAAGGCTTTGGGGATGTTATTATTTGCATCTCTTGCCTTTTCTCTTTGTTTTGGGTCCCTTGATTTCAGGAATCTGCGGTTCTTTTGCAGTTTTCTTAACAGTTTTGGAGAAACAGGGCAAGTTGGGTTTAAAAACAAAACAGCAACAGCGTTGGCTTATCTGGGTTACTTGAGTGAAGTGGAAAGAAGCAGCTCCCCGCAGCTCACTGTCTGGAAGGCGGAGGGGCGTAATGTAGCGGCGTAACGAATGTAGCGGCGCTTGCTCAGACTCTTCCGTGTCAGCACCACTTCACGCTCTGAAAAAGGGTGTGGTTTATGTCTATCAGAAAATCTAAAATGTTTATTAAATAATTTTAAAATAAGAATAGTAAAGCCATTATATATTAACATCAATAACATATTGGATTAAAAACATATCTTCCAAAACAAAATTAAATTCATGAAGAATGACTTTTTTTACTTAAAAAAACATTTTTTTTACAATTAAAAAAATGTCTGGATTAATAGAGTGTAAGCAGATTCTCATATCTGCAGTCAGTATGTTGCAATATGTTGTTTTGGCTAGAGTATATGAAGCCAATCCAGCTTTACACAGATATGTGTCTGGAAAAACAAAAAGTATTTAATAGTCTTTTAAAGTAATATAGATATTCTTTTTGCTACTGCACTAAAATGTAACCAGCTTCTTAAAGGCTAGTTGCAATGTGGAATCTGAAAGCATAGCAGTGAATTTTTGTATTCTGTTACATTAAAATTCATTGCCTTATTGTGCACTTTGAATGGATCAATTTATGATTGTGTATCTTACTCATGTATGATTGTGTATCACCATGCATTCATCACTGGAAAATGCTGGTTTATTAAGTTATACAGATATCCCAAAACTTTGACACATTTTGTTGTACAATATTTTAAAAATCACGTTCATTCGTGTCACCGTTGATCTCATTAGAAAAGTCCTTGAGTACTGGCAAGCTCTCAAGCTCCTCAATATTAGATTCAAATTCTCAAAAATTCTAATTTTCACATAGAGGCTCAAATTTTATCATTGGCAACAAATACTATCAGTTGTTTTCCTTGAAGTGACAGGCTCCCTTTGTTCATTTTGAGAAAATGTCTGTCAAATAGCCAATCAGAAAAAACATTCTTTGTCATTTAATCCTTCATGCAAAAAAAAAAAAAAGTTCCATGAAAAAAATGGCTAGTTCCCCACCCATGGCTCTATCACTAACTACTTCTCCTAAACGTAGCCATCATACAGTGGAATGCAGTAAAAGTACTCTATGCGTACTTCCCATTTAGTTACACAGAATATTTTGAAAAGTGTCAATATTTGAAAAGATTAATCATTGTCACTATTTCATCAAAGACAGCCTTAAATGAAATCAGCATTTTTTTTTAATTGCAAATGTGTGGCAGTGACAACTGATGCAGCTTGGTGCTCACCTCGATTCTTGCCTGCACAGATGGTAGGAGTTTTACCCACCATTGCTTTTGCTCCTTCAGTGTGAATGTCGACACAGTGAAAGGGGAGCAGGGGGTGGAAGGGCCATGGGATCATAATATTATTATTAAAACAGCTTTAACTTCATGTACACACTGGCAGTGTCACAAGGACCCTCGGGGGTCTATGGACCGCACTTGGAGAACAGCAGCTACAGTAAATTCAACAGATGACTAAAACTCAGAGACCACTGACCCCACCTTTGCCTCGGGCCAGCTCGGCCTTCTGCAAGTCATCTCACCCAAGTGCCTGGGTTGCCGTATTTGCAACATAAGCAGTCTGGATTAAATAATCTCTATCAGCTCACTGTTACTTTAGGAGCACTGCGGGACACTGAGCAGTCTTTATCGTTGACTTCTTATCATTGCTGTGGCCTGTGCTGTTGTCAGGATGTATAGGCACATATTCTCCTCCTACCCCACATGGAGGGCAGTTGGCTCTCCCGTAGAGTGGATGCTTCATCATAGAGAATGAGTTGAAAACCCGCCTCTACTATGGGGAGAAATTTGGACACCAGAGATCTGCTATTTGAACACAATAACATTTTTTCCGGAATGGTTCTGGAAGGAACATTTTTAGTTAATGGAGAGGGGAGTATTCTTCATCACAAAATCCAGGCCTGGAAATCAGGGCCAAGTCAATAATAAGACAAATATGCATTTTTAATGAAAAAATAAAGAAAACCAGACTGTGTTTTTTTCTGAAGAAATCTACATTTTTAGGGTGGTCATTTGTATTTGCCTTCAGATGGGAAAAGGCTAGCCCTGATCCTCCTCCTTTCCCCCCATTCTCCCACCAGAGTTTACCTTTCTCCCCCGCAGAGTCCATGGAAGCCTGAGCTAAGGGGAAATGCACTGATGCTCAGCTGGGGCCTGAGGCCCAGGTTTTGTAAGGCATGAGGCAGGATGAGTTGGGGCTGCTTATCCCGAGTGAGAAAGGGGTGTGTCCGAGGAAGGCTTTGGGGCCCCTAATGCAGAGGTACAAAAAAGACAAATGTGGAGGGGGAAAAAAAGTTCACATATCACCCAAAAGACAACACAGAGGCATATTTTCCTCTTTGTCAATTTTATTTTTAAAAGCTTAGCATCAAAGGCACAACTCCTTGTTTCCCACCTTTGAAAGGCTTTGGAGTAAGTACAGTACTTGAAACCTTTAATGAAAGAGAGACAACCCTGGCTCAGTGGGTTGAGCATCAGCCTGCAAATCAAAGGGTTGCCAGTTCAATTCCCAGGCAGGCCTGGGTTGTTGGCCAGGTCCCTGGTTGAGGGCATGTGAGAGGCAACCAAGTGATATTTTCCTTGCACATTGATGTTTTTCTACCTCTCTTTCCCCTCTCTCTAAAATAATAAATAAAATAATTTTTAAAAATGAAATGTGGTACAAGCCACTCTTGGAGTCCCATACATATTGGTCTGGAGAAGATAGGTGAGTCGGTGTGGCAGAAGTCCTCACAACAGACCTCCACCCAACCAAGTCACTTGGTTAACAAACGCCGTCTCCTCTGGAAACCCATTAGCGGCCACAGCATGACAGATACTCAGACTAGGAGAGATATTTCTCTACTGGTACTTCTCAGGTACTTCTGTTTCCACACACAGAGCTGAGTACTCACCAGGGGTCAGTGCTATGCATTTCCAAACCCGTTTCTGCCTGTTGTACTTGCAATTCTGATTACACAACTTAGTTATTATGAAAGCCAATGAACCATAAGTGCAAAATAACAGTTCTTGCTATGGCTTGTGTGACTCAGTGGATTGAGTGCCAGCCTGCGAACCAAAAGGTTGCTGGTTCAATTCCCAATCAGGGCACATGCCTGGGTTGAAGGCCAGCCAGATCCCCAGTTGGGGGTATGTGAGAGGCAACTGATCAATGTATCTCTTGCACCTAGATGTTTCCCTCTCTTACTCCCTCTCTAAAAACAAATATATAAAATATTCTTAAGAAAAGAGTTCTTGTTTCTGTACAACGGTATGTTGTATGTTTTGGAGAGGCTTGATGAGGACAAGTCACACAAGAAAATGCTATTGAATTGGTGTGGAAAAGACATTCAAAAGACTGGACAAAAAGTCATAAATAGGATAATTTTGTAGTCAGAATGCTTTGTGTCTTCAAGTTCTCATCCAACTTTAAAGAAACCTAAGCTGGAACTTACAGAAGAGTCCAATAGAATATAAGCTCCATGGGTGCGGAGACCCAGCACCTAGACTGTACCTGGCACATAGTAGGAACATAATAACTATGTGTAGAATAAGAGAATTGTCGGTGTAGTTAATACAAGAGCATTAAAGCAGAACTCCAGTTAACAGAAGCCTGCTCCAAAAATATGTCCTGATCCTACTCTTTAAAAAATGGTACCCAAACATACCAGTATAAGCTTTAAGTTTCATTAAGATGTTTAAGGTTAATTTCTCTTGGTTACCCCTTTAAACAATATTTTAAATTAATGGGCCATCTTCTGTTGAGATCACCTTGGAGAAGAGGGCTTTGCTGTGTTCAGAATCAGGGAAGTGCCTGAGTTATCCCATAGGCACCGTCTTCCCCAAGGTGGAATGCCAGATCAGATCAGAAGGGGACCATCAGGAGCAGGAGACCTCTTCCCTCTCCAGAAGGTAGCTAGAAACGTCTTGTCTAGTTCAGAAAGGAAGAAACTTGATAGGGCGAGACTGTATCTCTGAGTAGAGATTGGTCTGGTAGACACAGGCCAGAGTATTCTGACCCAGCAAACTATAGCGAAGGTGTATGGTGGTTACAAATGTTTCCCCCATCTCTGACTATATTTGAGATTCTTTGAATTTGGATTCAGAGGACCTGGGTTCTCTGAACTAGTTTGCACACTTGTCTAAGCTAGAACTTCCCAACTGTTAGGCAAGGAATGGGTTACATGTGTCCTGACCTTAATGCTTGGAGTAGCCAGGCCAGGGCAGCCAGAATCTCTGGGCTCATCAACTCTGGTGCCAGAAGCCTCATCCCTCTTCCAGAGTGAGAAAGATACCAATAGATAGATATAGATATAGATATAGATATAGATATAGATATAGATATAGATATAGATGTGTACATATATATATGTATGTATTACATATACATGAACATTTTTTCATTTTCCTATGTGCATCATGACATGGAAAATATTGGAAGCACTAATAGTTGCAGCCTTAACTCCTCAGCTAATAACCCCTGTCCTGCCTTTTTCAACAAGTTGCTGTGACAACATGAGATATAGGTGTGAAATGCTTTGAAAACTGTTCACAGTGACTCAAATGGAAGCCATCATGCTTGGTATCAGCCAGTAGCATAAAGAGAGTTTGATCCCATTTCTCCAGCCCTAGTTTCCTCACCAGATTCCTGAATCAACAGAGAAGCCAACAGGAAAAAAAAAGCTGGCATGTAGAGGTCAAAACATTACCCTAATATCTGATAAATCTGATATTGGCAAGTATAACTCTAAGCAAGTGACCTTCCTAATACTGAAGTTTAGTATTAGGCCAATTTACCCAGCCAGTCACAGACTCAGGAAAACCATATTCTTCCCCTGCAGGGAAAGCTTGTCCCTGGGATGGTGAAGCAGAAAACATACTCCCTTTAGGCAACTTACTTCCAAAAGAAAGGGAGGCATTGGGAACTGGCTTCTGCAGGTCAAGTTTCTTTTTCCAAAGTTACCAATCAGGCGTGTCACTCCACCTCCCTGGGAAGGAGGGTCACACTAACAGAGCTCCTCCCACGTGGAACAGAAAATGTCAGACGCACCCTCCTGAGATGGAAAGAGAGGCTGTGGTCCGTTTTGTGGGCTGTTCCTGACAAACACAGCCACGCAGGCACTGGACTTTGCAGCGCTGCGAGAAGTCCCAGGGCCCCTCTGTGGCTTCCTGGGTACAGAGAGCCAGGAAGTGGGGCATCCATTTCTGCCCAAACAGATCAAACAGGCACAGTTTGGCCCTGGAGGTAGTTTTCTGACCCCTGGATGTAGCTAAGTGGTGTAGTTTGGAGCCATATTTGTTGTCATGATTCCCTGAGCGTCTTGACAGGGACACAGGTAGCAGCCACCCTACCCATCATTTCTGCAGTATTCTGTGGGTCCCCTCTGGAGACGTGGCCTGTGACCTGCTCCTCTAGACCATCCATGAATGTGTACGCACCTAATTTCCTAAATTAAATCCTTTCCTCCTTACAGTATTCCAGGGGTGCCTATTATCTGAAACAATAATAATTGAGGAACATTTTATCCACATTAGCCTTTCCGGGAAACCTGCCTCCCGCTCCCCTTCCCACCTTCTCTCATAGACTCATTTCTTACTGATCAGTGTTGGGTCACATGCTTATACCTAAAACCAGCACTGGCCAGGGGAATGTAAGTCCATGTTTGGATGACCCTGACCATCAAATCTCCAGTATGGAATGATGAGTATTCCACTTTTTCGAACTATATTTTTCCATATAGGTTCTACTTATTCTTTGTTTTGGGGGTCCTATGCCTAGATTCTAGTGAGACACTTTTAACATCCAAAGGCCAATCTTCTAGATCATCTGTCGTCATTCCTGGGTTCTTTTCTATGTATAATCTAAGCTGGTTGAGAGCTATGTAAGAAAAGCTGTCTAGGCTTTTCTACTTATAATTTAAACAAGCTTGTCTTAAACTACACAATAAATACTGGTTGGGTTGAATTCATTTAATTTCTGAGCCTGGCAGTCTCAGGCAGCCCTGGGTTACCCACCAATCAGCCACTATTTATGGAGAGCAGACCACAGAGCAATTACACGAACGCCATATGCTGTTCAAGTCCATACTTGGGAATAGTGGCAGAGAGTTCAGGTGCAACTCCCCACCAGCAACTCGTCTCCAGCTCATTACTTAAAGAGTAATGAGTTGGTGCCCAGAAGTAAGAAGAGGGCCAACTTTCCCAACACTTGGGTTTTCTTCCTGGGGTAATCATGCCTCTTCTCATTCTGCAGTCTGAAGAGTGATGACATTTGTGAGTACCCTGTTGGTTTTGGTTGAAGTATGTTTCCTCAGGTCACATCAAGGAATATATATTGAGTAACCACTTCACACAAAGAACACTTGGGCTATAGAGTACACACCTCGGTTCTTATCCTCAAGTGGTTTATAATCTGTTAGAGAGGGGCAAGAAATGCATAGATAATGCTTTTCTTATTTACTTTTCACTGTCCAGGTCATTAAAGGGATACCTAATATTTGTATTTCTGATTCATTTGAAGCTGTGAATGGGGAAACAGAAGGAATTCTACTTCAAGTCAAAAATATCTGACACAGCAACCTTTTAAGTCTTTTTCTGGAGACTGAATGAAACCATTATTCCAGGTCCAAGGGAAGTGCCGATCACAGTCCCTTTAGGATCCTCTCTGCCTATAAGGCAAGGACCATGCCTACTTGAATTATATTCAATAGTCGATATGGCTGAACTGTGAACCATAAGGGCAGAGACTTGATAACATCACTCATGTGTCTACTGTGGCTGTCCAGCCCATTTTAAGATTTTATTTATTTATTTTTAGAGAGAGGGCAAGGGAGGGAGAAAGACAGAGAGAGAAACATCGATGTATAAGAGATACATAGAGCAGTTGCCTCTAGCATGCCCCCATCAGTGGACCTGGCCCACAACCCAGGCATGTGCCCTGACTGGGAATCGAACCAGCAACCCTTTGGCTCATAGGCTGGCACTCAGTGCACTGAGCCACACCAGCCAAGGCTGCCCTGCCTGTTTTAGATGCCAACAAATACTGATAGATTCAGTAAAGAATGAAGAATGAAGACAGCACAAGAGCAAGTACTCAATACATGTTTTAGATGGAGACAGTTTGACATTCACCTGCCCCGTCTGCCTTGACCAACGATCTCTCCTTGCCACTACTTTCCACTACACTCAGCCACTGCACCTGTCTGCATGTCGTTGGTAGCTTCTGCTAATATTTAAACCCTTCGAGGACACCCCACCTATGAAAATAAATTCCTATAAAAACAAAATGAAAAGACAATTTGAAGGAGAGATGAGACTTTCAAAATTCTTTAAATCAACATGAGGTCTTTATAAAAATTGCATTCACCTGGTGAGCTCCCAGCCCAAAGCATGGCAATTTGTGTAGGTTATAAAATCTCTCAGCGTTGATGAGGGAGCCTCACTAACATTCAAGTACGTGATTGGGGTCCTACTCATGTATATTGGATAAACAGTTCCTAAACATTTGTTATGGGCTGAATTATACCCCCCTGAAATGTGCTGAAGTTCTAAGCTCAACATATGAATTACCTCAGACATCTGAGTTACTTCAGAATGTAACAGTATTTGTAGATCAGTTGCTAAAGAGGTGATTCAGTTAAAACGAGGCCATGAGGGTGGGCCCGAATCCAGCCTGACTGGTGTCTTTCTAAGAAGAGGAGGGGAACATTTAGCATTTTGAAAAAAGAAGAAGAAGAGGAAGAGGAGGAAATGTGGACACACAGAGACATCAGGTCACAGTGAGAGGCTACCCACCTGCAGGCAAGGAGAGAGGCCCCTAAGAAAACCAGACCTGCCCACACTTTGATCTTGGACTTCTAGCCTCGAGAACTGTTAGAAAATAAATATCCATTGTTTAAAGCTTTCAGTCTATAATATTTTCTCATGACACTCCTAACAAACTAATATGACATTTATTACAGAATTCTTTGCTGTGGCGATAGCACCAAGACATGTTTGTACAACACATGCACTGCGGTCACCAGGCCCTGTGTTACTGGGTTTACGTAATAGAACACAACTGACTTGATAACACAAGAGATAAGGTTTTCTTAGAAGGAAACAATTGCAAGACTTTATAAAGTCTCAGGACATTGTATACTTGACACCAGTAGCTAAATTTTCTTCCCCTTAAAAAAGGATTCGTTTAAATGTTTCTTTGTATTTTTCACTCCCATGTTTTCTTCTCTCCCCACTCTGCCATTCTTCCACTCCTCCCTGTCAGCCACACCCCCCCACCACCACATCCACTGGCCTTCCAGCAGGACCTGACCCCCACTTCTGTCTCTGCTTAATAAAAAGTAAAATAGCTCTTTTGTTTGTTTTGTTTTTTAACATGACTTTAAGCAGATTTCCTGAATCAAAAGTCAGGAGCAAGTTTAAAAACCTCCTTTGTGAGAGTAAGATTTTCAACTTGGCCTCACATCAGTCAGGGCAAATGGGCTGAGAAAAGCAGCCAGTCATTCAGAGGCACCAGGAGGGGTCCCTATGACAGGAGAAAACTACCTGCAAGGCTTCTTTGGGAGCCTGCTCCAACTCCAGGGCAAAGTGGGACGGTGGGCACAGCTCAGGGGACGACTACCTTTCTGAGATGAGCAAGGAGGCCTCCTCTGACACTCAGGGCCCAGGGAAACCCTGGTTCATGTCTGCAGGGGTCTGTCTCTCCCCATGGGGTGCCGCAGAGTCAGCTCCCTCATCTAAGGCAGTGGTCTGGGCTCTGGGAGACCTAGAGTAAGTGACTTCACTCCTCCAGATCCGAACTGTAAAAAGTTCCACTTCCTGAACTGTAAAACAAGATCAGATGAGATGAATCCCTTTCAATTGTTTCTAACTGTGCAAAGAACTTTAGTAAAAAAAAAAAAATCTTACACATATAAGTTCACAGTGGAAATAAACAAATGAACATACATCTGGCCTAGCTTAGCCGAGGGCAACAAGGACACTCAGGGGATCCCCTTGGCTGAAACTTGGGGAGAATTGCCAAATTTGATTATGTCTCATTAGGGCCTTTGTGCAGGGAAGTGTTCAACAGCAGACCCAGGGGAGGGGGGTGCTGATTTATGGTGTTTCCTGATGACTATGGCTTAAGTGCTACCACCACAGCTACACTCAAGTCACCGATGTCACATCACTGAATGCAGAGTTGGGTATGCCATAGAATACCGATAGTGAAGTGGTTATGAAGTAATGAGTTTTGAGTACTTATCACCTCTGTTTTTAATGCAATTTATTTAATTGTAAGTTTATGCCATTCACTTTTGTTTTTGAATAGCTAAATTTTTCAATTGGCTTGCAAAATTCCAAAAAATTTAACAGTCAGTCCTTACAGGTTGGTATGAGCCAACGCCAGGTTACCACCATGTAGGATCTTTGTAGAGCCAACTTTCTAAATGTTTATACTAAAGAACAAACCATTTGAAGCTGGGACAGGATACTCCTAGAGATTTGGAAGGAGGGGAAAACAAACAAAAAAAATGTGGTTTTCAGTGTAATGTGCAGCACAGAGCACAGAACTAGAAATATAGGTGGTCAGCTAGTAAATGATGTAATGACCCATCCTGCAGTTGGTAGGCACTGCAATTCGAGTTACCTTCTCAATCAGTAATGGGCTGGGTGCATTCCCTCAAGGACGCTTCTGTCATCCAGCCTCCCACGGGGCAGAGAGTATCAATGGTGGCAAGAGGTATTAGCAATGCACTAAGTTAGGGGATCTTCTCACAGAGCCGACCACAGGGACTTTACCTGATGACCGGAGCTGATCGCAGGTGACTACTCAAGCATGCCAAAAGGCCTACATGTACTCTACCTACACCTCCGGGCAGCCTTAATCACACTGACGTGGGTAAGTACAATCTTATTGTGTCTCATCTCCTCCTGGTTATTATCTCCCTCCCAGTAGAATCAATGTTTCATTCATATTTTCATCCTTCCATTCTTCCTGGAGTCTTTAAAAATAGCATAGGTGCGACCTGGCTGCCACCTCCATCACCCCATTGATTGCCAGGACTGAAGATCGCACAGGCATTTAATAGTCAGATAGTTAAGACGTTGGATTCTGAACCAGATTCCTTGAGACCAGAAATTTTAGTCTTGTGACTTACTGGCTTTGTGACCTTCAGCAAGCTGCTTAACTTCTCTGTATCTCAATTTCATTCTCTGTAAAAATGTGGATGATTATAGTACCTACTTCATAGCATTATTGGGAGGATTAAATGAGTTTCATACATTTACAGCACTTAGATCAATACCTGGCACATAGAATATGCTATTTAAATGTTAGCTATAATTATATTATTATTATATATGATATATATACATTATTTATTATTATGTGTTAGACGAACTACTGCAGGTGAACAAATGCATGGGAAAGCAGGGCATGAATGGGTGTGCAAAGAAATTCTTCTGGAAAACAGACACCAATGATAATATTGGCACAATACAATAATAACAGTAACATTGAATAGCATTTATTGGATGTTTAAAAACATTTTACGGATGTGATCCCATTAATTCTTTATAAAAACATTAATAGGCAAGAACTACCATTAGCTGGATTACACAGATAAGAAAAACAGGCCTATGGAGTTTTATCCCAAAATCACATAGTTAGTTCATGACTAGGTCTTTTGGCCTCCAGAGGTTGAGCTCTTAACCATTAATGTCTACCACTGTATCAATGGCCCCATCAGCCAGCGCCAGCCCACATGCTTTCTCTCCTCTGCACTGCACCCCCATTTCTTCGTCTCTTCACCTATCCCTTCAGGTCCATCCAAGACTTGTCCATTCTGAAGACCTCGCAGACTATTGCCATAAGTACGATGCTCCCAGGACTTCTACATATGGTATGCCCCTCACTCTCTCCTGCCTGTGGTTCTGTTGTGTTAGACTACTCTTGTGTCACAGAAGTAGCTGTATGGAGATTTTGCAAGACCCAGGTTAAATTTGTGCCTAGGCTAAGACAGCAGGGATTAGCTACCCCAAACCCCCATGACACAGCCAATCTCAGCTGAAAGCCGCCATGAGTATCCATCAGAGTTCCCCAGAAACCACCCTCTGGGGCTATCCCCAGAATTGGGCATTGTAAAATGGGAACAACAGGAAGCTCAGCTCAGTAGAATCAAGCCCTGCTCTAACCAAGCACCCTTGACTTCCCTTAGTCACCTGGGCTTGCTGATGCAGAAAGAAGGTGGGGAGCTGAAGTCAGCTAAGAAACATTCAAGCTATTTCAGCAGAAGAGATAATACAGCCTGTACTGCCTGCTCAAGGATGTTGAACTCCTTAAGATCATCTTCGGAGCAACTCCCAAGTGAACAAAGCAAATGTAGTACCGGACAGAAAGAATCTGAGGGGGCAGGAAACTGAAAGGAGTGCTCAGAATGCAGAAGAACCCTTCAGGGAAACTCCCCTGGAGGTACTGAGTAATTTCATAAAAGTTTAAAAATATTTTTTTCAGTACAAATGCAATACATGCCCATGACAAACAAATTGGAAAACACAGTCGAGCAAAGAAAGAAAAAAATGTTTAAAACCACCTACAAATCTCACCCACCCAAAGACAACTTCTGTTAATACTCTCAACACCNCTTCAGGGAAACTCCCCTGGAGGTACTGAGTAATTTCATAAAAGTTTAAAAATATTTTTTTCAGTACAAATGCAATACATGCCCATGACAAACAAATTGGAAAACACAGTCGAGCAAAGAAAGAAAAAAATGTTTAAAACCACCTACAAATCTCACCCACCCAAAGACAACTGTTAATACTCTCAACACCTTGACAACCAGATTTTGCAGGATGCAATGTGCAGAACTGGAGCACAGGCCGTGTGTGTGTGTGTGTGTGTGTGTGTGTGTGTGTGCGTATGTATATGTCTGTGTGGCTGAGGGGTGGGGAGAGGGGAGGCGGTCTAGGCATTTTAGTCGCTGCTGCGAAGTAAGTGATAAGAAATCTAGGTCATGGGATTGGGAAGAGCTAGAGGAAATCACGAAGACCTCAGACCAGGTAGAGATCTGAAGCAGGTAGTGGTGCCAAGGAGTCTAGCTGGTCAGTGACATGATTAAAAATAACCACAACAGCAATAATAGTTACCACTTATTGAGTGCTAAGCACTTATTCCATCATCTTATTTAATCCTCACAACCACTATGAAACAGGCATTCATAGCCCATTTTATAGAGGCTAACGGCTTTGCCCAGACTCCCCGACCCAACACACTGATGTTTCTCACAATATGTGTCCTGTAGGCCACCTGCATCAGAATGCCCTGAGACGATTGTTAGACCAGTCTCAGACAATAAGGATCAAAAGACTTTGGATCTGTTTGCCCCACTGTTTGATTGCAGGTCATCTCCAGGCCGAAATGCTTCAAGTCGGAAAGTCATACATTAGTATACCCAGTAGATACCTGTAAACTGGGAAATGTCCCAGACTATCTTCTTGACACAGAGAAATCTGGCCAGATCTTTGTAGGGGAGTAGATAAGGGCCGTAGGGGAAGGTAGCCCGAGATAATGGTAAACAGTATAGGCAGGGTTGGCTGAAAAGCTAATGGGGTATGGGCCAGAAGATTTAAACAGAAGGAAGGCAGAAACTGGCTCTCTGGCTCTTCCTCAGGGATTCCAGGATAATTGTGCTGTAGCAGCCTGCACCGCCCAAAGTGTGGTATTCCAAATGGGAGAAGGAACTGTGGGCACAGCCTAGGATCAGGCTGGCCTGGCAGAGGGGGGCAGGGTTATTCTTCTTTGGGTCTTCTAGAGGGGATGGGCTCTGAGGCAGAAGCCTGCCGTTCTTCTAAATTGTGTAGCTTTTGTATCTTATGTTGCTTTAGTTTGTAAACTAACCTTAGAAATAAGATACTAAAAACTAACGGGGTGGGGAGTTAAAGATTTTAGCCTTAGCTGATAGGCTTAAGCCACCAGTGCATGTGGAAAGCTGTTATTCCAAAACTGTGTAGCTTTTGAATAAAGACTCCTTTCCTTTTTCACCAAGCCTCCACCTCTGAATTTTGCCTGGAGGGTGGCGGTGGGCAGCAGGGCCTCACTGGTTGTTTGGAAATATTCTGAGTAATCCACCAGCCCATTCTCTCCCCAAATGCTCAATGGTGAAGGAGTCTGAGGATGGTGAGCTTTACAGTGTCCTTAGGTTAGTCATCCCAGAGCCTATCAGCCTGGAGATAGCCCTCAGCAGAGGTTGTGCTGGCCTCCAAGGCAGCAACAAGGTAGTGCAGGTCAACCACTCACAATTCCCCGAGGGGGCAATCAGGACTTGGAGGTCAGGGTGATAAGAAAGGGCTGGGAGCAAAAAATCTCTGAATATAAGAGTCCCCTTATAATTTCTCTTGAGCTCAGCCAAGTCTCCTAGGTTCTCCAGAACCTTATATGTGAAATTAGGGAGTTGGCTTTAATGATCTCAAAGGTCCTTTCAGCTGTTGTGCTATTCCCTTAATACCCTAAAGTATTAAGGGGTATTCTGACCACTAAACTCCTGCCAGCTAACGTGGCAATTTCAGTTCCATGCTCTTTTGGTTAGGGTGTTTAGCCACAGGTAGTTGAAAATCTACATAAGGAAGATTCCAACATATAAGGAGATACCATGTCTCACTCACGGGAATTCCAGCAGTAGTGCCTTCCACGTGCAGTACAGTAAGCAGTTCAAGGTGCCAAGAACCCAGGTTGTCTGCATCTCTTCTTTGCCATCCTCAAGATGTTGATGTTGGCCACCAGCTGGCTCCCTTTGTGGTTATAAAACAAAATAGCATCCAGAGGAAGAAAAGGTTGCTCTTACTGTGTCTGCTTCTTAGAAGCACAGAGACTTTTTTCAAAAGTTCCTTGTAGAATTTCTTCTATGTCTTTTTGGCTAGAATTTGGTGCATGCCTATTCTTAAAACCATCTCTGACAAGGGAGTGGGACCACCAGAGCTGGCTTGAAGGGAAGCTAACGGGTCAACCACAAAGCACACAACAAAGTACTTTCCACCTCCCAGGCACAGCCTTGCTCACTGTGAGACCCCACAGACACCGCCCCTCCCCATGGCAGAGTCGGGTCCTTCTTCATTTACATTAAATGCTTTCTCGGGGCCCCTAGCCTTCTCTTCTGTGGCCCAAAAGGCGCTCAGACTTACCAGCTGCTGAATCTCAAAAGCAAGTGCTGCTCAAACTTTTTTCCCCAGGAGATTCTTCAGCAGCAAGAGCTCCTTAGAGGAGCATGTGCCTGGGAAGAGGGGAAATCCATATTCCTTATACCAGACAAATCTAACATCAACTCTCGCCTACCCAAAGCCTCCATTGTGCACTCGTGTCCAGCTCGTGCCTCACCCTCATCCTGTCTTCTGCCTCCAGGGAAGTTAAGTTGGGCCACCAGTAAACCATGCTACATAAGCTATGGTAGCCACATTGGGACGTGACTTTTCTCTCTGGCTACAGAACCACGGTCATTAAACTTTCCCCTTCAGATTGTTGAGTGCATCAGTATTAACCCCATTTTACATCAGTGTCAACTCACATGTTTAAGATCAGTCACCTAGTTAGTTAATCAAGTAACAGAGTCAGAACCATTCTTGTACACGTGTTTTGTGGACACATGTTTTTATTTCTCTTGGATAAGTGCCTAAAACTTTCATTGCGGGTTCACAGAGGTGTGCATGTCTAACTATGAGAAACTGCCAACCTAGTTTTCAAAACAGTGTCTGTGTGTAATTGGTCCACGTCCTCATCAACATCTGGTTTCGTCAATATTTTAATTTTAAGTATCATCCCACTGAGACCCTCTAAGAAATTATTTGAATCACACCTCAGGGGCGCCTCTGAGAGTTACAGAGAGCTATTTACAAAACCCTAAGGAACACATCATCCTCCAGCTGCTTCCAGGAGATCAGAGGGCGCCATTGTATGGTTTAGTCAAAAGCCTTTGTCACCCATGAGATCTAAATTAGCATAGAAAAACAAATGAAACACGATACACCCAAACATTAAGAGCGATTATCTCTGAGGAATAAAATTTTGAGTGTTTTTTTTCCATTTCCTGTTGTTTTCTAGAGTTTCTACATTTTAAATAATGAACATGTGCTACCATTAGAATAAGAACGATGCCCTATGTTTGTGCACCCCTCCCATCTGGTGACATTTCATTGTGCCTTAGAACAAACACAGAGGCCACAATGCAACTGTTGCTGATGGTAAGCTCACTTGAGGGATGGCCACATGCTACCTGTACTCAACAGAAAAACAGGCCTATGGAGTTCCAACCCCCTCCCTCCCCTCCTTTCCGCAAACAAAAGGTTTTTTGAATAGTTTCCTTGTTCTCGAAGCCAATGACATCAGCCCCCAAAAGCATTTCTCTCAAAAGCTTTTCAGGATGTTCTGATAAAACCAAATCTCCCCACAGAGTGTGAGTCAAGGAGCCAGGAAAAGGGGAGACACGGCTGGGTTCCACACTGGCGGCAGCGTGGACTGTGCTCTGGATTCCTGAGTGTTCTCTCTCGGCGTTCAGCAAGGGCTCAGGGCAGAGGAGAAGCCGACCTTCGTGCCAATGGAACTCATAGCTAGCTGCTACCCAGCTCCTACTTCCCCTTTAAAAGTAGCAAAACAAAACAGTCTGCTCCTCAGAATCCAGAAGAGCAACTCTAGAGACATTAGCATAATCTGGCAAGCAGCCTGATGCCTAATAGATAACAGGTTATCCAGGAAATAATTAGAAGCCTGCACTCACTCGGATCAGTTGCAAACACTGACCTCTGTCATTCAGTATATAACCCTGAAAGTAAAGAACTCTTTCCTTTTTTTCTTTCACTTTCAGGGGTTGGAAAAACACCAGGCCTCTCTCCCGTCTTTCATAACCATGACCAGTTCACAAGTGCCGAGTCTCCAATGGGCTCTTAAGCCCTCTGAGCACAGAGTCAGGGAAACCCAGCAGGTTCTCTCCCACGAGCCCCTGCGGTGGGTGAGGAGGGTATCAATCCCTTCAGGTGCCTTCCTCAAGGTAGGAGGCCAACTCCAGCTTTTTTTTTAAACCATTTCCTGCCTGTGTCTGCCATCTTCCTGCCCCCTTGCCCACACATCTGGCCCTGCCCTGCGCTTTCCAACGTCCATGTCCGGCTGCAGAGGAAGATCTTCCTGGCCCTGCTGTTTCTTTCCCAGTTCTGCACAGTGCATTCCCCCAAACCCCTCCCCAGTCTTGTTTGATTTTTTGGGGGGGGGCGGCGCTCGTGAGAGGGGAAGGGCAGAAAAGGAACAAAATTCAGAAATAAAATTCTTTTATTTATGTTTAAGAAACCCACGTGCATTCACTGCTACAGATTATATCTTTTGTGTTATGTCATTGCTGCTCTCAATAACGGCTTCCAAAACTAATGTGTCTTCAAACCTTCTCTATCCTTTTCTTCAGAAAGAAATTTAAACGTACAGGTATGTAATGCAACTGAGGCTTTCTTACTCTCTCAAGTAGATGAAAACAGTAAATAAGTCTCTTCTTATGTACCCTGTAAACTAAGTCAAGTCAGTCTTTTGTCCCTCGTCTTTGGATGGGGCCGGAAGGCGTTCAGAACGAACCTCCCGACCTGTGCCACTTGGACGCGGGAATCATTTTGAGCTGAAGGCATTCAGACTCGGAGGGCTCAGGAGGAATTTTGATCTCTCCCCTAAAGGATATAAATTAGGGGCCTTGCCCATAATGAGTTATCGCTGGAAATAACTTTTTATGGCCGATTTTTATGGCAGAGCACACTTCTAACTACTGAACATTTGTTCTTCTTATTGTCCCGGGAGTGACCTTCCTCCCCTCTGAAGCCCTGAGGTGCCTCACCTCATTCTTAGCTCAGAATGGCTTTATATACCTCATTTCCCCTTTGTGTCTCTGAACTTCTTGTGTATGTGGGGTTCCCATGCATACAAATGTAATTAAATTTGGTCATTTTTCTCTAGTAATCTATCTTACATCTACTTAATTGTTAGACCAGTTGAAGTAACCTAGAACGGTAGAGGAAACTTTCTTCCTCCTCCACAGGCTTATGTTTTTTACTCATAAAATCAATAGTAGTAACAGTAGTTACCGTGTTTTAAGCACTTACGTGTGCTGGCCTGTGCTAAGCACTTTATGTGCATTGCCTAATTTAACCCTTTCCACCATACTGTGTCATATCCCCACTTTACAGATGAGGAAAAAAAGGGCTCAAGATTATATAACATATCCAAGGTTATTTAAGGAAAAAAAGGTAGAAACAACGAAAATTCTGAGATCGAATCCCTGTCTGTCAGATTCCAAAGACCCATCCTTTGTCACCTCTGTGAAAAGTGCTTGGATCATGCTAGCCGGGAGGGACGCTATCAATAAATGCAAGTTATTGTTACTACTTAACGAATTCTACTAGTACCCAATAGCTAGATTTACCAAGAGGCTACTATTTCAGTTAGTATGATTTACATTTTTCTGCCAAAGCCAAGTCCTATAGCCTTTTCTGCCTCAGCTTGAGTCTTCCTCAAAAGAAGACTGTTTTCCTTCGAGTTGCAAGTAGGTGATTGGGGTGGTGATTCCAGAAAGCTCCGTGAGAGGATGGGGAAAGTGAGACAGGGAAGGGAGGCAAGTTAATAAAGGGTGTCAGGGAGCAGGCTACCATAGGGTAGGAGTGGAGGCAGTCAGTCCCACTGGGACCCTCTGAGAAATCATATGGAACACACCTCAGAATGGTCCCCCATGGGTAAGGGTTGCTCCTAGGGGCCAGAGCATAGCCAAAGGCAGCAAGAAGCAGGAACTATTGGTCCCTCCGGGAACGATTGGCAGGTGACCTGGGATAGGCCCAGGATGCATGGGCGGGGCCTCACCGCGCCTGCCAGCTGCCCAGCATTTCCCGCTGTTGCTAACGTATACTCAAGGTGAATGTTTTCTCAGAAACACTTCCCAAACAGCCCTGTTGTTTACTCTGGGTATAGTTTTAAAGAGCAGTTACCTCTTTGAACTTGAGTGCCTCCTTAGAACTGTCTTTAGAAATTCTAATCAAGCTTCCCTTAAAGTATCCACAACCACAATAATCCCGTGCGTGTCTGTGCATTGTGTCTTCCAGTTTGCAAAATTACAAAACAGTTTTGCACATATGATCTCATCCAGTTCTTTTGGTAAGCCAGTGAGGTGGGTGATAGTTCTCCGAAGCAATCCTGGAGTTTTTGATCATTCTATGTGGGGCTGGAAACAGTTGAGTGATTCCAGTTGAGACGATACTGAGGAAGTTTTATAGCATCTCTTCTCTATCTGAACTGTCCCTAATGGACCTAAGGAGACCACTTGACTCAGGTTGGGAAGCTTTAGAATATTGATGCTGCCTTGGCCAGGTGGCTCAGTTGGTTGGAGCTTCATCCCTTACGCCAAAAGGTTGTGAGTTTGATTCCCAGTCAGGGTATGCACCTAGACTGCAGGTTTGATTCCCGGTCAGCACATGGGTTAGTTGTGGGCCAGGTCCCCAGTTAGGGGCGTGCAAGAGGCAACCAATCGATGTTTCTCTCCTACAACGTTGTTTTTCTCCCTCTCTTTCTTCCTTCTCCTCTCTTTGAAAATAAACAAATAAATTCTTTAAAAGAAATAAAACAAAATAGAAGTTTCTACTAAGGCCTGAAGACACTAGAGATCACATTCCAAAGACACTACCAGACAGTACCTACTGCGGGCTTAGAAGAAAGGAAGGCAGAAAAAAACAGTTTCATGATTCTCATACATCTTGTTCTTGCTGACTAAATGGTCAGTAATTTGGAGATGAGAAAAGAGGATTTCTGCACAAAGTTTCTGGTGTGCTCCAAGTCTACTCCCGCCCACGGGGTGCGGGGGGGAGGAGAAGGGAGTACAGGGGCCTTGCTGCAAGCTTCAGGGAAGGGAATTCAGCTTGTTTATCCAGAGAGCTTAATACGTGTCCCTTCCTTGTAGCTTAGGAGACACAGTGTACAGGTGTCAAGCCCTAAAATTCTAAAGGACAAATGACGGGTTGATTATGGCTTTGATTTTGGATTAAAGAGAAGGTCAAGGGGAGGTAGCTACTGACAGACCTAGGTAGGCCTAGGAGGAATGGAAAATCACCAGGTGGGAAAAGTACCGTGGGAAACTGTAGTCTGGGAAAATGCCTGCCTGGGAAACTGCCTGCCGACCCTACCCAGGACAAAGAAATGCTCGGCTAAGATTAAGGTCTGGGGTCTGCCTATCCAGCATAACAGGATGCAGCTTTAACTTGAACCTGACAAGATATATCAAGAACAATGGTCAGCAGAAATGGCACCCAGCAACCAGCTCTAGCCAGTCAGACTCTGACACCCCAACCAGTTATCCTTCCCAGGTTTTTGCACTTAAAAACCCTGCCCTAAAAATAACTGAGCTAGTCCTAACCCCCCTTGGTTGGCTCCACTTTTCCCTCTTATTTCTGCTTATAAATCGTGGGGGTGACTTTCCTTGCAAGTTCCCCCAGCCGCCAAGGATGAGAGTAATCATGACTCAGATATGATGTGATCTGCTTGGGCAGGAGAAGTGGCCATTTTCCCAGAGGGAAAAGGCCGTGAGCAGTGGCCAGTTTCTCAGGGAAAAAAGGCATTGAGCCCACTCCTCAAGGGGCTTTTATTGGGTTGTAATACACAGGAATACAGGGTGGCAAGGATCAAACAGTAGATAACATTTCAAAGATATCTGAGGCCTTACTATGAGTGAGAGTCTGTCAGGAACAGAGTTTAAGTGTTTCTTGCTTGAACCTTTAACATATGAATGAAAGCATTCTTAGCAGAGCAGATTTCACAGGTTTATCAGGAAGTCTTTGTGATGCCAGATTTTTCCCCAGGACATGCTCTAGCAAGGCAAGGAGCTGCACCTCTCCCCAACAGGTATTTAGGCTTAAGGGGATTAGAACCAGGAAGCACTTCTCCCAGAGGTTATGGGGACTCCGGCTGTGTCAAAGCTAAGGGGAGAGAGTCCATTGCTCCCTCTTTGTTGCAGCCCCCCGGAGTCCTTTCAAGTGATTGAGTCTGGCTTAGGTTTCCCCCCACTTCGAGGGGTCTTACCCGTCGTTGACTTCCAACCAAGCTTTGGGGGCAGGGAGAGGAAACTAAGGCAGCGTTTGCTACCAGAGACAAGCTTTGTCTCCTGCGGCTAGCATTCCAAAGGTTGTCCCTCACCCTTAGCCACAAGGGGTTGAGATACAATTCCTAGAACCAAGCAGAGCGGTCTGCAACAATAAACCCTACTCCTTAGTTTACTGTGTCCGTCTGGTTTCTTGAGAGAATCCAACTTAACAGCTCTGACAGTTTGTGTCCCCCAAATTTGTCACAACGGGGGATATGTGAATGTGTGGTCAGATGTGGGCCTATCCCGAGACAGGGTAGGCAGAGAAGCGATTGAGATGCAAAACCAATACCCACATTTTGGGGTAATAGTAGTAATGGGCTTTTCACCATGTGTCAATTGCTGTTCTATTGTTTTTGTGTTTCTGGTTTTTTTGTTTGTTTGTTTGTTTGTTGAGATGAAGAGGACACTCACATGAAAGAGTGGTATATTAGAGACAATTCTACTGAGCAAGCGTGCAGGGTTTAAATTGGTTACCAGATGCTTGCATCTTTTAACTACACAGCCAAACTAAGAGAACTAAAGGATATTTCAGTTTTAGAATAGTAAAAACTGATGTTTGTGGAGCACTTTTCACGTGCAGGTGCTGCTCTAGGTACTTCACCTGCATTAGCTGGTTTAAGCCCATGAAAATCCGATGACAAGGTGCTGTGACTGCCTCGGCCCTAGAGGCAGGTCCCATGGGCAGGGTGTGCTCAAGGTCCCACAGGCAGGACGTGGACCTGAACCCAAGGGGTGTGGCTCCAGAACCCTCCTCTTAGCTGCACTCTACAGCCTCTCTCAATGCAGAAGGGAGGGAAAGGAGCCAAACAAAAGCAAATATTCCTAGACATTGTGGCCAGAAGGAAATGCTGGGTTGGCTAGAAGTAGTGATATGCCGGCAAACTGGCCCCCCTCTACCCCTCAAATAGCCCTGGCTTATAACATTTGCCAGTTTCCTTGGTGTAAGGGTGGGAAGCTTCAACTTCAAAGTAAGAAGTTATGAGACTGAGTATTTCAGTTATTAAATGTATACTTTGTGATGTGAAGTGACCAGAGGATTATTGGGATTACTGAGTGTGAGCAGAAATGCATGAGATTTGTCTTCAATTTTATCTGGGACAGGGAAGAGCTTGCTCCCTGGAATAAATTAGAATGGACAGTGAGAGACCAAAACAAATGTACTTTGCTTACACTCCATGAGTCATGTTTACTCAGCATTATGGCCATTTGTATTCCCAACACTAGGAGATTTCCTAGTGCCCAGGAAAAGAGTAGGCTGGGGTTTACGAGCTAGACTCTGGTTCAGAATCCCAGAAGACTTCACTAGAGAGGCAACACCAACTACGTAAATAGGCCAGTGTCCACAGCCACTGTGGAGTGGCTCATAGGCAAGAGATCTCCATTGCTGCCCACGCAGCTTAGAAGCCGAGATTGAAAATGGCGAAAGCCACCACTGCTCTGGTTGCTGCAAGACCGTGAGGACAGATGGCTGCTACTGCCTAACCATTGGGAGTCCCAAACTTGGTTTAAAAATGCACTCCATGTGCCCCCAGGCCCAGTGAGGAATCCTTTTGGATGAATGGATTGGATAAGGGCTGTGAATATTACAAGCAAACAAAACTTTTGAGAACTTCTGAACTTATTGTCTCTCAGCTCCGAACCTACCTTCTGGATCCAGTCTTGTGAAGCTGGAGCTGGGACCCCACAACACATATTCGGGCGTTGCCCACCAGCTCCATGTTAGCTCTTCCTGGGGCGGGGGGGGGGGAGCACTGGAGGGGACAGCAAAGGCTGCCGGAGAAGAGTCAGGATTTGTTCCTTCCCAGGGGTTTCTTTGTCTTAAACAAGTCACCCTGGTCTCACCTCTCCACCCTAGCAGGGGCAGTGACTTCCCATGACAGCATCTGCATGCAGTGTGCAGTTTTTTCAACACGTGCAGCACCAGCTCCATCACACTCCCCTCTCCCAGGAGACACTAGATCCCCAGGGGGTCCCTCTCCACCTCCAAGACGTCACTCCGCTGGGCAGCGCCTCCTCCTCAAAGTCTGACTTTCAGATTTCTAAGTTCTATTAATTCCCACCTCTTCCCAGACATAGTTGACAATTTCACACTTAGTTGCAGTTAGTTTATCATCTTCTCTGTTCAAAATACTGATGCAGTTTCTGTCGCCTGGCTGGTGCCTGATACACCTCTTAACAAAAAATGGAGAAGTAGAGTATCTCAGGGGACTGGTTGGGACAAAGAATCGGTGAGGGCTCCAGGGGAATTTTTTAGACTAGTTTCTTAATCTTTTTTGAATCATGGAGCTCTCTCAGAGGCAGATGAAAACAACGAGCTTCCGCTGTATAAACTGTGAGTACTAGCACATCCCCCACCTCCAACCCTCACACACAGTCTCCCGCCCTGTCGTAGCAGCTGGCAGACCCCAAAGCCCAGGTGAATAACTCCTGCAGAACAACGCTGGCCAGGTTGAGTCTCCACCTTGGAAAGCAATCTGCTTGGCTCTCAGAGGCTGTGGCCTAAGCCTAAGAAAAGTTTAACAAAAGGACCGTCAGTGCTGGGTTGCCAAGGAGCTGCCCTAGATTCTCAACTCCCTGGATTTGAGATAAATATCCTGACTGTGGATTTGCCAACCACACCGGGTTTGTAGTTGCTCCTAATCTGAGGCCTTAAACACGTATCTTTTTCAGCAACAACTATTTTACTCATGGGGGCCCAGCCAACAAGAATGAGGCATTTTAAGACAGAGCCCTTTTTGGGGGGCTCTCTGCCCTAGAGGCCCCTGGCCAACCCAGCCAGCCAGCCAGGCCAAGTCCCAGCTCCTCTCTACCCTTCAGCAGCCACTGAAGCGTAGTCCTCCCGGAGAGAAGGGCGAGTCGCCACCTCCTGGTTGGCACTATTATTGCATGCCAATTTTCTAGAAAGCACTTCTAAGGCTGAGAACTTTTTTGTTTTACCCGTGAGATAGTTATGTGGATGTGTTTTTCGTGGAGGAGTATGTTCAGACCACAGAGAGGAGGATACAGAGTTTGGGCAGTTATTACCTCTGGCCTTAGTTTTTCATCTTGAAGGCAAGGCCTGCTGGTATCTCAATGCTGAGGAGCCTCCCACTGGGTTTCCGTTTCCCACTAAACAGCCCTGTTGAGCTTTCCACATTAGAAGGCAGAGAGTGGAACAGAATTCTGCCCCAGATCACGTACACAGTTAGATAGCCACCATACATCTCTACGGAGCTGTCTTGTGTGTGTTTGCTAAGTTGAATGTTGATCTTCTAAGTTATTTAAACTATTTTCCTGTTAACTAAAAGACTTGATTATGTTAGTCATTCATTTGGCAAAATGGTTCATTTACTTTAAAAGTTTTTACTGAATGACTCCTATGTGGCAGTTACTTTTGGGGCACTAGGAATATAGCAATAAATAGAACAGACACAAATATTTCACTCATAGGGCTTCTTGTCCAGGGGGACAGAAACAATAAAGTGTGGGTTGTGTCAGCGGTAAAGGATGTAGGCCAAGGCCGTGTGTGTGTGTGTGTGTGTGTGTGTGTGTGTGTGTTGTTTCGCTTTGCTTTGTTTTGCCTTTTAAGACAGAAGAAATTACTGGCGATGCTGGCAGCAAAGCGGCACCAGCTGTCACCAGTGAAGTTGGACCTGGGTTCTTGGATTCGACAAAAAAAAGAATTCAGATCCAGGAACTCAGATTATAAGAAAGTTTATTTAGAAAGTTACAGAGGTAGTAGAAGTGAGCCAGCTGGGCTGTGTAGGTTCGAGGGACACGTAAAAGAAGCAAAGGGCCCTTGGCACTTAGGAGAGAGAGAGGAAAAGAGAATTCGCCTAGGGAGAAAATGGAGGAAGGGAGAGGTGAGTGCCTCTCCCAGAAGAAGAGCAAGGCTGGGTCCTCTGACCTGAGGATTTTAAAATCTGGGAGTTTAGGGGCGGTCTTAGGGAAGGGTCTCAAGAGAATAGTCATCAGCTTTGTGCTGATGCACCAAGTGAAGATTTATTCTCCTGACGTTTTCTGTTCCTGGGTATGGTTGGTACAAATGGCATTACTTGGTTTTTTGTAATCTATCTCCCTGAGTAGGGTGATTTTTTTTAAAATTGGAAATGTTTTAATGGGAATAAACTGGAATAATTTTTTAATCTAATTTATAATTGTTGATTTTTTAATCCACTAATCTGCAAGATTTGGCCAACAGTGGTCTCTGCAGAACCTTTCCTGACCCCACTCCCTGCCCCAGGCAGTTGGATGTTTCTCAGCACCCGTAACACACTTCGGTCCCAAAGCTTATCCTCTAAGCTCTTCAAGGGTAAAGGGACTTCCCATTGTTTTCTTTTTCTGAATAGAGTGATGTGGAGCTATCTCTCCTCTGGTTGGGGAGGAGAAGTGTAAATCATTTACTCTTTTAAATGTCCTTGGTTGGGGAAGACAGAATTTTGCACATTTACTAGATGGCTATGAACTGCTTGACCATTTAACTGTCTGCCTTGGTTTCCCTCTTCCACGGGTCCTGGCTGTTCCAAAATTACACAGCAGGTTTGCCTACTGACGGGAAATGACCCAGTAAGAGGGGGATAATGACGATAAAGAAGAGAGGAGGGAGAATTGGTGGGTCAATGCCCTGGAGTAGGTGACAGGGGATGGATCTCATACAGACGTGGAAAGGAGGAGTCAAGTATTTATGGAGCCCCTGCCCCGGCTGGGGGCCTGTTTGGCTGGAGTGTCCTCTGTGTATCTGAAAGGTTGTGGGTTCAACCCCTGGTCAGGGCACACACCCAGGTTGCGGGTTTTCTCTCTAGATGGGGTGTGTACAGAAGGCAACTGATCAATGTTTCTCTCTCACATCGATGTTTCTCTTTCTTTCACTCCCTTCCTCTCTCTCCAAAAATTAAAACATGTCCTTTGGTGAGAATGATATGTATATTTATTACACTCCTGCCAGATGTCTAGTACCTAGAGCTAGGTAGTACCTAGAGCTAGGTACTAGAGATGTAACAGCAAAGAAAACAGGTAACATCTCTGTCTTCCTGGAGATTTCATTCTCATTAGGGCAATGAACAACTTTAAAAAAAAAAAAAGGCCCTAATGGATGGATTCCTGGAACCCATGGATTGGATCCGGACAAAAGCTATGACAGAACACAATGGCCAAGAAAGTCCTCTATGGGAAGTGGCATTTAAACTGAGCCCTAAAGCGTGATAAAGCGATGTTCACGTAAAGAGCCCGAGGGAAGAGGATTCCAAGCAGAGAGAGTAGGGAGTGCAAGACCCTGAGGGGAAGAGCTTGGCCCATTTGTGCTCCTGTAGGAGGTAAGCCCGCCAGAGGGTAGTTATCAAGGACACTGAAGCATGAGACGAGGTTACAGAGGTTGGTTGTTGATGGCTTTTTTAAAACAGCCAATAAATTTTATGAACAAATTTGTAGATAACTCAAGGCTAGGGACAATAACTAACACTGTTAAATGACAATATTGGAATTTAAAACATTTTAATAGACGGCGTATTAAATCTTGCACCTAGGTTTCAAAATATCAGTTATAAGAAACCAGTTGAGGGAGATCAAGGATACCGCCAGTTCTCATGAAAGAGTGTTGGGCTTTGCAGAGAGCCGAGTCTAATACAGACGCCCAAGTGCAAGCTCCTTCCTGGGCAAGGAAAGGAACAGGAGTGAGGCAGTGGTGCAGTGAAGAGGAACAAAAGCATGAGCCAATCAACACGGAACTACGTTTGGAGCTGTCCTTGTCTACGGGCTGTTGCTTGTACAATCCCTGGAGACCGTGGGGTTGCTGTCTGGAAGGTGTCCCAGCACCCACTGAAGTGGGAGAAAGGGGCCGACATTTCTCCATTGTCACCCACACCACTGGGCAAAGGTTCTCCCCATGGACATCTACGTTGCCCATGCATCAGCACCAGGGACATTACTGTGATGCACCCCCCCACCCCGACACACATACACACACATAATCACTCAGGCGCCTGAAGACGAAAGCCAGGAGCACAAACTGGCCCTGAGGTGGGTCATGGTCAGCACACCTGTCGAAACTGGCTGACACAGCACAGAGCTGCACAGAGCTGGAATGAGGGATAGGTGAGGCCCAAACCTCTGAAGTGATCCACAAGATCATGTGTTGTACACCATGCACATTGCTAAGGAAGGACAAATTTCTCTCCTTTTGGCATTTTTCTTGGAGATACATGTGTGTCACTGAATGTCATTGGCAACACTTTTATGAAATTTGGGCCCTGAGATAAAAAAAAGAAAAAAGAGACCCCTGTTAGGGTGGTCTGTGACACTGGCTATGGGTGTAGAGTCAAGTTTTTATTCCCTCTCCAAGAAAGGAGAGGGGCATGGGGTGGAGGGATGCACGGGCCTGGGGGGGGGGGGGGAAGGGCTTTGAGCTTTTACTGGATTACAATTGGATGAAGAACGGGGAGGGTGATGTTGTATGGCCCCCCGGGCAGAGGCTGCAGTTTGTTCCAATGTTGTCTTCTGCCTGTGGCGGTAGGAAGGGGTTAGTTATATTCTTTCTTTGCAGTAATTTCCAGTCCTGGAGACAAACTCGGAAGACGAAAATGGGAGTCACGTTGAACAAGGTCACAGGCCTGCTCAGCAAAACAGTGCCACAATCGCAAATGGGGCTGACTTCTTCCTCTCACCCCCCGCAAATGCTGTCCCAGAAGCCACACTAATCCTTTCTTTAAAATCTCCCTATTTCAACAAATGAATCTGTATTGAGCTTAAGATTTCTGATTCATCATAAAATGCTACACTTAATATAAACTATTTACTTCTGCTAAACCCAAGGCTATATCACAGGCTGGGGGAGGGGGAGTGAGGAGTGTGTGGGGGAAACCATTTATTTCATTTATTCCAGGCTAACCAAAGGCCTCAAATTTAAAAGCTGACTCATTTCCAAACGAAGGTATATGTACAGTCTCAGAGGCACACTGCAACAACATTGCAAGTTGATGTTCTTCATAAAGTTAAAATGTTTCCCCATTACCAGATCAGACTGCCATAGTACATTATGAATTAATGTTTTTCAAAAGTTCTATAATTATCTTGTGAATAACTCTGTGCCTTTAGTGTTAAATTATACCAATTCATTAAATACAATGTTTTTAAAAATATCACAACTTTAAAAATTGTTTTGACATTTCAATTTTTTTAATATACCAAAAGCATTTTTTTTTTTAAAAAAAAGGGGGGGAGCTCCTGTACTTCTTGACCTCTGAAAGATCCTGGCTAATCCTTGTCAATTCTGGGAAAGTACTGCTTCCAGAGGTGCCATTTGCCCCCGTTCTGGGGACTTATTAGCCCTTTACTACACAGGGAAAAGCAGAGGAAACCAGCTAGAGGTTGAGTGAGGAACCCTTGCTCCTTTTCCCAGCTCTGAAGCTGTTTGTGAACATCGCCCGAGGCACTCTGGCATTGCACTGCTGATTGGCTTATATTCATCTTTCAAAGGGTCAGGAGTCCCTGTAGATAATTGTTGCTGTGGGGAGCCAGGACTTCTTGATATATTCTGTTGAATCCCCAAGTTCTTCCACCTACTTATTCTCTAGGTTGCTTTCAATTAAAAATTCACAGCTTCATTCTCTCTATAATATAGTCCTGCCAGCTCTCCAATGGTGCCTTTTGGGGAGGCCCTGTAAACGTCTGGGCTCATTTATCTCTGTCCTGCGGGGACTAAGCTAGCTGGCCACTGGCTATGGCAAGGCATTGTTCACCTCCTCAGTGGGCTCTTGGTCCTCCTCTCCAGCCCTTCAGGTTCTATGTAAGGGTCACACATATTGCTCAAAGAGACTAGCAAAGGCTTATAGAAATATCATCTAAGCCTGGGGACCCATATGTAGAGCAACCTGCATAACATTTGGGCTAAAATGCCTCTCCTTCAACAAGCAAGGACCCAACCAGACCTCCGTTTTATCATCCCTAATACAACTGGTTGCCCTTGGCCTGCATGTGCTTGTGTGATGTTTAAGATGATTTATTCCTGGACTCCCAGGCACGATGGTGGTGCAGGCAGATATAGCTCACCTCTTTGCACAACCACATCAAAATTACAACTAAAATAAAGAACAGCCATCACTCAGGACTTTCAGAAATCCAGTTGAAGTCTGATAACTACGGCATTAAATGAACCACATCCATCCATCCAGACCGGTAGGAGGGGCACAGATGTGGAACCGACAGGTCCTACATCCACATGAGGTGCAAAAAAAATTGGGGGGATATCTTGGGAGCAAGGAGTCCCAGACCCACACCAGGCCCCCAGCCCAGGATTCCAGTGCCAGGTAGATAAGTCCCCACAACTTCTGGCTGCAAAAAGCATCAGGGATTGAGTCAGTGGAAGAAAATTCTGGAGCCCCAAGAAGTTCCTCTTAAAGGACCCACACGTGAACTTACTCAGACTCACTCCTTCTGAGCTCCAGCACCAGGGTAGCAGCTTGAAAGGCACCAGTGAGATACAGGGAGAAACTGAAGCATCTGGCATCAAGGTGAGCAGAGGCCATTGTCCTTTTGCTCACCCTCTCCCAAAAGAGCTGGTAAGCCGGTGCCACATCTGAGACTCCATCAACCTGGCTAACACTGTTTGACCTTGGAGACCCCCAGAGACTCTACCCCACTCAAGCTGCTTTTCCATATGAATGGCTGGTCTTGGTTCATACTTCACAACTTCCTAAATCTTATCAAACAAGAACCATCTGGCCTCAGTGAGCCACAGACCTGGCACTAGAGGCCAGATAGATTCACAGCTTGGCTTCACCTGGGAATCTCCATGCCCAGCACAAGTAACAGCCATTTCAGATTGCTTTACAGCTCAGGCAGGGGTCCCTGGGCAAAACAGAGATGGGGGATGACCTTGGCCTGCATCACCCAAGGGATCCAGGGCCAGCATATCTGGTGGACAGCAACAGACCACATCAGAGCACCACCACCATGACCCTGCAAAGCTGACCCTCCATGGAGGACAGAGGTTGGTGATCAGTGGTCATGTTACAGAAAAATGAAGCAACCAGACACCGAGGGTTCAGGAGCATGATCTTTATTTACATGCACGGGCCCAGAGGAGAGTGATCTCCAAATTCTGAGCCCTGAACAAAGGTTCTTGGGGTTTATATAGCCTGCAGGACCTTCCTGTCTACGTGGCAAAGCGAGTTACAGAAGCGGAATGCGGAAGTTAGTCTATTTCCTTATTTGGGGATATCTGAGGTGCTGTGGCTTTCATTGGCTGCGCGGTAGAAGCAGGTTACAGAAGCGGAATGCTGAAGTTAGACTCTCCTACCGGGCGTTCTTAGGCTAGTGGAAAAGGGGCTTTTCTCTATCAGTCACAGCCAGTCCTTGCAGCTGATTGGCCTGGGTAAATCCCTCCCATTGACTTGCCAACAGCAACCAAGTCTCAACTACAAGAGGAGGGTGTACTCAGCCCACACGAAGGATGCACCTTGAGTACCCAACTTGGGTGATAGGAGAGGCTGTATGGCTGGACCTTACAGGACACTTCCTACGTTAGGATACACTACAAAAACACTGAATCATAGCAACTCTGCCTAATAGAAACAAACACAGGGAGGCAGCCAAAATGAGGAGACAAGGAAACATGGCCCAAATGAAAGAACAGATCAAAACTCCAGAAAAACAGGTAAACAAAATGGAGATAAGCAATCTATCAGATGCAGGGTTCAAAATACTGGTTATAAGGATGCTCAAGGAACTTAGTGAGGACCTCAACAGCATAAAAAAGATCCAGTCAGATATGAAGGATACAATGGTTGAAATAAAAAACAATTTATAGGGAAACAACCATGAACTAGATTAAGCTGAGAATCAAACCAATGATTTGGAACATAAGGAAGAAAGAAACAACCATGCAGAACAACAAAAAGGAAAAAGAATTTAAAAAAAAATAAGGATATTATAAGCAGCCTCTGGGACAACTTCAAGAGGTCCAACTTTAGCATCATACAGGTGTCAGAAGAAGAAGAGAAAGAGCAAGAAACTGGAAATCTATCTGAAAAAATAATGAAAGAAAACTTCCTAATTTGGTGAAGGAAGTAGACATGCAAGTCCAGGAAGCACAGAAAGTCCAAAACAAGATGGATGCAAAGAGGACCACTTCAAGACATATCATTATTAAAATGCCAAAGGTTAAAGATAAAGAGAGACTCTTAAAAGCAGCAAGAGAAAAGCAGTTAATTACCAGATAGTTGCTAGATTGGATGGGGGAGGGGGAGAATCGGAGAAGAGGTAAGGAGATTAAGAAGTACAAATAGGTAGTTACAGAACAGCCATGGGGATGTAAAGTATAGGAAAGGGAGTAGCCAAAGAACTTACACACATGACCCATGGACACGAACAATGGTGGGGGGATTGCCTGAGGGAGTAAGGGGCATTGTGTGGAAGAGGGCAAATGGAGAAAATCCAGGACAACTATAATAGCATAGTCAATAAAATAAGAAAACTAACAAAAAGATGCTTTAGTCCTGATGTAGGTGTTCCCCATTCAGTTGGCCTCTCTTTCGGTGGCCCTGAAGCCTCTCTCATCACCCTACAATGCATCTCCATGTAAACCTGCCCCCTAAAGCCTAACCCTGTGGATCAGAGAACAAAACAGGGGTGGAAGGAACAGAAATAACAATCTGCTTCCCAGGCAGGTGATGGTTGAACACCAAGATACAGAAAGTGATTTAGGGAGGATCTCCATCCCTGAAGGAGAGCCACAAGAAAAGCAAGAAGATGGTATCATTCTCCCTCCTCCCAGCACAGACCCTAATCTGTCCTGCTTTCAGGCTGGACTGGGACTCAGATCTCTCAGTTGGAAATTGATTAAGACCCATCCAGCACTAGAATGACCACCTCACTGGGAACCCAAACAGGCAGGAAATTAGATAAAAACTGGGGCCTGGAACAGTGGCAGCTAATTCTCTTCCAGTCATTAAAAGAATCTCAGCCTGGCTGGTGGTGCTGTTTCCACTCAGCGGGGCTCAGGCATCCTAGGAAGTCCACAGAGATCTGGAGCAGAACATAGCAGTGCTCCTGGGTTCCAAGAACTGAGAGATGGACATGGACTTGGTGAAAAAAAGAATGGGGACGGAATGCGAGGCAGAGCTCAGACCCTTTAATCCCAACAAGCAGAAAGTTTACAGTCTCAACAGGACTCAGTTCTTTTACTGTCCATGGAGCACTTGGACCTACTTTTTTTTTCAGTTCCTACTTTTGAGAAACAAGCCCCTCACTGGGGAACTGCAGCATAGCCATAGAAGAGACTAAACAAGAGCAACATCAGTCCTCTGACTTCATAACCAAAGAGATGCAAGGGCAACAAGTCCAGGGAAAGAGAGAGCCTGGTGTCTGGAGCTGTAAGGAAAGCCTTCATGAGGAAGGGAGTTTGAATAAGCTCTGGAAGGAAGGGGCAATGGGCTGGGGAGAAGGTAAAGAATTACCTTCATGGGCCCTGGCTGGTGTGACTCAGTTGGCTAGAGCATAGTTCCATAACCAAAGGGTTGTGGGTTCAATTCTTGGTCAGGGCACATACCTCGGTTGAGGGTTCTGTCCTGGTCTGGGCATGTACGGGAGGCAACCGATCAATGCTTCTTTCTCACATCCGTGCTTCTCTCTCCCGTCCTCTCTCCCTTCTTCTCTCTAAAAACAATGAAAAAAATGTCCTTGGATAAGGAAGGAAGGGAGGGAGGGAATTAACTTCATTTAACTCCATGGAAGTTTTCCACTGGGAGAGGACAAGCTCAGACTTTAAATATGGTTCCCTGTATTATCTCTCTGAAGGTAGAGAATTTCTTTTTGCCCTTTATGTATTCCTTCAAGTAGTCTGTAAGGGATCAGAGCACTCCAGAACCTGGTGGCAATTTGAATACTGCTATTACCACCACTAATAACTATAATAATGGTAATGACTATCATTTAGTGAACACTCTCTCTGCTCCAGGCACTGTGTTAAGTGCTTTACAAACATTAGTCTCATTTAATCTTTACAAATACTTTACCCTGTAGGTACTATTATTATCCCCACTTTATAGATGAGGAGACTAAGACTTGTAGATATTACTTGCCCATGCACATAGTGGCAGGTAGGGCCCAGGCTGAACACCAAACCGTCACTCCAGAGCTCACATATTTAACCACCATTTATGTTATTCCACGGTCCTTAAATATAAGAGAACTAAAGAATGGTTCAATTTTAGAACAATAAAAGCTGATGTTTGAGGAGACCTGTTTATGTGCAGGCGCTGTTCTAGGTACTTCACATGCATTAACTGGTTAGCCCACGGAAATCCGATGACAAGGTGCTGTGACTGCCTCGGCCCTAGAGGTGGAGTCCATGAGGCACAGAGACTGCGCAGTGTGCTCAAGGTCCCACAGGCAGGACGTGGACCTGAACCCAGGCGGGTGGCCCCAGAACCTACCTCTTAACTGCGCTCCACGGCCTCTCTCAAGACATAAGGGAGGGAAACAAACCAAGCAAACATTAGAGTTTTTAGTCATTGCCTAAGGACAGGAAAAAAAATTGCTGGGCTTGGCTAAAATCAGTGGTGCGCTATTAAACTGCACTCTCCCCAAAGCACCGTGGTTTACAACATTTGCCAGTTTTCTTTGGTGTACATACTGTACTTCCACCTTGGCTGATTTCAAGATATTAACTAGCTGATAAAATTCCTGAGTGTTTAACAATCACATCTCAGAAGTTGCCCAATTAGACAGGAGAAGCCTAGTTCAAGTCTCAACTTTTCTCTGAGACCCTCCACAAGCCACTCCCCTCCCCCACCCAGCCCTCACAGAGCACCCCTTTTCCTGAATTTTTATACCAATTATAACATGCACCACTGACCAGGCATTTTATTGTCCAAGGTTTCAGGTTATTATCTCATTCAAGAGGGAGCATCCAGTCTCTCAACAAGACGGCAAATAACCTCCAGTAAGGACGTGTCTTACTTCTCAAGTCAAGAAAAATACTTGGTGAATTGGATTGAATAACTCCTCCAGCATCCTTCCAGTTGGCACAAAGGCAGGCCCACAGCATGCCTTCCAGAGGGCCACGCTCCAGACTTCAAGGCAGGGGTGCTGGCCACGCAGTTAGCTCGGCTGTCTGCGCCTTTCCATACAGCCTTCCTTTATGGATTGCCCTGCATCGATATTCTCTTGCCCTTTCTAACCTGGCAAACATAAATCTAACGGCTTCCCACCACCTTTCTGATGGGACTGTCTAGCTCTTTGCAGCCTATTCCCAGAGAACTCCGGGACCCTTTCCCAGGATGGTCGCCTGGGTGAGAAGTGGCTTCCCTGGTTCACTGTCCTAGAATGTCATTGTGCAGCATCTACTGTCCTGAGCCCCTCAGTGCTTCCGCCATTAACCGCCGTCTCTGAGGAGGAAGCACCCGTGCTGTAATCATTCTTGGGAGGCCTGGGGACTAACGGACGGATCTGCTTGTTTTATTATTGGCAGTGTAAGTTAAATAGGTCCAGTCAACAAAGTACATAGGACTCCCCAGATGGCTGCTTCGGAGGTGAGACCCAGTAGCTTTCACGTCAGTCGATTTAGACCCAGGCCTAAATAAAAAGCAATATGCACCCGAAGAAGCAGCTCGGTTTCCTCTTTGGATAATTTCTTAGTGTCCTTGAGCCTGTCACAACTTAAATCAATCTTGACAGCTTCCAAGGAGAAATCCATTGCCTTTGGAGTGTCTCCATGCCACCACCTGCTCTCCCTGGCACACGACACTTAGAGTCCTGGACTGAGCAGGCAAAGTGAGAACTAAGACCTCCGCCTGTCCCGTGCCTGGGCACCGGGCCCTCCGCCCAGCCCTGGCAGTCCAGATTTTTCCCTCCTTCTACTGTTCCCTTCCTCCTGTCTCACTCTCCCAGGTCTCTCCTCACCCAGGACCCCCACAAACCCACCCTGCTCTTGCATCCCTCTGTTCCGGGGTTCTGCGTGACCAGACCAGGTTGGCCACAGAGGAGCTGGTCTTCCTTGTCATTTTGAGGGTGAATGTGGTCGTCCCTCCAGGTGGCATCTTTGTGCATTCACAGGAATGTCTAGGAAGTGGAGGGAAAATCACAACAGTAGTAATAGTGGCAGTAGTGATGTACCACCTCGTTGAACAGTTGCAGTGAGAATTTCAGTCCTGGCACAGGGGGTGGGAATGGGTCTTATCTTGAGTGAGTAAACGTTCAACTTGTTCCGCAGAGAAAGCCACCATCTCTGCCTGTTTGTCTAGGGCTGGCCACAGTGGGGCTCAGCTTGATGCTGTCTGCCAGGGATGGTCTAACGGATGCTTTAACTCCGTCCCTCCATCAGGGTGGTGAGCCTCCACCTCCCCATTCTGCAAGGGCTATCACGATGGCGCTAGCAGCAAAACAGTCTGGCCCGGGGCCAGGAGCCAGCAGGAGCACAACGTCACCTCCAACCCTCTCCCCAGTGTCAGGGCATCTTGCCTGGGAAAGCCCGCATGTCTCCTATTTGGAACGGTGGCTAGAAAGATGCCCGTGATATTTACACCTCAAGTGGGAACAAGTCCTGCCACTCATTAGTCATGAGATCAGACTTTCAAATACCAGAATTTCCATGGTTTCTCCACAGCCCATTCTCTGCTGCCAAGTCGGACTCGCCAGTCAGGGTGCTAACTGAACCAGCTTGTCTCAAAACTGTTTCTATGTTGGAAAAAGTTTTAATTAAATGTGGGACGAAAACTGTCCCCCACGTGGTCCCTGCCTAAAGAGACCCAGCAGTGTCTGCAGCCCAGAGGTTGGGCAGATGTGCAGGGCCATGGGCAGATCATTTGCAACATCCCCTCGACTAAGTGACAACTGTCAACAGCAACCATGACATGAAACAAATGATAATAGTGACCAGAAAAGGAATGCAGACACTTTCTTTTGTTTACTTATTTTGTTTTCTTTTTAAGCTCTCTGACCAGAGATCAAACCCACAGCCTTGGCCTATCAGGATGACACTCCAACCCACTGGACCACCCGGCCAAACTTCATATATATAATCATGCCAGTAACAATAAATACATCTAGTTAAAATACAAAAAAGAAAAAAGTAATGGATTGATATGTCTTATTATGTCAATACTTTTAGAAACTGGAAAAAAGGTGCCTACATATTAATTTGTTATAATATTAATTATATTACATAATATAATGCTACATAATATTACAGTTTCTGTTTTTCAGGCTTAACCTCTATGAATTTGTTAATGACTTTGTCAACAATGATCTTCACGTATTCATGTTCAATAGGCAGATTGTCATCTGTCTTTGCTCATTGTTAATTTTCACTCAGAAACATTTCGTTTACAGGGATCAACATATATACAAATACTGCAGACTGAAAGTCTTGAATATAAGAATGGGTTTGTCAGAGGCTCATCCTAGTTAGAAGTTGCAATACTGTCTGTGTTATTTGTTTCTGTGGGATCGAGTTTAGCTGCTTTCAAATGTCTCCACCCTGTCCAAACTGTCCGCTAAAATATCTTCACCAGAAGACTCACCATGAAGTTCTAGTATAACTGGTAAACTTCTGAAGCTCCTCTTCCGTAAAACTCAGAGAAAATGGCCGAGTGACGGTGAAATCAGAATTATTTGATATGTTGCTTCAGAAGTGTTCAGTTCTTGATGAAACCAATCAAGGCATGTAAACATTGTCCTTTTATGTTCTCCTGGAAATAAAATGCAGCTAACTGACTGATACTCTGTGTTTTCATGTTTACGATTATGTGTGATTGTTTTATTATTGTTGTTATTATTATTGTTGTTATTATTTATTATTATTGAGGTGGGGGGAAGGGAGGGAGAAAAACAGAGAAACATCAGTGTGAGAAAGAAATATCAGTCAGTTGCCTCTCATACATGCCCTGACAGGGGAATAAACCCACAACCTATGTATGTGCCCTCACCTGGAATTGAGCCAGTGACATTCCGGTTTGCGGGACAATACCCACCCAACTGAACCACACTGGTCATGGCTGTTGTTTATTATTCTTTTATTTTTTATTTATTGATTTGAGGGAGAGACATTGATTTATTGTTCCACTCATGCATTTATTGGCTGATTCTTCTATGAACCCTGATCAGGAATCGAACGCACAACCTTGGCGTGTCAGGACAACTCTAACTAACTGAGCTACCTGGCCAGGGCTATAGTTGTTTATTTTGAATCTATTGTTTATACACAGGAATGTGTGGTTTCACAGGGTTCAAAACTGAGGGTTCCGAATCCTTATGTATGTATTCTGAGAGTAAATGCTTTTAGGTAAATCCACTTAAATCGGGGTCTAATTCTCAAAATAACTTACATGTAGATACAATGTTTATTAATATATAATTTATTTAAATGTGTTCATTTGAAGCACACATGTGTCTTATTAAAACTCAGCAACAACCATAGCAATTATTTAGATCTTAGACTAACCAAAGATTTTTTTTCAAGGTGGGTAGTATTTGTTACTGACATTGTTCAGGATTGTCAGTTCATGTCGATAACAAAAAGCAGGCTGAACTTTAGTTTGTCTTTTTATCGTTTTAAACTTTGCTACAGACAATGCACCCCTTATGCAACTGTGCTTGAGCTGGACAGATCCCACTGCCCACTCCACCCCTGCAGTGCCCCGCCTGGAGGAATCTGGCTCCCAAAACCTTGCAAGGAGAGGCTGAGTGACAGAGTGCACAAAGCAGAGGTCAACATCCATGTCAGGGCCCTATTTCGTTTGGTCTTTAGCATTAAAAAAAAACAAAAGAAAACAAACAGAAAACAACAACTCTTCAGTGTCTTTTGGCGCAACCCTCTATTTTATCATCTACTTTGCCCACTTTATCTGTCTGGCACCTAGAGGCACATGAATTCCTGACTCCTACTTCTGACGTTGTTTCTAGAGCTACCCTGATAGTGACCTAGGTGTTTTCCAGTTATTCAGCTTCGCAGGGCTCGCCCTTTCTCCTCTGCCCTCGCTGATCACGGCTCAGCACTTCCTCCTAACCCCGCAGCTTCGCCACCTCAGAGGCCCTCTGCCCTCTTGCTAACCTCATGTTTTCCTTCTCATTCCACCATGCCACTCGGCTTCCTGGAGGCCCTTACATCACCACTAAGTGCTCTTTCTTGAGCATGAGTCAGACACTGCCTCCCTTTGAGTGGGGACTGAGTGCTTCAGCTTCCTCTGTGACACTCAGGCAGGCCAGCCAAGGCCTGGATAGCGAGCACTCGCACTCCCGAGGCTGGTGAGGGCCTGGTTCCCCAGCTTAACTGGTGGGGATCAGAGGAGCAGAAACCATTTCTAAGCTTTGAACATACATGCCTAGCCCCACCCTTGTTTGATGTACTTGAACCTCAAGCAAAACACTTTCTTGGGGTGGGTGAAAAAAGCATTCTATGGAAAATAACCTCTGATTATAAGTCAGAAGGGTGATCTGATTATAAATTCCTAACTGGGCAGGTCATGGTGGGCGTGCCCCAGGCATATATATGGTCATTTCTTTAGTAAAAGGTTTCTCTTTCTTTTAAGCAAGCCCTGTTCCTTGTTTCTGTGCATCTAGGTCAACACACCTGTGAAATCAACCATAACCACCCTCAAGAGAGCACAGAATCTGTTAACTATCTGGTAATCCAACCCCTACCTTGCTTTTTTTTACCTCCATGTGACCTTCTTTCAGGTCCCTCCTTAATTTCAAATGCATAAAAGAAACTGCAAACTGTCATTCTCCAGAGCATTTGAGATCCTGCTCCCTGGCATCAGTTTGGTTCAAATGAACTCTTATAAAAATTCTTTACAGGTCTGGACATTCTTATATTGACACTGGCCAAACTGCCCCAAATCCAATTGAACCATGACCTTCAGCCAATGGTGCGCTGGAGCCAGCTCCTAATAACTCCTGAGACAATTGTTAAACACCCAGGAATTTCCTCAGATAGTAAGTATCTTGAAATCAGCTAAGGTGGAAGTATTTACACCAAGGAAATTGGCAAATGTCACAAACCCGGACTTTTATTTTTTTGGTGCAGAGGGGCAATTTATCAGCATACTGTGACAGGGTGCAGCCAAGTGGGAGGCCAGAATGGGGATTTGTAATGGGGCCCAGAAATCAGAGTGTCCAGGAAATATTAAATATATATATATATATACATATATATATGTGTATATATATATATATGATGTCCTCACAAGTCTGAGCTGGGGGATGGGATGGACAGAGCAGGGCCTTTGAGAACTGTTTTGAATAGCAATAGTTTTGCAGATAACCTCTAGAATGGTCATTTAATGTAACTATAACCTTTAACTGGTTTCATAGATATGTTAAATAGCTGTGGCCATGCTTTGAGCCAGTGGGCTGGAAGTGACTTCAATCCATGATGCAACTGGGAAGCAAGTCCCCCTGGTTACAGCCTGCATGAGAGCTTGGAGAGATTGGCTCCACACCATGGGGCCACGCCTGCCCAGACTTACTATGGCAGCCTAGTAAAGCTGGAAGAATATGGGAATGCTGGCAGGTGTAACTGATTGTGGGAGGAGTCAGAAATGGGGCTGCAGAGGAAGACTGACTGGGATTTAAACCCTGGCACAGCAGCCATGCTGGGCTTTTGGGGACCACATGGCTTTAGTGAAAGTAGGGACCGTGCAGCTTTAGGATGTGCCCTTTTTGCCATGCGGCTTAGGAAGCAGGAGAGACTTTACCTGGAAGAAAAGGGGTAAAAGGATTCTTGCTGGTGGGCCATGAGAAGGTGCCACGTAGTTTTGGGTTAACTGGAGACTGCAGCAGCAACACAGCTGGTGGTGCAGGAACTCAGAGGCTGCCTGAACCATGGACTTCTACTTCTCTCCCTGAAATACAGTACTTTAGAACAAGAAAAGGGGAGAAGGAAGGACGGTGCATTTGTGGATATTCTTAAGGACTTTAGTATTTTTAATGAAGACATTAAGTCACTACTCTAAGTCTGTATAACTTAAATAAATAATCCCTTTTCTTTTCACCAATCTTTGGCATTGAAAGACATCTTTCCCTGGTGTGGGCAAGGTGAACCTAGTATGGGTTTGGGGGACCCCTGGAGCACAAGGGTGGGTGCAATCGGTAATAGTATATCATTCACCACCCCTGCCCCCAGGTCTGTTCTGTAACAATACCACTGCTTTTAACCCAACCCACCATTTTCTTCTGCCAACAATGACTAGAAACTTTAGGGGTTTGGGTATCTTTTTTTACTATATGTGAATATAATTTTAGAGATAAAGATGAGAGAGAGATAAACATTGATTTGTTATTCCACTTATTTATGCATTTATTGGATGATCATTTTACATGCCCTGACTGGGGATCGAACCCACAAACTTTGGCTATCAGGACAAAGCTCTACCAACTGAGCTACCCACCCAGGGATCCAAACATTCAATGCTGTGTGGTCCTTTCCCTCCCTTCTGCATTGAGAGAGGCTGTAGAGTGCAGCTAAGAGGTGAGATCTAGAGTCACACCGCATGGGTTCAGGTCCACGTCCTGCCTGTGGGACCTTGAGCAAGCACGCTGCACAGTCTCTGTGCCTCATGGACTCCACCACTAGGGCCAAGGCAGTCACAGCACCTTGTTATCAGATTTCTGTGGGTTTAAACCAGTTAATGCACTTGAAGTACCTAGAGCAGCACCTTCATATGAAAAGTGCTCCACAAACATCAGCTTTTATTATTCTAAAACTGAAATATCCTTTGGTTCTCTTAGTTCGGCTGTGTAGTTAAAAGATGCAAGCACCTGCTAACCAATTTAAACCCTGCACACCTGCTGAGTAGAACTGTCTCTGATACTACACCCTTTCACATGAGTGCCTGTCAGGTCAATGCGATTCCTCTTCATCTCAAAAAAAAAAAAAGCAGCAACACATGGTGAAAGCCCATTACTACTATTACCCCAAAGTGTGGATGTTGGTTTCACATCTCAATCCCAGAATTAGGAAAAGCCTCCTCTTATCTGTTTTTTTTAATAAATTCTGCTCTTTCTTTTTTATTTTATTTTTATGATGCACTGCACTTTTACATGTTAACACTCCTGAAATCAGGATGGGAGTTTGAATTGGTGTGTGTGTCTGCATGTTCCTTTTTCTCCCCCTAGAAGCACTTATTAAATTGATCTTACAATTGATGATGTCTGAGAATCAGGAGAAAAAATTACTAATAACCAGTGGCAAAGTCATTTGCAGGACCCACGACACCAGACTCCATGTCCAGTGTCATGTCCCCAAGATCACAATGTTCCAGGCCTGGGACTCTGTCATGCGTGTGGCTGCGGAGGCCACCCATCCCTACCCTTAGACCATGATGCTGTTGGCTTGGCCCTGCCCTGGGAGGTTTTGCTCACAGACATGAGTCCTCATTCCTCAATTAAAAACACAGCACATCACTCCCAGGGCTGGGATCTGAGCACAGAGAGGAAGGCTCTGAGACAGCCCAAAGCAAAAGTGGAAGAAGGAACTGGGCTGCAGAACAAGGGCAGGCCCAGCTGTGCCAGGCAGAAAACACACACGCCTCGTGCCGACATCCTGTTCTGAGTCATCCCGCTTCCTGGTTCCACTTGCTCGGTCTACCCGCCACACTTTCTCTATAATCTCAGTTTCCCCCACCTGGTTACTTGCCCATGCAGTCTGTGAAGTTTAAGAAAGAGAACTCAGTAAAAGACTTGAGGAGTCTGGGAGAGCAGCTCTGTCCAAGCAGCCCCACTGTAGGCCTCCTCCCAGCCACCTCCTGAGCTCAGGCTCCCCTCAGCAGGCCTGTCACAGTCCCAGTGCAGGGTCCCCTGAGCCACAGACCCTCGAGCACACCGAGTGAGGGCTCTCCTGTGTGAGCTGAGGGGAAGCTATGGGACTCCAAGAGAGCAGCAGCCAGAGTGGAAGCTACGAGGCGAGACCCCTCATGAAAGACAATCTACATCCCAGCTTCCTTCATTCCTGTTTTGTTCGTACTCTGTGTCCTATGTCTCGAATTCTGCACGACATACCACAGGAGGGGAGCCCGCAGTTCAGGGTCTGGTCCATGCTGACAGCGCCGTGCTGGCAGCCCAGCCCTAACCCTTTTCCTCTTTGCAGGACCTCAGAGCCTGGGGTGGAAGAGGAGGAGGAGACACAGCCATTTCAGGCAAAGAAGCCTTGCACAGGATCACAGCCAAAAGGCTGGTGAGCCATTTCCACTCACTCCACCCCCACTGCCCCTTCGTGTGCCTCTCAGCAGTCCTGCTGTGGGGACAGGTTTGACTATAAGCCCCAGTTGCGGCCCCTCCACGTCCAGCCCCATGTTCACACTGATGGCATACCCCCCAAACCTACTCCCAGCCAGCGCTCAGCATGGGGGTGGAGGGTACTAATGCAGGCCTGCCCTTCAAGATCCAGGACTCCTCCAACAGGTAGGTTTAAAGGGAGGACTCCTCACCCACTGCCTGAACCTTTCTCAGAGCCATGTTATTGTCTAAGACTCTTCCCACCTGTGTAGCAAAGAATTTAACCTTGCCCCAAATGAAATCTGGACTTTGCCCTTGGCTCCTAGGAGATAATCTGTGTTTGCCTGGGACCTTGGGCTGGTGAGGTAGTAACAATGTGACTTAGGGTGGGGGCCGGCCACACCAGAAAGACCAACAATGTGACTTAGGGTGCAGCTTTGGGTCACTCAAGGACAGTCAACCAGCGATTGAGATCAACCTCATAGGCAATCAGTCAATCATGCCTGCATAATGGATCCAAAGTATAATCTCTTAATACCGGGGCTTAGGTGCATATATTCAGTTTGTAAAACTCCATGCTTATTTTCACACATCTCTGCCAGGAGATATCACAGCCCGACTCCACAGGGAGAAGACGGTAGAAGCTCTGGGTCTGGCACTTCCCTGGATTCCATTCTCTGTGCTTCTTCCCTTGGCTAATTTTAATCTGTACCCTTTCCCTGAAATAAACTATAATCAAGAGTATAATAGGTTTCTGTGTATTCTATGATTACCGCAACTTGAAGGTGGTCTTGGGGACTTCTGAACTTGCAGTTGGTACCCACCATGAGGGCAGTACTGTGGCAACTATTTCCTTTAAATTTTGCAGTTGCCTTAAGTCTTCTCCCTGCCCATCCTTCTTCTCAGGGGCCAGATCTTCACTGGGGTTTGAGCTCACCCCCTTCCTGGACTCCCACCCTTTTATCCTTCATAGGCACTTCCCCAACAAATCTCTTTTATGTCTTCCTCCACCTTGGTGTTTGCTCCTCAGTGGACCTGAATGAACATAGGTCATCTGTGAGCCACCAGCCCTGAAAATACAGAATCATCACCCTACCTCAGACTGGAGTTAAACTCTCAGAGGTGGGATGTGGGGCCCCGCACTGTAGATGAGCTGCCCACGTGATGCAAATGTACACCAGACTTCAAGAGCCACTGGCCTGGGAGACTGACTGCTCCTGAGCCGCTGCTGCAGAGAAGGCTGCAGAAAACCTGTCACCTATGGGGGGTGAGCTCCTGAAGTACTACCAGGCTGCTGCCCTGGCGGTGACACTAAGTTCTCAGCTGCAGGGTGGGGTGAGTCTCAGAGGGGTATGATGTGGGGGTGCATGCAATCACTGTAGGAGCTGGACCTCCACATGAGGCGAGGTGCTTCCTGCCCTCGGAATCCCCACTGCCTTGTCTGAGACATCAGTCCATCATTCTTACATCCAGCCTTCTCTCTGAGAGTTCGCGCTTTAGAACACACCCCACCCCCACCCCCACCTCCTGCAGCATCTGATGCCACCTCCTTTACCCACCAGCATGTTGGGGTCCCTATACCTTCGTAAGGACAGGTAGCCTAACACCACAGAAGCTCAATCACTTCAAAATCTGACAAACACAGATCACTCCCTCTTGGTATTTTCTTGTACGTGTTTTCATTTTTACAACACTTCCATTTATCCATTCACTTATTCAACAACTACTACAGAATACTTAGCACAGACCAAATACATTCTAGAGTAACGGATCCATGCCTCCAAATGAAATAGCCCAGACACAAGGGGCTGACGAACCACGGATCTTGAGATCGCAAAGGTGTTAGATGTCATAACTACAACAAGGTTGTTAAATTAGTTACCTACAGATCATCCTAGAAATAAGCTACCATGAAATCTAACATGCGAACGTTCTGGTAAGGTGCCTCCAAAAGCGTGGTGTGAACCAGTGCTCCTGACCTTGATGGCATCTCCAATGCCTTCCTCCAAGATGTGCACCTAGATGGCTAGGGCTATAGGCTAGATAAACCGTTCGTAACATCTTTCAGATTAGGACCTCTCCGAAGAATTTGAGAATTTGATGAAAGCTATGGACACCTTTCTCCACAAGCAGCATCATATATGCAAAATTGCATTTACGTGCCGAAGAGCTTCACCCCCAGCTCAGATTTCGCTGCGTGGATGTTCATCGCAGCACTAGCATTAAAAGAGATGTTCATTAGCAATTAGAAGAGAACATTTGTTCTCTACTCAAAACACTCTGACACCAAGTGCATGTGGAGTTTCCCCACAGCCATCAGTTCTCCAACTCTCCAGACCCCGATCGAGAATCCTACAATTTAATTCAATGAGCCAGATGCCTCCACAGGCCGAGGGCTCAGCCCTGTAAGACTGGCCTTGCTTCACACACTAACTGTAAGTCCCCCAGGGTGGCACCTGTACTACTGACCAGTTCCTACCACTCCCTCCTGAGGTTTGATAATTTGTTATAAAGTCTCACAAAATTCAAAGAAACATTTACTTACTTTTACCAGTTTATTATAAATAATATAAAAGATACAGTGGAAGAGGTACACAGGGAGAGGTCCAGAGGGTGAGCACAGAAGCTCCTGTCCCTGTGGAATGTCTGTGTGGGAAGTGGGGGGTGAGGGAGGGGGACATCTTCCCAGCAAGTGTCCAACCTGGAAAGTCCTCAAACCCTGTGGTTTAGGGACTGAGCTTCCTCACACAGGCACGATGGATTATTTACCCAATCTCCAGCCTCTCTACCCTCCCTGGAGGTCAAGGGGTGGGGCTGAAAGTTCCAAGCTTTTCATCAAGGCTTGGTCTTTCTGGTGACCAATCCCAAACCTAAAGCTATCCGGGGGCCCACCCAGAGTATCCTCATCAGAACAAAAGGCGTCCTGGAAATCCCAAGGGATTTAGTAACTGTGTCATGGGAACTGGGGGTAGAGACCGAATACATATTTCTCATGTCATAGTAGTAAAAAAGATAGAAGTGATCTAAAATGGAAGTACTGAATATCCATATAGTAATACATTCAGAAGCTACTGATATTTTTAAAACATTCTTGCTAACAATAGGTCTAACACATACTGTTTATCCTATGACAGAAATGACTCTAAGTTCTTCATAAATGCATGTGATTGTCACTAATACCCTGTCAGATAGGGTTTAATTTTACCCTTACTTTACAGATAAGAAATCGGAAGTAGAGAGGTGACTTGCCTGAAATTACAGGTTTACCAAGTGGAGGACTTGGGTTCGAATCCAGGAAATCTGAGCTTACAGACACAAAAACGTAGGCTATAAAACCATATGAACAATAAGATGCCATTTTGGTTTTTAAAATATCTGGCTGGAGAATCCCTTTTGCAATGGTTTTAATGCATGTCCAGAAGTTATTTGGTTCTCCTCCTTTCAAGAGTTGGAAGTTAAATCCTTTCTTTCCTCTTGGGCTTGACTTAGTGATTTTCTTGTCACAAACAGAATGGGGCAGAAGTGACAGTGTGTGACTTCCAAGACCAGATCATAAAAGGCGTTGAAGCTTCCTCCTTGCCCTTTCTCTTGGATCACTCGTTCTGAGAGAAGCCAGTGCCATATTGCGAAGGCGCCCAAGCAGTCCTGTGGAGAGTCCACATGCTGAGGAACTGAGGCTTCCAGCCACCAGCCCTGTGAGTGAGCCACCTTGGAATTGGGTCCTTCAGCCCCACGTAACCTTCATTCACATGATTCCAACCCCATCAGAGACCCCGAGCCAGGACCACCAGCTAAGCTTCCCCTGAACTCCTGACCCGGGGAAGCTGCCAGATAATAAATGTCTTCTGTTGTAAGCCACTAAATTTTCAGGTCATCTATTCTGCAGCAACAGATGAGAAATATATCCCCCAAATGTTAGTCACAGAGAGAGCCTGGGTGATTTTCATTTCATATTTTTTTGTCTCACCTGTCTTCTAAAAATGTCCTTGGATAAACCAATGTTACTTATATATCTAAGCAAGCACATGTAAAAATCACATATTTCACAGACTAGAAAGAATAAACAAAAGGACAGCCACTCACCATCCTGGGTTCCGGATACCACATCAGCAACAACCACTTCGTGAGGACATGAAACATCCAAATCAGCTTTTGCAGTGGGTGTAGTTGATTAACATCACTGGGAATGAACCTGTGAGACACTGTGGCTCTGAAGGTGAAATGAATAAACTGGGTGGGTCAGCCTGGACCCCTTCATTCGTGATGGAGGGGAATGGGTTGGTTGGGGTGGAAAATGCCCTGAATCTGTGCCCAATAAAACTTAGATTTTATCTTATATGTGGCCCTAGGCAAGTCACAGCACAGGGGACCTCAGTCATCTCATTTGCCAAATGAGCATTACTTCCACAGAATTCATCAAATTAGACATTGTCAGATATTTACTGTCTTGGCCTACTCTGGCAGCTATAATGAAACAGCACAGAACAGGTGGCTTCATCAACAGAAACTTATTTCGCACAGTTCTGGAAGCTGGAAATCCAAGGTCGGGGGCCAGCATGGTCACCTTCTGGGGAAGGCCCACTTCCTGGTTCATAGCTGGTGCCTTCTGGCTGTGTCCCCACTCCACGGAAGGAGTCAGGACTCTCTCTGGAGCCTCCTTACATAAGGCACTAATCCTATTCACAAGGGCCCTACCCTATGATGTAAGCACCTCCTGAAGGCCCCACCTCCCAAAACCTTAATTTTGAGGTGTTAAGATTTCAACATATGTATGGAAGAGGGGAGAGACAGAAATATTCAGACTATAGTATTTTTGTAGAACAAACAACGTGTTTATGTACAATATAAGGCAATATAAAATAGAAACACTACTTCCCTATAAGAGTGATTCATGCAACGTAACAGTTCTTATTTTTAAACTTTTTTTTATTCTGAAGCATTATAAAGTAAATTATAAACATGATATTTTTGCCCCTAAATACGCTCTCCAAAATAGTAAGAACATTTTCCTGCATCATTGCCTGGCATTTTGGCCAATCAGGCTGCAAGAAAATTCAGCCAATCAGAATTCAGAAAAGATCTAAAAAATCTAAACAGACCAAAAATCTGAAACAAGCCTCAAGTAGAATTAAAAAGATAAGACAGAAGCAATACAGAACAAGAAATTTAAAGGACAAGTAGAAATATTGGGTATAAAAACTCTAATAACAGTGAATAACGGGCACTGATCCAGGCTTGGACTGAAACCAAGGGCCAGGCAAAAGAGAAAACAAAGTGGGCGTGGAGAGACCCATAGTGGAGGTCTGGGGTTTACCTTGACAGCTTTCTCAAAAAAGAGGCTGATGGAGAAGTTAGTATGAGAGTTCAAAACGAGGCAGCCCAGTACGTGCCTTTGTAGTATGTGGATTATTTTGAGCCAAAGGCAGCCAAAACCCTGCAGGTTCACAAGAAACTTTGACCTCCCCCTTCAAGAACTTATACTAGGAACCTTGTCCACGGTAAGCGTTATCACCAGAAATACAGTTTTTTGACCTATGTATAGGGTGGGGCGGACTACTGATTACTGAACATCTGCTCTTCTTATCATCCTGCAATGGCCCTCTGAAGCCCCAGCGTGTCTCAGCCACTCTGTACTTAGCTCAAATGTCATGTGTATCGCATATTCCCTTTCTGTCCATGAACTTCTCACATGTGTGTGGTTCTGACTCCCTCATGTGTGGGCATGAATACATATGTGATTAAATTTGGTTCTTTTCTCTTGTTAATCTGTCTCATGTCAATTTTATTATTAGACCAACTGAAAGAACCCTGAAGGGTAGAGGGACATTTTCTCTCCCCCGACACTGTCCTTCCCGGTCTCCAGTTGCCCTGCTTTGCTGGCTGCCACTGAACCTGCAACCTGGAGGTCCCTCTCCCTTCCCACCTGGCTCACTAGCCCATTGAATTCAGGTGGAATTTCTTCCTTCTGATACCCTACAGGTAGGACCGGCCACAAAATCTGTGGGTCCCAGTGTGAAATAAAAATGCAAGGCCCTTTGTTTGAAAAAATTATTAAGAATTTTAAGATAACAATGGCAGAGCACTAAACCAAACATGGGCCTCAGGCTTGGAGCCCTCTGCAGCCGCCCAGACTGCACGCTCAGGAAGCCTACTCAGACCACAAGGTCTGGGAGGGTGTGTTTGCTGGCCCTGCCCCGCCCCTATCCTCACAGTGGGGGTGGGGGGAGGCCATGGAATTATGACTTTGGTCTGTTAATGACCTCCTTTCATCCCCTTGGCTATGCACTGGGAACTATGAAAATCCATTGCAGGATTCAGGCCAAAACCTCACCAGAAATTTCTTTCCTTCTCTCACCAGCCTCATCAGATGAATAACCTAAGAGCAGCAGTTTCTTTGAGACCCTGAATTGTCCCCAGGCAGGGACTCATTTATCCCCACCCCCAGCCCCGTCAATCAACACAGGGGCAGCAGACTGCCAGCAGCCATTGTGGTGGGGTGAGGGGCTCTTGCTACCAAGAAAAGGAGTGAAAAATAAGACTCATCTTCGTTAGGGATGCCAACCGACAAAATTGCATTATCAAAAAGTCACCAGGCTTAGAGCCCCAGTGAAAAATTCTGAGTTAGGATAAATTGTGTTTCTTTGATAATTTTTTTAAAAGTAGAAAATGATGCAGTAATGAATGTGATTAAACCCCATAGCAAAAACCTAAGGCCAGATAATCTGCATCTTGTTAGAGTGGGTTCTGATTTGGGGCAGTGAAAAGACTATTGTGTTGGGGAAGGGGGAGGAGGCAAAATACACACACACACACATAAAATTTTTGCCATTTTATCCAATTCGGTGGCATTAAGCACAACCATACTGTTATGTAACATTACTGCAGTCTGTTTCCAGAACCTTTTCCAGCAACATTACCACTGCCCCAAACTGAAATTCTGTACCCATTAAACAATAATTCCCCACTCCCCACCCCCCAGCCTTTGACTAACCTCTAGTCTATGTCTCTACAAACTTGTCTGTTATCTCATGTAAGTAGAATCACATTATATTTGTCTTTTTGTGTCTGGCTTATTTCGCTTACCATTATTGTGTTCACTTAGCATACATGTTGTAGCATGAGTCAGATGTCATTCCTTTTTATGGATGAATAATATTCCATCGTATGTACACATCACATTTAGTTTATTCATTCATCTGTTGATGGACAACTGGGTTGTTCCATCTTTGACTGTTGTGAATAATGCCGCTATGCACATTGGCATTCAAGTATATTTTTGAGTCCCTGATTTCAGTTCTTTGGGTATATACGTTGGAGTGGAATTGCTGAGTCACATGGTAATTCTATGTTTAACATTTTGAGGAATTATCAAACCGCTTTTCACAGTGGTAGCAAGAGTGTACATTCCCACCTGCAAAGCCCACAGGTTCCAATTTCCCTGTATGTTCACCAACACTTATTTTCCACTTTTTTGATAATAAGCATCCTAGATGGGCATCCTAAAGGCACGACACTTAGGTATTATGATACCTAAATAATTTAGGTATTATAATATGATACCTAAATGAAGTGGTATTATATTATGATTTTAATTTGGAGAAATATTGATCTTTTGTCCATTTTTTAACTGTACTGTGTTTTGCTGTTGAACTGTAGTTCTTTATATATTCTGGATATTAGTTCTTTATTAAATATATGATTTGCAAATATTTTCTCCTATTTGGGGGTTGTCTTTTCACTCGCTTGATAGGGCCACTTAAAACACACAGCGGGAAGCTTCTGGGGATGGGATATTAACTTGATATTAACATGGCAGACTACTGCCCGGAAAGGCGAAAGGTGCTTCCCACCACTCCTGCCCCCCTGGATCTACTTTGCATCCTCTGCTGCCCTGTCCCTGTCTCTAAGCAGCTGGCCCCCGTGGACAGACACATCAGGCCCCCTTGCCCTCTGGCTTCCCAATTAGGTTAAGCCAGCAGGAGTCACCATCAGGACACCAGCAGGGCCACAGGTTGTCTGTGCCTCTGTCAAAGATGACATGTCACTCCCATAAGGCGGCCCAACTATTTCCAGGTTCTGGTAACTGCTTCACTCTCTGCACAAGACTGTTTGTACATCTGTACAAACCCCTCATCTTCCTCATCTCTAGTGATAAGAACATCTTCCTTCTGGTACAGTGAGGATACCTGTCACATGGGAGTTTTACCATCTGCTTCAGGGTGGAAGGGGGGGGAAGGAGAGAGGTCAGCATGCCCCTTCTACTTCTGCTATTTTCTCAAACTCTTTCAGCTTAAGACATTCGATACGCCAAGGTGCTATGTTTTGCTATATATATATCCTACACCCCATCACCTACCCACAGTTTTATAGTTGGCTGCTTTGTTACATGCATCCCAGTTACTCCATTTGAGCATTTCCTGCTGGAACATGGACTGATACTGCTGGAAGCACTTTAGAGGCAGGAAGACAGAATTTGTATCTTGGCTTTACTCCTCAATAGCTGTGTGACCTTGGACAGGTCCATCTCTCTGAGCCTCCCCTTCTCCGACTGCCAAGTGGAGACTCTGACAGCCATCAAATAGGGTCGTTGGGAGGATGAGTGAAAGAGCAAATGTGAATACCCAGCACACAGTACGTGCTCAATAACTGCCAATCACTCTTCCTTTGCTGGACAAAGCTGGTCTTTGGCACATCTCTCAGCTTCCTTTTGCTTCCTTGATCCTGCTGCCCCTGACTACCTCAAGGCCCCTCACTTGGTGCTCCAACCCAGGTCTGTCAGTTCTCATAATCATGGTCTCTTCCTTGCCACCTACGTAATCCCATACACCTCCTCACAGACCCTGTTTAAAGCCAGTGCACCCGATCGTCCCATTCCTTTAGGAGCCTTTCTGCCTGCAGATGTAGATGAAAAGAAGTTATCCAACAAGCACATCTCATCCCTTTACTCATGTAAACAGTGTAGTCCTGGGCGAGAAACTTGCTTCACTCAATTAAAATTTCCAGCTCCTTGAAGTATGAGGTTGAGCAGAACTGGTCAGGTGTTGCAGACCACTCTGCCTGGTTTTAGGAATTGTATCTCGACCCCTTGTGGCTAAGGGCAAGGGACTACCTCTGGAATGCGAGATGCTGGAGACAAAGCTTGTCTCTGGTAGCAAATGCTGCCTCAGTTTCCTCTCCCTGCCCCCAAAGCTTGGTCGGAAGTCAATAAAGGTAAGACCCCTTACAGAGGAGGGGCAACCTAAGCCAGACTCGATCACTTGGGAGGCCTTATGAAAGGACTCGGTGGGCAGCAACAAAGAGCAATGTACTCTTGCCCCGTGGCTTTGACAAAGCCCAAGTCCCCATGTTCTCTGGGAGAAGTGCTTCCTGGCTCTAATCCACTTAAGCTTGAATACCTGATGGAGAGAGGTGCAGCTCCTTGCCTTGCTAGAGTATGTCCTGGGGAAAAATCTGGCATCACAAAGACTTCCTGATAAACCTGTGAAATCTCCTCTGCTAAGCATGTTTTCATTCATATGTTAAGGGTTTGAGCAGAAAACCCTAAACTGTTTCTGACAGACTCTGACTCATACCAAGCCCTCAGATTTCTTTGAAATGTTATCTACTGTTTGATCCTTGCAGCCATGTATTCCTGTGTATTACAACCCAATAAAAGGCCCTGGAAGAGGGGGGCTCAAGGTCTTTTTCTCCTCGGAGAAACTGGCCACTGCCCACAGCCTTTTCCTTCTGGGAAAATGGCCACTTCTCCTCCCTAAGTAGACCACATCATGTCTCGGCCATATTCACACTCATCCGTGGCACATGGGGGGACTTGCGAGGGAAGTCGCTCCCACGCTCCGAACAGTTGGCTAGGAATGCTCCCAGGGGCTGGCCTGTTACAGTGTCAGAAATCCTGCCTGACAGGTGCTGGAGCCTGGGAGGCAGCACAGCAAAGAGCCAGGGCTGAGAGTGGAACCGTCTGGAGTCAGTCTGCCTGGGTTTAAATGTCAGCATTCCCCATCCCTCGGCTGTGTGACTTAGGCAAAGAACTAAGCCACTCTGAGCCTTGGTTTCCTCACCTACAAAATCACAGTATTCATAACAACTTCATGGGACTGGGGTGGTAGTTACCTAAAATAATCCATGCAGAGTGCTTTGTACAGTCCTGGGAATGCGATTCATACTCGATAAAAAGTCAGGGTTTTTTTCATTTCTACTCCATACTAATAGACTTAGGAGGACCCATAAGGGGACACAGAGGAGATGGGGACTACTAACAGATGGTTCATTGTATTTTTTAAAAATAAGATTCTTAAAGAATTAGACAAGAAAAAAAAGCATACAAGGGGAAAAAGTAAGATTCTTTTTTGTTAGGAAAGTCATGGATATTCATTGTGTAAACTTTAGAAACTATAAAAATGTATAAAGAACATAATAAGTCACCTGTAATATTAACGCACAAATCAAACCATTCATTCTTTTGGGTGACTTTCCTTCCAGATTGACACACATCCATTCCTTTCATATATGTATGTATATTGACAGTTCAATAGTTTTTATGCACCACACATTTTATACGGATTTATCACTGCCATGACCTTTCCCCCACGTCATTGGTCTTCTAAAACATGATCTTAACTTAAACCATACACTACTTTCATTGCGCATACCTCTTTAAATCACATGCTGTATAAAATAACATACTAAAGGTAGAAATAAGACTTGTTTCCACTTTCACATTTCATGACATACTGTATTCAAACTCTTCTCATGTCTCTTTCACTTTAGTGTGTCTGTCAGTTTCTGGAGCACATCACCTTCTCTTCTTTCTACGTTGCTTTGAGTCACAGCACTTTTTGAATCTATTTACTGTCACTGGAAATTTTATTCTAAACCACAAGTGGAACAGTTACTTCTGCCTAAAACAGTCCCGTTTTTCTTTTTAAGTACAGTGTTAAATAATTTGTAGGTTTTTCATGTGCCACATGGTATCTGCAGCATACCATAACCATTTACAGTTTTGTGGGTTTCTTTTTAATGTTATGTTTCTAACAACTATTACACGGACATGAAACGATATTCAAAAGGAAAGAATTTTTTGCTGACCCATCATTTTCCTGCTTAAGAGAAATATACTTTATTACTGGATATTTAGATTGTTTTCCATCTTTCACAGAGTTTATTTTTTAAATGGTGTGGAGAGGAACTGAGAGAGAACAAAAATCAAGATCCACTTCAAGACAGCGTCTGTTTGACTGTCCTTAGCAGCATCTCTCCACCCTCCCGCCAACCCTTTAGGACTGTTCTTGTTCTTTAACTCTAACTGGTGCTCGGGGGGGCTGGAGAGCCAGGCCCAGGCATAGGCATTACTGGGGAATGGGGCAGGGCATTCTTGAACCAGCTTCTGCTTGCCCCTACCTAAACGCTGGGTGCCCAGAGGGTACCAGACAAAGGGCACTCTTGAATTCAGCAGGGAATTTGGCCAGTGGTGTATGTTGAAGCCTACTCATCCAAGAGTTTCTGCAGGTCAGCTTCCCGCTGCAGTGAAAGTTCTTCGTAGATATAAATCAAGGTCTCAGGCCTCCAGGGAGTTGCCAGCTGAAGACAAGTCAGGACTGAAAAAAGCAAAGAGAATTGAAACAGGGATAGCCAAGGAGAGGCCTCTAGCCTGACAATGTGACATCCAGGACTGGAATACCCCAATGGACAAATGCACCCTTGACAGGGGATGATGAGAGATCTTGACAATTGACACTTTGGGGTCTGGGCAGGGGGTGTACAAACCACCTCTCTCCTGAAAAATTCTCCCCAGTTGCTTAATATCTCAAAAATCAGCTCAATTGATTTTATAGGAGTCATCCAAACCTAACAGAGAAATGGGTAATAAATTTTTCTTAGCAATTGACAATTCAGAATGCGCAGAATGAAGTTAGAGCACAGAAGCTGTTGAGGAAGTTGGGGGTCTGCCCAGTGGTATGTTGGTGAATGCTAAACAACAGGCTCCCAGAGAAGAGAGTCTGCCCGTCTTCAAGGCGTAAAACTCCCACCAGGCCCATTGCTAGCTGTGAACACAATGCCACTAAACGCAGAGTTGTGAAGGGATGTGCATTCTATAGCCTTTCCGCCATCCAGATACAATAAATATAAAGAACTTCGAGAGCATAGATAATAGTAAAGTGTAGTAAAATATTTAAGATGTGATAAGTTATAATATAATTGATTTAATTCTAAGCTTATATAATTGAACATTCAATAATGGGTATTTAACCAACAGCTTGCAAAATTCCTTAACCAGCCCACCATTCTGCCTTCCCCTGTCCCCTGTCACTAACATGTCCTTAGTCCCCATTAGTCAGGAGAACAACCTTGAGCAGGGTGGAAAGGTCATGTCGAATATCAGTGGTGTTTGGACACTTCCCTCCTTTCTTCATTTGTCTGATGACCCAACTGTAATACTCAGAGACACAAAAACAATAGGATAGATAGATAGATAAGATTTATTACAGAAATTGGCACACAGGTTATGGAGGCCAAAAAGTCCAACAATCTGCAATTTATAAGCTGGAGCACCAGGAAAGCAGGTGGTATAACTCAGTCTGAGTCTGTAGGCCGAGCACCAGGGAGCACCTGGTGGAGGTCCAGAGTAGCCCCAAGGCCCTAAACCAGGAGCTCCAGTGTTCAAGGGCACGAGCAGAAGGATGTCCCAGCTCAAGAACAGAGAGTAGTCGCTCTTCCTCGACCTTTTTTGTTCCATTCAGATACCCAGTGGATTGGACAATGCCATCCCACAGCGGTAAGGGGGACTCTTCACTCAATCTCTGAACCAAATGCTAATCTCTTCCAGAAACACCCTCACAGACACACCCTGAAGCAACACTTTACTAGCTCTCTGGGTATCCTTTAGGTCAGCTGAGCTGGCACATAAAATTAACCATCACACAACCCTAAACCTTTCTTTAAAATTTGTTTTAATTAAAAAGTATGGAAGATGTGCAAATAAAAAAGGCATAGACAATAATACAATGAACATTTGTGAACTACCCAGTTTGAAAAGATAAGACATTATACATTCACCTGAAGTGTCTTGCGGATCCTCCTCGTCACACCCCTTTCTCCTCTTCAGAGGTGACCACTGTCCTAAGTTTGTTGTGTACTATTCCCCACTCTTATCTTCACAAACGTAGTGCATGTTACATGGTATATATATGTGTGTATGTATTCACATGTGTACATACATGTGCATGTGTATATATAGTATGTTTCCGGTCTCTTATTACAGATAGGAAAACACAGAACTCAGAGTCCAACTTGCTTGAATAAAGATCTCTCTTTCATTAATTTTCTTCAAGTTTCTAATTCTGAAGAAAGGACCTAGAGGTGAAACTGGCACTTTTACTTCTAGCAAAGGGCAGTTCAGAAGGATGGGTGCACGACTGCCCATTTCAGGACTGGACCGATGGGGAGGAGCCCAGGGGCACCTTTTTAAGACTTCCGGATAATGGCCTCTCTTCTGTGTCCCTGTGAATGCCATCAGGAGGAGACTATGGTTGTCACTAAAAATTCCACAGTCTGACTTTTCCTCCTCATTCTTTATAAATGCCACTAAGAAGATATCTTATTCAACAAATCTTTTCTTAACAGTAATTTCCATCCAACAGATAAGAGCTTACACAGTATTTCTATTTTCTTCCTTTTTAAAAATGACAAATATTGACAAACATCAAGGCAGGAAATGTTATTTACTGAGATCATTGTAAGCTAAAAATCACAGATGGAGATGTGTGATTCTTTATTGGACTTGATTATAAAAGTTTTTATTGAGCACTGTCAGATTCATAAGCTGGAGAAGGAGTTCAGATTTATAACTTGGCCCTAAATGGACAACAGCAGATATAAAGTCTCGAAATTTAATATCAGCTTTGAAAATGTTAAACGGAGAGTTCGAGCCGTTTTCACTTTATGAACTGGCACATTATAGAATGCAAAGCCCGTATTGATTTTTTACAGAAAGGGCTGTCTCAAAAGTGGATTTGAGCCTTTTCATATCCCATTTCCTTCTACAGGCACGGTTTAAGCAACATCCTCTTCATTTCCATTTAGTGTGTGAGACTTAATTGAAGAAGAAAGAAAACAGCTTTGCAGAGAAGGACCTCTTCCTGAGAGCCTAGTGGGGTCCCCGCAGGGGTGAAGAATGGAACTAAGGAAATCTCCTCAATGACGTGAAGTTCAAGTCATGAATTATTTCCCCCCCAAGTATTCCAGTTCAAAGCAGATTCGAAGTTCCTTCCTTGGGCTACTGTTGTAAGGGAGAGCCAAGAGGAAAGGCGTCCTTTGTGTCACGTCTTCATTTTTTTTCACCCATTACCCGCCCTCCCTGGAGAGGCCTCCCCTCCACCTCTGCCTGCCCTTTTTCACTGCCCTTCCTGGGAATCCAGGGCTCTTGACTCGGGGAGGAAGGGGCCCCAACCACGCCAGGCCTGCTGAGCAGTGAAGCACAAGGTCTGCAGACGCGCTTATCAGGGCAGAACCCCACTTTAGCATCAGTTGCGTATGTCATGGGACCACATTTGCCTTTATGTTCAACATTTCCAGTTCATTGGTGTCTGCAATCCTAAGAAATTTTCAGGCAACCTATGATTATAGGATGCTGGAAAGGAGCCTCTTCCCCCAAAATATCCTCTGTGTTAGTTTTCTATGACTTCTGTTACAAATTACTACACATTTAGCTGCTTAAAACAACACACGTTTATTCTCTTACAGTGCTGAAGGCCGGAAGTCTGAAATGTGTGTTACAGGCTAAAAACCAAGGGCTGTGCTCCTTGTGGAGGTTCTCGGTGAAATCCGTTGCCTTTTCTACCTTCTAGGGACCCCCTGTACTTCTTGGTTCATGGCCCCGTCTCCTTCATCCTCAAAGGGCATCTGTCCAACCTCTCGTCACATCTCTGTCAGCTTCTGACCCTCCTGTCTGCCTCTCATAAAAACCCTGGTAGTTACACTGATCCTACCCAGATAATCCAGGATAATCCCCACATCTCAAGATCCTTCATCTAATCACATCTGCAAAATCCCTTTTTCATGTAAGGCAACATATTCAATAGGTTCCGAGATTGGGAGGTGTACATCTTTTGGCGGGGGGGTGGAGGGGGGGTGCGTCTATTATCCAGCCCATCACACCTCCCCACTACTAAACTGAAACTCTGCCATTTAAAAGACATTCCTTTGGGTCTTAAATTTTGCATGTTTAAGAGTCCTTTTAAAAATGCATACACTCCTGGTAAATGTGATGTCAAGGGTATTTGAGAGAGCTCTGGTCTGCTCTTGAGTTCCCTCTGCCCTAAATCTTCTATCCAGTGAGGCTGCATTGGATTGGCTTATGGAGGCTCCTGTGAGGTGCCCACACCCTGGCCCTCAAAACCATGAGAAAACAAGGAAGATCATAAGAACACGTTAATGAATTCATCACTTAACTGAGCAGAGCAAAGATGTTTGAAGTCAACTTAAAGAGAATATGGCTCTCAGAGCAGAGAGAGGCCTGCATACACAGATCCCAGGAATTATTCCTGAATGTTTCAAGCAGTAGCAGGGTGGTCTGGCAAGGAAGCATGGGAGAGAGGGGACATAATGCTTGCAGACCCATGTGTCAGGGATCTCTGCCCTTCTACATTTTCTCTCCACCTTTTCTGCCTTGCTTCGGGATCTAAGAGGCTGGCCTCCTGGCTTCCAGCTGTGCTCAGCCAATGAGAAGCAGGCAGGATCAGAGGACAACAGGAGAGAGAGGCCAGAGTATTTCTTCCCCTGGTCCCCTCCTGGCCAGACTGTTTTGACAATGGCTGCAACCGCTACCAAAGGCCACAGATCCTGTGGAAATGCCCTTCCTCAGAGCCATAGCTCTCTGCAGATTCTGGTAACTGCTTCCTCCTTTTGCCCTGAAGACGGTAATTACTTGCAGAGTTGCTAGATTGGGACTAGCTGGGGAGTGATCCATTATCCCTTGTTGGTTTCGAAATACATTGAAAAGAATCCCTTCTTTAAACTCTCTGCAATCACTACTCCCTTTTAAATGTGTTATTTCCTTCCTGGACCTAGTCTGACACCTGCCATCTCCAAAAGAGAGTACGCCTAGTTAAATGGACGCATGCGCCTTGCCGCTGTGGACGGCAGCCCCAGACCTTAGCGCTCAGTATCATTAAATTCCAGTCTTCTCTACCTAACTTCCCTTGCACTGCTGCCAGGAGCCCTGAGAGACCAGTTACTGCCTAATTCTCCACATGTGTTCTCACCCCATGAGAGAAGGCACTGGTCAGGTGAAAGTCAACTTGGAAGGTTTATGTCTTGCTGTACATTATATATTGACTTCTATTGTTTGTGCTTCTTTCTTTGAGCTTGGTGCCTATGAGTCACCATTGCTGTATCTGGTCAAACTTGGGGCATTGGAAGACAGAGGGTCTGGACTGGCAAGGCTGGGAACTGACCAGATGTTGTACCACAGTGAATGCCCCAAGTTATATGCCACCTCGCAAGGCTGCCTCGTGGCCAGGCCTTCTGACATCTCCGCAATATCTGTCTTGGCACACACCTGCATTCAGGCTTCTACAGACTCTAATATCCTCTGCTGGACTAACATTTTGTGATCCTCCCACAGACTCTTATCAGCTAACACCTTGCAGGGATTATGACAGCCGGCTCAGAGCAGGAACACATAGGAATGGAGCACAGCTCAACGCTTGGAGAGGGAGGGCGGTGCGAGGGGAGAGGTGGGGTGAATTTGAGGAGGCGGAGACCAACAACAAAGGGGCAGTTGACTTGACTTGCTTTACTTCTTTACAACTGTCCCTGGAGTGCTCAACCCCTGTCCCCTCTCTGTGGGTCCAGGTTCTGGTCATGGCTCTACCAGGAAACATCTGTGTGACCTTTATCTTCAACAAAACAAGGAAGGTTAAAACCATGGGTCTATGCTACCTACATTTAGCGTGTTTTCTTCAAGCATTTTTTTTTACAAATATATCCCAGTACTGTTTAGTTGGGAAGATTCTATCTGACCATGTGTTATTGAAGCTTCAGTTTTCAAGCACAGAAGATCAAATGAATTTAGGCTTGGAATCCAGCTCCACCACTTACTGTGTGACCCTGAGCAGGTTATTCAACCTCTCTGAGGTTTAAATTCCTCATCTCTAAAACAAGTATAATGCTCCCCACCTTGATAATTGTAAGGATCAATGACAAGCATACAGATACCCCAGACTCAAGCCAGGATCTCTTATCACCCAGTCTGTGTATGGAGCTATACATCTGAAGATAGTTCTAAGACCAAATGTGATTTATAAAGTTTTCTAATCTTACTAGTATCACTCGAAGAGCATTAAAGGGGTTCCAATTTATAAATCACAACAACATTTCTTTTTTTTTTAAAGAATTTATTTATTTATTTATCTTTAGAGGGGAAGGAGAGAGGAAGAGAAACATCAATGTATGGTTGCCTTTTGTGCGTCCCCTGCTGGGAGTTGGCCTGCAGGGAACCGGCCTGCAACCCAGGCATGTGCCCTGAATGGGAATCGAACCGCGATCCTCTGGTTCGCAGGCCCGCGCTCAATCCACTGAGCTACACCAGCCAGGGCACAACAACATTTCTTAAACTATCTTTCCCTCTTCTGCCCAATTCTTCCCCCTACCCGCCTACTGCTCCAGAATCTCAACTCCAGAAATTTTACAAAACTTTCCCCAACACTAGATTAGCCAGATTTAGCAAAACAAACAACAGAAAGAGTGCCCAGTTACGTTTGACTTCCAGATACATGACAAGTCTTTTTTTTAGTATAAATATTTCCCATGTAATATTTGGGCCATATTTGTTGTTTATCTGAATTTCAAATGCGACTGGTATCCTGTATTTTATCTGGAAAAATCCTACCTAACACCCAACCCACGGATTTCTTTCCGCCCCCCCCCCCCACTTTCATTTCTCTCCATTCCATATCTGTTATGTCGGTTTACTTGGCTCACTCAGTAAGTTCCTCTTACTTGATTTTTACATTTTCATGTACACTTTGCCCACTACCAGCATCCTCCGCAACAAAGGAGAGCTTCGGAGCTGCACCAGCAAGAAGAATCTTTCCCTGCCCCCACCCCACCCCGCCTTTCCAATCCTTCCTCTCTGTAACCCATCCCCCCGGCGGCGCTATACCTTCAAAAGCTCCGTAGCCAGGAAAACCCTGAGAGAGCAGGAGAGAGAAATAAGCTATTTGGCAAAGAATACATTTTGTTGGTGTGAAGGAGTGAAGGCATCGCTCTCACACTTTAATAAATAAGCTACTCAGCCCACGGTCTGGAATGTAGTAAACGCAGAATGCCTGTTCTTACTCATGCTCCTCCTCTTCATTACGGTTGGGTAGACATTCTTTCCCAGCCTCCCGGCCCAAATCCAAGGCCTCGTTCCTTACAGCACACTCCAGAGAACTCAAAAGCTTAAAAGAAACCTGCCCACCCTGCTGCTCCCACAGAGATACTGTGCTGGCCCCAAGCCCCCTGGTCGGGATCTGGTTTCCTCCACTCTAAGAACATCCCAGCTCCGCTACTTGGAAGCCCCAGATAATCACAGCATCACTGTTTACAAGGTCACATGATCTGCTCTCCTGGCCACCTAGAAGTTTAAGATTTGCAAAGGCCCACAGTGAGCAAGGGCTCCCTTCCAGGACCATGGCCTTGGCTCTCTTTAAAAATGCTGCAGCCCCACTGCTGCTAAAGGCTGTAATAGTCCCGCATTCGGGGCCACCGAGGGAGTTAAATTCCCATTACAAAAACAAAGCCCACTGAACTGGAAGAGAGTTGGTCCTGAGAGCCAGCAAGAGCCTTGCTTCATTCCCAAAGGGGTGCTGGGTCCATTAAAGCTTTTCACAGCTGATTGCTCACCTGCTCTTCATTTCCCACTTTGATTGGCGCACTAAACAGTGTCCTGGAGAGAGAGACCCAGCAGAACAAACCGATAAAGTTGAACATTTGCCCCTCAGTCCTCTTTGAATCAGACCCTCCAGGCNGGAGTTAAATTCCCATTACAAAAACAAAGCCCACTGAACTGGAAGAGAGTTGGTCCTGAGAGCCAGCAAGAGCCTTGCTTCATTCCCAAAGGGGTGCTGGGTCCATTAAAGCTTTTCACAGCTGATTGCTCACCTGCTCTTCATTTCCCACTTTGATTGGCGCACTAAACAGTGTCCTGGAGAGAGAGACCCAGCAGAACAAACGGATAAAGTTGAACATTTGCCCCTCAATCCTCTTTGAATCAGACCCTCCAGGCTGACTAGATGGGTAGATGCCGTTTCATTTCTTTCCCTCTCTCCTTCCAAGAATAGGAATTCAATCGGGAGCAGATACAACACAGGGTTTTAAAAAAATGGCACCACGTTCATTTTCCTGTATAACTACCAAGGGGTTTCTCTACGGTTCTTTCTTTCTTTATTATTGCTACTTCCCAAAAAGCACCACAGAAGAAACAGGGCGGGGAAAGGCTAAAAAAATAGGCTGAGATGAGATACTTTCTAATTTCAGTTCACTTCAACAAACATTTGCTCTGTGGGACCAACTCATAGGGGGAGGCAGAGTACAGAAAAACCAGTACCACCCTCCCGAGGCCCACAGTTTTGTGAGAGACTCACCCATAAGCAGCACAAACCAGGCCCACCGGCCACCATGGAACAGAGCCGTGAGCCCCAGGGGAACGGGGCAGGGTGAAGAGTTGGATTTAAGGCCTCCCAAAGGGGGTCAGTGTTGTGCGTGTGTGTGTGTGTTTTGTAGTTGTTGTGTTTTGGTTTTTGTTCTGTTTTTACTCTCTCTAGTTTGCTATTCCCCCACTCTCTTGTCATCACATTCATCCTCCAGGCTGCTGGAATGGCCAAACTTGACTTTCACAATCCAAACCCCTCAACATTTCCTCCCACTCTGACTCTAGAAAACAGACCATTTTGTCTTTTCTATTCATAAGAGATGCAGCACGCAGTATGTGTGTGTGTGTGTGTATACTTCTTAATTGAGCATTTATTATGGTAAGCATTGGGAAAATGGCCCTGGAAAACAGCCATAAGCAAAACGCCCTCAGACCCCACCTTCACGGAGCTTAGAGAGCAGTGGTGAAGCACAGAGTTCGGGTTTTAAGTACACAAGCTTTGCAGTTTGAAAGAGCTGGGTTGTTTCACCATCCACAAGACTCTATGCAATTAAATTCTCTGTGACTCAGTTTGCTGATGTGTAATATGGGGACAATAATACTCACAGGTTTGGTATGAGGTTTAAACAAAACATGTATAAGTGCTCGGGCACGTCAGCACCTACTAGGAGTGTCAGTTGTGGATTATGGTACCACCCACTTTGGTACCTAATGATAATACTGACAGCGTTACTGTGCTTTGCTGTTTTCGGATTGTTCTGCATGTGTCTGTTTCATTTCACTAACTACATTATAAGCCTCTTGAGGGCATGACAAAACGAAGCCCATTATAAGTATTCAACAAATCGCTATTGAGTTTAGATTTCAGAGACTGTGAAATTTTTCTGCAAAGCCACCGAGGTTTCCATTCTAGGAGAGAGCAAGGGGGTTGAAGAATTTCTACGGCTGAAATGCCAAATGCACATGTTTGCTCAGCGAAGAGGGCGAAGGGAAAGATAAAGTGAGTTCTAATTGGGCCGTGACAATCTCCTGTGACAGATACCCTGCAGAACAGAGGAGAACAGAGCGGAATAAACCAGGATGTAAAGAGAAATGAGTGCAGCCGGGGGGACACTCAGCAGGATGAAAGACAGTAGGCGGGTGCAGACTAGGGGGGAAACCTCGTTACTGCCCAGAGAGAGGCAGGGGCTGCTCTGGAGGTGAGTGGTGGTCAGGGAATTTCAGAACATGGTTGCATGGGGATCGAATGAAACAGCTACTGAATATCAACCACCAGCCTGGAGGGTGGGGAATGTAGGTGCTCAATGAATGCATAATTAAGCAGAAGAATGCTGCTTCTCCCCACCTCCCATCAGCCCACCATCACCCCTTACCCCTCTCTTACCTTGAAGAGATAGCTGGGCTGTGGCCACTGGAGAGAAATCTGTATGATACTGAGAGACTGGAAAATGTTTCTTTTGCTGAGAGATGTCTCCAGGTGCCTGGCAGATGGAACGTGGTCAGTAAACGCTTGCAGTTATCATGTGAGTCCTGAACATCAGAAACCTGTAACGCAGCGGTAGAAGGGGACTATGGGCCACTAAGGGCCACTTCCTTCATTTTGTTGTGTGGACACTAACTTGAGGAGAAGTGAAGAGAATTGCCCAAGGCTGTGCAGTTACTGAAGAAGCTAGAGATCATAGCTCAGCTCTCCCGAGTGTGGCCTCGCTGCTTGAGTTTTAGGCAAACCTATCTGCAATTAGCAAAGTTCTGTTTCTCGCTGCAGGAGTCCCAGCTGCAGCTAGACCCTCATTCAAGCTAGGACGACTTCAACCTGGTACTTTCCTTTTCCCAAGTTCTCTTCCAGCCTGGGCAATGTGGTTGCTTTGGCCTTGTTCCCACCGCTCCGACTCAAACCACACATTTTTCAAAGCTGAAGATCCCTTAGTAATGAGCCAATATTCCTCCCTTCGCCGCGCAGAAGACTCAGTCAAGCTCTGCTCTTGTTATTAATACTGTCATTATCGATATTATTATTTGGTTACCAACTACGGGCTAGGCCCTGGCAGGGACATGCTCACAGCTCAGCTGGCCCCCATGCTGGCGCTGAGAGCAGACCTGCCCCTCTACCTGTCATCAGACCCCTGCAGGCCTCCTGAAGCCTGCCACAGCCAGGGCCAGGAAGAAAAGGAACGAGCCCACGCTGGCCTGGGCTGAGTCATCAAGACTCAGAGGGGAAAGTCTGAAGGAAGGTGACAGGAGCGCTGGCGCTTGGTGAGCCAACAGCTCCGACAGAGGCTGTGGGAGAGTCGCTCCACTGTCCCTGTGGGAGACAGAGCCCCCAGGTGACCTGCAGCACGCAGGGTGAGCCAGGGCTCCTCAAACTGGCATTTTATTGCTGATTTGAAAAAACTGCTGGCCATCACCAATTCTCTGTTTTATATCTTTTAATTGTTTCAAATCGTGTGCTCTGTGCCCCGAGGCAATTTGAACACCAAGGGCAGCACTTCATAAAATGAACAGATAATGAGCTGTTTTCACCTCCCTGTGGGGTGGAGATGGGAGAAGTAGGAGCCACGTGTGAGGAGACGCACAGAGGAGCCTTCTGAGGGTTTGCAGGCAGGGCCGGGCTCCTGCCAGGACCCTCCTCCCCCTGTCCCCCCTGCAGTGCCACACTGGGCTTCTGAGCACTGGATGAAGCCAGGAAATTGGAAGCTAGAAAATTGCCTGTGTCATATAGAACCATCTGTGAACTTTGCTGCTGCCCAGGCCAACCAGGCAGCGCTGGCCTGAGAAATAGGGTACTCAGATGGAGTGTGTCCTTTGCAGTGGACTACAGAACACAGCCCCGTACTCAGGGTCACATGCCCACCACCTAGAATCCGGTGATGAGGTCATTCCATCCCTAACCACATAAACAGAATGTGGGGAGGTGGTTCCCTGAGAAGAGAGGCAGGGTGATGTTTCCAACAGAAGGGAGAAGGAGCTGCTGGGCCACAGATGTCCACTGTCGGCAGATATGACTATTATGATTTCCGGTAGGATGTAGGGGCAAGAAAGGAGAGCCAGACAAAAAGTGCCACAGGGCAACCGGACGCTTGGTGGTCCGTGATTCAATCAACACCTTTTTCCCTGGAAAATCTGCCTAGTAATATGGCTTCGGAAAAAAAGGCCCTGGTCCGTTTTAGGAAGGGAGCCCTAGTGTTGCCGAGAAACACGGCAACAAGTGATAAAGGGAAAGAGGACTGTATTTCCTGACTCATTAAAGCAAGAGAATGTTTCATAAATACCATTTGACGATAAAGTCCTGAGGTCATTCACTTAATAACCATGATTCTGACTCTGTTTCCTATCCCACGTCAGACTCGGCATGAAGCCCTGACTGGTGTGGCTTGGTGGGTTGGGCATCATCCTGTGGACCAAAAGGTCACCAGTTCAATTCCAGGTCAGTGGCCTGAGCTGGGGTCCAGGTCCCCAGCTGGGGGCATGTCAGAGGCAACCAATCAATGTTTCTCTCTCACACATCAATGTTCTCTTTCTCTTTCCCTTCCCCTCTCTCTACATATAAATATATTGAAAAAAATTTTTTTAAAGAATCTGCATGAGCCCTGGCTGGTTTAGCTCAGTGGATTGAGCACGGGCCTGCGGACCAAACGACCGAGGTTCAATTCCCAGTCAGGGCACATGCCTGGGTTGCGGGCCGGTTCCCGGCGGGGGACCCACGGGAGGCAACCATACTCCTTCTCCTTCCCTTCCCCTCTAAAGATAAATAAATAAAATCTTTTTTAAAAAGATGTTTAAAAAAAAAAAGAATCTGCATGAGCCCAGATCTCAGCCACTACTAACAGAAGCCATGTTGTCCACAGGCTGCCTGAAGAGGTTCTGTGCGTACGAGGGCAAGTCCCTTACGGGTGCCCCGAGAAACCGCAGGCATTTCATCCTCAATCACAGGTCACTCAGCCCAGTTCCACTTCCCTCAGGGGCCTGACGGACCTTCTGCCCTCCCACCCCTACTCCACCTCCTCAACATCTCTTTTACTGTCGTTATCATATTGGAAAAGCTATATACATAGGGCAAAACATCCCTAATATTGTCACTAGGTTCTGTGGACTTTAGGGAAAAGGACACATAATGAAACTAATGTTACCATAGGCTGATTGACATAAACAAGAGTTTAGTTGCTATGGCGTCTCAACAACATTATAATGAAGTGACATTGAAGGACACAATGTTAGTTCTTTGAGGACCTGCTGGACTTATGTCAGGCAACTTAAATAAAAGCATGGGGCCCCCGTATCCTATTCAACCTTGTTGCAAATCCTCACATCATTTTCTAGGAATATATGATTAATGTCTATAAAATTTTTAAGTGGCATCTTATGTTTCAAAACATACACTGGGAATATCTCTCTATTCCTCTGATACCCTTCTACAGCATCAATTTTAATAAATTTAAGTATTTTTATTATATGGATGTACTATAAATTATTTACCCAGTCCCCTGTTGTTAAACAGCTAGATTGTTTATAAATGTTACTATTATAATATTCTCTGAAAACATTTAAAAGGAAAGGAAAGCACCCCTGGATAGTGGGATTACAGTAGGGAAGTATAATAGCGAAAGGGTCAAGGTTGGGATCTGGGACACAGTACAGAAGATGGACTGTAAGAGAAGAGTTCCTCTCAGGAAAAAAAAAAAAATCAGTACTGCTGCCTGACATCACAGAGACCACAGTTGGAATTCTGGAGTTTCTCCAGGCTCTGCTTCCAGCCCAGTGGAGTCTTTGCCATTTGAAGGACATAAAGAAGCCTTCATCCACCTGGGACCTATTGTTTCCGTGTGGTAGTGATAGGTACTGTTTCCTAATTCCATGAGGTTTGATTGTATACATTTCAGTTAACTAACTAGATAGTAAATTACCCCAAAACCTACTGGCTTAAAACAACCATCCTATTTTATTTTAATTCTGTGGGTCAGCAGTTTGGATGGTTATTCTTTTCTATATGCCATGGGCTGGGGTTAGTCAGTTGGCTTTATTTACTTGGTGGCTGAGCTAGCAGGTCTGAGAAGCTCACTTGCACCCTGGCAGGTAGCGCAGGTGGTCAGAGCATCATCCTGATACACCAAGGTGGCAGGTGTGATTCCCGGTCAGGGTACATACGAGAATCAACTAATGAATGCATAAGTAAGTGGGAAGACAAAAATCAGTGTTTCTCTCTCTCTCTCTCTCTTCCTCTCTTTCTAAAAAAATCAATAAATAAAAATTAAAAATTATATCAAGAAAATAACTACTCGCATGTCTGACATCTCAGTGCTTCTCTACATGGCCTCTCTCTCTCCACTTGGGTACCTTTGGCTGCGTTACAGCATGGAAGTCTCAGGGTAACCAGACTTCTGACATGGCAACTGCTTCCACGGAGGACAAAATTGGGAGATGCTGATGTCCTAAGGCCCAGCCCTTAGAAGATACACTGTGTTTCTTCCAGTGCATTCTGTTGTCAAAGCCAGTCTTACTCAGGTCAGTCTAGATTCGAAGAATGAAGAAAGAGACTCTACCTCTTAGTGGATGAGAGGCAAAGAATTTGCAGCCATCTTTAACCTACTACAGTAAATATGTGGAAGACAAAGGAGTTATAGTGTTCTTCTGTAATCAAGAAACAAGAAACAGGCCCTGGCTGGTGTAGCTCAGTGGATTGAGCAAGGGCCTACAAACCAAAGGATTGCAGCTCGATTCCCAGTCAGGGCACATGCCTGGTTTGCAAGCCAGTCCCCAGCAGGGGCCAGTTCCCAGCAGGGGACACACGAGAAGCAACCATACACTGATATTTCTCTCCCTCTCTCTTTCCCTTCCCTTCTAAAGGTAAATAAAATCTTAAAAAAATAAACAAATTATTTTAAAAAAAGAAACATTATCATGTTGCAAACCACTAAGTCCCAGGTACAGACTCAACCAGCCAGAAGAGTCTGCCCCACCCAGTTCAGAGCAATAAACAGGAGGACATTACCAGATGGCATGTGGGAAATGGAATCCCTGGCAGAGCTCATGCCCGATAGACAGCAGTGACACTCATCCTGACCGCAGTCCCCACCCAAGTGCAGGAGAAGGACACCAGGACTTGGACACATCAGCCTAGCCCTTCCCTCTGCTCGGAGCTTCGCTTGCCCCTGGGGTCTGGCAGGGCACCTGCTCCTCCTTTTGCAGATTCCTTTCTCCTTAAACATAGTCACTCCTTCCCAAGCCTGATTATATGAGTGATGAGATGTTTGTGAGTATCTTTCTGCTGAAATTATAAACATCGACCCTGAAAGTGTTAATACACTGCTTCATATTGGCAAAAGAAAAGAAGGTATAGTGTACCCCATGAAAATAATGAATTTCCCATGTAAGAGTTAATAACATCACACTGGCTGGTATGGCTCAGTTGGCTGGAACATTGTCCCGCAGACTGAAAGGTTTCGGGACAATAATTTGATTCCTGATCAGGACACATACCTAGACTGTGGGTTCAATCTTCAGTCAGGGTGCATACAAGAAGGCAACTAATCAATGTTTCTCTCTCACATCAGTGTTTTGCTCTCTATTCCTCTCTCTCTAAAAGCAGTATAAAAATGACCTCAGGTAAAGATAACTTTTTTTTTAAGAGCTAGTAGTATCTTTTTACATGGTGACTTGAAAAATCTAAAATCCCTCTCATGTCTTTAGGACCTAGCGGTCGAGGGAGTCGGCCAGATGGAGAGATCCTGGCTCTCCTGTCACAGTTACTGTGATGACACAAGGAATTTCTCAGTCCCCCTACTCCCATTGGAAAGCTAGTTTTATTGTTTTTTACAGGCTTGTCCAGGTACTAGGCATGGCCTGAATTTAATATGAAGTCGTTCATTGCCTCATTCCCACTTGAGGGATACAATATGCTGCTACCTGGTATACAGTATTTGTGAAACAAATCCATTCCGGGGGTTGTATGTGGGCCAATGGGCCACATGATGGGGAGAAAGTTGGATGGATCCTCTGCAATCAACACACAACCTTGGGCCCAGCCGTGAACGTCTACATTCTCCGGGGAAACATACACACTGTGGCCTCCTTTTTTTTAAAAAAAGGGCTTAGACTTAGTGTCTTTATTTTCACTCTAAACTGATCAGACCAGGGCTGACCAGCTCTTAAATGTTTAAAGTCTCTTTTTCACAGCCCAGCCTGCAGCCTTGTGCCTGTTTCACTTGTACAGCTTGGATCTGGCCGATGCTGGTAGATTGAGACATATCATCTTTCCAGAACGGAAAACCCCTTCACTTTTTTCTCTTTCCCTATCCTCCTCCCTCTAACCATGAAGCAGTATTCTAAAAGCTGGGGTTAGGAAGAAGCCCGTTTGCAGGGGGGAGGAGCTCACCCCCAACCCTATTCCTTAGACCTCTCTTGTTACTATTATCCCAAGACCACTGAGAAGGAATCAAGACATTATTTCACTTGATCAGGATCATGTATAAATAGCAGAGCCCCTTTCTGCTTCACTGCAGCTCACAACGTTGAAATGAGCGAACTAAAAGGAGATGGCTATCAGAGAAAGTAGAGGAGAGGGGTTTAACGTAGTACGTGGCAAACGTCCCCTCGGAATCTCTTCACGTCACGCCCATTGTGTAAGCACTGGGTGAAGCACTTTGGGACGTGTACCTCAGGTCCTTGCACCTGAACACAAGGCTCTGGACTGGCCCGACTACACGTGCGGGTGGGAGGAGGCAGGGCTGGGCCTCCGAGTTAGTGCATTTCAACACGTGGGGCCTCAGTGCTGTGTCCCCAGAGGAAGAAAGCACTTGTTTCTTGTGGACAGATGTTCTGTCCCTGATAGAAATGCTCCTTCACCAGGTACCACAGTGCGTGAAAGACTCTGGGAAAGAAGAGGAAAGAGGTGTGTGTGTGTGAGAGAGAGAGAGAGAGAGAGAGAGAGAAAGAGAGAGAGAGAGAGACTCGGTCCTGGGCTTTCTCACATCATAGGCTGGCTCTTGGCTCTCACTGAGCTGGGTCAGTACATCCCCCCGGGCCACACCCTCCCTTCCCTCAGAAACCTGAGAGGACCCATCAAGGGGCCTCGGACTCCCTTCACCTCTCTGGTTTAGCCATTGTAACACAGGACTTTATCCTGGCTTTCTGTGGCACCCTGAGGGAGTAGCTGCCTCTTCCTCCACACACACACTTGCTTACACACCCTCCTCCTCATACTCCACAGTGCGGGCAGGATTCTCCTGCTCTGTGCAGGGACTGTGGGGACCTAAATACGAAGCTGAGGTTTCAACGCAGGGAACAAAGACAGTGGGAAGAAAATTCACTCAAAAGGACTTTGAGTCTGCAGATGAGGCTATTTTTTAATCTCTATTTGAAAATCATTTCAGACTTACAGAAGAGCACTTTTTACAGAAAACACAAAATGCACAGTTTCCATATACGTTTTACCTCGTTTGCTTATCAATTTCTCTCTATGTATGTAATACAGCTTTTTTTCCTGAATTTGTTGAAAATAAGTTGCAGATACAATGCCTTTTTATCTCTAAATATTTGAGCATATATTTCCTTTAAAAAGGACATTCTTTCATAACACCAAGAAATGATCAGAATCAGGAAATTAATACTGATACATTACTGTTATGTAAACTACACATCTTTCTCAAATTTCATAACAATGTTCTTTATACAAAAGATTAAAAATTTTTTTTTGATCCAGAATCCAGTCCAAGAGACAACACATTGTCTCGTCTCTTTAGGTTCCTTCAGTCAGAATGGTTCTTCAATCCTCGTCTTTCACACAATCGATGTTTTTGAAGAGGATGAGCCCTGCATTGCATAGATCGGCCCTCATTGGGGGATTGTCCGATTGTGTTTGCTCACAATTAGATTCAGGGGGTGCACTTTGGACAGCAGTACCGCAGGGCAGCTCGTGTCCTTCTCAGATCATCCCGTCAGGGAACGCACGATAACGCCCTGTCCGGTTCCACTGTCCCTTGCGATGCTAACTTTGTTTGCCTGCTTGGTTCAGGGAAGGTCTGTCAAGCCCCTCCACTATAAAGTTGCTCATTGTCTCTGAGAAATCAGTAAGTATTTTGTGAGAAAATACTTTAACATTATATAAATACTCACCAGACTGCTACCCTTGCTTTTACATAGCCACTCATCATTTTTGCCCAAATGACTTATTACTGTGGAGGCTGCCAGATGGTGATCTCCTAATTCCATCATTTCTTCTTCATGTAGTCGCTGGAGTTTTACTATAAGAAAGGGCCTTTTCTTTTCCTCCATGTGTGTTTGTTTATATCAGTATAAACTTTCATTTCTTATTTTATTCAATGGATTATAAAACTATAATTATTTTTTTAAAGATCAGATTGTCCCAGATTGGAAGCTTCTTGCAGCTGTATTTTTTTTTCTTTCTTTTTTTAATCACAGAGCCCTGAATCCCATGTGTACAGGCAGAGCTATTATATATTTTTTACCTTTAATTTTTTTCCTTTTAATTAAGTTTATTGGAGTGACATTGGTTAATAAAGTGATATAGGTCTTGGGTGCACAACTCTGTAGTACATCATCTGTTTATTGCATTGTGTGCCCTCCACCAAAGTCAGACCTTCCATCGTCATACACTTGACCCCCTTTACCCTTTACTAGTCCCACCCCCTTCCCTCTGATCACCATAGTGTCGTCTGTGTCTGTGAGTTTTTGTTGGTTTGTTTTTCTTCTCTGTTTATTTGTTGCTTTCAGTTTTATATCCCACATATGAGTGAAGTCATATGGTTCTTGACTTTTTCTGACTCAGTACAATATTCTCAAGATCTACCCATGTTGCTGCAAATGGCAGTATTCCATCTTTTCTCACGGCTCAGCAGTATTCCGTTGCACACGTGCACCACACCATCTTTATCCAGTGCTCTACCAAAGGGCAGTGTGGTTGTTTCCAGGTCTTGGCCACCGTGAATAATATTGCAACGAACGTGAGCGTGCACATATCTTTGCAAATAAATGTTTTCAACATTTTTGGGTAAATATCCAGAAGAGGGGTTACTGGATCATATAGTAACTATTTTTTCCTCCTGGTAACTCTGTACTTAATTTTTTGAGGAACCTCTAGACTGTTTTCTACAGTGGCTGGGCCAGGTTACATTCACCAGCAGTGAATTAGGCTTTTTTTCTTTTCTCCATAATCTCTCCAACACTTGTTATTACCTGTCTGGTTGATTACAGCCATTCTAATAGGTGTGAGGTGGTAACTCATTATAGTTTTGATTTGCATTTCCCAAGTAGTTAGTGACGCTGAGCATGTTTTCATGTATGTGTTGGCCATTTGTACATCTTCTTGGGAGAAGTGTCTGTTCAGGTCCTCTGCCCATTTTTTAGTTGGATTGTTTGTTTGTTTGGTATTGAGTTGAATGAGTTCCTCATGTATTTTGTATATACAACCCCTTGTTTGGAGTTGTTGTTCACAAACGTCTTCTCCCATTCAGTTGGTTTTTTTTTGTTTGTTGGCAGTCTCTCTAGCTGTGCAGCCGCTTTTTAGTTTAATAGAGTCCATTCACCTACTTTTCAGGCAGGGCTATTTTGGAGAGAGGATGCTCTGGAACTCTGGTCCAGAACATTTCTCCAAATCATGAAAGTTTAAACAGCATTCGAGAATCTCATTGTTAATATTATAACAAAACACACATTATATGGCAATGAATTTTAGAGTTCCAATAGAATAACAACATTCATTTACATACATGTCATTGTCTTTCTCCACAGCAGACTCATTTGACTTGACCCCCAATTGCATCTCCTAGTCCTGACCTGTGACGCCAGTCCATTTCACAGAGGACCTACTGAGGAAATAGCAGGGGAGAAAAAGAGAGTCAGAAAGTGAGGGAACGACAGAGGAAGGTAGAGAGGGAAAAGAAAGAAGGAAGGAGGAGCTCCTCTCCTCACCATTCAGACGGGTCTCGTACCTACAGCTCCTTGGGTCCCTCATGCACTCTGACCCCCCCAGGAAGTCAGCCTTCTGCTGCTGCGGGCATTTGTGTGGGAAGTACACAGCATACTGTGTCAGAGGTCAGGAAGAGTCACCGCAGAAAAGTGGCTTTCTGGGTCGTACTTAGGGAACTTAAGTTTCCTCAACACAGAGTACCGTTCAGAGGGATGGAGGAGAGACACGCTGGGTTGGGCATGCGCCCAGCCCTCCCCTCCCTGGGACTTGGCACCGCAGGCCAGATGTGCTTCTGGCAGAACTGAGTGCTAGGGAAAGCCTGCAATAAATCAGCTCCGTCTTTACTAGCCGGGGGTTGCTATGGGGATAGGAATACACTGTAGGTTTTAAGAGATGTAATTTTCTGTGATTCACTGTGTATTTTTAGCCATTTTTCTTCCCGTATTATCTCCCTGTGGCAATTGCCTATTAATGTTGGTCTGCACTGAGGTTGGACTAAATGGTCCACTCTAGAAATGATGAAAACCCTGGAGATCAGTAAGTACAAGAAGGTTATGGTCCGTGGACTTCAGGGTAGCCCAGGAGAACAACTGGGTTGGTTCAGGACACAGATTAATGTGGGCCGTGCCACTCACTGAGTCAGAGGGAAACTAGGACCCAGTTTCTGAACAAGGAACTGGAAAAACGCCCAATCCTTTTGTTAATTAAGCTCAAGTCTAACTACAGTTTATTATTCTTTCCTTTTCCTTCTTCCTTTCTGTTTTCCTTCCTTCCTTTAATAGTATTCATTTTTTTTCAAAACTTGGAGGAGGGACTGAGAGGAGGTGAAAACTCAGTCAGTCTACTTGGCTCTTTGTTAGTAGTTGTATCAGGAGTCTTCCCATTTCAGGCAACGGCAAACTCAACCTCAACTGTTGAAGCAGAAGGAGAACCCACTGTCTCTCATAACTGAAAAGTCACGGGGTATGGGCTAGGCTCAGGCACAGCTGTGTTCAGGAGACCAGATGACATCATCAACATCTGGACTCTTTGTCTCACCAAGTTCTACTGATGTTTTGCTTGCAAAAAAGATCAAACTCAGCTAAATGCAGGCCTCAACAAAGTGTGATTTGTTATTCTCACATAAGAAATCCAGGATAGGTTTCTTTTTCTCGGATAATAAGTAGCCCAGAATAGGCACAGATGGCGTGACTATGCAGCAGCTCAGGGATGTTATCAAGAACCCGGCCTCTTTCTTCACTTCTGCTCCACCTTCTTTAAGATCCCAGGAGGGCTGCTCCAGTTCCAGGCATTCAGGGCAGAAAGAAGTAGCTGTGTCGGATTCTTTTATTCGTAAAGCAAATCCTTCCCCTAGGCCCCCACAAATCTCTGCTTCCAGTTAATTAGACATATCGGTGTGACATGCATGTAGCCACTTAACCACTGAGGAGGCTAGGAAAGCATGTTTTTAGGTTTTTTTCTGGACCCTACAGTAGAGGCAGGGTTTGTTTGTTTGTTTGTTTGTTTGTTTGATTTTCTTCATAAGTGGTCAAAGAGAAGCCATACCCAGGACTGTGGGATGATTCTACCTTTGCATAACTGTATCTGATTGGTTTCTCCATTTTGTCACTTCCCAGCCAGGAGGGGAGACAGTAGAAGAGAAGAGCAAGAAGCTTCTTTTTAAGGAGTGACACAGAAATTGCACTCATCAGGTCTACTTCTCTTCTGCTCACATCCCCTTGGCCAGAATCTAGTCACATGATTATAACCAGCTGCTAGGAAACCTGGGAAGTGCACAACTTGGGTATCCATAGGTCTAGCTAAAACTTGGGGAGTTCTGTTTCTAACATGAAGGGTGGGTGGTGTGTTGCAGGATAATTAGCAGCCTCCTCTAGAACAGTTGTAGGAGAAAGGGTGAGAATTGGTGTTGTGTTAGCCAACCAACTATTTTCTCTCTGCCTCTGCCTCATTCTTAAGGGGCTTACCTTTATGTAGGTAAGACAGTTTCAGCATCACCAGCCTCACACCCTCCCTGATTCAAGTCCATTAGTAAAAGAGCCCAACATCTTTGCATCTTTTCTGTCCAGTCTTATTATATTTCCTTGGTTCTGAATGGGTCTCCTGCACACCTGTGAACCAAGGGGATGCATTGCAACGATCTGATTAGCCACACCTGAGTCACTTGCTCCATTGAGTCACCAAGGCCCTTCTGGGTCTTAGTTTGATCATCTGTAAGATGACATAATAATAGAACCTCACTTGACCTACTGACCAATTTCACCTTAACAATGTCATTTTAGGCCCAGGCTGGTGTGGCTCAGTGGATTGAATGCCAACCTGCAAACCAAGGGGTCACCGGTTCAATTCCCAGGCAAGGCACATGCCTGGGTTGTGGGCCAGGTCCCCAGTAGGGGATGCAAGAGAGGCAACCACACATTGATATTTCGCTCCCTCTCTTTCTCCCTCCCTTGCCCTTTGTCTAAAAATAAATAAATAAAACCTTTAAAAAACGTTATCTTAAAAACGTCATTTTAGAAGACAAGACCTCTAAAATAGGGGCCGGGGGGAAGGTTATTGGATAGGTAGGCTGTATTTCCTCTCATAGTACATTCCAAAGTAAACATATTTATTCAGCCCTTGTGAGGTACCTGACACTGTGCTAAGTGCTTAACATACATTCTGTAATTTTCACAGCATCTCCATGGGAAAGCTACTCTCACTATTTTTATTGAACAGGTGAGGATATTTAGCTCCTTACCTAAGGTCACAGCCAGCACAATGGCAGAACCACAGACTTAGGACTAACATTGAACCCCACGCTCTACTTTCTCTTTTTCTGTAAAAAAATAAGCAACACCACACATGCATGGAATAATTGAAATCTTGCTGATTGTGGCCAGTCATGAGAGAGCACTGTGACTCACTCCTTTTGAGTGAGAACCCCCCGCTGCAAGCGGTGCAGCGGGCTGACAGCCTCCAGCCACACCAGCTTCAGGCTCCCTGCAGCGCTCACACTGAGGCCAGCGCTTCCCAGCAGCCCGGCCAAAACTTCCTTGGAGCCGTGCTACAGTCTGAGGTTCTTCCTGCCCAGCTCTCTTTCCTGGCCTCCCTCCTTTGGCACGTAGCAGGCTTGCATTGTTGCCTGAGGGCTCTCCTCTCCTCCCCTCCCCCCTCCCCTTTTATCCCTTAGAGGTGTTCTCCCCAGTACACCAACTGCATACCTAACTCCATCTTGGCGTCGGCTTCTCAGAGGACCCAAAACGACACACCGCCTTGCCTTACTGCCTGGGCTGCACCACAGATACCTGATTCCAAAGGTTCTTGAATGAACTTAGTAATCCGAAATTTGGGAGTGGGGGTGAGTTAATGCAGACCAAGGAGGAGGCTCCCAGCCTGGCTCTGAGAAACTGGAGCCCTCTTCTCTAAGCAAGTTTCTGAACAGAGGGGCGAACAAGAGCCTTGGTGGCTCTTAACAGAGCGGAAGCCCAGCTGCTGGGGTGTGTTGATGGGAGAGGGTGGGAGGGGCTGAAACTTGCCTAAAGGAACACCACTGGGCCACAGATAGATTCCACTCATTCCAGTTCCCCCTCCAGAAGCCTCCAGCACTACAGAGACAAGAAACTGATTCTTTACCGAAAGAGCAAAGACTGCTACTTGACTCAGCCAAAGGGAGAAAATGATCCATTGAGCAAAATACACCGGCTTTTGAGACTGGGCTCCCCAGACTGAAGTGGGAGTACTTTTGTCACCCCTGGGAACACAGACCATGTGTCACGACCACCCCGTCGCATCCCCACAGCCACCCCCACCAAAAGGCTTAGCCATCGATTGCTAACCGGGTCGGCAGAGTGGATGCGGCCTGCAAACATGTTTGATGTGGTCTCCGTCGTTAAGTTTCACAAAACTTAAAATTAGTTGACAAGAGCTATTAATTGGGATAGTCACGTAAAAATATGGAGTCTGATTCTCTTGAAAAATCAGAAAACCTGACCACACCCAGCCAGCTACCCACTTCTTACTTCACATGGGGCTGGAACCCCGCTTTATCGTGCCTGTGGGCACTGAAGTCACTGCTGGTCCCCAAATCAGGCGCAGCCTGCCTGGGACAGGAAAACCAGTTGACCTGGAGCGCTCACACTCAAGTCAGGAGGCCTGGAGAGCGTTGTGAGGTTTTTTAAGGAAAATGAGTTACTAAGCAAATTAGTAGCATATATGGGATTTCACGAGGAAATTTTTAAAGAAGTCGTTTTCAAACACTTCAGCAGTAATGGCAGGCATCATTAGCACATCTGGGAGATTCGTCAGCAGTGACAGCTAAAGGATGGGGGCAGGGAGGGGGCGGGGTGGGGGGCGGTGCAGGGGTGGAGCGGTGCAGGGGTGGGGCCAGGCAGGCACAGGCAGAGGCCCTTGGAAGACGTGGAACTTGTGTCCTGTCCTCGCCCTTACTAGTGATGTGACCTTCAGTGTTTCCTTCATGCTCAGATCAGGTGCCTGGTGTTGTAACAAGAATAGTAAGAGCTAACACCTGCTGAGTGCTTCTTACCTGCAAAGCAGCCTGCTAAGTGCTATGTGTGCATCTTCTCATCTCACACCAAGCCCAAGGTCAAATGCTACTGTTATCCCAAAGCACAGAAAGGTGTTGTGATCTAAGTCGGAGAGTGGGCAATTGACAGAGTTGAGGTCTGCAGCCCAGACACTGGCCCCAGAGCCCACACATGCATGTGCTACACCTGGAGGCTCCACCCGCTGTGCAGGGTTGTTGTGAGAATTGCACAAAACAGTCTAGACCAAGTGCTTTGTGCAAACTGTAAAGCACTACAGCATTGCTCACCATTAGCACTTGAACCCTACTTCTATGTTTCACTGATGCTTCTATGTTTCACTGGCCCCTTCCCAATTCATTTAAATTAATGATCGTTTTCTTCCTTTTAAAGAGAGAGTGTCCCAGGGAGCCAGAACTCCCAAACCATCATCAGTCCTGTAGTGCCCTCTGCTGACGACAGTCAGGAAAATCCTGCAATTCTAAGGCAGGTGATAAGGATTTCCTCAGCTCCCTCCTACAACTGTTCCTCCGTACCTGCTCTGCCCCAGGCCACTGCCACAGGGCCCAGAGAGTAGAAATGGAGAACACAGTGGTCCCTTTCAAGCCTACTGTCTGTGACTTAGGTGTAGGAAAAGCAAAACAGAGAAAGCCACACTCAGAGATGCCTCCACTTCCCATCATGCCGTCCCAAGAGAGCAGGCCAACCTCACATTGTTGTCATCCGCTCCCTCCAAAGACCACAGTGAACCCCCAAACCATGAGGTAAACTGGACTCCTGCCCAGCGGTGTTCAGGTAACTGTTTAACACCAGCTCTCTGGCAGAGGGAAGCCTCGATTTGTAGTGTTTGCCACTTTCCATAGTATAAATACTCCCGTTGTGACCAATTTCAAGCTTCTAACATGATGAGTCGTGACACGATTTCATGAAGATTGTTGAAAATTTAACAATGGGCCTCTCGCAAGCTGGTAGGAGCTGCTCCCAACATTTATTTTATCTCGAGAAAAAAATACACCTCCTTCCCAATAGACTGGACGCCGGAATTATTCTAGGTGCACATGCATGAACAGGGACAGATCAGCCTCACCCCAGCAAGGCTGACCCAAACAGAGAAAGGGGGGTACCACCTCAAGTGTCCCCTCAGCATCCTCAGGTGCCTCTAGCGCATGGTCCACTTCCCCTCCTTCCCTCCCTCCCTGCCTCCCTCCAACCCTCTTTCCGTTTCTTTTCATTTCTAACCAACTATGGAAAGAATGCCCAGAACACCACAACCCAGCACTGAAACAGAACCTACTCTACCTCATCTCCGAACTTCCTCCCCAGGATTTGGGGCCACAGGCCTGCCCGGGCCGAGAAGCACTCACAGCAGCAGAGGGCACCTCCTAGCTCCTGGAGTGGTCCCCGAATCTTCCGGTGTGAGGAAGCCGGCCAACCCTGGGCCCTGGGCCTCTCATTTTGTTACACACACAAGGAAGGAGGCTCTGCTCTGGGCCCGGGAGAGAAAGGGAAACGTGTAGGGCCATGCATGACCTGGAGAAGCAGTTCCCCATGGTCTCCAACTAGAGAGGTGAGCCAGGCAGAACCAAACCCAGCTCCCCCACACCCCAGGGGACCGGTCTCCTGAGGGCAATTCCCCTAAGTAATTTCTACTTAGCTGAGAAGTTTCTGGGGCCGCCAAACAAAGCCAGAAGTGTCGTGACTCCAGTTATCCAAAGGGCAGCTGCCAAACCTCCTCCTCTCGTGAGGGGAGCATTTCCCTTGCTTTCTCTCTCCGCCTGCCCTCGGATTTCCTTCTGCAGCCTCAGCCCACTCCTCGCAAGATGTTAGTAGCCCGATGGGTGGGGAAGCTGCAGTGGGAAGACCCGGTTCTCTTCTGGCTCAGCTTCGCAGAGTTGTGTGCCCTTGAGGAGGCTTCTAAACCTCCCGAGGTGTGTGCTCTGCAGCCCAAATAGAAATAATCAGCAGAGCCGGCTGCTGAGAGGATCAAATTAGAATGGGTGTGAAAAGGACTTTATAAATTAGAGTGTTATATAAATGTTTCGTTTTCTACCTGAGAGAGGTATTTACAATGTTTTCTTTTTTCTCCTTATAAATGGAACCTGCATTCTTTGTGGAAATTTTGAAAAATACACCTGAGCATTTAAAAAAAAAAATCAAAGTCACCCAGAGTTAATGACCACGCACAGTCGGTGTTTTCCCTGGGTTTCTTTTTTTCTATGGGTGCGTAGACCTACAGGTTTGTTACAAGCAAGAGTGAGGACACTATACTTAGGAGCCAAGCAAAGCGGTCTCTCCCTTCACCCACCTGCAGGTTTGAGTGTCCCCTTAGCATTCTCAGGGGGCTCCCTCCTGAGGATGGCATTTCGCTCCTTCTCTGAGTGAGAAAGAGGGTGGAGTTCGTTTCCCATTAAATAAATAAATAAATAAATAAACTGTGGAAACAAGGCTGACCAGCCCCATATAAGGAGACCTTGGAGCAGACCCTGTTCTTCCTGACGGGAGCCATTCAAACTTTTTACTCTGCCAGCCATTTGGGAGGACCACATGCCCTTATAAATCACCTCGTCTGCCTCTCCTAATTTGTCAAATGCACTCTTAAAAATTAAAACTGGGAAGCTTTCCACTTAGCAAAGCCCGTGTGGCTGCAGCCATGGTGTTCCGATGCTGGTTCTTGGGCCCTGCTCAGTGTGGAACTGAATCTGCTGCAAGAAATACTTTCAAAAACCTCACACATTTTTTCTGTGGCTGGTCCGTGAATCACCAGAGGAACCCATGTAGAACAAAAGTGCAAATTTATTCCGCTGGCTTCTCTCAGTACCTGACAAAATGTCATCTTTTCATCCATGTTATCAAGATTTCCCCTCATGTCAGCCCTCAAACAGGTGTGTCCGGACTGTCGGAAACAGCGTGGGTCTCTCCTCCTCTGTGATGACAACAGCTGGCCCTCCGCCTGAGTCCCCCTGCCCCCAACTATTCCAATATCCCTGTCCACCCTGGAGGAGGGGTACCTTTGGGTCTCCAAATCTTTGTGAGGGGCAGCGAAAGCCCACGTGACATAAAGTGGCCTGTTGGGAGATGTTCTAAAAGCCAGGTCTGAAATGTCACTTCTGGTGGCTGCGTGTACTAGAAGAGCTTGTGGCTAAGTATTTCCAGACCAGATGTGTCAGGCCAGAAGGTGGGAAAACCAGGGCAGGCGCGCTCCCTTCACACGCCTAGGACAAGTCCAGCGACTCCTTGCCACTGCTTCTCTCCAGATTCACAGAAGCAGGAGGAGCACGGAAGGTCTTCTCTGCTACTGCGAGAGTCTCTGTGACATCGCTCTCCTAGGAGAATGTTTAGCTCCACCCGAGGACAGGTCCTGTCTTCCTTCTTCAGAGTCCCTCACAGAGTATGCCAGGTCACTGGCATTTGTGGTAAAAAAAAAAAAAAAAAAAAAAAACCTGGGCCTTGACCTCAGGTTGACCTGGGCTTGAATCCTGGCTGCCCTGCTCCTCAGGAAGTTTGGCCTCAGGCAAGTGCCTCTCCCTCCTGGGTTTGAAGAAGGGGGTTGTGAGTGTGCCCTGAGATTATTTGTGAAAGAATGCTCGCAATTCCAGAATATTACCTGGGGCATACTAAGGACTCAGGGAACTGTAAGGAGAGAGGAGGGGCTCATGAAGCAGGCCACTCAACACTGGGCTCTGAGCAGAGCTCTCATGGTCCAGACAGAGGGGTCTCACTGCTCTCACTCCCTTGCTGCCAAAGTCTCTTTTCACTGCAAGTTCATGGCCTGTTGATTGTTGATCGCAGCCCTTCCAAAGTCAGCACTGACCAGCCAGGACTTTCCTCCCTGGCTGAGCTGTGGCCAACCCTGAGGCCTCCCCCTCCCACACCCGCCCCTCTTAATCTCATCAGGTTTTCCACCTAGGTAAAGGCGAAGGGCCTTCTCCAGCTCAGTTCTGGGGAAAGCACATCACCTCCTTAAGATTTTTGTCTTTGTAGGTTTGCTTCCCAGCACCCAAGGACAGCAGGAATTCACTGGTACCGGTGGTCCAGGGCTCCGGAACCTACTTCAAAACAGCCGCTGCTCCACCCCTACCAACATGCACTCAGCGCCCAGCTTCTGGAGCAGAAGTGAATGTAGAGGCAGGAGCCCCCAGGCCTGAGATCATCAGGACAATTTAATGACATCCTTCGGCAGCCACCACCAGAACCCAGGATGGCCACTCCTCCCTTAGCCCCGATTCTCTCCTCCATCAGGTGTCACTGCCAGTGAGGCTGCCCCTGGAAAATCGCACCCTCCCCACTATCTCCCATGTCCCTGATGAATGCAAAGTCAGATTTTCCATGAAGAAAAGTTTTTAAAAAGCACTTCTTCCAAATTCTCCTGAGATGTGACTCAGCCAATGTCACCCTGCCAGCTTCTTCGAGTCTTTCCTAACCATCAGGAAACCAGACTTCCGGTCCCTCCCCCAGCCCTGGGAGCAGCCAGAGGCCTGTGGGGTCAGTTTCCTCCAGGAAATGGCCATCGTGGCCCTTGGGGGCTCACGTCCTCCGGGCCAGAACAACCGTTAAGGCAGAGCCTTTGTCAAAGATCCGGCCCTGACAGGTGGGGAGCCTTGTGGGCCTACTGAGTGGTAATGAGGGATAAACCCCTGCTGGTTCCCCACCTTAGACAGTCTCCTTCCTGCTGACCGAGGGCCAGCAGGCCTGTGCACAGGAACGCAGCAGAACTGAAAGAAGCAGCCTCTGACTGCGAAACTGAAAGGAACCAAGAGCCAAAAAGCTTGTAGACTTTGTAGGGGCTGGTCTGGGCGGCCACAGCCAACGCTTTCAGCTGGAGGAGATGAGGGAGAGGGTGTGGAGACCAGAAAGGGAGGCAGCCCTTTTGTTCCTCTGGCCTCCAAAGCCACGGCTGCTGCTGCCCTGCTTGCCCACCGCAAGGAGGAAGTCACCCGCTACATCTGTTTCAAATGCTTCCAAGACCCAGTCATCACTGAGCATGGCCACAGCTCTGCCAGGCCTGCCTCTCCCACTGCTGGGAGGGGGCCTCGCCCTTTCTGCCATCTTGTCCCCAGTGCCACCAGAGCCTTCACGCCAAGAGCTTCCAGCCAGCAGGCACCTGGATGTCACCAGGCTGCTGCTAGAGCTGGAGGAGGCAGTCCTTGCACCCCCAGGGATGTCAGCAGCACCTGGAGGACACAGGTGAGGAGGCGGCCCCTGCTCTGCGGGTTTTGCTCCAGCCAGCTGAACAAAGTGAGGATTCCTGCTTGCATGGCCAGCGGTTGTTTGGGGGACACAGGTGCAGAAGGAGGTTTCAGCTGGAGACAGGTAGAGAGAGAGGGAGGGAAGGGAGTCTGACAGGCAATGCCTCCTTTTAGGAGACTGGACTATCCCTACCCTCCCCCATATAAACCACCAGAACATGTTCACAGAGTTACCAGTGTTACCATGTTCACAGTAAAAGCTTTACAGGGAAAAGTCAGTTTTTCAAGTGGCCTAGCAGTTAGAGTCAGGGATCTGGAGTTAGTCATACAGATTCAAACCCATGCTCTGCCTCTTTCCCCCGGAGTCACCTTGGATAAGTATCTTAAGGTCTCTAAACCTCCGTCTCTTCATCTATAAAATGAGAGTTCCTATCTCTTAGGGTTGTTGCAAGAATTAAGAGAGGTGATATTTATACAGCATTTAGCACAGCACCTGGCACATAGCAAACTGTTAAAAATTGCTACTCTTGTTGTTCATTTCTGTTGTCATTAGGGGCAGATGAGCAACTGAATTAACAAAGCCTGGTTCCCCAACACCAGCTCTTATGGAAGAGGCATCTCTAATCCTAGGACAACTAAGATCCAGAAAACCAAGACCGAGAACTGCCCATGGCAGGGTGCTAATGGTTTCGTCTGCCGTGTTCAGTGGACACAGCTGGATCTGAGAAGTTGGTGGCCAGACCCACTGGGAACTCAGAATCTGCTCAGTCAGCCAAGGTGGCCCTCCTGGTCCTCCTACCAACACAACATGCTCCATTGTGACAAAAGCAGACCATTCGATTTTCCTGTTTCTTTTTTTCTTTCTTTCCTTTTTTAACAGTAAATTTTCTCTGCCTCCCTCTCAGATGGGGTCTGCAAGGACTGGGACTCATGAATTCACAGGAAGGGCCAGCAGAAGCAGGGGAAGCATTACACAACATGGCCCAGTTTCCCAGACCTGCTCATGGCTGTAACTTAGGCTACAGGCCTACCCCCTCCTCCCAGAAGATGCCCAGGAGGTGTGAGGATACACCTCACAGTCTGAGGGCTAGCCGATGCTGTCAGGTCACAGACCCAGCACCAGCGGCCTGAGGTTCCCTTTTAGCTCGGTTTTCACACAGTGACCTTTCTATCTTCAAATCAGAACAGAATCACAGGTGCCACCCATCAGTGAGGAGCCCCTAACTCCACAGCATGAGTTTAGAGGTGCCGCAAGGTCTGTCCCCTGAATCTCCCTGCCACACCTGGACCAGGAAGGTCAGTCTTTGGGTCACACGGATGGCACAGAGGTTTAATTGCAACTCCAAATTTTTGAGAGCAGATTTTTTTTTTCCTGAAAGTTTCTGAGGCCTTCTCTGAGCTCAGCAGGAGGACGTTTGAATCAGTTAGCAAGTGTCTGTCATGGGCACTGGAAAAGAAGTGCCGATAGGTTGTTATCCTGGAAAAAAAAATTTTTTTTACATTTACAGTGCAACTATGTGTCCAGGAGAGAACGCATGAACCTGTTACAGCCAGCCACCATGTTGGCAGAGTCCTGAGGGCATAGCAGTCAGGACAGGGGCTTTCCAATGAAGGGGTTTGAACATGGTGTGGGCAGTTGAGGAGGACAAGTCCAGATGGAAGTGCAGATGGGAAGCTGAGATGGCCTTGGAGGAGCCCCAGGCCCCGGGTTTCTGGGAAAGGAACCAAAATGGAAGTAGCAGCCTCCAAATAGGTCGCCAAGCAAATCCTAATGCAACGCCATATTTTCTGCCTCCGAGCTCTACCCCTTGCCAGTGCCAGGCACTCCTGTGCCCTCTCCAAAGCAGAGCGGCTGGGATCCTGCCTCCCGTGAAAGTGGCATCACGTGCCTTCCGTCCCCCAGCTCCAAGCCCGGTGCCTTCGCACACACTATCCACATCGAACCCAGTCCTAAGTGGTAGGAGTTTCCATAAAATCTCCAATATTATACGTTATTAGTTATTATACTTTTATTTTTAAAATGTCATGTGCTTATAATTTTTAAAAATTAAATAGTACAGAAGACTCTAACGTGAAGAGTTCTTTCTGAGCCCTGGTACCACCGTCCAGAGATGACCACTCTGAAAAGTCTCTTACAGCACAGCCAGGTTTGTGGCGACACTGCTCACAATAGCCAAAAGGTGGAGGCCACCAAGGTGTCCATCACAGATGAGAGGATTGACAAAGTACGGCCTAAATGTACCATAGAATGTCATTTGTCCATCCAGAGGAATAAAATGTTGACATGGGTTACAACATGGATGAACCTTGAGGACAGTATACTATGTAAAATAAGCCAGACACAAAGAACAAAGTGTTTGCTAGCACTTTATGAGGAACTGGGGGTAGACAAACCCATAGAGACAGAAAGGAGAAAGGTGATTGCCAGAAGCTGGGGGGTGGGAGGAAGAGGGCCCCAGAGAGTTGTGTTTAATGGGCATATTCAGTTTGGGGTAACGCAAAAGACCGAGACGGAGAGCAGTGATGGTTACACAGCATTGGGAAGGTGCTGTCGTTTAATTGAGCACTTATGATGGTTAAAATAGTACATGTTATGCTATGTTGTGTATATTTTACCACAATTTAAAATGGCAAGAGTCTGATATGCACAGTTCCACAAGGAAATACAGGGAATCCCTGCACAGCAGTGCAGGACCATAAAAATCACTGAGCACACCGACACGTTCAAAGAGACCTAAAGAGTAAATGGGAAAATCATGATTGTTCCATGACCTTTAATTTTTTTGTGAAAACATTAAAAAACCTGTCAGTTGTAAATGTAGAGAGATATTTTTAAAACAGTAACTCTAATGTTTATATAATACATTGTTATTCAAGACATTAGAAATGTTTCAAATTAATGTGTTCTATTTCTTTGTAAAAAAACCTTACCAAGAGTAGTTTAAACAGTGCTTACTTCTTTTTCTCATTATACAAGCATATAATTTAAACACAGAGTGCCATTTACATGCCCTGGTGAATTTTCCTACTGTTTCGGATCTTCCCAACATTTTATCCACTGCACTTTCAGTGTTGCGAAATATCTCTAAGAGTTCTTTTAACGTCAGGTTTTGTTTTTTGCTGATGTCACTTTCTCTGGGACATCGTCCTCATTTTTATCATGACCACTTTCCTCACTTACAGCGAACCCGCCTTCTCTGAGTTCCTCTAACCTCATATCTAGAATCTCTCTCGTGGTGGCAGGGTCAACGTTCCTGCAGCCAGCTACTTTTTTCTCTAATTCCATTTATATGAGATTCAAATCCTGCAGTTATTTGCACAGCAGAGTAAAAAATACTGCCATACCGCTTGGAATCTAAGTCAGACGTAAACCTTCCCCTTTCACCACAAGCAGCTTTCTGTTCCTACTGCAACTTAAACTAGAAGACGTGGAAGCAACTTTAGCTTGCTTTTATATTACTGGACCCTTTCAGTACAATTTATACTGTAGCTTCATTCAGGTTTTGATCTCATCCTATCTTTGCTTTGCTGTTGCCATATTCCAATCTTCTAATCACATCCAATTTCACTTCTGGGTTTATCACTTTCATTTCTTTGCTGCACTTGCACCTTTGTTGGCCAACACCCTCTTCCGAATAACCATTTCTGTGAACTGTCATTTGGGTTTATCACTGGGAGACAAGGAAGCTATGCACCCAGGTGCCTTGCTGTCTGTGCACAAACTAAATAACAGCGCCCAGTAACCAGTAACCAACAGACATAAAACGAGTGACATAACTGTCCCCTGATCATGATGTCAACTGTTGTTTACATAGTGGTTTGTGGACTGAAGGGCTAGCAGCAAAGTTCATACATTATGCAATTACTCACATTTAATACATAGTGATAACTGAAATTTGAGTTTCTACTACGTGCCAGGCACTAAGCCAGGTCTTAGGAATACAATGTCAGTCCCTGCATTGGCACAGAGGGGTACAAGAGTGAAACATAAAGACAAAAGTTATATACAAGCTAAGCCTGGTGCCCCAGGAATGAACTGAATGAAAGTATTCTATCAAGATAGCAACATAGGTAGAAAGAAAGTCCAGACTTGGATTACCATCGGGGCTGCATATACCAGAAACAGCACAAACCCAGAAGGCGTGGTCCACACGGATGCCGGTGTAAATGGTTTCCCCCTGCAGTTGTGCAGTGGCCCTGGGGGAGCCCAGGGCAGGAATACAAATTCATCCTGTGGGAGTATAGGAAGGCCTCTCAGAGGAAAAGGCAGCTCAGCTGAGTCTGGAAAACTGAGCAGAAACTTTGTGAGGCTAATGAAGCGGGATAGGGTACGAGAGAAAAAAACCTGAAAGAACGTAGTGTGTGTGCATCTAAAAAAAGCGGTCTGTTGGAGCCCAGAGTGTGAAGGGGTGAGCTATAGAAACTGAGGATAAGAAGGGGGCATAAGGGCAAAATGAGGGGCCCTGTGGGCCAGACTAAGTAATTTGCATGTCATCCTAGACCAACACTGTCCAGTATAGTAGTCATTAGCCACATCCAGGTATTTAAATCAATTAAAATTAAGTAAAATTAAAAGCTCCATTCCAGAGTCACACTAGCCATATTTCAAGGGCTCAATAGCCACATGACTGACAGCTGTCATCTTGGACATTGCAATTATCACGGGAAGTTCTTTTGGGTAAGTTGCTCCAGGCTCTCAGTAGCTTCAGGGGATTTTAAGCAGAAGAGAGGCAGCACCACCTCTTCATTTTAGCAACATCACACCCAAGTGTGCAGGGCTCACTGGGGCTCATTAGCAAGGGCCCAAACGAGAAATCTGGACTGTGGGAAAACAGGCCGTGTCAGAGGGAAGGGGATGGATTCAAGAGACAGGTGATCGAACCCGGTGACAGGCTCACATGGAGCTTAAAGGAGGGGACAAATCCCAGATTTCCAGACAACCTGAATGGCTTCTGTACCTCCCATGAAGGAGCAGGCAAATCTGCTGCTGAGACTTGGGAAGGAGATGAGGACCAGACATTTGGCCCCTCGAGCGCGGTTACTTCGCTGTACAATAAAGAGGGTGAGCTGGATGTTTGTTATAAATGTTTACTCTTTCATTTCAAATCACTTTTACTTAAATACAATTTTATTTTATGTTTTTTCAAATATTATTTTGTATTAGTTTCAGGTATACAGCATGGTAGTTAGACAATTATACTGTGCAAAGTGTTCACCCTAATATCTGAAGTACCCCCCTGGCATCACCCACAGTGATTACAACATTATTGACGATATTCCCTCTGCCATCCTATAAATCCCTGTGACTATTTTGGGCTACCAGTCTGCACTTCTCAATCCCTTCACCTTTTCCACCCAGTCCTCCAAACCTCCTCCCCTCCGCCAACCATCAGTCTGTTCTCTGTATCTGTGAATCTGCTTCTATTTTGCTTGTTTATTTTGCTCTTTAGATTCCACACATAAGTGGAATCATTTGGTATTTGTCTTTCTCTGTCTTATTTCACTTTGCACAATGCCCTCTGGGTCCATCTATGCTGCCGCAAATGGTAAGATTTCATTCTTTTTACGGCCGAGTAACATTCCACTGATGCACCACATTTGTATACACGTGTCTGTTGATGAGCACCTGAGTTGTTTGCCATATAGTGGCTATTGCAAATAATGCTCCAGTGAACACGGAGGGAGCATATATTCTTTCACATTAGTGCTTTGGATTTTTTCAGAATATGTACCTAGAAGTGGAATTGCTGGGCCATAAGGCAGCTCCATCTTTAATTTGGGGGGGAACCTCCATACTGTTTTCCACATGGGCTGCACCAGTCTGCATTCCCATCGACAGTGTACAAGGGCTCCCTTTTCTCCACATTCTCCCAGCACTGGTTCTTTGTTGATTTATTGATGACAGCCATTCTGCATTCTGACAGGTATGAGGTGATATCTCATTGTAATACCATTTTATCTTAAATCACAGATTAAGTCAATAACAAATTATAGCCAAATATTTCCTTTTAAGTTTTTATGTCCTAAAGCTATATATATATATATAGCTATATATCAAGTTGTTTACCAAAAGTTTCAAGAAGATGAACAACAATCTTAAGGTTCTCCTCTAAGCATTACATTCTTACACATGGCATTACGCTTAAGCATTAGAGATAGGATCTTAGTCCTCAATCTTTGAGGTAAAACACTTCAAATAAAAAAATAATATTAGATACCAATGCCACCGATTTTCTCCATGGGCCCTATTTTCTGTTTGGTGTTTGGGAAAGTGATTTCTTTTAGGTTACCACTATTAACAGAATTTTTAAGCAGCTTCCGGACCTCCTGGAGATGGATCCTTAAGGGTATAAAGGGTTTCATCCTTTGGCAAAAGCCTGTATAAGCTCATTTTCTTGGACAGGACTGAAGAGGTTGGCCTTTGCAAGCAGACAGACCTGGGTTTGTTCAGTGCTCTGCACATACTGGCTGTGTGACCACAAACAGGTACAACTTTTTTGAGCTTCAGTTTTCTCATCTGTAAAACAGGAGATAAGTCACCTCATACAATCAATGTGGCAGTTAAGTGAGATAATGCATGAGAATGACCGGGCAGAAAGTCTGACACTGGCAAGTGTTAAATAAAAAATGGTTTACGTCAGTTACTTATTTTTATTTAGTCAATGCCTTCAGCTTGCACAGGTGAGCTAAACACGGTCACTGCCCCTCTCCCCGGGTTCTCCATCAGTCTATTCTGATCAAAGCCAGGTTGGTTGAGCAGATGTGATTCCACTCCCCCATTGTCTTAGAAAAAAAAACTTTTTTTTTGTAAAACATAATTGTATCTTTTTTATTTGGTGAGGGTGACTCTTGGCATATGGCCAGCTTCTCCCTCAAGTCACATGGAAACTGGGGCATAAAGTAGGAACCAGAAGTTAAGCTAAGATTTATTTCCATCTCTCTTTGCCAGTTCCTGTCAGTAATGATTAACAGTGACAAATAAAAGGAGCACAAGACCACAGTTAGCACAGAGAAATGCATACAGTAAAAATAGACTACTAAATAGCCTCAGATGGTTTTTACATATTTTTAACACGTTCCCCATAAGCATAAGCCACACTATGGGAAACCCAAGTGCTGGCCATCTGGCTGTCTCCACGTCGCCCAGCTGGCTCTGGTCACTTGCATAGTTGGAAACCCAAAATGTCTGCACGCTCCCAGTGGGACTGTGTTCTCACGGCCACCCCTTGCCCATTTCTTGTTTATGCTGAAATCTGAGTCTCCTAGGCTTGCCTGTTTACTACTGTTTTGTTTCCTCAGCTGGCATAGACCCAAAGAGGGAAATCAGTCCCTTTTGCTTTTAATTTGCCAAGGCAACTGCTGGCCCAGCACAGGGCTGTTCATGTAGCAGCTTTTTTTTTTTTTTAACCAAGGGTGTGGAAATAAAGATGTGGGGCTAATTTCTTTTAAAAAGGTAAAAATGATTAGGCATCACCAGAGCTGGCTTCACGGGTCTGCGACTAATGCATTCTCACAAGGCCCTGGCTCAGAAGAATCCCGATTTTGCTGTTCCAAGCTCTGTGGTCATCTTGAAATGCTTACCTTTGAATTTGTGTTTGTACTCGAAGTCTGATAAGTCAATGGTGCACGTGCCGGGGGCTTGGAGCTTCTACTCACGCTCAGGCCTGACCCCCACCAACTCCCTGTCTTCCTGGTTAGGAGCCCTCCACTCCCATACAATTTGCTCCCATCTCTGCCTGGTGTCCCAGCCCCTCCCCACCTTCACCCAATGACCTACCCTCCACCGCCTGCCTCTCCCCATGGTTTGGAGGCGGTACAAGGGAAGGGGAAATGCCTGGTTTGACTTCTACACCCACCCTCTGCTCCCCTGGAGCAGAGCATCTCTGCACAGAGGTCAGTGGGAGGGGCAGCCTGCTGTGCCCAGTCGCAGCGCAGGAACCCCAGGGTCTGGAAGAATCTGCACTCCTGGATTCTGCATGCCCGAGGAAGCACGGCATTAAATAGCAAATTAAAAACAGCATGACAGATCGAGAGAGAGACCGCAGCTGAAAGAGAAAGCTTCCTATCCTAGCACCTCTAACAGCACCTTTTGCTGCATTCGAATATTTACATTTTGCAGTGGGCTCCACAAACTACCGAGCCGGTCTTGGCCATCATTGTTCTGATGTGTAGCCCCCTCCACCGCAGGGCGTTTTTCACTGGCCATCCTGACCCACGAGGCTTCTTCGATTCTTCTCAGGTTCCCTTGTACCATTCTCAGGACCCTCTTTTCCTGTTCTGTCCACCGCTCAATCCATCCTTCTGGACTAGCCCTACCTTCCAAATTGCCCTCAGTGTACCATGCAGAACAGTTCAACACTCTTTCAGTTTCTGTTTTCCATCTTCCAGATAGAGTTCCTGGAATCTTAACTGTTCGTGACAAAATGACCTTCTAATCTGTTTTGTGAAATGAACAAACAAACAAAAAACAGGTTTCCCTCTGAAAGAAATTCTACTACCAGTTTTTTAAATAGCAGGGTTTGCCCCCTCCCCAAAGAGTATATACGGATTACCAATTATTTTTCAGCAGTATTTACCAACATGTCATGTTCCCTAGAACATCAGTCCCACAGAAGTGCCCATTAGAAAAGAGAGACAGAGAAAGAAAAAGAAAAAAGTCCATAGCCAATAAGTTTGGGAAACACCGAATACTCAGTTTCCCTCCTCCCCAACTCTTTTTTGTAGATTTCCAAGTTGCATTAGCTTATTAATGAGTCTGGTCTGATTTTATTTAAAACAGCATGTCCCAATCTATATGTCAACAGAACCCGTTTTTCAGGGAGCAGCTACTGACTGCCCACTTTGCAAGAATCACCTTATATCAGGCAAATGTTTTCTATAAAGGACCACGAGTAACTATTTCAGGCTTTGAGGGCCATATGGTCCCTGTTCAACCATTCGCCTCTGCTCTTGTAGTTCGAAAGCAGCCACAGACAACACAAAAATGAATGGGCCTGGCTGTGTGCCGATAAAACTTCATTTGTGGGCACTGAAATAGGAACTTCTTATCATTTTCACATGTTATACAATTTTCTTCTTTTGATTTTTTTTTTTTTTTGCCATTTAAAAACCATTCTGAGCTCAAGGGCCAAACAGAAACAGGCAGTGGTTTGCCAATCCCCAACTTAAAAGATGACCAAGGAAAAAGGTTACTTGTAACAAGACCCAAGTTGGAAGCAGTTTCTCTTCCTTAATGGTTATCAATTCTCAATTTTTCCTAATTGATCATTTTATACTTGGGCTGTTTTTTTAAAAGGCATTATAACTTCTCGTGGTTCAGATGGTTTCAGCTCCTGCTACTTCAGTCCTTGGTGATAAATAATTGTCTTGTATCTGCTACTAGTCTCAGCACAGACCCTGTGGCTCGAGCAGATTAGCCCTCTGGGATGCCAGCCTCCTGCCTTTTACATTCCCTCTTCCATCTCCAAACTGGAGTCACTCGGTTACTTGTCAGGAAGTCTGCACACAGCAGCACTAGTCGTGTTCTTCGCACTCTTCCCATTTGTACGTTTTGAGAGAGACCCTCCCCTGGAGCCCAACACCAGAGCCAAGGAACCGAACCACGAAGCAGACATTCACATGCTTGGTAGCGTAACTCACTCATTCCCAGTCTTCTCATAATTATACCCACAGACACACGTTCTTGACTTGGTAACACATCCCATTCTCCTCTTAGGAACACATGGGTGCATCTGTTTTCTGAACTGAAGTGAATTAAAATTAAGTTTTTTGAGATGTATATAATTAAAATTCGCCCTAAGATAGCTGAAAATATCCTCAGAATTGCAAAAACTCAGTTTGAAATCACATTGCATGACATACATTTTAAAGTCCTAAGTATGCTTATGCTTTGTTGCTCTTTTTAAATTCCCTTAAGAGTGGGTATGTGATGGGAATAGAACCAAACAAAGGGGAAATTATAGGGCAGCATCTGTGGGTAATGATGAAAAGGGGAGATGCATGTGATAGCTTTAGCGTTCATGTGACTACTTATCTCTATCTAGTTTAGAAACAAATAGAAATTTCATGACTTGCCCTGGCTGGGGTGGCTCAGTGGATTGAACACTGGCCCGTGAACCAAAGGATTGCAGGTTCAATTCCCAGTCTGTAGCACCCCCAGTAGGGTGCGCATGAGAGGCAACCACACATTGATGTTTCTCTCCCTCTCTGTTTCCCTCCCTTTACCTCTGTCTAAAAATAAACAGATTAAAAAATTTTAAAAAGAAATTGCATGACAGAAAGTCACCTATAAGTTTGAGAACCTCTATCAATTCCTGGAGGACAAGGAACAAAGCCTTCTGTTCCAAATGAGAGAGGCTGATGAAACCATTTTAAGAAACCAACATCAAAATGTGGATATAATCTTAAATGAGAGGGTGGTCTCTCCTCAACCTGCCACACCCGGTCAACAGAGTCTTAAAGATGGATATGCTGGGGGACTGAGAAGCAGGATGGTGGCAGTGGGGGGGTGGGGGGTGGCTAGTGACACTCCTCTTTAGGCAACTCTAAGTATGTGGTTTGGCTGATGTATGGGAAGATATATGGTGGCAGCCATCAAAGCAATACTCCAGGAGGGAAGCCCTCTGTATTGTTCATGTCGGAAAGCTCCCCAAAGACCTCAGACCTCAGTCTAAGGAAAGGAACGTTGATTACCTGCCTCCCTGATTGCTTTTGACATAGCACTCTTAAAATAATTGTACTGCAGGACCGCCAGCGCCACCGGCTGAGGCACTGGGTGGCGAGTCAGAAGACATAGACTTGGGCTCTGACAGTGCCATTGACTCGCTGGAATTTCCCTGTCCAAGTTCTACTTCAGCCATCGTCATTACCAGATGCTTATTAGCATAGCAAGGCCTTGTGCTTTAGTGGTTGAGAACATGGGCCCTGATGCCAAACTCTGCATTCAAATCCTGTCTTTCACCTGCAAGCTGGGAGACCTTCCTCGTGTTACTTAGTATCCATCTCCGTGTTTAGTTCCATCTTCTGGAAGCACTGTACAAATATTTGTTATTCCCGTGAAGATTAAGAAATACCCAAATCTCTTCCTAGCCCTAGCTGAAGGCGTGAAGAGGGAGCCAGGTCCAGCACAGGTGACAATGAAGATCAAGGAATTCGGGGGATGAGAGTGGAGAACCCTGATGCCATGAGACAGTGCCAACCAGGAGGAGACAAAGTGCTTCCTGAGGGCTGATGACGTTCCTTTGCACGTGGCATTTCCTGCACATAAAAACTCTGGATAAGCTGTTATTTTGATTCTTACCAGCTCTGTTTTGCAGACGAGTAAACTAAGGCTTAAAGAGATCAGGCAAACTGTTCAATGACCCAGAGCTAGCAAAGGGTAGAGCCTATATCCCAACTGAGGTTCCTTGGCTCCAAAGTGCACTCACTTCAATACTGCGCAAGCTCAGCATCAGCATGCCTGGAAATGGGAAACTGGTGCTTAATGGGGACAGGGTTTCTCATGGTGTGGCGAAAAAGTGCTGGAAACAGTGGTGATGGTTACACAACACTGTGCCGCTGACTTGTAGGCTTATAATGGTAAATTATACACTCTGTATATTCACACACACATTCATACAACAAGTGCCAAGAGAACGGTGGACAGGGCCCTTCAGGTCCCTGGGGTCAAAGGCAGATACGGAGTCAGGGGCAAATCTAAGAGTCAGTGACTGAGACAAATTACAACACATTCTTGTCCTTCCCTTGCACAGAAGATAGTTTGTAAAAGGTGCTAGGATAGTTTGTAAAACTATCTTCTGTGCAAGGAGCAATAATAAACGTCAGTTTATTGCTTGAAGGAAGCATTTTGCACCCGTGGAAGCCCACAGGCTCAAACACACCACTCTTATGAACCAGTTCTAGGGCTTCATAGAGAATGCATATTTTAAAAGCTGGACAGCTACCAAGGGGGAGAAACCCCATCTTTTAAATTAAGAAACCCTTAATCAATACAGTAAGGCCTGTGTCTGTGGAACAGTATTTCTTTCTTACCTAATTATGACTTAAAATTCAAAACGTCCTTACTGAGTGATGAATAAAGTTAAATAAATGTGTGAAAGAGCCAGAAAAATAGAACAGACGACACCTCTGTAAGTTCCACAGGAGAGATTTACAATAAGCAAGTTATTTCCAGTCGTAAAACAGCCTATAAAACAAAGGTGCTGGGTGAATGCAGGTCTGCTCGGTTAAGGAGGCTGAGGATTACCTAGGAAAAGTCAGGAAGTCTCAGGTAGGATGGGGCTAGAGTCGGCATTCAAAAGGTACACGAGCTCTCCTTGTTTCCTTAAACAGGTACATGAGGGGAGATGTGCCGAGGGGAGAGGACAGTGGTGTCATCACCGTGTCTTGCTTTTGCTTCCTATGAAGAGAGTGAAACGGTCTGAAGATGACAAATTAGCCTGGCAGGCCCGGACGTCATTAACAGCATTCCCTCTGCCTCTGTTCCAGACAGGCATTTGGATGGGTCCCCTAGAAGCTGAGAATGACCGTGTTTCCATTGGGGTAGTGGCTCCAATCCAATGCACAGGTCATTGGCAATTACTGGAGGCCTGGGAGCTGATATGAAGTTGGGTTACAGAATTCTTTGTAGACAGGTGTCCATGTGGCATGGGACTTGGTCCCAACACCTCCCTACTGGCTTCTTCCCTGGTGCATGGAGCACATGCGAGTACGTGGACTTGGAGAAGACTGTGTCTTCATAGAAGAGGAAGGTCCTGGAAGGGAAGCTGTTTATGCCTAGAAGTACTGACCTTACCCCTGGGCAAGAGGCACTCCTGCCCTGGGTCCCATGCTCTAAAAGTCCCTTCTCTGGCCCTTCACTGGGCACTGCCCTGTCTCTGGCCAAAGTAATGTGCTCACTGCACACCCAAGTCCCAGCCCCTCTTCTAGACAACACTCCCAGCACTTCTTGGTCAAACAGACCCGAGCCCACTTCCAGGGCCTGCACTGTCTCCTTCTCTGGGTATAAGGACATCCAAATAAGCAGATGTTCCCAACAACCAAGAGGTGGCCAAGGGGCGACACATAAGTGGAGCTTGGGTGTGCGGGCTGGGGTGCCTCCACTGCTGGGCACAGGCCCCTCACCACGCAAAGCAGAGCCAGGATGGTAGAGAAGGGGTGGGTGGGCGCTGCGCAGGCATTCTCTGGGCCGCTGTGTCTCTGAGAGGAACCCTGAAGAGTCCAAGAATTCTCCATCTGAACCTGACCTTCAAAGTTGTTATGAAAGTATACTTGTCAAGGTAGGAGGAAATAACTTATTTCATTAAGCATTTTGCTGGCTTGATATGTAACTTTTAAAAATGCAGGCCTCCATTTGTTCTCTTGCCCCAGGCCCTGCAAATGTGAGGGCTGGGCCAGTTCCCAGGTTCCTCCCTCTCCTCCATGTGAGCTTTTCTCTTACACCGAACGAGTCAATCAGTTCATCTTTGGTTAGCAAAAACCTGTGTCTACTTCTAGGGGTGAAAACGTTAAAGCCAGACCATTAGTCCCCAAGTTAACTGAACTGGTCCAGAGAAACCACGTTTTCTCCAGGAGGAGTAAACAACTTGATCACAGTGTGCACTCGAAGGCAGTGAGAAGTCCTGCTTTCTCCCGGGGAGGTCACTGCTGATCTAAAGACAGAGGTGGGAGGCCAGGCTTCTCCCTGCAGCTGGGAAGGAGCCCAGGCTCCTTTTTTTTTTTTTTTTTAAGCTTGAAAGGAAGATACATGTGGAACGCACCTGTTGGCTGGGAGCTCAACGCGTTTTCCTTTTTCTGTCCCAGGAGAACTTGCTGACCACCCTGGAGGAGACAAGAGGCAAATCGCTCAGAATAACAAGCCCACTGAGGGGATCTAAATGGGTGTCAGCCACGTCACTTCTGGAAGGGAGAAGGGATGAGAGGGCGGACAACCCCAGGAGGTCTGGAGCCAGGTTTGCTGCCGTGAGGGTGCAGGGGGGGTGCCGGGTAAGACTTCCTCTCACAGTCCTTGTCATCCTAAAGCGTCTCAAAATTCTTCGGGCAATGCTAGCTAAGGTTGGGGACATTCATGGTGGAGAGGGAAGGTGGAAGGGAATCCGGCCAGGGAGGAGGGCAATGGGCACAATGGGTCTGGATGAGCTGTCAGGCAGAGCTTGGCCAGTGGCCTGAGGATGGCAGTAAAGCTTAAGCCTGAGAGACGTTCTCCGGCCTACCCAGCCCAGTGTCGGGGAGAGGGGCTAGGACTCCGGGAGTGGGAGTGGGCACTTGTCTGACCCTAAGAGGGAGCACCTCCTTAAACTCAATGCCTGAGGCACCTTACTAGTCCACCCTCATCCTGGCCCAACTGCTCCAGCAGGTAGTTCTGAGGGTCCTATGACTACATCCTCACTGGCAACTGAGTCATACCCAGGTTTCCCAGGATTTCCCTGTCTTTAGAGAGGAAAAGGCAGGCCAATCAGACATGTTTCTCGACCAGCCCATGGTTCCCTGTGAGCCTGCAGCAGGCCTGGCTCCCTTTCTCTGGGAGAGTTGGGGAAGGCCCCCAGCCAGCTGGGACTGAGACCCACTTGCCCAGACAGACCTCATCCCTTCCCTCAGCTGCCCTCGCAACACCTTCTCATTCCTCCTCTCGTCAATGAGATTCTGGACTCAGAAACTGCCAGCCAGTGCTTACCTCCAAGTAGCAGGTAACCTGAGCAGAGTAAACACAGGGTGAAACTGCCTGTGCCTCCCCACCCAGAGAGGCTCTGCTGCTCCTTCTGCGAGCCGGGCCCAGGATCCCACCAGGCAGATAGATGCTCCTGCTGTGCGGAGATGGCTGCGGGGCGGGGCTCAGCATGGTCAGAGGCTCTGTGCATGGGAAAGAGTGGTTTGAACTGAAACCTGGGACATCTGGGCCACAGAGTTCTACTAAAGTCACCATCAGACTCCCACCGACCTCTGCACTGCCATCTTAAAAGACAAGCCCGAGAACACTTGAATGTCTTAACTACACAGGGGGTCAAGAGTCACTGTAGAACATGGAGGATTTGACCCCTACTTTCACCTTTTCCGCCAGTTACCGAGAAAAATCTTTCCTTTTTTCTGGTTGTCCCCAAAATGGGCCCTAAAAACACTCTGGCCCCCCTAGGAATCCTCTTCTGAGAATCTCTCCTCCTAAGAAACTCAGGGTGTGGGCACGAGCATCCGGGAGCTGCTCCCTCAGCCGCCTGTGCTGATGCCAGGAGGATACGGGGCTTCTGTTGCCTATGGGACTATCGGTGTGGTTGACACCAGGGCAGAAATAAAAGGAACAGATATCCCTACGCCTGTGCCTGATCCTAGAAGGAGTCAAGCAACACTTGGCAGGGCTCATTCTTTTCTTCCACTTTCATCTTCATCAAATGCCATTTGAAACTCTAATGCAACCTCTCAAATAAAACCCAGCGCATCTGCTCTAAAAACTCCTCCAACCAGTGACAAGGACCACGGGCAAAGGTAATTGTGTATCCACAGAAAAACCTTTATAACAAAGGCTTTATACTACCAAGAAATGATCGCATAGGATGGTCTCAGGCCCCACAGGGGATTTCCTAATGGTCTTCCATCAGAAAAGCTCAAACACTTATAATGTCAGAATCACAGAGCTGAATAAAGTCACCGAGTTGAGGCTATTCTTGATGCAGACCCTTATCTTGGAGAACTCTACACAAAAATCACCCACGAGCCCAGTACAAATTGAATTACCCCCAGAAGCTATTATAAACAGTAATTATTTTAACAAAGAAGGTTAAATGGCTTATACTTTGAATTAGGCTTTATAGCTATGTCTATGTTAAATTGGACACAAGCACAATTGGTTTTCAAAAATAATTTATTAAGATGATAGTGACACAGTTGTTTTTTAAATTTTTATTTATTTTTAGAGAGAGGGGAAGACAGTGGGGGAGAGCACCCAGGTGCAAGAGAATCACTGATTGGTTGCCAACCAGGGACCTGGCCCACAACCCAGGCACGCGCCCTGACAAGGACCTGAACTGGCGACCTTTCGGTTCGCAGGACGATGCTCAAACCACTGAGCCACACCAGTTGGGGCTGTTCTTTAATTCTTTAAACCACCTAGTTGAGAGAAGAACTTGAAAGAGTATCTTCTAGCTTCTTCACCTGCTTGCAGACAGAGCTACTCCCAGGCTTACTCAATGTGTACCCTGCGGGCAAGATTTTACCATCCCACTCAGTAAATGAGGATGACCTTCCTTAATACTATAAATGTACTAATTCAACTGTGTGAATGGAATGCTTACTATGTGGTCATTATCATGTTGCAAGGCAAATTTTTACAAGACCCTTCCTTGTGTGTTGGGACTCATTTGAGTGAATCATCACAGAATGCTTCTAAAGTGGACAGAGCCAAAGACCTAAGCAGGAAGTACTTAAAGGTATTACCGGGCAGCTCTACTGTGAACTAGGTGTGCCCTTGCACTAACTTGTACTAGCAGGGGTGTCCAACCTGCAACCCACAGGCCACATGGCACCCAGGATGGCGATGATTACAGCCCAACACAGAATTGTATATTTACTTTAAAACTTTTTTTTTTCTGCTCACCCGTTTTCATTAGTGCTTGTGTATTTAATGTGTGGCCCAAGACAACTCTTCTTTTTCCAGTGTGGCCGAAAAACATCAGAAGTTTGGACACCCCTGCCTAGAAGAAAATGAGAGGCTTCTAGAGGTTCTAGGGGATTGAGTTTTAATGGAGCTGGAGTTTGTCCTTACATGGAGCAAGATACATTCATTGGGCCAGCTCCCCTGGACCAGGAAACAAGAAGGCACCCAGAGGCCACACAGCTGAGAGGCAGGCGAAAGGTCTGGGAGGGTGGGGAGTCAGACCCAAGGCCTGCAAAGTTATGCTGGGTCTTTAAGAAGAGTGGGGAAACTTAGTGCTATGAACAGATCTTAGATATTTCCACAGGATTTTTAAAAATAACAAATCTAGACATGGGCAGCTTAATTTTTATGTTAATTGCCAGCCGTTCTTATCTTTATGTGTTTTCTCTTGGTTTTTCATAAATAAGCTTCATTCATGTCAACTTCTTCAGTTCTATTAAAGGAGTTTTACTCATGCTTTCCCTGAGCGAATAGAGGTGCATTTTCCCTCTAGGCTCCTGGACAGTGGGGAAAGAAGAATCAAAATGGAAAGAGGTTAAAGGAAAGGCAAAACCTCCAGGGGAAATACACTTATTCTGTCAGCTAAGCATCAACGTGGCTCAACTCTCTGAGCCAAGGGTTCAGTGTGACTTAACTCTCGGAAAACAGCCTTCCCTTGGCCTCCCATGCCTCTCCCGTCTTCACAGGGCTCCTGGCAGGACCCCCGGCCACGCCCACTTGTCCGGCCACGCCCCACTTGTCCGGCCACGCCCCACTTGTCCGGTCTCCCTGCCTTACCCAGTGCCGCCGGCCTTTCTTTCTTTCTTCTCACGTCCTCAAACACTGTCTTTTTTATAGCTACAGTTTACTCATAGTGTGTGTTTCTTCTATGTTGTTTTTATAAGTATTCTGTAATGCAGCAATAATGCTTGCATTGTTCTACTCAGTGGGAAGTTCTCTGAAAGTAAACAACTTCTATCTCCTTTGGGGCAACACCATTCTTTATAGCAAAAGGATTCGACCCAGGTTTCTGTCACATTTATATTAAAAGGTTCATCGAAAGTAAAATATTTTACTGTGTTTTTTTTTAAAGTGTGGACTCCTTAAAAGTCCAGACAGTACGGAAAATATGAAAATTCATCATTTCATCCCAAAGAGGTAACATCCATTAACAGTTTGGAATATATCCTTCACCACACCTTGGTCTATGCATGAACACAAATGAACAAGAAAGGGATCTTCCTTCATATTACATTTCACATCTTTCTTCTTTTATTTTTATGTTGCTACACAGACCTGCTTTAGTTCTCTGAACAGGAATATAATATTCCAAGGCATAGATATTTCATAGTTATTTGTTTATTAATAGATATTTAGATTATTCCCAATGGACTTTCAGGTTATGAAAAAGCTGTCAGGGATGACTCCCTTGTTTCAAGCTGGAGTTTCTGGGCAGATGGTGGTAATACAAATCAAGATAGAAAATGCCAGAGAAGTAGTAGGCCTTGGGCAGATAAACTGTTTCTTTTCCCTGATTATTTTTTCTTTGTAACAATATAACCATTGAAATCAGGAGGCAGCATCTCATTGTCGTACTCCATTCCGCTTTCACTAATTTTCCCAACATCATTCTTTATCAAAGCAAAAGTATTCAATCCAGGGTCATGCAGAACATTTAGTTGTCATGTCTCTTCAATTTGCTTTAAAGTGAAATAACTCCCCAGTCATTTTTGATCTTTAAAAGCCATGAAACTTTTGAAGATTCCAGTCCAGGTGCTTTCTAGAAAGTGGCTTATCTGGGGTTTGTCTGATGTTTCCTTGTGATTAGAGTTAGGTTATGCATTTGTGTCAGGGTTATCACAGCGGAGATGCCAGGTGCTTCTCACTGCATTCTACCAAGACATGCTTAGTGTTGCTGTCCCATCACTTGTGATGTTAACTTTGACTACCTGATTCAGGTGCTGTGTCCATCAGGCTTCTGCACTGTGCAAAGTTTTCCTTCTTCCTTTGTGATCATCACGTATTTGCTGGCAGGTACTTTGAAGCTATGTAAATATTCACTCCTCATTCAACGTGCATTCACTAGGTCTAGTATCCCTTGATGGTTCTTGACTGAATTATTATTATTATTATTATTATTATTATTATTTTAGTTACCAATGTGATTTTATAATCCCATCATTATTTTAAATTCATTAGTTGACATTCCATGGTAAGGAAAAGCTTTCTCCTCTCCCCGTTTATTATTCATTTATTTATTTCAGCATAGATTCATTGACTCCCATTTTATCACATGGGTTATAATCTGTAACTAGGCTTGTTTATCTTGATGCTCCAATGCACTGGATTTGGCAAGCAGGAGCCCCTTCAAACTAGTTTCTATGAGCCCTGACCAGGAATCGAACCAGCGATTTTTAACTTTGTGGGATGACACTCAACCAACTGAGCCATATCAGTCAAGGTACAGTTACCTTCGATTTTAATTCCAACATCATGGAATCCATTAATGCTAGGAATCTTCCTCTCCATATCATAATGTCTCTCTCTGATTAGGAGACACCTATCTTTCATTATTCTCAAAATATTTATTCAATCGGGGCCTTGTGTGCAATGAATCTTCTCTTGCTTCTATCCCACTCCTGCACAGATGCTTTTATGGTCTCACCTGCTCTGGGCCCACCCTCACCCCCTACACTGTCACAGAGGACCCCCTCACCCACCCTATCAGGCCATCCCCACCCTGCATTCATAGGTGTTGCCTCACCCCACTTGGGTTCACGTAACTGCGACAGGCAACCCAACCCCCACTCATGCTTACTTTGGCCCATGCTAATAGTTTTATACTAACTTTCTCAGAAAAAAGGGAAAGAGGGGGAGAGAAAAATTTTCCCTGATTAGTTTTTAATTTAAAAAATTTATGTACAGCTCTGGCTGGTGTAGCTCAGTGGACTGAGCGTGGGCTAGGAACCAAAGGGTTACCAGTTCGATTCCCAGTCAGGGCACATGCCTGGACTGCAGGCCAGGGCCCCAGGAGGGGGTGCCTGACAGGCAACCCCATGTTGATGTTTCTTTCCCTCTCTCCCTTCCTCCCCTTCTTTCTAAAAAATAAATAAATAAAATACTTTTCAAAATGTTTGTACATATCTAAAGATGAAGGAAGTCTGAGAATATTTTTTTACAAAGGAGACTGCAGAGATGTGACGGCGAAATGCAGTATGGAATCCCGGACCAGAACAAGACCGTTCCTGGGAGAGTGGTAGAACTTGAGGAAGATCTCTGAATTAATTAATATTAATGCCAATATCATAATTAACATCAATGTAAATTTCCTGGGTTTTATCATTGTATTATGATTATGTAAAATGTTAACTTTAGAGGAATCTGACAGAAAGGTTATGTCGTGTTACAGTACAACACTATGCTACATATTGTGTTATAACCTGCTTCACTGTGTCCCTTTTCACTGTGGACATCATCCCACTGTTTATCAGTACATCAAAGTCTCTCTCATCTCCCATGTCAGTACATCCTGCTGTGAAGGATAGAGTGGGCTTTCCATTAATGTTGTTGACCTTCTCCTCTTGCCATGAGTCAATTGGCTAGAGAGGGTCGGCCTGACCGACAAGAAGAACAGACTTATTCCAGCAGCTGTCAGCGTCCAGAGGACACTGTGTTCTTTGGACCTGTTACCAAACCAGCCAGGTCAGTTTCGCCTCCTATTTCAAAGCAAATTTCCTCTCATTCTCCTTGAATTGCTGCAGCGTTTGGCCTGTAATTGTATTACATAGGTGCAGGGTAGAGGAAAGTGTTGCCTAGAAGATCTTCCTATAAACACAGAACAATCGTTTGTACTTTATCTTTCCTATTTCTTTATTTTAATCACTGTGCTTAGAGCTCAGACCGTTCAACTGGTCCTTGAGAGATGTGTTCAAGGTCCCACAAGCCACTGGCAGTGACAGGAAGGAAGAGGGTGAGATGGCTGTATTGTCTTCAGCCAGCAGACAGGCTGCACGGGGCCTGCCAGCCCCAGCACAACCAGCAGGGAATGGCAGGAGCTCGGGGTTCAGCACTGGCCGTTGAAGAGAGGGCTGGAGTTTTGGAGGGTTCTATATCAGCTTCAGCCGTGTTTTCTACACTTGTCCTTAGAAAGAGCATCTGAGTGCTGGAGGCACCATGTACTTCACAGGCCCAGGGAACCAGCATTGGGAACTGCTGCCCTTCCTTACCCTGACAGCCCTTGAACTCCTGTCTCTGTCAAGTGCATGGCAACTTCAGGCTGTGTTGACTACATAAGGGTCTCAATTCACATAAGAAACTCACAAGCCGGGGTTCTCCAACTCACTATTCTACCACTGGAGTAGGCATGGAGTTTATGTAATTTGATAGAGATAGCAGTTAACTGGGCTGGGCTTGATTCAAAGGAGTCGTTTGGTGTCATGTGACTAGGTCGTTTCTAAGGTTCCTTTCCATTCTAAAGGTCTCTATTATGTTCCTAATCAAGGCAGCAGTGCCATGGTGAAAAGCACACATTTCGACATCGAAGAGACTTGGGTTCTGGTTCTGCCCCCTACCAGCCAAGTGATGTTGGGCAAGTTACTTGTCCTTGCTCAACTTCAGCTTCTCCATCTTCACAGGGCTACTGGGAGGGGTCTGTAACCTGATGCAGGGCTTAGCATGGCCCTGGCGCAGCAAAGATGCCAGGCACCATGGCTACCGGTATCACTCCGGTTAAGAAATTTACCTTTCTGGGAAAACAGAAAGTTTTTCTAGAGACAAGGATCCTGCCTTCTAAAACTGTTACTGAATAGAATAAAGGAGGATGTGACACTCTGAAGAGGAGGGCTGGTCAAACAGTTCCTTTTATTTTTCTACTTTAAAAGTGTAGAGTGGCAACCATAGGGAACAGTCCTAGGAGGTAATTATAGAAGAAAAGTGAGACAGGAGATTAAATAGTTGCTCAAGATCACAAAGCTTATTAATCCGTCCGTCTGTCCCTAACCACAACTTTCTCCTGTGTCTCAGTCAAATGTCCCACTTGAGGCACCACACCGCCTAACTCTACTGTGCTCCGAAAGGTGCTGGTGTGGGGCGTGTCGTTTAACAACCCTAGGTTGTATTAATGTTAAGCTATCATTTATGAGCACTTACAGTTTGCCTGGCACTGTGCTCTACTCACTGTTCATTCCTTCCTTAAAACACCCTGCGTGTAAGAATCATGTCCCTGTTTTATGGGAGGAGAAACTGAGGCACAGAGAAGTTAATCACCTTGCCCAAGGTTACTCAGGCAGTAAGTGGCATTGTGGGAGTTCCAGCAGCAATTTAATTCAGTGGGTCCAGGAAGTCAGAATGTGTGCACTCTGGGGTCTCTGAGTTCTAAATCACTGCACTGGGGATCTCGGGGACTGCAAGGCACTCTGAGAGACCCAACACTTGGAGCACAAGATGATCCCCCCAAAACTCTGTGTCTTGTGCTTCTGTATGGTGGTGGGGATGGACTCGCATCAAAACCAGAGCTAGAGAGGAAGAACCAGATCCATCTCTTGGCAGCAGACTCTCACTCAGCCTGACCGTCCCAAACTGGGAGAGTGCTCATTCCACTGGACTTGCCCACATTCAGTTAGATCAGCAAGAGGCTTTCTTCCCAGAAAATTCTCCAAAGACACGGTATCTGTGACTTAAGAGCATAATTTGGGGACAGCCAGTAAGGCTGAGAGCTGACAGCCTTACTGAGTCTGGTGGGGCAGCCCCATGGATTCAGACTGAAAGAGCAGGGGCAGAAAGGCTCAGGGCTACCTGGCGGGACGCTTGATTCCTGTTCAGTGCTGGCCTGGTTTTTATGTGCAAGGAAAAGCAGAAAGTACAACCTGAAGAGTGTTAATAGCTCGGAATTATTCGTGGCTACAAGGTCAGCATAGGAGAGCCGTGATGAGGGTACAGTGTCTGGAATCCAACCCATGTGGATTGTATTCCCCGACAGATCTCTCATGATCTGGGTTGCCTTTGGCATGTGGTTTACCCTCTCGGGGCCTCACGTCCTCACCTGTAAGGTGGGGCAGTAAGAAGGGTCATTGTGAAGATCCTCGTAAAACAGAAGCCCAGTGCCTAGGGCATTGTAAGTGCTCATTAAATGTCTGCCACTATTAACTGATTCTAAAAAAAAACAATATTTTTTCGCAGCATTGCTTCCAAGATTAGGTAAACGTTCTCAGCTGAATTCTGAGGTCTCTGTTGGCCAGTTGGGCAAACCAAATTGTCTCTCAGTTGCCCTCCCCAATCCTAGGAAAACTGCTTTCCACCTGCCTGTATAAGTGACATGTAGAAATTTTTATTTTCTCTGAGAATCACACGATCGCGGTTCGATTCCCAGTCAGGGCACATGCCTGGGTTGCAGGCCAGTTCCCAGCTGGGGACTCATGAGAGGCAACCAAACATTGATATTTCTCTCCGTCTCTCCTTCCCTTCCCCTCTAAAGATAAATAAATAAAATATTTTTTAAAAGAAATTTTTATTTTCTGAAATATTGTCTTATCACTCATACATTATTGATGGAGATGCAAAAATGGCACAGCCACTTTGGAAAACCAGTTTGGCAGTTTCTAATAAAGTTAATCACATGCCTACCACATGACCCAGCAGCCCCACTCTGAGGTATTTATTCCAAAAGAATTGAAAACTTACATTCACACAAAAACCTGTATACAAGTGTTTACAGCAGCTATATTTGTAATTGTCAAAAACTGGAAACAACCCAAACATCCTTCAAATAGTGAATGGATAAACAACTAGCAAGTCCATCAGTGGAATACTACCTAGCAATAAAAAGAAAAAAAGATCTGGTGATACACAGGTAGCAACTTAGACAAATCCTAAATGCAAAGAGAAAGAAGCCACACCCAAAAGACTACATGCTGTATGCGGCCACCTTTGTGACATCCCGGAACAGGTTAAATGACAGATACAGAAGAGAGGTCAGGGGTGGTTTTCAGGGCCTGGGAATGGCGGGAAGAGTTTCCTAGAAAGGGGTACAGGAGAATTTTAGCAAGCGAGAGAACTGTTCTGTAACTTGATTGCTGTCCTAGGTCATGCGATGGTATGTGTTTAAACAAAGCTGGCAGAAATGTACACTTCAACATAAAGAGTGAATTTTACTTTATGTAAATTACACATCAATTAAAAGAAAACCCAAACAAAATATCGGTGCATACACAATCACGTTGTACGCCCCTATCTCCATCACCTGGGGCAAATCCTCTCATTTTTGCTATGGGAAGGTGAGACGTTAGAGGAAGTGGTACTCCCGTGGAATCGGAACCACTGCCCAGCCCCCACCTGCACTCCGAACCTGGAGCTACTTCTACCCTGCAGCTACCCCTCCCTGATCTGGGATTCGCTCCAAGATCGCAGACACTTCCGGCAGGTCCCTCTCCCACCTGCCCTTCCCCACGCATGCTTAACGTTTGAAGCCACCGGTTGAAATAACACCAAGAGTTCATCAATTAATTTGTTGATGAAGAGCCTGGTGGCGGGTTTCTGAATCCCACAAGCTTCTAAGAGCCATATTCCTTCCAAGGTCCTTGGCTTTGTCATGGGGAGGAGACAAAGGACACCTCTTTGGGGAAACCACGTGCCCTGGCACATGTTCCTCTAATATAACAGGAAGTTGGGGGTTGGAGGCAAAGTGTTCTTGCTATGGTAAGCAAGAAACCAGATAAAAACTGCAGACTCGGTCACACTTCCCAGCAGTGACTTCAGATCTGCCCTTGGAATATGTTTTGCTTTTTGGAGAGCATCACAATGAAGACTGATTGAGTTACTATTGCTTTAAATAAAAGGGATTGTCCCGTTCCGCCTCAAACAACTCCACTAAAGATCTGTGGGTTTTGTTTGTTCGCCGTTTGTAAATTGGGCTTTGACTACATGATGGAATGCGTGTACAATCTTATTCCATTATATTGAAATCTCCATTATATTGAAATTTCCCCGACAAAATATGAAATCTATTGTATATCTCTAAGGGTAGTAAAAGTAATCAGTGAAACAACCGCCATCGACAAATTTCAAACATCTGTAAGGAAACTAACCCGAGTGCTAATGAACAAAACATCCTCTGCTGGCTCTTCCTTACAAAAGCTACGAACGAATGCCTTCGGTTTTCCGACAAAGGAGACAAATGAATTCAAGGACTACATGCATGGTACAGGATAAACACAAATCGGCACTTGACATAATCCCCTCCCCTCCACCGTGACCCCTGAGTCCTCAGAATTGTTGAAACCCATTTTGAGGAGAATTCAGAGCTGGGCATTATTAGCAGGGACAGTCCTGCCAAGCACCCTGTGTAGAGCTGGACCAAACAAATAGCCTCTTTGTTCTTCATCAACCAGCCCTTAGATGTTTACGTCTGGTAGGGAAGTGCTAATCAGCCCCTGGCAAAGGTAAAACCATCTTTATGATGTTTTTTCCTGGTACTTCTAGAATTGAATTCACATTTATCAATGTGGTCCAAAGTACGATAAGATTGATACAAACAATTGCAAGGTTCAGTACCACCGTATTTATTGTGTACCAACCACACACCAGCCACCGTACTGGGTGCCCAAGACAAGGAGAAAAATGGGCACAGCCCTGACCTCAGAGAGCTTCTGGGGTGATTGTCCATAAATAAGTAAACAAACACCAAGTTAAAACAGATGCTGATTCGCTTAGTCCATTTGTGCTGCTATAACAAAATACCACACAGTGGGTAGTTTATAGCAACGGAAATCTGTTACTCACAGTTTTGGAGGCTAGAATCTCAAAGGACTGGCCAGTTCACTCTTCAGGGAGGGAAAAATAGGGGAGGGACACGCTGACAACTCTGCCCCACTCCTCTATTCCCTCTGAAGGAAGAGTGACTCACTGGATTGGCAAATTTGAAGGGTAAAGCTCGCTGCCTGTGGCTCAGTGCATCCTCCCTAATCCAGCCTTGGAGAATCCAGGAGGACTTCTTGGAGGATGAGACGATGGCTATGCTGAAAAGGATGAGAAGAAAAGGGAGGTAAATGGGAGTAGTTTGAGGGATACGCCACTCAGGGCAGAGGGAATGGCATGTGGAAATCCCTGGAGGCAAAAGGAAACATATTCCTTTAGGTAAAAGGAAAGAAATTCTGCATGGCTAGAGTGTAGACTGGAGAGCAGGAGCTAAGAGATGAGCTCAGTACCCTGGCTCAGTGGATTAAATACCAGCCTGAGGACCAAAGATCATGGGTTTGGTTCCCGGTCAGGGCACAGGCCTGAGTTGCAGGCCAGGTGCTTAGCTGGGGGCGTGTGAGAGGCAACCAGTGGATGTATCTCTCACGCATTGATGTTTCTCTCCCTCTTTCTCCCTCCCTTCCTGTCTCTCTAAAATAAATAAAATAAATAAAATTTTATTTATTAAAATAAATAAAATATTTTTTTAATTGAGATGGGCCAAGGAGCCAGATTATGAAGGTTTATTATGTGCTAAACTCTGGAGTCCCTGTCTTATCCTGAGAACACTGAGATGGATGGAAAGGCTTAATCAAGAGAGTAAAGATATTTCCTTCTGACAGATCATTCTGGCTGCAGGGTAGAGAACAGGCAGGACAGGCAGCGGTTTCCAACCTCCCTAAAAATGTGAGAAGAGGTGGAAAGGATACTTCGCTGTGCCTTAGAGACCTTCCTTTTGGCCCACCAGATCTGATCGCCCTGGGCTCTAGGTCGGAGCTGCAGTCAGGGGGCCTTCCGTACAGGGTGCAGCCCTCGGCTCAGCTCCATAACCACTCATTGTCTCTTCCCTCCTGGCCTAGGGAGGGGCACAGAGCAGTACTGCACAATCCCTTATAGCTTCTTTATGCCCTGCCCACATATTTGTAAACCACATTGTTATTAAAAACTCCTTGAATGATTCTAATTTGAGTGTGGCAGCTGGTTCCTTTTGGAAACTGTAAGGTTATACCCTCTCTCTGCAAAAAGAGAAAAGCAGGCAAAAGTGACCTGGGAAAAGCATGGAAGTGTCTTCCTAAGGATTGTGGTTTGAGAAGTTTACTGCTTAGGGAAGATAGTGGACCTATTAACATAGTGGTTGTCTTCTAATAACCTTCCTCTTTTGATGAGAATGATGATGCTCATTTAAAAAGGAAAAGAAAAAGAAAAATCATGGGAAATTCCACCTCCCAGAGACAAATGCTATTAACATTTTTGCTGTATATCCGTCTCACATTTTTCCAAACATAGATATGTAAATAATAATGTTCAGTTTCATATGCATGTATCATACTCCAAATGCTATGTCAAACCTACTTTTTCTCACTCACCCATAAGCAGTTGCCAGTGGATTAATCCAAGTAGATGTGTCCAGAAGCACAGTCTTGGGGTCACCAAAGCCTCCGGAGCAGAGGAGCCCACCAGGCAGCAAAGGAGGAGAAGAGCAAGGGCCACCAGAGTCCCCGGAACTCAAACACTGACCGGGCAAGAAGAACCAGAGGAGGCAGAGAAAGAGCAGCCACGAAGGCAGGAGGAAAGAAGGAGAGAGCTCGGCCTTCGAGAAAGAGGGGTGGTCGACAGTGTAAAAGGCCATTGTCAGACCAAATAAGACAAGGGCTTTGGACTTACCAATAAAGAGAAAGGATAAGAGTGGCCAGGATAAGAGCGATGTTCAGCCAAGTGGTAGAAATGGAAACCAAATTGTGGAAGAGCTGAGGAGAAAATGGAGGCAGTCTGCCTGCCCTCCCCCCACTTGCCATCCCCCCTCGTCTCTTATCAGAGCTTGTCCAACACTAATGTGCACATGAATCATTGGGCGTATTGTCCCTGTACAATGCAGATCTGTTTTAGTAGGTCTTAGGTGGGTGACGAGCTCCCTGGTGCTGTGGGTACCACTGAACCAAACTTGAAGAAGCAAGCGGCTAGACTGGGCAGCCCACTGACAAGACCCAGTCTTGATAAGCTCACATAGCGCTTTACCAAAGACACTCAAACATGCAGGGATGAAAAATGAACTCTTAGGGTCCTAGATTATTATTCATATCAGAAAAATACTAAAAAGGAAAACTAGAGGAAATTTCTGTTCTTGTATTCTAATTTTCTCCTGCATATATGCGTTGCTCNCCCCACTTGCCATCCCCCCTCGTCTCTTATCAGAGCTTGTCCAACACTAATGTGCACATGAATCATTGGGCGTATTGTCCCTGTACAATGCAGATCTGTTTTAGTAGGTCTTAGGTGGGTGACGAGCTCCCTGGTGCTGTGGGTACCACTGAACCAAACTTGAAGAAGCAAGCAGCTAGACTGGGCAGCCCACTGACAAGACCCAGTCTTGATAAGCTCACATAGCGCTTTACCAAAGACACTCAAACATGCAGGGATGAAAAATGAATTCTTAGGGTCCTAGATTATTATTCATATCAGAAAAATACTAAAAAGGAAAACTAGAGGAAATTTCTTTTCTTGTATTCTAATTTTCTCCTGCATATATGCGTTGCTCACGGAACCCCTCCATTTGAGTTACTTATAAGTGTGTCTTAAGTTTCAAACTTATGAGGATCTTCTAGTTATCTCCTAAGTATTATTTCTACTTGAATTGCATTAGGTCCAAGAACCTGCTCTCTAAGATCACAGTCCTTTGAAATTTACTGGTATTTGCTTTATGGCTCGTAACATAATCGATTTGTGTTGACGTTCCATGAGCACTTGAAAGGAACATATCCTACAACTAATTGTTGGGTGGAGTGTTTTCTGTCTTTAAGGTCAAATTTATTACCTCAGTTGATAGGTCTTCATATTCTATCAATTGCTTTAAAAAGGGCGGGTGGGGGGGGGGGGCTAAAATCTCCAGGATTTCTACCTGGAAAGTCTTTCCTTCATACCTCTGCCTCCTTGTCCAGACCTCCATCCAGCAACTGGGGATTCATGCTTTCCAAAAGCCAAACTGGTCTATGCAGCCATCCTTGCCCTGATGGAGCTGATAGCCTAAGAAATCTTACCTGATCAGGAACACCTATCCATCGCACCTCGGACCTGGAAACATTTCTTGCTCCTCTGAGCTCTTACAACACTCACTGGCTGTGTAGCCAATTTAGTACCTAGTCTGTTTTCATTGCAGTTATTTGTATTCATAATTTACTTTCTTGTCGGGTTTAGACTCTAGGTGGAGAGATTACCCTATTTTTTATTTAACTGCTTTATTAAAATATAATTATTGACAAACCATAAAATCCACTCTTGTAAAGTATATGATTCAGTGGAAGCCTATCTTATTTATCTTGGATCCTTTGTAGCAGTGGTTCTCCATCTTGGTTGCACATTGGAATCACCTGCCGAGCTTTAAAAAAATACTGCTGCCTGGTTCTCACCCCCCAGAGGTTCTGACTTAATTGGTTTGCGGTGCAGCCAGGGCATTGAAATTTTTAATAGCCCTGGAGTGATTTTAACTTGTAGCCAAGGTTGCCCTATAGTGCTTGCCACATAACTGGCACCCAATAATTGTTTGTTGTAATCATGACTGAATTAGCTCTAACTTCTAATATCCAGCTAATTAATTCACCCAAGAGCTACCTTCCCTGTCTCCCTTATGGCCCATCAGGTCTTATAACATAATATTCCGCTTACTATGTTTATCTCCCCCACTTAGTATAAAAGATGACGAGGAGACAAAAGCATTTAGAAAAGATGAATTGATTACTTGTAAAGACATGCAAACTTCAGTAGGATTCTGCTGTAAAAAAATACAGCAGAATACAAAAGAAATATGTGACATATTCCCAAATTTCTGTATTCAAAAGTCAGCGATACCATGGTTTTTAATAGGGAATCACTAATTTATGGGAAAAGCTCAAGATTTGATTCATTTTGGAGACCAGATGTAAAAGTAGTTCTGCTACTTTGTTTATGTCGGGACTGAAAGTGTCCAGTTATTTTCTTCCTGTGGGACTTGATGTTCACTCTTAAAATGGTGGCAGGGCAGTCTCTCGTTTTTGTTTCCACAGCTGGGAGCAGCATGCAGGCTGGGCCTGTTCCAGTTCTGTACATTATGGCATCCTCGTGCTGGCACAGGTTAGGTGTTCAATAAATATTGGGGGAATGGGTATGATCACACCTCACGCTGCCGCATTGAAATACAATTTTAACGGGATAGGGAGCTGCATAAGTTTCCTGTTGCAGATGGAAAAAGGGCTTCAATGGAAAGTAACCTCACAGGGTGATCTGATCATAAATTCCTAATTGGGCAGTTCATGGTGGACAGTCATGTCCTAGGCATAGAACTTCTTTAGTAAAAGGCTGATCTTGGCCTTAACCAAGCCCTGTGCATTGTTTCTGTGCATCTGTGGAAAGGTTAACACATCTTTGAAAAGTCCCTTTTCAGACCCCTCCTAAAGTGTAAGGTAAACAAATCCCTGCCTAACCCTGACTCACTTTCTCCCACCTTCATGTAATCTTGTTTCACATTCTCTCTTTAATCTCAAATGCATAATTTGAGATTATTCTCTGGAGCTTTTGAGATCTTGCTCCCTGGCATATGTTGTCAGTTTTGCTCAAGTAAACTCTTAGAAAAATTCTCTATAGGTTTGGATGTTTCTTACCTGGACACCGTTTTGCTATTTTTGCAATTCCTAGTTATGGTACTCTGAACTGGGCCACTCCTTAAGCTGCCTGAGCTACAGCAAACTCAGAAGAGGCTTTTACTTCCACATAAACAGTTGTTGGGGTTGGGGGTGGGGGTGGGGGTGGGGGCGGGGGTGGGCGGATGTCTGTGTAAGTAGGAGCCTCACGTGTGGAGCAAGGATGATCAGTCCTGATTAATAAATACAAGATTCTCACGCCTGGGAGCTGTCCCTCAGCGAGGCGGGTCATCCTGCCTGTCTTGTAACACCACTTAACACCTGCCATTGACACCTCCCCACAGCCAGATCCCAAGGGTCCTCGTGTGCACCAGAGCCGCGCCCCCGATCCGCCACAGCAGGAGCCCCCTAGCTGGTGATTACGCCCCAGGATGCAATGCAGGGCGACTCAGGGCACTCAAAAAAAAAAAAAAAAAAAACAAAGTAAAACCAGTCTCGCCAAGGAGAGGCTGCGTTATTTAAGCAGCTGGCTACTCCCCCTGAGCCTCCACCCTGTCCCCTGGGCCCGGCGCCCAGCACTCAGACGGTGCCCGGCTTCAGGAGCCCCGGCTCCCTCCACGTGTCCTGTCTTCCCAGCAGCCTCCACTGCTGCCTCCGGAGAAACCTGACAACTCGCGGTCTAGGGACTACGACTCCCAGCAGGGACTGCGGCGCTTCTCTCCGCCCCGCCCCCAGGGGATACGCAGGCGCTCTGGGCTCCGTCAACAAGCTGGGATTGCGTCCACTGGATACAGTTTCTTATGGGATTCGTAGTTTTTCTAACGCTAGCTGGGCCGTCAGTCAAAGGAACAAGAACTACAAGTCTCAGAGGCCACAGCGTGAGGAGCCCGGTCACGTGTCAGGGGGCCGACCGGGCGTGCGTGCCGCCGTTTATCCGGTGCTGCAGTGAGGAGGTGGTTCTCGCCCGTGTTGTGAGTGTGTGTGAGTGAGAGAGCGAGTGAGTGAGTGAGTGAGTGAGTGTGTGTGGGACTCGCTTGTTGTTGTCGGTGACTTCCCCCTCCCCTCCACCCTTTCCCCTTCCCTACCGCTGCTGCAGTGGCCGCTCCCTGGGCCGTAGGAAATGAGCGATAACGATGACATCGAGGTGGAGAGCGACGTGAGTCCTGGGGCTTCTTCCTTCTCTTGCGGGTTGTCAGGCGGGGACAGCGGCCCAGACTCTCAGCGGGGCGACGGCGGCAGGGGGCCGGGCAGCCGCCGACTCCTTCCCCCCACCCCGGGGCTGGGACCGCCTCCGTCGCCCTCCTGGCTTGCTCCCCTCCGGGCTCCTAGCTGGAGCGGCCTTCTGAGACTGGAGGTGGGGAGGAGACATGCGGCTTTTGGGATCCCTACCTCCCCCCATGGAGGAGGGTGCTGCGGCCTACAGCTCCCACCCTATCCCGCCCAGGGGACAGGGGACAGGGACAGGGTGCGCCCAGGATCCCATTGTCCGGATTCTGGGGAAAGGGACGGCGCCTAGGACTTGCCCCTTAGGTCTGTGATCCTCCTCCTCCCTTGACCTGCGGATCCTGGGGGTTGAGAGTAGATAGAGAGGGGTTGGAGTCCCTGATGCCCCGAGCTGGGTCCGAGGTCTGGGGATAGTCTCCTACTCACTCCAGCCTGAGTCGGATCCCGGAAGGAGGGGCTGTGCTCGGGGACCCCCTCCCTGTCCCGCCGCCTGATCCCGCTGGGGGTATGGGAGTGTGGGGGAAGGGGGGGGGTCGGGCTGACTCCCCACCCACCGCTTCCTCCGCCGCCGGCATTTTCTTTCTTATTATTGAATATGAAGTGTAAAAATAACTTCTGTATTTTCTATTTTTTTCTCTCTTATTCCAGGAAGAGCAACCGAGGTTTCAATCTGCGGTACGTCTCCTACTCTCCATTTCATTTTCATTTCCATTCAGTTCTAGTCCTTTTTGGGGTCAGAGAGAAAAAAGATCATTCTGTTACTTTTAATATTGTAGTAATCTCTCCTATTACCTGCTAAGGTGAGGTGGGGCCTTGTTCTGGGGTTCTAGGTCGGGGGGTGGGTTGCAGATCTTACAATTCTACATTCTCAGGTGATAAGTTCCAGTGACTGGGTGAATGAGAAGAGCTGTATGCAAAGAAATTAATCATTCTGTAGCTTTCGGATGGGAGAATCTAGCTGTCACTTTGTATGTCGGAAATGAGAAGTATAACATTCGGAAGTAAAGGTATTGTTTCAGGCAGGGTGCTCAAAAGATTTACTTTGGAACAAGTAGATTCTAAACTGTATCTATGTGGTTGAGTGAAGCTGAAGCCACACGCAGTCGTCACCTTTAACCAAAGTCATGTGACTGCTGTAGACCCATAGAATTTAGTAGGCCATGGTATTCTAATGCAGAAATGGGAAATGTAGAGGAGCCAGAGGCTAAATATGAAAGTGTTACATACAGCTTGCTGTGGTCTGGCTATATAGGAGTCGAAGGAGAGGTATAAAGAAAATAGAAAAACTGTTGAAGAAAAATGGCATTGCAGAGATGGTTTTGCTGCAGGGTGATGGTTGAGACCATACAGTGTTGTCAGTAATATCTCAGGGTTTTGATACTGATTTTCTTAGTAGATGGTTTTATGGATATAGATATGAATATTGATACAGGCATAGATATACACTAATTTCATGTCTTTGGAGACTGAGACGGTGCTATGGGCATTTCATGAATAGCTTGGAGAATGAAAAAGACAAAATAGTCAGAAAGGGAAAGAGATGAATACATCACTGTCTAATATTTGATAGATGGAAACATATGATGAAGTGTATAGAATGGGGGTCAAAAATTTAGAGGCCTCTGGGGGACACAGTAAATGACATAGTCGGGAACAAAGTGGGGAACAGAGGTGAGGCCTGGGCTGCTGGAGAACACATGCTTCCTAAAAAGGCAGCCACTACACTCCAGTGAGTTGTTATAGGGGAATGAGAGCTTAGTGTTGCCAGATCTTTTCATTTTTGAGAGACATTAGAAACCTTTTATGTTCTTTTTCTGACTTTTAAAATGATGTGTAGAACCATCCAGTTGTTTGGGGAGCTTGTTAGAATTTGTAGGATGTCACTTTCATACCTCTGGTCAAAGAATTTAATTACCACAGGATAAAAGTAAATCCTCTTATATCTTCATTAGAGCAAGCAAAGATTTCTGCCGTTTGTCCAAGCATATAGGCATTAAGAAAAACTTTATTTATTGAGAACGAATATTTCCATAAAATCCAAGGATGCAGTTGTTCCAGGGGTTTTAAAAATTATCCCTGGCTAATAGCCCCCCAAAAGAATTTTTCTTTCTACATGAAGTATTGTCAGATACTTAATGTTTATACATATATTTGAAAATTCAGTTACTTTTTTTTTTCTTCTTCAGTTACCTACCATTATCCTTACTATGTGGATGTGGAGTTTCATGTTTGGGACCCAGTCTATTTAAACATTTCTTTTTCCAAGTCTGCAATGATAAGGTCCGCCCCAGGGCTTGATTGGGGTAGGAAGAGAGGGATCGGTTAGGCATCCTTTGCAGAAACATTATTTGAATTGGAATTACATTGGCTTTCCAGTGAGAGAAACACTTTCTTTGTGAAATTTTGGCTTGAATTTTGAAAAGCTTTCTGTTTTCCATAATATTCATCTACATGGATATTGATGTAAGTTGCTTTATTAAATTATTAAGGTGTTTCTACTCTCCTAAAATGCTAATCGCATTGTTCTGTCTAGATATTTTTAGTTTGGTGTTGAGAGGTGCCTAATGTTTTTCCCTTTGATCTGGGGGCACGGGTAAAGGGAGTGGGTTTAACATTTTGTTCTTAATTTGACATGTCTACTTGCTGAAACTTTTAAATCCCACCTGGCACAAGTTACTCATAAGAGCATGGAGAGAAGAAGCAATAGACAAATTTTTTGTTGTATCAAATCATTATCTTAAATATGTAGGGTAAAAAGGATTTCATTATTTTTCTCTGAATACATCTGTTTAGTTCCTGATATTTTGTGTAGATAATAAATATGTTTTTTCAAATTGGGGGGAAACTATTCTTAAGCTTTGCCTAGTTCAGAAGAGTACAAACTGTGAATAAACACAGTTAGGAATATAGAACTTTTACAGAGTTACTTGGAAAAGGTTTTACTGGGTCCTACTATGAAAAGAAACATTCATGTTTTGTAACATCACTACGATAGCTACAGACTCACTGCACAAGAGATGCAGGGTACTTCACAGGGAAAGTTAGGAAGTGAAGCCAACTCGAACAGAAAGTGAAACTGATTCGATAAATTTTTGTTGTTGTTGCCTCAGTGCAAACGGAAAACAGCTTCAGCTTCTTCAGTGACCAGTAAGCTGTGTTGAAGGAAGTAACCTCAAACAGTATTTTTATTACTAAATTTAATCCTCAGAATCCCATGGATGTTATTTTTATTATTTATTTTTTTAATTTTAAAGATAATTTTCTAGGACAAGTGTTTTTCTTGCAAAGTGGTCTTTTATTTTACTTCTGTTTGGGAAACTCCTTTTGGAAAGAACAACAGTCTACTAAAAGTGTAGGTTAGTGTGTTGGTCAGAAAACCTGACAGGCCTTTTTCAGCTTCTCATCCTCTGCGACACCAGAACATGCTGCAGTTAGTGCACCTGTCCAGCATTTGAAAAGGGTTTGTGTGCTTTCACTTCTAGACCTTTATGGTGCAAAATATTTTTAACTTCTCAAGAGCTCTTTGCTTCTTTAGGAATTGCAGTATATTCGGAAGGGAATGAGCTTGGCTGCCTTTGAGATTGGAGTTTACTCTGGAAACTACTGTTTTACCTGGAATTAGTTGCTTGGTAAAGTGTTGTATGATGCGTGTACTTTGTGTCTGCTTAGAGTGTTTCAGTGATACAGAAATGCCAGGTTTGTTTCATAAATATGCCTGCTAGGTTAAAGGGTGTTCTTACATTTATCCTTTTTCAAGATGCTGGCATTGGTGAAATAGTTCATCAAGGAATCTAACTTGGTTTTCAATTAAAATTTTCTGATCAAAGCATTCTTACTCTCTCAATGGCTGTAGTATGGCGGCGTGTTTGGACAGTAGTGTTATCAGGTTCTTTTAGGCACCACATGATTGTTTTTAAAGAGTTTGAAAACACATATATTTATTGGATGTTAGAAATACATAACAGGCTTCAAGCAGGAGAAGTGTTGGGAAGTTGAAATTTATAGCTTCCTATTACGGACCTTAGTGAGTTTCTCATTCTAGCTGCCCATTACTTCATGTTCTATTTTTTCATGTTGATTAAAATGAGTTCCTTAGAAATTCCATTTTATTTATTCTATTCTCCATCTATCAGATGTAATAAATAGAACTTTTCTGTTGAGAATTTTGAGCCTATGTATTTTCAGTGTTACTGTGTGATGAGAATAGCTTATTAATAATCATAAGCAACTCTAATTCCCTGTGTGCTGAGAAATTTCTGTATTGGAATTGAGAAGACTCCCCCTATAGCCAGGGTGGTGTGAGGTAGCCTGCAAGAAATGGCATCGTTCTGGAGAACCTGTGCATTCTTCAGTAATGAAGTATTTATTTCCCCATGCTGTTTGCCTACCTAGATCTTAACAGAAAGTGAGGCTGCTGACTGACTGATGTAATGCCTTGGATGAAGATGCATTCTCTATGCAATAAGTTGGAATGAAATAACTTAAAAAGATTTCTCTCAATTTTGAACAGACCTCCTTAGCTTGAATGACCTCCTGCCAGTTTAGCAGTTTCTTGGCTAACAAAATAATGTTTGCTTTCAACATTGAAGAACACTTAAGATACGTGTGCTTGTTAGTGTCAGAGATGGACAAATTGTAGGTGAAGATTTTTATTCTGGCTGCCAGTATGGAAAGTTTGGTGGAAATATAACTGAGAAGCTGAATAAAAATCTTGGCAGGGATGTCAGAGCTGGAAGTGATTTGGCACTGGAGCTCCTGTTGAGCATCTGTGGGCCACTCCTCAGGACCGCTCAGCCTCTTAGTGTTCCTGCTAGCCTGGAATGCCCGAAGGCCGGGTTTTCTGGCAGAGACCTCGAGTCCAGTGTACTTGAAGAACAGCAGCATCCAGCAGCATTGCTCCTATATGATACAGAGGAGAGGAGTGTGGGGGCCTGCTGTACAGCCCAAGAAGACCTCTGTTGTCGTCCTAGAATTTGTTTGGTACAGCCCACTTTTATAATGAAACATCTTAGTACAGGTGAGAGAAAGCTGGATCATCAAATTTAGCTTTATTTATTGCAGACACAGTTGTTTGGACTGTTTTTTAATTAAATAGCTATAGTTTTAAGTTTGTGGGAGGATTTTAGATGCCTTACACTAGGATTCTTCACCCAGTTTTTGATTCTCAACTCTGAAACCTTGGCCCTTTCAAAAAAGGTTGCCATCAAGTGAAGACAGTGAACAAAGCAGTGATAAGCCTGGCACCTGGCCCTCCCTTTGGGTGGGTGGGAGAGCATGTCATCTGGCTGGATGGGTCTGTGGTTTGGATTTGTTTCCCAAACAATTCTCTGCCTTGTGTAAAGGTTTCTCATAATGCTCTTTCAAGCCACTAGAGGTATCACTTAGTTCAGAGTTGCCTGGAATTAGGCATGTTAGTTATGCATATTTTTAACTTGCTCTTTTAAATGAGGCTTGGGGAGGAGAAAAATACATCATTGCCGTGTTTCTGAGAGCTTTAAAATTGACTCTGGTTAAGTGTGGCCGCGTGGGGATGGATATGGCAGCAGGGATTGGGCTAAGATTCCATTCTTGTGCTAGTTAAATTGGACCTGGAATCACCACAGAAATTCCATCCACTACTTTGAGAACAACAGTCCCCAGCCCAGGCTTTCTACCAGGCAGTAGACTGCTGCCTTTCCTTGTTGAGCCAACTTCTCAAACTTGGCTGGCTCCCCAGATGAGAAGCCAAGATTTCTGCTGATGGTCCTCAGCCAAGTTCACTTACAATCCTCTAACCAAAAGACTTGTCCATTTGAGTCCTTTCAGGGCTCATTGAATGGGAAGGGAGTAGTGCATTGTGGGGAAGATTTCAGTGTTAGATTATACTTAGCTCCACCTCTCTAGTGTAGGCCTGAGTGAAACCAAGTTCACTTGATTCTAGCCTTTTGAGATTTGCAGGGCTCTCCCAGAAAGAAAACAGACAATTAGAATTTTATTTGTATCAACAAGAGGGATTGTGGGTAACTCTGGTGTCACTGCTTCTGTGCACAGCTCTTAAGCTGGGAGGAGGGCCAGGAATGGGGTGATTTAGTAGATGGGAGTATCTTGGGCTGCTGCTGGAGACCAAAGCTGGGCGATTAATTTGCATGTAAATAAACCAGCTTAGGGAATATGTAGCAAACACAGGAGAGGCAGATAGATGCCAAATGCCATCTCAGCCTTCCAAGCTCGCTGGGTATAGTCCAGGTTAGAATTTACCTGGGTAGGTTACTAGAGAGAACAGTAAGCTAAAAAAGGGCTACATACCTAAATATGTTTAATTCCTTCAAGCTATTTCATACTGCTGCCAAAGACATCTGCAGTTTTCTTGCTCTGATATTGTATGATACAGTGTACTACCTCTAGCCTCAAGTTACCTGTCTTAAGCTTGATTGTTCCCTCAGTTTCCCCATGAACTCCATGTATCACTGAAGTTCAGCAAACACTTATTTTACAGTGACTTCAGATTTTAAAATTTAGAAGGGCTTTAGAAGTGTTCCAGGCGTCTGCGCTGAAAACGAGTGCTGCGTTCTGCAGAACCAAGGCTGTGATGGGAACCATGTGTCCATTTCAGCAGAGCTACAGGTGAGGTGTTGTGTTTGAGAAACCAGGAAGTGACTAAAATTACTACAGCTGCTCCCAGCCTCCTCTTCTGTAGTGACTCAGGCTTTTAGGGTTAGATAATAGAATTTCAAGCCCTTTCATTCCCACAACTCTTGTCTTTGTGGATTTTTGTCTGTGCATCTTATGTAGTACAAGGATTCATTTGAGGCTTTCTTGTGCTAAGCAAGCTATTTACTCTTGTTGCTTCATTTTTTAAATTCCTATGATCTGTCTGGATAGATTAAAGCTACCTGAACTTCCTGTATACAGGTTTGTTCTTCAGGTTAGCTCAGTGTATGAAGGGTAATTCAAGGTGTAGCTGTAGTGAAGTCCTTGCTTAACTTCAGTAAGCATTGGTGTTTCATTTGGAGGGAATGCCCCTTTAATGGGGACCTGCTGAAGTTCTCTCGAAGCGCTCCCCAGCGCTCTCTCTTCTGCCTGATGCCAGTGCCATTCCTGATTTGTTGGCAGTCTTCGCCCCTCTCCAGCTGATTGTTCTTAGAGTTCTTTGTGAGTCTGGGCAAGACGGGATAAAGACCTTGGTTTGTGGGTATTTAGATACTGCCAAATAATCATGACCTGCCACAGGTGCCCGAGGACATTTATTCAGAGCCTGTGCATGTCAAAAGTTGCCGTCTAAGAACTACCTTTCAGTCACAGCCAGTGTGAGGGGAAGCCCTTGGCAGGTGGCCACTGGAATCCACTTTAAAAAGATGGGATCTCAGAATATACTTGGTGTCTATGTTAGTTTTGTCTTAATGATCTCAGATTTGTGCATCCTGGTTTTCCAGGTTTTCCTGGGGTTTTTTCCAGTTTCTGCTGTATGATTTGATAAGAAGGTCTTAAACGAGTACTTTTTAGCAAGCTGGAGACCAGAACAGACTCGTGGTGAGGCTTCACATGGAAAGAAGCCCTACACCAATGCCCTAACTCCTTTCTTGGGCACCCACCATGGGGTGTCACTTACAGTGAGGTTGATTCCACTTTATGAAGGAGTCCACTGGAGCATTTCCCTGGTCACCATGGACTGGTGGCTTTTCTGTCGTATAAGTAAGTTGTAAGAAAAGACTGATGCTGTAGAAGAGTCACACTTTGCCCCCATGAATAACTTTTATTTTACTTATGCATGAGCTGGATGCATCGAGCTACTTTGGATGTTCCTGTCACAAGGCTTGCTCACCGCTTTCTCCCCCTTTAGCAGAGCCTAATTCTGGAGACTCCTAACTGCCCACATCAACAAATCCTTCCCAGTCCATTTACCAGGGACTGCGCTGGCAGCCTATACTTCCAGGCTATAAGCCACCCACCTCTACTAAGCAAAAGGAATGACTTTGCTAATGTGCTCTTTCTTCTAGGCTGACAAACGGGCTCATCATAATGCACTGGAACGAAAACGTAGGGACCACATCAAAGACAGCTTTCACAGTTTGCGGGACTCGGTCCCATCACTCCAAGGAGAGAAGGTGAGTTTATTAAGAAAGCTGGTTGGCCCTCACTAGCTTGGCACCTGCTGTGGAGCTTACCAGTGCACTCACCTGCCTGGAGAGAAATGGAGGCAGGGATATTCAGGTATTATGGTTTCCTTAATTTTTATTCTTTGGAGGATCATCACACACCTCACCTACCTTAGGAAACAATGTGAGATACTTGTAAGGCATCAGTAGGAATTGTCTTAATTTAGTATTACTTGTAATGAGTTACTCATTCAAGAATTACTATAACAATACGCTATAGTGTAGAGAGTAGCCTGAAGTAGTTTACAATGACACAAAGGATTCCTGCGGTCAGTGATTCTCTACACCTCCATAAGAATTCCTTTTATTTGGCTTAAAGTTAATGCTTATCTTAAATGAAATGTCTCAGGAATGTATGTGAAACAGCCTGGACACCAGTGATCTCTCTGTTCCAACAGCTGTTATTTCAAAGGCATGTGAGGAGCTTTTTAAGCTATGGGACCAAAAAAACCTTAAAGAGCTATATTCATATGAGATGAAAGAAAAAATTTACTGATTCTCTGCTTCCTCCACCACCACCACCACCACCTACCCCACCCTGTGGCCCTCCAGAGACTAATGTTTTCCCTGGAGAGGGCAGTAACCAGCTGTTTCTATGTTTGAAAAAGTTGGAGGCTCTGAGTGAAAACGCCTATGGTTAGGCGTTTCACTCCCGGAGATTGGGAGGAAACCTCTGTTTGCAGTTAGTTTTGTCCTCCACATACAATGTACTGACTAGCTTCCACTTTCTGCTGCAATTCAGTGGTATAAGTGGCCAAGCTGAGAAGATGACCTTCTTGGTTCAGTGATACGATGTTTAAAGAAGCAGCCATTAGGGAAAAACTTTGCTGTCAGGTGTACTTCGAATGGGTCTCCTGATCTAGCTCTTTGGTGGGGGTCCTGGGTTTGTTTGGTTATCCATTCAAGTTTGGAATCACTTTTGGTTTCATTTTTTGTATGCTGCCACTCTGGTAAGTCATATACTTTATACCTTATCTGAGGTGTGGCTCTCTGGGTGGCTGAAGCATGGGGTAGGTCTGACCTTTATGAAAACAATAAAACAGGCCATGTGAATACCTAGTGTTGCAAAACCAGAATTTGCCACGGGTTAAGCCTACTTAGTATAGACATGGTTTAATGGCCTTGGACCAAGGTTCTTACCTGGAATAACAGCATTCCTGGGCGCAACACTGTCTAAAGCACCACAGGAAATCTTTATGATGGAGACAGAGACTCACCCTTTTAATCAAGGTGCACACGTGCAAAGGATTACCTTCTGTGCATGTCTGAACTGTTGACAATCAGTGCTTATTCGTATGCCCTGGTATCACTTAAAATGGCTTTGGTGAGCTGAATGGGCAGAACTGCCTTCTCTAACTTGCATGTCTAACCAGGAGTGGTGCCACAGCAGTGTTTCCCAGGATGTGGCCTATGGACCACCCACAGCAGAATGACTATTGAATCCACGTCTCTGGAGGCGGGTCTGGGGATCTCTATTTATAAATAAGTAAGCAGTCAGGTGACTCAGGCATTCTTAAGTTTGAGAACACTTTGGAAGAAGCGGGTCACAGGAGCTCAACTGTGCCTTTTTTCTTTATCCAGCCTATTTTACATTGCCTTACAGTCTTCCTTAAGTCCTTAAAATCACATCATCCTGAATCCTGTGTCTCCTTTCTTCAAGGAATTGATTATTTGAATTTGGTAGTCTTACATGCTGAATAGTTTGTCATTCATTTTGGCCTTTTTGTTTATTCACTTACTGACTCCATTCAGCAAATATTTATTGAGGGCCTGCTACATGCCAAGCACTGTTCTACAATGCAGCAGTGAACAAAACAGGCAAGTAGAAGTTCTTCTGATGAGAAGAAGATAGAAAATGAACTAATAATTTAAAATATAGCTGTGATTGGCATGGCTCAGTCGAGCATCAGCCTGCAAAGCAAAAATTCACTGGTTTGATTTCTTGGTCAGGGCATATGCTTAGGTTGTGCCCAGGTCCCCAGCGCGGGCATGTTTAAGAGTCAACCAATTCATATTTCTCTCTCTCCCCCGCTTTCTGTTCTCTAAAATCAATGAACATATTCTTGGGTGAAAATTAAAAGAAATTTACATACACACACAGGATCCAGCAGAAGTAATGCCATTGAGTTTGGTTGGTAGGATATGTGAATATGTCTCACTCGAGATGGACAGCAATTTGAACATTTCACCTAAAATGTCATATGGTGTGCTTGAATGTGATATTGTTATGTTACAGAAATACATGCTTATAATTTTGTAATAAAAAATTTAGTGTAGCTCATACTAAAAAGATTTAGTATGAGCTATAAATCAGCTTATAACACAGGGAAGTTACTTGTGCCAGGCCCTATATATACATGGTCAGATAAGTGCTATGGAAAAAGTTGTACAGGGAAGAAAGGGTTGCCATTTTCATTAGGGCAGGCAATCAACGTCAGGGCAACATTTGAGCAAATATTTGAAAGAAGTGAAAGAGAATCGTGCATCTGTCCGGTGATGAGCACCACAGGCAGAGTGAAGGTGAGTGTGATAGCCCAGAGGTGAGAACCTGGGAGCATTCCTGAGCCCAGCAAGGAGAACAGAGGTCGGAGTGGTTACAGTGGAATGAGTAAAAGGACAGTGGCAGGAGGTGAGGTCAGAGAAGTAAGAGACTAGGGGAGGGGAGTAGAGAAGGGGCCAGGTTTTGTGGAGCCCACCAACAAAGCCCTGACATGGGAGTTTACGGGTGCCTTTCCCATTTCAGAAGCTTGCCCTGTGTTTCAGTTCACATATTTCACATTGAGCGTGCGTAAAGGAACTGACTGTTAGCTCTGGTTGAACCCCAACCCCTTTTCATCTAGATTCCACAATCTCCATTAATCTCCTTACCTGCCAGCGCTGTTTCACAAATCTGCGGGGAGTCTTACAGAATACTTTGGTCTCTCGACTTCCGAGTTTTCACTCAATGTTGCAATTTTTTTTTATGTGGTGTTTGACCCAAAGGAAATTGGCTAATTCTTGATTTAGATTGCAGGAATTAAGGTTATGACATTGTGTGAATAATCATGAATGATTATTTTACCCTGTTTCAGGGATCTTAGATTCTTGAAGGGAAAGCCTCTAGTATCCTTTGTGACTTCTCCTTGAGCGTCCAGCCTGTCTGTTGTACGTGTCTTAAGTCTTTTGTTTTATTAAAGAGAAACCAATGCTTGGTTTGGATTGATTGGATCCTAACCAAGATTGGGGGACACTTGTATTAAAAAAAGTTTGACGTGTAAGACCTCAACCCTGTTTATCCTTTGTATCCTATATTTCTATTATAACACAAATATTACAAAGAATGGTCACTTTTTGCCTAATTTAAAAAATCAGTGATAACTGACATCTGTATTGCAAGGCAGTTAAATCAGCACAGCAATTTCATGAGGTGAGTATTGCATTACCATTGTAATTAGACAGACACTACTGATGCTCGCTTCTGCCATTATTACTGTGTCAGAGGTGAGGAAGCTGGCTCAGTATCATGACTCCAGGGGCCTAGATTATGGACAGGGACTAGAACCCAGCACTGCCAATTGCCAAGTTTTATCTTTCTACCACACCATAGGGTAAGCAGTTTTAAGGATACAGGTGCTTCTTGGTTTATGATAGGATTTTGTTCTGATAAACCCATTGTAATTTTTCATAAGTCAGAAATATATTTAATACACCTTCTACTAAATGTCATAGTTTAGCCTAGCCTACTAAAATATGCTCAGAACACAGTATCCAAAAAATGCTGCTAACAGAGTGCATGTAGAGTCTCGGTCATTTGCCCTGGCGATCATTCATGTGCCTGCCCGGGAGCTGTGGCTCGCCGCCACTGCCTGGCAGCATCATGGGAGTATCGTGCTGCATGTGGCTCGCCCAGGACAGGATCAGTGTATATTGCTTTTACACCATCTCAAAGTCAGGAAATTGGAAGTCAGACCATCATAAGCCAGACTATATTTTAAAGAAATTTTCCTTAAATATTTATATCTTTTTGGGGGGGTTCCTCTGGATAAAACCGATGGTCTGCCATACCAAGGCTACTGCTGAGATACTCTGCTCTGAATCAGCACGTGTGGGTAACACTGAAGTGCAAAGAGTTGGGGATCATTTAAAGTTTAGGATTTTTCTGAGTCCACGTTACTTCTCTGAGAAATCGACCATTACAGTTGACAGTCCATTTGGGTTTTCCCACAGACTCCCATGTTAGCAGGTGGACTCGCGAACTCGGTTGTTTTAGTCTTATTCCCCATGTAGTTTTTCAGCTGGACGGATGGGATGAAGTAAGAACCATCAACCAGTCAGCTAGGATAAGGGGAGTAAGAGCAAGAACAACTGTGGCTCCATTTCTTACTGGAAGACTAACTTTTCTTGAAAGGAATTATTCTTTGTTTTTACAGTCCTAGATTGGGTACTAGTGAGTGCTGACCAAAGGCTTGCTGGTGCTGAGCTCCCCCTGTTTATGTGGGGGACAAGACCTGGTGGTCAGCCCATCAGTTGCCTTTACATAAGGATATAATTCTACCCTCCACCCGGTAAATTAGCCCCAGCACCTGAACCAGAGTGATTACGTCCAGTGACACTGTCTCCTTAGCATGGCTGACTTACTGATAGAAGATTCTGTTTCAACATTGCTATTTGTAGCTGTACCGTGGTTTGTAGAAATTTCTCATCTTTTAAGTCTCTTGCTAAATGCCTGTTTGTCATACTTAATTGCGCTCTCGGGCAGTTGTGCTCTGGATTTCTCCTTTCTGCATAGAGTTGTGTTTAAAAGAGAGGGAGTATGACCTAAAATGAAAATAAATAGAAAAGGTTTCTTCTAGCAAGTATTAAGTTCAGAATTCCTCCATTTGGGGTGAGAATATGAGGGCACTGCCCCTGTCAGCCCCTGTCACAGGCCCAGACACATGATAGTTCCCAGTGGTGACTATGGAATGAGTGCGCCGGAGGAAGCAGTGGACTTGCTGAGCCCTTTCACAAACCAGCAACAGCTGACATGGTTGTGCTTACTGCTTAGTTAAGAGCCATGTGCGTGCTAGAGGGGCCCAGGAGGTATAAGAGATGGTGTCTACTATTGAGGGTCTTGCTCTTGCTGGGAGAGAGGATTATCTCTAACAATTAACAATAATAAAGTAACATTCTGAGAATTAAATAAGAGGTTAAAACACCGAGCTCTATAACCTGTTCATCTCCATTAAAGCCTGGCTTCCTTAACAGGTAGATGTTGGTCATATTTCTTCTTTTGGGGCAGGGCACACAGTAGAGTGCAGAATGAGTGTTAACTGAAGGAAGGAATCCTCCATCCACCTGGGCCACGTTACACTGGGAGAGGCTCATGCTGGTGGACACCTGTTAAGGCAGGCAGTTTATGCAGCAGCACTGTTTCTACATCATATCTGGGCTGCTGTAGGGAATATCTCGTAAACGAAATGTAAACCACAGCCCTGGCCATTTCACCTCATTACTCATTAAGGTTATTGCCTGGCTAGACTCCAAGTTGAGCAATTATTTTCTTCTTAAATTTTCTACATCTTGAATTATTATTTATAGTTGCCCAAGTCCCCCTTAAGCTCTGGACTCAGCAACTGTAAATGCACTGATTTAGTGAGCTCTCTGTAAACTTTATTTATGTGCTGCTGAAAACCCCCCAGGGCTTTTCAGTGCCCATGGAGGTAAGGAGCGGCATTCCACGTTCTCTAAATAAGGTACCAAATTTGCCCTCCTGCTTCTCTCCCTCCCTTATTGTAGAGGTGTACACATTTTCCTCTGTTTCCCTAGGAATTTCATTCTCAGTTTATCTACATTCTTGCCTTTCCTCAATGTCCAGCTCCAGCCTCACTGCCCGGAGGACACTGGGGCTCCCTAAGCTGCGCACGATTTTCCTGCTCACGTGCCTTCATGTGTTTCTCCCTGCACACCCTCAGGGCCCATATCAAACGCTTCATCGTCTAGAAAACCCCAGGGTTTCACTCTCCCTTTAACCTCAGTGGCCCTTTGTGGAGCCTCTCCTATGTTTTTCTTCTTTTGGGATGATCTTACATCTAAGTAGTGGGCACAGTCCATGAGGCCAGGAGCCGTGTCCGTCCTTCTGGAAGTCCATGTAGTGCAGAGTGGGGAGGGCTGGCTCCTGTGGAGAGGACTAGAGAGCCTAATGCCTAATGCAGAAAACTCTGCCTAGTGCCTTCTCCATCTTGAGGTTTGGAAGGATAGGGATTGGTTATAAGGCCTTCCCCTTCTTCTAATAAAATTACAAAAACTTTGAGCCAAAAATACATTTTAAATATAATTCAAAATAAATTAAAATTTCTAGTTGGCACAGTATAAAAAAGTAAAATAACAGGTGAAATTAATTTTAATAATATATTTTATTTAACCTAATGTGCAAAATAAGGATGACCTCAATATGTAATATATTAAACATTACTAATGAGATATTTTACACTATTTTTTTGCACTGTCTTAAAAATCCATCGTGCATTTTATACTTACAGCACATCTCACTTTAGACTAGTCACATTTCAAGTGCTTATTAGCCACATATAGCTAGTGGCTATTGTATGAGACATTGCAGTTCAAAGATGCACAGATACGTTCTCCACCCCACACCCATTATAATGTGACTAAAATTGGGTGCCATCTTAAAGTGGATGTCAAGAAATTTACCTCCTGCCCTGGCTGGTGTGGCTCAGTGCATTGAGTGCCGGCCTGCAGGCCAAAGGGTCTCCAGTTTGACTCCCAGTCAGGGCACATGCCTGGGTTGTTGGCCAGGTCCCCAGTATGGGGTGTGTGAGAGGCAACCACACATTGATGTTTCTCTCCCTTTCTTTCTCTCTCCCTTCCCCTCTCTCTAAGAAATAAATACAATCTTTAAAAAAAAGAAAAAGAAAGAAACTTGTCTCCTTTCTTTCCTTCCCACAAAAGCTACTATTATTAAATTCATGGGTTTATTGGTGGAATCTGAAAAGCAAGGAAATGATAGTATGGGTGTATTTCCTTCTAGTCTCTCTATTCATGTACAGCTTACGGTTTTTCACATAGCATGATTTTCCCCCCAAGTGATGGAGTGTCTGTATTTAGTCATTAGACATCTTTCTGTTGACTATGTGGTTTGTTTCCATTTTTTGTTTTTACAAATAATGTTGTGATTACCACCTTGGTGTGTGGGCTATTCCCATAGATTTCTAGAAGTTGGATTCCTGGGTCTAGGGGTAAGGATGTCTGGTTTCTTGCTATGTGTTAGCAACATGCTTTTCAGGAGGATTGTTTGTTTATGTCTCCTTTCTTTTATTTTTCAAGCAGATTACCCTTTTTAGTGTAGTGTCTTTTGAGAGTACCAGTTTTACCAATACTGGAAATTTGGGAGGTGGGAGGGCGCAACTAATTTAGTAGGCAGAGGCAGTGGTTTTGTATTTTGTTACTGCTTGTGAGGAGACTAAATTGTTTTCCACATGTTTGTTTGCTAATGGCATTTCCTCTTTGGGTAACCGAGTGCTCCTGTCCTTCATAGTGAAAGTTTATTGGGGAAGAGCCACACCTTCATTTCAAACTACCAGGGGCATAAGAATAAAGGTTTGAAACATGATTTGTGTTGACCCTTAAACTAATGCCTGACTCCTGTCTTTAACTGGCCCCTTAAAGGTCACTATAGTTCTGCCTTCCCCTGGAGATCGACAACACGGTCCTTGTGGGTGGCAGCAGAAAGCCTTGTGGGGGTCGTCGGCTGTGCTGCTCTGACCCTGCAGCCTTGTAGCCTCCCTTGACGGCATTGATGGGGCTTCCATATTGGAATGAATTTAATCCAGATGCAAGATTTATTCTGCAAAATTTTTAATTTTTTTCAAAAGATGGCTTACTCAAATAAAAATGTACCTGGGCTCTCCTGTAGTCTTCCCTTTACCTTGATGGGTGTAACAGCTTGTTCAGGTTTCAGAAAATAACGACTTGGTTTTCTGTAAAATAACTAGTGCATAATAAAGCAGGTGTCAGTTGGTGAGTCATAAGTAGTTCTCTCCGTCCCTGGGATGTGGCACTTTGGGTCCTGGGGTAACGAGGCAGTTGTAACATCAGTCCAGTAGGATCTGTTTTGATAGGAAGAGAAAGTGGTAAATAGAACTGAGATCGTTGTTTCTGGAGTCGGCATCAGGACCCTTGGCAGCGGCAGTGGTGCCCCTTGTGTTAGCAGTCTGGTGCCGCTCTCCTCTTCCTGCCTCTCCCAGTCTGCTTTCTGAAACAGCTCAGGGGTCCTACACAAGTCCGGTGTACTGTGAGTGCTGGGCTTACAACTCCAGAAATTGGGGAACTTCTACCTGATCAGAAGAGTTTTGAGGAGCACTGCCTTAAATGGCATTTAGTAACCTTGGATGTCCTCCTAAGCATCAGTTATTAACTACTTTAAGAATCATTTGAGTAAAATAAAAGAAAAATTTAAAAAATAAAATAAGCTGAGAAAAAAACAAAGAATCATTTGGGGCCTTAAAAAGCTGCTAATTAGAATGAAACTTTTGGGTCTGGGGCCTTCAGTCAAATATGTAGTTGATTCTTGCTGCAGCACCTGAGGTGGGTGCACTCTGTTCTGTCGGAGTGGGTGCCTCTGGAGGCTGGATTGACCCTTTTCTGTCTCCTTGCTGCTGTGGGCAGGGGTGCAGATGTGCAGGCAGCTGCAGCACCAGCAAAAGGGACAGCAATCTGTTGGGCCCCCATGGCCAGACCAAGTTCTCCATTGTCTGTTTAGGTTTTACCCTTCTTAGGTAATGAAGCCACAGCACTATGGGGACTGTCATTTCCCTTCCCCTAGAGCCAGGCACTTTTGTAAAGCTGTCTTGCATCTTCAGGCTCTTCTCTATTTGCTACTTCTTTGCTAGAAGCCTGTTTGGTTTTTATATGTCTTTAAAAGAAAAAGGAAAACAGCTTAAGGCTTGTCTCCATATTTGCTTCAGCTTTGACTCACTCTGCACCCAAAATCTGTGCAGATGGTTTACCTAAACCCTCCCTCGTCTAAGAGAACCACCCTCCCCAGGGACTTCATGGACCCCACCCCCCTTGTGGATAAATCAGGTGATTCTTTTACAGTTCTTTTCCTCCTGCTCAAACTCTCCTCTTGATAACAGTTCTGTCCCTCTAAATCTATTGATGTTTTTTATTAGTTTCACAGCCTCCTCTTTGTTCCCAAAATGTGGGTGTCTTGGAGGCCTGGGTCAAATTTTGGCTCTGCTGTCTAGTAGTTATGTAACACGAGGTGAGTTATAGCTCTGTGCCTCAGTTTGCTCATTTGTAACAAAAGAGAGGAAATAATACATCAGCAGGTTGTGTGAGGATGCCTGGCATTTAGTAAACACTCAGGAAGTCTTAGCTGTTGTCATTATCATCATCATCATTTGTATTACATGTGCACTGTGGCTTTGGGACAAGACCTGGCAAGGCTGCCCAGTGTCCTTTTGCATGGCTCCCAGAGGTGAAAGGGCGGCTTGGGGAGCCAGTGTGCGTTAGTTCACACTGCTGCGTAGAGGGTCCAGGACCTCTTGAGTCCCTTCAGCCACCATCATTCCTACCTCAGGGTTGTGTCGAACTCATTGGAGAGATCTGTTTCTGCTCAGAAAGTCAGGGTAGGAGTTGGTGCCTTATTTTAAAAACCAGCAGGAAAAAAATTATTCAGGCCCTTACTGGTTACCCAGAGACAAGAGTCAACCTGTGCACATGGCGGCAGCCTGTTCTCTGTTCAGTGACACTCACATAAGGATTGCCGGCTCAACTGAATGACCCTGTTGCAGGACACAGAAACTGAAGGCCCAGGGCCACTCTAGTCCATGCCATAAAGCCCAGGGCTCTTACTGGTCTCATAGTGCACTGTTCACATAGTATAATATAAGCTCATAAAATCAGGGAAGGGCTTGCCCACACCCTAATCCTGTGGCTGCTCACATGAACTCACGTGGTTTAGAATGCTGGGAAGAGGGAATTCTGGATCAGTTGAGTACTTTCTGGCCTTAGCCTCCCGCTTTTTCTTCCCTGGGTTACGTGTACTTGTAAATTTTCAGGAGTTTTATATTTTATGCTTTAAATTTTTCTTATGAGATTTTACTTGTATGCCCTGGGAAGAGCAAACTTCAGTTAATTAAACCATTCTTTTGGACCTGCTAAGGAGTCAGGGGCACTGTGAGTGGTCGGCATTGTCCTTTTGACAGGGGATGGAGGAGGGCCGTGCTCAGCCTACTGAAGGCCTGGTGCTGGGTTTATACCGATCCCGCCTCCTTCGAAGGCCTCTTGTTCCCAAGGCACTCTGTGTCGTTCGTTAAAAGTTATCACCCCAAGCATTTGCAAGGAAGTGCTCTTATCATTCAGAGATTTTGCTTTTTGCCGTTAGTCCCAGATTCAAATGAGTAGTTATATGAGAGCTAATGTTGCTTTCTGGAAACTGTTAATTGAAAAAAATAGGTAAATTTAAAGAGAGTCTGCCATGTAAGTGTACGAGCACTTAGATCAGTGATGGAGTGCATATCATTTGGAGAGCTGGGTGGGGTCTGAGGGAAGTTCCAGTCAAGAGGATTTGCCATGGAGAGAAATAATTACATTGGTAGGTAGAGCCTGTTAATGACAGAGCCTAGGGTGCACTGTCTCCTGGAGTCCTAAATTCTTCCTTGACACTGCTGCCTATCCTACAATATTTATTTTTAATACCATATTTAATCACCTAATATAAGGCCCCCTTTGGCAGGAACGAGAAACAGCATCTGAAGTAGCCTTGCAACCACAGGTGCAACCCCTCCCCCCCCATTGCTATGTCCTCTCATTTTTTCTACATAAGCTGACTGACTTAACTACAAAAAATATGCCTGGCTTTGTCTCTACCTTCATGCCCTCACCTGTGCTGTTCTCCTAGCGTAGAGTGACCCTTTCCCCAAATTCCACCCCAGTCTAACCCAGGGTTCATGATTTCAGGGGGCTCTGTGTGCGTCTGTGTGTTCGCTTGCGTGCAGAGCCAAGGCCGGTGCCTGGCCCACAGTAGGTAATTACCTTCCTAGTCAGAAACCTTGTGGCTTTCCTAATCTGCTTAATACGCAGTCTGTACTACCGAAGTTACACTTGTTGGTACTGCCCTGTGATTTTGTCTGTATATAGATATATTTATCTCCTCAATTAGATAATACGTTAACATCTGGGCGAAAGAAACCATGGCTAATAACATTTTGTTTCTCCACAGTGTCTCCTCAGTACCTTGCACATAATTTGCACCATATAAAAATGGTTAAATATGAACAGTAGTATCCTTTTGAGGAAGTGGCCTTAAGGGTCCTGTATGAGGAAAGCCTAAAAATTCTTGTGCCTGTGAGGACTGGTGAATAAACCCGGTCCCCACAAACTTCCCTACCCAGCCCCGCCTGAGGTCTGTAAATTGAGATTCTCGGGATTTAAGTTTTGCTAGCCTGAGTACAGGTGTTTTCTTTGCCCCTTTCCCTCTGCAGTGTGCTGGTTATTTGGAACCCAATGGGTTCCAGAATTGGTCGATTCTGACTGCCCTACCCTGAGGAAGAAGTTTTGCTACTTCTCGGGACCCTGGGTAGCATGAATGCTACACTTGAACCACTAGACTACCTTGCCGTGGGCTTCATTTCTCTGGCTTTGTACCATTCAACCAGTTCAGCTGGTTGGCTGCCTGGCCGTGAGTAACTGGCCATGTTCGCACCCGGAGGGAATCATCCAGGCAGGTGTGCACCTCCATCAGGGGTAGAGTGGCCAGACATCTGTTTCATTGGCTAATTAACTTACTCCTCTGACAGGGCAGTGCTTAGGCTAACCGTGGCCATAGTGTGGGTGTGGTTGCTTCCTGAAGTGGCCCAATCTCATGCCCTTCCTGTGTTGACATCAAACTCTGACATGATAGTACTTTCCACCAGGAAGACCGAAAAAGTGACACAGCCGCATGGCTTAGTTGGAAATAGTTCACAGCAGGCTGGGGATTAGGCTGAAATCTAGGACCTTGATGAAAAACTTTGTACCCACCCCCATTCTGAGCCAGCTTTAACTTGAATCTTGCTCTTACCTGCCTGGAGTGGCTGCCTGTAGTCAGGCCTTAGCAGAGAGTGAGTGGCAAAAGCTCTCAGTTAAGTAGTATTTTCATGTTTTCAGACATAGCCAGGCTGAAGACTTGAAAGCAACATAAAGAACCAAAGGGGATGGGAGGAGTGGAGTACAAGTTCAGGAGTCAGACGGACCTGAGTTTAAATCCAGGCTCTGCCACTGTCTAGCTGGTGATTTTGAGTAAACCAGTAAACTTCTCTGGGCCCCGGGTTCCCATGGAGCCACCTCTGAGTGCTGGTGAAGTAAGCTGTTTAAAGCGCTTGGCACCTTGACAGGCACCAAGGAGGTTCTCGGCTGCGGTAACTTTGCTTCCTCAGCCTTGTCCCCCCTCACCCTCCTGCTTCCCTTCCCCCCGTCCTGCTGTTACAGAAAGACGGAGTTTCCTTGCTGCTTGGACTAGGTCTTTATTATGTCCCCTTTGATTTCTCTCATATTGCAACAGGCATCTCGGGCCCAAATCTTAGACAAAGCCACAGAGTATATCCAGTATATGCGAAGGAAAAACCACACACACCAGCAAGATATTGATGACCTCAAGCGGCAGAATGCTCTTCTGGAGCAGCAAGGTAAGCACCTGAGCTGGTGGGGCAGCTGGCCCTGCGGTGGTGCTCTGGCCAGGCCAGGGCTTTGCACCTGGGCCTGCAGAACCAGAAGCAGTTATGGAGTGTGTGCTCATAAGCAGCCATGGCCCTGCTTCTGAGTAGTTGAGTGTTAGAGTCATCTTGAGGAAGGATCTCAGCCGCCAGTGAGGGAACAGTGGAGTCTAGGGGTTGGACCTCTGGAGACTTTTCTGACCTGATCTCTCTCTCCTCTTGGGGCTTAGGTGCTCCGCCTTTAGTAGCAATCACACCTGGCATCAGGTGTCTCAAAAGAGCTAAGGTCCTTGGATTGGAGTGTGCTTTGTAAGCACCAGGAACTCCAGGCGTTCAGGGACAGTGAGCTCTCCCCAGTGCCAATGGTAGTCCACTCAGGGCAGCCTATGGGCCAGGCCCATGCTGTTCTCCAATGCTCACATCCGCCTTTTCCTACAACCACAGGGGAAAGCGAGAGCTGATCAAGTTCTTTGTTCCTGGGGAATTCACTTCTCTTCCTCCCTCATGGAAGATGCAAGTAAAAAGAAATGCAAGTAACCACTTGGGTTAGAACACCTGAAATAAAATGAAATTAAAATAAAATAAAAGGGTTGACCTTACAGGCTCAAGATGAGCTGAACTGAGGGATGGGCAGAGGGAGGTGGCAGTGGGTTGGTTACCAGGCCGAGCAGCCTGCATGTAGGGGCTGTATATCGGAAGGCTCAGGTATTCTGTGTGTATTGGTGACTTGCTTGCAAGTGTCCAGCTTGTCTTTCCAAGTGGATCTTGTACATGAGAGCTAAGCCAAAACTTTTCTTTGGATGATACATCTCATGTCATCCTTTCCTGCTGTTGTGTGGCCTTCACACCCTTACGGATCCTGGCATTGCCAGGCCAGCTTCTCCTCTGTCACTGCACTGCTGGGTCCCCCAGGAAGCTCGTGCTCCTTTCTCTACACTGGGCTTCCAAGGCAGGACGGTGACATCACAAGCCTTCTCTTTAGGGTTGGGTGGCATAGCACAGTGGCTGGCCATGTCTGTCCAGTGGGCTCCAGGTCTGGCTTGGAAGGGAGGAAGGAAATGAAGTGTGCTGGCTGAACAGCCGCCAGAAGGGAGTTATTTCTGAGCCACCCTGAGCCTCAGCAGCCAGCAACCCCTTCGGAAGAACAGGCTGGACCCTGACCTGAGACTCAGTTACTCCCCCAGTCTCCAGAAGGCTGTAACCTGCTTGCTTCGTTGCCTTTCAGTCCGTGCACTGGAGAAGGCGAGGTCGAGTGCCCAACTGCAGACCAACTACCCCTCCTCAGACAACAGCCTCTACACCAACGCCAAGGGCAGCACCATCTCTGCCTTCGATGGGGGCTCAGACTCCAGCTCAGAGTCGGAGCCCGAAGAGCCCCAAAGCAGGAAGAAGCTCCGGATGGAGGCCAGCTAAGCGCCGCGGGGCAGGCCAGCAATAAAAACTGTCTGTCTCCTCCGTCGTCTTCATCCTCCTTTCAGTTCATCCTTAGAACCCTCAGAACGATCTAAGAGACTCTATTTTTTTTCTCCTTTTTTAATTTTATTTTTACATAGAAGCTCTTGGACAACAGCTCTCGTTCTCCTTCCCCATTTCCACTATTTTTTTTTTAAATATTTCCCTTCAGGGATTCCCTGTCCCCACCAGGAATTTTTAAACCAAAACACCCCAACTTGGCAGCTTTTTCTGTGGAGGACAGACGGCCGGCTGGACCTCTGAGTACTCGGTGTCCTGACCACCTACCAGCTCCTCCAGCCCTGCTGGGCACAGGCCCAGAAGACCCCTGCCCCTCCCAGGCCTCTCCTCCTGGGCCACCCTCACCTCTGTTCGATAGACTTTGTGAATCTGTGGACTGCTCTACTTTAAGAAGATGACTGGTTTAAGAAGTAATCAGAGTTACCCCCTCTTCTTTTTAAGGATTTTTTTTTTCCTAAAAAGCTATTTATCGCTCCTGTTGAAAGACCAAATCCTTGAAGAAGTTTGTGGTGTGAAAGGAAGTGGAGACAGATCCGCAACACAGAGTCTTTGGCCTGTTTCCCTCCGGCGTCTCTCAGCCAGCCTTCAGGAGGGCCGGGGAACGCTCGCGTGGTACGTGTAGGGCTTGTCCTCAGTGAAGGGGTAGCTGCCGGAGGTTGCTAGGGGGTGGGGCAAGGAGAGGGGACCGGGTGGGGTAGAGGTTTTGTATTGAGGGTCAGTGATGATGTTTTGATATTTATTTCCTGCTACTGAAATTTGAATCGGAGTGAATTGTCCCTTTTTCTGATGATGTCGGTATAACAAAGCAACAGATTCATAAAGTAATGATCAAATCTTTCTTTCTTTCCGTGTGTATTTCTAAGAAATAGAGCCAACTGATTTTGTATGTAAATACCAAGAGCAATTTACCTGGTACTAAACCCGCACCCCAGTGCGGCCCCTTCCAACCCTCACCCCACTCCGTGTCCTGCTGTTCTGGAACCTGTCCTATTGTGTGATCCAGCCCTGGTTCTGGCTGCGGTCAGCAGATCCCAGTGAAGGGTTTTGTGTGTTTAGGCCTCATTTCTTTGTCTTTTCTGACGCTGTTCCTGGCATTTGCTGATTTCTAGCGTATACTCCGTAGTCTCAGTCCGTGTTTGATTCCATTCCATGGAAATAAAAAGTATGTTGTACATACTGCCGAAGAATTGTCTTGCAAGTTAAGGCTTCCCCCTTTACTATAAGACTATAAATAAAAACTTATTTTATCCTTCTTGGTGGTGGTGTCTTCTTGCCCTTGCACAGGCCAAGCTAGTTAAGAGCCCAGTGGAGAGGAGCAGTTCCCTTTTGGTTCTAAAGGCTCTGCTCAGCCTGGGCGGGGCAGGAGGTGGATAAACTGGTGGTGCTAACTTTGCTCATTGGGTAGAAGCTTTTAAAGTTCCAGCAGGTTATCCAGGGCAACGTCTAGATCCAGTGCCTGCTAAATGAATGACCCTTGGGGAGTGGGAGCCCAGAGCTGTGGGTTTGGGTTTCTCCTGGTAGTGAATGCCCAGTTCAAAGGCGACCGGTGTTCCCCAGGATCTTCCGTTTCTAGAGCTCTAGCACGGTTGGAGGGGCGGCAGGCTGGCGAGGGCTGGAAGTAAAGGCGGCTTCAGCAGCATCACGTTAACTCGACTCGGGCTGGGGACCAACACCAGCCTGAACCTGTTTTACCTTGAAGAGGGTTATGTCCATAATACAGCTCAGTTTTGAGGGGGGATGTTGGGGGGTCTGGTGGACAGGAAATACTGCTGTACCTAGACCAGAGGAGAGAGTAACGGCCAATCAGTTATCTGCTTTCACTCTTTAGAACGGTAGTGCTGGGTCCCTGTCAGTAGGGTGTCAGATCCATAGTATCTCTTTTGGATTAACGGGAGCTGACAGGTGGGTCGTGTTTCTACAAGAGACATTTTGTAACATGATCAAACCAACCCCACCCCACCCCCAGCCATGGTTGCAGTGAGGGCAATAAGGATGTTGGAGGGGGGGAGCATCACCCTATCGGTTAAAGGTACTCCATTTCAAGACAAAAGAAGCAGGAATAAAAAAACTGGAATGAAAAGTTGGGTGATTTTTAAGCCCTCAAAGTTAGCTAGCTTTCTGCCTCTTTTTCATTGCCCGTGACTACATCTCTTTGTGTGTCTGGCCTTAATTATAAACTCCATATCACACAGTTGGCTTGGTCAGGGTAGGCATTAGAACCGAGCTGCAGATTCTAAGCCACGTTGACGAGATGGAAGGAGTGTAAAGCAGGGCACCCGGTAAGCAGAGAGCAAACAAGAAGGGACACTCGAGCCAGCGTGGAGGTAGGTGATGTCCCTGAGAGCCGGTATATTGGCTGGACGAGGGGTTCAGTTTGGGGCTTCTCAAAATTTCTGTAAACCAGCTGGAAGAGAAGAGCCACAATGGATAGCTGATTCACTTGGGAAATCGGAAGCACGTGACTGACTTGCTGAGCAGACTGGCAAGTGGTGGAGGGAAGGTGGTACCACTGGGAGCAGCTGCCTGGAAAGGGAGGCAGGGCAGAGGCCCAAGCTAGAAGTTGTGCTTTCTAAATGGGCAGGTGAAAGTCACAGCCAAGTTCCTTCCGGTATGTGTGTTTAAGGAAGCCAGTGTCCGGACCCACCCAGTCACCGAAGTTTGACCGTGGTGTATACAGCAGTGTAACTCATTTGTTCTCTCCATCGCGTTCTGGACAGTGCTGCGTAAAGCCAGAGGACCTGGTGATTTGCTCAGTTACTAAAGTAGATGGCTTCATTGAGGGTCCTGTTAAAAGCACCTCTTTCTCTCATGTAGTGGTGAACTTGATATTTTCCTACCTTTACAATTGCCGTAAGTGAAAAAAAAAACCACTTAAAATGGCTCAGCTTTTTAAATTCTCGATATGTTCATCTCATATGTAGAGGAGCTACAACTTCAGCAAGGAATGACTTCAGCTCACAGAGCTATCTTAGTTGGGAAAGGTTGAAAAAACAAGACTGAGTAGGTGATAGAAGAGACAGGAGTGTTTTCCACGTGGCCTCCGAAGCCAGACTGCCTGAGTTCAAAATTCTGGTTGTCAGTCATAGCTGGGAACTCTGGTGAGTCACTTCTCTCGCCCTGGTGTCCTCATCTATAAAATGAGTATAATAATAGTGCTATTCTAACCTGGCACCCTCCCTCCAGGAACATCCCAGCGCCTTTCCCCTCCTGCTCCTCCCCTCAGGCGCATTACCTTTACCTTTCTCCTAAGTTCCAAGCGCCCCTTCTTTGGTCTCTATAACTTGTTTCCTGAGCCATTTCTTCTACAGCTCGCTTGTACCTCTGTGATGTTTTAAATAAACTTTATCTTACTGTTTTAAAAAATGACATGAACCTCATAAGATGGTTTGAGGGTTAAATAAAATACGCTTATAATGTGCTTGACCTTGGGACCAAGTGAGTACTCGGGTAGGTGCCAGCTGCCGTTATCTGCGCAAAGCTCATGACCAGGGCTGAATCTGCAAGAGGGAAAAATCGAGCTGCTGCAGCCTGCTCTGGAGTGTGTGACAATGGACTTCTTGGCATCTCGCAAATGCTTCCCACTGCTGAGGTGTGTCCTGTCCTAACAAAGCCGAGGGAATAAAGGGACAGCAAGGGAACCCCAATGGCTGCCTTACTGAGATCTGGTGTCAGCCTGAGCAAGGTTCTGCCATTCCCTTCTCCCATGAGTGGCGTCTCTGAACTTGGGACATTTGATGTTCTACCCAGGAAGAATTGTTCAGAAGCCCCCATCCTGTTGCTACCCGAAGTGAGGCCCTTGGCCCATGCCCAGGGGTGTTGGCTGGAAGGGCCCTGGGCTCCTGCTCCTCTGACCTAGAGCACAGTGTGGCCCAGCAGCCCAGGGTCAGTTTAACAAGCTCTCCCAGGCAGTTTTCATGCACTCTGGTCTGACTCCCCAAAATAAAATGGGCCAGGGAACAAAAGGAAGATGTTTAGGAAAGTGACACAGCCCTGGTTTCCTGAGGCATAAATAATATGAGAACAATAATAGCACAAAGGCGTGAAGACGTAAGTGTAAAAGCCCTTGTGCCTAACAGCTCTTAGATCTGTTTGTCTCCATAGGTCCCGGGCAGTGCAACCACTCCTGTTTGAGTTTTGTTGAAATGTGGAGTGAATAAACCCCATCCTTCGGTGCATTAAAATCTTTAAAAGGGAAGTAAATGTATGTTGAATACCAAAGGGTGGTAACCAATAGGCTTTGCTTGATTTCTGAAGGAACTCAGGACAGACCTTAAATCTGTTTGGGAAAAAGCTGAATTTGGGAAGTGAAATATACCCTGCTGGCTGGATTGGGACCATTAACTATTATCACGCTGCATGCTTCGCACTGTTCTCCATCCTGGTTTCAGTTTGTGTTTCTGCAGTTCCTGGTGGTCCGCACCATGTCAGGCACGGGGTACCTGCAAGCCTACCTAGTGCCTGCTCGGCAGCTCCCACCGGGGCCTGGTTGAGGTAGGGGTTGAGCCCCGGCTGGTGTCGCTCGGTGGGTTGAGTGCCAGCCTCCCAACTGAAACGTCGCCCTTTTGGTTCTGTCAGGGCACATGGGTGGGCTGTGGGCCAAGTCCTCAGTTGGGGGTGTGCAAGAGGAAAGCAATCTAAGTTTCTCTTTCTCCCCACCTTCCCTTCCAATAAATAAGTAAAATCTTTTTTAAAAAATACAGGTGTTAAACCCTTGTTTCTCAGACTTTCCAGGGTGGGGTGGGGACTGAGTACCCTGTGGGCTCCGTGTGGTCTGAGGAGTGGGCCCCATGCTCTAGCTCGCCCTGGCCGATGTGCGTGTGCTGTGTGCACATGTGCGCGCACACACCCAGTAGGATGGGCGTGTCTAGAAGAGAGCCAAACAGGTGGCCCTGGACAATTCACAACCAGCCAAGCAGGTTCCCTTTTGTGTCCTGTGCTGGTGCCAGCTTCCCCAGCAGGCCCGTTCTGACTGCCAGGCCCCACACAGGATTGTTTTCCTCGGGTGTCCACTGCAGGGGTGGGGCCCTTATACACCCACAGCCTTCACTGGGCAGAATTATTCAGCAGGGTCTCTGCTGTGAATTTTAAATGACAGAAGAATCAAGGGTCCAATGTTAATCTGTGCCTTCCACTCCAGTGCTGCACCTGGTTAAGGTTTGAGTCTCCTGCCAAGAAAAACAGACCTGAGGGCTACCATGGCAGGCCTCCTGGGGAAGGTGTGCACTCCACGAGCCAGGTCCTGCTGAGGCCCAGTGAGCTGTGCCGAGTCCGGTTCAAGAAATAACTAGTATGGTTTCACCTCTATGTGGACTCTAAAGAACAATATGAACAAAACAAACAGACTCACAGACACCGGGAGCAGACTGATGGTTGGCAGAGGGGGAGGGGAAGGGGCCGGGACTGGGAGGAAAGGGTGAAGGGACTGAGAAGTGCAGATCGGTAGCTACGAAACAGCCACGGGGCTGTGAAGTACAGCATAGGGAATACAGTCAGTAATAGAATAAATATGTACGGTGCCGGGTGGGTACTAGAAATATAGGTGGAACACTTTGTAAAGTATGTAATTGCTAACCACTGTGGGCTACACCTGCAACTAATACAAAAGAATATTGAAATGTAAAAACTTTGGATAAAAAAATAACCCAGTGGGTGTGTAGAGCTGCCGCCCATACCCCTGGTCACTCGTCACCAGCCACAGGAGTCCAGCTGGCCATGTGGCTCCCACACACATGCTTGAGAGCTTCACTGTGTCATATCTCCCAGTGCCATCAACAGCTTCAAGGTGGCAGGGACAGATCTGGGGCTGCAAGACAGCGGCCAATGGCTTTGGGCCAAAAGTCGGCAGCAAGGCCAGCGAGCTAAGAGGAGGAATGTCACGTCCGCAGCACACCCCTACTGCAAGGCTGGCGGTGCACCGCCCGCAGGGGAACTCTGGTTCAGACAGCCCGACTGTCTCACCCAGGAAACGAGCCCAGGGTCCCCTCCTCTGCAGAGTGCTGCCCTGAAGGCACTGGCAGGCATTCCAACTGGGAGCTCCCTTGAGGCCAGGACTGGTGGTTTGCGTGTTGCTGCACCCCTAGCACAGTTCTTGGCCTGCCACCGGTCCCCTGTATTTGCTACACACATGTACCAAATACACAGGTGTGTGTGTGTGAGCCAATGGACCTCAGTTCCCCAGTGTGTGTTCATCTCTGCACTTTGAGTTCAGCTGTGGAGTTGCCCCTGCATGAGTTCAACCCACGGTAATCGAGCATCACGTATTGGCCCAGCACTCTGCCAGGCACTGGGAGTTTCAGGGCAACTAAGGAAGCCAGGGCCCTGCCTTCAAGAAGCTGAGAGTAGCTAGAGAACAGATTCTTGCACACGGCACAAAAGTGTGTCAAGGCTCTGACTGCCAGCACAGTTCAGAGGTTGGGGCCCTTAATGAGAGAGGGCTGGCATGTGGGAGGGACAAGGAACAGGGCCAGGCCATGGCTTCTTGAGCTCTCGCTATGCTGTCCTTCCTTCCTCCCTGTAGGAGCCCAGACTCGGGCTCCCTTGCAGCTGGCAGGAAGGCGGGGTGGAGACTGCTGATGAAAGGAAGGTGGGCCAGAGTCTTCGCTCTCCGTGGCCTGATCACCCTTCACATTCCAACCCATCACTGGCCGCCTTGGGGTCTAGGCTCATGCAGCCACCGCTCCTGAGAGAGGGGAAGTGTTTGAGGGCAGGAGCCCAGTGAAGCATCAGCCTTCCTGGGGAGTGTGGCATCAGTCTCCCAGGTTCTCCATCATCACCATCGTCATCCCCTTAGCAGTGACGCGACCTGTAGGGCACTCACCATTGGCCTGCCAGGCACTGGCCAGCACACCTGGGCAGCAGGGCCCCTGCAGCCCTAGTGTCTGCCTAGCCTTTTCTTGAGAGAGCTGTGACATGGATCCTGCTGACTGGTAGCTGAAGTCCCAGGGCCCTGTCACCCTCTGTCCCATCTGCCCAGGTACAGCAGATGAGACATGAAGTCTCACATCCAAGATAACTATCATGTACTTTTTACTTTAGAAGAATGTAATGTGACCAAAGGTTGAGAGAACAGTACTGAACCCTAAAGCCCTCATTGTCCAGTGTCAGTGGTTATCAACATGCAATACTTCCTGAAAGAAACGGGGTTAAAATGCATTATTTTTACTAAGAAAGTTTGGGTATGTCAGAGAGACACAAACCAGTTAAAAGAGCACTTAATGATCAAAGCTGGGACAATCTGAGCAAGAAAATAAACCAGTATTGGAACATATCTCAAAGTATAAAATAAATATTTGTGAGTCCATCCTAATGTAAATACATGCTTGAATAAGTAAATAAATGGAGAATAAACAAACCTCCCATACCAAAGAATTCCAAATAATTTACATAGCTACGCCCCCGTCCAGGGCGTAGGCCTAACTCCCCATTCCCGAAGTGTGGCTGTGCGCGAGGACTGTCTTTGGGAAGGGGGAGAAGGAGGAGCCTTAGGGAGGGCACCCTGACAAACACTAGCTCAGCCAGGTGATTCAGGTGACGGCATCAGTGACCAGCCATGCTGATAGCCTGTCACCCTTGCCAGGATGTGAGGAGGGAGCATTTACTTCGGGTCTTCCCCAAAACCCAGAGCTCCGATCTAATCATGAGAAAAACCACACAAATTCCAATTGACAGACATTCCACAAACCCCCTGACCAGTGCTCCTCAAGACTGTCAAGGTCACCCAAAACAAGTCTGAGGAATTGTCACAACCAAAGCAGCCTTAAGGAGACATGACAGCTAAATGGAATGAGGTATCTTGGATGGGATCCTGAGACAGAGAAAGGGCATTAGGTAAAAACTAAGGAATCTGAATGAAGTATGGACTTTAGTTAATAAAAGTGTATCAATATTGGTTCATTAGTTGTAACAAATGGACAATACTCATGTAAGGTGTTTGCAATAGGGGAAGCTGGCTAAAGGATGCAGACTGACTCCAAAAAAGTGCATTATTGTTCTTGTTATTTTGTAAGAGCTGTGTTTCCACAGTGGGAGGAAGGGAGTGGAAGGCAGGGGGAGTTTTTTGTTTAGTGGGGTTGGTGATGAGTACTCCGTCACACCTGCCTGGTTTTTTCTTGGATGTGCCTGAGAACTGGGGGGGAGGAACATCAGCTGCCAAACCCCATGCTCAGGACCTCCTGCACCAGCTGGTGGAAAGCAGAGGTGAGGTGGTTATTGCAGGGGAATGAAAGAGGATGTCCGGGAAGGGGTCAGGCGTGCCAGGCCAGCCTGGAGAAGGGGCTGCGGTCAGCTTCCAGAAAGACGGATTCACCATGGCCTTGCTGTGAGTCATGCAGGGTCACCCTCTGCAGTCGAGTGGCACGCATTTATCGCAGGGAGCGTCAGTCTATGCCAGAAACTTGGCAGAAAGTGGGAGATGGGTTAAAAGGGTGACATGAGCCTGTCCCTGCTGTTTGCTGTCACCATCCTGGTCCAGGTAAAAGATGGGGCAGGCCTCCGGGGCCTCAGTCACCCAGCCCTGGAGCTGACCCATGCATGCTTAGCTGTTTCTCCCACCACCCCCTGAGACCACCTGTTTCACCGTCCTTTAAAGAGACCTGGAGTGGTGGAAGGGCATGGCCTTGGAGGCAGCAGATCTGGGTTCAGGTTCAGACTCCACAACATGATACCTAGGAAATGTCAGGTGATTCACTTAAGCTCTCTGACCTGTTTCTCTGGTTGTAAAATGCAGATAATACACCTGCCTCGCCCACCTCATGAGGCTGAGTCAAGGATGAAATGAGGAGAGGCAAACAGACCAGGAAGCATTCTCGTGGGGATATTGTTTGGGTGGATGTGGCAAGGATGGTCATTGTTCAGTCACCAGGTGAGAACCTTCCTGCACGGCCAGCTCATCTGGGATAAAGTTTTGTATGACTTAGGATGTTTTGGTCGAAAGTAATAATAAATCCAACTCAAATGGGCTAATTAGTTAAAAAACCCAGAGGCAGAGGAGCCTGCAGGAGCAGTGTGGTCAGGGCTTGGCCGTGTTTCTCGGTCTCTCAGAGAATCTTTGTGTACGAGCTTCGAAAGCTGGTTTGCTTTGAGGTAGGAGAATGGCTTTTAGAAGTCCCAGGCCACACATTCCACCATCACTAGTAGGAGTAGCTGCTTTTTTTCTTATCATAACATGTCGAGGGCTCCTTTCTTTGGTCTGTTTCAGGCCACCTGCTTGGCTTTGAATCAGTCACTGAGGCTAGGATGAACCATGTTTATTGGCTTAGACCTGGGTTATTAGTAAACCTGAACAAATTAATGAAGCACAGAGAGGCAGATTAAAATGATTGGCTTAGGCCAATCAGGGCTTTGCCTTGAGGGTAGGAAGGGGTCAAATCCGTGCAAGCCTTTTGTCTGCCACAGTTGGGAAGGGGAGTAAAGTGGTCAACAATGACCACTACAGGCTTTTATCCCAGTAAGAATTCACTGTGGTGGAGAACAAGGGTGATTAGCCAGCCTCTCTAGCATCCTTTTCCCCCCTTTTGGCTACAACTCTAATTTGTATTTTGGGCTTCATTCTTCCCAATTCTTAGGCTGTGCTCCTCTGTTGGAGCTCCATTTCCCACTCATCAAGAATGGATGGGGTCAGGACTCAGGGCAATCGGTGCACTGTATCTGGCACTGGCCTGCTTCTCGGACAGGCTCTTGGTTTGAGCAAACCAGGGGAACACAATGATGTTCACTGGGAAGGAAGGCTGGGACTGTGCCAGTCACCCTTGTCTGCTACACTTGCCCGTAAAGGGATGTGAGGTCTGGAGCTGCTGCTGCTGCCATTTTACCACCACCTGGAAAGAGCCTGAAGTGGGAGCTAATACAGCGAGACGGAGCGACGGGGAGAGACTTACCAAGTCACTCACAGAGCCAAGCTAATTCCTGGACATTTCCTCTCTGCTTTAAGCCAGTTTGGGTCAAGTTTTCTGAGTCGCAACAATGTCTTAAATCACATAATTCTCCTTCCTGTTCAAAGACAATGAATGCCCAGGGCAGTGAGTGTGGGTGGCTAGAACATTTGCCCAACTCCACCATTTGTTATTTGACACTAATATCCCACGGGAAGCACCCCAGCCATGAAGGAATGAACATGGATGAGATTCCATCTAGATCGGGGGACGGCAAACTGCAGCCGGTGAGCCAGATAAGGCCCACACACGTTTCCATAAAGTTTTATTCAAACACAGGCACACTTTGCTCATGACTGCTTTGTACTGCAGTGGCAGAGCAGGGTTCAGTGGTCGCTTACAGAGCCTAAAATAGCTAGTACTTGGCCCTTTACAGAGTAAGTTTGTTGCCCCCTACGTGTGTCCCCAGATGGAAGCAACACTGAGTGGCCGGCCCACCATTGGAGACCTCTGTACCCCATTAACACCCGGTTCGATGATCAGCATTAGGAAAGCAGCCTTTCACAGAACTGAACTTGTCCCAGACAGTGAATGGGAGTGAATGAGAGATGAGAGACGTCCTGCGCCTTTAAGGTTTGGTTTATGCACTGCCTATAGCTCATTAGCCCTGGTCGCAGTGTCTCGGAAGCCTACAGGTGTATAAGCATTCTTTTTCCATCCCTGGCCGTTACCCCTCCCTCTGAGTTGGGATGCTCAAAGCTACTGGCAGATTGCAGCGGTAGCACAGGGACCCACTTCCACCCGGAGGCAGGATCGATGTGAACAAAGTGGGAAGAGTTCTTCAGTTTTCCTACTGGAATGGCAGCATCGTTACCTGTGCATCTGCGCCTACCAACAACATAGTTCACCAGAACTATTGGGGAGCAATTGGGGAGCAATTGGGGAGCTCCTCCATTCCCAGCCATCAAGCTCCCACCAGAAGTACCACATAGACAGTTAACCTTGGTGAAATAGCCAAGGTCACCCCCTTGGGTTTTCTGAACTGAGTCTCGCCGCGAAGTTAAATCACCAGGAAGCACCATAGCAAGGCCTCAGGCTAGTCCTCAGTGGAAGGCCATCGTGGAAGAGTTATTTAATATGGCCTCTGCTTTTGTGCGGGGTCTTCCCGAGAAGTGGCTTCCTCAACAACACCACTGCACTGTCCACACGCAGTGGCCAGAATCCACTGATGGCTTCTAACTCCGTGAAGAGAAAGCAGTTTAGGAGTGAATACTGTTGACTGGGACGGTATTATCTCGGGGGAGCTTGCACTGGCTCATCCACAAGGCCCCCCTCTGCTCCCAGCAGGGTCTGGCAGCCTTCCCAACTCCCCCAGGACTCACCCTGGGTGTGAGATGGACCCAAGGGGGAAGTCAAGGCTCATCTGGATGAAAAGATCTGTAACAGTTTTCTGTTTCTTTACTGATGCGTTAAGAGCAACCCACCTTGAGTGCTATATGAGTGCCTTCTACTTAAGGATCCATGTGATAAATCTGAGAATTTACCCGAAGGTCTTACTTGAATGCTGGTCAGGGCAGGAAACCCTCCAAACAGCTGGGAGCAGAAAGGAAGTCCCATGGATACACCAGTAAGAGTCTTATTCTGAGGTAAGACCAGTAAACAACCCTCTTTTCTTTACTTGGCCAAACTTTACCTGCCTTTTGGGACCCGATGCAAATCTTCCCTCCTTGGTGTAAAGCCAGCTCACACTGAGCGATCCCTTCTGTCTCTTCACCACACCAATTACCACTGCAGTTTATCTCAGAATGCCTTGGGGCTGTTGACTGTAAACAAAAAGCCAGATATTTCTCCAGCAAAATGGGCTTATTTAGGAAAAGCAATTGTGATCCCGTGTGTGAGAGAAGACAAGACTACAGCAAGCCACCTGCAAGTGAAGTCAGCTAAAACAAAAGAGGGAGCTCTTTCCTGGAGGGGAAAGGAGATTGGGAAGGGCTGTGAACCCTCTGCCGTGTTCTCTGCACCCCACGTAGGGCATGAGAGCTCCCTCTCCTGGTCACCCTACTTCACTTTAAATGAGGTTTCTGTTCATTAATTTTTTACAAGGCTGCTGGTACACTGCACGGACAGGAGATAGGAGTGGAATTTTAGAATCTCTGGTAGAGTTGGCATTCTTGTTGTCGCGATGGGGGTGATGCATTTCAATGTGCTGCTTTGTAGTCCAAACCCTTTTTAGCAGAACAAAAACAACATGCAGGCAGGAACTACACCCCAGGATGTGGATTTGGTTTACACTCTATCTCTGAAGACAACCTCTTCTTATCCATCAAGGAGGGTCAGGCCACAGAGCACTTACCTTCTTGGTCTCCCTGGGGAAAGAGTCTCTTGCCAGATGAGGAAGAAAGCCAGGTGACCACAGGATTCGGATGTGTCCGTGTGACAGCTCCCCTGCCTCTGGCCAGGACGCGCACCTGCCCACTCATTGCTGAACACCTGCTTCAGGACTCAGGAGCGCAGTCCCTGCTTATAGCCACGTCCAGGAGACGGACCCCCGGACAGACCAGGAAACACAGCATGCGGAGTGCTGGGTCAAAAGCCAAGCAAGCCGCTGCAGGGAACCTGAGAATCCCAGCTTTCCCACTCCTTATTAGGCCCGCCGTGTCCTCAGCTGGGGAAGGTCTGTGAGGGCGGAACCCAAGGCAGATGTCTTCATCATCACTAATGCGCCTGGTGTGGAATCTCGCTCTCAGGAGGAGACTGGCGGTGTCTCCTCAACAACCCCCACCACTGAGCACTCTGAAGGGATTTTCTCAGTGCCCGTCACAAACGAGAGACATCATAGAAAATGTTATTCCTTTATTATTTCAAGGAGATAATACATAGTCCAATACACCAAAGCAACAGGGAATTAGAGGCAGCCAATGGCCAGAGTGTTTGAGAAGAGCCTCAGGCTGCATCTCTGAGCTCTCATCTGCCCACAGCCCATGCCCGCCTGAGTGAAAGCCAGGTCAGCGACATGGAGCTTGCTGTGACCACAGCAGTGGACAGATGACCCAACTCTCGACACCCCACGGACCAAGACAGGGTTCTGTGTGAACAGCGGAGGCCGAACACACCAGGCGGCACTCAGCGCTTCCACAGCCAGGTTCACGCGGCTGCCGCCAGCGTGTCTAGCTCTTGATTTTATTTCTCTGAGCCTGGAGTGGGCAGAACGTGAATAAATCCTGAGTTGGAAATCAAGGTGAAAGACTTAGTAGTATTAATACTCTGGACGAGAGAAGACAACACTGTCTTTGAACAGCATGGGCCGGGGCTCTGGTGGGAAAAGATGGAAACACGCAGAGTTGGCCACGGGCTGCGGGCGCTGCCTTGCGGCCATCAGAGGGTGTTTCACGGCACATGATGGGGTCGGGTGAGGGCGTGGGCCCTGGGGCTGCTTCCTCTGGCACAGAGTTGAATGTGACATTAATTTTCCACTCATAATTGGTTTCCCACACCTGGAGCTGAAGCAAATCCTGTCCGTGCACCAAGCGTGGCCTTCCAGAGAGTGTGGCTCAGTTCTCCCATGTGGAGGAGGAGGGACTCACGACTCAAGGAGACAGCTCTCCCCCAGCCTGGCTCTTTTCTAGCGCAAATGAGGAAGGCGAGAGCCTTGGGCTCCTCCTAGTGAAGCCCCACCACGGCTTCTTTCTCTGGAAAATTCGTCTTGCCACGGAGCAGATTTATTTGCCCAGGGGAGGGCACCGTCCTGGCGACTTAAATGTGGCGTGCAAGCGGGAGTCGCAGCGGTAGACACTCATACTCGTACTCATGGACGTCATTCGTTTCCGTAGAACTGCCCGGGCTGGAGAGCTGGTGGGGAGGGGCTGCCTCTTCCCAGCGTGTACTGTTCCCCAACCCACCCTGGCCAGGCCCAAGTGGGTTTAGATGCTGCACGTGCTGATGGATTTTTGGGTTGTCAGGAGTGGAAAGTATTTTTCTGAAACCATGTCACTGTGTTCTCCAAACCCAGAGTCATCAGTTTTGTTCTGTTCGACAAGAACGGGCAAGCACAGCTCGCAGTGGCCGAGGCCTGTGCAGCACAAAATGCAGTATGTATCGCCATGTATAATCCTCGGTCTGAGCAGGTGAACGCGGAGCTGTGGTGAACACAGAGACTCAGGACCCTGTGTCCTCTAGTCGTCGGAAGGCTCTGCCGTTGCCTCACCCTCGTGCTCCTGGAAGCCTGGGACTGGCTTCTGTAGAAAGTGCATGGTGGCCTGGATCACCTTGTCCGGGCCAATGTTGTACACGGGGTGCGTGGGCTGCTGCAAAAAGAGAAACAGAAGCCAGTTAATCGCCCTGACAGTCCTTGGAAATTTTACCCACTAAAGTGATTGTAAGAACTTAGCATAAGCAATCATCAGAGATTCACACAGAGGTTTATCACACAAGGCCCTAATGTGCAAGAGGAGGGTATTGATAAAAAGTATTTTATAGTACATGGGACATAAAGGAATATTATGGAGCCATTAAAAGACATGGTTTTAAATATTTAATGATGTGGGCAAACGCTTATAACATATTAAGTAGGGAGAACAGTATGCACAATATTATTCCACGCTTTTTCAAAATATAGTTGCAATTCTGAGTTACAGTGTGTGCAGTTCAGGGTAAGAACGTGTTAGGTGTGCCACTTGGGAAAATGCCATTTTTCCGAACAGTGTTTATCCATCTTTTATGTCTGTATTTTAACTTAAAAGATGCAGTTACAAATAAAAATATATAAAAGTAAAACTTTTTATAGATGTGATGTGTCAGGATAGGCAAAAATTGGACACACACCAAAACAGGAAGCATGACATAGTGATATGATTGTTTTTAATTTTTCTTATTTAAACTTTTATATATATTCCAATGATTAAAATAATGGACATGTATTCACATTTATAATAAAGCAAAAGAACCACAACCTTATTTCACAGCAAAGCTGTCAGGCCCTATTCAGTTCTTTTGCATCATTTCACCACATCACAGAAACCCAAGAGAAACTTCAGGCCTGAGACGGGCACACCCAGCCTAGGCCAGTCAGGGGTCTCTTCCACTCGGAGAGAATGAAGAAGCGGACATGGCTGCAGGGGAGGTTTTAAAATTCTTAAAAGAATACTGTGAGCAACCTCATGCCAACCACACAAAATTTCAGATAAACGGAATAATTTTATAAATTTTCAAAACTGACTCAAGAAGAATTTCTTTAAAACCTATAGGAACCAATTAAATCAACAGTAACAACTGCTTATTCTGCTACCATCAATCCCCCCAGAAAACACAGGGCCTGGATGGTTTCTCGGGCAAGCACTGTCGAACCTACAAGAAACAGATCATCTCTAACTGACACAATTGTTCTCAAAGGCCGAAAAAAGAAGGTGGGGGAACGATACCCATCTAATTTTATGAGGCTATAATATTATCCTGAAACAAACTGGAAAAGACACTGAAACAAAAATTTAGATCAGTGTTATTAACATATATGCAAAAATTCTAAATAAAAATACTAGCCAAAAACATTAGCCAAGTGAATCCAGCAGTGTGTTAAACAAACACACACACACATATACCACAATGGCCAAGAAGGGCTCATCCCGAGAATGTAAGGTTAACAACAGAACATTTATTAATAAACATACTATATTAGATTAAAGGAGAAAAACTGGATGCAGAAAAAGCATTCAATAAAGTCTTATACTAGACTATGGTTGAAATAAACAAACAAAAAACAAGTTAACAAACCAAGAATAAAAAGAAACATCCTTAATCTGATAGAAAGTATTTATCAAAACCCCATAGCCCTGGATGGTATGGCTCGGTGGACTGAGGGGTGGCCTGTGGACCAAGAGGTCACAGGTTCGATTCCCAGACAGGGCCCGTGCTTGGGTTGCAGGCCAGGTCCCTCCCAGTAGGGGGCATGTGAGAGACAACCATCAGTGTTTCTCTCCCTTTCTTTCTCCCCCCCTTAAAATAAATAAGTAAAATACTTTAAAATTTTTATTAAAAAAATACAGTAAGCATCTACCTAATGGTGAAATTATAGATGCCTTCCAATTATAATCAGAAGCAAAACAGGAACGGTCTCTGTTACTACCTTCAGTCAACACTCTCGAGGGGGCCTTAGCCAACCTTAAAAGGCAAGAACAAGAAATAAAATTCTTAAGCTCAGGAAGGAAAAGGCAAAACTGTCCTTACTGAGGATGACATTACTTTCTAAATGGAAAATTCAAGAGATTCTAAGACAAACTATTAACAACTATCAAGAAAGGTCGGCAAGGTTGCTGGATACAAAATTAAAAGATAAATACCATTTATCTTTTTGTACATTAGTAACAACCAATTACAAAATACAATGGGAAAATAAATATTCCAGAAACAACAGTTGCAAAAATTATAAATTTCTTAGACACATGTATATAACAAAGAAGCGCTAGGTCTTTGTAGAGAAAATGACAAAAGACCAGTGAAGGACACGGTATGTTCACAAACAGGAAGCTTAATATTGAGAAGTCAGTTCTCTCCCATTAATCTTAAATTCAATGCAGTTGCAATAAAAATTCCATTAGACGTATTTTGTGGAATTTGAGAACCTGATTCTATATTCAAAGGAAGAAGAAGAACAGCCCATGCAATTCTGAAGAAAAAGACCGAGGTGGATGGGACTCACCTACCAGTATCTAAGATTTCCTGAAGACAGTGCAGAGAGGCAAACGAACCAAAGGCACAGAGCAGTGGTGGGAAAGAGTCACCCGGAACACGGAAACTGAGTGTGTGACGCATGTGATACACACCAGCTGGAAAGGCTGCAAACTTCAATAAACGCTGTTGGATACGGGAAGGAGATAAAATTGTATCCAGCCCTCAGAACAGACAGACATCAATCCAAGAGAATCAAACATCTAGCTGGGAAAACCAAAGGTTTAAACCATCATGAAGGAAATACATCCATGACCAGAGCCTAGGGGAAGATTTCTTAGGTAAACACCTACCCCCTAAAAAAGAAATCTCAAAAACCAAAAAAAAAAAAAGCAAATGAAATTGCTCCCTTTAAAATTAAAATTGTCTATCTGACTAAAAAAAAAACCCACTAAAAACAAAGTGAAAAACCTGGAAGAGATTTACCACACACACCACTGAGCAAGGAGCCGTATCAAGAACAGGCAGCAAACTCCCACAAATACGTAAGAAAGGGAAAGCAATTAAAATTACAAATCAGGAACAAAGTGAGCAAAGGATATGAGCCGGCAGGCAATTCACAGAGGACATAACACAAAAAGACAACATCTGAGAAGATGCTCAACCTCACTAATGCTCAGGGAAGTGCAAAACACAACTGTGACACGATTTCACGTCTGCCCAACAGCGGGACGGAACCATCGGACTGTGGAGTGACTCAGGGCTCCGTGAGTGTAAGACCACACGGCCGCACAGGGGAGGCTGGTGCCCTCCAGTGAGGATGGAGGCCTGGCTTTTCTCCAACCCAGCAGGCCTCTCCCAGAGAATCTCACATCAGAATCTTTGCAGCCGCACTGACAGCAAAAGCTGAAAGCAGCCCAATGTTAACCACCAGGAGACCAGAAGAGTAAGTTGGGTTACATTTGTACAAGACCATTCAGGAGTTAAAATGCATACACTAGAGCAACAGGTATGAACACAGAAAAGCCTCAAAAGCATAATAAATGGTCAATGAGAAGAGCAGTGCAGAGTAAGCAGCACAGTAGATACTGTTATAAAAAGTATGAAAATATGTAAAACAACTCTAGTGTTCAGGGATATGAGCGTTTGAAGTGACAGCACAGGAGCATCTGCAGGTGTGATCAATGTCAAAGGCAGGGTTACACCGGGAAGGAGGGTGGGAGAAGATGGAGAGAGAGGGCTGCAGAGGAGGCAAACATGGGGGAAAATATTCTGACTTGAAAAAGCTGGTGGCGTTAGTTACTCTGCTGACTGGCCATTGGCGCTTCCCCTGTTGGGAACATGTCCTGACAGTCTGCACAGGCCCTGCCATCGGAGGGCTGCGGACAGTCTGTTTAGACTCAGGCGCCAGGCTCAGGAGCGTCTCCAGATGCAGCTCTAGAACCAGGCGGCTCCAGAATGGAACGTGGAGTTGAACAACCTGCCCGAGAGGGGCTGGCTGGTTCCGAGGGCAGCAACAAAACACGTTACACAGATTGTGATGAGCGCTATGAAGGGCACAGACAGGGCACTGTGGCAGACCATTTGGGAGATCTCAGTTACAGACGGTGGGCTGAGAAGGCTTCTCAGGAGAGGGGGCGCGCAAGCAGGGGGCCCTGTGGAGCACCCTGACTTACCAAAGCATTTTCAGGCACACCCAGGACCACATCGTGCAACATGGCTCCACTGCCGAAGTGCTGAGCTATGGACAGGCCGCTCAGGCAGTAGCAGGTGTGGTAGAAGTCCCGCGACCTGCAAGCACATGGGCAGCTCTGAGCAGGTACTCCTCCGCTCCCCGCTGCCCCCATCACAGCCCCCATCACAGCCTCCAACAGACGCCGACTGGGAGGCCACGCACCCCCATGCCCCACTCCCATGCCCCACCCCGCCCTCCTCCTGCAGCTGCAGGAAGCCTGGCTTTCCCCAGCTGCATTTTCAAAGCTCAGTCCTGCAGCCCTGCCAGATGGCAGCAACTGCCACTTCAGTCAGTCCCTCCAGCTGCCTTCCAGAAAGAGCTCTCCTGGGTGGTGCTAGTGCTAAATTAATATATTTCTCTAAAAAGAAAAAAAACACCACCAATCTCTCTACAAATGAGCCAAGTGCCTCCTGATACACTGTGGGGGACCAGCCTTCAGGTGGGCCTTCCTCCGGATGCTGACAGCAGCAGGTGTGTGTGTGCACGTGTGCGTGGCAGGTGAGAAGCAAAGGGAACAGAACTTATTTGATTTCCCTTTTTTGGCACCTAAAGGTATTCAGTCTATTCTGCGTTAGTTGCGATTATAATCTCTGATTATGATACTCAAGGGTTTTTAAATCCTATATCCTGTTCTATTTAAAGCAGTTTGGTTAAAAGAAAAAAAGAGGAAGAAAAACTACCAATGCAGCGATTTCTTTGCCTGTCTGGAGAGGGGAGTGCGTGTACGCTTGGGGAAAGGACGGGCACTGGAGGTGCCAGGATCCATGGCACTCAAAGGGGATGCTCCAGAGTTGGGGTGCTTCTTCCACACCAGCACTAAGCAGGCAGATGGAAAGGGACACCCCGGCTTTTTAAAGGGCAACGCCTGCTGCCGTCTGGCTCTGAGTAGACTTGAGGTGCACGCCCGTCTGACCCCTCGCCACCCCTTGCCCCCCAGAGAGGAGGCACTCACTTGCCAGGCTTGTCCAGAAGCCCCCCGGCCGGGCACTGGCAGCACATGAGAATGTATTCCTGCAGGGCCTGCTGATGGAACATCCAGTGGCTCATGCTGAGGGCAGGGTCACCTGGAGAAAAGACAAAGGATTAGTGCGGGCCCAGGCCTGGTCCAAGTCCAGCCTGGTATCGATGAGTCTTCTGTGTTTTATTACCCGTGACACGTCCCTTCTCCTGAACCCTGACATGGGTCAAAGAGCAGCAGTGCAGAGTGGCTTTGCCTTGTTTGAAACGCACCCGTTGCTGCGGACGACCACCTTCAACTATGTCTGGCAGGCATGGACTAGCAGCTCGTTAGCTCGGCTTTCCAGACTGATCTCTGTCGCTGCTCCCGACTTGGTCCACAACTCCTCACTCTGGGCTGCATCTCGTCTAGCTCATCTCTGAAACTTGTTAACCAGACTCTTAACAGGGATGGTACATCTGTCTATTCTACTTTTCTAAGCCTGAATTTAATCTACCTCCAAAGGGAATTCTCCAACTTTTCTTTTGGCTCAAAGATGTCCCTGAGAAGCATTGCTAGGAACTGCCATCTTGCACCATCTCAGCAGTAATTATGCTCAAGTGTTGTCAAGCACTGGGCCTCTTCACTCTGAAGTCCAAGCTGCACCATCAGAGGATTCTGTGGGCCACATGGTTTTCAAGTGGGGAGGAGGGACAATCCACCAAGAGACAGATGTGCACAGAAACATTTACATGGGGATTGATTTCTTAATACACATATGAGCTGTGAATGAGTTCCTTGGTCAGTCTTACACTTTGATACCTGGGCTACAAAGTCAGCAAACAATGGCAATTGAAAGCCCTTTTTTCTTTCTTCCAGGCATTTTTCATCTCTAAGTGATTTTCTATATAGTTACTACGCTTTTGTACAATATCTTAAGTTTTTCATTTAACATTATAGGTATCAACTTTCCTCTTCTGCTACATAATCTTCATAACCATCATTCTGAAGAGTCACATAGTATTTCATTAAGTGGAGGTACAAGGTAACTGTGGTAATATAGACACTGGGCCAAAACTTCATATATGTGAGCACAGAACCTTCTATGGTAAAAATTTGTCAATGTTTACAATAAATGTACTATATAAAGAAAGTAGGTAAGCAGAATATGCAATCGTGGGATATATATATATATATATATATATATATATATATAGAGAGAGAGAGAGAGAGAGAGAGAGAGAATGAGAATATACAGAAAAATAGTTTTTAGATGTCTTAAATGAGAGAGTAAGCGATGGGGCAGTCAGGAAGTGAGCGCCATCTCCTGGTCTGAACACGAGATGCTGTGCAGCCAGTGGTTGGCTGACATCTGGGGGTCAGGTACAGAAACCACACATCCCCAACACCTGAGCCACACTCAGCCCCTGGGACGGTCACAGTAGACCAGGCACATGGAACTGAGCCCAGCGCAAGGAGAGCACTCTCAGGTCCCTGTCTCAGGCTCACTCCATGCCCAGACGCATGCTCTCTGAAGCACTCACAGTATGTTAATTACCTCCCTCTTTCTTCCTTCCCCATCTATGAGCGGACTTTGTAGAAGACACACGTATCTACGATGGGGACTTCACCCTACCTCCTTTTACTTATTTCCAAGGTCGTGTCAAGTTCCTTGCAATTGTTAAAAAAGGTTGCAACGCACATCTCTGTGGGTCTTCTCTATGTTAGGATTATTTTCTTCCGATAGATTCCCAGGAGTAGAAGTATTCAGTTGAAGAGAATAAACATTTTTAAGGCTTTTCATAGATACTAGTAAGCTACTTGAAGAATTTATATAGCTGGCAGCAAAATTTAAGATGTTCCGGTACTACTTCCAGCATTACTTAAAAAAATCACCAGCATTTAAAATGTTAAAAAGAAACAGTACCCGGTCATTGGTGTTGATTTCCATGCCTTTGATCACTAAGGAGGGTGAAATTGTCCCATAAATTCTGTTTGCTAGTTGCATTTCTTTTGAGAGTGTCTGTTGATCCTTTGTCTTCCAAGAGCCAGTCAATTTTGCCCATCTCACTTTCTATCACATCTACCCACATGCTCCACATACCTTCACTTATTTGGGTGTATGGGTTTTAGATAAATTACACATGCATATATAAAACCCACATGCTATAATCACACTGTTGGTTTTGCCTTTGTAATTTCTCCTTTAGAGAAGCCTATTTAATGGGTACAGGGGTTCTTGGGGGCAGGGCCTTGATGAAAGCTCTAACAATGATTGTGGCGATGGTGCACAATTCTGTGTCTACATTAAAAACCATTAAATTGTATACTTTAAATGGGTGAATTATATCTCAAGAAAGCTGTTTTTTTAAAAAGCATATTTATTCAACTTCAGGATAACAGCATTAAGCATCTATACAAAATAGACCTTTATTTCATATCCTATGAGAATTAAAAGACTTATTATAAGGTAAATGATAACCTATCACAAAAATTGGAATTGGAATCTGAAAAGAAAATGCTGTTTTCTATTGAGTAGATTACAGTGTGCTTCAGTTACCTCCTACATTACTGAAGTCTGCAAACTCAAAGTTCATCATCTTGACAAGGGACTCCCAGAGACCTTGAGTTTGCACACCAACACACAGAATCATACTGAGACAAAGGGAGATAGGATTGCAGGGTGAGACTGAGCACTGGAATCAGCTTAGAAGTCCTTCATCCCTCGGCCTTAAATTACAGAGCCCTATTATAATGTCATTTTGCATTTCAAAGTTTCCTTTCATCTAAGAAATCAAAAGTTTTTCCAAACAGTAAGTGACAGGTGTAGCTCAGTTTCACAGGTGGACAAATACACGCCTGGGGTATGTCCCGAAGAACAAGCAAGCAACCAGTAAGGACAAATCCAGATAGAAACCCATAGGCCTGCTGCTTCCGCATCCCTCCACAAGTACAAAACAACTCACGCATTCAGCCAGCATTTGATATTCCCAAGATACTAATAATAACTCGTGCCTCTACTCAAACACTGTCTTCTACCTGCATTATGGAGCCCACCCCTGGGGAACTACCAGCGATGGCCACTTGCAGAGTCAGGGTCCAGCCTGGGTTTTCGGGCCGACGCGTGTCGGTCCCTTGTCACCTTTTCAGTTAGTGGTATGATCATCGCCTTTTAAAAGTGTTTTTTATTCATTTACAGAAATAAAAGTAAGAATGCATGTGGCAAAAAAAGAAGGGCAGAGGATAGAAAGCTTAAGAAGGAAGTCCCCTCCCTCTGCGTCCTCACCTCACCCAAAGGCACCCACTGTTGGAGGGGCTTTGCGTCTGCTTCCAGAGAAAGCTGTGAGGGGGTCAGCCTGTGTGCAAGCACAGACGGCTCTAGGCCTGGCCTTGGTCCTTCCGGTGTGTCCTGGAGAGCTCTCTGCATCGGCCCATGGTAGGCAGCCATGTTTGGAGAGATCATAACTTATTTAACTTTTGACCTTCATGGACAGTGGAGTTGTTTACTATAAAAGCTTCACTTCAGCCCTGGGCACTGTGGCTCAGCTGGTTGGAGCATCATCCCTTAACTAAAAGGTTTCAGGTTCAATTCCTGGTCTAGGTGCATACAGAAAGTGACCAACAGATGATTTTCTCTTGCACTGATGTTTCTCTCCCTTACTTTCTCTCTCTGAGAGTAATGAAAAATGTCCTTGGATAAAGATTTAAAAAAATTAAAAACTCCTGTATACACCTTTTGCTAATCTCTCTGCAGGTAATGTTCTGCCAGTGCACCTGCTGCATTCAAGTGATCTAAACCAGGTTTCTCCAAACTACCCTCCTGCCTGTTTTTCCCACTTTCCCCAGCATAGGGTATCAAGGTTGATAATCTCTGTCAACCTGACAGCAAAAACGAATATTGTCCCACTGTTTTTATTTGCATTTCTTTAACTATCACCTCTCCGTTTGATTAAAGGCCATCTGTGTGTGGTGGTGGTTACAAGCAGGACGCTGATACTGTGGCAGGGAGCAGTCAGGTATTTATAAAGCATGTCGCTCACCCTCAACGTACTGTTTCCTCAGCTGTAAAAAGGGAATAATGATAGCACCTCTTTCAAACGGTTGTTCTGAGGGTCAAATAAGAAAATGTGTGCCAGCCCCGGGCACAGCGAGCGCTCGCTAAGTCTCAGCGGCCATCGTAGCAGCAGTTGTAGAAGTAATAATAATAGCGGTTCTTTTTCTCTCTGTTTGGCTCCTTTGCCTGTTTTTCAACCGGGCAGTTTGGTTGTTTCTTATTGATTGATTGATTCAGATGACTTTCTCAAACTAGAGACATTAGCCCTTTGTCATTTGTCAGAAATATTCTTCCCACCTTGCTACTTGTTTTGTTTATATCATTCCCCTTCTTTTAAAAAAAGATTTTACGTATTTATTCTTAGAGAGAGGGGGGCGGAGGGAGAAAGACAGGGAGAAAAACATCGCTGTGCGAGAGATACATCTCACACACCCTCAACTGGGGACCTGGCCTGCAACCGAGGCATGTGCCCTGACTGGGAATAGAACCAACGACATTTAGGCACTCAATCCACTGAGCCACACCAGCCAGGCCTCCCTTTTTCGTAAAATAACTTTGGTGTTTCTCTTCATATAAGAAATACAAAGTAACTGTAGAAAAATTAGAAAATGCAAACAAAAAAGAAAGAAAACAAACATCACCTGTCATTTTACAATCCAGATACCTTCTATTAGATTTTGGGAGCCAACTCTCCCCTAAAGCTGCAGTTATCTGCATACTGCTTTGACACATAACTTTGGTCACAGTATAGTCTACAGATCTTTCTAGACTGCATCACCTTTTGCCTCCCCACATCATTATTTCACCCACCATTCAAAACGCTTCCCTTCTTCCAGACCCTGCCTGGACCGAGCCCACCGCTTCTGATAAGTGGTGGGGGGCAGGCCCAGCGAGGGCCTTCTCCAGGCAGTGGAAACAGCCGAAGCACCGAGACACACAGGCTGCCTTTCCCACAGGCGCACTCTGATGTGCCGAGTCCTCCAGGACTCGTGCTGCAATAAACAAAATGTCAGCCCAGGCCCCCCTGGGAGATGCTGGCAGGTGGTGCTCCTGTTACAGCTCTCTCTGCATTTTCCTGGCAACTGCGGGATGACTGCATCTCCATCCCGCCAAGGACAGGTTTGTGCAAGGCTGACGACTTTACTGGGGGCTCAATCTCACCAGTTCTCATGAAAAGATCACTAAAGACCCGTGTTGTTTCTGGTTTGAAAACGCTGGACTCTAGGGAAGTTCCTGACTTCCCCACATAGTGGTCCAGCCCAGACTGGGCGGGCTCAGAAGCCCAGCCCCAGGCCGAGGGCTCTGAGGACAGGCTGAGACAGGGAGAAAGGGAGCACAGGCCAGAGGCTCTCTTCACTTCAGTTCGGTCTCAAAAGTGGCCACAACTCAAATGAAATTAAGAAGCCAAAGAAAAGGGCCCAGAAAGAACAGCCAAAGAGAAAAAGTGTGTGTGTGTTGGGGATAGGGGTGGGCAGCAGAAAAGAATCTCATCGGGTTGGCGTTTGAGCGACTGATTGCCCAACGACAAAGTCTGAAGGAAAGCTTCCCTGGGGCCAAGGGATCTCCGTCCAAGAACAGATCAGGCGCCCAGCAGAGCAACCAGGCCTGCCCCCTCCCCCCACCCCGCACTGACTTCCTCAGAGACATCCTGTTCTCACACAAAATAACTGGGAAGGATAACTCAGGATGCAGCAGGTGGCCTGAGATTTCAAGAGATAATATGGGAAGGCTCCCAAAGCTTTGCTTTAGTTTGGCACTCCCATCTGAGAGGCCACAGAAAAAAACGTGTGCCTCTCCACTCCAGTAGTATAGGCAGAACAAACTTCCATTTTGGATTCTTTAACATTTTAAAATCCACATTTCTTATGGTGGCAGTTATATAGCCAGACAGACACGGTGGGTCTTTTCTCTGTGGGTTCTGGTTCTCTGCCCCTTTATACAGTTCCCTTTTCTGTCACTTCTGTGACCACGTGCACAGCATGGGTTTTCAGTTCCGATATGACCAGTTTGGAGCACTGCATGGAAACTGTGGCTTCACTTCCAGCTGAGGCGTCACTCACTGTGGGGCCCAGGACAGGCACCCACCCCCTCCCGGCCACAGCCAGTGCAAAGCAGCCGTGATCCCTAAACCACTGGAGCTAACTCCTAGTCTGCACATGCATGCCTGAAGCTCCAGGATAGACAGAGCTATTTCAATCCCTCTGAAAACGAGCCCTGGCTTCCTGACTTGGTTAGCAGCCTAGGAAAATCACTTAGCCCCCACCCCCATCCCCAGCCCCATCCCCAACAGGTCCCAGCTCACCTTGAGCATGCAGTGCCCGGTGGAGGAGGGGTAGGAGCCCGGCCTGCCAGAAGGAGTAGCAGCCATCCACCAGCTTGTTACAGCGGCCCTGGAATCCGCCTTCAAACCGCATCTGCCGGCTTGTCACCCATTGCTGAGAAGGAGACAAAGAGGGAGAAGCAGTGGTCGGCCAAAAGAGACACAAAATCCAGCAAGCCCACTTCTCCAGAGGCTGATCTGGGGAGGCATCTCCCGGCGTACGGGTGCTCAGAGTTCTAGCGCTTTGGCTTCTCACCTCCTTCCCCTCACTGCCAGACCTCGAGTGGAACATTTAGGCCGACCCTCCCGAGGCAACCAGCACTGATCTCTGCTTAGAGACGAACACAATTTAACCAGCTTTCCCCAGCTTCCATATGGGTGCTAGTGCTAACAGCATAAAGAGACCAAGCTGGCTTTGTAAGGACACCTGCAAATGTCTCTTAATGAACAGGCCTTCACTAGGAAATTTAAGGCAAGACCACCAGGAGCTCATTTCTAATCACTTTCCCTGCTCAGGGAAGTTTATTAAAAGCAGGAATTTTGTGCTATATCTCATTGGATGATCTCAAACTGTTTCTGACTTTTACTTGGCTCCTAAGGAAACTCATCCCAGGTCTCTAAGCAAGTCACTCGCAGACTGGAAGCAGAAGCCACTAGTTCCAATTAGCAATGATGGCTCTGTCTGGTCTGGTCTCTCACCAGGGAACCTGGTTGGCTGACGGGAGAAAATCTTTTCCTCTGGACCTGTAAAACAGCTCCTGACATCACTCAGTGGTCACGTATGATATTACCATTTCTCACTTATCTCCAAGTTTTCTAAGCACACTCTACGACTGAGACCAAGATCGTCACGGGCTGGGCCACTTGGAGGAGCAGAGCCAGCTGGCTGAGCAGATAACGACATTCCCATTTCCCTCCCAGCCCTGCAAGGCACTTGTGGCCACCAGCCACAGCCTTCCAGCACTGCCTGGGAAACTGAACGGCCCAAGCAGGGTATTCCCCCTGTACCTAGAGTCTTCCTAGACCGCATACCTCAAAGTAGTCACACATGACCCTTATAGAAACGGGGGCAGGGGGATCCGGTTCCAGCCCTTCTTTAAGTAAATGGTTGTGGGCTTTAGATTGTATCCCTACTTAAGGTCACACCCACCCAGATAGAGTCACAATCCCAAATTCTTAAAAAGAAAGACAGGACTTCCACCAAGATGGAGGCATAGGTGGAAACACTGTGCCTTCTCCCACAACCAAGTTTGAATACAACAAAGGTTTAGTAAACAAAGACACAGCCAAAGAACAGAAAATTGAACTATACAGAAGTCTGACAACAATGAACCGTTCAACTGGACCAGTAAGAGGGGCGGAGCCAGCAGCGGAGCAGGATCGGGCAGGAAAGATCCCCTGGCCCAGGCACACAGGCAGCACGGCCCGGCCAGGGTGCGGGGCAGACTAACCGAGGTGGAACATTCACGCACAGTGAGACAGACCGCACAGGCCCCAGTGGGCAAACCCAGGTGGAGGGCTCACTGCGGTCCCACATTCGCGCGCGGGGAGACGAAGCGCATGGCCCCGGTGGCGGTGGCAGCTGCTGTGGTGGAGGCGGCAGACAAAACGGCCATTGCTCCTCTCTGACCCCGCCCCCATGTACAGCGTCATAACCCAGCGACTGAGTTGCCCTGCTCTGGTGAACACCTAGGGCTCCAATCCTGCTACGTAACAGGCACGAACTGGCCAAAAGATGGCGCAAGAAGAACTCAAAGCCCCAGAGCCCATAACTCTAAGCAACCAAGAGATTGCCAGCCTCTCAGATGCACAGTTCAAAACACTGGTGATCAGGATGCTCACAGAAATGGTTGATTATAGTCACAAATTAGAGGAACATATGAAGGCTAAACTAATTGAAATGAAGGGAAATGCACAGGAAACCAATAGTGATGGAAAGGAAACTGGGACTCAAATCAAATAGAATGGACCAGAAGGAAGAATGAAACATCCAACCAGAAAAGAATGAAGAAATGAGAATTAAAAAAAATGAGGAGAGGCTTAGGAACCTCCAGGACATCTTTAAACGTTCCAACATCCGAGTTATAGGGGTACCAGAAGGGGAAAAGAAACAGCCACGAGTGGAAAACTTATTTGAATAAATAATAAAGGAGAACTTCCCCAGTCTGGCAAAGGAAATAGACTTCCAGGAAATCCAGGAAGCTCAGAGAGTCCCAAAGAAGTTGGACCCAAGAAGGAACACACCAAGGCACATCATAATTACATTAGTCAAGATTAAAATGAAGGAGAGAATCCTAGAAGCAGCAAGAGATAAGGGGACAGTCACCTACAAAGGAGCACCCATCAGACTGTCAGCTGATTTCTCATAAGAGACCTTACAGGCAAGAAGGGGCTGGAAAGAAGTATTCCAAGTCATGAAATGCAAAGACCTACAGCCAAGATTGCTTTATCCAGCAAAACTTTCATTTAGAATGGAAGGACAGATAAAGTGCTTCTCAGATAAGGTCAAGTTCAAGGAGTTCATCATCACCAAGCCCTTATTATATGAAATGCTAAAGGGACTTATATAAGAAAAAGAAGATGAAAAATATGAACAGTGAAAGGACAGCAAACTCACAGTTATTAACAACCACACCTAAAACAAAAGCAAACCAAGAGGACAGCTAGATCAGGAGTGGAACCATAGAAATGAAGAACACATGGAGGGTTAGCAACAGGGGAGTGGGAGGAGGAGAAGGGGGGAGAAGGCACAGAAAATAGCATAGACGGTAGGTAGAAAATAGATAGGGGGGAGGACAAGAATAGTAGGGTAAATATAGAATCTAAAGAACTTGAGACATGTGGTTATAAACTAAGGGGGGAGAATGGTGGGGGAGGGGGTGTGCGGGTGGAGGGGAATGAAGGAGAGGAATAGAACTGTAATGGTATAATCAATAAAATATATTTAAAAAGACATACTTGAAAAAAAAGAAAGACAAAAAAATTGCACAGCAGATGTAGGCACTAAGCTATCCCCAGTCAGTCTTAAATGAACCAGTGCTTTGGGGCTGATGCCATTTAATGAAAGTAAGCTATGCATTACTCAAGAAAAGGGACAGTCACCACTATTGTGGGAAGTCCATGCTTCATTTTTGTTTACCCCACATATTAAGTCCTTTAAGCCAGTCTAATTAATTTTTTCCAGTGTCTAAGCCCACGGATTTATTCTGTCGACTCTATAAAATCCTTCAGATATGAGCCCTAGTTCTCCCAAAGCAAAGGGAGGGGAGGGAGCAGTTTGGGGAAGAAGGACACTAACATTCACTGAGCACCTGCCATGTGCCAGGCTGTTTATATATGCACGTTCCTCTAACCTTCAAGGAACGACTATCTCTACCTTATAGAGGGGGAAAAGGTGAAGGAAAAATAGATCAGACAATTTTCCCAAGGTCACATGGCAAGGAAGTGTAGACAGGGTTCAAATTTGAATATTGTCTGGGGAGAGAGAAATCTCGATTGCTTGCCTCTTGAAAGTGCCCCATCCGGGGACAGAGCCTACAACCCAGGCGTGTGCCCTGACCAGGAATCGAACCAGTGAACTTTCACTTTGTGGGACGACACCCAACCAGCTGAGCCATACCGTCATGGCAGGAGATAAAACTTTTATGTTTCCTGCCTTGTTAGTAATCAGATTTGAGTGGATTTCAGAGTCCTGTGCACAAAGCCGGCCACTTCAGCACGAACCTTCAAGCCTTTAACAACCTTCAAAAGGAGTATGTTATAGGAGGCTTCCGAAGGATGAAGACAAAAGCTGCTGGTCACATCTCTACAGAGTGGAGCGGAAACTCTCCAGGGAGCTCACGATGGCTCTCCTGACAATGCCTATGAGAGGAGCCTCACACACAAACTCAGAGAGAAAAGACAAATGTCAGTTGCATCTGTTTGCTTTAAGGTCCAAGTCAGGGAACAAATGCTCCCCAAAGACATCTCCTGGGTGGCTGTGCGTGTATTTGTGTGCTAGTTCTCCGACAACAATTTAACGATAATCTCATCACCCCTTGCAGCTGACAGTTTTCTGAGTTCCTCCTGAGTATTGGTCAGGAGCTTGGAGTCCAGACATGAACATTTGGGCCGGGCCACCTGCTCAATGCAATTGCTCAGCTCTTCCCAGCAAATTTAAAGATAGTTACTAAAAGTTCACATAGCATGGTAGGAAATAAAAGCTTGGCTTCAAAATGCCTCAAAGCTCTTCTCATAACTTTTTCTCTTAAGATATTCTAAGACACATGATAACCCCTAATTTTAAGAGACTGAAGCTACATTTTTCTTGGAAGTCTGAGGAAGGTGACCTGGCTCATACCAGATGTCCGAGGGACTCAAGAAAACCCTGGTGTTGGCCTAAAACACTGTGTGGAAAGTTCAGAGCAGGAAGATGGAAAGGCAGGAGGCAGGGAGCTGAAACTGGGAGCAGGTGTTCACTCCTTCTACTTTCTCCACACAGTGTGAGCGCTCTAACAACTGTATGGACAGCTTCCTTACAGTGCTCCTCTCTGGGTTCAACCGCTCCAAGCAGGAGCTCTGTGAGCCCCTCCCATGGCCCCGCCCCCTCCAAAGCCTGAGTAGTCACATGGCAGGGTGGGGAACCTGGCATCTGGGAAGAAGAAGATGAACAGGCACTTACCAACAAGTTCTTCAAGTTTAAGAAACGTTCCTTCTTGAGGATGACCAGCGCGGCCAGGCCACAGAAAGTGTAACCACCGTGGGCTTCCATCCCGGGCACCCCGCCAATTCCCCCTTCCCAATTCTGACACCTAGGAGAAGATTGACAAAAGGAGAGCAAGGGGTCAGTGTCAACCAGTGAGCTGACAGGTTGAATGGATGCGCACAAATGTAGGACCCTGGGTGGCAAAAAATGCGTTCACTCACATAAAGGCATAAGCATCACAATTAGGGATAGAAAGAGGTCATCTAACTAACTTTCGGAAATGCCTTTCCTCAAAAAAAAAAAAACAAAGGGAACTCAGCAGCAGTCTACTTATGTACCATATATCTCAAGTGATTACTTTTTAGAAAAAAGTTAGAAAATCAAATATATAGTATGATAACCATCAGGTTCAAATAAAATTGAAAAATAATTGCTAATTCTGGTTATCTTTTAGTATAGGTTTATTGCTAGTATTTTTCCTCTTTATTTTTCTGTATTTTCCAGAGTTTCTATAGTAAATATGCCTTTAAATATAATTATTTAAAATAAACTTATTTTTTAAATTATAATTTACTCAAATGACTCACTTACTATTACTATTATTATTATTTGAAGTTAGACTATATGTTAAGAGTACATTTCCTCATCATTAAATCTTATTAAATCCTATCCTAGGCATAACCTTTGGCCCAGAAATATAGGTCATTTCTAGGAATTAACCCTCTAAAATAAGAATGTTTCCAAAGATCGAATTACAGGAATGTTTACTATGTTCCCATTTATAACAGCAGAATATTAGAAACAACACAGGTGCCCAACAAGAGCGGACTAGTTATACACATTACGGTGTGTGTGTGTTTATGTGTGTGTACAAAGAGAGTAAAAGAGAGGGAGAGAGACTGGGATGCAGAAATGGACAGAGGTCGTTGCTGGTGAGAGGGACTAGGAGGCCAATGGGCAGGGGACACAACAGAATGTTGTAGAATTCTGTACAACAGAATACTACAGTCATGTAAAATGCTATAGAAATATATTTAAAGATGTTCCAAATATATTACATGAAAAAGTTTTAAAATGATAATGTACTATATGATTATTCTGGAATTCTGGAAAGATATGCACCAAAGAGTTGTTGGTAGTGGGTTACAAATGGTTTAGATTTTCTTCTTTTTGCTGTAACGAACATGCTTTACCTGTGAAATAAAGAAACTTCAGTATATTTTCATGTAACGACAGAGAATTTTCTTCCAGTGAGCCTGAAGTATGTGCATACTGTACACACGTACACAGAGTCATAGTCCCCGCAGGTGCATTCATCTCACACTACAGGCGTGCAGGTGGGTGAGCCCTTAACCCAAGAGACGGTAGAAGCAGTAATACCTACTGTCCTCCAGGCCCCTGTCCATGAGGCCAGGCATCCTGGGAACTCACAGACCTTTTTCAGAGAAGCCACAGGCCCAGGGGGATCACAGTGCAGACCGAGTGCAGAGCCAGACACTGGCTACCATCCCCTGTCCAGATCCCTGAGCACCACCCAAACACACACTCCAAGTTTTCTTTCCAGTACATTTGGCTACGTGAAGCATAGAAACAACTCAAGTTAAAGTTCTAATGAGTAAAGAATACACACACTAAAGACCTCTTAAAATTTTTATCTTAGCTTACCTTTACATTTTTTAAGTACAAAAATTCAGTTTAAGAATAAACAATGAAGAGTAAGTCCCCTGCCCATCGGCCTCCTAGTCCCTCTCACCAGCAACAACCTCTGTCCGTTTCTGCATTCCAGTCTCTCTCCCTCTCTCCCTCTGCACACACACATAAACATACACATATACATACACACAATATGCATTCCACTTTCCCTCCTTTTGTTTTCGCATGCATAGAAGCAACTTAGTACACTTCTTTGGGAGTGTCTTCTAGCTAAACATAACGGACTGAACATGAGAGTCCAGTAAAATGAAAGTAAGGCAATTTTAAAAGGGATAAAAACCATCACAGTAAAGACAATAAGATAGAATATGAATACAGACAGGAGCTAAATTTTGAAAGCTAGAAAGGAGAGAGAGAAAAAGTAATGGACTCAATAGAATAGAGAAACCTAAACCAGCCCCGGGGAGTAGGGAGGAGACAACAGAAAGCAAGGTCATTGCTCCAGCGGAAGGCCCAGGGACTGGAGACACAGCACGCCTCCTACAGTGGGATGCACGGGAGACAAGTTGATTGCTTGCTCATTTACATAAGAATCATTTAGACCAGCAGGTACCCAGCAGGAGTACTCAGACCCAGCAGAAGATGTTGGTTTGGGGGAACCTGAATTCAGGACATCCAGAACAACTGGCTGAGAGCAAGAAGGAGACTTTAGTCTCAGTAGGAGTTGAGTCTACAACCTGAACACATACACCCCCAACCCCTTACTCTACTAGTATTTCACGAGGCTGGCTGCCAATTTCATACCCCAACCAGAAATTTGGAAGATTCTTCTCTAGGGAAACTCCCATGCTCAAGGGAAAACCCTATACATATTGATATATGAGAATTCCCCAGTGAATGGCTGGCTCCCAGCCCACCCTGGCACACAGAGCTCCCTATCGGACTTTAGCACTTGACTCCTAAATCTGAACACCAGACATTTGAGCAAAGTCTCCAATATGAAAAAGAGAGCCCCAAACAAACAAATACAAATAAATTGGAGTAAATATGTAGGAAGCAGAAGTAAACTGTTTAAAGTTACATCTTTAGATAAAACATAATATAAAGTAAAAACAGTGTAGGTATAAAATATTCCTGAAACAAGAACATGAGAGTATATAAGAAGCGTTCTTTGTTATAAGTAAAGATAAAATAAGCTCTGGAAATTTTAAAATAGAATTGCAAAAATAATGACAGAAGGATTAAAAGAGGTAAGGGAATCTTTCTGAAGTATACAAGAAAAACTAAGAGGTGAAAAATAGGCAAAAATGTTTGAAAAAGCAGACCAACCCTACTTAAAGGATGTTATAAAAAGAGCAAACACAGATAATGAGGGGGAAGAAATTATAAAATAGATAATATAATAAAGTTTCTTACAACTGACGTATACAGACTTCTCGTCAAGATGGAGGTGTAGGCAGACACGCTTTGCCCTCTCAGGCAACCACAAGAAGAATTACAATTAACCTCAAAACAAATAGCATCCAGAACTGCCAAAAAATCGAACTGTATGGAAGTCTGACAACCAAGGACTTAAAGAAGCCACATTCATCCAGACCGGTAGGAGGAGTGGATGCAGAGTCAAGGCAAGAGGCAAGGAGATGTGCTGTGGCAGGAGGAGCCGGTGGTGGAACAGGTGGCCCCACAGTCACAGGTGGTAGATAGAATTCAGGAGGGATATCTTGGGAGCAAGCAATCCCAGCCCCAGACCAGATTGCACAGCCAAGGGCTCCAGCACCAGGAAGATAAATCCCCATAACTTCTGGCTGTAAAAACCTGTGGGGTTGGGGCAGTGAAAGAAACTGCTAGATTTTCAGGAGACTGATTAAAGGGCCTACATGAGGCTAAAACATACACAGACCCACCCACTCTGGGATTCAGAACCAGGGCAACAGCTGGAAGGGCATCAGTTATATACAGGAAGTGAGTGAAGTGACTGGAAACAGTGTAAGTGCCAGGCAAACTTCCAGAAGCCAGGCAGCAGCACTGTCCCCTCTCCAAGCCCTCCCCCCACACAGAGCCACAAAGTGGTGAAGTGGGTTGACTCATCCTGCCCAATATCTAAGGCTCCACCCCATGCAACTTAACAGGTGTGCTAAGACAGGGATTCAAAGCAGCTATACCTAATATACAGAAACAAACATAGAAAGGCTGCCAAATTGAGGAAACAAAGAAATATGGCCCAAAGGGAAAAAAAAGAACAAAACCCCAGAAAAAGAACTACATGAAACAGAGCTAGCCAACCTATCAGATGCATAGTTCAAAATACTGGGGATCAGGATGCTCACAGAACTCAATGAGTATGGCAACAACATAAAGGAAGAAATGAAGGTTACACTAAGTAAAATAAAGAAAATCTACAGAGAACCAATAGTGAAGGGAAGGAAGCCAGTATTCAAATCAACGATTTGGAACATAAGGAAGCAATAAGCATTCAACCAGAACAGAAAAAAGAAAAAGAATTTTGTAAAAATGAGGACAGTGTAAGAAGACTCTGGGACATCTCTAAAAGTGCCAACATCTAAATCATAGGGATGCCAGAAGGAGAAGAGGAAGAGTAAGAAATTGAAATTTTAGTGCACATTTCATTGACCTGCTTTCTCGTATATGTGAGCAGTGTTATTTCTTATGTGCTAAATAAGTAGTTGAAGGTTAATTAGCAGTATAACTAAATAGTAATGCTGCCAGTCTCCTTCAGACAAATAGAATAAAAAAATAAAAAATAAAAAATAAAAAATAAAAGAAATTGAAATTTTATTTGAAAAAATAATGAAAGAAAACTTACCTAATTTAGCAAAGGAAATAGACATACAAGTCCNTTTAGTGCACATTTCATTGACCTGCTTTCTCGTATATGTGAGCAGTGTTATTTCTTATGTGCTATATAAGTAGTTGAAGGTTAATTAGCAGTATAACTAAATAGTAATGCTGCCAGTCTCCTTCAGACAAATAGAATAAAAAAATAAAAAATAAAAAATAGAAGAAATTGAAATTTTATTTGAAAAAATAATGAAAGAAAACTTACCTAATTTAGCAAAGGAAATAGACATACAAGTCCAGGAAGCACAGAAAGTCCCAAACAAGTTGGACCCAAAGAGGGCAACACCAAGACACATCATAATTAAAATGCCAAAAGTTAAAGATAAAGAATCTCAAAAGCAGCAAGAAAGTTACCTACAAAGGAGTTCCCATAAGACTATCAGTTTATTTCTCAAAAGAAACTTTCCAGGCAAGATGCATTCAAAGTGATGAAATGCAAGGACCTACAACCACGATTACTCTATCCAGCAAAGCTATCATTTAGAATGGAAGGGCAGATAAAGTACTTCCCAGGTAAGGTAAAGCTTAAGGAGTTCATCATACCCAAGCCAAAATTACATGAAATGTTAAAGAGATTAATTTAAGAAAAAGAAGATCAAAATTATGAACATTAAAATGACAACAAACTGACAACTATGAACAAATGAATCTAAAAAACAAACTAAGAACAAGAACAGAATCACAGATATGGAGATCATTTGGAGGGTTATCAGTTGGGAGGGGGAAGGGGGAGAATGAGGCAAAAGGACAGGGAATAGGATACATAATTGGTAGGTATAAAATAGACAGGGGACTGTTAAGAATAGTATAAGAAATGGAGAAGCCAAAGAACTTATATGCACGACCCATGGACATGAACTACGGGGCAATTGCTGGAAGGAATGGGGGTACTGGGTGAAGAGGGGAAAGGGAGAAAAATCAAGAAAACTGTAATAGCATAATCAATAAAATATACTTTTAAAAAGAATTGAAGTATATACAATTCCAGACTGAAGATACCTGCTGAGTACCCAGCAAATGATTTTTTAAAAAAATCCCTATAATTGTTCATCAGTATGAAGTTTCCAAAGAGTAGAAATAAAGATTTCAAAAACTTCTGGTGGTGGGAGGTGGGACAGAGAAAAAGAAAAACAAAACAAAAATACAATGGATTGGAAATACATTGGCATTAGGAGTCAGGAAAACACAGTCGTTACCTTAAATGGTTTCAGTCACTTAATTTCTTTGTATTTCAGCTCTTTAGGGCTACCTAACAGAACCCACTGTCTACGACAGAACACCACAATGTCTGAGCTACAACCCTCAAACTACCTCACATACGCAGAATCAGGAAACATGACATACCAACTTCAAGATACCTAGAGGTTAAAATTACCAGATAAGGGTTTTAGAGCAGGTATTTTAATTATATATTTACCTCAGTGAAGTAAAGAAAAATATATTCGTTATGAATAAAAAGATGGGAAACTTCAACTGAGCAACACAAAGCAGAATAAATGACCAAACTCCAGCAGTCTATACTCGCAATCTCTAAACTACTTGCTGCCCCACTGGCGAGAACTACACACCAAGTCCTCAGTAAATACTGGTTATTGTTAGTATCAGCCTTTTAAACAGTGACATTGGAAGCCAAAAGATAATGGAACAACACTTAAAAATTCTGAAGGAATATAATTTATACAGTTTCCAATTTAGAAACCTGTAGCCAAATAAACTATCAATCAACTATGAGACCAGAATAAAGAAATACATAAAATCTTTTAAAATGTACCACCATAACCAATGTCACCCTAATAAACTGAATTAAAAAATGTTTTTAAATGTATCACCCAAGTGCTCTTTTGGAGGATCTCCTGGAGTACACGTTTCATTGAAAGGGATCCGTAAACCAAGAGAAAGGGGGGCAGGGCCTCAGCAAAGGGGAGAGAATTCTACGCTGAAAGGAAGCGCCTGGACGCCTGCGGCAGCCAGCTGAACACGCTCTGCCCAACAGAAGCAGGACGGCAGGGGCTCCAGGTAGGATGACTCAAAACACACATGTGTGTGCACACACATGCACACTCATACACACACACAAAAGAGAATCGATATGTTGCCTGAAGTGTCTGACTGTATCCAGAGGAACTGTATAGTTCTGACAGAAAATGTGGGAATGAATTCATGATACATGCGTTTTAAGAAGAGGTAATGATTAAGCCTAGGAGATTAAAGTTATAAAAAAAAACAAATATTCTCATAGTATATTATCTGGTTTAGCTATAAATTACATTTTCATAGTAATAAATATACTTTGATAAAAATAAAAATGTAAAAAATAAAACAATGCAGTTTGCATATCTTTTCATAATATACATTTGTATCTACCATACATTTTTTTTATTTTTAATGATAAACTATTTGATGCATCCAGGAAAGTATAGGAAATAATATATAGCACATACATGCACCCAACACCTACCTTGCATTTAGCCATGTACATTTCAGGGCTTTTAAAAAACATTTTGAAGAAATGAACCATTGGAGATACAGTTCAAGTCTTCAGTGGAGCTTTGTGGCCTGCCCAGTCTTACTTCCTCTGCTCTCTCACCCTGAACTTGGCATTTATCTTTCCCATGCATGTTCTTATATTATTATGTATGATTCTTTCCATAACTATATAGAACTGTTTTGCATATTTTTACATTTTAAGTAAATACACTAACTGGTACATTTAACAACCCCTTTTTTTTACTCAACATTGTTGAGATTAGTCCGTATTGATACATGTAGCTCTCATTTGTTCATTTTTTAAATCATTTTTTTATTTTTCAATTACAGTTGGCATATATTAGTTTCAGATGCACACCACGGTGATTAGATATTATAGAACTTACTACATGATCATGCTGACAAATCTCACGCCCACCTGACACCACACCTAGTTATCAGAATTCTAGTGAGTGTGTTCTCTATGCTGTGCTTCACATCCCCATGACTGTTCGGTAACTACCTATTTGTGCTTCCCCAACCCCTTCACCTTTTTTACCCATCCTCCCAAACCCCTCCCATCTGGCAACAATGTTCTCTGTATATGAGTCTGTTTCTGTTCTGCTTACTCGTTTATTTGGATTTTTAGATTCAATTGTTGATAGATATGTATTTATTGCCATTTTATTTTTCACATTTCTTTTTTCTCTTCTTCTTAAAGAAGACACTTTAACATTTCATATAACTGGTTTGGTGGTGATAACCTCCTTTAGACTTTTTCCTGTCTGGGAAGCTCTTTATCTGTCCTTTGATTCTAAATGAGAGCTTTGAGATTCGTCCATATTGACACATGTAGCTTGTATTCATTCATTTTTTAAAGGTTTTATTCATCTATCTTTAGAGAGGAAGGGAAGGAGAGAAAGAGAGAAATATCAATGTATGGTTGCCTCTCATGAGTCCCCTGCTGGGAACTGGCCTGCAACCCAGGCATGTGCCCTGACTGGGAATCGAACTGCGATTGTGTGGTTCACAGGCCCGCGCTCAGTCTACTGAGCTACACCAGCCAGGGCACATTCATTCATTTTAATGGCTATATTATATTCCAATGTACCTATATCAAAACTTACTTGTCCACATTGTGCTTATGAACATTTAACCTGATTCCAGCTTTTTGTCTGTCTCTTTCACACATCCGCATGAGAGTTTCTGCAGGGGTGGAATTACTGGATCATCAGCAAGGGCTACTTTGAGATATTACCAAGTTGCTCTTGAAAATGGGTAAATCCACTTAGACTCTCACCATTACTGCCTAACCAAGTCTTTGACCCTTGCCAATCTAAACTGTAATACAACATTAAAGAAAGTTTGGTGAGGGCACCTTTTAAGGTAATTTTGAAACTTACAATGCTACAACCTTAATATATCTCTTGTAACTTTACTTTCCCTTCCAGTCTTTTTTCACTTTCTTTATTTTTCAGAAGGCTTTGGCCACAGCTGTCTAAGAGGCCAGGGCAAACCCAGCTCCTCTCACCTTGCTATCCATTCGGCAGTGCCCTCGAAGAGGTCTGGAGTGATGATGTTGGTCAGAGAAGCTACCGAGGTGGCACAGTAGGCACTTCTGGGGACAGAAATGGAGGGGAAAGTGTTAAGCTCTAAGGAAGAGCCTAAATAAGGCTCAGTGAGCTTCTTGGGCAGATTGCTGTCTCTGCCTGGTAAGCTGTAGTCACCTCCTGTCCTCACTCTTGGCACAGGGTCAGTCCTCCCGGGTCTCCAACCGAGAGGTTTGACATTCTGTTTGGATAGAGTTGCTCACAGCACGGCTTCAGCAAAAAGAACATGACATTCTATTCTCCCTACCTCCACATGGTCAAATCTACACCAGAGGAAACAACAGCCGTATCAATCCATGTCAAAGTGACTGCAGTTCTTCTTTCAAAGACCTATAAGGGTTCCCAAAATTCCATGGTGTCATCCAGGTATTTCTGATGCGATCACTCACTCAGATGTCAGTACTGTCTCAGATCCAGGATCTCTGTCTGTTTATGGAGTGGACACATTAAAGCTGGACTATATATATTTTTTCTACAACAAACACATTGCAAAGCAGGCCACCAGGCCATAATGGCTGCTTAGATCAGAGGGCAAGATGAGCCCACTCAGCTACCTTCCTTCAGCCTCTGGAGGGAGAAAAAAAAACCTTTGATTTTAAGCACCCCACTGGTACAGACACACATACACACATGTCTTTAAATGAAAAAGAAAGAGCACATGTTTTTATCCTCATAATGCTGTCCTGCTTGATTTGGAAGGATTCTGCCAGCCCCATTTCTTCTCAAAACATTTATTTCAGCTTCGCCCTCTATGGTGGAGCACATCTACAAACTGTCTTTTCTTCCCTACTATGGTCTTTTCAAATGCCAGCATCTCAGTCCATTTTATCTTGAAGATAAAAATTCTGCTTACAAATTCTTTTTCTAAGACCTCGTAAGAAATTACAAGAGGGGGGAGTGAGAAGGGTCTAGTTTCTGTGTTAGTCAAACTTAGTCAAACTTACTGAGGCTTTCCGAAGAACTCCCTGCAGAGGCTGTGAGCAGTATTATCCTGCCAGCATTTTCACAGCCTGTTCGCGCTGGCCAAAGGCACCGCAGAGGCTGAGCTACGCCAGCAGGCATCGGAAGCATGCAAGGGTCCTGGGTGCCAAATGTTGCCATCTACCAAAAGCTAACTTCGAAGGTCTGATCTAATTTCCTTCAGGTCTTAAGCCTCTCAACAGGGTTCAAAAGTATTTGCTCTTGAATCCTAATGTAACCTCTGAAACAGGGAGGAGGCCACACACATAGTTCGCTTCTCATACACGGAAGAACTGAGGTGTGATGCCAGAAGCCACTGACCAGTCCTAGATCTCACACTGAGACGGGGAGGGAACAAAAATGCATCTTTGTGGTGCAGTTTCCTCCTCTCTCCCTCCATCCAGTCATCACATCTCTCAAATCTGTCCACTGCTCTCCATCCACGCTGCTACTGCCTAAATCCAAGTCACTGTTACCTGGATCAGTCTCCTGTCCAGTCTTCTTCCCTTCAGCCCTGAAACCAGAAGACTTTTACTAATACTACTCACTATCTACTCATTGCAACTGGGGAACTAATAATCCACAGATCATATCACATACAGTCAGATTACATCACTCCCTACTTAAAACTGTCTGTGGCTTCTTACTGCCTTTAAACTCTGGGCTTCTTAAGACTTCAGGCCCCCTCACCTGTTCCCCACAGGTGCTTCCAGCCCCCATCCTCCCACGGCCCCCAGACCCCCTACACTTCAGCAACAGGAACTCTTTCTTGAACACACCCTATGCTCTGTCATCTAGGTATGTGATAAAACGCCAAAGCAATTGTGCCAGGGTTTGTTAGCTTTTGTCTAGTAATCTGAGAAAGCTTTAAGAAGCTAAACTTCAAGACTGTGCATATTTGATGGGGATATCTATAGAACAGGAATGAAAATGTAGTGACCTTGAAGGGAAAAAAATCTTGTAACTTTTTCCTTAAGAGGCATCAACACAATACTGCATTACTTTTCCTCAGTAGTTGTATTGGCTTTGGTGAACTATACCATGTTTAAAAAACAAGGTAAGAGGCTAAAAATGGAGTCACTTATGCTAAACTAATACTGATTTATAGTCTGGGCTTTCCCAAAAGTGGAATCTCACACCAGTCCATCAGGAACTGCCTGATCGGCACTGGTTAGGTCATCTGCCTGCTAAGTCCCCACCATCCCCGAAGGTGACCTCGCCATCACCAGCCTGCCTTTGCCTAGTGCCCTGCTCCCTCCTGCCTATAAAAGTATTTCATTTTATGCAGCTCCTTGGAGTTCCTTTCTATCTGCTAGACTGGTTGCCATCCAAATCAAATTGATTTTTGCTGAAATAAACTTAAAACTTTTAATGTGCCTCAGTTTTTCTTTTAACAACAGATACTGAGGTATTGTGATATAATAAAAATAAATGTGGTCTTCTGCAGAGTTCCTGGCACAGTGGTCCTAAAACCCTTGGGATATTCTGAGTTACAGGTGTGATGGTACAATCTTCCATTTGTATAACAAGCCCCATTCTGCTGTATCTGGGGTGACTCCTGGAGGATGGGGACCAGTGGCCAGACGAAGAAACTTTGTGATTGGAAGGGCAGAACTTTCAGCCCCGCCCTCTAGAGGAAAAGGGCTGGGGATTGGGTTAATCGCCAATGGCCAAGGATTTCATCAATCATGCCTATGTAACAGAACCCCCATAACAACTCTAGATGAAGGGATTCAGGGAGCCTCTGGGTTGGTGAATACACCCAGTGCCTGCTGCGGGGTGGCACACCCCAACTTCATGGGGACAGAAGTTCCTGCGCCCTGGAAACTTCCAGACATCTCCCTATCTATCTCCTCATCAGGCTGCTGATTTGTATCCTTTATAATACACTTCAGAATGAACCAGTAATAGTAAAGTGTTTCCCTGAGTTCCGTGAGCCATTCTAGCAAATCGCTGAACCTGAGGAGAACATCACAGTAACCCCCAGTTTGTAGCCACGTCAGGCAGCAAGCAGGACAGGAGTATGGATAACCGAGAGACATGACATGCTACTTGTGACTGGCATTTGAAGTAGGGGCAGTCTTGTGGGACTGAGCCCTTATCCTGTGGTGCGTGTCCTCATTCACGTTCCTGGTATCATAAGTGTCATGAGTAGAGAAACAGCTTTTCTGGTAGACACCTATGCTAGTTTTTTTATGTGAGCTGGCAAGTTGCAGATAGAAGGAAGTCCTTTACTAGAGGCCTCTGCAGCCTGGGTGCCTACTTTTATCTGCAATGTATTTCATGCTCCATGACCATCATGTCTTTTCTTCCCCTGCACTTTCAAACCAATGGCTCACCCAGAATGTTAATCTGCTCGTGTAGAAGCAAACACATTTACAAAAAGGCAGTGATACAGAAATCTCATAAAAATGTATTATTCAGACTAAGTACTGGACTTTGGTATAAAATCTCAATGATCCGCTGCCATTGAGAAATTACTTGTTCAGTGAATTCTCTATATGCTTCATAAGCAATCGTCTGCCAGGGGAATAAGCTGCTTACTGGGTGCACTAGGGGATTCTTGAGGTAAGTAATAATTCTGCAGCAATTCCTTCTAATTGGTTAATGCAAGCCGACCCCATTGCGTTCCACTGGCCCACAAGGGTTCTGTGCCTGTCGAAGCAGTTCTTGTGTGGGTGTTAAACATTGTCACAATTTCATCAAATCCATTCAGAAAACATTCACTAAGTCCCCACTGGCCTTTCCTCTCCCTTCCTCTCCCGGAGAGGTGAAAGATTATATGGCACTATATGGTTATTATATATCATGGTATACCATTTTATGCCAGATGAATGTATTTTTAACTTTTAAAACAAGAGCAGTTGATTTTGTTTCTGTCTTACTTATATTTTGGTATTTACATAAATGACATCAAGTGATCATCACACTGAGGATGTCTGTATCACCTCTGCAATGACTGTGATACTGTGTCACCAGCAAGTCATTCTGCCTGTCACCCGGTGACAGAGCAGCAGCTTCACCGTGCTCTTCCCCGGGTCTGGTGGCTCTAATGGCAATCTCCCGAACCCACTGATGCGGCGGCCCGAGAAAAACCCCACTCACCTCACATCCACCTCACCTCCAACGTGCATGAGGAAAGAGCCATCGGGTTGCTTCAGAGAGTACAAATACTGAAGAAGCTTCTCTCTGTGAAACAAATGGGAGAGAGGCCAGACACGGTGAGGTCAGTGCAGTGTCAGCAGCAGGGGGCGCCCTTCTGCGTTTCCTTCACTGCTGGCTTTGGCTGTACCTGTTAATGACGTCATAGGCCTCCTCAGTGCCAATGATGCACAGGGCATTGACTGCTGCATACGTGGGTGCAAGGTGTGGGTACTGGCCAGGGCCCCCTCCAAAGCCACCGTCTGGGCTTTGACACAGCTCCAGGAACTGACACACACTAGGTACACAGCCAAAGGGAAAAGCACAATAAGACATTGATTCCCAAGCATGAAATTCCACCAGAGTCCATGCCTTTCCAAATGTTCCCTGGTCCCTCAAAAGGAACAAGAAAAAAGTTCTCCTCCCACCTACTGAACACATATCTAAAGTAGTTAACCCCCAAGAAAGGCCTAGCTCTCTACCCTGCTCTCATCCGCGTTGTATGCCTTCATCTGAGTTTTACATTTAAGCATGTGCCTAGCCATGAAGCAAGAACATAAGTCCGGGCAGAAACAAACGGACTTCCCTAGGGCTGGGGGAACTGTCATGCTTCTTGACCAAATCGTTCCCATATTCTCATTCAACTGCTTCTTTCCACACTAACCACCCAGGTCTAGATCCATCATAAGGCCTACCAAGAATATTTAAAGAGATGCCTTCTCACTCCCATAGCCACCTATGCCCCAGTGGGCTAGTGATTTTTATTCCTTTAACCAACAGGAAACAAGCTTTTATGGAGTCTGCCTCCGTGGTTAGGAGAACCATGCTCATCTCCACTGGGGAAACCGTAAGTACTGCTGACTCATGTCACTGAATGCAGCCCCATCTGTCGGTTCAAGAAGAGTTTTTAGCATAACCCCCAGGGGCCCCAGCTCCCTCACTGGGAGAGACTGTTCAGTGAGGGCTGGCCTTCAAGCCCATGCCAACAAACCTGGCATCAGTTTGCCCGGAAGTCACATTCTTGCTCCAGATTCAACCAAGAATTATTCGACCCAGGTCCTCTGAAGTTCACCAGAAAGGGGTACCCTGGGAAAGCTCTGGTTATCAAGTTCTTTCCCCACAACCCAGCAGGGACCACGGGCTTCCTGTGAGGACAGGCCTCCATTTAAGAGGACGAACTGTACATCTGTGACCTTCTAGTGCTCAGGCAGCCTTCTTCTCCTGGGCTCCTCCCATTCTTCCTTATCTACAGCTGCCGGAGAGACCACGTAGCGTCTAGTTAGTCTCCACTAAGACTCAGTTTATTGCTGCTTTTCCACAATGTGTTTGATTTCAGACCTTCCCTTATCTGGGCAGGGGGAGCAATGGAAAAGGCAGCTGACTTGATGCTGGAGTCCTGAAACCATCACAGGTCAGAAACAACGCACATTACATTCCGTTTGCCCCTAAAATTTTCCTGTAAGAAACACAAGGATGGAAACTGAAGTTGATAATCAGAGAAGGAAGACAGTTTCGTGGCATGTTTTTTTTTTAAAGATTTTATTTATTTATCTTTAGAGAGGAAGGGAAGGAGAGAGGGAGAGAAATGTCAATGTATGGTTGCCTCTTGTGGGTCCCCTACTGGGAACTGGCCTGCAACCCAGGCATGTACCCTGACTGGGAATCGAACTGCAATCCTCTGGTTCACAGGCCCGTGCTCAATCCACTGAGCTACACCAGCCAGGGCTGGTGGCATGTTTTTAATAGCAATTACTTTTAATAGAGAAAATGAGTTGGTTGGACCTACATCTTGGATGTAGGTCCTTGCCTTTCATGACTTGGAATATGTCTTTCCAGCCCCTTCTTGCCTGTAAGGTCTCTTTTGAGAAATCCGCTGACAGTCTGATGGGAACTCCTTTATAGATAACTGTCTCCTTTTCTTTTGCTGCTTTTAAGATTCTCTCCTTATCTTTAATCTTGGGTAATGTAATTATAATGTGCCTCGATGTATTCCTCCTTGGGTCCAACTTCTCTGGGACTCTCTGAGCTTCCTGGACTTCCTAGAAGTCTAACATATTTTCCAAGCCGTCCTTAATTTTTGTTGCATTTCCCAGAAACAAATAGCTAATAAACACATGTCCTGACAAAGCCTGGCTGCACTAGCATGTAAAAAGTGTTCTTTGTCACAAAAGGTTTTAGCTGATATAAAACAGCACATTAAAGAGGAAAAAAAGGGGCAAAGAGTCACCTAGTTATCCATTCACTTTCCCAGCTCCAAGATAGAACGATGCCAAATGCAACCCTCCTGACCCAGTAGCCTGAAGGGTGGAACGAGCTGGGATCAGAATGTACCAGACACCTCTAAACCCTGCCTCCTCGCCAAACACTGTCAGCTGACCGGCTGCATCTGACTGTCCGTGGGGCTATGCTGGGGCACGAGGGGCTGGGCTTTTCTTGACTTCCAGACACTTCGCATTATGGGACATTCTGATCCAGAGGCCAGCATGTTAAATGAACTGGAAAATTGACCTTGAAGCTACCAGCTGTCATCAGCAGAATTCTTAGCCGTTCTGAAAATCAAAATGTGATGGGTACTTCTATCTCTTAAAAAGGAGAAAAACTTAATCTCAGAGACCAGAAATTCACCAACTAATACTTGATAAAACACAAGTATTCAGAAGTCATTCACACGGTCATATGACTAAAAGATCTAGCCGATCAATTTTCTTCCAGATCAGCAAGGCACTTCATTCCAAATTACATGACCAAGATTGTGGGAAACGATCTTCTAGATCAGAGATTTTTTTCAATATGTTTTATTGATTATGCTATTACAGTTGTCCCATTTCTCCCCCTTTATTCCCCTCTGACCTGGGCACCCCCTCCCACCTGCATTCCCCCACTTTAGTTCATGTCCATGGGTCATATATGTAAGTTCTTTGGCTTCTACATTTTCTCTCTTTTTTTTAAGATTTTACTTATTTATCTTTAGAGAGGAAGGGAAGGAGAGAAGGAGAGAAATATCAATGTATGGTTGCCTCTGGTGCATCCCCTTCTGGGAACTGGCCTGCAACCCAGGCATGTGCCCTGACTGGGAATCGAACTGCGATCATGTGGTTCGCAGACCCATGCTCAATCCACTGAGCTACACCAGCCAGGGCTACATTTTCTATACTAATTTTAACCTCCCCCTTTCTATTTTCTACCTACCATTTATGCTACTTATTCTCTGTATCTTTTCCCCCTCTCTCCCTCTCCACTCCCCCACTGATAACCCTCCCTGTGATCTGCATTTCTGTGGTTCTGTGCCTGTTCTAATTGTTTGCTTAGTTTGTTTTTGTTTTTGTTTTAGGTTCAGTTGTTACTAACTGTGAGTTTGTTGTCATTTTACTGTTCATACTTTTTGTCTTCTTTTTCTAACATTTGATATACTAAGGGCTTGGTGATGATGAACTCCTTTAACTTGACTTTATCTGGGAAGTGCTTTATCTCCCTTTCCATTCAAAATGATAGCTTTGCTGGATAGAGTCATCTTGGAGGTAGGTCCTTGCCTTTCATGACTTGGAGTACTTCTTTCTAGCCCCCTCTTGCCTGCAAGGTTTCTTTTGAGAAATCAGCTGACAGTCTGATGGGAACTCCTTTATAGATAACTGTCTCCTTTTCTTTTGCTGCTTTTAAGATTCTCTCCTTATCTTTAATCTTGGGTAATGTAATTATAATGTGGCTTGATGTATTCCTCCTTGGGTCCAACTTCCTGGACTTCCTAGAAGTCTATTTCCTTTGCCAGATTAGGAAAGTTCTCCTTCATTATTTTTTTAAAGAAGTTTTCCATTTCTTACTCTTCCTTTTCTCCTTCTAGTACCCCTACGATTTGGATGTTGGGATGTTTAAGGATGTCCTAGAGGTTCCTAAGCCTCTCCTCATTTTTCTGAATTCTTGTTTCTTCATTCTGTTCTGGTTGGATGTTTCTTTCTTCCTTCTGGTCCACACCATTGATTTGAGTCCTGGTTTCCTTCCCATCACTGTTGGTTCCCTGTACATTTTCCTTTATTTCACTTAGCACAGCCTTCATTTTTTCAGCTAATTTGTGGCCATATGCCAAACATTGGTAATCAGTGTTTGGTTACCAGTGTTTTGAACTGTGCATCTGATAAGTTAGCTATCTATTTGTCTCTTAGTTGTATTTTTTCTGAAGCTTTGATTTGTTCTTTCATTTGGGCCATTTTTTTTTTTGTCTTAATGCCCCTGTTACGTATGAGGGGCAGAGCCTTAGGTGTTCACCAGGGCGGGGCAACCCACAACGCTGCACTTTGATGCTGTATGTGGGGGAAGGGTCCAAGAGGGAATAATGGTGCTTGCTCTGTTCTCTGACAGTTTTCAGCCACTTCCCCCACTACCCACAAACAAATTGGGCCCTTCTGGTGCTGATTCCCAGGTGAGTGGGTTTGTGTACATTCTAGGACCCTGTGGGCCTCTCTAACAAACTCTCCTGTGAGTCTGGGAGTTTCTCCCACTGCCGCCTCAACATCCACCAGTGTTTTCAATCAGAGGTTTGAGGCTTTATTTCCCCACACTGGAACCCAGGGTTGCATGATCTGTCTCGCTCTCCAGTTGTTCCTCCTGGTTTATCTGCACGTGATTGTGGGACCACACAGTCCGCAATCAGCTGCCTTGCCTGCTCCACCAGCCCAGGGCCTTGCCCTGAGTCTTCTCCGCCTGGCTGCTCGACTCCGCCCCTCCTACCAGTCTGGATGAATGTTTCTTCTTTAACTCCTTGGCTGTCGGACTTCCATAGAGTCAATTTTCTGTCGGTTCTGGTTGTTTTTTGTTTTAAAATGTGCTGTTGTCCTTTTGGTTGTGCAAGGACGCACAGCATGTCTACCTATGCCTCCATCTTGGCTAGAAGTAGATCAGAAACTTTCAAACTCAAAAAGTGTGTATCAGAATCACTGGAGAGCTGGTAAAGAATACACAGACTCAGCCTTGCCAAAGCAGGAAAGAGCCTGGGCCTCTATAGTTTGATCAAATTCCCAGGTGATTTGGATACACACAAAGTGTGAGCACTACACATTTTTGCTGAGCAATTAGAATTACCTGGGGGATGCCCAAGCCCAGGCCACACCTTACACCAATTAAATCAGAATCAGTACAATTGGGACCCAGGCAGCAATATTTTTAAAACTCCCCATTTGACTTCAATGTACAGCCAAGCATTAGCGCTCCTCAACTGAAGCACGCCTAGAAATCGCCTGGAGATCCTGTTAGAGTGCAGATCGAATTCAGTGGTGCTGGACGGGCCTGATGGCTGCATTGCCAGCAAGCTTCCAGGTGCCAGCAATGCTGCTGGCCTGTGGGTCACATTTTGGGTAGCAATGGGATGGATCAGCACTGTCCAACAGGTAGACAGTAGCCACACAAGGCTATTTAAATTTTTAACTTAAATAAAATTTAAAATTTAGCTCCTTGGGTCACACAAGTCACACTGCAACTGCTCAAAAGCTACCTGTCACTAGTGGCTACCACAGAATAGAGAATATTTCCAGTATCGCAGAAAGTTGTACTGGAAACCACTGCTCTAACATTCAACTATTAAAGAGTGCGTAAAAGTTACAAGAGGGTCAAGTTCAAAGCAAGGGTATCAAAGACTTACTGGCAGTCTCATAAGGAGTTTACTCAGACTTTTAGGTGACAGTTGAGGTCTGACCAAGTGTGGTTGATTCTGGACATCACTGTCACTAGTTGGAGGAAGAACTCAAAAGCTGTTCATGTACAGTGAAGAACAAAATAATACAAATGAGCAGAGAAACACCTCCATGGTGAGAATTAAAGTAGAATAATATAAAACAAATCCGAAGGCAATTAGAATAAAACAAACCAAATAGGTACCAGTAGCAATGTATGTGCTTAGGGGTGGCAGGAGCGGGGATGAATGAAGTGTATAAACGTATCACGGGAAAGGACTAGGAATACTGCAGAAAAGGGCCTGGGGCCAGAGCCCACGAGCTGTGAACAATAACAAGAGTGCCTCTGAAAAGCATCACAAACACAGTACTGGTCAGAACTGCGTCTGGCTCAAGCCTCCATTTTCCAACTCAAAGGAAGTTTGGACAAGAGTTGCAAAGATGGCTAAATAAAATACTTATTAAAAGGCTTAATATTACAGGCAATCACAGTAGAAAGCTGCCCAGCAACATACATCAAAAATGCAAAGGGTAACTATACAAACTGAACCTAATCTGCAGCAAGATTTTAGGTTAGATGTAAGAAAAACGTCAGCACCAGAATAGGTTACCACAGACAGACTTAAGGTCTAGAATAAGTTACAAAGATTATAGCTTTGGAAATAGGAACAGTTATCCTCGAGCAGAATGGCTCAGGAGTAGATGCAAATGCAAGAGGAATGAGTTGACATCGAGCTTCTTCTAGTACTAAGCCTTTCAGATTTCATACTTAAAACAGTTTCTGCTTATACTACAAGGGAGAGGAGAACTCCTGGCCCAGGTAGACCGAGAGCAATGAACAGGTGAAAGGCAGGCAGGCTCTGGTCGATTCCAGGAGGCAGGGCTGCCTATGGTGTGTGACGGGTTCTCTGACTCTTCGTCAAGCACCGGCAACCCCCTGGACACTGCTGTTTGGGATGTGCGGTCAAGTCTAAAGTTGGTCATTTTATAGCAGGGTTGCTCCACCTTGGCCCTGTTGACATGTTGGGCTGGATCATTCTTGGCTGTGGGGACTGTCCTGTGGAGGATGTTTAGCTGCATCCCTGGCCTCTACCCACCACATGCCAGGTGCTGCTGGCAAAAAAAAAAAAAAAATCCCAGAACACAGATAAGGTGTCCTCACTAAAGGTAAAGAAACAAATCATAATTAAATTTAAAAATTAAAAGGAAAAATATTTAAGGAGTTATTCAGGGGAGAAACTATTAATAACCTTTGGAAAGGGAAATAATAAAACGCTGACACATGCAAATTTAATTTTAATCTTTGGGAAAACTTTACAAGTGGAAAAGTCCGACAACGATTTTTAAGTTAAAGACAATTTTTAGATCATACAGAAGCTAAAAACCTAACTCAAGGGTGCAGTGGTCTCCCTGCGGTTTTCTTTTTTTTCCGTGCATTTCATTAAAGTGGTTTTCAACAACAAAGCATGGGGTTCTCATTAAAGAACGCTTCCTTCAGTGCTAAAATTGTGAACGAAAGCAAATATACTTAGCCTGGTTCCAAATTCATTATGAGCAAACATGTATACATTTGTGGATACAATGCCCGAAGAGAGGCAAGCCAAATTCCTACCTAATACACTATTCTCGAAAGGTGTGACAGCGCAGTAAAAACTGGCCTTGCTGGCTCCAGTCAGCAGTCCCAGTAGCTGACAAAAGTGATTTTGTCCACTAGAGGGAACTCAGTGTGGCATTTTTTTCCCCTGAACAAATAGAAGCACAACGGTGAACAAAACAGGAAAGAGCAAAGTGTGGGTATGTGTGGGTCACATACTAGGTGAGGGAGTGGGAAGAAAAGAGGACAGGAAATAATAAAAATCCTGAGCTAAACTCAGCCACTAGGTCACCTTAATGTTTGTATGGGGAAGAAAAAAGCCGGTGCACATTTTCAAAGCAATTCTTTTCCCTGTGCAAAATAAATAAAAAGGCGAGATCCTACATTAGGTAGTCTAAAAAACAAATCCCCATATTTTTACAGAAATCATTAAGATTTCTCTGTATCTTAATACAAATCTTTCTTTACAGGTCAAAGCCACGAGGCTCTGTACATAAAAATATTATCAGCACCTAAAATTACCGGCCTGCTAGGAAAATCTAAGAAATTCTTTAAGAGTTCGTTAAATTGATGCTCCACAGAACCACAGGTAAAGCTTTCAAGGCTGCCCCGAGATCCTCAGTCATTCACCGTCAAGTTGTTCTTGAAATCAGCTTTTCAGTTTTAAGACTTTCTTTAATTATAAAATGACGGTTCATTGTAGAAAATGCAAATATGTTTAGGGAAAAAGAGAAAAAAATCACCTTTAACCCCACTATCCAGAAATCATACCTACTATGTGTATATACATCCTTCTTGTATATACATCCTTCTGGCTTTTCTAAGCATATAACCATGTATATTTTTAATCTAGAAAAGTGAAATCTTTTAAACTACCTTTTGCACTCAAATCATGAACTCCTCTATAAATATACTAATTTTTATATACAAACATACACATTTACATATATTTTTTGTTGAAGTCTAAATGACGTATAACATTAGTTTCAGGTGTACAACATAGTACTTTGATACTTGTATATATTGCAAAATGATCACCACAATAAGTCTAGTTAGCACCTGTTAATTTCTCAGTTTTTAAATGGCTGCATAGTATTTCATTGTATGCACTGCTTCATAATTTACGTGAACTTTAAATACACTTTAAAGCACCCCTTACTGGGACTATTTAGGTTGTCTCCGATTGTTAAGTGTGACAAGCTTGAAAGGAGTCCTCTCGTCCTATCAGATGCCACAAAAAGCTGCGCTGACACTTATTTCCTCAGAAAAGCCTCACCTGCAGACAAGCCAGAAAAACCTCCCAGTCCGTGCTGACCCAAGGAACTCCTAGCACTGTCTTCCTTCTCCAGATTGGCCTGTGTCTTCCTCTAGGGGGCGCCGGTGCTTTACTCTCACGATCCTCACATTTCCTTTTCCTTCTCTCCTATAGGACTTTCCCATTCCCCTACGGAACATCCTGATTGTGTATGTGTGGGAGAGAAACGTCCCAAACAGGCCACAACCCTCAACTGGTATTTGAAAAACACACGAGCCTTTATTTTGACAATTAAATTCCTGGTGCTGCAGGAACTGTATCCAACTCCACTCTGCGCTAGAAGCAACGAGGCTTGTAGCAGCATCATGGTGGGGAAGACAATGCATATTTTTCCTCTCCCTCAAAAAGTATCGTATATATCACAAGGGTTAATGGTCTAATTCTTTATTATCTTCCCTATCCACATTCATCACAAGACACCCTGCCCAGGAAGGCAAGAATGAGAGGTTATTGTGAAGACAGAATGAATGAGACAATGTGCAGTTCTGTTCTTCTGACCTGACAGTGTGACCCAGGCAGGGCACTGTGACCAGGGAGGGGCACAAGCTAGCTTCCACGCGTCCTGGTACAGCCACCCCTGCGTGCTGTGGGAAAAGGAACCTGGCTCGGGGCCTCCTCTCCCGGGCTCCTCTCCCGCAGAAGCCCCAGGGGAGTGGATGAACTCAAGTTGCTGGAGATGGGACATGTCCTCTGTCACTGAGAACTGGGACATTAGCTCCAATGCCTGGCTGCCCTCTCCTCCCCCAGGTATCCCTAAGACTACAAGGATGACCAGTTCCTTCTTCTTTAAAACATATATTTCACAAGCTTCCAAGGATGAGGTACCACACTGAAAATACCATCTGAGCCAGCAGTTTGGGAAGGCTCCTAGTTGCTTAGATCTCTAATCGTAAGAAAATTGTGAGTCATGGCATCTGCACACCAACACAGCAACCCATCCAGTGCCAACAAGAGCTACGCAGTCCCCCAGGCACTGGTGGGAGGGACTTCTGTGGAGGTGTTTATGGAAGGCAAAGGCATTTTTGTTCACTGGGTTGGCACACGCTTCCCCACAGAAGCTATTCAAATGCATACTGTACTTTCTGGCAAAATCATGCCTCCCAAAGCTGATGATAAAGACTTTTCTCAAAGACCAGAACAAGAGCCAAAAGAAAAGGCCATAAAGAAATCAGAATCCTTCCCTCGGGAGTTCAAAGACTTTTTCTACCCACGAGCTTACAATGGGCTTCTCAAGTGGAGGAGTTTCAGGAAGTTACTGGAGGGCGAAAAAAGCATGGGTTTCTTTGAAGCACTCTGTGATTTTTCATTTAAAATAAATAGAACCGAAACAAAACAAAAAGCACCCTAAGTACAATTCCAGAGGGCAGCCTAGATGGCCCCGCAGCCAGACTCACTCTGTCGCCACCATCTGGGGGATGGGTTCATCCAGCAGTTCCAAGCTGTGCAGGATCCAATAGCAGAGCCACGGGCGGCTGGCATCCAGACACTGTGAAAGGCACAGGGGAGAAAACACACCCTTTATTCAGAGTTGCTCCAAGATACTGCCGACAAGGAGGCATCTATCTCATTCTGGCAGCCTGGCCAGGGCTGGGGGAGGGCACCTGACAAACAATCAGTGAATGAAGGGCACTCAGCTCTATGGCCTTAGCCAGGAGCTGAAATAACCGTATGTGAGGAAAGGTCAACGGGACACAGAAGTTTACCTTGAACCCAATGGGTCCTTCCCTGACAGGCACCTACGGAAGGCTGAGCAGAGTACTTCTCACACGCAGGGACGTTAAGTGCTGCTGTGTCCTCAGTGTAGACCCAGGGAGAGCTATAATCCCAGACTAGATTTCCCTGGGTTAACGCATTCGCTGGTGAAACAAATATTTAGTACCTATCTACTTTGTGCCAAGCACTGTATCAGATGCTGGGGGCACAATAATGAGTAAAATTCTGTGATGCTTGGAATACAGACTGTGTGCGGGTACATGCAGAGGAAGAGGGCCCTAGACAGACACATCAGCACGAATCACCTTCTTTCTTTCTGGAACAGGTGGAATGTAGTACATGTGTGCACGAACCTGGATAAATGGGCAGAGACAGCCCTGAGGAAGCACAGGTAAGAGACTAGCTGGCTCTCCTGGAGAACCGGGAAAAGGCGTCCAAACGTGACTTGTGACCAGAACTTTATCCTAATTCAGGCCAAAACATGTATGGAGCATTCAAGGCCAGGCAGGCAGGTAGTATTGCTGCCCCCAATTTACAGATTTAAAGTATATAAATGACGCACAGAGAGACGAACTTTTTCTAGATTATGACAACTGTAAATGTCAGAGGTGAGACAAGAACCCAGGTTTCTGGGCTCCCAAGCCAGTGCTTCTCCCACTGGCCCATTCTGCCCTCTTCATAAATGAGCTCTGACTAGCTTCCACCTGGTGTCGTGACAGAGGACACTGCTACGGACTTGGTCTGCCTGGCTGTGAGTCCCAGCTCCTCCTCTTTCTAGCTATTTGCCTTGGAACAAATCACTTCACCTTGTTGTGCCTGATTCCTTATCCATAAGAAAGGAAAGACTCACCTACCTCATGGAGTAGTCAGTTGTAAGGACAACAAGTAGTTAGCTGGGATAAAGCTCAGGAAGCTTTTAGCACACTTCAGTGAGTTGTTAGCTATTATGGTACTAATTGTATCAGGGCTGACTGGACCCTGACCATGGAGGACTGGAGTCAAGGATGGAAAGCTTGGAACCCAAGGCCAAATCTAGCCTGTGGGTGTGTTCTGCTTGCTCCAGTGGGGTTTTGTTTGCTTGTTTGTTTGTCTGGATTGGCTGCAACATTTTAGCATTTGGAGATTCACACAAAAATATGAATCTCTGGCTTCATTTGGGAAAGAGGGAGAGAGACATCTGGCAACCCTGATCTGCATTCCTGGATGGCAGCAATGGGCAGGAACAGAGTAAAAATATGGGGCTTCTGACTTGCTTCAGTCTCCCCGAGCCCACTTCTCCTATATATGCTACCGGCTTGGGTCTACAGGCATTTGAGTTGGCCAGTCCCTGTAGTAAATCATCACATGTACAAACTCAAAATAAAAAGCAAACTGAAAGCAGGGCTGCTCTGTGCAAAGTGGGACAGAAAGACTGGGCCCTCTTGTTCACACACACCCTCTGCCTGCCACTCAGGCCCACTCTCCACACCCCCCCACCTCCCCAACCACTGCCTGCCCCTCAAGGCCCCTCCGTGGAACCCCAGGGATCTGATGTTTACAGTGGGCATGTTTACAGTGTTAAACTGCATGGTATTCTCTGGGATTTATACATTGATCCTTTGGCCAGCCTAGGAATTATATTGGCTTATAGGGCAAAGGGTTAGAGATGAATAGGCAACAAGTGCCTTTTTAGCTAGCTGTCATGAGTTGTCTGGAAGATAGCACCTGACCCCTTTGGCCGTGACTTAAGAGGAAGAAAGCCACTTGGGTGCTCCGTGAGCTCCGAGGGACACCAAGTCAGGAAGAGATCCAACTCCGCCCTTTCATAATTGGGAGCCCTGCTCTGCACGGCCTGGGCCCCTGTGCACCCAGTCCCTGCCAAGGCCGCATATACAACGAGTGAGCCTGCAACAGGTCAGGCTCGTGAGTCTTCTATGTTCCACAGGAAGAAGGGAGAAAGATCTGGCTGACAATTTGATAGGAAGGGCTCCTGGACAGTGCATTCACCTCATAGGCATCCGTCAGCTGTCGAAGGCCTCTTTTCAGGTAGTGGAAGTGCTTCTCCCTGTGCAAAACCAGCCTGGAAAGACAAAGAGCTTGTAAACTCATTCTAATAGCCTAGGCTTCCGTCCCACTATAGGACACACATGCACACACATGTACACACACTCACTCTCGGCTTCAAAACATCCCGCTTGAGTCAATGAATGGGTAACCAGCCACTGCTTTCGCTCCAAGGGCGGCTAAATCAGAGAAGCCCCTCCAGTGTCTGAACGGCCTGAAAGGGTCTCAACTGGGCTGGCAAATGTTTTGGGTGTGATCATGCCCTTTATGGCAGGTGACTTTGGGGTACGTGAAAAGCCACAGTGAACACACACAGCAAGGCAGTGACAAACGACCCAGAAAGTTCTTCCAGGGCCCAACTTTGGCTCCCCATCCTGCAAGTGATTTAAATCTGAGCCTCGCCACTTCCCTGACTTGGTTGGCCTTGACCCTCGATCTCAGGCATTTCTCCTGGGGTCACGTCGCTGAGGTCTGAAGTTTGCACTCTGCCTGCCTCTCAGTTACCCGTCTATCACTCCCTCCCCGAAATTCCACTCCTACATGCTGACCCACAGCCCCAGCCAGAGGACGACTTGTATTCTGCAGCCAGCTGCTCTCCCTGGCCCTGATGTCAGCAATAGAGGCTCTAGGATGGAATGTGCTGCCCATGGCCACCTGCACAGGCAGGCAAAGGACGGGGGCTGTGCTTTGTGCCTGGTCTCACTGAAGAGGCCTGTGTGAGTACAAAGAAAAGGAGAAAGGTGGGGTGGCGAGGCACTCACTGTGCTTGCAGATTTCAGAAATAAAAGAAGAACCATTCTCTTTTCTAGGTATTCAATTTGACAATTGTCTACTGAACTCCCACTACACTGTGCTCAAAATAAGGTCATGAATGTAGTCTTTACCTCAGAAAGTCCTCCTGTTCAGTATCAGAAATGAAATAAGGACAAGAGCGGTCACAATGTAAGGGGAGAGTGGGTAGGTCTCATAAAGGAACACAGATCAAACCCCACGAGGCTGTGCAGGGCGCGGCAGCTCACTAAGAAAGGAGTGACCAGGAAGGGTTACGTGGAAGAGGAGGAACATGAGGTGGGTGGCTCTGGGAGAGGGAGAAAGTTGTGCAGGTAGAGATGGCCAGAGCGGATCCATGGTGGGAGGGCGGTTCAGCCGGGTTGGGGGGATGGAAACACTAAGGTACAGACCAGAGCTGTCCAAAGGGCTTTCAGCGATGACAGGAGTGACATCTTTGCTGCCCACGAGGCAGCCACCAGCCACGTGTGGTTACTGAACTCGAAATGTGCTAGTGTGACTAAGCAACTGATCTGTAAGCTTTAATTTTAATTCATTTACATTTAAATCGCGGTGGGAGCTAATGGCTACGACTGTGCAGCACAGGCACAGTGTGTAAGAGGAGTGACAGGTCGGGGACTTGGCCTCAATATTAGGAATGAAAGCAGAAAGGAACAGTCGGAAGGCAGCCGAAGCCCTTCTTACAGAGGTTGGGGTTCCAGCTGAGGAATTTCTGCCTAAGTTAATAGGCAAATGGAAGCCCTGTGGGGTTCGAGCTGAGGAAAGAACATGGCCAGCACAGTGCCTTAGAAAACCTGTCTGGCAGCAGGAGGTATTCAATGTGCGTTTACAAACTGGACTCAATGAAGGCACTAAGTGCGGAGACAGGTGAGATGGGGAGCCTGGTGAGGTGAGGTGGGAAAGAGGGGAGCCATTCTCTTTTCCAGGTATGCAGGTCAACCACTGTTTATCGAACAACTGTGAAGAGTCAGCCAGGTGAGAAATACTTAGAGTACTTAAGCTCGAACTGGCATGGTCGTTCATGATATGCTGACTTCTGGACAGGTGGGCTTTAAGGCACTGAAAGTACATGCAGGTGAGGATGTCGGTCGCACTGTTGGAAACACATGTGAGACTCAAGAGCAGGAGCCAGGTGACACAGACAGACTGGGAACCGTTTACCTGCATGCACGTGACTGGGGAAGCTGCAGGGGTGGAAAATAGAGCAGACAAAGTTCCAGGGCAGAACTGGGGGACGGCCCATCCTTGGAGCAGGACAAGGAGCCAGAGGAGACAAATAAAGAGAGTTACATAAGCCGGGGAAGGACACAGGCAGTGCTGGGTCACAGGCAGTTCGGGAGGAGGGAATTTCATGGAGGTGAGTAGCCATGGCAAATGCTGCAGCAAGACTGAGGAAAAGGACGACAGACCACAGAGGGGCTGGCAACCTCCAAGAGAGTTCAGGGGCCAATGGGGGCAGATTCCAGATCGTGCAGAAGAGGAGAAGGTCAGACTCCACTGCTCTTTCAAGGAGGTGCAGGGGCCAGGACTCAGTGAGCACCCACGCTGTGGGGGCTGAGGGCCCAGGGCTGGGGTGGATGCTGACAGCTCCCTCGAGCTGTGGTCGGGAGATGAACACAGGCAAGTCAATGGCAAGTACAGGCCTGTCGGACAAACTCTCTGATCAAGAAGGCGGTGGGCTCTGGCAGCACAAGGGAAGGCACAGAGGGTCAGAACAAACTTCCCGAAGGACACAGCACTGAGTCAATGAATGAAGGAGACCCAAAGGGCACGATGATTCAGCCGGGCAAAATGCAGGGCCTACTGTGGCACATTCCAGTGAGTTTGAGTTCAGCTGGAGCCAAGCAAGGCACAAGGCAGTGAGCAGTGAGAAATGAGACTGGAGCGCTACAGAGGCGGACTTCAACGTGCACTGGGAGTTGTGATTTTAAACCAAAGGGCAGACGGGAGCCGCTGTGCTACAACATGGATGACCCCTGAAAACGCTCTGCTGAGTGAAAGAAGGTGTCATAAAAGACGCCATCTCATATAATTCTGTTTAAGTGAAAGGTCTGGAATAGGAAAATCCTTAGAGACAGAAAGTAGATTGTTTGCCAGGGGCTGAAGGCAGGGGCAGGGAGGAACTGGAGGCTGAGAGCTGATGGGTTTTTTGGGAGTGATGAAAACGTTCTAGACCAACTGTGGTGATGGTTGCACAACTCTAAATACACTAAAAACCACTGAATTTTTACACTCTAAATGGGTGAATTGTATGATACATGAACTAAAGCTGTTATAAAAATAGTTTTAATAAATGTTTCAAGAGAGTCACTGAAATATTTCAGGCATGAGAAAGACATGGTGAGATCTGCATTTTCCACATTGCGCTAGCTTCGGCACGCTGGATAGGCTGGGGTGGTCCCAGGCCAGCAGCAGGGAACCAAACCCACCGTCTAGGTGAGTCTGTGGTGGCTGCAAGGGAAGAAAGACAAGAGCCTGATGGGTGAAGACAAATGGTTCCAACAGAGGTGAGGGGAGGGGAGATGCTGAAAATGCAAGAGCCCAGAAAAAATCCACCAAGGAAGGTGCCTGACAGGGAGGCGGGAGGGCTGGGATGGAGGGTTCAGTAGGGGAGGTGAGTGTGGCAAACAGGAAGGATTCTACATTCTTGGAGACAGAAATGATGGGAGAGAGTGTTCAGTGAGACAAATCTAGGACTCTGACGTGGGGAAGAGGGGAACTGTGGAGATGAATGGGGGACAGCCTCAGTTTTCTCAGGAATTAGGAGACGAGGCCATGGGAGAACTGCAGATCGGCCACTGTGGTGAGTGTGTTAGGGAATCTACACGAGATGAATGAAAGGCTGAGATAGCAGTAGTGAGGGCCCAGCTGAAGCTAAGAAGTATCAACTTTTGGTGAAGCCATTCTGCTGGCTCTGTTATATGATTTTGTTTCCCTGGAAACCCTGCTGGGACCCATTAACAGAAGCAGCAATGGGGTTGCTGTGGTAAGGATGGGTAAGATGGGAAGAGCAGAAAAGTAGAGTTGTAAAGGAACTGAATGAGATCAGAACTGAGGAAATAGCTCATGATACGAGCTGGCCCAAGCTGAGCAGGCTGGGTGTGGCCAGGATGGGTACAACAGCTGAGAAGAACCAAGAGACCATTAACGAGGGCAGGCAGGCATCCGCTCAAGAAGTAAGAGGAGGATGAGAAACCCAAGCCAAGTGAGGGCAAGCACAGAACTCTGAAAGGACGGATTCACAGTGGGGTTTCCTACAGGTCAATTCTTCTTACCAAAAAACCAGGTAAAGGAATTCAGATATGCTCAGTACCTTGTGATGCTAAACCACAGAGGGAAGGAAAAATACTCAGTTCCAAAGCAGAACACTAGTCACCCCATTTAGAAGTATCAGGATTAAAGGTTTCTTCTAAATAAGCATAACGCTGGGAAAAGGGCCAGGTGGAATTATCTGCTCAGTGTGCCTGCCTAGCCGGCTGCCTGTGACCCTGTGAGCCAGCTCATGTCTGTCTTCAGCATCTGTGCCTAGCACCAAACAGGTCTCAACAGCTTTTTGTCAAATGAGCAAAAGAAAGAACAAAGCAATGGTAAGGTCAGTTTCTAACCAACAAAAAGACACTGTTTTCCCTGGACATATGTCCTTCAATATAAAGAATGATGAATCTCCAAAGGAATTTAAAATACAATCAAACAGAGGCCAAGGAGAAGGGCAATTAGCCTCAGGAGCATATCTGCTTGGGCCCAGGGGTTGGTTTGTCAGTTCTCCTGTGTGTCCGTCCAGATACACAACACTGCAGGACACCCAGGAGCCAGAGGTTAACCTTTCCTATGGGAATTAGTATTTTTAGTGGGCTGAATTAAGCAACTAAACAAGAGAAACTCTAGATACTCTTGTTGAAGGAGTGAAGGGATGAATGAGTTTAAAGAAATATGGCAGACTGAATGACAGCCAGTGCCTAGACCCGGGCCATCTTCCCCTCTCCCTAAAACAGGGCCATCCCCGAGAACCGTGCCTTTAGCTGTAATAGCAGAGAAGACAGGGACTCAGTCCATTGCTGGCTCCTGGGAAGACACTAAACCCACCAAAGCCAGGGGCATCTCCAGTCCAAAAGTAAGCCTCTGGCACTTAAGTAATAAGTCACTTGAGGGAGTGTGGGAAGATGAACTTGTTTGTAAGAAAGAACCTTGGGCAGAGCAGTGTGAAGAGCTGTATCTTCTAAGTGAGGAGGACTTGGGGAGTTCTAAGACAGCATCACATACAGAAATGGCAGAAAAACGCGGAACCCGGCTTGAGCTCAGAGCATTTTAACTTCGGGGCAACTGCCAACACTTAACGTGCTCTGCTCTGCTAGCACAGGCCGTTAGCAATATTCCTCAGGTCCAAGGAGCACCAGGCACTTTTCCCAAGAAAAAAAAAACATTTTAGAATTATATCTGAGTTGGGGGTATAGGGAATGTGTGTGTTTAGCTTATGCATTTCAGATTCCTCACTAAAGGTAATGTAATAAATGGAAAAGGGTCAGTGCATAAGTGTGTGGGACAGTAAGAATAACTGACTATGGGGAAGGAGAACTTAACTACCACAGGAAAGCAGCATCCTGCTAAACAAAACTATGAAAACAATGGCCAAAAAGCTCCTTGGGACAGACCCACTTATCCAAGACAGCATGCATGTGCTTTGCAGTCTTTCAGGGAGACTAAAATCACTTCTGGGATGGGGAATGACTGTAGAATGCACTGACATCTAGCTTCAGCCTTGAATTTCAGCCAGATCTGCTATTTGGCTGTGGTTCTGGAAAGCTGAATAGGCAAATGCCTCCCTCAGCATCATTGCTGGTCCCCCTGGTGCCGTGCAGTCAGAGGTCCTGGGAGTGTGTGGGACTCTATCCCATCTGACCAGCATCGTGACCTCGGAAAAACAAACAAGCCATGACATCCAGACTTACTGCCAGCACCTAAATATCCACTTGAGCTAGTGAGAGTTTGTTCCTACAATATAATGCCAAACTTAAAATCTGACTACTGAAATGTTAGATACTGAGATTGTGACTATAATTTAAAATTTTGATAACTCTTTCAGATTTATGCTTATATTCTATAAGTTTGTTCTGTGATGGTGATATTTGACTTCAACTTTATATTGATATATAATTTATATACGCAATCAGCCAAAATGTGTAATAGCTCTAATATTTATTAGCATGTGTAATATAAGATGCTCATTAGCATCCTTTAAAATAATCATTTTCAAGGCAACAGTGATAAAATGGGAAATGTTAGATTCCTGAAACAAACCCTGAGCCCCGATATATTCTATGTCCACAAAGGATCCCAACCCGAGAGGAGCATTTTGGTTCCTCTCCCACATCCGACCGAAGACCGGGCCTCTTTCGTCCTCTGCCCTCACTCCCACAGAACAACCTCATCCTCCCAGACTGTACCTGCCTTTCTCCCTCACAGCTCGGTAAGAATAAGAGTCCACGGACTCTATTATGATGGTGAGTGAACAAGGAATGCCAAATGGTCAACGGTGCCTTTGGCAACACAAAGGACCTCTGCTCACAGAGCTGAAGACAGCAGACAGTGACTCAGAGCCCAGCCAGGTGAGTCACTGGGGATCTGACTGCTACCACAAATCCCCTCCTACCCCAACCAAGCAACTGATCGCCTGGTCCCAGCACCGCTGTGGACACGGCCTGTTTTGGGCAGAGAGTTCGTTCTCTCCAAGCTATTTAAACAAATGGTGTCATTTGCTACCCCCTGACTGTGGCTTGGGGGAGAGCAATAATTCATTATTGAGGTTTGAGCTTTGAGTAAATGCAGAGATTCAGTGTACCGGTTTGGGGAAAGACTCCTCTTGTTAATTGACATTTTTCTTCTTTCCTTCCTCAGGGAAGAAAGATAAATATAACATTCCCACCTATCTTTCCCTTTTTCCAATTTGCCTTTTCCAATGATTTCCTGCCTTGGCTAATTTTCTCAGAGAAAAAAATTTTTTTTTCAAGGAAATAGTGGCAAAATAGAATGGTGGTGAAAAAGACACAAAGTTAACTCAGGCTAGAACCATCTGCAATGTCCCAGGGGGCAGAAGATCCCAGAGCCTAACTGGCCAGAAGTCAGCCTGTTGAGGAGGCCTCAGGAAGCTGGGAGACAGGACACGGGTGGTTTGGCTGGACCTGAGGCCCCCAGCTTCCCATGCGGAGTGAGTCGGCCAGCGGCCTGACCAGCTTCGTTCAGAGGTGTCTCGGGAAAGTGCCGTATCCCTGAGACAGAATGAGGACCACGCACAGTTCGGGACTAACCCATTCTGAGGGCTGGAAATATGGCACAGGGCGGTTTGGGAGAAATAATTTATGACTAAAAGACAAATGCTAATAAAGGAATGATGTAACCTCAAGCAATTCTTCTGGGATACATTAGAAAACTAGAAAAAAGCAAAACTACAGGTTCACATTACACAGGGCCCGGCCAAAGTGACACCTCCCTTTGTCAACGTTGGTAGGGTAATAACGTGGATGCCGTAACTCACAGTTTTCATTTGAACATTTCACCTACAATGTCCTATGGTGCGTTTGAGTGTAGCAGTGTTATGTTACAGAATTACATGCCTGTGCTAAACGGGGGGCATTATTTGTGCCAGGCCCTGGATAATAAGTTTCTGCTTATAATCCCTTTTCCGGCATTTCTGACATCAAAGAGCTTAGAAGATTTCGACCTGCTTGGTGCTGAAGAAAACAAAAGGCCTTACATTTCCCACTTGAAATGTCACCCTCGGGATCTGCTGCACAGCTACCAACATGGGCCAGGCTGGGAGAAGCTCAAACTTCCCACGGTCTCCCAGTCCAGTAATAATACACACCAAAGAATCCATCATCACCTGCCACGCCCCTGGACCTGCATCTGGACCCCAAGTGCAATGTGGAAAACCTGCGAGCTCTCATGTGAACAGCAGAGCAGCAACCAGCTCACAACTAAGCGACAGAAACCCGAACTGCCTCTCTCCATCTTCAGCCTGCAGGGTCCAGGCCTCGAGGGGCATCCCCACGTCCCACCTGCTGGCTCAGTTCAAGTGGAGCATCTCCCAACCGCATTCTATGTCCCCATACCCCAAGGTTGCGGGTTTGATCCCTGGTCAGGGCACAGACAAAAATCAACCAGTGAAGTGGAGCAACAAATGGCTGTTTCTCTCTCTCTGTGTCAAATCAACTTTTAAAAAAGGAGGAAAGAAGAAAGCCCCCAACAGGAGGGGGTATATCTCCCAAACCCCCTCAAACTCCCAACCACAGCTTACCTTGGTACAAGGTGGTTGAACTTGTAAGCACTGAAGACTTCTTGGATCCTTTCTTCTACTTTTGCCTGGGAAGGAGGCAGGAGGCAGGAGAGAGAAAACAAACACAGATGAGACCGCCATCGGCTTTTTCTTCCTGCTGCCACAAAGGCCCACCGGCTGAGTTGCCTGGTGTGCTTTTGTACTTCACAGCACCGTGAGGCTGCATGCAGCAGCCCTGCAGGATGACAGGCTGAGACAAGGAGAGAGCGAACGCCCTGCACTGTGCTGGCTCACAATGGACTTTTCCAGTACACTGACCCTTAACGTCCAAACTAAGGGCAGTCTGGCTTCCTGGCACCAGCTACTCAGGGCGCAGACGAAGACAGATACATTTTGCTTGAAAGATTGATTCTTGCCTACTCGATGAAGTTGTGCAGGTGTTCATCTTACTGGCCATTCTCAAATACACAATTAATTTGTGCTAAGAATCATACTTACTATTGTTTAGGTACAGATTTAAATACAGAATGAACAGAATTCAAATCCCTTAAGGGACTTAAAAGAACATCCATCATAGAAACACCAAAGAAACAGCGTATCTGCTCACTGGTTCTCCATCACTCACAAGACCAAACCGAAGGATTTACGAGAGCCCGATCACCAGAGAAACCAGGTCACCCGCGTCCTCAGCAGCCCACACCATGATGTAGTCACATGGGACAGCAATGCGAGGGGGCGGCCAGCAGGATACAGGGTCTCACCTTCCTTGGTGTCCCTACTCTGTAGGGAGGCATGTCCTCGCTGAGATTTCAAGATATATAATGATGTCCTCTCTGGGAAAATTTTTAAATGTATTATTTGTTTCTGAAACACAGCTTCTCGTCCCTTCGACAACTATGCAGAGACGATTTGCGACGACAACGGCAGTAGTAATGTGAGTCATCTAACATGGCAGCCAATCTAAAATTCATTTATATGTGGTTTTAGGATGTACTTTGATATGTGCCTTGGAAGATAAGTCTGAGGGATGATCTGGCTAAGGATGGGCAATACTTCAAAAAACGGTCTGAAGTCACTATGAGAACTTGACTCGGGAGGAGTAAGAAAGTCGCCCCAGATTCCTCATCCTTTTCCCATTCTAGACACTTGCGTGGTGTAACAAGATGCAGAGTGGGGGGGCGGATCTCCAGAAAACCCCCACAGCACTTGGCTGGGGGGTGTGCATTATAATGGCAAGGGGATAGCCATGTCTGTCCTATGAAAACTATAATACCGCCTTGAGGCAGTAGGTGTGTATGTGACTTTCAGAACGTATGGTGCCTTGTGACATAGCCAGGGGTTTGTTCGGTGCCTGTGCAGGAGGCAGGGAGGCAGTTCCCCCTGCATCACTGAGTCATGCTTGTCCTGACTAGAGGTGGCAGCCGAGAGCAGGTAGCACAACACAGGGAAACTGGCAAACGTAGCCCATTGTGGGTGGGGTCAGAGAGGAAGTCAGGAGGGAAGCTCCTGGTCAGGATTTAAGCTAAGGACAGGCAGCCATGAGGGGAGAACCACATTGCTGGTAGTGAGCAGAGTAACCGTGCGGTTTGGAAAGGGCATAGTAAGCAGGGAGCCATGAGGGAGGAAGGAGAGCAATGGTATAGCAGACACGTGGAGGGAAGAGTAAGCAAGCAGCTGTGTAGTTTGCAGTCAGGATCCCACCACGCGCCCTGGTACAGTAAGGAAGGGGACATGCTGCCGCTCTGACGGTGCCCACCCTAGGTCCACTGACCTGTTGCCTCATGGACCCAGACTCTATCCAGACTCTTGGGACCTGTGCCTTTCCTGGACTTCACCATGATCCCATGCCAAACAGCACGTTTTCCTAGACTATAATACGGAGGCTGCTGACAACGTACCCCAGATCCTGAAGGAGGGAGCTGCTATGAGACTACCTGCACAGCCCCCTTAAGCACAGATAAGGATATGGGGAACTTCAGGGCCTTTGGCTTATAGCCTTTGGGGGAGCAAGGGAAGTCCTGGGTCTCACAGGAGAACAGGGCTCTGAGCTGAAGTTCTCCCAGCCACCTTGAGGTTGGAATGTTGTAGATAAAAACCTGTTTCTTCCAATGCTGATTGCTGGGTCATACACCAAGGCGGCACATGGACGGGCCCCTGTCTGCTCAGTTACAATGGGACTAATACAAAGCACCAGCCTAAATGGGGCACAGACTGCATTTCTCAGCTGTGCCTTCCTTAACTGAGAGCCAAAAGGGACAGAAATACATACAAGAAAAGATGTGCTGGTATATTAGGTGAATTGGTGAATTCTGAATGAAACAAAAGAAAGTGGGCAGAAAACTCATTTCCTTTACTCAAATACAAGCTGGTGCAAATCCATACGACTTAATAGTCAAAGGCTAATGGATGAGCCTGTCCCCTCCTTAGCATTTTGACACTTAGACCCCTGGGAGAAAAGCTTCCAGCCAAGAATTCCTTGATGAAAAACTTCAGTTCCTACTTGGGCAACACCAGCAGCTAAGTACTAGATGAGGAAAATGGAGTTTTATTTCTAAACTAAGACACTTGACAGAAACAGAGAGGTATGTATGTCATAAAGTGAAGTAGAAAGTGCCTAAAATATTCCCAGTATGGTGTCATTTCTTCTTGATTTTTAAAAAAGATTTTATTTATTTATCTTTAGAGGGGAAGGGAAGGAGAGAGGGAGAGAAACATCAATGTATGGTTACATCTCATGCATCCCCTGCTGGGAACTGGCCTGCAACCCAGGTATGTGCCCTGACTGGGAATCGAACCGCGATCCTTTGGTTCACAGGCCCGTGCTCAATCCACTGAGCTACACCAGCCAGGGCTTCTTCTTGATTTTTCCTCAACACATTTCCTAACCACATTCTTCAAAATGAACAAGTGCTTTTTTCAAGCAGTTAATAACTGACTTGTGTCTGAAAATCTAAATTATGAATTGTATTAATACCTCAGTATTACAGGTCAGCTTTTCATAATAATAAATAAAAAATCACTTTATTTCTCCTAAGAACTGGTAAAATTTTCTAATAGTTTTATGAGATAAAATTCACGTACTATTCAATTCACTCATCTAAAGTGTACAATTCAATGGCTTTCAGTATTTTCACAGAGTTGTACATCCATTACCCCAATTAATTTTAGAACATGTTCGCTACCCCAAAAAAGAAACCCTGCACCCCTTAGGACTCACCCCAAACCTCCATCCTCCCAGCTCCTGCCAACCACTAATCTGGTTTCTATCCCCAGAGATTTGCCTATTCTGGAGACTTCGTGTAAATGGAATCACACGATATACGGTCCTTTGTGGCTGGCTTCGTTCAGCACGAGGTTTTCAGACTTTATCCACATTGCAGCATGTGTCAGCACTTCATTTCCTTTCATTGCCGAGGATTATCCCATTATGTGAATAGGACTCTATCACATGTTGCTTATCCGTTCATCATTTGATAGGGCACGAGGGTTGTTCCCACTTGGGGGCTATGATGAATGAAGCTGCTATAAACATTTCATTTCTCTTGGGTATATACCTAAAAGAGGAATTGCTAGATCTACGGCAACTCTGTGCCTAACTCTCTGTGGAACTGCCAGGCTGTTTTCCACAGCAGCCGCACCATTTTGCATTCCCACCAGCAGTGCCTGAGGGTTCCCACGTCCCGTCCTCCCCGACACACGGTATCACCTGTTTTGATTACAGCGCTCCTGGGGGTGTAAAGCCGCATCTCATTAGAGCTCTGATTGCCTTTTCCTGATGGCGAATGGTGTTGAACATGTTTTGGGGGTTATTGGCCATTTGTAGATCTTCTTTGGAGAAATACCTATTCAGATACTTTGTTCATCTTTAAAACTGGGTTATTTGTTTTTTATTACTGAACTGTAACAGTACTTTATGTATTCCAGATACAAGTCCCTTGTGGGATACATGACTTGCAAAAATCTGTTCTCATTCTGTGTATTTTTTAGGAACTGGTGTATTTTTTCATAGAAAAAGATCACCCAAGAGCACAGAGCACAGTTTTGAAGTACAGCTTTACAAATAACACTCGGCAATAAGCCTGGATTGGTTTTTGACAAATAGTAATGAATTAATATAGGAATTTTAAAGTACTCATCTGGGGAGGAAAATGCCAAAGCAATCACCAAAACATGCAACATCCTTTTTTTGCCTCCACTTCTCCCCATATAGCCTACCAGTGTTATATAAAAGCATTCTTTAAATGTTCTGATTTGCATAGCAGGAGGAAAAGACAAAAAAAAAAAGCCAGCTGAATATAAACGAGTTCACATAGCAGGCCTGAGTGCCATTTGAAAGGCTGGCCCGGGGCTGGTGCCCCGGACCCTGGGTTTCAGGGGAGCCCCCACTCTGCCGCAGACTGGAAAGAGTGGCTCGCTGCCTGAACCCTGAGGATTACGCTGAACAGCTGCTTTTCTCCTGGAAGTGCAGAGGTCTGAGCAGCGCTGGGCGGAGGGCACCTGGGTGGCGACCTCCGGCAGAGCCCCAGGCACCAAGCCTGTCCCAAGCCTCCCTGGCCCACAGCACTTCACATGTGGCCTCACAATTCAGTGCGGCGGAGGGATCGAGCCCGTCCGCTGTGAGGCCCGTGGGAGAGGGTTCCCAGAAGCTTATGCCGCGTTTTCTCCAGGCTTCACCCCATAAGCCTTTTCCCTTGGCTGATTTTGCTGTGTAGCTTTTTTCTGTAATAAATCATAGCCGTCAGGATGACCACATGCTGAGTCGTCTGAATCTTTGTATTGAATCACCGAACCTAGGAGTGGCCTTGGGGACCTTCATCACGGCAGTCAATTTAGACACTTAGACTCCGGGACAGAACTAAGGGAATTAGTCGTAACAACTGCACAACATCTATAAACAAGATCTATAATTAAATTCCTTTTAAAATTATCAAAATCCTCACTTAAAGGAGAACTCAGAGCTAACTATTAAAAAAAGAAAGCTAAGTCGTGACAAACTCTGAATACTAGATGGCTCTCTCATCGGAACTCAAAAAAACAGAAAGCAGCTTCTGTACAGGGACCCTAAGGCATGGCCACTTTCCCTGGCCTCTCGTTTTATCTTGAATTTCCATGCTTCCTTTCCATCCCAAAGGAACGGACTGTTCCACCCCAGCTAATGTTTCCCTTCTGCAGAACCCTCACAGGCACGGTGGTTACCAACTAGGTACAACACAAAGGCTGATTAACAGCCCTGTAACAATAGATAATTTTCTTTTCCATAAATAGCAAAGGGCCCATAGGTTCATTTCTCTTGGGCACAAGGCACATAGTTCATGACCATTTTTTTTCTTTTTGTTTTTTTTTGTATTTTTTTCCATTACCATTTAGCCCGCTTATTAGGCACCCCCATCACTACACTTTTGTCCAAGTCCATGAGTCCTTTTTTCCTTTTCGCTCAATCCCTCCACCCACCCACCTTAGCTGTCATTCTGCTGTGAGTCTGTCTCTATTTTGCTTGTTAGTTCAGCTTATTCACTAGATTCCACGTATGAGTGAGATCATACAATATTTGTCTTTCTCTGACTGGCTTATTTCACTTAGCATAGTGTTCTCCAGGTCTATCCATACTGTTTTGCAAAGGGTAATATTTTCTTCTTTTTATGGCTGAGTAGTATTCCATTGTGTAAACGTATCATAGTGGTTTTATCCACTCATCTACTGATGTGCTGGTTTTTTAAAAATCCTCACCCAAGGATATGTTTATTGCTTTTAGAGAGAGAGGAAGCAGGGTGGGGGGATGGAAGGAGAGAAAAAAAGAGAGAGAGAAACATCAGTGTGAGACAGAAACAGGCTGGGAGAGCAGCAGGCTGACTAGGAGTGGGTGGTTGGGGGGTGGAGGGATTGAGCAAAACAGAAAAAGGGCTCATGAACATGGACAACAGTGGTTGTGGGGGGAGGGGAATAGGGTTTACAGGAGATAAATAGTCATGGAAAGAGTACAATAAAAATAAATAAATATTTTTTAAACAGCACATAAATACAGAACTATGGATGCAAAAAAGGATTAAAACTGAAGAAGTAGAAGTATATACAGTCAACTCAGGATAGAAGTTGCTTCCAGAAAGGGGGAGGGACAAAATGTTCATTGTTTTCCTTCAAACAAACAACCAGAATTTTAAAAATTAAGGTGTTAGCAACTGCTAATTCTAGGTTATAGGAAAATGGCTGTTAATTATGTTATTGTTTATACTTTTTGTTAACTATAAATTTCTTTAAAAAAAGAAAAAGATGAGAGCCCTGACCAGTGTGGCTCAGTTGGTTGGGCATCAGCTCACAGATTGAAAGGTCTCAGGTTCGATTCCCTGTCAGGGCACATGCCTGAGTTGCAGGTTCAGTCCCCGGTTGGGGTGTGTGTAAGAGGCCTCAGGGTGTGTGAGAGGCAACCGCTCAATGTTTCTCTCTCACGTCAATGTTTCTCTCCCTTTCTTTCTCCCTTCCTTCCCCTCTCTCTAAAAATAAATAAAATCTTTAAAAAAAAAGATTAGAAAGTGCATAGTTTTATGATGCCTTATCTCCCAAGCTTCCCCACATCCTACACAGATAGGTCACAGCAAAGAAACTGTTCTGAAAGTTCACAGGTAAGTCAGTCATTTAGATCTTAAAGATTGTGCCATCCAAACAATGTCATGCCAAACAGGTTCCAAGCCAGCCCTTCCAAACCTATTTAATGTATAACATAACCATTAATTCTAACTGTTAATTCTAACAGAACATCTCTCATTTCCTCCAGTCATGAAGCAACTGGTCACCTACTACAGGGTAAAAAGAGAAGACAACGGTTCCGAGTTAGAAATTTGCACTTGCTTCTGACTGGACACAGGCCAGGAGTTTCTAGGCACAGAATGTTTTTAAGTTTGCTAAAGTCAGATTATATATTTTGAGGGGTGGTAGAATATGCCTTCCCAAAATATACCTCTTTGGCATATGGATTATTTTGAGGTAACGGCCATTTGATAACCGAGAGACACAGAAAAAGATCTAAACACGGGGCATAAAATTTCATATTGTAAAAATTTCCTTTTGTAAAAATGCCTCCCTCTCTGTACCAGAAGTGGAGAACTCTTAACAACTCTAATCAGCGGAGAAGATGCAACTCAACTCTTCATAACAAATCTTACTAAACAACTCTTGTTTACCATACTTTTCCCGTTCTCTTCCCATAACTTAGCTCTCCCACCTAGAAGGCCCATCCCTTTTTCTTTGTTTTAGCCTAAAATAATAAAAAACCCCAAGTTCTAACCACCCCTTTGGGTTACTCATGCATGGGTGCTACCATGTGTACTTACTGTTTTTCTCTCGTGAACCTTCTTTGGCTAGTCTAATTTACAGGGCCCAGCTGGAGAATCCAAAGTGGATAGAGGAAAAGGTGTTTCCCTGCTCTACTATATATTTATATTTACATATTCGTGCATGCACATATATCTTTAAATGTATAATGAAACTAATAAATACATATCAGCATGTGTACATATCATATGTACACATGACAGAAACTAATATGTGTATTAGTGTGTGTTTTCTGATGACAGACTGCGTCAGAATCCAGGGTCTAGAGATAAAGTAATGGTATTGAGTCCACAAGACTGAAGGGCCATAGCAATAAATAAATGCAGATCCAACCATCTACCTTCACTCTTGACAGCTCTGTTTAGAAGGTATTTTCTGAAATTTTTCTAGAAATGCAACCAACAGAAGCACAGAATAATCTCCACTCATAGGTGAGTCATAAAAACCAACTAATGCATTTGGTACTTTCTCTCTCACAGGTTCTCTCCACAGCATGTCTCATGATGCCCTAACTTTTATATCATGGACCATCGCTTCTCTTCTTCCTACATTTCTTCCTCTCTCCCAGGGAGGACACTTCCAGAAAGCAGGTTTGCTGCCTGAGACTCCTGCTAACTCTGAAGATGTGGTAAAAGAATCATTAATGGGTGAAATATAAGGCAAGGATTCCTCCTAAAAAAAAAAGTCTCTCGGGGCATGGGGGGGGGGTGGGGGAGTCACTTTATAAGCAATCTTTACAAAGTTACTCTTGCTGTGGTGAGTTCTTTCAATTCTTTCTTTTGAACACAAAGTGCCAGTTGAGGTTGACACATCCACCTAAAATAAGGTCTGGTCATGGCTGTTTGTAGAAGTAAGCTGACTTTACCTTTACAGAAGAAGACAAATTAAACACAGATTTAGTCAGTATTCCTGGGGATATGAACTCATACTTCCACATGTAAGTTGCCATTGTAAAATCTTTTAAAAGATCTCTTTAAAAGGTAATAATGTGGTTAAATTGTGGCAATCACAGATATACACAGACTGGACACATTGTAGGAGAATTTTAACTGTAACTTGTAGTAAAATAGTCAATGACAATATCTCACCATACTCACAAAGGGTGAATTTCAAAAACTGTAAGTGTGGTTTGGAAAAATATATCAGCTCATCCAAAATGTGGCCCCAGTAATGATAAAAATACTAAGGTCAAATATGGATGTGAAGAGTTTGAAGAAAACTACTGTATAAATAGGAGGAAGAGGAAAAACAGTATTTCCAAATGAGTGTGACTTTGCCCTGGCCAGTGCGGCTCAGTTTGTTGGAGCGTCATCCCATAACCAAAAGGTTGCAGGTTCAATTCCCCATTCAGGACTGTACCATCCCCTGGTCAGAGAACATGGGAGGCAACCAATCAATGCTTCTCCCTCACATCGACGATTCTCTGTCTCCTTTCCTCTCTCTCTAAAAGCAATGAAAAAAATGTCCTCAGATGAAAATAAAAAGAAAAGAAATAAAAAATGAATTATTGTGATTTTTATAGAGTATATGATTTTAAATAGATGTACCTAAATTTAAAATGTAAATTTTGTAAGTAGACATTTGATTTGTTTGCCTACATACCTAAAAGTACATGTATTTTCAAGTTGACCCCCAAAAACACTTTGGGGAACTTTTTAACAGGGAAAATGAGGAAATTTTTGATATTTGAAATTGCCTTACAGTTGGGCAATATATGCTAAATTTAATAAAATAAAATTGATTCACATAGCTACCCTACTGACTACTTAACCAAGCAGAGCTCTCTTTCCTTCTATCAGACACAGGAAAAAAAAAAACTGGTAAGTTTGATCACATTTAGTGGTTTGTTCCGCCTCCATTTCATAATCTTTTGGAGGCTATGACTTCAAACGAGTCAACAGCAAGAGTTCCCCCCTTTGGGAACTGCAGTGGCACAATGCCCGTCACTTCAGGACAGGTCTTCAGCCTGGCTGCCCACCCCACCCACCACCTCCCCCATCCAGCTAACCTAATTTCCTACCACAGCCAACATGCACCCTCCATTCATTCCCGGTAAGTCTTCCTTCACACCCCCAACTCCATCCTTTGCAACCCAACCCGGTCCCATGAAAGGATGTTTTCCAAAGGGCCTCAGCCCACAACACACAGGCTGCCAACTCCTGAAATCCTGGAGCAATGCAGTCATAATTTAGCACTGAATTACATGCTTTTATAAGTGATTCTGTGATTGCTTCAGGCACATGGTTATTTTTTCCTCTAAGAGAAAAAATTCTGAGAGCAGGGACTAAGACTAATAATTCTGATTTCCCTCAGAGTTGATTGTCACTTCACTGAATGTTGTCTAATGACATCATGCCATTTCAAGTGGAGGATTCGTTTACCCTGTTCAAGGGCAAACCACAAGAAAAAAAACAGGAATAATACCTTCACTATACAACTGTTTTTAACAAGCTGCTACCTCTGAGACTGCACCAGTGTTGACCTACTAACCTGAATCACAGAGCATTTGCAACAGGGTGACTGCAGATGGCAAAAAAAAAAGACAACCACTAACAAAACAACTCCATCTTGCCTTAGGAGCTATAAAAGGTGCCCCATGCCTCAAATCCATCAGTAACACAGTCTGTCAAGGTAGAGTCATTCAAAAAATACCCAGAACCTGACCTGAGACACTCTACAACACCAGCGTTCCACTGCCATGGCCCTGAGTTAAGCAGCCATCCTCTGTCACCTGCAGTATTGCAACAGCCTCCTAGCTAGTTTCCCTGCACCCTCTCCTCCTCACAATATACTTCCCAGCAGTGACCTAAATGAGCCTGATGAAATGCTAGTCAGAGTGTGTCAGAACCCTCCGATGGTGGATCAGTCTGGGAGGTAACAGATGGCACATTCAAAGTGGGTGCTTTGAGGAGATTTTATGAAGGAAGGAGTTACAAAGGCATAGGCAGGTGCAGCGAAACCGCAAAACAGAGTGCAGTACTCTGGGGCTGGCAACACCAGGGTGCTTGATCCCCCACTAGGCCGGAAGGTACGAACAGAAGGAGACAGACGCAGAGAGCACCACGAAGAAGGCACCTAATAGGAGATGTGACCTTAAGTCTAGAGACACACCAGCCCACGCAACCCTGTAGGAAGGGAATAAATGTGCAATCTCATTTTTCTTCCTCTCTGTCACCCCCTACCCATTACTCCCCATGGCCAAACACAACCAGGAGCCATAAGACAAGGGGGCCTGTCAAGCAGGTCCACCTCCTGGGGCACACCCACAGAGCAAGCAGGGTGCGACAGGATAGAGTGAATCTGGGGAAGGAGACAGAAGCTACCCAGTCCAATGGCTTCCCGTCTCAGTCAGGGTATTTGAAAGTACTTACATAGGGCCCTCCACAATCCAAACTCATCTCCCATCCTCCTGTTTGTTAACCTCTTTACTCACAGTGGCTTTTCACTCAGCAGGCACACTCCTGCCTCAGGTCCTTTGTACCTGCTGCTTGTTTACCCAGAACGCTTTTTCCCATAGACACACATTCCCTCACTTACTTCAGGTCTCAGCTAAAATGTCACATCATCAGAGGTTTTCTCTTGCCACCTTATTTAAAAACTACCCCTGCTCCCACCCCACCCATTCCTGGCATACTCTATCTCCCTTGTCCTGCTTTTTTGTTCTGTGCAGTGTTTCCCTCCAATTAACATGTCTAATAAATGACAGATAGACAGATAGATAAATAGATAGAGAGTTTGCCCTTTTTTAATGAACTGCATCCTGAACAAAAAGTTCCATAAAGCCATCACCTTGGCCTTTTTTTTTCACTGTGTTATGTCTAGTGCCCCAAAACAGTGCCTGATACATAGAAGGGGCTCAATATTTGTTGAATAAATTAAAATGAGTTCATAAAACAGAAGGAATCATAACTAAGGGTTCTTTCCATTACTTATAGGTTTAACTTCAAAATCAAATTGTTTTTTAACAAATAAAGTCTGCTGGTAATCAGATAGGACGCAGGTGAAAAGCATTTGTTTTATTGGTAACGGCGCAAAATTGAGCTCTGACGGTAAATCTCTATCAATTCTTCAGTCAGAACCAAAAGAATGACTGTAGTGCCTTCTGTAAACAACTCCCCCTAGCAAGGTTTATTTATTCTTATTAATAAATCGTTATCAAACTCCCAACCTAGTGCTTCTCTGAGCCTCAGTCTTCTTGTCTGTAAAATGTGTATGAATAATATGATGTGTGGAGAGCCTTTAGCACAGTGCTGGGACCCAATAAATGGGCACTGTGGGGATTATTAAAGCATTGAGGCAACCATGAAAATGAGATACTACATTATCTTCCCCTATCTGGCACTGTTTATCCTAGACTTTTAGAATTCGAGCTGGAATAACAACACAAGGAAATCTTTTATCTCCTTTCCATCTACCCCACAGCTGGGCCTACATTTGAAAGACACCCTGTAATACTAATGCTCCACATCTGAACCTAGCAACCACTCCTGGCCCCATTCATTTCTGCATCACTCACTTTCTACCAGGTGTTTTCCTGGTAGAACTAAGCAGGGACACTCTACTGAAATAAAAAGTAATACAGAAAAAAGAGAAAGAGCAGATCAGTAAGGTTGCTGATAATGTTCCTTTTTAAAATTTTTTTTTACTTACCCCTCTAACCATAGATGTCTCTAGTTCTGATTTCTAAATACACAGGCCAACTTATATTCCCTTTTCTCCACTAGCATTCTATCCATAGCCTTATGTGCTGGGTCACTGCAATTAACTACATAAAAGTTGACCCAATGGTCTTAGGTCAGATACAAAGAAAAAGGCTTGATCTGAATCAACTCAACAATTCATCACTTAGGAATAATACTGCAAAGATCCTGTAGGTTTTTGATTGACAGGAGATTTCTTGGCTGTCTTTTGTAAAAGACTTCTGTAAAAGGACACACTGGTGGTCTAACTAACCTGGGGGAGCTAGATTAAAAAGATAAATGTTTCCTTTTCTACTCCAAGGTCCCTGAAGCATAAATCTCCTGTATTAACATTCTCTCTGCTTCTACATGTATAACTGTGTAGTTGGTCAAGCCTTTGCTTTTGTTTTAACTAATTTATAATTACACCGATAGCCACAATACACCATATAACAACCTATAATTTTGCCTCAGAGGAGGCTCTCAATTTCAGATATGAAAGTCCAAGCAGGTCCCTCCAAGATTAAGCCTGAGATGGATTTTACCAAAAGATCTTATTTTAGTCAGTAGCCTGATGTTTACTTATAAGTACTAAGAAGTATCACCCTGGCCACTTCTCCTGCTGACAGATGGGTAAACATTTCCACAATAACTCGGGAACAGTTGGGGAATGAGAAGAAAAACAAAACTATAGTTCACCACTCATTCCTTAAACAGTTTTCAAACCAATAGTTCCAGTCTTACTTCGATGACTCAGTGAATCACAAGGAGTCCAAATTTTATACTTTTATTGTAAACACTTCCCAAACTATATTGTTTTCCTGTCTGTCTTCCCCAAGTAGGCTGTGCCATGCTCATGGTCGGACACTGTTTTATTTCTCTGCATGTCCAGAGTTGAACATTGTGTCCAACACACTGCTGGTACTCAAATGATTGAATGACTACTAAAATGACCACACACGAGGCAGGCCTCAAAACTGGCACTGGAGGTCAGAAATTAAACAGATCGCGAAATGGCACGTCCTCACTCTGGCCGCTTCTCTTCCACTCGAAAAGTACAGGTAAGGTGGGGAAAGTGTACTACCCATCCGAGAACCTCCCAATGTCCCGGCAGAATGGAGTGGGCTGTCTGACCCACCCGAATTGCTTGTGACCTCCAAGCACAGAACATGATTCTCTCTGCTTCCTAAGTCGGAGGGACCCAGGTACTGTCTTTCCGCCAAGCCCCTGACAACGACCCCTCCCCACAAACGCTCCACTCCCCAGACCAAGCCCAGGCGCCCAGACCATCCCAGGAAGGAGGCTCCGCGCTGCACTGTGGGAGTCGTAGTTCCGCGATAAGTTCCACATACGGGCGGCCCACCGGATGGGACTCTCACTCCCAGAAGACCCCGCGCACAAGCCTCACCTAGTCCTGTCATCTCACCTGTTCTATGGACGTGACTGTTTCCACTGAGTCGTCTTGCAACCGCTCCCTCGCGTGCTCAGGCCTTAGAGAGTACAGCGACTCTGACCAGACAGGAGAGGAAGATGGAGGGCAGTAGCAGGTGAAGGAACTCGGAGAAGCCATGATCAGTAGAGCAGCGGGTGGTGTATTGGGCTCAGCTTCGTCCAACAACAACGCGCATTGAAACTCGAGCGGGTTAAGGAGCTACGGCGAACGGTTAGAGTCAAAAAGATTGTGAACGCGAATCTCCAACCTACGAATCTTCAGGGAGTTACCGAGATGCTGCCGCCCCCGACTGGTTAGAGTTGCTGCTGCAAGAGGCTCAACTTCCTGGAGGGCAAAGAAGGAAAGATGTGTACAATGCTTCTGAATTTACTTTGAGAGGCGGTGGAGGATACCTCGGTTCGTTAGGCGAAAGAATATACACACACTTCAACATTCTGCACATTCTCACTTAATTATAAGCTGTAGTTCGGATGCCCAAGAACCCAGTGATTGTAACTTTGAAAGCATTTCTGACAGCTCTCCTTCCTGATTGCCTCAGTTACGCTATTACTAACAGAATTATTGTGCACCTTTGGGTCCGTGACAGCCTCCCCAGGAGAAGCCAGCAGCTTCTCAACAAAGGAACTGCCATCTCAGGACTCAGTGAGGAAGGGAAGGGGCATTGTAAATCTCTCCTATTCCCTTGGGGGTTACAGTGCAGTAGCAGGAACTAAAATTCAATACAAGGAATGAGTGTAACTGAAAAAACAAAGGCAATATTCATTCATTTATCTATTTTTAATTCTTTTTTTAAAGATTTTATTTACCTTTAGAGGGGAAGGGAAGGAGAGAGGGAGAGAAATATTAATGTATCCTTGCCTCTCATGTGTCCCCTGCCGGGAACTGGCCTGCAACCCAAGCATGTGCCCTGACTGGGAATCGAACCGCAATTGTTTGGTTCACAGGCCCGTGCTCAATCCACTGAGCTACACCAGCCAGGGCCATTTATCTATTTGTTTTATGGAGCACCTACTACATGTCAGGCACTGTGCTAGGTCCTGGGAACAGAGAAGTGAAAAGAACAAACAAGGTCCCTGCCCTTGGTAAACTTACAGTGTAGTGGAATAGACAGAATTAAGTGAATGAATACATAACTATAGGAAGACTTGTGACAAATGGTATTGAGGAAAACAAGGTCTATGAGAAATTAAAGTAGGAGGGGACTAACTAGAATAGGTGGTGAGGCCAAACCTCTTCACATAAGTGGCATGTAAGCTGAGACCTGAAGGATGACAAGGAGCCATCCATGTGAAGAGCTCAAGAGGAAGAAACAGCAAGGTAGAGGCAATGTGCCAAAAATAGACATATATGTGTTAATAATAATTCTGACATTTACTCTGAAGGTATTCAGAATTTTAGAAACCCTATTGAATGGGGTTAATCATATACACCTCCATAAAAATAACTTGAAGTTGTGACATTGGGAAACCCCTAGTACCTTTGGACAAGCAACAGAAAAGAATCAGGGCCCACATCAAAAGGACGACCCCCAAAATCTAATACCAAGACATTAAACTGTTCAGAGCGTGGGAGTTGTTGGGGGTTGGGAGAGGATGAGATAAGGGACTTCCCACATAGACTTGGACACAAGCTCCGTTTCTTTATCAGAACACCTTCATCTGTTCTCACTCATTTCCAAGTCACATGTCTAGGGCCCAGGGAATGGTGGTGTGATATTGCACAACCAGCCATTCCCCTGGTCCCAGAGTCTGGTGTCAAAAAGAAGCACTCATGAAGATTCTAAGGATGAGGCCAGGGTGGCCTAAAGGCCTCAAGCCATGTCCATTGTGAGGGAGGAAGAAACTTTACTTATGATTTTTTCAGCTGATCTAATCATTAAATTGAGACAGATTAACAAAAGAAAATGACCAATTTAATTACATATGTACATGTGGGAACCTCACAGAAGAGATTTAGACAGTTAAAATGGGCCATGTGTGGCATTCTGAGCTAAGTATGAGGCAAGGTGTCGTGGGGCTTCAAAGGGTCATTGCTGGACAAGAAGAGCAGATGTTCAGTAATTAGTAGTTTTTCCTGCTATATAGATACATTTTTTAGAAAGGTTACTCTCAGTCATCTCTTATTATGAGCAAGCCTCCTAATTCGGATTTTTCTAGGTACTTAAAGGGGTGGGGGACAGAAGTTTCTCTTGAGCCCTCCAGGTCACAGTTACCCTTAGCTCAAAATAATACCACACAGGTGTACCTTGGGGTGACTCCTTCTGAACACCTATGCCATTTTAGTGGTACTAATGTCAAGTTAAGCCCTGGAGGTGGCAGAATGTTATGAAGTCTGAGAATAAGTGAGACTGTGTGGGTTAGGATCACTAATTCGGCTTCACTATACTCCCCTCTGTATTGGCAACCTACTGTCTTTTCCTTAGTTCTCTTTTAGAAAAAGAGCTGTATAACAGAAGTCCAGGCCGTATGGAAGGATTCAGCCTTCTTCGTAAAGAGTTACTTTGCTGGCTAGAAATTTAAACTGAGCTATTGAAAGAGCAGCTGGAAGCATTTTGTAACAAATTGTTACATCTATATCACAGGTGTTCTTAAAGCAACTGTAAATTGTATTCAAATAGAAATCCATTTCTGAAATGCCATCTCCTCTGGGGGTGGGGTCTGAAAGATATTAATGAGGGCATGCCTAGGGTCACCTGCAGTATAGAGTCTGTTCATTCAGTAAATATTGAAATTTTTAATTTTCAATTGAGTACCCATTATGTGCTGGGCACTGAGCTAAGTGCTGAGGAGACAGTGGTGGACAGGCCAGACACAGTTTCAGCTCTTATGGGTCTCATGGTTTACCAGAAAAAACAACCATTACAAATCATTACAGAACTATTTAATTGAGGGAAATGGCAAGAGGGAGAAAGAAGCACAGGGCATTGAGATTGCATAATAGAGGGGACTACAGGCAATCTGGAAGGTCAGTAAAGGTTCGCATGAGGAAAAGAGTTAAACTAACCCAGAGTGATGGTCCATCCCAGGCAGAAAAAGCCCAGCGACAACCAAAAATCAGGTGAAACAAGGAATGAAAAAAGTGAGGAATTTGTGTTCTATGTAGCACCAAGAAGACTGTTCAGTGCTGGATCGACAGTGGCCCACCAATTGTCCTTCTGGGTTTAATAAAACCATTGGTTGAAGAAGCAGAATGAACACAGTCATTGGCTGCGTGGCAGAGAGTGAGGAACTTACAGGAGAAAGTTTCAGCAATGATAACTCATAGCAACTCCAGCCTGGACTGTAGATGATTGGGGGATATTTTACTAAAATTCCTGATAGTTTCCTGAATTACACTGTGAATTATAATTGTTTTTTTAAAAAATGATACAAAATTGACTTCCGGCCAAGATGGAGGTATAGGTGGAAACACTGTGCCTCCTCGCACAACCAAGTTTAAAGACAACAAAGTTTAGTAACAAAAACGCAACCAAAACACAGGAAATTGAACTATACGGAAGTCCAACAACCAACTGTTCAGCCAGACCAGTAAGAGGGGCGGAACCAGCGGCTGAGTGGGATCAGGCAGGAAAGATCCGCCAGACCGGCCCAGGCGCGCAGGCAGCCGTTGGCGGATCCCAGGCGTGGGGTAGCAACGGGAGGACCCAGTGAGAGCGCAAGGCGGCAGGCTGACTGTGGTCACACATTCGCGAGCAGATAAACCAGGCAAAGGAGCGAGCAGTGAGACAGACGTCAAAGGCCCCAGTGGCCGGAAGCAGCAGAGGGGACTGCCAATGCCCCTCTCTGACCCCACCCCCACATACAGCATCACGACTGAGTTGCCCCGCCCTGGTGAACATCTAGGGCTCTGCCCCTCATATGTAATAGGCACGAACAGACCAAAATATCATGGCTCAAGAAGAACTCAAAGCCCTAGAGCCAATAACTCTAAGTGACCAAGAAATAGCCAAACTATCAGATGCACAGTTCAAAATACTGGTGATCAGGATGCTCACTGAACTGGTCGATTTTAGTCACAAATTAGAGGAACAAATTAAGGCTAAACTAATTGAAATGAACAGAAATGCACAGGAAACCAATAGTGATGGAAAGGAAACTGGGACTCAAATCAAGGGAGTGGACGATAAGGAAGAAAAAAATGGCCAAACAGAAAAGTATGAAGAAACAAGAATTTAAAAAAATGAGGAGAGGCTTAGGAACCTATATGTCATCTTTAAACATTCCAACCTCCAAGTTATAGGGGGGGTACCAGAAGGGGAAGAGGAAGAGCGACAAGTGGAAAACTTATTTGAACAAATAATAAAGGAGAACTTCCCCAGTCTGGCAAAGGAAATAGACTTCCAGGAAATCCAGGAAGCTCAGAGAGTCCCAAAGAAGTTGGACCCAAGAAGGAACACACCAAGGCACATCATAATTACATTAGCCAAGACCAAAATGAAGGAGAGAATCCTAGAAGCAGCAAGAGATAAGGGGACAGTCACTACAAAGGAGCACCCATCAGACTGTCAGCTGATTTCTCAAAAGAGATCTTACAGGCAAGAAGGGGCTGGAAAGAAGTATTCCAACTCATGAAATCCAAAGACCTACATCCAAGATTGCTCTATCCAGCAAAGTTTTCAATTAGAATGCATGGGCAGATAAAGTGCTTTTCAGATAAGATCAAGTTCAAGGAGTTCACCATCACCAAGCCCTTATTATATGAAATGTTAAAGGAACTTATCTAAGAAAAAGAAGATAAAAAATATGAACAGTGAAAGGACAGCAAACTCACAGTTATTAACAACCACACCTAAAACAAAAACTAAGAGGACAGCTAGATCAGGAGTGGAACCAAAGAAATGAAGATCACATGGAGGGTTAGCAACAGGGGAGTGGGAGGAGGAGAAGGGGGGAGAAGGTACAGAGAATAAGTAACATAGACGGTAGGTAGAAAATAGATAGGGGGGAGGGCAAGAATAGTGTGGGAAATATAGAATCTAAAGAACTTGAGACACGTAGTCATACACTAAGGGGAGGGGAATGGTGTGGGAGGGGTGTGCAGGGTGGAGGGAAATAAAGGGGGAATTAGAACAACTGTAATGGTGTAGTCAATAAAGTATATTTCAAAATGATACAAAATTATATGGATAGTGCTATTTTGTCCTCCCATCAACAGTAAAAAAAAAAAAAAAAAAAATTAATGGCCTAAATGAACCACTAGAGGTCGCTTCTGACCCTAGTGTAAGCCTATAAAGCCAGCTTCAAAACTGCTCTCACTGCAGTAACTCTCGGGAGACCATAATGTCATCATGAATTGTTTCTTTTAATATCTTGTGGAACTATGCAATGCATATCTTGGAAAGTTTGAAAAATGGAAAGAAACCATCTATTATCCCACTAGATAATTAATGTTCTCCTGTATAGTTGCTCTTTCACCAACCCAGACACAATCACTTCCCAGCTCCTACCTGAGGCCAGCCCTCCCCCCTCCTCCCCTTCCATCATGTCCCACCCCAAGACTTTATTCCACCATTTCCCTCGCCTTTTCCAAAACACCACATTGTCCCTATACTTGATCACTCCCATCACTTTCAAATAGGCTTCTTCTCCATTCTTGGCCGGGGGCGGGGGGCATTTTTAACCCTCATGATTCCACTCCTCCTCCAGCTACCTCCCCATTACTCATTTCATTTCCTCCCTACCAGTGTCTCCATTTCCTTTTCTCCAACGGTCTCATGGATCCGCTCCAGCCTGGCTTCCCCATCAGTTCTCGTGAAGTCCCTGTTGAACTCCATATGGTGAAATCCAAGGGCTGGTTCTCAGTCCTCATCTCATCTTCCTAGTCGACTCCCTGGCAACATTTCACATGGTTGATCATGCTATTCTTCTTGAAATACCTCCTGGAGTGTCTAGTTCTGGCTTTTGCTATTTCTTCATCTCTCCAACACCTTAACTTCAGAGCAGCCCAGGGTCCTCTGTCTACAGTCATTTGCCTACAAGCCCAGGCAGTCTCAGTGTTTTAAACACCACCAGCAGGCTGACAATTCCCTCCTTTGTTTCTCCATCCTGGATCTTTCCCCTGAACTCCAGAGTTTGTATCTAATACCCTCCTTGCACTTCCACTTGGAGGTCGAAAAGGCATCTCAAACTTAGCGTGGCCACAACAGAGCTGCTGGTTTCCATACTCAACTATGTCAACTTCCTCCTTCCATTTAACTCCAAATATCTTGGAACCATCCTTAATGTCTCTTTCTCTCACGCCCCATGCATCCTGTTGAAAATATATGCAGAATCTGGCCACTGCTTACCGATCCACTGCTAGTGTCCTGGTCCAAGTCACCATCATCCGTTACTTGGATTTTACGTTCATCTCTCAACTGTTCTTCCTGTTTTCCACTCTTGTCCCCAGTGAGCCCAATACAAACTCAAAAACCAGCTGCACTTTTTTCAGTGTAAGCCATGCCTTCACTCAAAGGCCTCAGGGAGGGAGCCCATTCTTATGCTTTCCTGCTGACTCTGCCCACGCACAGAGGCCTCCTTGCTGTTCTGTGCATGCTCCAGGCTCCCACCAGCCTCACAGCATGTGTGCTCCTGATTCCCTCCTCTGCAGTGCTCTGCCCCAGGTTCAGGCAGGGCTCACCTTCTCACTTCTGGTCGTCTTTACTCAAAGTCCTTAGTCCAACTCAGAGTCCTTTTTCTTGAAGCCTTTCCTGACCGCCTCACGCAAGACTGAAACATGCTCCCCGTGCTGAGTACTCTGCCCCGCTCTCCCGCTTCATTTCCCTCCACAGCACCGACAGCAGCTGCCACACCTGGTATATTAGGCATTTATTGTGTTAACTCTCTGACTTCCCCCACTAGGATGTAAGCTCTCAGGGCAGGGATTTTTATATTATTCATTGCTTATTCTCTGGTACATACACAATGGGCATTAAGTTAAATAATTTTCAGTTGCTGTATAAACACTTGAGCACTGGTTGGTGTAACATCCTTTAGAAGATAACAACAATGAATATAATATTAGCCTTCCCCATTCAGGAGCTCACTAGTAATAAAAACAGACACAATATCAATATAAAATAAATACATAAAATAAATAAAAATATAAAATAATACTCATGCATAAATACAAGCAAAACAAGACAATACTTACACAGATGCAGCGGGAATAATAGGGCAGGATTAATTCATTTTAATCTATTTAATGAGGACAGTCTTTTAATATACAGTATTTTGCTTTAGTAACACTTTCAATAGGAGGAATCTTCTCTGGTAATAATTTTTAAAGGATTAAATTATAATTTGGAAATTGTGAAATTCTATTTTTTTCATTCTTATTTCCTGTGGTGCACACACACACACACACAAATGCAAAAAGTTTCAAAATGACTCAAAGAAATGGCACCTAGGGGAGCACTTGAGATACAAGCATGTCATCAATGTCAGCCCAGACAAACTCATAAAAATCCCCCCCAAATGGCTTTCTGAGGACAGTGACTCTATGGCACCAAGAACAACTATGTCATAAAACTATCAATTACACACAATGCATTGTTTTACTGTGTCATATATTGATATAAAGTTAATCACATGGATACTACTAATCATTCCATATACTCTACTATTGAAAACCCATACCAAAGTATTGACTCTCAGTCCTGGTTGAGGTTTAGAATGGTGAGAACTATCTTACCAGCAGATACAAAATTGAAGCCAGGTAAACAGCATTGCTCACACTGAAAAATCTGAGAAATGACTAAAATTTGTTGAGAGGTAATGCCAGGAATGGATACTCCAGAGGATACCAGTAACTCTCAACCCAGGCTGTGCCTTTAAAAATACAGATTTTGCTCTGGCAGGTGTGGCTCAGCAGACTGAGTGCCTGTGAAGCAAATAGTTGCCTTGCCCATTGCCGGTTTGATTCCCTGCAGGGGCACATGCCTGGGTTGCAGGCCAGGTCCCCAACTGGGGGCGCACAAGAGGCAACCGATTGATGATTCTCACACATCAGTGTTCCTCTCCCTCCCTTCCTCTCTCTCTAAAAAGAAAATAAAATAAGAATATTTTTTAAAAAACAAAGATTTTCCCCAATACTAGTCCAGGCCTACAGAATTAGAATCTGTGGGGCTGAGGCCCAGGCACATGTAGTTTTGCAAAGCCCCCCCCCAGGGATGCTGATACACAGGTAGGGCTAAGAGCCACCACACAACTCCTACTTATATGTCAGAAGTGCTGGCTGTCCGTCCATTAGAGTTCTGCTCCCCGTCCGTAGCGGGGTTGTTGCAGCTGGGCAGTGGCTGCCCAGCAGTGCCCCCTGCATTTAGGCAGGGTGTTGTGACTGGGCGCTGGCCAATGGAACGTGTGGGCAGAAGTGATGCACTGCACATTCAGGCATGGCCCTTTAACACCTTCTCTTCCACCCTCTATCTCCTCTCTTCTCCTCTGCCAGCAGAAGTTCAATGCCTAGGGCAGTCCTTCATAGTCCAAAGAAATTCATGCCTTGTGATCTGAAAGTTAAAAAAATCTCAGTTAACAAGGAGATAGATCTTCAGTGTTTTGTTCCACTGGACGGATGGCTTAATCCCTTTACAGATTCAAATGATTTTTCTGGACAAATATTGTGACCTCTTTCAAATGTGTATGATACCACCCCTTGTAAAAAGCCATTTTGAAGCTTGCTAACTTGGGACTACAGGGTTAACTTCCCACCCACTGTGCTGTGCCCCAAACTTTCATCTTCCCTACAGAGCCCCTCTTCCCTGCTTTCTACAAGCCAGTCTTGGAGGGGGCCCTAGGGACATACTCGGTTAAAAGAGAAAGCCTGCAGTCTTGATGTGTGAGGGACCTCGGATGTGGTGTTTCCTGACTGTTGTTTGGGGGGCGTTCCTCGTCAACCATCTTGCATGTCAGCTCTAACGAAGGGCAATGTCTGGCTTTTAAAATGAGTCCCACAGTGTGAATCTTGTTGCAGAGTCTCTGCCACCCTGGGAGCCTAAATGACTTGGGAGAACAAAGCTACACACCCCCACCCCCATCTCCTTGCTACCCACTAGACTTCACATGAGAGGGAAATACATCTTAACAGTGTGAAAACCTGAGAGGCAGGGGTTTGTCTGTTACAGTAACTAGCATCACCTTAATTAATACAATGACTCATTGTGCAAAGATTCCTAACTTCATGTTGTATTTTGTCTCCCAAAAGATAACTTTGACAATAAAAGTTCAATACAACAAACATTGCTTGGTCCGTGCTTGCTAGTCACGTCTCTCAGCTCCAGTCTCATAAAGAAAAGTATCTCTTCTGAGGCTTCCCCATCACAAAACGTCCACATTGACAGTCTAGACCACCCACCAAAAAGCCACAGAAAGACACAACTTTCATTTCCTGTTCTGAGAGAATAAAATCATTCTAAAAACTATTTGTACATGGGAAATATCTGCTGTGGCTCCTGGATTTGTTCCTCATCATAGGCTGCATTGTATGCCCCCCCCCCCGAATTCTTATATTGAAGTCCTAACCCCTAATACCTCAGAATGTGACTGAAGGTATTTTTGGCATTAGGGTCTTTAAAGAGGTAATGAAAGTAAAGTGAGATCATATGGGTGGGCCCTAATCCAATGTGACTGGTGTCCCCCTAAGAAGAGGAGATTCGGACACAGGCAGGCACATAACAATTGAACATGAAGGAAAGGTGAACCTAAGATGGCAGGTATAGGGGGAGAGGACCCAGAAGAAACCAACCCTGCTGACACCTTGATCGTGGATTCCTAGCCTACAGAACTGTGAGAGAAAAAAATCTCTACTGTTTCGGCTACCCAGTCTATGGCACCTTGTTAAGGGAGCCTGAGCAAACTAACACAGCCAGGAAGGTGGGGGCCAGAGCACCAGCGACAACCTGAAATGGCCCGGTGGGTCATTCTGCGTGAACACAAATTACCATCGGGGTTGTCTTCTCTGGCCCCCAACCCCACTATGCACAACTGTCCGACAACTTGCCCTCTCCCCTTTCCTTGTCATTTCAGAGTCTCTTTGCCCCTTTCTCTACATATCAGAGATAGAAAAGAAAAAGAATGTGAACGGGGGACAGTATTGAGATGATGATGCTGGGAGTCTGTGCTGTTTCGTCTAATACTAGAAGGTGGAAATCTTTCTGCAAGGTGAGGACATCGCTTACAGCCACCCAGAGTGGGAAACGTGGGCGTGAGTCTAGAGGAGGCACCGGGTTTTGCTCATGAGGAGTCCACGGGCAACCTGCGTTGAGTCTCGGCAGTGAGCAGCCTATCGGTTCATCTTTCTACTTATTCAGCTGTTGCTAAGGCAGATCCCACAGTGATGCCTTCGCTAGGAGCATGCTCAGTGTGGCTTAGCTGGGGGTGGCAGGGAGCAGGGGTGAGCGCTTGTGTCCCTGCTAAAAGAATGAAAATAATGTAATTTGGAGACTCTTGTGAGACCTCCAGCAACCATTCCTCAGATATCGCCCATTTCTGCTGAAATCTGCTCCAGGCCAAGCTGACCTCAACCGGAGAGAATGCCAAACTGTCCCACTGAGTGACTGAGGGAAGGGGATAGAACTAGGCATTTTCTTGACAAAGACCCTGGTGAAAGCAAACTTTTTTTTGTCTCTAGTAGTTATGTGGTTCTTTTGCTAACACTGTCCCAAATTCTCAGCTCCAACACCTCACGGGTGTATACACACGTGAGCACACGCACACACACGAGAAAAGGAGGTATCTGTATGACAGCTCTGCAGACACATCTTTCAAGTAGTTGAGCCAGGATGATAATGGAAATCTAAAAGTCTGGGCTTCTAGACTGCTTCTTTATATATATAATAGATCACAAACAGCCAGACAGAAGAAATGCATTGGGTCAAGGCCTGGGGAAAAAGCGTGGAGCTTCCACGCTCTCTTCTGGAGCCTCCCCTACTTTCTTAAGCAATGTAAGCTGCTGCATTGGAGACGAGTCCAGCAGGATGAAATGTCCTCCATTGTTCATGAGTCTGGGCATTTATTTCCCTGGATTTGTTCAGGAAACCTTACTTCCTTTCCTGCCTTGCCTGGGGAAAATCATTTCCTTCAAAGTGAAGTTCTTTCCTGGACTAAGAATTCACCTGTTGCAACTGCTTTCCTGGCCCCCCAGACGGACGCAATCAGTGAGCCATGAACGGCCCCAGCAAGGCCTGTGGAGAGCATCCATCATTACAGGGCCCATCCATGGGAAGGCCACTGCAGTGCCCAGGTGGGGTCACTGCAGTGACCTGCACTCTGCACTGTGTGTGTTCTGTGGAGGAAAACCACAGCAGGACAGGCCTGAGTCCTGGAAAACATCCCTCCACCACCCACGTGTGCACAGGGGGTAACAATGCTGGGTGCCCTCCCCACCCCAGCATTTACTGACTACTGTGTCAAGTACTGTGTGAAATCCCTTCCACACATTTTCCAACAATCCTGTGAGGACATCCTAATTTTACAGACAAGGAAACTGAGGCACAGGGGTTCTATGACATGCTCAAGGTTGTACAGCTCATCAGTGGAGGAGCTGGGACACGACCCAGGGACACCTGACGGCAGAGCCCTCAGCGAGCACCAAAGACCCAGTGTAAATCCAGAGAAGAGAAACACACCAGGGAATCTTAACGGAATTCAGAGGGTCAGTTTGCTTCACTTTTAATGTAATCAAAGTAGCTATCGGGTTCAGAATCTTTCCTCTTTATTATAAATTTAGACACTTTGCCTGAAATACAATTATTCAAGTAAATGGACTTACTGCTTTCCTTGACCCACTCCTGAAAAGCACACTCTCCATTCAGTACTCAGCCTGAAAACAGTCACACCCAAACACACACACACTTCCATCACTTTTTAAAGATCTAATGGGCTAGACTCCCCTAATACTCATTCTTAGGAACAAGCAATTTTCTAGACTCCAGAGAATATTTATTTGCCTCTCAGAAGTGTTAACACATTCAACGGTAGTAAATTAGGTCTTGAAGGAGGCCCATTCATTCTTCGGTGCCATTGTGTACACTAACAGAAATACTTAGTGGTTTGAAATAATGTACTGAAATCCTGAGCGCCTACCCTAAGCGGCTCAGACCCAAAACAGAGACTTTTGCCTGCACAACATTTCCAAAGGATTTTGCATGTGGAAATGTGTTTATGATCATGTAGCTTTTCAACCTGGTGAAGGGCAGCAATTCTCCCTGATTAAAGAGAAACTGGGATGGGGAGGACAGGGGAGGGCAGACGCAGTCACCCAGGGTTATGGGGAGGCCAGAAGGCAGAGGGAGAATTCCAGTAACACTCTCCAGCGATCCTGGAGATCCCGGCTTCAAGAGTAGATGGCTGTTTGAATCCAGACCCTGATCAAGGCCTTCGCCCTGGGAAGAACCCAGGTGGCAACCACCCACTGCGCCCCCGCCCCCTCCACCACCACCAAGCTTCTGAAGGGCGGGGTGTTGGGGGGGCGGGGGGCGGTCGGGGGAGGCGGAACTGGCCTGTTGACGGGTTCGGGATGGGATAAGGGGAGAAAAGATGAAACCCAAAAGCCGAGTTTGGTAGAGGTGGGCTTGATGGGAGCTCACGCCAACTCACCCATTCGGAATGTCCGCAGAAAAAACAAAAATGTTTCCCACGGGGTTTGGTTCCCGTCAAAAAGGGGTTGGAAGGGGGTCGAGAAGGAGTTCAGAGGGAGGGAGGCCCCTCCCGGGCCGTGCTCCCTGCGGGAGGGGAGCGCGCAGCCGCCTCGCCCGCGCGGTGGGGTCGCGGCTCTCCCGCGCGCGCACCCCGCCCCCTCTCCGGGCGGCGGCGCAGGGGAAGGGGCGGGCGGGGGCGGCCGCAGCTCTCTCCTCCCTCCGCGCTCCCGCCGCACCCCGCTCCCAGGCACTTCTGGAGCTGGGAGGGCGGCGCGGGGGCCGGCCCGCCTTCCTCCTAGCCGCCCGCGGCGTTCCAGCGGCAGGCGCACGCCGCGATGGCAGCGGCTGAGCGGGGCTGAGCCCGCCACCCGCCGCAGCCGTGGGCTCCTCCGGCCCCAGCCATGGCGAAGCAGTACGATGTGCTGTTCCGGCTGCTGCTGATCGGGGACTCCGGGGTGGGCAAGACTTGTCTGCTGTGCCGCTTCACCGACAACGAGTTCCATTCCTCGCACATCTCCACCATCGGTAAGGGGCGGTGGCCGAGGGGCGCCCCACCCTCCCCGCCGCCACCACCTGCCCGGTGGCCCCTTCCCCTTCCCCACCCAGGCCGGGAGGAATTGCTCGCCTCCTCCGCTGAAGGCGGGAGGCGAGAGGCTAGGACGAGCTCACGAATCCCTAGGTGAGGGGCCCCCGGCTGGGGACCTGAGCCTCGGTTCCTGGAGGTGAGGGGTCCCTGCTGCTGTCTGTGACTGGAGATGGGTTCTCCGGGCTCGCTCTGGGGAGCCTTCCCACGGAAGCCGAGACTACTGGCGCGGATGTAGGCCTGGGTACCCTGAGCTGGGGCAGCCAGGATCTTAACCACTGAAATGACACCCCCACACCCCCAGGTAGAGAAGGGGGGAATTAAAGCTTTTGCTTGAGGAGTTCACAGTGCGGAGCCAAGTCACTGACTCACTGGGTACACCCCCCCTCCCCGTTCAGGGGTGACCCAGTGTGGATCCTGGAGTGGGAAGAAGGGAGGGAGGGGCCAAAGAGGTTGAGTCTCTAGGGCACAGCTGTGAAGGTAAGCCACAAGGTGGGACACCTGGAGAAGGGCACCTGAGATGCCCACGGTCTGCGAAACCGACACTTACTAGCCAGTTCTGGGAAAGCAGTTGACTGAAGCACCCGTTTTGAAAGAGGCTGGGGAACATCAGGACCACTTGGCCAGACGGGTCAGAAGGCAGGCAGGACCCACCTTAGAGAATACATCTCCTTGATCCAGCCATGTGGGGCCTGTACTTAGAGGGACAGGCCTGGTGGCATCGCAGACAGGACTCTGATGGGATCACTTGTTCTGGCAGGGGATGGTGGCCTCCCCTCTGAGGGGCGCCTCTTCTGCGAGGTCTGAGTGGAGGGAATTCCACCCACATCTAACAGGCCCCCTGATTGATGTCCACAAGAGCCTCAGCACTGCCCAGGTCCCCCTCCTGCCAGCCGGGGCCCTGGCACTCCATGACTCTTGAAGCTTCTGCCCTGCCTCCCAGCACACACTTCTTGCCAAGGGAGAAGAGAGAGCAGGTGGTGCCAGGAGGAACAGGGCCTCACAGTTAAGAGGCAGTCTTTGTTGTCAGACCTGCAGACCTTGCTTTGGGGCAACATGACCTTGAGGATCACTTAAGCTTCTGACCTCCAGTCTCTCCTGTGTGGAATGGGAATGACAATAGTACCTGCCTACCAAGGTGCTGTGAGGATCAATGAGATAATGTTTGTAAAAGCACGTGGCACAGACTCAGACACGTGGTGAAACAGCATAATGCCAGTGGCGTCGTTACTGTCACCATTCTTGACCTCCTAGGGGCTCAGAAGCTGTAAGGTAGGCTCCCAAGAGGCCCAGGAGTTGGATGAGAGACACCTCACAGGGATGGGTGAGACACACAGGCCAGGAGAGGGCTGCACGCCTGTGGGGAAGGCTCAGGGGGAAGAGGAGGCCTTGGGGAAGGGGCCTGGGAGTGAGGAGGGAGTGGCTGAGGAACCAGATGGCATATGAGGACAGGTGCAGGTTAGGTGTGGGGGCAAAAGGCAGCAGGTTAACACTTAAGGAAACTTCCCGTGATTATTTAGGGGGATGGGCTGGTGCCAGGTGCTGCTGAGCTATCGCAATGGGCAGGGGGCAGCCTGGCGGCCCCTGGCTTTTACCCGAAGAGCAGGAGTTTGCACCTTGGTATCCTGATGACATCTCAAGTCCTAGGAGGGACCAGAGTTTTTCCTTCGAGAGCTTTATTCCCCCATCTCTCTTCAGGAGCTCTCAGGCTCCTGCTCAGTGCTGTGGGGGAGCTAGTCTCCCCTAGGAGATGTAGCCCCCTTTTCCACAGACAAATGAGTGAACTGCCATTTCTGACACACCGAGACAGCCCTCCTGGGGCTTGTTCTTGCCTTAGACCCCTGACCCCCATATTGCTGGTTACCAGCCCTTCTTAATGTACCTTCTACCTTGTCTTGGCCCATCGTAGACGTTTTCCCAGCTAGACAGGTAAACGTGTCGTTTTCCCTCCAGGTCACAGGGACGTCTCAGGTTCTGTTTGGGGCTGACCACTTTGTGGGCAGAGGTGAATCAGTGAACTGGCGGACATGTTTCTACAGCATCCCAGCCCCTCTGTTCCCACAAAGCCCTTGGCATTTTGACCTAAAACCTGGAGCCCATTTTTCTAGTTTTTTCTCAGCTTCTGATGGCTGGGTCCCCCCCATCCCCCAGAATACAGAGGACTGTTTCGGAGTTTGGAGTCTGTGGAAGAGAAAGAACCCTGTCTTTCTTCACATCAGCCTCTTAAAATGTTTCTTAAATGCCTTCTTGTTGAAAGCTTATTCTGCCTCATCTTGGGCATGTTTTCAGCATTAACTAAGACTTGGGGAAGGAGTGGGATGATCAGGAAAAGCTCTTCCCTTTTCTGGGTATAGAACGTTTTCCTTGGAGAAGGAAGGGGCAGCCAGGAGGCAAATCAAGAAGCCAAGGAAATGGGCACGACCAGGTCGTAGCCCTTCATTTTTCTGGTCAAAACTGTGCCCGTGTCCTGTAGGGAGACTCGGTGCTGAGACCTGGAGATTCCAAGGTGAATAATGTGTGTCCCGTCTCTCCAGCTGCTCCTTGTCTAAGGCATGTTGCTGGCATTGATCTAGTCACCTTTTTGGGAGCTGCTTTTGTGCATGGAGAAAATGGGGCAACTCACCAAGCAGTGCCAGGACAGAGTTCAGATTCTTGGACCACGTTGGTGTCGCCTAGGCTGATACTTTTGTGAGTTACTACTTATGCTACTTCCTATAGGATCCTGTGACGTTGGAGAAATGGCCTGCCAGGGAGCAGTGAGGAGACCTCCCAGATAGGCACTGACCACCCCTCTTTTTTCCAGTCAGCAGGTAGCCAGGTGGCCCTGCAGCTGGCCCTGCACCACCGGTCCCACGACGTGGTGCAGAGGTGGGCAGCCGGCGCCTTAATATTTTCTGCTGTTTCCTGACAAGACTGTCTTACCTGTTAAATCAATTGAGCAGTAATGACAAAGCACCGTGCCAAGCATTTAGAGACAAATTGCTTTGTGCCTTCCCCTGCCCGCAGAAGCCTGTCATCTAGTTGGGGAGGCAAGACAAGCCAAAAGAGCCTTGGCCACAAGACAACATGTCTGTGAGCTCTCAGTGAAGGCTCATCCAGGGTAGGGGATCCACGGTGGTCACGATGGCTGCTCTTCACGAAGGTCTCCCGGTTGTTGTCAGCATCTGAACCATGAGGTGAGACTATGCGTGAGGCAGCCAGTGCGCAGTGAGGGGACTGTGAGTGCCATTGCTAGAACCAAGTGCTAGAGGAGGCTGGAGAAGCAGGGGGCCCTGTGGACCAGGAGTCACAGGGAAGCTCCAGGTGGAGGGGAAGCTGAAGCTGAAGCCGCGTTGCCGTGTGGGATGCTCTTCGGCTCCTGTAGGGGGAGGAGCAGATGGTGTCGCCCCAGCAGGGACAACAGAGGTGGGAATTTGGTGGGTGTTCATGCGACTCGGGGCAGTCTGGCTGGAACAGAAGGGGCTTTGGAGAAAGAGGAAGAACATTCCTCTGTTTGTCTCTCTGTCTCCCAAACTTGAAGGTGAGACCAAATCTTATTCCTCTGTGTTTTCAGTCCTAGTGCATGGCCAGGAACAATCTCCATCAATGTTGAATGAATGAGTGAATGAATGAATGAGTGAGGGCATTGAGGGCCTGGCTGAGTGGGGTGGAACTTGAGCCTTCACAACAGTATAGGAAGTTTCTGAGCAACTTCTGATGTGGTGAAAAAGGCGCTCAGGGTGGCGGCCAGAAGAGGGGACCAGACGTGCAGCAGCAGGCCAGTCAGGGGCTATGGTAGTATCCGGGCACGAAGGGACCTCTCAGCCCTGCCTACCCCCTCCTGGGGCACCAACTGCAAACTCTGTATCAGCACCTGTTCTCCGTTCCCACTGAGCAACCTGGCAACTTCTGAAGGGGCCTCAGCTGATGTGTGCTGCCTGCCTAGGCAAGGAGACCCAGGAGCAAGTAGGAGGGGTGGAGAGGTCCTATCCTATGTAGACATCTGTGTGTCTGGACTTTGGGTTTCCATTCTGCGTGGCAGCCAGGGGGACCGCCCATGAGTTGACTTTCTCCTGCGCATCCTTGGTCTTCCCTGAGTCCACCTGCCCCTGGGCTCTACACCGTGTGTTTGGAAGGCCACATTCAGCTGCACCCCTCTGTGTTCTGTGATTTTCCAGTTTGGCTGGTTGAACTTCTGTGGCTTCAGGGCTGCTTTCTCAGGAAGTTCTGTTCGAACTGGAGTCTGGGCACCTGGGGCAAGGACATGTGGGTGACCAAAGGGGAGGAAGAAGGCTGAAGGTTGGCCACAGAGGAGAGCCTGGAATCAGGTCCTGGAATCAGGCCAATGCTTGGGTGCTGGGGTCTGTGGGCCTCAGACCAAGGCGTTGTGTGCCTGTGCTACGTGACACCATGGGAGGTCTGGGCCAGTCCCTGCCCCAGCGCCAGGCAGCCTGAGCCAGGTGTCTTCCCAGAGGTTCCCACAGCCCCCAAGAAAGGAAGGGAAGGTGAGGTGCCATGAATAGAATGAAAGGGGCACACATGTAAATGCGAATAGTAGGGAATATTTGGGTTCCTTAGTGACCCATGTTGTTAATTCATTAATGCTCTAAGTTCTTAGAGAAAATTAGGAGAATGCATTTCTAGCCATTAGTTACTGCACTTTAGGTAGTAAATATATACCAGTACCAAACTTCTCTAAAGGTACCGCAGTACATCCACTAAAGTTAACCACACACACGCAAAGGGTGTGCCACATCTTATATGTAAATTGGGAATCGAGTCCATTCACCAAATTTCAAACCGATGTTTACTAATAATTTTATGACAGAATGTGAAGTGGGTAAATTAGATACATTAGCATATTATTATTTAATGTATTTATCACTGGCTCTTTTACATGCTTTAGTCTGGTTAATATATTTAAATTTGCTTTCTTTTCCTCTCTCTGAAGGCTCTGTTTGTACTGTTTTATGACACTGTTGTAAACTTCAACTATATCAATAAAAAACAAGTTTAAAAAAAGAAAGCAAAGAGCACAGACAAGCTGTGTGAGGTTCCCGTGGACTTGCTGGCTCCACCACCCTCAGACATTTATTCAGCATCTCTGTGCCTGGGTTTTTCATCTGTAAATTGGGGATAATAGCAGAACCTTCCTTAAGGGTCATTGTGAAGATTAAAGAGGCTAAAAAAAAGGATAGCTGCTCTTATTATATGTTTATTATTATTAATTTTTCCTAGCTTATAAGAAAGTTGCAGAGATGAATAAACACATGCATTTGGTTGCTGAACATCGCTCTGTGCCTCTCGCTGTGTGAGGAGCTGGGGACACAGCAGTGAATGGCACAGAACAGAGTTGGGGCACCATCGTCTCACTTCCCAGGGAGCACAGGAGTAGCTCTGACTTTCATTTCCACACCTGGGCCAGTTTCCCCCTTGGCCCTGGCAGCCCCAGGACTGAGAAGAAAGAGTTGGTGACCAGGTGTGAAGGAATAGGGAGAGAGGTGACCCTAGAGGGGTTGGGGGTGGCTCTGGCTCAAGGCGCTGGTCTCTGCCAAGTGTCACTCTCCCTCAGGCCGCTGTTCTGCCTGCCCCCTTTTCCAAGGTCATGATCCCTGATAATGGCTCTGAAACCCTCAGAGGATTTCATTTGTGCTGCTCTGTGCACCTGTGCCCCCTTCACAGCTCTGCAGATTCGCCCACGGCTTTGAGCGCCCTGATTCCTGCTCCTTCTTCCTCCTCCCAGCCTCCTCCCGCTCCCCAGACAGCTTGGTGATGAGCTTTATAACATGAAAGTCGATATTTGGCCATTACCCTTCTTCCCCGATTGCCAGCTCTTCTCAGAGTGCCTTCTTCTGTAATCTAATATTTGTGCCTGTTTCCCTGTGAAACTGCCAACTTACTGCGGAGGCCTCTGACCTCTCCTTGGCTCTTCTGCCTGGGCAGTGTGCTTTGTCAAGGGGGCCACAGAACTTCCTGGACATGTAAGTCCTCCCGAGGACAAGGAAGCAGCTAATCATCAGCCCTACTTTATAACTGGGGAAAGTGGGGCCCCGAGCTGGGTGATGACTCATGCCTTGTGTGCAGGTTGCCCAAACTCGAATCTTCTCCTCTACTCTAGTTTCTCCACACTGGCTTTGTGCGCGCCCTTGCTCATCCTGGAGGGCCCTTCCACAGGTTGCCAAGCAGAACCTCCCTGGGCCCTTCTGAGGGCTCTGGGATGGGGGGTCGGGGGGGCAGCTGTGCCTCTGCTGCTGGCCTTGGTCCCTCTGGGGGACAGTTGGGGTGTGATTGAGGAGTCCCACTGGGGGACCTTTGAGGATGAGAGCTGATTGTTGCTCTCGTGTTACTGTTTTGATAACATATTTACCGAGAACTCGGTGACCAGGGCACCGTGATCCACAGAGGGGCCAGGCCGTTGGCCTCCTTCATTGCTCTTCCTGATTAAAGTCTTCTCTCCACTCTTCTTCTGGCGTGTGCTGGTTTCATTTATTCACTCCCTTGCTCACTCGTTCATTTTTTATCCTTTCATTTATTCAATCTGTTGAAAAGTATGTAATGACTACTACCAGGTGACGAGAATATGAAGTGGATAAGATGCTATTTTGCCCTCTGGGAGCCGCCAGTGCAGATGGGGAGTCAGGCTTCCAAACAGACAACCGGAATTTTGTGCAAATGCAATGTCAATGTGCTTTGGAATCACAGAGGAGTGACAACTTCCTCCTGGGGAGGCTGGTGAAAGCTTCACAGAGGAAGTGACATTTGAGTGGGGCCTTGGAGACAGAGAAGGCCTCCCCCGGGGAGAAGCAGTGGGGAGGAGGCGCTGCCTTCCGCCTGGCTGGGCCAGCTGGTGGCGGCCAGGTCCTGAGCAGACCAGCTTCAGTTCCACTCAATCCTCATGAGGCTCTTTGTGAGGGGAAATGCATTTGGAGGCCCTGTCCCCTTTAAAATGTTTGCTCCTGAGGCTCCTGGCCTCAGTATCTTCCTCCTTAAACCTGTGCTGCCCGGGAAGGGACTCAAGAGGAGGAGAGGGGCAGGAGCAAGGGGTCAGTGCCATTTGACCACCCAGCAGCAGGCTGAGGAGGGCGAGGCCTAGGGCAGGGGTCTGCCAGAGTGGAGGGGGACAGGGTGAGCTGGAGCTCATGGCACATGTCACAGAGGCCCCGCGGAGGCCTGTGCACGTAACAGTGGACATGGTATGGGTGAGTGAACCAACATTTCCTGAGCATCTACTTAAAATTTTATTTATTTATTTGTTTTTAGAGAGAGGTGAAGGGAGGGAGAAAGAGAGGAAGAGAAACATAGATCCGTTGCCTCTTACACCTGCCCCCACTGGGGACAAACCCTCAGCTAGGCATGTGCCCTGACCTGGAAGCGAACCAGCAACCTTTTGCTCTTTAGGATGACGCTCAACCAACTGAGCCACATTGGTCAGGGCCCTGAGCACCTACTTTGTGTATGTCCTATATACACAGAAATAGTGTGCTTTATACACAGGGCAGGGCAGAGGTATAAAGTGGGAGGTACAAAGTGGCCTTGCTAGTGTTTGAGAAGTTTCTCGGCACATTCTTCAGGCTAGAGCCTGCAAACAAGTGTGCGTGTGTGCATACATGGGTGCACATGTACGCAAGTGAGGGTGGGTGCCCATGAGATCCAAGGGAAGTCGGGCCTCGCTGTGCTTTTTCTCTTTATAACCAAGGAAGGAATAACGCTGCTTCCTCTTACTTTTCTCTTCTGAGAAACTGTAAGTTTGAGTGGAATGCGTTCCTGTCTGAGGGATGTTTGCTGCTTTCCCTGCCTGGGCCCCGGATCCTTCAGTTCGTCTCCCTCCTGCTACCTTACTGTCATTCAGGTCTTAGCTCAGATGTCACCTGCTTTAAAAGGTCTTCTTTTACCGGCTGATCTGAAGGCACTTGCGTGCATCTCTCCACCGTCTTCCCCATCATTCTGCTTTTGCCTCTTAACAGCACTCTGAAATTACTTATTGGTCATGTGCGATCTGCTTGCCCACTCGAATAGAAGCTTTCTGAGGACAGGATCTCCCTGTGCTGTTCACTGCTGTGACTGCTAAGCTTAGTTCCAGACACACAATCACACAGTAGGCACTCACTAACTGTTTGTTTGAGTGAATGAATGAGTGAAGAATGAATCAAATGAGTGGATGGATGCATTTTCCTAGAGGACTTTTGCTCTTCCCTGAGGGAAGTCACAACCAGTATTGGTTTCTTGGGTCTCTTAAGACCACGAGAGACTCACTGCGCTACATGTGTCTGGGACTTGGAGGAAAGGGGGAGAATCCTGTAAAGGGGAGCTGTTTCCAGTAGCTTGCAGCCCTTCTGCTCAGATGTACGTCATAGGAGAAGCTCAGATGTCTGAGGGAGCAAGAACGTGCTCCCGCGATCCCTGTGTGAGTGGGTCCTCTTCGCTGTATGAAGAGACAAGGGGTTGGTATCTTAGGCTAAGGTCCGTTTTGCCGGTTGCACGGGGTCACTGCTGGTGTCAGAGGATGCCCCTCAGCCCGGGCCAGGCTGCGGGAGCGATGTAGGACCACCTCACGGCTGGGGGCGCTGGAGTGGGGAGCTCCTGGGGCTCCAGGACTGGGGATGTGCATTCCCTCCAGCCTCATGGGAGTCCAGGCTTGACTGGGAAGCCCTCCTACATGATAAAAGCCCCCAGATTCCTGGGTTTTTAAAGACTGACCCTTGAGATTTTATGTGAAGGCCTCTGGAGTTGTCCTGGTCCCCATATCACCACTGTCCTTCCATGTTGAGGTCATCTGTGTGCGTCTTGAAAAAAAGAAGAGGGGTAGAGTATATTCTGCAATCCCCAGTCTTTCTTGTGGATGGGCGTCCTAATCAGACCTTTGGCCCCAGTGCCCTGGAGGTTAAAACTTGGTCTTGGTGGTGGAAGGTCAGGATTCTGCCTGCCAAAGACCAGGGTCTTCTCTTCATTTCTGCTTCCCATCACTGCCAGCGCCAGGCGGTGTGAAGGTCGATGAAGCCTGTGCACAGAGAGCCTGGGTGGAGCCGGCATGAGGGGCAGTCAGTCTGCAAGTGGGCAAGAGGAAGAAGTCAGTCGGTGTGGAGTCCCACAGACGGTGAGGAAGAAAGTCCCCAGGCCGAAGGGAGGAAGAGGATACAGCAGGTGGCAGGTCCAGGGCAAAGATGCTGTCCCCTAACCACCCATCTAAATGGCACGAGGGGCATTTGTGTGCCAGGAGCCCTTGTCTTGAATCTCCTCTTGAGCTCTGCCTCTCAGCTCTCCCTCCCTTGCTCCCCTCAGTATTCTTCCCCACTTGTCCCTCAGTTAGGGGAAATGGCGTTATGGGCTCCTAGTGTTATTGGTTTCTCTGGCTGAGAGGAGGTGGCTTTGAATGCGAATCACTCTGATGCCTTGTATGGGGTGGCAAAGTCAGGCGGCCACCTCCCCACAGGGCCCGCCTATCCCTAAACTTGTCTTGGGGTGACTCAGGTGACCTCTTTGGAGGTGACTTCCTGCCACAGCCCCCGTGAATCCCACATGTCCAGCACATGCTGGTTTCTTAGGGGAGAGAGGCCCCGGGCCTTCCGGGCCTGGTAACCGGAGCCAGCATGGCTCCAGGGATTGGGTGTCTGCCTTGGGTTTCAGGTGTATTAGGTTGTTCCTGTCGTGGCATCTCGTTGCTCCTGAAAAGGCTCAGGTCACCGTGCTGGTCCTTTGGGCTGTGGTTGATCATGGTGATAATTTGGCACCCAGAAGAGCCCTGTTTCCACTGGAAGCATGTGGCACTTGGCAGACAGGCAGGTCGGCACCTGACATTAACCCATGAGGTACTGGCCCACCAACAGGCATAGCCTGGCTTTTCCAGAATTTAGGTCGTAGCCGGACTCCCAGGGGCCATCTGGGATCCCTGGTGGGTGGCATTTCCTCCTTTTGTTAAAACCGCTCCAGCTGAGTGCTGGCTCTCCACCTCCCCTCCCCACCGTGAGCCTGCCTACCTCCCAGAGCGCTCCCATTCCTCAAGCTGGGCCCCTGGGCCCCTGGGCCCCCTCGGCTCATCTTCCCCGAGGGAGCTGACATTTAATAAAGCTCTATGTGCCAGGCCCTGAGCAATGCGCAGTCCTCACAAAAACTCCCTGACGTGGGGACCGTCACCCCCGTTTGGTAGGCAAGGAAACAGAATCCAAGAGAGGCTACACAGCTTTCCCAAGACCACACAGGTGATTCGTGGTAGAGGCAGGTTGGAGCCAAACTCTGACCTCACAGCTATGTTCTGAATGCCCACACCACCGTTTTCTGAGCCGTACTTTTTCTGAACACGCGGAAAAGCCGTACACGCTGGAGAGCCGGACTCCCTGCTTGCCAGGGCTCTCTCTGGAGGCAGACAGCGATGGTAAGGAGTGCTCTTTCCCCTGGATGTGCCCATTCCCTTCTCTCCACAGTCCTCACGGCCCCTCCACTGCTAGACCTTAGCGGGTGGTCAGCTGGGCCCTGCCTTCGTGCCCAAGGCTCCAATCTCAGGAGCCAAGCATGTGCGGCGCCTGCTCCCCTGGCCTGTCCCTCTGACCGGACCTTAGCCCCCTGGGCCCGGAGGACGGCCCCGCCTGTCCTCCCAGTTCTCTGACAGCAGCTGCCACCGTGCTCCAGTGCTCTGGGTGTGGCCTGGCAGTTGCTGGAGGAACAGTGGCCACACTGCCAGGGACACAGCAGGAAGAGCCAGAGGCCACTGGTAGATCAGGACCTGGCACTGCCACTTAACTGAGGGGCTTTTCTTGCTGGTGTCTGTGAAGCATTCAGAAGGCCGGACACCTGTCCTTGCTCTTGATCTGCCGGCACCCAGCCCTCCGTACCTTACGCTCTCTCGGGGGCCGGGGATTACCGCTGATGGAACTGCCACTTTATGCCTGGCACTGGATGGAGGCAGAATTTTAAAAATCAACAAACAACAAACCTGTTCAATACAAAGTATATTATCTTCCCTTACATACTAGCTGGGGCTAGAAGACAGACAAATAGGAGGTATTAAGGAACAGGGTACACCATTTAGAAGTCTTCCTCGCAGTCCCAGCCTTGAAGTGTCTTGCCTGCCAGCTGGGTGAGGGCAGTGGGTAGCCGTTAGGCAGCAGGTGACAGTCACGGGCTGTGACTCTTTGGGCATCCTGAGGTGCTAAGAAAATGGGGCGCTATGAGGCTAGACAGTGGGGTCTGGTGTGGACGGTGGCTGTGCTGGGACACAGCACCCTGAGTCTCACTCCAGCCGGCACGTTGGGTCTTAGGCATTCCCTGCTTCCCTGCTCACCTGTCTGCCTCATGCTTCTCATTACCAACTGGCCAGTCCCCTCTGCACCTTCTGGAGGGAGCTGGTTTGATTGGCTTAGCTAACTCCCCTGGTCCCTTTTGGCCAGGTCACCTTGTGAGTCACCAGCAAACCCAGTGGTGGGCTTCCTTTTGGTAAGATATCCACCCCCGGTCTAGTCAGGGTTGCTTTTCTGCAGAGAACACGCAGAACTGATGCTTCGGGCTGGGCAGTCCCAACCAGAAAAGGACACTGGGTGAGGCGGCCACCATGATGGACATGTCTGAGGTACCGCTCGCCATGCTTTCCACATGTGGTGGGGAGGGGCCCCATCTTCTTGACTTTCTCCTCCCAGGCTCCAAGGTCTCTGGGAACTTCTGCTGGAGCTGCGTGGAGAGGGTTTGCTTGCTTCTTCACATCTGCGTCTCCCCTCTGTCAGGGAAGAGAAGCAGGCCCTCTTACGGAGACACGGAGGTGGCACTGTCCAGGGTGTTGCTTCTGGGCTTAGTGGATGCTCAAGGAGCAAGGGGTTCCCTGAAAATAGGGCACAGTGGGTTTGCCCTGTGTGTGCCTACTGCTCACTTCTAGATGCCTCGTAACACCAGAACAGGCGTGGGCTCTGCTGGGGCATGATAGAAAAGTCCCCACAGCCTCGAGAGTCAGGCGGCCACTGGTCAAGCGAGGAGTACCCTGGGGAGGTTCTAAAGAGACTGGTGTCCAGCTCTGGCTCAGCCATAAGATGTGGGAATGTGAGTGGGATCCTTGGCCTCTCTGTGTCTCCCAATGGTAGTCCCCACTCCTCCCTGCTTCATGGGCCTAAGAACTGAGGGCTCTGGGTTCCTTGGCCAGGGGTGTGCTGGTGTTATGAGCACAGTCGGGAGCCTTGGGTGTGGTTTTGCCTAAAGATGGGCCAGACAGTGGTTCTCATACCGTGTGTGTCTGAGATTTAGTAGGGCTGGGTGGGCCCAGAGAATCTGCATTTCTCACAAGTCCCGACTGATGCTGAGGCTGCAGGTCCTGGGCCCACACTCTGAGGAGCACGGTCCCAGAAGCTGCTGTCTGAAGTGTGCTCCATGGACCAGTGGCATCAGCCTTATCTGGATGGAGGCCTAACGCAGCATCTCAGGCCTCATCTACCACCCACTGGGTCAGAATCTGCGTCTTGACCCAATCGCCACGTATCTGCTTGCACCTTCAAGTTTGAGATGTGCTCCCTTGGAGGAGCCAGGATGAGTGCACACTGCGGGTGGAGGTGGATGAAGAATCTCTCTCCTTCCTGGGGTTCTGAAGATGCAGCAGCCAGGGGTGGAACAGTCAGGATGAGCGCCCAGAGGGGGCTGATGAGGACAGCTGAGGGGGAGACTTGGGAAGAGGAGAGAACTCTTCCTGCCCCAGATAAGGTGAGAAACACCAGGAAATTCCGAGGAAATGAGGTGGGCCTCAGAGAAAAGGCTTCAACAGGCAGCCTTCATCGGACAGGGGCACGGTATTCTCTTGAATGCCTCCAGCTGTGGGCAGGGGCGCACTGGGACTGAAGCCTTCAGTGGGGAGGACAGCGGCTGTCAGGGATGTGAGGGGTGACCACACATTGAATGGACAGGTTGCTGAGCAGCCGTGAGGCCCAGCCGCGGTGACAGAGCACGTGTCTGCAGGGACTAAACAAGGCCAGCGTTGTGACTTCATCCTGCTCAGCAGGGGAAGGAACTGACCGCCATGCAGGGGTACAGCAGGGGCCACCAGCGGGCACAGGTCACAGCGGGCCAGGGCTTGACCAGCAGGGTGGACCCAGAGGAAGGCACAAAGTGTGTGGGAGTAGAGTATCAGGAATAGATTCTACCAGAAGACCCTGGGGCCATTAATCTTCAAATGTTAAAAAAAAGATGGGGAGCGGGTGGAAGAGGAAAATCCACCAGAAGGCATAGACTTTCTCTGTTTCTTCCTTAGTGCGTATGAAGAGACGAAACTGGAGGATCTGACTTCTCAGAGATGCTAAAACAAATGTTACTGAGTGGTCGGGAGGGCCTGGGTTACAAGATGGTGGGGGTGCTGTGAGCCCCCAGAGTTCTTCAGCTTCGATCCCCAGCCACACAGCTAAGAGGTGAAGGAGAGGAGAAGGAACCCAAGCCCAGCTCGCACTGCCAGGGTCCTTGCGTTTCTCTCGTCTGCCCTGCCTCTTGTAACAGCCTGCGTTCACTCTTCAGCAGGTTCCCCTGGTGTTGGAGTCTCCTCCCCCAGCGCAGCCCTTCTCAAGGACGGCAAACCGAGTGCAGTTGAGGCCTCTGTGCCTAATTAACATACGACATACGAGTCTCCGTCATTCCCTCTAGAAACAGCGGGAGGGGTGGCATGGGCCATGGTCTCAAACAGGCCTCTGCTGGGGCCGTGCTGACCTTAGGTTGGTGATGTCATTCCCTGGGCCTTTGTCTCTTTCCCACTAAGCTCCAAAAGGACCACATGCCATTTTGCCACTCTCTGCAGCTAGCGCTGTGCAGGGCACAAAGCAAGTCCCCACAGAAGTTGGTGAAATAAAGCAAGTGGAACCTTCTCTCTCCACCCCGAGCCCCTTTGTGACCACTTTGCACAAACAAGGCACTATCCCTGACCAGGCTTGCTGGGCTAGTGTGAGGGCGAGCTAGGTCTGTTCCAAAATGAACCACACTGCCGGTCCTCCTGGGCGGAAGGGACTGTTCCACGAGGGACACAGAATTTTTTGCATTCCCTTTGATGCCAGGTACTGGGAAGAGGCAAATTCTTGACAACGGTTTGCCTGGGTGGGGGGTGTGAGCATGCTGCTGCCCCCCGCCCCGAGGCCAGGTGCCGCCTCCTTGTTTCACCCTCCTCTCCTCACCTCTCAGCGCACTTGGGAGGGTGGCTGCCAGGCATTGTCCGCTTGGAAAAGTACAGCTGCATAGATACGAATCAGCGTGGGCAGCGAGAATGATTCACGTCTGACCAATTCAATTTAGTTCGGGTTGTCTGTTTCGAACCTTTTTCTCCTTCTAATTAAATGATGATTGGTCTCAAGGGTGGGAGGAAGAGCCTAACCTTAATCCGTCTGAATCTGTGGACAGTAGGGATAGGATGGGTAAGGGGAAAAGCGTTATTGTTAGCAAAGGACCAATTCCCCGGGTGGAATGGCCACTATGGGGGCATTCCAGCACCTTTGGGGTCTTCAGGACTGCGCTGTGCAGCCTGGTGACTACAGTCCCAGACTCTGGCCTTCCCAGGTTCTCCACCCCAAAACTGGTTAACAAGGCCCATTCCTGACTTGTCTCTGGGGAGTACACGGAGACTTAAGCTTAATTAACCTACTGGAGACAGCTCCCGAATCTCTGGGCACGGTGCCTGGGCACAGTCAGCGCTGAGGAGAGGCGCGGCGATAAAAACTCTCGGCTCATCACTGATTCCAGCGCATGTGCTGCTGGTGGTGCTGACTCGTCTCGCTGCAGATTTCCTCAAATATGTGTTCTGTCCCGGGCTGGTTTGCCAAATCCCTTATGAGTCCCTCGTGTTGTGGCAGCTTAGCTCCTCAAGCCTGAGAACCCCATTTGTCTTCCTCTCCCTCCCCCAACGACATGCTGGGCCACTGCCTCTTCACCTGGTCCCTGGTGGTCACTCGCGAGCTCGCACTGTGAATGAGACAATGCTGGAGCGTAATGAGAGCTGTAGTCGATTGAATAGCCGCCGGGTGCCAGGCACTCTGTGCCACGTGGTCTTCTCAGCAGCCCTCTGAAATGATTGGTAATGTCCCCATTCTGCTGATGAGGAAATGTAGGCTCAAAGAAGCAAAGTGCCCAAAGTCTTAGCTATGAGTTAAGTAGCTAGAGTCAGAATTCAAGGTCAGGCCTGAGTTCAGAGCCCAGGCTCCTGGCAAACAGCAGTGCCTCCCACAGTAAACCAGTCAGTCAACCGCAGATCCACCCAGCAAAGGGGCACCAGGGGCTTCATATACCCCAAGGAGCGGAAACAGCCCTCTTCTCTCCAGGGTCCATGTGCCGTCCCCACATGCCCCTGTGACAATGCTGTCACCCATCCTGGTTAGTAATAAGGCAGGGAGAGAAAAACTCAGGCCCAGGAGGGAAAAACGCAGTGGTTCTTTCTGGAAGTATAACTAGGAAGACATCACATGTGAACAGTGACACACGTTTGGGTAAGGGAGGCAGCGATGGAGTGGATTCCCTCATATTCACTGATATTCACTTTCTGTGCCCCCAATCCCTTTACTGCTGGCAGCTCCCTCAAAGGGGAAGGGAAGCCCCATTCAAAGCCTCAGACAGTTCTTTGGGGTCAGTTTCTGGTTCAGGAAGGCCCTTGCTTCATGCCGTCTTTCTGCCCGTTTAAACCAGAGGAAAGCCCTTTAAGTGTGAGTGCCCTGGGCCATCTCTGTCAGTTCTCAGGGGTTTCTCAGTTCCTAACTTTCTTGCTTTCTTCCTTTCCCCAGGTGTTGACTTTAAGATGAAGACCATAGAGGTAGACGGCATCAAAGTGCGGATACAGATTTGGTGAGTTGGGTGGGAGCGAGGGCCTGGGGCTGCTCCCTACCTGTCACTGCCATGAGTCAAATCCTGGGGCTTCGCCTGGGACAACTGGCTAACTGACTGGTAGAGAGAAACAGAAGTCTCAGCGCCCATCTCCTGTGCCCATGAGCCTTAATCTCTGATCTCATTCTTGAGAACCTTTGCAGGATTGACCACAAGTCACCAAAAAGCAGGAATTAGAAGAATTGGCAGACTAACCACTATGGGTTTGTCTTAGAATAAGGCTTGGTCCTTGGGCTGTGCCGCCTTAGGATTGGAAGGAGCAAGGGCTATGCACCCCATCATTCCGTTTCGGGTGGGAGCCTGGTGAGAGTTGTCAGGGCAGTATGGTGCAGTTCCCACGAGGAGCCACAGGGGGCTGCTGTGGCTCTCTGGCCTGCCCTCCTGGTGGCACTCCCTGCCTTTGCCAAGCGGGGCAGCTGTCTCCCAATCTCAGATTGGTGTGGGCGTTGCCTTCAGAGGCCCCCTAGGGTCTGGAAGTGTAGCTGTCCAACCAGCCTGGTCACACGGGCCAAATTCTAGAGAGTTGTCAAGGCCCAGTTATGGCTGTGGCTTCTGGTGCAGATGTATTTGAAGAGGCACCACCAGCCCTGCAGCACCGGGTGCCCAGGCATCTCCCCTGCATGTATGTTCAGATCCCCTTAGAGACCAAAGCTCCACTGGTTTTTCACCCTACGGCTCCCCAGTTTTACTGCATGCGCGCAGGGTCTCCCAGCTCCTGTTCCTCCCCCTTCACCTGCCTCTGTGGTCCCTGCCCTTCTGAGGGACTGGCTTTCCACTGCAGGGACACAGCGGGGCAGGAGAGATATCAGACCATCACCAAGCAGTACTATCGACGAGCCCAGGTGAGCAGCCATTTTCAGGGTTTAGAGGTGGGGTGCTCCCACCCACATTCCTAGCTCTGCTGTTTGAGATACCTGTGCCACTCACCCCCAAGAAAGGGCCCTAGGCGGGGAGCCTCAGGGCAGTCTCTCAGTTGTTTGCCAGCCATTCATTCCTCAGTTACTGCCTGAGCATTCAGTCCACCATGTCCCCTGCCCTCACCCCCCACCCTGGGCCAAAGACCCAGGCCAAAGTATTTGGTGGGGGGTTCTGTGGAGGGCCTAGGAAGCAATAGTTTTGAGGGTCTGGGACAGAAAAAGATATTTCTGGGTGCTGAAGGGTCCTCACTACGCTAAGCAGAGAGCTTGGAGAGCGGGATGCAGCATTTAAAGTACCACATCCGCCTCTGGCCCCTTGACTGTGCACGCTCCCTTTGTGTATCTACCTCCCCCACCTCTCTCTCTGCTCTCTCTCTCAGGGAATATTTTTAGTCTACGACATTAGCAGCGAGCGCTCTTACCAGCACATCATGAAGTGGGTCAGTGATGTGGATGAGGTAGGAGATGCTGCCTCCCTGTTGTGGTCGGGGAGGGCCTCAGAAGGGAAGGCAGAGGGAGGGCCAGATGGCAAAGGCCGAAGCTCCCAGGGTTGGTGAGTAAATGCTCCCAGGAAGCCTGGCTTCCACAGCCCAGGGGAAGACCTCTGGGCGAGTATGACATGGGGGGGAAGCCGAGCTGCCAGGCCCTCCATGCCCTGTGCGCTGCCGCTGTCAGACTTGATTCTTCCCAGAAGTGAGTTCGGTCAGAGCCTGCCCTGTGAACAGACTCTTTCCTGAAATCTCAGGGCTCTGCCATGATAGCTGTGGAGCCTTGGGCAAGCCATCTGAACTCTCTTGCGTCCACAGTTCCTTATCTGTAGAATGAGGGACTGGACTCAATGTCCTTTCCAGCTCGGATACCAGTCGTCCAATCCAAGGAAGCACTAGAATTAGCCAGTGTGTTTCCTTCCCTAAGCTGTCCCCATGACACCCCTCTGGGACCTCTGGGGTCAGCCATGGTTCTTGAAGGAGCCTGGTACCTGCACCCAGTCAGGCCACTCTGTCCCTAGGGCTCTTAAATTTGGTGCTGTTGAGGAGGCCAGTGTAGGTGGTGTGGTGGGAATATGGGAGGGACAGCACTCACCAGTGGTTCTGCCTGTCCTTTGTCCCCAGTATGCGCCAGAAGGTGTCCAGAAGATCCTTATAGGAAATAAGGCTGATGAAGAGCAGAAACGGCAGGTGGGAAGAGAGCAAGGGCAGCAGGTAAGTGCAGTGAGCTGGCTGAGTCCGTCCCTGGGGATTTCTGCTACCTTCCAGTCCTGAGACTTGGGACCCAGGGTTCTCGCTCCACCATCAGGCACCCTTACACCTCTGTCGTAGCCTAGGACACTGGGTGAGTTGCATCCTTGAGAGTTGGCTTTTTTACCTTCAGGACAGTGATACGGGGTCCATCCTGATACAAAGACCTCTTGGGAAGCAACTCTCCGAGCTCAGAGTCCCCCAGGGCAAAATTACCTCTGCTTACAAGCTTATCCGGTATTAGTGGTGAGGAAAGGCTTCAAGCTGCTGACTCTCTGGCAGCGTCCAGGCATAGCTGCCACCTTACAGCCATCCACCCCCTCCACACCCACTCCCTGTCCTCCTTACACTTGCAAGAGGAAGGAAGGTAAGTGAGGGAACGAAGGGCCCAGACTCCTACGCCTTGGGGGCAGAGAGGGTAAGAGGAGGGTGCTTAGGGGTTGTCAAGCATACAGGGAGACCATCCTCCCAGAGAATAGAAAGAGAGGCGGATACCACTGGGACAAGAGTCATCCATCTACTCCAAGGGCTTCAAGAGATTTTTTCTACCTCTTCAGTCAATAGCATTCCTTTAACATTGAAAATAAAGTTGATGGGTTTTTTTAGTATTAAAAAATACTACCTAGTCACTGAAGGACTTGAATGTAGAAGCAGACTCACTGTAATAATAGTATTTGTGGAGCACTCTATATGCTAAGCAAGTGCTTTGAGATGGGTGGCCCCATTTAATCACTTCATAGCCTTGGTTAATAGACACTGTCATCCCCCTTAACAGATGACAAAGGTGGGACTTAGGATAAATATCTTGTCCAAGGTCATACAGCCATTAAGTGGCAGGACTGATATTCAAGTCAGGCCTCTTTGACTCCCAAGCCTAGGTTTTTCTTAATTTACCATATTGCTACAACATTCTGGTATCTGACTCTGGTGTGTGTGTGTGTGTGTGTGTGTGTACGCTAGCCTGTGTCTTAGAAGGAGCTCTTAGCCTCAGCCAAACAGTTACCTGCTCTGAGAAATTGTCACAACACAGCCCAAGCTGTGAGGGCAATGGCAGAAGTATGTGCCCGGTGCTATGGGCACCTCCCTTCCCTCACTGATTCCCTTTCAGGAATGTTCTTCTCTTGCAGCTGGCTAAGGAGTATGGCATGGACTTCTATGAAACAAGTGCCTGCACCAACCTCAACATTAAAGAGGTGAGGACTCTGAAGCCCAGCTGCCCTCTGTCTCTGGTGAAGGCTGGAGTGGGGAAGCCAGAGGGAGAGGGGGCAACTGGGAGCCAACATGAGACCCTGCCCTTGGGCATTACAGGGTTGCACGAGGGAAAGGAGGGAAGACCGGACTAACCTGTGCCCCCCGGTTTCTCCCCAGTCTTTCACACGTCTGACGGAGCTGGTGCTGCAGGCCCATAGGAAGGAGCTAGATGGTCTCCGGACACGTGCCAGCAACGAGTTGGCACTGGCAGAGCTTGAGGAGGATGAGAGCAAACCTGAGGGCTCAGTGAACTCTTCCAAAACCTGCTGGTGCTGAGGGTCCTACGTGGAGCGCCCACAAGTCCCCCCTCCCCTCAGGAGGCCTGCGGGCAGACAGGGAGTCTGGGCTTTGCCCTGCTTCTCTCATTTGGGCGACCCTGTGGGATATCAGTAGCTGCTGCTCCCTCTGCCTGGCCCTGAGAGCGACTCCGGAGCGACCTGGCTGTCCTCTCTGAGCAGCCTCTGCCCCAGCCCCGCCCCCGGAGTGGCATCTTCAGTCCCATTCCCTAGCTGCAGGCCTGCTCTGAGCCCCAGGTGCGCCTGAGCACCCTCAATGCCCAGCTCCCCAGGCAACAGCCTGTCCAGAGCCAAGGCCACTTCAAGGCTCCTTCGCAGTGCATCTCGTCTCCTGTCTGCTTTTTTTCTCTTCTTCCCTCTTCTCTTTGTCCCCTGAAGCCCTTTTCCCTGTGTGGCCTGCTTTGTGGCTGCTGATGCAGCATCGTTCTTTCTTTTCCTCCGAACCCCGTCCGAGGAAATGGACTCAGGCTTATGGGGACGTTCCGTCTCTGCTCCTGGGAGAACCTTCACCCTGCTTTGTGAGTGGGCCAAAGGTGATGGGGTGCCTCTTCCCATCCTCTGCTCCCCACCGCCCGTTCTTGTGCCATGGGCCTGCCTCCCCCGTGACCTGGGAAAGTGGAACATCGAGGTAGGAAGGAAACACCAAACGCGGTCCCTCGCCTGGGGCTGCGCTACCTCTCCCTGCCGCCCCCTTCCACTCCAGCTTTGGCCGTGCTTGCCTACCTGCCCACCTGCCTCTCAGGGAACTGAGCTTGGAGGCAGGTGCTTCAGAGAAGAAAAAAAATGATGAGGGGCGGCAGGGGTAAAAATCACCTCCATTCTCTACCTCCCACTCAGTGTGTACACAGTTTCTCCCACCTGGGCTCTTGAATTTAAAGACGTGAACCAAAGCCTGAGGGTACTGCAGGGGCAAGGAGAGCCCCGAGGGAGTGGCTGACAAGCCAACTCAGAAAGAGGAGTATTTGTAAATGAAGGAATAGTTACTATAAATCAAGTTAATAGCAAGAGAGAGCAGGCCAGAGACAGCAGTTTGCAAACCAAAGGAAACATGGGCTCCCTGGGCCCCACCTTCCAGTTCTTGTCTAAGAAGAGCATTTCCCCACAGCTCCCTGGCAGGTGAGAGGTGGGGCTTCACAGAACCCAGCCTCCAGCCCACGGCTTTCCTGAGACCCAGAGTTTGTGGCAGAAGAGCAGTGGCTTCACGGGAGAAAAGGAAGCAGGCCTTGCTCAGTGCTGTCCTCTTCAGCCTCTGGACAGAGTGCAGAGTGCCCACCTTGCCCTGCTAGTCCCTGAGGGGGAGCCTCCAGGGGTTGCCACCTGGCCCGAGGGCACTGTGGCTACAGGGGGAGGGAGCAGGGCTCCTCCGGAGCTCGTTGTCCGGGGAGAAGGGTTTTAACCCGCAGAGCCCAGGGAGAAGCACGTGAGTTACCAGCCCTAGCCGGGCTCCTCCCACCTTCCTCAGGAGGAGCCTTCCCAAGCTCCACGTTATCCGTGCTGCATGGCTGGGGCTGGAGCCAGAAAACCACTGGGCCTTGAGCATTCACCAACTATGGACCAAAATTCAGGGCACCCCCATGCGAAGGATTAGGAGCCCCACTTCCTTACTCCAAAAAAGTGGGGAGATGAGAGCATCAAACCTTTCCTTCAGCCTCTTATCAAACCAGGAGGTGGTGGCCGAGGACATGGGAACGGGTATGGGTTGCACAGTGGAAGGAAAGAGGCAGAAATAGTTATAAGTCTGATGAGAAAGGTAGACAGCTGACTCTAGGATGAAGTCATTAGCGTGGCTAGGGTTGCTTCCTTGAGGACTCCTCAGGTGTCAGGACAGAATCAGCATCGCCCTGGGGGTGGGGAGGTCGGTGATGCCGGCCCTCAACCCAGACTTCAGAAAGGGGAAGTCATACTCGTTTTGGCTTCAACTTGTGTGTAGTGTTGCAGCTCTCCCTGCCGATCAGGCAGAGTGTTATGGCCTTTCCCCAACCCCCTTGGGACAGAGGGACTCGATTTTAACTGTACTAGGGGTTCTGGAAGGGAAGCCAAGGGGTCAAGAGTCGTGGCCTGAGTGGCCCCATTCTAGGACCACAGCTGCGGAAGGTATGGGGGTGGGAAGAGGGTTGGAATGTTAGGGGGCAGTTACTCTCAACAGGTACCAGAGTCGGCTGCTCACCCCAACTGCTGCAGTGCAGGAGGCGGCCTGGGGTCTGGCATTAGGCCCGCACTGTTGAGCAGGTGCTCCTGCCTGTTTACTCCTCACCACCTCTGCACCTGCTGCCCTGAGACTCAGCCCAGCCCCAGGCCCTTCACCTGCTCCTGAGCCCCCCCCCCATCTCCCTGTGACGGGTGAACTTTGTGTACTGTGTCTCGGGTCCAGTATATGAATTGTGAGCAGGGTTCATTATTTTAAACACAGATGTTTACAAAATAAAGAATATTTCAAACCGCAGGTATGGGTGCCTGTATGCATCCCTGGGAGTGGGTCTCCCTCAGACCCTGGCAGTTAAGGGGAAACGATGGCAGTAGAATGACAGTGGGAGTGACAAATGTCTTCCATTTTATACCTTGCCTAATGCTACCTGCAGGGAAGCCCCAAGCAAAGCCTCCATTGCTCCGTGATGGGCCTACACTGCGGAAATGAGACTGAGCGAAGTCATGGAGACGATGAGTATCTCTGTCTCAGCGAGTCTCTAAAGCTAAGAAGGTTCTCACCTGTCAGATGGAACAGACACAGGCCTTCCTGAAAGCATGAGGGGGATTCAGTCAGCTTTTAGAAGTTCATTTCAGCCCTGTGATTGAGTGTTCTCGGGGAACAAGGCAGACTGGAGTCTCAGAGGTGTGTGTGTGGAGGGGTGGGGGCAGTGGTAGCTATCGAATGCTATACCTTGGGACACAGAGTTGATGGGAGAGGTGGAGAATGTTTGAGGGTAAGGATCAGTTGAAGAAGGAAGGAGTAAAACAAGGCAGGGCAGTAGTCTGAGATCTTAACCTGCACCTTCCAGCTTACAGAGTGCTTGCAATGCTTTATTTCCTCCATCCCAACTACACCTGTGTGAGATAAGGAGGGCGATTGTCCTGGTTCAACAGATAAGGAAATGGGTGCCTAGGGGCCCCAAGGAACTGTGGCAGAGTCATGACTAGGGACAACGGAAGTGAAATCTCTGGAGGGGAAAGCGTTGCTACCTCTATGCAGGGAAGTCTCTATAAGCAATTCTCATTTGCCACCAGAGTTGCAAACCACTGCTGTAAGCTGTCTGCCTGCTAAGCCCCTGCAGTTTCCAGAATAACTGCTGTCCTTATGCAAAGCCGTGGGAAGCAAGCACTTTGTGCATGTCACAGGGTTACAAGCTTCTAGAAAGTGGGCTGTTTTGAGGTAAGATTGGAGAAAGGGATTTTAGGAAAGACTCATCAGTTTTATTCAGTCGTGAAAGGTGATAATGTGGTGACTCAGAGGGCCTCATGGTGTTCCTGGAGAAAGTGAATGGCTTCTACCTATGGGAGAAGGGACTCCCATGGCCTTCCTGGAGGGTTCGTGGAAGGGCAGCCAGTTAGTGGTGTCTGGAAGTCCAGAGAGTACTGGGAAAACGTTAGGCATGCACGTAAGTCTGGAAAGTTCATGTTAAAGTTTAGCCCACCGTCAAGGCCAAGTCCTTCTGATTCAGTGGCTTCATAGGGACATTTATGGGCTGCTTCTGGGAACTCCACTCAGCCTGAAAAGGGACACACTTCATGCTGCATTTCCTGCTGCCTCTCTTACTGGCCAAAGGTTCCATTCCCATGTGGGTAATAGAGGCTTGATTTTAGGAAGCTGCCGGTCGAGACACGTGGGTTCCCATGTGCTATAAGCAGCCATGGGCCAGGCTGCAAAAGAGAAAAGCAGGGCGCTTTCTGGCAAGTAAGTCTCTATCTTCTAAATAGAACAGATTCTCAAGCCCAGCTGCTGCCAGCCTTGCTTATTCTTTGTTCCAGGAGACAGTTCCCCACGGGCATGTACCTGTGAAAACAATCTCTCGTAAACATTTGCACTGTTGTTGAAATTTCACTCTAAAATCCCAAAGCCAGGTAAAGCCTAATTGCCAGTTTCACTGACAGAGAAATCCAGGCATCTTTAAAAAGTGATTTGTTGAGTTGTCAGGTGCTTGGAGGGATGAAGGGAAGCATTAGGTCTTTCTAGTTTCTATGGGCTTCCAGGGTGTGCTCACACCATATAATCCTTAGCAGGTCCCCAGCTGGCCTGCAGCACTCTGCATGGCTGCAGTTGAAAACACCATGGGTGGCCTGGCTGGGTCTAGAAGCACAGCTGTTTGACTCCCTGCGTACTTCCTTCTGTGGGGGAATCACCAGCACAAACCCTCTGGAAAGTCTTTGGGACTGGGCCTTGTCTGAGAAGAGGTAGGTGTGGCTCATCCTCTCTGAGTTCCCCACCTGCTGTGTGACTCCTGTCACCCTTGCCCTGCCCACAACGGTCTGCATCCTCATGACCCTGTGGGGGTGAGGTATGGGGCGAAGAGAGAGCAATGATAGGGAATACATAAAATGAAGTCCTTTTAACCAACTGCCAAAATTATTAATGTTATGGAAGTTGAGGCATGAGGGAAGACTCAATTCTTATTCTAACTAGCCTGGGAACTTAAACTTCTTTGAACCTCTAGTCTTGTAGGTACATCTGGACCTCCAGGTCACCCACACATACATCCACCTGGCTTCCATTATCCAGACCACCAGGACCTGACCTGACCTCCTGGTCCCCGTCTTCCAGACAACCTGGCATCCACCATCCTCACTGCCTGACCCCTGACTGATACCTGTTCTGGACCAATACTAGGGCTCAGAATGCAGGGCTCATAATTCACAAGAGTGTACTTCACACTATGAAAATTTTTAACTTTCATCTTTGGAACATGTCTGGTTTCTGCCTAGCTGTGTTCCCTGTTTGCAAACTCCAAGAGTCTTGAATGAATCTTTATTATATATTTCCAGCAAGGCCTCCAGACTCCTTTTGAGTTCCCTTGATAGGGGTGTAGAAGAGGAGATGGCACAGGGCAGGGGTGCACATCCTCCCCAGCACAAGTAACATCACTCAGCAAAGGACTTGGCAAGACAAACACACTTCATTTCTTCAGCCTGGTGCAAGCTGAGGCCTGAAAGCCATTATTTTGTAAAATCACACACTATTACCCTAGGGGGTCCCTTTGATTTTGTGGAAAGCAACAACCAGAGAGGAAACCGTGAACAGTAACATGTATATTTCCATTGTAGTCTGAGTCAAGGGGGCATGCGCCCCAATTCTCTTCATCCTCTTTCAGATCTCGGCAGATTCTGACCTCTCCACTGCACAATTCAGAGCCTGGCACTCAGCAGACATTCAATAAACATCTGCACCCAGGGAAGACAACTTGCTGGGGCAAGTAGGAGTCAATCCTTCGTCCCTCCCTCCCTTTTTTCCTCCCTGGTGACCTTTGGGGCTCTGGTTTCCTGTGAGTATGAATTATTCATGTATGCTCATAGATATCAAATTGGCCCTTCCCAGGTTGCCAGCAGGGTGGGGCAGGGAGGTGGCTTTGTTCTGTCTCTAAATAGGAGCAGCCTTGTTCAAACAGCCCTTGCAGGTGGGTGACTGTTTTTGCTAAGTCATTCTGGGGATGCTCAAAGCCCCATTGTGAGTGAGATTCTTCCTGTCCTTCCAGGCTCCTCCTCCCTCCCCACCCTTTTAATAGATCCTGAAGTGGGCTCAAGCCACTCTGCCAGGCTCACCCTGCACTTGCACCATGGCTTTCATTGCCAAGTCGTTCTACGACCTTACTGCTGTCAGCTTGGATGGGGAGAAAGTAGATTTCAATACCTTCCGAGGCAGGGCGGTGCTGATTGAAAATGTAGCATCGCTCTGAGGCACAACCACTCGGGACTTCAACCAGCTCAACGAGCTGCAATGCCGCTATCCCAGGCGCCTGGTGGTTCTTGGCTTTCCTTGCAACCAATTTGGACATCAGGTGAGGGGTCCCTTGTATTGCAGTCAAGGAGTTGGGTGGTCTAGTAGGCTAAGGGGAGGGAAGCAAGACTATGCATGCTGGAGTGTCTGGAATCATGGGGTGTGTTTTGCTAATCCAGGTCTTTAGTATGTGTGCCTACCAAGGGGAAGTATACATGAAGTCTAACTGTCTGTGACTAAAGACTGAGGGTGTGGGTTTTTTATTGTTTATTGTCCTTCCACTGTATTCCATGAGGGCTGGTACCAGGTCTGTTTTTCTCTCCCTGTGTCATCAGTACCGAGGGTACTGAAGACTCTCATTAGATATTCGCTGAATAAGTGAATGGAAGAAATAGAAGATCAAGAATCAGACAAGGACCGAACTGATTCAGGAGACCTTAGTTCTAGCTAGTGTGGGCCCTGTTATTGAATGGCTCTGTGCGCAGGAAGAGTCACTCCATGTTTCTGCTTTAGTTTCCTCATCTGTAAATTAGGGATAATACCACTTATGTCCTAGGGTTATTGTGTGGCTTTGAGGATATGATAAACAAAAGTAACTTGAAAAGTATAAAGTTATACAAATACAAGCAACATTATTATTTGGATCGAAGAGTTTTGTTTGTTTGCAATCAGCCAAGCGGAGAGTGAGTGTGGGGGAGAGCTGAGGGTGTGCAGTGTGCCCTCGGTGCCCTCTGGGCATCACCTGCACCCCTCTGTCTCTGATTACCAGGTCAAGGTGTTATAGATCTTCAGCCCGCACACGTCAAGTTATCTTATAGGGATTCTTCTATTTTCACGTATTATTTGAACGGCACAAGCAGGCAGGATGTCCTCGACTGAACCCTCTAATAGTAGTCCCCTTAGTTCAATTCACAGGGGCACGAAGACAAGGAGGGTAGCAGAGGTGCACACGGGAAGGCTGAAGGGTCCCAGTGACACACCTGAGCCCAACCGTTCCTGCTCTGACTGTTCCTTCCTGGCCTCAGTCTGTTTCTAGGCTTGGCGGGAGCAGGAGAGCTGGAAAGGGCAAAGCCTAGCAGTGTCCATCTGGCCCTAGAGATGCCTGCAGCCTCACATCACTTCAGGCTAGCTAGTTGCTGGAGGGAGTCCATAACCCACCAGGAGCCAGAGAGCCATTTGCACTAGAGATAAGAAGCCTAATGGGGATCAACTCTAGGCTCGAGATGCCATGATGGCCTAGAACAGACTGTACTAATTGGTCCTAGTAGGTCAGAAGGAGGAACTTTCTCCCAGAGGGAGATATCTGACTCTTAGACTTGGAGGGGGTGGAAAATGAGGGTTTCTGTGGGCCTCTGGGGACGTCATGGGTGGGGAATGCTGAAGGGGACAGATCAGTGATGATAGTGGGGCGGGGGAGACGGGTGACCAGGAAAGAGAGGTAACAGGTTCAGGCTAAAGCATTCCCAGCTGAGCAGAGTGAGCATGAGGGGCAGGAGTCGGGATAGCGGTCTAGAAGCGAAAAGAATGATAATTACACATTTGCAACCTTTAGCCCTCAAGCACTTAGTTTCCTTAATTCCCCCTTTCCCTGGCCGATGCCAGAACCCTATACCCTCTATCCCATGTAATTCACCCCTGCGGGCACTAAGAAATTACATTTAGAATACATTCATTGATGTCTCTAACTCACATTGTCTTCATGGCACCTGAAAACTAGACTTCCCTCATCAAAGCTTCCCCCTACCTGCACTTAGATACAGGACAAGGCAAGGTGAAAGCAAGAAGCTATACATCCCATTCCCCTAGGCCTGGACCTCACCCTCAGTGTGAGGAGCTGAGTAGAGCAGAGGCAAAGGCCTCACCATTCACATGTAAATTGAAGCAACAAAAACAAAACCAGGCCCTGGTTGGTGTAGCTTAGTGGATTGAGCACAGTTCGATTCCCAGTTAGGGCACATGCCTGGGTTGCAAGCCAGTCACCAGCAGGGGCAAGTTCCTAGCAGGGGACACATGAGAAGCAACCATACATTGATTAAAAAAAAAAAAAAACAGGGCAGAGAGAAAGGCCAGGTGGCAGCAGAGGCTTGTGTAGGTGTGTGTGGGCAGGTAAGTTGAAGGAGGGTTCTAGGTGGTATGACCTGAGCCTCCTTTCTCTTTCTAGGGCCCTGAACCTAAGGTTCTTGAAGCTTCAGACAGATCCCCTAAGAACTGCTCAGGGTAGATTGGAGAGAGAAGCAACAGATCAAAAATGCTAAATCTGTCAGTATAAGAACAACCAAGTTAGGAACTGCAAAAACTTTCAGAAATGGCCTAGCAAAAACCAATATCTGTAAGCGAAAAAATCTTAAAAGTAGGGCAAAGCAAATACAGAAGGAAAGAAAAGGAACAGAAGGGGAAAGGGTACATAGAAGAGAATGATCCCGGGAAGGGAGCACAGAAGCTGAAAGATTTGCATGATGTGGACCCTCATTTCCCTTTCCCCTTTTCCATCTCTTTGTCTTTTTCCTCCCCCAGGAGAACTGTCAGAATGAGGAGATCCTGAACAGTCTCAAGTATGTCCGCCCTGGGGATGGATTCCAGCCCACCTTTACCCTTGCCCAGAAGTGTGAGGTGAATGGTCAGAACGAGCATCCTGTCTTCGCCTACCTGAAGGACAAGCTCCCCTACCCTTATGATGACCCATTTTCTCTCATGACCGATCCCAAGTTCATCATTTGGAGCCCAGTGCGCCGCTCCGATGTGGCCTGGAACTTCGAGAAGTTCCTTATCGGGCCGGAGGGGGAGCCCTTCCGCCGCTACAGCCGCACCTTCCACACCATCAACATTGAGCCCGACATCAAGCGCCTCCTCAAAGTTGCCATATAGACACCAGCCACTCAGCACACAGGTCTCCTACTGCATCCAGCCCCTGTGTGTCTTTCCTTAGGACCCATGGCACCCTCAGGAGACACTGCTGGCCCTAAGCTTCCCCTTGAGGTCAGTCTCCTTCTCTGAAGGGCATTGCCTTTCCTGTCTGCCTGTCTCCCTTTTCTCTCCCAGCCTTCTGGTTGGTGATTTCAACATGGGCCTCCGAGACTTGGGGGGGGCTCTGGACCTTCACAGAATGATGGCACCTTCCTAAACCTGTGTGGGTGGTGTCTGAGACTCGTGAAGGCCCCCAGCCAGCCTCCTAGCTGAGTCCAATAAAGGGCAGGTGTGGAAATGGCCAGGTTCTCCGTGTCTTCTTCCTTGACAGGGTAGCGGGATGGTACTAACTGCAGGCCGGCACCCGAAGGCAGGGGCGAGAAGGGCTCTGATCAAGGGGACACCTTAATTACTATTTGGGGAGCAGGCCCCCGGTCAAGGTGTTCGAAGGCAGGTAAAGTTGCCAGGAAGTCAATTGTGTTGTTCCTCTCTGGCTCTTCTCCAGAACTGTGGGAAGGAGGTGATAATGAGGAGGGAAGAAGGGGAAAGACCTTTGTTTTCGAGTACTAAGATTTGAGGAGTCCAGTTCGGAAGAAGTCACTATCAGTGTGGGCACTGGGCCAGTTAGATATGACCCAGAACCTTGAGAACTTCTTGGGAAGTCAATTTGGTGAACTTTGTCAGTAGACGTTAACAGCAAGGGCGTGGAAGGTGAAGTCACTGCTACACAAAGGATAATTCATCTGTTTCCTGGTCACCTTGCCAAGGAGCACTTGTTTTTAATCCTTTGTTAGGCTGACCCTCCCTCCTTCCCGAAGTTCCCGTTACGCCCTTGTCTTTCTCAGACTCACCTGACGGTGAGTTCAGGCACTAGACACACACGTTTGGGTGTGGGCAACGAACCGGCTTCACGTCCTCCTTCACGAGGGGTGGGCAGCCAAGGGCCTCCCTTCGGTCAGACTTCACAGCGGGACAGCTGTTCTCGGGGACGACAGTCCTGCTGAGTGGCTTTGTGAAGACGTGCCCCAGGTTCCTCATCGAGTCTAGGCCTTCAAAACCATCACCACCATCAGGGCCAGGTGCTCTCGTGTTCTGGAAAAGACACCTGCCCAAAGGCCACCGCCCTGTCATTTGCGCCACAAACCTCTTTCTGGAAACATCTCATTTCACATTTCTTTCTTTGACCACTAGGTGGAATATTTTACTTCTTTATTGAAGCCCTTGAACTGTTCTCCAAACTTAACACACTGCTTGAGAACCCCAGTGCTGATGGGGAAATGCTTTTCTCATACCGTGTCCTTATTTTCTAAGAACTTGCATCACCTGAGAAGCAAATGTGGAACAGAGGTTAAGAATCCCCACTGTCTGACCTTCAATTAATGTTTTATTTCAAAGGGGTAACCTGAGTGTCACGGTGGGAATCCCCTGGCATCTTCCTGCAGGGCCTTCTGCTAAATTAAGTGTCCTTAACCTGACTCTGGAAAACTCAAGCCTTTCGAGATCCTGCTTTGAAAGCCAACATTAGGGTATGGATTTGGGGGCCAGGGCAGGACCAAGCACTGACTTTAGAGCAATAACCATAGAGACAAATTGCTCCCCTGAAGAAATGAAATATAGAATTCATGCTGGATGCTAGAATGATATGTTCATCATCTTGATAGTGCTGTAGCCTGTCATTACATCCAATGAGAGTTGGGTGTCCTGAATGTTGGCGTCATGCTACGGGCCATTTAGGGCCTGATGTGCCAGTACAAAGTGTTGGGTCTTTCCCACAAGGCTCAAATTGAAAGAGTTAGAGGCCCCAAAGGAATAAGGATTATAGTGTAAGTGATTTTGCAGGGTCGGAAAGAGCCATAACGCTAGGAAGAAGGTGCCCCACTTGAAGAAGGAAAATGCACTTGCTTCAGAGGGGAGCTGCCCAGTCTGGCTCAGGAAGGAACAGAGAAGGCAGGACTGGAGGAACTTGTTTTACAGGGCATCCGTTTACCGAATCTTTAGTTGTGCTGTTATTAACAGGGAGAGAAATGAGAAGTTTCCTTTCCTTAATCCCTCATCTTGTCTGTCAGCCTTGACACCCTCAGAAGAATCAGCTTGTGGTCAGAAACAGACAAAACAAAGCTTAATAGAAGCACCCAGTTTCCTAGACCAACAAACTCAGTTAACCAGATTTCCTTGGGGCACTCGGGAGGCGGGGAGCGGCCTCACCAGCAGGCCTTCCCCAGAGGGAGCGCTGGGGTGGAGGTGAGGCAGAGATGGTCCCTTCTCTGAGGGCTCTTACAAAACTACAGCTTGGGGAAAGGGGTTTTGGAGGACCGAGATCCAGGCTGAAACATGATTATTTCCATGACTATGTTCCCACAGCTATTTGCCCTCAGTTTAGAAAAGAGTCAGCCAAACTCTAACAGGTGATTTCTTATAATCCCCGTCACAACCATCATCGGAACTGCCATTTTCCATGCTCATAGACTAAGTACTTTAGATGGGTTAGGTTAGTCAATCTCATGCTGACCCTGTGAGGGATTGTTATCTCTATTTAAACGGAAGGTAATCGAGTAAGACACCTGCCAAGGACAAAGGGCTACAGAGTGGCACAGCTGAAAGTTAAACCCAGGTCAGCCCGACTCCCAAGCCCCCGCCTTCAACCCTGACAACAGTGCATCCTTCCGTCTCAGTTTCTGCAGAAACCACTGACAGCTGCCTACACACCACTGTACAACCCAAGGACCTTTCACTTACATCATTTGATTTAAAAACTCCACAAAGGAGGCATGATTATCTCTAGTTTTCCATGGAAGAAACCAAGGTACAGATGGAATGACTTGCCTAATATTCCACCACGAGTAGGTGGCAAGGCTCACGCTAGACCCAGGTTTCTTGATTTCCTTTCTCCCCAACCATAGTGTCTCATGAGAGACTTGTACTACAGTCAAGAAGTGTACATTCTAAAGCCAAGAGCCTCAAATGAAGCCAAGTAACTTAACCTTGCTCCCAAAAGAACAAAACCAAAAGGGTTCTTCATACACTGAAATAACACTGAACATAGACTTTTTAGTGGTAACTTACAAGTTACCAAGTTTGTTCAAGTAACAAACCATACCCAGATTAAATCACATGTCAATTCATTAGTATTGGGAGAACCCAGAACCACTGGAGGAAGACAGAGAGCTGGCTAAAACAGCACAACAAACATGCTGAGCTTTGCACTCCCCAGACCTGTATGCCACGGGGCACAGAGAGAGTAAGGTGTCAGGACCAGCCCACACCCCCAGCGACACCTGCAGGGGGAGTCGCTGCCTCCTTGCCTCTCAGGGCAGGAAGGTAAAAAGGGCTGCTGCTTTGGCCTGATGCCTCTTTATTCACATGGAAAGACAGAAACTCAGTAGAACTGGGTTCAAAAGGTCTTTATTCTTTTAGATCCAGAGAAAAACTCTAGAAGATGAAAAAGAAAGCATCACAAAACACAGCACGATGCTGGTATAATAATAAAATGTGTGGGTAGGATCTTATGTTTTAAATTTGTATATTCCAAAATAGATAATTACATAGTATGCAATGGATGAAGATAACAGTACAGGCATGTAAAATCATACTCTTGAGCTCCAAATGACTAAGTTGGAAGCATTCAAACTCCAAGAAGGGACAATTCTGAGGCTATAATGGGCTTAGTGCTGTTATTTAAAGTAATGAAGCATTTTCTCGGCTTTCTGGATTCAATTCACCAAATGATTTCCTCAGCAGGTCAGATATAGATTTGCAGAAAGTGGAAAACATTTTCTAGGAATAAAACAACTGATTTGTAAGGGGCAGCTGACTTAACTTTTCCAAATCTTACATCTTGGGCTGACAGGCCTAGATGGCTCTGAGTGTGGTCACTGACACTCTCGACCTCTTCCCAACCCTGAGAGACCCTCATATTCATGTGTGCTGAACACTCTCATTGAGAGGGAGCCGCTGGCCTGGCTGTGTGACCCCGAATAAGCTATTCGATTTCTTGTGCCTTCGTTTCTTTGGCTCTAAAATCAGAATAATGGTACTTAGTGCATGGAGTTGTGAATGAGGACTAAATAAGGGCTTAAAAAGGCCTTGGCACATAGTGAGTACTCAAGAAACCTCAGTCATTATTATTCCTGTTATACCTCAAAGCTTTTCCCTGGTACCAATAATGAACATTTTGCTCACTTTTTTTTCTTATAAGCAAAGCCTAAGTTCACAATGCCCAAGTCCCTTAGATATGAAGAGGAAATAATTCTGTTTCTAATGCCTGGCCTTTTTAAGTTTGGTCTCACAGTGAGAAGAACCACTGAAGCCATCTCCTTGTGTCATTCGTTACTCACCGGATCTCCCAACAGTACTGTAAAGGAAGTACACTATCCATTCTGATGAGCCTAGTTTTTTAAAAAGGGGACAATAAAGTCCAGAGTAATGCTGTGCTTAATGGTTATACTGCTACCAAATGGCAGAGGCCTAAATGCCACGGTTTAGGATACCCAAGCTAGTGTTCTTTCCAAGTAAAATATTCTAAGATCCCTGTGAAGCAACTGAAACTAAATTTATATTAACTAAATTTATATTTACATTTATAGCCTAAATTTATATTTAAATCTCAAGCCTTTCAAGCTCCTGCTTTGAAAGCCAACATTAGGGTATGGATTTGGGGGGCAGGGCAGGACCAAGCACTGACTTTAGAGCAATAGCCACAGAGACAAATTGCTCCCCCGAAGAAATGAAATATAGAATTCATGCTGGATGCTAGAATGATTTGTTCATCATCTTGACAGTGCTGTAGCCTGTCATTACATCCAATGAGAGTTGGGTGTCCTGAATGTGGGCGTCATGCTACGGGCCATTTAGGGCTTGACATGCCTAAAGTACTAAGATTTGAGGAGTCCAGTTCGGAAGAAGTCACTATCAGTGTGGGCACTGGGCCAGTTAGATATGACCCAGAACCTTGAGAATTTCTTGGGAAGTCAATTCGGTGAACTTTGTCAGTAGAAGTTAACAGCAAGGGCGTGGAAGGTGAAGTTTTATTTTTAATAAAAATCTTTTAACTAAATTTATATTTAGTTAATCCTCAGAAGACATGCCGGTACAAAGTGTTAGGTCCTTCCCATGAGGTTCCAAGAGTTAGAGATCTCAAAGGAACAGGGATTATAGTGTAAATCACACTTTAATTCTATTTATTCATATTAGCTTAAAGTCCACACTTTATTCAGATTTCCCCATTTTCACAAACGTCCTTTTTCTGGTGCAAGATCCCATTCAGCATAAATTACATTTAGGTCCTCATGTCTCCTCAGGTTCTTTCTGGCTGTGACAGTTCCCAGACTTCCCTGTCTTTGATGACTTGACGGTTCCAGGGAGCACTGGTCAGGTATTTTGTAAACGTCCCTTTACTGGACGGGAGCTGTATCATCCATTTCTCATGATTAGACTGGAGTCACAGGTTTTGGGGAGGAATGCCACCAAGGTAAAGTGCCAGTCTCATCACATCACATCAAGGACATATGCTGCTACGTGGCTTATCCCCTTTGATGCTAATCTTGCTCTTGGCTAGGGTCTGTCCCCCTTTCTATACTATTCTCTGGGAGGAAGTCACTATCCACAACCCACACTTAAGGAGTGGGGAGTATCTGCGTAAGTTATTTGAAAATCTTTGTATGGGAGATTTGCCTATTCTAATCTATGTATGTATTTATTCAATCATTTGTTTATATCAGTATGGACTCATGAATATTTATTTCATAGTTTGGGTTATAATCCAGTGCTATTTAACTTTTTATTCAGATTGTCCCTGCTCTGGTCACTGGGAGCTCCTCCAAGCGGCTCTTCTGTCCTCCTGACACACCCCATCACTGTGCGTTTTCTGAGCACTTTCTTTTTCTGTGGTGCGAGATGCTCCCAGTTCATCTTGTACATTTACAGCCCCCATCCTAGAATAAGTCATTTCTCCAAGGAGCCCTTGGCTCCTTTTACTGGGACCAAGATCTGGGCACTAGGTGAACTCCCTGTCTGGCTGCACTGATGTGAACTGGGAACTTAGAACTCCCAGCTCTAGAGAACGCCAATCCCCTAAGTTACTTCTTTTCTTTCGAAGAATAGGTAAGTGTAGGCAGAAAAAAATATGCAAATATTTTCCATTACTAACTCAGAAGACAAGCCATCAGGCTTGCTGTATTGTAAACCAACACAACAGAGCTACAACAGCACGGCAGGAGGGTGGTCAGAACAACAGAGTCATCTGTCGGGGGTCATCAGGGAGAATGCTGACGGTATCCTCAGCTTTGCCACACAACAAACACAGCATGGTGTACTCCTAGGGCAAGAGAAAGTGCACGATTACCGATTACCGTGAGGAACAGGGAGAAAGATGCTTCCTAACTGACTCAGGTAAAACTGTTCTCTGCATCGTCATGGGTGTTCTTTCTGTACAAGAGATCAGTTTCAACACCTATAAGCAATGTCTCCAGTTTACTCTGTGTATCCCAGAGCCTTTTGTTATACCGACAGAGTACATGCTGATGTTCTGTTTACTTGCAAAAGAATGTCATTTTAGACATGCCTGGCCATTTTGTGGACTTAAGAAATAGTGCTGCTATTTGAAGTAATGAAGCAATCTGAGTGCGAACCCCTAAGGACAAATTCCTGGTCTTAGAGCTGTTCCTATCTAGAATAGTTAACACTAATATGAAATAGAAATATTTTTAAAACAAGAAAAAAGGGAGAAAATTCCTAAACCAAAAAAGCTATTTTTATCTACCCCAAGAAAATAAAAAACTATGTTAAATCCACTAGCATGTTAAGCGTACCTCATATTCAAGTAGGTGGTTGTCTAGAATTTGATCTATTTAAGGAATTTTAGGCTTCTTGGGTTTAACAAATGTTCAGACTGGTGACAGAAAGGATTCTGTTTTAGGTAAACATGCTTAGGGCAAAGTCCTATTTTTATAGTGGTACCTTTCTAGGGCATTTAATATGGTCCTAAACAATAGGGACATTTCTTTTAAACCCTTTGCTTAAAAACCTTTCATCTTCTTTAGGAAAACAAACATCCACGTTCAATCTATTAGTATGTCCATGCCTGACATTGAGATTGCTAGCTCTCAGGAAAGTGATCGGTCAGGGCAGTTTGTGTTTCATGGGTCCAGAGAGTCACTAGAGAGGCAGTCGCAGAGACGAACAATGACCACAGTGCAAGGTCTCAGAACCAGGGACTGCCTTTCCTGCCTCCAGTGGGCTCAGCAGAGGAGTTTGGCTCTGGCAGTGGAAAGATTATTCCTTAAAGACCGCAGCTGATTTTTTTTTTTTGCAGCTGATTTTTCAGTCTACTCTGCACACACAACAGAAATAAATAGAGTCTAGACATCAGCAAACATGAGTCTCATGAATTAAAAATAAAAATCCCCTCTCTCCAAGGTCTTTTCCTGCTCTCAAATACTTTTGCTTTTACCCGCCAGACTTTACTGGTAGGATGGCACCCTCTCACTGGAAATGAAGAAGCAGAAAGTAATAAAGTCAAAATAGGAAAATGTGAAGCTAGACAAACACCTGACTTTTCCACTAATCTATCCATTGGCAAGTTTTTATTAAGTGCCTAAATATTCTGCAATGTGCTAGGTACACTAGTAGACACGAGAAAAGGCAAGGACAAGGTCTGACCTTGCAAAACTTACAATCTAACTTGGGAGGAAGAAAAAACCTAACATATGGTATAAGATGATCAAGTCAATAAGACAGATTACACCTGCACTCTTTGATTTACAGGCGGTCTGTATTCCAAATTTCATTGTAGGTCAACTGTTAGGAAAAGACAGTTTCCCACAGAAGTAGTTGTACCCAACAGTTAGGTTCCCAGGAAATCCAGGCAGCCTTTTAAATTTATATTATACAAGTACTATAGACTCTAACCATATATAGCAGTACTTCTGTGGGAAAATATGTCTAGAATTCTACCTCGGAATGTCAGAAACATATCTCTGTGTACTGCCAGGAATGTGGTGGGATTAGGAAATCTTTTATCAAAACTAGTCAATTTGGGAGAATAAAAATCGCCCCCAGTCATTCATGGAGACCCTCAAAGCCCCCACCTACGTTCAGCCTGAGGGCACAGACTGGGAAGCAGGGTGGCGAGGGCAGGGGGATTCTTGGGTAAGACCAGATCCTTGTTTTACTCTGAGGGTCCCCCGGCCCTTTTTCTCTATCACTATCTGTTATTTCTGACCCCAGGTCCTCCACTTCCTGAGTTCACAGAGGAACAGAAAGCAGCCTCACAGTTCCCCTCTCGTTTCTTGGGGCAAAACATAGTTATTTTAATGGCTTTTAGGGTGATATATCTGTGATCATTTATAATGTACTTTCTGTTTAAACTCTGTACTTCTGTGTCCACTTTTCCCTGTATTCCTTTAAAATTTATTTATTTTATAGAGAGAAGAAGAGAGAGAGGGAAACACTTATTTTTATTTTATCAGGATGATGTTCTAACCAGCTGAGCTACCCAGCTGGGTTCCCCTCTATTCCTGCCATCAGAAAATTTTACTTAGTTTAGCCATGGTACTGTGGTTGTTTTATAAATAGAATCCTTATTTTTCCCAGAGAAAGGAAAGAGGTGATGAGAGGATGAATCAAGGGCGTAGCTAAGTAAAATTAAAGATTTTAATTTGTTTTTAACAAATAAAAACAAATAACTGAGAATAACAAAGAATAAACAAAGAATAACTCAGTTAAACAAAGAATAACTGAGTATATTTAATGTAAAGAAATCTTAAATCCCACGGGGAAAAAAGAAGATGCTAAAAGGAGAGAAGGTAACATACAATTCCTGGGGAAATGCAGCAAGGGTAAGCATTAGGGAGGAAGAAATAAAAATCTCCCTCTGTAACAGCAGGGATGAGAAAGTCCCAAGTCAATGCTATGTGTGGTACATAAGGAGTGTGGTGGGCAATGAGAGAAAGCGAAGCTGCAGCCCAGCAAGACCTCTGGGATGAGGACTTTGGATTTTATACTGTAGCTAAAGGTAAGCTGTGCAAAGGCCAGTGAGGTAGTTTGAAAGCACCATTTTAAGAAAAATAACCTGATGGCAGAATATAACACATGGGTAGTGGGGAGGGGATTCTGGGAGAGATATGCTGGAAGTACAGAGTCCAGTTTAAGAGTTTTTTTCAAGAGAATTTCACTTTTCCTGGGCATTGTGAGTACAGGCTATCTTCCTTTACCTTCCTTCTATCCCACAGTGATTTCTGGGGCAGCTCTGAAAATGTCTGTGTTCAGTCATAACGGGAAATCAGCTACAGTTTGTTGTACATACTTTGCAGTATATACAACAGCTCAATTGGGGCATAAACAAGCGATCTCGACGTCCATTTAGGGGCGCTAAAAAGCTCACCTTTAGAAGCTTCTGGAAAATAGCTACAAGCGCTTCTTTCCTCCCATAAAAGAATAAAGCTGCTCCTTCAAGCCCACGACACGCTCATTCCCCTATCTGGCCACCACTCATTCACTGAGATCTGGATTTTGGCCTAAGCTATATACATCATATAAATATTTTTGAGGCCTAATTTTTGGATGCTGAGGAGATGTAGTCAAGATGTTATTTAGATTAAGCACAACATATCAGACCATATTATGACAAGTGACTTAAGTGCTTTCTTCCTTATTAAAATGAGTGAGAGTGGATATATTATTTTATAACATGCTGTTATGAAAGATTTTATTTTTCCGAGTTACAGGAAAATCTGAAGGGTTTTTAAAAACTCCTTTACCTGTTAAAAGCTCTAAAGTAATATTTATATCCTATGGGTGAACATTTAGTTCACATGAAATAAGGAACTCAAGCTGGAGGTTTGAAAACGGAGGCAGGGAGGCATGGGCGCAGGCTGTGGTGTGTCCTTGTGGTTCCCGGTGCGGCCAGGCTCTCCCACCTAATCCTGCTTTTCCTTCTGGCCATCACACCTACTCCAGGCCTACACCAGCCTATAGAATTCTGTTGTTCTCTTCTCATGCTCTCATGATGGTGTAAGGACTAATCCTTATAACAAATTCCTATTCTCTTTCCTTACAGTGGCACAGCTTCTCTCCTCCAATCTTGACACATCCATTTTCTTATTTTACTTAACAAATAATATTAGCATGTCTTACTGCAGTTGAGACTACGGAATCGCTCAACTCGACGTGCCTACCAGGGAACCCTTCTCACAATTTCCATGCCCAGCAAGTATGGTGGCAGTGGGCGGGCTGACACCCGAACCAACACTGCAATCACACAACTGGGTAGGGACAAAAGGGGCACAACGGTCACCTCAAAAGAGCTACAATGTGCTGTTCTTCATAAACAAAAGTGACAGGACTGAGAAATCATTTGTAAGGCACACACTCTGACTGCTGACTCCTGTAAAAACAGGTTTGAGCAGATCGGCTACATCTGAAGTCTCTCTCTCAACTTACACAGAGAGGGATGGTCTCACTTAACATTCGCTAGTACTTCATTTGTGAAAACTATATCTAGATTTTCAAAGGTTCTTTTATTATCTCCCCTGCCCGCACAGTAACATACCCATGTTTACACATTTACCTGAAATTCATCCATGATACTGAATGTATACTCATGCCTGGCTACTACATGATGACAATTCTTACACAGATCTGCCGAAACAGAGAGAGGCATAGTGGTTAAGTCATGGAAGGTGTCTTTAGACAGTTAAATTTCTATTCTCAGCAATGGCGCTGCTTTAAAAGAATCTTAACTGTCATATTTAACACGGCAGGATACCCATTATAATACCTTCCTTGATAAGAAATCTGGAATCTGTGACAAAGTAACACTGCATAATTAAGGGCCAATGTGCATATCCTAATTCCCACTGAAAGCTCTGTAAGGTAATCAATGAACGAACATGCAAACGTGTTGTTTAAACTAGCTAGACCTATCTATGTCAAGGCTTCTACTCTCAGGAAGGACAGAAACTTTGCTACTATAATCGATCAAAAATCAACAACCAAAGCTAGATGCCAGACTGAATTTAATGGTAACAAAAGACTCTAATAAAAACACATGATAATAATGCTTTATTGAGTGTTTACAGTGTGCCAACACTGTTTTTAAATACTTTCAATCTGTTTATTCACCTAATCTTTTCAAAAACCCAAAGCGGGAGACACAATTTTTAGGGATACAGAAACAAACGCACACTGTGGTTATTATGTAAGAGACTGGGTTAGGAAGCGCTAGAACCAGAATGCAAATCCAAGCATTCTGACTCCAGAACCCTTGCTCTTTTTTAAAAAGATTATATTTATTTATTTTTAGAGAGAGGGGAAAGAAGGGAGAAAGAGAAGAGAGAAACATCAACGTGTCAGAGAAATCGCATGCACCCCAACCAGGAGCTGGGCCACAACCCAGGCATGCGCCCCAACCAGGAATCAAGCTGGTGACCCTTTGCTTTGCAGGACGACACCCAACCAAGTGAGCCATGCCTGTCAGGGCGGAGCCCTAGCTCTTCACCACTACAACCTACTACCTGGAACAAAACTGAGTTAAAGGTTACTTGCAAAGTATCATTATTTGTGCATTTACTCCTCATATGCTCAGAACACACCAAAGAACCAGGAGACAAGCCAGGGGGGGATGTGCACAGCTTAACTGCTTGTCATAATACCTGGGCACTAAAGTATGCATACACTTAATTTACTCATAGAATTTCTGAATGCCAATCTCAGAATCAATTTATTTTTACTACACACAGTCTATTTGTTTGTTTCCCAGCACTGAGGATGAGAAACAGTATATAAGGGTAGCATATTTACAGTAGCAAAAGAAACACCAGACTGACAGTGAAATAGATGAAAAAAGCTATGTAAGCAGAAACAACACTAGATCATAGCACTCAGGGACATTTAAAATAGGGGCAAACATCAGTTCTCAGTCTCTGGCTAAGATCAAATGTACACCGCATGATCTCACCTATAGGAGGAACCTAATGAATAAACATACACTAATGAACAAAATAGAACCAGAGACATGGAAACAGAACAGACAGTGACCAGAGGGGAGTGGGGAGGGGGATAACGATGAAAAGAAGGGGAAGGGACTAGTCAAAGAACATGCATATCCCTGGCTGGTGTAGCTCACTGGATTGAGCGCAGGCCTGTGAACTACACGATCGCAGTTTGATTCCCAGTCAGGGCACATGCCTGGGTTGCAGGCCAGTTCCAGGCAGGGGACTCACGAGAAGCAACCATACATTGATACTTCTCTCCTTCTCTCCTTCCCTTCCTCTCTAAAGATAAATACATTAAAAATCTAAAAAAAAAAAAGAACATGCATAAATGACCCATGGACAAGAACAACAGTGTGTGGATTGACTGTGGGGGTGGGGGGACTGGGCAGAGGAGGGCAAAGGGGGAAAAATGGGACAACTATTTAATTGTAATAGAGTAACAATGAAAAAAAAAGATCAAGTGTAAAACAGGGGCAAACAGCCCTGAACATTTTAATAGCTGATGGAGGACATCACTGTGTTACAGTACAGCAGGTGAAAACTCACATGTATGATCCTAAAGTAAAAAGAAAAGGTCTCAATATCTTGTTTCAAAAATGATAAGTGCTTTTAAAAAGGTGATGCCTGAATCATAAGCTTTGGTTCTCTCCAAAAGTCATTTAAGTAGGCTATCTGATGCTAGATAAATGAGGAGTCATTTATAATTTCCTCTTAAAAACCTAACTACTAACTAGTAACTATGTGTTGCAATACAATACCAAAACAGGCCTCATAATGCTTTGCACAACATGCCAACTTCCCAAAGTCAACACCTGCTAACAGAGTTGCATGAAAAGAAAAGGTCTACTCACGATCATAGGTAACTATTTCTTCTCCATCTTCCTCTTTCAGAGATTTGTTTGTGATCAGCATAAAATCCCGCTTACCGCACACTGCACAGCCTGTAAAGTTCAGCAAGAAAGATCCATTCTCCAGGCAGATGTTACCCTAAAATATTAAAAATGGTCATTAAATTTTCTTCTATTTCAGAATACTTGGTGAAAATGATTAATAAACTTAGAACCTCCAAAGGCAAAAAATAAAAAGTCAAAATTCACTTGCTCAAATGTAACACCAATTAATTTTGACATTATCTTCCCTCTAGACGTGCTAAGTGAGGACATTTCCTCCAGATGTCCTCATGGTAAATGAGTGGTAGAGCTGCAAGTCTCTGAGGTCTGCAACTATGTTTAAGAGAACTAAATGCAAGTGGATACTTAGGAACAATTTAATGAAGCTTTAATAATATATGAAAAGGAAAAATTGGAAAACCTAATAGCCAAGAATATTAGATAAGGTATATCATATATAAACTAGAATGAAAATACAATCAAAATAGAAACATGGCCAATGATGAAAATTATCTTAACACTGTGCTCAGGTGACTGTTGAAATAGCATTTTCTGAAGCCTTAAAGATACCATAAAATCAACTCTCGACTCCATAGACGTCAGTCTGGAGGAAGTGTGTGATTCAGGCAGGAGAGGTAAAAACTCCACAGTTCCTTAGACTGACACCATGGCGTTCGAAGGCAAGGGTTTGGCTTCATCACCAAGAAACAACTTAGGCTCCTGGCTCAAAGAAGGTCTTTGCTAACGGCTTACTAATAATTGTTTGGAACTAAAACTCATTTCATAAATAATGTACTTCAACCTCATTTCTGACCAGCAAATGTAAAGAGTATTTTTAATAGTTAATGTGATGAAAAACCATTCAAATCAACATTTCACCAGTATAGCTGTGTGCTTCCTACTGAGTGGAGAATCCGAGGAAGAGTCACAGGCTTCTTCCTTCAAACAGTTTATGAAATATCAGGGGAATTAAGACCCAGATGAAGTGATGTTACAGTGAAGCTTTCCCGCATTCCCTGCACAATTAACCTCTCCCTTCTGAATAGCTCCTCAGTGCTATGTATTAAGGAGGAGATTAACTCTGGTGGAGGGAAATCAAGCCAACTACCTTGTTTGTTTTTTAGAGGGGGCGGGAGGGAGAATGAGAGGGAGAGTAATATCAATGTGAGAGAGAAACACCCATTGCATGCCTTTCAAGGGCGCCCTGCCCTGACTGGGGACCCAACTGTGCAACCTAGGCATGTGACCTGACAGGGAATCCAAAGGTGACCTTTTGCTTTGCGAGACAATGCCCAACCAACCGAGTCACACTGGTCAGAGCTAACTATATAGTCTGAAGACAGTAAATCACAGGCACATGCACTAAACTACTAAAGGGGGGTGGGGGGAAGCCCTGGGATTAAAGTACTGGATTGACCAAAAAGTCCATTAGTTTTTTCTATAAAATAAAAAACATATTTTTCATTTTCACCAATAACTTTGTTGATTTGGACATTTTGAGTATGTCCACTATCTTCCACGTGGTGTAACGTTGGTTGTTGTCAATTACTGTCTCGATTTGATCAATATCAACTTCAACTGGCCTACCTGACCATAGAACATCATCCAGTGAGAAATCTCCAGCATGAAACTTAGCAAACTACTTTTGACACGTTCGATCAGTCACAGCACCTTCTCCATACACTGCACAAATCTTTTTTTGTGTTTCAACCTTTCTTCAAATAATAAAGCATAATATGCCAAAAATGCGCATTTTTTCCATCTTCAATATTAAAATGGCTACAAAAAATTCATTAATTTTGATAAGTTTTTAAAAAATGCATGCTGATGGGACAGCTGTCACAATGCAATCTAACAAAATTGTTTCCAATGAAGTTAAACATAACTAAGTGCTACTAGAGCCATCTTATGGAAAAAAACTAAATGAACTTTTTGGTCAGCCCAATATAAACTTCCAGCTATTAAAAACAAGTGTTTTTTGCTTTGATTAAAACAACACCAGACTCTATTGAGGTATAACTTATTGCCAGCATTATAAAATCCACATATTGTAAGGGTATTGATAAAAACCTTTGATAAACATATATGCCAAGGTAAACACTCAAGATATAAAAGTTTCTATCTTCCCAGGAAGTCCCTTCATGCTTTGTAGTCCATTGCATGGATTTATCTGTTAACAAACATTTGGGTTTTGGGTTTTTTTACTATTATAAATAAAGCAGTGATGAAGATTCATGCACAAATGTTATGAGGACATATACCTTTCTCTTGGGTAAATTACTAGAAGTGGAATTGCTGAGTCATACAGTAAAGATATCATATAAACTTTATAAGAAACTGCCACACTGTTTTCCAGTTTTCATTCCCACCAGTGGTGTGTGAGTTCCAGTAGCTCCACATTCCCACCAGTACAAGGCATTATAATTCTTTTCTTTAATTTTAGCCATTCTAATGATGTAAAATGGTATATCTCATTGCCTACCAACAATATTGTACAAACAATATTACTCTAGAATGGGAATTGCCAGGTCACTCAGTACACACATCTTTAACTTTATTTGATAATCCTAAGCTTCTTTTCAAAGAGATTGTCCCACATGAGTTTTCATGTTGTTATATATCTTTCCCAAGAGACTAAATATTACTCTTAATAGTAAAAAGCAGAAGAAACCATACAGATTCTCTGTCTCCCACCCAATAGAAGAATCCTTGCTCTTTTGTTTCCCCCAACCTTAAACTCTTCCCTTCCTATCCTAGTCACGACTAACTTTCAAGTTCCAACGTAAGTCCTTCTTTCTTTTGGGAGACCAGTGCTACTCCCTATTGCTCTCCCCATTCTCTAGACTTGAATGGCATTTATGGACTACACTACTCATTTCTAGTTAATCACATACTCCCCTAAAATGTAAGCCCTTAGGCTGCACAGAAGTCTGTGTAAGATAGAAGTCTTATTTCTTCGGAGCAAAGTAATTTAGCTACACACATATAAAAGTCCAGTAAGTATAATACCTTGAATGAATAGGAATAAACAAGCTTTGCAACCTCCTGAGTTTGAGAGGAACAGAGGTTTAAAAGAAAATAATAGCCAGGAAACTTAAATTCTAGTCTCGGCTCTCATACTAATTACAATGTGAAACTGGGCAAGTGATTTCGTCTCTCGGGGCATTAGTTTCTTCATCTGCAAAACTAGGTTGGAACAAATGACCTCAGAGGTCCCTTCCAGATCTAGAATTCAGTAAGAAAAATTGAACTCCATCAAATCTAACTTGAGGATGAGACTAGGGGTAGGGGTGGGGGTGTCTGCTGTCGGCTGGGCTGACAGTGGTGGGGTTTCCTCTGTTGTCCCCCAGAGCTATAGAGGAGTACGGTGAAGCCTGATGTCAGCCAAAAGGGCGGGGAACGTTGGGAAAGGACCGCCACCGGCCGCCCGGTAGCTGTCAAGTGCCTAAATACAGCTACCGGGTCATTGGAATAGGCAGAGCCGCCGAGTTCTCCCCACCCGCGCCCGGCCTCGCGGGGGAGGCAGGCCGAGGGTATGAGAAGCCTCCAGGAAGGGGCACGGGCCAAGGGAGCGGGAAGTTCTCGGCGCTCACTCGCTCACCCGATTGGGATATTCCTTCTCCACACAGTCGCCACACATCGCAACACAGTTACCCGGGAAGGTCCTCCAGGGCTTCCGGGAAGACGAACCTCGCGAGAGCTAAGAGAAGGTTCCGCATGCGCCCTAAGTACTCGACCCTGGGGTATTCAGTCTCTGAACGCTGTCTTAGTCTCCGCCCCTTAGCAACTGTTGTTAGGGCACAGCCTGGTCTCTTTCGCAGCGCTGAGGACAACCGATGGGACTCTAAAAATGTCGAGAAAGAGGACCATGTGGCGGGAAGGGGAAAGGGATCTTGAAATGAGCAAAGCTCTAATAGGTCTTCCTGAGTCTAGGCTGACAGGCAAGTCGATACACAAGAAAGGTAATTGTTTCCCGTATTCATCTTTGTTTCAACCTGTCAGCTGCCTTGGCTTACTCCATATATAAAGCTCAAAGTATAATTTAAATATTTTTTCTTAACCATTTCTTAGGGGAGTGAGAATGATATATCACATCTCAGCAGGTGACCAAGCAATAGCTGAAGTGTTTGGGAAGAAGCATTTAAAGTTTTATAGAGAATCTCCTAAAAAGAACACGTTAAATGTTAGTAGTAAATGACCATCCCAGAGTCCTCTGGGGAACACAGGGATGGGAAACGTGTTTCTGTGTGTGTGTGTGTGACGGAAGCACATCAGTGGCAGGCAAGCACTAGATAAATAGAAAATGGTCAGATCAGTGATCCCTGCATCATTTCCCAATTCTGTGGAGCTCAGAAGGCTTGCAACTGGTGCCCTCCTTCTTTTTCAATAACCATTTCGAAGCTAACCATCTTAATTGGGTTTGCTAATACGGGAATTCTATCTCCACTGGAGTGCTGAAATTGTAACCTTTGGTATTTCAGCCTCTGGTAAGGGTCTGCACTAGTTACTGAAAGTCACAGGTGTGCCAAAAAGTGGTACATCAGTGTTCACTCTATTCTTGGAATAATTATAATGCCTTCCATTTGTATGACATTTTTGACATTTCAGTGTCGTTTTGCTTTCTAATTTAATGCTTTTGCAACTGTGTAAGATTAGTAATGTGAACCCTGAGAAGAAATACATCTGCCAAGAAGGACTCCTCATGGTTTATGGGGCCCAAATTCATAACCAGAGTCTAGCACTATTGCTGACAGAGGCCTCTTACACACTGCATTTCAGGAAAAATCCATGGACTGAGCTGTCAGCTTCCTTCACTGGGCTTCTGCCATTTGAGTCAACCTTTATAAGGGAATTCTTGGTATCCTCTTATGATCAATTGACCTACCCCTAAGCAATTAGAACTATACAGCTGTATCCTCATTTGCATCTATGCTGACCAATCAGAGCTGCTCTATGATGAGACCAATCGGAATGCACAACTCCAATCAGGACAGTGCCATTTGAACCAATCAGAACTGTGCAACTGGATTCCTCATTTGCATAAACATAGGCCAGTCAGGAACCAGTGTAGGAACTTTCTCTATGAAAGGTGGCCTCCCCTTATTTTCCACCCCCCGCAGTTGCACTTTGGGGAGGCTGTGTTTTCCTGGTTTGCAGCTGTTCACAGAAATAAAGGCTCTCCTTTTCTGTACTCAACTGGGACTTTTGTTAACAGTGAGAAAAGTATGTCTTCCCTTTTTGGATAAGGAAACCAAGAAAATAAGTGGTTAAAGGTCTTCTATGGTAACAAAACTACTTAATAGTCCGTCAGGAAGGACTAGGGCTTGGTTCCTACCCTGGGCTCAAATTCCTTTTAATACAATAGCTAGTAGCCACATGTGGCTACAAAGCACTTTTAATGAAGCAAATTTGAACTGAAATGTCTTGTAAGTGCATCTTGGACACCAGATTTAGAAAACTTAGTGTGAAAAAATGTAAAATATTTCACTAGTAATTTTTGTATTAATGATGTTAAAATAATTGGGCTAAATAAAAATAAATTAATAAAATTAATCTCACCTGTTTTTTTCTAATCTGGCTACTAGAAAATTTTAAATTACACATGTAGCTTGAGTTTCTACTGCACAAGGCTGGCATATACAATTCCCTTTCTTGATTGACTTTTTAAATGCATCCTCTGTTTTTAGGCCTAATGGTGACTTTTAACATTACTAATCACTGTATCTATTTTATTCGATTCTGTAGACATTTGTTGAGTGTCATTGCTGTGCAAGGAACCATGTGGACAACAGAAAAATGAAAAAGACATTGTCCTTTCTTAGTCCCCAGATATTCACAGTAGAGTCTCAGAGATAAAATGAGCAGAAATGCCTATAATTTATCATTTGCTAACTCTCTTCCCCAAACATGGTTATATTTGAATACAGAACTTTGTTGGGTGGATAGCTATAAGCTCTTGAAATTTTGTGCCTATGAATAAGATGACCTTTTAATTTATTTGCTAACTTTATTAACAATATACAATATCACTTTGGAAAGTTAGAGAGATGTTGGTAAATGTGTTGATTGTTTTTCATGCTTCAGAACATAAAAATCAGTTCTTTGTGGCTTTACAGCACAAAATGGAGAGACTTCGGCAGGTAGGAAATTACAAAAGGGGAATTTGGGCCTTGGAAAATGTATAGGATTTCAAAAAGCAGAGGCTTTAGTATAAGAATTTTGGGACCATACCAAAGAGTCTGGATTTTATCCTGCAGGTGATAGGGAGCCACTGAAAGTTCATGCAGGGGAGTGACATCAGTGTGTAGTTTAGGAAGATTATTTTAGCAGCATTTTATTGGGACTGATGGAAATGGAAAGAAATTGGATGCAAAAGGCAAACACTAACACAAACCACAGGGGGGAGACATATAGCTCTCTGCCTCCTGACCAATAGAGAACGTTCATGATTTTTTTAAAATGAAAAGTACACAGCCCTGGCTGGTGTAGCTCAGTGGATTGAGCGCGGGCCTGCGAACCACATGATAGCTGTTCAACTCCCAGTCAGGGCACATGCCTGGGTTGTAGGCCAGTTTCCAGCAGGGGACTCACGAGAGGAACCATACATTGATATTTCTCTCCTTCTTTCCTTCCCTTCCCCTCTAAAGATAAATAAATAAAATATTTTTTAAAAATGAAAAGTACATGGCAAAGATCTCAATGACCAAGCTCTTTGGCATGAACTGATTTTTATGTTCTGAAGCATGAAAAGCAATCAACACATTTACCAACATCTCTCTAACTTTCCAAAGTGATATTGTATGTTGTTAATAAAGTTAGCAAATAAATTAAAAGGTCGTCTTATTCATAGGCACAAAATTTCAAGAGCTTATAGCTATCCACCCAACAAAGTTCTGTATTCAAATATAACCATGTTCGGGGAAGAGAGTTAGCAAATGATTCTGGCAGGAGGAGATGGAAAGGACCAGAAATTAAAGTGTGATTATGGTAGTAGGCATGATAATCTCTGAGGCTGACAGGTGGAAGAAAGGAAAAGAGAAGCTACAAACAGGAAATTAGCACCAGAAAGGAATGACCATGTAGTTTTAAAAAGTTACAAAACCTCTATTTTCTCTTCTAGATAATTATGCAAAATATAGTTTATAGGAACCATTTAAGGATTACCTTCTAATAGAATGTTCTTTTAATAAACACGTGATGTGAACAATGCTATCAAATACACTCATGTATTGCGGTTTATGCAAGAGATTATCTTTTGGCAAAGGAGTGCATTTAGGTAGCCCTAGATGTTAAAATGGTTCAGTTGTATATGCTAAACTATATCCCCGAGACAGGATTAAAGTTTTACCTTGAGAGTTCAGTTTAAGTCTCCTAACACCCTCTTTCTAGAACCTCTTTTCTTTTGCCTTTTATGACACCCAAACCCAAGAGGCTGGAAGGATGCAGTGCTGAGCGTAACTATCCTCTTCACTCTTTGTTTAAAGGGGTGAGGAAGCACCCCAGAACTTTTATGGCACCAGTGTCCGACCAGTTTCACAGATGGAGTGACGCTCATCGCCAAGCAGTTCATCTGCTTGGTGAATGTATGTGTCCTCTCTCCATTGTCTCAAGAGAAGTGTGAAATAGGAGTGCTTGTCTGTTTCTGGTATCACCTGTCTGGTGTGAATGAACTAGCAGCAATTCCAGGTTAACACTGTGAACACAGGTGAGTCTGGTCGAAAGGGTCAGGGTCAGGGCCAGGCTTTTTACATTTTAGCTCAGTGGCCAAGTGGACTAAATTTCTTCTGTCTGTGGTTCTCATAACTATTCAGATTATAGACTCCAGCTTTCAAACACATGGCATTTAAAAGCAAGGGAACAGCTACTGTTTCTTTGTTTCCTTCAGCTCTCCTCACTTGCACATATAGATGATCATTTCCACATACAATTTTCACGATACAGCTCAAAATCTCTGACATAGTGGCCTTTGGAGAAATAGTCTCTCTCAAACCCTATCCAAGTGGAGTGACTTTAATTATCAAAATGTAACTGGGTTTTAAATATGCTTTTATTTTATTTTATTTTATTTTTAATGTGTGCCCCAGGATATAGTAAGACTGGGCGCAGACTTTGGTTATTTGCCATCTGTATAGACCCTGAGAGGTGAAGGAGTTCGGACTTTTTAGAGAAGCCAAGGAAGTGAGGAAAGGGAAGTCCAGAAGCCCTGGTTTGTCCTGGAGAATGGTCAGCAGACAGAGGGTGTACTTCACAGTAGTTCAGGCACAAAAATCATGGGAATCAAGAAGCTTGGGTAGTTTGTCCGGACTGGTGTGTCTCAGTGGGCCGGGTGTCACCCCACAAAGCACACGGTCACTGGTTTGATTCCTGGTCAGGGCACATACCTGGGTTGCATGTTCTGTCCTGGTCACGGCGCGTAGGCGAGGCAAACAGTCGGTTTCTCTCTCACATCAGTGTTTCTCTTCCTCTCTTTCTTCCTGTCTCCCCACCCCTCTAAAAATAAATAAAATCTTTTTTTTTTTTTAGAAAAACCAATTTTGGGTAGTATTGAAAAGAGTAGTTTTGACTTGGAATGGAGAAGGGGTACATAGAAGCTGTAAGAAATATTTGGGAAATAACATGGTGATTTAAAGCTAAGATTTTAGATTTCAGTCCTAACTGTATCTTAATAACAGAAGGACCTTAAGCAAGTTGCTTACTGGCTGGGCTTCAACTTTCCTATCTGTAAAATAATGACAATAATAAGTATACCTACTCCACACAGTTGTTTTATAAAACGATACACAAATGTCTTAGATACATGAGTATATACACATGACTCCAGGGTGCTAAGACAAGTAACTCCAGCCATAAGCAGGTCTAAGACAGAAGAGAGGATGATAAATTAGGAAAAGGGGATTGGTAGTGACTAACAGCCTGCGCAACATGTGAGTCTGTGTCTAGCTGAATCAGGTAATATGAGACTGTGTACTTTAATTTGTACAAGGTGGTTTGTGTGCGCTTGAAAAGACTGAGTGAGCATGTCGTGTTGGAGAGGACACTGTGGGGGAGGAGTTGTGTGAGGGAGGGAAGCCACAGAAGACAGAAAGAGAGCAAGAAGCCACGCTTCTCCAGGAAGCAGTCTTGAAGAGCTACCCGAAGACACAAAGAGGCAGGGAGCCCTAATCACAGGTTTCCAATCCCACTTCTGGTTTCTTGTATTTCTCTCTCTTGACAAAAATCTTCTTTGAGAGCTCATGCAAGAATACATACCAAGTTTTGAGAGAACTGAGGCGTCTACAGAAGACAGCGCCCCCAATGTAACAGTTTTAATAAATCTTATTATGCTGCTGCTTTGAAACCTCCTGGGTCCCCCACTGCCTTCAAGATAAAGACCAGGTTTCTTACGAGAGCATTCACAGCCTTCCACAATTTGGCCCCAGTCTCCTTCTCTCACTAATGTCCTGCTGCTCCCCACCTCTCCTTCTGCTATCCTGTCCTGTCTTCACACATTACCTATCTGTAGTCTCCCCAAAATTCTCATGGCCTTAACCACACCAAATGCTTTCAAGTCTTCTTTCTAGCTTTTGATGTGCTGTTCCCTCCGCCCAGAATGGTCCTTTCTCTGCCTGTTGAAGTCATATTCTGTCTCTCAGGCACAGTCCAAACATTGCCTCTTCCACAAAGACTGGATATTAGTTCCCGTTCTAAACTCCTGCAATAATGCATTACTCGTTCCCTGGCTGTGGCAGTCACCACTTGACTGGGACTCCTTGAGGACGATGCTTCTTTTGCAGCTTTCAGCATTCTAAGCCTGACACGCAGTGGGTGCTCAGCAATGTTTTTTGATTGATTAGAAAAGCCGAACACTTCCACCACCTCACCCCCAATGCCAGGGCCCAAGCAACCACCCCCCCCCCATCTCCTTTACACTTCGCTGTCTTCACTCCAGGTCATGGCTGTTGGGTGTTTTAATATTTGAGAAAGAAAACAGAATCCTTGTAGGGAACAAATTTTGGGTTAAAAATTGTTTTAAGCTCCACATCCTCCATTTACTTGCCAAGAATATATTGTGAAGTTGTATCTTCATGCTAAGCCCCCCAGAAGGAAGATTCTGCCCGAGGCCTGGAGGACTCCACAGGGAAAACAACGTGCTCTACTATCATTCAATTCAACACCACATTTCTCTCCAGGAAATTATCTGCAAACTTAGAGTTCGCTCTGTCACCTCATTCCTGGAAGTTTAGCAACATCTCCCTGACTTTAATTGGTTCTATACACTATTTTGTCTTTTTCTTTTATAGATAATTGGATTCATAATGGTGTGTTGTTTTTGGTCAAAGAAGGGTACGTGGCTTTTCCACCAGATCCTCACTCGCCAATTCAGTTACTACTTGAGATTGCCTACATCAGAGAGCCTTTCCTACAAAATTTAAAATAGTGCTCAAAGTGTGAACATGCCTGGAAGAAGGAGTGTGATAATATTAAAGCTCAGGAATTCAACTTAATTCAATTCATATGATGTTCAGAATGCCTACGTTATGCCTGCCTTCAAGTAACTTGCAACCTGGGGTGGGAGTAGAAAAAAACAGTGATCACAATATAGTGGCATAACTGCTCTTAGGGATACCGGGGCAGGCACCTCAGCCTGGGAGAGGTTGGGCAGAGGAGACACACTGTGTCAAGGAAGGTTTTCCCAAAGAGTTGCTACTTCAGCAGACTTCTTGGATGTGAGGGGATGTTGAACAGGGTATTCCCTAAATGGGGGGAACCACCTGTGCGAAAGTACAGAGGCGTGGGAAAACAAGTTTGGAAGGCTGGTGCATAGAGTAGGTAGCCTGGATCTGAGTAACATCCGGTCTTTTCACGTGAAGGATAAATTTTCCACCCTTAAGTCAGAGGAGACTGACTTCACAATTATGCTAACACAGCCCTGATGGACATGACCATGTAATGGATTTCAAATTGCTCAGGCTTCTTCCTAATATACACCAGCATCAAATTTTTCACCAAAGGGGTTTTACAGAGACATGCAGATGTGGGTTCACAGCCCAGCTCCATCACATTAGCTGTGACACATGGGGCGAGGTGCTTCTCTGTGCCCTTTTCCTCATTTGCAAAATGGGAATGTGCCTACCTCATCAAGTTGCTGTGAAAGTCAAATAAGATCATTTGCCTAGCGCAGGGTCTGATATATATATTAGGTGTTTCATAAATGTTAGCTATGTTGACAAATAAGAGGCCAGAGACTCTAATAAAGATGTAAGGCGTGGTAGATAATCAAAGGATGGTAATTAGCTGCAGCCCCAGAGAATCCCAGAGGCAGATGAACTCTCAACAAGTTATCTAATATACTTCTCTGTGTCTAAGAAGATCAACACTTACATCGACAGTACTGGGCCCTGCCTGGCATGAAGGGTCCTGAATATATCTGAGGAAAAATAGGGTAAGGAAGAAAACAAAATAAAATCACAAGCGGAAAGAAGGGAATGAGAGATACGGAGAAAAGGAAGCAGAATGATCTGATAAAGGGCATGGAAGATACAGTACAGCGGCATATCCACCATTATTAGTTGCTTACTATGGGCTTCAATCTTCCAAAGAAGACCATGACCTTCTTTGTGATAAAAGGAACCAAGTGAAAGGTTTGGGAACGCCCAGTGTGGGGTCATATACCCAATACTTCCAGATAGGTCTAGGTATAAAAAAAATCCTACCTAGGAAAACGAAGGGCATCTCTAGGAATGTTTGGGAGTTCTTTCTGAGGTGCTGTTCATCTGACTTTGGAGAACGTGAGACTCTCTAGAGAGATTATCTGTTGTGTTTAGTAGGACTGCTGAGGTCAGGAGGGGTTCAAAGACTACTGCTCAACAGATGGCAAAAACCTCAGGCCAAAGGTTTGCAGATGAAACCTCTGCCAGAACAAAATTTTAGAAGTAATCAAAGGCAGACTTCCTTATATGATTCCTGTAAAAAAAATAGATAAATGCCACCTAATGTGAGTCACCTGCTTGGCCGGAGGGATTTTTAGAAACGCCTAAACCGTCAGAGTTTGAACACAATGATTTTCCTCCCAGGAGCGTTTCAGCATCTACTCACAGCCCATTTGACTTTGACTTGATGCTCTTTGGTAACACTGCTGCTCCCGAGAGATGATTCTGTCCTAATTCTTTCTTTCCCACATGTCTTTGATTTTTCAGTTTGTGTTCTAGTTTATTTTTGGAGCCCAGCTATCATGACGGCATGCTCTCTTTTTCTGTTGTTAGGTCTCCTTCCTTCTCCTTTGTACACTGGAAGGTTGGCACGGATAATGCTGACCTGGGGCCAGATGTTCATTAAGCAAAATAAGTCAGGCAGATCAAAACTTCCAAATATTTGGTTTCAGGTTAGTTAGCCACAGCAGCATTTTCCTAGAGAAGGGCTTATTGAGATGGGTCACATAAGCCCCCTCTTTGGGGCTGTCAGTGTTCTTCTTCGAGGCACCATGAGACAGTAATGGAAAGGGGATGCTGTTGAGACGGAGAGAGTGGACAGACAGAGATACTACCAGGGAGCCAGGCAGAGCCATGTCCCAGAGTCCACCACCCAGCCCTCACCTAAAACTTGACATTTTTAATGTCAATATCTCTTTCTAGGGACACAGAAACTTTGTCCTCCTGCCAGAATGATAATTGGGTGAATTAACTGCTTTTGAAATTTTACTCCCAGCCCAAGTTTCATTCCTAAATAACAGTAAAGGTACCATCATGATGAACAAACAATTTTTAGTGTGTATTATATGTAAGATGCTGGCCAGGCCTCAGGTGAATAAAGAGGTAGTGTATGTGATTTGTGCTCAGAGGATTTAGGGTATTGAGGAGATAAGGAATGTACATTTAAATGCACACACACGTTTGAACAAACAAAAACTCATAGATAAAACATACTGAGTGCCATACGAGTAATACATAAGTAGCTGATCATATGCCCCAGTTTGTTCTGGATAGCCCCAGTCTGTGCCTGCTGTCCCAGAGCAATTGTGCCCCCTTTAATTCTCAGGCATCAGAGCTTGGATGATAAATTCTATGGTCGCGTTATTTACAGATCGGTGGTCTAGGAATTAAGGGGAGGGAGTATTATCATGGCTAGGGCAGTTGGTAATGCTGGTAGAACTTGAGTTGGGCCTTGAAGGAAGAGTTAGGGAAGAGGCTAGAGGAGAGCAATTCACAGGAGGATATCAAGAACAAAGCTACTGAAACAAATGTGGGAATAAAGACAGCCAGGGCACAGCCTCAGGAACACTGTTCTCATTACGTCCTCTGTGAATGGTGCCCTGTGGATTGTACCCCTGTTGGCTCTAGGGATATGTCATATTTAAGGAGCAATCGGAAGATCACTTTAGCTGCAGAAGAGAATTTGTGAAGAGGATTTGTGTGAGGTGACAACAAAGTGTGCAAAGACTAGGTAGTGGAGGATATTAAATGTCAGATTAAGAAATTTGAATTGTATTTCATCGTGAACTGGAATTTAACTGAAGAGTTTGGGGCAGGGAATGATACCTACGACAAAATGGTTTTGCAATATTAATATTCCCAACTAAAGTGTTCAATGTATTGAAAGGAAAAGAAAGAAGAACTAGTGTTGGAAATGACTAAGAGAGAGATGACCAGAGTCCACATAGTGGCAGGAAGAAGGGACATGAGGAGACAGATGTGAGTTCCCTAAAGCAGGATTGATGGAGTACCACAGTAACTGATTAGCTGCGCAAGGGGAGGGAACAGTCAAGAATAAGTCAAGGTTTAGAATCTGAGTACTGAGATAATGATGGTGTAATGATGAGTGTGAGTGAGTTAGGGGAAGTTAGCTTTTGGGGGGTAATCAATGAGCTTCCCTTCAGACATGATGAATTTGAGACATCCATTGGAAGATGCCCAGCAGAAAATAATAAATTGGAGCTGAGGCAGGTGGCAAGGACTACAGATGTAGATTTAGGAGTTCTTCAGAGTGTTGAAAATGGAATGAAAAAGTTTTTCTTTTTCAGGATCATAAATAGTAGACAGCCCAAGATTATCCCTTGGGTTGCAATTATATTTTGTAAAGTAGGAAGGAATACAGTGTGCCAAGACAGCACAAGAGAAATCCCAGAAGTGGAGGGAAACAGGACGGTATGTCGTCAAAGGAAAAGAAGGCTTCAACCTTGAGAGGATCTGCAGAACCAAATGTTGGAGAGAACAAGGAGGACTGAGAACAGAAAACTCATAGTGTCTGGTGGTGAGGACGACCCAGAGTCTCAGGAGGGGCTACTGTTTCACTGTAGTTGTTGTAGAGGCGGACCCCATGTTCTATGGGTTAAGGAATGAGAGATAGTGATTCAAAAGACACGAATGAAGGCTGATCTTGTGATAAATTTAGTAGTAAAGGGAAGAAAAATATAATGAAATTTCAAGAAATAGCCAGTATTAAGGAAGGAATTGCTAAGAGGATATGATAAAAAATTATGTTCTATATTGAACTGTAGGTAGCATTTTATTGGTTTAGGATGAATTCTGGCGTTTCAAATTGCTCACCTTTCTTCCTCTGAATTCCAAGCAAGAAGCTTACTAGTGCAAGGGAGGAAGAAAATATAGATAAACAGAGAACTGATAAAGGATTCAATAGTCATCACCAGGTAATTAGAGTGGACCTAATCTCTTCCATATAGCTGGGTCTCTTTTTATTCTTGCAAAAACTATAAGCTTCTATAGTTAGGGCAGACATTCAGGTTAGGAGAGGGCATCTCTAAAATACTGCGTATTTTTTAGGGTTCTGTAAATCCCCCAAGACCCGACCATTAAAAAACCCTCAGTGACCTATAAATTTGCCAGCCTGGTGTCCACTTCCTCGGCCACCACCCTTGTTCAGGCCCAGTTACTTCATTCACACCTTGCTTCCTGAACAGCCCGTCTCCTGTCTTTCTCTACTCCAGCTCTCCTACACACTGCTGCCAGGTCAATTTTCCCACCGCACGGTTCTGATCTAATCTGTGCCTTGCTTGAAAGCCTTCAAAAATTCCCATTGTCGGCTGCATTCAGTATGAGCTCCTCACCCTGGCTTTTAAAGCCAGTCATAATATGGCGTTGGTTTACCTTTTATCTCTTCATTTTTACAATTTCCTTAAATTCAAACTGATCTATAGGCATGAAAAAGAGGGAGTCACTTGCTCTTTCTATCTCAAGTGGACACAGTGAAATTCCCCTTCGAAAACAGCAGAGGATTTCCCCCGAAAGTGGGTAGAAGAGGGTGCAGATCATTTTTCACATTCTGTGGAATGTAATCTTGCTGTCTGAATCCTCCCCCGAGATATTCTGCTTGTAAATTTTAGATGGGATTCTGCCTCCTATTAGAGAAATTTGTGTGCTTCCCCTATCTCTGCCCTGTAGAGTACGCGCGGCTTGAAGACAAAGACGGTATGGTCCTCCTCTCTGACCCCCTCCATGGTCTAGCACTATGCCTTGTACTGGGAGCACTCAATACATTTTTAAAATTCCCTGGTCATGTAGGCTATGGGCCCTTACATAACTCTAACACTGCGCACCGCCTCTCAGCGTGTCGTTCCTCCTTGCTGTGAAGACTCAAATGTTTTCATTTTTCAGTGCAGCAACTGCATGCCCTTCAGCGTGGCTGTCATGGCATTTTGTGCTGGATTGCGAGTAGTTAGAAGACAAGGACTTTTTGCCATCTAACCTAACGTGTGTGGAACGTTCCGTTCAAAGATTCGTGTATTTAAGCTCTTACTACATATTTTATAATAATTTTGATGATAAATCCACTTGCAGAAGGTTATTTTATAAATGAAAGATTCTTAAAGATGCAACTGTATGCTGAATTATGTATTTTTAAAAATTTCCATTTCTCTCTGGAAAGAAGAGGGTCCATGGCTTTCATCAGATTCTCATAGGGCTCTGTGACCCAGAAAAGAGTAAGAGCCGTTCTAATGAATCAATACATCTGTGGAAACGTTTTTACTTTGTCCCTGTTTATTTTTTGCAAAGGAATTTTTTAAATTATTGGTACTTGTTCCATAGACATAGAAACAGCACAGAGAGAATAATTCAGATTCAATTCCTGATGCAGCTCTCAGACCTCCACTCAGGCCCCACTAATGTTATGTCTGGCCTTTGGCTGGACTGAAGAACTGAATAATGCAATCTCCTGGGCAATGTATGAGAACCTCCCCATCTATTATGTACTCCTTCCTCTCCCATCTTTTTAGTATTAGGAGGCCTCTGCTCTCTCACAGGGGCTTTTTTACCCTGATGCTCACTGTCAAAATTCCCAAGTGACCCCTCCTTTCTCATGCCGGCACGCTGACTGATTCCAGAGTTTGGGTTAAGAGTTTGTTTTAGGAGGGGAAAAAATCTCTCCTAACAGGGTCAGTCTCAGACACTGGATCCATTAGCTATTTTTAGTGAACTTTAGAAAAAGGGAGTGGGAAGTAAACTATTGGCTTGTTATTAAAAACCTGCTTCTTGATTGATTTTTTGCAAAAGCCATCTCCCTCTTGCTGATCATTGATGATTTTTCTCCTTCCTCTCTCATTCCCTTTGGGATTCACTTCCCCCCAATGACTTAATTTAGGTAATGCTCTAATTAGTGCAACTTCTACTTCAGCAGATTTCCTGGGCTTCCGCATCAGTGCTTTCTCATATGATAAACTCTATTAACAAGTCTCTGAACGTTCAAGAGAAAGGAAGCAGTCATTTTATGTGATGGGCTCTACCTCATTTGACCCCATCTTCGGATCCAACTTTCTTGGCTGTTGTGGAACTTCTTCAGCAGATAATGTCATCAGCACAGAATTAGGGTTGAGCTGTGTCATCAGAACTGATGGCAAAAGAACAGATTCATTTCACTATCTAAATCATCATGATAAGTAAAAGAAAAATTATACCCCCAAAAGACACGATCCCATAGAATGTTTTTAATGCCTTTCCCTCCCAGTAGTGATGTAGATTTGACCTGATACATTCGTCTGTCTCTTCCAGTTTCCGAGGTTTCTCCAGGCATGGTTAGGAATGTAGTTTGGGCCATGAACTCAACAACTAAATGAACCACGACAAGTTATTTGATCTGATGCTCTGAACGATGGTTCTTAGCCTTTACTGTACATTGGTGGCAACTAGGGAGCTTTAAAAAAATTGACAGTTGGGTCTCATTCCCAGAGATTCTGATTTAATTGATTGGGGGTGCAACATAGGCAATGGTAAGTTTTTAGAAACTAAGGTAGCAGCAAGCACAGCTGAGGACCAGCCCTCTACAGCAATCGACAGAACTAACGCCCTCAGCTTCAATGAAGCCAAGCAGTGCTGTCTTCGAGATGTCTTAATACTGTCATACGACAGTAGAGGGCAGAGTTGACTTAAATTTATATAGAGAGAACTGTCTTAGGAAATAGCAAGTAGTTAATTAGGTAATCTTAACTTTGTACTTTGTGGTCATTTTTTTGCCACAAAGTTTTCATTCACTGCTAAAGTCAAATTGCTTTTTCTATATTGGAATTTTCTAGGAAGCCCCTTAGTGATGCCTGGCCAATAGAGTCATTAAATAATCTGGATACTTTTGAGAGTACTAGGGAAAACTATTAATGATCTTGCCAGGACAAAAGGTGTGAACCAGGGGGTTGCCTTGAGTAAATTGGAACACATGGTCACCTGATGGTCAGTCACTATGTCTTCCATGGGACCCAGGGGGAGAGTCAGAATCTGTAACATGGTTTTACTAATTAAACCAGCAGTAACTATGTACATATGCTGATTACTAGTCTTCAGATAGATAGATATAGATAGGTAGATATAAATATATTTTTTATTTATTTTCAGAGAGTGGAAGGGAGGGAGAAAGAGGAGAAAAACATCCACGTGTGAAAGAAACATTTATCAGTTGCCTCTCACACGCTCCCACTGGAAACTTGGCTCGCAACCCAGGCATGTGCCCTGACAGGGAATCAAACCAGTGACCCTTTAGTTAACAGGCCAGTGCATAATCCACTGAGCCACAAGCCAGGGCAGCATATTTTTATGTATGCCCATCTATTGTTGTTCAGCATTCTACCAGGCACCTTGGGCAATAGAAAAGAAATTGCAGGTGTGCTTTCAAGTACCAGACATTATATACAACCTAGTTGGGAAGAGAATACATGAAGCTGCTCTGGTAAATAAAATCCTCCCAGGAAGCAGAATATGATAAAATAAATAATAAATGCATTCTTAAAATAATACCGCCCTTAATATATACTGGCTGTCCTTGACCTAAAGTGATCTCACTTACAGTCTTCCACCATGGTCCTCACAAACTGCCAGCACTTCCAGAGAAGTCTGAGCTTCTCTGGGTCTGAAACTTGGAAATGCCCTTCCTCGTGGGCGGAGCTCCTCTCCCATTTGCTCGGTCTAGCTCCTGGACTGTTAACCTACATAGCCATTGACCCCCAACTTAAATCGAGGGATTAAATCTTAGCACAGAAGTCCTGATATAACTGGTGACAAGAAAATACCCCTGAACAATGTGAGAGTGAAGGGCGCCAGTCCCCTCCACAGAGGAAATCCACGTGTAACTTTTGACTCCCCCCAAACTTAACTGTGGCCACCTCTCGGTATCGCTGCGGGGCATGGGCTCCAGGCCCCTCCTGCTGAGTGATGCGGCCATGCCCGACCATTTCTGAACAGCAACTCCAGTGTAGAACTGCGCTTGTGACCTTCCACTGGACTTCAATTTCCTAGCGAATTTCAACTTGGACCGAAACTATCGTTCACCATTTTGCATTTAGGAAGCCTAGTCTTCCTTTGTTGACTGATGTATACGTTTCTATTTGATTTCATCTATCTTCTAATAACTAGTTCTACATTTCTTTTTCAAATTTGTTTTCAGCAATAAATATAATTATCAAGGTTGACTAGGTAAACTTAGGAAACTCTAAAATAATTAAAGCACAGTAATAAAGGAAACAAAGTTATGGGATTAATTCTGTCCGAAGATGATTAGCTTGGGATTGGATCCAACGGCCAGTCTGACGGCTTTGGCCAATATTCCCATTCACTGTGCATGGGATGGATGGGCCAGGGAGTGAGCGCCAGTCTGGCAGCTCCATCCATCTCCCGTGGCCGGTGGTGACTGAGAGCACCGAGGGAAGCACACCAACTGCACCCACTTTGTGTAACGAGAACAGTTCCTGACCTTCATGACGCATGTTTGTTTCATTACCGGAGTTATTAATGAAAGTATTTAGACACTGCTTCCCTTCAGTTCACTGCTGTTTTGTTCTTGCCCTCACCCTCTTCTCCATCAAAACTGGCTCATAGGACAGGATCTAATATTTGCTAGCTACACTTTAACTATATTTTCCCCAAACTGAAAATAACTTAATTATTTCTTATGAAAATATACTATGCTTATAAAATACCCCAGCGTCGTAGAAAAGGAAGGAAGGAAGGAAGGATCACTCTTTTTTTTTAAAAAATGTACTTATCTTTAGAGGGGAAGGGAAGGAGAGAAGGAGAGAAATATCAATGTATGGTTGCCTCTCGTGAGTCCCCTGCTGGGAACTGGCCTGCAACCCAGGCATGTGCCCTGACTGGGAATCGAACCACAATCGTGTGGTTTATAGGCCCATGCTCAATCCACTGAGCTACACCAGCCAGAGCGGAAGGATCACTCTTAATGCCACTGTTTAGAAATAACAAGAGTTTTAGGAGTACACTTTCTGATACAAAATACTTTATTTCTTAGTCATATAGGAATTATTTGAAGTCTATTTTTTAAAAATCCACATTACGTCAAGACATCTTTTCCCATCAATAAATATAAAATCCCATTATCACTTAGCCAGCTACACAGAATTTTTATGTGAGTGTGTGTATACTTACTATAGTTGGTTTAACCAATTTCATTTTGATGAAGAATGAAATTATTTCCAATTCTCACTTTAGCGAACGTTGTAATGAGTATCTAGTATATTCTTATGAACGTAAAGCATAGACAGGCAGAGCTAAACAGAGTCCTCGGAGAAACTAGCTAGTTCAATGCCATCACAACAGAAGAAAAACTGTGGCGCAGAGAGGTTTAAGGGGGAGTACAATCCTGGTATTTTGACTCTATGTCTCCTGATCATTCAATCCACCCTGCTTTGCTCTTTTTAAAAGATTTTTTTTTAATTGCTTTACTGTTAAAATGCCACTAAGTGCCATTTTTTGCTAACTCTAATAGCCGAAGCCTTAGAAGTTGTAGCCAATAGCTTATACCTTGGAAGTTTAACTCTTCCCAGGGCCATTTACACTTTAATGTTTGTTTTTAGTTATGAAATATGTTAGCAGATTCTTATATAATCTTTGGAATGAGGGCAGGGAATATCCCAGGCACCTGAAATCATGTGGCCAGGCTCCTACTCAGGACTTTCTGGCAGTATTGGATACAGGTGAAGAGTGGAATTTGGGAAACAGGGTCAGGCAAAGGCTGGGCTCAGGGACGAAGTACTGATGCTCACTCACAGCTTTGAAAGAAACCCTTCCAACAGAAGAGTCTTCTGCTCTTATTTGTTTGTTTCAACTGTGGACAGTCCAGAGCTGGATGCTTAAGTAAGTGCATTTGGAAGATTAACATGATAATGGGATAGAACAAGCAGCACAAATTTCTTCCTTCCACATGCTCAGTACAATTTGTGGCTAAATTCTTAATGATTGACTTAAAATATTAGGCCACAACATAGATCATCTACATTAACTATCATGGGAATCTGTTAACTTAAAAACTATGGGATACTGCTCCCTGGATAAACAACTCTAATAAGCCAGGAATTTGGAATGTTATGCAGTGTTTGGGAAATCACTTAAACTCTGAGTTTCTCGGTTTCTTTATTCAGCAATAAGGATAATGATAGCAATTTACTTCATGAAATTGAATAGAAATGATTATATGGCATTTGGCAAAAAGAAACTGATAAATAATCTTTTAAAAATAAATTAGCCATACACAAAGGAAAATAGGAAAAAATGATGTTTTGGGGAAGAACTAGTTATTCCACAAAATAAATCATGTTCGAGTGAATCAGTTTCTGGTGGACTTCAAAGCATTGAAGAGATTTTTCAAGCAGAAGTTGAGCAGCTGCAGAAATGTCCCACAGAATCAAAAAATGAGATGACTTTGCAGAGGTAATGGAGTCTTTTATTGCAGTATCTTTCCAAACTTTATTGAAATTTCCCCAAAGGTCTTGGTTAATATCATTTAAAAAATATTGTGAACTTGGAAATTGCTTACAAACAAATAAAGGCACAAGACCATTTATGCTGGCAGTAATTATCATATGAACACAAAATTGTCTAATTGGTTGAACTGGTCGCTCCTTATTAACGACCTTGGTTTTGACATTTCTCCCCTGAAGGTTTAGGTGCTCTTGGTTGTCCACACACAGATTCTCCACTTTGTGGAATAGCCAAGATAGTGTTAATGTCAAACAACATCACTCAAAGCTTGTAAGGCTTTCTGACCCCCCTTTCTATGTTCTCAAGCCTGTGTGTCGAGGCTTCAGCACATTGGATGGAGTGTGGGGACGGGAGCTGGGCCGCTGCCGGGGGATGAGGCCGGAAACGGCACAGAGAGTGTGAGGCAGGCAGGGACAAAGGTCCACGTAGCCCAACCACCACTGCTGGATTTGCTCTACCTCGTTATAAACGAGACACCAGAAGATGTTAGGTTCCTGCTCCCATAGGTGAACTTGATGGTCGGTGTGAATATACAATCTAACTACTTCTACTTCTCACCCACAGACAGTTAGGTAGGAATGTGCCACAGTGGCTACGGAGGTGGAGAAATTCAGGCACAAATATTGCCAATTATGTCTCAGGGAATGAGAATTCATTTAAATAACCTTACTCAAAAGTAAATAGAAAAGTGCATCTCATGGGAAAAAATCACAAATATGTATTTTTAAGCCACATAGAAATGTCTTTGGATTACTTACTTCTTTGTTGATCTCCAAGATTACAAACCTCTTTTAGCTTTTGTTATTTGTTTGTTCATTAATCCATGTATTCACTTATTCACTTTCAGGTCTTTCTGCCTTTACTAAGTACATCTTGCATGTCAGGCACTGGGCTAAGTGCTGAGAAATGTAAAACTGTATCATGAAAGCAATGGGAAGCCACTGGCTGATTTAAAGTAGAGAGTGAATAATCAGATTTCCTTTTAATAAGCTCTACTTTGGCTACTGTGTGGAAAAAGAATAGAAGGAGAGAGAAACTGAAGAACGGGAGAGCCGTTTAGGAGGCTAACAGCAGCAACTCATGTGAGAAAAGATGAGGCCTGAGTTATACACACACTTCCCTCCACCAAACACATTTGTATATTGAAGTTCTAACTCCCCTGAACCCTACCCACCTACCTCAGAAACTGACCATATTTGGAGAGAGGGCTGTTGAAGAGGTGATGAAGGTAAAATGAGGTCATAGGGTGGGCCTAACCCAATACACTAGTATCCTTTCGGGAAGAGAGGAAATAAGCACAAAGGCACACAGCAGACACACTGTGAAGCCAGGAAGAGGACGGCCATCTACAAGTCAAGGGGAGAGGCCTCGGAAGAAACAAGGCTGCAACGCCTTGACTTCAGACTTCTAGCCTCCAGAATGGTGAGAGCATAGATTTCTGTCATGCCAGCCACGCAGTCTGTGTGTGGCATTTGTCAGGAGAGCCCTCACACACTAATACAGCCTGAACACGGCAGCTGCAGAAGGACATCAGCACCTCAGGCACCAGCTCACCGGCACACCCCAACGCATACCTGCCGTTACCTCTGCACAGTCTTCCTTCCCTTAGGTAACAGCCAAAATGGGAGGAAGAGCTATAAAAGGAAAGATGCTTATCCATTCCAAACCCCAATTAGTGCTCCCAGGGACTGGCAGGGCTGTCCAAACTTTTGGTGTCTCTGGGCCACACTGGAAGAAGAGTTGCTTTGATCCACACATTCGATACACAAACACTAACGAAAATAAAACTAACTCATTGTGTTTTAAGTAAATTTATGATTTTGTGTTGGGCCACGGTCAGAGCCACCCTGGGCCAAGGGTCAGACAGCCCTGGAGTGGATGGTGGGATGTGAGCCTTCTGCTTCTTTGCATTATGGTGGAGGGAAATGTGAAACTGGGGTCGCCGGCTCCTTCCAAGGGTGGCCAGTTGGGTATCTGTACCCTTACTGCAGGTTTTCAGATTCACGCCAGGGACCATTCTGCCTGAGGCGTCCGAAGGGGAGGTTTTCTCCAACACCCTTCTCCTCTGTATTGTAAACGGCGGGCTTTTCTACTTCTTTGTCTTCGTGTGGAGGGCGTGGTCCCCCTAAATATTTCCAGAAATGGAGTGGAAATTTCAGCTTAGTTTTATGAAAAGTATCTCTTGGTGAAAGGGCGAGAAAGGAGGGAACTTGTGTTTTCTAAGCGCTAAGCGCTGTTGTTCTGTACATCACCCTCGTTCTTGATGCCCCCTCCATTGGTGCCCCCCCCCCCCGGGGTTTGGCTGCGTCACACATCCGGTCAGTTCAGGTTCGTTCGGTTTTGTGTTTCTGTTTTTAAGGAGCTTTCTGATATATATGTTCCTTTCTAAGTGGAAGTTTTTAAATTAACTTCAAATAAGTATGGTTCTGCGATTCAGTAAAAAGTTTTTCAGTAAAAATAGTTTTAAGCATGTAATTCAAGGCACAGCAAGTTAGTCTAGTTTATTACAGTTTGGGTTCATGATTTAATCTCATTTAAGTCCTTAGAGTTTATAAATAAAATCATGAACCGTAAACTGTACAATAACCTGTAAACTATGTTTTAAAAATCTTCATCCTGCTCTAAACACAGGAAGGTTTTATAATATGATAGCTCACGTTTTTCTTCAACTCTGAGGAATTTCGTTCTACTTTGTTCTTATGCATTACCCCCTTCTACTCTCTCTTCTTTCCTTTTGTAACTTTTATTAGATATTTATTGCACCGTGAGTATCTTGCCTCCATGGCTCTGGCTTTCACTCATGAAAAAAAAATCTCATAAACTTTCCATTTCCTTGTCTTTTGCTCTGTGTTTGGGAGAATTTCTTCTGTTTCTTTCATGAACTCAGTTTCCTCTGATATTCCTTCTGTCAGTTGAGTTTTGTGTTTCTCTTTCATGGGATTGCTTTCCCTCCCCCCACAAAAATCTTGGGTGGTTTTAATCATCTGCGCATCTTCTCTTTGATAATGCTTTTTGCCTGCCTAGTCTGTTTATCATAGCCTCTCCCAGGGGCTGGGAAGGAAGGGCACAGCGTGCTATGCAGAAATAGTGAGGGTTCCCTCTCATATCTAGGGGGTCAGGAGGTTCCTGGTCTTAGGTCCCAGGATCCCCACTGACTTATCCCACAGGCAGAGCTCTGGTCCTCAATGCCAGCAGAGAAGAGGAGGCTTAAGTGAATTATTCTAGGGCCCTTTCTGCCTCTTGTACAATTTGACTCTTTCTTGGAAGTTGCCTAAACTATTCCTTCTGATCTTGTTTTGGGAACCAAAACAAAATCAGAAACCTGATTGTTGCTGTTTAGAACAGTACTGCCTCTCTCTTGAATATCTCAGAATTTCATAAGAATTCTTAGAAAATTGATCGCCCTTTTTCTTATTTCTCTGTGCTGTTAGATTTCCCGGTTCTCTTTAAGACATAGCTTTTTATATTATGCTAAACAAAATAAGCCAGGTGGTGAAAGACAAATACCATATGATCTCACCTTTAACAGGAACCTAATCAACACAACAAACAAACAAGCAAAATATAACCAAAGACACTGAAATTGAAAACAGACTGACAATGACCAGAGGGGAGAAAGGCGGGAATTTCAAGGGAAAAGGGTTAAGGGTTTGCAGGGACAATTACAAAGGACACCTGGACAAGAGCATGGGGACCAAGGGAGAGAGGTGGGCAGGACTGGGGTGTCGGGCTGGGGTGGGGGTGGGGGAGGCAGAAAATTACTTGAATGACACTAAAATTTTTTAATTAAAATAAATAAAAAAATATATAGACATAAAAATAAAAGACATAGCTTTTTCTAAGATTTGGGAGGGAAGAGAAAAAAAATGTGTTCAATCCACCATCTTGATCCTATCTCTACCTATTATTTTCTTAATTATCTCCATTATCAAATAATGCAAGTTCAGTGTGACAAATTCAGAGGATATAGAAATAGATAAAAAGTGAATGTTCTTTCTTGTGTCAGATTTCTCTAGCAACCTGACTTACATCCTCTTGGCCTCACCCACAGATTTCAGCTGGGGCCGGGTAGAGATGCACTGAAGGCTTCGCCCCACTTCCTGGCTGACAGCCTCTGTTTCCCAAGCACTCCTTCTCTTCTGGCCCAGGACTTTTCCAAAGCTGCCAATTGCCTGTTGGCCATCTGGGGTGGTGGTCAGAGGGGAGGGCCCTTGACAATCTCCCACACTTCCAATAATTCCAGGAGGTATCCTGTACTATTCTTAGGAAGTCTCTGCAGACTCAATCTCTGTTGCCCATGACAATAACCTCAGTTATCGACCCTCACATCAGCTTTTCCTTCCTTGCTACTTCCCTCTCCCCAGTTTCTAATTCCGACTCCCTGGGTTCTACCGCCTCCCCCCTCATCAGACACTGCCCTTTTCCTTTGTACAGGCAAACCATGGAGAGTCTGTGGGTTTGGTTCCAGACCACCGTAAAAAAAGCACGTAATGAAATAAAAACAGTCGTCATCTTTTTCGCGAGTGGAGGGCCTTGCAGTCAGTTTGTAAACCATGCAACACCAAGGAAGCACAATAAAGCGAAATGCATAAAACGAGGTATGCCTGTACTTCCCAGCTCTCTCCCTCGGTTTTGCTTCATCATTTCACTGTAACTCTGTTAGCTGTAAAGCCTTTGGGGATGCTGTCGGAGTAACAGCCTCTCTAGCGAATGAGGTTGTATTGAATTATTTAGCTTTCAGCTAAAGTGGAGACAACTAAGGCAGCTGAGCTGGTTTGTAAAATCCTGGGGTAATCTGTCCACTGAATTGGTGCTTTTATCATATTCACGTTTTCTCGTGGTTAAACAATGATAAACTTTAAGGCTACAAAGAGATCTGTGTGCAATTTCTCAGTTTAGTGCCACAAACCTATAGCTAAGAATGATCCGTTTCACAAGGTATATAATTATGCAGCTGTGGATCTGCAAGCCTAGGAATCATGGATTTATTTAATAAGTTGTTTTACACGAGACTTATAAAAATGTATTATCTCTCCTATTTTCTTTCAAAAATAGATCAAGGACTTCTACTTGACATATATGATTCTCTCAGCTTTTGAAGTTGGCCCGTTTTTCTCAAGTTTCCCTCGCCAGAACTTGGTTCTTAAATAATTTTTTAAGTGAAAAAGATATTTCTGCTTCTAACTCAGTAATAAATGAATGTATTCTTAAATGTTATCAAAAAGGGGAGAATCATTGCTAATCTGATGGATGATGACAAATATGACCTTCCCTGTGTTACTAGCGTCCTTGGGAAATCAAGCTGGAGGAGGGGGTGTGGAGGAGAGTCCTGTGGCCTTGTAGTAGCTGTGGAGTTCACCCCACTTCACACATCTCGGTGTCTAACTGCCCACTCTCAGGGCGTGTGGCTGCTGCAGGAAGTGAAATATCTTTGCTAATGCTCGATGTATAAACTAAGCATGTATATCTGGCCAGTAAATAGCCTGTTCCCAGTGAATCCTCGAAAACAGCATAATTATACTCCCAGGCACGTAACTCAGGAGTAAGACTGTTCCGTAGTTGTGAACGCCAGGCAGCATCAAAGTTAAAATTGTTTTCTGCATCTCCTTCCTTTTACCCTCCACTGCCATCTCCATTAATACCTGAGATTACCAGGTCTGATGACTGATGAGAAGCCAATCCAGGTAGGCAGGTAGAGAAGGAGGACCGGCAACCTTTATTTATTGCACAAGAAACTCACGAAAATGGACCACCTTGCAAGCTGTCCGTGTTCTTCTACTAGTTTTTCTCCCGAGGTGACTCGGACGTGCCTTGTCTTTCCTCTCTGGCACCACCTTGGTTCTAGTGTTTCCTTGGCCTGCTGTATCCCGCACCACCTAGGCTTAGAGTGAGGAAGACCTGGAGTCTCGCCTGGAGACTGGGGGCCGGCCAGGAGCTGCGGGTGGGCTGGTGTGGCAGCTTGCCTGTTGATTACAGTCCCCGCAGTGTGCGAGCGCCTTGGGACTGCGGGCTGCGCTCCACCAGTTTTGCCGGGTCCGCCCCGACCCCACCAGGTTTACAGGCAGAAACAGGCTGGGAGTGGGGGCCTCCGGCCCAGTGCCCACCTCTGTGCCCCAGCATCTTCTCTCACGGCCAGAGGGAAGAAGCCCGCCCCGGAGCAGGCAAACACACTAGCCCCGGGGGACAATCAGTCCCTGCCCAAACCGCTGCAACGGGGGCGCACTGCCCGGGTGCTCGGCTCGCCCACCCTAGGGCCTAAGCGAGTCTTTTAATATATTTAAAACACCTGACTGTATACAGCGGGGACTCAGGGCGGGAAAGGCTGAAGTGCTCATTTTCGTTGCCGGGCTAGCCGGTCTGAGCTCCGGGCGCAAGAATTAGGCCCGAGCTGCAGATCAAACCCTATTCCCTGCCGCAAGGGGCTCGGGTAGTGCGCGGTTTGGGGAGGTGAGAGACTACGGGGCCCTGCGGAGGCTCGGACGACTGGTGTCCTGGGCCTGGGCGGCCCGCTAGGAGGCAGAAGCCCGCCCGGGGAGCCTGGCAGGTGCCCCCAGGCGCGGAGGCTGATTGGCAGGTGCGGGAGTGGGTGGGGAAGGCGGGGGCTGGGCCTGGCGCTGCGGGAGGCTGCGGCCCCGCCTCCCCGCCCCCGCCGCGGGACTATCTGGTCCCGGCAGCAGCGATGTCCCCCGGCAGGAATGTCCCTCCTCAGATAATGTTATTTATATCTCTGGGCGGGTCCGCGGCTCGGCAGCACCAAGCGCCCGGCGGCCGCTGTGCCAGGAGCCCCGCGCTGCCCTCCTCCCCCTGCACCGCCGCCGCCGCCTCCGCCGCCGCCCCCGGGCTCGGGCTGGCCGCCGCAACAGCTCGGACGCAGGTGAGTCCCGGGAGGGCCCGGGGGCCCTAGGGGTTTCGGCGCGGATGCGGATGCGCGAGTATGGGGTGCGCGCCGCGAGCGCAGAGGAGATGTTGGGCCCAGGGGCCCCGGTGGGGGCCCAGCCCCAGGTGCGGGGCGTGGGGGCGTCGCGGGGACCGGGAGGCCCTGGCGTCTGCGGCAACGAATACCCCGGGGCGCGGGAATACGCGTGGGCTTGGGGAGGTGCTTGGTGAGCTGAGCACTTGCTTTGGAGAGGCAGATCCTGGAGTGTCGCCCGGGGACGCCGGGAGGGCGGTGAGGGGGGTGCGTGTTCTGGTCCTGGGCTGTCTCCTCCAGGACCTCCGCTTGGGGGCAAAGGGGGTCCTGTCTCTAGCCTGTCCGACCTTCCCTCTGCCCTCTCTGCCTCATGCTGCCGGGCTTCTCAGTCCTGGGGCTGCTCAGATTCTCTTCTGGGGAACTTGGCTGTGCGCTCCCCGGGCAGCCCAGGACCCTGGGAGGAAGGACAGGGCAGGGCAGCGGAGCGGGGCGGCCCCCGGGCACTGGAAACGACGTGGAATGGCCGGGTGCAGACCCAGGGAGGAGAGATCGGAGTTCTCCGAGCCATACTCCAAGGATCCCACCCTTTCTCGCCCAAAGAGTTCCGCCTGAAAGCTGCTATGGTCCAGCCTACTCTTACCGCCTCACCAGTCCCTCTCTCTCCAACAACTTGGCCCTGAGAAATAGAAAGTGAGAGAAATAACAGGAGCTTTAAAACAATCCCCAACTCCCACCAACTCGCCCAGACTTCCAAGGGTGGGAAAGCAGTTGTGGGCTTGAGTACTGTTTCCGTGACAACGAGCTTAAGGTAGGGCCTTGATTCGTAGCCTGTTAATATCCAAACCACTGTCTTCAGTGAGCAGTTAGAGGCGCCAGGAGTTAGTAACAGCAGGCTTAACTCGCTGAAGGAAAATGAAAAGAAGCCACTGGGTTGTTGTGTGTGTGTGTGTGTTTGATGTTAGATGCATCAGATGGGCATGTACAGGTGTGTGTGTGTGTGTAATATAGTGACAGATTTTGTACTGAAACTCTTGTGAGGAGAGGCAAGGCTGTTATCTCCAGGTAAAAGACACCCATACAAAATCCACAGCCTTGAGATAGTCGCGATCTATACTTCAGTCTCTAAGGCAAATGATTCTGGTGGCTCCTGAATGAGAGGAGTTGGGTCTGCAAACGAAAATTTCAGGCACCTCTCCACTATCCACTCATTTGTCCTAAGCTTCACAGATGGTCCCAAATTTTACTCTAGAATCTCCTCTTTGACCACCTGCCACCCCCATGACCCAGGGCAGGTCGTCTTCTATTCCAGGGTGAGATTTTTACTCTTTCACTAGGAGCCCTGAGTTCCAGGATATCTTAACCTCTTTCTTTGATAGGTGCAAAAAGTTAAGTGTACTGAACACCCAGCACTCAACATAGCTAGGTTTGTACTTGCCCTGAGGCTGTGGGCCAGTTAGGGAAAGGAATACTATGTCCACACTGAAGAAGAGCCTGCCAGCCTCGAAAACAATGGACTCCTCAGAGGTGGGTCATTTACACAGAACTTGATCAAACTCTGGAATAAAGCACAACTGAAAGACATAACCCTTACATTATGAAAACCTGGCCTTTAGACCCATTAGCTCTTGCTCTTAGCTTTATCACTGGCTCAGTCACAATGATTGGGGAGAAGCTAGTTCTGTTAATCCCCAGTTCTGGAAAGACTCTGAGTCTGCTGGTAGAACTGAAAGCACCTGAAAACTCCCCGGCATCCAGGACGGGCCTTGTGGCACAGGCATATCAGGTTGTCCCGAGTGGCTTGCCCAGCTGTGAGCTGAGATACCACCTTTTGCTCTGGTTGCTGCTGCTTCCAAGTTTGCCCTAGCCGGTGTGGCTCACCAGCTAGGTGTCCCCTAGCAGAACACCTGCTAGATGATTGGCTTTGGGGCAGGTAAAGATATGGCAGGAGGCTGGCTCCTAGCTGGGATCACATCTGACAAAATAAAAATGACTATTTTAGGCAAACTAGGTGTGAATGAAAGTTTTGCACTAAAGTCAAAATCTGAGGATTCTGCCACAGGTCTGGGAACAGACTGTTTTTGGTCAATAAACATAGTAACAACTTTCTCCTCCACCCTTCATCTTTCATGTACCAGGGCCTCATTTGGTGCCTGCACACTGGGTTAACCTTTGTTGAGTGAGTGAGAGAATGAATAAGTAAATGCTCAGAGTTTTCTTTATATGAGCCTATTTTGTTGTCACAGTAACTCGGCAAGGTAGCTCATATTATCAGCATCTTACAAGTGAGGAAATAGGCTCAAGGAAATTAAATAATTTGCCTCCCCTCACACAGCTGATACAAGGTGGGGCCAGGATTCAAACTCGGCTGTTTGGGTCCACCCTCTTTTTAAGGTGGAGACTCTGCAAGGGATATAGTAGTATAAATTGGAGAGATTTGGTTGTAGGATTGTTTGTTACCTTCACAATCATTCAATCTCAAGATCTTGAGTCATAATTCTGCTTATATCAGAGAGGCTTTAAAATCTTACCTGAAGATGGTATTGGGCATGTATTTGCTCATTGATATTTGGCCTTGCCCATGAGGTTTAGGTCATTGTTTCAAGGACAGAACTGCAATGTTGGCAGTAGTCAAAGCATGGATTTTTTTGAAAACAGATTTTCCTTTCAGTCCTGGAAGTGGCCAGGAGGGCTTGCTGCTGCATGAGGACAGTGTGATAGGACAGAGGGTGACTATAAAAAATTCATGAGACAAACGCTCTTGGAGAGGGAAGGGACCTTGGAGGTCACTGAGTCTAGCCTCCTGCTTGTGTAGTCACTTGCTGCATAGTGAGGCTGGCTGCGGTTTACCTGGTTGCTTATGTGCAGACTCGGAACATGCCTCCTACACATCTCTTTCTTTTCCGTCTGTCTCTCTCTCTCTCTCTCAAGGCCAAAATTGAGTTTATTTCCTGGAGTTCTGCCTAATCAACCCACTGAAGTTTTTCCCCGCGTTGGGGAAGATTTTTTTTTTAATATTTTATTTATTTTTTAGAGAGAGGGGAAGGAAGGAAGAAAGAGAGGGAAAGAAACATCGATGTGTGGTTGTCTCTCATGTGTCCCCTACTGGGGACCTGGCCTGCAACCCAGGCATGTGCCCTGACTGGGAATCGAACCAGCGACCCTTTGCTTCACAGGCCTGTGCTCAATCCACTGAGCTACACCAGCCAGGGCTTTTGGGGAAGATTTTGAGAGGATATACTGTAAACTTAATACTTTCATCTTGGTGAAATCTTCAAAAAAATATGTTGGAGATAGGCAGGAGAGATGTTAGTGTACATTAAACTCTGAACTGTTCCATAATCTCCCCTTTACCTGTTAGGGTTACAGTTGCATGTATTTTTATGTAAGAGGTATGCACATTACTGTCTTGAGATGGTACTAATCTCAAGACCAACAATTATGTAGCGTTTCTGGGGCTGTGGAGGAAAGAAAGGACCTTAGGGAATTATTGGGACTCTCGGATACCTGTTTAATCTAAACTCAGTCAATTATATCAAAATAAAACACAAACTTTATCCTCTATCCAATATCTGAAAAGGTAGGAAACCTAACCAATGAGGAGTTTATTTTTTATTTTATTTATTTATTTATTTATTTATTTATTTAGAGGGGAAGGGAGGGAGGAAGGGAGGGAGAGAAATATCGATGTGAGAGAGAAACATCAACTGGCTGCCATCTGTGCCCCAACCTGCCTGGGGACTGACCCCAAAACCCAGGTGTGTATCCTAACTGGGAATTGAACTGGCAACCTTTCCATTTGCCAGACGATGCACAAGCAACTGAGCCACACCAGCTAGGGCAAACAGTGGGAGGTTTAAACTGAAATAAAGTCTATCTCCTCATCATCCATAATGATTTTTTCTAACTTCAAACCTGCAGATTAGCATTTACAAATTCACTTGGGAGGATTGAGAGTGAAAATAACTGTGCTGTGTGGGCTGATGAGAAATTTGATTTTATAATGAGGACTGGCAGGGAAGTTCATGGATACTGGGTTTTGAAACCATATGAATATTACTAGCCAAAAGTTACTGTGGAAAGAAGTATTTTGTCTTAAAAGTCGGTTGTATTGACTCAGTTTTTTACAAACAGCTCTTTGGTTACTTCCCTATTTTAGATAAGAAATCTGAGGAGGAAGGGTAAATGCAGTGATCTGTGTGCCAGAATCATTGGGTAGCCTTTGTCGGGTGTATCACAAAGATGCTGCTTTCCTCTGACAACCCCAAAAGGCATTGGCCACGTGGTTTTGGAGATGGGAAGGTGATTGAGGGACGGCGTAGAAAGCAGTCAGGAGAATTCACGGTCAGATCTGGCTTCACTCGCTGAATTGTCAACTCCCCTTGGTAAATATTTAGAAAATGTCATAGCATGTTTCCCTTTGTTGCTGTGCTTATTTCTTAATTCACAGCCAAAGAGCCAATTCTTCCATTTTCAGCCAGCCTTAGCTGAATATCAAACCACTAGGGGATCCCAGCTTTGCAGCTCACACAGTGTGAGTGTTAGCAGCAGTCATAGACAGAAAATGCTTCCTTTATGCATTGCCTGGCTCGCTTTTGACATTCCCAGACCACCTTTGATTTTTTTCTTTCCTTCTCCTGGTGGCGGGAAATATAATGAAGCATCTTCTTTCTACCTCAGTGAGGCCTCTGCAGGCTTTGCCATAATGTTTAATTTCCACACTATACCTGTGCAGACCTGGCCAAGGGTATAATTGCAAGGGCAATTAAAACCCAGACATTTATCATGTTAGCACTGGGGGCAAAAGTGAGACCTCCTTTCTTTCTTTCATTTCATTGCTATAAATTGAGCAAGTGAAAAAGCAAAGGGCTAGGGAAAAATAGACTTTGCAGTGAACTTGGCTCAGATCATCCAGGATATTTATGAAAAGAATAACAGGGCACCTTGACAGCTAAAGAACAATAATTGCTTTAAATTATAGTCAGTTCAGAAGTTTCCACCACCATGAAAAGAAGCAGAAACTTGCATAATCCTAAAAGGGAGTAAGTTGAAAATATGAGTGTGTCTCATTTGAGAATTCATAGTACTTCATGTAAAACAAAGGATACTTGAAAGACATAATTGACGAGGACTGGGAAGCAGTCCGTCCCTACCCTCATTCTGTCCTTCTGCACAGTTCCTGCCTGTTTCCACAGCCCCCCTAGGAATAGTCAGTCAATTTCACCTTCTATCATATTTTCTCAGGGTGGGAAATTAAGAAGAGGCCTTTCATAATACAGACTCTGAGCTCTAAGTCATAGAGTTAGAGCTGGAAAGGCCTGAGAGATCCTTTTGAGAAACAGAAAGAGCAAACATTGGGCACCTACTATGTACATGACACTGTTATGCGCTAAGGACACAAAAAGGGATCAGATGGAGACCTGTTGGTCTGGTGATTCAACAGGCACCCGAGAGAGAGCCTCGCAGAGGAAGCATCCCTTTCAGGTTACGGAGAGCCTAGGGTTTTTCTAATGGAAGAAGGAAGGATGGGCAGGGATGGGGTCCCAGCTTAGGAGCCTGGGCATTTGGTCCAAAATAGACAGGCAATAGAACATAATTAGATTCGGACATGAGGGATAGGTCCCTGTGGCTGTGTAGGGTGTAGTCCAGAAATGGACTAGAGATGTGGCCATAAAGATAGTCTGGGTTCAGTTTGTGAAGAACGTTGAAGGTGTGAGTTGAAGTTGGTGAAGGTTGAGCGAGAGATTGACCTGATCAGATCCGTGTTTGGACAAAGCTCACCAGTGGCAGTGAAGGAAACGTGAACTAGAAATCCGCTAGCACAAGGTGATGATCACACAGATGGTGTATAGTCCACTCAGTTTTCGGGATGCCTTTGTATATGTATCATCTTATTTTATAATGCCCACATGAAAAAGCAAAAAAGATCTTGTCATTCTACTTTACAGCCAAGGAAACAGGATTAGAAATGAATAATGATTGTCCCAAGGTCTCTCCAGTAGATGATGGCAGAACCTGACTTTGACCTAGTTTCCTAGATCCAAGGCTGGGGCTCTGTCCAGATCTCTTCAATAGAGTAACTCAGCAGTCCCCAACCTTTTTGGCACCAGGGACTGGTTTTTCTGAGAACACAGGGAGTATGGGGAGACAAGAGGTGGAGCTCAGGTGAGCTTCCCTCACGGCCAAGTTCCTAACAGGCCATGGACTGGTACTAGTCTGCTGCCTGGGGTTTGGGGACCTGTGGAGTAACAGAATATTCTAGGCTTTCTGGTTGAGACAGCGCTTGCTCGCTTCAGCAGAATTTTCAGTCTAAGTTTATTAGCTCTGGAAAGAGGGGGGAGGAAACATTCTCTAGCCACAAAACCTCAAGAATGGCCCTCCAGAATTTACACAGATGATGTTTCAAAGCAATGAATTAATGTTAAGCATGCATGTGGATTCCTAGGGTACCATAGATGAATGATAGGTTTATATGCCTGTTGATGATGTTTTGGCTCTTCATTCCCTTATTCCGAATTTACTGGGTGTTATTATGCATGGGCCGCATTTGGAGCTTAAAAATCTTTTTGTCCAGTGATCTTGAGTGCCTTGATTTGTACTTCAGTCTTTAACAACTGTTTATAAACTCATTCATTTGCTGGGCACAGTCTAGGCCCAGGGGATATGGCAGTGTACATGACAAAAAGAAAGTGTGGCATCGTGGAACTTACATTCTGATTCAGCTAGACAGATACTGGACAACAGCAAACACGTGAGCATGTGTCATAATTTCAGGTGCTACAAAGAAAAATAAAGCAGTGTGAGGGGAAAGAGAGGTAGTTTTATTCGAAGCAGGGTGGGTGGGAAGGGCCTCTCTGAATTGTTTTCATATGAGCAGAGACACAAATGAAGAAGGGGTGTGGGGAGAAGAAAGGATGTTTGTAGAAGAGATTCAGGTTGAGTGCAAAGGAAGGCCCTGAGGCGGGCCCACTACCCTGTCCCAGATTGGTCGGGAAGCCCAGGTGACTCAAGTGGAGGGAGCAGGGGGAGAGTGCAGGAGTTGGTGTTGGAGTGGAAATGGGGTCTGGGTCATGCAGGCTTGAGGTCATGCAAGGACTTTGGGTTTCAGCCATGCCATAGGAAGCCACTGGAAGCTGTGGGCAGCAGGGGAGTGACTTGTTTGATGAGGACCTTTCTGTCTGTTCTGTGGAAGACTGACTGTAGGAGACAAGAGTAGAAGCAGGGAGTGGAATGAAAGCTATGGTAGTGGTGCAGATTAGAGAGGATGGCCTGGCTGATGGTGGCGGGGTGGTGAGATGCAGTGGGCTTCTGAGTGGATTTTTTAAGGTAGAGTTAATAGGATTGAGATATAGAGGATGAGAGAGAAAGGGCATGTAAAGGACGATCCAACTGGTTTTTGTCTGAGCACCGGAAGAACAAAAAAGCCTTTTACTGAGCCAGGGATATATCTTGTCAAAGGTACTGTGGGATGGTACTTCTGGTTTTTGTTTTCATTGAGGAGTTGGTCTGTAATAGACTTAGAAAGACTTTTCATTTAAATATACCAAAAGGGAGGTATTTTATTGTGGGTGGCTCATAACACCTATTTGTTTCAAAGTAAAGCCTTAAATGTACAGTTAGTTCTGTGTATGTACTCTTTGCTATTAGTTTTAGCTCATTCTTACAATATCTTCGCCATGTGAGAGAGATTAAGATATGGTACAAATAAGATTGAAGTAGATTTCACTTATACGTAGACATGTTTTGAATTTGTTGGTTAGAGCCCAAATACTTTTTAACACTTTGTGTTGTCATATTTCAAAAAACTTTTTATTTATTTTTATTTTTAATCATGTTTTATTTTCAATTACAGTTGACGTACATTATTATATTAGTTTCAGGTGTACACCCCAGTGATTAGACATTATGTAGTAAGTGATCATCCTGATAAATCTTGTACCCATCTGACACCATTCATAGTTATGAGAATATTATTAACTATATTCTTTATGCTGTATTTTACATCCCCATGACTATCCTATAAGTACCAATTTATACCTCTTAAGCTGTTCACTTTTTTCACCTATTCCCCCAACTCCCTCCTATCTGGCAACTGTCAAAATGTTCTCTGTATCCATGATTCTGTTTCTGTTCTGCTTGTTTATTCATTTTGTTTTTTAGATTCAATTGTTGGTAGATATGTATTTATTGCCATTTTATTGTTCATCTTTTTAAATTTTTTTCTTATTCAAGAAGACCCTTTGGCATTTCATATAACTGGTTTAGTGGTGATGAACTCCTTTAGATTTTTCTTGTCTGGGAAACTCTTTATTTGTGCTTTGATTCTAAATAATAGCTTTGTTGGATAGAGTAATCTTGGTTATAGGTCCTTGCTTTTCATCATTTTGTATATTTTCTGCCAGTCTCTCTGGCCTTCAAAATTTCTATTGAGAAATCAGCTGACAGTCTTATTTACCTCTCTTGTAGGTAACTAACTGCTTTTCTCTTGATACTTTTAAGATTCTTTGTTTTTAACCTTTTTCATTTTAATTATGATGTGTCTTGGTGTGGGCCTTTTTGTTCTTGTTTGGGACTCTCTGGGCTTCCTGGATTTGTATGTCTATTTCCTTCACCAAATAGGTTCTGTCATTATTTTTTCAAATAGATTTTAGTTGTAATTTTGATGTGTCTTAAAAACTTTTTTGAATTATAAAATGAACTCATGCACATGATTAAGTGTATCCACATTGTACAAGATTATACAATGAAAAGTAAGTCTTCCCCCACCTTTATCCATCTCCTAAAAAGTTACTAATGTCAACAGCATCCTGTATATCCTTCAAGAAAAATCCAATGCAGATGTCAGCTCATGGCCTGCCAGATTTCAGAGTCATAGCTTTAACCTAGCCATAGCACATGTTTGATTTCATTTTGTGAGTTTGTAGCCCCCAGGTATATACTTAAGTGGCCTGGCATCCAGCTTTCTATCTGCTAAGGGTCTCCCTCTCCAAAGCCATCCTATACTGGAACACTATGTACAACATATAACACTCCTTCTCAAAAACCTCTGGTAGTTTCCTTCCAGGTAGAGATGGAAATCCAAACCCATAAAGTTGATTTTTAAGAGCCATTGTAATCTGTCCCCAATCTCTATCTTTATCTCTTACCATTTCCTATGATAAACCCTCTACTTGAACCCAGTTTTTTTCTACTGACCGATTCCTGAACATATTTCCCAGGTTTGGAATAGTTCCCTTCAGTCTTCCTGGAACACTCCAGCGCCTCGTAATCTCTCCCTTCCCCAGATTTGTTAAAGGAAGTGGAGGGAATAAGGGGGAGAAGTGATAATGAAAAAAATACAATAAAAAACAGATTTGTTAAAGAACTAATTACATGTACTACTTAAGTGAACATAATCATAGACTTCTTTTATAATTATTATTTAACTTTTCTTGTGTCCACCTATTATTTGCTGAAGGGCACAAACTGATTTATGAGTATTAGTTATGGGTCTTACAGAAAGCCCTGCCTATGCTTTTGCAAATAGAAGTTTAATTAGTAATTTTTGGAATGTGCACGTTGACAATCACCTCCTAATGTAGTGGTGCTGGTACATGCGGATTATCTTGTTAAAAATTGTTAGATGTGCTGTCCAGCATGGCTCAGTTGGTTGAGCACTGGCCTATAAACTGAAGGGTTGCTGGTTCAATTCCCAGTTAGGGCACATTCCTGGGTGCAGGTTCGGGTCCCTGTTGGAGCATGTGCAAGAGGCAACCAATAGGTGTTTCTCTCTCACATTGATATTTCTTTTTTTTTTTTAAAGATTTTATTTATTTATCTTTAGAGGGGAAGAGAAGGAGAGAGGGAGAGAAACATCAATGTATGGTTTCCTTTCGTGAATCCCCTGCTGGGAGTTGGCCTGTAGGGAACTGGCCTGCAACCCAGGCATGTGCCCTGACTGGGAATTCAAACCGCGATCGTCTGAGTCGCAGGCCCGCACTCAATCCACTGAGCTACACCAGCCAGGGCTCAATATTTCTTTCTCTTTCTTTTTTTCCTCTCTTTCCCTCACTCTAAAAAATAAATAAATAAATATTTTTAAAAAATTGTCAGATGATGGCTGCCAATAAAGCAACCTTCTTAGTGGGTTATGTAGGTGTCCATTTCCAGAGAATGGTACCTGACACTGCCACTTTGGATAAAGAATTTTCTAGTGTGCTGGTCTAATTCTCTCATTCACTCTTCATAGGGCATTGCATCTAAGTGTCAGAAACAAGGTGTTTTCATTGGCTCCTAAATGATCAAGAAGAGTTATTTAATGAACAATTCAATCACACTGTTTTTTAAAAATTTATTGCTTTAAAATATTTATTTATCTTTAGAGAGAGGATAATGAAGAGAGAAAGAGAGGGAGAGGAACATCAATGTGTGGTTGCCTCTTGTGCCCCCCCAGTGGAGACCTGGCCTGCAACCCAGGCATGTGCCCTGACTGGGACACAGTGAACCAGCAACCTTTTGGTTCACAGACAAGCACTCAATCCACTGAGCCACACCAGCCAGGGCTAAAAAATTTTAAATTATAAACATGTAACATAAAATTGGCCATATTAATTATTTTTAAGTATTCAGTAGCATAAATTCATGTGCACTGTTGTGTAGCCATCATCACTATCCATCTCTAGAATGGAGACACATCTCTAGTGTCTAGTGTCTGTGCCCACTAGACACTAACTCTCCCTACCTGCCCACCCTCCCTACCCCTGCACCTGGAAATCACCATTTTACTTCCTGTCTCTATGAATTTACCTACTAGGTATCTGATATGAGTGGAATCGATGTCTTTTGTGACTGGCTTATTTCATGTAGCATAATGTTTTCAAGGTTCCTTCATGATACAGCATATATCAGCATATCCTTCCTTTTTAAGGCTGAATCATCTTCCATTGTATGTATTGTTTACATCTTGTTTATCCATTCGATCCATTCATCCTTTGACAGATGGTTGGGTTGCGTCCACACCATGGCTATTGTGAATAGTGCTGCTATGAATATGGGTGTACAAATATCTCAACACCCTGCTTTCACTTCTTCAGGGTATATACTTGGAAGTCTTGGAAGTATATACTCCAGTATATTTCTGGATCATACAGTAATTCTACTTTTATTTTTTGAGAACCCAAACCATGCAATTTTAGTATTTCTCCCTGGTGTTTGACATCTCCAAAGGAAAGGGCAAAACCTATTAACATCCTCACCTTGGGGACGAAACTGAACTTCAGAAGTGTTTTAGAACACCATCATTTGGGGACAGTTTGTCATCAAAGCTCTTGTATTAGTTTGCCTATCTGAAAATTTTAGACTTTTAGAGGACAGGCAGGAGATGTTTAATTTTCTTTGTAGGACATGTAGCCCAGATGCAGGTGGGAAAGGGTGTAAATATTATGTGATGATATATTTCAGCCAAAATATCTCCTTGAGCAGGATGACAAGAACCTGGGTTGCTTCCAGCTCCTTTTCTCTTGCTGTTTGCCCTTGGCGAAGAACTTTCTCTTTCTCTGACGTTTTTTTCAGAGGAGGGTGTGTGTGTGATGGTATCTTAATGTTTATTATTATCCTTAAAAGCTTTGCAGGTTTCCTAGCAATGCCGAAGAAGTGTTGCCTCATGTTGGTAGCCCTGCCTGCCAGCCCCTCTCCCTCGCCAGAACCCAGGGGAGACTGAGTGCTTCCTCCTGTGTATTGTGTAGCACCTTTCCCATTCCTTTGTTCAGGACAGATCATTTTGTTTTCTAATTATCAACTTGTCTTCTACACCATCAGACCATGCTCCTTGTGATAGGGAACTGGGTCTGTCTGTGCCTACTCTCTCACTCTCTCGTGCCCAGCATCTAGAGCCATGGTTGGTACATAGAGGGGAGTGGCTCGAAAATAGTTATTGATTAAAAAAAATAAAGAATGAACATTTAAAGTTACATATAATTGAGTTGATCTATATCTTAACTTGGAAGTAAAGCATTATTATAATGATGAGTTGTTATTATAATGAACCAGTATTTACTACAGGCACTATGTTGAGAGCTTTTGTATGTATTTGTTACTTCTATTATGCTAGTTTGATAGATAAAAAAAATCAGGCTTAGAGATGTTTATTTACTCAAGACAACACACCTAGAAGATCAAAGCTGGACTTGAACCCTGGTGTATTTGTTCTAGAGTGCTTAGAAGTAGAGTGCTTATTTATTCAATGCTTGCTTAGAATGACCACATCCACCATATTTTGATGGAGGTCAACAATCTCTGGCTCTTAATTCTAAGAGTTTCTTTTTTCCCCTTTGATCCTGCATCTTCACTGCTCTGAAATTAGAAGGGTAATTAGTTGTATACCTGTTTATGTTGCTTTATCTTTGCAATGTTTTAATCTAATAGGCTCAAATCTCCTCATTAGTTTTTAATAAATAATTCATGCTTGGAACTCTACTTCCGATGCACTTCTTTGACACCTAAGGATGAAGATGCTAGTGAGCACTGCACGGTGTGCTCCCTGTCAGGAGGCAGCCCCCCCTCCCCCCCGACACACACACACACCGCTGCACTGCTGCTGCCTCAGGAGAGATCTGGTATCGTTACATGTGCTGACTGTCCTCCACACCCAACTCAACCTCTCCGCAGTCTTTCATTGTGTTAACCACTCTCTTGCTTTGGAACTATGCCCTCCCTTTGTTTCTAGGACTTGGGCTCTCCTCCTTCTCTCCCAGCTTACTTACCATTGCTTCTCTTTTTGTTTGTTTCTTCCTCTCAACCAGCCTTTCATTGTTGGGGTTCACAATGCATCTAAGTCCTTCTCTCCAGCTCCCACCTTCCCCTTCAGTTCCAGATCTGCGTTACAGCTGTCTGACGACGGTCTCCAACTCACTGTGTAGCAGTAGGACCTCTTGGCTTTCTCCTTCACCCCCAAACCTGCTCTTCTGCTTGTTTTCAAAGTTGGGTTCGCAGTGTCACCATCCTCCCAAGTAAAAACCTCAGCAAATGTTCGGTTTTTCTTCTTTTCACACTTCCAAACCAGTTGGCTGTCAAGTCCTGTGCAATTTTTTTCTCTAAGCTTTTCAAATTAGTTTCTTTCAATTCCCACTGTTCCTTGTCTTACGTTTGAATAGTTGGTCTTCAGTCACTCATCTCACACCCTGACCTCAGAATTATTTTTTTAAAAGCATGACTATGACTGAGTCATTCAACTGCTTTAAAATCCTAAACGATTCCCCATTTCCCCAAAATAAAGTTTAAAAAGGCAGGCGAGGACCTTCATGATCTGTTTCAACCTCCTCTCCCACTCCGTTCCCTCTGCACGTACCCTGGAATTGTTGGAGGTTTGTGACTTTAAACTTGGGGTACATTTTCATGCCTCCACGATTTTGCTTGTACTTTTTTCTAAGCTTGGAATGTCTTTCTCCCTCTCCTTGGCCCTGAATTCTTCTTCTACGCGGCCTGGCTCCAACGTAACCCCTTTGGCGCTTTCCCTCTCCCCTACCCCAGGAAGATACCCACTCTCTCCTCTGAGTTTTTANACAGGCAGGCGAGGACCTTCATGATCTGTTTCAACCTCCTCTCCCACTCCGTTCCCTCTGCACGTACCCTGGAATTGTTGGAGGTTTGTGACTTTAAACTTGGGGTACATTTTCATGCCTCCACGATTTTGCTTGTACTTTTTTCTAAGCTTGGAATGTCTTTCTCCCTCTCCTTGGCCCTAAATTCTTCTTCTACGCGGCCTGGCTCCAACGTAACCCCTTTGGCGCTTTCTCTCTCCCCTACCCCAGGAAGATACCCACTCTCTCCTCTGAGTTCTTAAGCTGTCACTTTTCACATCGTCCCCTGGTTGGTCATGTACAGGACTTACTGTCCTCGAAATTATGAGTTCCTTGAAGAAGGGACATTCGTCTGGTGTCCATAGGACCCCAGAGTCTAACTCAGTGTTTGGCTAATAATGTGCAGTGCTTAAGCGATGCTGGTTCAGTTGGGTGATAGGGAAGTTGCAAGGATACTCAGTACTGAAAGTAATGGAAGGTGCTCACCATCGATGGGGCGCAGACAAGGAGTGATGAGGGACGCTTTCGCCCTGAGTGGGGGTTATCTAACCACCCCAATATCCCCCAATTGCTTTCCATTTATCAAAGGAAAAATAGCAGCTGGTTTTAAACTAACTTCATCAGAGTAGGTCTATTGCTAGAAAACTTTAGTTATTCATCCAGAATACAGTCCCTCCCACCTCATTTTTGAGTGAATGTTTGAGGCTGACCCTCAGAATGCAGCTTTGAAAGGCTCTGTGAGTGGGTGTTTCAGACTGTACACACATGATCTGTTTTCTAATGGTGAAGAACTAAGAAAGGCATTTGGGGACAGAGACCAAAAATCCCTATATAGAGGTTTTTGAGGGGGGGTTTCTGGGTGCGTTTATCCTTTTGTTTGTGCATAAGTTATATCAAAGTAGAAAGTACCTTGGAAAATATTTTAGCACTCATTTTTTGGTTCGTCCTGCCCTCATTTTTGCCTTACCCGAACAAACACTTTCACCAGTGGCTGGACTCACCAGAATATTGCTTGCTCAGGCCTTTGAGAATGTTTCATTTCTTTCAACAAAACTCTCTGTCAGGGATACACTCCCACTGGAATCTAACTGCTCTCTCCTTCTCTTGCTGCATTCTGTATACAGTGATTGACAGCTGGTTTTTAGCTTCTAAAGGCAGTGAGTGGAGCTGCTAGGCCTTTATAAATATGTGAAGGGGGTCTGAAATGAACTGATGATTGGAAGGTCTTAGGAAGATGTGCCTGGGATAACGAAGGGCAGAGGACAGTGTTAGGCCTTATGTGAGGGACCTGAGGGTAGAGAGACAAATGAAGGGAATCGGCCAAGGCAACCGAAGCCCCAGTGAGTGCCAAGGGGCATTAATGAGGCCAGGGGTAAGCAGATATCAGTCAGCAAACTTGATCCAGAGGTGACAGTGAGGGTGGGGTCAACTAATAGCAGCTTCTAGAAGTTCTAGAATGCAACAGATGCCAGTGATGATTTTGCCATGTCAAGGATTACTAGGGGCCACAGCAAAGGTCACCCACAGGCTGAGTACTGGTCCGTGGTCTGGCAGCATGCTTTTTGGGTGAACAGTCCTTTTCTATTTTCAGGGTTGGTTTACTTTGTGGTATTTAACTGTGCTCTGATCTGGGATTTTCTTACTTAAAATCTAGGCTACTGTTAGGGCTGGTGGATCAGGCCCTGCCTTTCTCTGCAAGGTGGATGGATATGAGCATTCTATATACATGCTCTCTGCCACTGCCGGGCAGTCTTGATGTCCAGACATTCATCTTGAAGTCTGAAGCAGGAGGATTCCTCAGTGTGGGAAGTTGTCAGAAGAGTAGGGGTGTTTATAGGCCCAGGGAGTGAGATGCTATGGTGGAATCAAAGCGAACTGTCCTGGGGAAAGGAAGTCCATACTCTCTGCAAGGCAGAGGCCCACACCTATGAGGACAAATGAGGTTGTTTGCTTTCAAAGCGGTGTGAAGTCACTTTGCCCAGGAGACTGGAAACGTACCCGACTAGCCAGTCGCTGGGTGAGCTGGTGGGTAGAGCAGCTAAGTCAGTACCGTGCCCTCAGCGTAGCAACTCTGTCAGCAGCCTCGGTTTAGCTGCTGTCCCTGCTTCTGACCCAGAAAACGCTTGGAAAAATGACTGCAGTGAAATGCATCTTCAAGGTGAAGCTTTCAGTCTGGGTGGGGAGAAGGACGTGGAATTGATCCCAAGGGAGCAATACTTCCGAGGTGTGCTGGAGTGAACTTTGCTTATATGCTCTGACCCAGAGGAAGTCACTTTACATCTCACCCTGTCTCCAGCAAACAGTGCCTTCTGCTTGTTTTGCATAAGCCTTGTGCCTCCTCTGCAGAGAGGCGCGGAAGGAACTGGGAGCTATAAAGCTCCTGGTGTCATAATTCTTTGCAAACAGCAGAGTCTAGGGAGCAGCGTGTGTTTGGTGAGCAAGTGATCATTACAGTCTATACTTGGTTTCTCTATCTGTAAATGGTGGGAGTGCTTTCTCCGTGAAGTGTGAGAAGGTCAAAAATGAAATAGTGTAATTTTCTTTTTTAAAGCCTGATGTTTAAAGCATCAAAACGTCTCAGAGAGAGAGAGATGTTTTATGGATAAAATGTACTCAGAGCACCTTGCAGACGTCATCTAGTAACCTAGAAATCTCAGGAGGGTGTCTGGTTCAACTCCCCTAATTTACAGTGAGGGAGAGATCCACGGGGCGGGGTGGGGGGGCAGGTTATTTCCCTGAGGTCACAGAGTTAGTTAGCTGCAGGGCTGTAAGTGGGACTCAGGTCTCCATCCATGACCTAGTCCTTCCTCCTTCCCTGTCTATCCTCTTCCTCCTTCTCCAACAGCTTTTAAAAACAGGTTTAAAAAATTATAACATGAACACATACCCATGGTAAAAATAATTTAAGCCATACAGAAGAGTATAAGTGGTACTTGTAGACCCATTACCAGAGGTAACCACTATTAACAATTTCTCATATACCTTAGAGATTTTCTGGACACAGGCAAACATATACACATAGATATAGGTATGGGTTTGTGTTAGTATATATATGCATGTGTGCATATGTCTGTCTATATATAACATACACACATATGTGCCTATATATGTATGTTGTGGCTACTTATTTTTCATGCTGTGCTACAACTTGCCCTTTTCACTTAATGATGAAACACTTAGATGTCTTTCTGTATCAGGATGTAGAGATTGGCCTCTTTCATTCTTAACAGCTGCATAGTATCTTATGCTCCTTCTACTTCCCCACAATGACTTTAAGACATAAGCAGCATCGTTGAATTCTGAATTTATGAGGCCAGTGTAAAAATTCCTGTTTTATAGGAGCATCCATGGAAGAGAATGACTTCTGATGAGGCCCAATGGTTTAAGAAATCTGAGACCTTCTTCCTATCTCCTGCTGCTACGTACTATGGGGCTCTGTTCTGTGCCAGGTGCCATGCTTGGGACTCTAAGTGCCTTAACGCAATTACTTCTCACAACAGTCCACTCAGTTAGATGTAATCCCCCTTTTACTGATGAGGGGGTTGGGGCTTGTCAAACCAACTTTGCTTAAAGTCACACAGTCAGCTAAGTGCCAGACTGCACATTTGAACCCAGGACTGCTTGACCCCAAAGCCTATGCTCTTTCTCACCATCTAAAATCTAAGACACAAAGAAGAATGGTTATTGTGGCTCTGAAGCGAAGTGTTTTTCACAGCTTCCAAGATTTCCTGGTTTAGATCTAGCTAAGGGTCCACTATACAGGCAGCAATGACAAGGAGGACCAAGTAGCCGTGGAGCAGAGACAGACGATGTGGGGAGAAGGGACAGGAGGTGGCTGCTTCTCAGGACACATTGTTGTTTGTTATGGGCTGGCTGTGTGGGAAACACAGGCGATTGACTAAGACACAGCTCTCTGCTTTTGAGGGGCTTTGTGGTTTTGCAATGGGGACAGACACCCAGAAGACAGAGTGTAACACAAGGCAGAGTGAGGCAAGTGGATTTGTGGAAAGTGTCTCCGGGAAGCTAGGACTGGTTGGGGCTAAGGGTCCGGGGAAGGTACCCTTCACTGAGGAATGGCCAGCTAAACTGATCCTTTTGAGACGAGTGCAAGTTTTCCGCTGGCTGAGCTGGGGAAAGGGCGTTCCGTGGGCAAGCAGAGGCGCGTGGGACATGGTGAGTCTGGTGTGGTTTGCTGCAGAGGATGAGTGGGAGCGTGTTTTGATGGAGGGCCCAAGAGGTAGGCTGCAGCTAGATTGTAGCAGGCTTTGAATTCCATATAAAAAGCTTGTAGTTTATACAGCGGTAACTCTGTACTCACTGTTAATTCATTCCAGAACTTACCATGAGTGCCAAAGCCGACCAGTACTGAACGATGAAGCATTTTCTCTTGCGGGACGGCATCATAACTCATACAAGTTCTGGCAAATGTGACGAGTCCCACAACATTTTTTTTCTCATCACAATGCTATGAGGACAAAAGGGTTGCTATGGTGTACCAAAGGGTTTGATGAGTTCTCAAGCCGACGAGTACAGAGGCATGACTGTATTTCAGGTCCTGGGGACACTGTAAAATTTTTGAACAGGACAGTGACGTGCTATCAGCTGTATTTTAGGACATAGAATAGAAGGAAGGGATGAAGGGAGTTTAAACCAGGGCAACAGGAATGGAAGAGAAGAGGTGAGTCCAAGAGATTCTGAGAAGGCAGAGTATCTGAACTTCCTGTGTGAGGAAGCACTGACCTATTGCCGGCTTTTGTGGGCCCTGTCACACAAAGGGCCAAAGGTATTAAAATTCACCAGTATCCTACATCACATATAATGTTTTTGCTGTCAAAAGCATTTGAAGGGATTTTGGAATTATTCTTAATTTTGATTCTACAGTCTTAATTTTATACTTTGGTGCCAATTTTGTTCACGTCTTAAAGCATTTTTGCTCGTCCTTAAAATTCATTTGTAGGTGCAGGGTGCCCAAAGGCGCAGAGGGGAAGGGAAGAGAGCTGTTGAGCATGACTTAGAGTTTTCTAGCTCGGGTGTCAGGGAGGTTAGTGTTGCTAATTCACTGAGATTTATGTCTTGAACGAAGTAGAAGTTTTGAGGTTGGGGAGGGGGATAAAGTAAAAGTTCGGCATCTTCAGTAGAAACTTTAGTGGAGTTGCTATAGTAACCTGGAGCCCAGGAGGGTCTGGGACTGGGAGCCATTCTGACAGTTCTCAGTCAGCACGGCAAGGGGAGAGGATCCCAGGAGGGAAGAGAACAGACTTGAACTCTGAGTAATGCCCACAGTTAAGGGATGGGTAGAGGAAGAGGCTCTAGAAAATAAGATTGTTTTGTAACATTATACTGAGGATGAAAAGCCAAGGGAATCCAGAGCCATGGAAATGCAGCTTCCAGAAAAGGATGGTTGATAGTATCTAACACAGTAGAAGGTTAAGAGGAAGGCCCGGGAGGAGGCCAGTAGCTTTGTGAGAAGCTCAAGTGACCCTCACGAAGGCAGTTTTAGTGGAGGGTGCGATTCAGTTATCGGGAATTAGAGTGAAGCTGTGGTGGGGAGGAGAAGGCAGTGAATGCAGGCTGCTCTTCTGAGAACTGGATGGAAAAAGGATGGTTTGAGACAGGTGAAAGGAAGTTTTTGTGTGGTAGAGAATGTGAGTTATGAGACGACAGGGTGGGGACCCTTGGAAAGCAAGTTAGGATGAGAAGGTAAGAAGGGGTGAGAAAGGACTGGTGGATGGCGGAAGTCTTTGGGAGGCAGGAAAGCAACAAGTGCCAGGGTGGCCAGTCAGCACCATCACCCCTGTGCCCTGACACAGGTGAAAAGAGTAAGCTCCTGAGCAGTCGCCAAGCCTCTACTGCATGCAGGCACCATGATGGGTAACACAGTGGCATCCCACCTGTCCATGAGGCTTCAGGTGACTCTAGGATCCTTAAGGACGGAGACTTTATGTTGACTATTTGACCAGAGCCTGGCACAGAGAATGACAGGTCAGTGTGTACTTGTCAACACACGGACGGGCTTCCTGTCCCTGTTCCACAGCATCCTGAAGCAGGGCCCATGCTTCCTCTCTCCTTTTTTAATGATCTGTGGTGGGACATGTGGTGCATGTGACACACCTTAGTTTGGGAGCATGGTTATACAGCAAACCTTCCTACCGCCACACTCTTGCTCTTCCCTTTTCTCAGTGCCCTGCCAGCTCAGCTCCTGCTCCTCTTATAATGTGGACGAGTAAGTTTGTACTGGGACTCCTCCTGCGCCTCTCAGTGCTGATTCTGGGGCACCTGGACTTTCTGTAGCAGCAGGGAAGGAATATAGGATGATCTTTTAGGGGAAACAAAGGGGCTCATTCAATGAGTTGGTGAAAGATGAGTCTCCTTGTTGACGGTGATAAGGGAGGATCTTGTTTCCTGAAAGCTCTCTGGGTGTGAATGCGCTTTCTTTGCTTGGTTCATGTCACTGGGGGATTTCCTTGTTGCCCAATGAACAAGAGGGCCCTTTGCTAGGGAGGTTAGCTCCTGCCATCCCAAACTCTATTTTTGGGAAGGGCGGGAGCCCAGGGATCCGGCTCCATTTGCTATAATTCCATGAGTGTGCAGTGTTCGTGTACAGGGTCGTTTCTGACTTGTTTTTGGCAATGTTACTTTTTGTCATTGAGAGGAGGCGGGAGAAAACTTTTTACTTGTCATCTTTTTCAGGACACTTAAAATTTTCTCTCTTTTATTTCCTTTCTAGTTACAAATGCAGTACAAAGCTTTACTAGCCTAAAATATTGCTGAAACACAGACCGTAGAAAATGAAAGTTCTCATCTTTCACCCTCCTATCCCCTAGATCAGTGATTTGCAACCCTTTTCATCTCATGGCACATACAAACTAATTACTAAAATTCTGTGGCACACCAAAATATATATTTTTGCCCATCTGAGAAAAAAATAGCTATAATTTTGATTCATTCACACCGAAGAGCTATTGTTGTGTTGGCTGTTGTCATTTTTTTATTTGACAGTCTAAGGAAAAAGAAGTCAGTATCCCTGACTAAATAGTCAGGTACTGCAGGTTTTAAAAATTCTTGTGGTACACCAGTTGAAAATCGCTGCCCTAGATAATCATTCACTATAATTTGATGCATTTTCTTCCAAATTATTAACAACACATATACTAATAACATACATGCTTGCTATTTATTTCTACACAATATTTATAATATGAATATGATTTAACAGTTTACATTGTTCTGTTCAGCAATCCACAGGGTCATTTTTCCACACATACATACCTATAGATTCTCTTCATTCAAAATTCTTTCATTGTGTGGAGGAACTACACTTTATTTAACCAGTCTCTAAATGATGCCAAATTAGGTTGTTTTTATTTTCATGTGGTTTTGTTTTCTTTTTCCTCTAACCAATAATGTGGTACTAGTTTTGAACTGCTAGTGGAAGGTGGTCTGTTCAAGTTCAGGGGGGCCAGGAAAACGAGGTCAAGTTTGTTGGGGGAGTGGAAGGCTGAGCTCCGTGGCTCCTTCCATTCTCTCCTCTGATCCAAAGAATAGGGCAAGACCTCTCTTGCTGCCCAGAGGGTCAGTCACCTGTCCTTTCTCCCAGGCAGGGCCCAGGCACCCACCTTTTATTATGAAATATACGTAGGCCAAATTACACTGCCATTTTGTTTTGCTTTTTATCTTTCCCTCCTTTCTTTCTCCTCCCCCCTTCCTTCCTCTTCCAACTTGGCGTCTGGTTGCAGCTTCCCCTCGAATTTTCCCCTCTTCTAGTAGCTCCGGAGTGTCCAGGCTCCACTCGCCTTCCCCTCCCTCAGAAAGGCCTCCCACCGCTCCTGACTTTGATCTCATTTTATCCCCTGCTCAAGTTTCCACCCTCTCTAGATGGTGCCCTTGTTAGTGTCTGCAGGCTTCTGCGTAGTCTCATTTGCAAAATATATGAAAATGACTGCTTCCCCACGTCACCTACCCTACCCTTGAAAGGATTTGAATTCAAACCAAGCTTAAGACAGCTGCTCCTTTGCCTGATGCCGCCTGGTACACGTCCTCACTCTCTGCTCACTGTACTGTGATAGTAAATTTCCATTCCTTGCGAGGTGACTTCATTTCTAGTGGAAACTCCTGCCCTGCGGTGTGGCAGAGAGACACATGCTTTGGCTACGGTCTGACCTGGCTTCGAATCCAGATTCCAACACTTACTACCTGTGTGACCTCAGCAGGTAATTTAATCTGTTTGATCTTCATTTTCTTCCTCAGTAAAATGGGGAATAATGATACCTAACCTTGAAGACAGGACTGTGCTATGGACTAGATAAAAACGTGTCAGATGACTGGCAGGTGGTCGGTGACCAAAAAGGACAGCTACTTCCTGTCATTGTTGCTTGATTTCTCTTTAGCAAATATGTTCATCTTTGGCCAGTATCGTTAGGTGTTATAAGTGGTCCAAAAATCAATGCATTCAAGGTCCTATTGGAAATGGATCCTATAATGATGTAAAATATTGAACATTAATATTTTTGCCAACTAATGGTTCTCCTGTTCCTGGCAGTGGTAAACAAAATAATTAATAAAACAAAAATTTAGGACAAGATTTTAGATGTCTTCCTGAAGTCCCATGTACTAGAAATAATTTGTATTTTCCAGAGAATAGCTGTTTCCATGTATTGCAAATGGTTCTCCGAATCTGGTGTCCTTAGCTCTCTGAGGTCCAGCCACTGAGTGGAGGGATGCTCTTTGTGATTTGATGATTGTCACACATGTGCACGAAAGAGTTTCTAAGCAAAGGCTTCCCCGGTTCATCTGAGGGTCAGCCGCAGAGTATGATGGTAGTGGTTTCCTGGTACCCTCACCACTGAACGTGTGTACTCAGGTTGTTTGTAGAAGGCATGCTGCAGTTTTGGGTTGCATACTTTGCATTTTGGAATTACTTGTTTCTAGTGGTAATCCTTCATGGTGATGCACTGCACCACATGGACAAGTGATTAGGAAATGAAAACATGGACTCAGGTTTTTTTTGAGTCTTGAAAGAAAACTAAGAACTTTGTTCCCTGCACACAGAGGTAGTGAACTTGCCCAAGTTCCCAAAGCATATCAACAACCACACTAGCTCCCTTTTTATCTCTTGTGCCAGTGACTCTCGTGGCCTCTCAACAGTGGCTGTCCCACACTTGGAGCCAAGTCGTCCCTCCTCTGGTGCCCATCAGGGGCCGAATTCTTGAGGACTCCTGCCCTTTAGGCAGAGCCCCTTCCTTTTGAGGTGTTTTGAACTCCTGTGTGGTCAAGTATAATAAAAACCCTGGAAACATGTCATCGCCCAGGGTAGAAGGATTAGAAAACCTGAGACATTCTCTTTGCAGCATTTGCTCCTGCTAATCCTTTTGGTGCAGGTCGTCTAGTGTGATCTCTTCCTTTTCAAGTGACAGAAAGCATTGTGAGCAAGAGCAATATTGGTCTTGCTTAGAGTCTCCCAAAGTCAATAGCAAGACTAAATTTTCCTTTCAAAACCCAGCAACTCTTGCTCCCTTGCTGAACTTGGCTAAGCCCCTTGAGGGACGTCATGCTGAGCTTGCTTAGCAGATGGCTCAGAGGCAGGTCAGCAGTGCAGAGAAAGCTGGATAGTCTGAACGAACTTGGCGGTGGGCTCCTCCCTCCCACCGGATCTTCCCTCTCAGATGGCAGCTGTGGCGAGTCCAGGTGAGGAGGTTCAGGAAGGGCTCTTGGCATGACTTGTAATGTGAACGTCAGAAAGCCCCTCTCCCAGGAGGTGAGTTGCCTTCTGGAACAGAAGCAGTCCTGTCTGGTCCTAAAGCGGGTCCTGTCTAGTCCTGGAGAGACAGCCTGCTGGGCTTTACTCACCTCCTTAGGCCCATGGGAGCTCCGGACCCTAGCATGAGCACGTCCTCGCCTTTGCTTTCCTCCCCTGCACCAGGCAAGGAGGCTCCGAGGCCAGCGGGTGGGCTGCGTGTGTCCTTGCCATCTGCCAGGCCTCACTCTTCAGGCCAGAGCCTGGGCTTTGGCCAGTGCTTCTGCAGTTCTGCCCAGCACCCCAGCCCGAGTCTCTCAGTGTCCCTACACGGGTGTCCTAACCAGGGTCCTGCTCCAGCCCTGCCTGGTGTTGCTTGAAAGGAGACCAGAAGGGTGGGGCTCAGGTGGTCCCCTCTAAGGCAGACAGTCATCACAGTCCCCTGGTTTCTGTGTGTGTGTGTGTGTGTGTGTGTGTGTGTGCACTCATGTGTGCTGGGTTTTGTGATCCCAGTGGCTGCAAAAGAAATTATGTGGAAAATCCAACTTTGGAGGCCACTCACTAAGAGGAGGTCATACTTCTCTTCAGCCACTTGTGTAATGTTAGAACACAAGGGACAATGACATCCTGTGATAGAAATATTTTATCGAATACAACCCATCTCTCTCTATCTCCCCAAACCATAAAGACTACCTTTTCAGAGTATCATTTTTGTATTTCGTAAGGCATAGTGTTTAGTACAAATTTCCCTCTGGTGATGGGCCAGGGTCTCCCTGTAGGTGCTTGCCTCTTGAACTACCCAGACTTTTCTTCTTATTCTTTTTTTTATTTTTATTTATTGATTTGAGAGAGAGAGAGAGAGAGACATCAATTTGTTGTTTCAATTATTTATGCGTTCACAGGTTACTATTCCTATGTGCCCTGACTGGGGATCCAACCTGCAATCTTGGCTATCAGGACGATGCTCTAACCAAGCCACCCAGCCAGGGTCAGAATTTTCTACTTATACACCCCTTGTTCTTTCTCTCTCTCTCTCTCTCACTCTCTCTCACTCTCTCACTCTCACTCTCCCCCTTCTTTTCCTCCTCCCCCCACCCCCTCCCTTCCGCCTCCCTCCCTCAACCCCTCCCCCAAGCTGCTGCTGCTTTCTTGTTAGATCTGTCACTCCTCCAAGTGTTCTGCTGGTTGGGAAGCTTTCCCCTGGTTACTGGAGCATCAGGGCTGCTCTTCTCTTCCACTGAGCCAACTGGTTCCAGGCGTCCCTGCTGTCATTTGACCACAGAGTGGTTGAGAGAGGCGCCTGCTTCCTGGCGAGTTGCCGTGAAGTAAGGGCAAGGGTCCCAAGGATGATCTCATTCAGGCGCCACTTCCTGAGAGGGGTGATCAGGGAGCCAGGCCCATCAGAGGGGCTCAGCAGCCCTTCTCTGCCAGCCTCTCTCTGCGCACAGAGAACACATTTGTAGGGAAAGTGTCTGGGGTGAGGGAGCGCTGTTATTTTGTCCAGCAGGAAATAATACCAAGTTTCTCAGTTTTCCCCTCAATGAAGGGTGTGGCCTCAGCCTGCAGCAGGGAGTGAGTCTCCCAGCATCCCGGAGGATGGGATGGGGAGTAACTTGAGGAGGTTTCCTCTTACCCATGTGGCTTTCTGGGCCTGGCCCAGCTGGTGGAAATTCTCCAAGACCAGCTAGGACATAACTGACGTGGGCCGGGCCTCTCTGGGGAAGGGAGAAAGAGCCAGGTCCAGGCAGGGGTCTCGCTGGACATTTCTGTGGAAAGGAGGTTATTATTCCCAGGGAAGTGTATCAGGTTTAGGAGGATATGACGTGAAGATCAAGGCCGGCTTAGCCTTGTGTTTAATATTTCTTCTATCTCCAGTGTCTCAGCAGCCACATTGAATCATCCGGTCCTCAGACCATCACCTTGTCGAGTGAGGGTAGGAGCACATTAACTCTGGCCATCATTGGTCCCTCAGAACAGAGTTTGGCAGGGGGAAGGGAAAGAGGGAGCGAGGGCAGAAAGAACTGTGCCATCACTGAGAAGGGCAGCTGTTGAGAAGAGGGGGAATCTGGGGTCCCCATAAAAGAACTTCAGTTTCTTCACAGTGTTTACACAGACAGGTAACCTAAAGAATGAGAAGAAAATAGGAAGTTCTAGTGTTCCACCTGTTTCGCTTCTCCCAGCAACTGGAGTCTTACTGGGGAGGGGACCTGAGTGCTTTGGCTCAGGCTGTTGGGCTTTGAGGGCAGGGTGGCTGGTGAGTGGGCCCTGGGGGAGGGACCTGAAACCTGAAGGTGTTTGCCGTCGTGTGTGTGCTGGTGTGGTAGGGGGAAATGTACTGTAAGAAAAAGTGGCTGTTTTTAAAATAAATTGCAGATTGAATCAGTTGGTTCTGATCTCCTGATAGAGAGTTCCAAGATAGGATTCCAGAGAGCATCCACGGGCGTGTGTGGCGTGGACTGGGAAGGCCCTTACTCTGCCATCACATGTGGTCACACGTGGTGTCTGATGTTTAGAGGGCATTTAAACATTAAGGTTTGCCTCAACTGGTGTGGTTCAGTGGTTTGGGCATTGTCCTGCAAACCAAAGGATTGCTGGTTCAACTCCTGGTCAGGGCACACGTCCGAATTGCTTGCTAGGTCCCTGGTTGGGGGCCTGTGAGAGGCAACCAACTGATGTTTCTCTACCTCCTTTTCTCCCTCCCTTGCCCACTCTCTAAAATTTTTTTTTAATCTTTAAAACAAAAACATTAAATCCTTCTCCCTGCCGTCTTCACCGATGAGAAATTGGAGGGTGGGGAAGTGGCAGAATTTTTCTGTAAATAGCAAGTTTTCTGTAAATATTCTTGACTTGGTAGGCCACATATGATCACTGTCACATATTCTTGTTGGTTTGTTTTACAGTGTTTTAACAATGTAGAATGTATTCTTAGCTCTTGGGCTGTACAAAAACAGGCAGGGAGCCGTCGTTTGATTTCTCATGGTCTAGAGTAATAAGCCAGCTGTAGCTTCAGGCCTTGCCGTGTGCAGCGTGAATGCTCCCAAGACCCCGGGTTATGCTAAACTTGGTCTTTGAGTTAGAGCCTTTGTGACCTGAGATGGGTTAGTACTCCATCTGTAAACTACGGCAGCTGGGGTCAGTCCGGAGTTCAGGGGCTTCTCCTTAACTGCTGAAGGTGAGCAGGAGGTTACTGACCAGGTAGTGCCTCTCTCTGGTCTCCTGATTACAATGGTAACAAAGGTGAGTTTTTGGTTAATGAAGTCAGCAAATGTCCTACTTTACTCTGAGGGTCACTTTAGTGACTAAGATGGGGGTCCCTGACATTAAAGAAGGAGAATGACCTGAGCAAGATTCCATCCAGTAGGTGAAAATGCAAGTTCTGCTCTTAAAGAGGAGATGCTCTGAGCATTGCTTTGTCTGGGTTGAGTTAGGGTCAAATGTCCAAGTTTTAATAAAATGGAGCCCGAATTCCCAACTATATTGTTGCCATTGTCTGTATCTTTTTTCACAGGACTAAGTTAATTTAAACATTGCTGTGACACACATTTGTCACTTGCAGAGTAGATGTTTTAAAGGTACTGGGAACTGCCCTGGCCAGTGCGGCTCAGTTGGTTGGAGCATTGTCTGAAGCACCGAAGGGTTGTGGGTCTCATTCATGGTCACATACCTAGGTTGCGGGTTTGATCCCTGGTCCAGATGTGTATGGGAGGCAACTGATTGATGTTTCTCTGTTTCTCTCCCTCCCTTCCTCCTCCCCACCCCCCAAAAAACAATGAAAAAAATGTTCTCAGGTGAGGATAAAAAAATAAATAAAATAAAGGTATTGAGAACTGAGAGAGTAACGGGGCTTAACCCCTCTGCCTAACCCCTCACTCAGTGGATGGAGCAACTTTGGCTTGTGCTATTTCCGCGGCCCGTGGTCATCTCACTTGAAGCCATTGGGGAATGTGTGTTTGGAATTAAGAGTTTTTTAGACTTGGAAGCATTATAAAGTGTTCAGGGCAGCATCCTACAATCAACATGTTTTTAATTTTGCAGTAAAACTTATATTTATATGAAGAAAGCTAAATGAAGACAATAAATTTAGCCTGACCTCAGTTCAGGGCAAACCTCACCAGCAAATGAGTTACAAATATCTTCACGCTTTCAGAGTTGTGTGAATTTCACAATTGTTGCAGATAGGGGCTTATAATCCGTATTATGTCTCTTAAAGTAGACTGGAAGCTCTGTGAGTGGATGGATGTATCCTCCACAGTGCCTAGCATGGTGCATGTACATAGTAGGTGCTCATTAAAAGTCAACTGATTTTTAAAAAATTAACATAAACAAGTTACGAGGCTACTTTACAAGTAGCCCCTTATTTTCCTAAAATCAAAATGTGTTTTCCAAAATGTTGGATTCCCCTGTAAGCAGTAATTAAACCAAAAGCTGCTTTGATACCTCACAGATGGGAAAGTAGCAAATAATGTGAAAGCAGCTGGACTCTGTACATGTGAGTGAGTGAGTGGCTAAGTTCTGAGACAGACTGGCTAATTCGTGGGGGTGCCTTGTAGTTCAGTAATTCAGGAACTATAATATGCACAACGATTAACTTATTTAATTTATGTTAATACTGTTAATATCAGAGAAGGTTCATTGTGCCATAGTCTTAACTACCTATTTAAACCAAGACCCGAAAATGACCAAGTGATGTCCTGACAATATTGAAAACATTGCCATCAGCAGGAGGGGAACAGATGGGCCATTCTCTCAACATCTGGTCAGCTTGTTACTTAGGGCTGAGTCTCTTTGGGAGTTCCTAGTCAGAGAGCCGTGAGGGGAAGCAGGAGGTGTCAATGAGAGCAAGGAAAATGAATGTGATTTTTAAACGTGATCCATAATGAAAGGCTGAAGGTATTTGGACTGTGTTGTTAACAGGCAGGAGGGAGAGAGTGGGTGTGACTTCCAGTGTGTGCCCGTAATCAGATTTCTATCTTCGTAATGAGGGCAAAATAGGAGGGACCATCATTCAGTTGTTATTTTTTGTTAAAAAGTAGATTTAAGTGCAGTGAACGAATAAAAGAGAAACATAAAACTTACAAATGTGATGCAATGAGTCACCAGAAAAGATGATCAAACAAGGTCACGGATGTCCCTATTCTCAGAAGATATTTAGGTGTGGCTTCAAACATCGTGATCAGTATAACTATGAGGACGCAGATAAGAGGAATGAAAGGCACTTTCTAGGTAAAGGATGTGTGTGCCACCTGGGCGAGGCTGAGGAGGAACTGGAGGCGTGCCTCCCTTGCCCTCTACATCAGGAAGCAAGGCACCCTTCTTTGCAAGAGCCAGTCTGTGCTGGCTGCTGTGACAGCGAAGGGTGGGATGTCCTGTTAGGCATGAACTCTGGAGTGAGTTTCAAGTGATTTATTTAGAATCTGGCTGGAAAAGGAAGGGAATGTAACAGGTCAGCATTTCCCCCCAGCTGGCTCGCTGTCTCAGGGAAGTAAATGCTCTCATCGCAGACTCTCTTGACTCCTGCTTGCTATTTTGACTTAAGGGTTTCATTGTTTCTCCTGGCCCCAGATTTCCACTTCTGAGTTAATGTTCCAGTTCAAAGCCAGTGTAGCTTGATGGAGCTATCGTCAGCCTGGCAAGGTCTCTGAAGGATAGATGAACAGGCTTTTCCCCATTCATTCATCCACCCCCACTGGAGACAAGTTGGAAAAATCTCCCCTGATGTCCACATTTTGGTGAAAATCTGCAGTATACTTGGAAAAGGGCTGTGTGCAGATACATTCTGCCCATTCTCCTTCATGTGGATGGAGCGTACCTCCTCCTGTGGCCAGGATCTTGGGCTTCAGTGTTGTTTAGGAGAGAAGACCAGCAGTAGTCACCTTGGGCTCCCTTCGCAGGCCCATTGGGTCACTGTTTCCCAGTGGAATTCTATTTTAATTTTCTGGAACCTCTAGGACTGGATGCCTGTCCAAAAACTGGCTGTGCTTTAGGCTGCAAAGCTTTTGAAAGACTGGGGAAATCACACCCTGAGGTGTGATGCTACATGTAGACAAGTGGTTTTTATGGCTTTTAAGAAACATGAGGATGGAGGCACTACTGGTGGGTGACTGGTTCCTGATAGCTTAGTGGGCTAGTTGCAGAGCCCCTGGGCTTTGACGTCCATGCTTCGGGCCAGTGCCTCTCTCTCCAGACATGCAGTTTCTCTGAGGCACGGCCAGAGCTCCTGATGTTTCTTTTCACCTTATCAGCAAAACCCTAGAGCAGATTGGAACCTGATTGTTGAGTTGACTCCTTTCTTGTGGTCGGCAACCAAGAATGAGGAGGGTCAGTGAGACAAAGACCATTTCTGATATATGTTTAGACCCAATTTAAACAAGCAATGCATGTATATTTGGTGCACATATGCTCGAGTATACTCAGCTATATCCCCTCCATGTCATTGTCTTATTGTAATGAGATCACGAGTTCTTTGAAGGCAGGAGACACTACCTTTCTTTCCCCATGGTGCGGCCATGAGCCCTGCAGGTGCTCAATAAATACTAATTGAATTATTCAGCTGCCACAACACAGGTGCACACAATTATCTGCCTTGTGCTTTCATCCAGCTACAAATACAACCTGTGCATTCAGCTGTCCTTGCAGGATCCCCACCCCCCTCTACCTGCACAGACTTCCTGCAGCTGTGCGTTGTCTGGACAGACCCCACTAGCCAAACATGCTCTGCGAAGTGTGAGGCCTGCCAGGCCTCGTACACAGCCTTTTGTAATACATGCGCCCACCTCTGAGAGGCTTCACAACTCCCTCTTTCTCTCCCACCCCTAATGTTTCCTGACCCTTGCAAGGGTTTAAGGAGAATAAAGTCCACTCCCCACTCCACTCCTGGGGCAGGGTTTTTAATTACCATGTAGGCTTTGTTCTGTGGTTGAGATCAGGCTTCTCTGTGTAGGGAGAAGAGAATTCCAGTCATCCTGATGCATTATAATCAAGTTACCACAAGTCAGGAGTAACAGTTCTCTGCTTTCACTGTGATCACAGCAGGTGATACAGGAATGTAGCATCTAGTATTTCCCTAGGCGCTGTAGGCTGTGGTTGCAACGGGGCTTTACAGTGGTGGTTTCAGTCTTTTAAGCACCACGAAGCCATCAGAATTTCATTGCAACTCCGTGATCTGCCTACTCTATGCATAAAATATAGACTACATTTTTTTTAAAAATCAATATTGGTTCAAAATGCCTGACCACAAAGTATATTTAACAAATAACACACGCACATTAAAAAACCAAAATAATAAACTTTGAAAAGAGTCAAAATAATTTGATTCAAAAATAAAGGGCCGATGAGCCTCTTGCAGAGGTGCTTTCACAGTATCGAATACACACGTAGGGAAGCTCTGATCCCTAAAGAATGGTAAGTTCATACTGTCAAAGACTCTTCCATCTTGGCAAGTCTGTAAAACAGATGATGCTGCCGTCACCCGATACTAGTGTGGCAAAAGGACCGCAGCACAACCTTTTCCTTTTCATCAGTAGAATCTTACAGTTTGGTAACAGTTTAAATTTGAGAGCACAGGACTCAGAAAATACTTGTGGAATGAATGAATTTTCATTCACAGAGCAGCAGGTTTTGTTCCCATTGTCTAGTTGACAGAGAGGAGAGGGGAGTGGCCTGTGTTTGAGTCGAAGGGCCGAGACTGCCGCTTGTAAATAGGTTGGCAGTTCTCAAAGAGGCTCACTCCTTATGCCCTGTGGTCCGTGCCTGTTCTGTATTCATGAGCTTTATGGATGTGTTTGTAATTTATGTACCAATAGGCATACGCAGAGTTATCGACATTTGGCGGGCTAAATAGCTACTTCTGTTCAAAGGCAAATGCTTGTTAAGTGGCTATTTTCTGATAAGGATGTCTACATGCAGTGGGTGTAGCGAACTGTGTGGGGCACAAAGAGAGATAAGGGAGGGGAGCAGGCCAGTTCTGCCAGGCCCAGATAATGGGCAGGGGCTGAGGAGGAGTTCATTTCATACAGGCAGTCCAGGGCTCATTTGGTTACAGGTTACTTTGGATCTTTCACTTCCCAGTGTTTTGCTAATTTTCCATGTCTGTCTCTGTCTGTCTGTCTGTCTGTCTGTCTATCGAGGGAGTATTCTATGGGTCTTGTATCTGGCTGGGTTGGTGACCTGCAATGCACAGGCCTGTCTGGGACAGCAGCTCCCTCTCCATATCTGACGTAGCATGCTGTGGCCACAAAAGAGCCAGACGGCTTTCTAAATACCAAGGGGAGGTCTCAGATAAGGTAGGATTCCTAGAATGTGGTTCAGATGTATTTGGAAATGTCTGGCTATTTTTGGTAGAAATGGGAGAGAAGAATCATAAATCTGACCTTTATAAACAGGAGACGCTTATGGGGAGCCTCCACATCTTCGAGTTTCTTTTCAGTTGAAGCCATGCTGAAAGTTCACATGAATCCCTGCATTGTAACAAGGCTGCAATTTGTCATCAGTGACAATTCATCCAAAAGTTGTGCTGTCAGACCAGCATCGGGCAGGCATGTGTCACACTTCTCCACCTGCTCCTCATGGCTGTGTGACCTGGGGTGAGTTCCTTAACCTCTGTAAGCCTCAGTGTCCTCCTTTATCAAGTGGAGAAAGTGAAAAGCACTTCCAGGAGTGTGCCAATAATGACATGAGCTACGTGTGCCATTGAGCACAGGGCCTCCCATGTCCCAGGCCTTGCTAACCGTGGCTGTTCCTGTCGTCGTCGTTGTTTTCTGCGGTGGTCTTCTACAAATGTCTGCAGTTGGAGGTTCAGATTCCTGTTGTGTGCTGGGACCAGAGCCCTTCACATGTGAGCCACCAGCAGTCTGGCTGCCTGGAAAGCAGGGAGAAGGTTTGGACAGGAATGGTGTGGATGGTTCGCAACTGCGGGCATTCACTCACGGGCCAACAAGGGAAACTGTAAGAATAGAGGAAGTGTGGGTTTCCTAGCCCATCATTTTTACATTCCCATGAGGGTCGCCACGAGGGATTCTTGTGAGGAGTCTCTGCTCAGTGTGGGTGTACATTCTGAGGGGGGGGTAGACTCTGCTTTCGTTAGGATTTTCTTTTTGGTCGTCGTTATTCTTGGGACTTTCTAAAGGCCTGGCATATATCACTTTTTAAAATTAAAAACAGTCAACTAAACCATATTAGACTGGTGGAAAGGAAATACACCAAGTTAATAACAGTCCTGTCTGGGCTAAAACACAGCTTAGTTCTGGGAGGGGAGGCTTGTTGGGGGTGGTGATGCTGGTGGTGGTAAAATAGTTCAGGCCAAGGGCCACAGTGAATGCTCAGAGCAGGCGAATGTTGATATTCTCCAAGCCTGCCAACTGACCCATGGGTCAGCCGCTGAAGTGAGCCAGGCAGGTTTCCTCTCCATGCAGACCTACTCTCAGAGCCCAGCCCCTCAGGTTGGCCTGACAGCTGGTGGCCTTCATCCAGAGAAGGCAGCCACTGGAGCAAGCCTGGAACCTGTGCTAACTCTCAATGCACTGTCACTCCCATCTCTTTCTCTCTTTTTTTTTTTTTCCTAGCAGGAAAAGCAAGGGATTGTGATGCGGCTGTAACCAAGTAGAAATGAGAAAGTAAGGAAGTTACTGCTTTGTTTGTTGGGAACTGTGGCGAACATTCAGACACTGTTTTATCCCCCAGTGGGGTGAAAACATCTTTCTCCCTGCTTTGAGGGGAAAGAAGGCGGAGTCGCGTGACGAATCTCGAGCACCGTGACTCCTCTCCATGCTTCCCTGAGCATCTCCTCTGCAGATGTATCTCGGCCATCAGGGGAGATGGTTGCTTTCTCACATCAGCTCCGGGCACCATAATAGCCTTGAGAAATACTAACGTATAGGCTGCTTGTTTCGATATGAAAAAATCTGTCATTCAACATTTAGAGGCTCTACACAGATCCCCACAAAGGGCAAGCCCTTTGATCACTCTGTGGATGTTGTGTGAACCCTGGGTAACATTTCTGATGATTAAAAAGTTCCTCGACTTCTGCAGGTCCCCTGCTTTTAAGTGCCGTGAGCTATATAGTTGAGAAATAGTTGTTGTTTTATTACCAGAGAAATGAAGACACAAAGGCAGACTAACAGTTCATTCTTCTGGGCTGTGGAAGCAAGCAGCCGCAGACTGTGCAGTGTGAGTGGTCTACACATTTTCAGGGCTGCACTTCGTGCCAGGCAGTCTGTGACAGACTCCAAATGCGGGATCTCATTTGATCCAAACAGCAGTGTTCTGAGGTGATGACTATTATTCACTCTACTTTATAGATGAAGAAATTGAGGCTTGATGAGTATAAATAATGGCCTAAGGCCCCCCAGCTAGTGAATGGCTAAGTCTGGAGTTTTCCCCTGGCAGTTCAACTCTCAATGCCCCTAACCATTAAGATGCACTGCCTGGTTCACTTCCCCAGATCAAAGTCACCTTAGTCTACTATTTCTGGCACTAAATTGCCTGCATGCTCCCCTCTGGCTCTTTCTGGAAACTGACTCAAGCCCTTGCTGAATGGAGGAATATTGCTACCATGTACTGGGGAACGATGAGGCATGGCAAGGTTTTGGGAGTTGCTTACAGACAATTTTAGCAATGACCACTCACTTCTCCGCACCTTTCACATGACCTACCCTGGCTTGTGTGTCCACCACCCCAGGCACGCTCACGCGCCTCTCTGGGAACGACAGGCACTTGGCAGCTCCTGCTGCCCCTTGCCCTAGCCAAGCTATTTGGAGTCAGGTCTCGTCCAGAGAGGAATGTGGTCACAGTTACTTAGCAAGCAGCTGAGCCTGATTACAGGGTAAGGTGCTGATGTGCCTTCCAGGGGAAGCTTCTGGGAACCCCTTTACAGTGCTCAGAACTGGGGTACCCTTGCCCCGGGTGCTTCCAGGTGATAACGCTTGCCCGCGCTCTTTAACGGCTATGAGGAGAGTGTTATCAAACTGCAGCACCTTGGAAAACTTTTAGGAAGAAACCCTCTTCCAATTCCACACATTGGGGTTTCCCTTCTGTAAATAGGCAGATGTGTGCTGTGTTACAGAGGGACTTAAAAAATAGTGGGACTTAAGAGAGGGGAGCTGGGAAATTAGGCAGAAACATTTCCCTCCCGACTCTGCCACTTGTTTGTACTGGGAAAACGACCCCACCTGGCTTTCCTATCCTCTCTCTGTGCCGATTTGGGGTGGGGATGAGGGGAAGGAGCTTGGAGATCTCAGAGGAAACATGGATCTGCTGCAGGCTGGAGACCCTGCGTGTTTGTGTTCTGAAATCTTGGGTTTGGATTAACTGTGACCCGAAAGGGCCTCTTTGGCTTCCCAGCATAGATCATCTTTCTTTCCTGTTGCCTTTCTTGATGTTCTTGTTGCCTGGCGTTGAGCTGGATGCGGAAGAATCTGTCTCAGATGATTTAAAAACTGTTTATAAGCATCCTGTTCCTTTGATCTCCACATTCCTTCCTGCAGAGGGCTTGGGTCAGGCAGGGCTGGGATCACAGTGGCCAAGGGCAAGGGCTCTCAGCCAGCCTGCCGAGTTTGAATCCTGGCTCTCAGTTACTGGCTGAGGGACTGTGGCACATCACTGAACCCTCCGAGCCTCAGTTTCTTCACCTAAAAAAAATGGAGATAATGAGAGAGGTTGCCTCACGGGGTTGTTCTGAGGATTCAATGCGATGGTGTTTGTGAAGTCTAGTGCCTGGCACAAGGTAAGCTCTCAATAAATATTTGATGATGACCACTTAACAGCTGGAGAAATTCGCTCCCTATTATCCAAGTGAGAAAACTGAAACACAGGAAGGAGAAAGCGGTTTCTCCAGTGTGCCAGGGAGGAGCGTTGAAACTCCCTGCCTGGCCGTGAGCTCCTTGCGGAAAGGACCATCTCATTCTGAGTACATCTATAGTATCCATTCAGGCAATGTTTGATTGATTAAACTGGTGTTTATAACGGCATCATTATAAAGTTATTAAAGTTAGCAGTGTACCAAAAGGATCAAGATAGCAGCAAAATGCAGAGGCCCTATAATCTCCTTGGTAATATGTTTCTTTCCCACAGAAAGGTGGTCTTTAAAGCCTGATGGTTAGCACGTAGACAAGACTCAAAGGGACAAGCTCAGCGAGTGTGTGTGGGAGGAGCTCCCAAATGCCTGAAGGAAGGGTCCTGGGTTACAGCTCAGCCAAGTGAGGCGTGAGAACAGGTGTTCTGTCCCGGTCACAAGGGAGCGTCTTGAAATCACCTCAGAGTTCTTCTAGGGAGCTGATCCCCACCAAGAGTGAGTACATCTTTCTCAATTTGCCCTCTAAGGTCTGGGTGCATTTTAAACATTTTCAGGTTATCTGTGTGACCATACATTTGAGGAAGTCAGTAATTATCCTTGTAACTTTCATGCCTTTTGCTTTTTTAGTATGTATCAAAGATACTTTCAGATCTTTATACTGTGAATTTATTTTTTAACCTTTTAAAAAGATTTTATGTATTTATTTTTAGAGAGAGGGGAAGGGAAAGAGGGAAACATTAATGTGTAGTTGCCTCTTGCACGCCCCCTACTGAAGACCTGGCTCACAACCCAGGCATGTGCCCTGACTGGGAACCAATCAGCAACCCTTTGGTTCGCAGTCTGGCGCTCAATCCACTGAGCTACACTAGCCAGGGCTACCCTTGTGCATTTAAACAAATGGCATTTAAAAAATCTCTACTCTGCTGGCTCTCGTTCCCATATGCAGGAAAGACTCAAATAAGCATGGTAACCTGTGGGTCATTCTCAATGGCCAGAAAGGCAAGAAGTAGCCCATTCTCTTGGAAAGGTCCTAAGGTAGAAACGGGCCATTAGCAGTCTGTCTCTATGTTATTGAAGGAAGAACGTTTGTTCCTGGTGGGTGTACCATGGAGCGAATTATGAACTGAACTGTCAGAAGACATGAGTTCAACCTTGGCTTTGCCACCCTAATGTTGAGAGGGGAGCTTGATCTCTAAGTTTTCGTTTAGCTGAAACTAAGATCAATAGTACTTAACCCTTCTGTCACACAGGGTCATTCGATTTTTAAAAAGCTGTATGAGAAAACTTCCTGATAAAACATTGCTTATATGGACAATGAAATCATCACTCCCTGTTATCAGCACCCAACTCACATGCCATCTTTTCCACAAAGACTTCTTTAGTTTTTCCAGCTTTCAATATTCTCCCTTGCCTCTGAAATCCCATGATATTGTCTCTGTGCCTCTCTTTTGACACTTGCATAATTCTATCTTGTTGTATCATATTTATATCTATGTCTTAGACAACATGAGGGCAGAATCCCTGTCTATACAATATTTATTTTTATTTTTATTTTTTAAATTTTATTTATTTATCTTTAGAGGGGAAGGGAAGGAGAGAAGGAGAGAAATATCAATGTATGGTTGCCTCTTGTGAGTCCCCTGCTGGGAACTGGCCTGCAACCCAGGCATGTGCCCTTACTGGGAATCGAACCTCGATTGTGTGGTTCACAGGCCTGTGCTCAATCCACTGAGCTACACCAGCCAGGGCTATTTTTATTTTTTAAAGATTTTATTTATTTATTTTTAGAGAGAGGGGAAGGGAGGGAGAAAGAGAGGGAGAGAAACATCAATGTATGGTTGTCTCTGACGTGCCCCCTACTGGGGACCTGGTCCGAAACCCAGATGTGTGCCCTGACTGGGAATTGAACTGGTGGCTGGCACCCAATCCACTGAGCTACACCAGCCAGGGCTACTCTACATCATTATCATCAGAGCAATTCATAACAATGGGCTTTCCACATAGTTTCAAGTGTACAACATAACAATTGAATATATTACAAAATCATCACCACAATAAGTCTAGTGAACATTCATCACCATACATAGTCACAGAATTTTTTTTCTTGTGATGGGAACTTTTAAGATTTACTCTCTTAGAAACTTTCAAATATTCAGTACAGTCTTAAATGTAGTCACCATGCTGTAGACTACATGCCCATGTCTTACTTATTTTATAACTGGAAGTTTATACTTGTCTCCCTTCACCCTTTCTGCCCCTCCTCTTTCTGCCTCTGACAACCACCAGTCTGTTCTCTGTATCCATGAGCTTGGTTTTTGTTATGTTTTGGACCCCACATATAAGCGAGGTAATATGGTATTTGTCTTTCTCTGACTTATTGCACCTATCCTAAGACCCTCAAAGTCCACCCATATTGTTGCATATGACAAGATTGCATTCTTTTTTATGGTCGAATAAGGCTACACTATGTATCTCTGCCTGCATAGATATATATATCTCACATTTTTCTTATCCATTCATTAATTGATGGACACTTAGGTAGCTTCCAAATCTTGGGTTTTGTAAATAAGGCTGCAATGAGCATGAGAGTGCATATATGTTTTTGAGTTAGTGGGCGTTTTTTTTTTTTTTATAAATACCCAGAGGTGGAATTGTTGGATCATATGGTAGCTCTATTTTTAAATTTTGAGAAAACTCTATATTGTTTTTAGAGTTTTCCCACCAAAAGTGCACTAGGGTTCCCTTTTCTCCACACCCAACACTTATTTGTCTTTTTTTTATAACAGTCCTTCTAGCAGGTATGAGGTAATGTATCATTGTGATTTCCATTTGCACTTCCCAGGCAGTCAATAATGCTGAGAAACTTTTCACGTACCTGTTGGCCATCTATATATCTTTTTTGGAAAAATGTGGATTCAGGTCCTCTGCCCATTTTTAAATCATATTATTTGGGGTTCTTTGCCATTGAGTTTCAGGATTGTTTACTATATTTTGGGTATTAACCCCCCCTTATCAGATATGTGATTTGCAAATATGTCGTTCCATTCAGCAGGCTTCCTTTGCTAGGCAGAAGTATTTGAGCCTGATGAAGTCCCACTTGGGTGTGTTTGCTCTTGGTGTCAGATCCACAAAATACCACCAAGGTTGATGTTGAAGAATTTGCCATCTATGTTTCCTCCTAGGAATTTTATGGTTTCAGGTCTTACGTTCATGTCTTTAACACACTTTGAGTTAATTTTTGTGTATGGCGTAAGACAATGGTCCAGTTTCATTCTTTTGCATACAACTGCCCAATACCATTTGTTGAAGAGACTGTCATTTCCCTGTTGTAAATTCCCAGCTCCTTTGTTGTAAATTAGTTGACCTTATACTTTTGAGTTTATTCCTGGGATCTCTATTCTGTTGCCTTGATCCATGTGTCTGTTTTTATGCCAATAGCAGACTGTTTTGATTAGTGTATCTTTTAGTATAGTTTGAAATCAGGGAGTGAAATGCCTCTGGCTTTGTTCTTTTTTCTCTGAATTGCTTTGGCTATTCAGGGTCTTTTGTGGTTCCACGTAAATTTTAGGATGGTTTGTTCTATTCTGTGGAAAAATGCCATTGGAATTTTGATAGGGATTAAATTGAATCTGTAGATTGCTTTAATTAGTATGGACAGGGGGACTTCCGCCAAGATGGAGGCATAGGTGGAAACACTGTGCCTTCTCCCACAACCAAGTTTGAATACAATAAAGGTTTGGAGAGCAAAGACACAGCCAAAGAACAGAAAATTGAATTACACGGAAGTCCAACAACAACAAACCAAACCGTTCAACCGGGATGGTAAGAGGGGCGGAGCCAGCAGCGAAGCAGGGTCGGGCAGGAAAGATCCCCTGACCAAGGCGCACAGGTAGCCTGGACCCAGTCAGGGTGTGGGGCAGACTGACCAAGGTCACACATTCGAGCACAGTGAGACGGACCACACAGACCCCAGCAGGCAAACCCAGTGGTGGAGGACTGACGGCGGTGGCACATTTGCGTGCGGGGAGATGAAGCACTCGGGCCCTGGTGACAGTGGCAGCTGTGGCACCTGTGGCAGCAGTGGCAGGAGGCGGCAGAGGGACCGCCATTGCTCCTCTTTGACCCCGCTCCCACATACAGCATCACAACCCAGCAACCGGGGTTGCCCCGCCCTGGTGAACACCTAGGGCTTTGATCCTGATACTTAAAGGCACGAACAGTTCAAAAGATGGCGCAAGAAGAACTCAAAGTCCCAGAGCCAATAACTCTAAGCGACTGAGAAATTGCCAGCCTCTCAGAAGCACAATTCAAGACACTATTTATCAGGATGCTCACAGAACTGGTTGATTAGAGTCACAAATTAGAGGAACATATGAAGGCTAAACTAATTGAAATGAAGGGAGATGTCCAGGAAACCAATAGCGATGGAAAGGAAACTGGGACTCAAATCAATGGAATGGACCAGAAGGAAGAACGAAACATCCAACCAGAAAGGAATGAAGAAATGAGAATTCAAAAAAATGAGGAGAGGCTTAGGAACCTCCAGGACATCTTTAAACATTCCGACATCCGGATTACAGGGGTACCAGAAGGGGGAAAGAAACAGCCACGAGTGGAAAACTTATTTGAACAAATAATAAAGGAGAACTTCCCCAGTCTGGCAAAGGAAATAGACTTCCAGGAAATCCAGGAAGCTCAGAGAGTGCCAAAGAAGTTGGACCCAAGAAGGAACACACCAAGGCACATCATAATTACATTAGCCAAGACTAAAATGAAGGAGAGAATTCTAGAAGCAGCAAGGGATAAGGGGACAGTCACCTACAAAGGAGTACCCATCAGACTGTCAGTGGATTTCTCAAAAGAGACCTTACAGGCAAGAAGGGGCTGGAAAGAAGTATTCCAAGTCATGAAATCCAAAGACCTACAGCCAAGATTGCTTTATCCAGCAAAACTTTCATTTAGAATGGAAGGACAGATAAAGTGCTTCTCAGATAAGGTCAAGTTCAAGGAGTTCATCATCACCAAGCCCTTATTATATGAAATGCTAAAGGGACTTATATAAGAAAAAGAAGATGAAAAATATGAACAGTGAAAGAACAGCAAACTCACAGTTATAACAACCACACCTAAAACAAAAGCAAACCAAGAGGACAGCTAGATCAGGAGTGGAACCATAGAAATGAAGAACGCATGGAGGGTTAGCAACAGGGGAGTGGGAGGAGGAGAAGTGGGGAGAAGGTACAGAAAATAGCATAGACAGTAGGTAGAAAATAGATGGGGGGAGGGCAAGAATAGTGTGGGAAATATAGAATCTAAAGAACTTGAGACACGTGGTTATAAACTAAGGGGGGGGGAATAGTGGAGGAGGGAGTGTGCAGGTGGAGGGGAGTGAAGGGGGGAATAGAACAACTGTAATGATATAATCAATAAAATATATACAAAAAATAAAAAATAATTAGTATGGACATTTTAATACTATCAATTCTTTCATTACATGAGCATGAAATATCTTTCTATTTATTTATTTGTGTTATCTTTAGTTTTTTTCACCAATATCTTATACTTTTCAGTATATAGGACTTTCAACCTCCTTGGTTAAATTTATTCCTAGGTATTTTTTATTTTTAATGCAATTGTAAATGGGATTATTTTTTAAATTTCTCTTCTGGTGGCTTGTCACTAGTATATAGACATGCAACAGATTTCTGAATATTGATTTGTATCTTGTAACTCATATCATACTTGAGAGTTTTTTATATATTTAGGATGCAAGTCCTTTATCGGGTACATGTATTGCAGATATTTTATATGTGTGTGTATTTTCATGCTCTTAACAATGTCTTTTGAAGGGCAGACATTTTTAATTTTGGTGGTAAAATTTATTAAATATTTTTAGGCTATCTGATCTTGTATGGATCATACTTTTGGTATACTGTCTAAAATACTTTAACTCAACATCACTAAGCTTTTTCTCCTGTTTTATTTTTTTCTAGAAGTTTTATAGTTTTAGATTTTACATGTAGGTCTATGATTTATTTTGAGTTAATTTCTGTACACGGTGTGCAGTTTGTGTCAAGGTGCATTCCCTTTTTTATGTGATGTCCAGTTGTTCAGCGCCATTTGTTTTTGCACCTTTGTCAAAAGTCATTTGAATATGCATGTCAGTCTATTTCTCTGTGTGTGTCAGTCTATTTATGGACTTTACTCAGTTCCTTTGATCTCTGTCTATCCTGTTGCCGTACTAGGCTGTCTTGATAACTGTAGCTTTATTGTAAGTCTTGAAATCAGGTCGTGTAAGTCCTCAGTTTTGTTCTTTTCAAAATAGTTTTTTATTCTCTTTGTTTTTCCATAAGAATTTTAGAGGCAGCTTGTGGATTTATATTTGAAAATATTTTAGGGATTTTTATTAACATTGCATTGAATTTGTAGATCAGTGTGGTAAAAAAAAATGACATCTTACTAGTATTGAATTTTCCAGTCTATGGGCATGGTATGTCTCTCTATTTATTAGGATCTTTAATTTCTTTCATCTGTGTTTTGTAGTGTTCAGCCTATAGATCTTGCACATCTTTTATCCTATTTATACATAAGCATTTCATAGGCTTTGGAGTGCTAGTGTTTAATAAAATTTGTTGAATTAATGAATAAGTAATTAATTATTCAAGCCAACTACTTGTGAATGCTTGGCTTGATTCTATAGTCAAATACAAGATGCTGGAATAGGGGTTGGCAAACTCATTGAAGCCCTTGGGGATGCCCAGGCCAGCGGTGAGACTAAGGGGTCTAAGTATAACTCTAGAAGGCAGGAACTATGGGTTTCATTCTGACATCCTTGTCACCACATTTTTAACCTTGTACCGCTCCTTCTCCCTGCCCAGGGTCAGCCTTGTAGCACAAGTCGTACATCGAATGCAGTCTGTGCTTTTCAGGTACTCTCTAGGCACAGCTGGCCTTCCCTGTAGGTGCAATAGACAGTTGCCTCCCTCGCGTGATTTGAATATGCTGAGTAGCTTACCTGACCAAGCACTTCTTACCCACTGGCCGGGTTTGGTTCCTAAACTACTCCTATTATATCTTTCCTTTGAATAAGGTGTTATATTTCCATAAAGACTTCATTAATGTGTTCCCTGGGAAGGATATCCTGGTCCCTTAGAAAGGTAGATACTCACATTTGTTCTACCCAGTTGTTATGTACTAATTGAGCACCTACCATATGCAAGGACCTCCAAGGTGAAAAATAGCATCCTTCCTTTTAAGGGGCTTACAATGATAAGGAATTAGATGATCAAAGTCAAGTTTATTTAAAGGAGGGGATTGCAGGGTAGGGCTGAAGGAGTGCCTCTTGGATCATTCAACTCAGTGGAGAAACCTGGCGTAAAGGGAGGTTGGGAGAGCATGGATGAGCATCTGATGCAGGGGTGAAAGTGAGAGTTGCAGAAGGGGCAACAGACTCCACTCCATGTACATTTTTCCTTTTGCTGTGAGATTGTGTGAAGAGAGAGAGGAGGGGAGGGAAGGGGAAGAGAGACAGACAGAGAGAAAGAGAGAAACATCAATGTGAGAGAGAAACATTGATTGATTGCCTCCTGCACATGCCCAGACCGAGGATCACAGACACCTGGACTGGGGACAGAACCCACAACCTAGGTATGTGCCCTCACTGGGAATAAAATATGCAGACTTTTGGTGTATAAGACAATGCTCCAACTGACTGAGCCATACCAACCAGGGCAGAGACCGTGCATGTTAAGCAGACTCGCAACCCTGATACTAAGAGGTAATGTATAATGTTTGTAAATAACAATATCTCGGGGCTATATGGTACTCTACAGATTATACATCATTTTCATATGCCTTTATTTAATCTCTATAACAACTTTATGTGGTAAGTGGTGGGTATATTAATTAGGGTACCCTAACTTCTCTAATAAAGAACTATAAAACAAACTCTTATTTCTTGCTCACATCATTAATGAGTAAATGGATATAAATTGAGAGAGAGGCTTTGCTCTCCTTCAGCTACCCAGGAAATGAGGTTCCTCCCATCTTGTCCCCATAATCTATATTCTAGGAATTTGGGGGAAAGAATTATAGAGTGATGGGGAATATTTTCATGGCTAAAACCTTGAAGTGGTGCACATCACTTCTGCTCATTTAATCACACAGCCCTAACTAAGTTGCAAGGGCGGCTGGAAGACGCCTCCAGGCGGTGTGTACAAGGAGTAGAATTCAGACATTGGTAGGCCCAAGCAATCTCTTCCACAGAAGCATAGGGTGTTTCCCTCATTTTCATATGGGGAAGCGGGTACAGAGGATTTAACTGACTTACAGTATAACATACAGCTACTAAGTACAGGAGTTAGGATTTCAATCCAGGTCATCTGTGTTGATAGAACAGGAATGATAATAATGGCAGTAATAACAACAATAATTCTAATAGCTTGTGAGTATGGGTATATGTTAAATGGGACAGTACACATAAAGGTCTTAGTAAATTTCCAACGCTGCTACCTAGTCCTATAAAGAGCCAAGGATTTTCCCTGAGGACTGTGAGCACCTGACTGACTGCATGAGCCAGCTGCTGGTGTGTCCCCATTGGCAGAGTCTAGGAAAAAAGGGCTGAATAGACTCTAGTGACCAACAGGTGTTCTCTCTGCAGGCCTGGGAAGTTGGGTGCAGCAGAAACCGGCCCTTCCAGGACTTTGCTACAAGACTGGAGCTGCCGCTTGCAGGCAACTCCCCATGCGTCTCCAGGACAGCTCCACTGCATGAGGCTTGTGCCCTGGCCAGGCATGGGAAACTCCTCCAGCCAGCACTTGTCCCCTCAGGTGTCCTTGTGGGCCTGAGCAACTTTTAAAAGATTAATTTTAATCTAGTTATGTTTAGCCTCTAACGATGAATAACTAAATTGGCATCCATAACATATTATGCATAGGTTCAACTTTTAAGATAGCTCTTTTCATTAGTGTGGCAGAGATGTATAGAAATCATTCTATGAGTGACACTTCTGTGACACAAGAAATAAAACAGAAAAGGGCTTCTTGGCTAAGTGGAGTATGGCTTCCCTATCTAGGAGAGTTCTGGGTGAGAAGTTGCTGCTTTCATCAATGTTTCCCATGAGAAAATAAGGCATGGATTGAGTCAGAGCTGCCCTGAATGGTTTCAAGATTTGTAGACATTATGGGAGCTTGGACCCTGTGGCCACTGCTCAACCCTGCTGTCACCACAGTTCTAGCCAAAGAAAAAGAGATGGCAGGAACTGATCATTGGAGCAGCAGAAGCAAAGCAACAGTGGCAATGTCAAGGCATCAATGCCCAGTCTGAATCCACAGCACTGCTGCTACATGTCACATTTCTAGCCCCGGGGCCACCTTGACTTCCAAATTGGCCTTCACATAGTATGTCCTCTGAAGGAGCCACTGTTATCCTCTTAAGGAGCAGTGCTGTGCATTTCTCAGTTCTCATCCATTTGTTCAACATTTTGTAGCCTCATTTCATGTATGTGGCATTATGCTGGGTAATTTAGGACAAAAAGAATGATGAAAGATGTCCCTGGCTTCAAGTAGCTTACAGTCAATCAGAAAAGACAGACAAGTAGATTATTATCCTACAATGTGGTTAAGGACTTTGATGAAAATGAGCGCAAAGTGTGATAGAAAGAAAAAGGAAGCAACCCCACCTTTCCAGGGGCTGGTGGTGGAGATGGGGAGGTTCCTTGAAGGAGTGAAGGCTAAGATGAGTTCCAAAGGACAAGAAATTATTCTGAAAAAGAGGGAGGGTTTTCTGGGATTAGGAGACAGAATGTGCAAAGATCATGACCAGAGGTAGCCAAGGGTTTGCATAGAGTTCTTTAAGGAGGAGAGGAAGCATTGGATAGAAAGTGTTCAGGTAGGGGATAGACCATGAAGAGCTTTGACTGTGATTTATTAGGGTTTTTAAAACTTTCTTCTGAAATAGGGAAAAGCTAATAAACTATTGCAGTGACATTATCATAGTTGTATTCTAAGATGATCTTTCTGGCTATAGCACAGAGCATAGGTCAGGATGGTAGGCAAAGAAGCAAATATGGATACAAAGGAATCAGCAGGAAATCACTAGACTTGAAATGATTGTGGCCAGAAGTAAGGGAGCCGTGGAGATGGAGAGCAGAGACTTGAGAGACACTGAGGGGGTCTGAGTTAGTGAGATACTAGGAGAGGAGAGGGGTAAGCATGACCCTAGGTTTGGGCCATTAGGATATTGGTGAGAGCAGGTCCCAGAAGACAAAGGAAGTGATTTCAGGAAATTTTGGAACGGCCAACAGAGCTTAATGCTTCTGGGAGTCAAGAAAAGACCTGACAAGTGTCTACTGTTTTAAGCAGTAAGGGAGGGACGTGTCAGTACCTTTTGGAGAGAACAGCTTCATTAAGTGATGGGGAGTGAGTTAGGTGTGGGACCAGGAGGCTCTCGTGAGTGTACATTCATATACTGTGTCTGCTTTTCCCTTAGCAGCAGAGGCCATGGTAGCTCCCACGTTGTCATCATTTTCTAGGCAAGACCCCTCTCCTGACTGATTAATTGGTGGGTTGATTGACTGACTTCCTTTTATTTCCATTTTCCTCTCTATTCCCATCACCCCATCTAGAGGCAACCATTTTCATGTTTTTAAGAGCTCTGCTTTTGTTTTATATGTTCTTATATATTGTTTTACATACATACATTTTATATGCATATATTTTATAATTAAATCTATGGTGTATTAAAGATCTCCTTCTGCTTCTTATTTTATCACTATGTTTTAAGAACCTCCAGGGCTGCCTCGTGCCCTCCATGCGTATGTTCACCTGTTACTGTCCTTCCCCCAGCGATGGACACACAGGCCATTGCCTCCTTCCTGCCACCACAGTCAGTGCTGCACTGAGCATCCTTGATAAGTCTCCTTTTAGACCTGAGTGACAATTTCTTTGGTCCCTGTGCCCAGGAACAGAGTTGCAGGCATGCGACCTGCCTGAGAACAGGCAAACTGCCCTCCAGAATGGCTGGGCCAGTCCACACTCCCATTCTCATATCACCATCTACACCTCGCATTGTCCAGTTTGATGACGTTTGCCTCTGGTGTTTCCTTCTTGTTTTAATCTGAGTTTCTTGGGTAACTAATGGCCTGAGCATTCCTTCCTCTTTTGTAAATCACCTGTTCATATCTTTGGTAACTTTGTCAAGAAGTTTGTCTCTGAAAGGGAGGAGAGAAAGGATAGATGGCAAGGAGGAGTTTTATTTGAGAGAGGAAAGACTTGAGCATGTGAAAGTAAAGAAGGAAAGGAGAAAAGCTGAAGACTAATTTTTCTCTCAGGACTGGAAGGATGGACAGAGGGAAGGATGGGGAGGATCTGGCCTCACCCAGCAATAGCAATGAGGGTGGGGAGGGGCTGGGAATGAGGAGGGGGAGTGAGTGCATGGATCATCACCTGCTTTCCCTGAGCCCATCTGATGTCCCCCTTCACTAGGACAGAGGCAGGGGGGAATCCATGAGGCTGGATAGAAGGGGAAAGGCAACCTCACTCGGATTCTAGAAAAATGTGATATGTTGTGTTTCTAAATGTTTACAAACTATATTTGTTCTAAATTGCAAGGGAAGAGGAGAGATGCCTAAATGTCAGCTTATGGGACGTGACACAAAATCGTAGAGGTGCATGCACAACAGTCGGGGTGGGGGACATGCGGACTCTCCTGGCTGGAGAAGAGTTAGCATAAGAGAGAGTATGAGCTCAGCACCAAATGCTGTAGAGCTTTGGATCAGACTGTGTGTGACAGGGTTGTTGACGGCTTATGGAGCAGAAGTGTGCTGTTTTGGGAAAGCTGCACCGGATGGATTGCAGAGGCTGAGCGTGAACTGCAGTGGACCGTTCCACAAGCCCAGGCAGGAAATGGCAGAGCCTAGAGTGAAGTGGAACCTTTAGAACATAAAGAAATGATGAATGGAAGACACTTTACAGAGGCATAATGACAGGCCTTGGTGATGAATAAATATTAAGTAAGTGCTCACCACAGATAAGTAGGATAACTGAATGGATAGTGCATGGAGGGACAGAGGGGTTTAAAAAGAATCCACAGTTTGAGCTTAGGTCCATGGGAGGAGGAGAATATTTATTGAGCACCTGTATGTCCCAAGCACAGTGGTAAGTACTGGAAAACAAAAATGAATAAGATCGACATGCTGCCGGCTTGGAACCTATAGTATAAGCGAGGAGAAGCCCAGCCTTCCACCTGCAGGTGAACTTTCCAACAGACGGGCACCACCAGCAGTGCCTGGACCAAGCTGTATGTAGGTAAACTGACAGATGAGTGCTGTGAAGGAATTGAGCAGGGTGCGCTGACTGAGGATGACAAAGAACTTAGATAGGGTGCTTGGGAAGACTTCCACAAGGGAGTGACATGTGAGAGGAGACCTAAGGAATGAGGAGGAGCCAGACATGCAAAGATGCTTCAGGAGGTGCCCCTGACTGGGGGCACAGCATACGCAAGAGCCTGAGCTCAGGGAAAATGGCAAGTTGGAAGAACTAAAAGGAGGCTGGCAGGCTGCTTATAGTGAGTGTGGGAGATGAGCTTGGAGAAGGAGGCAGAAGCCAGACCACTCTGAGCATTGGGGTTGGCTTTTCCTCTATGATCCAGCATATTTAGGGCATGCGAGTGGTTTTTATAAAATTGGTAAAATTTAAGTTGAATAATATATGAACATTTCTACTGTACGGAGTTTCAAACATATGAAAAGTAGAGAGAATAGTATTATGAACATCCCTAAGTGTGGATCACCTCAAGTCAACATTATTTCAGGGGTTCCCCACTTGTTTCATCTGCTCCCATTTTGCCAAAGTGTATTTAAGCAAATCCCAGGTGACAGGTCATGTCCCACTCCCTACATACATCAACATCTCTAAAAAAATGTTCATTTTCTTACACTACCACAACACCATTATCACACCTAACATAATTGATTATAATTCCTGGTTATCACCCAGTATGGAGTCTATAATTCAGATTTTTCTGGTTGTCTCAAAAGTGTGTTTTGATAGTTATTTGATTCAAGATCCAAACAGGGTACACAAAGCATTCAGTTATTGCATCTACTAAGGCTCTTTTGATCTGTAGAAGTCCCTACTCTTTGTGTCTTGTGTGTGTGTGTGTGTGTTTTAATGCCATTGACTTATCAAAGACATAGGGTCAGTTGCCTGTAGCATGTCCTACACTCTGGGTTTGTTTGCTTCCTCACATTGTCACTCAATCTCCTGTAATTCCTATAAATGGGAAGTTAGTTCTAAGACTTCATCAGATTGAGACTCAACTTTCTTTGGCGTGGGTGTCGTTGGTCACAATGCCCTTTAGATTACATCATATCAGAAGACACGCAATATCTATTGTCCTGTAGTAATGTTAAGACTTGTCAGTGAATTCCAGTATTGGGAACTTGATCCTACTGTGTAACTCCCGTCAACCTCTTACCTAATCATTTTATTTTTATGATCTTTTCTGAATCAGTTACTTCATTAAAAATGTCTCAATGATTATTTCGATCTACTCTTGGCCACTTTCAATGTTGAGACTTCACTGCCCCTCCCCCATACAGTTTTCACCAGAAAAGGGAGAGGTTGCTGTGGGTGTTCTGGAAATGTCTCCGTAGAAGATGAGAAATGGGGCATCAGCTTTCAGTTCAACTACCATAGAATGGTACTTATTTGGGGAGAGGGGACCCGTGTCTATCTTGAGAGAAGTGAGCTGGGAGAGATAAGAGTTACTGGATTGTAATAGCTTTCTGTGAATGTAGATATTGGGCCCAAGAATCCCAGTAGAAGATGATCTTTGAAAACTATGTATATATATTAAGAGTATCATCTCTCCTGCCTCCTTAGTCATTCCCAGTGGACATCTGCCTCTGTGTAGAAGGTGAGGCACTGATTGATGCTGTTAAGACAGCTAATGAGACCGTCCCTGTATCAGAGCTGAGCTGCACCTGTTCCCCAGCCCAATCCCTGTAAGAACTGTTGGGGCCATGATCCCACCCCCCCACCCCAATTCCAGCAGCTGCAGCATAACTGGAGCCAGTTCTTAGTAAGAAATTTTTCCATGATGAGGGTGGACAAGTTGTGACATGTGTGCCTAAGTCCCTGCCTGGTGACCGAAACTAAAGCAGAAGGGTCTGGGTAAGGCCTTCCCAAACAGCAGCAGACTAGAATGACAGGGACATTGCAAATGCATGGCAATTCTTGATGATGTCAACCACAGGTAGGGATCTGGAGACTTTAAGAACCCCCAAGCCACACCCTGCCACTGAAAGACTGGGACCCACAGGTTGGGATGGGAACTATGGAGTGTGGAAAAGTAGAATGTGCTCTGGGGAGGGGAAGCAGCTTAGTCCAGGCACTAGTGGTAATGTCCATCTGCTGGAAAGGTCACCCACAGGTGGTAGGCCTACCTGGGCCTCACTGTCACCCCATGGTCTTGAAACCCCCTTATTCTCCTATCCTGGGAGCCACGTGCCTAGTCTTAGCCATACTGAGCCTGAGCTGTAATCTCTAGGTTGAGACATCTGGTAGGCCAATGGAAGTGCTAGACTAGAGCTTGAGGTTGGGGAGGAGGTTAAGGCTGAAGCTAGGCTTAGAGTACCCTGCACTGGGCATCTCACTGGCTCTCATGCTGGTTTTACTTTTTTTTTTTTCCATTTTTTGGTTTACTGTCTCATGATGTTTTAGTGAACGTTTATGTATTTGACTCTGTAAGGTGTCTGTGAACATGCATTGTAAATGCATTGGCAGGGAAACTTAAGGGTTTAATCTTCTAACCTGGGTTGCCATAGTACCAAAACACATTCGAGAGCAGGTTTGGGGGCAGTACAAAATAGATCGCAGGTGAGGAGTCAAACCTTACAGCTAGAGAGAAAACAAAGATAGAGTGGGTGTAAATTCCATTTCAGCATGATGGTGTCCAAGCTATTTCAACAGCCTCCACCTGGGACCCTGCTAAGGCTGAGTGGCACCACCCTGTATTTATCCCATTTGCCACTCCTGAAGTACACTGGGCTTTGCTGCTTCTCACATGTGAGTGGCCCAGAGAAGTGCAGAGGGGATAGGGAGGAGACGAAAAGAGAAGCCATCCTCTTCTGCTGGGCACTGCGGGGAGGGCCGAGGTGAGTTCTAGCTAGGGCTTCAGCAGCACCCTGCAGGCAGAGAGCAGCTGCTACTGCAGTCACCTCTTGGGTTCCTAGCACGGAGGGATTAACTGGGCATAGCATGGGAGGTTGCGATTCCGAGGCCCAACACCTGATCCCTGAAGCGGATGGGCTCCTGGGCACACGTGGAAAGGGCGGAGCTGTGGATTTCGTCAGCAACGTTGTGAAATCTGCATACCAAGCAGGCATTCCGTCTGCGAGTGAGCACCCTGTGAACTGAGATGAGCTGTTCAATCCTGAGCCGTGGGCAAATCTTCTAGGGACCTATCCTGCTCAAAATATAGCCTGGGGTCAGAGGTGGCAGAGCTCACCGGGTCGGGGTAAGCCAGTGGACTCTGCCTTTAGAGACAGGCCTGCCCAGCTGCTAGACAGTCGGGTAGATGGACAGGAAAGGTGGGCTTTCCTGGGCACAGAGTCACCCAGGCCAGAAAAGACCCACGTATAGTCCGACCAGGGTCTAGTAGGTTATGAGAAGGACTTCTTAGGAGCTTGAGAGTGGCTTGGGGGTGATTGAACAAGGAGCAACTACTTGTGCCTTTTTTCCTAGGTTTCATGGCAGGGGAGTGGGGTACAGCTTCCAGTGTACGGGTAGCCGTGTACTGGTTGCCTGCATACTCAGGGAACAACAGTCCAGATGCACAGGTGACTTACAGCCTCTCATGTGACCAGCCCACCTCATCCCCGAGTTCCTCTTGGACACCAACTGAAAAGTCATTTCCATGACTCCTCTTTTGCCTGAGTGCCCAACATATGCTATTCTTTTCAATCCCGATGGGTTTTTTTTTGTTGTCAGGCCTTCAGCAGGACATTGTGACAGTAAAGAAACTAGATGTGAATGACACTGGGAAAGCACGGGGTTAAATTTGGTTTTAGGCATCAAGGGGTTTTTTTGTTTTTGTTTTTGTTTTGTCTCGTTTGGTTTGGTTTTCTTGGAATAACCGTCTGTAGTTTTCTTATTTTCTTCACCTCTGCCTCTTGCACCTAAATTCTCCGAGATTCTCCCCTTGCCACCCCACCCCCACCCCTTGGCACTGATGGAGAGCCATCTGGGCAGGCCGCTACAGGGGGCGTGGCTGGGGACAGGAGGAAGAGGACCTCCCTTGAGTTTCTGAATCTTCTTTCCTTGGCGTTTGTCTTCAGGGGCCTGACCCTTCTGAAAAAACAACCACCAGGAAACACCCTGGACTTGTGCAGTTAGACACACACATGTTTTTCTCGCATTCAGAGCAGAGCTGTTGCTGGGCTGCCGCCCTCCCTAGCCGCAGTGGCAGGAGGCATGGCGCTTTTAAGCAGGATGAATTGCTGTCTAGTGGCTGCTCTTCTGCACCCAGGGCCATCAATCTTGTCTTGAATGCCGAGCTGCTGGGCTGCCTGCTCAGGCTCATCTTTCTGGGGCAGACTTATTTACGGAGCCACGGCAAAGGTAATCTCACTCCCCCAGCCCTGTGGCGTGGGCCTCTCGCGGCCACTCTTAAAAATAGCCCAAGACATGGAGAGCCAGGGTCCGGTTACCTCCTGCACGCAGGATCTGATCTCACCTCACCTCCTGCGCCTCCTGCGCCTGGCAGTTCAGCCCTTCTGGGTGCTGGGTCCCTCAGCCTCTCCTGCTCAGAGCCAGCTGTAGTTCCCCTTCGGGGAAGTGGGGAAAGGCGTGTGGAGTGTGGAGTCCTTCCCGGCTACCTTGGCCGGTCCAGTTGTGTAGGGAATGTGAGCCCTGGAAGTAGCTTGTCCCACTGTAGACCATAACAGGTTGTTCCAGAGGGGCCAGGGTATTCTTGGGTACAGGCCTGGCATCATGGTACATGTTGTGTAGTGGTAAGGACCGGCTTTTCCACCTTATACCTTCCCTCTCCTGAGTAGCAAACACCTTGCCAAGCCTTGGAAGCTGGGGCATGTCCCCGCTTTCCCACTGGCTTCCTAGGGGATGAACTGGCTGCAGCTTGGCCTTTGGTCCCAGACACAACAGTAATTTCCTAGATGACCTTGGGGAGGTCTCATCCTATAATAGGCTTGGTTTTCTCCCTTACGCAATTAGGGTGGATAATTCTGGCTCCTGTCTTACCTCAAAGGGATGTGGTGGGATTGATTAGTCAGACTGCGGGTGGGGGGTGGGGGGGGTAGAGTCTGAAGTGATTTTGTTTGGAAAATCAGGGCTCTAGCACTGCAGTTATGCTTGGATTGGTGAGTGCACTTCATTTCTTCTTCAGGTGTGTGCCTACTCAGGTGGGTGAGTGTGTGTGTTGGAATATGTGTCTGTGTGTGTAGTGTGAGTGAATGCACACACTCATGGAGGGAGTGGCTTACCTAACCGCTCACTAGTTATGAACATATGTCATTTGTCTGCCACACAGCCTCCCACCCCACCCACTTTTGCTCTCTTGGACATGAAGGCTCTGAACGCCTTGTCCTCTCTTACAGACTTGATCTTGGGCTCCCTTAAGCTTCCTGGAGAGATGACTCAGTGGCAGGTACCGGTGAGGAAATTAAGGCTGAAGGAAAGCTAGTCATTTTCCAAAGGCCTAAGACGTTCAGGACCTAGCCTGGGGCCTCTAGCTTCCTGCCCCACTTTCTCCCCACCCTCACCCTCACCTTCTCCTTGCATGGCACGGTTTCTCACTTTGCCATGTTCTCTCTCACTTTCAGAACTATGCTTCTGCTCTTGCTCCCCTGTGTGGGGCCTCACCCCTTTCCATATAGCCCTTCACAGGATGCCTCCGAGGTTTCTTTAGGAATCAGCTTGAACTTCCCTTCCCACCACCCAGTCCCACCATGAGTTCCAGACCTCTCCCGTTCTTTCCCAAGGGTACACACACCACACTTACTGTAACTGCTTATTTAATCATCTCTCCTGCTGCCTGAATATAAGCTCCATGAGGGCAGGGTCCTTTCTGTCTTACTCATAACTGTCTAGTGCAGTGCCTGCCATCGCTTTGGGGGTTGGTGCACATTTGAATTAATTATGAATGAATGAACAAGTGGGCAGACATGATAAGTGACGGGTGAGTGAGGCCCCAGTGCTCCTGTGTCCCATGTTGATTACATAGGTGAACACACACAGCTCCATTGTCCATGGGATCCCCTCACCACCCCACACCCATCATGCTGATGGCTTTGATGGGACAGCAGGCTCGCCTGGGCTCCTTGCTCTGTCCTGGGATTCAACAGACCTTGTCTGAGCACCTGGTCTCACTTCAGAGAAGGCAAAACTGAAAGCTCAGCTTTCTGACTATTTGCAGCTGAGAAAGACCTCAGACAGCTCTTGGGCAGCCTCTGGGAGGAGTACACTTTCCCACACAGCTGCCGGCGCTGCTGACACCAATGGCATCTTGAAGCTCACATTCATCTCTCTTACCACTGATTCGTGTTGGAGTCAGATTCAGCCAACTTCCAGCTTCTCCCCTCTTCTCCTCAGTCCACCTGGTGGGGGTGGGTTGGAGCTGCTCTTCCCAGCTCAAGCCACCAGCCTCAGGCTCCCAGAAGTGCCGCCCTCCCCGGCTCCCGCAGCAGCAGCAGTGGCGGGTTTGGAGGAAGAGGGCTTGCTGCGACTGACGTCTCCACCTGCTGGCCGTCCTGACCGTTGCTGCATCAGCTCTGTGCCCGCCGCCACTGCTGCTGTTACTGTTCCTGCTGCTGCTGCTGCAATATTTTATATCCAAGGAGCCAGAGACCCCTGGTAGGAAGCAGTGTGGCCAGCCAGATGGCACTGTGTGCAGCTCCCACAAGGATCTACTCCTGTAGGCTACTCCAAATAAGTTTCCCCTGAGGAAAAGTCCAAGGGGGTGGGAGCTAACCCTCTGACTGTGTTGCTGTCCCCCCCTCCCCAGGGACCCTTCCATGAAGACTGAGGCAGGCGTAGCTGCTAAGAGCCTGCTGACATGACATCAGCCACGGAGATTGAAAACGTGGGCAACCAGCCACCATACAGCCGGATCAATGCCCGCTGGGATGCCCCGGACGATGAGCTGGATAATGACAATAGCTCAGCCAGGCTCTTTGAGAGGTCCCGGATCAAGGCCTTGGCAGGTACCGTTGGGGGCCATGCGGGTTAGGGAAGCTGTTCTCACAGTCCCAAAGCTCACTCCCCTCCTTGCCTGTGGCGAACCCTCTGTGTGCATCAGCGTGAGCCCTGGCAGCACAGTGATGGAGACGTGGTTGTGTGGCTCAGAGAAGCAGGGCCCCCTCGGGAGAGAGCACCGGCTCAGGCAGCCTCTGCTCCCGCCTGTCCTCCACTCCCTCCTAGGTGGGAGGTGCTGCCAGGTGGGCCCTGCCCTCTGCCTCTGTCCTGCATGATCTGTGGCCAAAGTCAGAAGTAAGGGAAAGTCTGGGGGAAGGACAGGGGGAAGAGGTGCATGGGGCCTTCGTATGCATCTCGGTCTCTTGCCAGGACCTGGATAGAGGTGTTACCGTCATCCTCTCCATGGTCCCACAAGGAAAGAGTGGTTTGATAGAAAATTGAGAACACTGCTTCAGAAAGAAGGATTTTTCTGGACTAAACCTCTTATCCTTAAATGAGAATTAGATTTTTACTTACCAGATTTATAATAGAGGTCTGTGTGTGTGTGTGTGTGTATGTATGTATGTATGTTCTGAGGGTAGGGGGAAGGGTAGAGGGAGAGCTCAGATCTCCAGTAGAAATACCTTCTCCTCTCCTGCTGGCTGAGATCTGATTCTTGGGGCTTTTCTTTCCCCCCACCAACCCCGGTGACCACTGCCTCTCTGGAGCCTGGCCCAGCGGAGCTACATGCTGATCCCAAGTCCTTGGCCAGTAAAGAGAGCTGGAGTGATATGGGGCGGTGTGGGGTGTGGCCAGGGGTGGATCGCTACCCCTGCTCTACCAGTGAGTGGCCCAGATCAGCCTTGTTTCCCCTTCCTGGCTTGTTCCCATCTTCTGCCGCATACAAAGGGCACAGGCTTTTCCACAAGCATCTTCTAGACTGACTCTCCCACGGCCCCCATTGCTCATGGCTTTATCTGAATTTCATGATGGTACCCTTCCAACTTCCCTCCCTCCACTCTGCTCCCACATGCCTTGGTCTATAGCTGACCTTGAAGCATAAGCCAGGCCCTAGGCCCCTGTGAGACCGCAGTGACCTTTCACCCCAGGAATGTCTGGGTGTCCCATCCCCATAAAAGGAGTGGGGTGTCTCATTCCCTTTCATGGTGGGAGATCCATTTAGGCTTCAGCTATCACCCTTTGTGTCCTTATTCTTGGCAGGAAACTCCCTTTCTTTTTCCTTCATTGCCTCCTCATGAGCCCCTATGTCACAAAATCCTTCCTTGGTTTTCCTTGGGGACATATAATAGCACCAGTCCCTTGCATTTGCTTATGTAATTTTAACCTCTTTAAATAACCAAACTTGGAACCCTTGCCTTTGCCAGTCTGGTTGTACCTCGTGCTGGCTGGTTCTGGCTACAGTGACCCTGGCAATGTGGTCGGAGGGAGAAGGGCACCTATTCCGTGAGGTTTGTCAAGGACAGTTTGAGGAGTGAGGCTGCCTTTTGTGCAAGGATCATTTGATCTGTTTCACAGATATCCTGTTTGTTTGTTTGTTTTTGAAGGAACCAAGGTAAATTCCATTTTAACAACGATCCATTGAACTCCTACTCTGTGTAGAGCTAAACCCTTGACCAGACACGAAAGTGGAGGGGGAAGCACAGAGAAAATTACTACATAGTGTCTGCCTGTAAGGAGTGTATGATCTATTAGGGAAAATGAATGCTGTTCATAATTAGTTAGCATGGGTAGAATTAGAGAGGAACTGTGGGAAAGGCACATAATTAAATAGCAATAAGAGAGCAAAGGAAGAGCCCTGGCTGGCATCGCTCAGTGGATTGAGCACGGGCCTGTGAAGCAAGGGGTCACTGGTTCGATTCCTAGTCAGGGCACATACCCAGGTTGTGGGCCAGGTCCCCAGTAGGGGACACATGGGAGGCAACCACACATTGATGTTTCTCTCCCACTCTTTCTCCTTTCCTTCCCCTCTCTCTAAAAATAAATAAATAAATATTTTTTTAAAAAGAGAGAGAGCAAAGGAAGAGATGAAGGGAGAATCAAGGACTTGTTTGTTGAGGAGGTGGCCTTGAGCTGGGGCTTGATTGAAGGGTGCGTGTGACTGACAGGCAAATGGGCTAAGAGTTTGTCCACTTGGCCTAAAAGTGTTAACCAGGTCTGATGAGCAACCTGGGAAACTAGTAGAAATGGGTTAATCAGGTTAATCAGGAAAGAGTCTTTTCCAGCTTTGCCTGTTCCTCACCAAGAGCGTGCTTCTTATCTACCAAAGAATCTGAATGCCCAGCCAGGGAGAGAAGAACCACAGAGTGGAGAGTTGCGGGGGCCTCAATGGTTCAAACATCCGGCTAACAAGCAGACATGGAAGTTTGGGCTCCATTCGGGATTTGTGAAAACAAACAAAAACCCAAACAGTTTGCCAACTTGTCCTCTCGGGGAGTTCACTCTGAGTGACCGACCTATGGGAGAAACCAAAGCTTTGAGAAGGAAGGTCCAAAGTAGAGTGGCCAGCTGGACCCATACTGATAGGTGGGCAGAGCAGAGAAAGGAAGTGTCATCCTCCCCAGGTTTAGCTTCTTGACATTTTTCTCTGCAGCACCACCTTTGGAGCTGCCTGGGCAGTCTGGGCAGGGTCAGTCTTTCCAACCAGGCTTAGGAAGCAGAAGCTACCTCTGGTTGCCATCATCTTGACATGCTCCATGGCCACCCCTGACGCCTGTGTACTAGGGCAAGGAAGGCATTGGGTTCTGCGTTTCTTATAAGATGGTGGTGATCTGCTTTGTAGGTTCGTGTGGCAAGGTCGGAGAGATAGGCCTGGCCTTTTCTGTCTAAAATCAAAGATCCTGGGGTGAGAAGGAAAACATCACCAGACCCAGGTTCAAGTCCTGATTCCACCTCTAATGCTACTCTGTAGAGGATGGCTGAGTCAGTTTCCTGTTCTATCAGATCAAGACAGTAGTACCTTCCCAAGGTTGTCAATATCAAGTAACATAAAGTTTATGCATGCTTTTTATTAGTAACAAAATACTGAGCACCGTGGTTGGCGTAGCTCAGTGGACTGAGCACGGGCTGCAAACCAAAGGGTCACCAGTTCAGTTCCTAGTCAGGACACATGCCTGGGTTGCGGGCGAGGTCCCCAGTGAGGGGCCACATGAGAGGCAACCACACATTGATGTTTCTCTCCCTCTCTTTCTCCCTCCCTTCCCCTTTCTCTAAAAATGGGTGAATAAAAAAAATCTTTTAAAAATTTTAAAAATAAAAAATTATTTTAAAGAAATACTAAGTGAATGTCTGTATTTATAGGAAATCTTCCTAGTATCTCTCTGTCCCTTCTACCAACGTCAGACATTCAAGATCATTAGCTCATTCTATGGCCCAGTTACCTTGGCCTGCTTTAGGGTCAGTTTCTTCCTTCTTCACATTTAACTTTTTCTCAGAATGCCTGGGTTGGAAAAAAGAACCAGGGACTGGGGAAATTAGGCTGACGCTTGTGTTTGGAGCTCTTGGCTTGGTCCCCAGAGACCCAGTGCCCATGAGGAGGAAGCCCCCTGCTGTGAGAATCATCTCCTTAAGAGCATCCGGCCAAGACCCCAGCCATGTCTCTTCCATCAGCCCAGGCATCCAAAGGATCCGCCTTGTGCAGTGCTCCTCCTGGCGTGGCAGCCCCTGAGTCCTTCTCTCCTTAGTGACCTGCAGTTCAAAGACTTCCACTTGGTTAACGGGATTCCATCTTTTCTGCCTCTTCAGTCAACTTTCTCTCAGCTCCAGAGGAAGTGCCCCTATTCTCCCTTTCTGATCCTTTCTAGCTCTCCCTCCCTGGGCCAAGATTAACACGACATCTGGTTATTCTAGGTAGAAATCACCACATTGCTACACAGATACCCGACCTCTCTCCAGAATGAATTACTCTGGATTGGAAACTGCAGATCAGCCTGGCTAAAGTGAAAGGAGGGAAGGGGGAGGGGGAGAAAACACTGCAGAGGGCTCCTGAAAGGAGATGGATTTGACCTTGGCAATGCCAAGGGGAGGGCTGGGGGCCCAGCAGGAATATTTGCCCAGCAGGTCCCTGGGCAGATGTTAGTTCTCAGTGTCAGCCTCTGAAGCTGGCAGCACTTTTTGAGGTTCTGTGTTGCGTAGCCATGAGGGTTCTTTAGGGAGCTGTCCTCTGCCATGATGGCTCCGGCACCTTCCCAGACAGACCACTTTCCGGGCCTGCTTTGAAAGATTAAGGTAGGGAAACAGCTGAAAAGGCCAAGTTCCTATCCCACCAAGATGTTCCAGCCTTGGAGTTTCAGTAGAAAAGCAATCAGTGTCTTCTAGAGTCACTTTCAGTGTCTTCTGGAGTCACCCTCATTGTCACTCACATCCCCCTTCCTCCCCTTCCCTCCTTCATACTGGAAGCCATTCCATAGACATTTGTGGCATCTGCAGGGAATTACCCAGCCGGAAGGCCTACCCGCCGTGCCCTCCCTCCACATCCCAGAGGAGGCCCCTGCTGCCTGAATCCCTCCTCACACCTGCTCGTGTACCCCAGGGGCTCAGGGCAGATGTGGCCCAGCTGGGAGAGGAGCAGTGCAACAGAAAGGTGCCCCCAAAACCCTGTGCACCAGCTTCCCTCCTGCCTACTCCCCCTGCCGCACACATGCACACAGTTTGGCGTCCCAGCTCCCCCATGCACAGAGCACCAGCTTGCAGTCCCTCCTGATAAGGCCTGTCAGAAGGAGAGGGATGGACACGCCCTTCTTTCTCCTCTCTGGTTTGTTGAACAATGGCTTCAAGAGAGACTACACAGAGCTGCCCTTTTCCGACAAAGAGCGCAAAATTGTGTAGTCCACTCAAAATGGGAATCTGAGTGAGGTTTCAAGCTAGAGATGCGCTTCTTTCTGTGTTCTGTTTGTAGACTTCATACTATAAATGAGATGAGGCCGAGTGGCGAGGTTGATTAAGGACAATTCAGAGAATGCCCAAGGACAGCAGGTGCACTGCAGGCTGCATCCTGTGCCCTGAAGCAATCATTGCTGCCTCTTTGAACCTTCAACACCTTCCAGACCCATTGTACCCAGGCCCCAAGGTCAAGTTTTGTGATCGACAGGTGTTCCATCAGTGCCCCAGGACGGTGGTCCTCAGACCCTGTTGCTCCCTGCCCACCCCCCATGGCTCCCCAGGAACTCTCCAGAGAGGGTGGTTGGGCTCCTTCCTGACTTTGGTGGCAAAAATGATGCTTGGCGTCTCCCTGCTCCTCGTTCCCCACCTGCACCAAAATGACGCTAAGCCCAGGTCCCCCAGTCGCCTGAGAAGGGCTTTATGTACAGAGGGTGAATGGTTTCTTTTTTTGTTTTTGCCACACAGGGGTGGGGGATCAGCAGCTTCTTGGAAGTCTGTTAAGTCAACAAACTCAGATGCAGCGCCTGAAGGGAGACCAAGGCATCAGGTGTTTACAGTCCTTGTGTCTCTCATGAGCTACCTGTGGGCACAAAGATCAGCTGTCATTAGTGAGAGATTTTTCAAATGTTTTCTTCTCAGATTTCGAAACATGGAATGGAGTTTTATTTAGAGACTATATATTGGGGACGTATACTATTCACGGAAATGTGTGTAATCATTAACCATCATTTCAGTGTACTGTCCAAAGGGGAAAAATGGGCTCAGCAGCTTTCTCTTGGAATTCAGCCATTGTGAGTTCCCCCTCCCCCAAGACAGACCTCTGTTCGGGTGAACCTGCCACTTACTTGTGCAAACCTGCAAGAGAGGTGGTTGTGTGACCTACACTGTGTGTGGTCCAGCCCAGGACATAGCACCTTCTCTCACTGTTCCTTCTCCCCCCTTGATAAGAGCTGCTCTTCCTCCTTGAGAAGCTTTGCAGGACGAAGGCCGCTCCCTGTCTCTGGATAACTGCTATCTATCATCGTGAAGAACCGTGATCAAATATTAATACACTGAGGTTAATAATAAGGCTCTGTTCCCTCCCCACGCGGTGCGGTCTGAGTGAGCCGTGGTAATAGCCTCCTCCATCTTTGGGACATTCCTGTGGGCTTTCATCTTTGTTCCCAAGGGCAGGCTCTGGCACCAGGCCCTGACTGGGAGCAGCCAGCACCCACGCCCCTCACCCCTAGGATGGGCCCCCCTGCGTGCTGCTTGGTGGGAAGGGCGGTATCTTCGGAGCATCTGTGGCACTTCTTCATTTTCCCTCTTAATCGTGTCACTGAGAGAGAATGACAGGGAGGCTTGGTGGCAGCTGAGTCTCGGGGAGCATCTTGCCTCTGAACCCTTTGGCCTTCAGACTCTGGAAACTAGATCAACCAGGGAATCTCATTTTACAGTCTATTGAGAGTGAAGTGGGTCAGACAATCACGCATGTGTTTATATAAATGCGGACATATGTGTATAATGACAAGTTAGATGCTGTGAAGGTTTCCCGAGAACTGTAAGAGTTTATAGCATAACCTATAGCTTACAACCCAATTTGGGATGAGCAGGGGCTTGTTTGAGTGGGCCTGAAGGGAAGGGTGGGTAGGAGAGGGGCAGGCAGGAGCCACATCACAGGATCCCTTGTAGGCCATGGCCACTTCGGGGTCCTGGCAGGAAGCAGCAGGAAACGCAAAAGGAGTGACTGAGGAATTTAATGAGGTGATTATTTTGCAAAGGAATGGCCTGGTTTTCAGATCAAAGGGTGGGAGCCCTTAGCAAGGAGAGCTATAGGCTCCCAGAGCGGGAGCTGCCAGCGGATGGAGCTGCTCCCAGCCCGTCAACCTGCTTCTCGCAGGGAATTGACATGGTTACATGAGGGTTTTTAAAGATCTCTCAGACCTCAACGGGGAGAACAGGTTGTGGGGAGGAGGTGCCACAGTCCAGGAAGGGGAGGTGGCAGTGTGAGCCAGCCTAGGGGCCAGCGGGGAGAGAACATGGTCCTTCCCAGCAACATCATTCTTCTGTCCCGCCGCCGTTGCAGGCTCTCTCTGGTTCTGTGACCTTGGCCAAGTCACTGTTCTGCTCCTCAGGGCCTCCATTTCCTCACCTGGCAGATGAGGGGCAGGAACCTGAGGATGCTCAAGGCCTTTCCAGCTCTGGCAGCCTGGAAGGGAGGCACCTGTGGAGCTCTGCTTCCTGGCTTGGGGGATGGGCATTGATCCTTTTTAGCATATCAGTGGGTTCCCCATAAATTCTCTGTTCCTCAGAAGCTAGGCTGAGCTGAGTCCTGGAGCCTCTTACTCGTGTGCCCCTCACTCTCAGAGAGTGTAGTGCCTCCATGCAGCCATCACCGGTGTGCGGGATGGCAGTGCTGGGTGCCTGCACAGCTGCTTAGTGTGCCAGGTGCGTCTTACTGCAGCGGCCCACTTGGCCCTCCAGGCACTACGAAGGGCGTGGGGTGCACCTGGCAGCCAGTCCCCTTTACACATGAGGGAGGTCACAGCCGGAAGTGGCAGGGCAGGACAAAACTGCAGGGTTTTAAAGCCCTCACATTGGGTTCATGCTGCAGCTCCTGACATTGGGTTCATGCTGCAGCTCCTGGGTCCTCTCGAATGTCCTGCATTCTCTCCTCCTTGGTGCCGCACTTGAGATGCTCTGTCCCATTTTTTCTGCCACCACCAGCTTCTTGAACCTTTTGATCAAAACCCTGAACTCATTTTTACTTCTCTTACAGCCTCTGAATACCATCACCTACCAGAGCCCGCTGACCCTTGTTCTGTGTTACTGTCCACATCAGCCCCTCTCACTTCATGTCCATAGTTCACCTGCCATTGGACCGTGTCACCTCAAGCAGGGGCTTCTGCGGCCACCCCAGAGCTGGTTCCCTCGCTCTGGCTTCTCCTCTGTCCCATCCCATTTACACAGGGCAGTTAGAATCATTCCCCCACAGCTTTTAGTGAGATGTCATTTGACTTAAGAATCTCCAGCCTCTTCTTTACCTGGAGTATAAAGTTCAAAGTTCAGATTCTCTAGGCTGCCCTTCAACTTCTCTTCTCTGGATAGGTTGACTGGTTCTCAGCCTCACCCCCAGACCTGTAAGCAGGTACACACATGACCACATGTGCACGTGTGCACTTGCCCGTTTCCACCTGAGGGCTTTAAACAAGACCCTTCCCTCCCATTCTAAAACCATTACCATCCTCAAACCTCAGACCGAAACTAGCCTTCTTCAAAAACATTCCTTTATTTAAGTTGATTTAAGATAACTTGTTTTCTTTTCCTACAGTATATAAAGACTCTTTTATTTAAAAAACAGGTGATTACTTTTCTATCTTTAAATATTTTATTACACAAGAATATGTATTTAGTCTAGAAAAGAATTAGAAAAGCAGATAAAAACAGAAAACTAGACATTGTTCAAGTCTCATGTAGACATTTTAATGCCTGTGGGTATGACTCTATATGTGTAAGTATTAAAATATCATCTATAGTAAAATCGCAGAATCTTTTTCACTGAGCAGTATACTATGAATATCTTTTCGTGTCAGTAAGCATGCAGATCATCATTTTCATGGCTGTATAGTCTTCCTCTGTATTAATGTGCCCAGTCTAGTTAACCAACATCTTAGTGTTAAACTGATCACTTTTAAGTCAGTCTTTGCGCTTTTTTTTCTTGCATTTGCAGGTTTGTAATAAGCATCCTAAAGTTCTCTGTTGCACTCTGGGTGGTGTGGCTCAGGGGATTAAGTGCCAGCCTGTGGACCAAAAGGCTGCCAGTTCAGGGCACGTGCCTGTGTTGTGGGCCAGGTCCCCAGTTGGGGGCATGAGAGAAGTAACTTGTCGCTGTTTCTCTTGCACATTATGTTTCTCTCCCTTTCTCCCTCCTTTGCCCTCTCTCTAAAAATAGATAGATAAAATCTTTTAAAACTATGTAGTTCTTACTCATTTAAAAAATAAAATAAGGCCCTGGCTGGTATAGCTCAGTGGATTGAGCTCAGGCCTGTGAACCAAAGGATCACGATTTGATTCCCAGTCGGGGTACATGCCTGGGTTGCAGGCCGGTTCCCAGTGGGGGACACATGAGAAGCAACCATACATTGATGTTGCTCTCCCTCTCTCCTTCCCTTCCCCTCTAAAGATAAATAAATAAAATCTTTTAAAAAAAACAGAATAATTAAAAAAAATAATAATTACTAAATATATAATTATAATAAAATAAAATAAAATTCTCTGCTAGAAACAACCCAAGCTAGATTTTAAATTCCCCTAGGCAGGGAGCTATGTTCTCGTTGTTCACAGAAGCCGCGTGACAGGAATAGGTAGGTTGAAAGAAAAATTTCTCTCCAGAGTAGGCGAGAAGAGTAGAATGGCCCCGCCGTTTGCGGTGTGCCCTGAGGGCCTGCCCCCATGCCAGGCTCCATAATGGATTGGCATCTGCATCGTCGTCGTCACCATCGAAGTTTGTCACAGATTCATGGGAGTTGAAGCGCAGCTCGCTCAGGCGCACTAAGCTCTTCCTGGCATGAGAAGGAGAGAACCCCCACGTTGTAAACCTGCAAAGGGCTCATTCGGCGATTGTTTTCAGGCCCAGGCTAGTGGTCCAGGGCCTCCCACGGTGCCTTTTCTCGCACTTACCTTTCTGGCCACCTAGGTTTACCCATAGCTTATGGCTATGTGCTAGTGAAAATGCAGACCTCCTCAAGAAGGATCCCTTTTAACTTTTCGTCATTTGTTCCTCAGGGTTTATGAGCTTTATATCCTATTTTTAATCTGCTCTTATCATAAGAGTAATACTTGTTTATTGCAGAAAGTTTGGAAAACATGAATAAGCAAAAAAAAAGAAAAAAGGCCACCCACAGTCTTGCCTCCCAGCTATATAGTAACACCCAACTTCAGCTTTTTTCTGTGGGTATACCTTCTTGCTGTTAGATCTACAACCTTATTAGTATCCTCATGAGTATACCAAAATTATTAAATAATCCCCTCTTATTAAATACTTAGCTTGCTTATGTTGAGAGCAGACTTGTAACAGAGAGGCATGATGCAGGCAAGGAATTTTACAGGAAGCCATGGCAGGAAGAAATAGATGGGCTGAGAAGTGGGTGATTAAGGTTCCAAGAGAAGATATTTCGACTTTACCATTTAGCTTAAGAACAGCCAATGGGAGAAGGAGGTGCTGGGTGGAAGTAAGCAAAAGGGAAAAAATTGGGACAACTATAATAGCATAATCAATAAAATACAAATTTTTTAAAGAGCTCCACTGGAACCTTTTGATAACACACATCCCAAGCAGGGATTAGAGTGGGTGGGGCCAGCGGCCAAGAGAAAGCCTGGAGAAGGTGTAAGTCAAGAGAGGGAAAGAGCGTTGGCCCTGCAGGGAGAAGTCTATGCTGTGAAACCCCTGTTACAGGACAGTCAGAGGTCGAGACCTGAGAGAGCTGCGAGGTGGTCAGGGAGCCTCGACGCCCTGAGGACCGAAGGCCACTCTCTGGGCTCTCTCGGGTGGGGGGGGCGGGGAGGTGTAGGCAGCTATGCTTGTAATTTATGTCTGGTGCAAAGTCCTGAGGCAGGGGGCACAAAAAAACTGGGCTATCTTGAGAGAGAGGGAGAGAAAAACAGTTTAATATTTTCTTTAGAAAAAGAAAAGTGTATTTCTGTATTGAATGAGTCGTATGTACACCCAGTGGGCATCACTCAGGATGTGAAAGGGCAGACGATGTCTTACTTTCACCCTGGGCCCCAGACACCCCGCTCCTTCCCCACACCCAGTGCCTCATGTGTCTTTGCAGGAGTGTTTCATGCACAGATTAGCAAGCAGTCTATTCTACTTCTTGTACATTATTCTCTACTGGGTTTTTCCCACCCAGGTACCCTGAAGACTGTTTTATTTTTTTATCTTTGCCTGAGAACATGTTTTCATTGATTTTTAGAGAGAAAGGAAGGAAGCGAGAGAGAAACATTGGTGTGAGAGGGAAACATCAATTGGTTGCCTTCAATTGATGCCCCAGCCGAGGATTGAACCCACAACCCAGGCTTGTGCCCTGACCAGGAACTGAACCTGCAACCCTTCAGTCCACAAAGGATGCTCCAACTGACTGAGCCATGTGGCCAGGGCTTAAGATTGTTTTATATTAATACCTAAAAAGCTCACTCACTTTTCTATAGCTGTATAATATTCCATTGTTATACACAAATAATTTTAACTTAACTAGTCCCCTATTGGTGGACATTTAGGTTTTCAATCTTTTGCTGTTTCAAATATACAGTGAATAACCTTGTTATGTAGGTTATTGTATGTTTACCTGTAGGATACGGAGTTCAAAAGAATATGCGTGTGTAATTCTGATCCGTCTTCCGAATTGCTGTTATTCTCTCCCCAGCAACATATGAATGCTTTTTCCCTATATCCTTGCCAAACAGGTATCGGGTCAGACCTTTGGATCCTTGCCCACCTGATAACGTGAAACATAACATAGCACCTTGGTGTATGTTCATTTTAGTGTTTTGACTTCTAGTATGAAATTTTTCAAACATACAAAAAAGTAGAAATAAAAGTATAATGAATTATCGCGTAGATTTAACAACTGATAATATTTTGCCGGGTTGGCTTGTCCATGGTGGGTGTGGAAGTATTACTGAAGTAAGTTGAAGGTCATGACATTTCACCTCTAATACTTTAGTACATATCTCTGAAAAACAAGAACATTTCACAACTGACCATAATATCATTATTATACCTAATAAATTAACAATGATTCCATAATGTGATCTAATACCCACTTAATATTCAAAATTTCCCAGTTGTCTCAAAATGTCTTTTATGATTAGTTTGTCCAAACTCATTAAGGGCCATGTATTAGATTTTGTGTGCGTGTATGCTTTTAATTTGCACTTCTATTATGAATAATTTGGACAATTTTCCACACTTTTAAGAGATCTTGATGGTTCTTTTCTGTTAACTTTTCACATTCCTATGTCCATTTTGCTATTGGATTATTGATCTGTTAATTTGTAGATGTTTTTATATATGAGATAATTAGCCCTTCATAGTATCTTTCCTCATTTGTTTAATTTTACTTATTTTATCCCACACAAAAATCTTTTTAACATAGTCTTTAAGTCTTTTATTTTATGGCTTTTGGATTTTGTGTTCATATTCCCCACATGAACATTATAAGTAAAACATTGGGTTTGATATTTCTAATACTTAATTTATTTATTTTTAGAGAGGGGAAGAGAAGGAGAGAGAGGGAAACATCAACGTGTGGCTGCCTTTGTCCCATGCCCCCTAGTGGGAACCCGGCCTGCAACCCAGGCATGCGTCCCCAGTAGGGGGCACGTTTTTGGACTGGGAACCAAACCTACGATCCTTTGGTTGGTAGATTGGCACTCAGTGTGTGGCACTGAGCCACACAGCCAGGGTGTGTTCAGCACTTTTATGGTTTAATGTTTTACATTTAAGTTTTTTAACCCAAATGAAATATATTCTGGAGTATAAGGTATAAATTTCAATTAATTCGTCCTGGATGGCCATCTAGTTTTGCCTACCTCCTTAGCCCAGTGATCCATCTTTCCCCTTCATATATGAAATGCCACCTTTATGCGATATGAAATGCCTATGTGTGCTTAGGAGTATTTCTTTTCCACTGGTGTGTCTGTCTGTTCATATACTAGTACCACACAGCTTTATTATAACTTTATACTGCTGTTTAATACTTGATAGAAAAAAACAGCTGGGAAGGTTAGTCACCCTTTCTTTTTTTTGAATTTTTGTAGCTATTTTTATTTGTTTTTCCAACGAATTTTCTAACAGTTTCTCTAGGTCATCTAATTTAAATTATGTAATTTAATTATACTTAAAATAGTAAATATATAGATTAGTTTAGGGTAAATGGATACTTTGATGACACTGAGTTTCCCTAGTTGAGAGTTTGGTGTGCCTTTCCATTTAGTCAGAACTTTCGTGCACCTCAGGACCCTTTCAAGGGTTTTTTTGGACAGATTTTACATGCATCTTTTAAAATTTAAGCTAAAACACTTTTGTCTTTTTATTACTGTTGGGAGCCCCACAAATTAATATTTCAGGAAATAACCCTGCCACACATTCAGTGGTTCCTTTTGCTTCTAGAATGAAATCTAAACTAGCCTTTCATTCAAGGCATTCCACATCTGGTTTAAAACCTATTTTCAACATGTTTTCTTCTTACCTGTAGCTATCAGTAGTCCCCTTAAAAAGCTCTGTCCTGTTCTGCCACGCCGCGTGGGCGCCTTCTGTCTCTCTGTTCCCGTCCTCCTCTGCCTGTCCAAAGTGCTTTTCTCTGTGAGCTCCCCCTGCCCTTGGCTCCTCCAATTAGAAATGACCTCTCTCCTCTTCAACCTTGACCATTTATTGTATGTGCCATTTACCTGGTAATTAATCCAATATTACCTGATGACAGCTTTTGTATTATTAAAATGACCTGCCCTTTACCTCTAGTGTGGTTGCAAAATTAACTACTTGTGGGTTTGTGCCTTGCTTCCTCTACTGGCCTGTGCGGCCTTTGGGGAAGGGGAGGCTGCTCCGGCCTTCCTGCAGCGTTTAGAATGGGCCCGCACATGGGAATAGTAATAGTGGTGATGCTAACAATGGTAGCCGGTAGCTAACATTTACGGCAAGCTTTCTGTGGGCCAGGTACTAGTTGAAGCACTTTTCATGTATTAATGTATTAGTGGATAAGTATTCGAGAGTTTTGGTGTCGTGGGTTTATCTGGCCTCAAATGAATCTTTGAAGGGGTGTGTAAAGGAACTATCACCCGGTCACAATACCCGGACAGTGATTCTAGCTAGCTGGTCAGAGAGGGTGATTAGGGCTTTTCGAGGGAGATCCCTAACACATAGCAGGGAATGAGGATGGCCACAGCCTGGGAAGGAAAGGGAGAGAAACACACGGGAGTGGAGTGGCCCTGGGTGGGGTGGCAGCAGGGGCAGGAGTGACTGCCCATGCTGGTGGGCTTTCTTTCCTGTGCTGCCAGGGTTTCTTTCCTGTAAGGCCTGGGTGCTGGCAGGGCCTTGCTGAGGCCTCCTTTGCACAGAAGGTCCCTGCAGAGTGGCCCAAGTGCCCTGGGGCCAGCAGGCCCAATGCATGGCCACCTCCCGGGTCTATTGGAACCACCAGGGTTCCCAGCCCAGCCGGCTCCAAGCCACCTGCTTCTCCGGAGCTTGGAAGGCTCCTGGCGAGCACCTGGGCTGTGCCGGGAGCAAATGTGCTGAGTGTGCCGATAGTGGAAAGGAATCTCCACCCCTGGGCCTTTTCTCTCCCGTGATCATCATTAGCCTCTCGGAATCTTTCCCATGTCTCCACACTGCAGAGTGTTTCAAGGTGCCAGGGATTCTGGGCAGTTCCACTCCAGCCTTCAAGTAAAGGCAGCCTGGATGCCGGATGTTGGAACACCAGCCTGAGCTCACTGCACCCCCAATATCTTGGAGGCATCATTTCTGTGTTGAAAACTGGGAGATCTGCATTGATTTATGTGCCAGCCCAGCAGCCTAGGATTGAATTCCATGTATCCACCTAAATGCACTCTGTTACACTTTGCTAGGCACAAATACATGGGTCTCATCACCCATGGAATGAAATTTTGGATTCTTAAAGGAGGAGGAGAGAGAAGAAAGGCCTTTAGTGTTGTGAGCCATTCACCTCTAAAGGGGCTGAGAACACCAACCCCTCGGTCAAAGCTCCACCTCTGACTGGGAGGGCCAGCCTCTCACAGAACGGCTCTGGTTTCTGGGAACTTCGCTGTGGGACTGCGGCCGACTCTGGAGTCCAAGCACGCCCCAGAATAAACGCAAACGCTTTCCGTGCGGTAGGCTGTCCGAACTTCAGCTGTGTTTTCCTGAAGCAGTCCTTGAAATCAGGGAAGTGGTTGAATTTGCTGCCAGCAAAAGAGTCAGGGGGCTTTCCCCGCTGCAACTTTGCCCGGTGGCCTACGGTGAATGAAGTGCCATTTCAATTTCATATTTTAGATTTGTATAGTCAGAAGTAGTGTTTTCCTTTTCTTGTAAGTCTTATCTAGATGGCTGCTAATGAATTCTTTATATGAGACTCCAGCGCTTCTCATATTTGTGGTAGAGCATGTCTGCCTCAAGCACAGGAGCTATCTTCCTGTCCTTGAATTGCCCACCGCCACCAGAGCCTGGCACCTAATGGTTGTACAGCAAATACCTGCTGCATGAACGAAGGAAGGAAGGATCTGCACTCCTAACACTAAAAGCTTTGCAGTAGGAAGGGATTTGGTGCTGTGAGAGCCTCAGGATCTGCCGGTCACACCCCTGAGGCCATGCTGGCCGGGCTGCTCTCTTTGTTATTGTTAAATCAGATATTTAATAATTTAAGAAGCCAACCCTTCCACGGTTCAGGCTCCGCTGAGCAGACATTTAGCCTGCCCCAGAGGCACTGACATTCGCTCCTGGCTGGGCTGCTCTGAGTCTCCCCTCGCTGTGACTGACCCTTGGGGATTCTCCGTGGCTGCAGGCCCAGCTCCTGCCTGTACTCGTCAACCAAAGTGCCCAGAAGCCGGTTACCACAAACAGTTCACTATGGCGAACAGAAGGAGGATTCGCTCCTCATCCTCTTTCTGTCTACTACCGTTCTCTCTCTTTCACCTCTCCCTACTCCGTCCTTCCAGCCCAGCCTTCTGTCCTCCCTCCAGCTTCTTGTTCAGGGTCCCAGTCCTGACAGACAGGTCACCAGCACCTGTTTTGCAGAGGCGCTGAGAGGCATCCCGCCTGAACTGCTGCAACACGGGCCGGAAGCCAGGTTCGGCTGATGCTGATTTAGGATTGGGGGGTGGGTGTCACGTCAGCTTCCTAGGTCTGAAGATGGAGAACCCCTGCCTGCCATTCTCATGCGAAAAGGATAGTCATGGATAGCCCTCAGCCCAAGCCTCTGTTTTCCCTAACCCCAGGTGGATCATACATTCCACATAGTCTCACTATTTCCTTGTTCATCTCCTCTCCCTGCCCAGAGCTCACTGAAAACAGGCAATTTTTTTCCCCTGTATGTGCCATCAAGCTAGCACAGGTGTGCCACCAATAAGCACTGAGCAAATGTCTGTACGTTCAGCCACAGTACAGCTATGGGTACAAGAGAGACTTCCTTGGGCTCAAGTAGCCTACAGTCTTGCAGGAGAGACAGACTTTAAACCAGTACAAGTGTGAAGAGAAACATAAATGAGAATTGCAAACGCAAGGGTCAGGGCACACAAGGGGAGACCTGACCTAGGCAAGGAGTCAAGAAATCTTTACGTAGAAGAATCTTTTACACTGACATCCATGTAAAGGATGAATAGGATTTAGGTGAAAGGGTGGGGTGAGGAGGGGGCAAGAGAACCCATTCTAGCAGAGGGAATATTTGTGAATGGGTGGATTGGTGAAGCTGGCCTTGAAGTCTGAGCCCACTGGCACAAGGGTGCAGGGCATTCTGATTGGCACAGGAAAACAGATGACTGAATGAGGGTGTCTTGATACAGTGCATAGAATACAGTAGTGGAAGTCATCTCTTTATGGCCCCAGTTATGGCTGTGCCTGGATCACAATGCTCCCAGGAAAGGTGCAGAATAGCTCTGCTGGGGATGGAGGACCCTGCAATTCAGAGAAAACTCTTTGACTCCATGTCATTGTACATGGACTTTGCCAACCTTGGAAACCTAACCCAGGTCTCTTCCCCCCCCCACCTGCCCCACCCCTCTCAGATGAGCGAGAAGTGGTCCAGAAGAAAACCTTCACTAAGTGGGTGAACTCGCACCTGGCTCGTGTGTCCTGCCGCATCACCGACCTCTACAAGGACCTGCGGGATGGACGTATGCTCATCAAGCTGCTGGAGGTGCTGTCTGGAGAGATGCTGGTAAAGCTTGTGTCTGTGCCGTGGTCCCTTTCCCCGTGCCCGGGCCATCATGCCTCTTCAGGAAATATGTGGTCTGCGGGTATCTCCAGTTCTCATGGCCTTCCACACTCACTCCCTATTCTTTTGGGAGGTTTTAATCCTTAATGATGGAAGGTGTCCTTGTGGTTGTTGAGGTTCCCTGACCTGTTCTCAGAATTCCTTGCCTCTTCTGGCCTCTTCCACCCTCCGTGCTTCTCCCAGAAGCCACAAAGTCCTTGACTTTCTCCATGTGGGGTCTGGGCCTCTGTGGCTGGTCTGGATTCCATCCAGAAAGGGGAAAACCAGTGTTCTGAGAGGATGCGAGCGTGTGTGTGCACCCCAAGGCATCTGTTTGGAGCCTCCTTACACAGGCTAAGATATATCCGTTGATGCGTTCCCGTTACCTAGCTGGAGAAATGAGCATCTTTCTTGGAACCAAGAGAAAATCGTGGGAGATACTGTCTTGTGTGTTCTATTGCTCTTGTAAATGGGAGTTTATGACAGACCCTGTCGGTTATAACCCGCCAGCAGTGGTGTTGCCGCTGAGGGAGAACCAGATTAAGGCTCATGTTTTGCTCAGTTACTTTCATTGTGACCTTGGGCCTATCAGGCAAGACCGTCCCTGTCTCATTTTCCCCAAGTGTAACACCTCAGGATTTGAATGAAAAGGCACCACATTCTTCTGCTGCCTTTCAGCGCCGGGCTAAGTTCTGATTCTCCCCCTGCACTGGAAGTACACTAGAGAGAGTTACCACTGGGAACCCTTTAGCTGATGAGGTTACTCATCGATGGCCGTCCCCTTCAGTTTGGGCTGGGGCCATTCAGGGTGGGGAGGGAGGAGCTTGGAGGGTGGGACAGACCCATTAGCAATCACCAAACTGAGCCAGTCTTGTCACCACCTGACAGTAAATAGTTCTCATCACTGTGCCTGGCACATTGTAGGTGCTCAACTACCTGTTGTGGTATTGTGTTTTGAGTACCATTATCACCCACTCAGAAGGCTTTGTTTAGTCCCAGGCTCAGTACTGACATGGCCAGGTGGCAGGGTACTTGAGGGAGGGAACCTCTGAACTTGCCTGAAAGAACAGAGTCGGAAAGTGTCGTGGAGTGATGGTGGGAGTTGGAGGTGAACCAAGAGGATACAGGGTGGATGCCGACAATAGGAGCTGGTCCAGATTGCAACCACCTGTGTGGTAACTGTGAGGTCCCTCCGTGCCCGTGGGGCCACTGCTGTCCCCCAGCCAAAGCCCACGAAGGGGAAGATGCGCATCCACTGCCTGGAGAACGTGGACAAGGCCCTGCAGTTCCTCAAGGAGCAGCGCGTGCACCTGGAGAACATGGGTTCCCACGACATCGTGGACGGCAACCACCGCCTGGTCCTGGGCCTCATCTGGACCATCATCCTTCGCTTCCAGGTGGGTTCCCAGAGGGCAGAAGGGGTGGGGGTAGCCTCTCTGGGCCAGACAGGGCTTGGGGATGTTATAAAAGGGTATATAAAGTGTGAATGTTTGTGTACATTCTGGGAGGCTAGCAACCTGTCCTATGGGGGAAATGCCAGGTGGGAAGGAGAGACCACCCTCTGCACCACCAAGCGGCTGATGCACAGGGCCGGCTGTTCAGTCAGTAGTGTGGTCTGTTAAAGGAGAAGACAGAATTTAGTAGCTGCGCTGAGTGAGATCCGGCTAGAAGATGTGCTTTTTGTTCCCTGCCCCCAATGTGTGTGACTTTCCGGTTTTGGACATAGTTTGGTTCAGAAATTGCAAAAACAATAAAGATCTGCTTTCATGTGTTTCATCAGAAACTTCATTCTTCCCACTCTGAAATTCAAGGTTCGTTATTAGTAAGGAAATTTAGAAAGCGCAAGGGGAGGAAGCAGGGCCTTCCACCTGCTGGTTTGGGGACAGGAAGAACCTGGTCAGAGGAGGGAAAGGCAGGGAAAGGCAGGGAAAGGCAGGGAAAGGCAGGGAAAGGCAGGGAAAGGAAGATACGGCACTTGCTCGCGGACTGAAGTTCTCATCCAAGTGACCTTGGGTGTGCCCTCTCACTCTGAGTGAGTGTGCGTGATTAAACAGTAATGAGGGCAGGACTGGGAAGAATGAAAAGGCAGGAGAAACCCCTAATCCAGATGTTTCCTGGGCTTGCAGAGCATGTTCCTTCTGCAGAGGGATCAGAGCGCTTGTTCATTCTCAGCCTCCCAGCAGAGTTAGCAAGTCACAGCCATCTTGTCCCCATCCCTGTGTGTTGCCGCTGACCAAGGCAGGAGGCAGGCCACTGGGACCCAGGGACCCAGGGCCTCAGGCAACGGTGTTGCTGCAGGGCTGGTGAGGCAGACGGATGGCTAAGGAGGAGGAAAGAGGGAAAGAGTCCCCCCCAAGGCAGAGCAGGAAGGCACTGAACCAGATGCAAATCTAATTCTGTCCCTCTCGTTCCTGCACCCCCAGATTCAGGACATTGTTGTCCAAACTCAGGAAGGTCGTGAGACACGCTCAGCCAAGGATGCCTTGCTGTTATGGTGTCAGATGAAGACGGCAGGGTATGCCCTGGGACCCACGTTTCCCCACCCACCTGCTTCCCTGAGCTCTGCCATCTCCAAGGGACACGACATCACCACCCAGAACTATAGCAGCTTGGGGATAACTGATGCAAAGTCCTGACCTGATTCTCTGAGGCCTGGAACACAGGATTCCTTTCCAGAGTTGCCTGGATCAGACTGGGGGTTTCTTGGGGTATATGAGTCTTTGAGGCCCGCATTATCGGGGAGCCCTCCTTTTGAAGCAGTTTGAGGAGAAACAGGCCCGTTTCTCTCCCAGTATATTGGCCCTTCTGTTCATACATTTGTTTGGGACTCGAAAAGAATCTAATTCTCAGGTCTTAATGTTTCTCTTGGATGCAGCTACCCCAATGTCAATGTCACCAACTTCACCTCCAGCTGGAAGGATGGCCTGGCCTTTAATGCCCTGATACACAAGCACCGGTGAGCGGGAGAAGAGGGCTGTGGGGGTGGGGCAGAACCCTCGCAGGTGTTCGCACACATTGCACTCAGCATGGAGGTTACTACTGAAGCTTCACAGGAGTGTCACCTCTGCTCGTCCTTCTCTCACCCTCAGCAGCCCTGCCTGCCTTAAATTCCCACTGCTACCTTCCCCACATGCAGGTGCTCACAGCTGCCCCTGCCCCTCTGCTCCCAAATCCTCCTTTCACTTTTCCTGCCCATCTACCTCCCTCTGTCTGCCCAGAGTCTTTGGACCACCTCCTTGCATTTGCCCAGGGCCTTTGCATCCTACTGGGGCTGCCCTGTTGGTGGGGATGCCGTGGCTGCCATTCCCTTCTGACAGTCTGGCTTCCTCCTCAGGCCTGACCTGATTGACTTTGATAAGCTGAAAGACTCCAATGCCCGGCACAACCTGGAGCACGCATTCGATGTGGCCGAGCGTCAGCTGGGCATTATCCCACTCCTCGACCCTGAAGGTGAGCAGCTCCCACCCCAGCCTTGGCTGTAGCTGCGGGAGCTGGTGTGCTGGAGGGAGCACCAGGCCAACAGGGCACCTGGCGGAGTCTAGGCCAGGGGCTGGGTGAGCCATGGGCACCACAGGTGGTTGGTGGCCAGGCCAGGGCTCTGCTCGGGGCCTGCTCTTCAGCTCCAATTGGTTCCTCACACCTCCCCTGGCCTGACCAGTGGCCAGGGCAGCCTTTGGACTTCATGCTGGAGAAACATAGACATAAACCCTTTGAGCCAGACATTTTTGGCTTCCAGTTCAATCCCGACAGCACCCTTTTCCCTTGCAGATGTCTTCACAGAAAACCCCGATGAGAAATCCATTATTACCTATGTGGTGGCATTTTACCACTACTTCTCCAAGATGAAGGTGCTGGCGGTGGAGGGCAAGCGCGTTGGCAAGGTACTGAGCTATCTCATAACTGCTGCCCCTCATTTCCCCATTTGCCACACCTACGCCATGACTGAGATGCTGCCTTTCCATCCGGGAGCTTTGTGCCAGAGCTCCAGCCTCAGTGGGGCCAGGGGCAGGTCACACCCACCCACTTCCTCTGAAGCCAGGTTAATGACTCCCATTCTAAATTCCAAAGCCGATTGGTGGTCTGTCCTGAAAGATGTCATAGCCTGCAGCTCTGAGCCCATCTTCCACCTGCAGAACCACGCCTCACGAATATTCCCACATGGCCTTTTATTTGTTGGTTTATTGTGGTTGCAGGCCTCTTAGGCTCCCATGGAATACCAGGCAGCCATCCCACTGTGAAGAACTTCATGCCAGATTCTTCTTCTTGCTGGCTCCTTAGCTGCATCAGTGTGGGCACCATTTCTCATTCATCTTCCTGTGCCTGGTGTTTAGCAAAGACAGTGTCTGGAAGCCCTCAATTCCTAACATATATTGAAAAATGAACAAGATTTTGGCCCCTCTAATGGCTGGTATCCTGGCACAGGGAGCCGACCAATCTTCTATGGGGTTAGATGAAAAGGAGGCAACTCCTAAACCTGAGCAGGACTAGCTGCCTGCTAAGGTTGCCATTCCTTCTGCCTTAGCCACAGCCTTAGGCTCAGGGAACAGACCCAACACAGAACACTGCAGGGCTGGAGAGGAGGAAGACCACCTTGACAGTGGTCCTCATTGATGGCATCATTGCTCTTCTGATGCAGATGAGTAATAAGGTGATTCCCTAGGTAATCGACCATGCCATTGAGACAGAGAAGATGATTGAAAAGTACAGCGGGCTCGCCTCGGACCTGCTCACCTGGATTGAGCAGACCATCACAGTTCTGAACAGCCGCAAATTTGCCAACTCCCTGACTGGCGTCCAGCAGCAGCTACAGGCCTTTAGCACCTACCGCACCGTGGAGAAGCCACCCAAGTAAGGCCCTGGCTTTTGGGAGGGAGGGTGGTCATTAGTGGCTGAGAAACTAAAGGTAGAGCCAGACTCTGGGCCTTGAGAAGTGTACCTTGCAGGCACATTCTAGAGGCTAGAGAGCTTTGTATCCATCACCTGCTTCATCCCCTCCTAGCTTTCCCGATCCCAAGCATCAGCCTATAGGAAATGGATGCTGGGGAGTAACCTTCAACTCATAGCCAAAGAAGGTGCTTTCCCAGATCCCTGAGTCGGGGCAGCAGCAAAATCTCAGGCATCTGGGTCCCTTCCAAGAACTCGTGCTTGGAAGTTCCTTTCTCATCTGTGCACTGAGCTTCAGGCTTATTTTCTGGCAATGACGTCTGTACAGTAAGCCCCAGAACTCTCTGCGTGTTGATCATCAAATAAATCCTTCTTTTTCTCTCCCGTCTGTCACTGCTCATCAGGACAGCGCTGAGCCTGCCTGTCGGGACTTCTCTTCCCCCCAGTGTGTGCAGGGCCTGGGTGCACACACACACACACATGTGCACAGGCACACACAACCATGTGTGCACGTGTGCCTTCATACGTGTGAAAACAGGCACACACAGACACATAGGGCATTCCAGCTTACTGCTGTTAGCTTGCCCAGCTCTCCTGAAGCAGATTTCCAGCTCATCAGTGGTACCTTCTGCCTTGTTCCTCCTCCTCTCATCTTCTACACTTTCATTCATGATTCTCACACAGAGAAAGGTGAGGCTGGAGCCTGGAATGTGCTATAAACAAGTATCTGATTTCTGGTCTGACACTATCCCATCTGAAAGCCCTGAATTGAACACAGACAACATCCCCTGTGAGTCTACCAGGCTCTGCACACAGGGGTGATATTTCCTGGCTGTGTGCACAGTGCCTAGTGCCACAGCCCTCCGTGCGCCTGTGAGCCTGCAGAGCTACTAGGCTGGCCTAAGAGCTTACTCTGACCCACCACTGCCAGGTGGAGGATGGAGAAGTTCGCAGATCCCTGCATACATGCAGAAATGACAAAGTACCCTGGTACCTGCAGTTTGGACCCCAAGTTCCAGACATCACCCCACTGCCAGTTCTCATCTCCCACACCTAAAATCCTCCCAGAACCCAGCCTTCCCTGCCCCCTCAGAAGCATCTGGCCTCTGGGACCTGTCAGGAGAGCCAGCTCATTAGGACTCGGGTGAAAGTTGCTTTCAATGCAATATGTTCTTATGTGGACAATGCTGTTTCTAAGGATTTATTGTCTCACGCAATAAAAACCTGACGGAAGAGCTAGTCAGAAGCCTTCCTCATTTGCTGAATGGGGGAAAGCTTCCTCATATCGATTGGTAAAATGATAGCCACAGGAATTCCCAGACCACTCAGTCAGCCGTCCCCTGGGGAACAAACGATAAGCAACCGCATGGTGGATGTTGCGTTTTCTCTGGTGCTGTAAAGGCTCAACCCCCATTAGATCTCGGCCGGCGAGCATGATGGATGTTTTAACAGGGAAGTCGACCTCTAGGTTCTTTTTACCTTCTGTTTTTAAAGGAAATATGCTTTGCTATCCAAGCTCCAAGTTCCCAGGGTTGCACATCGACTCAGACATTTTGGCGATAGGGATCTCTACACTGCCCTCCCTGCCTCTGTTTTCTTGCCAGGTTTCAGGAGAAGGGGAATCTGGAAGTCTTACTTTTTACCATCCAGTCCCGGATGAGAGCCAATAATCAGAAAGTGTACACGCCCCACGATGGGAAACTAGTGTCTGACATCAACCGGGTACAGTAGCCTTTTCCACTGCATGTTGCCAGTGAGTTGGCTGAGTTCGTGATAAGGGCACAGGGAGTGGTCGCTGGACAGGGTTAAACTAAGCCGCTTTCTGGGGTGTTAATAACTGCACACACTGGCTGCACACACACAGCACTTGGGGTGCTGTCTGAACCTAATTCTGAGACATCAGCTCCACCCATGACCCCTCAATTCCGCCCCCTGTTCAGATGCCCAGAATCCATTTCTGGAGCCGGTTGTTAAAATCTAGCACTGTCGAACATTGAATTTCTTTAAGATGGAATGTTAACTGCTTATAACAGAAGGGAAGCACCTTCTAATATTTCAGAGCTTTAGGGGCTTCATAACCCCTGGAAATTCTATTAGAATGGAGATAGCCATTTACAGCACATCCATGGAGACAATGGTATATTAGACCGAGGGTCCGAGGCAGGTTTAGGGGAAGAGGGAACAGATTGCTCATGAGCAGGGCTCCCAGAATCTTTGGCTGGCCCCTGCATGAAAGCCGAAGGCTCTGCTTACATTCCTGAAATCACTCAGTGTTGGGTAAAAGAAATGGAACCCCCAACCCAGATGTTCCTCTTGTGCCCTAAGAATTCTCCTCTGTCCCCCGGGCAGGCCTGGGAAAGCCTGGAGGAAGCCGAGTATCGGCGGGAGCTGGCCCTGAGAAATGAGCTCATTCGGCAGGAGAAGCTGGAGCAGCTGGCCCGGCGCTTTGACCGGAAGGCCGCCATGAGAGAGACGTGGCTCAGTGAAAACCAGCGCCTTGTGGCCCAGGTAAAGGGGGACACCCTTGGGGATGGCCGGAGAGCGGCAGCTTTCCAGAGACCCCAGTAGTCAGCTGGGCTGGAGCCCAGGCTGGCCTCTCCCCAGACCTTGCATCCCTGCTTCCCAGGTTTGGGTGGGTCAAGATTCACATCTGAAGAAAAACTCTTCGGAATGTAACATCTCATTTTTAGGGACAGAGCCTCACAATCCCAAAATGGCCCCTGAAGCTGTCATCAATTAAAGCCAGGGTTCGAGGTGACACCGAACCATGGTCCTCTGGGGATGTGATGAAAACAGGACACCTCGTGTGTGTCAGGCATGCCTTCTGGGCTCGGGCCTCCAGGACTGAGTCATGTTTCACTAGCTAAAAACTGAGCCCAGGGCCCATCGTCCAGGACAGCATGTTTCTTCCCACTTGGAAACAAGTTGCATTCCATCCAGAAAGGGGAAAGCAAGTGTTCTGAGAGAATGGGGGGGGTGTGCACCCCAAGACATCTGTTTAGAGCTGCCTGGCTCTGAGTCAGAAGCCCCCTCCCGCCCAGAATCAGGCAGGTCCATTCAAGGCAGGTGGTGAGTGAGCGCCAGCGGGCCAAGCACGGCTCTGTTAATAACTTACACACAGCGCACCCACGCATAGGGCACAGTGAGTAGAATCTCAAGCTTCTTTTCAGGGTTCTTGTGAGACATTTAGTCTTTGGAACTTGGCTCCGATGAGATGGGCTGAAAAAGGTGGCAGGACTAAGTCCTTGGGAATGGTCCTCCCACCCAGCAGTCATTCCAAAGGGACCGTCTGTTTCTCTGTGTTTGGGGACTAGCCAAGAGGAGCCTGACTGAGCTGCCCGTGTTTCTCTCTGTGGGGCAGGATAACTTTGGGTACGACCTGGCAGCCGTGGAGGCCGCCAAGAAGAAGCATGAGGCCATCGAGACCGACACAGCCGCCTACGAGGAGCGGGTGAGGGCCCTGGAAGACCTGGCCCAGGAGCTGGAGAAGGAGAATTACCATGACCAGAAGCGCATCACGGCCCGCAAGGACAACATCCTGCGCCTGTGGAACTACCTGCAGGAGCTGCTGAAGGCCCGGCGCCAGAGACTCGAGACGACCCTGGCACTGCAGAAGCTCTTCCAGGATATGCTGCACAGCATCGACTGGATGGACGAGATCAAGGTGGGCCCGGGGGCTGCCCATCCCCCACACCTCCAGCACCCACCTTGGGCCTCAGTGCTTATCCTGCATTAGTGTGTGGTTCCTTAGATGCCTCCCAGCCAGTCACGTCCCTGAATCAGAATGGAGAATTTGAGGCCACACAGTGTCTGGCTGCATCTGCCTGTCAACTGCGTGGCTCACTATGCTCCAGACAAGTCACCAGCCCAGGTCTGCTCTATCCCTATAATCAAGAAATCTTGCGTTCAGAGTAGCACGGGCACTGACCTGCAGGCCCCAGAGAGACAGACCTTAATCAGGAACCTGGAGAATTGGGCTCTGAGTAGTTGGGATTTGACTGCTTAGAATCCAGACCTGCCAGCAGAAGGGCAACCAGGAAGTCTGCATCTCCTCTCCCTCCACCACAGTGCTCTCAGCTCAGGGTGCACGTCAGAGTGACCGTGGCGCTTTTTTAAAATACACCTGCCCAGGACTGTGTATTTACAATCCATTTATTTAAAATACACAAACCCAGGGCAGATTCAGAAGATCGAGTGAGGGGCTCAAGCTTGCATAAGGTGACCCAAGAATGAGTCCAGTGGGCACCCCTCGTAGGAACTCCTGCTCTACAGCCCCTTCCACACCAGACCAGATACCATGGATCCCCCCTTTGGAGGGGTCTCTTCTAGCACATCGGTCTCTTCAACTCTCCTCATTCCCTCCACCCTGTCTGTCCTCTTTGCCAGGCTCACCTCTTGTCTGCCGAGTTTGGGAAGCACTTGCTGGAGGTCGAGGACTTGCTACAGAAACACAAATTGATGGAGGCTGACATTGCCATTCAGGGAGACAAAGTGAAGGCCATCACCACGGCCACTCTGAAGTTCACTGAGGAGAAAGGTGAGAATTCTGAAGTCTCCCTGTTGAGGCCTCAGAAGCCAGGGCCCCATCTCTGTCTCAGCACCCCAGCTTGGATGAATCTCGTAGCTTTAGAATTCTGCTTCTTTGGTTAACTAATGAATGGTGCAAGGAAGAAGCTTGAGGGACAGCAAAACTCTCCAGAGACCAGGCAACTGCTATGGCGATCTATGATCAGAAGGTGTTTATAAGCACCCACAAGGCTTCATCCCATCTTTCACCCTCTCTGCTAGTTCAAGCTATAGCAGAGACGATTAGGTTTATCGTTTCAGGTCTTAAATAGGAGACTCTGTTGCATCCTTGAATAATCATCTTGCAATTTGTGTCTAGGCTGTTTAAAAAATAATTTTATGTAGTACATTTCTACTGAGAGTTGACCCAACTTTTAATCCCCCTTATCCCTGGCAGTTTACTGGAAAGTAATTATTAAGAAGCTGGCCTGCCCTGAGATGCTTTGAGCACCTGAGATGCCCTGCATCCAGTCCCAGAGCTCCAGTGAAATGGCAGGTTCTAGGTCATGTTGTTCTAGCCCCGCAGCTGATCTGAAGCTTGCCAGGGACTGAAGCCCTTCCCCCTCTCATCTTTCCTCCTCCCGTTACTCCCAGGGTACCAGCCTTGTGATCCCCAGGTCATCCAGGACCGTGTCAGCCACCTGGAGCAGTGCTTTGAGGAGCTGAGCAACATGGCAGCTGGGCGGAAGGTCCAGCTGGAGCAGTCCAAACGGCTCTGGAAGTTCTTCTGGGAGATGGATGAGGCGGAGAGCTGGATCAAGGAGAAGGAACAGATCTACTCCTCCCTGGACTATGGCAAGGACCTGACCAGTGTGCTCATCTTGCAGCGCAAGCACAAAGCCTTTGAGGACGAGCTCCGTGGGCTGGACACCCACCTAGACCAGATCTTCCAGGAGGCCGAGGGCATGGTCGCACGCAAGCAGTTTGGGCACCCGCAGATCGAAGCCCGAATCAAGGAGGTGTCTGCCCAGTGGGACCAGCTGAAGGAGCTGGCTGCCTTTCGTAAGAAGAACCTCCAGGATGCTGAAAACTTTTTCCAGTTCCAAGGCGATGCAGATGACCTAAAGGCCTGGCTGCAAGATGCTCACAAGCTGCTCTCGGGCGAAGACGTGGGGCAGGATGAAGGAGCCACACGGGCTCTGGGGAAGAAGCACAAGGACTTTCTGGAGGAGCTGGAGGAGAATCGTGCCGTGATGGAGCATCTGGAACGGCAGGCCCAGGGCTTCCCCCAAGAGTTTCGGGATTCCCCAGATGTGACCAATCGGCTGCAGGTCCTCCGGGAGCTCTACCAGCAAGTGGTGGCTCAGGCAGACCTGCGTCGGCAGAAGCTACAGGATGCCCTGGACCTGTACACAGTGTTTGGGGAGACAGATGCCTGTGAGCTGTGGATGGGCGAGAAGGAGAAGTGGCTGGCTCAGATGGAAATCCCAGACACACTGGAGGACCTGGAGGTCGTGCAGCACAGGTCAGAGCTGGCCCTTCCCCTCCTGCCTCCCCACACCAAGGCATGCACTGCCCCTCCACCGGGAACAGCCTCTAGATCAGCCAGGGTCTCTTTGAGAGGCTGAGGGATGCCCTTTATTGCAATGGCCAGGCACCAGGAGTCACAGGTTCTAATTTGTCTGTGTAGCTTTGGGTACTTCAGCCCAGTGGCTTTCTTCAAAACAAGCAAAGGAGCTATTCCTAATCCAGTTATTCAATGACTTTTCAGCTACAGCAGTCTTTGTTCAAATGAATTGTATACGGAATCCCTCACCTCTAAGTCAGAGTAAAGTAGAGCTGATAGGGTTAAGTGGGAGATGAGAGGCTGGGACCCAGCAGCTCTACCTTTCTGTGGCAGTCCCTAAGCCACAGAACCCAGAGGAGCCCCGGAGACCAGTTGGTAAACCACTGGTCTGCAAGGCCACTCACTTCCGGTATTCTGACCCCATCAGCACTTTAGCATGGAAGGCCTGCCCATGTGTCTTCTAGAATTCCAAGCATAGAATCCAGGGAGCTGAGGCAGAGAAAAGGTCACTGCCTGGGGCATGATCGGGTGGTCCCACACTGATGCTGAAGGGACCTGGACTCTTACACTGGAAGTGTCAGCTTTCACAACCACGTGGCTCCCCTCCCCACAGCAGCTGTCCCTTCTCCTACCCAGGGACAGAACATCTGGCTGGGGAGTAACCTTCAGGTCAGGGCGTCAAGGCAGTGGAATTGGGGTCTAAGAGTAGCAACTTAGGCAGTGGAAGCAGGTGGTCTCTGTGATTATTAGCCTCCCATCACCTCATTTTGCCTCTCTGTTGAGCCAGCGTCCAATGTAGTAATGAACCAGCTCTCTCCTAGCCTGGTCCGAGAAATAGTGAACCCAGAAACCGGACCCATGAACCAGCAAATATGTTGTGTCAGCATATCTTTCTCCTTTCTCCCGTCCACCCCTTACCTGGTCAAATGTAATTAGGAAGTGGGAGGAGGAAACAAGAGCTACACGTTCTGGAGACTGGGTGGCCGCTGGAAATGAAGTGCCTGCTGCTGCCTCACCAGTCCTCATTTTCTCTGTCCTTATCAGGTTTGACATCCTGGACCAGGAGATGAAGACTTTGGTGACTCAGATTGGTGGTGTGAACCTCGCTGCCAACAGCCTGATAGAGAGTGGCCACCCACGCAGCGGGGAAGTGAAGCAGTACCAGGACAACCTGAACACCAGGTGAGGTGTAGGTTTGCCTGGGAATTGGGAGCATCGCTCTGCACCTGACAGACCCCTGGGGGTGTGGCCCAAAAGTCAGGACACCGGCTCTGCACTGCCAGGTTTGCACCCTCAGTGCTCCTGTCGTCCTCACCTGTCTTCTTCTGTAGCAGCAACGAGAGACCTATCCGGTGATCAGCCCAGGGAAGGGGAGAGATGTGTTCACACAGCTGCAAATACTGCATCTGGGCGTAGGGCTGGCCCTGTGTGAGGCAGGGAGACATTCTTAGTGTACCGTAGTTAGAATTAGGCCAGATGGCACTCATGCCACATTTACCCAGACATTTCTTAGGCAGGGAAAATTGCTTTCTGAGAGCTCCTTAGTAATGTCCATAAAAGAAAGCTGCTGCTTGTATCGAGTGCGTCATCGACCTTGCGGCTGGCTGGAATGAAGAGAAAAATGAGCAGGAAGCCTTGGGCACACTTCATGGTCAGAGCAAAAAACAGGCCCTGAGAAGGCTTTGGAAGTGGGGTGCTTTCAGTATAGGGCATCATTACCCATGAGTCCTCGAGGATCTAGAAGGACAGAGCACAGGCTCATGTCCCCTGTTTGTCACCCTGGACCCTGCCCTGTACACACAGTGCCACATGTTCACCACCTACCCATTGCCTCTGTCCCTTTCCCCACACTCGTTTCTGAGCTTTGTTTTGCCTGAGGCCATCTGGGAGGTGCCGTTAGGGAAGAGAAGGGTCAGTGCAGTGGCTATTCCAGGCACCTCAGGCTGGGGGATACTTTGGAGCCACTGGGATGAGGCCAATTTTCTCCGCATCCAAAGATGGGGCCTGTAGTTCAGGAGACGCCTCTGCACTCTGAGGTGTATTCAGAGGACAGGGGTGCTCTTCTGTGGGCTAGATGGCGTCTCAGGTACATTTCAACATTCGGATTCATGAAAACCACCATTTCAGGCCTCAGGTTCTCTCACCTAAAGATGGTGAGTAGCCAATCTGTCTCATTTAGAAGGGTATGTGGCTTAGGGGTCTGCAGGGGTCATTCTCTGACCACAGCTCTTTAAGGCAACACATATGTAGCTGACAAGTGCTTCCTGTCTGCCTTGCACACACGCACATCTGTGCACGCACACAAGCCCCTTTGCCTCCAAACTCCAGACAGCCTGTGTTCTGCACAAATACTTCCAGGCCTGGAGGGCTCACCCCTTCACTATGCAGCCCACTCCACTTGGGCAATGCATTTTGGTTAGAAAGTTTGATCTCACATTAAGTGGAAATCTGCCTCCTTGAAATTTGTAAAGTCGTTCTGGCTCTGCCCTTTAGCAAGATCAAAATTTATTCTGATTCTTCTCCCATGGGCTAGCCCTTCAAGTATTTTTTAAAATGACTATCATTCTTTACCTCTACCTACAGTCCTACCAGAATGCATCCTCTGCAAACTACATATTCCAAATCCTGCCCACCCTTTAGGCTGGCCCAAGGTCCTCTCCTTCCCAATGTCCCAGATGAAACTTGTACTGGTTTAGAGCTTCAGATTCTACCTTGTATTATGGCTACCTTTATGCTGAAGAACTCTCCTACTAGATTACAAGCAAATGAAGGGCAGTATCTTTACATCTTGCCCAACAGCGCTTTACACACCTTGCCCATTATTGTCTGAGGTTTCCTCTGTTTGGAACAGTCTTTCCCGAGATACCACGTGGCTTACTCGCTTATGTTACTCAGATCTCAGCTCGCATGTCAACTCACTGGAGCAGTCCTCTCAGACCACCCCATTGAAAATATCGCCTGCCTCTCTCTCCCCTCTCTTCCTCACCTCTGTCCCATTACTTTGCTTTATTTTTTCATCAGGCTGTCGCCACTTGATAGATTATGGGTTTATTTACTTGTCTCTGGCCCTGTGAATTGGAGCCAGCACCTTGCTTCATTCATTGCTGTATCCTCGGAGCCTAGACTGGTGCCTGGCAAAGCACGTGTAATAGTTGTATGATAAATGCTTAGTGAATGAGTAACAGCGACAATGCAGAAATAACTTCCACCAAGCGTGGCATATGTGAGTTATTCAAACACTTCCCCACTGAATGTGTGACTGCCTTCCACTGCATGCATGCCAGATGACCAACACCTTTCTAATGACCTTGGGCCCAGGAGCAAACCTGGACACCCAACATCTCCTGGGCAGCACTTACTGGAGCAGCTCTATCAATGTCCTCCCTACAGTAGGAGATGGTGCAGTCGAGGGGGACAGTGGGGTTGGGAGGCAGACTGGACCCAACCCCAGCCTGTGCCCTGTGCGGCCTCCACTTGGTGGCTGCAGTAAGGCCAGACTCAGAGAGGCCTAGGAAATCTCCACAGGGCCTCTTGCCTGGGGACACAGCCAGCTCCTTGCCCATGGCTTCTGTGCAGGGCCTGGGGGTCTCATGGCCCCAGCGCATATCACTATCTTTTCACAGTGGTTTCAGGCCAACCTGGAGGAAATCTTCGGCTCCTTTCCCCTGACTCCCTAACCTCCATGCCATCTGTGTGCCAGGCACAGAGGTCCCCAGAACTCAGGGGCCTCCTGGTCTAAGAGAGGAGCTGAGAAATCCTTGGACTCTCCCTCTTCTCTCTCCAGGCATTTCCAACAAGACTGTCTTTTTCAACCTGGACCAGAGCGTGGTCACACTTTGGGATGCCCGCGGCGCACTTTCCCCAGTCCGTCAGCATAGTCCTGTAACCGCCATCCCCCCAGTGCTGGGGGTACACAGATGAGTGACATACTCAGGGTCTCCTCCTTAAACAGATCTGTTCATTGACATACAGCTCACAGGACCACCGTGAAACCTGCCACCATCACCCCCGTCCCTCCTCACAGCTCCCTGAGTCCTCTCTGCCTGATGTGGGCCATGTACGTAGCACTTTATACCATGGTTATTCTGTGAGGTGGTCTTACTTTCTCTCTAGTCTTACACTCCATAAGGCAAAGTCTGGCTATGTCTGCATTATCCCAAATGCTGACATAATGCTCATACAGTAAGACCTCACTTAACGGCATTGATAGGTTCTATGACTTTCAGCAAAATGATTTATTACAAAACCAATTTTAACAGTGACTAATTGACATAAACAAGAGTTAAGTTCCTATGGCATATCATCAGTGTTACGACAAAAGGACACTGAATGAAATGGCATTATTTATGGACCTACTATACCTGTGGGTACTCAAGAAAAAATGGGTTCAATTAGCAGATGAGCGTCCAGCGTGCTCTCTGGGCTGAGCTATTACAGTAATGCAGAAGGAGTAAACCCAGGTCCAAGGGAGGTGTCCTTAGAGGCCTGGACCCAGGCCGATGGGCAGCCCTCTAGAAAGGCTTGTTAGGGGCTGCAGACCCACCCCGGGTCCCCAGGACCTCTACCAGACCTTTGCATATTTTCCAGTACCACTCCAGCAGTGCACTGGAACGTTAAGGTTGTGTTATCCATTTCGATTACAATCCCACTGTATCCCTCGCTCCTTCTTCTCACCCCTTCCTCACTGGGCCTCTTTTCTTTCTGGGCCAAGCTGACTATGTCAGGCTCTGGGCACTTTGAACATGGTCTTAGGCATTTCCATGGCTTCTCTAGGGCAGCTAGGAACCTACATCCTTAAAGCATTCTTGAAGTTGGCAACGCGAGCTAATTATTTTCAGTATTTCAGAAGATCTGGGGCAATGGTCTGTTAGCCTGAAATCCAACTACATAGAGAGCCAGCTAAGTGTCATGTGCCTTCCCTCACGCTTGGGATCAGGTCACTGCTTGCCTCCGGTGGATGGAAAGACCCAACGGGGAGTTATGGTGTGCTGGGCAAAGTTGGGTAAATGAACCTTATTCACTGCAGTTTGTTGGGTAGATGATTTTTTTCAGTATGCAAAGTCTCTGGGGAGAGACTCTGGTGAAAAGTCTGGGAAGAGATACCCTGTGGGAAGAGTTATGGAAGAGGGTGTCTCTCTGTCCCCCCGGCTGTATTCCCCTGGCAGGTGGCAGGCATTCCAGGCCATGGTGTCAGACAGGCGGGAAGCGGTAGACTCAGCCCTCCGGGTGCACAACTACTGCGTGGACTGTGAGGAGACCTGCAAGTGGATCACAGACAAGACGAAGGTGGTAGAGTCCATCAAGGACCTGGGCCGGGACCTGGCGGGAGTCATCTCCATCCAGCGGAAGTTGTCTGGGCTGGAGCGTGACGTGGCCGCCATCCAGGCCCGTGTGGGTGCTCTGGAGCGTGAGTCTCAGCGGCTGATGGGGTCACACCCAGAACTGAAGGAGGACATTGGCGGGCGGCAGGCGCATGTGGAAAAGTTGTGGCAGGGCCTACAGCAAGCCCTGAATGAACAGGAGGCCTCGCTTGGTGAAGCCAGCCAGCTGCAGGCCTTCCTGCAGGAGCTGGATGAATTTCAGGCCTGGCTGTCCATGGCCCAGAAGACCGTGGCCTCCGAGGACATGCCCGAGTCCCTCCCAGAGGCCGAGCAGCTCCTGCAGCAGCACGCAACCATCAAGGATGAGATTGATGGGCACCATGGAAGCTATGAGCACGTGAGGACATCTGGAGAGAAAGTGCTCCGTGACCAGACAGACCCAGAGTACCTGCTCCTGGGCCAACGGCTGGAGGGCCTGGGTACTGGCTGGGACGCCCTGCACCGGATGTGGGAGAGCCGCGGCCGCTCCCTCGCCCAGTGCCTTGGCTTCCAGGAGTTCCAGAAAGATGCCAAGCAGGCTGAAGCCATCCTTACTAACCAGGTAGGGAGAGGCATTCAGGGCCGGGGGGGCGGGAGGGGCGGGTTCTCAGGGCAACAGCACTGGTGAGTCTACAAATATGCTACAAGGCTCAGGGACCAACTTATGCTGTTCTTGGACCCTCTGGCCGCTAATTAGGGGACAGTCCTCTTTGTTTCTTAAGTGCCTTTTTCAGCCTTATGTCCCAAACTATGCCTATTCTTGGGTTACTTAGAGGTTGGAGAAGTGAATTTCCCCCTGGGTGGCTGCCCTTCCATATATGGCTTTAGGCCTGCTGTTCATGGGGTACCCCTGGGTGAGGATGGGGGTAGGGGCAAGGCTGGGGTGCCTCTTTCATGCACAGCCCCAGGGGTACCGTTCACACTATGATCTGCATGGCTGCACGTGGCACTCCGGCCTGGAGTGCCCTCACCACCTCCTCAGACTGGCTCCGTGCCTCATCTGGAAACTTGCCTCAACAGGAGTATACACTGGCTCACTTGGAGCTCCCAGACTCCTTAGAAGCTGCAGAGGTTGGGATCCGGAAGTTTGAGGACTTCTTGGTGTCTATGGAGAACAACCAGGATAAGGTCTTGAGTCCTGTGGACTCTGGAAACAAGCTGGTGGCCGAGGGAAACCTCTACTCAGACAAGATCCGGGAGAAAGTGCAGCTGATTGGGGACAGGTACTCTCCACCCCCTGGGCGATGGTGGGACTGGCGGTGTTGCGTGGTGACCCCGGACTCAACACTGTGTGACTGCGGCTTTCTGGCTTCCCTTCCAGGCACAGGAAGAACAACGAGAAGGCCCAGGAGGCCTCAGTCCTTCTGAGAGACAACCTGGAGCTCCAGAACTTCCTCCAGAACTGCCAGGAGGTGAGGCTCCCGCAAGGCAGGCCGCTGGCAGAACATTCCTTTCTAGGAGCAGAGTGCCCCAGAGGTGGGACGTCCACAAGGACCCCCTCTAACTGGGGACTCTGGGGTTCCATCAGGGGGTTATCTGGGTGCTCCACAGCTTAGGTCATCCTCTAGAATCTTTGGTTCCACAATACTGTTTTTTCAAGTCTGAAAAGATGTTTTTTAATTTGTCAAATCTAAGACATTTCAGTGGACCATCTATATGAGAGTCACCTATGGCCCTAGTTAGAGCCAGCTTCAAGGGCCTGTGACCTGTGCGTTCACACAGAGCCCTGCGCTTAGAAGGGCCCACATGGGGTTTAATGCTCTGCTGTTGCCATCTTGAAATTCTTAATGATTTTGAACATTTCCATTTTGCACGAGGCCTGCAATTAGGAACCAGTCCTGGCCCCAGTTAAAAGCAGAGTCCTGGACCCCACTCAGGCCCAACAAATCATATCCGTAAGGGCGGACAGAGAGCAAGACTTTCAACCAATTTCCTGGTTGGAGAACCACTGATCCGAAGGTCGTGGCTCAGCCTAGGACAAGCTGTGCAGACAGGTCTCTGAGCTGCTCTCCTGGGCCCCTCCATCAGCAGTATCTCCATGTGGAATGGGGCTTTCCCTGACTTCTTTCCCACTCTCATTCCTCATACCCCTTTCCTCTCGGCCCAAATGACTGTGTTTGTATCTACCTCTGCCCTTGGCGTAGACCGGGCCAGGTATGGTGCCAGGACATCTTGGAAACGCTGGCTGCCCCTCACAGTTCTTCCCTCATTGTTAATTACGGGCTCTGGCCTTGGCTGCTTCTTCCAAAAGCATTTTCTCTGCGTTTATTAATGATCACTTGCCCTGCTGCTGAAGAGTGGATTTATCCATCCAGTAAATAGTTGTTGAGTTCCCACAGTAGCCCAGGCTCTGTCCTAGGTCCGAGAAATATGGAGAGAAGCATAGACATCCCTGGTGTCACACGGCACACACTGGTGTGGAAGGCCCACCAGTGTCCATATTTTAGCCCTGTGATAATGTGGGTAAGTGCCCTGCGCTGAGAGTTAGGGACCCAGAGTTAGAAAATGATGCTCTGCTGTGCTTGCACTGCCTCTGCTTGGCTGCCTTCTGTGGCCAGAGGTGGCCCAAGGTGGCCCAGTGGCCTGAGGTGGCCCGGTGGCCTGAGGTGGCAGCAGGTCTTGCCCTGAGCCCCTGGCCAGGAAGGTACACCTGGGGATGACTGCCCCCCTCTTTTTCTGCCCGTAGCTCACTCTCTGGATCAATGACAAGCTGATGACATCTCAGGATGTCTCCTATGATGAAGCGCGAAACCTTCACAACAAATGGCTGAAGCACCAGGCGTTCATGGCAGAGCTGGCGTCCCACCAGGGGTGGCTGGAGAGCATTGATGCAGTGAGTGGAGCGGGTGCTCGGGGGTGCTTCTCGGAGTGGGACTGCGCCCGGGCCCGGACACCGTCCTGAAGCGTGCGGNGAAGGTACACCTGGGGATGACTGCCCCCCTCTTTTTCTGCCCGTAGCTCACTCTCTGGATCAATGACAAGCTGATGACATCTCAGGATGTCTCCTATGATGAAGCGCGAAACCTTCACAACAAATGGCTGAAGCACCAGGCGTTCATGGCAGAGCTGGCGTCCCACCAGGGGTGGCTGGAGAGCATTGATGCGGTGAGTGGAGCGGGTGCTCAGGGGTGCTTCTCGGAGTGGGACTGCGCCCGGGCCCGAACACCGTCCTGAAACGTGCGGGACAGCGCAGAACTGGAAAGTGAAAAAACCTCTCCAAACAGTAGTTAAACCTTCAGATATATCCAGTCTTGTCAAGCTTGGTCAGAATAGGTGCCCCTTCTGGGTTACCTGACTCTGGGGACAGTGCAGGACACTGAAGACACTCAAGTGTCTTTAGCATCCATTGGCAGGAGAGCAGTTACCTCTGTTTGCCTTCTGTTGTCCTCCCCAGGTCCCCAGCCCCGGGGGACCTGTGACATGAGCAGAGCAGTCCATTGGCGCTCACCTTTTCCCTGGGCAGAACCACTGGGGAGGGGCCATTCACACCCCTTGCAGATGAGGGTACAAGGATCCCCTCTGTAATGAGTCTGCCCCGGGGGCCCAAGTGAAAACGTGGCTGGCGTTAGATCTTGGCATCAGATACCTTTGTTCCTTCCTTTGGTGGCAACCAGTGTGGGGAGAAGCAGGCCTGGGGGCCACACGAGGCCATGTCCACAGTAGTGGAAGGTGCGGGCTCCAAGCCAGACTGTCCCCCTCCCCCTGCCTGCTCCTCCGTTTCTTCATCTGTGAAACGAGGGTAATAACAGCTCCCTCCCCAAAGGAGTCGTGAGCATTAAAACACTCAGAATAGTCCTGGGAGATTATTAAATGCTTAATAAACATTGACTGTCACGAGTGGTACATAGGTCTAGACCCGAGTCATATCATACTGTACTCACCCCCAAAAGATACATTTGTGAAGGTGAAAACCTGCGAAGACAAAGACAGTAACTGAAAGGCTGGTCAGTGCACGGCCTCTGGGGAGGCGATCAGGACAGGGTGGACTCAGGGCGGTTTCCAGGCTTTCCAGGCGGTTACCTGGATGGATCCTGAACCTTTTTTTTCTTTAATTAAAAACCAGTTTTAGTTCCAGCTGACCTTTGCCTGCAGCTCTCCATACTGCAACTTCCTGAGTCACTTGCCCCAAACACAGCTCCCGCTGTCCCGCCTTCTGCAAATAACTCAGGGATACACAGTCTTTCAAATGGGCCCCACCAAGTTCTAGATAGGTTCCTGGCTTCTCTGGCCTCCCCTCGGGCAGCCCTCTGCAGCCACCTGGAGCAAGGCTGCACCAGGCCGGACGGTGAGCTCGCCTCTCTCCCGCACAGGAAGGCACGCAGCTGAGGGAAGAGAAGCCCCAGTTTGCAGCCCTGGTGTCCCAGAGGCTGGAGACTTTGCACCGACTCTGGGATGAGCTTCAGGCCACCACGAAGGAGAAGACCCAACAGCTCTCAGCAGCCAGGAGCTCTGAGCTGCGTTCGAAGACCCAAGCTGACCTCAACAAGTGGATCAGCGCCATGGAGGACCAGCTTCGGTCAGATGACCCGGGCAAGGACCTGACCAGTGTCAACCGGATGTTGGCTAAGCTGAAGGCACGTGCGTGGGTTGCAGACTGGGAGTGTTGGAGTAGAAGGGATCTTGGGGAGCAAATCTGAACCTTGAAAGCCAGTTCCTCCCTCTCAGCGGAGCTTACCTTTATCGTGCAAAAATGTCTCATTTGCGGAGGGTAAGACAGGGATCCAGATGGGTTGATAAAGGCATGCCTGAGAAGAGAAGTCCAGGTGCTCCAGGGAGGGGAAGATGAGTGGGGCAACCAGGGAGCTCAAACTGGGCCGTAAAGGATGGGGGGGATGTGAATGGTGAAGAGGAGGGAGGGGCTGCCCAGGTGCCAGGCAAGTGCCAACACTGTCCCCTTGTGTCCCAGCGTGTGGAGGACCAAGTGAATGTGCGAAAGGAGGAGCTGGGGGAGCTGTTTGCTGAGGTGCCCTCGCTGGGAGAGGACGAGGAGGGCGCTGACTTTAGCATCGAGAAGCGGTTCCTGGACCTCCTGGAGCCCCTGGGAAGGAGGAAGAGGCAGCTAGAATCATCCAGAGCCAAGCTGCAGATCAGCCGGGACTTAGAGGATGAGACGGTATGTGTGCTGCAACCCTCAAACCCCCCAGCGGCCGAGGCAGTGGCTGCCGCCCAGGGCAGCTCTTGGCAGAAGACGTCTGGTCATCTCACCCCCTAATCTCACAGGGTTGTTGCAATGCATACATTAAATATAAAAGTAAAGCCACTGCTTTCTGAATGTTAACTCACTCATGGACTTTCAGGCCAGACAGACTTGGGTTCCCAATCCAGCTACATTACCATTCCCCTGTGTGACCAGGAACCTCAATTCAAAATATCAAAATGTCCCCATCTGTAAAATGGGGACAAAATCCTGACATGGGGTGTTGGGAAGAACCAGGGAGATGCAACAAGCAGCACTCTGTGTGGATCGTGGCGGGTGCTTGGGAAAGGGAGGGCACAATTGTCACCGGCTGTCCTCCTGCCTTTGGTCTCCGTAGCTCTGGGTGGAGGAGAGGCTGCCACTGGCCCAGTCGGCCAACTACGGCATTAACCTGCAAACCGTGCAGCTGTTCATGAAGAAGAACCAGGTGGGTACTGCCTTACCTTGTCAGCGCCCCCTACCCCTCCTGCAGAAGACCAGCTACAGCAGATTATCACTCTCGTTAGTAGCTCTGGGATCCCCAGACCCCCTAACAGAGCAGCTCTGGTGATGGCAGAGAGAATTCTGGGAGGACCACAGGGGAGCAGGGTGGGGGCTTGTTTAGATGCTCTGGGATTTGGGGCTGTTCAGAGTCATCAGGGCACCGGTGAATGCAAAACCCAGACACATGGCCTCGAGTTTAACTTTGCAGCTTCTGTATTCCACAGCCTCCCTGAGAGGAGGCCCACAGCTCCTGGCCGCTCTCCCTCTTCCAGGGCTGAGCTGGGCAAGCGAGGTTTCCTTGGGGTTAGCAGGCCCCACTTCTCTGGACATGTGAGGACTTGCAGAGCTCAAACCCCATTAGGAAGCACAAACCCCAGACTCCGAGCCTCGGACTCAGAGCCACACGCGTGTGCTGTTCTGTTCTCTCTGAGGCCTGGTCAGGATGCCAGAAGCGACCAGGTGCCACACTTCCTCTCGGGTCAGAGTTACCTTGTCTCCTCCAAGGCCAGCTACACTGGTCGTGCTGCCTCCGTGTCATGCCAAAGGCTGGCCGCAGACCCTGCTTTTGGGCGGAGAGTCCTTTCTCCTGCCTGGTCTGCGCCTTGAGTCAAGAATTAGGGGCAGCCACAGCCATGAGCAACGAGAGCCGAGGGACCTACCCCAGAGAGAGCAGGGTGTCCCAGAGTGCCAGTCGGCATTGCAGCTCCTAGGAAAGGAAGGTCATGGCCGACAGTACTTCCTGCCCTAGAGCAACAGCAGCTGCCATCTGCCCACAGAGCCCAGCAACTGTGCCAGGGCCTGAATTATATTCAGAGGGGCTCTTTAAAGGCTCCCTCAGAGCCTTCGCGTCCAGCTGACATGATCAAAAGGCTCCAGCAGCCACACGAAGGGACTGGGCTGGAAGGTGCTAAGATGCAGATTAGCACCACAACCTCCACTAGAGAGGGGGGAGGAGGCTGGTAGAAGACAGTGTCCTTGGGGCCTCAGTTTCCTCAACTGTAAAATGAGCCGACTTTAGTCCTTCCAAGACTAGAGACTTTTTTGACGGTCTAGTTAGTGTTATTGCCAAAAGATTTTCATCTCCCCTGGCCAAAGGATGCTATTTTAAGAAAAGGGCAAGTATAAATGGGGCTCTTCTAAATAAGAAGGGGAAGGTAATCTCCTGGGAGAGCGTGGCTGCCCTAGTGAAGACTATTTCAGGCTAACCTGGCCATAGCACAGGTCCCGTTTTACCCTCCCCTTTGTTGCAGTGGCTCTCCAACCTCAGGTGCGGGAGACGCGCCCAGAGGGCTTGTTCAAACACAGCTGACCAGCCTCCACCCAGATCCACTGAATCAAACTGGGAGTAGAGCCTGGTAATTTCCATTTCGACCAAGACCCCGCATTGTGCTGAGGCTGCTGGTCTGGACCCCACTTTGAGAGCCACTGCTTATGGGCTGTGCCCTGCAACTAGAGCAAATCCCGAGAGGTGCCACCTGAGTGGTTTTCAGGCTTCCCAGTAGAATCACCTGGGGGAACTTTTAACCCTACGAATGCCGCAGTGCCACCTCAAAGTCACTAATGAGGATCACTGTGGCAACCACGGTTCTGTCTGACCTGGCCCCTACCTGCCTTTAAATCGCATCTCTTACCACTTTCTCCCTTTCGCAGTGTTCTAGCTTTTCCGACCCTCACTCTGGCCATTAAATGGCCCAGGCTTGCCTCCACCCCAGGGACTTTGCAGTTGCTCGTCCCTCCCACCAGCAACGTCACCCCCCAGATCTTTGTGTGGGGGCATCTCACTCAAACGTCATCTCCTCAGAAAGGCCCCCGACTCCCCAGGCTAAAGCAGCTACCGCCGCACCTCGACAGACTTTTTCATCTCGTCATATTTTCCTTCTAGCACCCATTACCTGCACTTACTTACCTGCTTACCATCTATTTCCTCTACTGAGTGTTAGCTTTATGAAGACAGAGGTTTCATTTCCACATTGTCCCTAGAACAGGCTCTGCTCTATGTGAAATAACTTAATAAATATGCATTGAATGAATGAAGTCACGGAAGAAGACATCACAAGCAAGCTCACTGCACAGGATCCCAGAAAGCAATCGCTTTAAAGAGAGAGAGAGAGAGAGACCGTTTAGGGTTCCTTGCTGAGGTCCTAAGATCCAGGGAAAGTAGAAACAAACAGAGCTGACACCTGGGAGGTTTGAATACACTTGCACAGACCACAGGAAAGTGTTAGCCTCTCTTCCAAGTCAGGTGCCACGTGGATGTTGCTAGTTCTATTTTCAATCCTGTCAGTCACTGTGCTGCCCACGTGTCCTGCTTTTGCCCCCCACCCTCCAGATGGCTTTAAAGGCTACAGACAGTTGTAGACAGGGAGGATGAGGTATAAGGGGCCAGGAGCCATGTGCAAGAAGCACCCAGGCTCAGGCCTCTGGGACCAGAAAGTGAGGGGATACATGGGTCACAGCCCCTTGAAAAACAAGGTGACCCAGTTCCAGAGTGGGAGGAAAATACCATTCTGGTGATGAAAGATTTAAACAAGAAAATAATACAAAGCTCCCAAGAGGTTTGAGAAATAGAAATGGAGGAAAACAAAACAAAACCCTTAACTCTGTACAAGGGGAAACAGGCAACTATAGTTGTTTTTTTTTTTAAGATTTATTTATTTGTTTATTTATTTATTTTAGAGGAGAAGGGAAGGAGAGAGGGAGAGAAACATCAAGGTATGGTTGCCTCTTGTGTGTCCCCTGCTGGGAACTGGCCTGCAACCTAGGCATGTGCCCTGACTGGGAATTGAACCGCGATCCTCTGGTTCGCAGGCCAGCGCTCAATCCACTGAGCTACATAGCCAGGGCTCAACTATAGTTTTATAGGAGTGAAAACTCCTAGGATAAGCCCTGGCTGGTGTAGCTCAGTGGATTGAGCGTGGGCCAGCGAACCAGAGGATCGCAGTTCAATTCCCAGTCAGGGCACATGCCTAGGTTGCAGGCCAGTTCCCAGCAGGGGATGCACGAGAGGCAACTGTATGTTGATATTTCTCTCACTCTCTCCTTCCTTTCCCCTCTAAAGATAAGTAAATAAAATCTTTAAAGAAAAACTCCTAGGATAAGATATCAAGAGACCATTTGAGCATTGTTTTCCTTTCCTCCGTCCTGTACAACTGAGACTCAAGTTCTGCCAACCCAGGGGGAACAGGGAGCAGTCCAGAGCACATGCTATGGGATCAGAGGAAGTCATGTTCAAATCCCGGCTCTGCCATTCGCTGCCCGCAGGTCCCTAACCTGCTCTGGGCCAGTGCCTGGTGCTCATCCCAGCAGACTGTGGGAGGCTGGAAGGAGAGTGATGTGAAGTGCCTAGCACTGTGCCTGATGTGTGGTCCTGGCAGTTTTTATGGCCACCCCCAACTCTGCTCTAGCTTCCCTGAGTGGGAGGGGGCGAGAGGTCCCAGGGTGTCACCTGGGCAACCTACTGTAGGTCCGGTCTCACCTGCACCATGAGAAGGCCCCGCCTCTGAGCCCTTCTTCCCCTCTGGCCCCAGACCCTGCAGAACGAGATCCTGGGCCATGCACCACGGATCGAGGACGTGCTGCAGAGAGGGCAGAGGCTGGTGGAGGAGGCAGAGATCGAGTGTGGGGACATCGAGGAGCGCCTGGGCCACCTGCAGAGCTCATGGGACACGCTGCGGGAGGCGGCAGCTGGGAGGCTGCAGCGCCTGCGGGATGCCAGCGAGGCACAGCAGTACTACCTGGACGCGGGCGAGGCTGAGGCCTGGATCAGTGAGCAGGAGCTCTATGTCATCTCCGACGAGACCCCCAAGGTCAGCTCAGGCCAGGGCTGCCAGGCTGGGCGCCTAGGCCAAGAGGAAGAGCTGGGGGTGGGCAGTCAGGGGGAGCCGTGGAAGCCAGGTGTGTGAGGGGTGAGGACAGGGGGAGGGTGTCCGAGGGACCCTCCTTCTCAGGTCGCCCCACCTCTTGCATGGACCCCTAGAGAGCACATACTGTAGCCAAGTGCCCTGTCTGCCAACTTAAATTTGCTCCAACCCAGAGATTCTTCTCCTTTTTTGTACCATGGGTCCTGTGCTATGGAAGGGGGTTAGAGGTGGCGTGAGTGGGTCTCTAAAAGCTGGAATGATAGAGGAGTTTCCACAAAACGGAAAGCTGGAGCTGGGCCCAGAAGGGTAGATAACAGATTGGGGGTGTTGAGAGGAAGGTAGGATGCAGACATTGCAGGGAAGGACAGCACAGTTCCCTGTGGGTGTCCCTGGAGCCTGGTTCTCCCCATCTCAGGCACCTCCAGGAGCTGGGCTGTAACCTGGGCCAGGCCAAGCTCCCCAAGCCCATGCTGATGGTCCCCTGCCTCCTAGGATGAAGAGAGCGCCATCGTGATGCTGAAGCGGCATTTGCGGCAGCAGCGTGCGGTGGAGGAGTATGGGCGGAACATCAAGCAGCTGGCTGGCCGGGCCCAGAGCCTGCTCACTGCGGGCCATCCCGAGGGGTGCGTGTGACCTGGCTGGGTCATGGGCGTCAGGCCAGAGGCCCCACCAACCAGGATCCATTCGGGTTCAAGTGGGAAAACAGGAACAGTTTCCCTGAAAAGTATGGGTTTGAGAAAACTGCTTTCTGGACTCCTGATTGGCCCAATTCCATTTCATGCCTGGGTTCTATATGGGTAACTTCAAACGGAGCCAACTGAGGTCTAGCTTGCAAAAAGATCAGAAAACAAAATAGTGAAACCACCCCCTGAGTGAACTGAGAGCCCCAATCTTTTGAAGAGTTGGGCTGTGCTAGGAGATGCTCACTTTTCATTTTATGGTCCAGAAGGCATTTCACAATCTCAGTCTCTTGACAAAATTATTACAGAGGGGTGGAGGAAGCAACCTTCATCTATCTCAGCTGCTTAGCTGTGCAGGTTCTGCAAAGATGCGAGCCCACTGGGCCACCCACCTCAGGCTGCTCCCAGTCATGGCTCCACCTCAGCTGCCTTTACAGCATCCACAGCTGTGAGTCCTCGACAGCCCCCCCAGCATTTCCCAAGGAGACCTGAGGAGGGAGTCCTGGGTACTGCACGGCCCTCTCTAAAGAGCTAAGTGGGGCCCATTGCTGCTGGGGTCCCACTCAGACCACCTGCCCTTCAGACTCCTTGGAAGAATAATGGGGAATTCCCCATTCGCTCTGTCTCTGTAGGCTTCCCAGGGTGCCAGGCAGGAAGTATCCACCTCCAAGAAGGACATGTTCTGTCATCCCTGAATCATCATGGTCTATGGGGCGGTTCCTTATCTCCCTGCCTCTTCCCCAGGAGAAGTCACTGCCATTTCTCCTAAGCTGCGTTTCTCCACCTGGGCCGGTCGCAGGGCTGGGAGGAGTGGTCGGCTCCCCTGAGCTGGCTGCTCTGAGTTTTCTGTTGCCACTGACTCTGAACGCTTTCTTGTTTGAATTCCAGGGAAGAGATCATCAGACTCCAGGGGCAAGTGGACAAGCAGTACGCGGGGCTGAAGGACGTGGCGGAGGAGCGCAAACGGAAGCTGGAGAACATGTACCACCTGTTCCAGCTGAAGAGGGAGGCCGATGACTTGGAGCAGTGGATTGCAGAAAAGGAGCTGGTGGCCTCGTCCCCAGAAATGGGGCAAGACTTTGACCACGTTACTGTGAGTACTCGCAGCAAACACCCTCTCCGTCTTCCTCAAATGCAAGAGCCAGTGCTCCAGCCGTGTGCACACCCACACACACACCTGCCAGGCCCACAGAGATGCAGGCACAGTGGCGGGCACTCCAGATGCCCCGGGGAAGGTGTAGGAGTGTGGCTCCCCATGGTTGTGGTTGCCGCCTGGGAGAGTCTGCAGCCAGTGCGGTGACCCCACTTGCCCTTGACCGCAATAACTGCGTTTCTTTCTACCCCTGTCCAGCTGCTCCGGGACAAGTTCCGGGACTTTGCCCGGGAGACTGGGGCCATTGGGCAGGAGCGGGTGGACAACGTGAATGCCATCATCGAGCGGCTCATTGATGCGGGCCACGGAGAGGCGGCCACCATCGCCGAGTGGAAGGACGGACTGAATGAGATGTGGGCCGACCTGCTGGAGCTCATCGACACACGCATGCAGCTGCTGGCCGCCTCCTACGACCTGCACCGCTACTTCTACACAGGCACCGAGATCCTGGGCCTCATCGACGAGAAGCACCGCGAGCTGCCGGAGGACGTGGGGCTGGACGCCAGCACCGCCGAGTCCTTCCACCGGGTGCACACGGCCTTCGAGCGGGAGCTCCACCTCCTGGGCGTGCAGGTGCCTTCTGTCCCTTGCTGTCCACCCGCAGGCTCCGGGGTCCCGCCTTGCATGTCTTCCCCATGACCAGTGTCCTGGGGGCCCAAGCGTGTCAGGTCCTGTCCTGGCTTCTGCAGGGGAAACCTCTGGAACAGGCACTAGGGGATTCCACCTCCTCGGAGAGGCAACAGCTCAGGGCAGGAAGGCAGGGAGTGGTGGCTTTCAGATGTTCTTCAGCCTCTCGTTCTTCAAGCTGAATCTTGACAAAAACCCAATGCCTAAAATACCTTAGAATACAATTTCTCTGGCTGTGCGAAGTAGTACAGTATTATCAGCAAACACACGTGTTTTCTAGCACCAGCTACTGTTCTAAGCTGCACACATATTCACTGAACCCCGGAGCCACCTGCTGAGGGAGGGACCAGTATTCCCTGCACTTTGTAGATGAGGAAAGGCAGCCATAGCAGGGTCAGTAAGGGGCCCAGAACCCGCACTTGGCCTGGGAGCCTGGCAGCCTGGCTATAGACTCTGTGTCCTCAGCCACGAGGCTGTTCAGCCTTTCCACATGGGAGCTGCAGGAGCCCCCAAATCTGCCTAGACCACCCCCTCCTCCCCTCATTGGGGTGCCCCTGAGGTACCGCCACAGGTCCATAGGCTTCTACACAGTTCAGTGGGATAGAGCAGGGGCAAGGGACCCCAGCTGTTGGGGGCTGGCTGGGATTCCTGTGGGGCAGGAGAGATGGGCTGTTGCGCAGCCTTGCACCAACCCAAGGGGGTTCGGGGCCCCCGGTTCACATGGGGGGTGGGACGGGCATCCTAGGGATTTGTCCTCCAACTGGAGGTGGGGCCTAGAGTGCAGCTCTTGTGCCCTGGAGGCGCCAGAGCCAGAGGCAGGCACAGCCCCAGTGAGTTCTTAGGGCTGAGGCGGCCCTGCCCTTGGGCTGGCCTCCGACAGGGGTCTGCTGCAGCCCCTTCCTCGGAGAGGCCACATGAGTGGTTACCAACGGGGACTTGGAAGCAACCTCCCATCCCAGCTGTCCCGCTCCACTGGGTAACCTCAGGCCCGTCACTTAGCCCCCCATGCCTCTGCTTCCCCATCTCCAAAACAGAGATAGTACCAGTGTCTCTTTCATAGGGTGGTGGTAATAAACTAAACGAAGAGAGTAATAAACTAAGTGTTTAGAACAGTCCCTTTTATTACCCTTTGATGAAGGTCAAAGGGGTGGGGGTGCCTTGGGTCATCAGAGGTGCCAAAGCAAAAGCCTTTTGCGGCACCCAGTGGGCGGTACCTTCCAGCAGCGCCCTGGGAAGGGAGGCTGGGAGGAGAGGTGCCCTCACCCATCCTAGGCCCAACATGCATCTTTCTGGGGAACAATGTCCAGTTTCGTCTGATCACAGGTACAGCAGTTCCAGGATGTGGCCACCCGCTTGCAGACAGCGTACGCAGGGGAAAAGGCAGACGCCATCCAGAACAAGGAGCAGGAGGTGTCTGCCGCGTGGCAGGCACTGCTGGACGCCTGTGCCGGGCGCCGTACCCAGCTCGTGGACACGGCAGACAAATTCCGCTTCTTCAGCATGGCCCGCGACCTCCTCTCCTGGATGGAGAGCATCATCCGGCAGATCGAGACCCAGGAGAGGCCCAGGTGAGGGGGGCATCCTCAGGGCAGCCCCACGCCTTGGCCACCTTGTCCCAGATGCTGGCAGCCCAGGGCGCTGCACGGAGGCTTCTCCCCTGAGGGATGATCTGAGTGGCTCAGCTTCCGCTGGGAGGACTGACCAATTCCAAGTAAAGGGAATCCTGAGTGTGGCTAGAGAGACATCTGTTCTTGAACTTCTACAGTGATGGGCATGAAATACGGGGTTCACTGTTTATTCCTCACCCAGCTCTGGGTTACGGGGCTGCTCCCCGAGACTCGGGGAGGAGCTCATTGCTCGTGGGAGGCAGCGGCAGAGCCCTGGGCACTGGGAGCCTCGTGGGGACCAGGGCTCCCCTTGCACTTGGTGTCGGGCTAGCAATTGTCTGTAGCCCTTGCCCCCCTCTGCCCCTCTGGTGCAGGCTCTGGAGGTCAAGCTTGTATATTTCTTTGGGGGCATACAGCTCACATACCATGCAATTCAATATTCCATGGGTTTTCATATAGTCACCATTGTAGAACCATCACAGTACCAGTTTAGAAGGTTGTCATCACCCCATTGAGAAACCCTGTACCCCTCAGCAGTCCTCACCACCCCCTCCCCCACATCCCCCCTCCCCTCGGCCCCTGGTAACCAATAATCTGTTTTTTGTCTCTCCAGACTTTTTTTTGAGATTTTATTTATGTATTTTTAGATAAAGGGGAAGGGAAGGAGAAAGAGAAGGAGAGAAACATCAATGTGTGGTTGCACTCATGTGCCCCCAGCTGGGGTCCTGGCCCACAACCCAGGCATGTGCCCTGACTGGGAATCGAACTGGCAACCCTTTGTTTTGCAGGCCCGCGCTCAATCCACTGAGCTACACCAGCCAGGGCTCTCCAGACTTTTTACATGAGTAGAATGATACAATATGTGGTCTTTCCTGTCTGACTTTTACTCAGCACACCCTTCCCAAGATTTCTTTGTACTGTAGCATGTATCGGTACTTTATTCCTTTTTATTGCTGAATTGCATTCCCAGGCTTCTTTTGGGGTCCCTTTGCCCGACCCATGCCCTGGCCACGAGCAGCGGCAGACTCCAGGCGTCAGCGTTCCTGCCGGGGCCAGGCGGGCAGAGCAGGGAGTGGCCTCAGACCTGCAGCCAGAGGGAGGGGCGCCCCTGATCGGGACTCGGCCTCAGGCTGACCGTAGTCACCAGCATTTGCTTCACCCCCAAACTCTCTCACCTGCTGCTGTCCCCCTGCCTGCCACCCCCACCCCAGGGACGTCTCCTCAGTGGAACTGCTCATGAAGTATCACCAGGGAATCAAGGCAGAGATGGAAACCCGAAGCAAGAACTTCAACGCCTGCCTGGAGCTTGGCGAGTCCCTACTACAGCGGCAGCACCAGGCCTCCGAGGAGGTGAGAGGGACCGTGGGCCAGAGATGGCCTCCTCCCTGTCCTTGCCCCCACTCCTGCTGGACCAGACAGCTTCCTGGGAGGGTGCTTCAGAGGAGGCGCACCTTTCTCTCCCCCAGGGAGTACTGGCGATGAGAGCCCCACCCACCGCTGTTCAAGGGGCTGGCTGCTTGCAGGGAGAGCAGGCTAGTAACCCACCTGATGCCCCCTGTGTGCACGTTTTGCACTTGGCAACACCCACTTTCCAGGGGAGGCACGTGTGCCTCAGAGAAGTTAAGTAACGTGCCCAAGGCTGCACACCTGTGACCTCTCATGCCTGGGCCACTGGTTAGAGAAATCTGGAGTGTCTGCATCTTGCAGGCAGAGAGGAGCTTTCATTAACCCCAAATCACAGGTGGCCTCAAGACCTGCTACAGACAGGGCTGGTAGAGAGCAGAGTCCGCTGCAGGGTCACCTCCCCTGCTCTGGGAGCCAACAGAACACATGCCCCAGAGCGTCCATTCCTGAAGTACCTGCCTTAACCAGACAGTTACGGCAGATTAAGCAGAGCCCACACTTGAAGCCAGGTCTTTGTGACCAAGCCCACCCAGCATTCTTTGCAGGATCTGTCTGTGCACTGCCTCACACATGGGCAGGATTACCCAAGCCTGGGCTGTTGTTCTCCCTCCTTCCCTCCCCGCAGATCAGGGAGAAGCTGCAGCAGGTGGTATCCAGGAGGAAGGAGATGAACGAGAAGTGGGAGGCCCGCTGGGAGCGGCTCAGCATGTGTGAGTGCAGCCTGGGAGCCAGGGAACCAGGAGGGGGGGGGGGCGGGGAGTGACATCACCACTGCTGGGAGAAGAGCCCCCACAGCACACTCATCATGAAAGTTCCATGGTCAAGGGCCTCAGGGATCCCCTCAGGAGACCCGAGCTGCTGTAACCAGCCAGCCAGCCCCCAATCTCTCTGCCCCCAGCCCCCCACTTCATGCCAGGCTGAGATCCCTATAGACCATGGCTTGGAGAGGGGTCAGGATAGGGCTCTAGTGCGTCCCAGATGTTTGATCCGAGGCGCGTCAGGTACAGAGGGAGCCCTATCCTGTGCAGCTAGAGACTAGGAGAGGTGGAGAAATCCCGCCAGAGCCCAGAAGACCTGGATTGGTCATGTGGCTACTTGTGCACAATTTTGTGAGACAGCCAAGGGCCGGAAAGGGAGTATTCAGGGTAGAGATGACAGCTCCTCCGAGGGAGATGTCTAAACTACATCTTGTTTTCAAAACGGAGTTGGTTCTAACTGGTGGGTTTTTAAAATACCAGTCTATAGAGATGAGGCGGTGCCCCAGTGTGGGAAGGGGCCATCTCAGGCAGAAGGCCATCACTGAGCAGGTGTCCACACAGTAAAGAGGACACAGGTGTAGGCCTCCTGCCTGACTGCCAACTCCGAGTTGGTCTGCAGAACGGCCCCGAGGCCCGCGGGAGCTGACCCTTGGGTGCTGACAGCCCCCTGGGCCCTCTGGGCGGCCTGCGTCTTGTTCCCCGCGGCAGTGCTGGAAGTGTGCCAGTTCTCTCGGGACGCCTCTGTGGCCGAAGCGTGGCTGATCGCCCAGGAGCCCTACCTGGCCAGCCGGGACTTTGGACACACAGTGGACAGTGTGGAGAAGCTCATCAAGAGGCATGAGGCTTTTGAGAAATCCACAGCCAGTTGGGCAGAGCGCTTTGCTGCCCTGGAGAAACCCACCACGGTGAGCGGGAGGCTGGGGTGGTGGGCAGCCACACCTGGAGGGTATCTCAAGTCAAGAACTCTTAGCCAGTTCGTAGACACCCCCAAACCGTGTAAAAGGCTCGGCAAGGTGGGAGAATTGGAAGGAAGTACGAGTGGCAGAAAGTACTGCCTTTTGAACCCAAAGACAAAAGGGGATAAATCCCAAAAGGAACATACACCAGAGTGTGTTGGGTACGGAGAGCCACTTTTAGAGAAATGTGTTTGAGAGTGGTCTCCCCTATTTGATGGTGACTCTGACACCCCTGGCCTTCTCGTCCTCTAGCTTGAGCTAAAAGAACGTCAGATCCTGGAGAGACCCGTGGAGGAAACTGGGTAAGAAGGCGGGGCTGAGTGGGGGCTTCACCGGAGCACTGCCAAGGGCGGGGGGCGAGGGAGGAGGGTAGTTTTCATCAGAAACAGCCCTCTGATGCTTTAATAATGCACTGGTGACCTCTCACACACCTGGGCCACTGATTAGAGAAATCTGGAGTGTCTGCATCTTGCAGGCAGAGAGGAGCTTTCATTAACCCCAAATCACAGGTGGCCTCAAGACCTGCTACAGACAGGGCTGGTAGAGAGCAGGGGCTGCTGCAGGGTCACCTCCCCTGCTCTGGGAGCCGGCTGAACACGTGCCCCAGAGCGTCCATTCCTGAAGTACCTGCCTTAACCAGACAGTTAGGGCAGATTAAGCAGCTCCTTGCCAGGCACCTGCCAGGCCGCCCAAAAGCCTGGACAGGGAGACGCGTGGCCTGAGCTCCCTGAGGAGGGTGGGAGAGCCAGGTTTGGGGGTAGATGCTGGCCTCAGAGAGGTGCTTGTTTCTAAAGAGGGGCTGCGTCTTCACAGGCCTCAAGAGGAGGAAGGAGAGACAGCGGGGGAGGGTCCCCGAGTTCCTGACCCAGCGGCCACCGTGAGAACGTCCCCGGTCAGTTTCCTGTCCCACTTGTCTAGTTCCTTGGATTCGTTGCTGCCAGAACCCGCTCATCCCTACTAGGCTTGGCCAGGGGGCCAGGGCGGAAGTCGAGGACAGGCACACACCACCCCAGCCCCAGATGCTCCTTCAGACCAGCCTGCATTTTTCACTTAGGTGGTTTCCTCCAACCCAGAAGAAACTGACATGCCAGCCCACTGGCATGACTCTTAGTTTGGTTTTATCTAGTCTAATAAATTTTCTTCTATAAATATGTTACCATCTACATCAGGGGAAACAGTTTATACAGAGATGATCAGTTTTTGTACACTGTCCTTTTTCCCATTCTCCCTCTCGCTCCCTCATTAACATAGTGCCCCTACACACACACATACATACACACAGCCACAAACAGATTGCCCAGCCCTGCCTGCCACAGCCACGGGCATTTCAGGACTGCCCCCCACCCAGCACATTCCTCCCTCCTAGGCAGAGCCCACCCCCCTTGCACCTTCCCGGCCTGAGGTCTGCTGGTCAGCAAGTCTGAATATGGACCTGGTCCTGGGGCAAGAACAGACTTGAAGGAGTCTTGCAGTCATGTGGGAGACCCCCCAGGGCTTTGAGGTCACAGAGCCAGTCCCCAACTTGTAGAAAAGGAGAACGTGTGGCTGAGGGGAGGAAATGAGAGAAGCTCCGACACACCAGCTGCCAGTCACCGGGGCATATGGCCCCGGGAACTCCACCTGGAAGAGGTCTCTGAGCTAAAAAGACCCAGGAGGTCCGTGCAGGAGGCCTGGGAGGCTGTAACCCAGGTTTGGGGGAAGTGCCCTGGGGAATGGCTGGCTGAGAAGAAAGTACAAATTCAGCATGTGTCTGGCATGGCTTCACCACTGCATGTACCCCACTTCGACAGGTGCCCAGGTGAGCTTGCCGGAACTTTGGGGGGTAGGGACATTGGTATTCTAGGTTGAAATTTCTGGTACACCAACCATCCCAGAAAAAAATACACATACACTGAGAATTTCCTGTGCAGAATCCCTGTTGGGTCCAGACTTCAACCCTTCCCACACTTCTGTGAAACACGCTCACACTCACACTCACCCTCACCCTCACCCTCTGCGGCCTCCAGCCTGGCCAGACGCCTCCCTCTCTGAGCTGCACCAGCCCTTCATGTCCAGCAGAGGGCATTCCTGGGCTCCCGCTGGAGGGCCTCTCCCAGAAGTTCCCTCTGAAGCTCCCATCATCGCTTGTGGGGGTCTGGTCCCAGCCCCTCTCTCCCAGTGACAGCTCCCACTGGAAGGAGCGAGAACTGGGGGCTGGCACAGACTGTGGACACGGGGGCTGGGACTGTCCCTGCTTCCTGTACTACCTGCGCTTCCGTTGTGCATCCCTGTGTGTCTGTGTGCGGTGGTGTCCCAGGTCTGCAGGCTCCTTTGTGACCCCCTGAATGACTCCATCCATTGTTTGTGTCCTGTACGTCTCTGCAAGTTTGATTACCTGTGAATCAGAGCCGCCTCCATCCAACATCTCAATGTCAATGGGTTCGGGGGGAATAAAACTTGCTTGGACCTGAGTATCTCTGGAAGGGTGGAGTGAGCCCGCATTTGAGACACTGCTCAGAGAGCCAGCCACGCCAGCTGGGAGAGCTGGCCTGTGCCCAGTCCTGGGAAGAAACCAGATGGCGAATCAATGAACACCAGGCCCGAGGCCTCATGGAAACATTTCCTGCTGCTTCTCCCGTCTCAGCCCTGTGTTGCGTTTTCATGAGGATCTGCGAAACTCGGAGGGAGGGTGCGCTACCCAATTGGTCTTTTGATACGAGAAGAAAAAAGAATGGGTCCCACACAGGCTGGGAAACCTTTGCAGAAACTGCAGGCCTCTCCCAGGGAGTGCGGGCTGTCTGCTGGGCCTTCTCTCGGTAGGCCTGGGTGATGGTGGCTGTCTGCTGTCCCCCTGTGTGTGGTCTGGTGTCGGTGCCCTATAGAATAGACCCACGCGGTGTTGCTTCGTGTGAAACCCATCACTAGTGCATGCCGGCTTCCTGCTTCGGGGAACAGACGGGAGTGGACGGGCACCTGAACCGCTGTCTAGACCGCTGCACACCACAGGCGCGGCCACCCTGCAGGCCCATCCCAGTCCTCCCCTGCCCAGTGCATGGAAGCACACACACGTGTACACGCAGGGACCCAAGGGCCATTCCCTGCCACACCATGTTCTTCAAGCACATCATGGTAATGCATCGCCTCCCTCACCTCTTACTTTTCCACATTAGTGTTCTGATAAAAAAACCACTCCATCCATACAGGTAAGTGTATACATAGGTGCATGTGAGGCCAAGCACAAGAAACAAGCTATTATGACAGTGGAACTCCTGGGGTGGAGGTCAGGACCTTGGGTTGTAGTCCTGAATTCTTCAGGAACCTTCCTGCATGATTTTAGACAAGCCATCTAATCTTCCTGGGTCTCTTCGCCCTCATAAAGCCCTCTGCAGGATTATAGAAAGTCAAGAACATTCCGGAATGTCATCAGTGTGCCTGAATAAAGGCGGGGGCAGGGAGAGGTCGTTTTCCCCAGTTTCCCCTTGTCTTCTCTGTAGCTCTAGGGGACCTGGTTTGTGTTTGTCAGGTGCCAGCGGGTGTGAGGCAGGAGCTGGGAAGGACAGAGCAAAGGCCAGGGTGTTTGCCCGTGTCCCTGTTCAGGGAAGAGAGGCAGGGTTGGACCTCGGCTCCTGACAGGGTCAGTGCCCTGAAGGCAGCCCTGGGTACTGCTGGGAGCCCTGGCAGCAGGCTGAGCCAACCCCCTCCCTCAGTGTCTGGGACGCCCTCACCCCACCACCCTCTGTGTCTCCCCTTCATCCTGGGTGTGGCTCTGGGAAGGGTTGAGTGGTCCTGCTAAGGTTCTCATCTTCCAGGCTCTGGTTGCCTCAGAATCCTCAGTGTGACTGTGGTGGTGAGNCAGGGCCTGCCCTAGGAACTCGCCCAGCAGGGCTGCTCTGACAGTCACAGCCGGGAAAGGGATTGGTGCTTCTAGAGGCTGTGACAGGAAACAGCCTGTCTTCAGGGTTCATTCTTCGGGGCAATCATGCCCTGGCTGCCTTCAAGCCTCCAGGGTGGATCCAGTCTGTGGTTCAGGACTGTCGGGCACCAGGCCACTCCAGAAAGCGACTGCCTGGGTGCTGTTCTGCAGCAGGCCTCCGGTTGTCTGGGAAAACTCCTTTTCCCAAGCACTCTCTTACCGCAACCTCTCAAGACTGCCTGCAGCCAGCTTCCTCATTAGGGGTGAACACAGGGAGTTAAGACTTCTCCCCCCACAGTCTTCGAGGTCGCTGTCGCTTCAGAGGAGTGACCAGCGCTGGACAATGTGAGGGATGGTGCCCCAGGGGCTGAAGGGGCACTGGATTGCAGGCCCTCCCACTCTTCTGTGAGACCAGACCCCTTTCACCCAGTGCCCGCCTGGCTCCTGCTGCTGTCACCCCCTTGGCAACCTGCACAGCTCCCCCACCCCCACCCGACCCCGGCAGGCAGCCCGAAGCTTTAATCAGCAGCCAGAGACCAGGCTCTGACGTCCCCAGATGGAAGGGATGTGGGAGTGGAGGCAGCAGCTGTGTTTCTTCTTGCCCGAGCAAGCTCTCCCCATCCCTTCTCCCCTCCCCCTGTGAGGGCGAATGGAGCTGCTCTTTCTGGCATTGTACTGTGAAGGCCGATTGGGTGTTTGTTCATATGAGCAGACCCCACCTGGAAAGAACTTCAGTTTTCCCCTAAACCTGGGTGTGTCCTTGTCTCCCCAGGATGCCTGAGTCAGCATGGCAGGGGTGTGTCTGCCTGCAGTCTGGCCCAGAGCCCCAGCACTCCAGGCTCCCCAGAGAAACTTGCTTCAGGCTCTTTCTGGACAGCTAGCTGTTCACCGCTGGGTGTGCCCAGCTCTCTGTGCTGTGGTCAGACGTGATCTTTTCTGGCCCTGCTGCTCCAAAGGCCTCTCCGAAGTTGTTCTTCCCAACTGCGTCTCAGAGCATCCCAGATATCAATGGGCTCAGTCAGGGTGGCCTCAGGTAGCACCGGAGGCATCTCAGAAATGGGGCTTGAAGCTGCCCACTTGTCAGATGGGTGGTGCATCTGGATGGGGGAGTCAGTGCCTTCTAACCCTTTCTAGCCTTTCTAATGCTGATCCAGCAAGCCCCCCACCCCATCTCGCTCCTCCAGGGCAGGGGCCCGAAGAGCCCACACCAGTGGTGGGAATGAGGGAGACAGGTCCCAAGAAAGCTTTTTCTCCTCTCACCATGACACTGCTGGTGGACCAGGTCTTGCCCTCCCTGCCTGAGGGGACCCTGAACACTCCCCTCTTCATTCCCCCTCACTTTACCTGGTGGCCGTCCACTCTGTGTTCCCCCCCACCGTCTTCCCTGCTTCCCCAGTTGCCATCTCAGACAGCTGCCCCTAGAGCACAGTGTGGCTTTGCTCTGCTCCCTCCATCCCACTTCTCATGAGAGCCCCTCACCATCCCACCACCCACCGGGCGACCCTTCACTGCCTGGTCCAGCCTCCGCTCCTCACGCAGTCTTTCCTTATCCAGCAACAACTTCTTTCTCTTCCCACATTTGTCTCTGCTCATCCTAAGTTCCTATCTCTTTATCTCCATGGCTGCTCTCAACTCAACAAACCATCTGTTTTTCTTTTCTTGCAAAAAATTGTCTTCTAAACAGCCTTCCCAACCTGTCTGCCAATGGCCCCTCACCCCTTCACCCCTCCTCACCCAGGGAGGAGAGCCCAGACCGCAAAGGCTGGGGGAGGGGAAAACTCTCGGCTGTGAACATGGCCAGTTCCACCCACCCCCTAGTTCCCCAGTGCTATTTGCTCACCTAAAACATCAGCAATAGGTCTTGACTGGCTCCAAGCCCCTCTTCTGGCCCCTTCCGGTGTGGCTCCGATGTGACCCCGCTCTGCCTTGGAAGGACGGGCCACAGGTCTTAGTAAGCCGTCTCATTCAGACTGTGAACCCCATCAGGTAGGTACATTCCTCTAGAATAGTGCCCCTCCTCCCCTCGCAGCAAGGAGAGTAGAGAGTTGGAGACCACACAGATCCTCAGCCTTCCACTCACTGGAGGTGTGTCTGTGGGCAAGTTATCCGTTCGCCCTGACCCCGGGTTCCCTTTATCTGTAAAATTGGTGCAGTGATACTTGCCTCGCAGGGGGAGTGTGAGGATCAGAGAGAGAACATAGGTAGACTATCTGGCAACTAGCAGGTGATTCGTTAAGTCCTCCTTTTTCCCTTCGGTTTTTTCTCCATCCTTCACTGTACACTTGGATCTCTTAAAAGAAATGTCCTCCGTATGAATTCCAGCTTCCATTGCCCAAGCCTCCCAGACTTTCCTCGAGTGGCCCTCCCTTGAGCCCTGCTCCACACACTCTGGGCCCAGTCCTTGCTGTGACATAGGCAAGACCACCATGTGGCTAAGGTCAAACATTCTCTTTCCGGGCTGCATCCTTATGCCCTGGTTCTCACTTATCAGCATCTCCTTTAGAGAACAGCCTCATCGCTTGTGTTTCTTTGCTTGTCAGTGTATCTGGGGGCCATTGAGCATCTTATAGGGATGTCCATCCTGCCTCCCTCAGGCCGCCTGAGACCCAGGATAGCTCTGAATGCAGCCCAACACAAAATCCCAAATTTACTTAAAACATTATGAGATTTTTGTGTGTGATTTTGTGTTGCAACGTGTGGCCCAAGACAACTCTTCCTCTTCCAGTGTATCCCAGAGATGCCAAAAGATTGGACACCCCTGAAAGAACCTCTAAAAGATCTTGTGTTTGCAGAAAGGGTTGGTTTTTTTTTTTTCTCCCTCCTGGAAGCTAGAGCTAGTTGTCTGTGTGCTGTGCCCTCTGCCACCTGCTGGCTGAGCCTGGAAATACACCTTCAACTCCTTTAGTCCAGAGAAGAAATGTACCCACCCTGCACCGCTTCCGTGCCTCTTCTTTTGTGGAGACCCTCAACCTTTGCCTGCACCCCCACACAAGCCAGCTTCCTAGCAAGGCGGGACCCTAAAAAGTCAAGCTTAGAAGACTCTGAGGTGGCTACTCCCCCTACTGCCCACCCCTCGGGTGTTGGGGCCTCTCCCTGTTTGTGACCCTATAAAAGGCTCTCCTGTCTGTGCCCTGCACTCCCCTGACATCATGATCCCAGCAGCCAGAGCACGTGCCCACCTCTGGTCGTTTCCCCATCCCCTGCCCATCTGGGCCCAAACTGGAGATCCTAGGTCCATGCTGCAGCCAACCCCAGACGCTCATTCTCCCTCATGCTGCCCTTCCCACTTATGGCTGAAGACTCGCAGACCACACCAGCCTAACTGAGAATCCCAAGGCAGCTGGACCTTCCCCCTTCAGTGTCCCCAGCTCCTCTGGGTGACCCCTGTAGGCTGGGTACCCCTCAGCAGTGCAGGTGTGAGTTGTGTGTCCTCCTAACCACCTGAGGGCTGAAGCAGCAGGCCTTCTGCCTTAGAGAATGGAGGAGAGGAGGGAATCAGATCATCTCATCCATCCAGGGCCTTTTGGCAGAACCTGCCTGTCCCTACAGCCACAGGAGTAGCCGGCTCCACAGACCCCGCCCTGCTGGGCAAGGCACCATCTCCATGTGAGAGCACCGTCCCAGCAGCGGCAGAACTGCGGCTGCCTCCCCCAACTTCCCCTGCTCTCCTAAAACGGCACAAAGCGTATTTACCCCTGGAACCTGGGACAGGAGGGCCCTTCTGCCCAAACCACCACATCATCCTTCTCTTGGATGTCTCTTCCCCCAGGCCAGGGGGAGAGAAGCTCTGCCCGTCCTGGGCCTGGGAGGGAGAAACAGCCACCATACTCCCCCCCTCCTCCTCAGGCCTTGGCCTTGGCCTTCAGGATAGAGAGGACAGGGTGCGTTTTATACCGTCTCCATGTGAACAGTCAAGAGCACATAAGAAACCTTTGCAAACATTGGAAAAGCTATTTTCCAAAGCCAACCCGCGACCCAGCCATTTAACTTGCAAAATGTCCCTGCCAGGGAATGTGGGCCAGGCACCCATTAGGAGGAAGCAGAGGTGAAATTGAGTTGGGAAGCAGTCCTGGAAAAATCGTCTTTGTTTTCAGAGGACAGTTCCCAAAAGGAAGGAGAATGGAAGTGAAAGCACAGGAAGAAAATGTGGACCTACAGGCCTCTAGTAAGACCAGTCCCAGGAGGTTACAGGCTGGATAAGAGGGGTGAACCAGGCTGAGGGTCTGCTGGGCCATCTCCCTGAGACCCCAGGGCAAGGGCGGGGAGGGCTCCAACCCACCACAGCCAGGAGCAGTGCAGCCAGGTGAAGAGGTTAGGGATAAAAAGAGGCTTCACTTTTTGCAATACTAGACCCCCTCCCCAAACTACACCCAGGTCAAAGGCTTGGCCTGATGGGTCCACAGGACCCCAAACCCAGGCTACCAGCCTTATTCCTGCTACTCCTGCCCTTGCTCCCTGCTAGAGGATTGTGCAGGCAGGGCTTTGGGCCCCCCGGATCCTTGTGGTCAGTGCTGGCTCATTGCACTCTTGAAGATTCAAATAGTACAAGATGCAGAAAGACCAGTGTGGTCTGGCCACAGATGTCAAGGGGTTCTACAACAGAAAAGGATGAGAGCTCTAAAGGTGTGATAAAAACTCAGGTTCGTCCAATTCTGGAGTGCGTGTTTCTAATTGTCTCCAACACTCAGAAGCTATGTGGCCTTGGATAAGTCACTTGACCTCTCTGAGCAAAGGTTTTCTCATAGATTGAAGGTAGTAAATAGGCTAGGGTAGTGTGGTTTTCAAACTTTTCCAGTCATACTATCTTTTCTTTGAATAAGATCTCACTGAATCCCAACTTACAACTGTTTATTGAACAGCTCTAATTTTATGGAACACAAACATGATTAGTTTTACCTTTCTTCCAAGCACCGCCTTCAAACGTCTCTGCTGAGCCTCCCTTCCCATTCCAGAGCACCATCTCAGGCAGACCTTGGTGGCTTTTAGCCTGCCCAAGTTAAAGCTTCAATCTGATGTCCAACGTGGTGCCCACACCCTCTCGTGTTCCGTCTCTCTGGCCCATGTTTGTGGGACCGATGTTGGGGAGCATGGGGTGTGTCTGCTCTTTTCCAGCTCCTTTCCAACACTCTCTGGGCCTCCATCCATCTGCAGTGGTTGGAGTCAGGAGTAGATAACGGGCCAGAGTTTCATTACTGCCTGGGCTGGCCCTGCTCCTACAGGTGTTCAGATGCGGCCTGTGCAGGAGCCTTCAAGGCTCTTTCCCACCTGGTGCTGTGACGTCTCCAGTGGTCAGGCCTCTGAGACAGGGTTCTGACCAGATGGCTAAAGCTAGGCTGCCTTCCTGGGTGCTCCTCAGGCAGACAGGAGACCCACCCCTTCTTGCCCTACCTGGCGGTGGGAGGCAGGCTGCCCGCTGCTGCCCCATTGGGCCTGCCCTGCCTTCTCTGGCCGCAGGCACAGGAGCAGATTGACAAGGAGTCTGGGGCCCAGCTGGGGAATGGGGCATGGGCGCCTGACACGTGGAGGCCCCCCACTCAGTGTTGACAGCGGTGGGCAGCACCCCACCCTCCACAAGGAAGTGCAGGCGGGTAAAGCCACAGCCCTTCCCCAGGGCAGGGGCCCCTTACGGGCGACTGTCAGCCCCCACTGCACATCAGAATGCAATGAAAAGCTTAAGAAGAGATACCAATGTGCAGAGCCCACTCCAGGCCGGTGAAAGCAGCGTCTTGAGGGAGGGGTCTGGGACTATTTCATTAAAGCTCCTGAAGTGAGGGTACCAGGCAGCCACGCTCGGCGGGCATCACTGCCCTACTGCAAGAAATTCCTGTCAAATGACAGGAACAGGACCAGTTAGTCCGGGTTCTTCCTTTTTAAGGTAGTGGGGGACACCAAGGAATGGCTGCCCTAACTTTGAGGGGTTAGATATAAGTGGAAGGCAAGCGAAGAGTTCCCATTCACCATTTCATACACGTGTTTTTCAAACTTGCCTTAACAGCGGCCCCTTCTTCGTAGGAAGTCTTGCCAGAGCCCACGCAGAACTCGGCCGAGTTAGAGTGTGTGACCGCAGCAGGGGTGGGGGCCTGGCGCCGGGCAGTGAGCCTGGGCTCTGCCGGCTATGTTGGAAACCCCTGGACAAGACCATCACTCAGGCCACCTTCAGCTCACTCCAAGAACTTGTTGATGTTAGATTGGGGGTAGGAAAGGAGCCGGAGACGTGGGCGGAGTCTAGGGAAGCAAATCAGCTGGGTACCTGCAGCAGGGGGAGGGGTCAAGCGGGAGTGGGGGAAGGGAGGGGGACCTGGGGGAGGGGGCGGAGGTGCATGGCAGAAAGGAACCAGGCTCGGGAGGGGGCCTGCTGGCTCCCCAGTTCTGCAGAGCAGGCACCCCTGCAGAACCCCCTGAGCGAGGTGTGCTCCTCCCATATGCCCCTGAGCAGGGGGAAGACAAACAGCGGCCGCAGGACCTGCAGCCGCCACCCCCACCGGGGCAACAGGTGGAAGGGCAAGAGGAGAAATCTGGCGGGGATGAGGGGCCCGCCACAGAGCCCCTCTTTAAGGTCCTGGACACGCCTCTGAGCGAGGGCGAGGAGCCTACCACGCTGCCGGCCCAGCGGGCCCATGGGCACAGTGTGCAGATGGAGGGCTACCTGGGCCGCAAGCACGACCTGGAGGGGCCCAACAAGAAGGCATCCAACAGGTGTGTGGGAAGAGGCCGCGGTGGGAGGGGTGGGTGGCGCTCAGGGACTTCACCAGCAGAGCCTGGGCAACACAGGCGTGTGTGCTGGGGGAGAGGGCGCCCTTTGCTTCCCGGGTCTTGAGAGCTTCTGGGTACTCCTCCACCCAGCCCAGGGGCTGCCTGGCGTGTCAGGGAAAGCCGGTCTTCAGTTCTGGCCCCAAGTTCAAATCCTATGACCTTGCACAGGTTACTCAGCCTAAGTTAACGTCTGTATTTGTAAAACGGGGGTGTTAATGGCAGCACGTGTCTTTGGTGCAGAAAGGTGCCTGTGCACCGGAAGAGCTTGGAGAACACTACTGTTTGTTCCTATCCTAGGGCCGGGTGGGTCAATCTAGGCACTAACAATAGGACCTTGACAGAGTCCCGCTTTTTACCAATCTGGGCTTCAGTTCCCTAGCTATAACACAGGAGAGGAGGAAGAGCTAGGTTGGTGTAGGTGCAGCTGGAGGGCGTTTGCCAGACCATGACACAGCAACTCCGTGACCTTGAGGCATTCATTCACTGGCTGTGTCCTTTCCTGGCCCTGAGGCAGTCATGCCCTTAGGTTTGGTCTATCTGGGGATGCCCCTATAAGGACTCTGAGAGCCCTGCCTTCAGGCAGTGGTCCAGGGGGTCCCAGGAAAACAGGGCAGCTTCAAGGTTGAAGCCAGACACATTCCCAAGGCCACTGGCGGCACACAGAGCCTGTCCTGGAGAATGCCCAAGCTAATGCAAATTCCAGAAATGAATTTGGGGACCCCACTGGCCCGAAGAGGTTTATTGCTTATGTGGAGAGTCCACCAGGAAATAGGGAACAATTATTTATTGAGCACCTACTGTGTGCCAGGCATTATGTTAGGGCTGATAAAATCTTCCTAACCACCTTGTAATATTAAGGTTTCCATTTTCCACATAGGAAAACAGAGTCTCAGATAGGTTAAGTCATTTATTTGTTCAAGGCAGGATTTTATTCCAAGGCCCAGTTCCTTGTAGCAATTGCCTTACTCAGGCTCCAGGAGGCTCAGGCTCCAGAGAAGGTCCCCAAGCTGAGCGTCAGAAATCTGGGCTTTGCGAAGTGGCTCTGCTGCCGGCTTCGTACAGGTCAGGTTCTCTCTCTGACCTTCCAGGCCTCCCACCCACTGTGCCTACTAGTTTTCCACCTTCCTGCCCTTCAAAGGGAGGGAGAGAGAATGAAGGAGAGGAGGAGGAGGAGGGGGGAGGGGGGAGGAGGAAGGAACAAAAGCTTCAATGTTTTGCACCATTCATTTCTGTGAAAATGCAACACGCTTCACGTTTCTCAGTGAAGCAGCCCCGCTTAGCCCACACATGAGTTTATAAGCTGGCAGCTGTCACCACACACACCAGCTGGGACGAGCCTTGGTCTACCCCTAAGTGCTTCTTTTAAAAGCGCTAGTACAGTGTACCGGCATACACCAGCAGAACGAAAGCTACCAGCAACCACCAAGCCAACCCCTGCTTTATTCATTCCACAGTTCTGTAGTGAAAAATCAACCCTGTTGATGGATGTGGCAATGCTCTGAAAAGTTTACACAGTTGGTCTTAGAGTCAATAATTCTGCTTCTAAAACCACGTCTCAACAGCAGACGTACAGGCAAAGGGTTATGCACAAGAATGTTCCTCGCATTGTTAACTTGTACTGTTTAAATTTCCACATGGCCCACCAATAAAGGGATTATTTATATCTGTGATGAGATACCACATAGTTATTCAAAATTACTTTCGAGAAATATTTGAGGATATGAGGAAATACTCATGTTAGTGTTAAGCTTGAAAGCAGGACATAAAACTAGTTATACAGTATAATCCAATTTCAGCCATATACAGAGGTGGACAAACATAGGTTTACAGTTGTAATATAAATAAATACAATGAACAGATAATACAATAAACTCTGTGTTTTGGGTACTCACAAAACCTACTGTAAACCTACTCTGGTCCACCCCAGTATGTGAGTAAGAAACAACATGAATATGCAAATAGAAAAAGACTAGAAGGAAATACATTCAAGGTTAACCAGAGTTCACTTTTGGTAATGAAATTACATGGAGATGATTTTTTCACAGGAAGATGTACCACTACTTACCAGGGAGAGAACTGTGCAACAGGAAAGGCACAGCTGTAGGGACTGAGTACAGAGATGCCGTGTCAGGACTGTGGGTGACCTGCCTGTCTGCCCTGTTGCAGGTCCTGGAACAACCTGTACTGTGTGCTCAGAAATAGCGAGCTGACCTTCTATAAGGACGCCAAGAACCTGGCGCTGGGGGTGCCCTACCATGGGGAAGAGCCCCTGGCCCTGAGACATGCCATCTGTGAGGTTGCCGCCAGCTACAAGAAGAAGAAGCACGTCTTCAAGCTGAGGTGAGGCCCACCCATCCACTGCTCCTTCCCTGGCGATTCGGTTTTGCACCAGTGGCTGGACGGGGGTCCATGACATGCCTGCACTGGCCCTCAGGGGTTGTTCAGATCAAAAAGGCTAATGGTCCAGGTTCTTACCTCTCTCCGACGGTGCTGTGGGTTTGAGGGGGCTGTGGGATCGAGCCAGCCCTCTGCCCAGGTGGAGGGCTCCAGAGGTGGCCCCAGGACAGGAACTCTTCTGTCCTCCCAGGTTGAGCAATGGCAGTGAGTGGCTCTTCCATGGCAAGGACGAGGTAAGTGCTGAGCAGCCCGGCCCAGACCCCCACTAACAAAGGGGCAGGTGGAGGAGGCTCAAGCCACTTGACCTCAAAGCTCCCTCTCACAGAATGGGCAGTCCTGGGGCTCCCCTCCCAGCCTGTGCGGGGGGGCGGGGCGGGGGACGATGGGGGGGGGAGGGGGGCGGGGGGGGGCCTCCTCAGAGAAGCGTGAGGCCCTGACCCTCCCACCCCACAGGAGGAGATGGTGTCCTGGCTGCAGGGTGTGAGCACTGCCATCAACGAGTCCCAGAGTATCCGCACCAAGGCCCAGAGCCTGCCCTTGCCCTCCATCACGGGCCCTGACACCAGCCTTGGCAAGAAAGAAAAGGAAAAGAGATTCAGCTTCTTCCCCAAAAAGAAGTAGCCTCTTGTGGCGCCCCACAGGTGGGGCTGGGCGGTGCCACTGTGCCTCCTTCGACTGCCCAGGACAGGCTGCGGGCACTCTCAGCCTTGACCATGGCACTCCGGCTGCCTGGTTGCCTGCTGCCCGCCTGCTCCGAGTCACCAGGCGGGGCTCTGGGGCCCATGCTGTACTGCAATACCTGCCTTCACCTGCCTGGCCTGATGCCTGCTCCCCCACCATCTGTAGAGCAGCTCCAGGGACAGAGGCTCCCAGCTCCACTGGGCCTCCGGGCCTGCGGGCAGAGTATGGTTTTCCCAGGCTTACACCCTCCTCCCCACCCCATTCTTGGGCTGAGGATGCACCAGGCCCCCATGCCCCATAAAAGCTGGAGAAGGCTGACCGATTTGTCAGATGCTGCCCACTCCCAAAGCAAGTTACTTGGAGTCACCCCTGACTTAGTCAAAACCAGGGAAAGGGAAGAAGACACTGGAAATACCTGACCCACCCCTGGGGCGCAAGGACAGAGCCTTCAGGTAGGCCCACAGGGCCCTAGGCCTGGGGAAAGGGCTGCTGGGGACTGCGGGGACACTATGGGCCTCCTCCCCGCTGGGCTTCCTCAGAACCAGGTCTCTTACCTCAGGGGCCACTACATCCCTCCCCCCATCCTCCTCCCACCAAAACAGCAGCGGGGCACCCTCCAAGGTCCACGGTTCCTAAGTGCAAGGGGCCTCCACTGCCTCCAGTGTCCTTTGCTGCCAACCATGGGAGTAGGATCGGGAAGCTCTCCAGCTGTCTTTTTAAAGCTTCAGTTAGAGCTGAGGGCTAGAGCTCAGACCTGAAGGCGGTAGACAAGTCCTGACACTGCCTAAGGCTCTGCCTCTCCACTCGGGGATGTCTCCCCCTCCACTCGGGGATGTCTCCCCCAACACCCACTAGCAGCTGAACCAGCAATATCTGACTCAGACCCAGGAGCCCTTAGAGGCAGTACAGTCCCCGGATACCAGATGGACAGCCCAGCACCTGGAGTAAAGCAAAGCCAAATGCCCAGTGAGTACAGTGGGTACCAGCCAAGGGTACTGACTGGACAGACAGCCAAGTTCACACGTGACCTATCACCCTGGGGTGGCACTATGGCCACACCTGGATGTTACCACACATCTAACAACCCATGGACAGCTGGGACAGACGCTGGCACCAGGGCCATGAAGGTGTAGCAGCCCTTGCTCAGCTTCTCCTGAAGGTTCTGCACATGGGTGCAGAAGTCACCAAATATCTACACCCCACCCCCACCCCCGCCCAAGCACAGCCGAAGGGGCCCTGCAACCTAGACCCACGGGAAAAGCCTTCCCCAGGCTGGGACAGTCGGACTGCCGGATTGCGGGGGGCACTCGTTCCACAAGGATTTCCACCTCCCACCCTCTGAAAGCAATATAGCTCCAGCCTATCATCTTAACTGGGGTTAAGGTCCAAAAGAGGGTCAAGTTGGTGGCAGTAGGTGCTTCCCTGAGAAGACCAGAAAGGTCCCTGGGGACTGCTGTTTTTATCACCTTCCCTGTGGGAAGGAGCCTCAGACACACCGAGACGATTCCTCCAGAACGCGGTGAGGCTCAGGTAGAGACCACATGGGTAGGCATCCAGGGTTCCTGGGCCTTCCCAGGAGCACTTAGTGCTGGCACACCCCGGGGATCAAGAACACTGTGTCGAGGTGAAGCTGACTTCAGCAGACGAGAACCGCAGGAGGGTGACATTGTCTGATGGATCCTGACACCCCCAAGTCAGGTGGCCCCACCTCTGTAGCCAGGGTCTTCCTTGGCCTCTGTGCACCTACCCCTACAGCCCTCTTTGTACCTGTAGTCTAGACCATTCACCAGCCTCTCTCTCCACCTGGAGAAACCAAGGCAGGAGGCAGTGAGGGGACCACACTCACGTGGCAGTAAAGAAGACCCCCGGGACACCTGAGGGCACGTCCTGCTCCACAGTAGGGAGCACGTTCCTTGCTGAAGAACAGGTGGTGGCAAGAGTCTCCAACCTTTTGCCCTCCCCTGTGCGTCAAAGCAGCGCCTGAGCGAGGCCCCGCCAACGGAGCAACTCCACTGTCCCAATGAAAGGGCCCCAAAGGAAGCGCTAGGACTTCACCACCCGGCTGCCCCCCACTGTCAAGGGCAGCCAGCTGCATGTGACCCACCATCTAGTGCCAGCTCCTGCACATCCCTCCCCCATCACACAGGCCCCAAGACCCTCAACCAACGGGACAGAAATTGCAGGCACCCCAGTGTGGGAGACTGTGCCATGTGCATGCTCGGCGCCTGGTACCCTGGCATGGTTTCATGGGGGGTGACGGGGGTGTTTGTTTTTGGTCCTCCTTACATTTTCTACTCTGCAATCTTGTAACAGTACTCCCAGACTAGGTCGACACAGCTCCAGTCCACACCAGCACAACTGGCAGTTTAGGAGCAGCTCCTTCGGGGTGTGGTCAGGTGGTCCTCCTTCCCTTCATCCCCTGGCCTCCACGGGCTCTGGCTGAGGGGGCTGTGGACAGTTCTTGGGCTTACCTCCCCCTTCCCCCCACCAGCACCCATCACAGGAGGCCTGTAGAAGGTTCAGCTCCCACCCACACCACTTCCTGCCCTTCGGAGGGCGAGTAGGGTCCCCAAGGATGGTCCTGGATGCCCCTCCTCCCTTCTGTGGGAGGAGACAGAGAGCCAAAGGACCACAAGGCTTGGTCCCTTGGACAAGCAAGCTCAGGGAGGTCACAGTGGAGGAGGCAGCGACAGGACTGCAACCCTGTGGGGCACAGACCATGCAATCTGGGCCTCATCCTCCACCTGCTCACACGTGCTTCCACCAAACAGAGGAAACCCATTTACTAGTTTTTCTAATAAACCAATAATAACACTCTATATTTCTCTCCATTTCTTATTTGACAAGTCTTGTTTCCCTTTGACTTGGGCCAAGAGGGCTAGGTGAGTGAGTGAGGAGGGAGCTGTACCCAAGACTCTGGCTTGTCCAAGTCTTACGGGACAACTCTGCCAGCACCAGGGTCCAAAGACCTGGATTAAAGCTCACTGGGCCGTGCACTCTACCATCCTGAGAGCCTGCTGCAGGCCTTTCCCCACAGGGCTCAGGACAGATCCGGCTGGACACCAGCATCACCAGAATGCCCTGCTTGGGCGCATCTCCAAAGGCGAGCGTTTGTTTGGTCTGGGTGGATGGAGTGCAGGCACAGCCGTTTTCCGAAAGGCTCCACTGATGACTCTGATGGGTAGCCAGTGAGAACCACTGAGCGGGTTCCAGGTTCCCAGACATACCTAGATGGTTGTGTAAGAATCACCTGGGGAAAGTATTCACTACAACTTCCCAGGCTCCACCCACTGAAGACTCTGAGTCAGGGAGTTTGAACGACGAGTCATCCATCTCCTTCAATTTACAGATGAGGAAGAAGCAAGCGTTTAGGTGACCCAGCTAGATAACGGCAGCGCTAGAACCAAAGCCTGGGTCTTCTGACTCTCTCTCCATTACGTCTGTGGGCCCTCAGCATTATCGCCCAAGACCTGCCTGGTAGACAAGCCAGCTCTCTCCTTGGAAGGGGCCACGGAACATTCAGGGCAGCTGGCAGAACGCGGCCTGTCTCTGCCCTGTCCACTGCTGCCCAGCAGAGGCTCCACCAGCCCTGCCCCTGCCCTGAACCTCCTGAGGCCCTGAACCAGCAGACCTGGGGGGACACCTGAGGACCGGTCTACCACCTGAGCCCCATGGCCCCGCTCCTCCCAGGCCCCAGACATAAGAAATGGTAAAACAAGGCTGGTACCCCATGAAGAAAGGGCAGAAAACACAACCAGAAATAGAGAGGCAATCTTAGCCCTTTTGAATCAAAGACACTTTGAGAATGGGATGGAAACTGAGGATGCATCCCAGGAAAAAGTGCACTTGCACGCCTCACCCAATGCTCCAGGCCACCTGGAGACATTTCTGGGCTCCCGGTTTAGAGCCCTTGCCTCCCGGGACTCACTGAGGGAGAAAGGAGTAAACAGCACCAGACATTAGAAACCTCTGCCTATTAGAAAAATGTTCCCTCCACTCCCCCATCTCTACTTTCTTTAGTCCGACTTCGGCACTTGAGGAAAAGACCTAAAGGCTGGCACGATGTCCCTGCCCCCAAGACAGGATGCCAGGCTGGGGGTGGACAGAGGAGCCTGTGGGAGTGCAGCAGCCAAGAACAAGTCCCCTCCCATACAAGTCCCCCCTGCTGCGCCAGCTCCCCATGAGCACCCTGGTGCCTCGCGCTTCATAAGCATGGAGGGCAGAAGCGGACTCTAAGCACCGCCCCCCCCAACAACGTCCCGCCTCCCACCCCAGCCAGGCCCAGTAAGGAGGCCACACACAGGTCAGTTGGTCAGCAGTGGTTATTGCACCATTGGCAAATAATGAAATGTGTGTACATTAGCGACAACCACAGGGTCAGCGAAACAATCCACAGAAGTACCTGAACGGAGTCCGTTACATTCTTCACAGGGCGGGAATAAAGAGGGAAAACACACTCGCGCGCGCACACAAACAATAAATTATGGACCTCATTCCTGCCTGGATCCTAAGAAGGCACGGCTAAAGAGCAAAGCCTCCCCAGGCCACCTTCCCGCGCCTCCCCCAGCGGGCTCCTCGGTCTGGCAGTGGCCAGCTGACACTGGAGGCCTGAGCAGGGCTTGCTCTCCTTGGGAAGAGGTGAGCTTAAATATTTGGCTTCTCACCAGAGAACTGGATATAAAGGAAGTGGCCACACTGGCCTCAGAGGGAAGAAGGGCCCATCTGGACCTGTGGAAGGTCACCGTGGGCTTGTGGTAGGGAGGGCGCCAGCGTAGTCACAGCCCGTGAAGGCACTTGCTGAGTGCACCAGAGCACTGTTCCCGGGCACAGCCTTTCCGAGGGTCCTGGGTAAGGCTCCAGTAAGGAGGATGAGCCCAAACTTGTGGACATCTGTCAAGGCTCCTCCTCATCCCCCAAGATCCTCCCTCCCCCAAGACTCAAGAGTCAACCTACAGAGTTCAAGGCCTGGAATTTCTCCCTCAGGTTTCTCACCATGCCTTGCTGGCTTGGGTCCACTGGGTCCCTGGAACCCTCTTCCTTCAGCTGGTACTCGGCTGACTGCTGCAAATCCTGGCCCCGCCCCACTATGGCTGCTGCTGAGCTCCACCCAGGGCCTCTGCCTTCCTCCAGCCCCACCGCAGGGCCAGGCAGGGGCCCCTTCTCCATGACAATCACCCGCCGGTTGTTCTCCAGGGTGAGGTCTGCAGTGACGTACAGGGCCTCCTCTCCGTCTGGCCCACTTTGGGGCAACACCCCCAAAGACAGGGGCTTGACGGCCTCTGGGCCTGCCTGGCCCTTCTTGGCACTCAGGCTGCAGCAGCGGCCCACCCTGCCTGACCGAGGCGGCTCCACCATGCTCTCTGGCACTGAGCGGCTCCGGCTGACGGGTGGGCCTCGGGACCGCCTTCCCTTGACCTGGACCGCCTCGTCGTTGGAGGCGTACTTGGAACAGAGCTCTCGGACGTCAGGCCAGTCGAAGGTCTCAGTGTCAAAGGGGCTGAGAGGGCTTCGAGGGGCAGGCCGGGCCCCAGGTGAAGTGGTCCTGGAGTTGGCAGCAGAAGGGATGGAGAAACGCCGTGGTGACGTCTCCCCGGCCAAGCAGGGCTTGGGTGGGCTGTGCTCCTGGGCCAGCACCTCCTCGTGGTTGAAGAGGGACAGCACCGGCTTTCTCTTGCCTGTGAGGAGAGAGAGCGGCCTGAGTCACCGGGCAGGAAGGAAGAGCAGAAGTGAGGGCTCTGAACTTCTGGGGAAGGCTAGTTGGTGGGGTTTTGGGTATAATGATGGAAGAGAACCTTCATTGACCATCCATGGTCCCTTTATGAAAGGGAAATGGGGAGAATAAAGAAAAGGCAGTGGACAAGGGGTCGAGTCGAAGGATGAAAGACAAGAGCTTCTGCTCTCCTAGAGAGGGGGGCATGGCTCCATTTCCTCCGAAGGTCTCTGTTCCACAGGAAGGACACGGGAGGGCAGTGAGCATGCCCAACCAGGGCTGCACAGGTGGCCTCCAGGCATTAGACCAGCTGCCAGGGCTCACCCTGGCCCTTGGCTCTCAGTGGGGGTTCCAGCTCTCTTTGGTAGAGCTTTAGGGATCCCTTTCCCCCAAAAGCTAACTAACTCTTAAAGGGCTCTTCCACCCCAGACTTGTGGGAGGGGCCCAATCCCTACCCCCATCACACCTTTGCCACGGGATGGCAATCCAGCCTCCTCCTCCGGCAGGTGGGGAACAGCAGCAGCTGCATCTTCCCATGGCAGTGGTGGTCTGGCGGTCCCCACCTTGCTCTTGATCCGAAGGCTGTACTGGCGGGCCAGCTGGTAGACCTTGTTCTTGACTCGCTCACTCACATGGCTGTCCATCACGCGGGAGAGCTGCATGATGCAGGGGTGCAGCGGGGCCACCAGACCCCCCTGGGAGCCACTGCTCAGCTCCTTCACCAGCTCCTTCAGCTCCCGCGCCAAGTGGGCTGGGCTGGGCCGCTGGGTGGGGGAGGCGCTCTCTGGTGAGGCAGTGGCTGACTCTTCAGTGATAGCTCCCAGCTCGTGCTCCTCCAGGATGAAAAGTGGCTCATGCAGGTCAAAGCCATTGGCCTGACCTTGGCCTGGCCCCTTCTGAGGACTCCCCACAGAAGATTCCATACCTTCCCAGATCTTCACAATTTCTGAAGATGGACGGAACTCAGCATCTGTGATAGGAGCTGGGTCGCCAGAACCTGCCCCCACCTGGCCTGGTTGGTCAAACAGGGTCCACGAAGCTGGCCTGGAGCCCACCTGTCTCTTGTGCCCTAACGGGGCCACTGGCTCCGGGTCCTGCCTGGGAAGGTTGTTGAACCTGAAGACTGAGTTTCTCACCAGGCCTTTGGGGATATAGGAGAGGCTCTCCCTGCGTCGGACGCTAAAACCCGCGTCGTGGTGCTCTGCATTTTCGTAGTAGCTCTTGATTTTGTCCAGCAACAGCCGGTCTCGTGTGGAGAGCGTCGATTCCTTCTTCTTGCAGGAAGAAGACCTATTGGTCTCTGCTGAGCAGCCTGGACTTGGGGGCTCTGTCCCATTGACAGAAGGGCCACTCTCCATGGCCACGCCCACACTGAGGTCTGCTGCTAAGGGGAGCTGAGAGCTGAGGGAGTCTGTGGTGCTGTCGCACCGGGCCAGGCCCTTCTCACTGCCCTCCAGGCTGAGCACACTGCTGCTCCGGCTGGGCAGCCTCGGGGTCCCGAAGCCAGTGGCCTTGCCATCCTCCAGTGCCAGGCTGCTCCGCCGAGAGAAGCTGCTGACAAACCGCTCAGCAATGACACTGGCCTGGTCCAGCACAGAGGGCGGCAGGAGGCTCTCAGACTCCTGGGCAGTCCCCATTTCCTCCTCCTCCTCGTCATCGTCCTCCTCCTCCTCACTGCTCAAGGCCTTCATGTTTTCAGTGCTCTTGGCCACCACAAAGTCCACCATGTCACTTCGGTGGTCCAGTCCCAGCAGCTCCCGATGGGCATCAAGCTGTGTTTCCAGGACTTCTGGAGACTCTGTGTCTGAGGGCATCTCCTCAGAGCTGGGACCTTCCACGGCAGCAAACACCTCCGGCTCTGATCCAGGCTCAGGGTCTGGCTCAGCCTGGGAGAGCAGAGGGAGCTCACATGAGACCCGGGGACAAGGGGGAGAGCACGCCTGCCTGCTCAAAGCCTGGAGAGAGGGGGCTGCAGCTTAGGACAAAAGGGGCAACAGCTCCTCAGAGGGAGGAACGTGATGCTGTCCCTTAGTGACCCTGCAGCTTCGGTGCTGGGCCCACAGTCCTCAAACCCAAGGAAACTTCTAGGAACGTGGATGGGAGAAAGTGGTGGCATCTCTCTGTGGCAGCCTGTCTGGGAGCTACACGGACAGACGGGAACCCACGAACTCAGAGCCACAGCACCAGTACTCCCCACCCAGTGGGGAAGCAGCTCCCTACAGTCTGAGAGGCTCCCCACGAGGGAGCTGTTCTGGGTTCAAACCCAGGCCTAAGCAACCTGAGAGGCCAGGGCCTCCCACGCAGCTCAGGGTCCACAGGGCAACAGAACCACAGGCTGGAATCCCACAGAGGGCGAGACAGGAATGTGGCTCCTCTGCATGTGCCTAGCAGATGGGCAAGGAAGGAAGCAAAGTCTAGATCTCTCTCTTGACCACCCTGTAAGTCATTCGAACCACAAAACTGGCTAGAACAGGCAGCTTTCCAGAAAGGTCTGTAGGGAGAAGATAAGCGCAAACACTGCACTCTGAGGAATCAGACTCGACCCCACTGATATCATCCAGAATCTGCAGAGCACAAGCCATGACCTAGGCCTGCACTGTCCAACGACGGTAGCCGCCAGCCACACGTGCCTTCCAAGCACCTGAAATGGGACTAGTCCAATCTGAAATCAGCTGTAAAGGTAAAATACACACCAACTGCAAAAATTTCATACCAAGCAGCATAAACCATCTCGCGAATAGCTTTTTATATTGATTACATATTGAAATGGTGACAGGTTGGACATACTGGATTAAATGATTTTTTAATGTGGCTACTAGACAAGTTAATCACACACGTGGCTAGCATTCTACCATCACCGGACAGCACCGCTCTAGACTTTTATCCAGTGTCATCCAATTTCTCAGTCTCTGGCTGTGAGGCCCACCTCACAGGTCTAGGCCCCGAGAACAAATTTTCCTTGTGACTTTGGGAAAGCAAAGGCCTCCATTTCCAGACAACCCACAGACGGCGTGGGGTGGTGGGAAGAAGAACCTGGGCTTCTGAGTCGCCACAGGCCCAAGTCCAGTCTCAGCTCTGCCCCTCAGAGCCGCGTCAGGCACGTCACCCAACTGTTCTGAGCCTCCTTCTCCCTGTAGAGCTATTGCAGAGAACAGATGGAATAAACAAATACCAGACATGCAGGAGGTACGCCTTACGCCCTACACAGGGTGGCCTGGCTGAGGGATCTAAAATCTGGTCACTTCTGCAAATTATGCCCCGTAGCAAGGGGCCACATCTTCCCAAAGGAAGGGGCGCCTTCCTCTTATTCATAGAAAGGGGCTGTTTGCTCACCAAGTCATGAGCCCATAAGCCAGACGGGCTTCCTGAAGGGATGGTAGAGTCCTGTCCCCAGAGACCCAAAAGGAGAGCCCAAGCCTCAGAGCCCCGCCAGCAGACCTGGATATCTGGGCTCCAGACACCGGTGCATGGTCTCCCTCCCGCCTGCTGGCCACTCACCTCAGGCAGGGAAGACACAGACTCAAAGCTCAAGCGCTTCTCAACACTGTTGGCAGACCGACTGCTGGGCCTCCTGCAGCTCTCGGGGCCTTCAGACTCCCCACGCCCCTCCCCCTGCAGAGAGCAGAGGGGAGTCATCAACTCCCAGGACAACTGGAAGCTGGTCCCTTCTGCATCCATCCCAACACGGGCAGCTCCCTAAGGGGGCTGGGCTTTGCTGAGAGCCAGCTCTGGACCTGAGCCACACCAGAGCCAACCTGAACTGCCAGACCTGGGGACACAAATCCCCACCAGGTATGCAGCCTCAGAAAAGCCACCCCCCCCGCCCCCCGCCGACCCTTGCAGCCCTGCTGTGTGCCGCCTTCTCCCCGCCCCACCACTTCCACCCTGTTAGTCATGCTTGTTGGGTAGTATGCTAGTTCACACCCAGTACTGAAACACTGCATGCCAGGGGATCGCTCGGGCGTGACGGTGAGTGAGGGGTTAAGAAATGCTGATGGCAGAAGGACAGAAATGAGAACAGAGGGGTGGAAAGGGCAGGGAAAGGGACTCTAGGATGAGCATGGGCTTTGAACATGCCAGGGAGCATGCAAGGAGGAGGGGAGATCAAAGAGACACCTCACCATAGCACCCCGGGAGAAAAGTAAAGCGTTGGCCCGATAGTGCCAGCAGTGGAGGGCGGCCAGCAGGGAGCTGGCAAAGTCAGCTACCTGCTCCGCCACTGCCAGGCTCTCCTCCTCCTCCTCTTCCTCTGAGCCTGGGGTCTCCGGCCCAGACCCCTTCTTGCTGCCTTCGTGCCCTGCCAAGTCCTCCAGAGAGACCTGAAAGGCCTGTTCCTCCTCCTCGTCCTCCACCACCACTTCCTCCTCCTCGTCCTCCTCCTGCTCTTCCTGGGCACCCCCTTCAGCCTCTGGCTGCAGGCCCCGAGTACGGGACGGCTGCCCAAAGTCCAGGAGAGCACCAGCACTGCCTGCATGCTGTTTGGAGCACAAGACCCCTCGTGACCAGCCTCAGGGCAATACCCCCTCCTCCTTCCAGTGGTTGCGGGTGAGGAGGCTTTACACAGAGATGCACCTCTAGATACCAACTCCTGCTCTCCACTTAAGTCCAGTGAAGACCAGAGCGGGTAAGGGTGAGGGGAAGTAAGGGGTAGGAGTGGTTTTCAAGGTAGGGACCAGGGAAAGCTAGGACAGGGGCCTGGTCAGGAACTCAAGAACCAGAGAAGCCTGCCTGCCCCAGAGAGGAAAAACTGAGAGCATCCAGGCTGGGCAGGCCACCACCAGGGTACCTTCCAGGGGAAGGGTACAGGAGGGTCCCTGAGGCAAGGGACATGGTTTATTCGCCTCTGTGGCCCACATGGCAGAGCCTGGTGCACAGGGGATGCTTGATAGGTATTTGTTAAATGAATGAAGACAACGAGAACTAAAGGCGCCAGGGGCTGACCTGGGCAGTCCCACCCCACTCTACCCATCCAGTCCCCCCTGCCCACAAACCTTACCTTCATTCCCACTGCTCTGGCTGCTGCCGCCACCACAGAGTTCCAGTACGTGGACGAGGGCGAGAAGAGGGAAGATGGGTAAACAGGAGAACCAGCCTCTTTATACAGGACAGAGGCTAGAGGCCAGAGGCCTAGAGCCCCCTGGGGAAGACCTCCCTGGGGGATCCTATTCCTAGAACCCTCAAAGGAATGACTGATAGAACAGGAACTGGGCCGGGGGTGGGGAGGTGTGCAGAGCAATGCAGGTCTGTGAGTGTTGCTTGCTCCTGCTGCTACCTGAGAACAGGGTGAAAGCTTCGGGGGTGGGGATCAAGCCCCCTGGCTAGACAGCAAGGAGAGGCCCACTTTCTGGGTAGAATAGAGACACAATCCCCTCTATACTGTCCGTAACACCCTGACCCAGGTGGTTACCTACATCACCTTCCAGACCCTGCCCTAGAGCCACCCGATTGGCTGTTGACCCTCACACTCACCTTTCTCACTGAGCTGCCTGAGCAGGTGTCTGGTTGGCTCTGAGAAGGAAAGCACACGGGCAGTCAGCGCAGGCCTGGAAACAGCCCTGCCCCCACGCCCACAGCACCACCAGCCCATCACCAGCTCCAAGTCCACTTGGGCTTGCCCCCATCCCAGCCCTAGGGCCTGAAGGAGGCAGTCCTCACACCTACCCCACAGGGAGGGAGGGCCACTCCCATCAGGCCTGGGCCCATGGCTATGACTGCCAGTCCCCAGGGGCAGCACTGCCCACAATCCCCTGAGTTAGGGCAGCTCACGCAAGGAGCCACAGCTCCACACTGCCCCGCCTTCAGACCAACTAGCTGCCACTCTGGAGGTCCATGGCGCCACCTCAAGCCCCACCTTGCCCACAAAGAGCCCATCAGCACATTAGCTGCAGCCCAGGCCAAGCTCTCTTACAGCACCCCACCGGAAAGCGGAAGTCGCACCCAACTTTCCACGGCCCTTAAGGCCTGGCCCCACAAAGCCTTGCTGTCTGCTGGAGAGTGCTGCCCGGCCACACAGGGGCCGACTGGGCTCTAGGGACAGGACACAAAACACATCCATTAGGCAGAAGATGTCACCACCCTGTACCCCAGCCTTTCTGCAGACAGACCTGAGGCAGGCAGGCAGGGATAAGAGGACACTTGCCAACGACCAGTCTGTAGAGCCTTGGCCTCAGCCCACACTGCCGGTGCCCAGCCGGCATAAAGTGGGAAGTCCACTGTACACATGACGCCGGAAGGAAAGTCTACTGAGGTCTCTTGGCTGCTCCTGGGCAGAGGAGGATATAGGAAACCTTTTTCTCTCCTGAGATGCGTGTGCACCTACACACGCGCACACACACACGATCTGCACAACTTAAGTAAACATCCAACTGTTTTCATAAAACACTCGAGTCTTTCATTTTAGAAGCTGTAATCAAGAATGTGTAATAAGTGACAAATAATGACACCAGCACCTCACTTATTCACAAATGCTCTTTATCTGCTCCTCTCAGCTCTCTGGAAGCAGGAGGCAGAAAATGCACCGAGGTGGTCGGAGCAGCTGGCTGAGAGCAGGCAGCAAGCTCTGCCAAACTCCCTGCCCTCCCCTCTCGGCCACTTCCTGGCCTGCTCTTACACGCACGCCCCACAAGTTCAACAGCCTGATTTTGGCAGATGGGAAGGGGAAGAAGGGATACTATAGGAAGCACACAAGACGGATGAGAACAAACACTCATCAGTGGAAGCATGGACACAAGACCACAAATGCAGGCTGTCTGTACGGGGACCCCCAGTTCCCTACTCTGGAAGGCCCTGAAGAATCTAGCAGTTCACACACCACAGAGATGCCCTGCACCTGTAGTCAGCATCCTGTTTTAAAGGCTCCAGAGTACGAAGTGTGTGTTAGAAAGATGTCTCTCTCGTAATGGTTAAAACTAAAACACAAAAACAAGACAGGAGTGAACCTAACTCTTTTAGTTTCTGGGCTAAAATCTTGGCCACATGGACACTTAAGCTCTGAAACTGCTCACTCCCCAAGGGCCTCGACAGCTCTATTGGGATGCTAACATATGACAGGCAGTCTTACAGGACCACCACCACCGCCCACACTTACTGAGCATGGCCATGTGCCAGCAGCTTCCAATTTAAAGCTATGGCGGGTTGCGAGAGAATTCTAGAGGAACAGCAAGAGGATTATAGAAGGAAGTTAACACCGCCAATCTGCGGCTTTTAACATATGGCCCCATAACATTTTGCAACTGTGACAATTTGCCTAGGGTTCAAGATCCATTGGGAGCAATACCAAACAAAGTAAAACCACAGAAGCTTTCCAGAGACAGCTCGGCTTAGGAGACCAAAGCGTGTGCATCGATCCACACAGCTGTTCATGGGGCCTGTGGGCCGCAGCCAATCGAAGCCCAAAGCACTGCAGAGATCCAAGCCAGGACACGGCTCCCAGTCACGCCTGAGTCTGTCTCTCCGGGGGTCTCCAAGACATTTCCCACCCTAACTCCCACCACATGGAGAAATCTGACAGGTACCCGGCTGAGGCCAAGTTCTTCCCTGGGCCTCAGACTGAAAGGCAGAGTAAAAACAGAGGTAGAAAACACACTCAGGGGGATAAATGGAAATGCAAAAAACAAAAACAAAAAAAAAATACAATTTAAAATTTGTTTTTTTTTCCAAAAAAAGGATGCTCAGAAAAAAAAGAAAGAAAACACACTCATCACCAGGAGAGCTAAGAATAAAAGCAATGTCTTCTCTTTCTCAAAGGACAGCTAACCCCTTTGACTCCGAGTGCACTGCAGCAAGTCCAGTCGTGGAAAACCCAGGAGAGGAAAATGGAACTTTTCTTGAGACCCAAAGTCAATATTTCCCGTCTGGATTTGATGCCACTTGGAGTGTAACTTGTTTTCCCCACGTCCTGCCTCTGCTCAGGTCTACAAAACACGCCCGAAGTTACTCCTGGCTGACCGCCAGCATTCTGAGTGGTGAGGGAGAGAGGTTTCGGTCTCAGGGAGCTGAGCAGGGTGCCAGGGCCCAAGGGAACAAGCATTCCTAGGGCCCTGGAAAAGGTGGGCTGCCACAGGGAGAGGATGCTCCACACACACCCGCCTTGCCCTTCCCAGGATTTCTGGAGGTGCGAGCCAGCCCCAAGCACTGCTGCAAAGGGCCCCCCCCACCTGGTCAGGGGCCCGTGAAGATGCCTCTCTGCCCACAGAGCCCTTACCAGACTGCCGGCGGCCCTGGCGGCGCCCCTCGTGGGTGGACACCTCATCCTGGGAGGACCAAGCCTTCTTCAGGCGCTCTGGGCTGTAGCGGTACCGATTGGGATCTGCACCCAAGAGAGACGATCAGGCCTTTGGGACCCTGTCGGCTGTGGCCTAGACTCTGACCACACCCAACCACATCCCTGCTGCTCACCCCAGCCCCCGGGGTCAGAAGCCTCCAAAGCTCCCTCCTCTTCCATCCAACTGCATTCGGGAGCATCAGGCATGGAGGGTCCGTCCCTCAGCAGTGCCATGCCCCTAGGCTCACAGTAGACCCCCAGGCCTTGACAGAAGTTACCCAGGCCTCCCTAGGGGCTTCCTGGAATCTCAGCGTCAGGCAAGGCTTCCCCAGGTTGCAGCCTGACATTGAAATGCACACAAACAGGGACAGAGCAGGCAGGGAGGCCACATATACTTACAATAGGAATCCATTTCCAAGATGGCTTCCTTGGCCTGGAAGGGAAGAAACCTACCCCATTACCACCTTGCCAGGTGCCCTGCCCGCCCTCAGTGCACGGACTCCCTCTTGCTGGGTGAGGACACTCCGCAGTGCTCTGCTGAGGCCCAGGACCCAGGGCCTCCACTGAACTGACCCCTGCTGTGGAGCCAATGTCCACAGGGTGAGGCCCCATGGACCCTGCAGCTGGCTCTGAAGGACACCCTCTCCCTGTACCCCATTAGGACCCAGGGGTGGGGGTGTCCCAGGAATGCACCTTCTGGGGGATGGTGGTGTGGTGGTTCTCCAGGATAAGCCTCTTGATGTGGTGAGTCCAGTTCCGTTTCTCCTCCACTGTTTTGGCCTGGGAGGACCCAAGGGAGAGAGAGCCAGGGATTACCCCAGGCCTGAAGGCACACGACGTGGGCCGTGCTTCTGCCAAGCAGAGCAGAGGTGGACAGAGAGCCTCTGCTGGGGCCTCTGCGAGGCTACTTCAACTCGCCAGCACAAGCCTGAGCGGTGTCCACAATGACCCCGACCTTCCGGAGGGAGACCCTGAGGCTCAGTGCAGCTCAGTGAGCGGAGGCGGGTCTGTCCCCAGCCCGGGCCCCCGGCCCACCCCTCACCTGGATGCTGTACTGCTGCTTGCTGTGCTTGTAGTGAGTGACGGTGAAGCACAGGGAGTCTCTGGTGCTTTCAATCAGCATCAGGGAGGAGCACTGGGGGAGGGAGAGGGCCGTCAGGCACAAGGAGTGGGGAGGGGAGCCAACCCGGAGCCCAGCCCCTCCAAATCGCCTGGGGAGGCAGGGAGAATAACCGAAGAAGGATGGAGCTGCATCCCCACAGACTGGGGGATGATGAGGACAAGGACGAAGAGGGGAGGGGAGGGGGCAGAGGAGATGGCAGCAGTCTGGGTACCGGGATTTGCCCCTTGTAGACGAAGTGGTCGCCCCGCTTCTTGGTAACGAGCAGCGCTTTGTCAAAGAGGAAGAAGGTCTTCTCGCTCCGCACTCGGTGCAGGCGGAATGTGCCCTCCAGGACCAGCTCCCCGTAGATGGTCAGGTCTGGCCCCTTCCAGTTGATGAGCAGTGACTGAATCTCCTGTGGCACAGAAGCCCCACCCCCAGAGGTCAGGCTTATGACCTTGCTGGGGACACCAAAGGGCTCCTGAAAACCCAGCTGTTGCTGGGTCTCCCCAGGGAAGCCTGTCCCACACGGACGCTGCCCCTCTGCTCACCCCTGCAGGGCAACCACACTCCCTCTCCAGGCCCAGGCCCACCCGATCGCCCTTGCTCGTCCCTACGGCCACCGGCCCAGAGCACCTGGAGCCGGACTGCGTGCTCATGCCTCCTCTTCATATCGTTGATGTACCAGGCCACGCAGGTCATGGTGTCAATGGCATCCTCCACCACCTCGAAGCCTTCCTCTTCTTCGTCAAAATGTTTGGCAATTTCCTACATGGGAGGCAGGGACTTAGGCAGCCCACAGACTCAAGGGTCCGGCCCTCCCGCAGCCACCCACGTACTCAGGGGACCCTTGGGTTACCTGGAGCAGCAGGTGGTACTTGAGGATGCGCTGGACGGGCTTCAGCAGGTAGGAGCCCAAGGGCAGTGAGTGCCGCAGCAGCTCTTGCTGGTCCTGGAAGAACTTGGCCTGCTGCTTGTCCCGCATGCACTCCATCAGGGCGGCCACTGAGCTGGGAGTGGGGAAAGGACTGTCACCGCCTCGGAAGGCCAGGATGGGCAAGTGGGATGCTCCAGACTCACCAAATGGATCAGCCTCCCCTCTCCACCCCAATTACTCACTTGGGGTAGTTGTTGCAATACTGGGTGTAGATATCAAACTCTTGGCTCTAACGAGAAATCAAAAATAGTGATTTCAGAGAGACTCCCACTGGACTGTAAACCCAGATGCACCAAAGACATACCCCAAGTCCCCAGGACAACTCTGCCCCTCTTTCTCTGAGCCTTTGTAGATCCACCTTTGCACCCATCTGTCTGGGACATGCCATCCACCCAGCAACGCCTAGCTCCACCCCAGACGCCCTCCCTGTTCCAGACAGGACGCCTGGCACTGCCCCTGGAGAGGGGGCCCCAAGGCTCAGGTGTCCCGTGAAGGTGGGCGTTTCTGTCCCACTGAGCCTCCAGCAGAACAGGACAAGAGGCAAGGACCCAGCCCTCCTCACCCTTTCCACGAAGCAGCTGGCCACAGCCACAGGGTCACCATTGCAGTTGTCCAGGTCTCTGAGTAGCTGACTGAGTGAGGAAGAACGGTCATCAGACCCCAGACCACGTGCAGCCTCCACAGCTACCGACCCACCACACCCCTCCCAACCTCCTGGTGCCCAGACACACAGCCAGCCCTGGTGTCATGCCAAAGAGTCAGGGCTTCCACCCTCAAAGTGAGCCCTGCCCGGGGCAGCAACCACAGAAAGCATCCAGCAACACTGCAAAGAAGGGGAGCAAGGGAGACCCACATGCTCAGCAAGAGGAAGAAGGGACACCAGTACCCACCTCGGGAGAGGACAGGGCTCCTCTGCAGGCAGAAGGGGTCAGATACACAAAAGCAGAGATTAAAGGAGAAAGAAAAGAGAAAGGGGGCTCGCAAAGGAACCAAGGTCCCCAGTTCAAAAGGATGCAGTAAAAGGAGAGAGACAGGGTGACTACAGAACCCCTTTTTCTTAGATGGGGGCACTACAGAAAACCCTAGAAAAAGCGCTCCCCCCTTCCCAACCCCTCACAATCTGGCCTAGGACTCCTTCTAGACTTCTCTAGCTTGTACAGCAGGAGGTCTCCCTGCTCAACTTAAAGGGCCTGGGTAGTTCCTCCTGAACTACCTGCACTGCCCCCTCAAGCTCTGCTCCTCCCGACCCCTGCCCTTCCTCCGGGGCATCTGTGGGTCCAGGCAGCACACAGTGGGACCTCGAAGGGCCCCTCTGCCCTGAAGCAGCCCCTCACCAGGCCTTGTTCAGCCTCACCCATCACGTAGTCTGACCTGTGCACTTCCCTAATGGGTCAGATCACTTCCAGGGAGCCCTGCCTTCCCATGAGGTCAGGAGGAAGATGGAGAAGAAATTAAGATATGTGCAAGTGGAAGACAAAGATGAAAAGGACAAAGGGGTCACAAAGGGAGAGAGGGAAAAGTATCATGTGCAAGGGTCCAGCAGTCCCCTGAGGGGACACTGGCTCAGGCTAAACCCAACAAGCTCACGGCCTCAGATGACCTCTCTGCCTGACAGGAAGCACCTCGACCCCAGGGCACACAGTCCCACAGGTCCTCTTCTCCTGTAGGGAGCTAACTGAACTTTGTACAGGGTTGGGCCACCCTTCCCCACCCTCAGACAGCAGGCCCTGGGCCCCACACAGCACAGCCCACCACATTGGGGACATCCAAGATTCCCGCCCCCAGGTCTCAAGATGGGCCTCACAGGTGTAACACAGTGTATGTCAGGCCCACTCCCTACCTGTTCAGTGCGTAGATGCTTTCTATGTTCCCAAAGAGGGCACTGACTTGTTCTGGCTTCAGCAGCCCAGGTGTGTCAATGATCTTCAGCAGGTAGTCCTGCATGGAGAGAGGCATCAGAGGCCAGCCCCTCCCGGCACGATGCTGCCCTGGCCACACCTCATTGAACAGCTGTTTCTCAAACATCACCTACTGGTCTGGGTTGGACAGTTCCGCCCCAAAATTAATATCCGCCTGGAACCTCAGAATGTGACCTCTGCAGATGTAACTAGTTAAGATCTCAAGACGATATCATACTGGATTTAGGGTGGGCCTTAAATCCAATGGCTAGTGTCCTTACAAGAGAAGGCACAGAGAGACAGGAAGGCAACGTGAAGACAGAGGCAGAGATTGGGGTGATGCCACCTACAGGCCAAAGAACAGGAAGGATGGCCAGCAACCACCTGAAGCCAGGAGAGAGGCCTAGAATACACTCTCCCTCAGGGCCTGCAGAAGGAGCCAGCCCTGCCGGCATCTGGATTTCAAACTTCTGGCCTCCTAAACCGGGACACAATAAATGCCTGCGTCTTAAGCCACACAGTTTGTGGTAATTTGTCACCGCAGCCCCGGGGAAACCAACACAACCCCCTCCACAAGTGGGTGGCTTCCTTGTGGGCAGCCACACAGCCATCTTCTCCCGTGTGCCCTGCAAAGGGTGAAACGCTTCACCTCCACAGCTCTGCCAGGTGGATGCCTCTTCATCTCAGAAATGAGGAACCTGAGGCTGTGTGTGTGCTGCCCGGGGGCTGGGGGCATGACACGCCCCTGCCTGAGACACCCCCCCCCCCACCACCGCAGCCACCAAACCACAGAGCAGGGATTTGGGAGCAGGCAGGTGGGGTCTAGAGTCAGTTTGTTCAGCTCATTCAGTCTCTACTGAGCACAGAAGTCCCTTCCAACCTTGTCACGGGTGCCTACTCCCTGGGGACCTACAGAAGTTCTGCAGCCAGAGCAACTGGTCTGAGCCAGAGTCACAAGGCAGTGTGAGCAGTCAGCAGCTTCCCCAGGGTGGCAGGCGGGAGGCTGCCCCGCTAGTCACAGGAAGCAAACCTTCTGAGATAACTGTGCCAGGGAGAACTGTCCTTCCGGACTGCTGGTGATAAGTTTATGGGAGAGGCAGGCCACTAAGGCCAAGGCCAGCCCGAGAGTAGGTGGCAGGCGCACACAGCTCTGCAGTCAGGAGGGCCTTACCTCCACTATGCTGCGCAGGTCCTGCACGTACATACGCTCAGTTTCCACAATTTCCCGCACCACGCGGCTCAGGTAGCTGAGCTTGTGCGCAGGCGCCGCCGCTGCCCGGCCGCTGAATGGGGACAGGGGTCCCTTCTTGTTCAGCCAGCTGCTGGAGTTGCTGTTGTTGCGCGGGTGCCGGCCACGTGGGGAGCCTGGCCCATTCTTGGCTGAGGCCTCGGGGCCACTGGGCTCCTCCATGGCGCCTCGACTGTCACGGGAGGAGCCCGACGAGGACGTGGTGGAGGTCAGGCTTGCCGGCCGCTCCTGGCTGCTGTCCGGGCGGAGGGAGGCAGAGACGGGCATCCTGGCATCGCTGCCCGGCGGGGGCACTCCAGGGAGATTCTGTGCAGGGCGGAGGAGTCAAGCTCTGAGTCCTCACAGAAACACAGAGTAAACGGGTGGCTGCCAGGGCTGGGTTGGGGAAGGAGGAGGTGGTTGTTCAATGGATACAGAGTTCCAGGTTTGTGAGATAAAAAAACTCTGTGGATGGATTCCTGGTGATGGAAGCACAATAATGTGAATGGATTTAATGCCACTTAAAAATGGTTAAAGTGCACGTTTTATCTTATTTTAAAAATCATTTTACCACAATTTTAAAAACCTCAACTCTGAACCCACGAAATCCCTTCCCTCAGACCCCACAAGCATCTCCAAGGAGGACTGTTTGGGCCAACAGCTCTCCTGACTCCAACAGCTCTGCTGCCACCGTTCCAGGCTGGCAGCAAGGTGTGGGCCCCGTCTGGAGACAAGAGCTCAGCCACCGAGGCCCCTGAAAAGGCGAAGCAGACATCCTTGCCAGAGCCCTGGCTGGGGACAGCGCCTTCCGAAGGAACCCCCAGGATCCAGCCTCTCAGAGCCTGGGCTCCTCACACCGGCCCCAGCGCTGTGTCCTCCCAGCTCTGAGCCTGGTGCCCGGCACAGGGCAAGGGCTCCATACACAGTCCAAATGGTGATGCTAATCGTAGTTGTCGAAAAGCTCTTCCTGAGTGCCCACCTGTCAGAGCCTGCGATGGGGTCCCCAGACAAGGGCAGGCAAAGATCTGGCTCTTAGAAGCTAAGACAACAGGCACACCAGAGGGCAACAGTGTCCCCGAGACAGCAAAATCTCTAGGGCACCAGCAGCTGCACCTCAAACCTAAAAATTTCAGAGTGCTAACAGAGAAGGCAGAGGAGATGGCAAAAGGCTGGGCCCACATTGTCCCCTGTCCCCTGCCCCACCCCCAGCACCTGACACAAGTCCCTGACTCACCCTGGCTCGTAGGACACAGGAAATTCCCCAGGGCTGAGCCACTGGTGAGTCTCCCTAAGCTCCCCACGGCAGGGCAGCACAGCAAGCAGGAAGCTGCTCCCAGGTGAGGCAAACACAGCCCCAGGTGGACTTTTATTCCCTGAACAGATGGCGTGGCTCATAGATAGGCCTGCCTGAAGCAGCAGTCAGGGGAGGGCCTGTGGCCTTTGAGGAAAACAGACACTCCGCCTCTATCCCAGAGGACCAGAGCTCACTGAGACCACTTTCCAGAATGTGTATTTGATGCTGTTTCCAAAGGAAAAAAGTTCATAGCATCCTTCACACCTCCACTGACCTTGAAGCCTTTGGCCCTTAGTTCTCAGGCTCAGAAATGTCCAAATCACAGACCACATCTATGAGAAGGACCTAGAAGGTACTGTCACTCCAGTAACTATGAATTGGCCCGCCCCACCCCACCCACCAGTTTTTTGTGCCTCTGTCCCAACCTGGAACCAGAGCCCCCAGCTTTGCCCACACCCCCGAGCTCTGGCTTTTGCAAATGTTCTCTATGCCTGGACATTATTTCCTCCTATCCATCCCATGCCACACAGCCGCCCCCCACAACTGGCCTCATTTATACCCAACGCTCAGGTTCAGATTAGAAGCCATCGCCCTCTAGAAACCTCCCCCGGAACCAAACCTGGGGCACCTTCTGTATAATCGTTCAGCACCCCAGGGTTATGCCTACTCTAGCACTCCCTGCGTGAGACTATAAGGAGTTTGTGACCCCCCTATCCTAGACTGTAAGTGACCTAAGGGCTGGGGATTTAAGGATGATCTGACCAGTGAATAATGGTGGTGAACAAACTGGTACTCTACAAAGCTAAAAGTCAGGAGCACTGAGACCTGTTCACCATCCTTCCCTGCACGTCCAGCAAGGACCTCTCAAGCACAGGGCTTTGTCACTGTGTGTCTCAGCTGGGGAAGAGCGGTACCACCCGAGGTGCTCTATGTGAGCCTCCTGCTTTGCAGATGAGGACACAGTGGCAGCACTGGGACCAGTCATGCATTGTCCCTGCTTTCAGGCACAACCAAAGGAGAATTAATTCACAGGATCATCTGGGTAGAATTGAGCGTCTCGGAGGAGAGCCCCTGGGGAAATGCAGCATCGCTGCTTTTTCCTCCTGCTCCAAAAGAGCCTTCAAAATTAACCAGCTAGGCCTTTCTACACAACCAGCCGGCAGGGTAATACCATGTCATTTTAGCACAAAGACAAAGACCCATCCTCTGCCCCAGTCCTGTGAGACTTTGATGTCCCTCAATACATGTGGCACGTTGCACACACAGGCACCCCCCCACCCCAGCTCCTCCCCACCCCTCCCTTCCCTGTCAGGCAGTCCCAGCTGGAACCGTGAAACAAGGACTTACGGGGGCCTAAGACATTTCCCAGAACAGCCCTGGGGTCAGTCGGCCCCCAGAGGGATGCCAAATGGAAAAGGCCCAAGTCCCAAATGGATTTCACAGCTGGCCAGGCCACAGCGCCCACCACGCCCACCCCCCACACACTCTCTCAGGGAGACATCTCTAAAGGATACCTTCCTTCTTTTGGGAACGCATGGCAACATAAGCACACTTCAAGCTCAGAAACTAAAATCTTTCCCACTTAGAGAAACTCTCTGATTAAATGTAACTATCTGCCTGCAAGTCTGGCTCCTCTTGGGACTAACACCAAGCATGACAGCTAAAATGTTCTAAGTGCTATAGCCACTTATCTCCTAAAAACTCTGAGGTAGATACTATAATTATCCCCATTTTACAGATGCAGAAACTGAGGCCAAAAGAAGAGCCCATGGAGGCAAAAGGCTGAGTGTTATGATTCTTTACCATTCTATCTAGACCTGCTACACTGTGACGATCTACCCTCCTGTTAGAATAACACAGTAAAATACGGATTCCAGGTCAAAGATCACAGGTCATGAAGAAGGGAAAAAGCATGTGGTCATGAGGTCAGACTATAAATTCCCTGGATGATGAGAAAAGCTGGGCAGTGACCAGGAGACCCAGAATCGCAAGGCTCTCTTTCCTGGGTAGGGGGACCAGAAATGAATGTAGAGACCCCGTAGGGAAGAATGAACAGCAAAATGGGGCAGTGAGAGCAGACAAGGTGAAGTCCAGGGGGGACTGTGAGTGGGCACCACTTGACAGTGACACAGGAGAGCCATCACACTGCATTTGAGTGCATTCTGGTCCCCAAAGCCCATTCCCAGCCATGACTGTGTGTGTGAGTCAGACAGTCAGTCACAGAGACTGCTCAAGCTCAAGTATCAGCTACCCACAAGCCCCCGGGGCAGGGCCAACCCTTCCTTCCTCTCCATTGAGCATCAGTTCACGGAGTAAGACTCACCCCAAAGCCAAGATCAGAACTCAGGTCTTCAAACTCGTCCTAGAAGACACTGTCTGCTGGGGAAGTGGAGGCCTACAGAAGGAGGCAACAGGCAGAGGGCAGCCAAACCCTCCAGCCGGGTGCCCACGGCCACCCCATCCTATAACACCATGTCTCCAGTTTCCCTGCTGTGACCTCTTCCATCTCTCAACACGAACCAGTCCAGTCAATCATCAATCAGCAAATCAGTCTTCTAGAAAACCATTTCAAACACCAGGCCTGTGAAGCCCCCTTCGACAAGGTCACCTAGGACCTTTCCTTTTGAAGGGCCCAAGAAGATGCTCAGACACACACCTTTAAGAGCCTGGGGGCAGAAGAGGAAGGAAGGAAGATCTGGTGTTTTGTTTTGTTTTGTAAAACTTTCTCTAAATGAAACATAAGCCATCCCTGTTAGGTGTCTACCTCCCCTCATGAGGACCACCCCTGAGAAGCCCCAGGCAGGAGGCAGGCAGGCTGCAGCAGTCCCCTAGGGTGCCCAGCACAGTTAACTGCACTCCACTCCTCCCCACTGTGCCTCAGGCACCATGCCCACAGTCTGACCCACACCCCTGCCTCCAAGAAGAAAATGACACCACCCAAAACCCACAACTGCTCCCCTCTCCACGTTCTGCCCCCAGGCCGCTCACCACTGAGGCAGTAGGACACAACCCCGCCCCATCAACCTCAGAAAAAAGGTCTTACAGAGGCACTCACCTCCTAAAGGACCTCTGCTTCGCTGGTCCTGAGGGATCCCCAGGACTCAGCAACACTCCCTGCTGGCCCGCCCTCCCCCTCCGGTGGGCTGAGAAGGCAGGAGAGAGAAGGGGCACTTGCTGGTAAGCCCTCTGTGCCAGCCTGTGCTCTGGAGGCTTCGCAGAAAACAGTTCAGTTCGGGGAGGCTGGGTCCAGGTGAGGAGGAGGCTGATGTCATGCTCTCGCCCCACACCCAAGAAGTGGAAGGCTGACACACCACACCTGCTGTAGAGGCAGACGGGAAAGGAGCAAGGGGGTGTCCCTCAAAGGCAACTGCTCCAAAGTGCACAGGCCAAGTACGGGAAAAGGAAGTTCACCTGGTACCTGCACACGGGCCACGTCCTTCTTCAGGGACTGCAGCCTGCCTCCTTGCGTCTTTCAACTACATTCTACGGGGTCTCCAAACAGCCTCTGACCTTCGCCAGGACTATCCCCTAACTCCACCATCAGAATCTCATCAGAGAAGGTACCAGAAGGAAGCAATAGAGAAAAGGCACAACTTTTCCAAACAACGTTTCCACCTTTTCCAGGGCAGAAACATGAACCTCCACAGAGATCTCAGCGGTGCTCTCGCCTGCCGTTCAGCACAGCCACACACCACGCTGCTCCCCAACTCTGCACCCAGGAGAAGCCCGCTCTCGCCTGCCAGTTCCCACGCACCCCCCCCCATGGGGTCAGGCGCTTCTCTCCACAGGCCCCTCGGCCAGCAGAGTGGGCAGAGCTGAGTGAGATCACACCAGCAGGAGGCCACCTTTCACTGCAACCCCAGGCTTTCCCCAGGAGAATCCTTGAGAAGGCCTGGCTCTCTGCCCCTTTCACAAGCTGTTCCCTCACTCTGGCCCCTGCTCTCCCTCCCCAGAGACTCGGGGGCCCTAAGCACCCTAAGAACAGACAAAGACAAGGGAAGGCTCCCCAGGGAGTGAGTGTGAGTATCGTAACTGTCAGAGGCTGTGCAAACAGTGTGACCACAGTTTCTGGGCCACCCAAACCCTGGCCAGTTGGCTCAAGTTCGTTTTCCTTCGTGAATTCGTGAGTTTCCCACTGCCCGAGAATGGCAGGGGGCCACCCAGCGTGGCTGGGTCTCCCACACAGGACTGCAGCTGCAGGGAAGGGAAAGGACTAACTGCCGATAAAGCCCTCTCACGTGAATTCTGGGGGGAAGCCTGGGCCTAAAGACTGAAGTCCAGAAAACCCCCTTGGCCAGGCCTTGGAAGGAAAGGAAAGGAAAGCCCCTGGCATCCTGTTTCTATGGGAAGATCGCTGGCCCACACCCACACCTTACGGTTCCACCAGCTCACATATATTTGCTCACGGCTCATGTCATCCCTCAAACCTGGAATATGTCCCAGACACTCTTTCCCCACACAAATTTGGTCAACCCACCTCTTTCAGAAAGACCTTCTCAACCATTTCCAATCTCCCCAACACACATCCTATTGTAGACTGAATAATGCCCACCCCACCCCCCCAAGAATATCACATCTTAATCCCTAGATTGAAGGAACCTGTGGATGTTACCTTACATGGCAAGAGCGACTGCTCAAGCAAAGGATCTTGAGATGGGGAGGTTACCCTAGGTTATCGGGGGCGATGTAACCCAAGGGTCCTGTAAGAGGGAGGCAACAGGACTCAACAGTCGATGTGACAACAAAGCAGAGGCACAGAGAGCAATAAAGACGCTACATTGCTGGCCTTGCACAGGGAGGGAGGGGACTGCAAGTCAAAGGACACAGGCAGCCACAGGCAGCTGGAAAGGGTAGTAAGGAAACAAACTGTCCCCCAGAGCCTCCGGAAGAAACANCCCCCCCCAAGAATATCACATCTTAATCCCTAGATTTAAGGAACCTGTGGATGTTACCTTACATGGCAAGAGCGACTGCTCAAGCAAAGGATCTTGAGATGGGGAGGTTACCCTAGGTTATCGAGGGCGATGTAACCCAAGGGTCCTGTAAGAGGGAGGCAACAGGACTCAACAGTCGATGTGACAACAAAGCAGAGGGACAGAGAGCAATAAAGACGCTACATTGCTGGCCTTGCACAGGGAGGGAGGGGACTGCAAGTCAAAGGACACAGGCAGCCACAGGCAGCTGGAAAGGGTAGTAAGGAAACAAACTGTCCCCCAGAGCCTCCGGAAGAAACACAGCCCTGGGGACCCAGGCCACCTTCTGCCCTCCTTGCTGGAACACAGTAAGTGTCTTCAGCCGCTGGGTTTGTGGAGCTCGTTACAACAGCCATGGGTCACCATTACTAAAGACGTCTTTAAAGTCTAATGGCCCTGAGTATTGTTTAAAACACTGGTCCTTTGGGGGTTCATATACGTAAGCTTTTCTTCCGGACTAAAGAGTAAAACCCAGTGGGCTGGGTCTTCTTTCTCATCTTCTTCCTTCACCCACCCCCCCCCCTAGGCAAAGCACTCTCTAGGTGCTCAATACGTGTCTGCTGGAAGGACTGCAGGACTGCCTGGAGCGGCTCGCCACTCCCTTAGATGAAAGATAAACAGTGGTCAAAGTCAAGGCCTGAGCCATTTCCCCCTAGACTAATGGGTTTCCACGTCAGTCACTTACCAGCAAGTTCCCAGTCAGCCAAGAGGCACCCAGGAGTGGTGACTGCTCACTCACCCCACCAGCCCCGTCCTACTGGGCCCCAAAGGCCCAGAGCACAAGCCCAGCTGCCATGCCATGTATTATATATTAAGTGACCGGCCACAAAAAACTGGGAGGGGGGAGGAAAGTGGCCAAGGGACTACCTTGGAGTTTGGAGAAGGAACTGCAATAAGGTCCCTGTACAAACATGCCGGAAAAGCAGTCCAGCCAGAGGCTTCATATAGACATGTAGTAAAGGCAAATGAGAGCAATTACTGCTGATTAGAAATGGCTATAGCTCACAGCCAGGGTACTTCCACTTGGTTCCCAGCACTACTTGTCATTAAGCAGGGAAATGACATGATGTTACCGAACAAGGAGCAGCCAAAGTCAGTGCTAGAAGTCATACACCACTCTCATCTCTAGGTCGCAAAGGCTCACAGGACCACTGCTCCTGATCAGCAATATTCAGGGACCCAGCCCTGCCAATGAGCCATCTAGTAGCCCCTCACCCCCGAGGCAGAGGCTGCCTGACCTGAGGCCTCTAGGCTGAGGTGGGGGTACAGAGGAAACAGGAGCCACGCCTTCAAGAGCTGCGGCATTCACTACTACATCAGGTTCACAGGCACTGGAGAGTCTCAGTGGGAAACAAGTGGGAGCAGAGGGGCCACATCAGGTCCCCCGGAGTTCTCGGCAGAGGAAGAGAGGATGCACACACAAGCATGGGTGTGCAGGGGGCCCACGCAGCTCAGAATGAGTGTACTGCATGGACCCACAGGGTCTGGGGTCAAGCAGACCTGGCTTGAACCCCAGCTCCTCCACTTAACCGGCTGTGTGTGGCCTTGGGCAAGACTCACTTGATTTTTTAAAAAATTTTTCTAATTTCTGAAAAAGATTTTATTTATTTAGAGAGAGGAGAAGGAGGGAGACAGAAAAGGAAACAGTGATGTGCGAGGGAAACATCAATTGGTTGGCTGCCTCTCACATACACCCAACCAACGGACCTGGCCCGAAACTCAGGCATGTGCCCTGACCAGGAACTACACTGGTGACCCTTCGGTTCACAGGACTGTGCTCAACCCATTGAACCACACCAGCCAGGGCTTAATTTTTAGCTATTAATTTTAGAGAGAGGGAGGGGAGGGGGGAAGGAAGGAAGGAAGAGAGAGAGAGAGAGAGAGAGAGAGACATCGATTTGTTGTCCCACTTATTTCTGCACTCATTGGTTGCTTCTTGTATGTGCCCTGACCGGAAAGTGAACCCAACCAGGGCTAGGCAGATGACATTTTAAAGCTGCAATCTCCTTTTCCTGTCGCCACTTGAAAATCAGAAACATTTTCTGACCAACCGAGCTACCTGGCCAGGGTATGAGTCACTTGACCCTGCCCACCTTCAAGTTCCTCATCTATAAAATGAACCTAGCGCCCTGGCTGGTGTAGCTCAGTGGATTGAGCACGGGCCTGTGAACCAGAAGATCGCGGTTTGATTCCCAGTCAGGGCACATGCCTGGGCTGCAGTCCAGTTCCCGGCAGGGGACACATGATACATTGTGTGTCCTCGGCAGAGGCAACCATACATTGATATTTCTCTCCCTCTTCCTTCCCTTCCCCTCTAAAGATAAATAAAATATTAAAAATAAATAAATAAAAATAAAATGAGCCTAGCAGTAATACCAGCCTCACTGATCTCCAAGATCAAGGTGATAACAGCAAAGCTATTTGTACACAGCCGAGACACAGTAGGACCACCATAAATGGTGGCAGCAATGATGATGATGGTGGAAAACTTATTTCTTCCACGAGCAGCCAGGACAAAAGATTTTCTGATTTGTGCCTAAAATGTTGAACTGCATCTCAAATTAATAAAGATATTTGTTAAACTAGGTTAAAAGCATAACCTAGTGCTCCCCACCAACCATCCACCACCCATGATCCCAACAACCCACCATCCATGATCCCAATTATCGGTTTGGACCAAGCTCATATAAAGGCAAATATAAAGCAATTCAGCTGAGAAGAAAAAACAGTCTAACATCCATGCCCAACAGAAGGCCAAACCAGAAGATGAAGTATAAATAATTCAGAGTCCTTTGCTGTAGCAGGCAAGACGCAATCCTCAGGGTTCCACCAGGAGAGACAGCAGGTCCTGCTAGGAGCTGGAGAGGAGCAGGGCCATGTGGAACTACAGGCCTGAGCAAGAAAAGAATTTAAGGTAATGTCAGGTAGCAAAATCACAAGTCAGTGAACAATACAAACCATCCTTGACACTGGCCTGTGGGTTTTAAAGAAAAAACAAAAATCCAGCTTCAGAGTGGACATGCAGAGAGACAAGACATAAGACCAAGACACAAGGTACTGGGGAAGAGCCCTGGGGTTCACCCATTCTCTAAGTCCCAAGGGACATCCAACAGGGCGGAGCAGCAGAATGTGCTCGAATGAGCCCAGGGGCTCACGCAGCACCACTGGAAAGCAGTCCTAGCCCTGCTCCTACCTAGCAGGCTGGGAGGAGCAAGGCAGCGATTTGTGCCACATGTCTGCCTCTTTGGGGATAACACTACTGCCCTTCCTACCTGAGTTAAGAGCTTCAGAATTCACTGGACAGGTGTTGTTAAGCACTCACTTTGCACAAAGACACTGTGGCAGCCTTGTGGGAGACACAAAAACGAATCACACGTGGAACCCGCTCCCCAGAGCTGATCTCCCATCAAGAGAAGCAGAACAAGTGCACCGATAACAAAAGGAGGTAGAGAGTGGTGTTGTGAGCAGTTTGGCAATTCCAGTCTGGGGCGTCACTTCCGAGTATGACGCCCTAGGGCTGCTGAAAAAAGTAAGATGTTGCTCCTGTCATTGAGGAACTGAATTCTGGAGGAGAAACCAGCCCTGTAATAGATTACCCACAAAGCAGTGCCTTGAATGCTGGTGCAAAAGTACAACTACATAAACTGTTAGAGTAGCTGGTACCACCTGGGGGGACAGGGCAAATAGATTTAAAGGAGGTGGAGACATTCTAGCTGAGTCTGGAATGATGACTAAGCTTTTGCCAGGTGAAGAGACCTCTGAGGACGTCTGATGCAAAGGCAGCATCGTGGGGAAGTCGAGTCCCTAAAGGACCTGGACCACCCAAGGACCTGGGCAGCTGGCAGCAAGTGGCCAGGCTGGAAGGCAGGCCAAGGACAGACTAAAGGAATCGGCGACAGTTTTATGGAGAAGGACGCACCTGAGCCAGGCCTGGAGGAACAACTACCAAGGCAGGTTCTATGAGACGAGGTGTGGGAATGTGCCTTAAAAAGATACAAACCACCATGCGGCGCTATGGTGGCAGGTGTCCAGATAACTAGAATGTCCAAGAACCTGGAGGCCCGAGAAGGTGTTGACCATTCAGACGGTTTCGAGGAGAAAGAGAGAGGCAGAGGGAGCATCTGCTAGAAAGAATGAGGCATATTAACAACCCCTGCGAAGGGGAACAAAGGAAGAAGCCCCAGATAAATGTGAGGCTCTGAAGCTACCTAGGAATTAGACGCTTCTAAAAGCAGGATGAGAACACCTGCTCTAGAACGCTGAGACACAGGACTTCCTGGAAGGGAATCTCCCATTGAAACCTGGAGCCATTAGCTCCCCCCACCACTGGGGGAGGGGTCAGCATACACTGTTAGATTTAGGGAGCAAGGCTGCCATCAGGACAGCTCCCCCAGAGGCAATTTCCCCTCCAACTCCAAGCAGCAGCAACCAGAAAAGCATGTTAATGTAAAGTGGCCCCCTTTCGTGAAGTGCTTCAATCCATCAAACAGCCGTGGCCTTTCTCATTCCCGGGGCACTATACCAAGAGATGTGCTCCGGACACTTCTTTGTCCTAGACACTGACCTTGGGCCCGGTGCCTGACCCAGAGAAGTTAGGAAAACGACTTCCAAGGCAGACTGTAGAGACTCACATCTGAAGGTCAATTTGCAGAGGCAGCCAGCCCTTCAGACAGCAGGGCCTCCCACAGTTCCCCTTGGGGAGCTCTGCCCCACAGAGCCCAGGAAGGCCCCTCTCCACCCGGCAGCACCTGCCCCACCCCCAGCCCCTCAGGTCCCTGCCTTTCCCAGGGGCCTCACCAGGGAGGCCCAGAAAACTCATCCAACCAGTTCCCAAGTGGGAGGAGAGGCGCTTTCTCCCTCAGCTGAGAGGTTATCCAGCCCAGAATGTGGGCAGGAGGGCAGCTGCCACCAAACCCCATGTTCTGGGGCGAGGGGGTGCACATGGCATGGAGTGCTGCGCCCAGGCAGCAGAGCACCGCTCCTGGAAAAGCAAGGCCTTGATTCAAGGTTGTAAGATGTAACCAAGCCAGGATCTGCCCCGGACCTCCTTGCTCCCACGGCCCAGAGCTCCAGAGGCAGTGGGCACTGACGTAGTGAGAATTGCCCCTGCCTGGTGGCATCCATCAAGGACAGGACAGGGTTGGGGAGAACTTCCGTTCACCTGCTCCACCTGCCACTGCTTGATTTTATCTAATAACCACCCTCTGTGGATTCTGGGAAAGGGAAAGTCCCGGAAGAAGTAAATGATTAACCCTGCTTTTCCCGGGGCATGTGGGTGCGTGCGTGCATGTCTAACAGTGTGCTGGGTCGTCCCAGGAAGGGCCCCTTCTCTAACCACCCAACTCTGAATGTCCCCTAGAAGAATCACTTGCTGTCCCCTTAACAAGGACACAGGACACTCTTACCCAGCCAGGACAGACAAATCCACACTAGAAGAAGCCGGGCAGGATAAAGAGGACCAGCCGTCTTTCCTGCACCTGCACCTGTGAGGACCTCAGTGTCTGAACCCCCAAGGGAGAAACCTACCTTTGGCCCCAAAGCCTGTGGCTGGCCAGGTTTCACACAGCAGGGTGGGGTGGCAGGGGAGGGGTCTGGCAAGGCTTGGAGTTGACAGAGTCCTGGTCACACCCCACTTGCACCCCTGGCATGACCCCAGCTGGGTACCTACTGCTTTTCTCAAAAGGGCTCCCATCTGAGCACCGAGAGGGCCGTGTGGGACCGGGAAGCTGCATTCTTCCACACGGGCACTGGCAGTCGGGCAGTTAACAGGCTTGGGGCGAGCAGAGAGCTGCCACCAACAGCCTGGGAATCACGGCGCCTGCGCCTCCTGCAAAACCTCTCCAATAAATGTCCTATTCAGAACCAGTTCTGCGTGTGGGTCATACTTTCTGCATTTCTATCATTCTTGATTCCTGGGAGGCCCCTAAGAGAGGAAATGCAGCTTCCCACTCCAATTCAGTAGGTCCCCACCGGATGGGGACTGAGGCCAGGGCCAGGCAGGTGAGCACCACACTACTGAGGACACGCAAGTATCTGCAGTAATTAAACACCGGGCACACTAACAGCAGGAAGTCAAGTACTGAACACACACAACAAAGCCAGATCATTCACCAGCGCCATAATACTCCATTTATGCAGCTCCTCCCCCACTGCAGGCCAGCAAAGCTGGAGGACATTAACACTTCAGGCCTCACCAACAACCATGGGTAGCAGGGAGGGGCAGGTGAGCATCAGGTATTATTACCTGCGTTACAGATTAGGAAACTGAGGCACAAGTAGCTCACAATGCCAAAATGGAATACCGTCAACTAGCATTTTATTTGGGTGAACCAGGCACTGTGCTAAACACATTCTCTGTGTAATCTCCTCACAGCGACCCTATGATCAGGAGCTATTTGCTCGCTTACCCAGGACTGGACAGTGAGGTAAGGGGGAAGTTCCTTCCCCTACACCAGCTCCCTTAGGATGGAAGAGAAAGGTGCCATCCCACAGCCCCTCGTGGGAATGCCATTGGGCTAGTAACAGTTGACTCCAGAACAAGTGGCTACACTGTGGGGCGGCCTCAGAGGCCAAAACAGTCACCCAAATTCATAACTCACTCGTATATGCCTCCACAAACCACTTTTGTGACCACCTAAGATGACCTGGCAAAATGGTCAGCTACCATGGTCCCCTTTCTGGTCCCTCAACTTGAGATGTATGAAAACTTTTGGTCTCCCCGGGAGTGGGTTGAGGTGGGCTTACCTGTACACTAACTTGAGACCAGTTCAATAAAATGCACACCCTAAAGGGGGGAAAAAAATGACCAGGAACAAGCACAAGGCTGCCTTTCTCCACCTGTGAGGTCTCACAGTAGGGGCACTAATCTGTACCGGGGCACAGTGAGCAGCAGCAATCTCGTTTTTTCTGTGAGTGCCCTGTCCACTCACGTCAATTACAGCCTCCTAAAGGTAAGGAGGGCCAGATCTTCCTGGGCTTCTGTAATGTACACTGTCTTCCCCCAGGTCTTCAGCAGGTCTTCTCCTGCCTCTGAGAATTGACCTTCAGATGTGAGTCTATACAGTCTGCCTTGGAAGTCGTTTTCCTAACTTCCAACAAATCCCCAGCACTGATCTTGGCAGCTGCGGAAACACTCACTGGAAGGAGGCTGAGGCACACAGGACGAATGGTGTTTTCTGGGCTCTCAGGATGGGAGAAAAAGCCAGCGCCAGTGGAGACACAGAAAAAGGTTCAGGAGCAAGCGCCAAACTGTTCACCTCTTCTCCGCTGCCTGAAAGCTGCACAAGTGGGGCTGAGATGACTTCCTGTCCGAAACAGGACAACTCAAACCCACTCGCATTCATTGGCAGTTTAAACCCTGTGCCAGGTGCTGAGGACGTAGCAATGAATAAGACAAACCTGGCTATCACAGAATTAATGCTCCAGCTGGGAGGAAGGCCACAAAAAGTGGACAAATCGCTTAGAGAGTGTGAGGGGGGTCTGGGACTTTGTTAAGTAGGGAGGTCTGAGAAGGCCCTTGGAGATGGCTCTTAAGCAGAGAGAGATCCGTGTGATAAGCAGCATCCAGGCATGCAAAGTTCTGGGGGAAGAGCCCTCCAGCAATCTTTTCCCTACCCGACCGTGGGCCACACACCTACACACACGATTTGTCCTAGACCTCATCATCACCAGTAAGGGCAGACTTCCAAAATATTTAGTTTTTAAGCATCCTACTCCTTACCACCACGGAAAAGGAGCTCAGTGTAAAAAATTACAAACACAGTGAAAAAAACCACCAGACGAGAGTCTGAAGACAAAACAATCAGTATTCCAAGAGCTAAAAATACAAGAAAAATCTAAAAATATACATATTGTCTAAAGTACCAAATGGAAATGAAATATACATTATTAAAATTTAAAACCCAATAGGCAGGTTAGTGAAATGGGGAAGAAGTGGAGGACATCATCCTGAGACAGAAAATATCAAGAGACATAGAGGTTCACAGAATTCCACAATAAAAAGGAAAGAATGGAGAAGGGCAATGTTCAAAGTCAGAACATATATGAATTTTCCAGAACTGAAGATGGGCTCATCCTTAGATCAAGGGCATACCCAATCGGCGGGCAAGCCCATCCTCGGGGTTCAAAGTTCACATTCAGTTAATTCATGCACTGTATAAAGACAGAACACTAAAAACAAAAAAGAACACTGCCCAGCGTGGCTCAGGTGGTTCCTCCCCAAACCAGAAGGTTGCAGGTTCAATTCCCAGTCAGGGCACAATGCCTAGTTTGTGGGTTCAATCCTGGATCCCAGATCCCTGCTCCAGGCACCAATGGGAAGCAACATTTCGATGCTTCTCTCTCTCCCTCCCTTCCCCTCTAGAATCAATGAAATAAAAATGTCTTCAGGTAAGGATTTAAAAATATATATATTTTTTATCTTAAAGGATTATAAGGAAATAACATGAACAATTGTATGCTAATGAAGTAGGGGGCTTAGATGAAACAAATTCCTAGAATGACACAAACCGTTGGCTGAAACTGATTTCTTTCTTCTCAGGAAGAAATGGAAAATCTGAAGAAACTTGTTAACAAGAAACTGAATTAATCATTTTTAAATTTCTAATTTAAAAAGCCCCAAATTAGAAGGCTTTGCTGGTGAGTTCTACACATTTGAAGAAAAATTAATAATTCTTCCCAAACTTTTCCCAAAAACAGAAGAGGAAAGAACACTTCCCAACACATCCTATGAAGCTATCTTACCCTGATACCAAACCAGACAAGACATCACAAGGAAAAAATGTGTCAGTCCAATGTCCTTTATAAACATGGCAGGAAAAAACCTCAACAAAACACTAACAAATTGAATCTGGCCACATATTCCTTTAAAAGTGTATCCATGATGACTGTGTGGTTACCCCAGGAATACAAGATTGGGTTAACGCCTGAAAGTCAATTAATATAATTCTAGGTTATCAATAAAGTACAAAACTACCTGGTCATTTCAACAGACCCCCTCAAAATCACTGAGAAAATCGAGCGCCCTTCCATGATAAAAACACCACACGAACTAGAAATAGAAAGGACCATCCCTGCCCTTAGATACAGCATCTAACAAACAAACAAACAAAAAAAACCCACGGGCTATTTCACACCTAATGGAAAAAGTGGAATGCTTTCTCCTTAAGACTAGGAACAAAACAAGGGTGTTCCCCTTCTTGACACTTCTATTCAACATTGTACCGGCATTCTAGCCGGGGCAATTAGGCAAGAGGAAGACATTCCAATTGAAAAGGAAAAAGTAAAACTATCTCTCTTCACAGATGACATGATCTTACATATACAGAAGATCCTAAGGAATCCACTACAAACTATTAGAACTCACAAGAGGTTGGCAAGATGGCATGATGCAAGAGCAATATGAAAAAAATCAAGCCTATTTTTATGTACTAGCAGTGAACAATCCAAAAATAAATTTAAGAAACAAAACAACCCCAAAAGTATTTTATGCAGCGAAAAGCATAAAATACTTTGGAATAGCCCTGGCTGGTGTAGCTCAGTGGATTGAGCGCGGGCCTGCGAACCACACGATCAAGGTTCGATTCCCAGTCAGGGCACATGCCTGGGTTACAGGTCAGTTCACAGCAGGGGACACACCAGAGGCAACCATACATTGATATTTCTCTCTCTTCCTTTCCCCTCTAAAAATAAATAAATAAAATCTTTAAAAAATACTTTGGAATATATTTAATAAGAGAAGTGCAAGATGTACTGGAAACCACGAAACACTGATAAAAGAAATTAAAGACCGAATGAATGGAAGGGTATCCCATGTTCATGGATTGGGATAGTTAACATTCTTCAATCCTTGGCAATGAGTATTGAACTGAACTACAAGACTGAACTACAAGACTCATTCAAAATTCCAGGTGGCATTATTGTAGAAATTGACAAGATGATCCTAAAATCTGTCCAGAAAAACAGGGAAGCAAGAATAGGCAAAACAATCATGAAAAATATTTTTTTGTGTTTTGAAGGGAACTATCAAGTAAATGAAAAGATATCAGACGTATTGTGACCGTTTTGCAATGTATACAAATATTGAATCATTGTGTTGTACACCAGAAACTAATACGCAGTATAGTCCCCCCTTATGTTCCACAACCCCCAGTGGATGCCTGAAGCCACATAGTACCGCACCCTATGTACGCTATGCTTCTTCCTATGTATATACATAAAGAAAATAGTCACAGCAGACTACATATTGTATGAACTCATTTACGTGAAATGTCCAGAAGAGCCAAATCCACAGAGACAGAAAATCGGGTAGTGGTTGCCTAGGGCTAATGGGTACAGGGGGTTTTTTTGGATAAAAATGTTTTCAGACAAGATAGTGGCAATGGTTGCGGAATTCTGTGAATATGCTAAGAACCAGTAACTATATACTTTACATAGGTGGATTTTAAGTATGTAAAACATACCTCAAAAAAATAATAAATCAGTCAGATCTTAAAAAGTAACAAGTCAGTAAGAAAAGTATAGACTATGCAACAACTACTACCGAAAAAATTGGCCAGTCCTCTGGGGGAAAAAATAAAATCAGTTCCATCTTTCAAGGCTGAGTGGTTCTCACCCTGGGCTGAACATAAACACCACCTGGGATGTTTCATAAGCAGGCCTCGATCCCAGAATATTCCTGTTTTATTGGTCTGACCTGAGACAAGGCTCAGACATCAGCACTTTCCCAGGGGCTCCTCTTGACCTTTAATGTGTAATCAGGCTTGAGAACCAGTGTTGTGTGTATTTTAAAAGATAAACAATACACACACACACATGCACACACACACGCATTCCAGGTAAATTTAAAATGTAAGGACGGAAAGCAACACTTAACTCTAAAACAACATATTAAAATGTATATTTATAAAATTAGATTGGAAAAGATTTCTTGAACAGGACACAGTAAGTACAAACAAAAGATCAGTAAATCTGAGATTAAAATTAAACATCCCTTGAAAAATGACACTAATAAAGGTAAGACAATTTTGAGCTAATATATAATGAATATGACCTGCAAAAGATAGTTATTAAATATTTTTTTTCATTCCTAAAAATCAACAAGAGAAAGACAATGGCAATTAAAATGGAAAAAATACACAAGAACCTATAACATGGTGCAGGGTGGGGAGATGGTGAACTAGGGACCATGAGTGGGAAACTTTTCACTATATTCCCTTTCGGGGTTTGGATTGTGAATGTATTACATAGTTTAAAAAAATGGTTTGTTTGTTTTTTTTGTGAAGGGCAAAGAGTCACAGAAGAAAACAAACATGATAATAAACATGAAAAGTACCCATCCCTTCCTGTAATCAAAGGGCTAATTTTAAAAACAAATTTATAAAATAATTTTAAAATACCATTTCATATCTACTAGATTAAAAGATACAAACCAAATGTCACTGAAATAGGAGCTCTCATGTTCCCAGGAAAAATATACATTGGCTTTGTATATTGGTAAATATGCATTGGTTATGAATGATTCAGGGTCATTATTTTGGGCAGCAGCATCTTAAAAAGCACAGAGAAGATGGGCACATGGGTGTTTCGTACAGTATTATTTATAGTGGTATGAAAATAGGAACAAACCTAAATGTCCATGAATAAGAAAACTGTGACTTAACTACACAATACATATCGATAGTTAAATAAATACCCTAGACGTAAATATATCAACATGGATAAATCTAGACACTATTGTTAAATAAAAAATGCAAGTTCAAGAAGAATGCATCTAACGTGTCAAAACTAAAAGAGGTAACAAATTACTTACATACCACAATAATGAGTATAAAAACATGCATAGGAATGATAATCGCCACAATCAGAAGAATGTTACTTCTAGAGAGGGAAAGAAGAGAAGGTGATTAAGAGAAAAACACAGAAGGCTTCGAATGTCACTTTCTATCTCTACAATAAATGAGAAGTAGACATGGTAAAATTACCATCTGCCAGATCTGGATGGGGGGCACATGGTGGGAGAGGTTGCTACGCAGAGGCCGGCCCCTGTCACCCTGGGGACGGGCGGGGACAACCAGAGCCAAGACTGCACAGCACAGCATCTTTCAGCCACATCCAGACCCAAAACAAAGGAACAAAGCTCTTCATGGAAAGAGGCCTGGGATTTTTGAAACGGCAGCTCCTCCCTGTCATTTTCTGGCCTCAGAAAGTGCTGGGTGGCCCTCAGGCAGGTGCTTAAAATGTACGTGTATTGAAAGCTTTCTTGTTTCCGCTAGGGCAAGTGCCCTTTGGAAGAACTGGCAGTCTGCTTGGGTGTAGCCGAATTGAGGCAGACCCATCCTAGCTCTACTGTTAACACAATAAAACCTTGACTTGCTGCACAGAGAGCTGCCCAAAAAGCCCCACTTGCAAGAGAGTGAGGCGTTTCAAAAACAGTCTGGGTCCCTACAGAGCTGAGAGCACGTGCTCCAGAGTCACTCAGACGTTCAACCTCATCCCCAAGTCTCGGCTGAGGGATTCTGGACAAGCAATGAACCTTGTGAGTTTCCTTATCTGTGGGTGGGGCCACACCACTTATTTTGCCTTGTTGAGAAAATGATATTATTACTTAAGCATCAACAGTTTTAAAATTTTAGTCCATTTGATTGGGAATCTTCTAAGACTTGATTGGATTATTTTTTAGAGAAATGAGAAGGGAGGGAGAGAGGGAAAGAAAAACATACATGTGTGAGAGATACATTGATCAGTTGCCTCTCACATGGCCCCCCCCACGGGGGACTTGCCCCACAACCCAGGCATCTGCCCTGACTGGGAATCGAACCCGCAACCTTTTGGTTTGCAGGCCAGCACTCAATCTACTGAGTCACATCTGCCACGGTGGGAATCTTTTAAAAATATACTATTCCTTTCCTTCCTAAACAGAGTCAACGGAACATAATTTAACCTTTTCTTGATGACTTGGGGTCACAATTACCAGCAAACATCATCAATTTTCTTTAGTTTTTTAAATTAAGTGCATTAGGGTGACACTGGTTAATAAGATTATATAAGTTTTAAGTATACTTTTCTACGATACATTATCTGTATATTGCATTGTGTGCCCACCACCCAAAGCCAATTCATCCTCCATCAGTCATCATACATTTGGCCCCCTTCACCCTTTACTACCCCACCCCCCTTCCCACTGGTAACCACCATACTATTGTCTGTATCTATGAGTTTCAGTTTTATATCCCGCATATGAGTGAAATCATATGGTTGTTAGCTTTCTGTGACTTATCTTGCTTAGCATAATATCCTCAAGGTCCACCCATGTTGTTGCATCAATGATCAAAATGATGATTTCCTGCAAGGGCCCAAGTGTGCCAAGCCATTCGACCTAAATAAACAACTCCCGGCTTTTCACAGCCTTCTGATCTCGGTCAACTCTCCATTGCACTGTGGTCATTTTTCCTCTCAATGCCAGTCTCTTTACACCCTTTCTTTGCAGCTTCCTTTCCGTTGTGGGCTTGGAAACAGGATGACACAGCTTATATATAAAAATTAAACAGGGTCTGAGGGCACTGGTATAAAAAAGGGGGGGGCGGTGAGGGGGGGACTTGAGTCCTGGCTGATCTGAGACCTCCTTGGCCGCACGCACATACGCGTGGCTGCTGCACGGCCAAGCCCTGAACAAGCAAGAAGGGATGTGATGCAATTTTATGGGACATACTATGGGGTGAGCTCTACTCAAGACTACAAGCACACCCCACTGTCCACCTGCGGGCAAATGCAGGAGGCCCGGGTGGACTGGTCCCAAAGACCCCAGGCACCCCTTCACTTTTCCGGGCTGGAGGAATACAGGTCTGCCTGCCCCTCCGCCAGAGCAGCTGACCACAGGTTACCTTCTTAGAACCTTATATCCTGGGCACGTTCAGTCAGGAATAGAACATCAGTGAAGAGCATGAAAATTTAATTCCTATGATTTCATCACATGGTTTTGTTATTAATAAATACTAAGTATTTATTATTCAACAAATATTTACTGTAATGCAGGGAGCACAGAAGATGTAGTAATGTGCAGAATAGGTAGAGGCAGCTTAAATACTGGTTCCCTTTTTTCCCCATAAACTTGTCATCTATTACTCAAGAGCTCTGATCTACATACTTATACACAGTCTCACAGCCTGGACAGTAAATAACATGAGTGTTTTAAGAGCTTCCAGTACCTGTAGAACCCATCTCTCCTCTTGGGCTCCTATTACCACAGTAAAGTTGACTTCCCTCCTCCTGCACCCTCTTCTCATCCCCAACCAGGCTCCAGCAATAATCAGAGCAACTTCTAGAACCCTCAAACTGTGTTTCCTAAAGTCTGCACGCACAGCTGCCATTGCCTCTACTGGCATGTTGCTCAGGTCCTGTGTCCAGCCTGAGTCAGCTCAGCCCAGTAGGGAATTTAAGAGTCCTTAAAAAAAATCCTTCTTTGAGCGTTAACCAAGGCTCCCTCCCCAGAGGGCAGCAAGAGGACTATGAAAAGCCCCTCTCTCCCTTAGCTTGCATGTCCATGTGGCGACATGCCCCAAGGGCTGGGCTCGACTGCCACCCACTGCCTTCCTCCCCCTAACTTTGTGGAGCACAAGCTGGAGTAGCTGAAACCACCAAGCCCAGAGTCCTCTCAGGACAGGACGCAGTGCAAGCTCAGCATGCCCTGATCACTTGTACTGCTGTTCTGGTTGCTCCATGGGAACAAAGAGGAATCGGGCAGAGTTCCTGCCCTCAGAGAACGTTCAACCAAAATAAGAACACAGTCAAGACCCAGCTGACGGGCCGGGCTTTACCCCCAAACAGGCTGCCGGCATCTCTAGATGCACCTCCTTACTACACTCACAGGCTAATTAACTCCGCCTTATTTTCTCTGCCGTGACAGAAGTGTCGGGGGCTGTTCAGGTCCCTCTCTGCAGCTTCCTCTGAGGCCAGATTATATCTAGCTTCAGCTGCCTCCCCGCACCAACAGGCAGGCCCTGAAAGTTCCCTCACCACGGGGCCTGCCTGGCTGGCTGGCTGGCCTGCAGAGTGCAGCGGGGCACCCCAGGGAGTGGCCTGACTGATGACCACTTCCCTGGGCCCCACCCTCCACTGCCCAGCCAGGGCAGCGCCCCCAGGAAACCGCTCACTGCAGCTTTAGATGAGCTCCTCCCTTCTGAGGTCACACCTCCAGCTGAGAGGGGAAGCAGTTGACAGCTGCTCAGAGTTGAGCAGAGAGCTAGACTCTAACATCGGATGTCTGTCCCTTCTGCCACTCTAAATTCTGGTCCATGAGGACCCTTCCTACAACTTTTTTCGAGGCTGCCTCTGAGCCTTCATCAGAATCCTCTAGCCACCTCCACAGGTTCCCTGGAACAGCTCCCTCTTGCCCTCTGCCCAGCTCTCCAGCCCCTCCCTCATCCCCCCACCCCCTTCGCCCCCTCACTGTCTGCAAACTTATCTAATAGACACTGGAGATGGGGGCAGAGCGGTGGGGATAGCCTTCCCATCGCGAGGCAGAGTGGAGAGGCCAGACACTACCGCGTGATTCAGTAGGGCTTGTTGGAAACAGGGACTTCCAGAGCAAGAGAGGGTCGGGGCGCCAGTCACCAGGGGAAGCAGCACACACCTGCATGTCCCCTATTCAACTATCAGGAGTCTAAGGTCACGGTGAAAAACAGAAACAGAAAGGCTCACTAAACAGAAAGGCTGCAATAACTAGGATTTCTATTTTCACCTCCCTCTAATCGCCCATTCCTACCTAAAAATTGAAATAGAAACTTCCCATACACAGTCCCTATCATTAAAGATCTTAGGCTACCTCTGCAGAATTGGGAAAAATAACTAGACTATCATTTATTGAACACCTGCATCGGCTGTGCTAGCGTTTAACATACATCATCTGTCTCATTGTTCATTTTCACAATTCCATACACAATAAGTATGATGACTAACTTCATTTTGCATGCGGGAAAGACAGGCAGGAAGGAGTGTGGCATCATAACTAGTAAGCTGCCAGGCTTGGATTTGAACCCAAGTGCGTCCAGTTCCGCAGTGTGTAGCTTGAACAAGGTTTCAAGAAGAGGAAATCAGAGATGAAGGGAAATGTCTCCTTCAGGCATTCCCTCAAGCATACCTTCCTCTGGTTGCTTCCCAGACAACCTCACCTAAAACACCAACTCATCCCTTCCATGATTCACATCCACCTTCCCTATCATATTTTTCTGCTTATCACTAAAATCCTTTCTATTTCAATTATTTATCCTGCCGTCAGCTTCTCTCACTAGAACTCAACTCATTAGGTCAATGATTGTGTGTGTGTATACATACATATATGTGTGTTTGTGTGTGTGTGTGTATATATATATATATATAAATAATAGAAGAGGCAGAGAGTGCAGGAAGAAATAAAGGATGATCCGCCCATTCAGGGGAACAAAGGGGACGAGAAAAAATAGTGAGAAAATCTGGCCAGAGGCAAGCTGGGGGCCCCAACCTGAGCCATGCTAGAGGAAGCGAGGGTCTGCCAGGTCCTGTGCACTCCAGTACAACCTCCCTGGCGGCCAGTCATTTCCAGCTGCCAGGGCCCCAGCCTGAGGGCTTCTGCTGGGGAGGGCAGGCCGGAACAAAGGCCTAGGGACCTGCAGCTGGGCTGAGAGGCGGAACAGAGCAGTGGGCTGAGCCAGAGGGGCAGCCTGGGATGGGGGAGGGGGGCAAATGAGGCGCTGAAAACAGCTCTCAGTGCAGCTGCAAAGGCAACACACTCCCAAAGCCCAGAGGCCCCTCACCCCTTAACACAGCAGAAAACAGCTTCGATGGCTCCAGTTAACCCCCTAGGCCAGCTCCAGCCTGGGCTTGCAGCAACCCTCCACGTTTGGAGCCAGAGCCTGCACAAGGCTGAGAGGGAGGTAGAGGTAAAGGGGTGAGTCACACACTGGAACGCGGTCCTTTCCCCCTCCAACCCGTCATCCCTCAGGCCATGGCCTTTGGCCTCCTCCAGGGTAAACACAGTGACCCTGGGATTTGGTAAGGCAAATGTTTACTCTGGAGCTGAGAGACTACAGGCCAGGGGCGTAAACTTTCACCATTGGCTCCTGGTATCTACCCTTCCTTGTGGCACATGTGAGATGAACCCAGGAAATTATAAAGCTCTAGAGGGGCCCTCCGAGCCACAGCTGGGCCCTTTATTCTGTATGGGAGTTTATGGAGCAATTGCTACACAGGTGGCTCACCCCAACCTCTATGAGGAAGAGCAGGCATGTACCCCACTTTACTCACGTGAAAACTGAGTCAGAAAAGGTATATGACCTGCCTAGGTCATGGGGGAAAAGCATGGATTAGACAGAGTGGAAAGATCTGAGTGCTGGTCCGAGTCTGGCCACCAGGGACCAGGTTCCAATCACCTCCCATCTCCCGGCTCTGCTGCCTTCATACACGTGGAATAGGCTAGTCCGAGATGCCTTCCAGCCCAAGAGACGCTACCAACCTTGGATGCCATGCAGTAGCACCAAAACTAAATCTCAGGCAACATCCTGTGCTGCGCACCCAGGCTGGGGCTCTTCCCACTCTCCTGATGCCCCACTTCTAATACATGCAGTAGGAAAGCCCTCAAGCTCTTATGTAAACCCCTCTCTGTTTCTAGGATTAGGTTTGCCCCATCCCCAGAACAAGGTACCCAGGTAGCCCAGGGAGTGTCCAACCCTCCCCTTAAAGGAGCAGAGGCAGCAAAAGTATTATCAGCAGCTGTAGAAGGAGATGCAATGTCGCAGGACAGCAGTAAATGGGGTGAATAACTCCAGAGAGAAGAGGTACACCTTTTGGTTCTTACTCCCTAGGTTTTCCTCTGGGGATGGTTGAAGTGAGGTACTTCCAGCTAAGTCACGCAGATTCCACTCCCAGGACAGCAGAGGAGGGGCTGGGAAGGCACTTTCCGGAGAGGAGGCAGGTGATTTGCTCAGCAGGGAGCCCTCTGGGGGCAGTCACTTCTCTCCCTGCTTACTATTTCTTGAACAAGGTCGGTGTGATTGGGCTGCATGCCGCGGCAGGGCTGGGGAGACTGGGAACCCCCAACCCCAGGATTCCCTGTCGGGAGCTGTGGTCTGGATCCCCTCCTGGGGGCCCCAGAGCAGAGACCAGGCCCCATCATTTGCCAACAGTTTAACGAGTGCGTTTAGAGACCGAACAACAGCCATTCACACCGCCGCCCCCCCCCCCCGCAGCCTCTTTGCCACACTTCTCCAGCCTCCCACCATTATATTTCACAGTCCGTTCTTCCGTTTTTTTCAAAAGCCCTCCAAAGAATAAAAGTAGGTATCTAAATTTTCTTGAATTTTCAAGTTTGCACTCCTTATCCTAGCTTTCTGAACCAACGGGCTGAGAACATGGAGCAAATGAACCAAACCGATTTGAGGAGTGGGCGAGGTCAAGGTACTCGGTGGCAGGCAGAGGCCTCAGTGATTTCCGCTCCCGGACACCCGCTTGAGACACGCTTGTGGCTCCGCTCTAATCCTTCCACGGCATGAGCTGAGATCCCAAGAGCCAGTACCGTGTGGCACAATCCGGAACAGGCTGCTGGCGCCTCTCGGGCTCCCAGGACCAGAGGCTCAGGACCTTCCCTGGCCCGCCGGGCCCACAGCCCGGGGCAAGAACCAGACCTCCGGGGAGAGAGCGCGCAGTGGGGTGGGTGGGCGCAGCCTCGCGGGCTTCGCGGGTTTCAAACTGAGCCTCTCGGAGCCACCCAGCGCGTTCACTCCTTTTGTTTCCGGAGTGGGGGCTGAAGCGTCTCCGCGCCCGAGCCTCCCGCTCTCCAGCCCTGGGCCCGGAGGGTCGCCTGGGAGGAGCCGCCGCAGCCCCGGGCCCTCCTCGGCCGCCCGGAGTCCTCACCCCGCAGCGGGCTAAGCGGGTGTCCCGGGAAGGTGGGGGCGTCGGAGTGACTCTGGGCACTGCCGCTCCGCCCGCTGCACGGGCGGAGGGCGAGGGGAGAAGCAAAGGGCACTCACCGAGCGGTGGCTGCCCGCCGGGTCCAGCACGCACGGCGCGCGAGGCTTCCCAGGTGCGGCGGCGGCGACGCGGGCGCGAGTTTGAAAGTCGCTCTCGCAAGGGGCTGAGGCTGCCGGCTGCTCCCGCCTACTGCCAGCCCTTTGGCGTCCCGGGACGCAGCCAGGGACTCGGCCAACAGCGAGCGCGGCCCCCGCAGACCCCCAGCCCGCGCGCGGCTTCCCAGAGCCCGGCAGGAAGTCGGGGCTGAGCCCGGGCTGCGGCGGGAGGGAGGAGAGAGGGAGGGACGGAGCAGGAATTTTTCCAGTGGGTGGAGACTCCGGCCGCTGCTGGAATCCAGCAATTGGCGACTCCATAGGGGCCTGGGAAGCTTCCCGGCGCGGCGAGCTGTATCCCGGGGTAAAGGCTGCAGCGGCGGCGGCGGAGCTCCCGCGCGGCCGAGGATCAACGCCCGCAGGTGGGGCGGGCGCGGAGCCCCACAGTGTGGGCTCCGAAGTGCGCCGGCCGCTCCGGGGCAGCCTAGATGCTCCAAGATACAAAGACGCACGTGGTGGAGGTCAACTGGTTGTCACATCCCACCACCGCCTCCCGAGAGGGCTCCCAACAGCCCAAACGTCCCCCATTGGACGTACAGGAAAGGGGCCTTCTCAAGTGAGGTGCTTGTTGGGATCCGATTTGGGGGTCCTGGACCCACCAGAGCAGGCCACCTGGGCTCTTCTGAGTCCGGAAGGCACGTCTTGAAATCCTCGCCAAGACTCGGTTCCCGTGACCCTTTACAGATGTAAATCCAAGCCTGTGAGAAGCTGACAAGAGATGAAGCCGATTACTTGGAGGGAGTCCACCAAGAGGCTGTTAGATGAGGGAAAAAGATGCGGAAATCTATGGTAGTAGAGGACCCCATTTTTGTAAAACGGACAGACATCTGTCTTTGTGTGTAATCATTTGGGCACAGAAAGATACACACCTGGAAGTGGGGGGAGGGGACAGGGGCAGACTGGATTTTGAGCAAGAGCATACATTTAAAAACCCGAAATAATTCATCAGTAAAGGTCCTGGAAGAAAAGACGCTGCCCCAGCACAAGACAAGAGAAGCCCAGGGTGGGACCCCCAGACGAGGCTCCAGTGGTTAGGCGTTATTACTAAGTCTGAAGAAGGAGAAAAGAGACACTGATATTAGAGCCATTGGGTACCCTTCATACCGGGATATAGACTAGTGAGTGCAGTAAATGACGCTTAAAGAATTCTCTTTGAAAACAAATACCCCCCTCCTCAAAAGACACTGCCCCAGGTGATTTACCGGGAAGGGAGGGGAGGGGCGGATGAGGAAGGAAATGGCTTTCAGGTGACTTTGAAACAGGATCCTGGCGGAGGGTGAAGACATCGGGGCTCCAGGCTTCTTACCGCGGGGGAGGAGGTGCTGGGTCTGGCCAGCCCGGGACGCGAGACCCACATTCCTCCGGGAGGGAGGGTCTGCTCCAGCCTTGCTGGGCCCTGCACCGGCTGACTGGGAAGGTGAAAGGCGAGATTGTGCGGGGGGTTGGGGGGGGCGGGGGGTTGGAGGTGAACAGCCGCCAGGGCTCTACCAGATACTGGGAGCCAGGCTTCTAGCGGGGGGTGGGGGGGGGAGGAATTGGAGGCCCCATCCCTTTCCGCCTTTCGGAGGACAGTCCATCTTCAGGCTTCCGTCTTTCTTCGATCCTGCGTTCTTCTCTGCTCACGGCATCCTTTCAATACCTTCCTGCCCACCTCATATTCTAGCTTCCAACGAAGGCTCCTGATTTAACTAAGCCATGAGCTCACCCCTTACTCCTCCGCCAGAGCAGGTAATAGTAATATGAGAGTAATAATTACTCATTTAGCGAATGCTTACCATTTGTAGTTGCTATATGATTTACATTGTCTCCCTTCGTCCTCACAGCCACCTACTGGGCGACAGATAGGGTAACCGAGGGTGGCAACTTGGCCAGGCTTGCATAACCAGCAGGGGTGCCTGAAGAACCCCAGGTAGGTCCCACACTGAGTGCCTCCTATGTGCTAGCCTTACTCTAAGCCCCATTTTTCCCCTTTAAAGATTTGATTTATTCATTTCTAGAGAGGGCAAGGACAGGAGGAAAAGAAGGAGAGAAAAATGAATAGGTTGCCTCTTGCGCACCCCCAACCGGGGACCTCGCACACACCTCAGGCATGTGCCCTGACTAGGAATCAACCTGGCCAGCTGCCTGTTTGCAGGCCGCCGCGGATCCCACTAAGGCAGGGCAGCCAGGGCTATTCTAAGCCCTTTACACAAACAGTTGCAGTCAGAGAAGAAACTGAGGCCGGGGGCCACACCAGTGCGTGGTGGACCTGGGATTCATAACGGAACACCGCTCTTCACCATCATCTATTCTTTTCCTTTTGACACTTGTTATATTTAACTCAGCATTTGATTATAATGTCTTGCATTGTGTCTAATTAATTGTTTTAATGTATATGTAGCTTATTTCCAAAAAAGATTGCCATCATTCCTTATAGCAGAAGTCATCTAGGAGGCGCTCAATAGAGCAATGCTGAATTCGGATGAAATAACCCAAGCCACTTGGGGAAAATCACACAATCCCACATCTAAACATAAAAACCTGTGTCTGGGCCCAAGCGCTCTGGACTGCAGCCCCTCCCCCCGCTTGCTTTAGTGACCTCACCCTCCCTGCCATTAAATCGTGTATTATTATCAGAATACCTGGTTCCTCAGTAACAAATAGAGACTAGTGATTCATCTTCACAGTACCCCCACTGGGGTGGGGCGCTGGAGGTATTTTCACCCATTTTGTGGGTGAGATGAGAAAACCAAGACCCCATAGAGCTGAGAGGAGTCACTGTGGAAATCAATGGCAGGGTTTCTTCTCCAGGCCCTTCCCCTTCTCCTTCCGAGCTCTTGGCTGCCAATATTTGCATCAAAATTTCAAATCCCAGAGACAAAGGCCATTGAGTTTTCACAATAAAGGACATTTCCAAACTGTCATTTCAGCTGCTCTATTGTGGTGAACCTCAGGAGTGGGAGGGATGTAAACACAGTGAAGTCCCATGGGCCTCTGTGCATCCAGCCCTGAGGAGCCAGAACAGGCTGGGATTGGGGAGTGAGATCCCAAGTCCGAAGTTTCCTGTCAAAGGTGACCTATAGGTCTCTGCCATGCTTGTAAGCGGCAAAGCTTCTAGAGTTTCAAGTTGCATTTTAGCAGTGTTTTTCAATGTGTGAGCTGTAAGCAACGAAACTGACCATCTTCAATATTTAAAACTTTTACATTTCAAAGGATATCAGGACAGGGAAAGATAACCCAAAGAATGGGATACATTTTGCAAATCATATACCTAATAAGAGACTTGATCTAAAATACGTAAAGAACTCCTACAGATCAATAATAAAAAGGGAAATAATTCAATTTAAAAATGGATCTCAATAGACATTTCTCCAGAGCAGATGCATGAATGGCCAATAAGTGCAGGAAACGGTGTTCAGCATCATTAGCCTCTATAGAAAGTTGAATCGAAAATACAATGAAATATCACTGCGAACCCTTGAAGATGGTTAAAATCAAAAACACATAATAAGTTAATGAGAATGTAAATAAATTAGAACTCTCATACACTGCTGATGAGTAAACTTTGGAACACAGTCTGGCAGTTCCTTGAAATGTTAACCATCGAGGTACCATGTGACCCAGCAATTCCATTCCTAGGTGTATACACAAGAGAAAGGAAGACATCTGTCCACACAAGACCTTGTACATGAATGTGCATAGCAGCAGTATTCATAATAGCCAATATGTCCCCCAAACAACCCCCGTGTCCATCAGCTGATAAACAGAAGACATATCCATACAACAGAATATTTTCAGTCATTAAAAGGAATGAAGTACTGATCCATACTATGACATAGATGAACTTTAAAAAGATTATGCTAAGTGAAAGAAGCCAGACCTGAGGGACCACATATGTACCATTCCAGTATGAATCATACTGGAATAGGCAAATGTCTGTCCTGAGTAGGCAAATCCGTAGGAACTAGTGAGAGCTGGGGCCGGGTTGGGGGAAGGTTGGAGGAAATGGGGAGTGACTGCCTACAGTCTTGGCGTTTCTTTTAAGAGTGACACAATACTAAAATATGGCATATATTCATGAAGTGGGGTCTATTAACTATATCCAAATAAATCTATTATTTAAAAAAAGAAAGCGTGGGCCACTACCACCTGTTGCAGTTACCAGACTACTTAGAATCACAATCCTATCAGAATCTTCTGTGGGTGGAACCCAAGTCTGCCTTTGCCCAGGGCACACTGAATGAAGGTCAATGTAATGTATGCCTTACAGGACATTGATTAAGAAAGAGCCCTGTGGCCCCCAGGCTTCCTGAAATGGATATAATGGAATGTCTGTAATAAACTCTGAGAGGACAGTGACCTTGGAGGTCACTTATCCATACCCCCTCCCCCACCCCCTCTGGACGGGTAACGTCAGACAAATCTGATTTCAAAAAGGGGAAGATGTGGGGGCAGGGAGAGGAAGACTTCCACCCTCCTTACTGCACTCAGGCCAGCGGCCACTGCTGTAGGGAGCTCTTGAAGGAAACGAGCTGTTTGTTTTTTTTGTCTGCAACAGAAACATTTGCCAATCACTTGTGGTTTTTCAAGAACCTGGGAGCCACGTGTGAACCATTGCTGGAGATCACTTAAGTTCACCTTTGTTATCAGTAGATAAAGGGGCTGCAAGTCAGCATTTTACAACACCTGAAGCCAGGGCACTGAAACTAAGGCATCAGCTTTTGATGGTCTCCAGGTTGGTTTACACACAAATTTTCTTCTCTGAATTCTAGCCTTTGGGCCAGAAATTTTTCTATTTGCACCACCAGTGGTAGACAGATAAAGGGTAAACCTAGCTTACTGCTAAAGGGAAAGATTTTCTGGGCTGAAATGGTGTTCTGGATGGTCTGTGTACATCCAGACATCATTAAAATCCCAGAAGGCTTTCCAGTTCTACCTGAGGTTTTCAGACCTGAATATTCATAAGAATCACCTGGGAAATTTCTGGCTCAGGACTGAAGCAGACCCCAGGAAACTGCATGGTTAATGGCAAGTGATTCAGAAGCAAGGGAAATCCACCCACAGACCACACTTTTTAAAAAAGTGGTCTGAATTCTGCCTGGCGTCTTTTCCCTTCCTAGTGCTTTCTCTTCCTTCCCTAAAACAGGATTCAAGATTAAAAGCCTGCATTCCCTCCCAGTGCTCCGAAGATAAAAGGGCCTGGCTTTTAAGACCTCATAAAGTTGGATAAATAAGGCTATTATATTTAATCAGATGGGAGAGTTTCACTTTGATTCATGAGAAATCCTTTATCTTCAACACCTTGGTGATAAGCAGGGTGGGGGTACACCCACCCAGTATTATACTCTAACTCTCAGAAAACAAATTAATGAGACCTTAATGGGAGGTAATTGCCCAGTTACAGGCAGATGGAGGCAGTTCTGCCAGGCTGTAATTTTGGTTGTTGATGTTTTCTTCCTCACAAGGGCCCGTGGGTTCCCAGCCCTGACTTCTCTACCTTGTCCAAAGAGGACAGAGCAGCTGTGCCCTGGAACCAACAGGGCCCAGATCTGCAAACCTCTTCTGTGGCTTCTGTGCCAGACAGTACAGGAAACATGGGTTGGTTATAGCCAGGTTAGGGCAACTGGGACCAAATCCATCTAGTTTCTGAAGTCACCAGCCTGTCCTCCAGGGGGAATGAGGAACTGACTGACCCAACGTGAATGGGGTAACTGTTTCTCTGCCTGAGCATTGACCACACTCACACCCCACCCAGTCCTGCAAACTCCACCCAGTCCTATCCTATGCTTGGCTGCCAGGCATTCCCACCAAACCTCTTCTTGTGTGCTGCTTTGTGGAGGTCTCCCTGACCCTCTCTCTTTTTCACTCTTTTGCAACATAACTGCCTTATTCTCAGTCATAGAGGATTTCCAGGATCGACTGCAATCCTAGAAAGCTCGGATTCTACCATCTTAACAAACTCCACACACTGGATCTTTCAGCTACAACAAGCTCTTCTTTCCTTTTACCTCCAAGCTTACCTAGGGAGAAAAGCCTGGCTTCATAACCCCTGAGGTCAGGATCTAAATACCCTTATCCCAGGCCTGTGGTTGTCCTGCTAGGTAGATTATGGGGACAGATAGCACAGCGTGCTCACTCCATCCTCCCACCAAGCCTTTGAGGCAGGCAATAGTTCCCTCCCATTCTGCAGATGAGAACATCAAGTCTCACAGAGGCCAAGTCACATGTCCCAGGTCATGTGGCCCTTAATGGCCGGTGCAGGACATGTACCCACGCCCCTGTGCATCCTGCCACTGAACACCTCATCCTAGCTTCCAAGGAAATGATAGACTCAAGCAGAGGAGGTGACAGCAACTTAAGCAAATGAAACCCAAGAAAAGAAATGTCCCCACCCCACTCTGCCCAACCAAACCAGAGTGAATCGTCTTACGACTCACCAGAAAGCCTCTGGGTGCACAAGTGAGTTACAGACTTGTTCCAGAGGCTGGTAAAATGAGCAATGGGAAGAAAAGGAAGAATGTGCTCAGGGTCATAAAGCTGATGAGAGGGGGGAAAAGCAAAAGTCTTTAAATACTTATGACGTTTCAAGCCAGACGGCTATAAAAGGTAAGGCAGGGCCTTTGCCTGGCAACCACAGACTTGGAAGCCCTAATCACAGCTCTGCTGCCTGTCTGTTCCCAAGGAACAGTCCTGCTGCGAGAACTCTGAGAACATCCTGTCCTGCTGGCCCCAGGGAGAGACGGAAGGAGGAAAGCTGAGGTTTACCAGGTGCTGCTGAAAGGAGTGGGGCGTTGGCCTCCTGCTGGGCTTGGAGCCTCCTGTAGAATTGCCTCTAGAACCTCCCTCAGCCCCAGCTGCAGTGGGTGCCAGCCCTCCTCACAGTGGATCTTGCTGGTTCTATGACAGTGCTGTCCCCTCCTTCGACCTCCCCCAGCTCACCCGAATCCCTGTGACTTATGGAATGGTACCTTCTCAGGTATCCAGACCATGATGAGGGGCTCTGCCGCCCCTCTGCAAGCACGGCTGTGTTAAGAGCACAGGCTTGTGAGTCCACACACCTGAATGCTAACTCTGCTTCTTAGAGAAGCCATTCAACCTCCCTGTGCCTCAGTTTCCTCATTTGAAAATGGGGTGAATAGTAGTACCTCTCTCTCATAGGGTATTATTCAGGAATAAGAGGGAAAATATTTGTAAGGTACTTAGCACAGTTCCTAGTCTACAGAAAGAGGTAACTAGTAATGAATGCTATTTTCCTTTTTACTTCCAAGTGTTAAGTCTCTAAGCCCCACCTCAATCTCCTGGTTTCCCTGATGCCACACCACATGGAAGAGCCTGATAATTGGAAGAGGCCCTAGAAGTCACCCAGTACTACAATTTTTCTATGTAATTTTCACACACACACACACACACACACACACATATATATATGAATAAAATCGCATTAGTAAAGTACTTAGCACGTGCCTGAGATATAGTCAGTGCTTAATAAATGTTAGGGTTTGTGATAGTTCATTTTATGTGTCAACCAGACAGGATCACTGGGTGCCCAGAGAGCTGGTTGAAAGTTATTTTGGGTGTGTCTGTGAGGGCATCTCCAGAAAAAGATTAGCATTTGAATTGGTAGATTGAGTGAAGTAAATGGCCCTCCCCAACAAGGGTAGGCAGCATCCAATCACTGAAGGCCTAGAACCAAAAGGGGGAGGAAAATTGGACCGACCCAACTGAGATGGGATTTTGGTTGTCCTCTGCCCTGAGCCCTCCCGTTCTCGAGCCTTCAGACTCAGGCTGCGGTCCGCAACGGGGCTCTCCGGCTCAGGCCTCTAACTCCTCCGCGGGCTTCCTTGGGTCTCCAGCCTACCTGTGGCAGGTCATGGGATTTCTCAGCCTTCATCATCACATGCTCCAATACCTTGTAATAAATAAATGTAAAATAACATTAGGTAGGTAGATAGGTGGACAGATAGGAATATAGATATTCCACTGGTCCTGTTTCTCTGCAGAGCCCTGACTAACACAGGGTGTTGCTGTCTAGGCAGGTATTTACTGGGCTTTTATCCCTCTATCAATCCATCCATCTCTCCGTCCATCTAGGAGTCCCTTATTGAATGTCCTTTTTGTTGGACGACATATAAGACATGGCATTGTCCCCATGAGGGAAATGTATAACCAGATCAGAAGGGAACAGCCAAGAAACAGTCAGAGAGCCGAGGCCCTATCTGAGTAGTATTTCCTTTGCTCTCAGATGTGATTATTATCACACCTGAAGGGAGGAAAGAGATTCTCTCCTGTTTATGAACGACTCAAGAATGCGTATGTTCAGATAATGTTGGCTTACGTCAGATATCTTCTCATCACTCAACAGGCCTTTAAAGTGTTATAATCAGTTTAGTGTTGGCAAATCCTGGGCTTCAAAGTTGGGGGTAGTATGTTTGGCAAATAGCCGAATGCCATTCAGACCCAAGTCTGGTGGAAAATATAACCTCCAGTTGCATTAATATGGATTGAGAATGAGGTGTGACCGTGAAGTGAGGACACTAGTCTCTCTCACCTGGCTCCTGAGCCAGCTCTGAAGGTATTTCCAAAGAGGGGCTGGTTCAGATGGGTGCCCTTCCCCACCCCTGGCCCACTCCTCCCCACTCCTCCCCCGGGGAGTTCAGAGAAGTCTGGGGCAGAGTCACTTCTCTTCTCCATCATCCTGGGTGACCCAGAAGACCTTCCCTGGCAGGTCTGAGCCGTAAAGCAGACATCTACATCCTCACCTCTTCTCCACTCTCTTCCCCGTTCCTCCTCCTCCTCTTCCTCCTCCCCCATCCTTACCCCTCCCTGAGGTGAAAGAGTCCTTTGGTGAGACACCAGATACCTCACTGGAGAAGTGCTTAGTCCCCACGGGGAAGAGCTGCAGAGAGACGTGACTCCTGTAGCTCTCACACTGGTTTCCACAAGTTTCTAACCCACAAGCATTCACTGAGGTTCTGTTATGTGCCAGGCATTACACTGGCTCCCATCAGAAACACAGAAGCATCTGATCCCATCTCTGACCTTGAACCAGTGGAGGGGTAATGAACTGCAAGTATATAACAGAAAGACCTTTAACGTTCTATTCCAAACAATGAAAGCAGACATGATATATGACCTTTTTTATTCTATGATAATTATGGTTTGTACTAGAAGCCAGAGGGTTGTCAAAGGAGGCTCCTTGTGGGAGGCAGGCTCTACTGGGGGCTTGACAGACGGGAAAAATTTGGGAGAGCTAAAGACAAGAGGAAATATCAGGAGCAGAAAAGAGTGTTGGGATGGCAAACCTATGGTCAAGATTGGTCTGTGTGTGACCTTGGTGTATGTGAACCTCTGGCTCATTTCTTATTTCCAGCTGGCCATTCTTTACAAGTATCTTGGCCATGACCTTGGTCTTCAAACAGAGGCTTTCCCCCAAATATTCAGACCTAATGACTGTATTAGTTAGAATTCTTTTGGTTGCAAGTGGCAGAGAGACTGAATACAAACTGACGTGAGCAGTAAAGGCTTTAATTGTCTTGTAATTGGAAAGTCTGGGTATAGAAATATATTAGTTTGCAAAGTATTAAGACACAACTGGCTGTAATGATATTGAAGGGCTCTGCTTCTTTAGTGCTCTACTGAGACCCACTTTGTAGGCTGGCTGTCTTTGTGAGGCCAGAGCTGCTGCTGGCAACCATGGAGTCATATCCTCTGAGCTTCTCAATCTCCATGGACAGAGAAGTTGTTTCCCTGACAAAGCAGGTGAAAGTGGTTCACGGATGGAGTCCCACCTTGGACTGGCACAGGGGGAACACAAACCAGGTGCTGTGGGGGTGGACCCGAAAGACTAAAAGGACAGCCTCAGGCTGCTCTGGGAAAGATGGTGAGGCTGTGCTGCGTTCATCCACTGTGTTCGACTTCCCAGACGCACATATCCCCACTCTCCCCCAAGCCTAACGGCCAGCATCTTCTCACAGGCAAACAAATAATCAATGGCCGGGAGAGCCTGTGCACAGGCAACTGCTGTCCATCACAGGACAACGCAGCAGGTTAGTAACTAGAATAACATCCGAGGAGATATGGTGTTTTAAGAAGGGGATCTGGATCAGAGGACCAGATTAGGCTGGGACCCCCTGAAAATTTCATGAAATGGATTTGGTGGTGAGCAGAGCAGAATCCCTGCTTCAGACCAGAACTCATATAAACGGCTGGGGAAGTAGCTTCGAGACTGTGGGTGTCACACTCAGGAAGAGCAAGGTTGCCAAGCCTCAGGCCGTCCTGGACTCAATGTTGAGTGGGGAGTGATGGCATTTCCACTCTGCTCATTCTCTGCTTTTGAATTCTCAGTAGACAGCACAGTCTGGGGGCCCCAGACTAAGAGAGCAGCAGCTTCCAGTCTCTCCAGATCAGAATCAGGAAGGGGAAGAGAGAGCAGGCTGAGAGCAGCGCCGTCCAGCAGACCTTTCTGTGACGGGGAAATGCGCTGGATCTGAAATGTCCATTACAGTAGCCCCTGGCCACACATTGCTATTGAGCTACTTCGGTGTGGCTAGTACAACTGCAGACCTGAATCTTCCATTTTATGTCATTGAAATGAATTTCAATCTCAATAGCCACATGTGGCTGCTGGCTATGTATTATTGGACACTGAGCCTTAGAGAACATCCTTCCTCTGCCCTGCTCAGGGCTTGGAAGGGAAGAGGCAGTATACATTGGAACGGGACATCCCAACCAGCCATCCACATCAGGAAAGGCAGATGGTGGAGTGGGAAACAGGGAAGACCTCTGCTTTCAACCTCCTTCCTAAGCACAGCATCAGCTGCCTAACCTCTAGCAACTGTCATCACCTGGCCCGGCCCTCTGAGAGCTGCTGCCTCTGAAATGGACCTCACAAAAAGTCATCTGAGGCTACCAGGTGTCCGCAAATCCACAGTCCAGTGAGGAAGGAAATAACTTCTATGCCTCCCAATAGCCCCATAGGGAGCATCCTCCCTCCCTCCCCTTCCAAGCTCATAATTTTGGAGACTCCATATCCCACACTCTTCCCCTGCTATGGAAAGTATCTCACGCTGTGCCTGAGGACATGAGCACATGGGTCCATTAGTGACCAGGTCCCTCTGAGATTTCAGTTGCACATGTGTTGACTGAGTGCCTCCCCAGATCATCAGAGGGAAAGCTGAACTTAAATGATTTCCTGTCCAAGAACAATCTGTCACCTAACACAGTGGGAAACCATCCAAGCTAGCCAGCTGGAGTGACAGGGCTCCCCACACAGTCTCCAGCCCAGAAAGGATCTGCTCTATCAGGACGGACAGGGACTGGGTGAATGAATGGGTCCTGATAACCCAGGAGAGACCCAAACCGGCCCTGCAAATCAGCAACAAGACACGGACCCAAGATGGAAGGAAAAAGATCAAGCTTGTGGGAAAGTAAACCGGTTCATCCAATGTCTTCACCTTGGACGCAGACGACAGCCCGCAGGCACCGGAAGCCAGGCTACGGCACTGAGTGGGTGCAAGCAGCGCCGGAAGAACATAGACAGTGGGAGACTCTGTCGAGGCGCACGGGTGACAACAAGCACTGTCTGCCAGGCTGATGCCAACTTGGCTCCTTCCTGGTTCTTCCTCTTTTTAATCCTCATGCAAGGATATTCTTTTATTGATTTTTAGAGAGAAAGGGAAGGAGACAGAGAGAGAAACTCATTGATGTGAAAGAAAAACACCGGTTACCTGACTCCCACACGGGCCCCGACCAGGGAGCAAACCCACACCCAGGTGCGTGTCCTGACTGGGAATCCAAGCGGCACCCTTTTCGGTGCACTGGCTGATGCTCCAACCGGCTGAGCCCCCTGGCCAGGGACCACTTGCCTCCTCTCTGTGCACTTCCCACTCTGTTTCATGACTCTGCCTCATACTTCCTCCAGGTTACAGACCATCCCAAGAGGTCAGGCCTTGACCAAGTCCCTAGCTGTCAGGAGGATAAAGGCAGGAGCCCAAGAGTTCATGCCCTGGGCTTGCTTTCGTCCAGGAGGGACCAAACTAAATTCTGAACTTTCTCTAACCTTAGTTTCTGTATCTATTTGTGATGTCCTTTATAAAAAAATAAATTGAGCTTGCACTTTCATGTTCACTGAAGCATTATTTGCAATAGCCAAGAGTGGAAGTAATTCAAGTGTGCATCCAGGGACACATGGATAAAGAAAATGAAAATGTGACCATACACACACACATGTGAATGTTATGCAGCCTAAAAAAGAAGGAACGCATACTACAACATGGATGGAGCCTGAGGATACTATGCTAAGAGAAATAAGCCAAATATTGTGTAATTCCACTTATATGAAGTACCTAAAGTAGTTAAATCATAGAACCAGAAAATAGAATGGTGGTAGGCAGGGGCTATGGGGAGGGGGCAACATGGAATTATTATTCAATGGGTATAGAGTTTTAGTTTCATAAGATGAAAAAATTCTAGAGCTCTATTGCACAATGATGTGACTATAATTAACACAGCTGAACTGTAAACTTAAAAATGGTTAAGATGGTAGATTTTGCCATGTGTCTTCACAACAATGCAAAGCTTAAAAATAAATAAGAAATGGGTTATTTTTTGTGCCTTCTCTCATCATGCCTTATCATTACCACACATGCCCATTATGGAAACTGTGGAAATTTGAGAAATAATTTCTTGTAAATTTTGTGCAAATAAAACATGCCCATAATTTAAGTATGATATAGCAGGGATTATGGAGAAAAACCAGTTCCCTGCCCCACTCTGGTCCTCCTTCCCAGAGATAACCACTGTTATGATTTTCTGTCTTTATTTTTAAAAAATTTTTAAGGTATATTTATATTTCAGAGAGAGGAGAAGGAGGGAGAAAAAGAAGGAGAGAAACGTCAGTGTGTGGTTGTCTCTTGTGTGCTCCCTACTGGGTATCTGGCCCACAACCCAAGCACGCACGTGGACTGGGAACTGAACCAGCAACCCCCTGGCTCAGAGGCTGGCACTCAATCCACTGAGCTCCACCAGCCGGGGCACTTTTCTGTCTTTAAATGGTCACCACCCTAACACATGCTGTGAAACTTTTATGTATCAACTTCAAATATCTGAGACTCCTCCCTAAGAAGGGTGAGGATTTAGCTCACTCCTCCGGCCCCCACCTTTCTCCCCAATCCTCTTGTTATTCATCGTAACTCTCAGTTACTCTACTGGTTATCTTTGTAACTTTAAACGGTGTCTTTAAAGCTCACTCGATTTCTGGTTGGGTCGGTTTTCCAAGAGTCTCCTTACTCAGCAAAATGAGTTTATTAGGGCCCTGGACCATCTTTCCATCAGGACGCTTCCTTCCACCCGCAACCTCTGTCACTTTTGCTTCTCAATTTATATCATCAGGGTTGATGACATTGGATTCAATCTTTCTCTTTCACAATAGGTTGATCCTCGAAGTTGAAAACCGGCCCACCGTGCTGACATAGTTATGACTCTGTGGTTCCCTCTGTGTGGCAGTGCCGTGGGTTCACTGTCACAGAGGAGACGACTGTGTAGAAGGCGAGTTTGGTAAGTGTGTGGGGCTCAGAATATGAGGGGCTCCCAGGCTTGAGCAAATGTTTCATTTCTACAGAAACAGTTAAAACTACAATGAAACCAGGGCAGAGATTACGGGAAATGCCATCCTAAATGAGAATATGGGAAGGTCTCCAGTGATCTACCCAAATAAAATCTTCCCACCTTGGTGGCCTCTATAATTAGGAATTCAGTCCTTTGCATGAAGCAAAGCCCTCTACGTGGTGTCATCTAATATGCAAAGTCCTGGGAGGGCCACCCATTAAGCAGCTGACACCTAAGTGCAACCCAGTTTTATCAGATGGCTGCTTTCCTGTGTACCAGGAAGGGTGAGTCACCTCATAAGAATAGGTCAAAGCAGCTGCAGTGGCCTTGCCAGCCCTGGCCTCGGAGGGGAGTGGGTGACAGCTAAGTTTTTCTCATCCTCTGGCTCCCACTGTCCCCTGTGACCAAAGCAGTTCTCCAAGGCCAGTGAGGCTGATGGTGGGCAGCAGCAGAGAAGCCGGAGGCACCCACTACCCTGACCCAGCCCCCAGGCCCCCGCCTGCCCAGAGTGGGTGAAGAAAAGGAAGCGACAGGTGGAAAGATAACCAGGGAAGAAGGCCAGACTCCTGGATGGCTCCAGGGGCTTCAGAAAGTCCAGGGGTGCCCTGCCTGCCTCAGAAGCCTGGGGTTGGCCTAAACTGAGGAATTCCCTTTCTACTCCCTGCTCTGCTGTCACAGTATGTATCGCTTGTGGGTTCTCGGCTTTGCCTTGGTCTCTACCACATGACTGTGGGCTCTGTGAGGGCAGGGCCTGCTCGGGCCTGACTGCACTGTATCCTCACCCCCAGCGCAGTGCATGGCAGGTTGCTGTGTCTGGTGGCGGTCTGGTGACTAAATGAAGCAACAGCAAACGCACGAGCACTAAGTTCCCCGGTTTGCACCCGCCCTTATCTCCAGCAGATCTGTACCGTACCATCACCGCCCCTCCACATACAGGCAGTGTTAGCTCATTCCATGTGGACCAAGCCCAAAAGGGTTTGGTGCCTTTGCACCGAAAAGCAAAGGCTTGTCTCTTCAGCCAAAGCAAGGGTCTCTTAGGTTGGTGTATGGCCCTGGGTGTCCTCCTGCGTGTGTAGGATTGCCCCCCAGGCTTCGCGCACCCCGAGGCTGGAGGGGCGGGTGCCGATGAAAAAGGAAGTGTGGCCCATGTACAAGAAGCAGAAGCTTTTGGTGTCCATTTTTCAATATTTACAGTGTTAAAGGTTATATTCACACTGTGGGAAATGTCTGTACAAGATTTTTCACTGCAGCTTTGTTTGAGCTAGTAAAAGATTGGAAAAAACCTAAATGTCCCATCTGTGGAGAATTGGTTACATAACTGAGGATACCTTCCTCGAATGGAATTCCAGGTGACCATAAAAGAATGAGGAAGCCCTTAACATACTGATATGGAAGTGCCCCCAAGGTGTATTGAGAAAAGAGAAGCACAGGACAATGTGTACAGTGCATAGTATTTGTGGGGGGGAAGGGAGAAAAATAATACATGCACATATGGTTACTTGTATATGTGCAAATCTCTTTGAAAAAACATAAGAACCCCGTAACCCTGGCTGTGGGGAAGGGGGCTGGTGGTAGGAGCGGGGAGGGAGGGAGACTCACTGCGTGCCCTTTTCTGCCTTTCAAGTTGTCAATCATGTGACTGTTACTTAATTTAAAGTGTAAATACAATTGAATTTTAAAATAAATAATAATTGTCTGTTTTATGCCAGGCTGTAGCTGTGAAATTCAATGTCTAGCTTTAGCACAGCTCCACGAGATGGGTAACATCATCCCCATTTTCCACATAAGAAAATGAGGTTGGGAGAAATAAGGTGAACATCTCAGTTCGCGAAGCCCCAGAGTGGTGGGGCTGGGACACAACCCAAAAGTCAAGCAGGCTTCTAATCCTGCCCTGTGATTCTGAGGGCCCGTCTCCCTGTCTCAGTTTTCATTCTCCCAGAAAGACCAGTGAGTGCCTTATCCCAGTGGACTGACTTATAAGTCCACTAAGGAGCCAACCCAGGGAGGCCCCTGCTCAGGCACAGCAGAGCCCTAAGCAGGCAGGTTCTGGGAGCGAGTATGAGGCTGTTTGTATAATGTGAGTGTGTATGTGTGTGTGTGTATGGGAGAGTGTTATGGGTTTGAGTGTATAAGGCTATGTGAAAATATGTGTGAGCGTGTGATTGCATGTGACATAAAGTGGCCATGGGTATTGTAAACATGTGTGTCCGTGACCATAAAGCATGTGGTTGCATGTGAACATACATGTGTGTGGTTGCATGACTTATTTGTGAGTCTGCAAGTTGTGTGTGAGCATGTGTTGTGAACATGTGTATACAACTGTGTAAGGTGTGTCCAAGTATATGTACTGAGACCTGGGAGGCCCAACATGGATGAAGGCAACCCCAGAGGAGGGCAAGAAGCTTAGGGGACAGAAAACTGGCCAGGAGCCTCCTGGGGTGTGGTAGGAGGAGGGTGCAGAGGAGGCTGGGACCGGCGGGGGTGGAGCTGGGGAGAGAAGCTAGGAGAGAAGGCCTTGGGCTGTGGCCGGCCAGGCGGCTAGAAGTCCGCGGTGCCTGGAGGCTTAAAGTCCCTCAGACTCTTATTCCTCAGGTCAGGGGCCCAGGAAGGAACATTTCTAACCCAGCATCCATTCCCCCGGCCCCACCTGGTATAAGCATATGAGTGGGGACTTGCTGAGTGAGACCCAGCAGGAGCAGTAACTAACCGGGTGGGAGAACTTGGGTGTTGCTGGAGGTCCAGATGGAAGAGTAGTCCACATTGCAGTTAGCAAGTTGCCTTCCTCCCTCCCATGCTCCATAAACACTCTCGCATCAAATTCTAGAGCTAGAGAGACAGGCCCGCTGCCTCCACCAGACTCAGACTGCAGGGAGGGCCGAGGCCCCGGAAGTGCGGTGAAGGGGATGCATCTGGGAAGGATAGAGGACTGGAAGGGAAATGGGGCAATTTAAGAACAGATTTGGTGTGACCGTGTGAAAACTGCTGTTCTTGGAGTGTCTGCACTGCTGGCTGTTTCCTCTTCCTGCCAAATACCTGGCAGCCTCCTTGCCTCATCTGGGCCAGATGTGCCACTGTTTCCATGGGGTCCAGACGTTAATGTGGCAGTTCAGCCTCTGTCCTGACCCGAGCTGTGTGTCTGTCTGTGTGTATTTATCATGTGAGCAAGGGAACTGGGGCCTGATAAGAAATCTTCTTGCCCTTGGAGCTTAAGGAAATATCACCTCCTCTTAATAGTTCTAAGAAATCCCAGGCCACCAGCATACTAAGCAGGAAATGGTGCTTTAATAGATTGAACTGTGCTCCAAAAAAAGTTGTCGAAGACCTAACCCACAGAACCTGTGAATGTGACTTTATTTGGGAATAAGATCTTTGCAGGTGATCAGATTAAAACAAGGTCATTCAAACTGGCCCTAATCCAGCACAACTGGTTTCCTAATCATCAGGGGAAATTCGGAGGCAGAGACAGACGTGCACACGGGGAGGTCACCGCACGAAGGTTGCCAGCCAACTACCAGCAGCTGGGCGAGAGGCCTGGGACAGATCCTTCCCTCATGGCCCTCAAAAGGAACCAACCGTATCGATGCCTTGATCTTGGACTTCAAGTCTCCAGAGCTGTGAGACAATAGACGCCTGTTGTTCTAGGCCACCCAGTTTTTGGAACTTTGTTACGGCAGCCCTGGAAAACTAATCAGGCACTGTCATGCAACATTCAAACATGAGTACTTGAACTCAGTCAGAACTGAGTTTGCACAGGAACGTAAAGTACCACACAGGGAATCCAGTCAATGATATTGGAGTAACTGCGTATGGTGTCAGCTGGGCGCCGGAAAACTCGGGGGGAATACTTTATATGATTGTCTAAGTATTATGCTAGTATATGCCTAAAACTCACATAAAATAATATTGAATGTAAAAAAAATGTAAAGTGGCTTAAACCAAAATAACAGTAAACAGATAAAGTAAGAGCGACATTAAAAAAAAAAAAGAGCTGGGTTTGACTCCCAGCTGCACCACTTACCAGCTTTGCCACCTTGGGCAGGACACTCAAGTCCTCTGAGCCTCCCTATGTACACTGACCTTGGGATTGGAAGAGCACCCCTGCCAGGGCTGTTGTGAGGTGATGGGTTTGGGCAGGTGCCTGGTATGTGCTGGGGCTTAGTAAACTGTGGTTGTTATTGCTACTAAAAACACAGTTGTTTTCAGGGTCTCTGTCAAAATTCCTCATGACAGAATTATCTCCAACCTAAAAAAAAAAGCCCTGGCTGGGTTAGAGCATCATCTCAAACATCAAGTTCATGGGTTCAATCCCCAGTCAGGGCACACACAAGAATCAACCAGTGAGTATATAAATAAGTAGAACAGCAAATCAATCTCTCTCTCTCTCTCTCTCTCTCTCTCTCAATCTCTTAAAAATCAATCAATCAATTAAAAAAAAAAGTCCAAGCATGAGAAGCCAGAAAAGGAAAACAGAAGAGAAAGTCACATCTGGGGAGAGCCTGATGTACCAGGCACAGTACTCTGTGCTTTCCAGGATAATTTAAATTAGAGCATTCAAAGGCTTAGGAGTGCGGGACGTGGGCCCAGAGAAGGACCTATAGGAGGGGACAGAAGGTGAGGGGACAAGTCTGAGGTGTGAGGCAAGGCAGGTGCCTCCAGACCAAGGGACTCCCGGGCCCTGAGTGCCCCGCCCCCCGCCCCCCTCACCTCTGGCTAGCCCCAGCGTAGGGAGACGCAGTGTGGGGGATGTGCAGGCCAGAGCATCACCCCAGCAGGGCCCGGTCAGCCGACCGCAATAATGCGCCTTTCTGCCCTGGCGGAGACAGAGGGCATTGTGTGTGCCGGCTGCGGCCCGAGGCTCAGGCACAGTCCGCCTCTCAGAAAGGCAGGATTGTCTTGGGCATCCTCCATGGCCTGGGGCTGTCACCCGACACGTCACAGCAAACTCAGAGCAGGCAAAGGGACAGCCACCCTCAAGGACAGAGTATCTTTGAGACTCGAGGCTTGGAGACCCCGAAGGAACCTGGGTAGAGACAGGAAGCAGGAGCTGTGGGGCCAACTGGGTTAATTCAGAGCTGAGAGTTCATTTTGAAGGCCCTTGAGACAGAGCCTCAAAAAACCGAGTCAGGACAATTGATAGTTCAGAGCAGGGAGTGTTGGGTCGGAGCGTGGGTTCAAATCGTGTCTAGACCGCTTCCTGGTTTGAGTGACTTGGAGCAAAACCACCCGTGAAGCGTAGTCTCCTTCACCCCATGGACAGAGGGGTTTATGAAGATTAAACAGACTGGTGTCTGGTTCCTCAGGACATCCTCAAGAACTATTAGCTATTACAGTGACTATTAATCTATATTGTTTCAAACGAGATGAAATGTGCAAAACACTTAGCACTGAGCCTGGTAGCTGCTTCTGCCTGCAAAGCCCCAGTTGTGGGGGGCCGACCAAGTGGCATCTTTTCTTTAGGAACATCTTTTCGTTAGCAGCGAAAGATACTAATGAACCTGCCTAGAATCAATCACTCTGAGCAAATGATCCTGTTCCACTTCCTCTTTGGGGCTGGGCCCCAGCCAGTCTGCAGGCAGCTTCTGTCTTGCAGGTGGGAGCCAAGTGTGGACCAGAGGCTTCCTTGCCTGCCTCTGCTTGGCCCCACAGTGAGTCTGCAACCTGTGTTCTCCTGCACCTCACCCTGGCCCAGTTCTCTGGAGATTATCTTGCCTCTAGCTTAGCATCCAGGCATCTGGAAGAGCCAACACTGTCACCGAAATCAGCAACCAGATGAGCTTCCAAAGGCTCGGCCAGCCAGGCATGGCCCTCCCATCCTCACGGCTCAGGACCCTGCAGGAATCTGGAGGGAATGTGCCTTCTGGTCAAGTGCCCAGTTCTGACTGCGGCCAGGCTGAGGGCCTCTCCGTGTCCCTCCCTCACAGACACACAGGGCTTTATAGTCAGATTATGCCATGGAAACTATGCACACGGCCTGCCCTGTTCACATGGCCTCGGCAGAAAAAATAGCAGAGTGTTCTCTCTCTGCCAAGAGCCACAGTCCTAGCAGGCCTGAACTACCAAAGCCAGCCTCTTATGTGAAACAGGTCCCAGCAAATATCTCAGGAGGACTTCTTTGGGGGTACCCACAGCCATCTGCCTCTTTCTCCTCAGAGAGGAGAGCTCGACTGGACAGGAACGTGCTGCCTCATACGGCACTTTTCTTCTGAGAACAACGCTCCTGTCCCTTTCCAGGGCCTTCTTGAAACACTCTGATCCTCTTCTGGCTCACCCCTCCTCATGGGGTGAAGTCAAGAGTCAACCCACCGTGTCCAGGCAGAGCGCCCCCCCACCCTGCATTCTAGACCTATGCTAATATGGTGGCCATTAGCCACATGTGGCAATTTAAATTTAAATATTACTTAATTAAACATTCAGTTCCTCAAGTGCAATAGCCACATTTCTAGTGCTCAATTGCCAGCTGAGGCTAGTAAGTACCATATTGGACAGTGCAGAAATAAGCCACTTCCAAGCTCACAGAATGCTCTATGGTGTAGCACTGCTCAGGACAGTGCTCTGGAATTCTCTGGCAAAGGCTCCTAACCCACCGGGGCCCGTGTTGGTATCTCCCCTGAGTACGACCCTCCAAGGGGAAGACCCCAGTTCCAGTGTGTGCACCCGGGGCTGTAAGGGTGCTACGAGGCGTGCTATGGACGGAGTTGGGACTTGCGGGCTTTGAGAGTCCACAGGCTTCCCAAGCTGCAGGACAGAGCTGGGGTGGAAGCTGGAGGCTAGGGAGGTGTGAGGGCCAGACCAGCTCTCCCTGTGCTGCCACATTCCGCTGCCGAACGCCAAGGGCTCCTGGAACTCTAGCTCCCGACCTGGCCCTGCAGGCTCGTTCTGGAGGAATATATTTTTCAAAGTAGAAGACAGAACATATTTTAACTGTTAGGTTACTAAACTATTAACAGAAATAGAGGCATGTCTTTATAGTCAATATCTGACAGAGGAAGCAAGCATATATACAATGGGCTAAAGATAGTTTATTCAGTCCTGGCTGGTGTAGCTCAGTAGATTGAGCACAGGCTTGTAAACCAAGTGGCTGCAGATTCAATTTCCAGTCAGGGCACATGCCTGGGTTGCAGGACAGGTCCCCATTTTGGGAAGCCTGACGGGCAACCACACATTGATGTTTCTCTCCCTCTCTTTCTCCTTCCCTTCCCCTCTCTCTAAAAAATAAATAAATCTTAAAAAAAACCCATAGTGTATTCAATAAATGGTATTGGGGAATTGGACAGATATGTGCAGGAAAATGAAACTAGACCACCTTCTTAAGCCACACACAAGAATAAATTCAAAATGGATTAAAGACTGAAATGTTAGATCCTAAACTAAAAATCCTACAAGAAAACGTAGACAGTAAAATTTCAGACATTGCTCACAGCAAANTGCGGATTCAATTTCCAGTCAGGGCACATGCCCGGGTTGCAGGACAGGTCCCCATTTTGGGAAGCCTGACGGGCAACCACACATTGATGTTTCTCTCCCTCTCTTTCTCCTTCCCTTCCCCTCTCTCTAAAAAATAAATAAATCTTAAAAAAACCCCATAGTGTATTCAATAAATGGTATTGGGGAATTGGACAGATATGTGCAGGAAAATGAAACTAGACCACCTTCTTATGCCACACACAAGAATAAATTCAAAATGGATTAAAGACTGAAATGTTAGATCCTAAACTAAAAATCCTACAAGAAAACGTAGACAGTAAAATTTCAGACATAGCTCACAGCAAATTTTTTCTGGCAAGGGAAACAAAAATAAATAAACAAATGGGACCACATCAAACCAACAAGTTTTTGCACAGCAAAGGAAACCATCAACAAAATGAAAAGACAACCCACAGAGTGGGAGAACATATTCACCGATACATCTGATAAGGGGTTAAATATCCAAAATTTATAAACAACTTACAAAACTGAACACACACAAACCCAAACCCAAACAATCTAATAAAAAAATATACAAAGGACCTGAACAGATACTTCTCCAAAGAGGACATACAGAGGGGCAAAAGACATATGAAAACATGCTCTATGTCACTAATAATCAGAGAGGTGCAAATTAAAACCACAATGAGATATCATCTCACACCAGTCAGAATGGCTATCAACAATAAATCAACAAACAACAAGTGCTCATGAGAATGTAGAGAAAAGGGAACCCACGTGTACTATTGGTGGGAATGCAGACTGGTGCAGCCACTGTGGAAAACACTGTGGAGATGTCTCAAAAAATAAAAAATGGATCTGCCTTATGACCTAGTGATTCCACTTCTGGAATTTATCTGAAGGAACGCAAAACACTAATTCAAAAGAACATAAGCACCCCTATGTTCCTTGCAGCATTATATACAACCACCAAGATATGGAAGCAGCCCAAGTGTCCATCAGTCGATGAGTACATAAAATAACTATGGGATATTTACATAATGGAATATTACTTGGCCATAAAAAGAAGAAAATATTACTCTTTGCAACACCATGGATGGACACGGAGAACATTGTGCTAAACGAAATAAGCCAGCAGAGAAAGACAAATACCATATGACTTCACTCATATGTGGAATCTAGTGAACAAACAACTAACAAGTGAAATAGGGACAGACTCACAGACAGAGAGCAGGCTGACAGCTCTGGGGTGGGGAGGTGGTTAGGGGGCAGAGCAATGGGACAAAAGAGAAAAAGGACTCATGGACATGAACAACACAGTGTGGTGATTAGGGGGGTTGAGGCAAGCATAGGGGGATAAATAGTACTGGAAAAATACAACGAAAAGATTTTTTATTCCATTTATTTTTAGACAGAGGGGAAAGGAGGGAGAAAGAGAGGGAGAGAAACATCAATGTGTGTTTGCCTCTCGCTCGCCCCCAACCGGGAACCCAATGCACAATCCAGGCACCTACCTCTACTGGGAATTGAACTGGTGACCTCCTGGTTTGCAGGCCAGCACTCAATCCACTGAGCCACACCAGCCTAAAAAAGAGTTTTTAAATCTATTTTTATTTTTTTTTAAATATTTTATTTATTTATTTATTTATCTTTAGAGGGGAAGGAGAGAGGGAGAGAAACATCAATGTATGGTTGCCTTTTGTGCGTCCCCTGCTGGTAGTTGGCCTCCAGGGAACCGGCCTGCAGGAAACCACCCTGCAACCCAGGCATGTGCCCTGACTGGGAATCGAACCGCAATCGTCTGGTTTGCAGGCCCGCGCTCAATCCACTGAGCTATGCCAGCCAGGGCTTAAATCTATTTTTAGAGAGAGGGGAATAGTGGGAGAAAGATTGGACAGAAACAGAGATTGGGTGCCTCTTTCACACACCAGGGACCAGTCCCACAACCCAGGCAGGTGCACCGACCGGGGAATGGAACTGGTGACCTACCTTTCACTTTGTGGGACAACACCCAACCAACAGAGCCATACCAGTCAAGGCAACTGTTAAAACTTTTAACAGCTTTATTGAGATGTAAGCCACACACCATACAATTCACCCATTAAAGGGTACAATTCATTGGTTTGTAGTATAGTCACAGACTATATGCAACCTTCACTATAATCACTTTTAGAACATTTTCATCACCTCTAAAAGAAACTTTGTATTCTTTAGCTATCACTCCCTAATTATTAAACTTCTTTTGTTTTTGTTTTTTGGGGGTTTTTTTTAGGGAGAGAGAAAGGACAAGGGAGTGAAAGAAACATTGATTGGTTGCCTCTCCTATGACCCCCAACTAGGGACTGAACCCACAACCTAGGCATGTGCACTGTCTGGGAATTGAACCAATAACGCCCTTTGCTTTGCTGGACTATGCCCAACCATCTGAGCCACACCAGTGAGGGCACCAGTAATACTTACACATGCAGCCAGTGGCCACCACCATCAGCCCGCAAACGTGGGAGTAAGCTGTCTCCCTCTCATCTCCAGAATGAACTCCCTGAGGACAGAGACCAGGTGTGACACCGGTGGGCCCCTCCCCCTCCTGCACCTGGTGAGATGCCCACCACACAATAGATTCCTAAATATTTGCTGGCTTCGTTGTTATCGTTATAGTTTTTCTCTATGGATATGAAAGAAATCCAGCGATCATGGGCAGAAGGGGAAGGGCCTGTAGATCATGTTCTGTCAGGAACCACGAGGCGTTTAGCCTGGAGAAGGGGTGGGGGAAGCGGGGGAGGAAGGGAGTGCGCAGGATAACTGCTCAAACTGCCCAGTACCCACAAGTGGGACTAGGAGCACTGATCTGAGTTCTGGAGCCGCGTTTCCAGACCATGGAGGGGCTGGTTGATAGAGTGAGCAGGATGGAAAGGGAGCGAGCATTCTGCACAGAGCACATTCACTCACTCGGGCGAGGAGGGCCACCTGTCCTTGGTACCTCAGGCAAGAGTGGGCCTAGAGGAGTCTCAGGTCTCTTCAGTCTTTGGGATCCTGGGCCCAGAACTGTCACAGGGCAGAGCGGTTTCTAAGAAACATAGGAGCAGGATCTACAGACCTTTGCCATTGCTGTTTTTAACTTCTCAGCAGCAGCAGGAGTCAGGGCAGGAGTCAGGCTCCTCCTATTCTCAGTGCAGGGTCTGCCCCCCCCCCCCCCCCCCCCCCCCCCCACCCGCTGCTGCTGCTGCTCCAGGAATGCAAGTGGGGGCTGGGGTGGAACTCTCCTCCCAGAACCTGGGGATGCGCCCAAATGGAGAAGGTAATTGGGATTGGCAGGTAGCGCTGAGAGTCTAGCAAGTGAGCTGAGACTAATAAATCCAAGGAACAACAGGTCCGAACAGGCCTCAGGGAGGTTTCGGTCCCCAGGGCCCAGGTCACAACACTGAACAAAGCACCTGAGTCAAGCCAGGCAGGAGCCCGCACTGCCCTGGACCTGGGAGCAGAGGGGCCAGGATGCGGAGGCCCAAGTCCGAGCTTGCACTTGTTATTCGTGATGTGCAGAGCACGGAGGTAGGAGATCAGGAGGCGTATACATCTAGGAGCTGGAGGTCAACATGTGGTGACTCCAGTGACGGATAGATAGCGTTTACTTGTCATTGGCTCAACACAGGAAAGGGAGGGCTTGGTTCATTCACCATGAGCTGATACAGGTGAGCCGAAGAGCATCCACCACACGGATGTGCAGGCGGGGCTCCCCCGGGAGGGGGAGGAGCAAGCGCCTGGCACTGTGCTCAGCGTTTCACTAGCTTACACTGAGGTGGTGCCCCCTACGTGCCAGGCTCTGTCCAAGTACCACGAGGATACTAGCAGTATTCAGATACAGAGAAAAACAGTAGCAGAGAAGATAAATAATACGTCTGAGGTCACACGTCTTGCGAAGGGTGGAACAGGAAGTACAACCCAAAGCTCTGGCTCCAGGGCCAGCCTGTACCCACTCTGCTGGCTGCTTCCCCGGTGCCTCTCTTGACCTTCATGACAACCATGAGATATACCGGCATGACCTCTCTTGTTACAAATGTAAAAGCTGAGCAGTTAAATGACTTGTCCTGAGGCATGCCACAGACCCAAGATCCAATCTGGGCCTGGGACCCCAAAGCCCACGCTTCTCCAACACCCCACACTGAGTCTCCTGGAGGAAGCAAGGTGAGGGCTTAGTAAGTATGGCTGCTATTTAAAAATCATAAAATACAAATTTTGTTTCTAAAGATATAATGCAATAAAAGCCCTGTGACGATGGTAGCATAATCGGGCTAGATAAATTGGTTGGGCCTCAAACAAATCAGCAGTGAACAAATGAGCCTTCTATTTAAATTTCCTCCACAGCATTGTTATTGTAACCTCCAGTGCCAGCTGCTCGTGCTGACATTGTGTACATCTCTCCAGTTGCACAGGTGAGAGGGCTTTACAAAAACCCTTTGTGGGATTGACCCATTTTCCTGCTTGAGAATAAGTTATACCAGGCCCTGAGTTAAGTTTTTGCCTCTGGTGTCTTTTCACCAAGCCCTGCCCACAGCCCGGGCCCCACCGCTCCACTCCCCTGGTCTGGAGGCTCTGCAGAATGGTAGAAAGGACCTGAACCTGGAGTCACAGGACCAGGTCTAAGATGTGGGAGGTCAACCTAGTGACTTACCTACTCTGAGACTGTTCTGGAAATGCAAACATGGAGCCCAATGACCTAATGACCTTCAAGCTCTCTTCCCACTCCAGGGCTGATGTTTATCATCATTCATTCATTTGACTGGCTTGGGCCAGGCACTGGGCTACATGCTGGGGAAGGAGAGGTTACTATGGCTGTCTCACTGGTCCCCAGGGGCTCTCAGCCTGGCACTGTAATACAACTCTGTGTGGCAAGTGTCCTAAGAAAGACAAGTCCGTACCATGACGACTTGAGCATACAGTTCTTGCTTGTGGAGACAAGTAAGTCTTCAAGGAGAAGTAAATCTTTGAGCTGAATGTTACATAAGAAGGTGAGGAGTGATATTCCCACCATAGGAAACAGAATGCACAAAGGCACAGAGGTGGGGACCAACCAGCAAACACAGCCAGTCCACTGCACATCACCTGACATGGCTGGGGCAGAGTTGGTGTGTACTGGAGAAGGAAATGAGTCTTGAGAAACGGTCAGGGCCATGTCATAGAGGCACGGGGACCCTACGTAAGTGGAGGAATAGCACAGTACGATATGTGTTTGGAAAGATCATGTCAGTGGCAGGGAAGATGATAGATGAAAGCAAGTAGCAAGTGCAGGGGTAGAAAGATTGATCAGAAGAAAACCATTCCAACAACCCAGGTGAGAGTTACCAAGACTTGAACTGAGAGAGCAGCAGCAGACAGAGGACAGAGGGAGCAGGGGACAGAGACGAGACTTCTTTCAGTTTAAGGAAGAAGAATGTACAGAGACAGACTGGATGTAAAAGAAGGGCTATGGACGAAGTCTCGATTTCTGACTTGGGCATCTGAGTAGATTAGAAACACAGGCAGAAGAGCTGGGGGAAAAGACAGCGAGGTGACCTTGGGGAAGAGAATGAAGTGTGTGTTGTGTGTGTGTCAGGGTGGATGTGAATTCCACCATTTTAAGAAAACTTGTATCATTTTAAAGACAATCCATTGATATGTCAGCAAAAATACTTTCTTGGAAATGACTGCCTTATGCCTAAAGTCCAACAGTAAAGAAGATACTGTTTTCGAAGCAGTATTTCTGAAGTGTTTCCCTTCTCAGTGAGCCATCTTCTCTCACTGCATGAAGAGGGAAGGAGAAAGATACCATCCAGAAGGAAACCCACAGGGCAGGGACGAAGGAAGACATAACAGAAAGGAAGTCTCTGAAACACAGAAAGAGGAAGTACAAACGCTTCTGGTATCCGGAGGGAGAGAGGGAGGAGCAGAGGCCCAGGCCAGTGCTCTCCCAGCCGTGCCCCACCTCCATGGTGGTGTGGGGAACAGCAGGGGACTGCCACACAGGTGGAGAACATGCCAGAAACAAAAAAGATCGGTGCCCCGCTCCTCACCTGGAGCCCTGGGGCCGGCACCCCACTGTGTGTGTGTGGGGGGGGGGGTGGAAGGATGCGGGGAGGAGGGCAGCTGCAGCAGAGCAGAGCCGACTGCATGCTGTGTTTAGCCTGGGAGAGGGACTTCAGAAGTTCCCTGGCTCTCTCCCTGCCCCACCCCAATTCCCCTTGGCTTGAGTGTGGCCCAGGAAAATGCTGGAAGTTCCTAGAGCCTCTAGGGAAGGCAGAAGGATGCTGAGAGTTAAGAGCCTGTGGACCTGCCTCAGAAAATGGAAAATGTACCAAGACATCAAATAGGTGTATGTTTGTATCTGCAGAATCAGCAGGGCCGAGACAGAACGAATGAGCCAGGCGAATAAACAGGCTCCAGCAGCCAGGACTTCAACCACGATGCCAGCAGATCAGGCAGTTGAAGAACATTTCCACAGAGGCCACCGAGGACCAGAGGTCAGCAGTGCGTCCAGTGCCCAGACCAGTCGCGCTCAGCCATTGCCCCGTAGGTATGCGTGTAGTGGGGGGAAGGGGAAGAAGGAGCGGCAGGAGGGGGCACACCCAGGCAGCAGGTAATAGTTCAGACAAGAATCGGACTTGAATGTTTATCCCAAAGAGGCTAAATTACTTTAATAAAACTATTTTGAAGTAGAGGACACAGGTTTTCCTTTAATTGGCATGTTTAAATTCTCCCTCTTAACATTAATGGGAATGGGAATTGTGAAGGAGTTTATATTGCTCCTAAAAAATAAAGAGGCTGAAAAAAAAAACCCACAAAAATACCAAGCAAAAAGAAAAGAGGCTGCATTTTCCTTTTTAAAAATTTTTTTTTAATTTAATTATTGTTCAAGTAGAGTTTTCCATCCCCCACTCCCATCCCAGCCCCACCCCCTGCTCCCCATCTCCCTCCCATTTCCACCCCCCTTAGTTGTTCTCCATGTGTCCTTTATACTAGTTTCTGTGAATCCTTCCCCTTTTCCCCTGAAATTCCCTCCCCTCTGGTCCCTGTCAGCCTTTTCTGAATTTCAGTGTCTTTGGTCATGTTTTGCTTGCTTGTTTGTTTTGTTGTTTAGCTTCCTGTTAAAGGTGAGATCATACAGTATTTGTCTTTCACCGCCTGGCTTATTTCACTCAGCATAATGCTTTCCAGTTCCATCCATGCTGTTGCAAAGGGTAGGAGCTCCTTCTTTCTTTCTGCTGCACAGAATTCCATTGTGTAAATGTACCATAGTTTTTTGATCCATTCATTTACTGACGGGCATCTAGGTTGCTTCCAACTCTTGGCTATTGTGAATTGTGCTGCTATGAACTCTCTTTTTTTTTTACACAGCTGAGTTGTGATATGTAATTTTTGACACCTTTGCCAATTTATTTTTAAGTCAGGTTAATGAGGCATAGTTTATATGCAGTAAAATTCACCCTTTAAAAAAAGGTGAAAGATTTATATGATATGAAGAGAAACCAGAGTATTAAATTCACCCTTTTAAAGTGTACAGTTCAATGAGTTTTGACAGTTTTGTAATCACCACCTTAATTAAAATACAGAACAGGTCCATCACTCCAAAAAATCCCCTCTTCCCCATTTGCAGTTGCTGGCCACCATTGATCTGATTCTTTCTCAGTAGTTTTGCCTTTTTCGGAACATTGTGTAAATGGAATCACAGAGGGTGCAGCCTTCTGTGCTTAAATTTGAAACATATCTCCTTTAATGACCTCAGCGTCTTCCTCTCTTTCCACTCTGCCTTCTCTGCAAATGGCTTTATATGGACAAATCTGGATGGGCAGCCTCCAGCCACCACTGGACCCCTTGTGTGAAGACAGACACCCCAGTGCAAGCTTCCCCAGGGCCCACAGGTCTGGATATTTCACATCCTAATCTTGTTGGTTCTCTGAAACATTTGCTTTTCTTTCAAAGCTGTTTCTTTTAGCCTCTTGGGACACAGAAGCCCTCTCTTCACATCCCTCCCCACCCACAATTCCCTTCCATCCCCCTCACCTCCCAGCCCTCCCTGCCCCAGCAGCCTGGGAACCTGGGCAATGCGTGCACCCTGGCCTCATCCCCTTTGATCTTCAAGCACCCCTCTCCTCAGGCTTTCTCCTCTCCTCATCCTTTGTCACCTTGGTTTCTGTGGCCAGGCTGTCTTGTGATATGGTCAGGACAGGCCACAGACACTGCCTAGCAGCCTCCCAGCATCATTGGGTGGATTGTTTTGGGGTTTGTTGACAGTGGGGTTTTTCCCCTGTCGGTGAGGAACAAGCCAGAAGCCTCGACACTGCAATTTCCTTCCCACCTCCCTGTGATGGTGACAGGTTCTGAGTCTGCAGGGCAGGGACGGTGTCTTTACATGCCCTGGTGAGTGTTGACTCCACAATGGTGAAGAAATAAGCGGGTGAAAAGGTAAGACAAGAGGGAACAGCCTTTGTGCTTAGGGGCAGGGCTCAATGTGTCTGACAAGGGAGGGCCTCAGAGGGGTTTCTTTTCCCACCTGTGCCCGTCAGCAACAAGCTGACTGTGCTGCAAAGGAGCTACAGGCCCCTCTGCATCTGCTGCGAACCTTTGCAGAGGATCAGGGAACTGAGTATCTCCCTGTGTCTCAAGCCGGGAGGGAGCTCGCTGTGGGAGAGGAGGGCAGAAGCATGTGGGAAATAGAGTGAAGTGCCAGACTGTGGGAGGCTGGCTCCGTCCCTGCGTGACGACTCTTCCCTGATGTCACTGACATCCTGACCTGGCTCAGGGGCCAGCCAGAGGGAGCCTCTAGTCACTCTTTTTGATGAAACTGGTATTATCAAAGACTTTAGGCTTAATCACGGCTCCAAGGACAAGGAGGGGTGGGAAGGCAGTGTGTTCATTCCACCCCTTTCACAGCCAAGTGGTTTGAAAGTCAGCTCTGGATCCAACTGCTGGATTCTAGTCCTAAGCTCCTTCTCAGACTACCCATGAGGCTTTGAGCAAGGTACCACTTCCCAGTGCCTCAGTTTCCCCATCTGTATAATGAAGGTGAGCATAGGAACTAACCCCTGGGTTATAGTGGAGATGGAATGAGAGACTCCATATGTACCTGGCACATGCGAAGGGCTCAAAAAGTGGTAGATTTTTGATGTTACGGGACAGGGAACCTGTCCCTGAGTGAGTCCGCGTAGGGCCCGCAAGTGGTGCACGGGTTCTTCCCTTCTTCCTGGAGGAAAGTGTTCCCACGGGAGCCCAGGTGATCCAAAGTGTTTATTAAAGCTGGGGACGGGGAGGCAAGGACAGGCTTAGCTGAGAAGAAGCAACAGGAGAGTCTAGGCTGGGCTGCCCTAGCTCACTGGGAAGCCAGAGAAAAGGGGGCCTTGGAGACAGGTTCAGGGGGTCAGCCTGGGACGAGCTGCCACTGCCTATTACCATCTGGTTGCCAGGCTCATGGGGTCCCTTCAGTTTAGGAGATGCATGCCTGTGGGGGAAGGAGAGGGGAAGGGATAGGCTTGGGCATTCACCCCAGGGGGACAGGGCAGCTGCAGCCTCTGCCGAAAGGGTTTTTTCCATCTCTTGCTGGAAGGAATTTTAGAGGAGGGTTTCAGCAGAATATTCGTCAGTTTTCCAGGTGTGCCCTTTCAGGGTCATGGTCTCTACTGATCGGTCAGTGACAAGGCAGGGATCATTAGTCATTGCAGCTGGTCCTGGTGTCCCCCACCTGGTTTTGCTGTTTTTCTGGGCCTGGAGCTGAAATACACCTGCGACCCAGATGTTATCTCTAGGGAGGTGACCTTCTGCACCTGGCTGTAAATTTCTCGGGCAGTTTGTTCAGTCATCTGCCTCAGTTTCCCCATTCTACTTGTCCTGGCTTACAGGCCTCTCTCACTGCTGTAATTATTGTTATGATTTTTAGTTAGGATCTAAGAATCCTAAAATCTCAAGCTACTGAAGAGGAAGCTAAAAAGAAGAGAATCCCCAAGTCTCAGGGTAAAGGAACTTACCGACGCCCTCAACGAAATCAGGCCCAGGCCCTCCAAAGGTGTACCAGGGGAGAAATCTCCCGGGGAAGGTGAGTCTTGGGGGACAGAGCCAGGAGATCCAGCCACCTTTCCCGTGCTGAGAGTCTCCCGGCAGCCAGGGTCGACCTTGGAGGAAGTCGGTTTGATGTTATTACGGAAGCCAACACGTTTCCTTCCATCCAGTGTGGCCTCCGTGTTGTTCATATTATTGGTCTCCAGGATGTGAAATGTCATCCTAGAACTGAGCCTGGGAAAGGGTGGGCTGAATGCCTTTTTAGGGAGCTTTTGCCAACCACTGAAGAGAGTAAAGCACACCTTCCCCACAGATCTAATATTGTGAGTTGTTTAGAGAGCAGCGGTAAGAGTTGAGGTAATAATAATAGCAAACATTTTTTAGCAATTATGATACAAGGTTTGCAACAAACGTGTTCAGCTGGTATCATTATTATTCCCATTTTCAGAACAGGAAGCTCAGGCTAGATGACTCTAATGAGCCTGCTGGAGTCACAAAGGCAGTCGATGGCTGAGTCGGGATGTGAACTTGGGTCTGCTTTCTTTTGTTCCCCCCCTGGATTTATTGAGACATAATTAACAAATAACACTGAAAATTTAAGGTATACAACATGATAATTTGATAGACATATATTGTGAAATGATTACCACAGTAAGGTTAATTAATACATCCATCACCTCACAGTTACCATTGTGTGTGGTGAGAATATCCAAGATCTACTCTCTAAGCAAATTTCAGTACACAGTAGAGTATTGTGCACTACAGTCACCATATCGCACATTAGATCCATGAACTTGCATCTGTATGTGTGTGGAGCCAGAGTCCCTGCCGGTATCCAGGCTCTTAGAGGTTGCTGGACCGCACTTCAATCTACTGAGAAAAGCATGGTGCGTAAGATCTGCTTTCTTTCCAACTGCGGCTGCGTGATTTCTCCTCCAAGTTCTGGAGAAGTCTGAACCTTCATTCCCCGGAAAAGAACAAGTGGCTCATTTCTGCCCCCTAGAGGATGCAGTCTGTACCACCGAGAATAAAGGCCCAAAGGTGGTAGTTAAAAAGTGCTCAAAATCTGGGCAAGTTCAGGCCTACTAGAAACAAATCCAAAAAAACAAAACAGCCCTTTGTTCATGGAAGGGTGGGGATAACAGATTGGGGTTTTTGGACCAGCAGTGAGAACAGCCTTCCCAGCGCAGGCCCCGCAGTCAGACGGGAGTACTGGTGTTTAACATGTGCTCCAGATACTTCTCGTGATCAGGCAAGTTTGGGAAACACAGATGCACAGGATTCATTCACCTTACACAGGTTTGCTGCATGACTGCCACCCACAGTCCACTGCCACTTCAGCAGGTAGTGGACCCAATGGGAGTTGAGGATGGGTCCCCGTTCACGGTCAATTTCATCACCTCTCAGGGCCTGGAAGTCCTAATTTAGAAGGTGGCCCACTTTCTAAACGGCATGGGAGCCACGAGATCCAGGTTGCACTTGCAGACGGGCTGTGCTTCCTCCCTCAGACCTCTGTTTCCCTGTCTGTAACATGTGAGGGGGAAATCTCCAGATTTCCTTCCTGCTCAAGGTCCCCTAGTCTCCTTCTGTCTCTGCCAGACTCCAACCTTCAGGAGGCCACAGGGAAACCTTGGGTGACCTGCTCAGGAGGCACAGACCCGCCTCCTGCCACCTGCTCGCAATGTTGCCAGGAGCAGCCTGGGGTCCCCCTCCTGCCACTGGTGTTCCTGTTGTTTGTATTCACAGCCACGCTGCAGGATCCTTTTTTTTCATTGCCCTGTGGCATGTGAAGGTGACTTTCTGTTCACTCAAAGGCCCTGGGGAAAGTGAAGCTGGTTTAGAAAAGGAAAGCTCTCTACACACCCAGAATTAGGGCTTCTGAAATCCTGATGTCTGGAACCAGATGGACCAGTCTTCACACCCTGGCTGTGTTGCTCATTAGCTGTGCAACTTTGGGCAAATTACCTACCCATTCCTTCTCCGTTTGGTTCTTCCTCTGTGAAATGGGCATGAGAAGAGTACTGACCCCATCGGGTTGTTGTGAAGACGAAATGAGATGATGCCACGAGACGTGCTTAGATTAATACCTGGAACATGATGTTCTGGCATGTTCCCTGACTGCCATGTGTACCCTCGCTCATTTAGAGGTGTTTGATGATGCCAAACCCTCCTTTCCCAGATTTCTCAAAGTGCGTTCTAGTGAATCCCTGGGCTCACAGGGCTGGTGCCAGTGCCAAGTCACCAGGGCCACCTGGGTTGGAGGTTACAGCAGATGAGACGCAGATGAGGGCCCAGGGCAGCTGGAGGCCTCCCCAGTGCCCTCCACAGGAACCAGCCCAACAAGCTGGCCCTGGGAGGGCGAAGTGTGGCCCTGCTTGACACCTTGGTGGATGGCAGGTGGAGAATGGATGATTACTGACTTTGTCCTTGTAATAAGTATTGTTTTTGACTAAAATTAAACAAAAATAAAATCCACGAAAACACCCAGGTCTTGCAGGGCAGCCGCAAACCAGTGCATGGGATTGGCCAGAAAGGGTACTAAGGTCTTAAGAGCAAAACGTTTGTTGACTGAAAACAAAGGTCTTGATAAGAACTGGCTTCGGTACAAAAACACAGCTTTTGAGTCCGTGCTGTTTTGCTCCAACCCAAGTGAAAAGAAACAGCTCCTGGGGGTTGGGGGCCAGTCTGGGGGGAGGTGCATGGGGGCACTGGGCTCAGGTCTCACAGTTCATGGAGGGCCCCACACTCTGAGTTTGACGTTCTCTCTGGAAGACAGAACTAGAAGGTGACATCCAGGGTCGAACTCTAAATCATGCCCCCTCACTGCCTACGGAGGGGGCAGTTCTTGTCCTATATTTAAAATATGTCCTGGAATTATCATGCCAAAGCACGAGTACCTTTGCTCCATTTCTCGGTGGTGAAAGTGTTACCCTGTCAAATGTAAACAATTAGTATAAATGTTTGCTTAGTTCTCTGCACCTTTCTTTTTTGTGGGGAAGGGGGATTTCTTCACATTTTAATGTACTAGGAACCTTAAAAAATGCACATAACTGCGGGTCTCTCTGGACCTCCGAGAGTCAGGGCCTTATGATGAGGGCAAAGAATCAGTGCAGTCCTGGGCGTACAAACCCTGTCTCCTGCAAAAATGGTTTCTCCCCTTTTTAACTGGGTTTTCTCAGCATCTCTTTGCTTCTTGATAAGAAAAGACAACCTGGTAAAGGGTCAGTCCTCCCTCTTCTCATTCAGGGTTTGTCTGCAAGGACAAGCCCTGAAAATGTATGAAGTCATTGAGACATTCTCCCTAAGTGGTGGAGGGGTGGGGACATTGGAACTATAGGAGAGAAATGTAACCCTAGCTCGTACTAGGAGGTGCATGAAAAATATGCAACACTTGTTATAATGTAAGTGTTGCTTATTGGATTGTAAATTTCCAAATCAAATTGTAGAAATCTTTTAAGTCTTCATTGTGGTAATGGAACAAAATGTAAGGTGTCATTCGACTATATAAAGTATATCTAACAAAACAAGACAAAGCAAAGCAAAATAAAATAAAATAAAATAAAATAAACAAAAAACTCTGAAAGGGTCCTGATATAGGTGCTTACATGAGTGTCTGTCATCCCTCCCTATGCTCGTCCCACCAGAGTTTGAACTACAGACACAGCACATTTCTCTGAATTGGTGACAGCTTTTGTTTTGTTTTGTTTTAGATTTTATTTACTTAGTTTTAGAGAGAGTAGAAAGGAGGGAGAAAGAGAAGGAGAGAAACATCGATGTGGAAGAGATACATCTATGGGTTGCCTCTCCCTCGCCCTCCACTGGAGAGCTGGCAGGAAGCCCAGGCACATGCCGGGACTGGGAATTGAACCGGCGACCTTTCAGTTTGCAGGCTGGCACTCAATCCACTGAGCCACACCAGCCAGGGCAGGAATTTGTGACAGCTCTTAACCATGGTCCCAGATAACACCAGCTGGTTTCTTTCAGTTCTTGCGTAAACTTTCAAAGCCTGCAATAAAATACATTAAAATTCCAATGTGAGTATTTGCTGCTTGGCCTTGTCCCCATATGATTAAGATGACATATCTGGCCTCGATATCTAGGACATTTTTGTTCATCTAACACATCTCAGAAATCAGTTTCAAGTAATAAGGGCGGAAGCCTCCCTCTCCAGCACCCTCTCTTGAAGATAATAGAAATGTTGGTCGCTGGCCATATCCAGCAAGAGAGCTGCCAGCCAAGGCACCGTCCCAGGTAAGTCCCAGCCACGCCCTCTTCTCACCCAGAGTGCCAACAGCTCACTCTTCCGAAGCCAACTTTCTCACCAACCACGGGGAGCAGGAAAATCCAGAAAGGCCTAGAGCCGATCCAGAGTCCTCTGGATTGGTATCTTTTTCAGGGGTGAATACTTCACTATATATGTGTATGGGTGTGTATATATGAGACTAAGGCAGGGTTTTTATTCACCGGTTTACAGTTCCATGGTTTAAAGTATAATCGCATGTAATGCAACCATCACCACATTCTAATTCCAAAGCATCTCCGTCGTGACAGAAAGACACCCCGTTGGCTGTCACTGTCCGTCACCAACTCCACCCCCACCCCCCACCCCCTGCCTCTAGCAACTGCTCATCTACTCTCTGTTTTCATATGGAGTTGCCTGTGCTGGACATTTCGTGTAACTGAAATCATGCCATGTTGGTCGCTTTGTCTCTGGCTTATTTTACTTAGCATGATGCTTCCAAGGTGCTTCCACATGGTAGCAGGTGTCGGTACTTCATTCCTTCTTATTGCTGAACGGCGTTCCGGTGTGTGGGGGCGTTCCGGTGTGTGGGTGCGCCACGTCTCATTCACCCATACGTAAGCAGATGGGCACTTGGGTTGTTTCCACTTTTTTGTTTTTGTGAGTCATGCTGCTATGAGCATTCATATAGAAGTTTCTGTGTCCGTATTCTCATGAGCTGATCCCTAAAAATAAATCTGTGTGTGTGTGTGTGTGTATTTCCTATTGGTTCTGTTTTTCTCAAGAATTCTGCCTAACACACTAGGTGATGAAAGGCAGCACAGCCTTCGCCCTGCTCTCTCTTTTTCTTTAGGTAATTGCCTTTGGAAAAAAGTCCCCATGTTTTAAGGAAGCCCAGGCCTTGTGTGGATGTTCCCACCACTAGCCGCAGTGAAGCCCCCAGCTGGTGGCCAGTGTTAATCCCAGACGAGTGACTGAAGGAGCCTTTGAATGACTCCAACCTTCAACCTCACCAACGTCTGCCATCTGAAGCCCCAGGTGCCCTCCCTGTTTGTTCTGAATTCCTAACCAACAGAAATCTGGAGATACAAAATGATTACATAATTTTGCTTTGAGAGTTAATTCAATTATTTATTTATTTGTTCATTTTAAAGAAAGTGGAAGGGAGAGAGAAAGACATTGATTTGTTGTTCCACTTATTCATGTACTAATTGGTTGATTCTTGTATGTACCCTGACTAGGAATCAAACCCATGACCTTGGTGTATCAACATGATGCTCTAGGCCCTGGCTGGTGTAGCTCAGTGGATTGAGTACAGGCCTGAGAACCAAAGGGTTGCCAGTTTGATCCCAAGTCAGGGCGAATGCCTGGGTTGCAGGCCAGGTCCCCAGTATGGGGTATGTGAAAGGCAACCACACATTGGTGTTTCTCTCCCTCTCTTTCTCCTTCCCTTCTCCTGTCTCTAGAAACCAATAAATAAAATCTTTGGGGGTGGAAACAGGGGAGGGAGGGCTGGAGTGGTGGGAAGGGGTGGGGGGAAAAGGCAGAAAATTATACTTGAACAACAATAAAAAAAGTAAAAAAAAAAAAAGATGATGCTCTAACCAACTGAGCTACCTGGTCAAGGCTCATAGTTTTTTTTACCTAAATGATTCTATACTTGAAAGACCAAGGTGGATAAGGTCTCTAAAATGGTGAAGATTTAAATTATAATGAAGGCTTTGCTATCAAACCTATGAAAAATGAACACACCCTACTTAATCTAGGGACACACCCACCCTCAGTGATTTCCTGAACAGGCGCTTTGGGTGCTGAGGCAGAGTAGGGCCCAAACTACACCCTCGGATGTCTGGCCTGTAGAGAGGCCACTGTCCTTCCCAGTAGGTACACACCTGGGCCGTCAGGGGCCTGGCCTCCCACGAGCACCCCCAACCCATACTGCCCACATTTAAGGGATGCTGATGGCCAGCTTTGAGGGAGACGCTGGCCAGGGGGCACTGGCGGGTTTCCAGACCTTCTGAAATGAGGAGATTTAGATGGGCCACCTCCGGATGCAGAGTCAAGCCAACCGGAGGCTGAGAGGAAATTCAATCAAGCCCCGGGCTGTTCAGGAAGAGATAGAGGCTCCCACAGCGCGCTGCCACGGGGAACTGGGAGGCCGGATGGTGAAGGGAGGGCTCAGTCCTGCGGCTTTGCTTCAGACTTTAACACTTGAACTTGGGAATCTGAATTCAGGCCAAGGAAAATAATCCTGACCAGTGGCTAGTCCCAAAGACAACAATGCCTATGATGACGGGAACTATTCTCAAAGCATAGCAGCCAGGAGAGAGTCTGGGAGGGTCGCAGTCATGAAGAGAGCATGTCATACAATGAAAGCTGTGCATCCCCTTGAAACACAAGTGGGCAAAGAAAACAGCTAGAGTTTTCGGAAGGCTTGCTAGGTCCAGGCACCAGGCTAAGTAAGCTCTTTAAAGCATTATCTCATCAAATTCTTTAAGATTTTTTCAGTTGCAGTTAACATTTAATATTATATTACTTTCAGGCTTTTCTCCTAGTTGCTTGGCCTGTGGGAATATAACTACAATTTTTGCGTGGTGTTCTCCTACTGTACGTGTCTCAAATTCCCATTTTATAAGGATACGAGTCATACTGGATTAGGGCACTTCCCAGTGAGCCTGCATTAACTTGGTGACCTCTGTAAGGCCCTATCTGCAAATCAGGTCCTATTCTGAGGGACTCAGGGGTTAGGACTCCAATGCATCTTTTTTGAGGGGGTGACTCAATTCAGTCCATAACAGTTGCAGACCTACGCCTTCACAAGTACGTTGTCCTGTGGGGTTGCTTTCTCTTGCAGGTTCTGTCTCTGGAGTCCAAGCTCCCCACTTTCCAGGTAGCTGCCTCTCCAGCACCCCTGGTCTGGCGCCCCTTGTGCCTCCCTCAGGAAACACCGCCCCTGCCCTTGGGTGGAGGCCTCTCCTGCGGTCTTGCTGTCTGTCTGCTGGTGAAGGCCAGTCTGCTGAGCCTCTGGGACTCTAGAGGGACCGGGCGGCCACAGAGTGGGGGATCCCATTTCAGTTCAGTCTCCTTGCCAGCTAGGGGGATGATAGCTCTGCTCACCAATCTCCCCTGTCAAAACATTGGCCACAGATCCCAAAAGCATTGGCTTTTCTTGGCCATCACACTCAGGCTGGTCTCTCTTAAGGGAACGGTCCCTTCTGGTGGTTTATTTGTTTGGTAGAGGGCTGAGCTAACCCTCCTCTCCAGTTCAGGGTGACCCGCCATCAAGGGTCAGGGCACTACCTACTCGTCTGCGGCTTGGTCTTTCCTCTCCCTCGTCCACGGCCTCTCCCATCCCTGCCTCCTCCCCGTGGGCACGCATCCTGGGGTTCACTGTAGATCCTTGATAAGGCCTGGGTCCTTATCCAGTAGGTAGAGTTGTTTTGATTTGCTTTGTACTTCTAATTTTTATAAATGGTATATCACTCTTTCTTTTCTCACTCAACTGGCAGTCCTCATTAACATGATTTCATTCTCACCTCCGTGTGCAACATAAGCTTCAACAGAGTTAAGAAGCATGATTCCTTCCTGGGTCTGACTTACAAGAGCCTCAAAGGCGGCTCTAATGGACACTCCTGCGCATCCCCAAGTGGCGGCACTGGGTCCAATTAGTCCGACTGCTCATCCACATCTCTCTACACACCTCCGTGGGAGGCAGTTAGAAGTTGCTCCCATCCCCCTCGTGTGGCCCAGACACCAAAATGCACTGTGGTCATGTTAAATGATAGAGCGAGGTTGCAACCAGCCCTATCCGGAATGTGGGGGTTCTACAGGACAAATGGTCTTGCTTCTTCAACCAGTAAATGTCATCAGAAGAAGGCATTGTTGGTGGGGACAGGGGTAAGGGAGAAACGACAATGGATCAGTGGATTAAGAGACACTGGAAGGACATATTAGCCAAATGCAATGTGTGAACCTTATTTAGATCATGATATGAGAAAGCCAACTATAAAAAGACTTCCTTTTTAGACACTAGAGAAATGTTAAACACAGATTAGGTATTAGACGAAACTGAGAAGTTATTACTCTTGTTAGCTATTCTACTATGAACATGGCTTTAATAAAGCTCTTATCTGTTAGAGTCCTCCTGAAGCATTTAAAGATGAAATTATATGATGTCCAGTATTTGCTTTAAAATATTCCAGTGTAGAGATGGGTGAATTTTTCTGGGAAAGGCAAGATAGCAAATATTTTAGGCTTCCCAGACCATAAAATTCCAGTCTCAACTACTAGCTTTGCCGTGAGGTGAAACCAGGTGTAGATGATATTATAAATGAGTGGGCGTGGCTGGGTGCCAGTAAAACTGTACAAAAATAGGAGGCAAGTTCAATTTAGCCCATAGGGTGTAATTTGCCAATCTCGCCTCTAGAGTGAAAAAAAAAAAAACAACAAGGCAGATAGCCAAAAAAGATTGACAAAATGTTGATAATTGTTGAAGTTGGATGGCAGGTACCTGATGGTTCATGACACTATTTTTTGTACATTTGAGTATTTTCGTAATCAAAAATGTAAGTGCACCGAAGAGATCTTTTTGCAGGTAAAGAAGTATTTGCCTTTGACCTCTCTCCTTTTCTCCCTCATTTCCTTTATGTTTGCCTTTTTAGAAAAGACTTTATGTGTTTATTTTTAGGAAGAGAAGAAGGGAGGGAGAAAGAGTAGGAGAGAAAGATTGATGTGCCAGAGAAACATCAGTCAGGGGCCTCTTGCAAGCCCTCAACGGGGGGACCTGGCCCGAGACCCAGCTCTGTGCCCAGTCGGGGAATCGAACCAGCGACCATTGCAGAGCCACGCCCAACCCACTGAGCTGTGCCAGGTGAGGACCATTTTTGCCTCTCTTTTTCTCAGATCTGTTCCATACGCTTTCATTCTGATACATTTTGTAATCAGAATGTACTTCCTACGCAGCCCCATGCCACTGAAGAACGCAGCAGATCCTTACAGGGATCTCTGCTGCTCCTTTCGGGGATTTTCAGGGTACTCAGAGTCCTATTTCCTTTCAGAGCTTTGTACCCTTGTAAACACTTTCCTAAAATGGAGATCCCAGCCTCGGGGCTGAAGCACACCACCCTTTGGGAAGCTCTGTTGTTTTCTTGTTTCTCAGCAGGAAATAGGAACGTCCCTGGGAGGATTAGAAAATCACCCAACGGGCTCTGGTGAAGGGCTGGGAATGTCAACTAGGAGTTGGAATCTGGTCAGAACATCTGGAAGTTCAAAGAAAAAAATGTTAAGCTATTCATCAGGCTCCATAAATTCTCTTCAATGTAGATAATTATGAAACAGAGAGAAGACAGCAGGGCATGTTGTTAAAAGAAAAAAATTACATACATTTCCGTTGAAACTGTCCAGAATGTGGAGGTGGAGCACACATGCCATTTCAAATTGTGGGCTGCTGGTCCATGAGGAAAGAATTGACCCGTATCTCCCAAGGCCCTTCAGTGGATGACAGGGGCACCTGCAGAAGCTGGCCCTGCCCTGTGTTCCACCTGCAGGCACAGTTGCTCTCCATCCGTCTTCATACAGCATCTGCCCCAGCCTCTGCCCTTACCTATCAGGATTTCTCCTTCGACTCACCAGGCTTTTCTTAAAAAAGGATTTTCTTTTCTTTTAGAGAGAGGGAAAGGGAGGAGAAAGAGAGGTGGAGAAACATCAATGTGTGAGAGATACATCAATCTCTTGCCTCTCACATACCCCCAACTGGGGACCCGGCTTGCAACCCAGGCTTGTGCCCTGACTGAGAATTGAACTGCTGACCTTTTGGTTCATAGGCCAGCACTCAATCCACTGAGCTACACCAGCCTGGGACCTACCAGGCATTTGGTTCCAGCTCTTGCAGACCTGAGAGGTCTTTCCTGACAGCACCAGCTCCTGGTGGCCTCTCCTTCTCACGAACTTCTCCAGCACTTTGTGATGATACCGCCTATTATCACTTAATTGTGCATTGCCCTATACAGCAGTACTGCTGCCTGCTGAAAAAGATTAATGCCAAATTCTCAGTGATCTAACACAGAGTTATTTTCATGTCACAATACAAAGTGTGTGTTCCTGGCCCAGTAAGTATTCACAGTATCAGTGTTCACCAGCCTCTATTTTACAGCTCCACCCTCTTCCACGTCCTTGAGGTTCTCATTATATAGTCAGCAGAGGAGGAAAGGGAGCCTAGGGAAGGCACCCCCACTTCTGTACCATGCCTGTGAGATTTGTGCATGTTGTGCCTTGAAGCAGTTTATTTTCTTTCGTTGCTGCATAATATTCCAGGGCCCGAATACACCACAATTTATCCGTTCTACTGCTGATGGGCATTTGGGTTGTTTCCGGTTTTGGACGACTACCAACAAAGCTGTTATGAATGTGTCCTTTGGCGCAGGTACGTACACATTTCTGTTGGGTACGTTACCTAACAGAATTGCTGGGTCACAGAGCAAGTGTATGTAAAACTTTGGTAGATGTTGTCAAATAGTTTTCTGAAGTGGTTGTTCAGATTTACACACCCATCAGCTTTGCATGAGAGCTCTAGTCGCTCCGTACCCCTGCCAACACTTGGGCATCTACCTTTCTCATCTAGCTAGTCGATGTGAGTGCAGTGGTGTCGCATTGTGGTTTGAATTTTCATTTTCCTAATGATTAACATTGCTGAGCACTTTTTAAAAAGCTCATTGGACCACCTGAATGTTCTCTTTTGAGAATTTTCTGTTCAGGTCTTTGGCTTACTTTTCTTTTGGGTAATCTGTCTTTTTCTTGTTCTGGATCGAAATTTTTTGTCAGTTGTATGCATTGTAATTATATTTGCACACTCTGTGGCTTGCCTTTTCACTCCCTTCATGGCACTATTTTGTAAAAATAGCTTCAGCCCTGGTCAGGTAGCTTAGTTGGTTTGTGCATCATTCTGATGCACGGAGGTTGTGGGTTTGATCCCTGGTCAGGGCATGTACAAGAATCAACCCATGAATGCATAAGTGGGACAACAAATCGATCTCTTTCTCTCTCCTCCCTCTCCTTTCATCTCTCTGCCTAAAATCAATAAATAAAACTTTTAAAAATTAAAAAAGAAAAAAGCTAAATATATAATAACTTTTGGAAAAAGATTCTATTTATTTATTTTTAGAGAGAGGGGAAGGGAGGGAGAGGGACATTGATGTGAGAGAAAAACGATTGGCTGCCTCTAGAACACACCCTGACCTGTGACCAGATCCAGGCATGTGCACTGACCCGGAATTGAACTGGGGACCTTTCACTTCCTGGGATCACACCCAACTAAGTGATCCACCTGGTCAGGGTGAAAGTTTTACATTTTAATAAACTATGGAAAATCAATCTTTTCTATTATGGGGTAGTGCTTTCTGTTAAAAAAGTCTTTATTCCAAAATCATGAAGATAGTCAAGGTTACTTTTGTTATGTTTTGGAAGCTTTATTGTTTTACCTTTCACATCTAGGCCTGTGATTTAGCTGTGATTTTTGTGTTTGCTCAGTGTAGGAGTTAAGGTTTTTCCATTTGAATCCTTAATGGGGGAGCACCACTTACTGAAGGACCACCCTTCCCTGCTGTACTGCACCTTTGTTGCAAATGAGCGATCGCATCCTTGTGGGGCTGTTCGAGAGTGCTGTTTCATTATCACGGTCTGTTTGTCTACCCATTCACTGATACCACGTATTTTTAATTATGCTAGCTTAAATGTCAATCATTTACATCTTCTACCTTGGCTCTTACTCAGAATTGCTTGTGTCTTCTTGGCACTTTGCATTCAGGGTTTGCTTGTCTATTTTACACTCGCGTCTTTAAGTCTGTGGGGATTTTTCCTGGATTGAATTGAATCTATGGATAAAACTGGGGAGGGTTAATGCTTTAAAATATTCTTTCAATCCATGAACGTGGTATATAACTCCTCTTTTCTCCTTCACTCTTTAATTTCTCCTAATAATGTTTTATGGTTTTCTTGTACATCTTTTGTCATGTTTTATTCCTAGGCAATGCTTTTTGGTATTACTGATACTGGCACTGTTTGTTTTTTTTTTTTTATTTTACTTTCAAATTGTTTGCTATAGTATAAAGAAATACATTTGCCTTCTGTATACTGACCTCGTTCCCAGTGATAATGACCTATATCTTAACTCTTTTGGTCTTTCCCACCCACAGTTCATTGGCCAGAACTCAGTCACATGGCCACACCTAAATGTAAGGGAGGCTAGGAAATTGAGTTTATCTAGGTGCTCCAGAAGAAAAGGAAAGAAGTTTGGGGTAACATGGCAGATTATTCCACACTCTGCATTGAGATTTAACGTTGACGTTATACTTCTGTCATTTCACTATGTTGCAAAGAATTCTAAAGCTTTCTAAATCTTAAGAGAGTGTTTAGCTAGTGTATTGCTTGAGGAGTCGTTCAAAATGCTCTAGTTGGAAAAAGATTGCTTTAATAGTTACACTCTATTACTGAGGATAATCATAAGACCCCAGATTGATCATAAACCACACGCAAAATATTGCCTTGAAGTCACAAGGCAGAATCCTGCTCCACCGTGGACACACAGGTCACCCCAATCACACTCGTGTTCCCATGCCTTTAGATGAACACAGAGATGTAACACATACCACAGACCTCTGAATGAATTTACAAACCATAGTCCCCACCCCTCCCCTCATTTTTATAACTGCCCTAGGCTGAAGTCTCACATAAAGTTTCTTTATCTTTTGATTGGCCTGATTCAAAGTTTTTGCTCTTATAACATCGTGATCTCATGTTTGATTGCTGTCACCAGACATGAATTATTTACTATCTCAATTCATCAAATTTGCTTTTAAAATGGCACAAGAATTAAGTCACTGAACTCTGATGGCTGGTGTTGGGTATTGTTGAATCCTGATTGGTTGAGTTTGAGGGTTTAGTCTGTCAATCGTGAACAAAGATACAGTTAACTGCTTTTGTAGTGATCCAGTGCGCTTTCATTTTATATTTTATACAGAGCCTAATTTTATTAGGTCAATGGATTCCAGAGTTAGGATGCTGCAAAGCACAATGTGTCCCCCAGACAACACCTGGAAATGCATGCACATTTCCACCGCGAATTTTGCACGGATCGTGCTTCTGTGAACAAGGGAGAAACGTGAATGTGAATAGCGCATTGCTCCATTTTCCCACAGGCCAGGATGGGGTTTGAGTAAGTCTGCCAAGGTCCGAGGCTCAAGTTCAATCCTGCAAGGCTTTGAACCCCCAAGGGGCAGCCATAGGCCCATGAGTTTCCCTACGAAGGAGCCACATCTGGTCATGCTCCATAACCCCCAGCCCAAGTAAAGCACAGAGTGGGTGGGAGAGTGGGAAGGCTTTGTGGAAAGAGGGCCACAAAGGGGTCCTTTTTCACCTCTAGGGACTTTAGTCTTACTTCTCTTTCTGGTCTCTCTCAGTTTCTCAACAGGTGTTTAGCTAAGAGCTTCCTAACAGAAGCTCTTGCCTCTCACAGCCCCTTTCCCACTCGTCACCCCGACCCGCAGTCTCGGGCCTTTCCCTGGATGGCGTTTCTATTTCTCGTTTTGTTTGCTTTGCTTCAATCTATTCCTAAGTCCACCCCTGCCCCGATGTGCTGCTGAATCCTGTTGAGCTTTAAGTAGTGACTTCAATTAAAATTCTAAGGCCACAAATAGGAGATGGAAGTGCAAAAGGTAGAGCAGAGTCCGAGGGCCTCAGAAGAAACTCTTCATGGCTTTTGCCCTCCTCCACTGTGCGGCCTGTAGTTCTTCTGGACACACTCTGGTCAGAATTCCTAGTGTGCGTGTGCGCTGGGGAGCATTTCGTTTCTTTTTTTCAGGAAAGCCAGGTTGGAATAACAGAGAGGGTAGGGCTGGGACAATGGTCCCCCGACCTATGTTTCACTTAGGGCCGGATCTCAGCCACAGAGAACAAAATTTATCTAAAAAATATTCTGTGACAAAAGTATTAGGTTAATAAATTACTAATTGTCTAGATTTTCATGGAATTTTAGAACCAAATTAAGAATAGTAAGAGCCATTATTTATTGAGTGCCTACTATGTGCCAGGGTTTTATTTTTTATTGTTATTTATTTTTATTGTTTTATCCTCACCTGAGGACATTTTTTTTCATTGCTTTGAGAGAGAGAGAGAGAGAAACATCAGTGTGAGAGAGAAACACCAATTGGTTGCCTCGTGCATACACCTGGGTCAGGGATTGTATGTGCCCACATTGGGAGATTGAACGCACAACCTTTTGGTTTCAGGACAATGCTGCAACCAACCGAGTCACACCAGTCAGAGCTGTGCCAGATTTTTAGATCCTTATAACAAAACTATGGGATAGATAACGATCAAATTGAGACTCCCCCATGTGCTGGTAAGGGTAAAGCTAGAAAAAGGATAACTTTCCTAATCTAATCCAATGCTATTTGGTCATGGAGGTAATATACCTGTAGGGCAAATTAGATCATTTCAGGAAGCAAGTGCTGGAATTTTAATTTAATACAGTTCTCTTAAAGGTTGAAAAGAAAGGTCTAACTGATTTCTCTATATTCTGGACAGTTGAGTAATTCCTTCCTGGAACCACTGGAAAAGCCGGCTCCCGTGGCTGAGGTGCTGACTTTCAGGGTGCAGGGACAGTTTGGAACTGGGTCTGCTAGACTGGGTCTACTAACATTCTCAAAAGGCCCAGCAGGTGGCAGTGTTTCCCACACCAGCAGAGCCCACCAGAGTGTGTGCGCCCAGAGCCCTGGAAGAGACCTGAACAGAAATTTGTGGCCGCAGAAAGATCATACCATTTGCTCGTGTTGTACTTCAATTTTTTTTAAATGTGCCTTTTTCTACATTTTATTTTTGAAACGTTTCACTAAAAATAAGCAGGGTAGGCTTTTGTCAAAATGGTACAAGGAAAAGGAGGTGCCTCCCTTCTCCTCTAGTCACCAGCTGCCCTGGGCTAACCATACCCCCCTCTCTGTGATGCTCCCCATGGATCTGTCCTTCCAGAAACACGCAGGGAAGATTCTTTCCAGTCCTCACCATCACCCACTCTTCCTAGCATCCCATCACTTACATGCCTGTTTGCTGCCAGCTCTGCGAAACTGGAGCACCAGCTCCAGCCATCCAGCTGTCATTTCCAGCTGTGGCCCTCCTGAAAGAACCAAGCACATTTCCTGGAGGAGGCTGTGAGGGAGGCTGGCTGGCTGAGAAAACCCTGGTACCCAAGGGAGTCACTGAAGGTGACGGCTGTTTGCTGTGAGGAAGACCGTCGGGACTAACAGAGCCTTTGCCAGGTCTGTGCCTGCATGTCCAACAGGCGGCAACTGCAAGTTCAACTACAAGCAACAATGAGACATGTCTTCCCCCTCATTCACAGACTTCATATAAATATTTCTTCCTACCGTCTGTCATGCAACTTGAAGTCTCAGTATTGCAGAGACACTTGTGATTTTTAAAATGGTCAAGTTTTCAAGAGCTTCCTACTAAAACTGTACCTGTCGTGGGAGGGACACCAAACTGGGGTGTCGATGTTAATACTATGGGTGTGGAGAGGGGCTGCTTCAGGGACATGGGTGATGTGACAATACAGATAAACATGGTAAGAAACGCTTTGGTCACTTTCCAAATGACAATGTTAAGCGCTTTTATATGTGCAAACTAAATTAATTTTAAAATTAATTAGAAAGATAAAGAATCCTAGAAGTTTTGTTGTAAAATAACAGACCACTTTAATGCCTCAGAGTTTTGATTGGAAGGACAGGCATCAGATCAGCAGGAGAGGCTAGGAAATCAGGGGAAAATTTTTAGTAAGTCTAGCCTTTGCCTGCCTCAGCTAACTTTTATCAGGATTGTTAAATTCTTACTGTGTGCCTTGTGGTGTGCTAGATACTTTGCATACATTGTTAGAAGCTTCGCAAAGTTAACTTGCCCAAAGTCACCAAACTTAGAGGCAATAGCCAGGTTTCAAACCAGAATTCAGGCCAGATTCAAGAACTTCCTGCCTTTTAACTGGCCACCTGTAGTTATGCCAGAGTAAATCAACATCACAAACCCTGAGGAAGTGACCAGCTACTGGGAATCTCCCCGAGTCCCCATAACATTTGCCCAGGTCCTGATTGAAAAGCAAGACAGCACTCCTATTATCTATTTCCCTGACTTCCTGGGAAAGTTCTCAAATGTGCCCATGTGAGAAACGCTAGACTTAGAAGGAGTTTCTGTTTGTGTCCCTACGATCAGGACTGGCATTCTGACTTGTGGACTTCCTCACAATTTGATACACGATTCAAAAGAAGGATGGGGCCAGCCTCTGAGACACAGAGTCATCACAGCTGAGCCCTGAGCTGGATTCCGTATCCTTTTTTATTCCCAGCACATAGAACTTAGTGATGTGGACCCCAGCCCACAGGGTCCATGTATTGTGGCTGCAGCGAACAAATTCACAGGGACTACAGAAGTCCTGTGGAGAAAAAGGGACTACATGGCTGCTCTCTAAGTGAGAGAGAGGGCCCCGACCCCTGCCTGGACAGGCTTTTATTGCTTTTCTGGGTACATTACGTGGAGGATGGTCCTCATTTACTATGCACAGGTTCACCATAGGTGATTACCTTTTACAGACAACAAAGAATGTTGCTAATTACTTCAAAGAGAAGGATGTTACAGATCAAGGGGAAAAGTGGTTAAACTGGTTACACTCTGTACTTGGGAGGTTTAGCACACATTTTAGGAAGTTACCACATTCTTTCAGACCATAAGATGCACCTAGGTTTTAGAGGAGGAAAATAGGGGAAAAACTGAAGCAAAAAAATGTGGTAAAATATTTAATAACATAAATAACATAATATTTCACCAATGTAAATGTAAACAGAACTCAACAGCAGCATTAACAACCATTATTCCTCCCCAATTTGGCGGGGTGCATCTTATAGTCTGAAAAATACGATACTTTAGAGATATTCAGTAAACATTTTCTGCCTCAATCCAGGATGAGGGAGTTTTAGCAAAAGCAAGCCTCATAGCAGCCTAGGTACGATGCAGGCCTGATTCCCCACAGGAGAACCTATCTGTGGGCGTGGGTCCTGTGTGCTGACCTCGCTCCCCATCAGTTTTCCAAATCAGGGGCTGGGCTCCATTCCCCAGGCCACACAGAACGGTCCCCTGTAACTTAGTATTTCTCACCTTGGTCCAAATCCACCTCCTGATGGCTCCCACCCCAACATACATATAAACATGTGCCTGTGGGGGCCACTTTTCCCAGTAGTCCCCCCGTCTGCCAAGGATGAAAGTAAACACTACCAAGACATGATCTGCTTGGGGAGGAGAGGTGGCCAATCCCTCAAAAGGGAAGGGCCCTGAGCCCCTCCCTCCAGAGGCTTTTATTGGGTTGTAATACACAGGAATACATGGCAGCAAGGATTAAACAGTAGATAATATTTCAAAGAAATCTGAGGGCTTAGTCTGAGTCAGAGTCTGTCAGGAAGGGAGTTTTGCAAAAACTTTAGGGTTTCCTACTCGGACCCTTAACATATGAGAGAAAACACTCTTAGTAGAGCAGGTTTCACAGGTTTTTTAGGAATTCTTTGTGATGCCAGATTTTTCCCTGGGATCCACTCTGGCAAGGCAAGGAGCTGCACCCCTCCCCATCAGGTATTCAGGCTTAAGTGAATTAGAGCCAGGAAGTGCTTCTCCCAGAGGACATGGGGACTCAGGCTATGTCACATAGCCGGGGGGGCAAGGGTCCATTACTTCCTCTTTGTTGCACCCCCCTGAGTCCTTCCATGGTGGCCTCCCAAGTGATTGAGTCTGGCTTAGGTTGCTCCTCTTTGTGAGGAGTCATACCCGTCATAGACTATCCCACCAAGCTTTGGGGGCAGGGAGGAAACTGAGGCAGCATTCGCTACCTAGAGACAAGCCTTTGTCTCCTATGGCTCGCATTCCGGAAGTCGCTCACTCATCCTTAGCCATGGGGGCTAGTCACAATTCCTGAAACCAGGCGGAGCGTCCCACAACAGGTGCCCACATTCTTCTCTTGCTGACAGGCACCCAGCTGTCCTGTAGGCCCAGGGAGGGTAGGGGACAGCATTAACCCCTCGGTCTCCAAGTGATGACAAAGGGAAAGTTGTGTGCTACAGAGAGGCAGCTTGTTTTGCTCTCAGGCCTTGGAGATCAGGGCCAGCCTATGGCAGAGTTCCCACATACCTTGAATGTATATTAAACTGGTGTGTCTTTCCTTCCACTTAAATCATGGTGGTCTGCGGCTCTCCATCCATCTGACAGGTTTCCATGCTTCAGGGAAAGGAAGAATCCAATGAGAGCAACCAGGTCATTGCTCAGCTCCAGCTGCCAAACCATTGTGTTGGTTCTTTTTGTTGTTGTTGCTTTTGTTTTTATTTTATTTTTTAAAGATTTTATTTATTTATTTTTAGATAGAGGGGAATGGAGGGAGAAAGAGAGAAACAGCAATGTGTGGTTGTTTCTCATGTGGCCCCCACTGGGGACCTGGCTGCCAACCCAGGCATGTGCCCTGACTGGGAATCAAACTGGTGACCCTTTGGTTCACAGGCCATGCTCAATCCACTGAGCTATACCAGCCAAGGCTGTTTTTGTTTTTAATCCTCACCTGAGGACATTTCTTCACTGCTGAGAGAGAGAGAGAGAAAGAAAGAGATGTGAGAAACAACAACTTGGTTGTCTTTTCCTATGTGCCCCAACTAGGGATCAAACTTGCAACCTAGGTATGTGCCCTGACTGAGAATCCATCCCCCAGACTTTGGGTCTATGGGATGACACTCCAACCAAGCCACACTGGCCAGGGTCCTTGTTTTTTCTAATCTCTTTCAAGACAACAATACTGAACAGTGGCCTCCAACGTGGGGTGTGATCAAGACAGCATTCCAGAGTACAAGAAAAAATACTAACACTTCTGTTTTCATCTTATCTTTGAAATGTCTACTTTTGTATGTAGGTTTTATAACTCATGTACTACATTAGTACAGTATTAAATGCACATAATTCTAAGACCTATATAGAGCACTATATGATGTATTGTACATGCATATCAAGTATGTATGTACAATTTTTTTTTTACTGCTAGGAATGAATTATCCAAAAATTGAGACCATAGATTTTGAAAGCCATACTTTATTTTAGGAGAGACTTTTTCCCCTAAATTCCAAAAGTATTGGAATTAACTATCAAAAGTATTGCTTCCAACAATGAAATTTTTAAAAGGGGAAAAATAAAATAAAAAGTATTACTTAGAGTTGTCTATGTGGACTCTTACTACAAGTCGCAGGGAGAGATAAGTACCTGCTCATCTAGAGAAACAGTAGAATGCACTTCCAGTGTAGAAAAGTGGGGGAGGGAAGCCCGTTCCACTCCCCACTTGAGCTTGAAAGCCTGTTGGGTAAGCCTAGGAGACTCCCAGAGCAGTGAGGCTGTTCCTACTTCCTCAGGCACCTTAGGGAAGGTCCACAGGCAACATGGGCCACCCGGGCTGGAGACAGTGTCCAGAGAGGCGAGCTACAAGGCAGACTCACAGTCCTGGGAGGGCAGCTATGGGAGGGCAGCCACCGAGGGCTCCAGTCCTCCAAGGGGCTTGAGTAAGCCCCAAGAATCAGGAGATTACACTGAGTTGAGGGCAAATGAGAGACCGTAAAATGTGAGAACCCAATGACCAGAGACACTACCAATGCCAGAGCCAAAACAGCCAGGTGAGACTAACAGCACCTGGGTGAGCATGTGGCAGGCACTGGACATTCAGAAACCAGACCAAACCAGCACTCCCAGCGAAGGCCTCAGAGGACGGCTCTCAGACTCTCCACCCCCACGAAGACATGTGCTCCCACCACTGTGCGCTGTTTATTGTGGGCTGGACTGTGTCCTCCCAGAATTCATGTTGAAAACCCCTTCATAAGAGTTCTGCCCCCAATTTCAATGGGAGGAGAGAAGTTTTTCACACACCACCAAGCAATTCTCTGACAGCAGCTGAGTATCCTACATTTTAACTCAGTTCTGACACTGTCTACCCAGAGACAGTGTCAGATTCCCCGGGTTAGGGGCTCAGTCCTGCAAAGCCGCTCCCCTCCGCTTCAGACGCCAACTGCAAACCCGCGCCATCTCCTGTGCTTCCCACCCGCCTGCTGTAGACCTGTAGGCCCAGCACCTCCTTCTCGGGCTCCATCAATTCGCTAGAGCAGCTCACAGAATCCAGAGAAACATTTTATTTACTAGATCACCTGTTGATTATAAAGAGATATAACTCAGAACAACTTCCAACAGATGGAAGAGATGCATGGGCCAAAGGCACAGGGAAAGGACACGGAGCTTCCATGCCTCTCTGGGAACGCCACTGTCCCCGAAAGCCACCAACCAGGAAGCTCTCTGAACCTGGTCTTTTGGGTTTTCATGGAGGCTTCATTACATAGATGTGATTGATCAAATCATTGACCACTGGCGATTGATCCAGCCTCTGGCTCCTCTCTCTTCCCTGGAGTTGGGGGGTTAGGAGGATGGATAAAGTTTCAACTCTCTTATCATGTGATTGGCTCCACTGGCAACTAGCCCCTATCTTTAGGTGGGGTCTAAAAGTCACCTCATTAACATAACATAAAACACCTTCATAGCTGTTATCACTCAGGAAATTCCAAGGGTTTTAGGAGCTATGTGCCAGAAATAAGACAAAGTTCAAACGTACTACTTTTTATTATGAAACACAATATTACATCCCCATTACCTCAGAATGTGACCTTGTTTGGAAACAGATTGCTGTGGATATAATTAGTTGAAATGAGGTTGTACTGGAATAGGGTGAGCCCCTAGTTTATGTGACGTATATCCTAATAAAAAGGGGAAATTCGGAGACAGAAGCACCTGGAGAACCCCACGTGAAGAGACAGAGGGAGGAGATGACCTTCTACCAGCCAAGGAGCAAGGCTGGAACAGGTCGTTCCCTCTCAGTCCCCAGAAGGAACCAACCCTGTTGACACCTTGACCTTGGACTACCAGCCTCCACAACAGAGACAATAAATATCTGTTGTTTAAGCAACTCAGCTTGTGGTACTTTGTCACAGCAGCTCCCGCAAATGAACACATCATCTCTGCTAAAGACTCAAGGTGTATGGGGAGAAATCGAAAGACTAGATCTTTGATCAGGAGGGGCTGAGGGGACCAGAAAGAGACTGTTCTAAATCAAAGAAGGCATTTTCTGGGGTCACTTTTCACAGACACGTAGAAATCCTCTGCCCCAACCAGAGGAAAGAGAGGCCTTAGAGGAAGATTTTTAAAAAAGAGTCACAAAGAACGTTGCCCTGTTTTGCACATTGGAGGGTAAAGAGTAAAGTTTCAACCCGGCTCTCCTTGGATCACCCTGGCCTGCTGTCGTAGTGGTACCAGAGCCCACCCCCCTGGATACTTTTTACTGTTTTGCTGGTCACTTGTGATGTTATAGTGTTATAATAGATCCCAGACTCCTCACTCCTTGTTTTAGTCGAGGAAGCAGGGCCTGTAGCCTCGCAGAAATTTCATTTCTTTAACATGACCTTTTCTTCTTTCTTTCATTTTGGTTCAAACTGGTCTCGTCCAGCACCCTGCCACACGTGTCCCCTCCTCTCTTGCAGGATCCTTCTGTCTCTGTTTTAAAAGATTTTATTTATTTATTTATCTTTAGAGGGGAAGGGAAGGAGAGGGAGAGAGAAATATCAATGTATGGTTGCCTCTCGTGCATCCCCTGCTGGGAACTAGCCTGCAACCCAGGCATGTGCCCTGACTGGGAATTGAACTGCAGTTGTTTGGACCACAGGTCCCGTGCTCAATCCACTGAGCTACACCAGCCAAGGATCCTTCTCTTAATCACAAAGCTCAGTGAGGTTCTGGGCAGCATCAAATAATCTTAGAAGCAAAGCCTCTGGTCTGTTGACCCCAGAGCAGAGTTTTGGTCTAGAGATGACATCTAGGCCTCAGCTGTGTTTCAGCTCCAGGCTCAGAAAAGCAGTGAAATGCCCTGGCTGGTGTAGCTCAGCAGATTGAGCACGGGACCTGTGGACCAAACAACTGCGGTTCGATTCCTAGTCAGGGCACATGCCTGGGTTGCAGGCCAGTTCCCAGCAGGGGATGCACGAGAGGCAACCATACATTGATATTTCTCTCTCCCTCTCCTTCCCATCCCCTCTAAAGATAAATAAATAAAATCTTTAAAAAAAAGAAAAGAAAAGCAGTGAAACGAGGCAAAGTGACAAAGTGACACCATGACTGACACTGGGACCAGATGTACTGATCAGCCAGCTACTTCTATCCCAGCACTGGCTAATCAGCAAAGACCGTGACTGTGACCATGACCCTGACTCCCTTAGTCAGCATGATTAATGATTTTTTCTCTAGATAACCCACCCCTGGAAGCCATCAGGGAGCCAGGTCTTTGAGTGTTAGCTAACCCGTCTCTGGGCGTGGGCCACTGCCTAAAAATAAACCCTTACTTTCTTGCTGCAAGCTCCTATCCCTGTCTTGTTGGGCTTTGATGCACACAGGCAAACAGACCCCTTAGTCTGGTGACATTCCTAAGTTGTACGGGAGGGCAGTGGTATGCTCGGGCTGATTTTTGTATGTTCACAAGAGCTGGCTATTGAGTTTTCAGGAATTTTGTGAATGAGTTGTTAAACACAGCCATTATTAAAAATTAAATGGTAAAAACCTACGATCCCATCAATTAAATATTTTTAAAAGTAATAAATACTCAAAAATCATCACTTCCTAATTATTTTACTGTTGTCTGTGCTTTTGAGGTTATTCATACATATAACAACTGTATGGTGTGGAAATACTTTATAACTAACTGCTTCTCTTCCCAATTCCATGCTCGGTGACATCAGCTGGTAGCTGACGCCAGTAGGAATATTTACTGCATGGAAATTGGCAAAAGCTACACATCAGCACTGCCACCCCCCGCCCTAAGGAGAACCAGTTGTTGGGCATTTACTGACACACCATTATGTGCTGACATGAGCCTTGGGCTGTTTGTTCTGACAGAGTATTAGATCAACTGAAAAGGCTTGAGAAGCAATGATCACCAGGTGTGCCCACGTCTGATTTGGAATTTAAACCATCAAGGGAAATAGAGGACAAATTCAGTCTTCCACAGCTCCACAGAAGAAGGAGACACCCAATAAGAGTTACACCAGGAAGGCTACCATGTGTTCCGAGCCTTGGGGCGGGACTCTAAACAAACAGCTACTGACCTCAATGAGGTTGCTCTTGTTTGCCGATGCTGAATAACAGGGCTGAACGGGGAGCCTCTCGGCCAGCTTCACACTCCCTGTCATTATGAAACGCCCTGAACTAGCTCTTTCTGCCCTGCTTCCCTGCAGAAGACACTGAGGAAAACCCAGGACTGATCTCAGCACTGCAGTGCACTCTGAAAACACTCCTCCTCCATGAGCTAATATGGTTATTTCAGCAACCATGGAGCCGAGTCCTTGGACAGGCTGCTCTCTTTGCACAGTAACAGGTGTAAAAATAGCAGGTGACCCCACTTCAGTGACAGGTGCCAGCTTGTACCCAGCTCTGCCCCTCACCATCTCTCTGTGTGGTTGTAGGCAGGTGAGGATCTTTCTAAGCCTCCATTTTCTCATCTGTAAAGGAGAAAAATGAGACAGTGTCCAAAGCTGAATGAGCAAGACATAAGAGACTTATGTATATATTTTTCAAAGTGACAATGTTAACCAACGCAACGGAGGGAAAAACAGAGGTTTAACGGTAAAGACATGGGAGGGGGTGTTGCAGGGGTGGTGACGTAACCCAAATCCTTGCTGGGACAGCAAAACAACACAAGTCAGGCACGTTATTTGGAGATGAGGTAGCTCCCAGGGCAGGAACAACAACAGCTAACAGTATTTTATTTTCTTTTTCAATTTTATTTATTTATTTTTAGAGAGAGGGGAAGGGAGGGAGGAAGAGAGGGAGAGCAACACCGATGTGAGAAACATGGATCAGTTGCCTCTCACATAACCAGATTAGGAACCTGGCTGGCGACCCAGGCATGTGCCCTGACTGGGAATCGAACTGCTGACCTTTTGGTCTGGGGGAAAATGCCCCACCCACTGAGCACACCAATCAGAGCAACAGTATTTTCCTTTAGAGTCTGGGACTCAAGGTGGGGAGAGATGTAGCTGTTATCATATTTTGCCATGTCTAAGGTGCAGTTTTTGCCCAAATTTTTGAGGGAAAAATAAGGACATGCATTATACATGGATATAATGAGTACATACCATGGGTATAATAATGGATACAATAACCCCGTGTATAATACGCACAAAAGCATGGGTGCATTATACATGGCAAAATACAGTATCGCTTATTGGGGGATTTTCCAAAGTTTTTTACTTTTTAATCCTGTTTGTTTTGCCTTGGTTTAATTTTTAAAGAAGAAAAAGGCTGTGCATTATATTAGCTAGATTTGTAACCTCTTGAAAAAGTGAGTTGATTTCATTTATTCTCTTCTCCGAAGTTGAGTTTACATGCCTTGTGTGGGAACATTGTAAATTATTTATTTTTATAACTCCTGAGTCTCTGTGGGTTTCTGTAGCCTTTTAAGTCTGTTTTGTATGTCTCTTGATTTATAATACGTTGGCAAAGCAGTCCAAGTAAAGCCTTCTTTTCTTGCAAAATTATGTAAAGAAACGGGAAGGGATGATTCAGAGGTCGAAGGAGTGCTTCCCTGCTGAAGCTCTCGGCTGGCCGTCCTGCGCTGCTCTCGCCCTGGCCTGGCTGAGCCTGTTTCTGACTCAGAACCTGCCCGCTGCTGGGCCCCCTCCAGCAAACCCACTTCCTGCCCCTGCCCTACCTCCAGGCCATTCACTTCCAGTTCACAGGCCTGTGATGGGTCTATGGATAGGCTTTGGAGGACCCGCAAATTCCCAGAATTACCTCTCCAACAATGTGTTTTTCTGGGAAGTATCCAGTCTTCAGATCTTTCATCTCCAGGACCCTAGAAGTGAAAAGGTTCAGCTGTTTGTAGGTCTCCAATATTCCCAACAAAGCAAACTTAACTGGTGTTTACACCCATATAAACTATAGAGACTGTGATCATCTACCCCTCACTATGCTTCTAACATAGACTGGTGCCTACGAGCTCCAGCTCTGGACCAGGCCTGCCTCCCCCACTTCCCAGCTGTATGACATCAGGAGAACCACTTAACCTCTCTATGCCCGTTTTTCCAATTATAAAATAGCGCAAATGAAGCACCTACTTCATTGGCTTGTCGTAAGGGTGAAACCAGTTAATACAGGTAGTGTGCCTAGAACAGAGCCTGGCACCAAGGCAGCTGGGTGGTCTTAGACCCTTCCTTCATGCAGACTGACAATTCCTAAGTGGGCACCCCCAACTGGACTGTGAGGGTATCTTCTGAGTGCTTGGGGATGCAGCTGAAGCACGTCTTGAGGATCAGCGCAGTACCATGGAGGGCCCTAAATGCATAGACAATAATGCAGGGATTCCATGGAGAAGAGCAGGGCCTTCCAGGGGTTGAGTGTGGTGACATGCAGTGTGTGGTCATGGCAGCCATTATGCAGTCAATGCAGGCATTAAGCACTTTCCCAGTGTCCTCCTGAGGCCCCTTTGTCAGCTGGACCTAGAAGGACGTGTGCCATTCTCATCATTACCCCATCTAACCCAGCCCTCCTCTCCACTCACATGGCCAACACGCACTCATCCTGGGAGACTTAGCCTGTGCCTCTCTTTCCACATAGGACTATTGCTCTTCCTTTGGGACCCCTGTGCTCTGTTCCCACATGCCCTGTGCTGAGCGAAACTTGTGCTTTAGCCCATTTCATCTGCCCAACAACCTCTATAGTGAATAGAAACAATGATCATGCTCCAGTGACAGATGCGGAAATTCAAACTGAGGGAAAATGATGAGACACTCTCTGACACCAGCACCATGCTTTCATCCCCTTCCCGAGACTTCCTCTCTGAATCTGTGCAGCCGGAGGGATGCGTTTTTGGCCTTTAATTTGTTAAGTTTCTTGTGACCATCTTGAAGACAGAGATCATACTTTATTCATTTCTGTATCTCAAACATCCAGCACTGTGCCTGGCATAAAGTAGGTGCTCAATAAATGGGTGGATGGATCATGAATTCCAGCTCTGCGAAATGTTTGCTCTGGCTTTTTCCAGATTGCAACTTTTATAAAAGCTTCTAGACTTGATCGGGTAATTTTAAAAAATAAAATACTAATTTTATTTCAAAAATACTAAGTTTATGTATGCCTGGAGAAGTTTCACAGGGGTGTAGGATTACGGGCAATAGTTTTCTTCTTTGTACTTGTTTAGTATTTTTCCAAGTATTTGACAAAATGCATATATTACTATTAAAATGGTTTTAAAATACACACATACAGGAGCTAAGACCCCATAGTTTGAAAAATTGCTCCAAAACGCCTCATGCGCATGGCGCCAAACCTCCATGAACCTTTCCAGAGAGCGTGGGCCTCGCGCTTCAGTGCCCGTGAGCTCCTCCCATTCTTTCCATCCTCCACCCCCAGTTTCGGGGAACTGAGGTTCAACTGAAAGGCATGGAGGCCCTGGGGAGACAGAAGCGTCCTTCCCTCGGTCCTGACGCGGGATCCTCCTCCCCTGAATCCATCCCTCAAGGCCAAATCCAAAAGCTGAAGGATTCGAGCTCCACTGAAACCTCATCGTCGGGATCAGAGTGAATGACTGCCTTATGTGCCCGAAGCCATTCCTTCCCATCTTTCCACCAAGAAATGGGGTGCAATAAGGTAAATTTTAAATGTTTAATTAATTCAGTCGATAAACAAATATTAATTTAGTGCCTACGGTGTGGCAAGCATGGAGGATACAACAGTGAACAAAACAGCAGACCCTCCTGCCCTCCGGAGCTTGCATTCTCCTCCCACTGACAAAACCATGGGCCTCCTCCTGGCAGTGCCGTTTCCATGCCTCTTGCTAGGAAGATCGTGGTGAAGAGCAAAGACACGCTCTTAGAGTTACAATCCCGAGGCATGGGCATCAATAAAAAGCTCCTTTCACGCTGGAACCCAAATGCTCCCAGCTCCCAGGCAGGTGGGCAGCCCCAGGGCCCCGATCTCAGGCACAGTTCCCTCCTGGCAGCCTCCCACGTGTTCACTGTTCCCACATGCTAAGCTGCCTCCTCCTCCTCCTCTTCTTCCTCCTACTTCTCCTCCCCCTCTGCCTCCTCCCTGGTTCTGACCAGCGGAGGAGCCTGGGCAAGCCTAGGACACTCCTGCCTTGCTTGGGCTGATGTTAGCACAGGAATCAAGGGGAGAAAGTACTGGAGGGAGTGCAGTGCGTGGAAGCCAGGATTTGAGGCAAGAGCTGTCTCCAGTTGGCAGTGACTAGAACACCCCAGGTCAAGTGCAGGGAGTTCCTGCAGAGGCTCTGAGATCAACCAGGAGCCCAAGGTCACAGAGCTCACCCTGTGAGTCCTTCTGGATATTTTCCCTCCTCAAACAGATTTTGAAGATAAATCCAAGTACACTTCCATGTGTAGAAGGGAGGAAAGATGGTAGAGTCTGTTACCGCAACTAAAATCTTACACTTGGGTGACGAAGACTCCATACAGAATCCAGATCATGGGTCAAGTCAGCCCTTGGCTCTTTCCTTCCAGATGCCTCTCTGCACACATCTACAAGATGTCTGGCTGTCCGAATTCCTCACCTGACACAGGGTCTGGACACTGACCTTCGGCCTCCTTCACTTGCTTTTTCTAAGGTCTCTCCACCCTCTCACCTTCCACCCCCACTAGCCTTGGGCACCCTGTGATGTTTCCCTCATTCTAATCTCCCTTCCCCTCACCTTTCGGCTTCTGTAATTAGTAAGGGCTTCTGATCATCTCTTGATTTAGGGATAGGCCTGCAGCCTAACAGGATTCTCTCACTTGGTTAAAGCAGTTGAAGGAAAAGGCTCAGAGGAAAAGGGGGACCATAGCATGGGTCCCTACAAGTGCACAGTATAGGGTACCTTTACCTTCTTTACTCCCTTTCCACCTAAATAGCTCTTCCTTGATTTTAAAGATTAGTTCCAATAGCTCCTCTTCTAGGTCACTTTCCAAAAGCCCTGTAGTCCAAAGCAGCCCCCATCTGCCCTGAGCTGATAGAACAGTCACTGTATTTGCAACGACTTCCACCGTGAGCTGCCCTTGTGTCTCCCCCTGGGTTGAGAACCACACCTGTTCATTGCTGGCCACACGGGTCTGTGTGGAGAATACGTGGGCGTGCGCAGTCCACAAGGCGAGCCCCCTGCGGGTGGAGAGCCTGCACGGCCTCTGGGAACATCCCTCAGCCCCGGTGTCCCAACAGGTGTGGCGTGTGGTGAGTTTGTACTTCCATGCTGACTGATGGCTGATTCGAGACAGAAACTTGCTCCCTCATTTGATTTCACTCCTGATAAGGCAGGGAGGTAGCTGGAACTTTGGGGAGGGGCCCATACCCTGCCTATTCTTTGCTGCATGTGCTGTTTCAGCAAAAACTGAGCCTGAACACAAAGGGGTGGAAATTACAGGGAGCACAGTGCTTTTCTAGGCCTGTGTTCCAAAGCAATGATAAAACATCCAAGTACACTTCCATTCATAGCTCAGAAACCACAATAGATGGAAGCGAGTGTGGGCAGAATTAGAGGCCAAGGTGAGAGAACAGTCATCCATCAGCCCCTGGAAAACCCCATCAAAGAAATCAGCACATAAATAAAGGCTCCCTGGGTTTGTTTTGGCAGAAAGGATGGGGAGTTATGTCCTGGCTCCTACAAGTACAAGAGACTTGGCACTGGCTTGGACCATCCCCACAGTAGCAAACCCAGTAATTATGTGCTGTGGGCAGGGCCAGCCTGGTTTCTCAGTGCCACATCCATTTCCGGTGGTGGGTGGCAGGCCCAAAAGGCCACAGCAGTGCCAAGTTTTTTCAGCTCTCTACTTAGGCCGGGGAGGTTAGATTAAGGCCAAAGAGCATGGTTTGGAAACAAAACGAGCCGCTGTGAAGATCATTTGAGCAAGATGGGGAAGGTTTCAGCCAGAATAGCTAGTTCTTTACCAACAGGAGCCAAGCCGTGGGACACGCTCTGGTAGCAGAACGAGTCTAGGAGAAAATGGATCTCCTGGATGCACAGGCACCAGAGGCAGGGAGAGGGTGAGGAGGCACGTGCTCCAGTCTGGACCAGTGAATGGGTTCTCCAATTGTGCTATCTTTCCCAAGGACTTCATGGGGCATCCAAGGATTTCTGAGCTCTGGGAGAGTTTCGGGGTCCTGGCCCCTGCCCTTTCTCTTGGTGCTGACATCAAGACATGGCTCCTTTCGTTTTGCCCACCAAGTCAAATAGTTATTGGGTGGCTTCACATATCGGAGCTATGAGAGTGGGAGGTACCCAGGAGGAAGCAGCTGTGGTCCCCGTCATACTGGATCTCAGGGTGGGAGATGGCAGCTTTGGTGGTGTCCTCCAAAACAAGGGTCCTCGGTGTTTTACACCCCATGGAGCAATAAATAGTCCAGGGTGTCTGGGGCCCTGATCCTCTGCAGAAGAGGCTGAATATACAACACCAGGAAGCAAAAGCAATCTCCTTCTTTTGGGCCCCTGTATTCCCTCTGCTAAATATGTGTGTGTGTGTGTGTGTGTATGTGTGTGTGTGTATGTATTCTATAAAACATTCTGATGGAATCCTCCCATTTCTGAGCTTTGGAAAAAAATGCGTGGTTAGACACACCTGCTCTGGATCCAAGGAGGAACTTCTTAAATGCTAGGTATGTGCTAAAAACCAAGAGAAGCTCTGAGCTGAACTGTGGGACAGGCCCTGACGGGCCAGCGTCTCCAACTCCCAGGCTGGTGAGCACCTGGGGAAGATACAGGGTAGAAACTGCCATGCTCAAGGGGGGAAAGAAGGGAAGAGAAAGACCTGGTCTCTGCTTTCATGCAGAGGTCATAGTTCCAGGAGTGTACACTCAAGTAATTACTTCCTAGGCAGACTTGAGGAGCAGGACTTAGAAAACGTGTACCAGCAGTGCCTTGGCCCTTCCTATGTCAGGCACCGCATTAGGTGCTTTATGAGCATTATCCCTAAAATGTAATATTTACAGGCTCCATGAGGCTGTTGGTATTATTAAACCATTTTTAAGACAAGGAAGTAGAGGCTCAGAGAAGTTAAGTAACTTGCTTAAAGTCACACACCTCATCTGTGTGACTGAGCCTCCCTGACCGGATCCATATCCGGTGGACCCACATCCTACGGACCCACGGAGCCCAGTAATTCCCAGTCCCTTCCCCCTCCCTGTTACCTCGCAGCTCTCAGAGCCGCGCCCCAGTAATACTACCGCTGCTCTTCATTATATCCACGCCCGCATCTACAGCTGGTCAGACTGGTGCTTTGGAAAGTGTGAACACCAGAACATTAAAAACACAAGGGATTCTCTTGGGGCACCAGGCGAGGAGGCAGTGTTGTGTGGAGCGAAGGGCACGGCCTGGGGATTAGAAGGTCTGAGCCCTAGGCTGAGATCTTTCATCAACAGCCTAAGGACCCTGGGAAGTCATTTAACCTCTCCAGGTCTGTTAGTCCCTCTGTCCAGGCACTGGCACGCCTCCAGCAACCATTTCCTTATACGGTTGCAAGGCCTCCCTCGGGGGTCCTTGTGGGGACTGATGGAGACCAGGTACTTCAACACGAAGCCTTTAGACTTAGAGGCATTCAGTTGCCAGAGCAAATATCCTGGACGGAATCCCAGCTCTGTCCTCTGTCATTTGCTGGTTGTGGGACTCTGAATAATTTACGTGTATTTAACTTGCTGTGCCTCAGTCTCTCCTCTGCAGAATGGACCTACCTCACAGGGTTGCTGTAACGTTTAAAGAGTTAATGCCTGGGACAGAATATGCAGTATATAAGTGTTGTGATTACTAGTAATAATATATAATCCATACATCTCCAAACCTTGGCTTGGATTTTCCTCTTTTCTAAGGCCCATTCCAGCTGTCTCACCGATGAGGATGGAATGAATTTCATGTAGTCCTCTGGCTTTCTTCAGAAGTTTGAAACAGAGCAAGACCATGGTTGGTGCTCTTATTTGAAAGTGTTTAAACCCAGAGCCAGTAAGACAGCTGACTCCTGCTCATTGAAAAGAGAGCTTCCCAGCTCTTGGTTCATTGCTATCAACGTGACATCCAAAATTATAGAGTACTTTGTTTTCTTTTTTTTTAGAAAGTTTCTTTTTTAAAAAAAGATTTGATTTATTTATCTTCAGAGGGGAAGGGAAGGAGAGAGGGAGAGAAACATCAATGTATGGTTGCTTCTCTTATACCCCCTGCTGGGAACTGGCCCACAACCCAGGCATGTGCCCTGACTGGGAATCGAACCTGGATCATCTGGTTCCCAGGCCCGTGCTCAATCCACTGAGCTACACCAGCCAGGCTATAGAGAACTTTTATAAAAAATTTTTGAGCCAAAGAGAGGATATGCCTGGAAGCACATGTCTGATCTCATCGGACTAAGAAAAATCCTCCCTAGAATGGCAGTTTGCAGCTTTTATGCATTTGGAATTAAGGAGGGAACGTGGGACAGTTACAAGAAGGTGGAAGAAAGCAAGCCAGGGACTGGATTACAGGACAGTTAGCAAGATTACGTGCTCTCCGGTGGGCGTGGCTCTGTGGATTGAGTGCCGGCCTGTGAACTGAAATGTCGCTGGTTTGAGGTTTGATTCCCATGGGGCCAGAACCCTAGTTGAGGACATGCAAGAGGCAACTGACTGATGTTTCTCTCACACATTAGTGTTTCTCTCCCTCTCTTTCTTCCTCCCTTCCCCTTTTTCTGAAAATAAATAAATAAAATCTTTGAAAAAAAAGATTACATGCTCCCTTGAGAGTGGTTTCCATGGAGAGGTCTGTAAAGAGGCATTTCAAAGGTGTGTTAAGCTACAGGCACAGAAACAATGGACATAGCTGGCCTAAGGCAAAGACAGGCCTTTTCCTAAAGAAGTTCTAGGCCTGGGGTGTGATTACTCACCAGGAACTGCCAGCTATAGAAATCTGTGGTCAGATCACCTTGTGAGGTTACTTTCTGTAGGGTCCCATTTTCATCCCCACTGTACAGTGATTGCATCGTGGGCGAGGTGCTCCCCTAGAAACACTCAACCCTGCTGTGGTGTCTGGAGTAAAACCCCGCTGGTGTAGGTAATCACTTTGTGATTCGGAACCCGGCAGAGCCAGGGCTGCAGGGAGAGGAGAGAGTCAGAGGAAGATGCTCCCCAGACATTTCCCTTCTGTTCTTCACTTTAGAGACTGATCAGAGCATGGTGTTCCTGCTCCTTTATTTTATTTTTATTTTTTACATTTTATGTATTTATTTTTAGAAAGAGGGAAAGGGAGGGAGAAAGAGAGGGAGAGAAATATGGGTGTGAGAGAGAAACATGGATCAGTTGCCTCTCACACGCACCCCAACCGGGAACCAGGCCCATGACCAAGGCACCTGCCCCGACTGGGAATTGAACTGGTGGCCCTTCGCCCTGCAGAACAACACCAAACCAGCTGAGCCACACTGGTCGGGGCGCTCATGTATTTTAATAAAATTGCCCCAGAGGCACATTGCCTTATAACCTGCAAACAAACCACACTAATTCAGACCAATTTGACTTTGTAAAACATCAGCATTTTAGATTATTTCAGTTAATCCAAAATATTTTCTAATTTCCCTTGTGATCCCTACTTTGATTCATGTGCTATTTTTAAAAATTTGTTATTCCTGGACTTTAAAAAGATTTTATTTATTTTTAGAGAGCAGGGAAGGGAGGGAGAAACAGAGAAGAAAAAGCATCGATGTGAGAGAGAAACATCCATCAGCTGCCTCTCATACTTGCCCCTACTGGGGATGAACCCACAACCCGGGCATGTGCCCTGACCAAGAATCGAACCAGCAACTTTTAAGTTTATGGGATGACGCACAACCAGCTGAGCCACAGCAGTCAGGGCTCCATCCTTTTACTTTTAATCTGTCTGTGTTTTTACATTTAAAGTGTTTTTTAATAGGCAGTATATATTTGGGTTTAGCTTTTTTATTCAATCTGATAATCTCTGCCTTTAACTAGGAGCAGTTTAGACTTATTAAATTTAACGTAAGCATCGATATGTTGGGTTTAAATCTACCATCTTGCTAGTTGTTTCCACTTGTCACATCTCTGTTCCTTTTTTCTCTTTTCCTGTCTTCTTTTGAATTGATTTAGTATTGTTTTATTATTCCATTTTACTTCCACTTAAATTGTTTTTTTTCCTCACTAAAAGACATGCTTATTGATTTTAGAGAAGGGGGAGGGGAGGGAGGGAGGGAGAGAGGGAGGGAGAGAAACATCGATGTGAGACAGGAACATCACACGCACCCCAACCAGGGACCAAACCCACCACCCAGGCATGTGCCCTGACTGGGAGGAGTTGAACCTGCGACCTTCAGGTTATAGGATGATGCTCCAACCAACTAAGCCACACTGGCCAGGGCAAAATTTTTAAATCAAACATGTTCTCATACATACTGAAACCTCTTGATGTGTGGATTCTTTTAATGTATTGTCAACTAGAGGTCTTTCCTATTTTAACTTAAAGAGCATGGACTTTGCAGCCAACCAAACCTGCATTTGAAACCAGGCTCTGCTGCTGACCAGAAATGCCACCTTTGTCAACTTAATCTCTTCAGGATTCAATTTTCCCATTTGTAAAATTGGGGTGATCGTTACTAGTTTTCAGAGTACAATGAGAACCAAATGAAGAAAAAGTCTAGAACATAACAACTGTTTATTTAATGTTTTTTTTGTTTTATTTGTTTGCTTTCTACCTAGCTCTGATTCTAAAAGAGACCTGAGCACCGCGAAGGAGGTAAATACCTGGTCCAGCTCTGCCACTCTGGACCTTCCTTTCTGAGCCTAGAGCAGGCGTGGCTAGTAATCGGTGCTGTTTAAATTAACTTAAACTCTTTCTTTTCCTTCCTTCCTTCCTTTTTTAAATTTAAATGCATGATCTTTCTCAGTTGGAGATGAACAAAATCCATCTACCAGGAGCTAACACATCAACCTTACTTAAAGTTTTTTTTTTATACCATTACTCAAATTGGGTTAAATTCCAACCCCCACCCCCTTCCTCTAACAACTTCTTACCTGGTTCACTTATTCGTCAAACCCTTCTCTGAAGGTATTGCAAAGGAAACCCAGCTTGTCTAGCTCTGATGATCCCAAATGCTGAATCAATGAGATTTTTATTTGGCATCTGTGAAACCAGGCACCAAAGAAGAGACGGGGGTGAAAGTAGAGTCGTTGGCAAGGGGTGAGGGGCAGGGCCACAGGACCAGCTCGTCAGGTCTCCTTTTAGAGACTGACACGAGCATGTGATGAGGGTGCGGTGTCTCGTGACGGGCACCAACTATTTCTCCTGGGGCCTCGGGTGTCACTCAGCTAGAATGGACAAAGAACGATCTGTTGGTTGCTCTGAAAAAAGCATTGACCTTGTACCATAGGAAAGCACTGAACACTCCCCATTCAGCTGCCTCTCCCCAGCTCTGCCCTGAAATAAAGGCTTCCCATTACTGGTGCTAGGGCCAATGTCGATGCCTGTCCCTGGTGACCAGGAAAATACCTGCAACTCTGTCCCCTCAGGATCCTGAGCTTTCTGGGCAGGGTGTGGCTTGGTCAGTGGCCGCCTTCCTTGTAGCTTGAAGATGGGCTGATTTATAACAGATTTCCACTTGTTATTCATGAAAACACCAGTGAGGAAAAAGTCATGCTGCCTAAAGAAAGATTAAAAGAGATTCCTTAACCTCTGCTCAGCCTGAATCTGCAGGGGTACCTGTGTCTCCCTCCCTGGCCTCCCTTCTCCTCTCTTCTTACTGCTTTCTTTATTGTTCCTGTCGTGAGAAACATCATCGCAACATTCAGGCGGGGGTGGGGCGAGGGCAGAATTCCTTGAACTTTCCCACATTACTGCTAGAGGATTTTATACGTCCACAATTTTGGAACATAGAAATAAGCTGGAATGAGTGTCTACTTCACACATACTTCTGTGTGGATATTGCCAGAATCCCTAGAAACAGGGTCGTAGGAAAGAGTTCTTTCTACTCCATGTATCACAGACAAAACATCTTGCTCTGTTGTTACTGTTTTACTATTTAGAAAATGTTTAAGAATGGTTGAAAATAGACAGATGAACACACACACAGCCCAGGATTCTTAATGAGTTAATTGTCAGTGGTGCTTTTGAAATCTTTGTTAAGGCAGAGGTGCAGTTTAAACCGATGGCCTCTGAGTTCTTGTTGCCTCGAATACTGAGTCATAGTTCTATGACAGCATTTCGTAGGCTAAATAATAATGGTAACAATAACAAAAATCCCTCAAACATCACTGGAGCAACTACTTGAAGCTAGCTGCTTTCACATGCAATCTCTCATTTCATCCTTACCAGGATCCCCTGAACTGGCCATATTAAGCCATTGGCCAGAAAACTTGAGTGCCGACTAGCAGCCTTCCCAGAGTAACGTAGCTAGTTAGTGGCAGAGCTGGGATTGGAACCCAGGCCTAGAACCGGACTCTAAACCTAGTGTTTGCTCAACCCCTCCTGATGCATAAGGAGGTGCATTACTTCCCTCAGACCACAATTATAAAGTGTAGTGTTTTTTTTTCACTATGAGGAAGATGAAGTTCCTATAACTTACATCACTATCTTCCTGGCACAGAGGGCAGGAGAGGAGCTGGGAGAGACCACCTCGTCCATTCCCATGATTATTTACAATGGACACCAAGGTGGAACAGGGCTCTAGCAGAGCCAGAGAGTGTCACTCAATGCTATCAGCTTCTGGAATCAATAGCCCCTGTCCCAAATGCGCCGCCCCTTCCCCAATCTGCCATGCTCCCCACTCCGCCATACTGAGTGCCAGTCCCTAGACCCAGCAGAAGCTGTCACTCCTGACTCTCAGATTCTGCTCAAGAAATGCTTTGCCTTCTGCCCTGGCTGGTGTAGCTCAGTGGATTGAGTGTGGGCCTGTGAAGCAAAGGGTTGCTGGTTCGATTCTCAGTCAGGGCACATGCCTGGGTTGCAGGCCAGGTCCCCAGTAGGGGACACATGAGAGGCGACCACACATTGATGTTTCTCTCCTACTCTTTCTCCTTCCCTTTCCCTCTTTTTAAAAATAAACAAATAAAATATTTGTTTTTAAAAGAAATGCTTTGCTTTCTTCAAGGGTGATTTAAGCACTGGGGCTTCTGTGAGCTTTTAGTGATTCTCAGGCAAAAATCATCAATCAGAGTCTATGCATCCATGACAGTTTGCACCTGAAATGTTCCCTCTACCACATGGTGGTAAAATGAACCATTTCTGTTTCTTCCTTTTCTTATTAGACCTTGAGGTCTCTAAAGGGGACAGGAGTGATTTGTCTTTCTAAGGGCCTAGTGCATATGCTCAGTAACCACAAGTTGGACCGAATGGAATTTATTTGAATTCAATGAAACTGGCTCACTAATGCAGAATTCAGGAGTGACTCTATTACATGGTGTGTTATGAAAATTATTTGATAATATCGCTCTACTATCAAAAGGCCAACGAGCAAATATTCTCCTGAGCCACACCCAGGCTCACAGTTCACGTGACTGCGCAGACATACCGTGTGGAGGGCAGCCAGAGCTGGGTGCACGAGAGTTGTAAGTCTATGAATAAGAATGTGATAGGCTGAGGCAACTTTGAAATTAGGACTGAAATATCACGTGAGATGTTTAGCATAGATGTTGTGTGTTGTTGACTGAGCTGACTTATATTAGAACTACAAATTTAACCATAAGTTTGAGAGTCTCTTAAATGTGTCGGAATAGATTCAAGGATCCCCTCCAAGAGCCCATTCTAGAAGTTTTACCGTCTTCAGGGATCAGCCAATAATCACACCTCTCTCGGGGCCTTCCACACGTCGTCTCATGCTGTCCTCCCCACCACCCCATGAGGCAGACACTGCTGACCTCCCACTTCTTACATGGGGAAAACGGAACCAGCTGGAGGGTAGGTAACCCACGCGGGACCGCCCAGGGGTAAGTGGCAGAGCCGGGATCCGAACTGCGGCCATCTGGCTCCAGGGTACGCGCTCTCCCGGCCCTACACGCTAAGGTGCTCAGGGCACTCGTCTGCCTCGGGCAAATGCACCCTTAGATCTAGCTCGGCCCTACACGCTAAGGTGCTCAGGGCACTCGTCTGCCTCGGGCAAATGCACCCTTAGATCTAGCTCAATCCGACTTATTACTGCATACCTCTTGATTTCCAGTTGTGCCCTTTGTGTAAGAGAAAAAAAGATATTCAGCACTCTTTGTAATCACGCCATAAATATTGGAAGACAGTTTTTCAGTTGTTTCAGAGGTTTCTGCCTGCAGTTTAAATACATTCAGTTAGTTAAAAATATCTCCCAGACAGCCCCCACCCCATCTCATAAGTCATCCACATTTTTCAGAGCACACTTTATTTTTTCAGATGAAGGCCCCCAAATTAGGAAGGCCCAAACTGGATAGGAGTGCTCTCCAGCAAAGGGCGGACCAAGGTCGTATGTGGGGAAAGCATTTGGGAATGTGCTTATCTTTTCCTCATTAATATTCCAGTGTCATATTCTTTTGTTTGCCCATTTCTCTGTGGCTCGCTAATGTGGGGCTGCAACAGAGCTGCTCACTCTGGGCCTCATACCATTTGTTTGCACTGTAGCTCTAGTGAGTCATTTCTCATCTTGTGTTTGGGGTATGGGTCACTTTTTAAAATATTGCCAAGGCCAATCTAAAAGGGTCACACTGAGTTCAGTTCTCACTGTTTTGGGCTCTTAGCAACTCCACCTAATTTGGTATCATCCTCCAAACACAAGATGCTTATTCTCAACTCTATCATGTGTTCACTGGGGAGAGTATTTATATAAACCTCTTTACCTGTAAATATAGTTTTCTGGCTTCCTGATAGGCTGGAGGTGGTGAACTGAGTTCTCATTTTAATCCTCTCCAAGAACTGCAGTGAATTATCTGAGTTTTATGCAGACTTATGAAGAAACAATCAAGATTCATTTCCATTTCTGGCCAGTGGCACAGTTGCTTGCAGTCTCGTCGGTAAAAGAAAAGGTCATGGGTTCAATCGCAGTAGGGCGCATCCCTGGGTTGCAGGTTCAGTTCCCAGTCGGGATTCATGCAAGAGGCAACTGATGGATGTTTCTCTCTCACACCAATGTTCTCTTCCTCTCTCTCTTCCTTCCTTACCCTCTATCTAAAATTAATAAGCATGTCCTCGGGTGAGAATAAGGAAAAAGATTCATTTCCAAATCTAAAGAAATATTGATGTTTGGCCACTGCTCAGTTCCCGGAGAACAACCAAAACTGAATTGATTCTAAATATAGGAGAAACAGCAATGTTCTTTGGAAGCGAAAACTTGGCCTGGATATTTGGAACTTACGAGAGGGCTCAGCCCCTCATCTTGCTTCTAGACTCGCATGCCTTTTGGTTATTGCTAAACAGAGAAGACTTGCAATCTGGTAGCAAGCCAGGACAACTATAAAACAAAGTATTGGAAGTTCTTAAACACAAATTCTTATGTTGTTTATTTTATATCTGGTGTCTTAGAAAGGAAAAGATGGGCCTTTTTAAAAAACAGAAGTTTCATGGCTTTTTCTTTGCTCTTGAATTTGTACGATGAACGAATGCATTGCTTATGCCAATAAATTCCAGACCTGGCCAATAATCAGAACCACCTGGAGAGTTTGGGAAATTCACACGGTCAACCTCTCCCTAGACTTCCTGAGTCTTCCTCCTGTAGGTGGTGTTGAGACATGGGAGCAGGGCATCTCTACTTTTTAAAACCCCCCTGAATCAGTGACATTATTTATGGTTAAATTCATGTAATGGAACACCAAGCAGCCATTGGAGAGGAGAGGTAAGTCTCTATGTCCTAATATGGTAAGGTCTCACATGAGTCATATAGAACATGTAGTAACTCCCACTTGCAATGAAGTTGTGATAAATATATAGATATTTAATATACTTACCTCCACTTATATATTCACACTGTATATGTTTAGATGCATCACCAGAGGCACCTGTCCATTAGAAAGAATGTACCTTTTGTACGAGAGCATCTGTGCCTAACCCCTCAAGATGATAGACTATAGTGGGGCAGGTCCCAGGGGAGGGTCAGGGAGGCTGGGGTCTCAGGGGCTAGGGACAGTGTCCATTTACCAACTGACATAAAGTATTTCGAGTATTTCAACATTTTCACAACCAAGTGGGGCTTAGCTCTGCATTTACACGCATCAAACAATTCTAGAACATTTTCTAAGAACCTGACACTAGAGGTCTCTTGATAAACACTGACTGATTTAAGCAGAAAGAGAATTTGCTGAGAGTGTATAGGATAGAATCACCAGGAAAGCTTAGGAAATAAATAAGAATAAAGGGAGATACGGGCAATTAGCCTTAACCATAGGCAAGGCCACACCACTGACCCAGTCCAGTGAGACCCCTGCTGACACCACCCAGGTCACTGGAGGCTGCTGCTGCCATGGCTGCCATGAGCAGACTTTGGGAGAACACAAACTGCATTGTCTCACGACTCTTGAGGCATTCACCTGCCACTCCCACTGGCGTCTGAGCCTGTTGGGCACAGGCACGGCATCTTATTAATCTCCCAACTTACAGTCCCCCATCCCAGTCCCTGGCACTGAGTGAGCAGAATGCTGAATCAAATAAACAAACACATAAAATGTAATTGTTGGATATTATACCCCTACAGGCAGAGAGAGTGAGAGCTGTACTTACCTGTATGTGTCACTTCAGAACCTCCAAAATGAACAGTCGCACACACTTTCTCATCCTCCACGCCTCCACTGACAGTTTGTCTGCTGTGGCTTCAACAAAAACACGTGGCTTGAGTTCATGGCGGTTTCATTCTATCTCTTTCTCTGAATCCAGCACTCTCTTTAGCAGAGGTTTGTATGAAAACCTTCATGTTTTGATGAAGTGATTGCCTGAATTTTAAATGTCACAACCCAAACATTTAACATGAAGTGGGTCCAGAGGTCAACTGTGCTTCCGTCTCTCGTAGGACTTCTGTTTTAATTGCCTGCACACACGCAAGAAGGTGTGCCCAACCGCGTCTCTGAGCCTTCCCTGAGCAAGCAACTTGAAACTAAACATGATTCAAATAGACCAGGATTCTGGTGAGAAGAAACAAATAGAAACAATATTCTAAGAATTGTAGTGGTTCTCATAAGAGCCACGTAAAAGCAAAGGAGTTGAGAACATGTATCAGAATTCAGGCTCCTCCTGCCCTGCAAATAAACGGCGTAACTCTTCCAAGTTTTCTCTGCCCTTTTCCCAGGCCACGAGGGAAGCTGGAGGCTGGTAAGCTGTGGAGATGAAGGATTATAGAATGCTTGTAATAATCACAATACAAAGAAAGTAGATGATCTTTGTTTATTTAGGGATTATATAAACCACCTACTCACAGAAAAAGACCTAATACAATTCACTGTAAAAGGTATAAGCTCGGAGAAATGGAAACTTACGTTCACACAAAAACCTGTACACGAATGTTTGTAGCAGCTTCTTTGTAATAGCCCCAAACTGGAGACAACCCAGATTTCCTTCAAAGGATGAATGAAACCAACTGCCTTCCACGCTTGTTCTGGATGCTACGCGGCCGTTGAAGGGAACAACAAGTTACCGACTCATGCAACAATCTGCATGGATTTCCAGAAAATTATTTTGGCTGAAAAAAGCCAATCCTGAAAAGGTACATACTCTATAATTCCAATGTTCTTGAAGTGATAAAATTATAGGAATGAAGAACAGATTCGTGGTTGCCAGGGACTCAGGAGAGGGTGGGACAGGAGGGAAGTATGTGGCTATAAGAGTTCAGCACGAGGGATTCCAGTGGCGATGCAAAGTCCTGTGTGTCGACTGGATCAACGCCGATGTCCTGGCTGTGAAATTGTGCTGTGACATCACCACTGGGAGGAAATGGGTAAAGGGTTCGCAGGATCCCTCTGTGTTCTTTCTTACCACTGCGTGGGAATCTGCCGTTATTTCAAAATAAAAAGTTTAATTAAAAAAGAAACACACGAAAGGAAAAGTATAAAAAACACAGAGCTGTAAAAACAGAAAACAAAAATCTGAGAGACCAAAGTTCCAAGTTCTTATGATGGAGCATTACGTGTATTTCTGTGCTTCTTTGCAGCAAAAGAAAAAGAGGAAACCATGGTAGGTTACATATTCTCGCTCTGTGATGAAAGGCACTGCAGTACATTTTTAGGAGAGACAGTATTTCCTGTAGCAGTTGATTCAAAAAGAGAAGTAAACTTCACCTTAAAATATAACCCCCAGGGCACAGAATAAGTTCTAGGGAAGGGAAGCAGCTCAGAGATCTGGTGCTATTAGGGTTAATGCTTGATGATCCGTGACTTGGTTGAGGGATCCTGGGGGAAAAAACAATACGACGTCCACGGTTGGATTTATGCGTAAGTGGAGCAGATGGCCACCCAAGAAAATGAGGCTTCAGGGAAACCAGAGACACTTCCCAGCACAACTATGTCCTTCCTGTGTGGTGTCTGAAAGTCCACCACTAGGAATGACTTGTTTGGGCAAACACTTTTTGCTATCTGGAATTCTTCTGTTGAAAATTCAAAGGCTTGGCTCAAGTGATGCACAGGGAGAGGGCCTCTGGGTATGTAAGAGACTCCAGAATATTGAGGAGAACATGGAAAAATTATGACACTCAGGAGAGAGAGTGTCAGTGTCATACCCTCTGTTTTCCCACCTGTAATGCAGATGCCTTTTCCCATTAAGGGCAACCCCCAACCTGGGCTTCTGGTCCTACTCACTTCACCCCCATTCACTCACTAGCAGATGCCTGCCTACTAGGTCATCTGTATCAGCATGCAAACTCTATTCTGTTGTCTCCTGTCTCTAAATAGCCCAAAACGAAACAAGCCAGCAATCAACTCTATCCCCTTGACCCTACATCACCTCCTAGGTGCACCATTTCTGCCCTCCTTTCAAGGCAAATTTTGCAGTGCCCATAGTCTTGGTATTCACTTTCTCACTTGTCTTTCTCTGCTCAGACTATTTCAAGAGGGCATGACACCTCCAAGTACCCACAGTTGACCTCCATGATCCCAAATCCGATGGTCATCTCTCTTGTTGTCACCTTGCTAGTTCGCTCTGCACATTTCTATGCAGTTTCCCACTCCCTAGTTCATGTCACACTTTTTTCTCTCATCTTCCATGACACCTCACTCTCTTGGTTTTCCCTTACCTCACTAGTTGATGGCACATTCTGAAGGTGAGTTGTGTTGTGGGAGCACATGAGAGATTTCCTGCATTTTGCTTGCTCCTCCTCTGCCCCATCTAGCATGTAGAGGGCCCCATAGCTAGTCCTTTTTCTTCTTGAACTTCACGCTCTCCTTAGGTAATCTTATCTAGTCCCATAGCCAGTTACTCCACATCTGTTATTTCCACCTCTGAGCTCGCCCAGGAACCCCAAACCAAAACAGGGCCCACCCAAACCAATGCAAAAGTAGGTTTATAATTGTGAATATGCAAAACATCAAATTTATTCTTGTATTATTATTTATTAATTATTGCATTATTTTCTGTAGGAAAAACTATAAACCTACTTTTGTATATCCACCATGTATATCCAAAGGCTGAATAATTCCTACTTAGATGACTAATAGGCATCTTAAACTTAACAGTCCAAAACAGAACTCAAGATTTTCTCCCTCAGCCTGTTCCTCATCCATTCTTCCTGTGGAAACACTGAATACCCAGTTGCTTAGGCCAATGATTTTAGATTTATCCTTGCATTCCCTTTTCTCACTCCCAACATCCAATCCATCAACAAATCCTGTCAACTCTAACCTTATCCAGAATCCATTCCTAGTCCAGCTCACCATCGTCCCTCTCCAGGGCCACCCCTGTCACCTCTAATTGATGTCCCAGCCTCCATTCTCTATCAGCCATCCCCACCCCCAGCCCATTTTCCACAGAGTAGCCAGAGCAATCCTTTCAAACATACATTAGATCATGCCAGCTTAAAACTCTCTGTCCGATTCCTATCACGATTAGATAAAATCTCAACATTTTGCCACCACCCACAAAGTGCACACTGTCTGGTCCCTCTTAACTCCCTCTCATCCCACCGTCTGCCAGGAGGGATTCCAGCCACGTGGAAGAGCACTCTCCTGGCCACCGTGTCATGGGGGTGTTCTCAGGACTCAGTGTAGCAGGTGCACAGTGAATATTTGTTTGTGAACCAATAAAGCAATGAATAAGACAGACAGACAGACAGATAATTCTAGACCGGTAACAACAGCTCTGTACCTCGGGGTCCTGACTTAAAGAGCCAGCAACTGTAACCACCCCTCTTCCTGGTTTGCTGTGAGAACTAATGGAAAAAAAACCACTTTTTTTCTAGTTCTGGAAATCCACCCAATTGTTCTTCAATGGGTACATGGTACAGTGTGAGTCTTGTGATGGCATTTAGGGCTCCTCATCGCTTCACACTCTGTGTGCAGTGACACAGACTCTCGAGTCCTCGAGCAAATGCTTGTTCTGTGCCTTGTAGGTCTGCCTCAGTGTGTGGTTATTAGCACAGGGTAAAGGACTTGTGTGAAGGGAAAAGGGGATGTGGGTGAGAGGAGATAATTATTTCCAAATTAAGCAACAGTGTTTGGGTAGGAACCAGCACATTACCCATAGTCAGCGGGCTCCAAGAAGCTGCTTAAGAGAACACATTTGCCCGAAGGAGGAATTGTGCTGCAAATTAACTGCCAGATGCACCCGAGTCCTGACTGCCCTGCTGCTGGCACAGGCTGAAGTTCATTCCAGTTGTCTGGGCATGTAGTGGGTTTACTGCATTTTGTGACTGTTTTCTCTCTCTGCAGGTATGTGCTGCTGGTTCAACATTCTCATGCATGCTTTGGTCTGTGCTTGTTGCAAAGTAAAAGGATTAGAGAAGAGGGTGTAATACTCACCAGTCAACTTGTAACCATGCCTGGTTTATGGAGAGTAGATACCTACTCGGTTTTTCTCATCTTCCTTTCCACTGCTTGCCTTTCCCCTCATTTTGTAAATATTTAAGTTTGTGCCTCTAAAGGGGTGGGGGTACAAAACAACATTATTATACCTAACAAATTTACTAATAATGCTTTGATAATAAATGTTCCTGATCTTATACACATATATGTGTATATATAAGGTCTGTCTGGAAAAAGTACAGCCATCTTGTTAATAAAACAAGAATGGTTTGTGCAACATCGATGTAACCTGGCAGCCAAGGTGAGTGGACTGGAGTGAGCTGCATGAACAATGATGACTTCACTGTACTAGTCAGTGGGGGTTGTAGATGCTGCTGAGTGAGTGTAAATTCTGTGTGGCCATCACATTCAGAATGATTGAGCAAGCAGAGCAACAAACCTGTATCAACTTTTGCGTTGAGCTGGAACATTCCTCCACAGACACGATTCAGATCACTCAGAAGGCTGCAGCTGTGGGCAACTGGTGGCTAGCAGCTTCATTACAGACAACACACCCTCTCATGCATCATATCTTCTGCAGAGTTTTTTGGTGAAACATCGAATTGCTCAGGTGACTCAGCCCTCCTACAGCCCAGATTTGGCACCTGCAACTTCTGGCTTTTCCCAAAACTAAAATCACCTTTGAAAGGGAAGAGATTTCAGACTATCAACAAGATTCAGGAAAATAGGATGCGGCAGCTGACGGCGAATGGCAGAACTGTGTGAGGTCCCAAGATGCCTACTTTGAGGGGGACTAAGGTGTCATTGTCCTATGTACAGTGTTTCTTGTATCTTGTATCCTCTTCAATAAATGTCTCTATTTTTCATATTACATGGCTGGGTAACTGCTGGACAGAATTTGTGAGTGTGTGTGTGTGTGTGTGTGTGTGTGTAGTTGACCCTTGAACAAGATGGGTTTGAACTATGTGGGTCCATGTATACATATATTTTTCTTAATAAATATACATACATTTTTCTTAATAAGTAAATACAGAAGTTGGCCTTCTGTATCCCCAGGTTTTGCATTAGTGAATTCAACCAATCTCAGATCAAAAATGATATTTTCAATCCATGGTCAGGACTGTGGAGGCAGAGGGCTGACTTAAATTATATGGGGATTTTCAACTAAAACAGGTGTCAGTGCCTCAACACAGTGACCCTTGCTGTTCAAGTATCAAGTATCAAGTATAAAGTATAAAGTATAAAGTACATGTATAAAGTAATTGGTTTAGTCACCTTAGAAGCCAAGCAAGGTCCAAACATTGCATTTGACTGATGGGTTTTTTAAGTTTCTTTCTTAATCTAAAGGTTTCCCTTCTCTCTCACCTTTCCCTTATTTTTTGAAGAATAGGGTAATTTTTTTTCTGTAGAGTTCTCACCATTCTGATATTTCAGACTGAATCCCTGTGGTATTATTTAATATGTTCCTCCTCCTGTGAATTTTCTATAAATCCAATGTTAGATTTAGAAATCTCAATCTGATTTGGGTTTTGTTTTTTTCCAAGAACACATCATTGGTGTATATGTCCATCACGGGGCACAATATCACTAGGTGGCTCTCACCGCTGCCAATATGCAATACCTAGACCCATTATTCCATTAAGGTTTTGCAAGATGGTAATATTAAAACTCTATTATTCCAACTCTATTATTCCTTCTACATTTATTACATGGTATATTTCTCCGTAGAGAAAATTTCCTTCACCAATTATGTGGGTTGTCCTAAGGTACACTTTGTTTTTTTTGTTTTTCTCAGGTACACTTTGATAGAGAAATCACTGCCTTCTGGGATAAAAGAGACAAACCCAGATGCCCCTGCTGTGCTGCATGGGAAGAGCATTCATCAGAGCATCGCTGGAGGAGGAGGAAGGAGTAACCAGCGGAAATGAGATGTGAGCTCCTCCAGTCTGGGGACTTCATCACTTCTGCCTGGATCACCCTGAGCTGGCTGAGAGCTGAGCCCTTGGACTCCATTTCACACTCTAGTCTTACCTGCATGATTCCTCACTCTGTTAGCAAACTCTGTCCTGACTTTGGAGTTCAGCTCTGAGGGCAGTAATGCTACATTAGACTTCTTCAGTCCATCATAGACCTAGAAAGGCACTGAGTATGAAGTATGCTAATCAATAAATGACTGATGGCTGCTTGAGAATTCAAGATTATACATTATTTATCACTAACATAATCATCCCCAAAAGTACTTCTGAAATGTCTGTCAGGTCACAGGGCTGGATGAAATGATGTAGGTCCACCCCTCAAGAACTCTTAAATCAATAAGGGAGAACAACATTACAGATCGACATCGAAGAGACAGATATTTGAACCAGCCATAAATGAATACATGAAATACATGTCTAGAAGGTCATGTGTTACTGCCAAATTGTTTTCCGGGAGACTCACAGCGACTGCACTCTCCATCAGTGTACGAGAACGCCTACTTCCTCACCCCCTTGCCAACATCAGACATTGTCATTTCGTGGAATCTTTGCCGGTCCTGTAGGTACAAAGGGAATTGTATGTTTTAATTTATACTTCCAACTAGTAGTGAGAATGAATACCTCCTCATATTGGCCATTTGTGTTTCTCCTTTTGTGTCCAATTACCTGTTCATATTTTTTGTTTACAGGCATGGAGGTCCCTGGATACTGTTGGGTGGGGGTGTGTGCTGGATGTTACCACCATGCAAGAAATCAGGGACACTTTAAAAAATATGCATATTGTAAAAATAAAAAATATATACAAGCAAGAAATGTTTTTAAAAACCACTCATAATTCTAATCCTCAGAAAGAATCATTGTTAATGATTTAGTTGTTTCCTTCCAGACTTACTGTCCACATATATATTTTTTACACATGTGGGGACTCACATCCAACTTTTCTATAACATGCTTTTCTCCTGGAAACCTTTGCAATTTGTTCAAAGAATGACAAAGGGAAAAAGGAAAGATATAGACTTCATTAATGGAAAAATAAGCAAAAGATATGAATAAGTTACTATTTACAAAAAAACACAAATGATCAGTATAAAGAAGTATTCATCCTTTCTGTTCATTGGAAGTATAAATTAGAACAAATATATGATTCCATTTTCCACTATTGAAAATTGGCAAAGATTCCAAGAAATGATAACGCCCAGGGGAGGAAGTGAGCATTCTCACACACAGATGGAGGTCGTGTGCTTTGGAGGTAGCCTTTGGGGAGGAAATTTGGCAAAAATAAGGTCTTGAGAATGAGTGTGCTCTTCGACACAGCAATATCATTTGCAGGGTTTTATCCTAAGAAATGGCCTGCAGTTTGAGTGACAATATGTGTATTACAAAAAAGTAGAGATTGGGTAAGAACATTGTGACATATTGATACTACAGAATAACACAGGACAGTTAAAATCATGTTTCAGATGAGGACTGGTTGACGTAGGAGGATGTTCACGATGTATTACTATGTGAAGGGCAGGTTGCAAGCACATGACCCCACTTTTGTTTCTACAAATATGTGCACAAAGGATATTCACAGAACAGGAACAATGATAAGCTATCTTGGTAGTGAGGTTGAGCATTTTTTCCTTGCACTTCTCTCTTTGTAGTTTTCTAAGATATTTTTTTTTTACATCGAACGAGGATTACTTGTATAAATCCAGGGGATGATGTCATTAAAAATTATTTCTAAGAGAAGTACAGGTTGATCAGGAGAACCACAGACAGACTTATGACTGATTCTACCCAGCTCCAATGTTCTGACACCAGCCAGTGTGGGCAGGAGAGGTGACTCCCGCACAAAGGTCCTAGGCTTGGGTGCCCACTCTTGTGCCTGACTTCTCAGGGCGAGGAGCATTCTCCTTTTGCTCTGCTCAGGCCACTGGGTCAGGAGAAGGAACGGAAATGAGAATATGTCCTTCTGTTCAAGAAGGAAGAGGGAGGCCAAGGTGCCAAGGAAGAGGTTGTGGACACGCAGCCCCTTGGCTTGGCCCACCTAGACTGCCTCAGGCAGGCATCCCCCCCACCCCCCGGCAAAGAGAAAGCCCCCAGCATGGGCTCAAGCTTCAAGACAGAGACCTTTATAAATCCACTGCCAGAAATAGAAGGACAGTTCAGCCTGTGCTCTTAGTCCCCTGAAATTGCTTGCTTTCTGCAATCTAAAACTTGTTCAGAAAGAGGAGGTCTGAACGGAAATGGGCCTACAGAAATAACATTTATTTTTTTCTTTCTTGGTATAAAAAATTAACTGAGAGATCAGACTACCATATGCCAAGTTCAAAGTAGAGTGACTTGTCTATATGATGGAAGTGAAGCTCAACACAGATGTAAAGAAGGAGACGGGGCCATGCCACCGTTGGGCAGGCCGGATGCCAGAAGAGAGCGATGTTTCAAATGTTACAGGACCCTGGACTAGGCAGCCTCGAACAAAAACCAGAAAGAAGAGAGTTCTGCAGCCGCCAGCAAGAGGTGAAGCGGGAAGACCCCATCTTTCCTGTGCGAAGGTGAAGCCCTCACTGCTCCTGTAGCGAACCCCACAGTCCAGCTCAACCACACAGGCTTTCTCACCACCCCGTTTTTAGGTCTGGACCCTGTGAAGACCCCAAGAAGCAGAAAGATTCCCCGGTACACCGCCATCTCTATGCCCACTTCTCAATCCCCTGACCCGATAGGCTCTCTCCTTTAAGCCCTATTGCATTGTGTTTCTTAATTTCTGACATCTAGTCTCCTTTTTGAACACGTACTTATCTTCTCCTTCCCCTTCTGCCTGGATTGCAACTTGAATAAAGGACTGCATGTTGTCCATATCCGTGTCCATATATTAGGTGCTATATCAGCATTTGCTGACTTTTTAAAAAAACATCAACCTATTTTAGAATGGTTTTAGGTTTAAAGAAAAATTGCAAAGATAGTGTAGAGAATTCCTGTACACCTACACCCAGTTTCGCCTACTATTAATATCTTATGTAAATATGGTATATTTGCCACAATAAATGAACCAAAATTCATACACTAACTACAATCCATACTTTATTAGGATTTCCTTAGTTTCCCCTTTTGTCTTTTCCCTGTTTCAGGATACCATTCGGGATACTACACTATATTTTGTTGTCAGGTGGCAGTTTCTCAGACTTATGTAATTCACATACCGCAGCATTCACTCTCTTCAAGTGTACAATTCAGTGATGGTCTATTGACAAAGTTGTGTAAACACTAGCACTATCTAATTCCAGGGCATTTTCATCACCCCCAAAAGACCCCCTGTACCTGTTGGCAGTCACACCCCAGTCCCTCCTCCCCTCAGCCTCTGAACCACTAATCTACATCATCTCTATGTATTTCCCTATTCTGAACATTTCATATAATTGGAACCATAAAATATGTCCTTTTGTGTCTGGTTTCTTTCATTTAGCATGATGTTTTCAAGTGTCATTCACCTTGCACCTGAGTTAATATATCATTCCTTTTAATGGCTGCACAATATCCTGTGCACAGATATACCACGTTCTGTTTATCCATTCACAAGTTGTCAGACATTTGGATTGTTCTACCTTGGAGCTATTATAATAATGCCTCTATGAATATCTGTGTACAAGTTTTCATTGAAATACATGTTTTCAATTCTCTTGGGAATATAAGGTCTGTCTGGAAAAAGTCCAGCCATTGTTAATATAACAGGAAGAGTATGCATAACATTGATATAACCTGGCAGCCAAGGAGGGTGGACTGGAATGAGCTGTATGAACAATGACGATGCCCCTGTACTAATGAATGGGGGTCGTAGATGCCATTGAGTGAGCAAGGGTATTGTGTGGTGAACAGAGTTCAAAATGAGCAAGTAGAGCAACAAATCTGCATCAAATTTTGTGTTAAGCTGGAACATTCCTCTGCAGAAACTATTAGGATGATTCAGAAGGCCGCAGCTATGGGCGACTAGTGATTAGAAGCTTTTGCCACAACACACCTGCTCAAGTATCATGTCTTTCGCAGAGTTTTTGGGAAAACATCAAATCACCCGGGTGACTCAGCCCCCCTACAGTGCAGATTTGGAGTCCTGCAACTTCTGGCTTTTTCCAAAACTAAAATCACCTTTGAAAGGGAAGAGATGTCAGACTGTTGATGAGATTCAGGAAAATACAATAGGGCAGCTGACGGCACTTGGGAGAACTGTGTGAGGTCTGAAGATGCTCACTTTGAAGGGGACTGAGGTGTCATTATTCTATGTACAGTGCATCTTGTATCTTGTATATTCTTCAGTAAATGTCTCCATTTTTCATATTATGTAGCTGGATACCTTCTGGACAGACCTCCTATATCTAGGAGTGGAACTACTAGATCATATGGTAAATCTATGCTTAGCTCTTTGGGAAACTGACAGTTTTCCAAAGTGGTTGCATCATTTTACATTCCCACCAGCAACATTTTGAACGTTCTGATTTCTCCACATCTTCATCAACGTTGTTCTTGTCTTTTTGCTCATAGCCATCCTAGTGGGTGTGCAGTGGTATTCATTGTGGTTTTGATTTGTATTTCTCTAATTATTAATGATGTTTTCATGTGCTTTTTGGACATTTGTCTACCTTCTTCGGAGTAATATCTATTTCAAATCCTTTGCTCATCTTAAAACTGGCTTATTTATTTTTATTGTGGAGATTGAAGAGTTCATTATAGCATTCATTCTGAATACTAGGTCCTTTCCACATATATGATTTGCCAATTGTTTTCACTTCTTTATAACAGCTTTATTGATACATAATGCACATGCCATACAATTCACCCATTTAAGTGTATATAATTCAATTTATTTTGGTATATTGACAAAGTTGTACAACCATCATCTTCATTTTTTTGATAAAGGTCCTTTGAAGCACAAAAATTATTAACTTTGATGAAATCCCATTCATCCATTTTTCCTTGTGTTTTTGGTGTCATTCATAATCAAGGAACCACTGCCTGACCCAAGATTGCAGAGATTTACTCCTACATTTTCTTCTAAGAGTTCTCTAGTCATAGCCCTTACACTTAGGTCTACGATCCATTCTGAGTTAAATTTTATGTATGGTGTAAGGCAGGAATCCAACTTCATTTTTTGCATGGAAAAACCCAGTTGTTCCAGCACCACTGGTTGAAAATGCTGTTCTTTCCTTCATTGAATGTTCCGGTTTATTTCTGAACTATTAGGTCTATTCTGTTGACATAAATGTCTATTCTTTTTTTTAAGATTTTATTTATTTATTTTAGAGAGAGGGGATGGGAGGGAGAAAGACAGGAAGAGACGCATCGATGTGTGGTTGCCTCTTGTGTACCCCCCACTGAAGATCTGGCTCACAATCTAGGCATGTACCCAGTTCCTGGGAAACTGAACTGGCTAACTACTTGGTTGACAAGCTGGCACTCAATCCACTGAGCCACATCAGCCAGGGCCATAAATGTCTATTCTTATAACGGTACCACACAGTCTTGAATCCTGAAGCTTTGTTGTAAGTTTTTTAAAGATTTTTTATTTGTATTTATATTTAGAGAGGTAGGAGAGAAACATCGATGTGTGGTTGCCTCTTGTGTGCCTCCAAGTGGGGACTTGGCCTGCAACCCAGGCATGTGCTCTGACTGGGAATTGAACTAGCAACACTTCAGTTCACAGCCCGCACTCAATCCACTGAGCTATAGCAGCCAGGGCCTTTGTTGTAAGTTTTGAAATCAGAATGTGTTAGTCCTCCAACTTGTTCCTCTTTTCCAAGATTGTTTTGGCTGTATGGATTCATTAGGTTGTCATATTAATTTTAAGAAAAAGTAAGAGACAAATTAAGAAACTTCCAAACTGTCTTCCAAGGTGGCTACATCATTTTGATTCCCACCATTAATGAATAAGAGATCCTGTTGCTCAGCCTCCTCACCAGAATTTGGTACTGTCAGGATTTGTTTGCTTTTTTAAAGCCATTCTAACAAGTATATAGTGGTATCTCATGCTTTTAAAATTTCCCTAGTTACAAATAATGTTAAGCTTCTCTTCATATGCTTGTTATGTGTGTACCTTCTTTGGTAAGGTGTCTTCATATCTTTTGACTATTTTTTCATTGGATTGTTTTCTTATTGTTGAGTTTTAAGAGTTCTTTCTATACTTTTCACACCAGTTCCCTATCAGATATATTATGCAAATATTTTCTCCAGCCTCTAGGTTGTCTTTTCATTATTTCAATTGTTGAATATTTTAAATTAAAAAAACACTCCTGGTAAGCTTTAATGATGCAGCTGCTTAAAAACCATCAAAGGGTACCTATGTGAGGCTACCAATTTGTGAATTACAAACACAGATTCCCTCTGGAAAGACCTAGAACCACCAAGATATGTATTTGAACTTCACCTCTATCCATGCCTTTGGCTGATGCCTTTGTGGAAGGTACAAACTGCATAATCAAATTGCAACAAGCCACATGGATCTTAAGTGTATCTTTATTACAGTTATAGAACCTTCTGTGATAAGGCTCTTGCCTAGTCTCCAGCCACATCTCATCCTTTTGTCCTTCCTCTCTACACCCACAGAAGCCTTATCTCAGCAACTTGGAAGACTTTTGCTTCCAGCACCAAGATTTTCACATTTTTCTTCTGCCAGTGTGGCAGGCTGACTTGTAAGAAGACCCCAGTGACCCTCACTTCCTGGTATTCTCAGCCTTGTGTCATCCCCTCCCCTGGAGGTACACTAGACATTGTGACCTGCTTCTAGTGGACAGAGCAAAAGTGATGACATCAGTTCTAATATTAGGCTGTAAATGATTGTCAGTTCTGTGTCGCTTGCACTCTCTCTTCCTCCCTTATTCCCTCATTCTCATGAAGCCAACTGACATGTTGTAAGCTTATGAAGAGGCTCATATAGCAAGGAACGGGGCACGGGGCGCGGGGTGGGGGGCTCCGGCTAATAGCTTATGAAGAGCTGAGGCCTCAGTCCAACAGCCTGCGAGGAACTTAATCCTGCCAACAGCGACTTGAGTCACATTGGCAGCAGATCAACCCCACTTGAGCCTTTAGACGACTTCAGCCCTAGCAGACATTTCGAAACCTTCCGAGAGACGGTGAGTCAGTGGATTCAGCTAAGCTGTGCCCAGATGCCTGATCCCCAGAAACTGTGAGATATTAAATGTTATTGTTTCAGGCCACTATGTTTTGGGGTAATTTATGACATAGCAACAGATAGCCAATAAAGTCAGGAACATTTCCCTACTCACTTCCCACCTCTTTTAATTGCTATGTGTCTTCCTCAGGGATGACCCTCCCTTCCCCTGACAATCCCCTGTGTCTGAGCAAGTCTTTGCTTATCCCCTCTCACAGCATTCTCTTCTCCTTTGTCGCACTCGTCACAATGGCAGTTAGTTCACTAGCTGAGTAATGTCAGTTCCAAGGCAGAGCTGGCTGTATTTTTTCCACACTGAATTCCCAGCACCAAACATGGTACATAGCACATAGTGAGGGTATAGTGACTACAGAATGAAAAAGAAAAGGATAAACAAATGAAGGAATTAGCAAAGTACACCAAAGCCCCACAGTTCAGAAAGGAGTCTGAGACAGCCCCATGCCCTAGTAAAGAGAGTTGTGAAAGTCTCACAATTCCCAGGCTATACTTTTAAAATATCAAAAACCAAAAAATGAAACCATGTCAACACATTCTAGATAAAAATTTGTTATGACAGAGTGCATTGTAACCAAATTCCCTACATATATAAAAGGTCCAGCAAGTACTAGCTTATAATTCAGGATTCTGACTAAGAAAAAAACACCTTGCAGTTGTACCAGAAATAACAGCAGCTAACCTGAATAATAAAGGAGGAGGAAGCGAAGACAGAGGCGGTCTAACGGAAGCAGCCCCATGTGACCAACAGGCTGGAGCTGGCCCTCCTCTGCTTTTCACGTGAAATCTGGGAAAGGTGTCCAGTTGTTTTTTTCTGTGGAATGAATGAATTTTTAGCTACATTCTAAAAGAAGGATTTTGAAGTTTGAGGATACCCGATGGCCACAGAAAGGTAAATTTAGTCCAGTTATTTTAGTTGGCTAAACTCCTACAGGTCTTTTTAAATCACAAGTGGCAAATACAAGGCCCACGGGCCGACTCCGGCCCTCCACCTTGTTTTACCTGGCTCAGCACCTTGTTCCTACCCGGCGGCAGCACTGAGCTCCTTGGCCCTAGTTAAGGAGTAGTCATGTTTATACAGTCCTAAAATTACATTCGGCCCTTGAAGGCAACTGCGAGGATATGGCCCCTGGTGAAAATGAGTTTGACACCCCTGTCTTAAATGATAATATTATATAGTCAACCACTCCTGGTGAACTAGTTTCATTAGCAATTCCTTACCTCACTGCCTACAAGTCACACACATCCCACTCACTCCCTAGCTGGACATTCAGCTGGAACTGCCAGCCTGTTCTTTTATCGCACCCCTTCACCTACCTCATGCTCCTGCCATTCCTCGGTCATAGGACACACCTTCTCATCCCTTCCTTTTCACGCGTCCTTCCTCTGACTGCAAGTCCTCCTTTAGTGCCGCCCAGTCCTTGCAACACCAAATTCAAAAGGGAAGACTGCTGCTCCCTCCGGAAGTGACTGCTCTTCTGCTCTGTCCTCTTGGGGGGCTCAGTGTCAATCTCTTCTATGGCCTCTGTCATATTCAATATTGTTTTGTGAACAGATATGTATCTCACTTACCTCTTCTACTGCCTAGACCTGGGGGTGGTTACGGTCTCTGTCTTGATGATCTTTTTCCCCCCATGTAACCCCAAAACAAGGCTTTGGCATGGAGCAGGGCCTTAGTGCATATGTGTTGTTAAATGAATAAACAAAAACCAATTAAAAAGCTCAAAGGCTTTTAAATGAATCAGATACACTTTATATCTCAATGCCAATAAGAGACACCAAAGAGATTTAATCTTAAAAATATTTAATTTGCCTTTGAATGAAATTTTGTTTTCAAACATACCAAAGACAGTTTCTCATAAAGCAAAAAAGGAACTGAGAAATGAATACACAGAATGTTTCTTCACTAGTCCGCTAGAGCACTGGCTAAATGTCCTAATGTGTTACTCTAAATAGTCACATGGAAGCCAAGGAGGCAAACAAATGACAAAGCAATTATTAAATACAGGAAAATGAACTTTTCAGGAGCTTTCTGGATTTCTTTAATAGTCTGTTGTTGAACTTCTGACAAAATAATTTCAACAATTAAAAAATTAATAAAAACAAATATTAGTCTGATGGGAAATGATTAAGCCCAGGTGATTTAATTACAGGGACTTAGTTACAGAAATGTACCAGACTATTTGGGCAACATTGTCTGGGAGGAGGACCGAGTTCTCGTTTCCAAGCCCAGGGTGTCCGGGAGCCTCACGTGATCTCTTTCCATCAGAAAAGACTGTCGCACAGACGACTTCATGTTTTCTTCCGGTTCAAGGGGGAGAAGGGTATAGGGGTTGAACAGACACCGAGGCTCCCCCAAGATGCCAACTCTGCAAAGAGAATTATTGGTATAACTGAAGCGGTGAAGCCAAAGACTAAAGAGTATGGCTGTAGTTGTGTGTGTGTGTGTGTGTGTGTAGACACAGCTTTTATTTTTCTTTTTTTAAAGCATTCCCTGTTTCCCTGGATGACTACTGTGGTTTTAAATATAGGCCAAAAAATGCTGCCCAAAGCCAGATTTTGTATGGGCCCTTCCTGCATTTCCCAAAGATGACTCTCCTATTGGAAAAACCGCAGCCTCTCAAAGTCTGCTACTCACTCACCCAAATGAGAACTCTCTGAATCCCAGTTTACCATTTAGTGATCTTCTCTAGTCTAGATGGGTGCACCAATCGCTGCTCTGGAAAGGAAGCCGGCGGAAAGGAGGAGGGGGTGTGTAGAAAGATGCTGCTTTCATCTTTGTTCAGCTTTCTGGGAGAGGAACGGTGTCTGAGCCCTGTCCCCCCGACAAAACATAGGAAATGACGCTCAGGGCTCTCTTTTCTCTCTCCTTGGGCCACTTACATTGGCATGGGCACGGAGTCCAGATACTCCATATGCCTTTGCATCTCAGCTGGGAATTGGGTGCCTCCTTGATGATACTTTTTCTCAACTACATTCTGAGCTTTTTCTCTGAGAGACGGCAGCAGAGTAGACATGACTGGAGAGCGCATGTGAATGGCTGTTTTAATTGCCGGGCGTTTTGCCATCATTCTCCTACAAGGGCAAAGGTGACATTCAGGTCACATCATCCTGTTTTCTAGAAATGTCCTTGAGCTTAGGAAAGTCAAAAGGTCATACCTGAATTGCACAAAAGTCATGCACTTCTTTTCCCTTCCTGCTTCTTCATCCTCACGCTTCCTTTGAGGAATATTGAACATACTGGTGCGAAAGAGCCTCCCTATTTCTTCCTCAATATCTGTGAAGTGTTGACGTCTGAAGACAATCCAAGCCACGCAGGTACAGAAAGTATAAAAGGACTACAGTGGAAAAGAGCCAAGAATCACACCCATAGCTATGATATGGGACACTCCCACCTGTCTATATTACACTGCTAAGTAGATATAAAGCCAGATGATCCAATTTCTCCACATTCCTAAAAGTGGTGGAAAATTATACATGCACTCACCTTTGCAGGAGGCAAATCGGAGAAAAAAGGTAAGGCATGGTATGTAGTGCATTAGCATCCTTCTCAGAAAAGACATTAGCTGTGGGTAAGTACCTGACAAATGGTTATTAGTTATTGCTATACTTCATGTTTTGTATCAAAGAGAAAAGCCCCAAAACATAAGTGACTCACCTCAAAGAATTTCCAGTCTTTTTGTGTATCTGATATTTTCTCTCTGCAGTGTAACAAATCACAACAATAAGTTAAGAGGGAAGTTCAGCCTTTCAGTGATCTAGGCAAAACCCTTATCTTCAAAAGGTTGGTTTGCAGGAGCATTACCTGTGGCCTCCAAGACTATTTAGGCACAATAAATGATATCAAAATGCAGTGGTAATGAGTCCCTGTATCTTTTTCTCCAACTTCTGTGGTTACCCAGATCAAAAGCCCTGGAGTGTCCCATCAAAAGTTAGCCAATATAAATTGAGGATAAACAAGCCAATCAAGAAATGTATTCTTCCAAATGCTACTGGTGATGGGAGTGATGGGGAGGTGGGGAGAGTGGAAAGATGAAGAGGCAACCCAATGTGTTAGTAGGTATGGAAATAAAGCAACTAGAGGGTAAGTCTAACATGAAGAAAAAGAACAAATCTTAATGGTTATGGCTACTGATACAAAAAGAAACAGACATATGTCATTATGCCTGCAAATATTGTCTATGCCGTGCAATCAACAGACCGGGGAGAGTAGTGTGCACCTTAACAAGGGACATAAACTGAGCCTTATCTCTTAAAGGCAGGCATCTGTCCACGAGTCCTTGCGACACAGACTTAATGTTAAGGATAATGTACTGGCGTGGGCACGCTTAATGAACTTGGCCTGATTCTGATTCCCAGCCTTAGGAAAGCAGGCAGGGCCTGGGGAGGACTTGAGAATTGAGAGAGAGGGCTGCGCACTTGCAGTCCATGTGATTAGTCATGGGGCCAACCTGCTCCAGGGTTGATTCTGGGTTTGCTTTTGCTTTTGCTTGGGCCTTCTTCGGAGTAACTGACCCAGGACGGCCCTAGTAGCAGGCTCTCCAGCACCACTGTGAAATCCCATGGTCTGGGGAAGATGACCCAAATCCCTCTGGACCTTCAGCCCAGGGCCTCCATGATCTGTATGAGCCCAAACTAGATCTCCATTTTGGGGAACCACTGAAGAGATGATTTAGCTTTTAATGAGGTGGGTCCCTCCCTTCCTACAGCCTCTTCATTTACATACCGGTTTCCTCCCATGCGGAGTCTTCAATAAAGAATTAAGACAACAGTTAATGATACTGAACATTTACTAAGTGTAAACTATGTGCTAAGTACTGTGCTAAGCCCTTTAGATACATTATAATACTGAGTTCTCATACTATCTCTGTGACATAAGCAGCCTATAGTCGAGGACACTAAAGTTGAGACTCAAGTCCAATGACACATATTTAACTAGGGGTAGAGTCTGTACCAAAACTCAGGCCCGTCAGAAGGTCCACATTGGTCTTCATAACCAGAATGCAAGGGAAACAAGCTTTTTCTGTAGAATATTTTTCAGAGCAGTTAAAAAATATTAAACAACAAAGCAGAAACTTTTAGGGATGAGCTTCGGCATCCTTAAGTGCCACCTGAAGCCTCCATCCGCCAGGAGTGCTTATGTGGTATTTCCATCCTCCCACGGACTCTGCCAGATGAAACCAGAGACCGCACAGACCTGCCAAGCCGAAGCAGAAACCAGCCAAGCTTTGTTTTGGGAATCCCAAGTTCTAGGAGGGGTAGAGCAGTATCATGTTGGCACAACCCACACCAGCACTATCTCACCAAAATTTTGAAATGACAGACTAATTGCTCCGGAAACACACACTTTCTTCCTTTATTTTTCTTTCATGAACCTCCTTCCCTTCTCCTCAAGTCGCCATAAAACGTGAACTTCTTTCTCTCATAAAGACAAAAGAACAGTTGATATAGCCCACACCGCAGTAATTAAGCACAGAATGCAGTAATGATTGTATCCAAACCACCAAAATATTATCAGTCATTCCTGTAGGGATGCAAGGTTTATGGCCAGGCCCATTGTTCCGGGACTAGAGGGGGAAAAAATGTTGTGTTCTACTTGCCCCCTGCTGCTTTAGTTGAAATCAGGTTGAAATGAGTATCAAGGGCTGCTTTTTATCATGGAAGAGAAACTTCAAAGGAATATGTTTGGGGGAAGGAGAAAGAGGCCTTGGTGCCTGTAACTGGGGTGAGGGTGGGGGAATGGGTATTAAGGATGATTTGTACACCTGAGCTTTAAAAAGCCCTTTCTCCCTGTCCTCACTTGCACCTCCAGCCTCTCTGGTCACCCATCAGGTGCTGGCTGCATTAAGGGCACAGGAGTAGGGTATAAATCCTAACACAGAGGCGGGAGTGGAGCCAGAATGGGCAATAACCAAAGAACAAATCTAATTCCCTAGCATGTGCAATGAAGGGTTTTTTCTTATCTATCCTGGAAAATACGGAGAGCTTGCACTGAATGTGTGCATCAAAATTTTGCCTAAGCTTTCGTGATATCAGGATTTCGCAGATATATTTAGAAGAGAAAGACACGTCCTCCTACTTCTCAAGAAGCGTGAAAGCACTGAATTAGCAGCCCCCAAATTGCTGGTTCTACTGAAAACTTTAACTCCAGAGATAAATAGCACAAGGTGTTCTAGTCCAATATTAAGTGTGTACATTTAAGAAAGAAAAAGTCAGAAAATTCTCATGAAAATGTTCTCACAAGAATATCAGCTTATTCACATTGGGAGGAAGTTCAAATCAGTTATTCAGTGAAATAAAGATGTGTTAAAATCAGCAAAAAAAAAGCATTGTCCTCATTTTGCAGATAAAAACAACCAAAAGACAATATAAACTCCATTCGAGGACATAATACCATAGCCAGTTAACAATTTCTACTGGCACAAACATGCTATGATCCATTTCCCTCAATGTCCTTTGTTCAGCTTCTGACCTGTAGGAAGTTCCCTGTGTGAATGGGGGTAGTAAGCTCTATCCTGATTCTCCAACTGTCACCCACACGCAGGAGAAGAGCAGGCGATGGAGTGCACAGTGAGACAAAAAGACCAGGCGCTCCTGGGAATGAGCTAGCACTAAATTGAAGCAATCACTTACAAACAAAATCAGTTACTTTAAAAGTTTGAATAAAAATTACACAGTAATAAAAATTACTGTCAAAAGTACATAACTTATGTGGAGGTTCTATATATAGGGAATGAAAAGATATGATAAAATCTCTAATTATAACTATTTTTACTCCCAAATTAGTTTGCAATTCATACATTCTTTTAAAGATTAAACATTAAATATAGACAATTAAATTATTTTTTTGAGCTAGAGCCTGTTTGTCGCGACTGACCAGAGTCCATGAATTCTCTGCCCTGGCCACCCACACTGCCCCGGGTCTCTATCAACTGCCAAAATTCTAATCTGGCACTAACACTTGGTTGGATGACCCTGGAAGGATTGCTCCCCTGAGTCCACTTCATCATCTTCTGTAAGAAGATTCTTAGGGTTTTCTTATCCACCCACTAGAGAATCAACTTTCTATCCTCTGAAAACACTAAGACTAAAGTACACCTGCACCGAATTTTGCTAGAGCCGATCACCTGTCTGGCCTGGTACGGGCTGGTACTCAGATTCCCCTTAGCCCCAATAATGACAAAGTCCACACCCGTAAGAACGAGAGCCAGTGGGTGAAAGCTCATGAACTCGAGGAGTTCAGTGGACACATCACTGAGCTCCCAAGAGTGACCACATCCTCACTTGCTGGGCAGAAAGCAATGCCTGTGTCTGGAGTCAGAAAGATGGTGCCTGGAAGTCAACACTGGTGATCCATAGAATTAATCATCCAGCCACTTTTGCCAAGTGGCCCAACCAGAGAACAAATTTGCTGTGGGAAGAGGAGCATAACTCACTTCTGTTTGTTACTTTGAGTCTGAAAATGACTAGTGGGTAAGCGAGTATGTAAAAAGCCCATTAGCTCCATGATCCTCAGCTTGGACTGGCATCGCAACAGTGTTTTGCAGTGAGCTCATGTGATTTCAAATGCAGACAATGGACCAGGGGATGATCCATGTCCCAGGTGGGATGGAGCAGGATGGCGTGAGGTTCATCACATTGCGAAGAACAGCGTGCAATTTAAAACATATGAACTGTTTATTTCTTGAATTTCCATTTAATATTTTTGGATTATGGTTGACCACGGGTAACTGAATCCTTGGAAAGTAACACCGCAGATAAAAGGAAACTATTGTATAATCAAAAACAAAGAAAATTAGCCTGAACTGAAAATATATCAATATAAGCATTAATAAACATCAAGTTCTATATGAGAGAAACCTCATATGCACTTTTGCTTTTAAGCTTTACACACCAACGTAGGTCCTTATAAGTAGGTAAGGAGAAATGAGAGACTATATGCATGCCCCTTAGACCTTGGAGAAGCTTGGAGAAAACCTACCTCAACTAAAGAATGAAATCAATATTCTAATATAATCTGTGTCCAATCTGACTTCTCTTTTTGTAGGTATTTCAACAGATTTACCATTTCCTTTTCCTGTGTTATTCATTTTACATGATGATTAATTTTATAAACAGAAAGAACAAAACTGTATTTGAACATGGAGGGAATCACTGAGTTATTTTCTTAACATGGCAAATAGTTCATTTAAAGTAAGGGTCAAGACCTGACTGGTGTGGCTCAGTGGGATAGGCATCATACCTCAAACGGAAAGGTTGCCGGTTCCATTCCAGTCAGGGAACATGCCTGCATTGCAGGTTTGGAACCCAGTTGTGGGCGTGAGAGAGGCAACCAATGGATGTTTCCCTCGCACATTGATGTTTCTCTCCCTCCCTTTCTCCCTCTAAAAACCAAAATCTTTAAAAAAGTAAACTAAGGATCAACAGAACTAATAAATAGTAAGTGCTAATTTAGTCTCTTAAAAGAGAAAAAGGGCCCTGGCTCGTGTGGCTCAGTGGATTGAGCGCAGGCCTGCAAACCAGATGATCGCGGTTCGATTCCCAGTCAGGGCACATGCCTGGGTTGCAGGCCGGTTCCCAGCAGGGGACACACCAGAGGTAACCATGCATTGATGTTTCTCTCCTTTTCTCCTTCCCTTCCCCTCTAAAGACAAATAAATAAAATCTTTAAAAATAAAAATAAAAGAGAAAAAGATACAGTTGACTTTAGTCATTTCTTTAACAGAATTAAACACAAGAAATGCTATTGTTTATGGCTAATTAAAAAATTTAAAATACAATTATAGGAAAAAATGAAATCTAAAAGCTACCTTTTATAGATGATATGATTATATACCTAGATAATCCAAAGAAATAATTTAAAATTTTATATAGGTAAGAAATGTGTTTAACATATGTGTCATAGGCTATAACATAAGTTGATAAAAAACCAAATGCACTCTTACATATTTAATCACCAAAATATATCACCAAATCTCATCCACAGGGGAATGGATAATAAGTTAATTATAACAAATTCATAATATGCATGATCCTGGATAGTCGAGAACTATTTTCTTTAAAAGGATACAGTAGATCTATGTGTACTGATATTTAAAGACATCCAAGGCTTGTAAGTGAAAACACGCCATTTCAGAATGACACATATGGCATTTTCCCATGTATGTTAACAACAACAACAAGCTAAGTGCACATGTAGGTAATTTCATAGAAAGCTAGGAGGACATACACCAAACCAGAGGTACCACTATTTATTTCTGGGGAGTGAAATGAGATCAGAGGAGAGTAGAGTGAGCAGGATACTTGTATTTTGAACTCTATATACTAACTATAACTATATATGTAAAAAACTATTGTTTGAATTTTTTGCCCTCAGGATATGTCTGTGAAGTAATTGTATAATTAAAAAATAAATTTAAAAAACTTCACATTGGTATAAAAATTAAATACATGAGTGCCAGTCTAAGTTAGGACGCATATATTTCTTTAAAGATTATTATGTAAAACTTTAGTAGGAAAAATTAAAAATGATATAAATAAATGGAAAATACATCTTACAGCTCTTTAAGAGGATGCAATACAGTAAAGATGTCACTATTTCCTAAGCCAGCAATTTTCAACTGGTGTGCCATAACACATAGGTATGCTGCAAAAATTTTTTAGATATACAAAACCTGACTACTTAGTCAGGGGCACTGACTTCTTACCCCTTAGATTGTCAAATGAAAAAATGACAATAGCCAACAAAACAATAGCTCTCCAGTGTGAATGCCCTGTCTTGAACCATAAATATATAGGTCATATAATACAGATGCATCTTATTGGTCATGTTGAATAATAAAATGGTATCTGATCAGTTAATTCTCGGTATTAGAAGTCCTTATAGACAAGTATAGGCACCTGATTTTTTAAAAAGCCACTTTGGAGCAAAAAGCATAGGCAATTACTATTACTATTTTTTGTACCTTTTTTTGTCAGGTCAGCAAAAAAATATATATTTTTTGGTGTGTTGCAGAATTTTAGCAATTAGTTTCTGTGTGCCATGAGATGAAAAACGTTGAAAACCACTGTCCTAAGCTAATGTAAAGGTTTTAATATAATATACAATGAAAGGTTCTTGGTAGATATCTCAGAATCTGATTAAAGTGAAATTTAGCTCAAACCACCAAGACCACCAAACAGAAGGGGTCTGAAGGCAACGGGGTGAGCTCTTGTTTTCGGCGGTTAGGTTGCTCCCTCCCAGTCTGGCTCACTGTCTGTTCTCCCCAGTCTCATCCCCTGAGGGCCATCCCTCCTCACTTCTGCTTTGGGTGCCCAACCTCTGTCTATACCTGCATTGCACCTATTCCCAGTTGCTGGTTGTCTTACCTGAGGATTCCTCCCCGAGACCGTATGCTCTCTGATGGCAGAGACTATTTTTTGTGTACCCTGCCCGGCCTTTAGCACCAAAACTGCCACAGAGCACACACTCAAAATGTTGTTGAATAAAGCAAAGCAAATATAAGCTATATAGTTCTGTGTTTAACACAGAAAAACTGATCAATAAGATTACATAGGAACTTCCGAAAATGGGTTAAAATTTTATAAAAATTCAACATTTAATGAACAAGAAAGTTACGGTGAGGAAAAAAATCACTAATAAGTATTATTAGCAAATTGAATACTAGTAAAGAAAAATATCTTAGATTCTTAGCCCATCTGATCTTATAAGCTATAATAAATTTCAAATGAATTAAGAACTTTAACATTTTCTTTAAAACCTATTTTTAAAAACTAAGAAAGAAAGGCAAGGATTTTAACCCAGGAATGAACAGTGAACCTAGGAATGCAAGAACTATGACTACCAAACAGCACCAGAAACAAGGTGAAAATGTTCAAATAAATAAAAAAATTTATAACATTTCACAATGTGTAGAAACATAAATATCAAAAGGAACTAGAAAACAAATGACCAATCCTTGCCATATAAAACATATATGTATATTTATACAAATTCCTAGTTTCCACTTGATAAATGGTTAAAACTAGATGTGAAACAGGCAATACATTACACAGAAAAAATAAAGCACAGACTCCATACTCTAAAAGATATTCAAAGTCAAATAAAACACCTTTAAGCTTTTCTATTTTTAAAATTTTTATTTATTTATTTTTAGAGAGAGGGTTAAAGGAGGGAGAAAAGCATCAATGTGTGACTACTCTTTATGCATCCCCCCAGGGACCTGGCCCACAACCCAGGCATGTGCCCTGACTGGGAATCAAACTGGCGACCTTTTGGTTTGCAGGCCAGCACTCAATCCACTGAGCTACACCAGCCAGGGCACCTCTAAGCTTTTTATATACCTTTGAGCTATCAAAAATATTAAACTAATAAAACCAGTTATGCTTATTGCTGATGGCAATATGGAATGTTTTCACCTTTTTGGAGAACAATCTGGCAATGTGTAACAAGAGCTATAAAATTTTTCCTGCCTGCTAGGTAAATATTCTGGGTAATGAGCTATAAGAAAATAGCCGAAATGAACAAAGTAATTTATATAAAAATTTTCAGTGCAAAAAACCAAAAACCACACGAATGTATACAAAAGGAGTGTTTGAGCAAACTGGTATAATACACAATGGAATAACTACAGTTGCTATTCAAAATGGTAGGCGAAATAATGTAAGCAGAATAATAGGAAAAGGTACATAGAAAATGTAGAACATAAGAAAGTATATGTATATGAACATCTGTATTTTGAAAATGTGGGAACAGAGAAATCATGTATTGCATTCTTTTCCTATGAAGTTAAAATATTTAAAAAAAAAAAAAAAAAACAGTTCTGGCCATGCCCAGTGTGTGGATCTTGAGCCTGTGGTGAAACTACTTGAAGAAGGAGGTTCTGGGTTAAGGACTGGCACTTTCCCTGATGTGACACCAAACTTCCCTGTGATGTGATGCTTTCAAATTGTAAATACCGTAGAGTTTAAACTGTCATCTTTGGTAGAGATTACCTTCCCACAAGCAGGGTGCTCTTATAAGCCCCACTTTACCAGTCTGTACCCACAGCTATTGCTGCTGGAAGACAAGCAGCGAAAGGGCAGGAGACACACCCAATTCACCCGTCGACCCTGACCCATCACTTGGCCCCCCTCACAGGGCAGCCAAGTGACCCTTGTCTGGCAGCAGGAAGCCTTCCTGGTTGAGAGCAAGATTCCGTTAAGCTGTTACATGCTGAGAGAAAAGACATTTCATCCCAAGCAGTAGAGGGTTGTTAAAATATCAGCTGAGATTCTGGGATTTTTCCAATGCTCACTTGGCTCTCTCAAAAGAGACATCACGTGTGTTCGGGACAGAGTCTACGCTGAGCCCAATTATTCCATACAACCAGAAAGGAATCTTTCTCAAGGGCGCCAAAAGTCAAATTTAGCAGTCTTAAGGGTGTGGATGTACAAATAAGTGAAGATGGGATGAAATTCTAGGTGGGCACTTACTTTCCGCAGCACATGTGATGCTTATCGGGCATGCCCACGCCCAGGACAAGGACACAGTACTTATGCGCCAAGTATTTCTGTGCAGCTTCTAACTTACTTAAAACCAGTTCCATCTCTTTTTTCTCTATGAGGCCCCTGAAAAGAAAGACAATGATTGGATTAATTTGGGCAAATACATATAGTAATTAATGAAAAGTCAGAAGTATAAACCATCATGAAAGAAACACAACACATCTGACTCATCCTTTCATTCATTTTATTCAAGCTATGGCAAAGGTCTTCAAAAACCTTTGATATTTGGCATCTCAAGTTTATAAAGAATGTTCACTCTTTTATAGATTCTTTATACTTTATGCCATGCACCCTTAATTTTATAGACAGAAAGTCTTAATTTATTACCTATCTTGATTTCTGCAGCAGCTAGCAGCGCAATTCCCTGCTGTTTTGCTAAAACAGCCATGGAGACTCCCACCCCAGCTTCCCCTGGGTTCCTCATGTTCCTCCCAAGGGAAGGGGCTCAATGTTTGACTCTGTGTTTGCTAAGCAGGCATCTGTGGACTACTACTCTGGAACTTTGACATCCATCACAATAACCTCTTGGTGAGAACACACCCAGCACCAACTGAATTGCAAATGAACTTTAAAAGACAGCCAGTGAGGTTACAACACGTCTCAACCCTAGTTTTAGAAGTTTCTACAGTATAGAAGGAAACAGCATTGCCCAGAATACATTCCAATGACTGCTATTGAAAAGGTACATGTCACTAGCTTTTTTTCCTTGACTTAATTTTCAGAAAGATTTAAACCAAATGAAATGCACTCTAAACAACAGGGACAAATTATTGCCCCCTCTGACCTTAGGCAGTAGATCGACCACATGAGGATATGCTGGGAGGAGGGGTGGGAGTGAGACTAATATAAATAGTTCAAAGCACAAAACATTATCACATGTGATGAGAAGGCTTGTGAGTGGCTGAAATGAGTTTCTGGAAGAGATAAATTGGGTTTCAACCTTAAATGCCCAAATTTCACATAACACACATCCCCACAAGCCCCCAACAGCCATCCCTGCGCCTGACTTCCTGTTTCCTTCAGAAGTCCCCTCCCTCACAGTCCACCTCTGCTTGTGGTAGCTGCCAGTAACTAGTATTCTTCTTTTTTGTAAACAAAGCAAACCAAACAACAACAATCAAGAGATACCTTGAGACTTTTAGGCCAATGGCTCTCAAGTTTTAAAATATGTAAGAATCGCCTGGGGTTACTTGCTAAAAGTGCAGATTCTCAATGCCACATCCTCTCAAAGATTCTGGTTCAGGTTGGGGTAGAACATTTTAAAACAAGTCCCAGTATAATTTTCTGGAAAAAACTGGTAATGATTTTAAGTAGCATGCAATTGATCATAAACTTTAATTCTAATCATATCTCCTGAAATACATTCTTTTTAAAAATCATCCAAAAATTAGAGGAACATCTAATGCATGAAGATATTCAATACAATCATTAATCTTTGGTTCGCATGCCAGCACTCAATCCACTGAGCCACACCAGGCAGGGCTCATTAGTCTTCTATCAGAAAAATTAGAAACTCCCCAAATATACAAAAATAGAGGGATGAAATGAGTAGTAATACAGGGAGTAGTAACATAGCCAGGCACTGTTTAACCTAATACATGGCTCCCTGTGACATTTAGGCCATTCACCAAATTCTGTATACCCTTAACCACTACACGTACTGTCGCTTAATAGGTAAGTCAGTAAGTCAATAACATACATGAGCTTAATGGAATGTTATGTCACCACTGAAAATTACAATTATGAAGACTGTAATAACAAAAATACTTATGATATAATGTTTAAAACTACATACATTTAGGACTTCCGCCAAGATGGAGGCATAGGTGGAAACACTGTGCCTTCTCCCACAACCAAGTTTGAATACAACAAAGGTTTGGAGAAACAAAGACACAACCAAAGGACAGAAAATTGAATTATACGGAAGTCCGACTACATCTAACCGTTCAACGGGACAGTAAGAGGGGCGGAGCCAGCAGCGAGCAGGGTCGGGCAGGACAGGGCCCCCACCCAGGCGCGCAGGCAGCCTGGAACCAGTTGGGGTGCGGGGCAGACCTCGGGCGCATATTCGAGCACAGTGAGACAGACCACGCAGGCCCCACGGGGCGAGGGCTGACGGCGGTGGCACACTCGCGTGCAGTGGGATGAAACGCGTGGGCCAGGTGATGGCAACTGCGGCACCGGGGAGGGCCGTGGTGGCAGGCAGCGGACAGGACGCCATAGTCCCTCTTTGACCCCGCCCCCACATACAACATCACAACCCCGCGACTTAGTTGCCCTGTTCTAGTGAACACTTTAGGGCTCTGATCCTGCTATGGAACAGGCACGGACAACCCGAAAGATGGCGCAAAAAGAACTCAAAGTCCCAGAGCCAATAACTCTAAGCGACCGAGAAATTGCCAGCCTCTCAGAAGCACAATTCAGGACACTGTTTATCAGGATGCTCACAGAACTGGCAGATTATAGTCACAAATTAGAGGAACAAAGTCACAAATTAGAGGAATATATGAAGGCTAAACTAATTGAAATGAAGGGAGATGCACAGGAAACCAATAGTGATGGAAAGGAAACGGGGACTCAAATCAATGGAATGGACCAGAAGGAAGAACAAAACATCCCACCAGAAAGGAATGAAGAAATGAGAATTCAAAAAAATGAGGAGAGGCTTAGGAACCTCCAGGACATCTTTAAA